>NC_137458.1:184415962-187235671 GCF_964235325.1 Thermobia domestica | reverse complement strand
AGATACTGATATTAGCTTTCAATTAGCTTGAAAGTTAAACTTGCGTCTATAAAGAATTTCGAGGCGCTTTTGAACCTTGACTCACTTCATCAAGATTCTATATTGATAACGCTACGTATCTATCTCTATAATCTTTAGGCTGTAGAACCTGAAAGTCTTTCTGACTCGCACGGTTCATCTTGCACTAGAGAGTGCCATATCGCACACTCTTTTTAAGCTTATTGGAGGATTTGAATTTCTCGATCTTCTAAACGTTTTCTCACCGGTGAGTAAAGTTCTGGTAAGCTTCCCCTCTGTAGCAGATTAGTGCACCAACTGTATTAGCTTTTTGACACCTTTCATACCTGAGACGGAATGATCAACAAGAAGTATTTCTGTAATCTTATTTATTAAATTCAACACTACCTCATCTCGCTGACGTGAATAGAGCTTGCGTGTCCTGTCCATCGATTCAAAGGTATCTTCTCAATGAGGAGAAAGCTACTCCACAAAATGTACCCGATAAAACGCAAGTAGTTGAGGCTTACGAAGTGTACTCATCCAGGCTTGGTATGTATGCGAGCATAACCATGGCCGTTGTCCAGAACCATCTACTTATTTATATACTGTAAATAACTGCAAGAAAAATGATCAAAGCGCATGCGTTATGTAATTAGATCAGCCATTATACAGGATATATGTTCTAATTCTAACTCAGCTGTAGAAAGCCTTTGGGAGGTTTGCAGTTAAGTAATTTCTAGGCACGAATAGTATAGAAGAACTTTCTTGCATCCTATACACTATGACAACTTTAGTGTAGAGGATATGCCATCAGCTAACATCGGCTCCAGCCGGATTAGCTTAATTATCTGTAGATAAAAAGTGATTGCTATATAGGATATTGAACGAGCCACATGTAAGTGTACAAGAGCCAATATGAAGTATTCAAGGTTCTCTGCATTCTGTCAAGGGTTCATTTACAAATGGAAGATCGGAACACAATCTGATTAAGATGATGATGAACAACAGCTGTAGAAAACCAATATGTCATTGACACCGCCTTAATTGTAGATCCATTCAGTTATGATTATTATTTTCTAATAACGTCCCCGCCTTATAGACCTAACAAAATGGACATGAAGATCTTGATGAAACTTTAAATGAAGGTGTGAAACAAGGTATAAAACATAAAGGTGGTTTATTGTTCTGGAAGAGAACAATACCCGAAGAGAAAACGAAACCGTAGGCGGTCACATTTAAGATAACGACCAAAAACCAATACATTTAGATATCACATTCGCGTACTACAGTATCATTCACTTGTACGTTTATAACAATTGTATATTGTTTGATTGTTTATACGTTAAGATGTTCAAAAGCAGATGATTGACTCCTAGGATTCTGCCATCTGCCAGGACGCTTAAGATTATGTAACTGCCGTTTAGGTTTCGACTCTACCTAAAGGGAAGTAAAGTTTAAAACTCTAAATAAAAAACGAAGTTTGGATATTACGTACATGCAAAGACTCCATGTACATTTTTATCTAAGATAATGTTCTAAGAATGAAAGCTCTACTACACGACGATCACAGTTGGTTTCAACTTATTGGCCTAGGTTTAATACGACATAAGTAAAATCAATGCTTACTGCTCATCACATTGTTCCTTTACTTTTCAGACAGAAGCCCGCGAAGTTTAACAATTTTCTGTAACAGTTATACTAGACTTATGGTCGTAAGCCTGAAAATCTATTAGGAGATCCTTAGGTAAATACGAGCGTGATTACCGTGTAGAATCATGCCCGCTTCTCTTAGCCTGTGAGACAAGTCCGGCCAATGAATTCCTAAAGCTAGCGGTGTAAAGCCCTGATTCGCGATAGGAAGAAGTTTTACAGGGCTGGTAGAACAGGTGTAGAACAGAAACATCAACAAAATTATCAGGTTACAGATTTTTTTTCTTTGTACTTAGGTTACATTGGGAGATTTTCAGTCATGTACACCTGAAAGATATAAAACTTGCTCTGCTTGCTTTCCACATCTTGGAGCAGAAGTCCTTAATTTTCTCCCTTGGTAACAGTGTTTTAGTACTTGCTCGACTCGGTGCCCAAAGTAAGTCATAGAGACTGCGAAAAACTTTCGATAAGCTTGAACGTTAAACATGCGTCTATAAAAAATTTCGAGGCGTCTTTTGCCACCTTGAGTCACTTCATTGATAACGCTACGTAATTATCACACTAATCTTTAGGCTATAGAACATTAAACTCTTTCTGGCACGCATGGTTCATCTTGCACTACAGACTGCCATATTGCACACTCTTAACAACTTATTGGAGGATTTAAAATTCTTAATCTTCTCACATTTTCTCACCGGTAAGTAAATTCTGGTAAGCTTCCGCTCTGCAGCAGACTAGTAGACCAACCATATTAGCTTTTAGAAACCTTTCATATATGATACGGAATGATCAATAAGAAGAATTTCTGTAATCTTATTTATAAAATTTAACACTACCTCACTCGCTGACGTGAATAGAGCTTGCGTGTCCTCCCACAGACGGAAAGTTTTCTTCTCAAGAGCAGAAAGTTACTCCACAAAATGTACATGATTAAACGCCACCATTTGAGGCTTACGAAGTGTACTAATCTCTAACACTGAACCAGACTGTCATTTGGCCAGGTATGTATGGGAGCATATTCATGGCCGTTGACCAGAGTATCCTAGATCACCAAATAAATTCCTTTACAAAAATAGAAGCACCTTATCGTCTGTAGATTTCTGCTTAGGTGTTCACTGCATATAGCGGAATACCTTTGGAAGCTGCCTAGAGTACATTCCTTAGCAGAGCCGTTAACATTTTCAAGAAGAAAGTCGAAATACACAGATATGTGGTTAGATCTATACTTCAGACTGTTTAGAGAAAAAATAGTAATTCTAAGATAGCGAAACGTTCAGATAACATTTTACTAAGAGGAGAAGTCGAGATACGTGTTGTTGTCTTATCAAAACGAATGCAAGCAGTTAGCATGCACTACAACCAACCAGACATAGTAACATTTGATAAGAAGCGTAGTGACATTATAATTTGTCAATTGCAACTCACACGCTGTAATAGACTAATATCTGTTGAATTATAACATTCATATGGCAGAAGAAATAAGATTTATATACAAGGCTGCCGAATGTGGCTTTCTGCAGAAATAATGGTAATACTAATTGTAGATATAAGAATGCATTTAGATAAAATAGATAACATCAGTAGATGTCGAGATCCGGCATGATACTTGCATTAGAACGAGTTGAATCAGTTTGCATGCAGTACACCCGACGAGAGAGGCTGGGATCAAATGAGAAAAGTACTGCAGCTCATATTGTCCTTAGGACTAACAAATTCGAAATATTTCAGTTTAAAACCAGTGATGTGGGGAACAAGAAGTCCTTAGCTGAGAAAGACTGAATATCACGGTGACCTCATAAGGTATAGTAGAGAGAAAGCGCGTTATAATGATGGACAAGTTGATGGGTCATTTGTGGTAGGGCAGGCATCCCCGAGCTTGTGAAACTTTTTATAATATGCATCAGCGCCACCAGAAATCACGTTGAAATGAGAACATTAGCATAGATGTCAAGTGACTACACTGTATTAGTATTCTACAATGTATGAAAAAAGATGATAATAAAAGATTAAATCGATCTCTAAGTGATGCGGTGATTAAAGAAATAATTTTGAAAATGGACGTGGATTTTCGATTTTTAATTAGTGGTTTAGGGTGCAAAAGGCGTGCCAATAATTCCAGGGTTCTATTTCAAAATATTCGTTAAGGCAAAAAGGGCTTATGATGGCTTATGTCTATCTAAAAATGCTGTGAATATAAAAATAAGCAGTGGATGTCGCAATGTATTCTTTAATTTCTAATGCGTTAGAGCTAGTAAAGAAGTTCAACAATGAATCGGTCGCCGCAGTATCTTGTGATGTGTAGCTACGTCTTAAAAACGAAGTTGTAGTGCTTTTATATGTACTTAACTCTCATTATACATGGCGTACCTTTTAAAAAAATGGTGGATTTACTTCTCCCTTTAATAAGACGAGGGTATCACAGTCATATAACTTTGGGAACGTACAGCGGTTTGTTTCACGTCGGCCCTTGGGATTGAAAATTTTTGATACCAAATTTAAAAAACATAAGTATTAATTTATCAATTATAATCATGCAATTGCTATACTTACCGTTTATATGCAACTACATTAGTTTTTAAGATTGCTTCCTGCTGAAGAAATCAACTTAGGACTCATAAAACTCTCACCTTTCTCTTAATTGTTAGCCTGATAGAAACGGTTTAATCCAAACAGTCGTGTTCTTGCGAATTTATTAGTCTCCTGTGTGTTAACACTCGAGGCTATCAACTATGCCTTTAATTAGCGTCCTTGCAGCTTACTAGGGCCTATATTCACAGTTCGGTAGAATTCACTATGTCGTGGTCATTCATTAGTAATATTTTCCCGATTTTATCCTGTAATATTTCCTTTGGAACCCATTATATTCCAAAGCAGCCTTGCTTAGGGCCTGAGACAGATTATATGATCGATGAGACAAACAAAGAATTGATTTTAAGATCTTCTCTTACACGGTTAGGTGGAAAATATTTACGGTATAGTATGTCCTATGTTCGCTACCAACGTAGTAACACTGGTCATCATCAGAAAGCAAACAAACTGTGGGCTAATCAAATAATGTTTTTACATAAGCTCACTGTATGCTTTGATTAGTAACAAAGTGCCACACATTTCATAGAGCAGAAAACGTCATTTATTTCAGAAGTCTCTTGATGAAAATATTCCATATCCAAGTTCTTGAATGAAAAAATAATCTGATATAAAGTTAGCCTTCTCTTAATAAGAATATCGTATCACATTTCGGCATTCTTCCATCCTCTTTCCCTCTAATGTTATACGCTCATATTCTTGGTGTGTCAATGCTCTGTTACTCTCAAGATTTAATCAAGTCTTCTCTCGCGTCTCGCGTATCGATTTTTTATTCTCAAACAACCTTTGGATAGCTATTCATCTACTGAAAGCTTCGCCACAACGATTGTGTAATGGTGAGATACACACCTCTCCTTTTGATATAAGCAGTGTAGTCCCTCTGTATTTTTTCAGTATATCAATATCATTACCAATACTAAATATCCTACTATTCTGCATACAGTAAATAATTGCAGGACAAGTGAACAAAGCCCGTGCGTTATGACATTAGAATGAGCCTTTATACTGGCTGGGTGTTCAAATCGTACCTTCAGCTGAAGAAATATATGAACGGTCCAAGGTTGTACCGCATTTAGATGATTTCCACTTGAGTAATTTCTAGGCACGAATGGATACATTATGTCAGGAAATGGTATAGAAGAACAATTGTGTATCCTGTACACTAAGACAACATTAGTGATAATGCTAAATGGCCATGCCTACTCAAGATCATTGAGAACTCACTTCTAGACTTTGTTCCTGGACCTCAACAAGTGGTTGTCAAAACATTCACAACTCTCGGAGGAAATCACAAAATATAGGATCTGCGATCTTATTCAACAATGTCTGGATGACGAAATAAATATCCAACATTTACAAGAAAATGAAACTGCATGTCAAAAACCATATTAGGAAATCTCAAAAATTAAGACGGTGACATTTCCCGAACCGCAAATTTTGGGTGCAGTATATAGAGATGGTCTTAATCGTATTGCAATTTATCCAAAGGGATTACATTGAAAAAGGGACTAGAAACTTTACTTGTACGCAATTAAATGGATGCTTTCGTTTTCTCGTGCAGGTGGTCATCTTCTCCATGAAAAATTTGCAAAATACTATACTCAACATTTGGAAGCCCTGGAGGCAACTACGGTATCAGAGGATTACAAGAAATTAACAATTCAAGGAACATTCTCAATTCGCAGATTAAGAGGCTTTATTGAGCGAAGCTCCAAGTGATATGATTATCGAACAGTGCTCAAAGAAGGGCACGAAATTTTCTGGCGATTAACTCAACGTGACAAACAACGTTAGGAGGATAAATCCTTCATTCCCAAATACTGTTACGATAAAAGAACTTCTACAGTACTTTTGAAAGAAACAGTTTATCATCTGAGTGGCACGTTAAGCTAACGCCACCTTCCTTGTGTGAAAATTTATCAATGCGCAGTCTCATTTGTACTGAGTTTTAAAACCCACACGTAGGTGGAAGAGTTCTTCTACACACAATGGTGTGGACTAAAAATGGCAACTCAAATCTGCCTTAAGTACGTATATAAACTATGTTAAGCGCAATTTTAACCTTATATTTTATGGATTTAAATTACAATTAGACACGGAAAATGTCGAAAGAGAAAAAAGAACTTTCCGAAATAATCGGCAAAAATCCAACTTAAATCTGGCATTGAAGCCACGACAATTCAATCAAAGTTCTTGAGGAACTTGGAGATCAAAACTAGACGGCTTCAAATAATTCAAACAGTTTTCGAAGGAGTAAAGAGTAAAGGTAGATACTACAAACGGTAAATCTGTAGCTGTTGACAGTACTGATTCAGATCTTCTAAGAATCTTACTAAAAGACTTCATGAGGAGTTGCTGAATCTTTTGAGGCCAATACAAGCACAACTGAAAGGAAATGCTACGTAATTATTAATTTTAAATATTACGTGATTACCTTGTAAAACCAGACCCGCTTCTTTTGGCCTGTGAGACAGTCCGGCCGATGAATTACTAAAGCTAGCGGTGTAAATCACTGATTCGCGATACAAAGATGTTATAAAGGTATGGAAGAACAGGTGTATAACAGAAACAGCAAGAAAATAATCAACGACAGATTTTTTTTACTTATGTTACACTGGGAGATTTTCAGTTAAGTCACCTGAAAGATATAAAACATCCTAGGCTCACTTCCCACATCTCCCACCAGAAGCCCTGTAATTCCCTTCTTGGGAATAGTGTCCGATAACTTGTTTGTCCCGCTTCCCAAGGAAGGTAAAGAAGACTGCGATAACATTTCTATTAGCCAGAAAGTGAAACTGGAGTTTATAAAAAATATCGACGCGTCTTTTGCAAGGTTGACTGATTTAATCAAGATTCTATATTTATAACTTCCGTTTAGTTTTCGGATCTCCTAAAAAAAAACAAAGTTTAACTCTCTTAATAAAGAACGATGTTTCGATATGCGGTACAAGCAAAGACCTCATGTACACTTTCATCCAAGAGGGGGCGTTAGAATTGAACCTCTACAACACGTCGACCCCAGTTGGTTTCAACTTATTTCCCTAGGTTTTATAGGCTATAAGGACAATCAATGGGTACTTCTCAGCAGCTAGATCCTTGCGACTATGTCAAGCTGCTTTTCAGACAGAACGTCACGAAGCTTAAGAATATTCAGTAACAGTTATATTACACCTTTGGTCGTAAGCTTGTAAAGGATTCACATGCAGGTAATTGGCCTGAAACTCTAATAGGAGTTTTATAAGTAATTAGTAACGTGATTAAATTGTAGACCCAGGGCCGCTTCTCTTTGCCTGTAAGACAAGTCCGGCCGATGAATTTATAAAGAGGATGAACTGATAAACAGATGAGCACAAAAGTCCCGTAGAACTTCTTTTTCCGTAAGAGTATTCGGGAATGAAGGATTAATACTGCTAACGTTGTGTCTGACGTTGAGTTATTCCCCGAGAAAATTTTGTGCCCTTAATTATGCACTGTTCGATAATCATATCTCTTGGAACTTCGTTCAAGAAGGCCCCTTTTCCTGCGAAATGTAAACGTTCCTTGAGTTGTTAATTTCTGGTATACTGTGATACCATATTTGCCTCCAGTGTTTCCATCTGTTCAGTATGGTGATGTGCAAATTTTTCATAGAAAAGATGACCAGCTGCGTGAGAAAACGGAAGCATTAATTTAATAGCCTTCAAATGAAGGTTGTAGTAACCTGTTCAATCTCGTCCCTTTGGATGAATTGCAATACGATTATGACCTTCTCTATATACTGCAGCCAAAGTTATAAGTTCGGAAAAAGTAACCGTCTTAATTTTGAGATTTCCTTATATGGTTTTTGTCACGCAGTTTCATTTTCTTGTTAATGTTGCATATTGATTTCGTCATCCAGACGTTGTTAATAACATCGCAGATCCTAGATGTTGTCACCTTTTCCGACACTAGTAAATATCCTCATAACCACATGTAGAGGTCCCCGAGAAAAGTCTAGAAGTGAGTTCTCAATGATCTTGAGTAGGCATGGTCATTCAGCATTTTCACTAAAGTTGTCATAGTGTACACGAAACACCAAAGAGATTCTATGCCATTTCCTGACATAATATATCCAGTCGTGTCTAGAAACTACTTAACTGCAAACCTCCTAAAGGGGTACAACTTTGGAGCGTTCAGAAATTTCTTCAACTGAGTTACGATTTGAACACTTTTACAGTATATTGGCTGATGTAATTTCATAACGCATGTGCTATGTTCACTTTTCTTGCAGTCATTTTCTGTATGCAGAAGTGTAGAATATATAGTATTAGTATTTGATGTTGAAATATCAAAGAAATACAGAGGTACTGCACTGCTTATATCTAAGGAAGAGGTGTGTATCTCACCATTACACAATCGTTGTGGCGAAGCTTTTACAAGATGAATTGCTATCCAAAGGTTGTTTGCGAATAGGAAATAAAGACGCGAGTGAAGACTTGATTAAAACTGCCGAGTAAGAAGGAATTGACATATCAAGAACATGAGTGTAAAGCTTTAGAGGGGAGGAGGATGTCAGATAGATGAAATGTGATACGATATTCTTATCAAGACAATGCTATAGTGATATCATTCTAGAACTTAAATATGGACATTTTTCACCAACAGACTTCTAAAATTAATGACTTTTTTGCTCTATGAAATGTGTGGCACTAAGTTACTAATTAAATCATACAGTGAGCTTATATGAAAAGCTTATTTGATTAGCCAACAGTTTGGTAGCTTTGTGATGACCAGTGTTACTAAATTGGTAGCGAACATAGGACATACTATACTGTAAATATTTTCCACCTAACCGTGTAAGAGAAGATCCCAAAAAACTTAAAATCGACTCTTTATTTTGCTCATCGATCAGATCACCGGTCTCAGACCCCAAAGTAAGGCTGCTTTGGAGGTTAGAATACAATTGGTTCCATAGCAAGTATTAAGGCATACAATCGGGAAAATATTATGAATGATAGACCAGAACATAGTGAATCCTGCTTAACTCTCTATGTAAGTCCTAGTGACCAGCAAGGACGCAAATTAAATGCATATTTGATAGCCTCGAGTGTTAACACACAGGAGACTATCTTTAAATAATATATCCGTCAGAACACATTTCTTTCGATTAAACAGTTTCTATCAGGCTAACGATGAAGAACCATTCGAGAGCGTTATGAGTGCTACGAAAATTTCTTCAGCAGAAAGCACTCTCAAATAGTATTGTAGTTGCATATATACTGGAAATATAGCATTGATAAATTAATAGTAATTATTTTAAGATTTGGTATCCCAACATTTTTCAATTCCAAGGGCCCACCTAAAACAAGCCGCTGTTCGTTCCCAAAGCTATACGTCTGTGATACTCTCGTCTTATTAAAAGGAGAAATAAAATCCACGGTTTTTTCAATGGTACGCCATTGTATAATGTGGGCTAAGGAGCTCTAAAAGCACTACTACTCCGTTTTTAAGACCTAGGTACACAACACAAGATCCTACGGCTTTGGATTCATTTTTGAATTCCTTTTCTACCTGTAAGCCAGTAGGAATCAAGTAATAGATTCCGATGTCCACTGCTAAACTCTAAATTTCACAGCATTGTAAGGAGAACATAAGACGACATATGCCGTTTAGCCATACAGGACATCTCGAAATGGAACCCTCTAATTATTGGCGCGCGTGTTGCACTCTAAACTACAATTAAAAATCGAACATCCCCGTCCAACCCCAAAATTATTACTTTTATCATCGTGACACTTACACATCGATTTAATCTCTTATTATCTCTTTTCAGAACTTTAGAATACTATTACAATGAAGTCTAGTGACATCTCTTCTAATGTCCTCATTTCAAGGCGATTTCTAACGTAATAGATGAATTTTAGAGAAAACTTCATAAACTCGGGGGGCTTATCCTATCGCAAGTGACCCAGCAACTTGTCCATGATTCTAACGTGCTTTCTCTTTACTATACCTTATAAGCTCACCGTGCTAATCATTTTTTCACAGCTAAAGACTTCTTGTTCCGTACGTCACAGGGTTTAAACTCGAATATTCGAATTTGCAAGTCCCAAAAAACAATATGAGATGCCGCAGTTTTGTCATTTCAAGCCGCCCGCTCTCGTCCGTTGTAATGCATGCAAACTGATTCTACTCGTTCTAATGAGAGTATCATGGCGGATCTCGTCATCTACTGTTATGACCTTTTAATTAAATCATCCTCATATCTACAATTAGTAATACCATTATTTCTGCAGAAAACCACAGTCGGCAGCCTTATTGATTAATCTTGAATCTTTAGCCATATGAAAGTAAATTTTCAACAAACCTTAGAGTATTACAGCGTGTAAGTCGGAATTGAATAATTCCAATCTCACTACGCTTCTTATCAAATATAACTATCTCTGGTGGGTTGTATTGCATGCTAACTGCTTGCATTCGTTTTAACAAGAGAACAGCACGTATCTCGACATCTCTTAGTAAAATATCTGAATGTTTTGTAACTTGATAATACAATGTTCCCTGAAAACAGTCTGAAGTATAGGTCGAAACACATATCTGTGTGCTTCATCACTCTTCTTGCCAATGTTAATGGCTCTTAGCTGGACTTTGCATGGAATGTACTCTTGGCAGTTTGCCATGATATTCCGCTATATACAGCGATCATCTATGCTGGATTCTACAAACGATTTGGTGCTTGTACTTTTGTAATGGAATTAACTCGGTGATCTAGGATAGCTCTGGTCAACCGCCATGGACATGCTCTCATACGTTCCATGGCAAATGACAGTCTGGTTCAGTGTTAGAAATGAGTACACTTCGTAAACCTCAACTGCTGGCAATTAATCGGGTTCATTTAGTAGAGTACCATTCTGCTCTTGAGAAGATACTTTTCAGCCGATTGACATTACACGCAAGCTGTAATCACGTCAGCGAGATGAGGTAGTGTTGAATTTAATAAATAAGATTACAGAAATACCTTCTGTTGATCATTCCGTTTCAGATATGAAAGGTGTTAAAAAGCTAATACAGTTCGTGCAGTAATCTGCTACAGAGAGGAAGCTCACCAGAACTTTACTCAGCGGTGAGAAAACGTTTAGAAGATCGAAAAATTAAAATTATCCAATAAACTTAATAAGTGTGTGCGATATGGCCCTCTGTAGTGTAAGATGAATCGTGCGAGTCAGAAAGACTTTAAGGTCTGGGATTAACGACTTTAACCTGAAGATTATTGGGATCGATACTTAGCGTTATTAATATAGCATCCTGATGAAGTGAGTCAAGTTTGCAAAAGACGCCTCGAAATTTTTATACACGCAAGTTTATCTTTCAGGCAAAGTGAAAGTTAATAGAAGAATCTATTCCTTTCTTTGGGCAGCAAGACGATCAAATTCTCGGACACTATTTCCAAGAGGGGAATTTCAGGGTTTCTGATCCAAGATGTGGGAAGTGAGCCTAGGAAGTTTTATATCTTTGAGGTGTACTTAACTGAAAATCTCCCAATCTAACCTAAGTGAAAAAAATTCTGTCAATTAATTACCGCTGTTCATTCTGTTATACCATCGTCTTATTAAAGGGAGAAGTAAATCCATTGTTTTTTAAATTTTACGCCATTTTATAATGTGAGTTAATTAGCTATAAAAGCACTACTGCTTCGTTTTAAAGACCTAAATACACAACACAAGATACTACAGCCTCCGATTCATTGTTGTATTTCTTTAATAGCTTTAAGCCAATAGGTATTAAGGAATACATGGCGACGTCCACTGCTGATTTCTAAATTTGACAGCATATTTAGAAAGACATAAGCTGCCATAAGCCCTTTAGCCTTAACGGGCACCTCGAAATAGAACCCTCGAATTATTGGCACGATTGTTGCACCCTAAACCATAAATAAAAATCGAACATCCCCTCCAACTTAAAAATTATTTCTTTAATCACCGCATCACTTAGAGATCGATTTAACCCGGCAATTTTCATAGCGTTATTTATAAAGATTAAACGTTCTCGCAAATAAAAGTTTTTATTTAGACATTCCTTAATTTATTTTTCATTTTATTTTGAGAAACTGTTACCCCGGTACCCTGGTACTTTGGTGTCACCTACAGGTAACACTGGCAATACATGTACAAACTGACACCATGCTAAACGTAATGGGAGTGGAAGTTTTAGTGTAAGAATATATGGTTCTCGTGTATATATTTTGAATGCAACAAAAATTCAACATATATAAAGATTGCACACACATTACAACAAATATCCAGCATAAATTGAGGTTCAAAACCGAAAGCAGTTCATGAAACAGTTTGAACGCCATCAAACTGAGAATTTGTTTGCCTTTTCTGGCAACCTTGCGTCCGGATTTGAAAAAAAGTCATCGATTGGCATTATGGAACTTGTACCAGCAATGCTGATGTAACCCAACCTCGCACTTTCCACACATTATAGTTCTTTTGTAGCAGAAACCGCATCTTCCGTGGGGACAATCCACAGGGTCGTGATCTTCAACACTTCCACTATTTCGCTGCTACAGTGAAACTCTTGATGAAACAGGTGATGCACACACAACACTTTCCTTAGCACGTTTCCCATATTTTTGGCAATAGGCTTGCACTACTGCTCTCCTGAAATCACAATATGTAAATCGACTCCCAGTGGTTGTGGTTCTAAATATTAGCCAAGCATTCTGGCACGCTGCGTCGATTCCGAAAACAAACAGAGGGAACCACCACTATTTACCCCGGTAACCCATGCGCATACGGTGAACATTTTCGTCAAACCTATCTACCCCTCAGATGTATCTGTTATATTTTTGTATAACTGACGGGCATTATATTTGAATCTTTCTTCTTTTCGATTCGATCATTCCTGTTCTATCAACTTTCGAAATTGGGAGTTGGGAGTGACAGTTAGACGCAATAGTCACTACTCTATTATTCCACTTGACAATCGTAATGTCTTTGGTAAATTTGAGCTCCTCCGTGGCTAAGCGGTTAGCGTACGAGCCTTTGGCGCGGGAGACCCGGGTTCGATTCCTGGCGGGAGCTCATGTGGTTCGGATTCCACGTTAATCAGTAGGTCCACGTCTCATATAGCCTTGCTGCTGAACGGGACGTAAAACTCAAAATCAATCAATCAATCTTTGGTAAATTTGAATGACATGGATTCTCGATTGATTATCTTTAGCAGATGTGTGTCTTCCAAAGGGCATTTCTGAGTTCTGTTTTCCCTAATAGTCCCTGTTCCAGCAGTGTTACGGTTTGAAAGTTCTGTTAGAAGGGGCAAGGATGTAGAAAAGTTGTCAAAATACAGATTACAAAGACCTAATTCACGAGGAAGACGTGATTCTATCTCGAGTACGACAGCAGCTGAAAAACCGAATCCGTCTTGCTTGGGTAAATGTGCAGATTTAGATCCTTGATAAGGTTCAAATGTGATCAGGTATCCCTCGCGTGTATCAGTAGACCACACTTTGTAACAAAGCGCAAATTCTTGCTATGGATATGCTGATTCGTGCCGTGGCGACCAAAAAAAGGAATCTTGGGTTTATCTATAGTTATATGAGAGGAACTTACTTTTTTCAAATTGTCATTAAATTTGTTATTTAGAATTGTAAAATTTGCCCTAACTTTCCCAAATTTGTCGTTTTCTGGGAGATTTATGCAGTTTGACAGATGAACATACTTTTCAATTTAAGGAAAAAATCAATTTCTTCTCACTAGTTTGAACCATCTTGTTGTAAGTATCAGCCTTGATTTCCCACAGCATACGTAAGTATTTTGGTGTCGCAATATAAACCCTAATCTCATCTGTTGTTACGTCGAGTGCGTGATTGTTTTGTGAAGCATATCTATTTGACATTTCTCAAATGTACTCAATAACTTCATCAGAAAAAATAGTACAAAGCACTCCGTTGAAGAAACTATCAAGTTTTTGTTATGACGAACCACTTCAATTTTGTCTCCCCGTCCACATTGGTTTGTGAAGACCTTCGTGTCTTCCGGACCACTCACTACGTTCACAGATAAAACTGGATTGTTCAGCCACTGATATGCTCGTTTCTTCCCTTTCTTGTAAGGTACATCACCACTATTATAAACACTTTTTTCCTGTCAGCATATTTTGTGTTTTCTTCAAGAGAAGACCTCAAAACTCTTGGCGGTAGTTGATTCATATCAGCCCCATCTTCATCTCCGCTGTCTTCTGCAGTGTTATAGTGATCTTCAGGAAGAATTAGAACTATTTCTTGTAGGTCAAGATCAGATTCGTTTTCTTCCAAACACTCGAGAATTTCATGGAGCTTCAAGCTGAAAAAAGAGAGATATTTTGAATAAAGTAATACTGGAATCACTTTAACAAATAGTTATTTTGTATAAAATATCAGATGAATTCGAATCTCTAAAATTCGAACGTAATATGAAATGCCTGTGGGATAAGTAGTTTTCTCAACTGAAGCAAGATATGTATTTAAAACTAAACTTTGGCTGCTTTGGATTCGCACATATTCATTGGATATTAGGTTGAATGAAACGTGAGAAGTCTTTTTTAGTTGAGGATAGCAAAGGAATGTAAACGAAGTGAAATAAAATCTCTAAAAAACGTGCATATTCCTTGCGACAAAATTCTGCACCAAATGAAAAATAAATTTATTAGTTTATTGTCGGTAAATATGACTAAATTATTTCTACCAATGTAGAACGTAACTAATTGTGTTTTTTTTTCTGCACAAGAGCTTCCTTCTACGTGTGGGTATTAAAACACAACACAACAGAGACTCTGCAATATTCACCGCATTCGAACTTATAATCTTGCGCATTGAGATATTTTCACACAAGAAAGATGGCATTAAATCAACGTGTCGCTCTGATGATATGCTGTTTCCTTCATAAGTCCTATAGAACTTCTTTTATCGTAACAGTATAAAGAAGTGTACGATGAATCTCGCCAACGTTGTGTCTGACGTTGAGTTACTCCCCACGAAAATTTCGTGGCCTTTTTTAACCACTGTTGGATAATCATATGAGTTGGATCTTCTTTTAAGAAGTTATCCAGCTATAGACTTCTTGTTCCGCACGTCACAGGGTTTGATCTCGAAAATTTCGAATTTGCAAGTCCTAAGATCAGTATGAGCTGCCGTACTTTTCCCATTTCAAACCGCCCGCTCTCGCCGGTTGTACTGCATGCAAACCGATTCCACTCGTTCTAATCTGACTACACCCCTTATAAAATATTACTATGTATGGTTGGTTGTATTGCATGCTAACTGCTTGCATTCGTTTTGATAAGGGAACAACATGTATCTCGACATCTCTTCTTAGTAAAATGTCTGAGTGTTTCTCTAAGTCGGTAATACAATGATCTCTAAAAACAGTCTAAAGTATAGTTCTAAGCAAATATCTGTGTGTTTCGACTTTCCTCATGCCAATGTTAACGGCTCTTTGCTGGACTAAGCAAGGAATGTACTCTAGGCACTTTCCCATGATATTCCGCTATATGATGCGATCATCTTTGCAGAATTCTACAGCATTCTACAGGTGCTTCTATTTTAGTAAAGGAATTACTTGGTGATCTAGAATGGCTCTGGTCAACGGCCATGAATATGCTCGCATACATACCAGGGCAAATGACAGTCTGGTTCAGTGTTAGACATAAGTACTCTTCGTAATCCTCAACTGTTGTAAGGTAGATTTTCTGCTCTTGAGAAGAAAACCTTGAGTCGATGGACAGGACACGCAAGGTCTGTTCACGTCACCAGAAATACATCTTGTTGATCCTTCTGTCTCAGGTATGAAAGGTGTGAAAAAGGTAATAAAATTGTTGCACTAATTTGCTATAGACGGGATGTTTACCAGATCCTTGCTCACCGGTGAGAAACCGTTTAGAAGATCGGGAAATTCAAATCCTCCAATAAGCTTATTAAGAGTGTGCGATACGGCACTCTGTAGTGCAAGATGAACTGTGCGAGCCAGAAAGACTTTGAGGTTTTATAGCCTGTATACGTCTATAGATACGTAGCGTTATCAATATAGCATCTGGATGAAATGAGCCAAGGTTGCAAAAGACGCCTCGAAAATTTTTATAGACGCAAGTTTACTTTCAGGCTAAGCGAAAGTTACTAGCAGAAACTATAACTTTCTTTGGGCAGCGAGAAGATCAAATTCTCGGACACTATTCCCAAGAGGGCATTTTCAGAGCTTCTGGTCCAAGATGTGGGAAGTGAACCTAGGAAGTTTTATATCTTTCAGGTGTACTTAACTGAGAATCTCCCAATCTAACCTAAGTTAAAAAAAAAAATCGGTCAATTATTTTGTTGCTGTCTCTGTTCTACCAGACTTGCATAACATATTTCTAGCGCGAATCTGTGCTTTACACCGCTAGCTTTAGTAATTCATAGACCGGACTTGTCTCACAGGCCCGCAGTGGTTCAATTGCCACATCTAGCTGGACAAAATGTAAAAAACCGAGTTCTGAGAAGTAGTGAGAAAACGATAGGAATTCTTGGGGTAAGTTCCCAAGTGGTGGGAAAAGACCACTAAGGTGCCAAATTACACATGGGGAAGTATGTCGGATCCGACGAACAAGATTAATTGTGTGCAGTGTAGAATCAGCTGATCGACAGTTTTCGTGCTAGCTCTTACGTCTGCAGCATATAACACAGACAGCTGTTGGTCAATGCCAGAAATATAGTGTGACAACTTTAGATGAAGGTATGACTTGCATCTAACATGAATGAAGTGTGCCGTGGGTTCTTGGTTGAGCTATGTCGTGATGGGAAACACTAGCGAATAAGAATGTATACTGTACTTAGGAATAGTTAAAATGAACTGACGCGTAAAAACAATTCTCCACCAGTTTCCAGATTCTAATGACTATAGATGTGTAGAGCAATGATTGTGGGGTGTGCATAATAACTATGACGTGCAAATGTTTGCATAATTGTTGCTTCCTGTACTTTCAAAAATGGAGTGTACGCTGGCACAACGAGTCTTCTTCGACGCCTGGAGAGGTGAACCCAATAGCTGCAACACAACCAATAGTTTTTACACCTGTGTAATGGAGAAATTAAGGTTACAAAACTGTGATGAGGATTTAGCAGAGTGCGTCAGAAAGGTTACAGATAGTTTCTGTATACATGTCAAAGAGAAATGGCAAAAATGTCATCGTGCAATGAATAACTTTGTAATCAAATATGGTAAGTACCTTGACAGTACAGTGGAGTTTTCTGCAAACGTATGGAATGCAGCGACATTACGACGACCAGTATCATTTAGTATACGTGTGACACCGAGAACACCTGTAGGGCGTCTAACAGAACTGTTTGAAGAAGCAAGTGAGAAAGCAAAGAGTCGTTAGTACAACATCGACAACTGAAGAGTTAGTGTATGCAGCGCACATGGGTTTACATGCAAAAGAAAAACGTGATGCTTCTTATATTGTGAAAGAGATTAATGTATCACCTAGGAGGGATCGCGAATCAAAAAGGCGTACAAGAGTCCAGAATCGACAGTACCAATTAACATTACAAACGATGAGGCATAGCGTTATATGTTGACGCGAAATTGACAAAGAAACACCAGTTAGTTCGTAACCGGGCAAAAGTTCACAATGCAAATATCTATTCGACATACTATAAACTGTTAGAGGCAAAGAAAGCGTGCTACCCAGCCAATATTATCGCAGACGTATATGCGGAATATCAGCTGCAAGCGTTACTTGATCATACTATCGAGCGATTGATCACCAGAAACAGTACTATACTGCGAAAGATCAATCAGGAAGTTGAAATGACCACGTTCTTCAAATGGTGTTTGTGATGGCGCGTCAGGTCAGAGCGCATACAAAGAATGGTATAGTTCAGATACAGAAGACGATATACATGAATATATTTGTTTGTTATTTCGTTAGTGTCTCTAAACTTACAATATGGTTAAGAGACACTCTGGCATAATCCACGACGATTGCCAATACGCTATTGTCGGCCAATCAAGCTACTGTTCATGAAAGAAACAGCAGATTTAAGACGTTCAGAAGCAACTAAGATACAACAGCAACTACAAGCTCTCTCACGAAAAAACTATCACTTACAATGATCATCAAATAGTAGAGAACACAGATTAATGCTGACAATTGTAGATGTGAAGCTCTGTAGTGATATCACAAACAATCATATTAACGATGTTACATCTGCGGTGCATCTTCCATGCAAATGAACGATCCACACAAAACTACAGCACAACCACCTGACACAACAACGTTTGAATTCGGGATGTCAAGTCTGCATTACTGGATAAGGTGCTTCGAGTGTCTGTTGCACATTGTATATAGACTGGACATCATACCTGACAAGTGAGAAAGAGGGATCAACCAAATGTTGATCAAAGAAAGAAATTACTACAGAAGCGATTTCGTGAAGAAATTGTGTCCTGATGGATGTGCCGAATCCAGACTACGGAACAAGCAATGAGGTAATATTGCCCGCAAGTTTTTCTGAATCCATCAATATCAGCGTCCATTACTGTCATCAATGAAGAGTTGATTAAACGATTTGTAGTTCTCTTACGTACCATTGCTAGTGGTTGTGCAATTAACTGTTAGGCATTTGGTATGTATTCTCTGAAAACTGCACGATTATATGTGGACCAGTATAACTGGTATTACATGCCGGCAATTGGGTATATAGTATTGATACATGGCACATCGTCGATTCTGCGCTGGTTCCTATTGGACAGCTTTCCGAAGAGGCACAAGAAGCTCGGAGTAAAGATTGTCGAAGGTTCCGCGAACATCATGCCAGGAAAAGTTCTCGTCACAACATCGTAGTAGATTTAATGGTCATGTTGTTAATCACGCCGGATCCCTGCATAAAAAACCTTAGCAAATTCACATTGAAACACAGTGAACTACTTCCCGAAGAAATACGTCTATTGTTACAAGTTCCTTACGTGTCAATCATGCATTACAGCTGATCATACTACTGAACAAAACAATCGTTGTTCCAGTGAGGATATGTGACTGCTTACCGATTCGTGTCGCTCTGTGTACGTGCTCTGCCGTGTTTTCTTTGGTTATGAATTTTGTCCAGCTAGGTGTGGCAATTGAACCAGTTTGAAGCCAAGAGAAGCGGGCCTGGTTGTACAAGGTATACACGTATCTAATTACCTAAGGATCTCCTAATAGATTTTCCGGCCATAACCTGAATGTGAATCCTTTACAAATTTACAACTTATATGTCGTAATATAACTGTTACAGAAAATTGTTAAGTATCGTGGGATTCTATCTGAAAAGTAGCTTGGAAAAGTCGCAAAGGAACAAGGTGCTGAGCAATAAGCATTGATTATATTTATGTCGTATAAAACTTAGAGCAATAAGTCGAAACTAACTGCAATGGACGTGTAGTAGAGCTTTCATTTTTACGGCACGGTCTTGGATAAAAATGAACATGGAGTTTTTGCATGTATGGAATAACCAAACATCGTTCTTTATTAAGAGTCTTAAACTTTAATTCCTTGTTAAAGGGTCGAAAACTAAATGGTAGTTACACAATTTTAAGTGTCCTTGCAAATGACAGAATCCTCGAAGTCAATCATATGCTGTTGAACATTTTAACATATAAACAATCAAACAATAAACAATTGTTATAAACGTACCATTGAATGATACTACAGCGCGCGAATGTGATATCTAAATGAATTGGTTTTAGCTCGTTAACTTATGTGTGTCCTGCTACGGTTTCATTTTCTCTTTGGGTACCAAAACAGTTCGTGTTAAAGGATTCCAAAATATATAACAGAACAATAAACCACCTTCACGTTTTATACTTTCCCTTACACCTTCATTTAAAGATTCATCAAGATCTTCTTTATGTCCATTTTTTAGGTCTATAAGGCGGGGACGATATCACAAAATAATAATCATAACTGATTGGATCAACAAGTAAGCCGTTGTCAAAGACATATCTGTTTTTTACAGCTGTTGTTCGTTATCATCTATATCAGATTGTCTTCCGATCTGCCATTTCTACATGAACTCTCTGGCAGAATGCACAAAACCATGAAAACTTCATATCAGCTCTTTTACTCTAACATGTGGTTCGTTGACAATCATATCTTGCAATCACTTTTAATCGACAGGTAAGTAAGATTATCAGGTAGCTGTTGGTAGCTGTATGGGTTCTTGTAATACGCTTATCCTCTTTCACACACCACATTCTTTCGATTGGGTACATGCTTCGACCTTTCGCTCGTGGGGTTGGAGGTACTTCCGAATTCAATGCTGAACAGCTGCCGTGTTAGTATGGGGAAAACTGGCCATATTGAAGCTATGTAATACTCCTCCCTTGCTACGGGCGAATAAGAAATGTGTAATCATGAGCATTTTGTCAGGATTGAGTTTTGGTTGGTTGAAGACTCTAACTAACTTTCACAATTCTTCTTCTTGAAGGATCTTGTAGGCTGCCAACTATTCACTGCTGAGAATAGCTGAGGTTGTGTCACAGCCTGTTGCATCATGAAAAAATTGAAAGCATATTACAAAAAGCTTGACAAGCTCGGGATGCCTGCCCTATCGCAAATGACCCATCAACTTGTCCATCGTTATAACGCGTGATATTCAGTCTTTCTCAGCTAAAGACTTTTTGTTCCGCACGTCACTGGTTTTAACCGAATATTTCGAATTTGCAAGTCCTAAGGACAATATGTGCTGAAGTACTTTTCCCATTTGAATCCACCGTCTCGCTGGTTGTACTACATGAAAATTGATTCCACTCATTCAAATGCAAATATCATGCCGGATCTAGACATCTACTGATATTATCTTTTTATCTAAATGCATTCTAATATCTACAATTAGTATTATCTTCTGCAGATAGCCACATTCGGAAGCCTTGTAGATAAATCTTATTTCTTCTGTCATATGAATGTTATAATTCATCAGATATTAGTCTATTACAACGTATGAGTTGCAATTGAAAAATCCCAATCTCACTACCCTTTTTATCAAATACTACTATGTGTGGTTGGTTGTAGTGCATGCTAACTGCTTGCATTCGTTTTAATAAGACAACAACACGTATCTCGTCATCTCCTCTTAGTAAAATGTTATCTGAACGTTTCACTATCTTAGAATTACTATGTTTTCTGAAAACAGTCTGAAGTATAGATCTAAGCACATATCTGTGTATTTTGACTTTTTTCTTGCCTATGTTAACGGCTCTACTAACGAATGTGCCCTAGGCAGATTCCCATGGTTTACTGCAGCGAACACCTAAGCAGAAATCTACAGACGATTTCGTGCTTCTATTTTTTTAAGGAATTTATTTGGTGATCTAGGATGGCTCTGGTCAACGGCCAAGGAATCCTCGCATACATACCAGGCCAAATGACAGTCTGGATCAGTGTTAGAGATGAATACACTTCGTGAGCCTCAAATGCTGGCAATTAATCATGTACATTTTGTGGAGTAACTTTCTGCTCTTGAGAAGACAACTTTCATTCGGCGGGAGGACATGCAAGCTCAGCGAGATGAAAAATGTTGAATTTAATAAATAAGATTACAGAAATTCTTCTTATTGATCATTCCGTCTCAGATATGAAAGGTGTCAAAAAGCTTATATAGTTCGTGCACTAATCTGCTACAGAGGGAAATTTACCAGAACTTTACTCACCGGTGAGAAACCGTTTAGATGATCGAGAAATTCAAATCCTCCAATAACCTTATCAGTTTGAAAGCCGGCGTGTTTATTTTTAACAAGTATTCAGAAGACCAGCCATTTTCGGTGTTTTTCAATAAAGAATTAAAAAATATTCTATAGGTTAATATGTGTGTTTATTACACCACATGAAAGGTCAGTGCTTTCTCTACATTCGCAAACAAACATTACAAGCATACATGCGTCATAAGGAGAGCTATAACGGTTTATCTTGGATATGATTTTCGATATAGGAAAAAGGCAGTACTTTGAGTTTTTGAGTGTACCTAGCCTTGGTATGATAAAAACGTAAACATTTTGGAATGCAGAGACCCACATCACAATCAGGACACATCAACGTTGTGTTCTTTCGCTTCCGTTTGCCATCATATACCTTTCCTACATCAGAACAACCCTTACAATATCTAGTAGGTCTCTTTTTTTTTCGTTGCGGGAATCTTCTTTGCAAAATGTCTCCCGGTCAATCAGTTGGTTCAATTCGAGGTTTCACGAACTTGAGCTTCGACACATGCTTTTTCACTCAAACCTTACCCCACTTTCTACACGAAGTCTGCTAAATGCACATTGTTCTTCTCTTGTCTACTTCTAGTTTTCTTCTATAGTATCCATGCATTTGTGCACCACTTCAGTTGCTTCCGATTGAAGGGGTAATACGCAACTAATTGATCACTTTTGACCACACCAACTTAGTTTATATTGTAGTCTAACACTACGTTCGGTTTTGTCATCCCTACAAGACCGTTCTTTGATTTCACTGGAACTTCAGTGGATGTAGCTTGATGTTTAGTTGAAAGCATCAAGACATCCCTTGTATCTTTCCATTTCACACACAATGGTGTTGGTACCTGTTGGTAGCTGTGTGGGTTCTTGTAATACGCTTATCCTCTTTCACACACCAACCTCATTCGATTGGGTTCATGCTTAGACCATTTCGCTCATGGATTTGGAGAGACTTCTGAATTGAATGCTGAACAGCTGCCGTTTTATCAGGGGGAAAAGTGGCCATATTGAAGCTATGTAATACTCCTCCCTTGTTACGGGCGAATAAGAAATGTGTAATCATGAGCATTTTGTCAGGATTGAGTTTTGGTTGGTTGAAGACCCTAACTAACTTTCACCATTTTTCTTTTTTTTTGAAGGATCTTGAAGGCTGTCATCTATTCACTGCTGATTATACCTGAGGACGTGACACAGCCTGTTGCATCCTGAAAAAAGTGAAAGCAATCTTTTAATGACGCTACAGTTTCTCTAAATTTAATAAATTCGTAACATTTCCTATCAGATCAACAACTGCTCATGAAGTCTTCTAGTAAGATTCTGAAAAGATCCGACTAAAACCCATCAACAGCTACAGATTTCCAGTTTGTAGTTTCTTGCATTATTCTTCTCCATATACAGCTACCTCTATTCCTTCGAAAGCTGCTTGCATCACTTGAAGACGTTTAGTATTGATCTCCAAGTTTCTCAAGATCTGTGATTGAATTGTCGTGGCTTCAATGGCAGATTCAATGGCCATTTTTAGTCCACGCCATTGCGTGTATAAGGCTCTTCCTTCTACGTGTGGGTTTTAAAACATAACACAACAGAGACTCTGCAATATTCACCGCATTCGAACTTATATTCTTGCGCATTGAGATATTTTCACACAAGAAAAATGGCATTAATTCAACGTGTCGCTCAGATGATAAACTGTTTCCTTCAAAAGTCCTGTACAACTTCTTTTATCGTAACAGTATAAGGAAGTGAACGATGACTCTTGCTAACGTTGTGTCTGCCGTTGAGTTACTCCTCACGAAAATTTCGTGGCCTTCTTTAACCACTTTTGGATAATCACATGAGTTGGATCTTCGTCTAAGAAGTTTTCCATTTCTGCGAATTGTGAATGTTCCTTGAGTGGTTAGTTTCTTGTAATCCTCCGATACCGTCCTATCCTCCTGGTATAAGCCATATCACATATAACAAGGAAGTAGTTACAAAGATTCAATATGGCCACTTTTCCCATTTCTAACACAGCAGCTGTGCAGCATTCAATTCGGAAGTACCTCGAACTTCAGGAGTTAAATGGTCTAAGCCTATATGAAGTATTCAGTGTTTTGTGTGTTTTGTCAAGAGAGCATGTAAAAATGAAGAATGGAAGACAATCTGATATAGATGATTAGGAACAACAGCAGTTGAAAATCAACGTCATTGACAACGGCTTAATTCTTGATCCAATCAGTTTTGACTATTATTTTTTGTTAACGTCACCGCCTTATAAATTTAACAAAATGGACATGAAGTTGATCTTGATGTAACTTTAAATGAAGGTATAAATAAAGGTATAAAAAATGGTGGTTTATTGTTCTATTTACATTTTTTGGAATTCTTTAACACGAGCAGCTTATATGCCGGCTTATGTGTTTACTCACTTTCCACATCTTGGAGCAGAAGCCCTGAATTTTCTCCCTTAGTAATAGCGTTCGAGTACTTGCTCGTCTCGGTGCCCAAAGAAAGTAATACATTCTGCTATTAGCTTTCAATTAGCTTGAAAGTTAAACTTGCGTCTATAAAAAATTTCGAGGCGCTTTTGATCCTTGACTCACTTCATCAAAGTTCTATATTGATAACGCTACGTATCTATCCCTATAATCTTTAGGCTGTAGAACCTGAAAGTCTTTCTGACTCGCACGGTTCATCTTGCACTAGAGAGTGCCATATCGCACACTCTTTTTAAGCTTATTGGAGGATTTGAATTTCTCGATCTTCTAAACGTTTTCTCACCGGTGAGTAAAGTTCTGGTAAGCTTCCCCTCTGTAGCAGATTAGTGCACCAACTGTATTAGCTTTTTGACACCTTTCATACCTGAGACGGAATGATCAACAAGAAGTATTTCTGTAATCTTATTTATTAAATTCAACACTACCTCATCTCGCTGACGTGAATAGAGCTTGCGTGTCCTGTCCATCGATTCAAAGGTATCTTCTCAATGAGGAGAAAGCTACTCCACAAAATGTACCCGATAAAACGCAAGTAGTTGACGCTTGCGAAGTGTACTCATCCAGGCTTGGTATGTATGCGAGCATAACCATGGCCGTTGTCCAGAACCATCTACTTATCTATATAATGTAAATAACTGCAAGAAAAGTGATCAAAGCGCATGCGTTATGAAATTAGATCAGCCATTATACAGGATATATGTTCAAATTCTAACTCAGCTGAAGAAAGCCTTTGGGAGGTTTGCAGTTAAGTAATTTCTAGGCACGAATGGTATAGAAGTTTGGTGCATCCTATACACTATGACAACTTTAGTGAAAAGGATATGCCATCAGCTAACATCGGCTCCAGCCGGATAAGCTTACTTATCTGTAGATAAAAAGTGATTGCTATATAGGATATTAAACGAGCCACATGTAAGTGTAAAAGGGCCAATATGAAGTATTCAAGGTTTCTGCATTCTGTCAAGGGTTCATTTACAAATGGAAGATCGGAACACATACTGATTAAGATGATGACGAAACCCAGCTGTAGAAAACCAATATGTCATTGACAGCGCTTTAATTGTTGATCCAATCAGTTATGATTATTATTTTCTAATAACGTCCCCGCCTTATAGACCTAACAAAATGGACATGAAGATCTTGATGAAACTTTAAATGAACGTGTGAAACAAGGTTATAAAACATGAAGGTGGTTTATTATTCTGTTTACATATTTTGGAATTTTTTAACACGAGCTGATTTGATACCCGAAGAGAAAACGAAACCGAAGCCGGACAATTTAAGGTAACGACCAAAAACCAATTCAATTAGATATCACATTCGCGTACTACAGTATCATTCACTTGTACGTTTATAACAATTGTATATTGTTTGTTTGTTTATACGTTAAGATGTTCAAAAGCAGATGATTGACTCCAAGGATTCTGCCATCTGCCAGGACGCTTAAGATTATGTAACTGCCGTTTAGGTTTCGACTCAACCTAAAGGGAAATAAAGTTTAAAACTCTTAATAAAAAACGAAGTTTGGATATTCCGTACATGCAAAGACTCCATGTACATTTTTATCTAAGTTGATGTTCTTAGAATGAAAGCTCTACTACGACGATCACAGTTGGTTTTAACTTATTGACCTAGGTTTAATACGAAATAAGTAAAATCAATGCTTACTTCTCATCACATTGTTCTTTTGCGACTGTACCAACCTACTTTTCAGACAGAAGCCCGCGAAGTTTAACAATTTTCTGTAACAGTTATACTAGACTTATGGTAGTAAACCTGAAAATCTATTAGGAGATCCTTAGGTAAATAGGAGCGTGATACCGTGTAGAATCAGGCCCGCTTCTCTTAGCCTGTGAGACAAGTCCGGCCAATGAATTCCTAAAGCTAGCGGTGTAAAGCCCTGATTCGCGATAGGAAGAAGTTTTACAGGGTTGGTAGAACAGGTGTAGAACAGAAACATCAACAAAATTATCAGGTTACAGATTTTTTTCTTTGTACTTAGGTTACATTGGGAGATTTTCAGTCATGTACACCTGAAAGATATAAAACTTGCTCTGCTTGCTTTCCACATCTTGGAGCAGAAGTCCTTAATTTTCTCCCTTGGTAACAGTGTTTTAGTACTTGCTCGACTCGGTGCCCAAAGTAAGTAATAGAGACTGCGAAAAACTTTCGATAAGCTTGAACGTTAAACATGCGTCTATAAAAAACTTCGAGGCGTCTTTTGCAACCTTGAGTCACTTCATTGATAACGCTACGTAATTATCACACTAATCTTTAGGCTATAGAACATTAAAGTCTTTCTGGTACGCACGGGTTATCTTGCACTACAGACTGCCATATTGCACACTCTTAACAACTTATTGGAGGATTTTAAAATTCTTAATCTTCTCATCATTTTCTCGCCGGTAAGTAAATTCTGGTAAGCTCATAGTAGCGCTCCGTAGCAGACTAGTAGACCAACCGTATTAACTTTTAGAAGCCTTTCATATATGATACGGAATGATCAATAAGAAGAATTTCTGTAATCTTATTTATTAATTTCAACACTACCTCATCTCGCTGACGTGCATAGAGCTTCCGTGTCCTCCCACAGACTGAAAGTTGTCTTCTCAAGAGCAGAAAATTATTCCACAAAATGTACATGATTAATCGCCAGCATTTGAGGCTTACGAAGTGTACTCATCTCTAACACTGAACCAGACTTTCATTTGGCCTGGAATGTATGCGAGCATATTCATGGCCGTTGACCAGAGCCATCCTAGATCACCAAATAAATTCCTTTACAAAAATAGAAGCACCATATCGTCTGTAGATTTCTGCTTAGGTGTTCACTGCATATAGCGGAATACCTTGGGAAGCTGCCTAGAGTATATTCCTTAGTAGAGGTGTTAACATTGGCAAGAAGAAAGTCGAAATACACAGATATGTGCTTAGATCTATACTTCAGACTGTTTAGAGAAAAAATAGTAATTCTAAGATACCGAAACGTGCAGATAACATTTTACTAAGAGGAGATGTCGAGATACGTGTTGTTGTCTTATCAAAACGAATGCAAGCAGTTAGCATGCACTACAACCAACCAGACATAGTAATATTTGATAAGAAGCGTAGTGACATTATAATTTTTCAATTGCAACTCACACGCTGTAATAGACTAATATCTGTTGAATTATAACATTCATATGGCAGAAGAAATAAGATTTATCTACAAGGCTGCCGAATGTGGCTTTCTGCAGAAATAATGGTAATACTAATTGCAGATATAAGAATGCATTTAGATAAAAAAGATAATATCAGTAGACGTCGAGATCCGGCATGATACTTGCATTAGTACTAGTTGAATCAGTTTGCATGCAGTACACCCGACGAGAGAGGCTGGGATCAAATGAGAAAAGTACTTCAGCTCATATTGTCCTTAGGACTTACAAATTCGAAATATTCGAGTTTAAAACCAGTGATGTGGGGAACAAGAAGTCCTTAGCTGAGAAAGACTGAATATCACGGTGACCTCATAAGGTATAGTAGAGAGAAAGCGCGTTATAATGATGGACAAGTTGATGGGTCACTTGCGGTAGGGTAGGCATCCCCGAGCTTGTGAAGCTTTTTGTAATACGCATCAGCGCCACCAGAAATCACCTTGAAATGAGAACATTAGCAGAGATGTCAAGTGACTACACTGTATTAGTATTCTACAATGTATGGTAAAAGATGATAATAAAAGATTAAATCGATCTCTAACTGATGCGGTGATTAAAGAAAAATTTTGAAGATGGACGTGGATTTTCAATTTTTAATTAGTGGTTTAGGGTGCAAAAGGCGTGCCAATAATTCCAGGGTTCTATTTCAAAATATTCGTTAAGGCTAAAGGTCTTATGATGGCTTCTGTCTATCTAAAAATGCTGTGAAGATAGATATCAGCAGTGGACGTCGCAATGTATTCTTTAATTTCTAATGCTTTAGAGCTAGTAAAGAAGTTCAACAATGAATCGGTCGCCGCAGTAACTTGTGATGTGTAGCTACGTCTTAAAAACGAAGCAGTAGTGCTTTTATATGTACTTAACTCTCATTATATATGGGGTACCATTTAAAAAAAGGTGGATTTACTTCTCCCTTTAATAAGACGAGGGTATCATAGTCATATAACTTTGGGAACGTACAGCGGTTTGTTTCACGTCGGCCCTTGGGATTGAAAATTTTTGATACCAAATTTAAAAAACATAAGTATTAATTTATCAATGATAATCATGCAATTGCTATACTTCCCGTTTATATGCAACTACATTAGTTTTTAAGATTACTTCCTGCTGAAGAAATCTACTTAGGACTCATAACGCTCTCACCTTTTTCTTAATTGTTAGCCTGATAGAAACGGTTTAATCCAAACAGTCGTGTTCTCGCGAATTTATTAGTCTCCTCTGTGTTAACACTCGAGGCTATCAAATATGCGTTTAATTAGCGTCCTTGCTGCTTACTAGGACCTACATTCACAGTTCGGTAGAATTCACTATGTCGTGGTCATTCATTAGTAATATTTTCCCGATTGTATCCTGTAAAATTTCCTTTGGAACCCATTACATTCCAAAGCAGCCTTGCTTAGGGCCTGAGACAGGTTATCTGATCGATGAGACAAACAAAGAATTGATTTTAAGATCTTCTCTTACACGGTTAGGTGAAAAATATTTACGGTATAGTATGTCCTATGTTCGCTACCAACATAGTAACACTGGTCATCATCAGACAGCAAACAAACTGTGGGCTAATCAAATAATGTTTTTACATAAGCTCAATGTATGCTTTGATTAGTAACAAAGTGCCACACATTTCATAGAGCAGAAAACGTCATTTATTTCAGAAGTCTCTTGATGAAAATATTGCATATCCAAGTTCTTGAATCAAAAAGTAATCTGATATAAAGTTAGCCTTGTCTTAATAAGAATATCGTATCACATTTCGTCATTCTTCCATCCTCTTTCCCTCTAATGTTATACGCTCATATTCTTGGTGTGTCAATGCTGTCTTACTGGCAAGATTTTATCAAGCCTTCTCTCGCGTCTCGCGTATCGATTTTTTAATCTCAAACAACCTTTGGATAGCTATTCACTTCTGAAACCTTCGCAACAACGATTGTGTAATGGTGAGATACACACCTCTCCTTTTGATATATCAGTGTAGTCCCTCTGTATTTTTTCAGTATTTCAATATCAAGTACCAATACTACAATTCTACTGTTCTGCATACAGTAAATAATTGCAGGAGAAGTGAACAAAGCGCTTGCGTTATGACATTAAATCAGCCTTTATACTGGCAGGGTGTTCAAATCGTACTTTCAGCTGAAGAAATTTATGAACCGTCCAAAGTTGTACCGCATTTAGATTTCCACTTGAGTAATTTCTAGGCACGATTGGATACATTATGTCAGGAAATGGTATAGAAGAACAATTGTGTATCCTCTACACTAAGACAACATTAGTGATAATGCTAAATGGCCATGCCTACTCAAGATCATTGAGAACTCACTTCTAGACTTTGTTCCTGGACCTCAACAAGTGGTTGTCAAAACATTCACAACTCTCGGAGGAAATCACAAATAATAGGATCTGCGATCTTATTCAACAATGTCTGGTTGACGAAATAAATATCCAACATTTACAAGAAAATGAAACTGCATGTCAAAAACCATTTTAGGAAATGTCAAAATTAAGACGGTGACATTTCCCGAACCGTAAAGTTTGGGTGCAGTATATAGAGAAGGTCTTAATCGTATTGCAATGTATCCAAAGGGATTACATTGAAAAAGGGACTAGAAAGTTTATTTGTACGCAATTAAATGAATGCTTCCGTTTTCTCGTGAAGGTGGTCATCTTTTCCATGAAAAATTTGCACATACTATACTCAACATTTGGAAGCCCTGGAGGCAACTACGGTATCAGCGGATTACAGGAAATTAACAATTCAAGGAACATTCTCAATTCGCAGATTAAGAGGCTTTATTGAGCGAAGCTCCAAGTGATATGTTTATCGAACAGTGCTCAAAGAAGGGCGCGAAATTTTCTGGGGATTAACTCAACGTGACAAACAACGTTAGGAAGATAAATCCTTCATTCCCAAATACTGTTACGATCAAAGAACTTCTACAGTACTTTTGAAGGAAACAGTTTATCATCTGAGTGGCACGTTGAGCTAACGTCACCTTCCTTGTGTGAAAATTTATCAATGCGCAGTCTCATTTGTACTGAGTTTTAAAACCCACACGTAGAAGGAAGAGTTCTTCTACACGCAATGGTGTGGACTAAAAAGGGCAACTCAAATATGCCTTAAGTACGTATATAAATTATGTTAAATGTAATTTTAACCTTATATTTTATGGATTTAAATTACAATTAGACACGGAAAATGTCGAAAGAGAAAAAAGAGCTTACCGGAAATATCGGCAACAATCGAATTTAAATCTGGCATTCAAGCCACGACAATTCAATCAAAGTTCTTGAGAAACTTGGATATCAAAACTAGACGGCTTCAAATAATTCAAACAGTTTTCGAAGGAGTAAAGAGTAAAGGTAGAAACTACAAACGGGAAATCTGTAGCTGTTGATGGTACTGATTCAGATCTTCTAAGAATCTTACTAAAAGACTTCATGAGGAGTTGCTGAATCTTTTGAGGCCAATACAAGCACAACTGAAGGGAAATTCTACGTAATTATTAAATTTAAACATTACGTGATTACCTTGTAAAACCAGACCCGCTTCTCTTGGCCTGTGAGACAGTCCGGCCGATGAATTACTAAAGCTAGCGGTGTAAATCACTGATTCGCGATACAAAGATGTTATAAAGGTATGGTAGAACAGGTGTATAACAGAAACAGCAAGAAAATAATCAATGACAGATTTTTTTTTACTTATGTTACACTGGGAGATTTTCAGTTAAGTCACCTGAAAGATATAAAACATCCTAGGCTCACTTCCCACATCTCCCACCAGAAGCTCTGTAATTCCCTTCTTGGGAATAGTGTCCGATAACTTGTTCGTCCCGCTGCCCAAGGAAAGTAAAAAAGACTGCGATAACATTTCTATTAGCCAGAAAGTTAAACTGGAGTTTATAAAAAATATTGACGCGTCTTTTGCAAGGTTGACTGATTTAATCAAGATTCTATATTTATAACTTCCGTTTAGTTTTCGGATCTAAAAAAAAAAACAAAGTTTAACTCTCTTAATAAAGAACGATGTTTCGATATGCGGTACAAGCAAAGACCTCATGTACACTTTCATCCAAGAGGGTGCGTTAGAATTAAACCTCTACAACACGTCGACCCCAGTTGGTTTCAACTTATTTCCCTAGGTTTTATAGGCTATAAGGACAATCAAAGGGTACTTCTCAGCAGCTACATCCTTGCGACTGTACCAAGTTGCTTTTGAGACAGAACGTCACGAAGCTTAAGAATATTCAGTAACAGTTATATTACACCTTTGGTGTAAGCTTGTAAAGGATTCACATGCAGGTTATTGGCCTGAAACTCTAATAGGAGTTTTATAGGTAATTAGTAACGTGATTAAATTGTAGACCCAGGGCCGCTTCTCTTTGCCTGTAAGACGAGTCCGGCCGATGAATTTATAAAGAGGATGAACTGATAAACAGATGAGCACAAAAGTCCTGTAGAACTTCTTTTACCGTAAGAGTATTTGGGAATGAAGGATTAATCCTGCTAACGTTGTGTCTGACGTTGAGTTAATCCCCGAGAAAATTTCGTGCCCTTAATTATGCACTGTTCGATAATCATATCTCTTGGAACTTCGTTCAAGAAGGCCCCTTTTCATGCGAATTGTGAATGTTCCTTGAGTTGTTAATTTCTGGTATACTGTGATACCGTATTTGCCTCCAGTGCTTCCATCTGTTGAGTATAGTGATGTGCAAATTTTTCATAGAAAATATGACCAGCTGCGTGAGAAAACGGAAGCATTAATTTAATAGCCTTCAAATGAAGGTTGTAGTAACCTGTTCAATCTAGTCCCTTTGGATGAATTGCAATACGATTATGACCTTCTCTATATACTGCAGCCAAAGTTATAAGTTCGGAAAAGTAACCGTCTTAATTTTGATATTTCCTTATATGGTTTTTGTCATGCAGTTTCATTTCCTTGTTAATGTTGCATATTGATTTCGTCATCCAGACGTTGTTAATAACATCGCAGATCCTAGATTCTGTCGCCTTTTCCGACACTATTAAATGTCCTCACAACCACATGTAGAGGTCCCCGAGAAAAGTCTAGAAATTAGTTCTGAATGATCTTGAGTACGCATGGTCATTCAGCATTTTCACTAAAGTTGTCATAGTGTACACGAAACACCAAAGAGATTCTATGCCATTTCCTGACATAATATATCCAGTCGTGTCTAGAAACTACTTAACTGCAAACCTCCTAAAGGGGTACAACTTTGGAGCGTTCAGAAATTTCTTCAACTGAGTTACGATTTGAACCCCTTTCCAGTATAATGGCTGATGTAATTTCATAATGCATGTGCTTTGTTCACTTTTCTTGCAGTCATTTTCTGTATGCGGAAGTGTAGAATATATAGTATTAGTATTTGATGTTGAAATATCAAAGAAATACAGAGGTACTACACTGCTTATATCTAAAGAAGAGGTGTATATCTCACCATTATAGAATCGTTGTGGCGAAGCTTTCACAAGATGAATAGCTATCCAAAGGTTGTTTGCGAATAGGAAATCAAGACGCGAGTGAAGACTTGATTAAATCTTTTCCGAGTAAGAAGGAATTGACACATCAAGAACATGAGTGTAAAGCATTAGAAGGGAGGAGGATGTCAGATTGATGAAATGTAATACGATATTCTTATCATGACAATGCTATAGTGATATCATTCTAGAATTTAGATATGGACATTTTTCACCAACAGACTTCTAAAATTAATTACTTTTTTGCTCTATGAAATGTGTGGCACTGAATTACTAATCAAATCATACAGTGAGCTTATATGAAAAGCTTATTTGATTAGCCAACAGTTTGGTAGCTTTGTGATGACCAGTGTTACTAAATTGGTAGCGAACACAGGACATACTATACCGTAATTATTTTCCACCTAACCGTGTAAGCTAAGATCCCAAAAAACTTAAAATCGATTCTTTATTTTGCTCATAGATCAGATCACCGGTCTCAGACCCCAAAGTAATGCTGCTTTGGAGGTTAGAATATAATTGGTTCCATAGCAAGTGTTACAGCATACAATCGGGAAAATATTATGAATGATAGACCAGAACCTAGTGAATCCTGCACAACTCTCTATGTAAGCCCTAGTAAGCAGCATGGACGCTAATTAAACGCATAATTGATAGGCTCGAGTGTTAACACACAGGAGACTTTCTTTAAATATTATATCCGTAATAACACAATTCTTTGGATTATTAAACAGTTTCTATCAGGCTAACGATCAAGGACCAGGCGAGAGCGTTATGAGTGCTACGAAAATTTCTTCAGCAGGAAGCACTCTCAAATAGTATTGTAGTTACAAATAAATTGGAAATATAGCAATTGCTTGATTATCATTGATAAATTAATACTAATTATTTTAAGATTTGGTATCCCAACATTTTTCAATTCCAAGGGCCCACCTAAAACAAGCCGCTGTTCGTTCCCAAAACTATAAGTCTATGATACTCGCGTCTTATTAAAAGGAGAAGTAAATCCACGGTTTTTTCAATGGTACGCCATTGTATAATGTGGGTAAAGGAGCTCTAAAAGCACCACTGCTTCGTTTTTAAGACCTAGGTACACAACACAAGATCCTACGGCTTTGGATTCATTTTTGAATTCCTTTTCTACCTGTAAACCAATAGGAATCAAGTAATAGATGCCGATGTCCACTGCTAAACTCTAAATTTCACAGCATTGTAAGGAGAACATAAGACGACATATGCCGTTTAGCCATACCGGACATTTCGAAATGGAACCCTCTGATTATTGGCGCGCGTGTTGCAATCTAAACTACAATTAAAAATTGAACATCCCCGTCCAACCCCAAAATTATTACTTTTATCATCGTGACACTTACACATCGATTTAATCTCTTATTATCTCTTTTCAGAACTATAGAATACTATTACAATGAAGTCTAGTGACATTCTTGTAATGACCTCATTTCAAGGCGATTTCTAACGTAATAGATGCATTTTAGAGAAAACTTCATAAACTCGGGGTGCTTGTCCTATCGCAAGTGACCGAGCAACTTGTCCATCATTGTAACGTGCTTTCTCTTAACTATACCTTATAAGCTCACCGTGCTAATCATTTTTTCACAGGTAAAGAATTCTTGTTCCGCACGTCACAGGGTTTAAACTCGAATATTCGAATTTGCAAGACCCAAAAAGCAATATGAGATGCCGCACTTTAATCATTTCAAGCCGCCCGCTCTCGTTGGTTATAATGCATGCAAACTGATTCTTCTCGTTCTAATGAGACTATCATGGCGGATCTCGACATCTACTGTTATTACCTTTTAATTAAATCTTCCTCATATCTAAAATTAGTAATACCATTATTTCTGCAGAAAACCACAGTCGGCAGCCTTGTTGATAAATCTTGAATCTCTAGCCATATGAAAGTAAATTTTCAACAAACCTTAGAGTATTACAGCGTGTAAGTCGGAATAGAAAAATCCCAATCTCACTACGCTTCTTATCAAATATAACTATCTCTGGTGGGTTGTATTGCATGCTAACTCCTTGCATTCGTTTCAACAAGACAACAGCACGTATCTCGACATCTCTTAGTAAAATATCTGAATGTTTTGTAACTTGATAATACAATATTCCCTGAAAACAGTCTGAAGTATAGGTCGAAACACATATCTGTGTGCTTCATCATTCTTCTTGCCAATGTTAACGGCTCTTAGCTGGACTTTCCATGGAATGTACTCTTGGCAGTTTGCCATGATATTCCGCTATATACAGCGATCATCTATGCTGGATTCTACAAACGATTTGGTGCTTGTACTTTTGTAATGGATTTTACTCGGTGATCTAGGATGGCTCTGGTCAACGGCCATGGACATGCTCTCATACGTTCCATGGCAAATGACAGTCTGGTTCAGTGTTAGAAATGAGTACACTTCGTAAACCTCAACTGCTGGCGATTAATCGGGTTCATTTAGTGGAGTAGCATTCTGCTCTTGAGAAGATACTTTTCAGCCGATGGACACTACACGCAAGCTGTATTCACGTCAGCGAGATGAGGTAATGTTGAATTTAATAAATAAGATTACAGAAATACCGTCTGTTGATCATTCCGTTTCAGATATGAAAGGTGTTAAAAAGCTAATACAGTTCGTGCAGTAATCTGCTACAGAGGGGAAGCTCACCAGAACTTTACTCAGCGGTGAGAAAACGTTTAGAAGATCGAGAAATTAAAATTATCCAATAAACTTAATAAGAGTGTGCGATATGGCCCTCTGTAGTGTAAGATGAACCGTGCGAGTCAGAAAGACTTTAAGGTTTTATAACCTCAAGATTATTGGGATCGATACGTAGCGTTATTAATATAGCATCCTGATGAAGGGAGTCAAGGTTGCAAAAGACGACTCGAAATTTTTATACACGCAAGTTTAACTTTCAGGCTAAGTGAAAGTTAATAGAAGAAACTATTACTTTCTTTGGGCATCGAGACGATCAAATTCTCGGACGCTATTTCCAAGAGGATATTTTCAGAGCTTCTGATCCAAGATGTGGGAAGTGAGCCTAGGAAGTTTTATATCTTTGAGGTGTACTTAACTGAAAATCTCCCAATCTAAACTAAGTAAAAAAAATTCTGTCAATTAATTACCGCTGTTCGTTCTGTTATACCATCGTCTTATTAAAGGGAGAAGTAAATCCATTGTTTTTTAAATTTTACGCCATTTTATAATGTGAGTTAATTAGCTATAAAAGCACTACTGCTCCGTTTTAAAGACCTAAATACACAACACAAGATACTACGGCCTCCGATTCATTGTTGTATTTCTTTAATAGCTTTAAGCCAATAGGAATTAAGGAATACATGGCGACGTCCACTGCTGATTTCTAAATATGACAGCATATTTAGAAAGACATAAGCCGCCATAAGTCTTTTAGCCTTACCGGACACCTCGAAATAGAACCCTCGAATTATTGGCACGATTGTTGCACCCTAAACCATAAATAGAAATCGAACATCCCCTCCAACTTAAAAATTATTTCTTTAATCACCGCATCACTTAGAGATCGATTTAACCCGGCAATTTTCATAGCGTTATTTATAAAGATTAAACGTTCTCGCAAATAAAAGTTATTATTTAGACATTCCTTAATACATTTTTCATTTTATTTTGAGAAACTGTTACCCCGGTACCCTGGTACTTTGGTGTCACCTACAGGTGTCACTCGCAATACGTGTACAAACTGACACCCTGCTAAACTTAATGTGAGTGGAAGTTTTACTGTAAGTATATATGGTTCTCGTGTATATATTTTGAATGCAACAAAAATTCAACATATATAAGAGATTGCACACACATTACAACAAATATCCAGCATAAATTGAGGTTCAAAACCGAAAGCAGTTCATGAAACAGTTTGAACGCCATCAAACTGAGAGTTTGTTTGCCTTTTCTGCCAACCTTGCGTTCGGATTTGGAAAAAAGTCATCGATTGGCATTATGGAACTTGTACCAGCAATGCTGATGTAACCCAACCTCGCACTTTCCACACATTATAGTTCTTTTGTAGCAGAAACCGCATCTTCCGTGGGGACAATCCACAGGGTCGTGATCTTCAACACTTCCACTATTTCGCTGCTACAGTGAAACTCTTGATGAAACAGGTGATGCACACACAACACTTTCCTTAGCACGTTTCCCATATTTTTGGCAATAGGCTTGCACTACTGCTCTCCTGAAATCACAATATGTAAATCGACTCCCAGAGGATGTGGTTTTAAATATTAGCCAAGCATTCTGGTACGCTGCGTCGATTCCGAAGACAAACAGAGGGAACCACCACAATTTACCCCGGTAACCTATGCGCATACGGTGAACATTTTCGTCAAACCTATCTACCCCTCCAATGTATCTGTTATATTTTTGTATAACTGACGGGCATTCAATTTGAATCTTTCTTCTTTTCGATTCGATCATTCCTGTTCTATCAACTTTCGAAATTGGGAGTTGGGAGTGACAGTTAGACGCAATAGTCACTACACTATTCTTCCACTTGACAATCGTAATTTCTTTGGTGCATTTGAATGACATGGATTCTGGATTGATTATCTTTAGCAGATGTGTGTCTTCCAAAGGGCATTTTTAAGTTCTGTTTTCCCTAATAGTCCCTGTTCCACCCGTGTTAAGGTTTGAAAGTTCTGTTAGAAGGGGCAAGGATGTAAAAAAGTTGTCAAAATACAGATTACAAGGACCTAATTCACGAGGAAGACGTGATTCTATCTCGAGTACGACAGCAGCTCAAAAACCGAATCCTTCTTGCTTGGGTAAATGTGCAGATTTAGATCCTTGATAAGGCTCAAATGTAATCAGGTATCCCCCGTGTGTAGCAGCAGACCACACTTTGTAAAAAAGCGCAAATTCTTGCTATGGATATGCTGATTCGTGCCGTGGCGACCAAAAAAAGGAATCTAGGATTTATCTATAGATATATGAGAGGAACTTACTTTTTTCAAATTGTCATTAAATTTGTTATTTAGAATTGTAAAATTTGCCCTAACTTTCCCAAATTTGTCGTTTTCTGGGAGATTTATGCAGTTTGACAGATGAACATACTTTTCAATTTAAGGAAAAAATCAATTTCTTCTCACTAGTTTGAACCATCTTGTTGTAAGTATCAGCCTTGATTTCCCACAGCATACGTAAGTATTATGGTGTCGCAATATAAACGCTAATCTCATCTGTTGTTACGTCGAGTGAGTGATTGTTTTGTGAAGCATATCTATTTGACATTTCACAAATGTATTCAATAACTTCATCAGAAAAAAATTTCAAAGCACTCCGTTGAAGAAACTATCAAGTTTTTGTTATGAGGAACCACTTCATCTTTTTCTCCGGACCACTCTCTACGTTCAGAGATAAAACTGGATTTTTCAGCCACTGATATGCTCGTTTCTTCCCTTTCTTGTAAGGTACATCACCACTATTATAAACACTTTTTTCGTGTCAGCATATTTTGTGATTTCTTCAAGAGAAGACCTCAAAACTCTTGGCGGTAGTCGATTCATATCAGCCCCATCTTCATCTCCACTGTCTTCTTCAGTGTTATAGTCATCTTCAGGAGGAATTAGAACTATTTCTTGTAGGTCAAGATCAGATTCGTTTTCTTCCAAACAGTCGAGAATTTCATGGAGCTTCAAGCTGAAAAAAGAGAGATATTTTGAATAAAGTAATACTGGAATCACTTTAACAATCAGTTATTTTGTATAAAATATCAGATGAATTCGAATCTTTAAAATTCGAACGTAATATGAAATGCCTGTGGGATAAGTAGTTTTCTCAACTGAAGCAAGATATGTATTTAAAACTAAACTTTGGCTGCTTTGGATTCGCACATATTCATTGGATATTAGGTTGTATGAAACGTGAGAAGTCTTTTTTAGTTGAGGATAGCAAAGGAATGTAAACGAAGTGAAATAAAATCTCTAAAAAACGTGCATATTCCTTGCGACAAAATTCTGCACCAAATGAAAAATAAATTTATTAGTTTATTGTCGGTAAATATGACTAAATTATTTCTACCAATGTAGAAGGTAACTAATTGTGTATTTTTTTTTATACAAGGGACAAAATATCACTAAACAGCAAAACTTGAGTTCTTATCTTTTATCACACAAGTATACTAACTTCACCTAACATAAATAGTAATATAGAAAAGGGGCCCTTTTTTACTCTTTCTATTGCCACAAGTGAAGAAGTTACGTACATCTCTCTCTCTTTCTCTCTCTCTCGATCACTCTCACACACACACACACACACGCGCGCGCGCGCGCAATCACACACTTACTCAGACACACTGAAGCACCATATTACAGGTTATACGATAGTAGTACATATTATATTCTTCAATACAAAAAGTAGCTCTATATCCCAGTGTCACCTGTAGGTGACAACGGAAATTCAACTGGTCATACGATACATTAGAGTTTAGATTTCTTTTCTACAAACCAATATTATCACTAACTGATACTTGAAGAAAAATACTATAACATTTATATTATATCCACTCACCTTTTGTGACTGGTAGAAGCGTCATTTCGGGCACACCTGCTCATCTTGTTAATATTCGGTGAAGCCATTCTGGAAATATCAATTCAGAAGTTTCGATTAGATGGCCGTCGAGTTCTAATGCCACTCATTTGTTTGTTTAAAGACAATTTATCACCCTTTGACAATTGAAACTAAGTTTCAAAAAAAGAAATTAAATTACATGCATCCAAAGTAGTGGGTTACTTAGAGATCGATTTAATATTTTATTTTTATCTTTTTTCATTCATTGTAGAATACTATTACGATGAAGTCAAGTGACATCTCTGCTAATGTTCTCATTTTAGGGCGATTTCTGATATAGCGGATGCATATTACAAAAAGCTTCACAAGCTCGAGGATGCTTCTCCTATCGCAAGTGATCCATTAACTTGTCCATCATTTTAACGCGCTTTCTCTTTACTATACCTTGTGAGCTAACCATGATATTAATTCTTTCTCACCTAAAGACTTCTTGATCCGCAATTCACTGGTTTTAAACTCGAATATTTCGAATTTCCAAGTCCTAAGGACAATATGTGCTGCCGTACTTTTTCCATTTCAACCCAACCTCTCTCGTCGGTTGTCCTGGATGCAAAGTGATTCCCCTCGTTCTTATGCAAGTATCATGGCGGATCCTGATTTCTGCAATTAGTAATACCATTATTTGTGAAGAAAGGCACAGTCTGCAGACTTGTAGATATGCCATATGAAAGTAATTTTTCAACAGATTTTTGAGTATTACAACGTGTAAGTTGCAATTGAAAAATTCTAATCTGACTACGCTTTTTATCAAATATTACTATGTCTGGTTAGTTGTAGTGCATGCTAACTATTTGCATTCGTTTTGATAAGAGAACAACACGTATGTCGACATCTGTTTTTAGTAAAATGTCTGAATATTTCTGTAACTTGGTAATACAATATCTCTGAAAACAGTCTGAAGTATAGATCTAAGCACATATCTGTGTGTTTCGACTATCTTCTTGCCAATGTTAACGGCTCTTAGCTAGACTATGCCAGGAATGTACTCTAGGCAGTTTGCTATGTTATTCCGCTATATGCTCCGAACATCTATGCAAATTTCTACAGACGATTTGGTGCCTCTATTTTTTTAAAGGTATCACTTGGTGATGTAGGAGAGCTCCTGTCAACGGCCATGGATAAGCTCGCAAACATACCAGGAAAAATGACAGTCTGATTCAGTGTTAGTGTTAGTACATTTCGTAAGCCTCAACTGCTGGCGATTAATCTGATACATTTTCTGGAGTAGCTTTCTGCTCTTGTGAAGATACCTTACACGCAAGCTCTATTCACGTCAGCGAAATGAGGTAGTGTTGAATTTAATAAATAGATTACAGAAATTCTTCCTGATGATCATCCCGTTTTAGATACGAAAGGTGTCAAAAAGCTAATACAGTTGGTGCACTAATCTGCTACAAAGGGGAAGCTTACCAGAACTTTACTCACCGGTGAGAAAACGTTTAGAAAATCGAGAAACTCAAATCCACCAATAAGCTCAAATCCTCCTTATTAAAAGAATGTGCGATATGGCAGTCTATAGTGCAAGATGAACCGTGCGAGTCAGAAAGACTTTATGGTTCTATAGCCTGAAGATTAGTGTGATAGATAGGTAGCGTTATCAATGTAGCATCTTGATGAAGTGAGTCAAGGTTGCTAAAGACACCTCGAAATTTTTATAGACTCAAGTTTAACTGTCAGGCTAAGCGAAAGTTATTAACTGTATTTACTACTTTCTTTGGGCACCGAGACGAGCAAGTACTCGAACACCATTACTAAAGGAGGAAATTCAAAGCTACTGCTCCAAGATGTGGTAAATGAGCCTAAGAAGTTTTATATATTTCAGGTGTTCTTAACTGAAAATCACCGAATGTAACCGAAGTACAATAAAATAGGTACTAAAGCCGCTCATGTTAAAGAATTCCAAAATATGTAAACTTAACAATAATCCACCTTCATATTTTAAACCTTGTTTTTATACGTTCTTTTAAAGTTACATCAAGATCGTATTCATGTCTATTTTTTTTTTAGGTCTATGGGGCGGGGACGTTATTTCAAAATAATAATCATAACTGTTTGGATCAACAATTAAGCAATTGTCAATGACATATTGGTTTTCAACTGCTTTGTTCGTCATCATACATATAAGATTGTCTTCCGAACTGCCATTTGTACATGAAGTAACTTGTATCTGCTCTTTTATACTAAAATGTGGATCGTTCACATTCCTATCCTCACATTGAAGCCACGACAATTCAATCACAGATGTTGAGAAACTTAGAGATCAATACTATACGTCTTCAAGTGGTGCAAGCAGTTTTCAAAGGAGTAAAACTAGCTGTATATGGAGAAGAATAATGGAAGAAACTACAAACGGGAAATCTGTAACTGTTGATGGGTCTTATTCGGATCTTCTATGAATCTTATTAGAATACTTCATGAGCAGTTTCTGATTCTTTTAAAGCCACATACAAGCAGAACTGATAGGAAATTCTACGAAATTGTTAAATTAAAAGGAACTTTATCGTCATTAAAAGATAGCTTTCACATCTTTTCATGATGCAAAAGCCTGTGACACGTCCTCAGCTATATTCAGCAGTGAATAGTTGGTTGCCTTCAAGATCCTTCATAAAGAAGAAGAATTGTGAAAGTTAGTCAGAGTCTTCAACCAACCAAAACTAAATCCTCCAAAATGGTCAAATTACATATTTCTTATTCTCCTGTATGGAGAAGGAAATATGTCCTCCCTGGTATAAGCCATATCAGATATAACAAGGGAGTAGTTACAAAGCTTCAATATGACCACTTCTTCCCCTGCTAACACGGCAGTATTCAGCATTTAATTCGGAAGTCCCTCCAACTGCAGGAGCTAAATAGTAATAAAAAGTAATTATACAGGCCTAGTAGAAAGGTGTAGAACACAGACATCAACAAATTTATCAATTGACAGATTTTTTTTTTTTTTTTTTTTTTTTTTTGTACTTAGGTAACATTCGGTGATTTTCAGTTAAGAACACCTGAAAGATCACACGGTGAGAAAGAACTTCCGTGACTCACTTTCCACATCTTTCCCTGAATTTCGTCCTTTAGTAATGGTGTTCGAGTACTTGCTCGTCTCGGTGCCCAAAGAAAGTAACAAATACAGTTAATAACTTTCGCTTAGCCTGACAGTTAAACTTGCGTCTATAAAAAATTTCGAGGTGTCTTTTGAAACCTTGACTCACTTCATCAAGATGCTACATTGATAACGCTACGTATCTATCACACTAATCTTCAGCATACAGAAACTTCTTCAGATAAGAAGCGTAGTGAGATTAGGATTTTTCAATTGCAACTTACACGCTGTAATACTCAAAAATCTGTTGAAAAATTACTTTCATTTGCAAAAGATTTAAGATTTATCTACAAGGCTGCCGACTGTGGTGTTCTGGAGAATTAATGGTATTACTAATTGTAGATATCAGGATGAATTTAGATAAAAAGATAACAGCAGATGTCGAGAACCACCATGATACCTGCATAAGAACGAGAAGAATCAGTTTGCAAGCAGTACAACCGACTGGAGCGTGCGGTTTGAAATGGGAAATGCACGGCAGCTCATATTGTCCTTAGGACTTTGAAATTCGAAATATTCGAGCTTAAACCCAGTGACATGCGGAACAAGAAGTCTTTAGCTGATAAAGAATGTATATCGCGGTGAGCTCATACGGCATAGTAAAGAAAAAGCGCGTTAAAATGTTGGACAAGTTGATGGGTCATTTGTTAAAGGATAGGCATCCCCGAGCTTGTGAACCTTTTTGTAATATGCATCCACAACGAGAGAAATTGCATTAAAGTGAGAAAATTAGCTTCACTTGACTTTTTTGTAATAGTATTCTACAATGTCTGAAAAGAGATATTAATAAGAGATTAAATCAATCTCTTATTAAAGAAATGATTTTGAGGATGGACGGAGATGTTCGATTTTTAATTTGTGCTTTAGAGTGCAAAAGGCGTGCCAATAATTCGAGGGTTCTATTTCGAGATGTCCGGTTAGGCTAAATGGTTTATGCCGGCTTATGTCCCTGTTACATGCTGTGAAATTTAGAAGTCAGCAGTGGACATAGGCATCTATTCCTTAATTCCTATTGGCTTAGAGCTATTAAAGGAATTGAACATTGAATACGATGCCGTAGGATCTTTTGTTGTGTACCTAGGTCTCAAAAACGAAGCAGTAGCGCTTTTAGAGCTCCTTAACTCACATTATACAATGTCGTACCATTTAAACAACCGTGGATTAACTTCTCCCTTTTTTAAGACGAGGGTATCACAGACGTATAGCTTTGGAAACTAACCGCGGTTTGTTTTAGGTGGGCCCTTGGGATTGAAAATTTTGTGATACCAAATGTAAAAAACTTAAGTATTAATTTTTCAATGATAATCAAGCAATTGCTATACTTCCCCTTTATAAGCAACTACAATACTATATGAGGGTGCTTCCTGCTGAAGAAATCTACTTAAGACTCATAACGGAATCACCTTTTTCTTATTTGTTAGCCTGATAGAAACCTTTTAATCCAAAGAGTTGTATTCTTACGGATATATATAATTTAAAGAAAGAATCCTGTGTGTTAGTACTCGAGCCTATGAAATATGCGTTTCATTAGCGTCCTTGCTGCTCACTAAAACTTACATATAGAGTTGTGTAGGAATCACTAGGTTCCGGTCTATCATTAATAATATTTTCACGATTGTATACTTTAATACTTGCTATGGAACCAATTATATTGTAACCTCCAAAGCAGCCTAACTTTGGACCTGAGATCGGTGATCTGATCAATGAGACAAGTAAAGAACCGATTTTAAGTTCTTTTGAAACCTTTTCCTACACGGTTATGTGGAAAATATATACGGTATAATAAATCCTCTGTCCTCAGTCATCACAAAGCAACCAAACTGTGGGATAATCAAGTAAGCTCACTGTATGCTTTGACTAATAACTTGGTGCCACATATTTCATATAACAAAAAACATTTATTTCAGATTTTTCTTGATGAAAATTCTTCATATCCAAGTTTCTGAATGATACTACAGTAGCATTGTGTTGATAAGAATATCGTATCACATTTATTCATTCTGACATCCTCTTTCTTTCTAATACTATACACTCATGTTCAGTGGCGTATTTACGATGTTGTTTCGGGAGGGGCTTTGCTAACTTTCGGGGAGGGGGGCTTTGCCTGAAAATGTGAAAATTCTGCAAGATATTTCATATACTTTACTATAGTAAGTAAAATTTCGGGGGGGCTTAAGACCGGAAGCCCCCCCCTTAATACGCCACTGCTCATGTTATTGGTGTGTCAATGCTGTGTTACTCTGAACATATAATCAAGTCCTTGCTATAGCTTCTCGCGTCTTGATTTGCTTTTGTCAAACAACCTTGCATAGCTATTCATCTTGTGAAAGTTTCGCCACAACGATTGTGTAATGGTGAGTTACACACCTATCCTTCTGAAATAAGCAGTGTAGTCCCTCTGAAATTCTTCAGTATATTAATATCAAATACTAATACTCTACTCTTATGCATACAGTAAATGAGTGCAAGAAAAGTGAACAAAGCTGTAGCGTTAGCTGTAGCGTTATGAGATTAGATCAGCCATTATACTGCAACGTTGTTCAATTCGTACCTGGAGATGAAGAAATTTCTGAACGGCCCAAGTTGTACCGCCTTTAGGAGGTTTCCAGTAAGTAATTTCTAGGCGCGATTTGATACATCATGTCGGGAAATGGTAAAGATCAGCCATTCTACTGGAATGGTGTTCAAATCGTACCTCACCTGAAGAAATTTCTGAACGGTCCAAAGATGTATCGACTTTAGAAGGTTTCCAATTAATTAATTTCTAGGCACGATTGGATATGTTATGTCAGGAAATGGTATAGAAGATCTTTGGTGTATCCTGTACAATATGTAAATTTTAGTGAAAATGCTGAATGGCCATGCTTACTCAAGATCAATGAGAACTCAGTTCTAGAATTTGCTCGGAGACCTCTACATGTGGTTATCAAGACATTTACAACCGTCGGAGGAGATGACAAAAACTAAGATCTGCGATCTTATTTAACTTCGTCTGGATGAGGAAATCAATATGCAACATTTAAAAGAAAATGAAATTGCATGACAGAAACCATATTTCAAAACCTCGATATTAAGTACGTTAAGTACGTTTATAAATTATGTTAAGCGCTATTTTCACCTAATATTTTATGAATATAAAATACAATTAGACACGAAAAGTGTCGAAAGACAAGGTCTTTAGGGAAATATCTGCAACGATCGAAATTAAATCTGCCATTGAAGCCACGACAATTTAATCATACTTCTTGAGAAACTAGGAGATCAATACAAGACGGCTTCAAGTGATGCAATCAGTTTTCGAAGGAGTAAAGGTAGCTGTATATGGAGAAGAATAATAGAAGTAACTACAAACTGGAAATCTGTAGCTGTTGATGGGTTTTAGTCGGATCTTTTAAGAATCTTGCTAGACGACATCATGAGCAGTTGTTGATCTGATAGGAAATGCTACGAATTTATTAAATTTAGAGAAACTGTAGCGTCATTAAAAGATTGCTTTCACTTCTTTTTAGGATGCAACAGGCTGTGTCACGTCCTCAGCTATAATCATAAGTGAATAGATGACAGCCTTCATGATGCATCAAAAAAAAAAAGAAGAATTGAGAAAGTTAGTCATTCTACCAACCGATACTCAATCCTGACAATCTGGTCAAAATTACACATTTCTTATTAGCCTGTATGGAGAAGGAAACATGTCCTCTCTGGTATAAGCCATATCAGGTATAACAAGGGAGTAGCTACAAAGCTTCAATATGGCCACTTTTCCCCCTGCTAAAACGGCAGCTTTTCAGCATTCAATTCGGAAGTCTCTCCAACTCCAGGAGCGAAATTGTGTAAGCCTGAACCCAATCGAATGATGTTGGTGTGTGAAAGAGGATATGCGAATTCCAGGACCCACACAGCTACCATCAGCTCCAGCCGGGTAATGTTACTAACCTTTAAATAACAAGTGATTGCAAGATGTGAACGAGCCACATGTTAGTATAAAAGAGCAGATATGAAATATTGAAGGTTTTCTCCATTTTGCCAAGGGACTTCATGTATAAATACCAGATCGGAGGACAATCTAACATAGATGATGACGAACAAAGCAGTTGAAAACCTTTATGTCATTGAAAATTGCTTAGTTGTTCATCCAATCAGTTATGATTATTATTTTGAAATAACGTCCACGCTTTATAGACCTAAGAAAATGGACATATAGACGACCTTGATGTAACTTTAAAAGAAGGTGAAAAAAACAAAATATAAAACATTAGGGTGGTTTATTGTTTAGTTTACATATTTTGGAAATCTTTAACACGAGCGGCTTTGGTACCCGAAGAGAAAACGAAATTGTAGCAGGACACACACAAGTTAACGAGCAAAAACTTTAGGAGTGAAATGGTCTAAGCATGAACCCAATCGAACGAGGTTGGTGTGTGAAAGAGGATATGCGAATTCCAGGACCCACACAGCTACCATCAGCTCCAGCTGGATAAGCTTACTTACCTGTAGATAAAAGGTGACTGAAAGATAGGATACATTTAGGAACGAAGTAACTTTGAATGAAGGTGTAAAAACAATATATAAATCAATGTGGTTTATTGTTCTGTTTACATTTATTGGAATTCTTTAACACGAGCAGCATATATGCCGACTTATAAGCTTACTCACTTTCCACATCTTGGAGCAGAAGCCCTGGATCTTCTCCCTTAGTATTAGTGTTCGAGTACTTGCTCGTCTCGGTGTCCAAAGAAACTAATAAATACTGCTATTAACTTTCGCTTAGCTTGATGGTTAAACTTGCGTCAATAAAAAATTTCGAGGGTCTTTTGCAACCTTGACTCATTTCATCAAGATTCTATGTTGATAACGCTACGTATCTATCTCAATAATATTCCGGCTATAGAAACTTAAAGTCTTTCTGACTCGCAGGGTTCATCTTGTACTTCAGACTGCCATATCGCACACTCTTTTAATCTTATTGGAAGATTTGAATTTCTCGAACTTGTAAACGTTTAATCACCGGTGAGTAATGTTCTGGTAAGCTTTCCCTCTGTAGCAGATTAGTGCACCGACTTTATTAGCTTTTTGACACCTTTCATATCTGAGACGGAATGATCAACAAGAAGAATCCCAAAATTTACACGGTTACATTTTCCGAATTATTCACTTTGGCTGTAGTATATAGAGAAGGTCATAATCGTTTTGCAATTCTATCGAAAGGGGCAAGATGGAACATGGAACTACAATTTTCATTTGAAGGCAATTAAATTAATGCTTCCGTTTTCTCACGCAGCTGGTCATCTTTTATATGGAAAATTTTCCCATCACTATACTCAACAGATGGAGCCCTCGTAGCAAATACGGTATCAGAGTATACAAGAAATTAACAACTCAAGGAATATTCACAATTCGCAGGAAAAAAGGCATTCTTGAGCGAAGTTCCAAGAGATATGATTATCGAACAGTGCTTAATTTAGGGCACGAAATTTTCTCGGGGATTATCTCAACTTCAGACACAACGTTAGCAAGATTAATCCTTCATACCCAAATACTGTTACGATAACAGAAGTTCTACAGGACTTTTGTGCTCATCTGTTTATCAGTTCATCAGCTTTATAAGTTCATCGGCCGGCCTTGTCTCACAGGCCAACAGAAGCGGCCCTGGGTCTACAATAGAATCACGTTCCTAATTACCTAAAAAAAAACAATTAGAGTTTCAGGCCAATAACCTGCATGTGAATCCTTTACAAGCTTACGACCAAAGGTGTAATATAACTGTTACGGAATATTGTTGAGCTTTGTGACCTTCTGTCTCAAAAGCAGCTTGGTACAATGGCAAAGGATCAAGGTGCTGAGAAGTATCCATTGATTCACTTATAGCCTATAAAAGTTAGGGAATAAGTATAAACCAACATGGATCGACATGTTGTAGAGGTTTCATTCTTACCCCCCTCTTGGATGAAAGTGTACATGAGGTCTTTGCATGGAACGCATATCGAAACATCGTTCTTTATTAAGAGACTTAAATTTTGCTTCTTTATAGGAGATTGGAAAACTAAACTGTAGTTATAAATATAGAATCTTTTGAAATGAGACAAGCTTGGAAAAGACGCCTCGATATTTTATATAAACTCCTGGCTAATAGAAAAATTATCGCAGTCTCTTTCACTTTCCTTGGGCAGCGGGACGAACAAGTTATCGGACACTATTCCCAAGAGGGAATTACAGGGCTTCTGGTGCAAGATGTGGGAAGTGAGTCTAGGAAGTTTTCTATCTTTCAAGTGACAACTGAAAAACTTCCAATGTTACCTAAGTAAAAAAAAAAATCTGTCAATTGATTACTTTCTTGCTGTCTCTGTTGTACACCTTTTCTACCAGACCTGTATAACATCTTTGTATTGCGAATCAGTGAATTACACCGCTAGCTTTAGTAATTCATTGGTCGGACTTGTTTCACAGGCCAAGAGAAGCGGGTCTCGCTTAAGAAGGTAATCACGTACCTAATTACCTAAGGATCTCCCATTAGATTTTCCGGCCAATAACCTGCATTTGAATCCTTTACAAGCTTACGACCATAAGTCTAGTATAACTGTTACAGAAAATTGTTAAGATTCATTGGCTTCTGTCTGAAAAGTAGGTTGGTACAGTCGCAAAGGAACAAGGTGCTGAGCAGTAAACATTATATATCTTTATGTCGTATAAAACCAAGGGCAGTAAGTCGAAATCACTTCCGGTGGACGTGTAGTAGAGGTTTAATTCTAAAAATGTACATTGATTCTTTGCATGTACGGAATATCCAAACATCGTTCTTTATTAAGAGTGTTAAACTTGACTTCTTTTTAGGAGAGTCGAAAACTAAACGGCAGTTACGCAAATTCCAAAATATTTAAACTAAACAATAAACCACCTTTATGCTTTATACCTTGTTTTTATACCTTCTATTGAAGTTACATCAAGATCGTCTTCATGTCCATTTTGTTAGGTCTATAAGACGGAAACGTTATTTCAAAATAATAATCATAACTGATTGGATCAACAATTAAGCAATTGTGAACGACTTAATGGTTTCCAACAGCTTTGTTCGACTCCATCTATATAAGATTATCTTTCAATCTGCCATTTGTACATTAAGTCCCTTGGCAAAATTGAGAAAACGTTCAATATTTCTTATCTGCTCTTTTCTAGTAACAGGTGACTCGTTCATATCTTGCAGTCACTTGTTATTTAAAGGTAAGTAACATTAGCCGGCAGGAGCTGATGGTAGCTGTGTGTGTTCTGGAATTCGCATATCCTCTTTCACACACCAACCTCTTCGATGGGGTACATGTTTAGACCATTTCGCTCCTGGAATTGGAGGTATTTCCGAATTGAATGCTGACAAGCTGCCGTGTTAGTTGGGGAAAAATGGCCATATTAAAGCATTGTAACTACTCCCTTGTTATACCTGATATGGCTTATACCAGGGAGGACGTGTTTCCTTCTCCATACAGGCGATTAAGAAATGTGTAATCTTCACCATTTTATCAGGAATGAGTTTTGGTTGGATGCAGACTCGACTAACTTTCACAATTTTTCTTTTTGAAAGATCTTGAGGACTGCCAACTATTCATTGCTGAGTATAGCTGAAGTCGTGTCACAGCCTGTTACATCACGAAAAAGTGAAAGCAATATCTTAAAGACGCTAAAGTTTTTTTAAATATAATAATTTCGTAGCATTTCCTTTCAGTTGTGCTTGTATAGGCCTCAAAAAAATCAGCAACTCCTTATGAAGTTTTCTGGTAAGATTCTTAGAAGATCTTAATCAGTCCCATCAACAGCTACAGATTTCCCGTTTGTAGTTTCTTCCATTATTCTTGTCCATATACAGCTATCTTTACTCCCTCGAAACCTTTTTGTATCATTTGAAGCCGTACAGTATTGATCTCCAAGTTTCCCAAGAACTTTAATTCAATTGTAGTGTCTTCAATAGCAGATTTAAACTGGATCGTTACAGATATTTCCCGAAAGCTCTTTTTTTGTCTTTCGACATTTTCCATTTCTAATTGTAATTTAAATCAATAAACTATAAGGTTAAAATAGCGCTTAACATAATTTATATACGTACTTAACGAAGACTTGAGAGTCCATTTTTAGTCCACATTAAGCGTTTAAAGGAACTCTTTTTTCTACGTGTGGGTTTTAAAACGCAACACAAGAGAGAGACTGCAAAACTCACCGCATTCGAATTGACATACTTCCCATTGAGATATTTTAACATAAGGAAGGTTGCATTAGCTCAACGTGCCGATCAGATGATGAACTATTTCTTTCAAAAGTACTGTAGAACTTCTTTAATCGTAACATTATTTGGGAATGAAGGATTTATCTTGCTAACGTTGTTTCTCACGTTGACTTAATCCCCTGAAAAAATCGTGGTCTTCTTTAAGCAATGTTCAATAATCATATCAAAGGGACAATGCGGAGAAATTTAGAAGTCACCAGTGGACATCGGCGTCTATTCCTTAATTTCTATTGCCTTATAGCTAGGAAAAGAATTCAACATTGAATCCGAGGATCTTGTGTTGTGTACCTAGGTCTCAAAAACGAAGCAGTAGTGTTTTTAGAGCTCTTTAACTCACATTATAGGATGGCGTACCATTTAAAAAACCGTGGATTTACTTCTCCCTTTTATAAGACGAGGTCGAATAGCTTTGGGAACGAACAGAGGTTGGTTTTAGGTGGGCCCTTGGGATTGAAAAATGTGATACCAAATGAATAAAATACAAGTATTAATTAATCAATGATAATCAAGCAATTGCTATACTTCCCGTTTCTATGCAACTACATTAGTATTTAAGAATGCTTCCTGCTGAAGAAATCACTTAGCACTCATAACGCTTTCACCTTTTTCTTAATTGTTAGCCTGATAGAAACGGTTTAAACCAAAGAGTCATGTTTTTGAGAATTTATTATTTAAAGATAGTCTCCTGTGTGTTAACACTCGAGGCTATCAAATATACGTTTATTTAGCATCCTAGCTGCTCACTAGTATTTACATACATAGTTGTGTAGGATTCACTATGTTCTGGTCTATCATTTGTAATATTTTCCCGATTGTATCCTGTAAAATAGCTTTGGAACCCATTATATTCTAATCTCCAAAGCAGCTTCTTAGGGCCTGAGACCGGTTATCTGATCGGTGACTCAAATAAAGCATCGATTTTAAGTTCTTTTGAGATCTTCTCTTACACGGTTAGGTGGAAAATATTTACGGTATAGTCAGTCCTGTTTTCGCTACCAACTTAATAACACTCTTCATCATCACAAAGCAACCAAACTGTGGGCTAATCAAATAATCCTTTCAGATACGTATGTGTAGCACTTGCTTTGATTAGTAACTAAGTGCCACACATTTCATAGAGCAGAAAAGGTCATTTATTTCAGAAGTATCTTGATAAAAATTCTCCATATCCATGTTGTTGAATGAAAAAGTAATCTGATAACACGGTAGCATTGTTTTGATAAGAATATCGTATCACATTTATTCATTCTTACATCCTCTTTCCCTCTAATGCAATACGCTCATATTCTTGGAGTGTCAATGCTGTCTTACTCGAAAGATTTAATCAAGTCTTCACTCGGGTCTAGCGTCTCGATTTTTTTTTCTCAAACAACCTTTGGATAGCTATTCATTTTCTGAAAGCTTCGCTACAAGGATTGTGTAATGGTGAGATACACACCTCTCCTTTTGATATAAGCAGTGTAGTGCCTCTGTATTTCTTCAATATTTCAATATCAAGTACTAATACTAAATATTCTACTTTTCTGCATACGGTAAATAAGTGCAAGAAAAGTGAACAAAGCGCACGCGTTATGACATTAGATGAGCTTTTATACTGCCAGGGTGTTATAGTACCTTCAGCTCAAGAAATTCTATGCAACGCTACGTATCTATTACACTAATCTTTAGGCTATAGAACCTTAAAGTCTTTCTGGCACGCACGGTTCATCATGCACTACAGACTGCCATATCGCACACTGTTATTAAGCTTATTGGAGGATTTAAAATTCTCAATCTTCTCAAAGTTTTCTCACCGGTAAGTAAATTCTGCTAGGCTTCCGCTCTGTAGCAGACTAGTGGGCCAACCGTATTAGCTTTTCGACACCTTTCATATCTGATACTCAATGATAAGTAAGAATTTCTGTAATCTTATTTATTAAATTCAACACTAGCTTATCTCGCTAATGTGAATAGAGATTGCGTGCCCTCCCACCGACTGAAAGTTTTCTTCTCAAGAGCAGAAAGTTACTCCACAAAATGTACATGATTAATCGCCTGCATTTGAGGCTTACGATATGTACTCATCTCTAACACTGAACCAGACTCTCATTTGGACTGGCATGTATGCGAGCATAACCATGGCCATTGACCAGAAGCATCCTAGATCACCAAATATATTCCTTTACAAAAATAGAAGCACCAAATTGACTGAAGATTTCTGCTTAGGTGTTCGCTGCATATAGCGGAATGCCATGGGAACCTGCCTACAGTATATTCCTTAGTAGAGCCATTAACATTGGCAAGAAGAAAGTCGAAATACACAGATATGTGCTTAGATCTATACTTCAGACTGTTTTCAGTAAACATCGTAATTCTAAGATACCGAAACGTTCAGAAAACATTTTACTAAGAGGAGATGTCGAGATACGTGTTATTGTCATCAAAACGAATGCAAGCAGTTAGCATGCACTACAACCAATCAGACATAGTAATATTTGATAAGAAGTGTAATGAGATTTGGATTTTTCAATTGCAACTCACACGCTGTAATAGACTAATATCTGTTGAATTATAACATCCATGTGAATTATAACATCCATAGCTATAAGGATGAATATAGTTAAAAAGATAATATCAGTAGATGTCGAGATCCGGCATGATACTTGCATTAGAACGAGTGTAATAAGTTTTCATTCAGTACAACCGACGAGAGAGGGTGAGTTAAAATGCGAATAGTACTTCTGCACACATTGTCCTTAGGACTTGCAAATTAGAAATATTCCAGTTTATAACCAATGCCGAGCGGAACAAGAGGTGTTTAGCTGAGAAAGACTGAATATCACAGTGAGCTCATAATTTATAGTTAAGAGTAAGTGCGTTATAATGATGGACAAGTTGATGGGTCACCTGTGATAGAACAGGCATCCCGTAGCTTGTAAAGCTTTTTGTAGTATGCATCCACAACGGCAAAAATCGCCTTAGAATGAGAAAATTAGCAGAGATGTAACTTGGCTTCATTGTAAACTAGTATTCTACAATTTCTAAAGCTTGATATTAATAACAGATTAAATCGGTCTCTAAGTGATGCGTTATTAAAAAGTGATATAGAACATGGACAAGGATTTTCGATTTTTAATTAGTGGTTTAGGGTGCAACAGGCATGAAAATAATTCAAGGATTATATTTCAAGGTGTACGGTATGGACGAATCAATGTATTCCTTAATTTCTATTGGGATAGAGCGAGTAAAATAACTCAACAATGAATCGGAGGCCGCAGTATTTGTGTTGTGTACCTAGGTCTTAAAAACGAAGCAGTAGTGCTTTTATAGTTACTTAACTCACATTATACATGGAGTACCATTTAGAAAACCGTGGATATACTTCTCCCTTTAATAAGACGAGGGTATCACAGTCATATAGCGTTGGGAATTAACCGCGGTTTCTTTTAGGTGGGCCTTTCGGATTAAAATTTTGTCATACCAAATTTAAAAAACATAAGTATTATTTTATCAATGATAATCAAGCAATTGCTATACTTCCCGTTTATAAGCAACTACAATACTATTTGAGAGTGGTTCCTGCTGAAGAAATCTACTAAACACCCATAACGCTCTCACATCTTCTTGATCGTTAACATGATGGAAACTGTTTAATCCAAAGAGTTGTGTTCATACGGATATATTATTTAAAGAAAGTCTCCTGTGTGTTAACACTCGAGACTATCAAATATGCATTTAATTAGGGTTCTTGTTGCTCAGTAGGGCTTACATACACAGATGTGTAGGATTCACTAGGTTCCGGTCTATAATTTATAATATTTTCCCGATTGCATAATGAAAAAACTTTATATGGAACCAATTATATTCTAAACTCCGAAGCAGCCTTACTTTGTGTCTGAGACCTGTGATCTGATCGATGAGACAAATAAAGTATCATTTTAGGTTCTTTTAAGATCTTCCCTTGGTTAGTTGGAATATATTTACGGTATAGTCAGTCCTGCGTTCCATAACAACTTAGTAACACTGGTCATTACAAAGCAACAAAACTGAGGGATAATCCATATAAGCGCACTGTATGCTTTGATTATTATCTAAGGGCCAAACATTTGATAGAGCAGAAAAATTCATTTTTTTCAGATGTGTTTTGATGAAAGTTCTCCATATCCAAGTTTTTGAATGATAAGAATATCGTATCACATTTCTTCATTCTGATATCCACTTTCCCTCTAATGCTGTACACTCATGTTCTTGCTGTACACTCGTGTTCTTGGCACTCTCATGCTGTCTTACACTTAAGATTTAATCAAGTTTTCACTAGCGTCTCGTGTCTCGATTTCCTTTTCTAAAACAACCTTTGGATTGCTATTCATCTTCTGAAAGCTTTGCCGCAACGATTGTATATTTCTGAGATACACACCTCTTTTTTTGATATTAGCAATCTAATCCCTCTGTATTTCTTCAATATTTCAATATCAAGTACTATATTTCCATATAGTAAATAAATGCATACAATATATAAATGCAGCTGAAGAAATTTCTGAACGGTACAAAGGTGTACCGTACCCCCTTTAGGAGGTTTCCAGTTAATTAATTTCTACGCACGAATAGACACATTATGTCAGGAAATGCTATAGAAGAATTTTTGGGTTTCCTGTACACTATAACAACATTAGTGAAAATGCTGGATGACCATGCCTACTCAAGATCATTGAGAACTCACTTCTAGATTATGCTCGGGGACCTCTACATGTGGTTATGTAGATATTTACAACCGTCGGATTAGATGACAAAATCTAGGATCTGCGATCTTATTAACAACGTCTGGTTGACGAAATTAATATGCAACATTTACAAGAAAATGAAACTGCATGACAAAAACCATGGTAGGAAATCTCAAAAATTAAGGCGGTTACATTTTCCGCACCGTTAACTTTGGCTGCAGTATATAGGGAAACTAATAATCGTATTGCAATTCATACAAAAAGACTAAATTGAACAAGGGACACAACTTTCATTTGAAGGCAATTAAATTAATGCTTCCGTTTTCTCACGCAGCTGGTAATCTTTTCTATGAAAAATTTGCACATCACTATACTCAACAGATTTAAGCCCTGGAGGCAACTACGGTATCAGATTATATAAGAAATTAACAACTGAAAGAACATTCACAATTCGCAGGAAAAGAGGCCTTCTTTAGCAAAGTTCCAAAAGATATGATTATCGAACAGGGCTTAATTAAGGGCACGAAATTTTCTCGGGGATAATCTCAACGTGAGACACAACGTTAGTAAGATTAATCCTTCATTCCCAAATACTCTTACGATAACAGAATTTCTACAGGACTTTTCTGCTTATCAGTTTATCAGTTCATCAGCTTTATAAATTCATCGGTCGGACTTGTCTCACAGGCCAAGAAAAGCGGTCGTGGGTCTACATTGTAATCACGATCGTATTAACTAAAGAACTCCTATTAGAGATTCAGGCCAATAACTTGCAAGTGAATCCTTACAAGAGTACGACGACATGTGTAAATAACTGTTACGTAAAATTGTAAGCTTTGTGACCTTCTTTCTTAAAGCAGCTTGGTAAATTTGCAAAGGATCAAGGTGCTGAGAAGTATGCATTGATTGTCTTTATAGCCTATAAAATGTAGGGAAATATGTTGAAACCAACTAGGATCGACGTGTTGTGGAGGTTTCCTCTTGGATGAAAGTGCACATGAGGTCTTTGCATGTACCGCATATCGAAATATCGTTCTTTATTAAGATAGTTAAACTTTGCCTTTTTTTTTGATATTCCAAAACCAAACGGTAGTTATAAATATAGAATCTAGACGAAATGAGTCAAGCTTGGAAAAGACGCCTCAATAATTTTTATAAACTCCAGTTTAACTTTCTGGCTAATAGAAAAATTAACGCAGTCTCTTTTGCTTTCCTTGGGCAGCGGGACGAGCAAGTTATCGGACACTATGTCCAAGAGGAGAATTTCAGGGCTTCTGGTACAAGATGTGGGAAGTGAGTCTAGGAAGTTTTATATCTTTCAGGTCACAACTGAAAATCTCCCAATGTAACATAAGTAAAAAAAAAAAAAATCTGTCAATTGATTACGTTCTAGCTGTCTCTGTTATACACCTGTTCTACCAGACCTGTATAACATCTTTCTATCGCGAATCAGTGATTTACACCGCTAGCTTTAGTAATTCGTCGGCCGGATTTGTCTCACAGGCCAAGAGAAACGGGCCTGGTACTACAAGGTAATCACGTACCTAATTACCAAATGATCTCCTATTAGAATTTCCGGCTAATAACCTGCATTTTAATCCTTTACAAGCTTACGACCATAAGTCTAATATAACTGTTACAGAAAATTGTTAAGCTTCGTGGCCTTCTGTCTGAAATGTAGGTTGGTGCAGTCGCAAAGGAACAAGGTGCTGAGCAGTAAGCATTATATATCCTTTGAAGTATAAAACCTAGGGCAATAAGTTGAAAACGACTGCGATGGACGTGTAGTAGAGGTTTCATCTTAAGACCCGGTTTGGATAAAAATGTACATGGAGTCTTTGCATGTACGGAATATCCAAACATCGTTCTTTATTAAGAGTGTTCATCTTGACTTCTTTTTAAGAGAGTCGAAAAATAAACGGCAGTTACACAATTTTAAGTGTCCTTGCAGATGTCAGAATCATCGGAGTCATTCACCTGCTTTTGAACATCTTAACATAAAAAGAATCAAACAGTAAACAATTGTTATAAACATGGAATTGAATGATACTTTAGTACGCGAATGTGATATCTAAATGAATTGGTTTTTGCTCGCTGTGTGTCCTCCTACGGTTTCGTTTTCTCTTCAGGTACCAAAACAGCTTGTGTTAAAGGATTCCAAAATATATAAAAAGAACAATATACCACCTTCATGTTTTATACCTTGTCCTTACGCCTTCATTAAGAGTTTCTAGATCGTCTTTATGTCCATTTTTTTTAGGTCTATAAGGCGGGGACGATATCACAAGATAATAATAATAACTGATTGGATCAACAATTAAACCGTTGTCAATGATATATTGTTTTTTTAGTGCAGTTTTTATCAGATTACTTCTCGGTCTGCCATTAGCACACGCAGTCCCTTCAATATTTATATATGCTCTTTTATACTAAAATGTGTCTCGTTCACAATCCTACCTTGCAGTCACTTGTTATGAACAGGTTAGTAACCTTAGCCGGCTGGAGCTGATGATAGCTGTGTCTTTCCTGGAATTTTTATATCCTCTTTGACACATGAACTTTATTCGATTGGGTTTATGCCTAGACCATTTCGTTCCTGGACTTGGAGGTACTTCCTACTACAGTTGCCGTGTTAGTAGGGGGAAAAAGTGGCCATATTAAGGCTCCCTTGTTATACTCCCTTGTTATACCTTATATTGCTTATACAAGGGAGGACATTTTTCCTTCTCCATACAGGCGAATAAGAAATGTGTAATCTTGAACATTCTGATAGAATTATGTTTTGGTTGGTTTAAGACTCTAACTAACTTGCACAATTCTTCTTTTTGAAGGATCAAGAAGGCTGCCAACTATTCACTGGAGAGTATAGCTAAAGACGTGTCACAGCCCGTTGCATCCTGAGAAAAGTGAAAGCAAACTTTTAATTTAAGAGTTTCTTTAAATTTAATGATTTCGTAGCATTTCCTTTCTGTTCAGCTTGTATGTGGCATTAAAGATTTCAGCATCTGCTAATGAAGTCTTCTAGCAAGATTCTTCGGAGATCTGAATCAGACCCATCAACAGCTACAGATTTCCTGTTTGTAGTTTCTTCCATTATTCTTATCCATATACAGATACCTTTACTCCTACGAAAACTGCTTGCGTCATTTGAAGCCCACTTTTATTGATTTGCATGTTTCTCAGGAACTGTGATTCAATTGTCGTGACTTCAATGGCTGACTTAAATTGGATTGTTGCAGATATTTCCCGAAAGCTCTTTTTTGTTTTTGGCACTTTTCGTATCTAATTGTAATTTATATCCATAAAATATAAGGTGAAAATAGTGCTTAACATAATTTATATACGTAGTTAAAGCAGATTTGATTTGCCATTTTAGTCCACACCCTTGCGTGTAGAAGGGCTCATCCGTCTTCCTGTGGATTTAAAACACAACACTAGTGAGGGACTGCAATATTAACCGCATTCGATTTGACATTCTTCCCATTGAGATATTTTCACACAAGGATGGTGTTATTAGCTCAACGTGCCGCTCAGTTGATAAACTGTTTCCTTCAAAAGTCCTGTAGAACTTCTTTAATCGTAACAGTATTTGGTAGTCTTGCTAACGTTGTGTCTCCCGGGAAGTTAATCCCCCAGAAAATTTTGTGGTTTTCGTTAAGCACTGTTCGATTATCATATCACTTGGAATGATCAAAAAGGTCTCTTTTTCTGCGAATTGTGAATGTTCCTTGAGTTGGTAATATCTTGTAATTCTCTCATACCGTAGTTGCCTCCTGAGCTTCCATCAGTTGAGATTATTGATGTGGAAATTTTACATAGAAAAGATGACCAGCAGCGTGAGAAACCGGAATCATTATTAATTAACTGCAAATGAAGTTTTTTTTTCTTGTAAATGATGCATATTGATTTTGTCATCCAGACATTGTTGAATGAGATCGCAGATCCTAGATTTTGTCATCTCCTCTGAGTGTTTTAAAAGTCTTCATACCCACATGTAGAGGTCACGGAGCAAAGTCTAGAAGAGAGTTATGAATGATCATGAGTAGGCATGAAAATTCAGCATTTTCACTAAAGGATAGGATACTCAAAAGTTCTTCCATACCATTTCCTGAAATAATGTATCCAATCGTGCCTAGAAATTACTTAACTGGAAACCTCCTAAAGGCGGTACAATTTTGGACCATTCAAAAATTTCTTCAACTGCAGGTTGATCTGAACACCCTTCCAGTATAACGGCTGATCTAATGTCATAACGCATGTGCTTTGTTTACTTTTGTTGCACACATTTACTGTATGCAGAAGAGTAGAATATATAGTATAAGTACTTGATATTAAAATACTGAAGAAATACAGAGGGACTACACTACTTATATCTATAGTATAGGTGTGTAACTCACCATTACACAATCGTTGTGGCGAAGGTTTCACAAGATTAATAGCTATACAAATCTTGTTTGAGAATAGGAAATCGAGACGCGAGAAGCTAGTGAAGACGATTAAATCTGCCGAGTAAGAAAGCCTTCACACACCAAGATCAAGAGTGTATAGCATTAGAGGGAAAGACGATGTCAGAATCACGAAATGTGATACGATATTCTTATCGTCAATGCTACCGTGATAACTCTAAAGAACTTGGATATGGAGAATTTTCATCAAGAAACATCTGAAATAAATGACTTTTTCTTTAAAGCGTACAGTGGGGTTATATGAAAAGATTATTTGATTAGCCCACAGTTTGTGATGACCAGTGTTACTAAGTTGGTAGCGAACACATGACTCAGTATACCGTAAATATTTTCCACCTAACCGTGTAAGAGAAGAACTCAAAAGAACTCAAAATCGATTCTTTATATGTCTTACTAGCAGCGTTCACCCCGCTTCGCTGGGGTCACCCCGGAACGCAATAAACCTTGTTAATTAGATAATTTTTACTTTTTCGCTTTCAATTGATATGATAAAAACCATGTTAACATTATATCGCCTGTCATTTATGTTAACCCGCCGAGTGACACGGTCATGCGGGTTGCATATAAATACGTTTATTTTTACCTATGATGAACTAACAAAGGATTTGTACGTTATGGACACTTGAATGGTCAATTATCTCAAGACACTGGTAATTAAAAATTAAAGTGATATGATAAAAACCATCTAGGGTCCAAATCCTAATAACCCCCCAAAAATGAAAGAAATTGGTTCAGCCGTATTAGCGTGATGAGGGAACAAAGGATTTGTGCGTTCTCTTTTATATATATAGATTGATCAGATCACCGGTCTCAGGCCCAATGTAAAGCTGCTTTGGAGGTTGAATATAATAGGATCCATAGCAAGTTTTACAGAATACAATCGGGAAAATATTCTTAATGATAGACGGGAACCTAGTGAATCCTAAACAACTCTGTATGTAAGCCGTAGTGAGCAGAAGGACGCTAATTAAATGCATATTTGATAGCCTCGTGTGTTAGCAAACAGTAAATTTTCTTTAAATAAATATATATAAGAACACAACTCTTTGGATTAAACAGTTTCTATTAGGCTAACCATCAAGAAAAAGGTGAGTGCGTTATCGGAGCTAAGTAGATTTCTTTAGCAGGAAGCACTCTCAAATTGTATTATAGTTGCACATAAACGGGAAGTATAGCAATTGCTTGATTATGATTGATTAATTAACATTTATTTTTTACACTTGGTATCACAACAATGTTCTATTCCGAGGGTCCATTTAAATAAACCAAAGTACGTTGCCAAAGATATTTGTCTCAGATACCGTAGTCTTATTAAGGGAGAAGTAAATACACTGTTTTTTAAATAGTGTGAAATTGAATAATGTGAGTTACGTAGCTCTAAAAGCACTACTGCTTCGTGTTAATGCCCTAAGTACACTTCACAAGATCCTACGGCTTCGGATTCATTGTTAAATTCCTTTACTAGCTGTTAGCCAGTGCGTATTAAGGAATACATACCGATGCCCACTGCTGACTTCTAAATCTCACTGCATTATAAGAAGGAGCATTAGCCGGAATAAGCCATACCGGACATTTCGAAATAGAACCCTCGACTTATTGGCATGTCTGTTGCTGAGCTTATATGTAAAGATTATTTCATTAGCCCACAGTTTGCTTGCTTTGTGATGATGACCAGTGTTACTAAGTTGGTAGCGGACACAGGACTGACTACACCGAAAATATTTTCCACCTAACCGTGTAAGAGAAGATCTCAAAAGAACTTAAAGGCGTTTCTTTATTTGTCTCACCGATCAGATATCCGGTCTCATGCCCGAAGCAAGGCTGCTTCGCTGGTTTGAATATAATGGGTTTCATAGCTAGTTTGACATGATACAATCGGGAAAATGTTATTTATGATAGATTGATAAATGATAGGCCTAGTGAATCCTACACAACTCTGTATATAAGTCCTAGTGAGCAGCAAGGACGCTATTCAAACGCATATTTGATAGCCTTGAGTGTTAATACACAGGAGAATTTCTTTAAGTAATATATTCGTATTAACACAACCATTTGGATTAAACCGTTTCTATCAGGCTAAGAGTGAAGAAAAAGGTGACAGCGTTGTATGTCCTAAGTACATTTCTTCAGCAGGAAACATTCCTTAATAGCAATGTTGTTGCATATTAACAGGACGTATAGCAATTGTTAGATTATCATTGATAAATTAATACTCATGTTTTACATTTGATATCACAACATTTTTCAATCCCAAGGGCCTACCTAAAACTAAACGCTGTACGTTCCCAAAGCTATACGTCTGTGATAAAAAAAAGTCTTATTAAAGGGAGAATTTAATCTACGGTTTTTTAAATTGTACGCCATTGTGAAATGTGAGTTAAGGAGCTCTTAAAGCACTACTGCTTCGTTTTTGAGACCTGGGTACACAACACAAGATCCTACGGCCTCGGATTCAATTTTAAATTCCTTTACTAGCTGTAAGCCAATAGGAATTAAGGAATAGATTACGATATCCACTGGCAACTTCTAAATTTCACAGCATTGTATTTTTAGCCTCACCGGACACCTCGAAATAGAACCCTCAAAATATTGACACGCCTGTTGCACTCACTAAACCACTAATTAAATAACGAACATCCCCGTCCATCCTCAAAATTATTAATTTAATCACCGTATCACTTAGAGATCAATTTAATCTCTTATTCAGATATTGTAGAATACTATTACAATAAAGTCAAGTGACACGCCTGCTAATGTTCTCAATTTAAGGAGATTTCTGTCGTTGTGGATGCATATTACAAAAAGCTTCAAGGGTCAGGGATGAATGTCCTATCGCAAGTGACCCATCAACTTGTCCATCATTTTAACGCGCTTTCTCTTTACTATACCTTATGAGCTCACCGCGATATTCATTCTTTCTCAGCTAAATAAATCTTTTTAACACGTCACTGAGTTTAAACTCGAATATTTCGAATATGCAATTCCTAAGTTCAATGTGAACTGCAGTAATTTTCCCAATTCAATCCGCCCGCTCTAGTCGGTTGTACTGCATGCAAACTGACTCCACTAATGCAAGTATCATGGCGGATCTGGATATCTACTGTTATTATCTTTTTATCAAAATGCATTTTGATATCTAGAATAAGTAAACCATTTTTTCTGCAGAAAGCCAAAGTCGGCAGTCTTGAAGATATTCCATATCCATATTCCAAAGTAAAGTATTTTTTAGTCTATTACAGCGTGTAAGTTGCAATTGAAAAATCTTAATCTGACTACGCTTCTTATCAAATATTACTATGTGTGGTTGGTTGTAATGCATGCTAACTGCTTGCCTTCCATTTGATAAGAGAACACGTATCTCGACATCTCGTCAGTAAAATATCTGAATGTTTATGTAACTTGGTAATACAATGTTCTCTGAAACAGTGCGAAGTGTAGATCTAGGCACATATCTGTGCGTTTCGACTTTCTTCTTACCAATGTTAACGGCTCTTAGCTGGGCTGTGCACGAAATGTACTCTAGGCAGTTTGCCATGATATTCCGCAATATGCAGCGATCTATGCACTATTCTACGGACGATTTGGTACCTCTATTTTTGGAAAGGAATTATTCTCGCATACATACCAGGCCTGGATGAGTACACTTCGTAACCTTCTACTACTGGCTTTTAATGGGGTACATTTTGTGTAGTACCTTTCTGCTTTTGGGATGATACCTTTGAATCGATGGACAGGACACGCAAGGTCTATTCACGTCAGCGAGATTAGGTAGTGTTGAATTTAATAAATAAGATTACAGAAATACTTCTAGTGATCATTTCGTTTCAGATATGAAAGGTGTCAAAAAGCAAATACAGTTGGTGCACTAATCTGCTACAGAGGGGAAGCTTACCAGAACTTTACTCAAAGGTGAGAAAACGTTTAGAAAATCGAGAAATTCAAATCCTCCAATAAGCTTAATAAGAGTGTGCGATATGGCATTCTGTAGTGCTAGATGAACCGTGCGAGTCAGAAAGACTTTAATTTTCTATAGCCTAAAGATTATTGGGATAGATACGTACCGTTATCAATATAGAATCTTGAAGTGTCAAGGTTCAAAAGACGCCTCGAAATTTTTTATAGATGCAAGTTTAACTCAAGACGCAAGAGGACACGAAATTTTCCCGGGGATTAACTCAAAGTCTTTCTCACTCGCACGGTTCATCTTACACTACAGAGTGCCATATCGCACACTTTTATTAAGCTTATTGGAGGATTTGAATTTCTCGATCTTCTAATCGTTTTCTCACAGGTGAATAAATTTCTGGTAAGCTTCCCCTCTGTAGCAGATTAGTGCACCAACTGTATTAGTTTTTTGACACCTTTCATATCTGAGACGGAATGATCAACATGAAGAAATTTTGTAATCTTATATATTAAATTCAACACTACCTCATTTCGCTGACGTGAATAGAGCTTGCGTGACTGTCCATCTACGCAAAGGTATCTTCTCCAGAGGAGAAAACTACTGCACATAAGGTACCCGATTAATCGCCAGCAGTTGATGCCTACGATGTGTACTAACACTAGCACTGAACCAAACTGTCATTTTTCCTGGTATGTATGCAAGCATATCCCTGGCCGTTGACCAGAGCCCTCCTAGATCACCAAGTAAATTCCTTTACAAAAATAAAGGCACCAAATCGTATGCAGAATTCTGTATAGATGCTCGCTGCATATAGTGGAATATTATGGCAAACTGCCTAGAGTACATTCCTTGTACAGTACACTAAGTGCCGTTAACATTAGCAAGAAGAAAGTCGAAACTCACAGGTATGTGTTTAGATCTATACTTCAAACTGTTTTAAGAGAACATTGTATTTCCAAGTTACAGAAACCTTCAGATATTTTACTAAGAAGTTATGTCGGGATACGTGTTGTCCTCTTATCAAATCGAAGCCAAGCAGTTAGCATGCACTACAAGCAACTAGAGATAGTAATATTTGAGAAGAAGCGTAGTCAGATTATGATTTTTCAATTGCAACTTACACTCTGAAATACACTAAAATCTGTTGAAAAATTGTTTTCATATGGCATATCTACAAAACTGCGGACTCTGGCTTTTTGCAGAAAAAACGGTATTACTAATGGTAGATATCAAGCCCTTCCAAACGCAAAAATGTGGACTAAAAATGGCCAGTCAAATCTGCGTTAACTACGTATATAAATTATGTTAAACGCTATTTTCACCTTATATTTTATGTACATAAATTACAATTAGACACGGAAATAGACGAAAGACCAAAAAAAAAACTTTCGTGGTTTACCTCAACGATCGAATTTAATTCTGCAATTAAAGCCACGACAATTCAATCACGGTTCTTCAGAAACTTGGAGATCAATACTAGACGGCTTCAAATGATGCAAGCAGTTTTCGAAGGAGTAAAGGTAGCTGTATATGGACAAAAATAATGGAAGAAACTACAAACTGCTTGCATTATTTGAGTTTCTGTAGCTGTTGGTGGGTCTGATTCAGATCTTTTAAGAATCTTGGTAGATTTCTTCATGAGCAGTTGCTGATTCTTTTAAGGCCACATGGAATCACAACCGAAAGGAAACGCAACGAAATCATAAATTTAAAGAATCCTGAGCTTCATTGAAAGAGTGCTTTCAAATTTTTCATGATGCAACAGGCTGTGACACGACCTCAGCTATACTCAAGAGAGAATAGTTATCTGCCATCAAGATCCATCAGAAAGAAGAAGAATTGTGCAAGTTAGTCAGAGTCTTCAACCAACCAATCTCAATCCTGAAACAATAGTCGAGATTAGACATTACTTATCCGCCTGTATGGAGATGGAAACATGTCCTCCTTGGTATAAGCCTATCAGGTATAACAAAAAAGTAGTTACAAAGCTTCAATATGGCCCCTATTCCCCTACCAGCAGGGCAGGTGTGCAGCATTCAATTCGGAAGTACCTCCAATTTCAGGAGCGAAATGGTCTAAGCATGAAGCCAATCGAATGAGGTTGGTGTGTGAAAGAGGATATGCGAATTCCAGGACCCACACAGCTATCATCGGCTCCAGCCGGATAAGCTTACTTACTTATAGATAAAAAGTGATTGATAGATAGGATTGTGAACGAGCCACATATAAGTGTAAAAGAGCCAATATGAAGTATTCAAGGTTTTCTGCATTCTGCAAGGGAGTTCATTTACAAATGGAACTTCGGAAGACAATCTGATTTAGATTATGACAAATCACTGATCGTTTGACCACTGCAGGGCTACGTTTTTAAATGCAGCCTAATATCCTGATATGGTGGATTTCGATCAAAATGACTGAAACTCTGGTATGTTGTAAATGTTGTGATCCAGAGAAAATGTCTCAATAAGCACAGCCAGCAATCACTGACCGTTTGGCCACTACAGGGCCATTTTTTTGAAAACAGCAGAAGGTAACGTTATTCTGGATTTCGGTGGAATTGCTTGAAACCTTGATATGTTGTAGATAGTGTGATATTGTGATCCAGAGAAAAGTCTCAACGTGCCCACCCACCAAACAATGACGGTTTGGCCACTACAGGGCCACTTAAAAAAACAACAGAAGGTAACAGTATTCTGGATGTCGGTGGGATTGCTTGAAATCATGATATGTTGTAGATATTGTGATCCTGAGAAAAAATCTTAATGGACACAAACACCAATCAGTGACCATTTAGCAACTACGGGACCACATTTTTTAAAACACAAGAAGGTAAGGATACCTGGAATTCTGGTAGAATTGTATAAAATCATGAAAAGTTCTAAATTATCTCACAACCCGAAAAAGGGATCGAAGAGTAGCGGCCAATATTATTTAAGCATACCGGTAGATAACATTCAGATGCTCTTTTTGCGAGACAAAGGAAAACTCTAGAATGTCCTACATATTTTTTTTAGGATCACGACTTACAACGTATCACAGTTTCATTCATTTACACTGAAATAAAAAATGTCATTATACTCAGCTGTTTTTAAAAAAATCTGAGCCTGTAGTGGCCACATAATTCGATAGTTGTGACCATTAAGACTTTTTTTTCATGATGAGATCTTCAACATATCTTAGTCTTACTCAATCTTACTGAAATCTAGAACATCGTTGTACTCAGCTGTTTTCAAGCAGCCCTGTAGTGACCAAACGATTAGTGATTTGTGGTTGTGTCCATTGAGACTTTTTCTCAGGATGACAATATCTACAACATATCACGGTTTCTGTCATTTTGACCGAAATCCAGAACATCACTATCTTCGTCTCGGCTGCTTTCAAAAAAATGTACTCGTAGTGGTCAAACGGTCAGTGATTAGTGGTTATGTCCATTAAAACGTTTTCTCTGGATCACAATATCTACAACATAACACAGTTTCAGTCATTTTCACTGATATCCACAACATCACTATTTTCGGTTGCTTTCAAATCAGTGGTCTCGTAGCAGACAAATGGTCAGTGAGTGGTAGTTATGCCCGTGAAGACTTTTCCTCAGGGTCATAATATCTACAACATATCACAGTTACAACCAATTCCACCTAAATTCAGAATACCGTTACCTTCTTTTCCCAAAAAGGCGACCCTGTAGTAACCAGTCAGTTATTGGTGGTTGTGCTTCTTGGCTTATTCAGACTTTTTCTCAGGATCACAACATCTAGAACATATCACAGTTTTAGTCATTTTCATCGAAATCCACAATATCACTATCTTCGGCTGCTTTCAAAAAAGTGGCCAAACGATCAATGATTGGCGGTTATGTCCATTAAAATGTTTTCTCAGGATCACAATATCTACAACACATCACGGCTTTAGTCACTTTACCAAAATTCAGAATGTGGTTATATTCGGCTCTTTTCAAAAAAGTGGCCCTGTAGTGGCCAAATGGTCAGTGATTTGTGGTTGTGCCTATTGAGACGTTTTCCTAGGAACATAACATCTAGAACATATCAGGGTTTCAAGCAATTCCACGGAAATCCAATTTCCTAAGGGTTGTATCCTTTATCATTTCGAAGGGGCCATTGCCCTCTACAGCTCTATTCTCGCAAAAACTACAAAACACGTATTTCCAATTTTTAAGTCATCTATCGATCGGCAGAGTTTCATTTCTTTAAGGTGGCCCTTTTAAGCAAGGAGGCCGGTTTTGAAAAGGGGCCCTTCGGCCTCCTTAACTTATTTTCCGAAAGAAAAAAGTGTCTATTTTCGGTCTAGTATGTGCCAAGTTTCAAGAAAATCCGATGGCGAGAACACCTTGTGAATCTATCTCCTTTACACTCTCACTTTTTGGACTTGACGGGTTTTTGCCCCGAAGTCTTCAAGTTTAAAGTCAAATGTTTTAACAAGGTACTTCAAATACTACCATCAAACAACGGCACTAAACTAATTAGTAACGATATTATATATTTTTCACATGTAACTAGTTTTTTTTTATATCAGATGGAAAATTTAGTGGAAAATAACGTTTTTTTTTTCAGTTTTTCAGTTCGGATTTAATTCGCTCTTTTTAATGCTACTTGATGTGTAACTGGATATATAGCTGTTAATAAAATAATTATGTTTTTTAATGACGAATAATAAATAAATACTTCTGTCAGGAAATCTTAAAGAAATTAACTGCGATCCCAAAGATCAGTCTTATGTATAAAGGTAGCCAAGAATGTTCTGTCCCTTTTTGTGGAGGTATGTGATCCATTGGCCTTCACACCGTGAGTTGAATGCGAATGGAGATAAGGCGATGGCCAGTTGTTGGTGTGGGTATATCCATCGTACTAACTGGTTGTAACAGTTCAGTTATTCCGGGAACTTGCGTAAGGACAGAGTGAATATGGGACCTCCACAGAATCATAAGGGCGTGTATGCTGTACGAGTTCAAACTGGGGTCAAATGACGCTGCAATGAAGTAGAAGATGTGCCAGGCCTTTTGTGAGGGTGTCGTGGCTACGCGGATAGTGCAGTGGTAGTTTAATAAGTTTAAGGACGGTGAAGAAACACTCGAAGACGCATCATATGCCGGAAGACCAACACATGTACAAAATGAAGATCGGCAAGCAACAATTTAGGCTAACAGTGCCAGACGTGTGAGGAACTGAGATACAATTCAATATGAGTAAAGAAATCATTCGGCAGCACCTCCATCAACTGTGGAAACACTACAAGTTTGGTCGATGGATCCCACATGATTAAACTCCGGGCCAGAAGGCAACGCGAACAGACACCTGTGTTTCTTTCTCGTCTCGTCTAAGGAAGGAGCCATTTCTGGACAGGATGTTGACATGTGATGATGAGTGGGACCTGTACGAAGCTCTACGGTGCCGCCATCGTTGGTTAGCATCCATGAACCAGTTCCAGAACAGTTGAAACCAGCACTGCATCAGAATAAAGTTCTCTTGTGTGTTGGGTGGAGTGCTCGCTGCATAGTGCATCTTAAACTGCTACCAGATGGTCAGAGCATCAATGCAACTGTGTACTGTCAGCAGTTGAGCCGTGTCCAAGGAAAACTCAAAGATGTGGAGCCAGCAATTCTGAATCGCAATCGGGTCCTCGTGTTACAGGATACCGCTAAGCCCCACATGTAATAGATTTCTGTAATAGATACGTAGCGTTATCAATTTAGCATCTTGATGAAGTGAGTCAAGGTTGCAAAAGACACCTCGAAATTTTTTATAGACGCAAGTTTAACTGTCAGGCTAAGCGAAAGTTATTAACTGTATTTAGTACTTTCTTTTGGCACCGAGAGGAGCAAGTACTCGAACACCATTACTAAAGGACGAAATTCAGGGAAAGATGTGGAAAGTGATCCTAAGAAGTTTTATATCTTTCAGGTGTTCTTAACTGAAAATCACCGAATGTAACCAAAGTACAAAAAAAAAAAAAAAAAAAAATCTGTCAATTGATAAATTTGTTGATGTCTGTGTTCTACACCTTTCTACTAGGCCTGTATAATTACTTTTTATTGCGAATCACTGCTTTTACCGCTAGCTTTATAAATTCAATGGATGGATTACTCTCACCTGCCAAGAGTAGCGGGCCTGGGTCTACAAGTAAATCACGTTCGTAATATCCTAAAGAACTCCTAGTAGATTATCAGGCCAATAACCTGAATCCTTTACAAGCTTACGACCATAAGTGTAATATAACTGTTACGGAATATTGTTAAGCTTCGTGACCTTCTGTCAAAAAAGCAGCTTGGTACAGTCGCAAATGAACAAGGTGCTGAGCAGTAAGCATTGAGTGGACTTATGTTGTATAAAACTTAGGACAATAAGTTGAAACCAACAGTGATCGACGTGTAGTAGAGCTTTCACTCTTGGATAAAAATGTAGATGGAGTCTTTGCATGTACCGCATATCGAAACATCGTTCTTTTTTAAAAGAGTTAAACTTTGCTTCTTTTTAGGAGATTCGAAAACTAAACGGTAGTCACACAATTGTTACTATCCTTGCAGATGTTAGAATCCTTGGAGTCAATCATCTGCTTTAGAACATCTTATCATATAAAAAATCAAACAATAAACTATTGTTATAAACGTACAATTGAATTGTACAATTGTACGTACAATTGTTATTGTACGCTAATATGATATCCTAATGAATTGGTTATTGCTCGTTAACTTGTGTGTGTCCTTCTACGGTTCTATTTTCTATTCGGGTACTAAAGCCGCTTATGTTAAAGAATTCCAAAATATGTAAACCAAACAATAATACACCTTCATATTTTAAACCTTGTTTTTATACGTTTTTTTAAAGTTACTTTAAGATCGTCTTCATGTCCGTTTTGTTAGGTGTATGGGGCAGGGACGTTATTTCAAAATTTTAATCGTAACTGTTTGGATCAACAATTAGGCAATTGTGAATGACATATTGGTTTTTAACAGCTTTGGTATTCATTATATATATAAGATTGTCTTCCGAACTTCCATTTGTACATTAGTTAACTTAGCAAAATGTAGAAAACCTTCAGTATTTCATATCTACTCTTTTATAGTAACATGTGGCTCTTTCACATTCCTATCTTGCAGTCACTTGTTATTTAAAGGTTAGTAACATTAGCCGGCAGGAGCTGTTGGTAGCTGTATGAGTCCTGGCATTCGCATATCCTCTTTCGATCGGGTTCATGCTTAGACCATTTAGCTCCTGGAGTTGGAGGGACTTCCAAATTAAATGCTGAATACTGCCGTGTTAGCAGGGGGAAGAAGTAGTCATATTGAAGCTTTGTAACTACTCCCTTGTTATATCTGATATGGCTTATACCAGAGAGAACATGTTTCCTTCTCCATACAGGAGAATGAGAAATATGTAACTTGACCATTTTGGAGGATTTAGTTTTGGTTGGTTGAAGACTCTGACTAACTTTCACAATTCTTCTTCTTTCTGAAGGATCTTGATGGCAGCCAACTATTGACCTTTGAATATAGCTGAGGACGTGTCACAGCCTGTTGCATCATGAAAAGAAGTGAAAGCTATCTTTTCTACCATAAAGTTTCTTTTAATTGAACAATTTCGTAGAATTTACAATCAGTTCTGCTTGTATGTGGCTTCAAAAAAATCAGCAACTGCTCATGAAGTATTCTAATAAGATTCTTAGAAGATCCGAATAAGACCCATCAACAGCTACAGATTTCCCTTTTGTAGTTACTTCCATTATTCTTCTCCATATACAGCTAGCTTAACTCCTTCGAAAACTGCTTGCATCACTTGAAGACGTCTAGAATTGATCTCCAAGTTTCTCAAGATCTGTGATTGAATTGTCGTGGCTTCAATGGCAGATTTAAATTCCATCGTTACAGATATTTCCCGAAAGCTCTTTTCTGTCTTTCGGCACTTTCTGTGTCTAATTGTAATTTAAATCCATAAAATACAAGTGAAAATAGCGCTTTACATAATTTATAACGTACTTAACGCAGATTTGATTTGCAATTTTAAGCCCACGCCATTGCGTGTATAAGATTCTTCCTTCTACGTGTGGGTTTTAAAACACAACACAACAGAGACTCTGCAATATTCACCACATTCGAACTTGTAATCTTGCGCATTGAAATATTTTCACACAAGAAAGATGGCATTAAATCAACATGTCGCTCAGATGATATACTGTTTCCTTCATAAGTCTTATAGAACTTCTTTCATCGTAACAGTATAAGGAAGAGTACGATGAATCTTGCTAACGTTGTGTCTGACGTTGACTTACTCCCCACGAAAATTTCGTTTTCTTTTTTAAACACTGTGGATAATCATATGAGTTGGATCTTCGTTTAAGAAGTTCTGCGAATTGTGAATGTTCCTTGAGTTGTTAGTTTCATGTAATCCTCCGATATTGTCCTGTCCTCCTGGTATAAGCCATATCAGATATAACAAGGAAGTAGTTACAAAGAATCAATATGGCCACTTTTCCCATTTCTAACACAGCAGCTGTGCAGCATTCAATTCGGAAGTACCTCGAACTTCAGGAGTGAAACGGTCTAAGCATGAACCCAATCGAACGAGGTTGGTGTGTGAAATAGGATATGCGAATTCCAGGACCCACAAAGCTACCATCAGCTACAGCCAGATAAGCTTACTTACCTGTAGATAAAAAGTGACTGAAAGATAGGATTGTGAACGAGCCACATGTTAATGTAAAAGAGCCGATATGAAGTATTCAGTGTTTTGTAGAAAATTCATTTAAGTAAGAGAGTTCATTCAGTAAGAGAGTTCATGTAGAAAATGCAGATTGGAAGAAAATCTGATATAGATGATTAGGAACAATAGCAGTTGAAAATCAACGTTATTGACAACGGCTTAATTCTTGATCCAATCAGTTTTGATTATTATTTTGTGTTAACGTCACCGCCTTGTAGATTTAACAAAATGGACATGAAGTTGATCTTGATGTAACTTTAAATGAAGGTATAAATAAAGGTATAAAAAATTGTGGTTTATTGTTCTGTTTACTTTTTTTGGAATTCTTTAACACGAGCAGCTTATATGCAGGCTTATGTCCTTACTCACTTTCCACATCTTGGAGCAGAAGCCCTGAATTTTCTCCTTTAGTAATAGTGTTCGAGTACTTGCTCCTCTTGCTGCCCAAAATGAGTAATAGATACTGCTATTAGCTTTCGATTAGCTTGAAAGTTAAACTTCCGTCTATAAAAAATTTCGAGGCGCTTTTGAACCTTGACTCACTTCATCAATATTGTATATTGATAACGCTATGTATCTATCCCAATACTCTTTAGGCTATAGAACCTGAAAGTCTTTCTGACTTGCACGGTTCATCTTGTACTAGAGAGTGCCATATAGCACACTCTTATTAAGCTTACTGGAGGATTTGAATTTCTCGATCTTCTAAACTTTTTCTCACCGGTGAGTAAAGTTCTGGTAAGCTTCCTCTCTGTAGCAGATTAGTGCACCAACTGTATTAGCTTTTTGACACCTTTCATACCTGAGACGGAATGATCAACAAGAAGTATTTCTGTAATCTTATTTATTAAATTCAACACTACCTCATCTCGCTTTCGTGAATAGAGCTTGCGTGTCCTGTCCATCGATTCAAAGGTATCTTCTCAAGAGGAGAAACCTACTCCACAAAATGTACCCGATAAAACGCAAGTAGATGAGGCTTACGAAGTGTACTCATCCAGGCTTGGTATGTATGCGAGCATAACCTTGGCCGTTGTCCAGAACCATCTGCTTATCTACATACTGTAAATAACTGCAAGAACAGTGATCAAAGCGCATGCGTTATGAAATTAGATCAGCCATTATACAGGATATATAATATGTTCATATTCTAACTCAGCTGAAGATATTTCTGAACAGTCCAAAGTTTTACCGCCTATGGGGGTTTGCATTAAGTAACTACTAGGCACGAATGGTGTAGAAGAAGTTTGGTGCATCCTGTACACTATGACAACTTTAGTGAAAATGCTGAATGACCATGCCTACTCAAGATCATTGAGAAATCACTTCTAGACTTTGCTCGTGGACCCGCATGACAATAAAACTGCATGACAAAAACCATATAAGCAAATCTCAAAATTAGAACGGTGACATTTCCCGAACCGTTAACTTTGGCTGCAGTATATAGAGAAAGTCATAATCATATTGCAATTCATCCAAAGGAACTACATTGAACAGGGGATTAGAAACTTTATTTGAAGGCTATCAAATTAATGCTTACGTTTTCTCACGCAGCTTGTCATCTTTTCTATGAAAAATTTCCACATCAATATACTCAATAGATGGCAGCCCTGGAAGGAAATACGGTATCAGTGAATTTCAAGAAATTAACAGCTCAAGGAACATTGACAATTCGGTGAAAAAGAGGCCTTCTTGAGCGAAGTTCCAAGTGATATGATTATCGAAGAGTGCTTATGAAGTCCGCGAAATATTCTGGGAGATTAACTCAACGTCAGACACAACGTTAGAAAGAATATTCCCTCATTCCCAAATACTGTTACGATAACAGAAGTTCTACAGGACTTTTGTGGGTATCAGTTTATCATCAGAGCGACACGTTGATATAATGATATTTTCCTTATGTGATAAAAATCAATGCGCAAGAATATCGATTTGATTACGGTGAATATTGCAGATTCTCTGTTATCTTGTGTATTAAAACCGACACGTAAGTGGAAGAGCCCTTCTACACGCAAAGGTGTGCGCTTTAAATGGCATAAAATCTGCGTTAAGTACGTATATGAATTATGTTAAGCGCTATTTTTACCTTATATTTTATGGATATAAATCACAATTAGACACGGAAATTGACAAAAGACAAAAAAAACTTTCGTGAAATATTTTAACGATCGAATTTAAATCTGCCATTGAAGGCACGACAATTCAATCACAGATCTTGAGAAACTCGGAGATCAATACTAGACGTCTTCAAGTGGTTCAAGCAGTTTTCGAAGGAGTAAAGCTAGCTGTATATGGAGAAGAATAATGGAAGAAACTACAAACGGGAAATCTGTAGCTGTTGATGGGTCTTATTCGGATCTTCTAAGAATCTTATTAGAATACTTCATGAGCAGTTTCTGATTCTTTTAAAGCCACATACAAGCAGAACTGATAGGAAATTCTACGAAATTGTTAAATTAAAAGGAACTTTATTGTCATTAAAAGATAGCTTTCACATCTTTTCATGATGCAACAGCCTGTGACACGTCCTCAGCTATATTCAGCAGTGAATAGTTGGTTGCCTTCAAGATCCTTCATAAAGAAGAAGAATTGTGAAAGTTAGTCAGAGTCTTCAACCAACCAAAACTAAATCCTCCAAAATGGTCAAGTTACATATTTCTCATTCTCCTGTATGGAGAAGGAAACATGTCCTCCCTGCTATAAGCCATATCAGATATAACAAGGGAGTGGTTACAAAGCTTCAATAAAACCACTTCTTCCCCTGCTAACACGGCAGTATTCAGCATTTAATTCGGAAGTCCCTCCAACTGCAGGAGCTAAATGGTCTAAGCGTGAACCCAATCGAAAGAGGATATGCGAATTCCAGGACCCACACAGCTACCATCAGCTCCAACCGGCTAATGTTGTTAACAAGAGGAGCAAGTACTCGAACACTATTACTAAAGGAGAAAATTCAGGGCTTCTGCTCCAAGATGTGGAAAGTGAGTAAGGACATAAGCCTGCATATAAGCTGCTCGTGTTAAAGAATTCCAAAAAAAGTAAACAGAACAATAAACCACAATTTTTTATACCTTTATTTATACCTTCATTTAAAGTTACATCAAGATCAACTTCATGTCCATTTTGTTAAATCTACAAGGCGGTGACGTTAACACAAAATAATAATCAAAACTGATTGGATCAAGAATTAAGCCGTTGTCAATAACGTTGATTTTCAACTGCTATTGTTCCTAATCATCTATATCAGATTTTCTTCCAATCTGCATTTTCTACATGAACTCTCTTACTGAATGAACTCTCTTACTTAAATGAATTTTCTACAAAACACTGAATACTTCATATCGGCTCTTTTACATTAACATGTGGCTCGTTCACAATCCTATCTTTCAGTCACTTTTTATCTACAGGTAAGTAAGCTTATCTGGCTGTAGCTGATGGTAGCTTTGTGGGTCCTGGAATTCGCATATCCTATTTCACACACCAACCTCGTTCGATTGGGTTCATGCTTAGACCGTTTCACTCCTGAAGTTCGAGGTACTTCCGAATTGAATGCTGCACAGCTGCTGTGTTAGAAATGGGAAAAGTGGCCATATTGATTCTTTGTAACTACTTCCTTGTTATATCTGATATGGCTTATACCAGGAGGACAGGACAATATCGGAGGATTACATGAAACTAACAACTCAAGGAACATTCACAATTCGCAGAACTTCTTAAACGAAGATCCAACTCATATGATTATCCACAGTGTTTAAAAAAGAAAACGAAATTTTCGTGGGGAGTAAGTCAACGTCAGACACAACGTTAGCAAGATTCATCGTACTCTTCCTTATACTGTTACGATGAAAGAAGTTCTATAAGACTTATGAAGGAAACAGTATATCATCTGAGCGACATGTTGATTTAATGCCATCTTTCTTGTGTGAAAATATTTCAATGCGCAAGATTACAAGTTCGAATGTGGTGAATATTGCAGAGTCTCTGTTGTGTTGTGTTTTAAAACCCACACGTAGAAGGAAGAATCTTATACACGCAATGGCGTGGGCTTAAAATTGCAAATCAAATCTGCGTTAAGTACGTTATAAATTATGTAAAGCGCTATTTTCACTTGTATTTTATGGATTTAAATTACAATTAGACACAGAAAGTGCCGAAAGACAGAAAAGAGCTTTCGGGAAATATCTGTAACGATGGAATTTAAATCTGCCATTGAAGCCACGACAATTCAATCACAGATCTTGAGAAACTTGGAGATCAATTCTAGACGTCTTCAAGTGATGCAAGCAGTTTTCGAAGGAGTTAAGCTAGCTGTATATGGAGAAGAATAATGGAAGTAACTACAAAAGGGAAATCTGTAGCTGTTGATGGGTCTTATTCGGATCTTCTAAGAATCTTATTAGAATACTTCATGAGCAGTTGCTGATTTTTTTGAAGCCACATACAAGCAGAACTGATTGTAAATTCTACGAAATTGTTCAATTAAAAGAAACTTTATGGTAGAAAAGATAGCTTTCACTTCTTTTCATGATGCAACAGGCTGTGACACGTCCTCAGCTATATTCAAAGGTCAATAGTTGGCTGCCATCAAGATCCTTCAGAAAGAAGAAGAATTGTGAAAGTTAGTCAGAGTCTTCAACCAACCAAAACTAAATCCTCCAAAATGGTCAAGTTACATATTTCTCATTCTCCTGTATGGAGAAGGAAACATGTTCTCTCTGGTATAAGCCATATCAGATATAACAAGGGAGTAGTTACAAAGCTTCAATATGACTACTTCTTCCCCCTGCTAACACGGCAGTATTCAGCATTTAATTTGGAAGTCCCTCCAACTCCAGGAGCTAAATGGTCTAAGCATGAACCCGATCGAAAGAGGATATGCGAATGCCAGGACTCATACAGCTACCAACAGCTCCTGCCGGCTAATGTTACTAACCTTTAAATAACAAGTGACTGCAAGATAGGAATGTGAAAGAGCCACATGTTACTATAAAAGAGTAGATATGAAATACTGAAGGTTTTCTACATTTTGCTAAGTTAACTAATGTACAAATGGAAGTTCGGAAGACAATCTTATATATATAATGAATACCAAAGCTGTTAAAAACCAATATGTCATTCACAATTGCCTAATTGTTGATCCAAACAGTTACGATTAAAATTTTGAAATAACGTCCCTGCCCCATACACCTAACAAAACGGACATGAAGACGATCTTAAAGTAACTTTAAAAAAACGTATAAAAACAAGGTTTAAAATATGAAGGTGTATTATTGTTTGGTTTACATATTTTGGAATTCTTTAACATAAGCTAAAGACATAAGCTAAAGCTCAGCTAAAGACTTCTTGATCGGCACGTCACTGGTTTTAAACTCGAATATTTCGAATTTCCAAGTCCTAAGGACAATATGTGCTGCCGTACTTTTCCCATTTCAAACCACCCTCTCTCGTCAGTTGTCCTGGATGCAAAGTGATTCCCCTCGTTCTAATGCAAGTATCATGGCGGATCTCGACATCTTTTTATCTAAATGCATCCTGATATCTACAATTAGTAATACCACTATTTCTGTAGAAAGCCAGTCGGCAGCCTTGTAGATATGCCATATAAAGTAATTTTTCAACAGATTTTTCAGTATTACAGCGTTTAAGATGCAATAGGAAAATCCTAATCTGACTACGATTCTTATCAAATATTACTATGACTGGTTAGTTGTAGTGCATGCTAACTACTTGCATTCGTTTTGAGATCTACAATTAGTAAAATATCTCCTCTTAGTAAAATATCTAAATGTTTCTGTAACTTGGTAATACAGTATCTCTGAAAACGGTCTAAAGTATAGATCTAAGCACATATCTGTTTGCTTCGCCTTTCTTCTTGCCACTGTTAATGGCTCTAAACTGGACTATGCAAGAAATGTACTCTAGGTAGTTTGCTATGTTATTCGGTTATATGAACCGATCATCTATGCAGAATTCTACCGACGATTTGGTGCGTCTATTTTTGTAAGGGAATTTACTTGGTGATCTAGGATGGCTCTGGTCAACAGCCATGGATATGCTCGCATACATACCAGGCCAAAAGCAGCGGCTCAGTGTTAGAGATGAGTACACTTCGTAAGCCTCAACTGCTGGCGATTAATCGGGTACATTTTGTGGAGTAACTTTCTGCTCTTGACAAGATACTTTTGAGTCGATGGACAGGACACGCAATATCTATTCACGTCAGAGAGATAATGTAGTGTTGAATTTAATAAATAAAACTCAAATATGAAAGGTGAAAGGTGTCAAAAATCTAATACAGTTGGTGCACTAATCTGCTACAGAGGGGAAGCTTTCCAAAACTATACTCACCAGTGAGGAAACGTTTAGAACATCGAGAAGTTGAAATCTTCCAATAAGCTTAATAAGAGTGTGCGATTGGCAGTCTGGAGGGCAAGATGAACCGTGAGAGTCAGAAAGACTTTAGGGTTCTATAACTTGAAGATTAGTGTGATAGATACGTTGCGTCATAAATATAGCATCGTGATGAAGTGAGTAAAGGTTTCAAAAGACGCCTCGAAATTTTTTATAGACGCAAGTTTAACTTTCATGCTAAGCGAAAGTTAATACTTGTATCTATTACTTTCTTTGGGCACCTCGACGAGCAAGTACTCGAACACTATTACTAAGGGAGAAAATTTAGGGCTTCTGCTCCAAGATATCGAAGGTGAGCCTAAGAAGTTTTATATCTTTAAGGTGTTCAATACTGAAAATCTCCCAACGTAACCTAAGTACAAAAAAATCTGTCAATTGGTAAATTTGCTGATGTCTGTGTTCCTCACCTGTTCTACCAGACCTGTATAATTACTTTGTATCGCGTATCTGTGCTTTAAACCGCTAGTTTATAAATTCAATACCCGGACTTGTCTCACAGGCCAAGAGACGCGGGCCTGGGTCTACAAGGTAATTACGTATCTAATTACCTAAAAATCAACTATTAGAGTTTCAGGCTAATAACCTGCATGTGGATCCCTTACAAGATTACGACCATAAGTGTTAAGTTTCGTGGCATTCTGACTGAAAAGCAACTAGGTACAGTCGCAAAGGAACAAGGTGCTGAGCAGCAAGCATTGATTGGACTTACGTTGTATAAAACCTGGGGCAATAAGTTGAAACCAACAGGAATCGACGTGTAGTAGAGCTTTGATTCTTACGCCCCCTCTTGGAAAAAAATGTACATGGAGTCTTGGCATGTACCGTATATCGAAACATCGTTAGTTTTTAAGAGAGTTAAACTTTGCTTCTTTTTAGGACATTCGAAAACTAAACGGTAGTTACACAATTATTACTATCCTTGCAGTTGGCAGAATCCTTGAAGTCAATCATCTGCTGTAGAACATCATAACTAAGGCCCGGATTTTTATGTTTTTACATATTTTTTCCTTTGTATGTACGCTGGTGAAAATATGAAATGTTCGCAAATTACGAAGTAAAGAGCCATATAAACCAAAATCACGTTACGTATTTTTACATATTTTGAAGTCTGTTACATATTTTCCGTCTACTGTACATATTTTTACATAAATTCAGTTTCCTTGCTCCTTTTCGCTAATTTTTTTTAATACGCAAATAAAAATAAAGTACTTTAACTCAAAAAGTACTTTATTTAATTATCTGTATTTTTTCTCTCACTTTGTTCAACCGATTTGCATTGCGGAAAAGCTGGGTTAAAACAAATCGTACACTCTACAATATGCAAAGAAACGTCGTCAGTTATCGCTTCCAATCCTGAAAAAAAAATGTTTTTTATATATAAAGAAAGAAAACCCAAAACAATATAAGGATTTTTGTGCTTATCGCCTTTGCAAGCAGACGCCACTCGGATGTGTGCCGACAAAACAAACTAAAACGCACACAGTTGGCTGGCTTTCTCAATTTTTTTTTTTTGTATGTGCAACCTCTACGGGTGGGGGTGGGGTTGGCGGTGAGAGGGAGGTGATTGGAGCGGCTAGGCTTTATCACTTGTTTCTTAAATCGATTAAAAAATCGCTTTTGTATGACTCGATGGCTACTCCGCCACTTCTTCCTTCAAACAAAGGGAAAAAGGATTCAGTTTCGCGACCGGTTTGGTAGTGTGCAGCGAGTCAATTTGTTTCTTGTTTTCAATGATGGCTTCCTCTTTAGCGTCAAAATTGAAATCGTGGATAGCTATGGATGACGCTTTTACCACAGATGGTAAAATTGTATTTTGTCAAGTATTCGATAAGAAAGTGGGCTGTTCAATGAAGTCGCAATTGGATCAGAACATGAAAACAGCTATTCACATGAAAAAGGTGTTACAGCGTGCCACAAAGCAAAAACTTTTAACCCAAACAAAGCCAGCATCTGAAAACAGTAGTGAATTTTACAAAGACCTTGCCAATGCGTTCATAGCAGCAGACATACCGTGGTACAAATTGCAAGTCCCACAGTTCGCGTCCTTTTTGGAAAAATATTGGAAGGGACACATTCCTGACGAATCTACTATCCGCAAGAATTATTTGGATGTGTGCTATGAAGACACTATCAAACACATTCGAGCTTAAATTGGTGATTCGCATATATGATTTACGGTGGATGAAACTACAGACGTATTAGGATGTTTAGTTGCCAATCTGGTGGTAGGAAAGCTTGACCCTGGTTCTCCATCACGACCATTTCTGATCTGTTCAAAAGTTTTGGACAAAACAAACCATTCCACAGTTGCACGTTTCGTAAATTATGGACTGAGAGTGTTGTGGCCAGAAAGTGTTCCTGCAGAAAAAGAGCTTCTGATGTGTTCTGATGCTGCGGCGTACATGTTAAGAGCTGCCGATGCGCTTAAAGTGTTCTACCCAAACCTCATTCATATGTGCTGTTTGGTCCATGGATTACATGGTGTAGCAGAGGAAGTGCGGATCAACTTCCCTGAAGTCAATGAGCTTGTGTCTTCTACTAAGAAAGTTTTTGTGAAAGCCCCTGGTCGTGTGCAGTGCTATAACAATATGCTACCAAATATGTCGCTACCACCGCAGCCTGTACTGACACGGTGGGGCACCTGGATACAGGCTGTTAACTTCTACAATGAAAATTTTGATGCTGTAGTCAGTTGTCACCACATTTCCTGCAGAATCCAGTGCAGTAGTGCGTGGTTCTCAAAGTACGTTCAAAAATCCTGTTGTTCAATGTTCACTAGCGTACATTGCAAGTAATTTCGGGTGAATTGCAAACGTTAGCGAGAAGCTAGAAAAAATTCAATATTTTTTTATGTTCAATAATGTGATTTTTTACTTTATTGATAATATTTTCATTTGTTTCTCTTGAAAATTTGTACGTATCTGTAGGAAGTTATTTACACCTGCTAAGCTTTTTTTACATAAATATGTTACAGTATATTTATTAGCTAAGAAAATAGCACAGACACAAAATAAACACGAAAAAATATTTTTACATATTTTCATATTTTTAACATATTTCTTACATATTTCATTGATTTTTGTTACATATTTATGTACATATTTCGGTACTTTGTACTACATACAAATCCGGGCCTTAATCATAACATATAAACAGTCAAACAATAAACATTGTTATAAACGTACAATTGAATTATACTGTTGTACGCGAATGTTATATTTTAATGAATTGGTTTTTGCTCGTTGACTTGTGTGTGTCCTGCTACGGTTTCGTTTTCTCTTCGGGTACCAAAGCCGCTCGTGTTAAAGAATTCCAAAATAGGTAAACTAAACAATAAACCACCTTTATGTTTTATACATTCTTTTAAAGTTACAGCTAGATTGTTAATGACCATTTTGTTAGGTCTATGAGGCGGGGACGTTATTTCAAAATAATAATCATTACTGATTGGATCAACAATTTAGCCATTGGCAATGTCATATTGGTTTTCAACTTCTTTGTTCGTTATCATCTATATAAGATTGTTTTCCAATCTGCCATTTGTACATGAAGTAATACAGTAGACGGAAAATATGTAACAGACTTCAAAATATGTAAAAATACGTAACGTGATTTTGGTTTATATGGCTCTTTACTTCGTAATTTGCGAACATTTCATATTTTCACCAGCGTACATACAAAGGAAAAAATATGTAAAAACATAAAAATCCGGGCCTTAGTTATGATGTTCTACAGCAGATGATTGACTTCAAGGATTCTGCCAACTGCAAGGATAGTAATAATTGTGTAACTACCGTTTAGTTTTCGAATGTCCTAAAAAGAAGCAAAGTTTAACTCTCTTAAAAACTAACGATGTTTCGATATACGGTACATGCCAAGACTCCATGTACATTTTTTTCCAAGAGGGGGCGTAAGAATCAAAGCTCTACTACACGTCGATTCCTGTTGGTTTCAACTTATTGCCCCAGGTTTTATACAACGTAAGTCCAATCAATGCTTGCTGCTCAGCACCTTGTTCCTTTGCGACTGTACCTAGTTGCTTTTCAGTCAGAATGCCACGAAACTTAACACTTATGGTCGTAATCTTGTAAGGGATCCACATGCAGGTTATTAGCCTGAAACTCTAATAGTTGATTTTTAGGTAATTAGATACGTAATTACCTTGTAGACCCAGGCCCGCGTCTCTTGGCCTGTGAGACAAGTCCGGGTATTGAATTTATAAACTAGCGGTTTAAAGCACAGATACGCGATACAAAGTAATTATACAGGTCTGGTAGAACAGGTGAGGAACACAGACATCAGCAAATTTACCAATTGACAGATTTTTTTGTACTTAGGTTACGTTGGGAGATTTTCAGTATTGAACACCTTAAAGATATAAAACTTCTTAGGCTCACCTTCGATATCTTGGAGCAGAAGCCCTAAATTTTCTCCCTTAGTAATAGTGTTCGAGTACTTGCTCGTCGAGGTGCCCAAAGAAAGTAATAGATACAAGTATTAACTTTCGCTTAGCATGAAAGTTAAACTTGCGTCTATAAAAAATTTCGAGGCGTCTTTTGAAACCTTTACTCACTTCATCACGATGCTATATTTATGACGCAACGTATCTATCACACTAATCTTCAAGTTATAGAACCCTAAAGTCTTTCTGACTCTCACGGTTCATCTTGCCCTCCAGACTGCCAATCGCACACTCTTATTAAGCTTATTGGAAGATTTCAACTTCTCGATGTTCTAAACGTTTCCTCACTGGTGAGTATAGTTTTGGAAAGCTTCCCCTCTGTAGCAGATTAGTGCACCAACTGTATTAGATTTTTGACACCTTTCACCTTTCATATTTGAGTTTTATTTATTAAATTCAACACTACATTATCTCTCTGACGTGAATAGATATTGCGTGTCCTGTCCATCGACTCAAAAGTATCTTGTCAAGAGCAGAAAGTTACTCCACAAAATGTACCCGATTAATCGCCAGCAGTTGAGGCTTACGAAGTGTACTCATCTCTAACACTGAGCCGCTGCTTTTGGCCTGGTATGTATGCGAGCATATCCATGGCTGTTGACCAGAGCCATCCTAGATCACCAAGTAAATTCCCTTACAAAAATAGACGCACCAAATCGTCGGTAGAATTCTGCATAGATGATCGGTTCATATAACCGAATAACATAGCAAACTACCTAGAGTACATTTCTTGCATAGTCCAGTTTAGAGCCATTAACAGTGGCAAGAAGAAAGGCGAAGCAAACAGATATGTGCTTAGATCTATACTTTAGACCGTTTTCAGAGATACTGTATTACCAAGTTACAGAAACATTTAGATATTTTACTAAGAGGAGATATTTTACTAATTGTAGATCTCAAAACGAATGCAAGTAGTTAGCATGCACTACAACTAACCAGTCATAGTAATATTTGATAAGAATCGTAGTCAGATTAGGATTTTCCTATTGCATCTTAAACGCTGTAATACTGAAAAATCTGTTGAAAAATTACTTTATATGGCATATCTACAAGGCTGCCGACTGGCTTTCTACAGAAATAGTGGTATTACTAATTGTAGATATCAGGATGCATTTAGATAAAAAGATGTCGAGATCCGCCATGATACTTGCATTAGAACGAGGGGAATCACTTTGCATCCAGGACAACTGACGAGAGAGGGTGGTTTGAAATGGGAAAAGTACGGCAGCACATATTGTCCTTAGGACTTGGAAATTCGAAATATTCGAGTTTAAAACCAGTGACGTGCCGATCAAGAAGTCTTTAGCTGAGAATGAATCAATATCATGGTGAGCTCATAAGGTATAGTAAAGAGAAAGCGCGTTAAAATGATGGACAAGTTAATGGATCACTTGCGATAGGACAAGCATCCTCGAGCTTGTGAAGCTTTTTGTAATATGCATCCACTACGTCAGAAATCGCCTTAAAATAAGAACATTAGCAGAGATGTCACTTGACTTCATCGAAATAGTATTCTACATTGATTGAAAAAAGATAATAATAAAAGATTAAAACGATCTCTAAGTAACCCACTACTTTGGATGCATGTAATTTAATTTCTTTTTTTGAAACTTAGTTTCAATTGTCAAAGGGTGATGAATAGTCCTTAAACAAACAAATGAGTGGCATTAGAACTCGACGGCCATCTAATCGAAACTTCTGAATTGATATTTCCAGAATGGCTTCACCGAATATTAACAAGATGAGCAGGTGTGCCCGAAATGACGCTTCTATCAGTCACGGAAGGTGAGTGGGTATAATATAAATGTTATAGTATTTTTCTTCAAGTATCAGTTAGTGATAATATTTGTTTGTAGAAAAGAAATCTAAACTCTAATATATTTTATGACCAGTTGAATTTCCGTTGTCACCTACAGGTGACACTGGGATATAGAGCTACTTTTTGTATTGAAGAATATAATATGTACTACTATCGTATAACCTGTAATATGGTGCTTCAGTGTGTCTGTATATTTGTGTGTGATTGCTTGCGCGCGTGTTTGTGTGTGTGTGTGAGAGAGAGTGATGGAGGGAGAGAGAAAGAGATGTACGTAACTTCTTCACTTGTGGCAATAGAAAGGGTAAAAATGGACTATGTTAGGTAAAGTTAGTCTACTTGTGAGATATAAGATAAGAAGTGAAGATTGCTGTTTCGTGATTTTTTGTCCCTTGTGCAGAAAAAAATACACAATTAGTTACCTTCTACATTGGTAGAAATAATTTAGTCATATTTACCGTCAGTAAACTAATAAATTTAGTTTTAATTTGGTGCAGAATTTTCTCGCAAGGAATATGCACCTTTCTTAGAGATTTTATTTCACTTCGTTTACATTCCTTTGCTATCCTCAACTAAAAAAGACATTTGACGTTTCATACAACGTAATATCCAATAAATATGTGCGTTTCCAAAGCAGCCAGTTTGGTTTTAAATATATATATCTTGCTTCAGTCGAGAAAACTACTTATCGCACAGGCATTTCATATTATGTTGGAATTTTAGAGATTCGAATTCATCTGATATTTTATACAAAATAACTGTTTGTTACAGTGATTGCAATATTACTTTATTCAAAATATCTCTTTTTTCAGCTTGAAGCTCCATGAAATTCTCGACTGTTTGGAAGAAAACGAATCTGATCTTGACCTACAACAAATAGTTCTAATTCCTCCTGAAGATGACTATAATACTGAAGATGACTTCAAGAGTTTTGAGGTCTTCTCTTGAAGTAAACATTACTTAACAACAAGTTAAAGATTAACACACAAAAAATATGCTGACAGTAAGAAAAGTGTTTATAATAGTGGTTATGTGCCTTACAAGAAAGGGAAGCAAACGAGTAAATAAGTGACTTAACAATCCAGTTTTATCTCTGAACGTAGAGAGTGGTCTGGAATACACGACGTATTCACCTACCATTGTACATGGGGAGACAAAGATGAAGTGGTTTCTCATAACAAGGACTTGATAGTTTCTTCAACGGAGTGCTTTGAACTTTTTTTTCTGATAAAGTTATTCAACACATTTGTGAAATGTCAAATAGATATGCTTCACAAAACAATCACCCACTCGACGTAACCACAGATGACATTAGGGTTTATATTCCGATTCGGCTTTTAACAGGTTATCTGACACCAAAATACTTTCGTATGGTGAGGGAAAACAAGGCTGATACTTACAACAAGATGTTTGAAACTAGTATGAGAAGAAGTCGATTTTTTTAAATTTAAAAGTATGTTCATCTGTCAAACTGCCTAAATCTCCCAGAAAATGACAAATTTGGGAAAGTTAGGGCATATTTAACAATTCTAAATAAGAAATTTAATGACAATTTGAAAAAAGTAAGATTTTCATCATATATCTATAGATGAAACCAAGATTCCTTCTTTTGGTCGCCACGGCATCAAACAGCATATCCATGGCAAGAATTTGCGCTTTGTTACAAAGTGTGGTCTGCTCCTACACGCGAGGGTTACCTGATCACATTTGAACCTTATCAAGGATCTAAATCTGCACATTTACCCAAGCAAGACGAATTGGGTTTTTGAGCTGCTGTTGTACTCGAGATAGAATCACGTCTTCCTCGTGAATTAGGTCCTTGTAATCTGTATTTTGAAAACTTTTTTATATCCTTGCCCCTTCTAACAGAACTTCCAAACCATAACACTGGTGGAACAGGGACTATTAGGGAAAACAGAAGTCAGAAATGCCCTTTCGAAGATACACATATGCTAAAGAAAATCAATCGAAAATCCATGTCTTTCAAGTGCACCAAAGACATTACGATTGTCAAGTGGAATAATAGTGTAGTGACTATTGCGTCTAACTGTCACTCCCAGATCCCAATTTCGAAAGTTGAAAGAATAGGAATGATCGAATTGAAAAGAAGAAAGATTCAAATTGAATGCCCGTCAGTTATACAAAAATATAACAGTTACATGGGAGGGGAAGAGAGGTTTGACGAAAATGTTCACCTTAAGCGGATAGGTTACCGGGGTAAAAAGTGGTGGTTCCCTCTGTTTGTTTTCGGAATCGACGCAGCGTGCCAGAATGCTTGGCTAATATTTAGAACCAGAACCACTGGGAGTCGATTTACATATTGTGATTTCAGGAGAGCAGTAGTGCAAGCGTATTGCCAAAAATATGAGAAACGTGCTAAAAAAAACTGATGTGTATGCATCATCTGTTTCATCAAGAGTTTCACTGTAGCAGCGAAATAGTGGAAGTGTTGAAGATCACTACCGTGTGGATTCTCCCCAAAGAAGATGCGGTTTCTGCTACAAAAGAACTATAGTGTGTGGTAAGTGCGAGGTTGGGTTACATCAGCATTGCTGGTATAAGTTCCATAATGCCAATCGATGATTTTTTTTTTCAAATCGGAACGCAAGGTGGCAGAAAAGGCAAACAAACTCTCAGTTTGATGTCGTTCAAACTGTTTCATGAATTGCTTTGGTTTTTGAACCTTAATTTATGCTCGATATTTGTTGTAATGTGTGTGCAATCTTTATATATGTTGAATTTTTGTCGCATTCAATATATATACACGAGAACCATATATACTTAGAATAAAACTTCCACTCCCATTAAGTTTAGCATGGTGTCAGTTTGTACACGTAATGCCTGTAGGTGACACCATGGTACCGGGGTACCGGGGTATGAGTTTCTCAAAATAAAATGAAATATGTATTAAGGAGTGCCTAAGGAAATCTTTTATTTGCGGGAAAGTTTAATATTTATAAACAACGCTATGGGGATTGCCGGGTTAAATGGATCTCTAAGTGATACGGTGATTAAAAAAATAATTTTTAAGTTGGACGGAGATGTTCGATTTTTATTTAGTGGTTTAGGGTGCAACAAGCGTGCCAATAATTCGAGGGTTCTATTTCGAGGTGTCCGGTAAGGCTAAAGGGCTTATGGCGGCTTATGTCTTTCTAAAAATGGTGTGAAATTTAGAAATCAGCAGTGGACGTCACCATGTATTCCTTAATTCCTATTGGCTTAGAGCTAGTAAAGAAATTCAACAATGAATCGGAGGCCGTAGTATCTTGTGTTGTGTATTTAGGTGTTAAAAACGAAGCAGTAGTGATTTTATAGCTACTTAACTCACATTATGCAATGGCGTACCATTTAAAAAACCGTGGATTTACTTCTCCCTTTAATAAGACGAGGGTATCAAAGAACGAACAGCGGTTTGTAAGGTGGGCCCCTGGGATTGAAAAATGTGATACCAAATGTAAATATATAAGTATTAATTTTTCAATGATAATCAAGCAATTACTATACTTCCCGTTTATATGTAACTACATTACTTTTTGAGAGTGCTTCCTGCTGAAGAAATCTACCTAGGACTTATAACGCCATGCCTACTCAAGATCATTGAGAACTCACTTCTAGACTTTGCTCCGGGAACTCTACATGTGGTTATGTAAACATTTACAACCCTTGGAGGAGACGATACTAAGTTGGTAGCGAACTCAGGACTGAGTGTACGGTAAACATTTTCCACGTAACCGTCTAAGGGAAGATCACAACAGATCCTAAAATCAATTCTTCATATTTTTCATCCATCAAATCACCGGTCTCAGACCCAAAGCAAGGCTGCTTTGTAGGTTAGAATATAATGGGTTCAATAGCTTGTTTTACAGGATACAATCGGAAAATATTATTAATGATAGACCGGAACCTAGCGAATCCCACACAACTCTGTATCTAAGTCCTAGAGAACGCAAACGACGCTAATTATACCCATATTAGATAGCCTCGAGTGTTAACACAGAGGAGACTTTCTTTAAATAATATATCCATAAGAACAGAATTCTTTGGATTAAACCATTTCTATCAGGCTAACAATTAAGAAAAAGATTATGAGTCCTAAGTAGATTTCTTCGCAGGAAGCACTCTCAAAAAGTAATGTACTTACATATAAAAGAAAAGTATAGCAATTCCTTGATTATCATTGATAAATTAATACTTAAATTTTTACATTTGATATCACATTTTTCAATCCCAAGGGCGCACCTAAAACAAACCGCTGTTCGTTCTGTGATACCCACGTGTTATTAAAGGGAGAAGTAAATCCACGATTTTTTAAATGGTACGCCATTGCATAATGTAAGTTAAGGAGCTCTAAAAGAACTACTGCTTCGTTTTTGAGAGTTAGGTACACAAGATCCTACGTCCTCAGATTCGTTGTTAAATTCCTTTACTAGCTGTAAACCAATAGGAATTAAGGAATAGATGCCGATGTTCACTGCTGACTTCTAATTTTCACAGCATTGTAAGTAGGACATAGGCCGGCATAAGCCGTTTAGCCTTACCGGACACTTCCAAACAGAACCCTCGAATTATTGCCACGCCTGTTGCACTCTAAACCACTAAATATAAATCGAACATCCCCGTCCATCCTTAAAGTTATTTCTTCAATCACCGCATCACTTGGAGACCGATTTAATTTCTTAATATCTGTTTTGAGACTTTGTAGAATACTTTTACAATGATGTCAAGTGACATCTCAACTAATGTTCTCATTTTAAGGCGATTTCTGTCGTTGTGGATGGATATTAGAAAAAGCTTCACAAGCTCGGGGATGACTGTCCTATCGCAAGTGACCCATCAACTTGAACATCATTTTAACGCGCTTTCTCTTTACTATACCTTAGGAGCTCACCCTGATATTAATTCCTTCTAAGCTAAAGACTTCTTGTTCAGTACGTCACTGGCTTTGAATTCGAATATTTCGAATGTGCATGTCCTAAGGACAATATGAGCTGCCGTACTTTTCCCATTTCAACACGCCCGCTCTCGTCGGTTGTACTGCATGCAAATTGATTCCACTCGTTCTAATGAATGTATCATGGGGCATCTCGACATCTACTGTTATTATCTTTTTTTCTAAATGCATCCTGATATCTACAATTAGTAATACCATTATTTCTGCAGAAAACAACAGTCGGCAGTCTTGTAAGTAAATCCTAAATCTCTTGCCATATGAAGGTAATTTTCCAACAAATTTTTTGAGTATTACTGCGTGTAAGTTGTAATTGAAAAATGCTAATCTCAGTACGCTTCTTATCAAATAGTACTATGTCTGGTTGGTTGTAGTGCATGCTAACTGCTTGCATTCGTTTTTATATGAGAACAACACATGTCTTATTACGTGTGTTATTACGCAGTATTTCTTTGGGCACCGAGACGAGCAAGTACTCGAACACTATTACTAAGGGAGAAAATTCATGGCTTCTGCTCCAAGATGTGGAAAGTGAGTAAGGATAAAAGCCGGCATATAAGGTTCTCTAGTTAAAGAATTCCAAAGAATGTAAACAGAACAATAAATCACCATGTTTTATACCTTCATTTAAAGTTACATCAAGATCAACTTCATGTCCATTTTGTTGGATCTATAAGGCGGTGACGTTAACACAAAATAATAATCATAACTGATTCCATCAAGAATTAAGCCGTTGTCAATGACATGATGATTTTCTACTGTTGTTGATCCTAATCATCTATATCAGATTGTCTTCCATTCTGCCATTTCTACATGAACTCTCTTGGCAAAATACAAAAAATCCTCAATACTTCATATCGGCTCTTTTACACTAACATGTGGCTCGTTCACAATCCGATCGTTCTGTCACTTTTTATCTACAGGTAAGTAAGCTTATCTGGCTGGAGCTGATGGTAGCTGTGTGGGTACTGGAATTCGCATATCCTTTTTCACACACCAACTTCGTTCGATTGGGTTCATGCTTAGACCATTTCACTCCTGAAGTTCGAGGTACTTCCGAATTGAATGCTGCACAGCTGCTGTGTTAGAAATTGGAAAAGAGGCTATATTGAGGGTTTTAACTACTTCCTTGTTATATCTGATATGGCTTATACCAGGAGGACAGGACGGTATCACAGGATTAAAATAAATTTTCCACTCAAGAAACATTCACAATTCGCAAAAAAAGAGAACTTCTTAAACGAAGGTCCAACTCATATGATTATCCAAGAGTCCTTAAAGAAGACCACGAAATATTCGTGGGGAGTAACTCAACGTCAGACACAACGTTAGCAAGATTAATCCTTCATTCCCTAATACTGATACGATAAAAGAAGTTGTACAGGACTGTTGAAGGAAACAGTTTATCATCTGAGCGACACGTTGAGTTAATTCTTGTGTGAAAATATCTCAATGCGCAAGAATATAAGTTCAAATGCGGTGAATATTGCACAGTCTCTGTTGTGTTGTGTTCTAATCCCACACGTAGAAGAAAGAGTCCTTCTGCACGCAATGGCGTGGACTAAAAATGGCAAGTCAAGTTTGCGTTAAGTACGTTTATAAATTATGTTAAGCGTATTTTCAACTTGCATTTTATGGATTTAAATTACAATTAGACACGGAAAGTGCCGAAAGACAAAAATGAGCTTTCGGGAAATATCTGTAACGATTCATTATGTCAGGAAATAGTATAGAACTTTGGTGTAACCTCTACACTATGTAAATTTTAGTGAAAATTTAGAATGGCCATGCTTACTTAAGATCATTGATAACTCACTTCTAGACATTGTTCGGGGACCTCTACGTGTGGTTTTGAATACATTTACAACTGTCCGAGGAGATGACAAAATCTAGGATCTGCGATCTTATACAACTACGTCTGGATGAGGATATCAATATGCAACATTTAAAAGAAAATGAATTTGCATGCCAGAAAGAATATTAGAAAACACCGAAATTAAGATGGTGATATTTTCCGAACCGTTAACTTTGGCTGCAGTATATAGAAAAGGTCATAATCGTTTTGCAATTCTATCGAAAGGGACAAGATGGAACATGGGACTACAATCTTCATTTGAAGGCAATTAAATTAATGCTTCCGTTTTCTCACGCAGCTGGTCATCTTTTATATGGAAAATTTGCACATCACTATACTCAACAGATGGTAGCCCTCGTAGCAAATACGGTATCAGAGTATACAAGAAATTAACAACTCAAGGAACATTCACAATTCGCAGGAAAAAAGGCATTCTTGAGCGAAGTTCCAAGAGATATGATTATCGAACAGTGCTTAATTTAGGGCACGAAATTTTCTCGGGGATTATCTCAACTTCAGACACAACGTTAGCAAGATTAATCCTTCATTCCCAAATACTGTTACGATAACAGAAGTTCTACAGGACTTTTGTGCTCATCTGTTTATCAGTTCCTCAGCTTTATAAGTTCATCGGCCGGCTTTGTCTCAGAGGCCAACAGAAGCGGCCCTGGGTCTACAATAGAATCACGTTCCTAATTACCTAAAAAAAAACAATTAGAGTTTCAGGCCAATAACCTGCATGTGAACCCTTTACAAGCTTACGACCACAGGTGTAATATAACTGTTACGGAATATTGTTGAGCTTCGTGACCTTCTGTCTCAAAAGCACCTTGGTACAATGGCAAAGGATCAAGGTGCTGAGAAGTATCCATTGATTCACTCATAGCCTATAAAAGCTAGGGAATAAGTATAAACCAACTGGGATCGACATGTTGTAGAGGTTTCATTGTTACGCCCCCTCTCGGATGAAAGTGTACTACCATGAGCAAAATAAATGACGCGTCTCTTTATTTTGAAGTTTTTTGAAAATATCTCCGTTTTCTTTATATGTTCGAAATTTCGGAAGGTTTCCCCAGCAGGACAGGTTAATAACAAACTCGTTTTTAATATTTGTGTTAGATATTAGCTTAAAATAAAGAAATTAGAAGCAAAAAACATTAAATCGACAGAAATCTCGAGAATTACCAACTCTGCTAAAGTGGGAAATTTTCAAGAACACGAGGGAATTCTGCATTTCAACACGAAGCAGCGACATCTATGTCATTGAGAGAAATCTGGATTAAATCTACAAACTAATCTTTTAACGAATATTTCTAGCATGTCTTATTATATGCATTATCTGCAAACTCCAAATATATGAATATATGCTAAGTATTAACATAGTGCAAATAGTGGAAATTATCTATGGAAAAAGACGAATTGGTAGGACGATCGTAATGAAATATCGTCTTTACCGGAACAGGCTCAGTTCACGTAAAAAGCAAATAATTCAGTTAGTTAAAGCAACGAGTCTGTATGCTGAAGGTAGCGGGTTCGATCCCCCTGGAAATGCCGTTGTCATTTTTATCACTACACTACGGTTATTTTATTTATTTTTTTATGTGGGAAAGAATCAAATTGTAACATATGTGTAAAACTCATGACGATACCAAAAAAAGAAAAAATGCCGTTGTCGCACTTGCACTAGCGTCCCTAATTTTGTTTGCAAACAGTTTCGTAATTATTTCCCCTGTGCTCACTGCTCACCATATGCTCGCTGGCGCATAACGGATGTTTCCCAGTAAACGTTAATTCTAATTTGGAGAATTTTATAAAGTTTCACAATATTTCTCACTAGATAGTCTTCTATCTACGTGTTTGGATATTTTGATAATAGATGTCCCTATTAAATGTTTAATTTTCCCTAGATGTTTAATTACGGAAAAGTTTTACAATGTATTTGTATTGAATTGAAATTGTTTTGAATTTACTACATAAGGTAAGTAGACCCAAGGAGGAGAACTCAAGTAATTGATATTCTACGTAAAAGCAACCTATTGTAGAATGATGATGCTTCTTACCTTCAGCACATAATCTTTACGTTAGAGAGTCAGACAGAGAAAAATCCTGTTTTTCCTCCTCTATGACCACCCATCTTAAACCTCTACATATCATTGTGCGTCTCACAAAATTTCGGTACTCCAAAAACATTCAAATAATAATAATAATAATAATAATAATAATAATAGGCCCTAATAATAATAATCCTGAATATGCCATCCTTACATAATGTAAGGATATCTTAGTTTCCTAGTTTAAATCTTAAATATCTTAGTTTAAAATGCTTTCTTTAGTACTTATTTGAGCAACCATGTAGGAGGGGGTACGACTTTTTATTTTGCCCCTCTCATTTCAGTACCCTTCCAACAGAAAGTAATTTTTGATAAGCAGGACAGACAAAATGAATAAGAAATATATTTACAGCATCCTCTCCCCTTTCATGATTGGAATATCACGTAATATTTTTTATTCTACGAAAGATGGCCCTGTGCGGTTAGCGGTAGGTAACTAAAAAATACCTAATATATAGCGCTCCTTGATTGTAATATTACCGCTTCTTTATTTGTACGAGGGAGCCCCTACACAATCAAGGGTGACAAAAAGAATAGGAAGAGTGTCTATTGATTCCAGTGGTGGATCCAGCACGAACTCCTGGGGGAGGGGAGGGGAGTGAAACATTCTTTTGATGATGTGAAGCTGTCACAAATTACCACTTAACTAAACTAAACATAATAGTGGGGGGAACCGGAACCCAGTCAGTTTAAATTGATGTAAAAGTTTAATTTTTGGCTTCATATTAAAGTTTTGGTTTCAAATGAGAGTTTCAGTCCAAGTGGCCAATGATCAAATCTCGTGGGGCTCTTCAGTGTAGGCTAATACGGCCCCCTTATGAGAAAAGGCAAAATTATTAACATGTTTATAACTTCCGAATTTTCCGTCTATTTTAAAGAAATTATTGGCTTCAAATGACAATTTCAGTCCGTGTGGACAATGATCAAATCTCGGAGGGCTCTTCGGTGTAGGGGTTTCGGCTTCTTTATGGGACAAGATTCACGTAGTTGATATTGCAAAATTGTTTTATATATATAAGTGGAAACTTGCACCATTTGGTTAATTTTACCTCTTATGTTTTGCAGATTCATATTCCAAGCAATAGTTACTCCGCAGAGCTAAAAGAAGGCACTTACTAGTTTCATTAAAATGAAATGTCTTTTATGAGAGGAGCAGACGAACGAACAGGCACCCAAACGTTGGTTGAGTCGTACGGTTGAAACTCGTTAAGCTCGCTTCAATTATTACTATTATTATTATTATTATTATTATTATTATTATTATTATTATTATTATTATTATTATTAAAGCTTTTTGCTCCTAATTTGGTTATTTTACTTTATTATTTAACGAATATATTGAAAATTGTCAGAGACACGTATGCAGTAATTTATTTCGGGAGGGGTCCGACTTCAATATTAGGATAAATTATAATAAAATTTTAAAAGATAATTCCCAAAATTAGGCTAAATTTACAGAAAAGTTGGGGTTTCAGAGGGGGTCCGGACCCCCTGGACCCACCCCTAAATGCGTCCTTGTTTGTCAGTAATATTTCCTCATTTTGAAACCCTCAAAAACTTCGGATAGACTATATAAAGGAAAACGAGTTATTTTCGATAAAATATCACTTCAAGGAGACGCGACAGTTTTATTGCACATGGTGGTATCCAACGTTCACAAGGGCAAGAATTCCTTCCCTTTTATTCTTTTGCTATTGTGCTGTATCGAAAGGTCAGGTTTGTTACATATTACTCCTACGAACAAGCATGACTGGCAGATAGGAATACTGAACACAACTCCAGAGAAATGCATGCTGAACTTACGTTTATAGCTACGCTTTGGTGATTTGCCCTCAAGGTCAATCGAGTGGTAATTCAGTTCCGTCTCTGTTCTTAAGCCATGTTCGTATTACTTCGAACAGTTTTGATAATGAAAAGCATGCCTCTTAATATAACAGACTTCTTTCGCGTAAGAAATCGAAACTCAGTTGGTCAGAGCAACTAGTCTGTAAGAATTAGGTTGTTAGTTAGTTAGGAGCCCAGTACGAGTAAGGGTTTTTATTACTATTGTTTTTATCTTTTTTATGTGAGGAAAAATCAAATTGTGACATCCCGATATCAAATGTATTTGATTAGGTAGCTTTGTCTTAGCTAAACTTTAAACATCAGTAACTGTCGAAATTATTTCACTAACCGATCAGTTACTGAACATTTCAAACACGTCAAACCAGTGGCATAACATGAAGGTTAACCTCTCCTCCGCAGTGCTTAGTTATGCGTCCGTACTTTCAAGGGCGGACTAAGGGCCGGGCGACTGCCCGGGGCGCCAGAGAAAGAGGGGCACCAAAACGAGCCTCAAAAAGTAAATTTTATAATGTGCTTTCTACGGACGTTTTTGGTTTATATTCTTGTAAAGTAGAGGCAATTATATGATCTTTTTCCATTTCACTATGGAAGAAGAGAGTTTCAGAGTACTAAGGGGGCTGTATCGAAAAATTGAGAGATGGCATGTAGAATAAAGAGTGCCGGGAATTAAGTATTGTTTGTTTGTTTGCTTGAGTTTAGCGTTCCACGGTTATGCCTTAATGGGCAAGGGAGATGTGGATACTAATTATAGTGGAATCCGAACCACTTTTATCGTTCAACAGTAATCCACCGGGAATTGGACCCGGTACCACAGAAGGCAGGCGTGCTAGCCACTAGACCAGGGGGGATGGAGTTGGTATTGTTTATAGCGGGTCATATTCTTTGTGAAGTTTTCCTAGGTAAGGATTTCTTTTTGAAAATGGGTTTAAAACAGGGGCGTCATTTAGGGAGGGCAGGGAGGGGCATTTGCCCCCCCCCCCTGAGTTTGAGATGTATATAGATTTTATTATTAGAATAGTAGTAAATCAGTGAAAAACGCGAAATTCTACTTACATCAAGAGGTCTTGCCCCCCCCCCAAAGCAAAATCTGAAATGACGCTCCTGGTTTAAACTATTAAAAACACTATGATAAAATGTAAAATATAGGCTACTACTAGGGGAAGGGCGCCAAAAAGTCACTTTGCCCGTGTGAAAATTTGGCCTGCTCTGCCCCTGCGTACTTTCTGTATACTTTTTGGGCTTGCAGCTTGTGCGGTCCCCACGCCACATTGTTGCGGGGGCGCTATTTACGCCTACCCTTCGAACGTAATTCAATAACGGTTTAAGAAATTCTACCATCAGCGTGGAAACGGGAATATATTTTTCTAATAGTCCCATAGAACTTTCACTCAGAACGCCAGATGCAATTTTTCAGAGTGGGCTCTGGCTAAGTAGAAGGAAGATCTGTTTCCTAAGTAAGATCCTTTCAGAAAGTTTGCTATTTCTTTAACAGTGATGTAAATAAACATACTCATCGTTATTAGCTCGACACCAAACCATCCTGGACAAATCCCTCTAGAACAATGATCGGCAAAAGTTATTCTGCCTAATTTTATAAGCGATTCAAGGGTGAAACACTTGTTAACGAAAGCAATGTTGTGTATATACTGCCTTGTTTCTGACAAAATATAAAGTCTTTTGTAATCTTTAGACACTTTTCATATTCTTTTTGTCACCCTTGGTTGTGTAGGGAAGCCTCGAACAAATAAAGAAGAGGTAATATTACAGTTAAGGGACGCTATAAATATATTAGGTATTTCTTTTGTTACCTAACCATAACGGCCTAGGGTCGTCTTCAGTAGAATAAAAAATGCTACGTGATATTACATTCACGAAGGAGGAGAGGATGCTCTAAATATATTTCTTATTCATTTTGTCTGCCCTGCTTCTCAGAAATTATATACCTTGTGTTGGAGGGTGCTGAAAAGAGAGGAGGGGAAATAAAACGTCGTGCCCCCTCATACATTTTAAATTTTGTGACGTGGTTGCTCAAATTATTACTAAAGAAAGCACATTAAACTAAAATGTCTAAAGTTACAACATTATGTAATGGTGGCATATTCAGGAATAATAATAATAATAATATTAATAATAATAATAATAATAATAATAATAATAATAATAATAATAATAATAATAATAATAAATATGAATGTCTTTGGAGAGCCGAAATTATGTGACACGAATCATTATAGGTAGAGCTTTAAGATGAGTGGTCATAGGGGAGGAAAAGCAGGATTTTTCTCTCTCTGACTCTCTAAAGTTAAGATTATGTGCTGAAGGTAAGAAGCATCATCATTCTACAAATAGGTTGCTTTTACGTAGAATATCTATTACTTGAGCTCTCCTCCTTCGGGCAACTTTGCTTATGTAGTAAATTCAAAACAATTTCAATTTAAGACAAATATTTATAGAGAACATTAAACATTTAATAGGGAAATCTATTATCAAAATATCCAAACACGTAGATAGAAGACTATGTAGTGAGGGATTGTGAAACTATAAAATTCTCCAAATTAGAATTAACATTTACTGGAAAACATTCGTTATGCATCAGTGAGCACAGGGGAAATAATTACGAATCTGTTTGCAAACAAAAATTAGACACACTAATGCAAATGCGACGATATTTTCTCTCTCTCTCTCTCTCTCTCTCTTTTTTTTGTATCGTCATGAGTTTTACACATATGTTACAATTTGATTCTTTCCCAAATAAAAAATAAATAAAATAACCTTAGTGATAAAAATGACAACAGTCCTTCACGGGATGCGAACCGTCTACTTTCGATATAAAAACTCGTTGCTTTATCTAACTGAGCTATTTGCTTCCTTACGTAAGCTGAACCTGTTCTACAGTAAAGACGATTTTTCATTACGATTGGGCTAACAATTCGTCTTTTTCCATAGGTAATTTCCACTATTTGCACTATCTATACGTTAATACTTAGCATAGATTCATATATTTGGAGTTCGCTGATAATGCATATAATAAGACATACTAGAAATATTTCGTTAAAATTTTCGTTTGTAGATCTAATCCACGCTTCTCTCACTGACATAGATGTCGCTGCTTCGTGTTGAACTGCAGAATTCCCTCGCGTTCTTGAAAATTTCCCACTTTAGCAGAGTTGGTAATTCTCGAGATTTCTGTCGATTTAATGTTTTTTGCTTCTAATTTCTTTATTTTAAGCTAATATCTAACACAAATATTAAAAACGGGTTTGTTATTAACCTGTCCTGCTGGGGAAACCTTCCGAGATTTCGAACATATAAAGAAAACGGAGATATTTTCAAAAAACTTCAAAATAAAGAGACGAGTCATTTATTTTGCTCATGGTAGTACATGAGGTCTTTGCATGGAACGCATATCGAAACATCGTTCTTTATTAAGAGACTTAAATTTTGCTTCTTTATAGGAGATTCGAAAACTAAACTGTAGTTATAAATATAGAATCTTTTGAAATGAGTCAAGCTTCGAAAAGATGCCTCGATATTTTTTATAAACTCCAGGTTAACTTTCTGGCTAATAGAAAAATTATCGCAGTCTCTTTCACTTTCTTTGGGCAGCGGGACGAACAAGTTATCGGACACTATTCCCAAGAGGGGAATTACAGGGCTTCTGGTGCAAGATGTGGGAAGTGAGTCTACGAAGTTTTATATCTTTCAAGTGACAACTGAAAAACTTCCAATGTTACCTAAGTAAAAAAAAAAAAAAATCTGTCAATTGATTACTTTCTTGCTGTCTCTGTTATACACCTGTTCTACCAGACCTGTATAACATCTTTGTATTGCGAATCAGTGATTTACACCGCTAGCTTTAGTAATTCATTGGTCGGACTTGTTTCACAGGCCAAGAGAAGCGGGTCTCGCTCTACAAGGTAATCACGTACCTAATTACCTAAGGATCTCCCATTAGATTTTCCGGCCAATAACCTGCATTTGAATCCTTTACAAGCTTACGACCATAAGTCTAGTATAACTGTTACAGAAAATTGTTAAGATTCATGGGCTTCTGTCTGAAAAGTAGGTTGGTACAGTCGCAAAGGAACAAGGTGCTGAGCAGTAAGCATTATATATCCTTATGTCGTATAAAACCAAGGGCAGTAAGTCGAAATCACTTCCGATGGACGTGTAGTAGAGGTTTCATTCTTACGACCCGGTCTGGATAAAAATGTACAATGATTCTTTGCATGTACGGAATATCCAAACATCGTCTTTATTAAGAGTGTTAAACTTGACTTCTTTTTAGGAGAGTCGAAAACTAAACGGCAGTTACGCAAATTCCAAAATATGTAAACTAAACAATAAACCACCTTTATGCTTTATACCTTGTTTTTATACCTTCTATTGAAGTTACATCAAGATCGTCTTCATGTCCATTTTGTTAGGTCTATAAGACGGAAACGTTATTTCAAAATAATAATCATAACTGATTGGATCAACAATTAAGCAATTGTGAACGACATAATGGTTTCCAACAGCTTTGTTTGACTCCATCTATATAAGATTGTCTTTCAATCTGCCATTTGTACATTAAGTCCCTTGGCAAAATTGAGAAAACGTTCAATATTTCTTATCTGCTCTTTTATACTAACAGGTGACTCGTTCATATCTTGCAGTCACTTGTTATTTAAAGGTAAGTAACATTAGCCGGCAGGAGCTGATGGTAGCTGTGTGTGTTCTGGAATTCGCATATCCTCTTTCACACACCAACCTCTTCGATGGGGTTCATGTTTGACCATTTCTCTCCTGGAGTTGGAGAGACTTCCGAATTGAATGCTGAACAGCTGCCGTTTTAGCAGGGGGAAATGTGGCCATATTGAAGCTTTGTAACTTTTTTTAAATTCTTTGGAGCTTTGTAACTCCTCATGAAGTCTTTTAGTAAGATTCTTGAAAGATCCAACTAAAACCCATCAACAGCTACAGATTTCCAGTTTGTAGTTTCTTGCATTATTCTTCTCCATATACAGCTACCTCTACTCCTTCGAAAACTGATTGCATCACATGAAGCCGTCTTGTATTGAACTCCAAGTTTCTCAAGAAGTGTGATTGAATTGTCGTGGCCTCAATGGTCTAGCTGGACAAAATATAAAAAATCGAGTTCTGAGAAATAGTGAGAAAACGATGGGAATTCTTCGGGCAAGGTCCGAACCGGTGGGAAAGGAACACTAAGTGCCAAATTACACATGGGGAAGTATGTCGGATCCGACGCAGAAGATTAATTGTATGCAATGCAGAATCAGCTGATCGACAGTTTCCGTGCTAGACCTTACGGCTGCAGCATATAACACAGACAGCGGTTTGTCAATGCCAGGAATATAGTGTGACAACTATAGATGAAGGTATGACGTGCATGTAACGTGAATGAGGAGTGCCGTGGTTTTATGGGTGAGCTATGGCGTGATGGGAAACTCTAGGGAATAAAAACGTATACTGTACTTAGGAATAAGTTAATTAATTGACGCGTAAAAACAATTCTCCACCAGTTTCCAGGTTTTAATGACTATAGATGTGTAGAGTAATGATTGTAGCGTGTGCCTAATAACTATGACGTGCAAATGTTTGCATAATTGTTGCTTCTTGTACTTTCAAAAATGGAGTGTACGATGACACAACGAGAGTTCTTCGACGCATGGAAAGGTGAACCCAATAGCTGCAAGAGAACCAATAGTGTTTACACCTGTGTAATGGATAAATTAAGGTTACAAAACTGTGATGAGGATTTAGCAGAGTGCGTCAGAAAGGTTACAGATAGTTTTTGTATACATGTCAAAGAGAAATGGCAAAAATGTCATCGTGCAATGAATAACTTTGTAATCAAATATGGTAAGTAGCTTGACAGTACAGTGGAGTTTTCTGCAAACGTCTGGAATGCAGCGACATTACGACGACCAGGAACATTTAGTATAGGTGTGACTCCGAGAACACCTGTAGGGCGTCTAAGAGAACTGTTTGAAGAAGCAAGTGAGAAAGCAAAGAGAAGACGGTTGCAGTCGTTAGTACAACATCGACAACTGAAGAGTTAGTGTATGCAGCCCACGTGGGTTTACGTGCAAAAGAAGAACGTGATGCTTCTTATATTGTGAAAGAGATTGATGTGTCACACAGGAGGGATCGTTAATCAAAAAGGCGTACAAGAGTCCAGAGACGACAGTACCAATTAAGATTACAAACGATGAGGCATTAGCATTATATGTTGACGCGAAATTGACAAAGAAACACCAGTTAGTTCGTAACCGGGCGAAAGTTCACAATGCAAATATCTATTCGACATACTATAAACTGTTAGAGGCAAAGAAAGCGTGCTACTCAGCCTATATTATCGCAGACGTATATGCGGAAGTGCAGCTGCAAGCGTTACTTGATGATACTATCGAGCGGTAGAAACACTACTATACTGCGAGAGATCAATCAGGAAGTTGAAATGACCATGTTCTTCAAATGGTGTTTGTGATGGCGCGTCAGGTCAGAGCGCATACAAACAATGGTATAGTTCAGATACAGAAGACGATATACATGAATATACATATTTGTTTGTTATTTCGTTAGTGTCTCTAAACTTACAATATGGTTATGAGACACTCTGGCATAATCCACGGCAATTGCCAATACGCTATTGTCGGCCAATCAAGCTACTGTTCATGAAAGAAACAGCAGAATTAAGACTTTAGAAGCAACTATGATACAACAGCAACTACAAGCTCTCTCACCAAAAACTATCACTTACAATGATCATCAAATAGTAGTGAAACACAGATTAATGCTGACAATTGTAGATGTGAAGGTCTGTAGTGATATCACAAAAAATCATATTAACGATGTTACATCTGCGGTGCATCTTCCATGCAAATGAACGATCCACACAAAACTACAGCACAACCACCTGACACAACAACGATTGAATTCGGGATGTCAAGTCTGCATTACTGGATAAGGTGCTTTGAGTGTCTGTTGCACATTGTATATAGACTGGACATCATACCTGAGAAGTGAGAAAGAGGGATCAACCAAATGTTGATCAAAGAAAGAAATTACTACAGAAGTGCTTTGTTTACTTTTCTTGCAGTCATTTACTGTATGCAGAAGTGTAGAATATTTAGTATTAGTAGTTGATGTTGAAATATTGAAGAAATACAGAGGGATTACACAGCTTATATCAAATGAAGAGGTCTGTATCTCACCATTACACAATCGTTGTGGCGAAGCTTTCAGAAGATGAATAGCTATCCAAAGGTTGTTTGAGAATAGGAAATCGAGACGCGAGACCTGAGTGATTACTAGATTAAATCTTCCGAGTAAGACAGCATAGACACACCAAGAACATGAGTGTATAGCATTATAGAAAAGGTAGATGTCAGAATGAAGAAATGTGAGACCATATTCTCTTCAGACAAAAGTACCGTGATATAAGATTACTTTTTCAATCAAAAACTTGGATATGGAGAACTTTCATCAAGGGGTATTTGAAATAAATGACTTTTTCTGCTCTATAAAAGGTGTGGTACTTAGCATACAGTGAGCTTATATGAAAAGATTATTTGATTAGCCCAGAGTTTCGTTGCTTTGTGATGATGACCAGTGTTACTAAGTTGGTAGCGAACACAGAAATGATTATACCGTAAATATTTCCACCTAACCGTGTAAGAGAAGATCTCAAAAGAAGTAAAATTGATTCTTTATTTTTCTCACCGATCAGATGAAGGGTTTCAGGCCCAAAGGAAGGCTGCCTTGCAGGTTAGAATGTAATGCGTTCCATAGCAAGTTTTTTAGGGTACAATCGGGAAAATATTATTAATGATAGACCGGAAACTAGTGAATCCTAAACAACTATGTATGTAAGTCCTAGTGAGCAGCAAGGACGCTATTTAAACGCACATTTGATAGCCTCTAGTGTTAACACACTGGATAATTTCTTTAAGTAATACATTCGTAGGAACACAACTCTTTGGAATAAACCGTTTCTATCAGGTTAAGAATAAAGAAAAAGGTGAGAGCGTTGTGAGTCCTAAGTAGATTTCTTCAGCAGGAATCACTCTCTAATAGTATTGTAGTTGCATATAAACGGGAAGTATAGCAATTGCTTAATTATCATTCATAAATTAATACTTATGTTTTTTACATTTGATATCACAACATTTTTCAATCCCAAGGGCCCACCTAAAACAAACCGCTGTTCGTTCCCAAGGCTATACGTCTGTGATACTCTCGTCTTAGTTAAAAGAGAATTAAATCCATGGTTTTTAAATGGTACGCCACTGCATAATGTGATTAAAGGAGCTCTAAAAGCACTACTGCCTTGTTTTTGAAAGCTATGTACACAACACAAGATCCTACGGCCCCGGATTCAATGTTGAATTTGTTTACTTCTGGAAGCCAAAGGAATTAAGGAATACATACCGATGTCCACTGCTGACTTCTAAATTTCACAACATTGTAAGAAGGACATAAGCTGACATAAGTCCTTTCGCCTTACCGGACACCTCGAAATAGAACCCTCGAAATATTGACACGCTTGTTCCAGTCTAAACCACTAATTAAAAAACGAACATCCCCGTCCAATCTCAAAATTATTTCTTCAATCACCGCATCACTTCGAGATCCATTTAATCTCATTAATATCTCTTTTCAGAAATTGTAGAATACTATTACAATGAAGTCAAGTGACATCTCTGCTAATGTTCTCATTTTAAGAAAATTTCTGTCGTTGTAGATCCATATTACAAAAAGCTTCACAAGGTCAGGGATGCATGTCCCATCGCAAGTGACCTATCAACTTGTCCATGATTTTAACGCGTTTTTTCTTACTTCTTTTTCCGAACGTCACTGGTTTTAAACTCGAATATTTCGAATTTGCAAGTCCTAAGGACAATAAGTGCTGAAGTACTTTTCCCATTTGAACCCACCTTCTCACGTCGATTGTACTGCTTGCAAACTGATTCCACTCGTTCTAATGCAAGTATCATGCCGGATCTCGACATGAACTGATATTATCTTTTTATCTAAATTCATCTTTATATCTACAATTAGTATTACCATTATTTCTGCAGAAAGCCACATTCGGAAGCCTTGTAGATAAATCTTATTTCTTCTGCTATATGAATGTTATAAATCAACACATATTAGTCTATTTCAGCGTGTGAGTTTAAATTGAAAAATCCTAATCTCACTTCGCTTCTTATCAAATATTACTATGTCTGGTTGGTTGTAGTGTATGCTAACTGCTTGCATTCGTTTTGATAAGACAACAACAGATATCTCGACATCTCCTCTTAGTCAAATGTTATCTGAACGTTTCAGTATCTTAGAATTACTATGTTTTCTGAAAACAGTCTGAAGTATAGATCTAAGCACATATCTGTGTATTTTGACTTTTTTCTTGCCTATGTTAACGGCTCTACTAAGGAATGTGCCCTAGGCAGATTCCCATGGTATTACTGCAGCGAACACGTAAGCAGAAATCTACAAACGATTTGGTGCTTCTATTTTTGTAAAGGAATTTATTTGGTGATCTATGGTGGCTCTGGTCAACGGCCATGGATATGCTTCCATACATACCAGGCCAAGTCACAGTCTTGTTCAGCGTTAGAGATGAGTACACTTCGTAAGCCTCAGATGCTTGCTATTAATCATGTACATTTTGTGGAGTAACTTTCTGTTCTTGAGAAAACAACTTCCAATCGGTGGCAGGACACGGAAGCTCCAATCACGTCAACGAGTTGAGCTAGTGTTGAATTTAATAAATTAGATTACAGATATTATTCTTATTGATCATTCCGTATCAGGTATGTAAGGTGTCGAAAAGCTAATATGGTTGGTCCACTATTCTGCTACAGAACGGAAGCTTACCAGAATTTACTTCCCGGTGAGAAAATGTTGAGAAGATTAAAAATTTTAAATCCTTCAATAAGCTTAATAAGAGTGTGCGATATGGCAGTCTGTAGTGCAAGATCAACCGCGCGAGCGAGAAAGACTTTAAGGTCCTATAGCTTAAAGATTAGTGTGATAGATACGTAGGGTTATCAATATAGCATCTTGATGAAGTGAGTGAAGGTTGCAAAAGACGCCTCGAAATTTTTTATAGACGCAAGTTTAACTTTCAACTTAATCGAAAGTTTTTCGCAATCTCTATTACTTACTTTGGGCACCGAAACGAACAAGTAATCGAACACTATTACTAAGTGAGAAAAATCAAGGTTTCTGATCCAACATGTCGAAAGCAAGCATAGGAAGTCTTATATCTTTCAGGTGTACTTGACTCAAAATCTCCCAATGTAACCTAAGTACACCGCTAGCTTTAGTAATTCATTCTCCGGAATTGTCTCACAAGCTAAGAGAAGCGGGCCTGATTCTACACGGTTATCACGCACCTATTTACCTAAGCATCTCCTACTAGATTTTCAGGCCAATTACTTGCATTTGAATCCTTTACACGCTTACGACTATAAGTCAAGTATAACTGTTACAAAAAATTGTTAAGCTTCGCGGGCTCTGTCTGAAAAGTAGGTCGGTACAGTCGCAATGGAATAAGGTGGTGAGCAGTAAGCATTGATTATACTTATGTCGTATTAAACCTAGGCAAATATGTTGAAACCAACTGTGATCGTCGTGTAGTAGAGCTTTCATTCTTACGACATCATCTTGGATAAAAATGTACATGGAGTCTTTGCATGTACGGAAAACCCATACTTCGTTCTATATTAAAATGTTAAACTTTACTTCCCTTCAGGAGAGTCGTAATTTAAACGGCAGTTACATAGTTATAACAATTGTTCATTGGCAGAATCCTTGGAGTGAATCATCTGCTGTTGAACATTTTAACATATAAACAATCAAACAATGAACAATTGTTATAAACGTACAATTGAATGATACTGTAGTACTGTAATGTGATATCTAAATGAATTGGTTTTTGGTCGTTACCTAAAATGTGTCCTGCTACGGTTTCGTTTTCTCTTCGGGTTCCAAAGCTGCTCGTGTTAAAAGATTCCAAAGTATGTAAACAGAACAATAAACCACCTTCATGTTTTATACCTTGTCCTTACACCTTCATTTAAAGTTTCATCCAGATCGTCTTCATGTCCATTTTATTAGGTCTATAAGGCTGGGACGTTATTACAAAGTAATAAACATAACTGATTGGATCAACAATTAAGGCGTTGTCAATGACATATTGGCTTTCTACAGCTGTAGTTCGTCATCATCTAAATCAGATTGTCTTCTGATCTTCCATTTGTAAATGATGTCCCTTGGCAGAATGCAGAAAACCTTGAATACTTTTTATCTACAGATGAGTAAGCAACACTTACATGTGGCTCGTTCACAATCCTATCAATCAATCACTTTTTATCTACAGATGAGTAAGCTCATCCGGCTGGAGCGGATGGTAGCTGTGAGGGTCCTGGAATTCGCATATCCCCTTTCACACACCTACCTCATTCGACTGAGTTCATGCTTAGACCAATTCGCTTTTGAAGCTGGAGGTAATTCCGAATTGAATGCTACACACCTGCCGTGCTAGTAATGAAAAAAGTGGCCATATTGAAGCTTTGTAACTACTTTTTTGATATATCTGATAGACTTATACCAAGAAGGACATGTTTCCTTCTCCATACAGGCGGATAAGAAATATCTAATTTTGACCAATTTTTCGGGATTGAGATAAGGTTGCTTGAATACTCTAACTTGCACAATTGTTTTTCTTTTTGAAGGATCTTGAAGACAGCAACTATTCTCTCCTGAGTATAGCTGAGGTCGTCACAGCCTGTTGCGTCATGAAAAAAGTGAAAGCACTCTTTTAATGATGCGCAAGATTCCATAAATTTAATGATTTCGGTTCTGCTTCCATGTGGCCTTAAAAGAAAGAGCTACTGCTCATGAAGAATTCTACCAAGATTCTTAAAAGAACTGAATCAGACCCACCAACAGCTACAAATTTCCCGTTTGTAGTTTCTTCCATTATTCTTTCCATATACAGCTACCTTTACTCCTTCGAAAACTGCTTGCATCATTTGAAGCCGTCTAGTATTGATCTCCAAGTTTCTGAAAAACCGTGATTGATTTTTCGCGGCTTCAATGACAGAACTAAATTTGATCGTTGAGGTATTTCACGAAAGTTTATTTTGTCTTTCGACAATTTCCGTGTCTAATTGTAATTTATGTCCAAAAAATATATGGTGAAAATAGCGCTTAACATAATTTATATACGTAATTAACGCAGATTTGACTGGCCATTTTTAGTCCACACCATTGCGAGTAGAAGTGCTCTTCCATCTACGTGTGGGTTTAATACACATGATAGCAGAGACTCTGCATTATTCACCGTAGTCAAATTGATATTCTTGCGCTTTGAATTATTATCACACAAGGAAGGTGTCATTATCTCAACGTTTCGTACTGACGATAAATTGATGCCCACAAAAGCCCTGGAGAACTTTTGTTATCGTAACAGTATTTGGGAATGACGGAATACTTTTGCTAACGTTGGGTCTCACGTTGAGTTAATCCCCAGAAAATTTCGTGCCCTTAATTAAGCACTGTTCGATAATCATATCTCTTGGAACTTCGCTCAAGAAGGCCTCTTTTCCTGCGAATTGTGAATGTTCCTTGAGTTGTTAATTTCTGGTATACTGTGATACCGTATTTGCCTCCAGGGTTTCCATCTGTTTAGTATAGTGATGTACAAATTTTTCATAGAAAAGATGACCAGCTGCGTGAGAAAACAGAAGCATTAATTTAATAGGCTTCAAATAGTTTCTAGTCCCATGTTCAATCTACTCCCTCTTGATGAATTGCAATACGATTATGACTTTCTCTATATACTGCAGCCCAAGTTAACGGTTCGGAAAATGTAACCGTCTTAATTTTGAGATTTCCTAATATGGTTTTTGTCATGCAGTTACATTTTGTTGTAAATGTTGCATATTGATTTCGTCATCCAGACGTTGTTAAAAAGATCCCATAACCTAGATTTTGTCATCTCCTCCGAGGGTTGTAAATGACTACATAACCACATGTAAAGGTCGCCGAGCAAACTCTAGAAGTGTGTACTCAATGATCTTGTGTAGGCATGGCCATTCAGCATTTTCACTAATGTTGTTATAGTGTACAGGAAACCCAAAAATTCTTCTATAGCATTTCCTGACATAATGTGTCTATTCGTGCCTAGAAATTAATTAACTGGAAACCTTTGGACCGTTCAGAAATTTCTTCAGCTGCATTTATTTACTGTATGCAAAAAAGTAGAATATATGGTTTTAGTACTTGATATTGAAATATTGAAGAAATACAGAGGGATTAGATTGCTAATATCAAAAGGAGAGGTGTGTATCTCAGAAATATACAATCGTTGAAGCGAAGCTTCCAGAAGATGAAAGGCAATCCAAAGGTTGTTTGAGAAAAGGAAATCGAGACACGAGACGCTAGTGAAAACTTGATTAAATCTTAAGTGTAAGACAGCACTGACACACCAAGAACATGAGTGTACAGCATTAGAGGGAAAGTGGATATCAGAATTTAAAACTGTGATACGATATTCTTATCAAGACAATGCTACCGTGATATAATAATACTTTTTCATTCAAAAACTTGGATATGGAGAACTTTCATCAAACCACATCTGAAAAAAATGAATTTTTCTGCTCTATGAAATGTTTGGCATAGAGTGGCAAATGGTAATCAAAGCATACAGTGCGCTTATATGGATTATTCCTCAGTTTTGTTGCTTTGTAATGACCAGTGTTACTAAGTTGTTATGGAACGCAGGACTGACTATACCGTAAATATTTTCCAACTAACCAAGGGAAGATCTTAAAAGAACCTAAAATCATACTTTATTTGTCTCATCGATCAGATCACCGGTCTCAGACCCAAAGTAAGGCTGCTTCGGAGTTTAGAATATAATGGGTTCCATAGAAAGTTTTTTCATTATGCAATCGGGAAAATATTATAAATTATAGACCTGAACCTAGTGAATCCTACACATCTCTGTATGTAAGCCCTACTGAACAACAAGAGCCCTAATTAAATGCATATTTGATAGTCTCGAGTGTTTACACACAGGAGACTTTCTTTAAATAAATATCCGTATGAACACAACTCTTTGGATTAAACAGTTTCCATCATGTTAACGATCAAGAAGATGTGAGAGCGTTATGGGTGTTTAGTAGATTTCTTCAGCAGGAACCACTCTCAAATAGTATTGTAGTTGCTTATAAACGGGAAGTATAGCAATTGCTTGATTATCATTGATAAAATAATACTTATGTTTTTTAAATTTGGTATGACAAATTTTTAATCCGAAAGGCCCACCTAAAACAAACCGCGGTTAATTCCCAACGCTATATGACTGTGATACCCTCGTCTTATTAAAGGGAGAAGTATATCCACGGTTTTCTAAATGGTACGCCATGTATAATGTGAGTTAAGTAACTATGAAAGCACTACTGCTTCCTTTTTAAGACCTAGGTACACAACACAAGATACTGCGGCCTCCGATTCATTGTTGAGTTATTTTACTTGCTCTAACCCAATAGAAATTAAGGAATACATGGATTCGTCCACTGCTGATTTCTAAATTCACAGCATTTTTAAATTGACATAAGCCGCTATAAGCCTTTTAGCCTTACCGTACACCTTGAAATATAACCCTGGAATTATTGGCACGCCTGTTTAACCCTAAACCACAAATAAAAATCGAAAATCCCCGTCCATCTTCGATATTACTTTTTTAATAACGCATCACTTAGAGATCGATTTAATCTGTTATTAATATCACGTTTTAGAAATTGAGGCGGTATATGGAAAAAGGGCATATACGCAAAAATACCATTTCGAGAAAATCGCTATCAAAGTTTTCATTGTTGAATACATAAATGCATGGTGCTTATTTCACTGGGTACCTATGATAAAAATAAACTTTTGAATTTAATGTATGGAATTATAGACATTTATACTTGCTGTGTTGAAAAAATATTTCAGAATGATGTAATCTAAAATATACCTTATATGCCCTTTTTCCATAGATACAAATGTAATAACCAAACTACACACATTATACAATGTTTATTAACAAATTTGCATACAATAAACATGACATCGAATTGCAAATGCTTCCAGAAGGTGAAGTCTAACGATCAAATAATTTTTCCAGCCACTCTTTGTCTTCGTCCTTCAGAAATCTGTATAGAGCTCTTACATCTTTGAGTTTTAGGCGGTTGAGCTCTGGATATGGTATGCTTTCAAGGTCAAGATGTATACGGTCTCGCGGTGCCCTCTGATTCCAAAAAATGAATGGCTTATACACAGGGAGGTAATTTTCGGAACAAAGCAGAGAGCCAGATTGGTTCACCTTTATCATGACATATTTCATAATCGTAAATGTGTGGCGGTTGGAAACAGGTTTGGATAGGAACAAATGGCTTAATCCGTTCTCCCATTCTTTCAATAGATCTCTATCCATTAGAACTTGAAACGGACTGGGGTTGCGTCTGCAGCAGACCATCGCAGTAAGATATGGTTTCGCTGTTCCTATGACTTCCTTTTTGCTGATGTGCTTCCTAATAAGTCCAAAATTGCGATCGCATTGTGAAAATGAGTGTCCACGTACTGGAAATATTTGTATTATTTCAAGATCATTGGTCTTGGCAAACCACGCTAAGAATTTGAGAATGGTGAGGTTCCGATTTTGACCTCCAGCTGCATCACAAAACAATACAATCGTCTTGACATTGGAGTATTCTTGAAGTTTCTTCACTAAACAGTCATACAAAAAAGAAGCCACTGAATTAGCATTCTTCTTACCATCAGTTTCTATGAAACAATAACAGTACGATGTATCATCATTGAAAACATGCACATTGAAACAATAGAGCCACAGTAGTCGTTTGTAAAACTGTGTGTTTACGTTTAGGCGTGGAACCGGAAAATTTTGAGCATAATCAAACTCCATCACTAAATAAGACATATCCTGTTTTGCCTTCTGCACATAATGATTCCTTATTTCTTTTCGTCTTGCTGCCTTGCGTTTATGAAGTGCATATGATAATGCACATTCAGCACGGGGATTGTCTTTCAACGTCAGTTCACATGCAGCACAGTAATCACAAGTGTCGGTTTTGGGTCTAACAAAGGCATATGAAAATTCAGTGGAAAAGTAGCGGAAATATGTTTTGTAATTCATACGCAGATTAGTGCCAGTTTTCTCTTTGTAATACTCGCGGAAAAGCTCATGAAGTTTCTTTATCGATAGATTAGGATTCTCAACGTATTTTAGATTAGTCTTATGCGAGCAATAATGACTGCAGTCACTGGGTATAGTATTTAAATGTTCTGCCATTAGCTCCAACACATTGTTTTGAAGTTTGTGAGGCCTATTCGCGTGAGACCCCCTTACTTCCCTGAAGTCTGCATTTGCCAGTAGTTTACTTTGAATAACACGCAGCCGCTTCACGGACACTAGTAACAATTTTAGTATGAACTGCTGACATACCGGCATTTTTCTTCCGTTAACACACAACGAATACGACCAAGTGTGCAAACGTTCCTTCTTGGGATTCACAGTCCTCTTTCCAGACGACGTTTTCCTTCGTTCCATACAGTTAGCTAAAAATGAGTCCTGGCATGATTTATCCTGTTGATTGTAAAATCCTGCAAATATTTCGTTTTGCGTATCCACAGAAAACTGTTCCCAACATGATTTAAGACAACAATTAGAACAGTACCTGAAATTTTTGCTGCTGATACGTTTCCCTCCAGCATTGACATACTCTTCGCCTCGAAGATGCTTACGTTTAATATCTTCTTTCTTCTTGTTTCTTCGCTGAATATATATTTTCTTACCCTTCTTTTTGCTTTCCGCAATACTAGAATCATTGCTGTTACTGGCGTTCATGTTTAGGTTCAAGATATATTCACCACGAAACACAATGGACTGCAGTACGAATCTATTACCGCCAAAATACAGCTCTGCACACGACACAAAAACAGGAGTACCAACCTCAATTTTTTAAATATCTTGATGAAAATTTCACCACATATTCTTGAAAGACTGGAGAATTCGATAAAATGATCTCCGGAAAAAGGGCATATAGCAACATATGCCCTTTTTCCATATACCGCCTCAATTGTAGAATACTATTCTACAATGAAGCCAAGTTACATCTCTGCTAATTTTCTCATTTTAAGGCGATTTTTGCCGTTGTGGATGCATACTACAAAAAGCTTTACAAGCTACGGGATGCCTGTTCTATCACAGGTGACCCATCAACTTGTCCATCATTATAACGCACTTACTCTTAACTATAAATTATGAGCTCACCGTGATATTTAGTCTTTCACAGCTAAACACCTCATGTTCCTCTCGTCATTGGTTTTAAACTCGAATATTTCTAATTAGCAAGTCTTAAGGACAATATGTGCAGAAGTACTATTCCCATTTTAACTCACCCTCTCTCGTCGGTTGTACTGAATGCAAACTGATTACACTCGTTCTAATGCGTGTCATGCCGGATCTCGACATCTACTGATATTATCTTTTTTTCTATATTCATCCTTATATATACAATTAGCATTACCATTATTTCTGCAGAAAACCACATTCGGCAGCCTTGTAGATATATCTTATTTCTTCTGGCATATGGATGTTATAATTCAACAGATATTAGTTTTTTACAGCGTGTGAGTTGCAATTGAAAAATCCTTATCTCACTACACTTCTTATCAAATATTACTATGTCTGATTGGTTGTAGTGCATGCTAACTGCTTGCATTCGTTTTGATGACAATAACACGTATCTCGACATCTCCTCTTAGTAAAATGTTATCTGAACGTTTCGGTGTCTTAGAATTACTATGTTTTCTGAAAACAGTCTGAAGTATTGATCTAAGCACATATCTGTGTATTTCGACTTTCTTCTTGCCAATGTTAATGGCTCTACTAAGGAATATACTGTAGGCAGGTTCCCATGGTATTCCGCAATATGCAGCGAACACCTAAGCAGAAATCTTCAGTCGATTTGGTGCTTCTATTTTTGTAAAGGAATATATTTGGTGATCTAGGATGCCTCTGGTCAATGGCCGTGGTTATGCTGGCATACATAGCAGTCCAAAAGAGAGTCTGGTTCAGTGTTAGAGATGAGTACACTTCGTAAGCCTCAAATGCAGGCGATTAATCATGTACATTTTGTGGAGTAACTTTCTGCTCTTGAGAAGAAAACTTTCAGTCGGTGGGAGGACACGCAAGCTCTATTCACATCAGCGAGATTAGCTAGTGTGAATTTAATAAGATAACAGAAATTCTTACTTATCATTGAGTATCAAATATTAAAGGTGTCGAAAAGCTAATACGGTTGGCCCACTAGTCTGCTACAGAGCGGAATCTTAGCAGAATTTACTTACCACTGAGAAAACTTTGAGAAGATTGAGAATTTTAAATCCTCCAATAAGCTTAATAACAGTGTGCGATATGGCAGTCTGTAGTGCATGATGAACCGTGCGTGCCAGAAAGACTTTAAGGTTCTATAGCCTAAACATTAGTGTAATAGATACGTAGCGTTATCAATATAGCATCTGGATGGAATGAGTCAATTTTGCAAAAGACGCCTCGAATTTTTTATAGACGCAAGTTTAACTTTCAAGCTAATCGAAAGTTTTTCGCAGTTTCTATTATTTACTTTGGGCACCGAGACGAGCAAGTACTCGAACACTATTACTAAGGGAGAAAATTCAAGCCTTCTGCTCCAAGATATGGAGCGCTAGCGTAGGAAGTTTTACATCTTTTAGGTGCACTTGACTGAAAATCTCTCAAAGTAACCTAAGGACAAAAAAAAAATCTGTCACCTGATAATTTTGTTGATGTGTCTGTTCTACACCTGTTATACCAAGCCTGTATAACTTCTTTGTATCGCGAATCAGTGCTTTACACCGCTAGCTTTAGTAATTCATTGGCCGGACTTGTCTCACACGCTAAGAGAAGCAGGCCTGGTTCTACACGGAAATGACGCACCTATTTTCCTAAGGATCTCATACTAGATTTTCAGGCCTATTACCTGCCTGTAAATCTTTTACAAGCTTACGACTATAAGTCTAATATAACTGTTCCAGAAAATTGTTAAGCTTCGAAGGCTTCTGTCTGAAAAGTAGGTTGGTACCGTCGTAAAGGAACAAGGTGGTGAGCAGTAAGCATTGATTAAACTTATGTCGTATTAAACCTAGGCCAATAAGTTGAAAACAACTGTGATCATCGTGTAGTAGAGCTTTCATTCTTACATCATCTTAGATAAAAATGTATGTGGAGTCTTTGCATGTACGGAATATCCCAACTTCGTTCTCTATTAAGAGTGTTAAACTTTACTTCCCTTTGGAGAATCTAAAACTAAACGGTAATTACATAATCTTTAGTGTCCTGGCAGATGGTGGTATCCTTGGAGTCAATCATCTGCTGTTGAACATCTTAACATATAAACAATCAACCAATAAACAATTGTTATAAACGTACAATTGAATGATACTGTAGTACGCGAATGTGATATCTAAATGAATTGGTTTTTGGTCGTTACCTTAAGTGTGTCCTGCTACGGTTTCGTTTTCTCTTCGGGTACCAAAGGTGCTCGTGTTATAAGATTCCAAAATTTGTAAACAGAACAATTAACCACCTTCATTTTTTAGACTTTGTCCTTACACCTTTATTTAAAGTTCCATCAAGATCGTCTTCATGTCCATTTTGTTAGGTCTATAAGGCGGGGTCGTTATTACAATATAACAATCATAACTGACTGGATCAAGAATTAAGCCGTTGTCAATGACATATTGGTTTTCTACAGCTGTTGTTCGTCATCATCTATATCAGATTGTCTTCCGATCTTCCATTTGTATAAGAACTCGCTTGGCAGAATGCAGTAAACCTACAATATTGCATATCTTCTCTTTTAAACTAATATGTGTTCGTTCAAAAACCAATCTTGCAGTCATTTGTTATGTGCAGGTTAGTAACCTTAGAAGGCTGGAGCTGATGGTAGCTGTGTGGGTCCTGGAATTCGCATATCCTCTTTGACACACAAACCTCATTCGATTGGGTACATGTTTAGACCATTTCGCTCCTGGAATTGGAGGTATTTCCGAATTGAATGCTGACAAGGTGCCGTGTTAGTAGGGGAAAAATGGCCATATTAAAGCTTTGTAACTACTCCCTTGTTATACCTGATATGGCTTATACCAGGGAGGACGTGTTTCCTTCTCCATACAGGCGATTAAGAAATGTGTAATCTTCACCATTTTATCAGGAATGAGTTTTGGTTGGATGTAGACTCGACTAACTTTCACAATTTTTCTTTTTGAAAGATCTTGAGGACTGCCAACTATTCATTGCTGAGTATAGCTGAAATCGTGTCACAGCCTGTTACATCACGAAAAAGTGAAAGCAATATCTTAATGACGCTAAAGTTTTTTTAAATATAATAATTTCGTAGCATTTCCTTTCAGTTGTGCTTGTATAGGCCTCAAAAGAATCAGCAACTCCTTACGAAGTTTTCTAGTAAGATTCTTAGCATATCTTAATCAGTCCCATCAACAGCTACAGATTTCCCGTTTGTAGTTTCTTCTATTATTCTTGTCCATATACAGCTATCTTTACTCCTTCGAAACCTTTTTGTATCATTTGAAGCCGTACAGTATTGATCTCCAAGTTTCCCAAGAACTTTAATTCAATTGTAGTGGCTTCAATAGCAGATTTAAACTGGATCGTTGCAGATATTTCCCGAAAGCTCTTTTTTGTCTTTCGACACTTTCCGTTTCTAATTGTAATTTAAATCAATAAAATATAAGGTTAAAATAGCGCTTAACATAATTTATATACGTACTTAACGAAGACTTGAGAGTCCATTTTTAGTCCACATTAAGCGTTTAAAGGAACTCTTTTTTCTACGAGTGGGTTTTAAAACACAACACAAGAGAGAGACTGCAAAATTCACCGCATTCGAATTGACATACTTCCCATTGAGATATTTTAACATAAGGAAGGTTGCATTAGCTCAACGTGCCGATCAGATGATAAACTGTTTCTTTCAAAAGTACTGTAGAACTTCTTTAATCGTAACATTATTTGGGAATGAAGCATTTATCTTGCTAACGTTGTTTCTCATGTTGACTTTATCCCCTGAAAAAATCGTGGTCTTCTTTAAGCAATGTTCGATAATCATATCAAAGGGACAATGCGGTGAAATTTAGAAGTCACCAGTGGACATCGGCGTCTATTCCTTAATTTCTATTGGCTTATAGCTAGGAATGGAATTCAACATTGAATCCGAGGATCTTGTGTTGTGTACCTAGGTTTCAAAAACGAAGCAGTAGTGTTTTTAGAGCTCTTTAACTGACATTATAGGATGGCGTACCATTTAAAAAAACCGTGGATTTACTTCTCCCTTTTATAAGACGAGGTCGAATAGCTTTGGGAACGAACAGAGGTTGGTTTTCGGTGGGCCCTTGGGATTGAAAAATGTGATACCAAATGAATAAAATACAAGTATTAATTAATCAATGATAATCAAGCAATTGCTATACTTCCCGTTTCTATGCAACTACATTAGTATTTAAGAATGCTTCCTGCTGAAGAAATCACTTAGCACTCATAACGCTTTCACCTTTTTCTTAATTGTTAGCCTGATAAAAACGGTTTAAACCAAAGAGTCATGTTTTTGAGAATGTATTATTTAAAGATAGTCTCCTGTGTGTTAACACTCGAGGCTATCAAATATACGTTTATTTAGCGTCCTAGCTGCTCACTAGTATTTACATACATAGTTGTGTAGGATTCACTATGTTCTGGTCTATCATTTGTAATATTTTCCCGATTGTATCCTGTAAAATAGCTTTGGAACCCATTATATTCTAATCTCCAAAGCAGCTTCTTAGGGCCTGAGACCGGTTATCTGATCGGTGACTCAAATAAAGCATCGATTTTAAGTTCTTTTGAGATCTTCTCTTACACGGTTAGGTGGAAAATATTTACGGTATAGTCAGTCCTGTTTTCGCTACCAACTTAGTAACACTCTTCATCATCACAAAGCAACCAAACTGTGGGCTAATCAAATAATCCTTTCAGATACGTATGTGTAGCACTTGCTTTGATTAGTAACTAAGTGCCACACATTTCATAGAGCAGAAAAGGTCATTTATTTCAGAAGTATCTTGATAAAAATTCTCCATATCCATGTTGTTGAATGAAAAAGTAATCTGATAACACGGTAGCATTGTTTTGATAAGAATATCGTATCACATTTATTCATTCTTATATCCTCTTTCCCTCTAATGCAATACGCTCATATTCTTGGAGTGTCAATGCTGTCTTATCTGACCTCATGTTAAATGAGTACCTCAGTACAATTTCGATCGAAAGATTAGTTCAGTCCTAGGTTTTCTTCAGGCAATTCCTGTGCAAAAGAATGAAAATTCGCTGTCAATATCTAAGATAGTAACCAAGATATAAGGAATTATATATTTTATGACGTAAAAATAGAGATCTTTATGGATTTGTACTTTTGGGTCTTTCCTATAAGAAAAAAATTCAGAAAACTACTGCATATACCTTAATAGACAATTCAATGGGCGGGGACACAGTAGCTTAGTGGTAGGGTGTTTAACTAATCTTTTTTGCAGAAACTATTGGAGTATTCACTTAACCCATAGAGATAGATCATACTTAACTCCCTATTTAATTTTAAAATTAAATAAAAGGAAATATTTCAGAGTAGTGACCACGATTATGCATTTTAGTCTCAGGGAGATTATGATTAAAGCAAGTGAATGTTGTTGACAGAATTGATGGAATGAAAAGGTGGGAGGAAAGAGAGTACTCCGAGAAAACCCATGAATACAATGTCCACTACAAACTGACGGCCGCGGATCGAACCAAGAACCCAATACACCTGTGGTAAGCACTCTACCACTAAGCCACCGTGCCCCCCGCCCATTTATTTGTCTATTAAGTTATATATGGTTGTTTTCTGAAATTTTTCTTCTTACAGCAAAGACTCAAATGTAGAAATCTATGTGGCTCTCTATTTTTACGACGTCATAAAGTACACAATTCCTTATTTCTCGCTTGCTATATTAGATATTGACAAAAAAAATTTAGTCTGTCTGAGGTACTCACTTAACCCATAGAAGTACCATCTTATTTAGCTTTTGTTAGGATCAATATTTGTTTTCTGAAATTTCAAGATCTAAGCTAAGATCAAGATCTACGCTTTTATTGTATGGTGTCTCTCTAGCTGCTAGATGTACTAGCTGGAAGTTTTAGGTAAATACATATTTCTAATACTCTTTACAAATGTCAAAATATATTTTCCAAAGCTTTTAAAATTTAATCTTGGTAGACCTCATGATGTTCTTAAACTCTATGCAAATACCTAATTACATTAAGATGAAATTGCTGCTGATGCTTATTAACTTTCCATGACCGGTTTTGGAAATTTTACCACCTAACACGAAAACCCCATAACTGTATGGATCCTTCCTTTATTTGACAAAATCTTGATAGTCATATTTTAATTAATTTTCTAAATTGTACTGTCTAATATGCAAGCACCACGTACCTATGGTGTCGCTTTTCATTTCACCATATTTCGGTAACTGTTAGGCGTACCGACTCACGGTTTCGGTAAACACACATCTCTAACGTTCTTTAAAATGTTATTAAGACATATTTTAGAATGTTTAGAAATGAGAGTTCTGTGAATGTCATGGTACCCGAAAACCCCCATCAGGGCGTGTGTGTAGTGTATTTAATTGAAACTACTTTTGAGGTTGTTGTAAGCCCTCGTAATTACGTTTCCGAAACTGCACCATCTAGTACACAAACTCCACACTTCTGTAGTGTCGCTCTTTATTTTCCCATATCTCGATATCCATAAGACTTACCGAGTTGAGTTTTTCGGTAAACAGATGTCAGTTCCTTATATTTTAGATACATATATTTTCATATATCTAAAAAATACAGACATTAGGTACCCCATGGTACCCCGAACACCATTGGGGTACCCACTTACTTTTGAATAGTAATACATTTTGAGTTGTTGTTCAGCATCAATAAACACTTCATAGTTTTTCTACGTGCAACCCAAAAGTCCATACCTGACCGAACAGATTTTGTCCATTTAATCTCAAAAATGTTAAGATACTTTGTATTGTTAAGTACAACCAAGTTAAGCACACCGAATGTAACATTTTAAATATTTTCTGATTTTTGTTTCAGGTATTTCGTGCATCAAACCAGGATTTTGCTTGAAAGACAGTCAAAAGAAGCAGTGTAGGTTGTGGCTAAAAGTACGTCCTTTCTGAAGACAGACCCAATTGTACTTACATTCTTTTGTACGAATATATAACCCTAATAAAGATACTGTACTACAAATTATTTCTTTCTTCCATAAATTAAAATAAAATATTATCTCTGTTTAAAGAAATGTTTGTTAGTGTTAAGTCATTTCAACTCTTTTTCTCTGTAATAAGAACATTATCCCTCGCAATATTTTTTATCTTTGTGCTATTACGATTGGACGAAGTAAAATTCTGTACGAAGCACTATTATTTCAGACATGCATTAATAACTAATGTATTGTTCTGTATATAAGACAATGTGTATACTGAACATGTCTAGCAAAAGTGTTGTTTTAATACAGAATCTATAACTCAGCTTTTCAGTAGTCAACTTTATTGGGAATCCGAAGAAAGAAGTTAAAAAAAAAGTTGGACTTACCAACGTATGTGTGTTCGAATTCTGGACTAATCCAAATTATCCAGAGAAATCATTATATATTTCTTTGTTGCTATTTTCAGATGTATATTTTATCCAAGTCGTATGAAACGGAGACTTCATACATCGCTATACTTTGTATGAACTATGTTCCGTATTTACTTAATCACTTTGTAACTTTCTCTAGTGTTGACAAGGCTGCAGGTGTCAATCGAAAAGTTTAGTGTTTCACTCATGTCACCTTGTGACTAAGGTACGTCCTGTCTGTATATATATGGTACTGGGTTCAATTAGCGATAAAATACATTTTTAGCATTAAACAAATGCAAAAATCTACACGAAATGAGATACCATGATCTCTGACTTACGGATAACACCAAGCAACTAATGGTACTGAGTGTGATTGAGTTTACTAGTTACTATCTGGTTAAAATCAGTGTTCCTTTAGCTATACTTCTTTTCGTGCTCTGAATTGCAAAGTTTGAAATAACCGTTTTAAATTATTGTATATATATCTTCCGAGTAATTCTGAGAATCATTGCTCTTTCTTTAAGCAATGTATGATACTGTTAAACTGCTCGATGCTTAAAATGTTGCACTAAGAAGGATGCAGCCAGGAAAGTCCAAATTTGTAGAATGTCTATAGCAGGGAAGGATAAATGTTTAGTCGATGGCTGCACAACACCTCCGCTGTCACCACGTTGTCACACAGCAAATACAGCGGATGTTAAGAGTATTCTGCACTCACTATTAGGTATCGGCCTGGGAACTTTGGCGCAGCTATCTTGTCTCCTTCTTGGTGTTGCATTTTTAATGGCGAGTACTGAGTAGAAATCATCTTTTGAGCGAACACGTTTTCGGCTGACACCATACTTTTAATTATTGCGACATAAAAAAAAACATACCTGTTAATTAAAATGTACAGAGAAGTTATTTCTGGAAAATTCTATTCAGGCCTCTTGTGGTAACAACTGCACTTTAGAAGAAGATACTATTAAGGAAAAGAATGAGGTAAAATAATATTTATATCGTACAAGCAATGGATGATAACAGCTTAATAAATGATTGTACGTAAATCTTGTTTGTTTGAGTTTGAATATAGGATTGCATATGGCTGTGCATTTTGCATTATTATTGAAGTGCTGCAACTAACTAACTGCAAACCATATGATAAATTCTTACAGTAATATATCACATATTGATTTACTCTGTATGAAAACGAAAATAGTTTAACATATGGTTAACCTCCTTTGTGCCCATAATTTTAAAATTAACGCTTGTGTCACTTTTCAACGCTTGGCTTTGCAGTAGCTTTCCAACGAATTAGCAGGAAGCCCAAACTTATAGGACACCCTGCAGGTAAATACATTCCTTTGGACAGTTTCACTGCTCCAAACTAAGATTTGAAAAGTGTAGTATTGTAAATTTTATTATTATTGGCACAAAGGAGATCAGCCATATTTTAAGCTATTTTTGTTTTTTTACAGCGTAAAACAATATTTGACAACATTACAGTAAGAATGTATCATGCATTTTGCAGTATGTTGCAGCACTTTAATAATGGTGCACTATACGTACAATCTAGATCCTGCATATGTCCAATCCATATATTACAAGAAAGCAATACGTATGCGATACAGGTAAAATCCGTATATTTCATATAGAGAACCAATTAGCTACATACATCCAATCCATACATTACATATGGCCAACTTGTACGCGACATAAGTATAATCTATATGCTGCATGCAGACAGTCTGTAAACTACGTATGTGCACCCTGTATGGTGCATACGGATATTCTGTATGTTGTATCTGGACAAGCTATGTGCGACATAAGGAAAATCTGTATAATACATACGTACAATACGTATACTGTATCTAGTCATGCGTACGGGGCGTAAGTACAATATAGATGCTGTCTCGGGGTTGAACGCAAGAAACATACGTACAGAACGTATATTGCATACTTCTTGAAATTATGCTCCGTCCTGATAGTCAGTGTGTGTCGTCATTATTAACCCACATGCTACATACGGTCCTGACGTCACAAAGCTAGATATCACCTCCGTATATACTTGTTACTGCAGATGACGTCACACGAATGACGTCATTGCACTTATGCAGACAGTACGTATAACACATACTTTTTCAGCTATACGTTTGCAGCAGGATGTTATATACGGTTGTACGTTAAGTCCAGAAACTACAGGAATTACGAATGTAACCTACGTTTTTAAGTATGCCACCTACATTTTTTTTTCTCAGTGTGGTTTCTTCGACCGAGAATTGAACATGAGACACCTTGATTAAAAGGTGAAAAGAAGATAAAACTAATGCAGATGGTTTGATATTTGGAAACGTCACCATGAAGTTCACATGATTCACATTTTTCGTCCTTTTTATTTTTTTTTTGGGGGGGGGGGTTTGAACCATTTTTTATTAAACCAGCCTGAAGTAAATACTTCTTTGTTTAAAAAAAAATACACAAATAACTAGCAAAATTGTATGTAGTATTTTTACTTCAAAATATTCCATACCTTCTTTTTGGAACAAAATAAAATTAAAATAAAACAAGAAAAATACTTACATTCATATGATACGCTAAAAAGTTATATATCTAGAGCTTTGTTTTGGGTAGTTCTGTATATTCTTGAAATTTTACACTCAAGTTTTATATAACCATCATCATGGTTTACCCAGTCCTCAAGGTTTCTGAATTTTTAACAAGAGGAATTCAACATATGAAGGGTATGAGGCAAGAACATGGTATCCCACAATTTTACTATTTTAAGAAATTAGAGGTTTTCTAGTGCACAATTTATTTTTAATGTCGGAAAGATGATTTTTCACGTAAGACTATACATGGAGGATTAAATGGAGCACTATGTGTTGCTCTCTATCCGGTGCTGCATAACTCAGCATTGTTGCTTATCATATTTTACCTCACACCCTTCATATCTTTACGGAAACGTCACCATGAAGTTCACATGATTCACATTTTTCGTCCTTTTTATTTTTTGGTTTGAACCATTTTTTACTAAACCAGCTGAAGTAAATACTTCTTTTTTTAAAAAAATACACAAATAACTAGCAAAATTGTATGTAGTATTTTTACTTCAAAATATTCCATACCTTCTTTTTGAAACAAAATAAAATTAAAATAAAACAAGAAAAATACTTACATTCATATGATACGCTTAAAAGTTGCATATCTAGAGCTTTGTTTTGGGTAGTTCTGTATATTCTTGAAATTTTACACTCAAGTTTTATATAACCATCATCATGGTTTACCCAGTCCTCAAGGTTTCTGAATTTTTAACAAGAGGATTTCAACATATGAAGGGTATGAGGCAAGAACATGGTATCCCACAATTTTACTATTTTAAGAAATTAGAGGTTTTCTGGTGCACAATTCATTTTTAAAGTCGGAAAGATGATTTTTCACGTAAGACTATACATGGAGGATTAAATGAAGCACTATGCGTTGCTCTCTATCCGGTGCTGCATAACTCAGCATTGTTGCTTATCATATTTTACCTCACACTCTTCATATCTTTACGGAAACGTCACTATGAAGTACACATGATTCACATTTTTCGTCCTTTTTTTTGTTTTTGGTTTGAACCATTTTTTTATTAAACCAGCTGAAGTAAATACTTCGTTTTTTTTAAAAAAAAATACTCAAACAACTAGCAAAATTGTATGTAGTATTTTTACTTCAAAATATTCCATACCTTCTTTTTGAAACAAAATAAAATTAAAATAAAACAAGAAAAATACTTACATTCATATGATACGCTTAAAAGTTGCATATCTAGAGCTTTGTTTTGGGTAGTTCTGTATATTCTTGAAATTTTACGCTCAAGTTTTATATAACCATCATCATGGTTTACCCAGTCCTCAAGGTTTCTGAATTTTTAACAAGAGGAATTCAACATATGAAGGGTATGAGGCAAGAACATGGTACCCCACAATTTTACTATTTTAAGAAATTAGAGGTTTTCTGGTGCACAATTCATTTTTAAAATCGGAAAGATGATTTTTCACGTAAGACTATACATGGAGGATTAAATGAAGCACTATGCGTTGCTCTCTATCCCGTGCTGCATAACTCAGCAATGTTGCTTATCATATTTTACCTCACATCCTTCATATCTTTACGGAACCTCTTTCCCACCCCCACTCCCAAAAAAGCTACGGAATATATTTAAGTTAAGCCAAATACAACTGCACAACAAACATGACTGAGTGAATGAATTATCTATTAGTTATGCCTTTACTCACAAACTTTAAGCTTCCCTTAAATAAAAATTAGGACTTCTTAGAAAAACTAAATACTAGAAAGAAAAAACCTTCCCAAAATACTTTTCTAAATCCGCCACTGATTCTCAGTGTAAAATGATCTCCAAAGTTGTATCCGGAAGATTATATGCCTGTACTCATAAACTTCAAGCTCCACCCAAATAAAAATTAAGGATTTTTTAAGAAACGAAACAATTAGAGAAACCCCTCCCAAAGTATTTCTCTAAATCCGCCACTGATATGTATAAAATGGTATTCAAGGTTGTATCCGGAAAATTATTCCTAAGTCATTGCACAGCTACAGTATAACAGAAATGTGGAAGTACGGTTTGACGAATATATTGAAAAACGTTCGCTTTGACATATATATAGAAAAACGTAAGTTAACTTTTGCGCTAGAAGCTAGATTACTAAGCTCTAAGAAATGAAACGTGGATGACAAACTGAAATGATCCAAAGAAGAAAAAGATGTTGATAAGTCAAAAGTTAAAATAAAGTTAAAAAACCTCTAAAACTGCCCTCAAATACTAGATTCTTTATGTTTGCTTTAATTCGTAAAACGTGCTCCATCCAACTTGGTGGTGAATTCCAGAGCGAAATATGGCATTTAGGTCATGGAAATCTTATCTAACTATATAGTATACCATAAGAAAGCTATTTAGATGGAAAAATCATGAAAATGAAAAAAGTCAAAATTTCCAAAATTCTCGTTTTTTCCCAAAAAAAAGCCGGCTTTTTATGTCAAAAAACCATCAATTCAAAAAAGCCGGCTTTTTTGCATCTCTACTCTCATGTTTGAGAAGATTAAAGACATATACCCAAGTCAATGACTGATGATAGGTTGAATAACTTAGGATTACTTTATATTGAGAAGAAAATTGCTAAATTATTAGATCTTGAGGTTGTTGATAAGTTTGCTGCTGCCAACAAGAATAGAAAGTTACTCTTTTAAGTAGAGACATGATCCTATAGCATTGGAAAAATCAAGGAAACCTTAGGGGGAGGTATAGAAAATTGACCTATTAGCCTTCTCCGCCCACTACATGGTAGAGAAACAGACATTTTCTCCGAAATCCGATGTTGCCAACAAATTTGAACTCCATGACAGCTCTCAGCTAGAAAAGGGAAGGTGAGTAAAAGCTGATCTCTGTTATTTGTGTAAGGAATGGAATGTCTTAAATGTTTTGGCGAAGAAAAAAAGTAGTCTGGAAAGCTGCGAATGCTTGGTGTTGCTTTGTTATGTGACACTTTCAGCAGAATATCTTCTTCCGAACCATGTGTGCAGGCAAGCTGGTCAATGTTTCTTCATTTCCCCCTTCTCTGTATAGAAAGAAATAAACAAAAGAAGCCAGAAATACATTTTGGACTGTGCATTAAAAAGAAGAAGAAGAAGAAGAAGATAAACATGAATGCATCTATAGAAAAGAAAACACAGGACAGATTTTAATATATATAAAAGTCTCTTCAATTCCAGTTAAATAATAACATCTGAAATGCATGAAGAAGTAATTAACTTTCTCATCTACATATAATAGATAAGGCAACAAGAGATCAAAAATTTATGAATAGTGTATTTTAATTATATTTTACATTTTATTAAATTATTACATTATTCTTAATTATTTTATTAAATAATTATACTATATTTTACATCGATTATTTTTATAAAATTCTACACCAGAGCATAGACTGTCTTAATTTTCTTTCACTGCGCTTTCCTCATGACACAGGAAGAACATTGGTATAATATTATTTTTTTCTCTTCGTTATTCGATAAAGATAGGAAAGATGCTTAGTATTAATGTGTTATGTATAGGCCAAATGGCTAGTTATTAGCGGAACACTGTTCTCTATTATTATTATTATTATTATTATTATTATTATCATTATCATTATTATTATTATTATTATTATTATTATTATTATTATTATTATTGCTGACAGGTATTTATTTAATAGAGCTCTAGGAATAGTTTGAATGCATTTTAACATTACAATGAGAAATGGAAAAAAAAATTGGAAAGGATTCTGACAAGTAATAAGTAAATGGTAAGTATGCATCTCACTATTTGTTTGGGGGGAAAATGAAAATGGTGGAGAGTTCTGTCAAAATTTCCTGCTGCATAATTCTGAAAACTTCCCATTTGTAATGCGAAATTTAGCACCAGGAAATGTAGTTTTATTACTATAATTTTTTTGAAAAATGAAACAGACGATACATAATAATTTGATTAATAACCCTATAATAGGGTTCAATACTGCGTAAGGAACATTTCAACAATTTTACAGGAAAGGCAACAAACTGTTTAAAACCTAATTTAAACCTCATTCATACGCGGTATTACTTTGAGGAAATAACAGAGCCATTTGTCGTGATATAGGTGTACTACTTAAGCAGATTGTGGCCATCCTATACTGACTCTAATGGTATCAAAAACTCAAATTCGCCAAAATTGGAGATACGTTATGTTGATCTCAGACGACGATATGCATTTTGATGACGTAACAAGTGAGTATCGTTTCACTGTAACTATGCGATTCAAGGAGGAGATTAGTTAGAACATACTCTTGGGACACTAAACCAATCCCCCCCCCCCAAAAAAAAGTTTATTGTTTTACTTATTTAAAAGGAAATATTTTATTCATTGCTGGTGCTTTAATATAAAAGTCGTGCACGAGTAAATGCTTATTTCTTTTAGCGATTCTGTTAATCCGGAGATTTGGTAAACGGGACGGTAGTGCAGTTTATTTAATATTCTTAATTTTATGAATTACTGAAACAAAGTTGAAATAAGCAAAATAAATAAATAAACAATTCGGGTGAAAAAAGGAAAAAGATAGGAAAAATTTTTTGGAATATATGTATGGGGGAGCCGTAGTATACTCTCGTCCCGGGCTTTGATATTCCACGGCACGGCCCTGTATCAATGTATGCTAGTTGTTTGAGGTAGTAAATTCTTAAATTTTCACTGTAAAAGATGAAATCTTAAATGGAATGATGAAGATCTTAAAGATCATAAAGATGAAATGAAGATCTTAATCATGAACAAAAAAGATGAAAACATTCACCTTGAAAAAAAAACAAATTGTGTGTGTGTGTGTATTTATGTGAATAAAATTTTTCGTTCATTGGAGTTGGCCCTCTCAAAATTTTCTTAGGCCCTTCATTGTCCGCCCTGAAATAAAATTCAGCTACGCTACTGCTACAGAACAACACACACACAAATACACCCAGCCAACAAAGGGTGTAAATTATGCTGCTTTGAACATTACAAACACACAAACCATTGCGATTGTATTGATTTAAAAAAAAAAAGCATTTATATTGGTCTATCAATTAACCCGAGAATTTCCCTGGATTTTCAACGTTTTATCCAAAATTCCCTTTGACCCTTTTTTGATAAATTTACCAATCAAATTTCCCTAGATTAGGGAAATTTCCCTTAAACTACGAATACTGGTCTGAAGTAGATCAGTACGCAGTTTCGCTTTAATTTGTTTTCATAGTTTTGGTCAATTGTTTTGGTCTGCCACCTATCAACAAGTACGTAAACGTGATTCAATACCTTTATGATCGTGTAAACGTTGTTTCAAGTTCATTCGAGACTCTTGTTCAAGTGTCCTGAACAATATTTCTTTGAACGTGTAAATTTGAGGGATCGAATGGTCTTGTTCGCCTTTTTTTTTTTTTTTTTTGGACAGTTTAGAAACAACATTATGAAAAGTGGTACGGAATTACTCCCAAATACGATGGGAGGGTTGGTGGAATGAAGAAAGTGGGAAGAAATCTGAGCTGAAAAATGTTCTCGCACTATTTGATGAAATTATAACCACTTCCTCTAATTCAGAAGTCAAATCAGTTGCCAAAAACTTAATGAAATCAATCAAAGATCTGAAATTTACAATTAATTTAGTATTTTGGGACTCGGTTTTGCATGAAATAAATGGAGATAACAAAGAAATACAGACTAAGCTGTTTTTCTTTTAGAAAAAAATGTTCCTTGGGGGCACACTTAGTATTCGAAGGAGCACATATTATTTTCACACGGTACTATTCTATTTATTATTATAGACGTATTATAGACGGAATGTGCAGATTAGGCAAAATCTTGCAGAAGATGTTTGTATCGACAGGACCGGATCTACGGGGGAAGGCAATTCGGGGCATTTGCCCTGGGGCGCAGCTGGTTGAGAGCATGTAGGGGGTGCCATTTCGAGGCAAGATTAATGATGGCAAGTTTGGAAAGCCGTATGGACGATGATGGGATGGTTGGTGCAATGAAGAAAGTGGGAGGAAATCTGAGCTGAAAAATGTTCTCGCACTATTTGATGAAATTATAACCACTTCCTCTAATTCAGAAGTCAAATCAGTTGCCAAAAACTTAATGAAATCAATCAAGGATCTGAAATTTGCAATTAATTTAGTATTTTGGGACTCGGTTTTGCATGAAATAAATGGAGATAATAAAGAAATACAGACTAAGCTGTTTTTCTTTTAGAAAAAAATGTTTCTTGGGGGCACACTTTGTATTCGAAGGAGCACATATTATTTTCACACGGTACTATTCTATTTATTACTATAGATGTATTATTTTGTTCTCCTCCGGAAGGGCATTCTAAAAGATCCGGTGGGTAGTGCCCACCTAGAAACATGTCTGGAAGAAACACTGAGAATGAGGATTTGATTTTGCAAAGGTCTCTTGATTGGTTATCTGATCTTTTGAACACAATCTCCAGGTTTCGAATTATGGATTTGACAGATGGCTGTCAGAAATGAAAGTTACTGTTAATTTGAAATGAAATGAAATGAAATCTTTGAGTTTTACGTCCCACGGATATGCCGGTGAGGCTAAAGGAGACGGTGATGATGAGAGATGAGTGAAATGGTGGAATGAAGAAAGTGGGAGGAAACGGGAGAACCCCGAGAAAACCCACGAGCACAGTGTTTGTCCACCACAAAGTTCACTTGGCGGGGGCTGGGATCGAACCCGGGACCCCAAGCACCAGAGGTGAACGCTCTACCACTGAGCCACCGCGCCCCCTTATTGTTAATTTGATCGATATGAAAGATCAATTCAGGGAAAAGTGTATCTTGAAGAAGAAAATGTCAGTAAATGATGAAGCAAGACTTTTTACTGAAGAGGATCGCCTTAGACAATCTTTCTTCAGAATTTTTGACCTTTTACGGAAAGAACTCTTTAGTAGAATGGACAGGCTCAAAGAAGTAAGCAAGAACTTCAGCTTCCTCAGAGGAATTTCTGCGCGGATATCACTTTGAAATACCAAGACGATTTGAATGCTGTAGAATTATGTATAGAAATTGAGTGTCTTAATGACCAGGCTGTTGTATTCTTGCCGGACTTCAAGAAGGGGCTTTTATAGAGTTGTCCTATAAAAGGGGGACTACTTTGTGATTAAGAAGTGCTGGCTCCAAACTGCTCACAGTTCACAGTTGCACTAATGCTCTGACCAGCTGGTAGCAGTTCCCGATGCATGATGCTGCGAACAGTCCATCGAACACACAGGAGGACATTCTTCTGGTGTAGTGCTGGTTTCGGCTGTTTTGGAACCGGTTCATGGGATGCTAACCAATGATGACGGCGCCGTGGAGCTTCGTACAGGACCCGCTTCTCATCAGATGTGAACACCCTATTCAGGAATGGCTCCTTCCTCAAACGAGACAGCAAAGAAACACAGGTGTCTGCTCGCGTTGCCTTCTAGCCCGGAGTCAAATCATGTGGGACCCATCGACCCAACTTGTAGCGCTTCCCACGTTGATGGAGGTGCTACCGAATGGTTTCTCAACTCACACTGAATTGTAGTCCCAGTTCCTCACATGTCTGGCCAGTGTTCGCCTTAATTGCTGCCTGAAGATCTTCATTTTGTACATAGGTCTGTTTTCCGCCACGTGGTGCGTCTTCAAGTGTTTCGTCACCGTCCTTAAACTTGTTAAACCACCGCTGCATTGTTCGCATAGTCATGACACCCTCACCAAAAGCCTGGCATATCATTCGCCCCGCTGCAGCGACATTTGACCCCAGTTTAAACACGTACAGCATACACACCCTTATGACTGTCTGTGGAGGTTCCATGTTACTCTGTCCTTACGCAAGTTCACGGTGCAACTGAACTGCCCCAACCAAGTAGTATGTTGGATATATCCACACCAACAACTGAACTTCATCTTATCTCTATTCGCATTCAACTCGTGATGTGAGGGCCAAATGAACACAGACCTCCACGAAAAGCGACAGAACTTTCTTCGTTACCTTTATAGCTTGTTTAAATTATGTATTTCTTTTGTTTTTTCCTATTACAACACTAATATTACTTTGCGTTAAAATCTGATGGACATTTCACAATAGGTCGCAATACATGTATGTAACAAAGTTGCATCTTCTAAAACTATGGATTTCTTACAAGGAAAATCTTGAGAATTTTGTTTTTAGTATAACAGAGTATTTTATTTTCGACATAAATGAGCTTCAACAAAGGAACCGGTTTCAGAATTTAAGTTTTAACAAATATCATAAATTTTTAATATAAATAAAACGTAAACATTGCATAATGTATCGGTTTGTGTTTCGATTAAACGATAAAATGACTTTTAATACTTCTCACTTTTTAACTTTTGGATATACCTGCGCTTCCTAATTGGTTTGAAGCTCGTATGTGTACACACATTTCGGTAAAAGTTATAAAAGGGAGAAAGATGGCAATAATTTTAAACTTTTTAAAATATATATACTTTAACATAAGATTTGCTCCAATTCCTAACATAAAGCTTTTAAACTTGGGAGGAATGGGGCACCAGAAAACTTCTTTGCCCCGGGCGCAGTATTTCGTAGATCCGGCCCTGTGTATCGATGTGTGTGTTGTATTACTACTTGGAGCAGATTCGAACCGCCGTTCTTTGGTTTTGTAATCTAGCGTCTTAACCACTACACCAAGATCGTTGCTTGTTAAACGCTTAGTTGTTGGTATATTTGTTGTATTTGTATTTTATGTTCCAACTTCGACAATTTTTACTCTATTATCTCCGTTTAGCAGCTGTTTCTGGCTTTCTCTTTCGGTGTCGCCCTTTATTTACACTATGCACTATTCGTATTCACAGCTTGTGCTCCTCTGCAATGTCTTATTCAGATTAGATTTTTCTTCTTGTCCCTCAGTAAACATTTGATTGATTTAATTCTCATACTCTCCATGGATGGAGCGCAGGAATGCCAGACTCAAAAAACAGGTGTACTTCTATGAGCAAAATAAATGACGCGTCTCTTTATTTTGAAGTTTTTTGAAAATATCTCTGTTTTCTTTATATGTCCGAAATTTCGGAAGGTTTCCCCAGCAGGACAGGTTAATAACAAACCCGTTTTTAATATTTCTGTTAGATATTAGCTTAAAATAAATAAATTAGAAGCAAAAAACATTAAATCGACCGAAATTACGAGAATTACCAACTCTGCTAAAATGGGAAACTTTCAAGAACGCGAGAGAATTCTTCAGTTCAACACGAAGCAGCGACATCTATGTTATTGAGAGAAATGTGGATTAAATCTACAGACGAAACTTTTAACGGAATATTTCTAATATGTCTTATTACGTTCATTATCTGCAAACTCCAAATATATGAATAATATGCCAAGTATTAAGGTAAAGATAGAGCAAAAAGTGGAAATTATCTATGGAAAAGGACGAATTGGTAGCGCGACCGTAACGAAAAATCGTCTTTACCGGAACAGGCTCTGTTCACCTAAGAAAACAAATAGCTCAGTTAGTTAAAGGAACTACTCTATATGCCGAAGTGAGTGGGTTCGAATCTCCCTCGAAGTGCTGTTGTCATTTTTATTAGTATGGTTATTTATTTTTATTTTTTATGTGGGAAAGAATCAAATTGTAACATATGTCTAAAACTCATGACGATACCAGAAAAAAAATGTCGTTGTCGCACTTGCATTAGCGTCCCTAATTTTGTTTGCAAATAGTTTCGTAAGTATTTCTCCTGTGCTCACTGCTCACTATACGTTATGCTCGCTGGCGCATAACGAATGTTTCCCAGTAAATGTTAATTCTAATTTGGAGAATTTTATAAAGTTTCACAATATTTCTCACTAGATAGTGTTCTATCTATTTGTTTGGATATTTTGATAACAGATTTCCCTATTAAATGTTTAATTTTCCCTAGATGTTTAATTACGGAAAAGTTTTACAATGTATGTGTATTAAATTGAAATTGTTTTGAATTTACCACATGAGATAAGTAGCTCGAAGGAGGAAAAATCAAGTAATTGATATTCTACGTAAAAGCAACCTATTGTAGAATGATGATACTTCTTACCTTCAGCACATAATCTTTAAGTTAGAGAGTAAAAAAAAAAAGTCCTGGTTTTTTCCCCCTATGACCACCCATCTTAAACCTCTACATTCCATTGTTCGTCTCACAAAATTTCGGTGCTTCAAAAACATTCATATAATAATAATAATAATAATAATAATAATAATAATAATAATAATAATAATAATAATAATAATAATAATAATAATAATAATAATAATAATAATAATATTCCTGAATATGCCATCCTTACATAATGTAAGGATATCTTAATTTCTTAGTTTAAATCTTAGTTATCTTAGTTTAAAATGCTTTCTTTAGTAATTATTTGAGCAACCATGTAGGAGGGGGTACGACGTTTTATTTTGCCCCTCTCGTTTTAGTATCCTTCTAACAGAAAGTAATTTCTGATAAGCAGGGCAGACAAAATGAATAAGAAATATATTTACAGCATCCTCTCCCCTTTCATGATTGAATATCACGTAGCATTTTTTATTCTACCAAAGATGGCCCTGTGCGGTTAGGGGTAGGTAACTAAAGAAATACCTAATATATAGCGCCCCTTGATTGTAATATTACAGCTTCTTTATTTGTACGAGGGAGCCACTACAAGGGTGGCAAAAAGAATAGGAAAAGTGTCTATTGATTCCAGTGGCGGATCCAGCATAAACTTCTGAGGGGGAGTGAAAGATTCTTTTGATAATGTAAAGCTGTCACAAATTACTACTTAACTAAACTAAACATAATAGTGGGGTGTACCAGAACCCAGTTAGTTTAAATTGATGTAAAAGTTTACTTTTTGGCTTCATAGTAAAGTTTCGGTTTCAAATGAGAATTTCAGTCCAAGTGGTCAATGATCAAATCTCGTGGGGCTCTTCAGTGTAGGCTAATACGGCCCCCTTATGAGAAAAGGCAAAAATATTAAAATGTTTATAACTTCCGAATTTTTCGCCTGTTTTAAAGAAATGTTGGGCTTCGTATTAAAGTGTTGGTTCCAAATGACATTTTCAGTCCGAGTGGACAATGATCAAATCCTAGGGGGAATCTTCAGTATAGGGGGCTACGGCTCTCTTATGGGAAAAGGCAAAAATATGAAAATGCTTATAACTTTCGAATTTTTCGTCTATTTTAAAGAAATTATTGGCTTCATATTAAAGTCTTGGCTTCAAATGACAATTTCAGTCCGAGTGGACAATGATCAAATTTCGGAGGGCTCTTCGGTGTAGGGGTTTCAGCTTCTTTATGGGACAAGATTCTCGTAGTTGATATTGCAATATTGTTTTGTATACATGAGTGGAAACTTGCACCATTTGGTTAATTTTACCTCTTATATTTTGCAGATTCAAATTCCAAGCAATAGTTACTTCTCAAAGCTAGAAGAAGGCACTTACTACATAGATTCATTAAAATGAAATGTCTTTTATGAGAGGTTGTCATGGAGCAGACGAACGAACAGGCACCCAAACATTGATTGAGTCGGACGGTTGAAACTCGTTAAGCTCACTTCAATTATTATTATTATTATTATTATTATTATTATTATTATTATTATTAATAATAATAATAATAATAATAATAATAAGATTAATAATAATAATAATAATAATAATAATAATAATAATAATAATAATAATAATAATAATAATAATAATAATAATAATAATAGAGCATTCATCTTTGGTGCATTGGGTTCGCGGCTCGATTCCACTTCGCGCCAAGTGAAATTTGAGGTGGACAAATACCGTGTGCATTGGTATGGGTTTTCTTGGGATTTTCCATTTTCCCCCCACTTTCTTCATTTCACCATTTCATTTATCATCATTCTTCCTTAGCGTAGGTGCATAATCGTGCAACTAGATATTCCATTTAATTTTAATTTCAATAATAATAATAAACAATTAATTCAACTGAAAGGATTGTGATTTATGTTGACGGCAATTATCATAAATATGCAACCATTATAAAAACAATGTATTGAGTAGAAAGATAATCCTTTCCAAGTGTTAACCAATGCGCACGAGATAAGACGAGACGCGCTTTGTGACATCCAAAATAAGACGTGACAAATGTTTTGGACACGAGATAGCTTTTAAAATGTCTCGTCTTGTCTGGAATGTCTCGAAAACAAAAGTCTAAGTTTTAAAATTATTTTTCAAGATCTATTCTCTCAAAAGTAGCTCTCTGCCTTAAAATTAAGGAAATAAATTCAACTCCAAGAATAAACTACTACTCACATATTTTTCAGGTCAATTGACTTATACCATGTTGCAAGGTTAAATATTTATTTATGAAGTGTGTACGAAATTTGCCAGTGTCTTTTCTGAGAAAATCGTCGAGAAAAAGTCACCTCCAAGAATAAACTACCCCTCGTAAATTTTTCTAAGAGAAATATCTGATACTGCAATATAGGGTTGTTAATTAAATATTGATTAATGAAAAATAAACAAAATTGTTAAAACCATTTTGGAGAAAATAGGTTTTTTCGATTTTCGGCTGTTAGTAAACCACGCTTATTTTAGGCGGTAGGAAAAAATTGGAAAATCTCCTGTAGGAATACTGTGTAAACCCTAAGTTTAAAATTTGGTGTAGATACGTTGAACGGTATGGCCTCTGGGCGAGTGCACAGAAAAGTGTACCGAACGGACGGGCCGGAAGGACGGGTATCGAAAAATCACATTTTCGGTATGTAAACGCTACGAAGTATGTAAATCTGTTGAAATCTGAATTTGATATACTATTTTCACAATCACCATATTTTCTTCTCTCTTTTGTCCCTCGAAAAAGAAAAGCCTGAGTTTACCACAAAAAGCTAGGAAGTTTGCCAAAAATATTCAATTACAGGGCCACCGCACTAAACTTTTTAAATTTAATTTCTTAACTGTGTTAGGCCGCAGTTGCTACTGAAGTGTGTATTTGGATAATACGAATAAAATTATCGTATTATTCAAATACATCGAACATCAGATTATCGAATAAAAAACTTCGATTGAAGAAAATCCACACTACAAAACTAAGTCACAATTTGAGCATATTTTCATTAGACATATAAGAGAACAATTAATGCAATAATTGTTTATGAAATATGAAAAAATCAAATGAGTCATTTTTGAGAAAGTCGTTCAAAAAGAACATGTCAGGAGCAACCTACCTCTTGTGAATTGTTTCGAACAATGAGTTAAGATATACTTTTGGTTATTAATGAAATATTGATTTGCGAAATTTGAACAAAATCGCCTGTCCGAGAAAACTGTCGGGAAAAACCTTGACCCCCAAAATAAACTATCCGTTGTAATTGTTTTTCATAGAAATGACTTATACTAAAATATAGGGTTATTAATGAAATACTTATTTATGAATTATCAATAAAATTGTCCGAGTAATTTTTGACAATATCGTGAGGGAAAAATAACTCCCCGAATAAACTCTCTCTTCAGGATTCTTTCAGGGTAAGCGAGTTATTCCATATTATTAGGTTTTTAATGAAATATTTATTTCTGAGTACGAACAAAATTGCTTGACTCATTTTTGAGAAAACCGTGGAGGAAAAACATCCCCAAGAGTAAACTACCCCTCGCATATTTTTCAGGACAAACGAGTTTTGCCATATTGTTAGGTTATTAACGAAACATATATTTTTGAATATATGAATAAACTCTTTTGCGTCGTTTTTGAGAAAATCGCCCAGACAACACACCCACGAAATATAAACTACCCCTCGCATTTTTTTAGGACAAACGAGTTATGCCATATTGTTAAGTTATTAATGAAATATTTATTTATGAAATATGATCGAAAACACTTGAGTCCATTTTGAGAAAATCACTGAGAAAAAACTCACCCATAAGTATAAACTACCCCTTGTAGATTTTTCTCAGATAAATGCCTTATACCACAAAATAGGTTTGCTAATTAAATGTTGATTTATAAAAAAAGAAAGAAAACAAGATCGTTAGAGCCAGTTATGAGAAAATATCTTTTTTATATTTTCATCGTACAGGAAACTACCCTTGTTTTGGGAGTAGGAGGGAAATAAAAGAAACTATAGGAAACACTATGAAAATCTTAAACTAAAATTTCGTGCAGATAAGTTGAACGGTATGGCCTCTAGGTGAGTGCACAGAAAAGTGTAGCGAACGGACGGACGAACCCCAGATGGACATGTATCGAAAAATTACTTTTTCGGTGTTAGGGGCTATAATACGTGTAAATTCGTTGAAATCTCAAATTTGATTTTTTTTCGAACACCATACTTTCTTCTCTCATTTGTCACTTCAAAGTAAAAGGAACTCAGAACTACAGATAAGAGACACATACTTTTACACATAGACATTTATTGATTTAAAACTGTTTAGTTTGTGTCATTTCACTTCCAATTGAAAGGTTTTACAATAACTAACGGCATACCAATGACGAGACGGAAGTTTTCAGGAAGTAAATGCATTCAGAAGTCTAGACTGCATTACACCTATCAGCCTGTTTTTACTTCTGCAATTGTTGACAGCTGTAATTTCGTCCAAACGCTACATGAAATAATTCTTGGTTGACGTCATTTTGTTACTATTTTAGTATTGTTCTCTTCGGACTTGGTTGAAGTTTTGTCTTAACGGTTATACATTTTTTCTTTCTTATTCCATCGTTACACATAAGAATAAAATGTTGTGGTGAGTGGATAGATTCGAACCTACGAACATTGAGTATTCATTCTTCCAACACTTTACCAATGGACCAAGCTTTGTCTTCACGTTAACGCACGGTTACAGGGTTTATTACGATTTAAATAAAATGGCTGGCTGTTAGAGTTTCCTGCTCACATATTTCGATAAAAAAATTTCATTGCTTCGTAGATACGTAGAGCAATGTTTAGATACACATTTTAGGAGAGTGCATTTAGGTGTATATAATAATTTAATGCCAGATAAAAGCTAAATAAGTTTTGATAAAATGTTTCATATGTATAAATAGTTCTCAATAATAGACTTGCTGTTCGGGGTGAAGTTCCAAGGTTCAGCATTGACTAGCAGTTTTTGCTATTAATATTGGCAGTGGACAAAAGTTAGCCCGTGTTGAAGCTTTTTGCTCCTAATTTAATTATTTTACTTTGTTATTTAACGAATATATTGAAAATTGTCAGCAGGCACGTATGCAGTAATTTGTTTCGGGAGGGGTCCGACTTCAATATTAGGATAAATTATAATAAAATTTTAAAAAATAATCCCCAAAATTAGGCTAAATTTACAGAAAAGTTGGGATTTCAGAAGGGGGCCCGGACCCCCTGGACCCACCCCTAAATGCGTCCTTGTTTGACAGTAACGTTTCCTCATTTTGAAACCCTCAAAAACTTCGGATATATAAAGGAAAACAGTTTTTTTTTCGATAAAATATCACTTCAAGGAGACGCGACAGTTTTATTGCACATTGTGGTATCCAACGTTCACAAGGGCAAGAATTCCTTCTCTTTGCTCTGCCATTGCACTCTATCGAAAGGTTACGTTTGTAAAATATTACTCCAACGAACAAGCGTGATTGGCAGATAGGAATACTGAACAGAACTCCACAGAAATGCATGCTGAACTTACGTTTATAGCTACCCTTTGGTGATTTGCCCTCAAGGTCAATCGAGTGGTAATTCAGTTCCGTCTGTTCTTAAGCCATGTTCGTATTACTTCGAACAGTTCTGAGAATGAAAAGCATGCTTCGTAATATAACAGACTTCTTTCGCGTAAGAAATCGAAACTCAGTTGGTTAGAGCAACTAGTCTGTACGAATTAGGTTGGTAGTTAGAGCCCAATATGAGTAAGGGTTTTTATTACTATTGTTTTTCTTTTTTTATGTGCAGAAAAGCAAATTGTGACATCGCGATATCAAATGTAATTGGTTACGTAATTTTTGTCTTGGCTAAACTTTAAATATCAGTAACCGTCGAAATAATTTCACTAACCGATCAGTTACTGAACATTTCAAACACGTCAAACCAGTGGCATAACATGAAGGTTAACCTCTCCTCCGCAGTCCTTAGTTATGCGTCCCTACATTCATGGGCGTACCAACGGCCGGGCGACTTCCCGGGGCGCCAGAGAAAGAGAGGCGCCAAAACGAGCCTCAAAAAGTAAATTTTATAGCGTGTTTTCTACTGACTTTTTTGGTTTATATTCTTGTTAAGTAGTGGCAATTACATAACCATGGAAGAGGAGAGTTTCATAGTACTAAGGGGGCTGTATCGAAAAATTGAGAGATGTCATGTAGAATAAAGAGTGACGGGGGAGTAAGCATTGTTTGTTTGTTTGCTTGAGTTCAGCGTTCCACGGTTACGCCTTAATGGCTAAAGGAGAAAAATGAAATCTTTGAGTTTTACGTCCCACGTTATGCCGGTTAGGCTAAAGGAGACAATGATGAGGAGTAACGAATGAAATGGTGGAATGAAGAAAGTGGGAGGAAACGGAAGAACCCCTAGAAAATCCACGCACACGGTGTTAGGCCAAAGGAGATGTGGATACTAATTATAGTGAAATCCGAACCACTTTTATTGCTCAACAGTAATCCAGCGGGAATTGGACCCGGTACCACAGAAAGCAGGCGTGCTAGCCACAAGACCAAATGAAGGGGGGCGGAGTTCATATTGTTTATAGCGGGCCATATCGTTTGTGAAGTTTTCCTAGGTAATGACTGTCTTTTTGAAAAATGGGTTTAAAATATTAAAAACACTATGGTAAAATGTAAAATATAGGCTAGTACCAGGGGGAGGGCGCCAAAAAGTCACTTTGCCCTTGTGAAAATTTGGTCTGGTCCGCCCCTGCGTACTTTCTGTATATTTTCTGGCCTTGCAGCTTGTGTGGTCCCCACGCCACAGGGTTGCGGGGGCGGTGTTTACGCCTATGCTTCGAACGTAATTCAATAACTGCTTAAGAAATTCTACCATCAGCGTGGAAACGGGAATATATATTTTTCTAATAGTCCCATAGAACTTTCACTCAGAACGCTAGATAAAATTAAGTAGAAAGGGGGTTCTGATGTTTCCTAAGTAAGTTCCTTTCAGAAAGTTTGCTATTTCTTTAACGGCGGTCTAAATAAACATACCGCATACTCATCGTTATTAGCCCGACACCAAACCATCCTGGACAAATCCCTCTAGAACAATGATCGGCAAAAGTTTATTCTGCCTAATTTTATAAGCGACTCAAGGGTGAAACACTTGTTAACGAAAGCAATGCTTTGTATACACTTCCTTGTTTCTGACAAAATATAAAGTGCTTTGTAATCTTTAGACACTTTTCCTATTCTTTTTTTCACCCTTGGTTGTGTAGGGCGGCCTCGAACAAATAAAGAAGAGGTAATATTACAGTCAAGGGGCTTAATAAATATATTAGGTATTTCTTTTATTACCTAACCATAACGGCCTAGAGTCGTCTTCGGTACAATAAAAAATGCTACGTGATATTCCATTCACGAAGGAGGAAAGGATACTCTAAATATATTTCTTATTCATTTTGTCTGCCCTGCATGTCAGAAATTATATACTTTCTGTTGGGACGGTGCTGAAAAGAGAGGGGGGAAATAAAACGTCGTGCCTCCTCATACATCTTAAATTTTGTTACGTGGTTGCTCAAATTATTACTAAAGAAAGCACTTTAAACTAAGATGTCTAAAGTTACTACATTATGTAAGGGTGGCATATTCAGGAATAATAATAATAATAATAATAATAATAATAATAATAATAATAATAATAATAATAACAATAATAATATTAATGTCTTTGGAGAGCCGAAATTATGTGACACGAATCATTACATGTAGAGCTTTAAGATGAGTGGTCATAGGAGAGGAAAAAACTGGATTTTTTTCTGTATGACTCTCTAACGTAAAGATTATGTGCTGAAGGTAAGAAGCATAATCATTCTACAACAGGTTGCTTTTACGTAGAATATCAGTTACTTCAGTTCTTTTCCTTCGGGCTACTTACCTCATTGGGTAAATTCAAAACAATTTCAATTTAAGACAAATAAATTGTAAAGCTTTTCCGTAATTAAATATATATAGGGAAATCTGTTATCAAAGTGTCCAAAAAAGTAGATAGAAGACTATCAAGTGAGAAACATTGTGAAACTTTATAAAATTCCCCAAAGTAGAATTAACATTTACTGGAAAACATTCGTTATGCACCATTGAGCATGTAGTGAGCAGTGAGCACAGGGGAAATAACTACGAAGGTGTTTGCAAACAAAAATTAGAAACGCTAATGCAAGTGCCACAACAATATTTTCTCTTTTTTGGTTGAGTCATGAGTTTTACACATATGTTACAATTTGAAACTTTCCCACCAAAAAAATAAATAAAATAACAATACAAATAAAAATGACAACGGCACTTCCATGGGGTTCGAACCCAATACCTTCGGCATACAGACTAGTTCCTTTAAGTGCCTGAGCTAATTCTTTTCTAACGAGAACTGAACCTATTCTACGGTAAAGAGAAATTTTCATTACGATTGTGCTAAGAATTCGTCTTTTTCCATAGGTAATTTCCACTATTTGCTCTATCTATACGTTAATACTTAGCATATATTCATATATTTGGAGTTCGCTGATAATGCATGTAGTAAGACATATTAGAAATGTGCCGTTAAAAGTTTCGTTTGTAGATCTAATCAAAGTCTCTCTCAATGACATAGATGTCGCTGCTTCGTGTTGAACTGCAGAATTCCATCGCGTTCTTGAAAATTTCCCACTTTAGCAGAGTTGGTAATTCTCGAGATTTCTGTCGATTGAATGTTTTTTGCTTCTAATTTATTTATTTTAAGCTAATATCTAATACAAATATTAAAAACGGGTTTGTTATTAACCTGTCCTGTTGGGTAAACCTTCCGAAATTTCGGACATATAAAGAAAACGGAGATATTTTCAAAAAACTTCAAAATAAAGAGACGCGTCATTTATTTTGCTCACAGTAGTACATTTAGTTTTCTGACAGATATAACATATATTTTTTTAAAAAATAATGCATAGAGCACATGAAAGGTGGTAAAAGAGAGCGTATTACCAGTTTAATATGTTAAGTGAAAACGAGTTAAAAATTTCAGTGAAATTTATTAGAGAAGTGAGACAATGAAAATGAGGAAGCAAGTATATTTAATCAGGGGTTGTATCAGAGGATGGTGACGGGAAAAACTGGAAATTTTCCCGAATTTCCCCCATGTGTATCTCTACGATAGGCAAATTTCTCCAGAAATGTGTCTCTTGCAGAGAGAGAGAGAGAGAGAGAGAGAGAGAGAGAGTGAGTGAGTGTGTGTGTGTGTGTGAGAGAGAGAGAGAAAGAGAGAGAGAGAGAGGATCCCGGAACTGAGAGTGTGCTGCTTCCATTCAAATCAACGAGATGACAAATAGACGCTTACATAATAATAATAATACCGAATACAAACAGCCATAAAACAGCAAAGTAATAATTGCAAGCGTTATCACCTAAGGTTCTAAGATCCGAACAACATATCACTAATATCCCGAATGCAAAATATTGTGACTTACACAACTCCCCCTCTCCCCAAATGTGTCCTGTGAAAACAATCACAAGTTTTGGGATGAGGGACCATATTGAGATTACAATATTAAACTATAAGTAGACTTTTAGCAGATTCGTATTCAGTTATTTTTTTCCACAACCAGTTTTATTGATATTCAAGACAGCAAGATCACTATATTTGTTAACGACAAAGCGAAGTTATTCAACACTGCCTTACACAGTGAGTCATGCATATTACACTCGTGAGTTTTGAGTTTTGCTATGCAGAGGCTAGCCGCCGAAGCACGCTGAATAACGCCTGAAGGAAGCAGCGAGGACAGATAGTGAACGGAACAACCAATGCATTACAGACATTTCAAGAGAAAAAAAGAAAGATCCCTCTTCACACTTCAGGCTGTAATTTTAACTTCCATTTCCCCATCAAAGTTACATGCCTAGACTATTATACAGTTCCATTACACTTAATCCAGGGCCTTCAAACAACTTTGTTCTACGAAGAAAAACGTAGAACACTACACTTATAGATATACCATACATAGACAATTAAGTAAGAATAGATGAATGCAATTAACCCCACATAATATCGATTGTCTAAATATACACTAGTTTCAAACAATTAGACACATAACATTCACAACACCATTATAACCTATCATATGTTAATTCCACTTCACAAGTGGTAGAATGAAAACCGTAGACTGACCGTGGATTGAAAACCGAAAAAAATAGAATGATTTTTTAATAATTACAATTATGAACACAAGTTAGTGAAGGAAACAATGACAGTCAATAAAAGGAAGATCATCCGAGGTCGGATTTCGAGAAATAACTTGATAATGAGATGAAAACAGAATTTTATAAAAGGAATGGTTATGATGAGCTAGACACAACATGGTTGCCAGTTTCGACTCGTCATGTGAAAATGCCTCGTTTTAGAGGGGTGAGAAAAAGCCTGTGTTTCGTCTTGTGTAGTGGCGGATCTAGATCTGGGGCGGGGGGCCTAGGCCCCCACTTTCAGATTGAGGAAAATAATTTAAGTTATTATTTATATAGTTTTGAAAATTTATAGTAAGATCATGATATACTTATCAAAGTCTAAATTCAGGCACCCCCCCCAGTTTCTACCTTCTAGATCAGCCACTGGTTTCGTGGCTATCCCAGTGTCACTCGGGCTATCTCGTGTTTACGAAACGAGACAAATTGTTATCTAGTCTCCTTTCGTCTAATTTTCTTTCGTAAACCTCATAATAATAGAAGTAAAATTGGAAGCCATGCGGTTTCGAAATGTAACGAAGTTTATAAGTTATAGAATTAATAATCGGACAAGAGAGGGCTATGGAATACTTTCAAGACATTTAAAACGCGACGAGTACAGACAAGGACTTGTCACGTCTCGTATAGGAAAACGAGACGAGACAGACGCTTTGTCTCGTCTCGTTTTGGATTGAACAAAACCTATATTGTCTCGCCCATGCTGGATTATTAGCCTCTCACCAGAGATGAAGTAGATCGTGGGCCGTGGGTCAACAGGACGTGACCCACTGCAACCTACCATCCGCCGTGACCCACCATAACCTACATACCCACTACGACCCACCGACACACTCTGCTTAGTGCATTGTATATAGCATCCTCTGAAGAGTGGTGAATTTGCCTAAATTTTACTTTTAGGATCTCTATTTTCTTTTTCTTCTTTTGCATTTGTTTCTATTTACTTACCTGAGATGAGTATATCTAACAAGGACAAGGCAGACTTTGTTAAATGAACTTAGGACCCATCTTTCGCGAGGTAGTAGTGCACATTTAAACTGGGAGAGCGCAATAGCCAGAAATAGCTTAGGAAAGCGTCTTAAAGTTTCGACTCGCCGTATACATACGGTACGACGCCTAAAATTATCAAGTAGCGGTGTGACAGAGTGTGGAGCATTCACGACTCTCGTGTAAAGGGTCCAGCGTTCGATTCCCGCTCGAGTCAACTTGTTTTTGCTTTTTACCAATAAAGTAGTAATTTATAACTACAAGTAAAATATTAATTTACTATATGTTCATATATTCTAAACGATAGGAATTTTCAAATCAGTTGTAAAACCTTTCAATGTTTTATGTGAACTAGATACAAAATATAACCTATTTCATAAATACATTGATATCACTAGCTGTATTACGGTTACCACAGTCGCGTCCGAAGTTTCGTGTCTATATCTGTGGACAGTGTGCGAATTGCAAGGAGGATGAGGGGGAAATCCGCTAGGGAATACTGGATGTATCCTATAGCCAAAGGGGATTTCCGAATAATCCCCTTGCAATTCGCACCCAGTCCACAGATATAAACACGAATCGTCAAGAAAATATTTCATTTCACGACTTTACGAAAAAGGTTATTTGTATCTAGTTCACATGAAACATTGAAAAGTTTTACAACTGATTTAAAAATTCCTATCGTTTCATGCATTATAAACATATGGTGAATTAATATTTTACTTGTAGTTATAAATGACTACTTTATTGGTAAAAGCAAAAACAAATTGACTCGAGCGGGAATCGAACTCGCGATCCTTTACGCCTGAATCGTTAATGCTCCACACACTACCACACGGTCACTTGGGAATTTTAGGCGTCGTATCATATATACGGCGAGTCGAAACTTTAAGACGCATTTTCTAGGCTATTTCTGGTTATTGCGCTCTCCTAGTTTGTAATATTAACACTTTAAATATGCACTACTACCTCGCGAAAGTTCTTTTAACAATGTCTGCTTTTTCCTTGTAAGATATAGTCATCTCAGGTAAGTAAATAGAAACAAATGCCAAAAAAGAAAAAAAAGAAATTAGAGACCCTGAAAGTAAAAAATAAACATATTCACCACTGTTCAAAGGATGCTATATACAATGCACTAAGTAGAGTGTGTCGGTGGGTCGTATGAGTCTGTAGGTTATGATGGATCGCTGCTTTATGTTGGGTCACCGTGGGTTTTGGATTGCAGTGGGTCACATCCTGTTGACCCACCACCCACTAACCAACTTACACATCTTGACCCACAAGGTCTCACTTGACACAAGACTTACTTCAATTCTGGTGAGAGGTTTCCAATTCAGCATGGGAGAGACAATATAGGCTTTGTTCAATCCAAGACGAGACGAGACAAAGCGTCTGTCTCGTCTCGTTTTCCGACACGAGACGTGACATGTCCTTGTCTGAATTCATCGCGTTTTAAATGTCTCGAAATCATTCCATAGCCCTCTCTTGTCCGATTATCAATTCTAACTTGTAACCTTCGTTACATTTCGAAGTCGCATGGCTTCCAATTTTACTTCTATTATTATGAGGTTTAAGAAAGAAAATTAGAGGAAAGGAGACGAGATAACAATTTGTCTCGTTTTGGAAACACGAGATGACACTGGGATAGCCACGAGACGAGACACAGGCTTCGTCTCGCATTGCTAAAATAAGACAATTTAACATGAGGAGAAGAAACAGGCAATCATGTTGTGTCTAGTGCATCATAATAATTTCTTTTCTAAAGTTCTGTTTTCATTTCATTATCAAATTATTTCTCGACGTCCGACATCGGATCATGTTTCACTGACCGTCACGGTTCCGGAACTTCAGGTGATAATGCTTGCAATTATCACTTTGATGTTTTATAGTTGTTTGTATTCCGCATTCTCATTACGTAAGCGTCTATTTGTCAACTCGATGATTTGAATGGAAGCACCTCAGTTCCGGGAACATCTCTCTCTCTCTCTCCGTTTCAGAGATGATGATCGACAGAAGGGAAAAATTGCATAGAAATTTTACGGCATTTCTGGGAAGATGGTCTCTGCAATAGGCACATTTCTGAAAAATTTGCCTATCGTAGAGACTCACATGTGCAAAAGTCTGGAAAATTTCCAGTTTTTGAGATTACCACCCTCTGATACATACCCCTGATTAAATATACCTTCTTCCTCGTTTTCATTGTTTCACTTCTCTAATAAATTTCACCGAAATTTTTAACTCTTTTTCACTTAACGTATTAAACGGATAATAATACGTTCTCTTTCACCACCTCTCATGTGCTTTATGCATTATTTTTAAAACTTATAAAAATATATACTCCTTGGAGCAATTCGAACCACCGTCCGTAGGATTTGTAATCTAGCGCCTTAACCACTACACGAAGATCGTTGCTTGGTAAACGTTTAGTTGTTGGAATATATGTTCGCATTTGTATTTTATGTTTCCATTTCGACAATTTCTACTTTCTTTTTCTCCGCTTTCTCTGTATTGATTTAATTCTCATTTTCTAGGTTGTTAGAACGCAGGAATGTAGTGGCTAAGACGTTAGATTGAAAATACAAAGGACGTAAGCTTGAATCCACTACAAGTAGAAAGTTTTTTAATAATGCATACAGCACGTGAGAGGTGGTAAAAGAGAGTGTATTACCCGTTTGAGATGTTAAGTGAAAACTTGGTAAAAATTCCACTGACATTTATTAAAGAAGTGATACAATGAAAATGAGGAAGCAAGTATATCTAATCAGGGGTATGATCAGAGAGCGGTGATCGACAAAACGAAATTTTTCCGAATTTCACAAATGTGAGTCTCTACAATAGGCAAACTTCTTCAAAAATGTGCCTAGTACAGAGACCATCATATTCCACCGATTGCGCTAGCCAAAGTTAGTTTAACAATAAGAAATTGTGTAGTGTTTTATCCTTAGATAAATTAAAAAGTGCATACTGCAGATGAACGAAATGTTTCGAATGTCCTAGTAATTTCCTTGCCCTTTCCCAATTAACATCCGTAAATCGTCTCTATGATGATACAAGTGTTTGCGTCCAATTTCTTAAAGATTGCTAATTTAGTATGAGAAGTCATTCTTTGATTCTTCACGATTGGTTTGAAAATAAAATAACTTGAAAAGGATTTGAAGCCATATTGATTAACTGTATTACTCACAAGTCCAGCACTTCACCCCTACATTATCTTCTCATGCAACATCATAAGCTAAATATTGCTAAGTTCAGCCCTGATGTTTGGAACGAACCGGTAATGTTCCTGTAATGATATTTCCACAAAAGTGCATGCCGAAGTTAATTTATTCGATGATCTGGAGACAATTTAGTGCCCATTAATAAACTAAATAACATACAATGGAGTAAAATTACAGAAATGATATGATACAGAAATTTCGCCATGCAAGTTTAATAGTATAATAATAATAATAATAATAATAATAATAATAATAATTTTTCATCGGTCCTGCGCGGAAAGTAAAAATTAAATCAATCACATGTGTAGTCAAGGTAAGGAGCAAAGCCTAAACTGAATAAGACATTGAAGCGGGTCACAAGCTGGGAATCAGAATAGTGCATGGTGTAAATAAAGGACGACACCGACAGAGAAATCCAGAAACAGCAGGTAAATGGAGAAAAAAAGAGTAGAAATTGTTAAAGTGGAAACAAAATACAAATACGAATAGGGATGAGCACGAGTCGAGCCAAAATTCGACTCGACTTGAGTTCAATTCGAGTCGAGTCAAAGGTAATTTTCTTGAGTTGAGTTCGAGCCAAGTCGCTGTTTTCGAGGTCGAGTTTCGAGTTGAGTTGAGTTTGATAATGGCTCGCTCGCTCGTTTTAACTCGTTTTGAAATAATGGCCTAATTAGGCTGGAAAGCAGAAGCCATGAGAAAAAGCAGTAATGTGGAATACTTTTAGTGTTGCTCACGACAGGGGTTCATCTCGTCTGGTAATTTTAGTGAATCTCATGGGGCTTTAGTGTATTTCGTCTCGTCTAGATAACGAGAGGACAAGAGTTTTTTTTTTTAAATTATTACGAGACAGCCTTAAATGTTGTAATCACCAATATAAGTATATACTGTAGTTCTTAAAATCAAGGCTGAGACCTGCACGGTCGAATACTTGAGCCCAAGCAGAAGACCAACCCGGGTAATGATATCAACTGGCTCGGCTTGTATCAACTGAGCGAACAGCTCGAGTCGGCTCGGTTGGGATGAGCCGTCGGCTCGGCTCACTTCTCGGTTCCGTTCGGTAGTGAATGAGCTATAAGCCAAGCCGCTCGAGCCGTTAAGAAGCCTAAACCCGGTCCCAGCTGTTTTGAACATGTTTGGCTGAAACCTATAACTTTTAACACTTTTTGGCTCGAGCCCCCTCGGAACTCAAACCCAGAACGTGACCGATGTCCTTGCCTCCCGAAGACTTCTCGACGACCGAGATCGAGAGTCAATTAGCTTTTACTATTCAGATACAAACCGCATATCTTTTATAACTGAATATCACGCAACAGTAAGGCATATAATAAACTAATTTTTAGGATATGCAGAGGTAAATACTGGTTTCGTTAGTTTTCTTTGTCTCCGCTTGCAAACTTGTATGTTATATTTCTTCGATTCAAAATGTCTTTCGTATTTCTTTTATGATGTCGACAAAGTTTCCATTAATAATTTGAGTTTTTCTTAAACCGTTGGTTCACAAATTTGTTTTTTCTCCACACGAAACTACACATATGACAGATTGAATTCTCATGCTCTCCATTTCTTTCAAAGCAGTCGTCATTACCTGGTCAAAGACTTATTTCCGCCACGATTCATATTAACCAAAATAAATTCATTTTTCGGAAGCGGAACTCTCACTTTAGAGCATGTAGTTCTAAATACCTCATGTATTACATGGAATGTAGGTTTAACTCTTCCAGCAAAGAAGGTCCATGTGATCATAGTATACAACCCACAGAAATGAAAGCTGGCAATACAGTGGTCGTAATCCCTAACGACACAGGGGGTGAACGGTGTCCTCCTCGCTGGTCTAGTGGCTAGCACGTGCGCCTTTGGTGTATGGTGTCCATGGTTCGATTCCCGGCGGGAGAGCATTTATGATTTTTAACTGTCCTCGATGTTTCTGTGTTCGTGTCCCTGTCGTTATAAGTTATTAAGAAAAGCAAGTTAAACGAGTGAAGCAAGTAAAATTAGCAATAAGTAAGTTACTGAATCACTTTCGGTGAGTCAGTTAAAAAAAAGTGAACAAAGCACTGGCTTTTCGCGCCGTCCATGCGAGTTCGAATCTATATCGGCTTGATCTTTTTTATCCATTTGAGAGAAAGTAATGTTTCTTTTCACTACAGGTAGTCACTCTTTTCGTGTTTTTCGCCGTCCTTCACAGTGAAAGTAACTGGCTATTCTTATTCTTTCTACGACTGATGGATCTTCTCTTTGTTTTCATGTCAAACATTCACACGTAATGAAAAGACGCTGTTAATAATAATAATAATAATAATAATAATAATAAGAAGAAGAAGAAATATTACTAGCTAATTCGTGTGTGTATTTCGACGATATAATTTTATATTATTATGTAGAAATAAGTAAGGCTGGCTGCTCCCCCCCCTAATTTTTTCGATGCTTCTTATGGGTCCACGGTGTCCTACGTTTGTCCCATCCCACTATCACTTCCTCTTCTCTCGATATAAGTTATCGACATTTTGCCTAAAGAGGGCTCTGCCGTGGCCCCATGACTCCCCATGACAATGACTCTTCGTTCATTTTGCATTGAAACCGCTTATTTTTCTGAGTAATATGAGTGCATACTGTCCAACGTTGCTCCCGTCACTCTACAATTTCCCGTTCTCTCGATATAAATTGCTAATACTTTGTTTGTAAGGGAGATATGGCGTTACAATCATTACGTTTGAAGAAGAATTGAGGAAGATGTTGCCTTGCCACAAACAACACCTTTTATTATTATTATTATTATTATTATTATTATTATTATTATTATTATTATTATTATTATTATTATTGTTTTACTTCCCTCCAATGTTGCCTACCTTTATTTGCAATGCAATGTTACTAAAAACCAAATCAAATAACACTCCTCGCCATTGAGGCTCCCGAACTCGAAATACATGATTTACAGTTCTGTGTTAGGGGAAAGCACATTTATTATATTATTCTTTGAAATAACACGTTTCACAAGTTACTTCACTTTCAATGTGTAATTTCATATCATCAACAACAATCATCTTGTTCCGATACGAAAATAATCCCCCTCGTGCAAAAAAAAAAAAAAAAAAAAGCTTGACAGTAGCGAAAGGGCGTGAACCTTCTTTAGGCGATTAATCGGGTGCAATATTTCAATAAAAGAGGATAAGTCCCTGCACACAAATATTTCAGTAAAAGAGGAAAAGTTATTCTAACTTTCTGAATTTATGGGCGAAATTTGGTTCCCTTGGAACTTTTTAAGAGTTTGAAGGGCCGCCATTTTGAACATTTTCATCTGATTATTCTGGTTAACGAACTCATCAAGATATTTCAACAATTAATGTTTGTGCCAAGTTTCGTCTCAATCCGCTGAAAATTAGGGTGGTTATGGCATTCACAAATAGCGTTATATATATATACAGACAGATAGATAAGTAGACACACAGAGGGAGAGAAGAAAATGTTTTGCTCCCTTCTCGCACCTGTGCTGCGTCAGAGCTAAACCGGGCCTCTTTGCAAAACGTATTGACCAGCCTAACCTAAACACAAGCCTCTTACTTGCTAACGTAGAAACGTGGTCGAGAGGTGTAAGGTATGTAGAAATTGTATTTTTAATAACCATGAGCATGGATTCGAACCCCTCCACTTCCATGTTTTTCTTTTTACTTTTTGCATCTACGTCGGAACGTTCAATTTTTATTCTTTGCTAATTGCAAATGGCGTTTACATTCAAAATACGAGGAATTTTGGTGGCATTTGTTCGGATATTCTTCTGTTTCGAAATGAAGAAAAGAATAAAAGCAATACGCAAAGACAAAAAGTATTACCAGTACTAAACATTACCAATAATAATTGCTACGAAAGACTAAATACGACCTCTTTTACCATCTCTCATGAGCTGTATGTATTATTTAAAAATGTCCTTGCCGGGAATTCGAACTGGCGTCCTTTGCATTTGTAAGCCAGTACCTTAACAAATACAGCAAGATCATGGCGTGGTAAACGCTTAGCTGTCGGCGTATTTATTGTATTTGTATTTTATGTTCCCACTTCGAAAATTTTTACTCTTTTTTCTCCATTTAACAGCTGCTTCTAGCTTTCTCTTTCGGTGTCGTCCTTTATTTACACTATGCACTATTCGTATTCACAGCTTGTGTCCCTCTGCAATGTCTTATTCAGATTAGACTTTTCTACTTGCCCCTCAGTAAACATTTGATTGATTTAATTCTCATACTCTCCACGGATGGAGCGCAGGAATGCCAGACTCGAAAAATAGGTGTACATTTACTTTCCTGACAGATGTTACGTGTACGTGGCTGCATCGATATTTTCGTTTTATAATTAAAATAAACTGGAATTCTTTCAATAAATGAAGTAAGTCCTAGAAAAGTTTCAATACTTAAACTATCGTACTGTACCAATCTTCTCGAAATTGTACGTACTTCAACCCAACAGAAACAGACACAAAAATAAAAAGTCATCGTTGACTCAAAACATCCGGATATATGCCTGTAAGGCCCACTGTCAAGTTTTTTTCAACTCTGTTATTGGCAACTCTGCTGCTTTCACTATCAGTCAGGTGACTTCCAGATAGGATGAAAGTGCATAGTTATTGAAAAGATGCTAGTTAAGTGTTACGAGCTAAAGTGTAGTGCAAGTGGTCATCGTGTAACGAGTGTGGTTTAAGCTGTCATTTCTTGTTACTGTGGAGTAATATTTTCCGGTAAATAAGCAAGTTGTGGAGTAGCGCCTGAGCACAATGCCTACCGTAATTTCAAAATATCTTGTTGAAACAAACATTGTGCGTAAAGAACATATAACTAGAAGTGCTGTTGTTTTAGCTGTGATATTGTATGGTTTGAAGATAGGTCATCCATATCTTCAACACTTATATAAGCAATCACATAATTTGAATAAGTTATCTAAACTGGATATAAACGTTATTAACAGTAGTAATTCATTCACAAAAACAAGAAAGAGATCGGAGTCCAAGAATGATATATTTACCGAAAACTCGGAGACACCAACTAAGAAGCAATCTCCAGGTGTTAATAGAGACTTCTTTATGCAGCTTCAGAAGTTAGCAAAAATTATGATTCCTGGTTTGTGGACAGTAGAGGTTGGTCTTCTGTCGATACATAGCTTGTCATTAATAACAAGGACTTTTCTGTCTATTTATGTCGCTTCCCTAGAGGGACAAATTGTTAAATACATTGTTAGAAAAGATATAACAAATTTTGCCTTAATGCTTTTGAAGTGGTTTGGAGTTGCAATTCCGGCAACATTTATAAATTCCATGATACGTTTCTTGGAAAATAAACTTGCGCTTGCGTTTAGAACTAGGCTTGTTCACCATGCTTACAAGTTGTATTTCAAGGATCAGACTTACTATCGTGTATCTAATTTGGATGGACGAATTGAAAATGCAGACCATTGTCTAACAGATGACATTACTGCATTTGCTGCGTCTATTGCCCACTTGTACTCACATATTACAAAACCTCTTCTGGATTGTGCTTTAATTGGTTTATCATTGGCGAGGACAACAAGAAAAATGGGCGCAACTATAATACCAGGTAGTGTATAATTTGTTTTCTTTTCTCCCAATATTGGGATTGAGGCTTGATTTCAGATATTGCATCCTGGGTGCAGGTGTTTGTAGTCTTACGAGATGAATTCCTGTAGTACCATTGGATAGTAACGGAAAGTTCTAGAACACAGGTCGGTTAATGTTCCGTTAAGGGGGTCCAGTAATTTCTTTCACACGAAATTTGCAATTTCTGCTCTTCTTTCCATTGATTTTCGTTTGATTACATAATATAACGTTATGTTAGGTTAGGTTAGCTTTGGACCTCCTTAACGGAACATGGACCCTAAAGGGAAAGGGGGACCAATGTTCTAGAACCTTGCCGGATAGTAACTTATTTCATACGCTTACGGGAGGCAGAATGGGTCGATCTGTAATTTATTGTATAAGTGTGGTAGGTTTTGGGGTCTCTTTCGTTAGTCCGTATTCTGAGGCGGATTGTCATGAAAGTAGTTCATTAGTAAATCGTTAAACGTGTCACATATTTATTAAAATAGTATTGCTATTGTTATTTAGTCCCGCAGGGATGCTATTTTTAGTGCTCTCGTACTAGATTGTGATTTTACTATTGAACTAGTGATCTAGTGCGTACTGCGGGTAAGTCTAGACATTCTAGTGAGTTTGCGCATTTCATTTCTGATGCAGACAAATGACAAGGAGATCGTTTTTAAAATAACAGGAAGTATATGCAGTTCAAAACGAACAAAAACTTATTTTTTTCCTTTGACTGAATGAAATACCCTGGGTACAACCATAGATAAACAGCGACTATCGACGTTCCACTACCTCCTTTTGTTAGCCGACATGAGATGAGTTGGGATTGAGGGTTGCTTAGAATAAGTCAGTCGGTAGTTTTCTGAAGCAGTTGGAAAGATAATTATCTGGTACATTCGCGTTTTGTCACGCACCCATGTACAGTCTCTTTCCCGATGAATTTGAACAACATAATATGACTAATACGTATATACCATAAAATAAATAGAGGCAGCCCAAACTAGAGATCTAGCGATGCAAGGGCTTGGAAAAACGGCTTTTTTTTTGGGAGGGGGGGGGGCGAAGTCGTTATTTCTGTTTTTTTTTCTTTCTTCAAAATTGTGCTTTAAATTGATAATGGAGACTTTGTTTCGTTTCTCTACAGCAAAAAAACATTAAATTAGTGGTTGATTAAGATAATAATATAAAACCTATAAAATAAACCATGAATTTCGGATAGATTTTTCAAACAATTTTAATTCTTAACATATTTACATTATGAATTCCAAAGGATTAACCATTGTATATAATAATTTTTAACCTCTTATAGGTAAGAGTGCACTTTCTGCATCATAGGAATCGTTTCACCTGATTCTTCGGAACAGTAAAAAGATGAATTCCCAAATATGATTCCATTATTCGGAGCAATCGGAAAATAAATTCTTGACATATTTTGGAGACCATCTAATGAGCAATCGTTATCCAAGTTTGCACCAGTAATGCACCCACATAATGTAAAATTAATACACTGAGGTACATCACAACAGCGACAACTGGTTCACGATTGCTAACCAAATGATCTACCACACTCACCAAGAATTTACTCTTCAATTGCTACGAACAATGCAGATATCCTTGGGAACTGATACTTAAATATTCTGAGAAACCAATTCAGGTGAACTATCAATTTTGAGATCTAAATGGGGGGCTACCGCCCCACCTCAAACCCCCCGCTCAAGAACCAGTAAAGGAAACATCCAAACCAACAGTAAATAATAAAACCAGTACTGTACTTCTAACGTAAGAAGTTAGATAATAATAAATAAAGTAACACTCACCACTAATTATAAATCAATGCAGCATGACGATGAAACATGAAATACATCCCACCAATAGGAAAAGCAGTAAAGCTTTTCTTCCATAAGTAATAAGAGAAAGGACTTCGGAGCATTCGACCAACATTGAGTTTGCGTCTGCCGAACAATTTCGTCCACCTCAACTGTTAGTCTAGGATCTCCGATAAAGTCACTAGAATTTTTAACAATTGTTTCAAGACACACGTCTCTGCAGAAACACAACCAATCCAAAACGGTGTGCGGACTGAGTTTCGAAGAAATTCCAGAACACTCGTTGATAATGAAATCAATTAGTAACATAAGGAAAAAGAGAGAGAGAGAAAACCTCGATAAAGATAAATTCACATTATCAAGGAAACTTTTTTTCTCAGCAGGGTGTCTATCGGTCACGAAATCAGAAAAGGGTCATGAAAGTCAAGAAATTTAGCTTTCAGGTCACAATTTTTTTTTTTTTTTTTTTTTTTTTGTACAAATATAAGTAGAGATTTGAAAATTTTATTCTATAAAAAGTCAAAATTATATCACGAAATATTTCTGTGCTCGGCTTTAGACGCTACTAAATTACAAGCAAAGCACACTTCTATCACATGCATGAAAATTCAGCCTTATTCGCACCTAAATTCGCTGTTGAGAATGTTACGAAATGTTATGGTTTGGTAAAGAAAAGGTCATGAAAAAGTCATGAGATTTCATTTTGGAATTTTAGTAGACACCCTGCATACAGAAACATGCTTCTAAAAAGCCGAATATTTCCTATTATGACATGATAACAAAACAAATAACCGTCCACTATTAACAAATTTTGCAAACACATTCAACATTCAAGCATAGAGCATGATCAGTCCAAAATACAGGAGACAATATCAGAGCCACCAACCGCTAAAACTTCAAAACATTATCAACAAGAAACACCGATTCCGTACCTGCCGAACAAGTAATTCTGTCACTGGATGCGGCATTGGAGGAATAACTGATTCTATTCCTCCAATGCCACATCCAAGACAGAATCACTTGTTCGGCATAAAGTGTCCTCTTATATACAAAAGTATTTTTTTTTTATAACCCTTAAGTACACGCGCGGGGTGTTCACAGACTCCCCAACCAGGTAACTTTTGTGTTTGCTAGCCAGAAGTCCTGATGAAAAAATATTAAAAATGTCTCAAAACGAGTTCAAAAAATCTGATTGCAGCAAATACTTTTAAAAACATGTCTACATTGTCTTAATTATTAAAAAAATACATTTTTATTGTAATAAAACAAATATCAATTTTTGGGGTCTACTGGACCTCCGCGCGAATATTAGTGTTACAAAAAGGGCACGAGTACTTACGGGTTAAGTGATACACAAATAACCTGCAAAATTGTATGTAGTATTTTTACTTCAAAATATCATACACCATCTTTTTGAAGCAAAATAAGGTAAAATATGAGAGAAATAGATTTATGTAATGCTCTTAAAGGCTGCACATCAAGAACTTCGTTTCGGTTGGTTCTGTACATTCTTGATATTTTTCAGTTAACTTTCAACTTCCACATACATTGTATGAATAATTCAAAGAACTTTTTCATTCATTGATCACATACGTAATAATCTGTTACAACCCATCAGGAGCTTCGGACTTCCAAAATCGGTAAAGTTCCGAATTCTGTAATGCACTGACTTCTCCTTAAGCTTGTTCAGAATCGGGAAAGTACCCAATTTCTTATTCGTAGGTCATATGCGTAATAGCCTGTTCGTCTGAGCGTGTGATTTCCTATGTTCTAGAACAGCGTGTCCCAACCTTTTTCAACTTTGGCACACTACGGGTGTTACTTGGATTCTCGCGGCATACTTATAGATGATATTATTTCTAAATATAAAACACTGGTATTTTTTCTGTGATTATTGATCTCCTTCTCACAGGGAAGAAAGCTCCATCACTGGGTTTTCTCAGTGGTAAATCATTATGCTTATTTTTCATTCTAATTTAAAAATAGAGAACAATTGTAATGAAATATTGGACAGATTTTTAAAATGACGCTTTCTTTTTGAAAACTGTATCCAACCTTTTACTAAGAAGGAAGATCACTAAATAACGAACGAACAAACAAATCTCTCTTACTTTTAAAACACAAATGTGGGTAATTTGTCCAAAGGATTGAATGATATTTTAAATTTTCAAGTTACAAATAGTCTGCAACAATAAAGAAGCAATAATGGTCATAACAATAATAACCATTTTTTTCAACATTAGAAATGTACAGAACAGTAACACGGTATGAAATTTAAAATTGTAGATTCATAGTAGAGGTTCATAGTAATGTGAAATACAAATATACATTTTACCCTACGTTTTGCAATTTCATTGCTATAGAATTAATAATTTTGTTTCGATTCCTCGCGGCACACCGGTTGGAAGACGCTGTTCTAGAACATATAACCACCTCCATTTACCCAGTCCTGAAGGTTTCTCAATTTTTAACAAGAGGAATTCAGAATATTACGAAACACACCTTTTTTTTTTTTTTTTTTTTTTTCAGAAAAGAAAAATTATGGAATACATTTAAGAAGAGTGGAAAAAATCAATAATTGTTCCAATGCACAGGGAAGGCGACAAAACTGACTGTAATATTTATCGAGTCATTTCTCTTCTGTCATCTTCCTATACACTCGAAGATTGATCCCATTCGCAGATAAAATTTTTGAAGATTATTAGTATGGATTTAGGCGAAATCGATCAACTATCGACCAAATATTTACCATTCGGCAAATACTCGAAAATATTACCCAGTAAATCACCTGCTTATTGATGTGGCTTATGACTGTTAGAAGGGAAACAAAGCATTCTACAGAATTTAGTATACCGAAAATGTTAGATTAATTAAAAAATGCGTTTAAATGAATCTCAGAGTAAAGTCCGAGTAGAAAGGAAATCTTGTTCACGAGCTTCCACGTCGAGAATGGCCTAAAACAAGGGGATGCGTTATCGCCATTATTATTTAGCTTTATTCCGGAATACGCTATAACGAAAATCAAAAAGATAAAAAAAAGCCTAAAGCTTTATTCACCAGGTTATGGAGTATGCTGATGATGTAAGCCTGATAGGAGATTAAAGAACAATTGAAAGAAGAGTAGAGGCTTCATTAAACACTTGCAGCTACATTAGTTTACAAGTAAATGCAGAGAAAACTAAATACAAGGAAGTTCACCGGGATCGTAATACGGCAAGTTATAGATACGTCAAAAATCAAATAATACTTTCGACAAACTGGATACTTTCAAATATCTAGGATCAATATTACCAAACCAAAATCCACGAAAAAATTGAATGTCAGCTGAAATCAGGAAATTCATGCTATTATTCAGTTCAAAATATTTAGTCGTCGCCAATTCTGTCGAGGAATTTAAAGCTTATAATCATGCCGGTTGTGCTTTTGGTTGTGAAACATTGTCGCTTACGCTGAGGGAAGAATGTAGTCTGATAGTGTTTGAGCTTAAAATTCTGAGACGAATATTTGGACCAAGAGGAACGGGAACGGGGAATGGTGGAAATTTCATAACGAAGAAGTACATAATTTATATTATTTACCAAACATCGTTCTGATGATCAAGTCTAGGAGGCTCAGGTGGCCGGGTCATATAGCTAGAATGAAAGAAGGTGGGAACGCTTTCAAAGTTTTAACTTTAAATCCAATCGGAAAACGTCCATTAGGAATACCTAGGCGCAGATGGGAGAACAATCTTTAAATGGATCTCGCAGATATAGGAATACGGAGTAGAAACTGGATCGATTTGGGTAAGGACCAGGGTTGGCTGGTTTAAACCATCTGGTTTTTTCAAAAAAAAAAAAAAAAAAAAAAAAAAAAAAAAAAAAAAAAAAAAAAAAAAAACTGGTTGAAACCAAAAAGCGAATAATGTTCCTAAAAGTGTAAGTGTTCGTAAAATCTTGATGGACACACATTTGTGGGTTATCACGTTTCACTCCCGTATATTATTCGTATTATATTCAGACGTAAATTCCTCATTCCTTACTCAAAGGGATTATACTACAAAAGCAACTTTTTTTTGTATAAGTTTATGAATATTTCTTATGTGATTTTTTTTATAGTTTGTTATTATTATTATGCAGTTGCAATCAAAGAAAAATTCTAAATATTATTTCGTTCTAATAATGTTTACTATTGATAAAATACATCGAAATGCCGTACTTTGGGGGGGGGGGGGGCGTCATACAAACCGCACGAGAGGCATTTTTGAAATCAGAAGTATCTCTGGTATCTTTTATGTATAAATGGGTCAAAGTGGACTCAAGTAATTCGTATTTTTATTCACTTTTCGTACTGATACGCAAAGTAAGTCGTTGTATTTCTTTAACTTAGAATAATAAAAGTCGTAGTGAACTAATTTCGACATTAGTTCTTTTGTACTCTGCAGTATTTTGAAATTGTCCATATGTAAATCTGTATAATGGTTTAACTTGTGCAACTATTTATCTTTTTGTCCTTCTGAAATGACTCTTGATAATTATATTAACAAGTATGTAAAGATCAGTACAACGTATTTTTATCAGGAGTCCTTCGTGAGTAGTCGGCAGACGTATCGCAGTTGTGGCCAATTAGTCCCGGTTTCGAGTCCAAATGAAGGACAGTTTTCCTCAGATGTAAGCCGAGAAGCGGTTGAATTCCGTATGTGACCTCTCCCAACATACATAATAATAACAGCAAGGCGAAACAAACTTATTTCTGTCCATCTGTGATATAAATACATAGAGCAAATTATTTAAACCAAAAAAAACCTGGTTTTTTGGTTTTTTCAATAAAAGCCATGGTTTTTGCCAACCCTGGTAAGGACAGAACTCAATGGAGAGCTTTTGTGAACGCGGCATTGAACCTTTGGTTTCCATAAGCCGTAGAAAGAGAGGATACATTTAAGGTAGCACAACTGCTCAACAAACGTGAATAAGTGATTAGCTTTTCCGCTTCTATCAGGAAGTCCGGGATTCAACCTCGCATTCGACCATTTTGACAAAAGTTTTTCTTAATTCCATCTGTGACTGTAGAGATAGTGCGTGTACTGTGAGTCCTGGCCGACTTCCTTACTTATCGTTTTTAAATTGTTATTATTACTAATTACCAGCAGTGACGGATTTGCGAAGGGGCTTAGGGTGGGGATTGCGGAATTATGAAATTTCTAAAATAAACGAAATATTAGTTAGTTTTGCCTTTACTCATATACTTCAAGCTTACATCAAATAAAAATTAGGAACTTGAAAAAGACTAAACGTTAATAAGAAATACACCTCTCAAAATACTTTTCTAAATCCGCCACTGAGTATCAGCATAAAATTGTCTTCAAGATTGTATCCGGAAGATTATTGCTGAATATACAAACAAAACGAAATATTAGTTATGCCTACTTATAAAACTTCAAGCTCCTCTCGAATAGAAATTAGGGATTTTTAGAGAAAAAAATAAATAAAAAACGAACATTTATCAGAGAAACCCCTCCCAAATACTTTCCTAAATCCGCTGCTGATTATTTTTATAAAATGGTATTTAAGGTTGTATCCGGAAGATTATTATTAAATCATGGTACAACTGCAGTATAACAGAAATGTGAAAGTACGCTCTAATGGATGTATTGAAAAACATAAGTTTAATTATCTGCTAGAAGCTATAGTACTAAGCTCTAAGAAACGATACACGGATGACTAAAAATGAAATGATCTAGAGTAGAAAAAATGTTGATAACTCAGAAGTTAAAATAAATTAAATAGCCTCTAAAATTGCCCTCAAATACTACGTATTTTGTTTATTTTAATTAATAAAACACGTGCTCCATCCATTATGTTAGTGAATTCCAGAGCGAAATATGGCATTTAGTTCATTGTATCTTATTTAATTATAGGGTATACTATAAGAAAGTTATTTAGATAGGAAAATCATGAAAATGAAAAAAAAAGCCAAAATTCCCGTTGTTTCAAAAAAAGCTGGTTTTTTATGTGCAAGAGACAATTGATTAAAAAAAGTCGGCTTTTTTTTTGCATTTTCATCTGTGACAAAGTTATTCAGAAGCATAGTTTGATGCAAGCATTCTAAACTTGCCCCACCCTGACGTTTTATCTGTGTAACAATTTCTGATCTCAGGAGAAAATGGGAAGATTTTACTTTGACTCGGACAGTGACTTCAATCGGTTCTTAGAGGTTCAGTCACTTTCTGGAACTGTTTTTGCCTCAGTCATTTGTTGGGATTGTATGTGCCTTTGGTGGGACATCCTTGGTTGTAAGATAGGCGGTAGTTCATATTTTTTCCACTAGGTGTCTGTCTACAGTCATACGGTAGTTTATTACTATGATGTCACCTGCTCAGTCTTTTTGCAGTTGGTGTGTGTCAAGTTTTGCGCTGGTGAAATGTACGTAGAAGCGCGCGTGTTAGCAAATGCGACTAAAAATCCGTTTAATGAATTTGATACAAAGAATTTGAACGTATCTTTTTTAAATAAGTTTATATTAGATTCGGATATTAATTGCTATCGCTTTGTAGCATTGTGTGGTTTAATTGAGTTAGAGAAAATCTATGATGATGTGGTCGAAGGCTGAAGCTATTTTCGACGCATGGTAAAAGTGGACGTCCATTGGTTTTCTTTCGTACTTCTTACGCACTTCAGGCATTGTGTTCATAAACACAAACATACACACATACACATACTAAATTTATATTTTAGGTATAACAATACGTAATTTTCAGAGAATAAAAGAAAAAATATCAGGTTGTATTAGCTTTAGATTTTTCCTAACTGTCCTTAACCTATAAAATGTGTCATACATTTATATTTATCAGAAATGAAATTGTTATTTACTAAGGCTAATCTAACCTAACGAAAGTTATAATAGAATATTCGATTCGTATGCGCAACGGAAAATATCAAAAGATTTCAAGTTCTTGTTTCAGCAGCAAACCAAGAGTAAAAGAAAATTTAACACTGTTACTGAACTGCAATTTCACACTATGTTAAAAAAAAAAAAAAATTGTACTACATATGTATATTTAGAGTTGTATGAACTTAAATCTATGAGCAGTATTCGAAATTATAAAGCCGGATTATCATGACTATTTATTCTTGCCAATCATTAAATAAGTACACAATAACAGATATTAACAAAAAAAAAAAAAAAAAAAAAAAAAAAAAAATGTTGTTATTCCGAATATTTGCCTACGTCGCAGTATTTCAAATATCATACATTTTATGTGACTATGTTGTTCCATTAGTATAGTACAAAATCATTGTCTAGATTCTCAGAAGTTCAGCACTCTTCATTAATATACATTAAATCATGATACATCAACAGAAGAAGATAAAAAAAAAAAAAACATTTACAAAAATGTTAGTCATCCATCCTCTCTACTTATTTACAAAAATATTATTATATGGACGTTCGTTAGGTTTAATCGATAACTACTACTGTCATTCATATTTCAAATAAAGCAACAGACATAAGCCCGTATTACTACTATTATACTTTCATTTCAACTTAAAGGTGAGTAAGTAACATATACTACTATGTTTTGGCTTATGCATCAGTTAAATAACACATCTATTATGACGAGCAGTACTATTAATGGAATGAAAAATGAAATATTAACAAATGATCAATGAAAAAAAAAAATTACATCTACATCTATATGACAGGGCCTACATATCGTCAATGATACCAGAACGTCATTATCAAAACTGTTATCATTTCAGATTCACAATTCAGCTTCAAAAGTGATGGATACACATGGCAAATAATATTTTATCTAGTTTAGTCGAATAGTGGCAAGTTGAGTGATATTTGATTAATCTACATTCACCTACGACGAGACAAATATGCGTTAATATAATCGAAGTAAATTTTACGACGAACAAACAAAACATATTCAGGGACATGATCAAAGTAAAACTATACCTAAACTATAATGCGATAAAACATATTTGTAGGCACGGTCAAAGTAAAATTCTACCAAGTCAGCCTAATCTATGACATAATAGAAACACACACTTTCCCAAGACGATTTTTCAAATGGACGTATTAAAAGTAACAAATTTAATAATTCGATCTCATTTCGATTTTATCAAATATATTTAGGAATGGACAAAAATGTGGTGAGTTATGAAGACGCGTGACGCACTCTTACTTATCTGCACATGTTGGTTTCGAAGATTTTCATTTCATAAATTATCATACTGTCTAGAATTGAAAAAGGAAAATTTGATATTACCAGTTCTCCAACGTTTTTTTTTACTAGAAGCTTACACAAACTGGCCCCCTCAATCTTGGATTATGCAGGCTCAATCTTGGATTATGCAGGAGAGGTTATGTTTCGTCCAACCTGCGAACTAAAACACCGAATTCCCTTTCCTCAGGCCACCAGCTCGACGTTCTACGATTATAGAAGGTAAATCCCGTAGTCTGAAGCGACGGATTTCGACGACTACACCTCCCGCCTCATTACTTTATAATTATAGTAATGGCGAAGGTGATATTCGGTGGCCTTTTGCCGAAAAAAATGTTACATTCAAATTTTGAGTCAGGCTCCTCTCATCTTGCCAAAACAATTAACTAAGTTAGGTCTAAACAACAATTTCACCACTGTTATAAGGCCAAAATAAACGTTTTGGTTACGAAATTTCTAAAGGTTTTTGGAGCACTGACACGGCCACCGTCTAGTCACTATAGTACGTAAGGATTCGCTGCGCCTTCCTTCTCTCGGAACCAGGCCTCGATAAACGCGTTTTTCAATATCACATACTCGACTATAACTAAGACAATTTTATAACAATTATATCACAGTAAAGAGATCTAGCCACATAAGCAGTAATTATATATATTAAATTTAAATTTTAAATTATTGGGAATAACATATAAAATAAAATTTAGAACTCACTTATTCTTTCCTTTTCCGTGTTTATTTGTTATCAAAGCAACAAAATGTTTCATCCATTTCCTGGTCGCCGTCTTTCAAAACTAGCATTACGTCTGCATCAAATAGCGATTCAAACGCCCTCTTGCGGTAATAGCAAGAACTACCACTCTACTATCAACAAAAGAACGGCATATACAAAGCAGAAGTTGTATTTCATTTCCATCGTTTTATGAGTTTGTTTATCAACAAGGTAATTAGGTTTAGTTAGATATTAAGCTTGTTTTTAAGAATATCGTATATGATAAGAATAAAGACTCTTACGCATTATGTCGTAACTTGAACTAAATCTATAGTAACTAGCTTTAAAGAAACATTCGACTTTTGGATTAAGATTTATGGTGTGTGTTTCGTGTTTCATATCATAAATTAGCTTGAGTAGATATATCGCATCTGTGCCATTATTACGGACATCCTCTATACCAGTAACAAAGAAAACGAATTAGAATTGCTAAAGAATATAACAAACAACATAACAAGAATAATAAAACAATATGACTGGTACAGTAGCACCATACGGGGGCCAACCTCAGTACCAATGTAAACAACCGGTAAAACGGGTTGTTACATAGGTCTTTGTGAATAATACGAATACAAACTATGTTCCACTGATGAGTGAAAATAACAACACAATATTCACACCAATGCACTGAGATAATAGCACAAAAAATCAAAACAACCTGACAACACAAAAACTTTCACAGTAATGAGTAGGTATAAATGCGACGACACTGTTCGGTTACCATGGAAACAACCTAGTGTTTCCAAATGTATTTTTGTGCGTCTAAACCTATCCTCCCCTTCACATGTTGGTGAAAAAATGTCTTCTACGAAAAGACAAACATAGCTGGATCACGTTCGTTACTTTCCAACCACTCAATTTCTAAATCAGTCCTTATGAAAAGCTCATTATAACAATCTCTGTAATATATAGAGTATGTAGGTACATTTTTTCCTTATGTCAACAAATTTCCTACAAAGATCATTAGAAATTATACTCATTTCAGCCTGACATTCCAAATAATGTTTCATTGCCCTTGAACTTTAGAAGAGCCGTACAGACTCACTACTCTCTTCGCTTTCAATTCCACGAAAACCTACTCCCTGCGGCGATAGGGTGGTGGACCGGTTGTTGTTCCATGAAACCCCACTTCTATTTACGTAGCAAATTTGTCAAAAGGAGAGAATTGTGTCAATAAGTGGAAAAAGAAAAGAAGTATTCATTATTGTGGCAATAACTTTAGGCCTAGTGGAACTACGTTGTGCTGGAATGTTGAGGAGTAAAGTGAAGTACGATTATTTTTTTTAAATATCTAGTTTGTAAATATTTCAAATTATAATCTGATTCAGTCAGTGATAAAGTAATTCGATTCCCTTATCGTTCTGTCATGTGGTCGCTTTGATTCTTCTTGCTATGACGGTTCGCAACATTGTCGTCGAGTTACACGATGTTAGATCTGTCAGAGCTCAGGTTACGATGGCCCTAGTCTAGTGACTCAGTACGTGTAAATTTAATACATAATGGTGCAGTACTATCGCATCCAATTTGGATACGCAAAAGTACGCCGTAAACAAGTGAGGATAACGGAACGGAATTATGTGAAGGAAATGAGCTTGTTTTCGGAAGCAGCCACTATAAACAACAACAGCACTTCCCACTGGGTAAGCAATGAACTAAAAACAATTGAGGATTACAGTGCGTGTAAGTGCTTCTTGATGCTGCGAGTAGCCCATAAAAGAATACATAAGGAAGGATAGTGCCCCTTGTGAAGGATAATGTACATTGACCTTTGTACATAGAAAAATTGTGAAATTCATAGTATAACACGTGCTGGACCAGTTATTGTTCCCCTTCTCATCGGATGCACAGATTAGGTACAATCAGGTTTTGTTTCCTTTTGTGTTTGCGTGTGGAGTCAAAAAGATACGCATCATCGATATTAATGAAATTTGCGTTATTCGTTACAGGTTTGAACTTAAATTGACATAATCATTATGTTTTGCTATATGACATGTTCCCACTCCTAAACTTGCCCTGTAGGGCTAACCTACGTCCATGAAAATAAATGCGTTGTTTTCTCCACAGATAAAGTGTAAGGGCCAACCTTAACAAATCCGATACAATCGAATATTAAGTACATGGCAGTCAACGTTGTGCGCATTTAAGGCCATTCTTAAGTTTAATATCTCGGCTCTGTTTCCACCTCTTAAGATATTAGGCTTATGTCGAACAGATGAAGACCAAAACTAGGAACAGAACAGAATGTTTATAGGAGAAATGAGTTCATGTTACGGAAAGCTAATGTTGAGAGCTACTGCATCGGGTGTGAAATGTCAATTCTGAATTTCATACGTACTTATGTGGGAAATGAAAGCGAAATATTGAAGTTTCTTGCACAAATTCTTGCGGGCCTATCTATACAAACGGTAATAGTAAGTACAAACATAAATAACGAAATAAACCTAGCCTAGCCAGACCTGACCTAATCCAACCTAACCGAAACTGACCTTATCATAGGCATTTTTTTTTAAAAAAAGAAACAACTTTTTTTTTGGTAATAAATTCTGGCCCCTATCAGGCTGACATATGGCGAGATATTATTATGGTTTCTTATTATTTTTTATTGCCTAATACAGTGGAAAAATCAGCTGGAGGATGTTTATTTGCGTTGTGAATGGATTAACTTATGTTGCGTTTAAGAAGTCGTCCAAAACTAATAGTCATCAAAGTTCATCCACCGATCGTTGTCATAAAAACTCGTCCGACACAAATAGTAAGCAAAGTTCACCCACCGATCATTGTCAAGGTCAACTTCTGCATATTCGACTGAGAATGACACATCTTTTTGTTGTCAGTCAGGCAGTATTCATTCTACTTCTAAACAGACTATTAAACGTTACGTATTAGCAGATTGAGTTACTAAAGCTGAGGTATTTGGTGTTTACAAATTGTGATGAACCATATGTCTCTCCGAAAAGCTGAGCGTTGTGCATCAACATTTAAATTGATATTTTCTGACAGTGATATTGTAGAAAAAATGCAATTGCATCGAACTAAAGTGGGGCACATAATAGTGTTTGGAACTATTGTCAGATTTGCAACATACGCCGGAAAGTCCAGTGTTGTTAAGCATTAGTAGTTGCGGTCTTCATGTAGTTAATGGGGCGTTCAAAACTGACATGCAGAAGACAGATTGGGTTTTTTAAGTGTTTTGTATTTTATTCAAAGACTCGCCAGCACGAAGGTCGGACTACACCTATTACACTGAATCTGATATTTTCCCAAAGAAGTTTTGTGCTGTTAGATGGGTAGAAAACAGTGACGTTGCATCTCGAGCCTTAATAATGTTGTCTCATTTAGAAAAAATATATATTGCGTATGTCAAGAAGGACAAGAAAAGACCTAACTCGACAACGTTCTCATTTGTGGAGAAAAAAATTGCACGACAAAATGCTACCACCAAAATTAGTATTTTTCTCAACTATTGCTTCAATGGTGGAACCATTTCTGACCAAATTTCAAACAGACCAACTCATGGAACCCTTTTTGCATGAAGAGCTCACTTCTCTCGTACAAAGATTAATGGAAAAAATAGTGAAGGGTCATGTTCTTAATAAAGCAGGTGCATCTGTTCAAAAAATTGATATATCAGATCCAAATAATCTTCTTCCTGCTAAAGATGTGGCTTTGCAACTAGGGATTCCATGCATGGAATCAAGGAAATAACGGATCTAGACAAGCTAACACTGCGACGAACGTGCAGAGAAGCTATCGCAGCGATGATTAGTAAAATAATGGGTAGGTCACCATTGAAATACAAACTTACTCGAGCTATTTCGTGTCTCGATCCTGTGCTTATTGGTCACAATCTGACACAAGCGGAAAAGCGTTTTACATTATCTTTGGAGGAGATGGTAGCTGAACGATGGTTTACGGGAAGCAAAACAGATAAAATTATGGGACAATATCGGAAGGTATTTTCGTCAGCTAAATCTATTAATCAGTGCAAAACGTTTAAAAGAAAGGAGAAGCGTCTGGATGCATTTTATGTCGAACTTCTTAGCGTATTCAGTGAGGGCAGTGTACGAGAACTCAATGATTTTATACAATGTATTTTGATACTGTCACACGGAAATGCATCAGTAGAGAGGATTTTCTGTGAATTCTGAATGCATTTTTGAGAACCAAACAGGAGAGCCTTATTGCCATGAGACAAGTGTATGATGGTGGGAGTGCATTAGGTGGATTGGAGTCAATTAAAATCAGCAAAGATATGATATTTGCCGCCAGAAATGCACATGCTCGGTATACTGAACATTAGAAGAAAAAGACGAAGGATTTGAATGAAAAGGAAAAGATGGAAAAAGAGAGAAAACGTGTAACGCGAGAAAGACTGGAATTGGAAGCTAAAGAGGCAAAGGTAATTGCTGAGGCAGAGAAAGAAGCTGCTCTTGTGGAAGAAAAATTAATGTACTTATCGGGAAGTAATGAAAACAGGTAAGAAAATATAATTTCTTTCGATGGCATAATTTTATATTGTTCGGGTGGGAATAAATAATAATCCTTCCGCCTCTTTCGCAAAATATTCGTCTTTTAGTGCCCGTTATCCCGGGAATTTATCTAATAGAGCCGGGAAAACCGGGAATTTCAAAACGCTTTGAATGGACACCCTGATGAACCCCCCCCCCAAATTGGTATAAGTACTCTTCGGTACCCTAGAAACACGCCTGTGAGCATTACCGCTCCCCCCAAGCAACCCAGTTTTGAGGGTTGCCAACCAATTTCAGAGTTGCCCGTCACAGCGTTAGACGTATCTGTGCCACATTTTGCAGTAAGCTTATTATATCTATTTTCACTATACAAAAATTGATCCAAGCACTGAGAAGAAATACGGAGTTTCGAAAATTTATAATTAAGGGGAAATATACAATAATCTGAACAATAAATGGGAATTAGGATTTTTTTTTTATTGTTAATCAGAATTAACTACCAAAGAAGCAGATATAGTAATCCTGATAGTATTATAGGCCTACATGTAGTAATGTTATGGCACATAAAATAAATCTACGGTTTTGCTGTAATTAGATACTAACATCAAGTGTTTTTTGGAAACGTTCCTTACATTCCTTACTATACTTTTAGAGACTCTGGAGATAACTAGTATGTTCTGCCAGTAGCAGTTGTTATATCCTCTTTACACAAGATGTGAGTAAACGGAACACAACAGGAATCATTTTCAACCCAATCAATGAGGGAGATGGACCATGGGGATGTAGAAATTTTACTGATGCATCACCTTCATCACTGTTCACTGATTCTGTGAAACCAATATCCCAGTGCTCATCATAAGCACAAGCCACGTATGTATGAGCAGTTATACACTGGGCTACAGAGTTTCCAATACCATCGTCGAAATCAAAGTTAATACTATAGTCTTCATCCAAACTTGTACGCTTTGTTCCAATCTTGAATGGACCAGTGCAGTGTTCGAAGTTGAAAAAAAGCAGAAGCGGTATGTTTTATTACGATTTTGACTCGACATACCGGCTATCTAAATGTTGAAATACAATGAGCGTATGGTGTCTAAAAGATTGCATTTCTATTTACATACAACGTAAAAACTGAAAACTACTGTAGAGCTTCTCTTTAGTTACGGAGGGAACATGGAGAGATTTTGATTCACCGCCAACAACTTTCTGAAAAAAAAAAATAATAAATAAAAAATAAAAATAAAAAAAAATAAGTAAAAAAAATATCCCCTTGTGTTGTATTATAGAGAATTATACACGAAAATGCTCAAAAACCGAGTTTTTATATTGACAATTTCCTGCGGGAAAACTCTCGGACCACCACTCGAATGAGGAGTATTTCAAACCCTTGTAAGATCCGCCCCCATAGCAGACAACCCCTAAATCCGCTCATGTTCAAAACCCGACATTTATATGAATTAAAACAAGAAGACATACACATACGTACGAAAGAAACAATTCAATATGGCACATCATATAAACTAGATGAACTTCTTTCAAGACACCTCATTTTAAAAACAAAAGGTTAAAAAGAAAAGAAAATGTCGGTGTTGTCAACTTAGAAATAAATGCTTTTACGTGCAAAGATATTCGTCAATTACTGTGTTTAAAAATGGATTTATTAAAGGTATTTAGCATCTACTCTTCTGCAATGGTATGTCTTGATCACTGATAAACCACAGGTGGTATGCCTTCACCACTGAAAAACCAGAGGCAGTATGGCATACCACCGCATACCGTCTCACTTCGACCACTGGACCAGTGTTTTCAAAACAATGCATTGCGCGTGTCCACGGAATAGCTTTTGCTCTGAGAAATCTTTGTTGAAGTGTGGCACGAACAACAGGCATTTCTTCTTTGTGCACAAAGAAAAACTTGGTGCTAACGATGTTTTCTTCACAGAAACGAAACATAAGGGCACATGTATTTATTTGTTCAGACAATGGTCTCTGAATGCCTGCTTTTGTCACAACCCGCTTAACAATCAAACCAATTCTATCGCATGGGGTCTTTTCATGGCTGGTAGCAAAAAAAAAGACCATTTTGCCACCACACCATGGAAATTACTTGCGTTGAGGCAAAGATTCAAGAAGGCTTTGCAGATTTTATATCGAGCTCCACACTCATCAGTGAAATATTCCACTTTTGTTATGTGAGAAAAATGTTGTTTTAAATCGGACATTACCAGTTTCTGTTTTCCATATCATCTGAAAGAATGCACTAACTTTTGTGTTGAAGTGTCCTATCTAACTTAAAATGCCGCCACCGTATGAAGAGTACACTGTCCATAAGTCAAGTGATAACCTTGTGCTTCATCTTGTACTACAAATGAATAATTCTCACTGAAATCCATAAGTATTAAGGCAGAATGGTCATCTAGATCTTCTTTCCTCTGCCTCAAGTATTTTGCTTGGCGTCTTGCGATGTACGAATCGGAAATAAGCTTGTGTATCTTTGATACAACGGTTTCAATTAATTCGTTCGCTGTAGAAATGTGCGAAATCAAGTCTACTCTGTCCGTTTATATATGTTATTTAAACTGAATAACATCATCAGGGTCAGAATCTGCAAACTTGTTTGTAAGAAACTCTGTGAGAACAGACGAATCACATTTGTCACATAAACCGACCATACAGGTTCTGTTATCGATATTGCAAACCATTTTCCGCGTTAGGTCTTTACTTGATTCTTCTGATTGCATTGAATCAAGTAGAAAGTCTATGTTCTGGTGAATGGTGCACACACATACTGAATGTGTTCCTGCTGATCCTGCCAGAACACACCACTTTGGTCTCAGACTTGCAAATTTTGAAAAGCTTACACCTACTTCGGGATTCTTCCGCTGGAACTCTGCAAACAGTTCGTTTAAATTGTACAAAACCAGCCTTTTCTGTTCATACACATTTTTTTCTGATGCTCACTTTATCCTTCTTGCCAAGCATTAGTCTGGTATATTCGTCGTCTTGGTAAAAATTTCGAATTAATTGCACAGTTTCTTCTTAATTTTTTCCCACGTCTAGGCTCAGGAACCGCAAGAATGCCTCATTTTTTCACCAACTTACGTGCTTCACGAATCATGTAATCTGACACACCAAATGTTTGTGCAGCTTTCTTCTTTGTCCATGAGGAAAGCACTAATGTTAGCATTTGAATCTTTGCTTGTTGATTTAGTTCAGGTAGTTTTCGCTTCATTAGTTCCATAAATCTATCCAAATCTTCAGCATTTTGCTGAATATTAGCTTTGTGTGTTTCTTCACTGGAGGAACTGCTAGCGGTTAATGCTTTCTCTTCCAGATTCAATACTCTGGCTAGCTACTTTGACGTAATTTTCTTTGCTTGTTTGACATTTCGTCTTCCATCCTGTACTTTACTTGAACTGGGAGCAGTATGAAGATTCAAAGGAGATATGTTCAGACTATGTAAGCTTGCATCGACGTCTTCACGATCATTTTCCCGGTTCTTTGTGTTTCTACGACAATAGTATCATCACTGGATTCACTGCTGTCTCTAGAATCTACCTTTTCATGATGTGATTTTAAACTTTTTGCAAATCTCACAATCTTTCGGCACACTGAGCACAGCTTCTTCCCGGGGCAATTAGCAGATGAATTTGTGCTTTACATTGTTGTGACTGTTTTATAGACACACTTCTCAGGCTTTGTGTTTTCCCTCCGTGACCAGTTTTATTGAATGGATTGCATCATTTCTTGAAATGTATGCTGAACCTTTTCATTAACTCATCTTTAAGTATTGCTGAGATGGTTTCAACTTCCTCAAAAGTTTCACATTTAAGAACTAATTGTTTCTGTTCACCATCAAGCAAGTTGATAATAGGTGTAATACTTTGAGGATCACCGTTTTTGAGAATACGTGTCAATTTTCCAACAGTACAGGAAACACCTTCCATCGTTGCAAGCACCGAACCATTCTAACACAACAAACTGTGAGAGAAAGTAGCTAGGTCAAGTGAAGTAATCCACGTATAATTCGTGTACTCTCGTATCCCTTGGTATCACTGGAAATCCTTTAAAAAGATGAAAATTAATCTTACCCTAATTAGTTGGGAGAATCGCGTTGGGATACAATAATTCTAACATTAACAATATATATTACATTATAATAGCAGCACAAGACTTTACATGTTATAGGTATACTAGCTGATACGCCCGTCGTTGTGCGGGGTAAATAGTATTTGGAAGATGTCCAAATACATTCACTAACTCTTGACTTTCGGAAAGATTAGGAGGGGTTGAACCATGTAATATATAGTGACATGTGCATTAGAAAAAAAACTATTTTCGCTATTGTTTGGAAATGAGAGCAGAGTGAATACGGGCTTTGAGCCCTACTTACAGGTTAATAGGGTGTCGAACACATAGTGTTTTGATAGTTCAGTAATTAGGTGCATTTGGTCCACTTGATTTTGTATATTTCCAATGTCACAAGTAATAATGCTAATATGGGAACAGCTACGTCTAACGCTGTGACACGCAACTCTGAAATTGGTTGGTAACCCTGACAACTGGCTTGCTTAGGAGTAGGGTACCGAAGAGTACTTATACCATTTTTTTTTGGGGGGGGGGGGGTATATGTTAAGTCGTATGGAAGTTATTGGAAAAAGTTTATTTCACAATCAGTTGGCAACAGTGACTAAGATATCTCCTCAGTGCTTGGATGGTCCTTCACAACTTTTGTATATGTGAAAATAGATGTAATAAGCTTTCAAATAATAATAATAATAATAAAAAAAAAAAAAAAAAAAAGAGGAAAGAAAAACATTGAAATCCATGATGGGGATTTTGAGAAATACGTAAAGGTTTACAAAATGGCGTTCTAGTTTTTTTTCTCGAAATGTCACTTTTTAAATGACTATAAATTTTCTAACAGTTCTATGGAAAGTTTTAATTTTTTTCATGGTAAATAACTTAAAGACAATCTGAATAAAAAATAATAGTTTCTGGGATTAATAGGAACGGAAATATGAATTTTTTATTCTTACAAAACGCGGGAAATATAATGTCGCGATGATAAAATGGATTTTCTTTCCATTTTTGAAATGGAATAACTTCCGAATCGCTGATGCTATTGCAATAAAATTTACATGTTTGTAGCCAGCTTAAAAAGTTCTATAATACTACCAAATTTCATCCAAATCTGCGATAGTGGGTTAAATTTCCCAAAAGTTTTGGTTGAATTGACGTGGAATGACCTAATGTTTATTTAAGGTTCGTGTATATGTCCTTAGGGCGAAATATACTTTTAAATATTGCATAAGCTAGAAGAAGAAGAAAAAAGAGAATGTAGTTAAATTCTTCTGAATAGTATTGAAGTGTGTGTTGTTTATTCGAAGTTTATAGGCTGATTAATGTTATGACAACGAATATATATTGTTTGAGAAAAATATAAAGATGATAATGTAACTAGGTGCTCGTTTTAAATTAATTACAGAGGATATAACTAGTTGGATTGATCTGATGTCTTTTTACTCAAGTGTGGAATAGTGTATAATATATAAGTATCTGTAGATACAAAATCTGATGTAACGAACTGTGGCAAATTGTATAATCGAAAATTCGATTACATAATTTAAATGATGTTTATCATCTAGGAGCATTAGAGTATAACTGTCTTCGATTATATTGTAAACATTTTATATATCAAGACGGATTATATTTTATTACGTAACAACAAAAATGTGCATCGAAATACCAGTATGAACCAGCAAGACGCTGAAAGTAGTCTCCATGACAGCAGTACACACCAATACAACAGCTTCTGATCCAACAACCACTTTGATAGAATTAGTGCAGCAACTTGGACAACAGTTAAATGCAAAGATGGACCAGACTGTTGCTCAACAGTCAGAAGCCAAAATAGAACAAATTGCAATTCTCAATCACAGTTAAATACTACAAGATGGCGGCACTGGTAGGTAAGAGTTTTGAGGCTCCCCGTGTAGAGAATAAAAATTAAGTGTGATATTTGTGACAAAACCGAAACAAATAGTGCTCAAAAGGTATGTAAACCATGTGAAATTAAAATTAGAAACAAAAATACAATAATCACAAGAGCAACATCAAGAAAAATGTTGAATTCCAGTTCAACAGTGACAAATGACAATCAATGTGTATTGGAAATGTAACACACCTGAAATACTAAGTGTATTAAATGAAGAACTATGTGCTTTAAAGTGTGATGTGGAATCTCTGAAAGTTGAAAACACGGAGTTAAAAAAGAAATTTAACGAAGTAATTATACAAAGTGACTCTGTAGTACAGGATAAGACACAGGTACGACATGACAAAAGGGGGGGGGGGGGGGCGGAAAACATGGTATTTGAAAAAGGTAATACGCTGAATGAAGGAGATCTATCTACAACGTTATATTCTGTACCAGTGAACAATAAGTCTGATGTTCTATACAGTGAAATAGTAGAAAATTCAAGTGCAAGGAAGAACTGTGCTCTTGCACACTCAAGAAAAATAACGGTCAATATGCAAGGGAAAATTTCATCTCAAAATCATCATTGTTTGAACATAGGGAAGAAAAGTGAAAAGAAACAAAAGAACGTCGCCCAAGAAATGAAACAAAACTCCGAGGTAAAAAAAAAAAAAAAAAAAAAAAGTAAGTCCGAGTAAATTGCAATTAAGTAACAAACGACGCGTTTTGATTCTTGGAGATAGTCATGCTAGAAATATAGCTAACCTACTACAAGAAAGCTACAGTCAAGTCAGTGGTGCCCACCCCCTTATGTCCATGACGCACCCCCCCCCCCCAATTGTCTACCCGTAGGTGTTCTTCCATGAAAAAAATCTTCTTTTCGATTAATTTTTACACTCCCTCAAACATATTTATACAGATTTTTACCCCCCCCAATATTTCAATGACGCACTTTGCGTCATAGCCCCCCCCCTTGTGGGCACCCCTGAGTCAAGTTACGATGTGAGCTGCATTACGAAGCCTGGGGCCGGAACCAGCGAAGTGTTGAAAGATTGCGTATCGCTATCAAAAAAAAAAATGACCGTGAAAGACACATTAATTGTGATTGCGGGAGGAAATGACGTGGCAAGGAATGATGGTCAGGAGGCAGTGCGAAACTTGTACAAGATGCTGAGTACGTTAACAAAGACTAATGTGTTTGTGTTTGTAGTGGGAATTCCATACAGACATGATCTGGCAGAAAGTTCATGTGCAAATATACTACTGAATTGTACCAGTCGTAAAATAGCAAAGGTATGTAAGTTTTTCCCAAATGTAAAGTACTTCGATTTGCAGTTGCTAGATAGGTCACATTTCACAAGACATGGGCTACATTTAAACAGCAATGGGAAGCACCATATGTGTAATAAATTTGTTTAGCTCATAATCTCAGTCTACTACCTCAGGTGATGCAATACCTCTAGCTCATGCTATTTTTTTAGATCAAAAGAGTTTAATGATGCAGACTTAGCCAAAAATCTGCAACCGGTTATAGCAAAACAGGTTAATGTAAAACAAAACCACACTATTGATTTTAAAGTGGGGTACTTAAATGTTGAAGGGATCAACAATAAACGCGTAGTTTTAAATTACTTTGGGAATGATAATAATTTAGATGTCTTAGGTTGAAGTGAACTTTGTTACAAAGAAGATGAAATTGTGTTTAATAAATTGGATGACTATGTACTTGTTAATAGTTTCTGTATGAATCACCGTGTTCACGGTGGGGTAGCAATTTTTGGAAGAGACAAGCTCTCACTTAAGTGAAGAAATTAGACTTTGACTTTCTGTGTACTGAAGTCGATTTCGAAGCCACAGGTATCGTTATTAATTGTCTTAAGTTGGTTTTCGTATCACTATAAAGATCCCCAAACGGTAATTCAATAGTCTTTCTAGATAGGCTCGAGGAACTGCTAAACTTATTGAGTAGGACTAGTTTTAGAAATTTTAAGATAGTCATAGGTGGTGATCTAAACTCTGATTTTGACGTAACAACAACAAAGAACAGTATAGATAAATTAAAAAATTTAAGGCAGTTTAATTATATTATTACAAATATGAAGCCAACAAGAGTCTAGCTTGCCTTGATAACATATAAATTTCATTTTATGTCAAACTCATTGTGATGTACCAATATTTCCTTTTTCTGATCATGATTGTGTATGGATAAAATTGGATAACGCACTATTAAGTAAGGAGGTTGATATCTTGTCCACAGAATGTAAAATAGTTGTCTCTAGGCCAATCACTGAGGCTAAAATATCTGAGTTTAAGAATTCACTCTGCAACATGAATTGGTTTGAATTGCTGTCGAATTACAATGACTCTAATGCACTGTTTGAACGCTTCTTGAATTTATTTATGTATAACTTTGACATCTTCATCGCACAAAGAATTTGTAAAGTTAATCAGAGCCTACTTAAAAAGCCACATGAAGAATATAATTTCACGTGGTATACCCCTCAACTTTACTCAATGAAGTGTGTGGTGATGTTACATTTAAACAAATATAAGAGAGAAAAATGAAGTAACTAGGTCAGTCTATCTGAAAGCTAGGAATACATACATGTATAAGCAAGCTGTTAATGAAGCAAGAAAGCAGTATACTTTGGCAAAAATCGAATCGTCTGTTAATAAGTGTAAACAAGCTTGGAATGTAATTAATTCTATAGTTAAGAGTATTCGGGACTGTCTTTACCCCAATTCAGAAGAATCCAATTCCAATTCAATGGAACAATCTGTAAATCCTATACACGATAGTTTTGTATTCAGAAATATATTTCCCCAAGTAGTTCTCAACATTGTAAATAACTTTAAGTGCTCAAAGAGTGTTGATGCTTATGGATTGTCGAGTAATCTAATTAAAAAAGTTATTGATTGTATTGTTCTGCCGCTTACCCATTGCATTAACCAATGTCTAACACAGGGAATCTTCCCCGAAGTTTTAAAATTATCACAAGTTGTGCCTGTATATAGAAAGGGGCCCGAAAATTGTCCATCTAGTTATCGACCAATTTCTCTAGTACCAGTCTTCTCAAAAATTCTTGAAACTGTGATACATATGCAGTTATGTGATTATCTTGATAAGTATAACGTAATTAGTGATTCACAGTTTGGTTTTATAATCAATAATTTGATACTGTATATCTACTGTTGGAGCGATCGATTCGTTAGTAAAGGTTATTAGAGGCTTTGAAAATAAGGATTTTGTTCAGGTAACATTTTGTGATTCAAGCAAAGCTTTGATTGTGTTGAACACACAATTCTCCTTAAAAAATTAGCGTACTACGGTATCAAGGGTTTAAGTTTTAGATTCTTCAAGTCTTACTTAGAAAACCGTAAACAGATTGTTTTTGCAAATAACAATAAGTCTGGTATTGCACCAGTTAAATACGGAGTACCCCAAGGTTCAGTACTTGGGCCACTTCTTACTTTTTATCCGCTTCCTCTATACTATATGCTGACGATACGACCTTCTTAAATACTAATCCTGATCTTACTAGACTTAATTCTATAACTGAAAATACACGGGATCAGGTTGTGATTTGGTTTAAGACTAATGGTTTTTACTTCACGAGAATAAACTTTTAGTCTAAAAGAAGTGCCTGTTGAGAATAACTTAACATGTGTGAAGTTTCTAGGTATATATATTGACAACAAGTTATCGTGGGAACAGCATATTAATTATATTTCTGGAAGACTCTCAAGAGTAATATCTGCTAAAACAAATAAAAAAATCATGTTCCTGATAACTATGTCAGATCGGCTTACTTTGCTTTTTTTCAGAGTATAATTTTGCATGGTATATTATTTTGGGGTAATAATTATCATGTAAATAGCATTCTTTTAATACAAAAAAAGGCCATCAGAATTATTTCAAACGTAGACAAATTAGCTCATTGCAGACTTTTGTTTATCAATCTTAAAATTAAGACAATAATCTATCTATACATTTACACAGTACTCCTCTATATAAAAAGTAATCACCAAAATTTACAACTCAGGCAAGACATCCGTTCGTATAATACTAGAAGCGATAAATTCATAAATGTCCCATATCAACGACTGTCCAAATCATTAAATAGTTACGAGACAATTGGAATAAAACTGTGTAACAAGTTGCCTGCATCACTAAAAGATGAACATATATTTGGTCTAGGAATTAATTCGTGCGGGTGGACAAGAGATGGCGCAACGAACGGAGCGTCCCACAGTTCCGTGTATCCACACATGTGTTGCAAACCCCTGTCATCGCGTATCGTTCGTAGTATAGGGCAGTGGATTAAAGCGTCAACAACACCAGTTTGTAGTTAAGTGAACATGGCGCAATTTGTGCCTGATAAAGTGTTTTTGCGGGGTGTCCTGCTGCATTACTTTAACATGCAGAAAAGTGCGACTGAAAGTCATCGTATTTTGGTGGAAGTGTATGGTGACCATGCTCTAGCTGAGCGAACGTGTCAGAAGTGGTTTGCACGGTTTAGAAGTGGTGATTTCGGCTTGGCAGACCAAGAGCGAGCTGGACAGCCAAAAAAATTTCAAGACGAAGAATTGACAGCATTGCTCGAGCAGGATTCGTGTCAAACGCAGGAACAACTTGCAGCAGCATTAGGCGTTGATCAAACAACAGTCTCCAAACGCTTGAAAGCCATGGGAATGATTCAAAAGATGTCACATTGGGTTCCACATGAATTGAAAGACAGAGACGTTGAAAGACGAAAAACCATTTGCGAATTGCTGCTTCAACGACAGAGCAGAAAGGGGTTTCTGCATCGAATTATTACGGGTGATGAGAAGTGGATCCATTACGAGAACCCTAAACGAAAAAAGGCCTGGGTGAAACCAGGTGAACCAGGTCCATCACAACCAAAACGAGATATTCACTGTGCAAAAGTTATGCTGTGCATATGGTGGGATATGAAAGGTGTGGTGTACTATGAGCTGCTGCAACCGGGTGAAACTATGAATGGAGAACGTTATCGACGACAATTAATGCGTTTGAAGCAAGCTCTGGCCAGAACACGACCAGAATGGGAGAACAGACATGATAAACTTATTGTTCAACATGATAACGCTCGCCCACATGTCGCAAAACCGGTCAAAACCTATTTAGAAAATGTCGGATGGGAAGTTTTACCCCACCCGCCGTATTCACCAGACGTTGCTCCTTCGGACTACTACTTGTTCGATTGCATGAACAACGATTTGATTGGACAGCGGTTTACTTCTTCAGAAGATATCGAAACATGGGTCTCTGACTGGATCGCTTCCAAGGATGAGGACTTCTTTCGCCACGGAATCCGTACATTGCCTGACAGATGGGCGAAAGTGGTGGCTAGCGATGGACAATATTTTTCTTAAGGTATTTATGTATTTTGTGTTTGTACTACAGCTTCAATGTGTGCGTACCAACCGCACGAATTAATTCCTAGACCAAATAGATAGATTTAAAATTAAGTTATACAATTGGTTAGTTGCAACACCCTTTTATTCTTTACAGGAGTATTTTAATTGTTCAATAGAAGTGTAACGTATTTTGTAATCTCGTGTTGAGCTTCTATTTAAAATGCATATTGTTACTGTAATTTATTTTGTAATGTCATTTCATCATTAATTTAGTTACAGATTTTTTATTTATTTATATTTACGTATCAATATTGTATCACATTTTGACTTTGACTATTGCTATGTATAACTTAACGACAATAAAATTCTTTATTATTATTATTATTATTATTATTATTACTAAACTGGAAGAAACGGACGGCAGAATAAAACAAATCCTTCACAATTTTGAAATTCTGAGAAGTTCTATTAAAGTGGTAGAAATCCAAGTTAGTGACCACTCCAACCAAATTATGAGCTTTCAAGAAGTCCGAATTCTTAAACAGAACTTAACAATAGATGACACCATAATATTTAGGTGAACGTAGCTGACGCTGAAACAAATATAGCGGAATCCCGAATTTGTGAAGAGAGTTAGAATACTGTCCTTCTGAAACAGAAGATATAGTTTCGATTTCCGAGAGTGATAGAGAAGAACGAAGACAACTGTGGGATATTAATTCTCACATACGGCAGGATATCCATACACATGTAAAACCTGGTTTATTAAGAAATTCTAAAGTACATTTTAAATTTAGCGAAATAAGATCCATGACATAATTTAGTGGACGAGCTGATAATATTCCAGCGAGTGTATTTCTAGAAAAATTCAAAGAAGAATGGGATTTAATAGGAGTAAATAAGTATTCTTAAAATCCTACCACATGTTTTTTTGCCTCCGTGTTTATTTTGATTTAAGGCCATTCGTAATAATTTGAGATTATTCGGGCTTTAAAAACGCACTAATAGCAAACTTCGAGGGCGATTTTATGCCAGCAAATCGTGATGCTCAGATTAGGAATAGGCGTTTTGATCCTAAAGTTGATAAAAGCCTTACTAATTTTGTGATCTCAGCATATAATGATTTGAAGTTGTTAAATACGTACCAGAAGGAATCACGAATTATTGCGTCTATACGTATGCTATTATCTTTCAGGTTACAGCAAATCCTATCATAGCAGTGTATTAACTTCAATCAATTGTGATAGTTCAGAACTTTGAGAGTCAGATGGTGGTTCAAAGTAGCCTACTAGAAACCAACCTAGTAATCTACCTGTTCGAAACATTAATATTGAGGAAGGCAACAATCGAAATGCAAGGTACAATCTTAAGTTTCCTCGTAATAGTAATACGACAGAACCTAGTTTCCGAAGAAATAATAATGCCACAACTTTTAGAAATAATGAGTGCAATAGGTCCCATTTTATTCGTACTTCTAGATTTCGCAACAATTTCAGAGGTGACAGAAATTTTCAAAATAGGGTTCAAAGAAATAACGAATCAAACTGTATACGAAATTCTAGGCAAAAATGCGCTGTACCTAATACAACTATACAATAATAATATTTAGTGTTAGATGCGACTAGCATTAACCCTTTCGCAATCCCATGGTACAATTTGTACCATACGGGTGTTTCATGGTACATTGCGTTATAACTTTCCTATTTGAGCTTTTCGTCCGGCTTTTTTTTTTCTTTCAAGTCCAGAGGCATTGTAGAAGACCTTGCGTATGGTTTCACACCTTCCTGCGTCGAGACATAGCAGGTGATGACGTCATAATTCTAAAATATATATTTTCTTTTATTATCTTTTGGCGGGTCTATGTTCATTATTTTTTGGCGGGCTTATTTTTGCACGTAGAAGATTGAAATTTTGCACAAACATTCAGTCCATCGAGTAGTATTTACCAGATTTTTTTTTCAGATTTCTACGTTAAAACAGGGGGGACCCAGAGGGGCAAAAAGTTGAAAAAAGGGATATTTTTACCAAAAAATCCCTTTCTTCGGGATTTTCCCGCCTTAGATACATGATGGTGACATTTGAATGGTACCGCCTGAAAGGCAGTTCTATTCTGAAGAGAATGATGGGCGAAACATGACCCTAGGGTAATTAGGGAAGTGTCAGGGAATTTTTATCAAAATATACTTCTGTATAGGGGAATTTTGGACATGTTCGGTATTATTTTTGTGCGGGCTTATTTTTGCACCTAGAAGATTGAAATTGTGCACAAACATTCAGTCCACCAAGGAGTATTTAACAAATTTTTTTCGTATTTCTCTGTTAAAACAGGGGGGTACAGAGGGGCTAAAAGTTGAAAAAGGGAATTTTTACAAAAAAATCCCTTTCATGGGATTTTCCCGCCTTAGATACATGATGGAGACAAGTGAATGGTACCGCCTGAAAGGCAGTTCTATTCTGAAGAGAATGTGCAAACCATGATCCTAGGGTAATTAGGGATGTCTCAGGATATGTTTAAAAATATCCCTCTGTATACGGTAATATGGGACATTGTCGGTATATATATTTTTTGGCGGGCTTACTTTTGCACCTGGAAAATTGGAATTGTGCATAAACATTCAGCCCACCTAGTAGTATTTCTCAGATTTTTTCAGATCTCTGCGTTAAAACAGGGGGGCCAGAGGGGCTAAAAGTTGAAAAAATGGATATTTAGACCCAAAAAATCCCTTTTTTCGGGATTTTCCCCACTTAGATACATGATGGAGACACGTAAATGGTACCGACTGAAAGGCAGTTCTATTCTGAAGAGAATGATTGGCGGATTATAGTCCTAGGGTAAATAGAGATGTCTCAGGATTTTTTTTTACCTGAGATCATGGTGTTTTACGGTAATTTGGGGCATTGTGGGGTTTCTTGATAAAATTTCTCCCGCCCTTAGTATTCAAGATAGATACTTGAAATTTGGCACACACATTCAGTATACCAAGTACTATTTATCAGATTTTTTTTTGAGATCTCTACGTTCACACAGGGCCGTTCCAGAGGGCCCCAAAATGTGATTTTTTTTTTACCTCGAAATTTTCCCTTTGACACCACTTTTTCCTCTCCTGGTATATGGTATGAGCATGCAAGTAGTACCATTTTAAAGCCAACTCCATTCTGAAGAGAATGAGGTATGAATCATGATCCTAGGATAAATAGTGACGATGCAGTAGTTGCTTGACTGAAAGTCTAAAAAAATACCCCAAAAACCCCGGATCCGGAAAGGGATAAAACTGCGTTAGCCACCTATTCTCATGGCTATCATAACAATTGTAAATACTCTTGTAATAGTATTTTAAATTCTTCAGTTGACTTTTCTGAAAATGGAAGTATTCCTAAAGTTTTAGATGAAGTAAATACACGACCATGTAATTCGTTGTCTAATTAATTTTGATTACGAGAATTTCCTACCAAATGATGAGTCAGCTGTAAGGAACTATGAAACGCCGTACACATCTTGTCGCTTTCAAACTGACTAATTACATTGTTAGTATTAATCGCAATGTTAATTTTATTTTAAATATTTTAGTATTCGTTAATTTATACTCATGATTAGTATTAATTTGTGTGAAAAAAAAACTCTTTATATATATTCTTTGCACCCGACCAAGAATTCGATTTAACATTAACGTTATATCCTTTCCTTGTGTTGCATCATAACTTTGTTTGGCCTATTCTTAAAGTCTTTGTAATTCTTCGAATAACTACAGATATCATAGTAGACCAACTATCAAGTGTAAGTTATAAATGCTATTAATGTATTGATGTGCCTTTACAAAACTGAAGTAAAATTTTAAAATACGAATATAATACTAATATAGAATAAGAAATAATTGTAATAAATTAATGAGAATAGAAAAAATTGAAAGAGGTGTGAAGGTACAGGGCAGTGCATTTTTTAAGAAAACTGGGTATCCAGCTACTGGGTATCCTGGCACAAAAAGGGCCCTTGACACAGATAGCAAAATTCAAACGCATAGAGATTTTTAAAAGTGTATTTTTGTATAATGTACACTTGAAAGAATGACGTACAAACCGATGTATTTGTCAGGCTTCTGCTAACCGTTTCGTTTCCGATTCAACACATCGCCATCAATACAGGAGCGGACATTTTCTTCTTTATATTTTGGCTCACTGTCAGATCCGCCTTCAGGTCGGTACTTAAAGATAAAACCGTATTGTGCTATCATAACTAGATATTTTACTTCAATTATTTATTTATTTATTTATTTGAGACACTTTTACTAAAAAGGCTATCGGCGTTGACACTGAATCAGCAGCTCTTTCTTGCTCTACATCTCGCCGTTTTAATCTAAGGTTGCCAGGTCAGAAACTCTACTGGCTAACGTCGCAACGCAAAGTGTTTCCCAAAAGTGTAAAAGTTCTACTTAAAATATTTTATCAGAGATAATGAGTCTTAATTGTAACGAACTGAAACAGTGTTGTAAGCTAAAGTTAAGTAAATTCCATTTCATAAAAATTAAATATCTAAATAGCAAGTTGTTTTCTTCTGTTATTTTCTCTCAGAGTCTATTCAAGAAGTATATAAGCCAAACGTCATTTGGACCATTACATGTGAGAGTTCGGCTTCAACTTTTCTATCTTCTTAGTCGGTCTATTAACTTTCTCTAAATTAGAGTAGAATGAAAGTGCTAGCATCTCAAGGTAGATAAATGAGTACGCGAAATGAAGGAATGAGAAATATCTGAAATTTCAAGAATGAAGCTCTCCAATTTTATACCTATTCACAGAATACAAGCTAACACATGTACTTACAAAACCAAAGTATACCGAAATAATACAGTCATTCAAGTAATTTACTGTCCAAGTACATTTCCACTAATTTAAAGATTTATGAAGTGCACTGTGTATCCAAACTGCTGGGCCTGGTTATCCATTTGGATACAAAAAGGTAGCTTAAAAAATGCCCTGGTACAGGGTAACACACAATAACGATAATTTTTGAAATGCGTATTGTCAGCCGTGAGCAGCTGGCAGCACTACGAAACAGTGACCTTGAGCAAAAAAAAAAAAAAAACACTGTCATTTAGTAACAATGGCTCATTAATGTTGTACGGGAGTCTGTCTTACGGAGCCCATGGCGTTCAATTTGTGAGCAAGCAGCCGCGGTTGAAATGTCCCGGGAGAGCGTTCGCAGAATTCTTCATTCAGATTTGAAATTTCATTCATATGCTCAAGCTGCAGATAATGCAAAAACTAAATAAAAACCATTTGCGATTAAAATTCTGTCAACAAATGATAAGAAACATAAACAATGACGATGAATTTCTAAGCAAGTTGTGGATGTCAGATGAGGCTCATGAGGACAGCATCTAAAGGACGTTATTTTCAAGAAATGATAAATTCCATTAATGTTTCTTAAAAAGCAAAGTTTAAGGTTTCTACTACTAGAGGAAGCTGGGGTAATAAGACAAAAAATATTCTAACACTTGCATTGATTTCTTGAGGAACTAGCAAATATATATGTGACAGTACTAAAAAAAAATGAAACCTGCTGATATATTAACAGATTTTCCAGTTACTTTATCATGCCAAAAAAATTATGAAAAGTTTTGTTGAAGTCAGTCTCTCTTACTAACTCTAAGGGATAATAAGACACAGAGATCTCACTGCTCATACAAATAGAATAAAATGAGTAGGGGTTTTAAGAAATATCTTCAGACAATTCTGAACAGTTTTTTTCAGATCTGAAATATGTACGTACGTTCCCGAAATATCAAGATTAAAAAAAAATGAAATTCAGAAGCTTGTTCTGAAAATTTATTTGCCTGAGTATTAAATATCAAAAACATTGAAACAAAGGATAGTTCAGTTTTCTGGAATCTAGATACACCATGGATAAAACTGACACTACCAAATAAAAATAATGCTGACAAGAAATTTTCTGAGAAGTCGAAAATGAACGTAAGAAGTCCCTAAATTCTCAGTGAAGAAAAAACACCGCATTTAAAAAATAGTTTTAGCTAACTTAAATGGACTGAAACAGATATTAAATTGTAATCATACAAAAAGAGATCATTGAAGAATATTGTAAACCTATTATTGACCAAATTTTATTTAAAATGTATGTGAGACTACATTTTCAAAAACCATGTAAAATAAATATTAAACCTTGTACGGTGTACAGTCGAAAGAACATATGAAAAATGTACAAGAGTTTGGAAATTTTATGCTAGCCTAATTTTATTTTATGTAAACTTCAAGTTATTTAAAAACCTCATGAATGTAATTTAAATTTTAGTGTAATATCATTATAGCAGGTGGGCCCTATTAATTATCTTAGGCTGGGCCACCTAAACAAACATAGGAAAAATGTATAGACCGAAAAGCAGTGTTGTCATATAGGCATGAGTTTAACAAATATTAAGAATAGTCCTATAAACACCTAGTCAGACTATATCACCTGCCTATATGTAACTCCGTAGACTATATCATCTGTGATCTCCTTTTGCTATCCAACAAATCTTCTGACCTTCCTCTAAGTTGCCTTCAAATTTTACAGTTCTAGCTTTTACGAGTACTGAGTACTATGAAATTAAAGTTTACACACCGAATTATGGGACAGTCTGTATATATTAGGGATGGCCAAAATTATCCGGAATTCGGAAAAAAATCCGGAATTCAGAAAAAATTCGGAAAAATTCCGGAAAGTAAAAATTCTGGAATTGGCCATCCCTAGCTAGTAGCAGTTAAAAGAAAAACAAAATACTGTAATGAATAGGCCTATATATACTTGTATTAGTTTCTTGTAGTTGGATATGTCTTTATCACTTACGTAGACAATTGCTACTGCGCTAATTTACTGCTTTATGAGGAAGGTCTTATTTTCACACAAAAAAGTCGCCGGTATGTCTCAAACATTATAATGTTCCCACCTGCAGCTGCTCCAAAGCGCTGCAAACTACTTTTTAACCAGACGAAAGGCAGTGAAGGAAAAGAAATCTCAACAAATATTATAATAACGTTCACTTAATGTCAACATACCTATGTGCAGTAAATACGAATTTATAATTTTTGACTTCTACAATGTAATGTTCAATAATTAACATAAGCAGGCATTCATTAATTTATATTAATATAATAATTAATAAAACTAATAAGCGGATGATTGATGACTCAGTGGTAGAGTTTTCATCTATGGTATTCTAACCCAGGACATGTGGGTTTTGGATGGCTAATTTTGTGTTCGAAAATTTTCCCGGTTGTACTCTTGGTTCCCTTTCTTGTATTTGTTCCATCATCACTCATTAACGAATTTAGTTTATCAAAACTATAGCCATATATTCATTCTGTCCGTCAGTGAAACAAACAGTCTCAAGAACTATCTGATGGATCACCATCAATTTTGGCCACGATGTACAGAGTCAATAGTTAAGAAACGAGTTCCCTGATGAATGTAATATTCAAACCGGAAGCGATACGAATCAACCATTTCCGGTTTTAACGTTAATCATTATATTGTAAATATGGTAATAGATAGCGAGAAGCGGTTTCTAGTAATCGACATATATAACATTCATGTAGATAGAATGTTACCCAATTTGTGCATCTGCTGAAAATAATGAGCTTAGGTATTTAGAGAGCATTTTCCGCTTTAGAAAATGTGTGCTTGGTTATGAATGTAGAGAATTAGCTGAGTCAGGCACGTAGCTAGAATATGGTAATAGGAAGGGGGGGGGTCTATCACGAAATACTGTGGTTATTTACCAGGGGCTCAATCATTCTAAACTATTTTATTGGCAACATATATTAATTCGTTTAGCCAAGATTTCTAATGGGCGGGATGATATGAAATACTGTGGTTACACACCAGGGGCTCGATCAGTCTAAATATTTTACTGACAATATACCCATATTGATTGGTTTGGACAATAAAATGAGGGTATGTTAGTAAATATTTTAATAAGAAGCCATGAAGAAATCTCGAGTAAAAGAATATAAAAAAGTATTATAAAAGATATAGTCTTCCGAGGTCATTCGAACGGTGTCGAGAATTTTGCGCCTGGGAAATTTGCGCCCTACATCAAGAACAGGGAAAATTGCGCCTGCGATGTACCTCCACCGGGAAGTTTGAGCACTGCGAAATAAAAGAACCTATTCGAGCTTACGCATTTGCTCGGAGGGGCTGACATTACAGCACAAACAATCTTCCCCCCATAGCCATACCATTTGTGATTTATTTTCATTGTGGCTATATAAGGGGAGAATAAACTTCAATATAAGCCAAAAGAACACAACGGATCAACGGAATCACTGCTCCTTCCAGAGATGATTTTGGGGAACACTGGCTTCCCTCGAGCTCTCAAGAGTGCCCCCTCGGAGGAGACCAAAATAATACGCCTATAATATAATAATAAATAGAATAGAACCACCAGTGACCACCCTTCGGAATACTAAGTGTGCCCCCCGGAACATTTTTTTCTGAAAGAACGACTGAACGCAATTGTGTGTTTGAAGTGTAATTCCAGCAAGTAAACACATTGTACATAGTTTTCTTGATAATATTACTAAACTGATTTTACATTTTCTTTTCTATATTTTGTGTCCTGAAAAGCCAAACAACTCGCAAGGATTGTGAACCGAGATATCTGGGTAGAGCCAAACAGCCTTTTGTAGATATACTCTTTGATTATATTAATAAATAATTATATATCAGTCATTTATACTTTTATTGTAAATTTTGTAGTATAGTGAAAAATTGTATTTGTTTGAATTGCCCTTGAGTGAACTAAATTTGTATTTTTTTCATTTGTTTGGAATATTATAACGGATGGAGTAACTCACTGAGACGATGAGAGGCAAGCCTAGTTCAAGTGTGAGTGGAAGTTACTTTACACAATACAAAAATAAGTTGAATTGTAGGGCGCAAACATTCCAGTGCAAATATATAGCCGGCGCATTTTCCCCTCCTTTTGGGGTAGGGCGCAAACATCCCAGTGCAAATATATTGAGGGCGCATTTTTCCCTATTTTTGTGGTAGGGCGCAAATTTCCCGGGCGCAAAATTCTCGCATTCAAGGAAAATATAATGTCCGTGAAATTGACAAGCCACTTATGTCAGACCCCAATTTCGACTTTAAACATCGCTTGTGCTACGTTAGTGTTCGATAGTGACGCAAATCGTTAGTACTCCACAGATAACGTGTGCTTTTTAAATAATGAATATAGGTCTTCTAACTGCATGCCAACACGCCCACTTCTAAGAATCATCTCAAAAATGAGGTTAACCGTTAGAGCAAGTAAGTGTTTATTAGTGCCATTAATATTAAAGTTAATGCCTCCATCGTACGGCGCTTGGAGTAATAATATGACTTTAACAACTTTATACATCAAGCTCACCTTATTAAAATTAGCCAAACGAACATGATAACACCACACTCTTTGCTAGAGTCTCAATGCGTCCCTATATTCTCGCGAACATAGTGCGCAATGTGGATGTCCCCTGACGTGCCCAAGTTAGTTACTTTTTTTTTTTTTTTGCAACTATTGTTTATCTGTTATTTATTGCTAGTCTGCAGAGTAGTCCTTACATTAATATGCCATTGTCCTTGATAATCATTGCGTATTTACAAGCAGTTTGTTATTACTGTTAGAAGATATCAAAAAACAACAGATAAAACCTACTACTTAACGGTTCTTATTTTTCTTTTACAGTACATAAACGATTAATAATAATAATAATAATAATAATAAGACTATTCCAGCATAAAAGTTATCAATTGCATCACACTGGCAACAAGCGACGCATATTTTAACATCATAAAAATTCGCTTCTCACGATTTTCTGGAAAACTACGTATGATAACATCTTCATTCTGTCAAGTTGTTTATCTCAGTGTGATATATGTCTTACCTCTGGGCAATATCACAGTAAAACAAAAATTAAATATTAGGAGTACATCGTACTTTTTGACTACATCTCATTAATCATGAAAAGATTGATTAGTGTATACTTTAGGATGTTTCAGCTTAACTTGCATCATGCATTCTTAGGATTACAAAAAGGAAATTTGTTCGTTTGCATTTGAACAAAATTCTTAGGGTTACAAAGAGAAAAAATATTTTTCCGAATTCCGGAATTTTTCCGGTTTTTTCTGAATTTCGGAATTTTTCCGAAATCTGGATTTTTTAATTCCGGAATTTTTCCGAATTCCGGAATTTTCCGATTTTACTTTCCGGATTCCGGAGAGTAAAGATTCCGGAACTGGCCATCCCTAGTATATATATATATATATATATATATATATATATATATATATATATATATATATATATATATATATATACATACCGGGTGCACCATTTATAATGTCCCAACTTTATAACAGAGGAACCAAGAGAGAGAGAGAGAGAAACGAAACTGCACAAAGCAGCTACAGGAAGGGGGACATCTATCCATATATTGGGTAACATCACCAGGTGAACAGTGTTGCCAACCCAATATAAAGTTATGATTTTTAAATGGACTGGCCTAAATTTAATTTCATAATTCGAATCAGCAATGAAAACAAAGACGAAAGCAAGGATGTTATAAAATAGAGGATCTGCCCATACGTATGTTCATTATATGAACTCAATGAAGCCAAAAAAAAACAAGTGAGCATCGTCTAAACCGGCAATTCTGATTGGCTACTCTCCTTTCCGCCATGATTGTTGGCTCGAAACATTGCGATCTTAGTGGCGCGGAGTGGGCAGAGTAGATGTGGCGAAGCTGTGACGTATGGCTTCACGATTTTGTTGTATGGGCAGATCCTCTATTTTATAACATCCTTGGACGAAAGAGATGACACTCGCAGATCAGTGTTGCATACTTTCTGAGAAATGACGTTAAACATGTGTCAAATTTAAACGCTTTTAACACACACAAGGATTGGAAGACCTCTTTAAAATGACTTCAAGTTTAGAAGGATCAGTTAAACAGTGTGGCCACAACAGAAGAGAGAAAAGTTGAATTTGGAAATAGTGCAATAACTTGGAAAAGGTCCTTAGTACAGTATGGTTTAAAATTCATAGAGCAATTCACTATGTCATAAGGAGCATTGTCACGTTTATTTCAGATCGATAAGTCAAGTACTTACCGAGATATTGGGTACTCTGAAAAGCTGAGAATTTTGTGCTGCACAAAATGGTAAAGCTGTTCCAAAATTCCCTTTTTTCCCTCTTCGTTGGAGAAATATTAAAGAAGTAATCTGTGACAAAACATATCCTCAGACATGAAGAAGGAAAGGAAACTATTTAAAATAAGAAAACAGAATATTTTTTCTGTTTCATGAATTTTGTAATGTATGTTACGATTAATTGTTTCTTGATCATCATTACATATATTTCGTTAATTTAATTTCTTTCTCCTGAATATAAGTTAGAAAAGACAATAAAACTTAGATATTAATAGTTGTCAAATTTTAATTGGAAATACATAGGCTAAGTGCTGTAAAAATGGTAGCAAAATTTTTCATATCATCCAATGTTTACACATACTATTCAATTTCAGGGGAACATACACAGTTTTATTTTGTATTTAATTCACCACGAAATCAACTACAAATAATTTATAAATTGTTTTTAATGTACAGCACGTAGAAATATGCCATAAAAGCTTTAGTGGAACAAACACCAAACAATCTGTGCTAGGTGGCCATTAGAAACCAGAAATGTATCTGATCAGTTAAGGAACGGAGAACCTGATGGGTCCATGAACGGTTGGATCCGAATTGAGCTGACGAGAAAACGAATACACTGTAAGAAAGAAAGAAAAAAAACGATTAAATCTGTACTGGATGACCTCAAAAGCAAGGAAGTATTTAACCAAGTCAGGGCAGGGCGAAACTAGTGGGAACTCAAAATGTCTACAGGGACAAGGCGCGTTAGCAAAGGTGGGTATGCTTGTAAACAAAATAGTGTAAACATACTGTGTAAAGAATATTCCATAGTACTTCTTAAAATTATATGCGTCATCGTATTCCTTAGCGCAGCGTAACTTTCGGTATAACGTCCCACGTTTATGCCATTTAGGCTAAGGGAGAGAATGATTAAGGCAAGTGACTGATGATATGAGAATTAATGGGATGAGAATGTGAGAGAAAGCGAGAGTACCCGACAACCCCATGGACACGATGTTATCCACCACAAAGTTAGTGGATTGGAAATCGTATCAGGGACCCAACGCACCAGCGGTAAGCGCTCTACCACCGAGCAACCGTGCCCTCGCAGTTTAACTTTAAGAAGGCTTAACCACAATTTTCCTATTATAATTCAATCAAAATCTTTTGCTTTTTGTGCAATGCTTCACAATAATTGAATACAGATTTATGATATACTGCAAAATGATGTGTCTGAAAAGCGATTATTCTCGGAAAAATACATACAAACCTCTGTATAGTGGTCACTAGAATCATTTCATCTATTTGAACAGAACGAAGTTGGAAACTCACACGGGTTTTTGTCCGTGTGCACAGAGAAAAATCCGTTCTCCGGACAGCGGTATATTGTACAAACATACGGTATCCTCTGCTTACAATAGAAATCAGTAGGGAGCAAATGTTATCCGTAGTGCTCTCAACGGGTCGGGTTGAAGACCGACCCGTGACCCGAATTGACTGACCCGACCCGACCCGAGTAGCCTGACCCGACAACCCGACCCAACAATCCTACCCGAGTTGACCCGACTAGTTTGAGAGCACTAGTTATCCGTATGCTACATAGGCACTGCTCTTAGATGTTACATCATGCCGTTGCACGATGTCTGACATCTAACACTTTCCCGTATATCACATGCATATACTTATGTTACCTTCGTCAGCTATATGTTATATACGTTCATTTGTATGTGAGATCCTGACCGCCTATATTGTTTCATACAGAAAGTACGTATAGATGGAACACATATTTTTTTTTCTCAGTGTGGAGGAGGCATGTCAGCAACAGTGTGTATGCGCGTAAAGGAAGACAAGGGAGAGAAACAAGCACCATCCTGTGCTACATAGTAATTATGATGTGACATATAATTGGAGTTCAGGATAAGCAAACGTGGGACTGTGTGCGTAGAAATCAAACACGTCACCACTTGAAAGTAAAACCAAAGCTTATTTTCGCTTTGTGTTGAAACAAACTGTTACAAAATGAGGCTCCAGGTTTAAGTACGAGGGTCATTTCAAAAGCCTTGCACACAGCCTATGCACGACCGTTTGAGTCACTTTTAGGTTAGTTGTGGGTCAGAGTTTGGGCTTGACGATTGTTTCTGTGTTTTATGGTTTGTGTAGCTGTGTTGTAAGAAATTCAGTGGTGAACATGACTGAAGTTGTGTTAGACATGATTAGCGTTCCTATATCAACATCGAAACTCTATACGAAAAGAATCGAACTGAAATTCACAATACTTTGCGGGAGGTTTGTCGAAATAGTCTAGTGGATCCTAGCACTGTATTACGGTGCTCAGCTCGTTTCTGTGAAGGTCGTGTAAGCACTGCGGACACCACAAGAAGTGAAAGACTATCAACTCCAACAGACTACACTCCTGAGATTATTGTGAATGACATTTTGAGGGAGGGTCGATGAAAACGTAAGAAAATTGCATATGAGGCCAAAATGTTTGTCACTTCACTTTAAAAAATCGTTACTGAGAAGCTGAAGATGACATGGGTTCCGCATGATCTGAGTAAAGAGCAGAAAGCATGTTTCAAAGGAATCGCAGAAAAATTGCTTCAACGTTATCAAACAGAAGGAGATAAGTTTTTCCAAACGAATGTTGCAATTGATGAAACCTGGATACAAGAGTTTGAACCAGAACTGAAGTATCAGTCGTCACAATCCACCTGCATCAATCAAACGTTTAACTCATGATGATCTTTGCGTATGATACGAATGGAGAGATGGGTACAATACAGTGACACAGGGGACGTCTATATCAGGCGTGTACCACAAGTTGTTTCTGCAAAATGTTTTGCGCCCGAAAATTATTGAAAGAAATCCTGACAAGCTTGCAGCTGTTGTCCTCATTCTGAACGATAATGCAAGGCCGCATACTGCTTTACAAGTAAGGGTGACACTTAACAAGTAAGGATGGGAAATACTTCGCTTCCCAATATTGTCCTGATTTGAGGCTGCCAGACTTTGATTTGTTCCCCCAAATTAAAAAAAAAAAACATTCTGTGGAAAACGTTTAGATTCGATTGGCGAAGCTTTCAGTGAGGTGACCGAGTGATCAGACATCTCAACAATGAAGGTGCCCTATCCAGAATACAGAATTTGCCAAATGTTGGGAAGCTGTCATAAACAAGTATGGAGATTGTATTGGAGACCTGTAAAGGTATTTTGTACAATAAATTATTTACTTGCATAGCATCTTTCAGTGTGTAGAACTTTTGAAATAACTGTCGTACAATATATTGCAAAAAATATTCCGAACAGCTGCTAGAACATAATATTGTACGTAACGGTACATCTAAATACTAAATGCAAACATTAGAAACTATTGGTACCGTAACAAATAAGTCTATGTGCCATGCTAAATAACAGTATATGAGTCTAATTTGGTAATAATGTTCGCAAAATTTGCGGATCGCAACCGAACGCAAATAATGCAATAAATAATTATAATTGCATACGTTAACACAATATACTGCAGAATAAAGCCGTAGAAACATTTTAAGACGTTTATTAATACGACCTAGCAGCTGTGTATGTAAGAGAAAACTTGAACTTATGATTTTTGTGATATTAATGCACAATTCGCAAATTTTTACGTTTGCTGCAGTATCATAGGAGTTTACCAAATGTATACTAAACTAGGCTAACCAAAGCCAATCTATGTATCCTAACTCATATTTTGTGTCCAAGGACAAAAAGAAAGAAAAAAATACCTAAGTTTTTAGTGAACCCCATCAGCACTATATTACAAAAGTTAAACATATCACACATTGTTGTGCGTGAGCCTGTGTATAGTACATTATGTCAGTCTTACTACTTCCATTTTGATCAATTTATTTAGCTTTGAATTTATAGTAGCTAAATATGGTGTTTGTTTCCTTTTGGCTCACCAAATTTTGAAAATTTTACAGGTAAAATTCCGTACTTCGCATGAAAAGACATAAAGAACAAATTTTCTGCAAACGATAGAGTTAAATACAAAGTAATACACGTGTATTTTATGTTTACACGTGTAGGTTACTATAGTTCGAGTCCCTCGAATTGGCGTGTGGCATCAGCCAACAAGCCCGCAGTGCGCTGTTACTATACCTTCAGGGAGGAACCTAATCATTCATAATTGTCTACAAATACGAACAAAATTAATTATGAATGATTGGATTCCTCCCTAAACGTTTAGTAACAGCGCACTGTGAGTTTATTGGTTAATGCCACACGCAAATTCGGGTAACGCGGAGTATAGTGTAAAATCCTTACGAGTACTTTACTACGGATAAATAATTGAGTGCATATAAATGATGGTAGTATTAGAAACTATTTTCCACCGCTGCTGTATTTGTGCACAGTGTACAAAAGTTGTATTTTATGTTTACAAGTTGAACGCTACAAGTATGAAACCGTGACAAGTATTATTGAAACTCATATCATTGCCAAAATCCACTCATTTTCACTATCCTCATTTTTGCATAGCAACCTTCGCTGAGGCACCTGCTCCCTTCGGACTCACCTCCTCTCTAGAGCCCGCGCCCTCTAGCATCGCCCTGGCGTGATTCGGTTAGATAGCATTCGTGCTTTTTAGAGGCCTACTAGCACAGGTTGTTTCTTTTTTCTTTTTGATTGCAGTTTTTATGCATACATCCGGACGCCGTATTTACACGTAAATCCTAAAAGAATTTTAATTTTTCAATAATTGATTATGATAGTCCCCTTGAAATTTAACTATGCTAATTGACATGTTTCCATGTCGGCCAGCGCAAATCATTTAGTAAACAATAAGAAGGTATTTGTGAAAGAATTGTAATTTTTTGAACAATTGCTTCGAGTGGTGCGGCCAAAGTAAAGCTGAACGAGAAATATTCCTAAGTATGTGCTTAAAACACTATGTCGAGCTTCAGATGAAAGGAAGTAGCGCATTTCAAACTTATTCGATGAATTGTAACTACACATTCAATAAATAAGCTGACAAATACAGAAGATAACGTGCAGTTTGACAAGTTGGCGGCAGTTGACAAGTAGAATTTATACAGAATAATGCCTATTTCATTGGTGCATATAGGGTACAACTCATATAGCTAACCTTTGCAGAGATTTATAAATGGTAGCAAAATAATAAATAAAAAAAATACTCAGCTAGGGCCAATGACTTTTAAATTTTAAGTTCCTAAGTGAGACTTCATATGTACAAAGTATACCATACAAAGAAATTTGTTTCGTGACCTGACGGGTAATGTGAGAGACTTTGGGGAATAATTCCTATATGGATTGCGTCAACGCAGAGCAATATTTAATGTTTTGTTAGTGATCATCGACATAGTAGTTATAATGACTTCTTGCATTTCTTGTATGTACAATTTCTTGAACATTGCTTCCGAATGATCCCCATAGACGTGCAAACGAAGGAAGTGAGTAATTATCTTGGTTACACCCACTTGGCTAAACCCACCAGCTACAACACAGCCAAAGAAATTGTGCTTGCAAATCATCCTTTGTGTTCCTTCAATTGCAACAAACTGTTACTTATTTTATTCATTCGTGTTTAAAAAAGAAATGGCAACAAGTCGGTAATATTTACAGATAATATTGAATTCTTTCGATATTACTCCCCTAAAGTTGCACGAAAATAAGTATATTCACCGCACGAAATAGCTATTATGTGACTCTCGTAAACGTATTTCTACCATCTTGTTGAAACGTGAATTCGTATTACTAACTAAAGAAAAATTTATATCCAAATTACGTTTAATTCGTCACTTCAAGAACTCAAACGGATTTCATTTTATTCTATGTCCATTCATTAATGTTTTATTTCGTTTTAATCATTTCTTCACTATTTCTCCAACGCTGTGAGGAAAAAAGGTAATTTTGGAACAGCGCTACCATCTTGTACAGCAAAAAATTCTCAGCTTTTACAGAGTACCCAATATCTCGGTAAGTACTTGATTTATCGATCTCAAATAAACGTGACAATGCTCCTTATGACATACTGATTTGCTCTATGAATTTTAAACCATACTGTACTAAGGACCTTTTCCAAGTTATTGCACTATTTCCAAATTCAACTTTTCTCTCTTCTGTTGTGGCAACACTTTTTAACTGATCCTTCTAAACTTGAAGTCATTTTAAAGAGGTCTTCCCAGTATTTCATTTAATGTGCACAAATAGTTTCTACTTCAATCCTTGTGTATGTTAAAGGCGTTTAAATTTGACACATGTTTAACGTCATTTCTCAAAAAGGATGCAACACTGATCTGCGAGTGTCATCTCTTTCGTCTTTGTTTTCATTGCTGATTCGAATTATGAAATTAAATTTAGGTAATTTCATTTAAAAAATCGTATTGGGTTGGCAACACTGTTCACCTGGTGATGTTACCCAATATATGGATAGATGTCCCCCTTCCTGTAGTTGGTTTGTGCAAAGTTTCGTTTCTCTCTCTCTCTCTCTCTCTCTGTCTCTCTCTCTCTCTCTCTTTCTCTTTCTCTTGGTTCCTCTGTTATAAAGGTGGGACATTATAAATGGTGCACCCGGTATATATATATATATATATATATATATATATATATATATATAATATAATATGTGTGTGTGTGTTTGTATGTATGTATGTATAACTCAAGGATAAAAAGCGAAGTAAGTGGAATGTAAGATTGAGTGGAGTTGACGCTTCTCGTAGGTGTGATCCAGGATTCGATTTTGCGATCATGCTTACGTTAAGCAATAGATTCGTTCTCGCATAGCATCAAGTGTGAATAGTCATCGGTATAGCACAACACTTTACATCAGTAATTTTAAAACAAGGAAAATAGCATTGGCAAGATTTGTCACTGTCTTTTTTCTGGTCAGATGCGCGCGCTTTGGAAACTTGACTCTTAACACTAAAAGTCATAAAAACTAAATAAAGAAAGATATCGACCTGCAATTTGTTTTAAAAATAACTTCTATCCTGTCTCAATATTTTTCTCGCTTTGCACCCCCATCTAAGCTGAAAAATAAAAAGGTTTCTCACTAGTCAACTTTTTAGATATTACATTACAATAGTATATGCAATTTCTCTTACTTTTTATTTCAAAAATCAAGAAGCTTCTTTGAATGCCAACTTTTCCAACATTGGCACCAAATATGGTGTTAATAGCTGTACAAGCTTCAACGTTGTATCTCTTATAGTCCCGAATTTATGACGTGATATGTTTAACACGACGCACAGTGGGACGAAATGTCGAAAACGTGGACAAAAGTCTAATTATTATGCAATTTGGACGAAACTTGACTTTTTATAGTAGCTGGCCGTGCTGATTACGAATATGATGTCAAAATTGCAAAATTCAAAATGGCGGAACCAATATGGCGGACATCATTTTTGAAACAATCGTGTAAATAAGTCCAATACGTGTAAATATATGTTTCCAAGCATACTGATTTCCAATTTGGTGTTCAAATTTCAATATTCAAGATGGCGGATTTGATATGGCGGGAAAAATTCAAAAAAGTCAAATAATTAAATCCAAAATTTTTATTTACATGCTTTTGAGCATGCAGATTATGAATTTTATTTTACAATTGGGGAATTCAAAACGGTGGATGCAATATGGCGGTCAAAATTTTAAAAAAAGAATTAATAATCAAGTCCGAAACTTGTGTTTATATGTTGATAAGTGAGGTGATGATGAATCGTACAGGGAATGTTCAAAATTCAAAAGGATAAATAGTTGATACAATACGAAAAAAATTAGAAAATGAGTTATATATGATATTTTAATTTCGTTTCATCTTGTTTTAATAATTAAAGATAAAACACAAACAATACCAAATTTGCTTCTTTATAATAAAAAAAATCACTTTTAAATGTAACATGCTGAATTTTCTTTGAATCAATGTATTCAGCTGGTTGTTATTGGGATTATTCATCAGTTTCAATTCCAAAATCGCTGATGTCCCACTTGAACCTTCATCTTCGTCGGAATCGCTTTCCTCGTCGCCTGAATCTCCTTCGCGGTCTTCCGTAATTGGACTTGAGACTAGAAGAGCTTTGGCTTCTGGTAGTAAGCTTTTTGAGTTTTCCGGACGTTCTTGACGCAGAGATGCAATAAATTGTCACGACATCTCAATTTTCTAAACTTGGCTACTTTGGATGGACTGGCTGATAAAACTTCTTTTACTATTTTTGAAGCATCCACGTTCCCAGAAGCTCGAAAACTCATTTGCGCAGATGCTAATTCTTTATCGTAATAATTTGCACGAATATCTTTCGTCCTTCTGCGTTTAGATTTATCTGAAATCTTACCAAATTCTGCTGGTGGTAGTCCAGTTGCTTTACGCTTTTCAGTCGTCTTGGTCACAGAGAAGTCTAGCTTAGCATCCAGCCATGATTCGTTTTTCGTTAAGAAATAATCTTCCCGGCCCTTCGCCTCACAAAATTTAGTCTTTAGTTTGGTACATAACACTTTAATAGTTGACTTCATGGTTTCCGGTATTTTAACAGGATGCCCACTCTTTTCACTTAGAGACTTTTCCAGATTCTCAACTATGACGTTGATGTCGCACTTTAAATGCTGCTTTATTTCCAAAAAGATTTCTTTTCTGGAATACTGCATGGTATTAGTGTCACTAGCAGAAATTGAAAAGAAAATGAAGCTTTCAACATCATATCATAACACACAATCAATAGCATTAGAAAACGGAATAAAATATCGCGTAATTATTCACCAAAAATTTCTACTTCTGTATATCAATTTTGCAATTTACTTCATATTGGGCTCAACATTTAGAATTTTCAAATTTTGACATCATATTCGTAATCAGCAAGGTCAATTACTATACAAAACCAAGTTTCGTCCAAATTGAACACTATTAAGAATTTTCCTGCACTTTTAAATATAGATATGAAAAATTGAAATATTGCAGCCGTGTCTCCATCTGTTGTTCATTGACGGAATAGAAGCTAGTAGAAGGAGTTTGTCGTTTTATCTTGAAGTTAATATAGCCTAGCTTAGAAAAAAAAGGGTAACTGAGTGGAACTCCGTGGAACTTTTAACTTATCTCTTGCTTTCAATTAAATTATATGATTTTTTAAAATTATTTTTCAATATAATTCTTAATTCAAATAACAATGGTTTATACATCATATAACAAGTGACTATGCATTTATAATTCAGTACATACCTTGCTGAACACCCTCCATTTTCAATATTTGGAATCAGTGTTGACTGCAAACTTGTATCCACGTTTGAACATGCACTTTATTGTTCGTAGATATATTCTAACGCGACACTAATAAACGAACTCCACATTTGACCTGCTGCGTCCCTTCAACAAACAAGAGCTGACCGATCCCATTGCCGGATTTCAGTAGTGCCAACAATACTCTAGCCAACCCAAAAGATAAAAATCACTAAATCGAACCTTTAATTTTTGGACTTTTGTCCACGTTTTCGACATTTCGTCCCACCGTGCGACGTTAGAATTTGCGATTAGCAAGATTTCACTATTTCAATTTATTTCAATACTTGAAAATTCTTCTTGATATGAGAGAAACACATTATTTGATAGAGAATACAATGTTCTACAAAAATTATCCATATATAGTAAATAAAGCAATTTCTAAAATTCAGTCTAACTTTGGCAACAATGGGCATAAGGAAAAGCATTGCCATTTACTTCTGTACTGCAATCTAAGGGTGAGACGCTCTATAGTAATGGATTTTTTTTTTCTAGCACGTGAAGAATGAGAGTTGAGAAATTCCATGTTTGTAGCTTTTGTAGCTTAACTGTTGAGCCACCCGATGGATCTCGATAAAAATTTCAACATAGATGAGGTTCGGGCGTGGGATGGTTTCTATCATTTCACTTTTAAGGTCAACTTGGGGGGGGGGGAGTATAACGAAAATGACCGATATTAGTATCGAATCCATGGTTTGCTGAGATAAGCAGTGACACTTTCGATGCCGTTTAAATCCAAATTCAGCCCACATTAGTACTCCTAAGGGGGAGAGTGACATGTAAAAATAATTGAAAGTGACCGATATTAGTGTGGAATTTATAGTTTTTGGAGTCCCTAAGTTGGCTGAAAACATTTTGGTGCCCCTTACGTCCAAAATGAAACGTAGTTTCTCCGTGCGATGAACAGTTATTCTGAAAGTCTGTACTAATAATAACGAACGGAAGTTTCACGTATTCAACGTTTTGATATATTTCTCGTTGCCCAAATTTGCTCACTTGTGCATTGTGTGTGTATATGTATAAATAAGATCATATATCTTTTTGAGTTGTTCGAAAATGTACAAATAATAAAGAGGAATTTTACCAGAAATCAGAAAACAGAAGTAAAATTGAAACCTTTTACTTTAAGTATGTTTCGTGTTAGTGAAATACATCGTATACATGTTGGAGATAGCTTATAGCAAATAAGATCAGCATCACGCGAAGAAATAGTATTTAAATTATATTTTCCGGTTTTTGCCTTTCCGAACAAAAGATTTTTTTTCTAATGAGTTCAGAATTACGGAAATTTTACAGAATACAGGGAAAATATCCCTATAAAATATGTATTTGATTTTAAGATATTAACTAAAATAATTCTGGCCCCGTTATTTTAATACTTCTCTGCCATCAAGCGGGAACTTTATAAAAATTGCTTAAGATAAGTTAAATGTGAAATGAAATGAAAGGAAATGAAATTTTGAGTTTTACGTCCCACAGTTATGCCGGTTGGGCTAAAGGAGACGGTGATAATGAGTAATGAATGAAATGGTGGAATGAAGAAAGTGGGAGGAAACGGGAGAACCTCGAGAAAACCCACGCACACGGTGTTTGATAAGTTAAATGTGTCTATATTAATTATCCAATTGTGATTATATTTTAGGTTCTTTTGTAACCATAACTCCATTCTATCACGGTGCTTACTTTAAAGAATTTGGATATTTGTTGTCACAAAATTTCCCTGTTCTAATACAAGAAATATAAGTACTCAATGATCTTAACTGCAAACTATTAAATATAGAATAGTTTTCATTTTAAAAGCATAATATAGTAAAATGTTCGAAAATCACAGTTTTCCCAAACTTTCCGTTTTTCCCCCATAGTTTTCATTTCAAAATCATGATGTAAAATATTCGAAAATTTCAATTTTCACCGAACTTTTCGCTTTTTCAAGCTTGAGGAAAAACCGTAAGAAACTTTTTTAAACCAAAAATTGCTGTTTTCTTTTTGTTTGTTTTCAGGCCTACACAACACTAGCCATACTCAGAAAAATTGGGTAGCGTCCAAGTTACATATAACAATTCTATAGCGTTATGGTATATCTGTGCTTTTGTTTATTTTCATGCCTGATACAATAGGATGACAAAACACGATTTTCGTAAAATCTATTTCAACGTATTTAAGCTCAGTCGCAAAGGAATTTAAAAAGAGTTCAATACATCAATGAATGCACGGGGTAAATGAAGACAGTCTGAACGACTATACAATATAACTTCGTTGTAACAATTCTGTAGTGTACTTTTATGCTTGGAAGATAAGGAAGGTCATAGTCTTCGTTGTGTGTTGGCGGCGATGAATTGAAGGTGACCACCAAAGAAATCAGCGATTTGAATTCTGCTCTGCTCTTGCTCCTGCGATATAAAAGCGATCTAATTTCATGCACAGACCTGCAAGAAAAAATTAATCTTGTTTGGCAACCGATACATCTTATCCGTTGCGGTCGCGTGTCTATTCCTATAACTTTTCTAGCGCCAACTTGCATTCGAAAAAGTATATAGTTATTATGAGGGACTTCGTAGCTGCACTGATTCACTACAACTTACTGAATCCAGGTGAATGCAATGATTCGGGAAATTGATGGAATGTACCAAAATCGACGAAATCTATGTTGAGTATTGATCAACAGGAAAGGTCTAATCAAGTTACATGCATTGCGATACGAAAAACTGCCCCATCCACCTCTCGCCAGACCTCGTCCACTGGCTCCCATGTTTTCCATAGCTTGGAGATGTTCTTGTCGAAACATAAGTTCAACAATTAAGACAGTGGTCATGATCCCTTCCAAGACTTTTACCAACCCAGAACAGCAAAGTTTTATATTGCTCGGATTCTATAGTAAACAGATTTGTGCTGATTGTTTTCTGTTCATTACGTTTAGCTTGAAGCAACTTATGGTAGTTTACGCCTACGGTTTAAAATTTTATATAAATTTCACAACAGTCAAATATGTCAGGATTTCCAAGCCTTTTCCAGTCTGAGACTAGCGGCTCCGATTTCTGTAGAAGTTTGGGAGTTTCAGGAGATGTGTGTTTGTCATATTTTCAATCAAAGATCGAAACAAATATATCCAGATTCTGGAGGCCGAAACAAACTTTGGAGGGAACCAGGCCTCATGTGTTCCCCAGGATCGGCACCTATGGCAGGACCCACTCGCGCTTCACGGAACCCAGAAGAATAGCGAAAGTTTTCGAGGTTTCAGGTACAAAACCAACTCTTCTGTACTGAGGGATAATATGACACATGGGTTTCTTATTCTTCTTTAGCCTCCTCAATGCCGATTCACGTAAAATCTTAATTCTAAAAGTGCTTAATGCTTTATTTTCACTTGAATTCATAAACATAATCTCGTTTCAGACTTAAAAATTGTTGAACTATACAGTGTATGAAGCAGTTTAGTCTGATACAGTGAAACCTGTCTATGTTGGCCACCATCAGTTCCATTGAAAAGGGCCAACTTACAGAAAATAAATGGGATTGGTGTATTTTTAGAATAGGATTTCTGGTATTACTTGATTGTAAAATTTTAATTAAGTAATGGTACGAGAGCTACTTTTAAATAATGTATATTGAGTAATCATAACACTATACAGTACTAGAAAAATTACTACAGTATGTTTAATATACAGAGTGGCCCAAAAGTAGGTATACAGACCTGTATCGATCAAGTATGACATTTTAATTGATGAAGTTAATGAATTTATTTGCTTCTATCTTTCCGAGCTTAAGGTATAAGTGAAAAGAAATTAAGAACAAATAATGAAGAAACTAAGATAACCTGTATGAATAAGAATAAGTAAATGATATAAAATGCCATGAGCCGATTACTATGGGACTGTATACCTACTTTTGGGCCACCCTGTATGTCCATACCTCTTTCTTCCTGAAAACTAATCTGGTACAGAATTATTCGGATTGAAAACAGAATAACACAAACTACCATAAAATAGATATATATGTAGGCAGTTTATTGAAATTGACATTGTAGCATACTCAGTTATTCAGATTGGAAACAAGAAAAGTAAAATTATAAATTGAACAATTTATATGCAGTTTATATGAATTTTTCGAGAGTGACGTATATTTTCTGTAGATACCTTTCGAAAAATAGCGAATTTATTCACGGTGGTTCATTCTAGATGTATTCCTTTTATTCATTTTGGCACCTATGCATATTCTCATTTTGTAGTTAACTCAGTGGCAAAGCCAAGGGGGGCCAGCCCCTTTGCGCGAATTCTTGGCCCCCTAGTGCCCCCCACACAGTGATATTGCTATAGGACGACAAACGGTAAGTGGGTCTTGGCCATAAGTGAAGCTACTACCAGAACATCTCTCGACAGCAGTTACCAACTGCAGAATACCGTATGTTCAATACACTGCGTTCCGAGTGAAACAGCTCCAGGTTCCTTTTTGTTTGTAGTACAACAAGATCTAATTCGCTGAAATGTGTGAAGCGCATGCATTGACCTCACCACTTGAACATTCCTTTTAACCTCTGCCCCTTTCTCCTTTGTTTTCGACAAAGAATCAGAAAGGAAAGGAAAATCAGTTGGCATTCGCTTCAATATTGAAGGTCATACTAAAACGTGAGATGCTTACTTACAAATAACATACACTGCAGTAAATCATTAAACTTGTGTTGGACAAAAGAAGTTTTCGTACATTAATTATTATAATTCGTACACTAAGTAATTAATTCCCATTGTTTATGACGACATAGAACAAATAAATAACATCCATAAAATAATTTGGTATTATTGTTTTATTTTCAAAACATCTTAATATCGAGCCATCTTGTTTAATATACAATAAAAAAAAAAGAGAACAGAAGCTTGTATTATTTCTAAAATAACACAGGCCGACGTTCTTAAACTATTGAAAAGTTACAGAAACAAAACTCACTGATTCTGATTAATTTTAGGTCCCTGAATATGATATCCATTTTACTACATTAGCTCGCATTTTTGTATAAGGCATCAGTGACGACGCCAGAGGGGGGGCAAGGGGGGCGAGCGCCCCCCTAGTAGCTACTTCTGCCCCCCTGACTGCCACCTAGACTGCCCCCCAGACTCCTACAATCTTTAAACATTCTACATGTAGTATTTTATATCAGTATCATAACCAATCTCATTGACAAATTGTAGTCTACTTTCCATGCATTTACTATGTGCCAGATTAGTCCTCAGGCTTTCTTCTTTGCGCGTCTGGGTATGCACGCATATTTCTGTTTTCTAATTTAGCGCCTTTTGAGGTAAATTTTAGTTATACTTCTTTCTTATGATTTTTAATTATTGTGCCTAGCGAACAATAGTAGATTTGGTCGACTTGTTTTCTTCTTACTGGATCAACTTCGATTGGAAACAAAAGAAGGGTAAAACCAGTTACGTAACTTGTTTGCATTTATCCAAGGTTGAAGTTTTCAGTTTCATATTTTGTTTTATTTCAAGGTTCTATAGGCCCTACTTCTTTTTTCTGAAACATTATTCTCGGCTTTTAATATTCAGAGGATGTGCTTATAACACCTTAGTTTGCAACTACCAGGGCTTAATTTTTTGAAGAGGATAAAAAGAGTTGTGTTTTCCCTTCCTGCAAATGATAATAATAATTTATGGAATTAAATTAATTCCCAATAAAACGTATTGTCAGAGTGCTGATCTTTAGTTAGTAATTTGTTTATACTAGTGCTCCCTTACTTATTTTATTTGAAAGTTCTGACGTGACGTCTACCATATTGACTAGGAACTGCTGAAAAATTCGTAGCTCAACCCAGAAGGAGTGCACGTGGAATGGTGAAGTTTTACTTTTTCTACACTTCCCCCGAGAGTCAATATACTACCTTGTGCAGTGCTCCAATTTTTGCAGAAAAGTTTAAAAATCTCAAGATTTCCTCGCACCACTGTTCGTAGCACTACCCCTATCAGATCTAAAATGGTATCCTTTCAAGTGTTATTTAAGTTTGGGGAAATAAGTACACGTAATAGTTAGACGGAGCTAAATCTGCGGAATAAGAATAATGATCTAGACATTGAAATCCTAGATTATGCAATGTTAGTTGTGTTCGCAGGGGCTTGATGGACAGGTGTATTCTCCTGAAGGAACAGAATTCCTTTCTTTTCATTTTCCGCGGCGTTGAACTTTGAATTTTTCTTTCAGTTTTGTAAGTAATGTAGAGATTCTGGATTAAATATCTGACCATTGCGAAGGTAGTCTATGAGTAAGACCATACTTATCCCAGAAGAATGTTGAAAACAGTTTCTTAACCTACTTCTGTGTCTTGAACTTTTTGGGGCGATGGAGAAATGAGTGCTACTACTCCATTGACTGTTGTTTCGATTCAGGATGATAGTGGTACAGCCATATTTTATCTATGGTTACTATTCGTAAGCGAAATTGATCAGCATTACGGTCAAATTGGAAGAAGACTTCTGTTAATGCCGTCACTCTTTTATTCTCCTGACAGATATTTGGGGAACCCATTATGCCGAGAACTTACGCATACCCAAGCCATTCTGAATTATGCTACCGACAAGTTCCAAAGAAATGCCCAGAATCTCTGACACAAGTTTTGCTGAGAAGGTAAAAACTGAGAAAGCGGGGTGCAGCCAGACCTCAGATTATAATAAGTATATCGTGAGTTTACTGTACACTTTAAAACTATATAAATAATAGCTTAAATTATTTTTGTCACTCAAAAACTGGAGTGGCCTAGGCCCTCCGGCCCCGGGCTATATTCACCACTGGCTGAAATGCTGCAATTTTCAAGAATAATGTCACAAATTGCATCCATGATTTCGGGAAGAGTCATTGCTTTTATTCATCCTGGATGTAAAGCATAATTTATTGAGAAATCGCCACGTTTATACTAAGCCACTTACTTCTTCATTACTGTATAACGGAGGAGAGTCCCGTGGTGTTTCACTGATTTCCTAATTAATTTACTTCGGTGACTTTCCTTGGTGGAACAAAAATGTTATAACAGCTAGGATCTGGATGTTTGTGAAATTATCTGTTTGGGCACAAATGATCACTTCAGAGGCCTGAGAAACAAGAAGAATTTCATTATTAATATGAAAATTTATATTTGTACATACAGAGATATGTTTTTCTAAACCACGGTTTCATTTTTCTACCTAGTATCTACACTCCAGTATTGGACTGCGACATTTTCAGCAGCTTCTCGTAAATTCTCTCTCTCTCTCTCTCTCTCTCTCTCTCTCTCTATATATATATATATATATATATATATATATATATATATATATATATATATATATATATATATATAATATACAGGGGTGCCCACAAGGGGGGGCTATGACGCAAACTGCGTCATTGAAATATTTGGAAGGGTTAAAAATCTATATAAATATGTTTGAGGGGGTGTAAAAATTAATCGAAAAGATTTTTTTTCATGAAAGAACACCTACGGATAGACAATTGAGGGGGGTGCGTCATGGAGTTAAGGGGAGGTGGGCACCACTGATATATACAGTGGCGGATCCAGGATATTATCAAGGGAGGGGCTAAACCATATTTTGCCGTTTTATCCAGTGTAAAGCACGATTGAAACCCATTTTATCCAGTGTATACCTGAGCGTCAAGGGGGGGGGCTATAGCCCCTATAGCCCTCCCCTTGGATCCGCCACTGTATATATATATATATAAAGATATAAAGAGAGAGAGAGATATACGTAGCATATAGTACTAGACGAATGTGTTACTTGTAGCATACGCGAAAGTAATTCAATTTATGTTTAGGCTTCAAAAGTTTCATTGAAAAATATTTCATGTTCAGACGTTACTCACTTGTTATTTACAAATTTTACTTGGAATAAGTTTAATTTATAATCATATAGGTCTAATATGAAAACAGCAACGAAATACACAATGTAATGTAAAATAAGTCAAACGTAATTAATATGTCATTTTTGGTATGGCAAATAGCTGCCCCCCCGAAAATGTATCTGCCCCTCGTTTGCCCCCCTAAGAACTTAAAGCTGGCGTCGTCACTGTAAGGCATAGTTGCCAGATTTACCATAATAGGGAAAATAAGCTATCATGAAGTGTACCGGCCAATGAGCTGTTTGCGTGCCGAAAGGGAATCAACTTCATTTCGACAGTTGGTCAAGAACGACATTCAGTTTTAAAAATTCTTAAAATTAATTTATTGAATCAAACCAGTTAAAAAACTATATATTTTTTTATGTATTAGCACTAAAAGAACTATATATATTCTGTTAGTGGAGGCCTATTAGCATTTACCTACACAGAGTAATTTATAAAGTCTAATGTTTAGAGCTGCAAATAACACCATTTGCTTTACTTTTTTCTTTTATGAAATGTTGGGTCCTCTCTCTTCACCGACCAGCAATAGTCCCCATCATTGCAAGGTCCCAGCGTCCTTGATATCGAGTTTCCATCGTTCTTATATCCTGGTGAAACCATTCTTCCATTTCGTCACTTACATCTGCAAGATTTTCTGGAAACAAGTTGAGGTGGGAGTGCAGAAAGTGGATTTTCAAAGACATGCGACATCCCAGAGCTTCATATGCGACCAGAAGTTGCTGCACCAGAGCCTCGTAATTTTGAGCTTTAGTTTTGCCCAAAAAACCTTTTATAGCTTGAACAAAAGCACGCCAGGCATTTAACTCTTTGTCGTTTAAACTCTGTTCAAACAATTCGTCATGGATAAGTTTGCGAATATCACGTCCTGTGAAAACTCCTTCTTTTAATTTACCGTCACTTAGTTTTGAAAAACACTGTCTAAGATACTTAAGTTCTTCACCTTCTTTGTCCATAGCTTTTACGAAATTTTTCATGAGGCCCAACTTAATATGAAGAGGTGGAAGCAGCATCTTGGCTGGATCGATCAGAGGCTCATACTTGACACTGTTGGTAGCGGGCTTAAATGTCTCTCTGGGGGCCACTCTTTTTGGGGAAAATGTTTTCCTGTGGCTCTTGAGTCCCAAAGACACAAAAAACAATAGTATTTTGTAAATCCACCTTGCAGACCAAGTAATATTGCAATAACTTTCAATCTCCGCAAATTTGCCAACCATATTCTTTGTAGTTAATACGATTTAAAATGGGTGCGAGATTCTCGTAAGTCTCTTTCATCGAAACAGTGTGTGCCACAGGAATAGACGGCAGCTTATTTCCATTATGAAGTAAAACTGCTTTCAGACTGTACTTAGACGAATCTATGAAAATACACCAATCGGATGGATCATGTTGAATTTCTAATTCATTCATCAGACCATTGATGTCCGTGCATACGCAAAAGAAACCTTCCATTCTGTAGTATTCTGAAAAGGGCTTGTTCCTTTTTCCTGTAGAGAGTGTAAGTAGTTCCAGGAGCTAATAAATTCCACTCTTTGAGTCTAGCACCCAACAGTTGAGCTTTCTCTTTCGAAAGTTGTAACTCTCTCACTAAATCATTCAACTCATGTTGTAGGATAAAGTGAGGCTCATATTTTACGTGGAAGAAACTGTCTGTCGGATCTTCATCTGCAGATATTGAGTTGGTGTCCTCATCGCTTCCTGTAAGCGTTGTAATATCGATAGTTTCCCAATCTTTCGGAGGAGTAGGTACAGGTAAATTTTCTCCATGGGGCACTGGTCTGATCGCGGATTGCAAGTTTGGGTATTCGATGGCACGTTGTTTCTTCCTTTTACTTCCTGCTGTATTCGTCATACAGAAATAGCAATCATCATAATGTTTCTGGGGTTCTCATCATATCATCGGAACAGCAAAAGGTATCCTTCGTTTGGTTCCTTTAAGCCAGGCAGTCATAGTTGCATAACACATCAAACAACACACATGAGGGGCCCAGCTTTTATCTTGATCACCGATCTTGCAGCCAAAATAAAAATAATATGTTTTCCTAACGCCATCATTTATCGATCTAATCTGCGACTTAACCATAAATACGCCACAGATATAACAAAATCTGTCCGGTGAGTTTTTACATCCTCTGCGGGAAGAACTTGATATTTTACATAGGAAAGCGAAACTTAGAGCAACAGCGCAACCACTTATTCCATAAAATCACTAAAAGATACTGAAAACACAGGCAAACAGTTCTAAAAATACGATAAAATAAAACTGAAGTTACTGACGTAAAAATTCGAAGTCAATTCCCCGGACAAAATATTTATACACTTGAGGGATTACTTACTGCAATGCATAAGACCAGGCCTGCCCATGGATTGGCTCCCGGAGCCGAAGCGTGAGCGAGTACGAGCGGAGACAAGAACAGGTGAGCACAGGTGCTGGTAGCTTCGCCCCTTCCAATGCATCCGATAAGTGTTGCCAACCACACATGATGGCAAAACTACGGCCAAGCCTGGTCAGAAATTCGCACGATGTTGAAGCATTGAGCAGACGCAAGCGTGAAATGTGCAGGTGTGCTCTCCCCCTCCCCATTTCGAAAGCAGTGACGCGAAAACACTGCAGGAAATAAAATTGGTACGTTTTTTGGTCGAGGAAGACGCATGATAGAGGTTACAGTTAGCGTTGAAGTAACTAACAAACGAACAAGAAAGAAAGAAACAAAGAAACTAATATTAAACATGTCAGCTAACACGTAAAAACGACTCAAAAATCGGAAACGAATTGTTTCAGACCTTTTTAGCTTGCTTACACAATTTGTGACGTTGTATTACATTAGCACTCGGTCTGTAACTTGCCACTCGCTTCACGTTTGCTAAGTTGTAAACGCCTTTCATTGCTAGATTGATAGCAGAACGACGGGAGGTTGAAAATAATAATAATAATAATAATAAGATCGTGTTCGAAATATGCAAAATACCTGCTTGAGTTCTGCCGTAAATTGCCACTGGTTGCTAATGTAGGCAAAGAAACAGAGATGAGGAACAATTCAAAAATCAGATTATTTCAGTAGATTTTATTCGAAAACATGTTATTCAATTAGAACTCATCCAAATAGTCTATACTTATTAGATTTCCGTAGCTACAAAATATAAACATTGTAATAGCTTTTATAACTTACCACAGAAATCTGAGATCGTAGACAAAGGTCCCAAAAGAAAAACGATTGTTGCACATTCCCAAAAGTTCGAAAAATGCAATCACATTTGCCGAAGCGTACTCACGTATCTTAACGCCACAAGAGGCAAATGTCTGACAGTAGCAAATCAAAATTCAAACCAACAGAACACGAAAACGCACAAAGAGGTCGAATGTGTATAAAGTTAGAAACACAGAAAAAAGAAAATACACTATAAACACTAGTAACTGACAAGTGTTTTGCTTCAAGCCTTGTTGTCTGAGGAAGATGTACCGCACAATTTCTTCGTAAGGTTCGTATACGAGGTGATGTTGTTTGCACACAGCTTAGACGTAACAAACATTCCAGATGATGGTTGGACAACGAACTTTTCTGGTTTGATTTCGTCAGTCGCATTTTTGAAAATAATTGCTCACACTCATACACCGAACCAAACATTGACATAATATTGGCAACATTTCTATGCAGTCGGGGAAATTCCTATAGAACTCTTATAAATTGCTTTACTGATGGAATTTCTCTTTAAATTCCCTGTCGCACACTAAGTCTATAAGTTCCAACTGAATATCAGAAGGAGCGTCTTCAATGTTTGTAGAGAATGGGCTGGCAAATACCCTGAAGCTCATCTCCAAACATGTTATGTCCTGAAATCTGGTTTCAAACTTGTCCTTAAGGCTAAGCAGCAAACTGCGGTAATGAGTCAAGTCAAGAAGTTTACCGGACTCTTGTAAGGTACCTAAGCTGGGAAAGTGAACCAAAATCTTGTTTTCAAATTGCTGCGCCCAAAGGGATAGCTTCATTTTGAACGTTTCGGCGCGATCGCACATATTTGTAATTAGCAAATGTTGACCCTGCAATGAGAGGTTAAGAGCATTGAGATAAGTAATTATGTCTGCCGAAAACGCAACGTTGCATCTCCATTGGTCGTCTTTCTATTCTGGCACAGAATGATCGTTCATATCGAGAAACATATCAATGTCGTTTAGTAACTGAAAGAACTGGTTTAACAAGTTCCCACGGCTCAACCAGCGCACCTCAGTATAATAAGGTATGTCTCCGTATGCACTGTTTAGGTCTTCGAGGAAGGATTTAAATTGGCGATGTCTCAGTCCATGTTTTCTGAGGTAGCTGGTGGTACGAACTACAACGTCCATGACATCGTTCATCGTTACACTGTTTGCACATAACTGTTTCTGATGCAGCGTACAATGAATTCCCCTGATATCATGCGACACCCCAAGCTCTTGCAGCTCTTCCCAACCATAGCAGGTGCCCCATCGGTCGCTACAGAAACCAGTGCATTCCACACAAGGCCTGTATTTTCGACACTTTCTTCAATACACGCAAGAATGTCAGCGCCCGTTGTGGTGCCCTTCATAGGTACTATGTGCAACAGTTTCTCTCGAATCTCCAGATCACTATGTACACCACGAATAAAGATAGCAAGTTGCGCAGTATCTGTAACATCCGTACTTTCGTCGAGCACCAGGGAAAATGCAATAAACGTTTTCGAAAGTTCCGATAGCTGGCTCAAAACATCATCTGCAAGATGTTCTATGCATCGCGTAATAGTCTGTCGGGAAAGTGGAAGCGATTCGAACTGCTGTATTCGAGATGGACAAAAGTCTTCTGCTGATATTACTATACACTCCTTTATTAGGTGTCCGTTTGTGAAAGACCGCAACAATCTTGCAATATGCAACGCAATTTTGTACCTCACCCGCACAGAGGCTTCACACGTTCTCTCCCCATCTTCCTTTTCCGATGCGGCCTTATTCTCTTTCAACTTCTTCAATTCTTCTTTGCGAAGATGTCCCTCAAGTTCCCCGTATTGCTCCACGTGATAAGTATTGTAGTGACATTGAAGGTTGAACTTTTTAAATCCGTGTAATGTTTTAAAGCACACTAAACATTTGGCTACACCGTCTTCTTCGACAAAGAGATAATCCTCCTCCCACTGCCTGTTGAACTTAAGTGTAGGCGTAGGGCAGCGTCGTTTCGCCATCTTATCGCTTTCAACTCTTTACAACGACTGTGCTCGATACAGGTCTCTATAAGCAGATGTACACAGGGGGAGTTAGTGGCTAGATAACTTACGTATTATGTATGCAGGTGCCAAAACTGGAAGCACGGATGATAGTAGGCTGAGCATAAGTGGCACTAGTCGCTGTCTGCTATACACTAGTAAAGCTGTTTCGTCATGTACTTAATCTTTACTTTTGTTACTACTACTACTACTACCACTACCACTACTACTACTACTACTAATAATAATAATAATAATGCGTATTATTATTATTATTATTATTATTAGTAGTAGTAGTAGTAGTAATAGTATTCGGACCAAAGAGGAATGAAAATGGGGATTGGAGGAAATTCATAACGAGGAATTGCATAGTTTATACCGCTCACCTAACATTGTTACGGTCATTAAGTGTAGAAGGCTGAGGTGGGCAGGCCATGTAGCCAGAATGGAAGAAATTAGAAACGCTTTCATAATTTTAACTGAAAACCCAATTGGAAGAAGACCACTAGGAAGACCTAGGCGTAGATGGGAAGACAATATTAAGATGGATCTTGCAGAAATAAGAGTACAGAGTAGAAACTGGATGCAGTTGGCTAAGGACAGAAGTTGAAATATTTTGTAAACGCGGCATTGAACCTTCGGGTTCCATAAGCCATAGAGTTAATTAGTTAGTTAGTTATTATTATCTAAAAGAAATGTTCAAATGTTGTTAAGAGATAATTACACAGAAGAACTGAGTTCGGACCAAACACTAATTTGCCGGAAGAAAATTCCAGTGCAGTCCAGCCCGCTTTAAGCTTTATCCGTGCAACCCACGTTTCATGTTCAAGACATTGGGAAAAATTGTTCGTATCATTCAGTTGGAACGTTTCCTTCCGAGTTTACGCTGTTACAGTAGGCCTACAACATTGTGACTTTCAAAATCAGTCAGTAACTATTGAAGAAAGACAAGCGTGTAGCTTCAGTCGTTGATATAATTTAACATTCTTTTTCACTTTTAACAAGCAACCAGCCAGGGACAACATATTTTTCATTATTAAAAAGACACTCCTTGTTAAAAAAAAACACACACTAATAGTAGCCACTAATGGTCACTCTTTAAAATGGAAAATCTCTTTGGCTCTCTTAATATTTTGATTCTTTGCTATCAAAGTAACTTTAAAAGTGGAGTAAGAAATACTATTCTTCCTATTGATAGTCTAATAGTGGCTTCTAATCTCCACAACCAACCCCTTGCTAAGCCTATTCGTATACACATACATGCATAAGCTAATTTTCTGGAGATAATATTTAGATGATTACAAACAAGTGCTACAGTATTTTTTTTCGTATCAACAGATTATCTCTTTTCCTAAAAAGCGAAACAACATAATATAACAAACCCACACTCGGATTAAGAACTTTATATATATATATATATATATATATATTGAAAACGGGTTTTCCATTGGGCAAAGTAGCAAATTTTTATAAATGTAAGCGATGGTTTGGTTCCATCACATCCTCCTTTAACAAAAGGAAAGAAAAAAGAAGAAAAGGAACGTACATAGTTTATTATTTGATTCCTGTTACAAGTTTGTGTTGTCTGTAATTAGCGGTTACCACATTGTAAAAAACACTTTACACTAAATGGCAATCAGTTACCATACATACTTTTCTTATTTGGTAAGCTAGTGACTACCGCCAAGGTTGACAACACTTCCGCTCCTCTAAGGACGAAACCCGAAGATCCACGAAGTACGAACAACGGTATTTGCACGTAGAATGCTCGTGAGCGTTCACGAGGAGAGTTTCCACTATCTGCTCGCAGTGGCCAGGGCTGCATAAGAGCAAGACTGAGCCACGCAATAACGGCGCAGTTGGTGCTTTTCTCGCCCGCGTCATCGTGCAGTTCATTGTTGCCACATAGAACCTATTTCTTAAACCGGTTTCAGTGGTCTAAAAACAAACAAACAAAGGAGGGGGAGAAACACAAGTGTCAAGCATTTCAATCATCCCGGTCCTCCCGGTATTCATTGTTTGAGATATATATATATGCCAACAACAAGGGGGGTTTTATCTGTCGCCAACTGAGTGAAATCTAATTTATTTATTACTCAAATAGCATTGTCAGACCGGTTACTTCGATGACAATTGAAGCCGTCCCTACAAAATGGCAAAATTGGCAACAATGCATAATGCCAAAGTACGAGCTAATATAGTAAAACGGCTATCAATTTCGAATTCAGCATCCTGGAATTAGTCAGAATCAGAGGTTTTTCTTTCTGTAACTGAACTGACGTCGGCCAGTGTAATCATTCTTTTTGTTGTTCGCATCTCGATCCTTTGAGAAAAATAAGATACTGAATAGGGCCTACTACCAACATCAACTGTTTGCTACTGGTACAGGTTCTCCCTTTCGATTACGTTCTGGTCTTGTCTCTAGTACGTCTACTACTGGTACTGGTTCTCCCTCTCGATTACATTCTGGTCTTGTCTCTAGTACGTCTAGTCTACTAACGATCTTGGCCGTTGGCGACTCTGTAGAGACCTTCTGCTACGATGTTAACAAGCGATACGAGCGACCTCCAGGAAAACGGATTCAGCGCCCGGTAGACTTATACTACTAACTAAAGTCTGGGAAAATGTAGTAAAAATCTGTGATTCTTTGTAATTTAATCGTCCAGAAGTATTTTTCTTTAAAGATTTTAACTGTAGCTTAATCCCTAAAATGCTACTACATAGAGCCAGTGCTACAATCTCCTGATTACTAACCATCAGATAAGATACCGAGATGATACAACTTGATCGCGGCAGTAATATTATTTTGTGTAAAAGTGTTGGTTACTCCCGTGACGAGGTTGTGTCATCCCGTTGTCTTATCTGATGCTTATTAATCAGATATATATCAGGAGTTTGTGGGACTGGTTCATAGAGATTCCATTCAGCGAGTTCAGTTAGTGAATACCTAATCTTATCGCAGATTTATATTGGTTCTTCGTCAGAATATGCTTAAGCATTTCTGGGAAAATTATATTGTAAGAATTATGCAGAACAGTAAATCAGTGGTGACATGAATTTTCAATAGGATATACTAATTAATGCCGCTCCTTCATATCTAATCTTAAAACTAACAATATTAATTTAGCACCGACTAGAGGATTGTAGCATTAAGTTACTTCAACTACATTTGAATTTATTCTAAGACTTTGAAACATCCGATGTTCAAATGAGAAATGAGGGGAAGGAATCAATTGGGCCATAAACATTTCCCTAGTGAACTGAGGAAGAATCTTGGTAAACTACTAAGTTGAAATATTTGCCCACGAAGGATCAATCACACAATCTTCCGAATCTGAAGTCATTGTTCTACCGCTGAGCTCTGAAGCACATTGTTGATCATAGCTTTGTTTTTGTATTCGTGTGCAGTTTGATTAACTACCTAAGTAAACTACATACTTTGTTGTAATGTAAACTGTTACAAACTGGTATTGATCAATGCTTCTGTGTGTTACAGCTGTCAAGCACACAAGTGAAATTAGTTTATTTTAACAGGACAATATAGACGAAGCGCTGTTACTGAAATTTATAATCTTCACCTTTCTCAAATAATACTGTCCGTTCTGCTGTTTTCACAACACAGAATAATTTCCTTGCCACGTAATTATACTTGTATGTTAAAATTTCTAGAAAGGCAATGAAAGTCTTTATACAAGTGTTTGAAGTGTTATATTTAATGATTTCTTTGTTGTGAGAGTGAAGAAAATCGTTTGGGATAAAATAATTTCTGCAGATGAACATTGATTTCATTTTCGGTAAGATAGCTCTGAAGTAGTATTTATATATTACAATACTAGATTTACATATTACACACACACACACACACACACATATATATATATATATATATATATATATATATATATATATATATATATATATATATAATATAAAATATTATAATTTGTGTGAATCAAGTTTTTTATTCATTGAAGATGGTACCCTCAAAATTTTCTTGTGCTTTCGTTGGCCACCCCTGCAAAAAAATTCTAGCTACGCTACTGAGTTAACTACCTCATGTTAATGAACTACAAGTGTCGGTGTTAGTGAACTACTACCACGGAGCAAAAGATGTTTTGAGAAAATCTTAACGGAATTCATATTTCAAAATCTCCACTACCTTTCGACAAACCGTGAAGTGCCAATAGTTGAAAATTGACATGGTTAACTTTAGCCTCGAGAATTTTCCGGAATTACTAAAGCTCCCCACTGAATGAAAGGAGCCGATATAGCTTATGGTTTTACCCAAAATAGACAGGATAAACAAATACGTACAACCATTTCCTGTATTCCTGTATGTGCTTTTCCTTATTCACACCTTCATTCGGCACCCTGTTATCAGGGTAGTGGTCTGGCCATTGACCTCCAAGAATAAATCGTGGGAATCCATATTCCTTTGTCTCCAGTGATAATTACAGAACATCTGCCTCTTGTATGGGAATACGAAAAAGGTAAGTAACAAAACGGTATTTTACTTAACCAAGATACGCAGGTAAATTTATCATTATCATCATAGGGTAAACATTGCTTCAATGCGGACTATTTACCAGATAGACAGGTGGCTAACTAACAGAGTAAGAATTAACGAATGTTAGTCACTCATTTTTTAAATTGACTAAAGCGCTCTCTGATATCGAACATTTTCAATGATTTTTATATTTCTCTCCCCCACCTGGCGTAGCTGAATTTAGATTTAAACGGCATCGAAATAGTCCGGCAGTCAGTCCATGCTACAGTCCGCGGCATAAAATTTGTTACAAAAATTCTAAGTCCAAATGAATAACAAACTCTTGCCCAGTTTTCTTATGCATTCCCGCAATACATGTATCAATCGATTAGTTGCTTCTAGTATGTATTCCAACTCCTCCCCGTCCTCCACCTCTCCTTGTCTAAAGCAGTGTGTGTGACATAGTACACTCTTTCCATTCAGTTGAAAAAGAAACAGGAATCAAGTTTACAACGTTATAGCTTTAAAACAGTCTTTTCCATTCGTTTGTTCTGAAATATTTTTAAGAGCCTAAATTAAAGGAAAGTCACACAATCTTCCCAGAGCTTCATAAATATCTTTAGTTTCCTTCTTTTCTTTCTTTAAAGAGTGCAAGCTAGTAAGATGCTCCCTAAGAAATCTATGGAAATTGCCAAGAGCTCTAAAATATCTACGGACAGAAACGAGTTTTATTCAATGATTCATTGAATTTCTTTTCAGGAAGTGCAAGCAAATGTTTCAGGGGCGTCATTTGCGCAGGACAGGAGGGTGTAATTCCCCCTCTCTTGAGCTTCATAAATACGTATTTTTTGATCAAATGTATAGTAATACACTAATAAAAAGTGAAAATCTTATGTCGCCGGAGAATCTCTTCCTTCCCCCCCCCCCCTCCCGAACAAAGTCTAAAAGACACTGGTTTTAACAACACACCTATAGAGTTAAGATAGCACATTGCTAAAGAGCTTACATTTGGTTTCAAGAGTCGAAGGTTTGATCTCAAGCCATATGACTTCCTGGGTGACATTGAGAGAGAGAGAGAGAGAGAGAGAGGGATTCAAGTATGGAGACAGAGAGGGATGATTTGTATACACAGATTTAGAATTGGGGAAAAAATGATCGGACAGCATTCGTATTATGACGAAAATTCTGATTTTGTGAAAGATAAGAAGGGAAGTTTTCGAACTGCGAGGATCACATTAGGCAGTTGTCGAATTAATGTGGAGAACTCTTTTTAGAGCTTCAGATGATTACGAAAGGAGAGAAAGATCTTCAGAACTGAGGAATTAAGATTTTAAAAAATCTGATTTCGGCGACGGGTTTCGACCCACGAACCTTGTGGTCATCGAACCATGACTTTATCCATTCTGCTACGGAGGATTCTATTACTCGTTCACATACGTTTCCCTTAGCTGCGTTGAAAGCTACCTTAAGGGGATATTCCAAAAGTTGACTCGGTAGATGCGCCGTTCAGTTAGGACGTAAACCTCTTGTAACTTAGTTACAATGTGCAAAATGAACTTCCTCTTCTTCAGGACACTTTTTAAAACTTTAAAATTTGTTACTATTGTTTTAATTAAGTTACATTTGATAGAACCATCTGATAAAGTAGTGCCAAGCCCTGTGCGTCATTGTCTGTTAGGTGAATGGTTAATATAAGTTACTTTTACGTGGATGGTCCGAGCTTCCAATGAAGACGCTTAATGATTATTTTATTTGAGCTACGCTCATACTGTATATTCCACAAGTTCAAGTTTGAAGTAATGTAGTAACAGCTAGTTTAATTCGAAATAATTTTCCAATATTGTATTTGTTACTAAATTTACATGGCACTCCACACTTGTTTGTAGCCCTGCATAAATGCAAAATTGTTTTAAAAGTATATTTTACTTTCAAATATTATTGATTTTTTTTAAATTGTCCTTCAATTTATTTTATAATTATTTTCTATTTCTGAATTATAACATATTTTCTATTTATATTGTATTCTATGTTACACGTTTATTATTTACATTTTATGTCTTACCTTTGAAGAGGAGCTTTTGACAATTCAGAGCAGCAGGGACATACACAGGATGCAGGCCTTGGCAATCCAGAGCTTTTGCCTCCACGAAATCACTACTTTTTTGTTTGTATATATATATCTAATTTTATAGATGGTGATAGCAGGGGCGGATCCAGGGAAGTGTGTTTGGGGTGATCGCATCCCCCAGAATAGGGAACTTTTTATACTTTTTATTTTAAAAATAAAACATATCCTAAGTATTTTTCATCTTTGTATTATAAACGTAAATTAAAACCTAAGGTAGATAGGCCTTACTTTCTTAAGAAAGTTAATTCTACAGAAGAGCTCTTTCTCATTTTCTATTTTTTTCTTTTCTTTCTTTTCTTTTCTTTCTTTCTTTCTTTTTTCTTTTCTTTTTTTGCACTCCGCTCTTACCTTGATTTGACTTCGAACGACCGCCCCTCCCAAACAATCATCTTGGATCCGCCCCTGGATGATAGATATTTTAGTAAAATATGCCCTCAATCGCTGAAATAAATTCCTGTCAAGCTTTGGATCGCTGAAATAAATTTCTGTCTACGGCCCTGCAAAACAGTGACGATTTTAGGGAGTGATCAGTTAGTAATAGCTCCTCGGAGCAACGACACTTCCCCAGAAGTCATATCTCCGATAATTCAGAATGTGATTTGTGCATTATCACTTTTCACTCTGTGTCTTGAAACGCACCAAAAAGGAACTGTTCTGAAGTATTTACTGGTTCTCCCTATGACCTCATTTCAATATGGCCAACCTTGGACATATACACATCTGAAATATCACCTTTTATGTCAGTGATCCCGAAAACTATCCATTCGACACAATATAGGATATTTTCGATTCTTTATTCCTGTCACCCTCCCATTGTCAACTCGAAGCCAACCAAGGCTTATTTTGGACTTACGCGGCATCCACAGTGTCACTTTTCATCTTTGCACATGAATTTGACATTAATTTCGTTCGTATTTGACTACTTTTACATGTCACCTTCACCTCTTGGTAGGAATTTTTTCAGTATCTCGTCGGCATAAGTTTTACGTCCCACGTTATGCCGACTACGCTAATGGAGACAGTGATGGTGAGAAACGAATGAAATCGTTTAATGAAGAAAGTGGGAGGAAACTGGAGAAACCCGAGAAAACTCATGCACACGGTGTTTGTCCATAATAAAGTTCATTCAGCGCGAGCTGGGATCTAACCAACAACTCCATGCACCATAGGTAAAGTTATAAAAGAATAGGCGTCTAAACAAATACGGAACACTACTATAAATGAGAGTTGCATAAGATTAGATTTTTATTTATTTCATTCTAAGTTGAAATTTCAATCAATCTTGATCTTCATTACTGTTCGAAATCCGGACCAACCAGGATTCCCTACTAGGGTAAAGATTAATTGATCGCCAACAGAAATCCAAAATCCTCTGTATAACCCCACGTTCCATTATTCCATATACACAATTAAGAGTCCAGCGTAACCTACCAGTTTATAAGTTTTCTTCTTATTATTATTATTTTTAACACCTCAAAAATATAGGCTCATAATTGAACCACTGATTGGAAAAAGGGAATAAGTACATAAAAATATTTTTTTCACTTTTAAGCTTTTCTCACCAATTGCAGTGCTACAATACAAGATTCTTCTTCTTGTCTTAGAGTTTGTCAGTTCTTTTGCTACAATTAATCAGTTATACACGTGTTGAACTAACTAACTCTATGGCCTATGGAACCCGGAGGTTCAGTGCCGCGTTCACAAAAGCTCTCCACTGACTTCTATCCTTAGCTAATTGCATCCAGTTTCTACTTTGTATTCCTATCTCTGCGAGATCCATCTTAATATTATCCTCCCATCTTCGCCTAGGTCTTCCTAATGGTCGTTTTCCTATGGGTCTACCAGTCAAGACTTTGAAAGCGTTTCTACTTTCTTCCATTCTAGCTACATGACCTGCCCACCTAAGCCTCCTAGACTTGACGACCCTAACAATGTTGGGCAAACCGTATAAACTATGTAGTTCCTCGTTATGAAGCTTCCGCCATTCCCCATTCTCGTTCCTCTTGAGTCCGAATATTCTTCTCAGGATCCTGTTCTCAAATACTTTCAGTCTATGTTCTTCCCTCAGAGTAAGCGACCATGTTTCGCAACCATACAGAACAACAGGCATGATTATCGTTTTATATATTTTAAGCTTCAAATTCCTCGACAGAATTCGCGACGACAAGAGATTTTGAACCGAATAGTAACACGAATTCCCTGCTTTTAGTCGACATTTAATTTCTTCGTGAATATGATTTTCGTCTGTTAATATTGATCCTAAATACTTGAAAGTATCCACTTTATCAAAAGTATTATTTAATATTTTAACGCCTCCACAATTTGCAGTATTACGGTCCCGACGCACTTCCATGTATTTAGTTTTCTCTGCATTTACTTCTAAACCCATGTCCCTGCAAGCGTTTAATAAGATCTCTGCATTTATTTCTACTGTTCTCCTATCATCCCCTATTAAATTTACATCATCAGCATATGCTATAACCTGGTGAATGCCGTTCAACTCTAGGCCCTGGTTGCTATCTTTGATTTTCCTTATGGCGTATTCCAGCACAAAGTTAAATAATAATGGCGACAACGCATCTCCTTGTTTCAGGCCATTTTCGACGTGGAAGCTCGTGGACAAAAATTTTCCTACCCGGACTTTACTTTGGGATTCACTTAAACATATCTTAATTAATCTAATTAGCTTTCTCGGTATTCCAAGTTCTGTTAGAACGTTGTATAATGTTTCTCTCCTAACCGAGTCGTAAGCCTTTCTAAAATCAATAAATAGTTGATGTACCGGGGTATTGTATTCCCACTTCTTTTCGAGTATTTGGCGAATGGTAAATATTTGGTCGATAGTTGATCGATTTCGTCTAAATCCGCACTGATAATCTCCAATAATTTCATCTGCGTATGAGATCAATCTTGCTAACAGAATATTTGAAAGGATTTTATAGGATGTTGACAGAAGAGAAATGCCTCGATAATTATTACAGTCAGTTTTGTCGCCTTTCTTGTGAATTGGAACAATGATTGACTCTTTCCACTCTTGTGGCAATTCTTCCTTGTTCCAGATAAGGAGAATGAGTTTGTGTATCTTGTTCCACAATTTTTCGCCTCCAGCTAAAATTAACTCAGCCGGAATTTCATCCACACCCGGAGATTTGTGTTTCTTTAATTTCTTTATAGCGGCTTCCACTTCTATTCGATTGGGTTCTGGAATATACGGTTCTGCGGTGTGTATCTCCTTTTCTCCACGCACATTAGTTTTTGGCTGCGTGTTCAGCAAATCGTCAAAGAAATCTTTCCATCTATTTAAGAGGCTATCCGTATCAGTGAGAACTGTTCCGTCAGGTTTCTTTAAAATATAAGCACGAGGTTGATAGCCTTTCTTAAATTCGCTGATCCCCTTATACATGTCCCGAATATTTTTATTTTTACTATTATCTTCAAGTTCCTTAATTTTAGCTTTCAAAAAATCCCGTTTCTTTGTTCTAAAAGTTTTGGAAGTTTCCCGCCTGATATCTGCGAAATTTTGTGTAGTTACTTCATTCGGATTTTGTAGCCACCGTAATTTTGCCTGTTTTCTCTTCTCTGCTATTTTAATGCATTCTTGGTCGAACCATGGTTTGTTCCTACGTGTTTCCGCGTATCCCAATTTTTCTATTGCTGAACTTTTAATGCTATCTCTAATTTCAGTCCAAGTATCTTCAACACTAGTGCACTCCGAGTCTTCTAAAACCGAGAATCTATTCGAAACTTCAACCTGGTATTCCTTTCTTACCTGGCTCTCTTCTAATTTCTTTAAATTAAATCTCTCCGTTTTCGGACATTGAGTATTACCTTTATTCAACGATAATCTCTCCCGTATTATCGCTGCTACCAGGTCACAATCAGCCCCTCTAAACGACCGGACGTCAATTATGCTAGATTGTCTTCTTCTATCTACTAAAACGTGATCAATTTGATTATGTGTTTTTCCGTCTGGTGATGTCCAAGTGTATTTATGAACGTCGCGATGTGGGAATTTTGTACTCTTCACGATTAGGTTTTTGGATGTTGCAAAGTTCACGAGTCTAACACCGTTGTCATTACTTTCCTTATGCAAACTTTCGTTCCCTATAATCGGTTTGAAAATATCCTCTCGTCCTACCTTCGCATTGAAATCCCCTAATAGAATCTTCATATGGTATCGCGGGAGTTGGTCAAATATAAGTTCCATTTCTTCTTCTTTTTTCGTTTCGTGACGGAAAAAGTGCTTTTAAGCAGTTCATGGCGACCGCTTTGAAATCAAATGTAAAGTATGAGAATTAAATTTGTCATATCTGTAGTTTGGTGTAGAGACAAAACAAAATTGGAAACCAAAGAGTTAAGAACAACTCAGATTATTAATATAAAACAAGTCAAAGATTATTAACTTGTATTATCATACAAGAAATGCAAGAATTTTGAAACAAAGAAAAATAACTTAGAAATTAGCAACTGAAGACAAAAAAAACTAACTAAAACACACTAAAGGGTATGAGTAGGGGGATTAATGGGGACGTCAGCAATGAGGCTATGTGTCCCCGTCTCGATTAACGCGAGGGATGGATTTTACCATTTCACTTTGACGGAATAACGTAGAGGATGGAGAGGAGGGGGAAGATACATAGCAGCTATAAATATAAAAATAAAAGTGACAATGTTCGGTGGTGAATAACTCTTGAACTACCCGATCGTTCTCAATCACATTTTGAACATAGATGAAATTCGAACCTGGGAAGCTTTTTGTTATTTCATTTTGATATTAGAACTTGCGGAAGAGGAGGGGAGGGTAAATATATGAAAATGAATAAAACTTGATAACTTTTGAACAATCCGACTGATCCCAATCAATCAAACATTCAATATAGATAAGGTTCGGACCTGGGATGTTTTCATTTTTTGCCTTGACGGCACAATGTAGAGGAGGAGAAGGGGGGACTGTGTAAAAAAATAAAAATGCTGTGTTGGTGACTTCATCACGCTTAAACCACCGAACTGATCTTAATCAAATTATCAACATAGATGAGGTTCGGACCTGGGGTGTTTTTTTATCATATCCCTTTGATGGTGGAACGTAGGGTAGGAGGAGGGGAGGGGAGATATCTATAAAAATGAATAAAACTTAACAACTCTTGAACCACCTGACCGATCTCGATCTAATTTTCAACATAGACGACGTTCGGGCCTAGAACCTTTTGTTTTAATATTTTCAATTTGACGGTAGAACATAGGAGAGGATAAGAGAAGGGGAGATTAATATATACAAATAAATAGAACAACTCTTGAACCATCCAACAGATTTCGATCAAATTTTCAACGTACATGACATTCGGGCCTGGGATAATTTTTGTCATACCGTGCCCCAACATGGAGAGGGGAGAGGGATACATAAAATCATCGAAAATGGCCAATATCAAAGAGTGCTTTAGTAATAGTAAAACCATAACATATTACTATTTTTCTTTAATTTAGCCCAGCGAAATCGGGGTGCGACTTAGATTCGAGGACGTCTTAAGTTCGAGTAGTTATCGAGAAATAATTAAAGATATTAACGTGTTATTGAATTACTTTGCTAATAATAATAATAATAATAATAATAATAATAATAATAATAATAGTATTATTGAAGATTGGATCATTCAAATATTGAAAGATCAAAATATTCAAATATCTTAAGACAATTAAACGTGTGTCATCACCGACTAATGATCACCAAAAATTCTTAATTGAAACAAAATATTCACACATGCTTCCGACTTGAGAACCTCCAGATTATTAGCTAGCGCCTTGAGCACAGATCCACGCTCTATATGCGCTAAATGGTATGTTTTAGTATGTTTAAATTAGATTTCCTTGCCTCCAGTTACAAAATTCTAAGTTAGTATTATTCGTTCTTCCAAAATTTCTTTCGATTTTTTTAATCATATAAGTCAATAATCTTTGGCATAGTTTATATTAATAACGTGGTTGTTCTTAAACCTTTCGTTCGCTATTTGGTTTCTTCTCCACACCAAACTACAGATATGATACGTTTAATTCTCATACTTGTCATTTGGTTTCAAAGCAGTCACCATTATCTTGTAAAGCAATTTTGTTCACCACGATTCATGAGTTTTGTAACAAAACACGTCAAGAAATGAGTTAAATGAAGGCTGCAAGAGTTTATATCAAAGTTGAGTATTGTGAGCTAGTGACAAGCATGTAATAACGTCTCATATTTGAAAATAATGTTAGCTACTTCTAATTCACTAACTGGTATTAGATTTAATTCAAGCTTAAAGAACTGGAATGAACAAACTCAGTGTAGCTTAAAGAAACAAAACGTAAGAAGAACGGACGAGATTCGAACCCTGGACCACCAGTACAAAAATCCGGTTCACTAACCCCTCACCTAATAAGCCATCAACTTCTATGTTTTAAATTTGCAAGCAAATGATACCATTATACGTTTGTGCAATCAATGTTTTGCTGTTTTCCTCTTCAAGAACGTAACATGTTTACGACGATTCGTTTCGTTTTCCATTAGAGCTTCTAGAGAGATGATTTGTGTTTGAGTATAGGATCTTTTGTTTCCTTTAACCGACAGTTCTAGCAAATACAACTCAATTGAAACAGCTGTAAAAAAAAAAAATAGTACTGTCTTAGAAAGTATTCCTAAAAGGGAGAAACTCCATCGTGCACCCTGAACAGTGACAGGAGTGCGTTGAGCGAGGCCAACAGCAAAATGGGGTCCATTGAAGATTCGTAACTCCACTTTGAAGGGTTTAAATTAATTTCACACTTTTTCCTCAATGTCTAAAATGTAACTACTTAGCCTTAGTTGAAAAGGAAGTTGTGAAGGAGCTATAGACTGTGAAGTCTACCGAAAAGATTTATCACGTCCTTGCAGCAACTATTTCCAGCAAAAGGGAATAAGTACATCAGATCTAAGTTTTCAGAAACGCTAAAAAACTTCCCCCGGCGTATTTGTATTTGTTTCAACACGTGTATAACTGATTAATTGTAGCAAAAGAACTGACAAACTCTAAGACAAGAAGAAGAATCTTGTATTGTAGCACTGCAATTGATGAAAAAAGCTTAAAAGTGAAAAAAATATTTTTATGTACTTATTCCCTTTTTCCAATCAGTGGTTCAATTATGAGCCTATATTTTTGAGGTGTTAAAAATAATAATAATAAGAAGAAAACTTATAAACTGGTAGGTTACGCTGGACTCTTAATTGTGTATATGGAATAATGGAACGTGGGGTTATACAGAGGATTTTGGATTTCTGTTGGCGATCAATTAATCTTTACCCTAGTAGGGAATCCTGGTTGGTCCGGATTTCGAACAGTAATGAAGATCAAGATTGATTGAAATTTCAACTTAGAATGAAATAAATAAAAATCTAATCTTATGCAACTCTCATTTATAGTAGTGTTCCGTATTTGTTTAGACGCCTATTCTTTTATAACTTTACCTATGGTGCATGGAGTTGTTGGTTAGATCCCAGCTCGCGCTGAATGAACTTTATTATGGACAAACACCGTGTGCATGAGTTTTCTCGGGTTTCTCCAGTTTCCTCCCACTTTCTTCATTAAACGATTTCATTCGTTTCTCACCATCACTGTCTCCATTAGCGTAGTCGGCATAACGTGGGACGTAAAACTTTAATATTTCGTTTCGTTTTTCTTTTATGACTGTATCTCACTTTTCCTGTGACAAGAGCATCATCTAAGCGAGTATTCAGTGAATTAAACCATTATATTCATAGCACAATAGTACAGAATGAAGTTTAGCTCTTTGGCAATCTCCAGCATGCAGAGCAAAAAAAGGCAATACATTGATATTGAAACAGTAGTTAACGAATTCCTCTGCGAAAAAGATCACCCGTACTGTTGTGTTTCAGATGATAATTTATAATTATACTCAGTTGGTTGAAATTTCTCCATAGTTGTGGGGGCGAGATACTGAAAAAATCCCTACCAAGAGGTGAAGGTGACATGTAAAAGTAGTCAAATACGAACGAAATTAGTGTGGAATTCATGTGCAAAGATGAAAAGTGACACTGTGGATGCTGCGTAAGTCCAAAATGAGCCTTGGTTGGTTTCGATTTGACAATGGGAGGGTGACAGGAATAAAGAATCGAAAATATCCTATATTTGTGTCGAATGGATAGTTTTCGGGATCACTGACATAAAAGGTGATATTTCAGTTGTGTATATGTCCAAGGTTGGCCATATTGAAATGGGGTCATAGGGAGAACCAGTAAATACTTCAGAACAGTTCCTTTTTGGTGTGTTTCAAGACACTGAGAGTGAAAAGTGATAATGCACAAATCACATTCTGAATTATCGGAGATATGACTTCTGGGGAAGTGTCGTTGCTCCAGGGACGCATTACTAACTGATCACTCCCTAAAATCGTCACTGTTTTGCAGGGCCGTAGACAGCAATTTATTTCAGCGATCGAAAGCTTGACAGGAATTTATTTCAGCGATTGAGGGCATATTTTACTAAAATGTCTATCATCCAGGGGCGGATCCAAGATGATTGTTTGGGAGGGGCGGTCGTTCGAAGTCAAATCAAGGTAAGAGCGGAGTGCAAAAAAGAAAAGAAAAAAGAAAGAAAGAAAGAAAAGAAAAGAAAAAAATAGAAAATGAGAAAGAGCTCTTCTGTAGAATTAACTTTCTTAAGAAAGTAGGGCCTATCTACTTTAGGTTTTAATTTACGTTTATAATACAAAGATGAAAAATACTTAGGATATGTTTTATTTTTAAAATAAAAAGTATAAAAAGTTCCCTATTGTGGGGGATGCGATCACCCCAAACACACTTCCCTGAATCCGCCCCTGCTATCATCATCTATAAAATTAGATATAATTTACAAAAAAAAAAAAAAAAAAAAAAAAGTAGTGGTTTCTTGGGGGCAAAAGCTCTTGATTGCAAAGGCCTGCATCCTGTGTATGTCCGTGCTGCTCTGAATTGTCAAAAGCTCCTCTTCAAATGTAAGACCTAAAATGTAAATAATAAACGTGTAACATAGAATACAATATAAATAGAAAATATGTTATAATTAAGAAATAGAAAATAATTATAAAGTAAAGTTGAAGGACAATTAAAAAAAAACAATAAAGCTTGAAAGTAAAATATACTTTTAAAACAATTTTGCATTTATGCAGAGCTACAAACAGTGAGGAGTGCCATGTAAATTTAGTAACAAATATAATATTGGAAAATTATTTCGAATTAAACTAGCTGTGACTACATTACTTCAAAATTGAACTTGTGGAATATACAGTATGAGCGTAGCTCAAATAAAATAATCAATAAGAATGGTCTTGATTGGAAGCTCGGACCATCCACGTAGGAGTAACTTATATTAACCATTCACCTAACAGACAATGACGCACAGGGCTTGGCACTACTTTATCAGATGGTTCTATCAAATGTAACTTAATTAAAACAATAGTAACAAATTTTAAAGTTTTAAAAAGTGTCCTGAAGAAGAGGAAGTTCATTTTGCACATTGTAACTAAGTTACAAGAGGTTTACGTCCTAACTGAACGGCGCATCCACCGAGTCAACTTTTGGAATATCCCCTTAAGGTAGCTTTCAACGCACCTAAGGGAAACGTATGTGAACGAGTAATAGAATTCTCCGTAGCAGAATGGATAGTCATGGTTCGATAACCACAAGGTTCGTGGGTCGAAACCCGTCGCCGAAATCAGATTTTTTAAAATCTTAATTCCTCAGTTCTGAAGATCTTTCTCTCCTTTTCGTAATCATCTGATGCTCTAAAAAGAGTTCTCCACATTAATTCGACAACTGCCTAATGTGATCCTCGCAGTTCGAAAACTTCCCTTTTTATCTTTCACAAAATCAGAATTTTCGTCATAATACGAATGCTGTCCGATCATTTTTTCCCCAATTCTAAATCTGTGTATACAAATCATCCCTCTCTGTCTCCATACTTGAATCTCTCTGTCTCTCTCTCTCTCTCTCTCTGTCAATGTCACCCAGGAAGTCATATGGCTTGAGATCAAACCTTCGACTCTTGAAACCAAATGTAAGCTCTTTAGCAATGTGCTATCGTAACTCTATAGGTTTGTTGCTAAAACCAGTGTCTTTTAGACCTTATTCGGGGGGGGGAAAGAGATTCTCCGGCGACATAAGATTTTCACTTTTTATTAGTGTATTACTATACATTTGATCAAAAAATACGTATTTATGAAGCTCAAGAGAGGGGGAATTACACCCTCCTGTCCTGCCCAAATGACGCCCCTGAAACATTTGCTTGACTTACTGAAAAGAAATTCAATGAATCATTGAATAAATCTCGTTTCTGTCCGTAGATATTTTAGATCTCTTGGCAATTTCCATAGATTTCTTAGGGAGCATCTTACTAGCTTGCACTCTTTAAAGAAAGAAAAGAATGAAACTAAAAATATTTATGAAGCTCTGGGAAGATTGTGTGATTTTTCTTTAATTTAGGCTCTTAAAAATATTTCAGAACAAACGAATGGAAAAGACTGTTATAAAGCTATAACGTTGTAAACTTGATTCCTGTTTCTTTTTCAGCTGAATGGAAAGAGTGTACTATGTCACACACACTGCTTTAGACAAGGAGAGGTGGAGGACGGGGAGGAGTTGGAATACATACTAGAAGCAACTAATCGATTGATACATGTATTGCGGGAATGCATAAGAAAACTGGGCAAGAGTTTGTTATTCATTTGGACTTAGAATTTTTGTAACAAATTTTATGCCGCGGACTGTACTGTGCATGTGCGTCCGCATAAAATATTTTTGCATTTTCATGGCCTTTACATCCTCCTAAACAATATTAGAAAGGGTGTCGCTCCTACACCCTTGGGCATTTTGCATAATACCCATTAACACTTTCGAATCAATTGACGTTAAGCAATTTTTATGACTTTTTTTCAAGTATCTATTACTTCAACACAATTCATCAGAATTTTATAGTTCATATGCCATTCTCTTTAAAATGATGCAGTCTTTCAAATACTATAAAAATCATACCCTTACAACGTACGAGAAAAGGGAAATTTAGAAAAATCTGAAAATTTCTCTGAAAAAAGCCCTTTTTCTACCCTTGGGGCCCTGGGTGAAAGCACGGTACCCCAATATACATTGAGATATTGGTAATGTTCATGCCAATTATTATTTTGATATCTTACATAATGACATCGTTATGAAATTTTTCTCAATTCTCTGTGCAAGCAAAAAAAAAAAAAAAAAAAAAAAAATATATATATATATATATATATATATATATATATATATATATATATATATATTTCATTGGTACGTTGGTTAGGTTTTGATGCAAACTACAGGCTTTGGTACAAGTAAGCAGCTAATTTGATACTAATTGCCTCTAGTACTTCACAACGTTGTCTTGTCGTCGTTATATTCGAAAGGGTTACTGTGGAAACTAAGTGCTGCTATTACTGATAAATCAAATTTTGTGCATACACCTCAAATTTATTATCCTACCAGAAACTTCCCGTTGTGTACACTCAAGGTTTTTTTATCGATCACATGTTGCTTTAAACATCTTAAAAGTGTTGAAGAATATGTTTTAAAAGTATAAACACTTTCATTTTCAGTCACTGCGAGCAAAAAGAGTACAAATCTTGAATAAAATATGCTGTCTCCTCTTCGCCTACGTTTGTATTTGCCGCGGCGATTTTTTTATTTTTTTTTCGTTATAACACCGTGCTTCGTCATGACAGAGATAAAACACAGTGCATGACAGTTTAGCTGCATTGCAACGACAATAAGCTGTTAAGAATGGTTTATCAGATGAACAACGACAATGAGTCATTCTGGAAGTGCCAATGCAGTATTTGATAGCAGTAGCACAAAAACAAGAGATTTCGAATCATCTGCAACGTTCCAGCCTTACAAAGGGGGATCAAACTTGGGAAGCTAAAATTCGCACCCTGACATCCATATAACAATTTGAATGTGTGCTCTACGCACATTTAACTCGAACGCTTCCGTTGTAAATGAAAGACTTTTCAAATCAGATGACGCAGCCTTTCGCCTTGATATCTTCGTAATCCACGCAACGACTCGTACATCAGATATATTTTCTCTCCTTTTGCTTTCGTAGCAACGAACATGAGATACGTAGTTTCTTTTACAACATCGGAGATATTTGCATGAAATTTTCCAAGTAGCTTGAGTTTGTTGCACTCTATTTTCGATGCCAAAACACTTTGCAACCGTGTCCCACCCTGAGAGAGCATGTGCACCTGGAAGATCTGGAAGAAATGCCTTATTTTTTTCTACGCCTGCACCAACGTCGATAACGGTCCTGATAGTCCCACTGCTTTCTATAGTTAAAACTCGCGAGAAAGTTCTATAGTTTAAGAGTGAGAAAGAAGTACATGAGAAGTATGAAAACATCGGTATCGTCGCACGTAACTGTGATACTCTTCACTCCCTTTTGGGCAGTCCTCACTACTTGCTGCAGTATGATCACACCCGCTTCTTCGTATGTTGTCCGCAAATCAGTTCTGTGTGTGTCTCTTTTGAGTGGGGTCCTTTCCAGTTATGACCAATTTATAGTCCAGATTTCTGATATGAACATCAGTTAGAAGTTGCTGGATAATTAACTCTGTCAATTGTATCTTGTTTTCAGTGACAGTAAGTACATTTTCCGGGATGAAAGTGATGTTCCCAAACTCGGCTTTTGCTTCTTCATACCAAACTGGCCAGCTCGGGCCAATCTTGTGCCACTCTTAATGCTGTAGTTGTAGTATCTGTCGAATACCTAATACGTCGAAAGAACCTTGTCTTCTGAAACACATATTCTCATACGTTATTGGAATAGCCATGAACAGTTCCATTGTTCGGACAGTCTACTAACCCACAGTATAGCACTTCCATCAATCACTGTATCTTCTGGTCTGAGGATTACTCTTGCAGATGCAGCAACTTTTAGCTGATTCATCATGAGTGATTTCGCCTTTGTTATTCTCATCTCCCGCTAGTCATCAAACATGGCAATTGGTACGGGGGAAAGTTCATGTTTGAGGACAGGTTGAAAATTGATGTCTCTTGGCCCTTGTATTCCAGGAACACGAGAGCAGATCAACGTGGCATTACATACATCTGTAGTGCCAACGCACATGAACTTCCTGTTAATAGTCATCGTTATAACTTTCTTTGGTATGGAGAAACCTGCCTGCCAAGTAGATGAATAATTAACCATTTGATCCATTCCAATATTCGACACATTGTGAACATTCACTTTTTCTGACACGATTCTGCCAGTGACTATGTTGGTAAGAGATTGGGAATGGTCCTTCGTGTCAAATGGATCAACACACGTTTCTAGCTTACTCCTGAGTTTCTCTCTGTCAATTCTATCTGCTCGAATCCTTGCTGGTTTCTATTCTTTGTAAGTAGTGACTTCATCCCTCTGACTGTCGTTGGTCAAGTCGGACAGATCTTGCAAAATACGACTAAAAATGCGCATGTTGTATGCCCACGTCTTCATACTTTCTGGTTTCATTGTCAGTCCGATGATTCCACGGGATCCTTCACCGCATCTCGTAAATGTCGTTTCGATATACATGTCAGACCAGATGTGGTGCATGACGTGCTTCCCTTCCATTAATTTCTTTAGTACATCACCATGACATTTTTGCATTGACTACAAATAATACACACCATACCTTGTATAATTGTGATGATCAGCAAAAAAGAAATACGGCAGCATATGCTTTACAGCCCACAGGTATAGTGGCCATTCAGTTTCACGTTCAACTCTCACAAACACCATCATTAAAAAAAAAAAAAAAAAAAAAAAGGCTTTACTAAATTTTCCACACCATACTTTGGATGTAGAGCTGCTTGATGCTTTGTTGTTTTTTTTTTTAATATAAGCTCTTCCTTTGAATTTATCGCAAGAAAAATAGGTCTCTAAACTTCTTCAACAACCAATTGAAGAGCTCTGAAATGCTATGGGAACATCTTACCAGATAGAATTTTTGGAACAGTTCCAAATGCTGCATTCAGAATATCTTCAAGACCATTTCATGTCAGACATCCAACGCAACCAATAAAGATCATTAGTCTGTGCATTCCCCCCAGTTTTGGAATGAAAGTTGAAAACTGTTTGCGGTAAAACCAGCTGATGTGCACAGCCAACTTATACAGTTGCTGGTCGTTTGTGAATATAGTCACATTTTGTCCGCACATACTGGTAAGTCGTATGGCCTCAACCATTGCTGTGAACATTGTGTCGAGGTCTGCAGGATCCATGTCTATTAAGGAGTATATATGGCCCTTGTGGCTGTTAGAGAGTCTTGTACTTTGTGGCGGCACAATTATGTATTAAATCTAGCAAATTCTAGGATATCGTTCTCAGTTACTATCCGTTTTATAAATTGGAAATCAAAATCACTACATCTTGATAACAGTCTGCCCTACAATGGTTGTCCATGCAAATATTTTTTCTTCCTGGTAAATTAATGTTTTCTTGTCCCACGCATACTGTATTTCCTATGGTTAATATAATTTCTTTCTGAATTTTCTGTATATACATAAATTTTACATTCTTAAATATGGACTCAACGACAATGGTAAACTGCTCAAAGTATTTTTTGACCATTAAAACATAGGTATAAACACCTATATTCATATGATAGAACTAGAAGTTGAAGAGAGATTAATGAGACTAGAAATTCCGTTAATGGCGGCAGCCATTTCATATTAACGTGTTTTATACAAATTGCCCAAGGGTGTTATGGCGACACCCTTCCTAATATTACTCGGTAGGGTTAAAAGATTATGAAAACGTGAAAATATTTTATGCGGACGCGAATGCACGGTACACTCAAAATCGAGGGTTTGACGGCCGGACTAAAAATGTCGTTGTTCTTCACAGCGACCGCAAAAGTTATGGATTCGACACTGATATTGATAATTGAGATAATTGTTACATACTTCCCACTCCCCCAAGTTGCAAGTTTGAATTTGGATTTAAACGGCATTAGAAGTGTCACTGTTCATCTCACGACCCCGAAAACTGTGGATTTGGCACCAATATAGGTCATTTTCGATGATTTTATATATCTTCCAATACTCCTCCCCATATAGCGAAGCACAGCATCGGAAGGGTCACTGTTCACCTCAGCGACCCTGAAAACCATGGATTCGACACTGATATTGGTCATTTTCGATGTATGTATGTATATCCTTCCCCTTCCCCCAAGTTGCGGTGCTGAATTTGGATTTAATCGGCATCAAAAGTGTCACTATACACTTCAGTGACCCTGAAAACTATATATTCGACATTAATATCGGTCATTTTTGATCGTTTATAAATGTTCCTCTTCCTTCTCTCCCCTATGTTGCATCGTCAAAGTGATATGTCAAAACTATCTCAGGTCAGAACCCTCATATATGATGAAAATTTCATCGAGATCGGTCGGGTGGTTGAAGAGTAATGAAGTCAGAAAAACAGATACTTTCATTTTGATTTATATATATAATCTCTCCTCTTCTCCCCTAAGTTGCACCGTCAAAGTAAAATAATAAGTTCACCACAGACCTCAACATCATCTATACTGAAAATTTGATCCAGATCGGTCGTGTGGTTCAAGAGCAATGAAGCCAGAACGACAGTCACTTTCATTTCCATTTTTTTAAGATATATTCCTCTCCCCTCCCCAAACCCTCGGTTCTACCGTCAAAGAGAAAATATAAAAAAAAAACTTTCCAACCTTAAATCTTATCTATATTAAAAATTTGATTGAGATCGGTCGGGTGGTTCAAGAGTTATTAGTTTTTTTTTATTTTTATATATCTCCCCTCCCCTAAGTTCTACCGTCAAAGTGATAGCATAAAAACCATCCCAGGACCAAGCCTCATCTATGTTGAAAATTTCATCGAGATCGGTTGGGTGGTTCAAGAGTAATGAAGTCGGAAAGACAGTCACTTTCATTTTTATCGGTTTATTAAGACGCACTCACTATGTTGGATAGTTGTTTAATAAAGGGGTCTCTAAAATTCACTTTTTCATGCTTTCGGCAGTTCAGATCTCCGAAACTATGGGCTTTTGGCTAAAGTTCCAGAGACATTCTTCTTTTAGCATCATGTATTAGCCCTTATTTTGTTTGTACACATTAATCTAATACGCTATGTATTTTTAAACATATATCATCACTGTATTATCTATTCAAGTTTTATCAAAAAGTAGAAGATTAGTGTTAAAGGTTCTTCGATTAATAAAACTCGCTATAAACGTTCAAAATTTACATGAGCATTCATGAGAATTAATTTTTCGGAACACGCTCTTTTATACTTTTTGGTTTGTATTTCTCATTTTGGTTTTTAACTATGGCTTTTACTGTCCATTTTTTCAGGAGTCAAGTTGTCAAGTAGCGAAATTTATTAGGAACAGTCATTGTATCGGTCATAATTTATTATTTTGTTTTTCTCACTGTCACTTCGGTAATTATTTCTTGCTGTCTGCAAGACAATGATATTCAATAAATGTACAAGGGTACAAATGTATTTTTATAAATTTTTGGAAAACATATTTCCAGCACTTACGCATGTATGATCTTCTAAAATCAAGATACCACCTCACATGCAAGTTTAAATTTATGCTACTTGCTATTACATAGATCTAGTATCATTTTCCCGATGATTTTGAACTAAGGGGATCTGTTTTATTTATCTCTGAAGTTTGATCTAGAAAAGGAATTACTTCCAATCCACTCTACACAAATTATAATAAAATGTGTTTAACATCTAGGGTTTGTATGAAATACATTAGAATATCAAATCAAAGTTCTAAGCCATTTTGAAAGAAACTTTCTGCGACGTACTTAAATGCTCCTTTGTACAGTACATCGTGTGCAATTCACTGGCTACATGGACACTACACCTTAACCTTTAATCCTCTTTTAATACAACTTCAAACACAAAGCAGACAGACATCCTTTGTCATGTGCTAATAGAAAAGAGCTTTTATAGAAAACTCAGATATAAGCCCAAAACACCTAAATGGTTTTCTTTGGGTATAATTCCCACTGCCCGTCTTGACTCCTCTCTCTTGATCCCGCTAGTTTTGAAAATTAAAATTCATCGAATTAAAATTTAGTCAACATTTTCTATGTAATTTAAACTCCTACTATGAATTAGAATCCACAGGTAAAGTTCTGGACCCTCCCCAAAAACAATTTCTGGGTATGTGCCTGTCAATCACTTGTAAATCACGTAACAAGGCAAGTTTATTTTAAAAAACAAATAATACTTTCAGAAAAGCAATAGTAAACCTCAAATTAAATAAATTACAAGAGAATATAAATTAACGCCAAAATTTCCATGCTAATGACGAAATTGCATTTAATCGAGCTTGTACAACAACTCCTTCCACAAATTATTAAATACATTACTTGAATACCTTAAGTTCTTAATGTATTAATTTACAGAAACAATATCGCACTGATTTCATAAATACTTTGATTTCCACAGTCTCCATACTATTGACAATCTATTTTGCCACCCTGCCGGAAAATCATACAAATACTTATGTAATGTCTATCTTGGGCAACAGTTTCCCTCCAACTCCACTGACCAACAAATGACACACGAAAACCGTTCTAGTCGCACGGTTGCCAGGTCATATTTCTCTTTCCAGCGAACGGCATATCAATTTAAAATGCGCCTTTGCTGACGACTGCAGAAATGGGAACAAAATTTTTAAAGTCTGTAAAATAAGAATACATTAAGATTCGAAGCTATGTTTGAAGCTCAGTAAAGTTGAACATCACCTAAAAGTTGTCACTTAATATCAAAGGAGTACGGATACAAACAGCTACTTTATAAGAACAAAAAACCGTGAAAATGTAGTTGGTTACAGCCATGCTAATGACATTCTCCATTTACTTTTAAATTTCGTACGAAGCTATTTTTTTTTTGCAAATAGTACATTTTGAGAAAGAAATGTACATGGGATTGTTGAAGGAACTGAATTACACATATTTCAATTTTTGAGCAATTAGTGTCCTTGGTTTAAAAAATATTAACTGGAGACAGCATTTCCCCCCTATTTTGAGAATTACCCATATATATATATATATATATATATATATATATATATATATATATATATATATATATATATATATATATTCCCCTTCACCCTCCTCTAAGTTGCACCATCAAAGTAAAATTATTGAAATCATCCCACGCCATAACATCATCTATGTTGAAAATTTTATCAAGATCGGTCAGGTGGTTCAAGAGTTATTAGGTTTTTTTAAATTTTTATGTATCTCCCCTCCACTTCCCCCAAGTTCTCCGGTCAAAATGATATGATAAAAACCACCCCAGGTGCGTACCTCACCTATGTTGAAATTTGATTGAGATCAGTTGAGTGGTTCAAGAGTTTTATATATTTTCATATATATATATATATACACAGGGTGGGCCATTTTAATTAATACACGAAAATATCTGAAAAATGATAAAACATAGAAGAAATGTTTCAAGTACACGTTATATATTGCTAAGGGGGAATCCCAACTCCGCCAAAAGTACCCCTCCCCGCCCCCCCTAAATGGGGGTAACGGGGGGTAACTTTGAAATGTCAAATGGGAACATGGGTCGACTAATATCTCGTTCGAAAGGTCTTGGAAAACTGAGTAACGCTGTACCAAAAGATGTTCCATATTGTGCACCGGTTTCAAAATGGCCGCCATAATATGGTTTGGAAACTCCAGTACCCGTAGTGTGAAAACCATGGAAGGTAAATGAATGGAACAAAATTGAAATACGTAAATATCATAGGGCATATCGAACGGTGTGGTCGCTGTGATCCCAGTGGCCTCTTTAAAGGGGTCTTGGGGGCTAACTTCAAAATTTCAAATAGTAACATGAGTCGAGTGGTACCTCGTTCGATAAATCTTGCAAAATCTAACATATTGCAGGAGAAAACGATTGATGTGAAATGGCAGTGTTCTCAAAAGGCCGCCGAAACATAGTATCTGTGTCAGAGAAAAGGTTTAGTACCCGTAGTATGAAAGCGATTGGAGATAAATCAACAAAAGAAAAACTGGAGTAGCTAACTGACGTAAGGCACATCGAGAGGTGTTGTCGGGGTGACTCCAAGGGCCAACTGAAAGATATCCGGGGCCAACTTGAAAATTTCAAATAACAGCTTGAAGCGAGTAACATCACGTTACATAGACAAATTATTTTTATACAGCTTCTGTAAGAAAATTTTCGACATGAGACACCGTTTTCAAAATGATCGCAAAGACATGGTGACTGTGTCTAAGAAAACGTCTAGTGCCCATAGTATGAATACGGTTAGACATAAATGAAAATAACGAAAATTAAATAGGAAAACCACGGAGACGATCCAAGGCTCGAGAATAATACAACAGAAATAAAAATATTAGAGTAAAATTGCCATAATGTATAGAGTGAAATCCAAGTCTTGCAAAATAATCTCTCCCTGCGTTCTGTATGTGAGTGGGGTGGAAAATAAAGTGAAAGTTCAAACGAGAACTCAACTCTAATTCGTAAATTAAGGCTAACCTTACAAATAGGTATGGTGTGGTTGAAACATTTGTTTGTAAGGATGACGCTGTAGTGACTAAAAAAAAGAGAAACTTTTATGCAATGCGTGCTGGTTCTTCAGAAAGCATTTCGGGGATATACGTACACACCGTTTCGTCCCTCAAGCTCACAATATGACATGAATGCTAATAGTTAATCAAAATGTAACTGTGGCCATCCGCGTTAACTTAGTGCACCAATTCTCTATGCATGAAGTCTGCCTTCCAAACAGCATTGGGTAGGTCAAGCGTATGCCCGAACCGTTGTCCGGTCGGACATTGAAATTTTGAAGTTAGCCCACAAGACCCCTTCAGGGAGGCCACTGGGATCACAGGGATTACATCATTCGATATGCCCTATGATATTTACGTATTTCAATTTTGTTCCATTCATTTACCTTCCATAGTTTTCATACTACGGGTACTGGAGTTTCCGAACCATATCATGGTGGCCATTTTGAAACTGGTGCACAATATCAAACATCTTTTGGTACAGCGTTACTTAGTTTTCCAAGACCTTTCGAACGAGGTATTACTTGACCCATGTTCCTATTTGACATTTCAAAGTTACCCCCCGTTACCCCCATTTAGGGGGGGCGGGGAGGGGTACTTTTGGCGGAATTGGTTTTCCCCCTTAGCAGTATATAACGTGTACTTCAAAAATTTCTTCTATATTTTATCATTTTTCAGATATTTCCGTGGATTAATTAAAATGGCCCACCCTGTACATATATATATATATATATATATATATATATATGTATGTACAGATGGTGAGCAGAAAAATGGAAACACCTGAATGAAATTGCAACTTAACAGATTAATATGGTGTCGGGCCACCTTTCGCCTTCAGAACAGCCTTGATGCGACGTGGGATGGAGGCATAGAGGTCGTGAATGGTAGCAAGTGGAATTTTACACCATTCCTCGTGCAGGGCATCGGCCAGTTCTGTGAGAGAGGATGGAGGTGGAAATCGTCGCCAGAGTCGTGTTTCCAAGACGGACCACAGATGTTCAATTATGTTGGGATCTGGGGATTGGGCGGGCCAGGGGAGGTGTTGAACTTCATCCCGATGTTCCTCAAACCACGCTGCAACAACGCCAGCTGTGTGAATGGGTGCATTATCATCCTGGAAGATGGCGTCATTGTCCGGGGACAACATGCAGACCATAGGATGCAAGTGGTCTCCTAAAATTGCGACATAATCGTTGGCAGTGATTCGTCCGCTAAGTGTGACCACAGGACCCAATGAAAACCATGATATGGCGGCCCACAGCATCACCGAGCCGCCACCATCTTTCACAGTTGGGCGGAGACACTGCAGATCATAAGCTTCTTTGGGCGTTCTCCACACATAAACACGGCTCGTGGTTGGGAATAGGGTGAAGGATGACTCATCCGACCATATCACACGTTTCCAGTCCTCAACGGTCCAAGTGGCATGGTCGCGGCACCATTTGCGGCGTGCGAAAGCGTTATGGTCCCTGATGAGCGGTTTGGCCCGTGCAACACGACCCCGTAAGTTCATGTCATGTAATTCGCGGCGGACTGTGATTGTCGAAACAGGGTGGGGGAGGTACTGATTGAGTTCCTCCGTCACTTGCTCCGCAGTGGCACGGCGGTTCTGCGTGACAATGCGCTTTAATGCCCGGCGTGACCTGTCACTCATGATTTTCTTCCGCCCACTGTTCCGCTTCCCCGATGTGGTTTTCCCGTGTGTTGTGTAGGCCGTCGCGACACACCTAACACAGTAGCCACTGCCGTCACACTCGCTCCACATAACCAAGCACCAACAATTTGCCCTCTGAAAATCTGAGAGGTCTCCCATTTTACACAACCTCCGTCTGCTGCAGCCCTGGACATGGCTGTTCCACTGCGCCTGACGTAGTATGGTGACCGATCTAACACACCACCACCAGCGGTCAGGCGCTGCGGGCGCCACGACACCACTGCCAACCCATACATCTGACGTGTTGCCAACTATAGGTGTTTCCATTTTTCTGATCACCATATATATATATATATATATATATATATATATATATATATATATATATATATATATATATATATATATATATATATATATATATATCTGTGTAACATATCCCTCCCACTCCCCTAGGTTCTGCCGTCAATGTGAAACTATAGAAAAGTTTCCAGTCACGGACCTCATCTATGTTGAAAAGTTGATCGAGATGGATCTGGTGGTTCAACAGTTATTACGTTTTATTTATTTTTTTTCCATCTCCCCCTCCTGTAAGTTCTACCGTCAAAGTGAATAACTATAACCACTCCCAGGCCAGAACTGCATGTCAAAAATTTAATCGAGATCGGTCGGGCAGTTTAAGAGATTAAGAGTCACAAATATAGTCACTTTCAATTTTATAATATAGATTATTGATGTATATACATGGGATACAACTGTTTTCTAGAAACTAGCACGAACTACACAATTAAAAGATACAAACAAATCACTAATCGTTTGTGTTATTTCATCAGATTAGTAGAAGGGGGGGAGGGAGTAGGAAAAGCAGAAGCAAAGTCATAGAATAAGTTAAAAGTGGAGAGAGTACACTGAAGAGAGTTGAAACTCGTGGAATGAACGGATACTTAACAGTGCATAGAAAGAGTAATAATAATTTGTGGAAAGATTATATATATTTAAAAAATGTGACTTGTGTAAAATAATAATAAATGAAAGAATGAAAACACAAATTACAATAAAAAATAAAACTTCAAAGACGAAACAATTGCCGTTAGATACTGTACATATGATACATAATGAATGGATAATTCAAATATGAACAGTCTTATTTTGTGTCACGAATAATTGGAATTTAATTTATTTTGCGGTTGTACTTACTTTTATTTGCTTATTTAAAGTTTATTTCGATATTTCTATATAGTATTACACGTTATTTTCAGGATTATTTATTTGAGTTTTATTCAATATTATTAAACTTCATTGCAGGACCTCTGCTGGCATGCATTGTTATATCACTTACTGGTCAGATCTTGAAGGTAGTGTCACCAAAATTCGGAAAACTAGTTGCAGAAGAGGCCAATCGAAAGGGATATTTGCGACATATTCATGCAAGAATTATTACGAATGCCGAAGAAATAGCGTTTTATGGAGGGCACCAGGTAAAAGGAGTTAGAAATAGTTTAAATTATGTCAATATATCAATGTACTTTAACAATATTTTCGTAGTGAAAAGACTATTTTGTGAATCAGATTTGTGATACAAACAAATAGTTGACCTAACACTTAACATAACAGGTAGAGTATTAATACACTGATATTCATGCTGTTCAAATCATTAGGCCTTATGCAGAGTCCTTTTGACGTATGATGACCGTCATACTAAGGACCTGATTAATGCAGGAAATATGTTAGTCCAACTCAGTATGGCACTAATCACGCATTAGAATGACTCTGCATAAGGCCCATTATGTTTAGGATATTCTAACTTTTTTTTCTTTCTTTCTTTTTGTTCAAATTTGTCTCAAGCTGTGGCCTGTTCGCAGTAATTCGTTAAGTTCGAAACTAAACATCATGAAATACTTCCTGTTGTTCCAGAATTAAAGATTAATCCACGATGTGGTTAATCCGAAAGTACAATCATACGGTTCGTGGGTTTGGATTCCTGTAAGAGCGCTAATCCAAATAGTTCCAGCTGCGTTCCGGATTTTGGGTCTCAGGCACATTATTGATGAGAAAACTTACGGACTGTGTCATATAAAAGTGATGAAGAGGCTAGAACATGTTTTGTCTTTATCTACGATTAATTCCGTACTATGAAAACGTACCAAATTTCACAAAATTAAATCCCCACGTTAACCGGGTTTGCATATCCAGGCTCCTAACTATGAAAACATTTACGTTCAGTCCAACCTCAATCATTTCACGAATTCAACATGTTTTACGTATGTTATTAGGACATAATATCGATTGTGATTTATTCTAAAAACACTTTTATACATTGCAAGAGCTGTAACGTCCAAATATTTACTGAGAACTCATAGTCGTATCGGAATAAACAAAAGCGAGTATGGAACAGTAAACTGCTATAACAAAAGGCAAAAGAAGATGGCAAAGGCATACAAAACGGTAGAGTGGTTTGGGTCGATACACTATCAAGCCCATGTTTGTATGTTCAAACCCGGTAGCAAGTTGTTTCTTTTTTAAGTGTCTTCCTATTTTCTTCCGGAGGCTGAAAATATTTCTTTGAGTAACTCATTGAAAACTTCTTTTGTTTCAAATTCGATTAGAACGGAACATTATATGAATTGCGAATCTTAAATCCATAGCTAAAAAAAATGAAGTATACTCACTACTCCATTATCCTCTGATTTGTAACGAAAAACTATATATAAACAGTGGTTATATATAGTTTTTAATAAAAGCATAAAAATTACAATACCAATCATGTATAAATTATCCTGTAAGTTACCAACTTTGGGTCAAATTAAAACTCAAATATTTGTTTTCGGATTGCACTTAGAAGTAAGTCCTCTCTATATAATCCTGATTGGAAAGCCATGTTTAACTCTAATTAATTAATCAATATTTATACGAATATTTTTTTTTATTTTACTATTTTTACTATTCAATATTATATACACTTCATTTCCAAAATCAAAATCTCGAAAATGTATATTGTACGAGTGCAGACTCGCAAATAAATGATTATTTATCATATATATTGGTCTCTATTCGAAATTCTCTTTAATCGAATCCGACAAGAACACAGACAGAAACATCGAGAACAGGTGAAAAAAGAGAGAGAAAAAGGTGTTGTTCCCGGCGCGGACTCTAAGTAAGTTCGAATAGTGCTTAGAAACCGAACGCCTTAGACCACTCGGCTATGGTAACAACTAGTGATTGTAGCAAAGGCTTCGAGTAGTAGTTCTTATTACAGAATAACATTTTCTATTGCCTAAAATTTAAACCTAATTTACTTTGATATAATATATCTATTAATTTGTTACATGAACACGTTTTCGTTACTTTGATGAATTATGTACAGATGGTGATCAGAAAAATGGAAACACCTGTAGTTGGCAATACGTCAGATGTATGGGTTGGCAGTGGTGTCGTGGCGCCCACAGCGCCGGACACCTGGTGGTGGTGTTAGGTCCGTCTCCATACTACGTCAGGCGCAGTGGAACAGCAGTGTCCAGTGGCTGCAGCAGACGGAGATAGTGTAAAATGGGAGACCTCTCAGATTTTCAAAGAGGGCATATTGTGCGCGGTTATGTGGAGTGAGTGTGACGGCAGTGGCTACTGTGTTAGGTGTGTCGCGTAGGACAGTGTCGAAGGTGATGACGGCACACAACACACGGGAAAACCACATCGGGGAAGCGGAATAGTGGGCGGAAGAAAATCATGAGTGACAGGTCACGCCGGGTATTAAAGCGCATTGTCACGCAGAACCGTCGTGCCACTGTGGAGCAAGTGACGGAGGAACTCAATCAGTACCTCCCCCACCCTGTTTCGACAATCACAGTCCGCCGCGAATTACATGACATGAACTTACGGGGTCGTGTTGCACGGGCCAAACCGCACATCAGGGACCATAACGCTTTCGCACGCCGCAAATGGTGCCGCGACCATGCAACTTGGACCGTTGAGGACTGGAAACGTGTGATATGGTCGGATGAGTCATCCTTCACCCTATTCCCAACCACGGGCCGTGTTTATGTGTGGAGAACGCCCAAAGAAGCTTATGATCTGCAGTGTCTCCGCCCAACTGTGAAAGATGGTGGCGGCTCGGTGATGCTGTGGGCCGCCATATCATGGTTTTCATTGGATCCTGTGGTCACACTTAGCAGACGAATCACTGCCAACGATTATGTCGCAATTTTAGGAGACCACTTTGCATCCTATGGTCCGGATGTTGTTCCCGGACAATGACGCAATCTTCCAGGATGATAATGCACCCATTCACATAGCTGGCGTTGTTGCAGTGTGCTTTGAGGAACATCGGGATGAAGCTCAACACCTCCCCTGGCCCGCCCAATCCCCAGATCTCAACATAATTGAACATCTGTGGTCCGTCTTGGAAACACGACTCCGGCGACGATTTCCACCTCCATCCTCTCTCACAGAACTGGCCGATGCCCTGCACGAGGAATGGTGTAAAATTCCACTTGCTACCATTCACGACCTCTATGCCTCCATCCCACGTCGTATCAAGGCTGTTCTGAAGACGAAAGGTCCGACACCATATTAATCTGTTAAGTTGCAATTTCATTCAGGTGTTTCCAGTTTTCTGATCACCATCTGTATGTTTTTGATATAGATTCTATTACACGTTCTTTCGTAAATATTATAGAAAGTATCAGGATTATTTATGATCTTTCATGGAAATTGACTGCTGCATGCGCAGTACACAGACAGTTCAATTGGAAGGCGAGGAAGGAAACGCTAACACACTGTTAGAATGTTTCATCGCTGTGAAGTATAAAGAACAGCTAAAATGTATTTTACGCTTGTTATTGCGTAAAGAATCACCAGGTTAATGTTTGTCCAGGTTCTCACTAATCAACTGGACTCATGAAAAATAATTAATATTGTCATTACTGCACAATATGAAGAATAAAGAACGTATATTACACCACATTGTTCTCGTATTCGAACTTAGCTAAGGAATGGACAATAAACAAAATGTGATTTATTCATTCGAATTGAGATACTTCAATGAAACTAGAAATTACACAATCAAAAGGAAAAATATCATTAAAAAGACAATAATACTTTTATCCGAGATGTGAAATAAAGTTATTAATTAACTGAAATGAAAGTAATATTGGGCATGATATAGAGTAAGAAAAAAAAGTAAATGTATTCTTAGAAACGGTCAAAGTAAATTCACAAATACTTTTTGAAGATATACTACTCTTCCTTTACGTCTTAGCGAACTAATAAGTAAACAAGCAAAGGAAAAGAATGAAGAACGAAAGTATTGCTCTTGAAAAAATATAATAAATAAATGAAACTTAAATAAATGTTTACACAAAAAATAGCACACTAGTACTTCGTGTAGTCACCTCCAGAGTCAGTAACTTCTTGAAGTCTGGAGGGGATACTAGATATAAGTCTCGAGCAATACGACGGTGTGTCACGAAAATGTTGCCACAGTTCCATAACATGATTTTGAAGAAACGTTTGGTCTCTGTCTTCACGTCTCTCTTCCCATTATTGCACCATGTAGGCCCACAGATGTTCAATTGGGTTCAAATCTGGGGATAGAGGGGGCCACTCAATACAAATTAACTCTGGATGTTCACTTAGCCACTCTCGTGTTTGCCTGGAAGTGTGAACAGCACTGTTGTCATGCATAAATATATATTCTTCCTGTTCGGGGAAGTTTGTTTCTAAGGACGGCAACAACGTATTTTCGAGGATATTAATGTAAACACTGCTGTTCATTCTCTCAGGCACCGCAACCAAATCTCCAGGACCTGCAGCCGTCATATATCCCCAAAAGTGTGCTAATATTCGTCCTGAACAAGAAGTTCTGATAATATTTTGTTCAGCATACCTGGTTCCTCGCGGTCTATACAATATAACTCTGCCTTGTTGGTTAGACTTGAAAACCTTCTCGTCGGTCCAGATGACTAAGTCCCAATATGACTGAGGTTGGGTTATGTTTTTCTGTGCCCATTCCATTCGTCTGGCCTTGTGAGTTTCAGTCAGGAGAGTCTTCCTAGCGGGTCTTGAACAGTGTAGACCAGACCCCAATAATCTTCTTCTTATTGTTCCGTGAGAATAATTATATTCTCTGGCCTTGTCCAAGAGGATTGACGTGTGGCGTAGAGGTCTGTTGATTACTTCTGTAACTAAAGCTTGATCTTGAGCTGCAGTTGTCACTTTTGGCCTTCCACTTCTTGGCCGAGTCCTGAACCATTCATCACCTTCTTCATGTCGCTGAACCCATTTCTTGACCGTTTTCTTGTCACATCCCAGATCTCTAGCAATCTGAGGCACAGTTTGTCCCATTTTAGCTCGGCCTATGATTGCTCCTCTCAGAGCAACAGACAGTTCTCCACAACCTTTAGAACGAGGCATTTTGAGAACCTGTTAGAAATTTGCGTTCTGGCGTGTATGACAAATGTCGGTAAAGTGCATCTTTCTGTTTCTACTGCGTTTCTACCAGTCAATTTTCATGAAAGATCATAAATAATCCTGACAATTGCTGTAATATATATGAACGAATACGTAATAGGACCTATATTAACATCATTCGTCAAAGTAAAGAATACCGTAAACATAAAACAATTTCAACAGACTATTACATCAGGCCAAAATAGGCTCAAACTTCAGAGAATACAAAATAAATTTCATACTGTAACAAAAGATTGAACATGAAACACGCTTACTATATTTTTAATTTGTCACATTAGCCGAGTGGACTAAGGCATTCGGCTAGAGATTCTGAGGCACCATTCAAGAGTAGTTCGAATCCCACCACAGTACAATTTGGTTTTACCTCTTCTTGACGTTTCTGTTTGTGATCCTGCCGGATTCTATTAAATATAATTCCGTAATACGCTAAAATATACGTAATACTTGAAGTTCTTAACATCCCATTTTTAGATTTTTCAAGCTCAATTGAGAAGAAAGAGGGAAAATGAAAGTACAAAGATTTACAATAATTACTTAGCATTTACTGTCATTGTAATTGTGGATATTTTATTTATGAAAATGTATAATGAACTAAAAATATATTTAGTAGGTCACATGTCTCCATTTTTCGATTCTAACTTGAAAGTTACAGTTTAGGCGGTGGCATATCGAAGTCCCAGGGGGTTGAGGGGGTTGTAACCCCTCCCATTGAAACTTTTATATTCTATTGAAATAAAAAGTGTTTCAGTTTATAATCTTGGAAAAGCAACAATCACTGTGTGTGGAGGACGGTTTATTTATACTACGATTTATCACTTCCAAATGTGTAGAAGATGTGACTGGATATTGTGTATAATCATTCAAGAAATATAAGACAACGAAGGGACTTCGTAAACCCTTCACGCCATCCCAGGAGGACGAAGTGCGTCCCGCCGTCCCTAGGTTGGGAACTACTGCTTGCGAGGGAAACATTCTAACAGTGTGTTAGCGTTTCCTTCCTCGCCTTCCAATTGATCTGTTTGTGTACTGCGCATGCGCCAGCCAATTTCCATAAAAGATCATAAATAACCCTGATACTTTCTATAATATTTACAAAAGAACGTGTAATAGAATCTATATCAACAACATACATCATTCATCAAAGTAACAAAAACGTTCATGAAACAAATTAATAGATATATTATATCAAAGTAAATTAGGTTTAAATTTTAGGCAATAGAAAATGTTATTCTGATAAGAACTACTACTCGAAGCCTTTGCTACAATCACTAGTTGTTACCATAGCCGAGTGGTCTAAGGCGTTCGGTTTCTAAGCACTATTCGAACTTACTTAGAGTCCGCGCCGGGAACAACACCTTTTTCTCTCTCTTTTTTCACCTGTTCTCGATGTTTCTGTCTGTGTTCTTGTCGGATTCGATTAAAGAGAATTTCGAATAGAGACCAATATATATGATAAATAATCATTTATTTGCGAGTCTGCACTCGTACAATATACATTTTCGAGATTTTGATTTTGGAAATGAAGTGTATATAATATTGAATAGTAAAAATAGTAAAATAAAAAAAAATATTCGTATAAATATTGATTAATTAATTAGAGTTAAACATGGCTTTCCAATCAGGATTATATAGAGAGGACTTACTTCTAAGTGCAATCCGAAAACAAATATTTGAGTTTTAATTTGACCCAAAGTTGGTAACTTACAGGATAATTTATACATGATTGGTATTGTAATTTTTATGCTTTTATTATAATCCTCTATAAGTTATGATTTTACCAATTCTAAATGTAGAACGAGAAACAAGTGTAATATTATATTTGTTACGAAAAGCTTTTAAGCAATGATGCTTTCAGGACGTGATCTGAGGGAGAATTTGAGACCCCTCTCGAGCTAAAAAAAATTTCCGCCTTCAGGACCATATATTCGATCGTGCTCAATGTGCACTACCAATGTTTGCCCTCCACCCGTATATTGAAATTCCCCCCGAGGATAATTTTCTGAAGTAACCACTGTTTATATATAGTTTTTCGTTACAAATCAGAGGATAATGGAGTAGTGAGTATACTTCATTTTTTTTAGCTATGGATTTAAGATTCGCAATTCATATAATGTTCCGTTCTAATCGAATTTGAAACAAAAGAAGTTTTCAATGAGTTACTCGAAGAAATATTTTCAGCCTCCGAATGAAAATAGGAAGACACTTAAAAAAGAAACAACTTGCTACAGGATTTGAACTCACAGACATGTGCTTGATAGTGTATCGACCCAAACCACTCGACCATTTTGTATGCCTTTGCACATCTTCTTTTGCCTTTTGTTATAGCAGTTTACTGTTCCATACTCGCTTTTGTTTATTCCGATACGACTATGAGTTCTCAGTAAATATTTGGACGTTACAGCTCTTGCAATGTATAAAAGTGTTTTTAGAGTAAATCACAATCGATATTATGTCCTAATAACATATGTAAAACATGTTGAATTCGTGAAATGATTGAGGTTGGACTGAGCGTAAATGTTTTCATAGTTAGGAGCCTGGATATGCAAAACCGCTTAACGTGGGGTTTTAATATTGTGAAATTTGGACATACATACGAGACCTACATATATAGACATAGATCAGGTCAAATTTATAAAATAATTACAAGTGTTACCTGCATATATTTATTGAACGTTACTATTCTCATTCAACTAAATGTATAAACATGTAACGCAGAATAACTCGTAACTATGTTATATTATTATTCAATTTGTAACTGTTCAGCTTATAACAACTCTGGTCCTCAGGCATATCCCGCTATACTGTCCTATACTACCATACCCGTTTTTTAAATTTTGCAATTTCCAAAATTTAAGAAGGTGGTCCTATCCACCTCTCCCAGAATTTAGGGGTTGACCAATGTAATCATTGAAAAAATTTGGAGCGGTGGTCCTACGTGCTCTTATGTCATTAACCATACCCTAGGATACCATGGGCACAAAAGTGAGCCCAACTGCCGTCCTTAGTTCTTGGTCTTACGCAGAGGAGAGTCTTAAGGGTTTAGTGGTGTTTTCAGGTGACTCATTATTAAAGCAATGAAATTAATCATTGAACAACACTTATTTCTGTTGGTAGGTTTTAGAGCTTTGCGCCCGCATTACAGACTGTAGGAAGCACGAAACTACTTCCGTGATTGACAATTTCTGCGATTTCACAAGGAGCATCTTCTTAGATTGCAGTCTTTGCAGAAAGGGAAGGATGCAAATAAAGGCATTTATGAAGCTGTAGGAAAGTGTTGTGACAATTTCTTTTACTCAAGCTCTAGAAAGGCATTTCAGAACAAACTATTGATAGAAATGGTTTTAGAGTTATAAACCTTCTAAACCTGGCTCCTGTTTTTTTCTTTCGTCTAAATGGAAAGAGTATATTACGTCACATGCTGCTTTAGACATGGAGAGGTGGAGTAGGGGCCGAATTGGATTGAATACCAGAAGGAAGTGGTCGATCGTGACGTGTGTTTCTGAATGCATAAGTAAAGGGGGCAGGAGTTGTTAATCTGGGCTTAAAATTTTTGTAACGATTTCTAAGCCACGGATAGTAAATTGGGAGTACTTCTAAGTTGATACTATGAGAAACAAATATTACTTTGATTTACACCTTGACCTTGCCCGACATTACTTTGGCCTACAGAATATACATACACAGAATGTCGCATCGGAACCTTGAACAAGAGTAACTTTGACTGGCCGACATAAGGTTCATTTGTGGTGGTACTATTACCACAACGCGCACACGGATATTTAATTTGCTGTGAAAAGTATTCACTGTGAAATAGTCTCTAGGAGCTGGTGTGTTTTGTTGAGAACAAAATTCGTGATTTGCTCTTTTTTTTTTTCAGCACAATATTGTTTTCTTGAAACTTTTGCATTTTGTTGAGCGCGGTATAACCCTCTTGAAGCGCGTGCGTTTTGTTCAGCACAATTTTACTCTCTTGAAGCTCGTGCATTCGGTAACCCATACCAGCTCCATTTTCCGTATCAACACTTTGATTAAATTCGTATTTATTAAACTCGTTATTAACACTATTTTCAATATTATCATCATCGTGCGTCTCAAAGATAATTAAATTCTGATCACTCGTTTTCTATTCATACAGGAATGCTTAAAGTGCTCAACATTTTTTTTTTTTATTCTTTCTTCGATCGCACGACATATCAAGAAGACAGCTGTATTTGGCGCTTGCCTTGGACGGACTTTGGATTTTTGCATCTTTTTATTATGTAACTTGCAGGGCTTCTAGTAATTTTGAAAATAGACTGAGGCTAGCGCGGGTCAAAACAGGTATATATTGTGCGTTTGTGATAGTAAGAAATTTTGGAAACAGAATATTTATTAAGAGGTAAATATAAAAGTATATTTTTTTAAATAAACAAGTTGACTAACGATACAACGCTGTTCTATCCGTCCAACAAGTGTGAAGATAAAGTTGAAAGCAACAAATAACGTATATCTGGGTTATTTCGCGTCTGTTTATCCAGGTCGTGTCACCCACCGACTCGGATTTTGATAATATGTGGTACACTTGGTCTACAACCACCAAAACTAACATATGCAAAAGTTGAGGGCTCTGGCTTAACCCGTTCCCATGTTATGGCCCATCAAATTTTGGACGTGGTAGGTAAAATATTCTATTTGCGACCATAGATGTTCATTTTACTTCGACCTCACTCACCCTCGCCCTCGCAGTAGCAGTTGGCCCTCGCCCTCGTTCACCCTCGCGAATGGAATTGTCCATCGCCCTCGCACGCCCTCACCCTCGCTGTCGAAACTTGTCCTCGCCCTCGCGCACCCTCGCCCTCGCCGTCGAAGCTTGTCCTCGCCCTCGCGCACCCTCGCCCTCGCGGCCAAAACTTGTCCTCGCCCTCGCGCACCCTCACCCTCGCCATCGAAGCTTGTCCTCGCCCTCGCGCACCCTCACCCTCGCCATTGAAGCTTGTCCTCGTCCTCGCACACCCTCGCCCTTTTCGTCGAAGCTTTTCCTCGCCCTCGCGCACCCTCACCCTCGCCATCGAAGCTTGTCCTCGCCCTCGCGCACCCTCGCCCTCGCGATAGGAGTTGTCCATTATCCTCGCTCGCCCTCGCCTTCGTGCTCAAAACTTTTCCTCGCCCTCGCGCACCCTCGCCCTCATATCATTGAGGGCGAGGGTAATTGAGGGTGAGGAGGCCTCGAGAGGGCCTCCTTCGTGAGGATCAGAGCATCAATTATTCAACCTATTTGTTGAATTATTTCCTTATCGTCAGTGGCGGATCCAGGGGGGCGATCGCTCCCCCCCAGAAGAGGAAACTTCTTTATTTTATATATACAAATAAAACGCATCCCAGAGTTTGGAGCTCTTAAAAGTAGCTCTAAGTAGCAGTATTACAACGCACCACCCCCACCAGAAGTCCGTCCTGGATCCGCCCTTGCTTAACATACGTCCTAAAGAAAGGAAACTAAACATATGTAAACTTACTGTGGAACACCTAAAATGGAACAACTGTTACAATGGAGATCTCGGTCGATAGTGACGTTTGCATCATTTATCAACAGTATCCAATGCCTTTACTTCAAAATGTTCCTTGAACTACGATGCAAGCATAAGTATTCAGCCACACAAGGGCGGCTCTCATGAGGGTGAGGGTGAAATCAAGGTTTGATGAGTAGCGGTAGAGTGACTATCTGTCAGAATTTGACAGTCAACACGTTGGCCATCCCTGATGTAGCGTAACTGAGGAATTTGAACAAATTCAAAGGGAAAGATCTAAAGAGCTTAATTTTGAAACTCCGTCAGCAAACAAATAAAATACTTCAGAACACTATTGTTGAATTATCACTCGGAAATATATACCCACTCTAACCTATAACATGAATGACTTCATTGATTTGAATGTGAATCTAAGTTAATTGGTATTTTAAAATATAAACTGAAATGTGTCAATGTGCTTGTAAGGTTAATTTCGATGCTCAAATATTTTAATATTCACCACTAATAGAGATACATTTGTCCTACCTTAACAATGTTAAAATTTTTATTTTTTTCAATAATTGCCATAAATATGAAACTTTGTCTTAAGAAACTACCCTAGGGGCCTATTTGTGCACTTTATCACTTTGGTCTTGGTTCATTTTTGGTAGCTATCATTGTTGGAAAGTTTATTTTCAGTAATTCCCACAATTATGAAATGATATCTTTCAAACGTTGTCTCAAGGATTCCTTACACTACAAATACGTAAAGGCAAATGAAAAATGAAATCTTTAGTTTAAGATCCCACGATTATGCAAGCTAAATGCTAAAGGAGACAGAAGTGAATGATGAAAGAAATAGTTGAATGAGAATGTGGTAGGAAACTGGAGAATCCCCAGAAAACCTCGAACACGATGTTCTCCACCACGAACTTACTTGGACGGGAATCGAACATGCGACCCTTCGAACAAAGGTAATTTCTCTATCGCTGAGCCACCGTGCCTCCCTAAATGGCACGCTCAGAGCTTAGCGCCTCCAGGGGCCTTGGAAAGATTATCGAGCCTAAAATGATTTAGCACTGACTTTTATAAATCCACCAATTCAACAATTAATAATGTCGTGCAAACTTTAATACGTGCAAACTTTAAGATTGTAGTAATGAAAGAAAAGATGAAATCTTTAGTTTAGCGCCCCAGAGTTATGTAACTGCTAAAGATGATGGATGAAATTGCAAGTGGATGATGAGGAAAGAAATGGTGGAACGGGAAAGTAAGAGAACAAACCTTTATTTTCTTTAGCACAAATAATTAAATGTGTAGATTAATTGATTTCCAGAAATTTTATTATAATTAGCAATTAAAAACTGAAAAGGCGATCACAAACTTTTCTTGCCCAGGACCTCGCAACAATTTGTTACACGCTGCCATACATCATTAAAACAGGAGTAGAGTGACTGAATTATTTTGCTCTGTGGTTGAAAAGTAATAATGCAAAACAGACAATTATTGATTTGAAGAGATAGGATAGTTTAAAAATTCTGACTGGGGAATAAAATCTTCATTTTTACGTCCTACGATTATCGCAGTCTTGTAGCCAACCTGGAACGAAAGAGATTCAGCCCACTGAAGATTCTTTGCGAATATCATTTCAATGTGAATTTCGAACAAAGATCTAAGCTTACCTTCATGCTTACGTTACGTCAAACAACTAACATATAAGGTGGAAATTATTCAACTTTTTTCATAAGATGTAATCCAGCTGACTAATTAAAATTTTATAAGGTTTATATGTTATATGTTGATTGATTAAATGTTGCACCTGATAATATGTAGTCGTTACTGCTTGTTACATAGTATTAGCGTGTGTAATGGTTGTATGGGGGAGAGGAGTATTTAAACGCTAATATTCTAAAGTGAAATATTTACATAAAAATTAGGATAATTAAACATTTTCAATAACTCCCTCTTAGACTTCGACTCTGGTTATAGGTCGATTACCGGTGATTACTGAAAGTTAATGATATTGAAATATACAAAGGAAGTTAGTATAGTGTCTAGCAAGCATGTCTGCTTTGCAGCAAGTCTCAGGTTCGATTCCCTTGAGTGAAGTTTGAACGCATTATGGTGGTTCGGATCCTACCATAAACTATAGATTCACGTACCATTTAGCATCGGCATCGGTGATGAATTATGAAGGGACATTAACTCTAATACGTCAGAATACAGACACAGAATACAGAGAGATCAACTGATTCCCAGATATTCATAAGTAAAACTTATATTTTCCAAAACAGCAAATTACGTTAGTAGAGTGCTATTTTTTTCTAAATATAGATCATGAACGGTTTGAAATTATGTTTATTCTGTTGTGTGAGAACGTTTCTCTATAGTTAGAATTGAGGACATCTTCGAAAGTTCCCCTTCGGGAGGATTAACACTAAGAATCATGAAATTATAGGTGTAAACCTGAATGCAGTTTTACCCACTTATCTCAATAGTAATCTATGTAAATGTAAAGTCACTTGACAGGTCCAAATGTAAGGTCACTTGACCAAAGGCTTAGAAAATGTCCCCACAACCTCCACGATGCGGGACCACCAACTCCAGGGATGTAAAATATATAGAAAATGTTTAGAAAGTAAAGGCGAATAACTAGGGGCTGCAGCGGGCAGGGGCTGTGTTGCAATAATAGACTATCAAAAACTTCCTGCTCAAGTCCTAAAATTTCACAAGGCGTACACCATGGTCTTAAAATCTTCACAGAGTATACGCTAGTCTTAAAAATTTCACAGGTTATATATGCTAGTTTTGAATATAGTACTACACGCCTTGAAGCAGAAAGTATGCGCAAATGACTAAGATTGAGCAATACACCTTCGTATACTCTCGACTACACCCCTGAATATATGCTTTTATTTTCTTAGTTTGCTTACATATGTGTGACGAATATCTGGGAGGAACGCGACCACCCAAGCCCCTCGTTACGACGCCCATGATTAGATGAACCATAGCCGAATACTTAAGGTAGTTTTGCTTCTTTATATCTAAGTTTTCCTATGCTTTGCTGACTAAATATCAGTTGTCAGGGAGCTTTAAAACTTGCGATATAGAACCAAATCATTCTATTTTAATATCCTATTTAGCGAAAAAAAAAAAAAAATAATAAAAACGTCGATAATGAAGGGTAACAGATCACAGAAAGAAGCCTACTGGACGCCCAAAATAGTCTCCCTTTTCAAGACTGTGCGCTGCATATTCTTACACTATATTAAAAACGCTTTCAAAGATACCAATCTTCAAAAATAAATAAATAAATAAATAAATAAATAAAATAAAATAAAAAAATAAATCTTTAGTTTACCATCCAACGGTTATGCCATCGATGGCTAAAGGAGACTGATGGAATTGCAAGTGAATGATGATGAAAGAATAGGTGGAATGAGAAAACGGGAGGAAACGGGAAAATCCCGAGAAAACCCAAGTATACGCTATCGTCCTCCACGAACTCACTTGGCCTGGGATCGAACGAGTGACCCCTGAAACCAGAGATTGGCTGTAGCACTGAGCCAACGTGCTCCCGTCCAATAATACCAATCGTGTTAATCGTTTAATTGCAATAAATATTTTCGTTTTAGTTTTCAGTATTGACTTAATAGTTTTGTAACTGGGTACTTGGAAAACGGATAGGATTTCAATTAAAAACAGTTTGTGGGCTGGCCTAGATAGTTGCGATCTACACTTAACGTAATTATCTTAGAATGAGATTTTATTTACAAAATTGACATTGTACTCGCCCTCGCGCATCCTCACCCTCGCTGCCGAAACTTGTCCTCGCCCTCGCGCACCCTCGCCCTCCTCGTCGAAGCTTTTCCTCGCCCTTGCCATCGAAGCTTGTCCTCGCCCTCGCTGCCGAAACTTGTCCTCGCCCTCACGCACCCTCGCCCTCTTCGTCGAAGCTTTTCCTCGCCCTCGCGCACCCTCACCCTCGCCATCGAAGCTTGTCCTCGCCCTCGCGCACCCTCGCCCTCGCTGCCGAAACTTGTCCTCGCCCTCGCGCACCCTCACCCTCGCCATCGAAGCTTGTCCTCACCATCGCCCTCGCGGCCAAAACTTGTCCTCGCCCTCGCGCATTCTCACCCTCGCCATCGAAGCTTTTCCTCGCCCTCGCGGCCAAAGCTTGTCCTCGCCCTCGCGTCACTGTGGGCGAGGGAACTTTAGGGTGAGGATGCCCTCGAGAGGGCCACCCTCGCGAGGGTGAACATCTCTGTTTGCGACAGCCAGAAATGGTGCATTGAGGTTTAAAATTACCCTAGTAACATGCTGACCAGGGTTTGCCCAAGTGGGCCCAGCCCGAAAAAACCCGGTGGGTTTTTTCGGGTTGGACCCACCTGAAAAAACCCACTTTAAAAACCACCTGGGTTTTTGACCTATTTGTTAGTATATTATTCGTACAACTAAGGTGATCACATTTTTATGGGATTTTAGATTTTCCTTGGGCGAATTAGAGGCTTTCACGTTAAGGTAGACAACAACATTCAACATACGACCTTCATAAAGTTCTGAATGCACTGAATGAATTAAAAAAAAAAAAAAAAAAAAAAAAAACCTTAGCTTGAGATAGTTATAGAACAAATTAATGTATGGATTCTATAGAACAAATTAATGTATGGATTATGCTGAAAGCCTATTTGAAGTACAATAAGCAATTTTGTACTGTAGAAAATATTTTCCGTGAATAGTGTGCTCGTCGACTCGGCGACACCGAGGGACGTTATCACTCATACGTTTGACAGGTTTAAGGTCATAGGTGCCGGTACTAATAGTACATGTAAATACATTAGTAAAACTATTAGTATTATTTCTTACCTTTGATGTAAAGCACAAGTTTCTTCAACTAAAATTTGGTTTTCCAACAATAACAGTTTAGTTCAGTCATTAGTTGCTACTCTTCAAATAAGCATTCTGTAGAATCAACACCAGCAATATCGTAAAAATTCTTGTCAAATTTAAGAAGTTTAATGCTCGTGGTTCCGAAGACTATGTAACGCTTACTACAGTATTTCAAGTGCTGAGTTCAAATTTCCGTACTAGTGGAAGTTTTGATGTACACGCCGTGAAAGAAGTGCTCGGTAAATTAAACGCAGAAGGATCGGAAATGAATACTTCAACAATAAAACTAACTATTTTACTCTTAAGCCTACCATACGTCCCGTTTTTGGACCCGAGTGTCCCGCGTCCCCGTAAATTTAGTCGGGACAGGGAAATGTCCCGTTTTTTAAACTCTGTTCCATTTCTGCTATCAATATCAGTTTATTCGAAAAGTGAAAAAACAAAACAAAAAAAAACAAAAAAAATCTGACATTGGCTGGAAATCCTGTAATTAGTGAATGAACAGTACGCTGTTGCATGTAACAGTTTCGAGGAAGTTATTACACCACCCTGTTCGACTTGATAGCGAGCGAAATTTGCAATGTTATTTTTTCCATTGCGCTTTATGGGAACTCGGATACTCTCCGGAATATTTAAAATATAAAAAAGGGGGCTTTAAGTGTTTCTACATTTACAAACACAGGGAAGGTGACTGACCTTATCTCCAGCAACACATTAGATAAGTTAACAAGAATTATAATCTTTTTCAGAGGCTAGGGGCATAGAATTGTGCTTTGGTCCAGGTCTTAGAAAACTGTAAATCTGTTCCTGACAATTACACACGACACAAGGAGAAAAATCAGTTTTTCATCAGATTAAATTGACAAACGTAATTTTGGCAAATACAGTCATGTAAATAAATATTGCTAAACGCGCGAAGAATATTGAAGGTAGATTGTACCACTGATTTAAATAATTTGCATATTGTTTCCCTGTAAAGCATTCTTATAGCACATCTTAAGTTTTTAGGCATTTTCAGCCCGTACAATTAATTGCGGGGTACGAACAGAGAAAAGCAGCTGCTGCTTAGTGAACTTTCGCCTATTATATTCTTAAAAATAAATAAATAAATAAATAAAATGAAATCTTTTAGTTTTAGTCTCACGGTTGTCTGCTATGCTCAAGATGACGGTGATGATGAGAAATGAATGAAATGACGGAATGAATATAAGAATCCCGAGAAAACCCACGCACAAGGTGTTTGTTCACCACAAAACTCACTTGGCGCAAGCTGGGATCGAACTAGGGACCCCATGCACCAGAGATAAAAATTCTACCACTGAGCCACCGCGGCCTATTATACTTTTGTTCATAACCAGACTACAGTTCATAGCATTGTGTTGGAAAGTTGAGGAAGGGGGGGATCTGAGGTGTCCCGTATTCTCATGGAGAAAATATGGGAGGTTTATTTACGCTGGAAGATGTTAATTTCATACAAGACATTTTGAAACATTTATTTATTTCATATAACATGAATTGTATCTTTGTTTTAAATTAATAGATCCTTTTTGGTATTCATATTTGGCGAACGTCAGTCAGGCTTCTGGATGACTTGATCTACATTTGTTCGTTTGTCTGCGGAGCTGCTCCATGGCTAAGCGGTTAGTGTACGCGTCTTCGGCGTGGGAGACCCGGGTTTGCTTCCCGGAGGGAGCTCATGTGGTTCGGATTCCATGTTAATCAGTAGGTCCCGTCTCATATAGCCTCGCTGCTGAAAGGGACGTTAAACACAAAATCAACTCAACTCGTTTGTCTGCCTCTACCACACACACTACAGGGTACAACTTTCGGCCTTTTAAGTTAAAATTTTCAGAGTACAAGCACGAGACACTCTAAATTTCCTGTGTAGATTTTGGCGACATACCAATGTAAAATATCAAAATGGCGGCCATTTTTTCAAAACAGCGAGTATCCACGCTACGAAGCGCAATTTTCAGTCTTTTAAGTTGAAATTTCGACGGTGGAAGCACGAGATATGCTAAATTTGCTGTATAGATTTTCTCAGAAATCGAATGTAAAATTTCAAAATGGCGGTCATTTTTTCAAAACAGCAGTGAGTAGAAAATTGTTGCAAGTTGTGACAATGACGATCTTGAAATATAAATCACATTTTAACACTTTTACCCCAAAGACATTGAGATATTTCGAAAAAAAACGATTAAACCCGAAAAGACGCGAAAAAACCCATATGGGCCCAGGTGGGTTGGGCTTTTTCAAAAAAGCCCGGGTTTTTTCAAAGCCTGATGCTGACACGAATCCTTTGAGGCAACAGACCTATCCGTTCTGATGTAGAATTGTGTGTAGATTTCAAGTATGTGGTCAGTTCTGGCATAGCATCAACCTAAAGTACACTTTTGTACAAAAACTAGTAAAAAGTATGCTTGGAAAACGAGTCTCAGCTAGAAGTACAAAAATAGCTATATTTCAAAAAGTACCAAACTCACAAATAATTCCTAGATATTCTGAAAGGCGATAAAATTTCCTGTAGAATAAAACGAAAATCGTTTTGGGTATTAGGCATAGTGTTAAACAGGAAGTAAAAATGGAGTTTTCCACAATGTACAGGTAATTGTAATATATCCCACAACTCTCACACTTACACAGGCCTATATATTTCATTTTTTGGCAGTAGTTTTCCATTTCTGTTCAATTTACATTTATTATTCAGTTGGTACTCCCTACCAGTACGAGTAGGTGGAGTCTCAACAACAGATAAAATATGTTGTACTCGGACCCTACATGTATCAGCTTTGCTAGACCAATAAAAGGATGTTGCAGGCCAAACTGGATGAATGAATTTTATATTTATATTCGAATTGTCAGCATCTACTTCTGCTACTAGTCCTATATACCACTTATGATTGATACATGCAGGCAATTAACTGTAATCTCCTGGCAAGCCAACTGTTGCAACTGGCCGTATTTTGGTTCAAAGTTAAATTCTAAATCTGGTGTTTCATCGGCACTCAATCGTCTTGCCGTTATAACTGAATTTTACAGTGGTACAAACTTATGAAAACCACTTGTGCTTGCTAGTCTGAGCAATCTGGAAACAATTTGCTAACATACTTCTTACATAGTTGATCTCAGTTTCAGGAAGATATGTTTCGAAAACTGACGCTTGCAAAAGTCATACATTTGTTTTGAATTTATCTGGTTTTGAAATGGCCTCTGCAGATTTGCCTTTGTAACACAGCGTTTCACACTGCCACTGATGAGAGCCACTGATGATAAATAGCATCACTTCTGGTGCCATTTATGCCTAAGTTTAACCCCTTAGTCCCCATGTGTTGGGAGGAATAATGACATGAAAAAATAATCAAAAACGACTGGCATTAGTATCGAATCCATAGTATTCGGAGTTCCGAAGTTGATTGTCGACACTCCCTATACCATTTAGGCCTCTACGTTTAGCTCCCAGTACTACCCTGTGTTGGTGGGAAGGAGTTGACATGTAAAATGTATCAAAAACGACTATATTAATGTGGGGTGAAAAGGGATGGAAATAAAATGTGTCACTGAACATGAACGAGCATTTCAGCTGGATTTTGAATTTATAAGAGCAGCATCGAAGGCTCTCACAACTCTAAATATTTTAATGTGTGTGTATAAATGTATATCCCGGCACAACTCCGGAACTGGACAACGGAGAATTGTCTGGAGCAACTTTTACCAAACGTAGTAGACATATTACTTTCAGTCTAAGAAAAAAAAATATTGCGGTAGTAAGATAACCCAAGGGATGGAAGTTGGAAGGAATAACATGTAAAAATAGTGTAAAACGACTGAACGTAGTGTGTTGTCCTAGTTTTCTGGGTCGTTGAGATGAATAGTTATGCCTCCAATGACGTTTACGTCCAAATTCATTCCCATTTTCAGAAGATGAGGCGCTGGAAGAGCTAAAAAATGAATTGTCAATAATTACTGAAATATTTGGCGAAATTACAGTTTTCGGGGTAGAGAAATGGTTTCTATTAACTTCGAAACGCAAGGTAGTTTGTACTAGGGATGGCCGGATCTAGATCTGGGATCTGGATCCGAAATTCGAATCTTCGATCTGGGTCCACATCTCGGATCTGGATTCGGATTTCGGATCACATATCATGATCCGCATCTCTGTTCTCGGTCCGGACCTGGGACCTGGATCCGAAATCCAAATCTCGGAACTGGGTCCTAAATTCGGATCTCTGATCTGGGTCCTAAATTCAAATCTCGGATCTGAGTCCAAAATTGGAGTCTGGACCTGATATCAGGATCTCAGATCTTAATTCGAATCCAAAGCTACATTTCAGATTGTGATAATGAACTTCTACATCTAAAATTCGTCAAAAGCAATTCCAGGATGTCCCGACAGTGAAGAAGAAGACAGAAAATTAAGGCAAATATTGACTCTTCTATTTGTCTCCCTCCGTCTACTCAAAAGATCGATGCATACCTTACTAAAAAAGATCTGATTTGATCCGCATGAGAGTTCGGATGTCGAATCTAGGTCCGGACCTGGTTCTAGGACCGAGATCTGTACCTCGGATTTGAAACCTCTGAATCCAAAATACGTTTGAAACCGGAATACAAAACTCGAATACATACGTGTATTTAAAATTCCCCAAGAGAGTTATTTCATTGAATGTTTAGAAAACATAAACAATTAAGACGAGTGTTAACTAGTTTTTACGTCAATTTATCTTCCTCAGCCTGCTCATAATATCAGATGTATACCTTAAAAAATAATTTAATAATTATTGAGTAAATCACAATATGAACACTGAGAATAAAGCATGCCATATCCAGATTTGAAATTTCGGATTTATAGGATCGGGCTGTGAATGCAGGGTAAATATTTGAGATCTGGAATCCGAAACATACGGTAATACCAAGCCCGTAGCCCGATGTAATGCGAACGGAAGGCACTTGTACCAATTCCGCTCGTACTTTGGGGAACACTAGAAACTAAATAAGATAAATATTCTTTTTCAGGTATTAGTCGCGCTTTAATATGACTTTTCATGAGTGTTGTGCTGATATACGAAAACTAGTGGCGATTTATTTGAAATAAAAGCCTTTTCATTTTTAACAATGAAGTTAGGTACCATCACACTGGGGAAGAAATAGTAAGGTGCATTCCACGATTAGAGTTCTTATGGGAGCTTTCACATTGAGCCGGAAGATTTCCTCATGCGGGTATCGGAGTGCCACAGTTCACCTCGCGGAAAGACGTGGTTTATCAGGAGGTCGGCCAACACTCTTCCGGACTTAGCATGTAGACTGCTTCTGGTCTCAATTATTCCCATATAACAAGACTAACCATATATGTAATTGGTTCGAAATGAGTTAAGTTATCACTTATTGACCTTAAGGGGACAATCGTGATTTAAATATTCGCTAATCAGAAGAGATGGGAACTTTAAGCGTTAAAGTAAATCCGATAATTGCGGAATGAAGATATTTATATGCAACCTAAAGATAGCAATAAAACTCCTTATGTAACGTTTTCAAAGCTAAGTTAATCTTCTTGAAGATGGTTTCCTACAGGACGGAAGATCATAGATTCAATTATCATAAGTAGTACCTCTGACAGGCCTGCATTTGACATCAACAGCGCCCTGGACACACTGTGAGCAAGCCTTTCATGCTGACAAATGAGCAATTCACTTACGATGACCTTTCAGCCGTTCTAATAGCGTCAGTATCTCAGTTTGGGTTTGGGAGGTCATCTTTCGGCGAACCTTGATTATCACTGTTAGCAGCTATTAGAGAATCGGAACTTATCTATGTACTAGATAATGTAGATAACTAGTAACTTTTCGTCTATAGAAGACAGAGAGGACATGGTATTATCACAGGTAATATTTGATACATAAGACGTAGATTGTCAGTATTTAGGAGCAATATGTAATATAATCAGTTATCTTAAATGTGCTCCTCCTTAGCCAAGAAAACGCGATAGGCATAGTCGAGTGGTCTGTTGTATTAGGCTGTGGATCGTTTGCTGTGAGTGTCGTGGATTCGAATACAGTTTCGGGCATTGGAGTTTTTAACTGACCTTGTTTACTTCTTGTATGTCCATATGGTGTCGTATTGGTTACGGTGTAATCCGTGCAAGGCGTTCATCAGTTTAAGTAGAGATAATTTGGTAAAAGGTGGTTACTTTTTTTTTAAGTGTTTTAGCGCGTACCTTCGGTATCCATGGTCGTTCAGTTTCCAGTGAGGCACTCAAAAATTTCGGTGTTGAGCCAGCATCGTAAGGGCAATTGGGGAGCTATCAGAAGTAAGAGGTAGGTGGGGCATCAATTATGTTGGGGCTAGCCCTTACATAGCCAAGTGCTTGAAAAAAGCAAAACAAACAAAAACAAAGTGTAAATATTGTCAAAGTTTATGCCGAACTGTCTCTTGTACTGGTAAATAAGACTCGTTTTTCTCCAGCATTCCTTCCATTTCTACCTATTTATATCATAAATACTGTCATAAAGTTTGAACTGGCGCTGTAGGCATCCGGAGTGGCACAGTGCTGCCATCTGTGTATAAAGCGAAGATGCATGTAGTGTGTGTTTGACTGTTAATGACATACGTTGATATTGTACTGAGTTCTAATGGAGTGGGGCGATTACGAAACTCGTGTAGCAGTAATTGCACTACACAAGGTCGGGAAGACAGCAGGTGAGATTTTCAACCACCGGAAACCTCTACAAATCAGCAAGAGATTCGTGTATCGCGCCATACAGCAGTCGCAGCAAGAATCCGAAGAAATCCTGTTCGAACACAGTGTGATGGCTGCTGAGATGAACATCAGCAGAAATTCCATGTCTCGTGTGCTCAGGAGTGACCTACATCTACGGACGTATAAGAGGAGGACTGTCACTTTCTGACCCAAACATTATTGTCGAAGAGGGTCCTTAAATCAAAGAGATTGTTGCGGCGTTACGCCAACAATCTGCACAGAAAGATTCTGTTCACTGACGAATAGGTGTTCATAATTCAGCAGGCCTACAACGCCCAAAATGACTGTGTGTATGTCACGTCATCTACTGCAGCTGCTGAGGCAGCTCCAAGGGTTCAGAGGGCACATCAACCTGCCTCAATGATGGTTTGGTGGGGAGTGAGCTACTCAAGCACAACCCAGCTGCATTTTTGCGAACAAGGTGTTAAAACATCTGCCAAGGTGTACCAGGACACAGTGCTAACACCTATAGTGAAACCACTGTCTGCTACCATGTTCCCTGGAAAAAGGTGGACCTTCCAGCAAGATTCCGCTCCAGGCCACAAAGCGAAAACAACCCAGGACTGGCTGGCACGGAACGTGCCCGAGTTTATTTCTGCCGCTGATTGGCCTTCTAGCAGCCCGGACCTTAACCCGTTGGGTTACAAACTTTGGGCAGTCCTTCAGGCAAAGGTCTGCCATAAATGGCATACATCTGTCGACAGTCTGAACAATCCTTGACCCGAGCAGTGAATAATTTTTCCATGGACGTGGTATATAATGTTATTGACCAGTGGCCAGACAGACTTCGTGCCTGCATCAAGGCCAAGCGGGGACATTTCGAAGAATGATTCGTGCGTCAGGTGTACAACATATCAGTGTAAAACATGACCAAAATAAATTGCCTTGGTGTTAATACTCTCTGTGTTATTCACATTCAAACTTGTGACAGTATTTATAACTAGGTATATATATTACCATTAATTTCATAACTCATAATCACTATGTCCTTTGGCGTAAAGAACACAACCGTGAAACGTAGAATTTAAAATTAGTGTTGTAATAAGCCTACAACGGGCCTTTTTACCTTGGTGCATTATACTTTTTAAGACTCGAGACTCTTTCAATCTTCTTTCTTTTAGCAATACTTTTAAATGATACACTACTTGATTCCCTTTGCCATTTGCAAATTTTGAGTTGGATTCCACCTAGGACCCTTTCGGGGACCGTGGGGCAAACGGTTTTACCTTCATAGGGGGTACGTTTAAAATGATGAAATATGTGTGTTCCGTTTTTCACATTGTTTCACTGTTTCAGACTTTAAGGGGTGTCAACAGATGTCATAGATACCATGATTCTTTTTTCTTATATTTCAGATATAAACTCCCCACGTAACTGTCAGTGAATCACAGATGGGCAATGTAACGACCTCGCGCTAAAAATTGGCGTCCCCACAGCAACGATCCGCGGTGACCTCACTTCCGTTTAAAAAATTATACCACCAGCGGCAGAGACGCAACGAAACTCCAACGAACCACAAAATTACTTCTCCAAAATACATTAAATGTCCTATATACGTGATTTGTTTATACAGGTGTCTAAAAAACACTAAAAAAAAAAAAAAGTACTCCAGGGTGGGCGCAAACCGTCAACTTTATTACTAGGCTCGTATTCTTCTGATTTCGCAACGGTGGCGATGAAAATAACCTCGCTTGTAGAGGGATAAATCATTGAGGTCTTAATTTGACCAATCAAACCAACCCCTATATCTCGAGTTCTATTGGTTGGTACCGTGAACCGTTTCAGATTTATTGCTTTTTAGTGCGGTTCTATCTATATGCAAAATTTGAGCAAAATCGCCAACTGACACTTTCGGAGCCTCTCCTCTTTAGTATAATTTTAACATGTCTTATTGTATTTGAAAGACGAAACACACAACTTTTTCTCGATTGCGAAGGTTGGCTTGGTACATATACAAACAGAGATGGTGATTTCTTCTCATGGGGGGTAATTAATGTGATTAAAAAACCCATCTTGGAGTTGGTACAACCTACCTTCCAAAGTTATTAGAAACGATTTCCCTACCCCGAAATCTATGAATTCGACAAATATTTCAGTAATTTTTGACATTTTATTTTTCAGCTCTCCCAGCCCCTCATCCTTTGAAGATGGGGATGAATTTGGACGTAAAAGCCATTTGGGCATCACTATTCATCTCAACGACCCAGAAGACTATGGAGAAAACACTAAAATCAGTCGTTTTACATTATTTTTACATGTCACTCCCCAACTTTCATCCACTTGGAGTATCCTACTACCCTAACATTTTTCTCTTAGATTGAATGTAATACGTCTACTACGTTTGCCAGAAGTTGCTCCAGACTTTCCGGAGTTACGCTGAAATATACATTTATATACATACATTAAAATATTTAGAGCTGTGCGAGCAATACCTTCTATGCTGCCTCTATAAAGTCAAAATCCAGCTGACATGCTCGTTCATGCCTAAACGTGGAATTAAATGTCATTGCGATTGTAAGCTAATATCTTGAACTATCTATCTATCTCTATGGCCTATGGAACCCGGAAGTTCAATGCCGCGTTCACAAAAGCTCTCCACTGACTTTTATCCTTAGCCATTTGGATTCAGTTTCTACTTTGTATTCATATTTATGCCAGATCCATCTTAATATTGTCCTCCCATCTGCGCCTAGGTCTTCCTAATGGTCGTTTTTCGGTTAGTCTTCCAGTTATGATTTTGAAAGCGTTTCTACTTTCATACATCCTGGCTACATGACCTGTTTACCTGAGCCTCCTAGATTTGATGACCCTAACAATGTTGGGTAAACCGTTGAAATTATGTAGCTCCTCATTATGAAGTTTCGGTCATTCCCCATTCCCTTTTCTCTTGGGTTCGGATATTCGTCTCAGGATCTTGTTCTCAAATAGTTTATATCTATGTTCTTCCTTCCGAGTAAGCGATCATGTTTCACAACCATACAGAACAACAGGCATCCTTTTATATATTTTAAGCTTCAAATTCCTCGACAGAATTCGTGACGACAAGAAATTTTAAACTGAATAATAACACGAATTCCCTGATGCTTTTAGTCGACATTTAATTTCTTCCTGAATATGGTTTTCGTCTGTTAATATTGATCCTAGATATTTTGAAATATTCACTTTATCAAAAGTGTTATTTAATATTTTAACTCATCCGTAATTTGCGGTATTACGATCCTGACGAACTTCCATGTATTCAGTTTTCTCTGCATTTACTTCTAAACCCATGTCCCTGCAAGCGTTTAAAAAGACCTCTTCATTTCTTTCTATTGTTCTTCTATCATCCCCTATTAAATTTACATCATCAGCATATGCCATAACCTGGTGAATCCCATTCAACTGTAGGCCCTGATTGCTATCTTTGATTTTCCTTATAGCGTATTCCAGAAGAAAGTTGAATAATAATGATGATATCGCATCTCCTTGTTGCAGGCCATTTTCGACGTGAAAGCTCGTGGACAAAAATTTTCCTACCCGGACTTTACTTTGGGATTCATTTGAACATATCTTAATTAATCTAATTAGCTTTTTCGGTATTCCAAATTTTGTAAGAATGTTGTACAATGCTTCTCTCCTAACCGAGTCGTAAGCCTTTCTAAAATCAATAAATAGTTGATATACCGGGGTATTGTATTTCCACTTCTTTTCGGGTATTTGTCGAATGGTAAATATTTGGTCGATAGTTGATCGATTTCGTCTAAATCCGCACTGATAATCTCCAATAATTTCATCTGCATATGGAGTCAATCTTGCTAATAGAATGTTTGAGAGGATTTTATAGGACGCTGACAGAAGAGAAATGCCTCTATAATTATTACAGTCAGTTTTGTCGCCTTTCTTGTGAATTGTAACAATGATTGATTCTTTCCACTCTTGTGGTGGCAATTCTTCATTGTTCCAGATAAGGATAATGAGTTTGTGTACCTTGTTTCACAGTTTTTCGCCTCCAGCTAATATTAACTCAGCCGGAATTTCGTCTACAGCTGGAGATTCGTGTTTCTTTAATTTCTTCATAGCGATTTCTTGTTCTATTCGGTTAGATTCTGGGGTAGACGGTTCTGCGGTGCGTATTTCCCTTTCTCCACGCACATTAGTTTTTGGCTGCGTGTTAAGCAATTCGTCAAAGAAATCTTTCCATCTATTTAAGATGCTGTCTGTGTCAGTGAGAACTGTTCCGTCAGGTTTCTTTAATATATAAGCACGAGGTTGATATCCTTTCTTAAATTCGCTGATCCCCTTATACATGTTCTGAATGTTTTTAGTTTTACTATTACCTTCAAGTTCCAGTTTTACTATTACCTTCAAGTTCCTTAAATTTAGCTTTCCGAAAATCGCGCTTCTTTGTTCTAAAAGTTTTGGAAGTTTTCCTCCTGATATCTACGAAATTTTGTATAGTTAATTCATTCGGATTTTGTAGCCCACGTAATTTTGACTGTTTTCTCTTCTCCGCTAGTTGAGTGCATTCCTGGTCAAACCATACGCATTTCCTACGTATTGGTTTGTTCCTACGTATTTCCGCGTGTCCTAATTTTTCTTTTACTGAAATTTTAATGCTATCTCTGATTTCAATCCAAGTTTCTTCGACACTTGTACACTCCAAATCTTCTAAAACCGAGAATCTATTCGAAACTTCAATTTGGTATCCCGCTCTTACCTAGCTCTCTTCTAATTTCTTTAAATTAAATCTGTCCGTTTTCAGAATTTCTTTTATTCAACGATAATCTCTCTCTTATTATCTCTGTTACCAGGTAGTGATCAGTGTCACAATCAGCTCCTCTAAACGACTGAAAATCAATTATGCTAGATTGTCTTTTATCTACTAAAACATGATTGACTTAATTATGTGTTTTCCCGTCTGGTGAGGTCCAAGTATATTTATGAACATCGCGATGTGGAAATTTTGTACTCTTCACGAAAGGTTTTTGGATGTTGCAAAGTTCACGAGTCTAACACCGTTGTCATTATTTTCCTTATGCAGACTTTCGTTCCCTATAATCGATTTGAAAATATCCTCTCGTCCTAGCGTCGCATTGAAATCCCCTAATAGAATTTTCATATGGTATCGCGGGTGTTGGTCAAATATCCGTTCCACTTCTTCGTAAAAACTGTCTTTTATATCATCCTTATCTTCCGTTGGGGCATGTACATTTAAAACAATAATATCATACCACCGACTCGTACGAGTAATAAAAGAAGGTCTATCATTAACAAAATCAACCCGCATAATTGCTGATATTATTCGTTTGGGAACGAAAAACCCTGTTCCTAATTGGTGATTTTTATTTCCTTCCCTGTAAAAGAACGTAAAATTTCCGGAGTTTACAGTTCCATTTCCTTCTCACCTAACTTCCTGAATCCTACTAGGTCTATCCTGTATTTCTCTAACTCATTCGTTACTGATTTTAGCGCGCCTGCCCTGCCCTGTAAAGACTTCTATTATTCCATGTTCCAAATCTCATGTCCATTTTTTATTTATTTATTTTATTTTTTTATTTTTATTTTTTTTTTTGCTGAGGTGCCAGGTTATCAGTCCTGGTCCGAGGCTTCTATGAACGTTTCTGAACAAGTGCCTTTATATGTGCCTTTATATATATATATATATATATATATATATATATATATATATATAGGGTTTGTCCGGAAAGTAATAGGACTGATTTTATTCCGCCATGACTGTACTTCGAAGCGTGCGCGCACCGACTGGATCCGGTAGAGGGCGTTCCTAGCTAACGAACGAGCGGCTGGTCAGTTGTCTTCGAGCACACGGAGAGTCAGGACAGGCTTTTTCGCGCGACGTGTTTCTGTGAGTGGTGCAAGCCGAAAATTCAGCGTTCGTTAGAGCAGAGGTACGCGATTAAATTCTGTGTTAAACTCGGTAAATCTGCGACGGAGACGTTTGATATGATCAAGCAGGCTTACCCAGATGATGCTTTAGCAAGAAGTGGTGTGTTTCGGTGGCACAAGGCCTTTTCGGAGGGCCGGGAAGAGGTCGCCGATGAAGACAGTGCTGGAAGACCTTCGACTTCGACAAACACCGACAATGTGACTCGTGTGCGCGAAGTTTTGAACTCAGACCGTCGACTAAGTATTCGTTTAATTGCCCAGATGTTAAATTTACCAAAAACTGTGGTTCATGAAATTGTGACGGAGCATTTGAACATGCGCAAGGTGTGCGCGAAGATTGTCCCAAAAGTTCTCACTGACGACCAGAAATTGCGGCGAGTGGAATTGTGCCAAGAAAATTTGAACATGTGTGAAAGTGACCCCCAATTTTTAAATAACGTAATCACAGGTGACGAATCATGGATCTTTGAGTATGATCCCGAGACAAAGAGGCAATCTTCCGAGTGGCACACGCCGGCGTCTCCTCGCCCAAAAAAGGGAAGAATGAGCAAATCCAAAGTGAAAACGATGCTCATTGTCTTTTTTGACATCAAAGGCATCGTCCACCATGAATTTGTTCCTCCTGGACAAACCGTCAACGCCAAGTTTTACGTGGAAGTGCTCAAGAGACTCAAACGAAGGGTCAATCGGGTCCAACCAGACATCGGAGCCGACTGGAAGCTGCATCACAACAACACCCCGGCTCACACCGCCTTTCTTGTGAACAGCTACCTGACCAAGGCCGGCATCCCAACGCTTCCGTAGCCGCCCTACAGCCCAGATGTGGCCCCCGGACTTCTTTTTGTTTCCTCGCCTGAAACGCCCGATGAAAGGCAAGCATTTTGAGACGACAGAGGGAATCCAAGCAGCTTGCACCGCGGCTCTCAAGGCTATTCCGGAGAATGACTTCCGTGACGCCTTCAATTCTTGGAAATCGCGCTGGCAGCGCTGCATCGACGCAGAAGGAGCCTATTTTGAAAGTTTTTAAAGAATTGTAACGATTGGCTCAATACATTTTTTTTAAATCGACTCAGTCCTATTACTTTCCGGACAAACCCTATATATATATATATATATATATATATATATATATATAATACAGAAGAGGTTGTTAGCCTCACCACAACCTCGAAGCTGGAGGACCGCTCCTTGTCGTCTGTCCGCGACTGCTTATTCAGTATATTCGCAGCTAACCTCTATATCTAGAGGCCTTCTCTCGATCCGCAATCTGAGGACTCGCCATGCCGTGGTGACAGGAAGCCACATTACACGGAATCTAAGATCTTGACGAACCCAAATTATAAATTCCACACTAATCTCAGAAATTTGAGATTTCATTTTCCATCCCTTTTCACCCCACACTAATATCGTCGTTTTTGTTTCCTTTTACATGTCAACCCCTTCCCTCCAATCCAGAGAGCTAAACGTAGAGTCTTAAATGGTAAGGAGTGTCGACAATCAACTTAGGAACTCCGAATACTATCGATTCGATACTAATGTCAGTATTTTTTGATTATTTTTTTCATGTCACTATTCCTCCTGATAAAGGGGGACTAATGGGTTAAACTTAGACATAAAAGGCACCAGAAGTGTTGCTGTTTATCTCAGTGATCCCAAAAGTGTGGGCTCTACACTAATATCAGTCGTTTTGCATCATTGTATATGTTACTTCCTTCGATTCTCCTTAACAGATGTGCTAGGGGGTCTTACCCATACTGGAAGTTGAACATAAAGGTCATCAGAACTACTCACAATGTGAACTTGGGGATCCCGAAAGCTATGAATACGACACTAACATTGGTCATTTTTAATTATTTTTACATATCACAATTCCGCACATCCCTTCAGGATGCTAATGGGGGCTTAATTACATGGCATTTGGAGTACCACTCTTTATCTAAGCAACCACTCAAATTATTTATGCGACACTAATATCGGTCTTTTCTTATCACTTTGATGTCAGCCCCTCCCATTCGTCCTGGGAGGGCTAAGAAATATTGCCACCGCTGGGGCCGAATTTGGTCTTAAATGCATTATAACTGCTATCAATTAACGTAGCGACGCTGAGAACTTACGATTCGACACTAAAATTGGTCCATTTCGATAATTTTAAGAGCTACGTAACCATCCTTGATGGTAATGGGAGCTTCATTGGACTTAAGCGGAATTGTAACTTACACTATTTACCTACAAGGATCCCGAAACACTGGATTCGACACTAATATCGATCGTTTTGTGACATTTTTATATTATTCCACTCCCCATAGCTAATTCGACAGTACTTTTTTCCAAACTGTAAGAAATATGTTTAAAATTACTCTAGACATATCAGACTTATGTTGGAACACACACACATCCACTTATATATATATATATATATATATATATATATATATATATATATATATATATATATATATAGTAATGATTTTGGTAGAGTCAATAATGGACCGAGATTTATTCCCTTCACCAATTTATTATAAAATTTGATAAATACAAAACGTCTTTGATTACAAAGAGTACAATACTGTTTTCTCGTTAATGTCCAAATAGAGGAGAATAGGTGTTTTGCACGGTGCCCCTTCTCTCAAGGCAGTCTCCAAGGCACCTGCCGGTTCGATAAGTCTGGAAGGATAGCCCCCTCAGCTCAAGGGAGCTTCGCGAGGCTTGGTTGTAGAAAGGACCCCTAGTCCAGTGCGACTTCAGGGTGGTGTAGGTGATTTGAACAGTTGGACGACTGATGCTGGGTCCCACGGTGGTTCTCCTTTTATTTGTCCTCTTCGGGTCCTTCCGTGGGGTCCGTCTTCTTTCGGTGTTCCTCGGTATCTTTCCTGTCGGCTTGTTTGCTAGGTTGTTTATAATCATTAGCACGTGTTGAGCTGACACGTGCGTCTCTTGTGATGTAGGGATCCTTGCACCCCCACACTGGAAAAAAAAAATATAATCTGGAAGATTATTTTGAGAAAATATACAATTGTAATTAGTGAAAGGTAACTGCACCGCAAAACTGACACACTTGAGATACTGTTTAGACACAAGAAAACACTATGATACACCAAGATCAGTATGAAAACTTGCTGTGAAATATACACATAATGGTAATAACACTGTAGTTCCGTCCCAACCAGGGTGGATTGATTTAAATCAGTCTAATTTAAATCACAATTTTAATCAAGATTTAAATCACTTGATTTTTTAAATAAAAATCGTTGATTTAAATCAAATTCCGAAATAAATTAATTTAAAGAGAAAAGAAGTAAAATCTCGTTTCTGTTCTGTTATTTCGATTATGGAAAATAATAATCGTAATGCAATGAGACTCAAATGTATGTAAGCACAGTATGAAAACGAGTATCATGCAGAGAATGATTAGGGAAACTCCCGTTTTGAACGGGTAACAAGTGAATCCTGCTTTCTTCTCTTAGTAACATAGGGTTTTTAAACCGTTAACTTTCCAACGGGGAAATCACCATGGACATTTAAGACGAAAATTCTTTTGTGTCCACGTCTATTTGTGCTTCCAAATAATAGGGGCGTATTTAGAGGGGTCCCATCCCCTCTCAGAAAAAAATTTAAAACTTTTAGGTGAAATTTATGTACTAAATGGGGAGAGTGGACAAAATCGCACCACTTTTTGCATGAATTGCTTTAATTCGAAACTTCTGAAGAAATTTAAAATGATTTTTTGATCGTATTAAACTTTATAGTTTACAATTCTTTTACAGTGATTTCATAACGATATCTTGATATGATAAAAATGAAGTAGTCTGCGATTGGTGCGATTTACCCAACAGGTTTCCCAAATCGCACCATGTGAAGCCAAAATCACACCGCCATTTGAATACACGCAAATTTGCAGTAATGCATATGGGTAAAACAAATCATCATTTCCATGGAATATCGCATTATTTTGTTTATGTTATATTAAGATAAGGTATAATACATCTTTAAAGAGAAAAATAGTGCAATGTAAATAACCGAACACAGAAATAACACCTTAGAAATAAGCTAAGTAGAAATGCAACCTAGAAGTAAAACAAATTAATATATCTATGATATATCCCATTGTTTTATCTCAGTGTTATTAATACGAGGGAGAACATATCATTAAAGAAAAAAATATCCATATTGTTGATCCAATGAGCAATATTGTTCATAATCCTATGGAACGTAAAGTATGTATATTTATGGAAAACAGACAGCTACACCTATGTGCACAAAAATCACATTGGAATGCACGTTCATCTTCTGAAACACCCGCACAAGGCTCATGTATCCAGACTTTACAGAAAACACTCTGTACCATATCTTCGACTAAATTTTGTTGACAAAGACGCAAAACCAATCTCGTTCATTGATTTCAAAAGCCACATTTGAAACACTGCGAATATGTAGCTCGGAGCATCGTGATTTGAGTGTATCTACTTTTCGAATACACTTTTTGGTGTTAAGGTTTCCTGAAGCACATACAGACCTAGTTGACGGTTCAGAAGGATTAGATCTCTCCATATGTTTGGATTCTCTTGATTGCCTTTGCCGTTATTCTTCAATTTTTTGTAAGGACTTGATGAGAGTACTTCTGTTCTTTGTGGTTGCATGTTGGTAGTTTTATTTCTTCCTATTATTGGGCTGGGCAGCGTCACTTTATTTTCTATATATTTTTTCAAAGTACGATTCATAGACTGCGGAGACCATTTTCCATATTGCCATGTGCCCACTTTGTGTGAATTGTAACCGAAAAACAATTCATGGGAGCCAAAAGCGCACTGGAGCGATTTCGGACACACGGTAGTAGTGCGATTTGGGAAAGTACATCATTTTACATACTTCACAAATAAAAAAAAATAATAAATTGAGTTTGTCACTATAATATTAATGGTATTTTGTTTTTATTACGTATTGAAACATAAGCTAATTCTCTTACCTTAATCTCTATTCTACTGTGAAATACCCCGAAAATTAGTAAGGAATACTCCAATTATATTGTACTGCAACTGCACACACACATAACTTTCTGAACGTCGTCATTTTGCTCTATAATTATGGAAATATGTTTAAGTACTTAATTTATTAGATGGCTTGTTAGTACTACGGTTCTTTTTAAACCAGGTGATGCGATTTAGAACCCGGCGCGATATCGGGAACTCTCCCCTACATAGAAGTCCTTCGGAATTGTAATACAGGAAATTTTGTATGCGTTAAAATATCGAATAATACTTTTGATAAAGTGGATACTTTGAAATATCTAGGATCAATATTAACAGACGAAAACGATATTCACGAAGAAATTAAATGTCCACTAAAAGCAGGGAATTCCTCTTATTATTCAGTTCAAAATATATTCTCGTCGCGAATTATGTCGAGGAATTTGAAGCTTAAAATATATAAAACGATAATCGTGCCTGCTGTTCTGTATGGTTGCGAAACATGGTCGCTTACTATGAGGGAAGAGCATAGACTGAAAGTATTTGAGAACAATATCCTAAGACGAATATTGGGGCCCAAGAGGAACGATTATGGGGAATGGCGGAAACTTCATAAGGAGGAATTATATAATTTATACGGTTTACCAAACATTGTTAGGGTCATCAAGTCTAGGAGACTCAGGTAGGCAGGTCATGTAGCCAGGATGGAAGAAATTAGGAACGCTTTCAAAGTCATAAATGAAAGACCAATCAAAAAACGACCTTAGGAAGACCTAGGTGCAAATGGGAGAACAATATTAAAATGCATCTCGTAGAAATAGGAATACAAAATAGAAACTGGATCCAGTTAGCTAGGGATAGAAGTCAATGGAAACCTTTTGTGAGCGCGGCATTGAAACTCCGGGTTTTATAGGCTATGGAGTTAGTTAATTTTAATCGAATTTTATGTACTTTATATGTATTTCATGCCGCTAGCTAGTTCTGATTTATTATAAATATATGCCCCTGCCAAATATCAGTAACCTTTGTAAAAAGAAAAAAAAAAGTCATGTTGATAAACGTTGCTGTACTTTCTCCATAATGCATAAGAAACATTGGGATTGAAATAGATTAACGATCGGGGATGAATTCAAAATTAAACCCCAATACTTTTACTTAAATGGCATAATTAACATTTAGTAGTAAGTTTTAATGTTTTTTCTTCAGTTCGCGACTTGTATTATACGAAGAGAAAGATTTGATTTAAATAAAAAAAATCGATTTAAATAAAAAAAAAAATAAACAAAAATGATTTTTTTAATAAAAAAATCATGATTTTTTTCCACCCTGGTCCCAACTAAGCAGGATCAAAACAGTTTATCATTTTCCTCAAAGTGGGGAGAAGTGTCATCACTGTTATTAATAAATATACACGAGTTCACTAATTGTAGGTATCGTTTGAGCGTTTTGGTCAGTAAAATCTATGTTGATATTGACGTCGCACTCTATATGTGTAGGTTGCATATGTTGAATTTCCGTCTGGATATTAGGCGCCAGTGTATTAAGTCTTTCTAATGGCTATGATATATGGAGTCGGTAACTAAGTTTTTGTTTTTGTAACGGGACTTGCAAAAGAGGAGGCACAGATATGTTATTGTTATTAGGACCAAGGAAAGAAGAATTATTGGTAGCAGAAGCTGGAACATAATTCTGGAAAGGGAAAGGCTGTTGTGTTCTTAAACGTTTGTACAGAAAATGTAAAGCTATTCCTATGGCAAAGAGGAGAAGAAATGAAATACAAGAGATAATGGGAATAGTCCATGGAAAAGCATGCTGTAACTGTAACTCGGAAAAATGACTTGGTAGATGGCTACGTTCATGTTGTATTAGAGCTTGAAGAGATGTTACAGTTTGTTGTATGTTTTGGAGGTTGAAGGTGAAGTTAAAGTTATACTTAGTCGGGAGTGTGCGATATTCTATGGTAAAGTTTGCCGTATGTCTAGTAGGTAAATTGAGGGTCTCTGTTTTAATGTACTCATAATCTTCATATGGGGAAAAATAAGTTAAAAAGTGATCCATCTCATCTGTAACAACTATATGATTTCTTTGATGAGCTCTTCTTACTATTTTCCGTGTTGTGAGTAGAAGTTCCGTTGTTGTATACAAATAAAATTCTTCTGCTTTAGATAATGTAAGTTTAAAATGGCATGTTGTTGTTATATTTCGGAAGATAAGATCATATAAGCAATCCGTTTTTTGGGATCTAGCTTGGGTTTGAAATTTACATATTTCCATCATACGTGTGTTTGACAAAGAAAATGTCAAATTAAAAAATTCCTGATGGTGTCCATATGGCGAACTCAGGTGCTTGTAGGCGGAGATACGAGGAATCTGTCAAAAATACATTGTTAAATACTTTGTAAAGAAAATAGTAATTATTGTCCCTTATAATCAGAATTTGTAATACAATGTCTAAGTTAGCCTTATTTGAGTCAAATGACAAGATATGATGCTTTTAGAACATTGACAAAAAAGTCCTAAGTCTTGTTCCATTAAAGTGTTTAGTAGATTTGTATTGCTCTGTATAATACTTTTAGCGAGTGTCGGTTTAATTAGTGCATCGTTAATGTTATTATCCAATACACTTTGTATTATTAAGTCAAAATGCTGTTGTATTAGCTGAAAGTTTAAAAGAATTATTAGAAATCGTTCATTTATTGCCGTGGTGCACATTAATTGTAAAATCTCATGGTGTGTCTGAGAAACTAGTTTCTCAATGGCTACTGTGAAATTAGAAACAGTGTGGGTTAGTTGGAAGTTACTTTCTTTAATTTGCTGCATCTGGTTATTAAGGTAGTCCGTTTGGTCCTTAAGAAGGTTTATAGAGCTTTTTAACTTGTGTACTTCGTACAGCGAAAAGCCACTGAGTGCCAAATTTGTAATCCCCATTAAAAGACTGAATATCATCCGTTTAGGGCTGTGAGAGCATCGTTGCCTAAAATCGCATGGGATTATAGTATTGATTTTAGAAATAAACTGTGCCTCTTTCTTATGTAATAAGGTAATTAAATCTTCATATCCGGAACATGATTCATTTTAAATCGTACAGCGGAAAAATCTAAATGTAGACAAGGTACAAATTCGGTGTCGCAATTGAATGATCGGCTTATATCGAGCTACTGTAAGTCCCAGCTGGCTGAATATAAGTTCATTGCCACAGGTTGTCGAACTGAGTAGTATGCGTAGGTAAATCGCTGATCTGGCTATTCGGTTCATCCTACGAAAGAGAAAAGCACTGTGTTATTATATTGATTTAGTACCGTGAAAATGGTGCAAGTGAGTGCGCAAAGAAAGTACGTAAGGTTCTGAAGAAAAGTAAGGTGAAAAAATCCATCGAAAAAGCTTTTAAGTGGCCTTCGTTATCTCAAAAAGATAAAGGAACGAAAATTGGATAAACTAATATCAAATTTTCTAAAAGAGTACAAGTGGGCCACCCGTGGGAAGAGAAGTCAGATCACGGTGTGGCTGAACAAGAAATTTGTGAACGGGAAGAGGGTGATCCACTTCAGTATTTAATAGGTAAATATTCAAAAGTTTGTTATACTTTTTCTTCTTCTTTTTGGATTTGTGCCGTCTCCTCCTTAATTTTGTCTTCCCTCTGTTTGATCCTCATGAAACGGTTTTTAAGCTGTCGATCGCAATTTCTTGAATTCTGTCCTTGAATTTAGACGGTAATTCTACTCGATATAAATTTGAATTAATCTTCTCCAGGATGCGTGTCGGACCGTCGTAGTGAACAATGAAGTGTTCGGGTAAACCTACTTTCCTTGTGTGATAATATACCAAAACAAGGTCCCGTGGATTATAAGTTGTATGTCTATGGCGCTTATTGGAAAAATGCTTTTGTCTGTTATACGCCTGTTCCAGATTGTTTCGTACTATCTTCCTGATTGCCGCTAGTGTTTCTCTGTCAATTTGTATATGTTTTAATTGTAGCGTACATTCTGGCGGGGTCCTGGGTTCGTAACCAAACAATAAGAAACTTGCAGAATATTTGGTCCCTTCTTGTACGTACGTGTTGATGCCAAAGATAACGTGCGGTAACCATCTTTCCCAATCCGTATGGTGTTCTTGTACGAAAAATTTTAGACAATTGTTTTTTTTTTTATTTGTTCTACTAACCCTATAGAAGCATGATTATATGCGGGTGAGTACTTCTATACGAAATCGTATTTCTGTGCCAAATTTTGTAAACGAGCTGCTCCGTGTACTGGGTGTCGGTCTCAATATAATGTTGTAAAAGCTCCAAATTTGAGGATAATATCGTGTTCCAAAAATTTCTCTTGTTTTCCGCGTTTATGGCGTCTACTGTCTTTGCAGTGTCATATCGTGTGGCTAGTTCCGTGGCTACTAGTATGTACTTATTTCTTCCTTCTCTGCTTGGGAAGGGCCTCGTTCGTCATATATCCATGCTGTTGCTATCTCTCCCACCGGGTGATGTAATAGTTCTTCTTGTTTCTTTTGTGGTAATCTGAATTGCGTGCGTATCTTATGAGCAAGATAGTTTTTCAGATATGGCATATAAATTTTCTTGATAGCGGTTTTGTATGATTTTGAAAATCCAAAATGCGCATTGGTCGCCTGGAGGTGGAAGATTGTAAACCATAAATTAGCTAGGGACTTCGGTATGCATAAAAGATGTAGTAATCCATAATCGGGGTGGTTTTGTTTTCGATATAAGATGCCGTTTTTAAGACAAAAAATCTTGCTGATCTGACTGTGGATCTTTTCCGGCTCCCTTCCCTCTAAAACGGAAATTGTCTTTGTAATTCTCATCCTTACGCTGTTCGCTTGCGATATTGGGTAAAGGCTCGTTATCTCCTGCTTCTACAGTATTAACTTGAAGGCTGTTTGATTTAAAAGCATATTAGTCCTTCCCCTTCTCTTCGTCATTTTCTTCTTTTTCACCTTCTTTCTTAATATCTTGGGTCTGTTTTAGCCTACTGATTATATCTGCTGGGTGTGTGGATCCAGGCAAATATTGTATATCAAAATTATAATAAGCTAAAAGTAGCTTATATCGTGTGTACTTCCCAACTTTGTCCGGCTGGGTGTTCATCGTCGCGATACACTTTGCGTCTACGTATATATTAAATTTTCTATTTACTAGAAAGTAGCAAAATTTGCGCAATGTGTATACGAGAGCGTACAACTCTTTTTGCCATATGCTAGCTTTCTCTTAACTTTTCGTTAGCCTCCGGGAATAGTAAGCCACAACCTTTTCATAGTGTTGGTGTTTGGGTCATAACAGGCCAATATGCCCACTATTTCTATTCTACTACTATCGCTGTAGACGCTAATTTCTAGTGAATCGTCAAAATGAGCGAGTGATGGGGCGTTTGATATGTCTTCTTTTGTTCAAATAAAGCATCTTGATTCTCCGTCCATTTAAATTTAGATTTGGATGTTACCAATTGCTGAAAAGGCTCAATTTTAATCGTAAAGTCTTTGATGTGGGCTCTAAGTTATGAACATGGGCCGATAAAGCTTTTGAGAATCCGCTTTGTAGTAGGTGTCTTAAAATTTCGTATCTTCTTAGCTATCTTTGGGGATATTTTAATGGATTCCCCACTAACAAGGTGCCCTAATACATTAAGCTCCTGGTATTAAATGTGTGTCTTCTTGGGTGATGCCCGAAAATCGTGTTTTCTAAGCTTCTGAAATAATAATTCTAAATCCTGCAAGTGCTTTGGAAAATTATACGAACTAGTGACAAGATCGTCGGCAAAACTTGTAATTCTATCTGGTAGTCCCTCCAAAATCATTCTCGTGGCTAAAGACAAGCTCTGACTCGATGTTCAATCGCTCATTGTGCATCTCAAAAATTCGTATGATTTTCTACTATGATTGAGCTCGAAAGTCATATATTTACGGCTCTTAGGATGCAACAAAATTTGGAAGTAGGAATTCGAAAGATCGACGGTTGTTATGAAAGTTTTCCCCTTTATAGAGTTTAGAACGTCATCTGTTGCTTGAAATGGCACCGACAATACTTTGTGTAACTGTTACATTTCTGCAGATTGAGAACTATTCGAAATTCCTTCGTATTAGGCTTCTTGAGCCAGAAGTGGAGAGGCGAATTCGTTATTGTCTGTGGGCCTGATTATGTTTGCCTTGATAAGGTCTTGAATTTGTTTATCTACTTCTAATATTTAGTGGGATAGGTGGGGAAGGGTCATGGAATACGGCAGACTTAGAAATTCTAGTGTTATGAACATATCCCCTAAAATATCCGATATCAGGGGCATATGTAAAAACGTCTCAATATTTAAGTAACAAGTCATAAACTGCTTGTTTTTTTGTTCTGTCCAGATCAGGGTATACGTCAAAGAGCTCTTTATTGAAAATGTGTATTTTAGTCGTTCTTTTGTCTTAAATTGATATGCTTTTTCAAAAACAAACTGGTTCTTTTAGGGCGTTAAAAGAAATTTCGTGCCCTTCCTCAAAAGCCGCCCCTGGCGTATTCCTTTTTATAGATACGCTTTTGCCATTTGGATTTGAAATTAAAATTATCATTTTGCTTGTTTCTATCTTTTGATCGAGGGCATTTAACCTATACTTCTCGCGTAATCCATTAAGAAGTGATACATATACATATTCTCTGTCAGCTATATTTTTGTTTCCTGCTACTTGTATACACGACTCCAAAAGTGCATTACCACCTGCTATTCTCCTTTTCCTGCAATAGCAGGCAACCCAAAAAGCTCGGCGGTTTGGTTGGTTGTGAATTCGAAAGGCGTTGGACCAAACCTCAATTTTGTAATAAATATATCAGTGTGGCAAACTGCAAATAAAAGAATAAAACAAATTGTTAAGAATAACAATTTTATTATCGTGACGGAATTAAATGACATCAAAAGTTACAAAATGATCTTACTTAAGCAGTTCAAACAAGATGAATGGCAAGAAATAGACACCAGAGGAAAGCATTTCTCTACTCCTCCCAATCAAGAATCTCATAAAAAAGAAAAAGTCACATAATGTAAACGTTCAATATAAAAGCCCCACCCAAAATTTATAAAGTTGACACCCGAAAGGCAAGAACAACTGAACCGAGGTAAATGAAATTCTGCACAGATATTGCAGACGTAAACTGAGGAAATACGGTTTCGTATTTTCCTAAAAAAAACGGTTCGAGGGGCACGGACCCCTCCAAACATTTGATCACGAAATATCAAAATTGCTAGTAACAGTATGTCAGGAGTATGTAAAGGACATGAAGAATTGCAACATAACTTTACGTATGGACAATACACAAAAATTAACAACTACGTTTTTTAAAATTTTCTGCGGAAAAACGGTTTTAGGGGGCAAAACCTCCCACCCAAAATTTTGAAACTTAACGCCCCAGAGGCAAAAAGAAATGAACCGATGGGTATGAAATTTTGCACAGATATTTTAGACGTAAAATGAGGGAATACCTGTTTCGTAATTTCCTGGAAAAAAACGGCTGGGTGAGGCACGGACCCCTCCAAACCTTTGATCATGAAATATCAAAAGTGCTAGTAATAGTATGTCAGTGGATGTAAATGACATCAAGAATTGCAATATAACTTTGTGTATGGACAATACAAAAAAAATAAACGAATACGGGTTTTTTTATGTTCTGCAGAAAGAGGGTTTTAGGGGCAAAGCCCCCACCCAAAATTTTTAATGTTGTTGATCGAAAGGCAAGAAGAAGTGAACCGAAGTGAATGAAATTGTGCACAGATATTGTAGATGTAAAAGGAGGGAATACGGGTTTCGTATTTTCCTGAAAAAAAAACGGCTGGGTGGGGCACGGTCCCTTCCAAACTTTTCGTCATGAAATATCAAAAGTGCTAGTAACAATGCGTCAGATGTGTGTAAAGGACACGAAGAATTGCGACATATCTTGGTGTACGGACAATACGCAAAAAATAAAGGAATACTTTTTTCTATTTTCTGCGTAAAAACGGTTTTAGGGAGCAATAGACCCCACCCAAAATTTTCAAAGTTCGCGCCCGAAAGGTAAGAAGATGTTAACCGAAATGAATGAAATTTTGCACAGATATTGTAAACATAAAATGACGGAGTACATGGTTCGTATTTCCCTGAAAAAAAGGGTTGGGTGGGGCACGGACCTGTCCAAACCTTTGATCACGAAATATCAAAAGTGCTAGTAAGAGTATGTCAGATGTGTCTAGAGGACATGAAAAATTTCAACGAAACTTTGTCTATAAATAATAGTATAAAAATAAACGAATACGTTTTTTAATTTTCGGGGGAAAATGGTTTTAGTGGGCAAGAGCCCCCGTCTAGAATTTTGGAATTTGACCCAAAAGGCAAGAAGAAGTAGACCGAAGTGAATGAAATGTGCACAAATATTATAGAGGTAAGACGAGAGAATACGTGTTTCGTATTTTCTTGAAAGAATAAAAAACTGTTGAATGAACCATGGCGCTGAGTAGCGAGAGGAGTGGACCGAAGCGAACAAAATTGTATATAGATATTGGATATGTAATATATGGCTTTCGTGTTTCACAAGTGTTTTGTCTCCATCCGATTTTTTCAATTTGGCATATCGAGTACAAGCAAAAACACTATAGCGTATTTTATAGTATTTCAGGAAGCAGCTTTAACGCTTACAAAGTTTTTGCGCATAAACAAGAACACGTATTGATTTATGTTCAGTTTGCTGTTGATCAGCCAAATTTGAAGCATAACGGATAGAGGCACTTGAGAAACACGAAATACCCTATTTTGCATAGGGACTATATAATATCTACACACAATTTCACTTGCTTCAGTTCACTCCTTCCTGCGCTATTACGGTAATATTTACTATTTTCGGATGGGGAATAGGCTCCAACATTGTTTCTCCGCAAATATTAAAACACGTTTAACTTATTGTTTTGCAAATTGTCCCTATACGAAGCTTCGTTGCTATTCTCCATATTCTTTACGAACTTCTGACGTATGCTTATTTGCACTTTTGATATTTCGTAATCAGCGGTTCAAAAGGTTCGTGACTCACTCAACGGTTTTTCATAGGTAAATACGAAACCTAATTGTCTCATTTTACGTCTACAATATCTGTGCACAATTTCATTCACTTCGGATTACTTCCTCTGGCCTTTCGGGCCTCAACTTCCAAAATTTTGGGTGGTTGCGTTTGCCCCCTAAAACCGTATTTCCGCAGAAAATAAAAAAACTTGTTTCGCCATATTTGTATGCTCACTTTGATCCACTTGCGGTGACGCGCAAAAAGTGAGAATGGGCGTACAAAATGGCACAAAACTATACAAAAAACCATCCCGAAATTCGTTGGTTGCGGAACAAGTTAATGACGCCGGTGCTCACGGCATTTGACGCTGTCTCGTTATAAAAATCTATAGTCGTTTCGCTATCGAGACGAGACGAGATGCACTAAAAGTACCCCTCGAGATGCACTAAAAGTACCCCTCGAGATGCACTAAAAGAACCCCTCGAGATGCACTAAAAGTACGAGACAAAATGCAACCCTGTCATGAGCACCACTAAAAGTATTCCACATTACTGTTTACATTTTTCATGGTTGCTCTTTCCGGTATAATCAGATCATGATTTCAAAACGAGTTAAAACGAGCTGAACGAGGGAGCTATTTGTCAAACTCGGCTCGACGAAACTCGACATCAATTTATGGAGCTAAAAATAAACAGAACGTGTCCTTGCATTTTTTAAAATCTCTTTTATGGAAGGAAGGACTTTCTACATATGGGAAATTGGTAATGGGTTGATTTGTAGAAAATAATCGAAAACGATCGATGTTAGTTGAGAAACAAATTGAGAAACAAAATACAGTGCTTCGCATTATATATCCACTTTTTTCTATTATAATAATTGCTGAAGCTTGTGTTTAGCGTTCAGAGCACAAGGAAATTAAATTGTGGGAAAAAGAGATATACAATTTGTACAGTAAGCTTAATTACATAGAAATTTTAAGTTTCGGTACGCTTAATTATATGAAAAATTTTATACTTTTTTCATTTACGTTGGTCTCCTTTACCTTGATTTTGGTTTTCAAATTTTAATCCTTTTTCCACTGAAAAGTATCTATAATTCAACAAGGTAATAATTATCAACGATAATTATAATAATTATCTATGTAATTGAATTCATGTAATTTTGTCCATGAGAAACACTTTACCATTTCGTACTAGCTGTTATGCCCGTTCTTCGCACTGATCAGATAAAGTATCAGTGTAAACAAACTGAACAACGGAAGAACAATTAAGAAACATTTCTAAAATTTGATATATTTTGTGTGAATATATACCCAACAACGTACATGTGTTTTCATTGGGAAGGCCGATGGGGGCTGAATTTGAACGTAAACACTATCGGGGATGTCACTATACATCTGAGAAATCCCGATAAATATGGATTCGACACAAATATTGGTCATTTTCTACTACTTTTACATGTCCCGGTAAACGCCCCCTGAGACCCCCTTGGTTCTAATTGTGAAAAAAATCCCCTCTGGTCTCCAGCCGATATCGCGAAAACTATGAATGTAACTCTAACATCTGCCATTTTCTACTACTTTTACATATCCCGGTAAAAGCCCCTATGATCCTCTGGTTCCAATTTTGTAAAAAACAACGCCTCTGGCCCGCAACCGATGGCGGCTGTATTTGAAAGTCAACGCCTGTGGGAGTATCACCATTCATCTCAGCGACAGTGAAAACTATGGATTTTACACTAATATCGGTCATTTTCCATAATTTTGCATGTCTCGCAATTCACCCCCGGTGACTCCCGGCCCGCATACAATGGTGGCTGAATTAGAAAATAATCGTTAATGACAGTATCGCTATTTTATCTCAGCGACCGCGAAAACTATGAATGTGACACTAACATCTACCATTTTCTACTACTTTTACATATCCCGGTATAAGCCCCTATGATCCTCTGGTTCCAATTTTGAAAAAAACAACGCCTCTGGCCCACCCCTAACTCTAACATCTGGCATTTTCTACTACTTTTACATATCCCGGTAAAAGCCCCTATGATCCTCTGGTTCCAATTTTGTAAAAAACAACGCCTCTGGCCCGCAGCCGATGGCGGCTGTATTTGGAAGTCAACGCCTGTGGGAGTATCGCCATTTATCTCAGCGACCGCGAAAACTATGGATTTTACACTAATATCGGTCATTTTAGATTACTTTTACGTTTCGGTATCCCTTCCCCTCAGTTGACCCCCGGTCCGCAGCCGAATAGGGTGAATTTGGAAGTTAATGCGATCGGAGTTTCACCATTGATCTCAGCGAACGCGAAAACTATCAAATCGACACTCATTTCGGTCATTTTCTACTACTTTTACTTGTCCCGGTAAACGCCCCCTGAGACCCCCTGGTTCGAATTTAGTCAAAAACGCTTCGCCTTGGTCAGGGTCCTGAACCAAGGTATTCGTGGTCAAAATTTGGTTACTCTCGGCCAACTTGTCTGGTCCCCAGGCCGGTCCCGGTTGAAAAAAAAAAACTCCGTCTTGATCTGGGGTCTAGACCAAGCTACCCGTGACCAAATTTATAAAACTTTCGTGCACTCGTCTGGTTCACAGGCCGCACACAGATAGACAGACAGACGCTCAAACAAACTCTATTTTATTTATATTAGAAAGGTCAGATCCACCGTTATTGTAATAGAGCGGTATTTGAGTGATTGATCGTAGAAATTCAAACTCCAATGAGTGATAATTTCATAGCTTAGTTTTATTACAAGTTTAAAATCTTTAGTCAGTAGAGAAGAGGGCATGAATTATGGGTCAGAGTTCATGATAATGGGTTTCTACGGGTCTGTGGGTCACAGTGGGTGAGAGTGGTTCATGGTGGGTGGTGGGTCAGAGTGGGTCACGGTGGGTCGTGGGTCACGATGGGTGGTAGGTCAACTGGTCGTGGCTAAAGTCTTCGTTGCCCCACACCCTCTCTGAACTACAGTGTTGAAAACTAATCAGTGAAAATCAATTGCAATTGATCAATCAATTGAAAGTAATTGCTGTGGAAATCAATTGCAATTGAATTAATTGCCAATTAATTTCAATTGCAATTGAATGACTGAATTCAATTGCAATTACTTTTCACTGCAATTACTTTCAATCGATTGATTAATTGCAATTGATTCTCCTTTATTAATGGCCAACTGCAATTAACAATTAACCATTACTTACTTCAGTTGTTAATTGCGATTAACAATTAAATTTACAGATTAATTGTTAATTGTTAATTCAATTGAAATTTGCCTAACACTCTGAATCTTCTCTTCCCCTACCCCGATCCGGCCCTTCAAACTCTTGCCCCCATAGGAAAATATTTAGATTCGACACTACTAATATATATATATTTCAGCGACCGCGAAAACTATGGATTTTACACTAATATCGAAAACTATGGATTTTATACTAATTTCAGTATATATAAAATTGAAAAACACTATGTTTTTGACTCTAAATCTCCCGAACCGCATAACAGATCTTGATCAAATTTGTAACATGGAGGAGTTTCACGGCTGGGCTGGTTAGGCTATTCACTTTGATGGTAGAACTGAGAGGGAGGAATGTAAAAATAAATAAAACTTAATAACTCCTGAACCACTCGACCGATCTTGATCAAATTTTCCACATAGATGAGCCTCAGACCTGGGATCGTTTTTGTAATTTTTGACGGAGCAACGTGAGGGCGGAGAAGGAGGGGAGATATATATAAATACCAATTTATATAAGACTGAAAGTGACTATTTTTGTAACTTAATAACTATTGAACTATCTGACCGATCGCAATCAAATTTTCAAGATATATGAGGTTCGGATCTGGAAACCTTTTCCTAATTTCACTTTAACGGTACATCCTAGGAGGAGGGGAGGGGGACGTATAAATAAAAACTAGTAAAACCTAATAACTTTTGAACCACTCAACCAATCTCGATCTAATTTTTTATATACATGAAGGTCGGGCCTTGAGTGTTTTTTTTTACCGTTTCACTTTGACGAGCCACGTAGGGGAGGAGGAAATATATGTAAAAAAATAAAATATAAATGACTGCCTTTGTGACTTCAATCTTGAACCACCTGACCGATCTAAATCAAATTTTCAGCATACATGAGTTTAGGGGCAGGGATTACTTTAGGCTATTCACTTTGACGAAGCAACGTAGGGGAGGAGGACGGAGAGAAATTTAAAAATGATCAAAAATGACAGATATTATTGTTGAATCTCCATAGTTTTCGGGGTCAATGAGACAAACAGTGGCACTTCTGATGCTGTTTCAATCTACGTTCAGCCCTAATAATTGGGGAGGGTGCAATGGAGGAGAGAGGATAAACATTTAAAAATGATCGAAAATGACTAATATTAGTGTCGAATCAATAGTTTTAGGAGTAGCAGAGACTAACAGTGAATATTCTGATGCCGTGTGCCGCAGCACGGGGGTAGGGGAGCTATGTATAATAATAATCGAAAATGACCAATATTAGTGTCTAATACATAGTTTTCGGGATCATTCTGATGAACTGTGACATTTTCGATCCAGTTTAAATGCAAGATCAGCTCCGCCACTTGCGGGAAGGCGAGAACGTGATATATATAAAACGATCGATAATGGCCGCTATCAGTGTCGAATTTATAGTTTTCTGGGTCACTTAGATGAACAGTGGTACTTTCTATCTCGTTTAAATTCCAATTCAACCCCACAATTTGGGGGAGAGGGAGAAAAAGATATTTAAAAATGATGGAAAATGACAGAGTGCTGAATCCACATTTGTGGGGGGTCGCTGAGATAAACAGTGACACTTTCGATGCCATGGCCCGCCACATAGGGGAGGAGAAAATATACATATAAATGACCGAAAATGACCATTATTGGTGTCGAATCCATGATTTTTGGGGTCGCCGAGATGATCAATGATCTTTCCGATGCTGTTTAAATCGATGCCATTAAAAACGAAAACAGCATATTTCACGAGTACTAAACACATGAAATACGGAGCTGTGCATTTAAATTTTCATTTCAACTCAGCAAAGCGGGTAATATATGCTAGTAATATTAATAAAGCTCAGGCACTGACCTTTTTCTATTTCAAAACCAGCTACAAATCTCTTTCCTAGAATATCTATTACTGGAACTATCGTTATATTTTTGTTTTTCGTCCTTATACAACACCAAGGTTATAAAGGAAGGTCTTTTTGATGTGGGTTCGCAGCTTGAATCTGATCGACCGTTCCCAACCATACTATCTCGCCTCCAGAAAAACTGGATTACAGGGCAGAGTCTAAAGCAAGAAATGTATATCTCTTTTGCTAAAAAAAATACTTTAGTTCGCATACTAGTCACAGCACATGTTTAGAGGTTTTTCAACGAATCTGTATGAGACGAGACCTGCAAATGACACAGGACTAAAAGTTGAGCTTACACCAGAAGTTGAATCTGGTATCATTCTAAGACAAAAAAAATCCTAATGGCTGACTACTTTAATGCTCATATTTCAATCTCATGTAAAAATTTAGGGTGAGCCCAGCCCCCTAAACTGCCCGTGCATTCGGGCCTGTGTGACCACCCACCCTCGAACACAATTTTCTGGAAGAAAGCCTCTATTCTTCCTTTTGTCTGTCTAGTTTACTGTAAACATGAAAAGCAAACTAGGTCACAGAGCATAGAGTTGGAAATGATTGACATGTTGCATTGCAAACATATTTCGTACCATTGATGATTTTGGGAGGTTTTCCAGGGACAAAATTCCCCTCGGAGTTATATCTCCTATGGTGCTCAATATGCGTTGAGTTGATTTTATCGTCCCTTTCAGCAGCGAGGCTATATGAGACGGGACCTACTAATTAATCGTGAATTCCGAACTACATGAGCTCTCGTCGGAATCGAACCCGGGTTTCTCACGCCAAAGGCGCGTGCGCTAACCACTTAGCCATGAAGAAGCTCGGTGCTCATATTAGAAAAGAAGAAAGCACATTATGGGAATTTCAATGCAGACAACTAAGTATGACGACTGTTAAATGAATATTTTTCATCTTGAATATATTGTGATAATGGTCAATCTTATTCGATAATGTCATTCTCTTTCTAAAAAATAGCATTCTCTTTTCTGTACCTTACTACAGTATACAAGTTAAATTTCACACAGTGTGCAAAAGAGGGGAAGTGATTACAACGTATGATGGACTTCGCTTCCTATCCGATGAACAAAACCTTTCTTGTAAAATTCAGCGTTGCAAAGAAGCTGTGTGATTGACTGATAGCTAGACATAAATTGACAGAATGAAAGTCATAATTTTAGTACTGAATCTGCCCTCAGGGAAAAAAGCAAGCTGCTCGCACTTGTGGCTTCTGTGTCTTATAACATTGCGTTTTAAAAAAACAGACACAAGGTCAGTTGTGAAACAACTAATAAGGCTTTTTTTCTTTTATACAAATCATATTTGTTGTTTGAAGCCTTCCTTATAAAAGCAATATAACCAGATTCACGGAAACCCACAGGAATTGTAAAGAAATTTAAAAAAAAATACCTTTATCATTCAGATCCTTTATTATTAGTATTATTATTATTATTATTATTATTATTATTATTAGTAGTAGTAGTAGTAGTAGTAGTAGTAGTAGTAGTAGTAGTATTAGAATTATTATTATTATTATTATTATTATTATTATTATCATGGATATTTTTCGTTAGTCCTCACAGCAATTAATACTTAGCAGCAGGGACAAAAGTGCGTGGGAACGCGGGGGACCCCATCCTCACCTCCAGAAAACTGTGTATGGCGTCCCCCCAGTTCCTAAGCAATTACATACAATGGGCAAAGATAGGCATGGGAGACATCGTGACTCATGCAGCTACCTACCGTCCCCCTACCTTTTCAGATGATTCCATCCGATCTAGCCTAACCCTTTGGGGATCCTATGGTACAATTTTGTACCATACGCGTTTTTCATGGTACATTGCGTTATTTCTCTTCTATTTGAGCTTTTTCGTCCGTTTTTTTTTTTTTTTTTTTTTTTGTTTTCCAAGTCCAGAGGCCTTGTAGAAGACATTACGTATGGTTTCAGACCTTCCTGCGTCCAGACGTAGGAGGTGATGACGTCATAAGTCAAAAATTTGTTTTCTCATTTTCTAAGCCTATGTTCAATATTTTTTGGCGGGCTTATTTTTCCATGTAGAAGATTGAAATTTTGCACAAACATTCAGTCCACCAAGTAGTATTTACCAGATTTTTTGTTCCGATGTCAGTGCTAAAACGGGGGGAACCAGAGGGGCAAAGCGGTGAAAAAGGGATATTTTTACCCCCAAAATCCCGTTTCTCGTCATTTTCCCGCCTCACATACATGATGGGGACACGTGACTCATACCGTCTGAAAGGCAGTTCCATTCTGAAGAGAATGACGGTCGAATCATTGTCCTAGGGTAATTAGGGACGTCTCAGGGATTTTTTGAAAAATATACTTCTATATAGGGAAAAATGAGACATAGTTTGTATATTGTTTTGGGCGGGCTTACTTTTGCACCTAGAAGATTGAAATTGTGCACAAACATTCAGCCTACCTAGTAGTATTTATCAGATTTTTTTTCAGATCTCTGCGTTAAAACAAGGGTGGTCCAGAGGGGGAAAAACTGCTGAAAAAAGGGATTTTTAGACCAAAAAATCCCGTTTTTCAGGATTTTCCCGCCTCACATACATGATGGACACACGTGAGTCATACTGTCTGAAAGGCAGTTCCATTCTGAAGAGAATGACGGTCGAATTATTATTCTAGGGTAATTAGGGACGTCTCAGTGAATTTTTTTTTTCTGGTGGGCTTATTTTTGCACCTAGAAGATTGAAATTGTGCACAAACATTCAGTCCACAGAGTAGTATTTAACAGATTTTCTTTCAGATTTTTGCGTTAAAACAGAAGGGTCCAGAGGGGCTAAAAGTTGAAAAAAGGGAAATTTAGACCAAAAAATCCCTTTTTTCTGCAATTTCCCGCCTTAGATACATTATGGAGACATTTGAATGGTACCGCCTGAAAGGCAGTTCTATTCAGAAGAGAATATGGGCGACACATGACCCTAGGGTAATTAGGGATGTCTCAGGAATTTTTTTCCCTGAGATCATAGTGTTTTGTGGTAATTTGGGGCATGGTGGGAAATTTTGATAAAATTTCTCCCTCCCTTACTATTCAAGATAGAAACTTGAAATTTGGCACACACATTCAGTATACCAAGTACTATTACTCAGATTTTTTTTAGATGGCTACGTTGAAACAGGGGGGGCCAAAGTTCGAGAAAAAATTTCCCTCCGAAACTTTCACTTTGACATTTTTTTCCCGCTTCTGGTATATGGTATGAGCATGCAAGTGGTACCATTTGAAAGTCAGCTATATTCTGAAGAAAATGAGGTATGAACCATGATCCTAGGATAAATAGTGTCGATACAGTAGCTGCTTGACTGAAAGTCTAAAAAATAGCCCAAAAAGCCAGGATCCGGAAAGGGCTAATCCCACTTCGCCTAACGATTTATCAGCCACTTACATCTCCAAGATAAGAATGTCCACGATTTTCGGATCTCACGTTAATCCGTAGCTCCATATCTCATGTAATTTTGCTACCGAAGGGATGCTAAACTGAAATCCGATCCAATAATAAAGAGAGATAATAGATGGAAGCTAATTTTTGGGAAATAATTCGTGAAAGGAGAATGTAGGAGAAAACAGGATAATCCCGAGAAATCTCACGGGTACGATGGTATCCACTACAAACTTTTATAGTCTGGAATCGAACGAGGTCCATCCCGCACCAGAAGTAAGCGCTCTATCACTAAGTCACCCTGCCCCTACTTTGGAGGAAACAGTATGATTCTGACAGATGTATCGATATACTAAATATTGCGTATGGTAAACCAACCTACAAGAAGTACAAACGATCAGAATGTGGGATTCGTGGAGTTTCCTTCGTGCAAAAATGGTAAGCACGTTTTTCTGTCAGTTATTCTTAACTGGATGCCCGCGTCTCTTAGGGATTGGGGAGGACACGGTGACTCAGTGGTAAACAGCTTGTCTCTGCTACGTGGGGCCTGTGGTTCGATCCTAAGCCAAGAAACTTTGTGGTGGACACCATCATATCGTGTGTCGGTTTTCTCGGGATACTCCAATTTATTTCCACATTCTCATTCCATCATATCTTCCATCAACATTTACTTGCCTTAATCATTGTCTCCCTTAGTCTAAAGAGCATAATCGTGTTCGTTAAAATGAAATACTTCATTTCATTTTACAGGGGTTGCTTACAGTTTATCAGTGGGTTACCGTTAAGATACTAATACTTGATACTAATATTTGTCAGGAAGAAGGAGTCTATGAGGCTCATAATTATCGAAAGGCTGATAACTACAATTGTACGTTGATTGTAAGAAATGCTAAAGGTACGAACTAAATTTGATTTGTGAGTCTTTTAGCGTTATTAGTCGTATTATGGACAAGAAATAATTCACATATCTACAAACCAAGAAAACTAACACTGAAATTTGATATTCGACAGTGAAATATAATAATATACAACTTGGATATCAAATATCGAGGCTAGTTTTCTTGGCTTTGAACATGTTCAACTTACATGTGTTTTGGTGATAGTCCAAACTTTCAACGTACGAGTATCAGTCTCCTAAATTTTCGTAAATAACTATAAAGATTATCCTAAATCTAACAAATGAGTACAGATAACGATCAATAAAGTGCATAATTGACTTTTGAGAACATGCTGGCCCCAACTGATATATCACATCACTACTTTTCCATTTCCAAAATTATCACAGATTTCAAAATGGCGGATTTCAAGGTGCAGCCGGAAGTTCGTGATTTACTCTGCTCATTGTAGATCACATTTTGTCAATATGTGAAACTATCACCGTTTGCATTGTCTTTCACTATTTTCACGATTCAACAGTTTATTTGATGTATTTCAATAAAATAGCATAGCCCTTCTCCCATCAATTTTGACCCCCTCCGTTTCTTATGACGTTTAGCCCTTATAACTTTGCACATTTACATATTTCCACATCCTTTATCAGTCACACTACGTCCCATTCCGCAACTTGATTCATCCATTTGGACCCTTTACTTGTCAGACAATTTCTTCTTGGTGGAGAAACAGGGAAAATAATTCTACAATGACTGACAAGTAACACTTCCCCAGTGTAACACTCCGATTTTGATAAAATTTGGTAGGTAGATACTACACATAAAATAAACGAATACCGGTACGTGTATTTTTATTTCCTCCGGTAAAGCTGTTTCAGGGGTCAAAAACCCACACCCAAAATTTTGAAAGTTGACGCCCTAAAGGCAAAAACAAGTGGACCGAAGTGAACGAAATTGTGCACAGATATTGTAGACATAAAATGAGGGAATACGGGTTTCGTATTTTACTGGAGAAAACGGTTAGGTGGGGCACGGAACCCTCCAAATCTTTGATCACGAAATATCAAAAGTGCTAATAACAGTATGCCAGAAGTCCTAAAGAACATGAAGAATTGCGACGAAATTTTGCGTAGTGGCAATATAAAAAAAATACGTTTTATTTTCTGCGAAAAAACGGTAAAGGGGCAAAGGCCCCCACCGAAAGTTTTGAAAATTGACGCCCAAAAGGCAAAAACAAGTGGACCGTAGTGAATGAAATTGTGCACAAATATTGTAGAGGTAAGATGGAGGAATACGTGTTTCGTAATTTCCTTAAAAGAAAAAAAAACTTTAGCGTGGATCGAGGCGTCTGGTGGCGGAAGGGGTGGACAGAAGCGATGAAATTTTGTGTAGATATTGGATATGTAAAATAAGACCTTTCGTGTTTCACAAGTGTATCCATCTGGTTTTTCAAATTTGGAAGATCAATAGTGAGCTCATACAGTAAATATATTATTTTATAGTATTTCAGGAGGCACCTTTAACATTTCAATGTTTTCGTGATCAAATGTTTGGAGGGGTCCGTGCCCCACCCAACTGTTTTTTCCAGGAAAATACGAAACCCGTATTCCTTAATTTTATGTCTACAATATCTATGTACAATTTCATTCACTTCGGCTCACTTCTTTTTGCCTTTCGGGCCTCAAATTTCAAAACTTTCCGTGGGGGCTTTTGCCCCGTTAAACTGTTTTTCCGCAGAAAATAAATAAAACGTATACCTTCCTTTTTTTGCACATCGTCCATGCGCATAGTTTCGTTGCAATTTGCCATGTCACTTTTGATATTTTGTGATCAAATGTTTGGAGGGGTCCGTGCCCCAACTGACCGTCTTTTCCAGGTAAATACGAAACCCGTATACCCACATTTTATGTCTACAATATGTGTGCAGAATTTCATTCACTTCGGTTCAATTCTTATTTTTCGGGTGTAAACTTTCAAAAGTTTGGGGTGGGAGGTTTTGCCCCCTAAAACCATTTTTCCGCAGAAAATAAAAAAACGTATTCCTTTGTTTTTTGTGTATTGTATATACGTAAAGTTTCGTTGCAACTCTTCATGTCCTATACACACATTTGACATAGTGTTACAACAACTTTTCATATTTCGTGATCAAATGTTTGGAGGGGTTCGTGCCCCACCTAACCGTCTTTTCCAGGGAAATACGAAACCCGTATACCAACATTTTATGTCTACAATATCTGTGCAAAATTCCATTCACTTCGGTTCGCTTCTTCTTATCTTTCGGGCGTCAACTTTCAAAAGTTTGGGGTGGGTTCTTTTGCCCCCTAAAAACGTTTTGGATGCCGGATGGCGGGATGGATCCCAGACTATAAAAGTTTGTAGTGGATACCATCGTACCCGTGAGATTTCTCGGAATTATCCTGTTTTCTCCTACATTCTCCTTTCACGAATTATTTCCCAAAAAAATAGCTTCGATCTATTATCTCTCTATTATTGGATCGGATTTCAGTTTAACATCCCTTCGGTTGCAAAATTACATGAGACATGGAGCTACGGATTAACGTGAGATCCGAACTGCTTGTGCTCCCGCTGATAATTGGAGCCGGGTCTACTATGCGAAAGTCGCACACGCTACCCAATAGCCATGCGTGATCTCTCTGTCTTCCTTAGCCTAGAAGGCATAACATGTAAACTTTATGGACTTCAAATAACTTCAGTTCTTTCTCCATAGTCAATTCTATACTGAGACAAAGTAGATCAATCAAATATGTGCATCTTCTTTTTTTATAATTTTAACGATGTTCCTGTAACTTCGACCGTGTTCTAAGATTCCTGTTATTTGAAATATCGTATTTAATTGTAGTTAACTTGCCTCAGTCAACATTTCATAAAATATCCCAATAATTCTTCAATTTCTTTGGGGTGATCTTTGTGCTGCCCCTGTATCATACCGCGTTGTGCATTAATGGAAGCTATGGCTTAAAATAATATGCATTTCCTTTATCCCGACTTCGATCCGACATTCTGTTCTCGAGTTACATTTTGGGCATTTTCCCGACAGGTTTTTGGCTGGTCATAGCGCCAAAAGGAAGTATTTGTGCACCCAGGTTCTTATCTTGGTAGCAGAAATCAGCTCCCAAAGGTTCTCGGTGTTGCTTTGAAATACCCTGTATATTTTTATCCTGTTTCTGATTAGCTCCTGTTTGCCAATCAATTTCCAGTATTCCCAAAACAAATCAGAAGTGAACTAAATTAACTAAATCGGCTTCCCCTATGCTTTCTTCTTGTATAGTAATTATTATATATTTATATTGTAGTTTACAGAGATTGCCAATATTGATTGAAATATCTGGTTATAATGCTAGTAGAGGAATTCCCTCTTTAGTACAGAAATTATCTCCTTGCATCCTACCGCGATATTATGCGAGATGGGATTAGGCAATATGGGAATTCCCATTTCGCCCAAAATGGTGGACATTCTTCTCTTGGAGATATAAGTGGCTGATAAATCGTTAGACGAAGTGAGATTAGGCGAGATGGGATGGAATCATCTGGACGGTAGGCAGTGGCATGATGTCACGGCGTTCCCCATGCCTATGTTTGCCCATTGTAAATGCTTAGGAACTCGGGGGACCCGTACACATTTTTTGGAGGTGGAGGGCCGGGTTCCCCCGCGTTCCCACGCACTTTTACCCCTGCTGCTAAATATTAATTGCTGTGAGGACTAGCGAAAAATATTATGCGGTAATAATAATAATAATAATAATAAAGGACCTGAATGATAAATATATTTTCATGATAAATATAAATCTAGATATGTTGTTTTTATAAGGAATAAAGAGGCTTCAAACAACAAATTGGGAAATATAATTTTGTATAACAGAAAACTAGCCTTATCAGTTGTTTTATCTTGTGTCTGTGTCTGTTTTTTAAACACAATCTTACAAGGCACAAAACAACGCCTGAGGGCAGGTTGCTTTTAGCCTTAGGCAGCTTCAGTACTCAAATTAAGACTTTCGTTCTGTCAGTTTATGTGTAGCTATCAGTCAACCACACAGGTTCTTTGCAACGCTGAATTTTACAAGAAAGGTTTTGTTCATTGGTTTACAAGAATGGTTTACAAGAAGGTCCATCGTACATAGTAGTCACTTCCCCTCTTTTGCACACTGTCTGAAATTTAACTTGTATACTGTAGTGAGTTACAGAAAAGAGAATGCTATTTTTTAAAAATGACATTATCAAATAAGATTGAAAATTATCACAATATATTCAAGATGAAAAATATTCATTTAACAGCCGTCGTATTTAGTTATCTGCACTGAAAGTCCTATAATGTGCTTTATTCTTTACTAATATGAGCACCGAGCTTCTTCGTGTCTAAGTTGTTAGCGTAGGCGGCTTTGACGTGAGAGACCCGGGTTCGATTCCCGACGAGAGCTCATGTCGTTCGGATTTCACGATTAATCAGTAGGTTCCGTCTCATATAGCCTCGCTGCTGAAAGGGACGATAAAATCAACTCAACGCATATTTAGCACCATAGGAGATATAACTCCGAGGGGAATTTTGTCCCTGGAAAACCTCCCAAAATCATCAATGGTACGAAATATGTTTGCAATGCAACATGTCAATCATTTCCAACTCTATGCTCTGTGACCTAGTTTTCTTTTCATGTTTTCAGTAAACTAGACAGACAAAAGGAAGAATAGAGGCTTTCTTGCAGAAAATGTGTTCGAGGGTGGGAGGTCACACAGGCCCGAATCCACGGGGAGTCTAGGGGGCTGGGCTCACCCTAAATTTTTACATGAGATTGAAATATGAGCATTAAAGTAGTCAGCCATTAGGATTTTTTTTGGTCTTAGAATTATACCAGATTCGACTTCTGGTGTAAGCTCAACTTTCAGTCCTGTGTCATTTGCAGGTCTCGTCTCATAAAGATTCGTTGAAAAACCTCTAAACATGTGCTTTGACTAGTATGCGAACTAAAGTTTTTTTAAGCAAAAGAGATATACATTTCTTGCTTTAGACTCTGCCCTGTAATCCAGTTTTTCTGGAGGCGAGATAGTATGGTTGGGAACGGTCGATCAGATTCAAGCTGCGAACCCACATCAAAAAGACCTTCCTTTATAACCTTGGTGTTGTATAAGGACGAAAAACAAAAATATAACGATAGTTCCAGTAATAGATATTCTAGGAAAGAGATTTGTAGCTGGTTTTGAAATAGAGAAAGGACAGTGCCTAAGCTTTATTAATATTACTAGCATATATTACCCGCTTTGCTGAGTTGAAATGAAAATTTAAATGCACAACACCGTATTTCATGTGTTTAACACCCGTAAAATATGCTGTTTTCGTTTTTAATGGCATCGATTTAAACAGCATCGGAAAGATCATTGATCATCTCGGCGACCCCAAAAATCATGGATTCGACACCAATAATGGTCATTTTTGGTCATTTATATGTATATTTCCTCCTCCCCCATTTTGCGGTCCATGGCATCAAAAGTGACACTGTTCATCTCAGGGACCCCAAAAAATGTGGATTCAGCAGTAATATTGGTCATTTTCGATCATTTTTCAATATCTCTTTCTCCACCTCCCCCAAGTTGTGTGATTGAATTTGAAATTAAACGGGATCGAAAGTACCACTGTTCATCTAAGCGACCCAGAAAACTATAAATTCGACACTGATAGTGGCCATTATCGACCATTTAATATATCTCTTTCTCCTCTTCCCGCAAGTGGCGGAGCTGATCTTGCATTTAAACCGGATCGAAAATGTCACAGTTCATCAGAATGATCCCGAAAATTGTGGATTAGACACTAATATTGGTCATTTTCGATTATTATTAGTATTATTATTATATATAGCTCCCCTACCCCTCCTCCGTGCTGCGGCACACGGCATCAGAATTGTCACTGTTAATCTCTGCTACTGTTAAAACTATTGATTCGACACTAATATTAGTCATTTTTGATCATTTTTAAATGTTTATCCTCTCTCCTCCATTGCACCCTCCCCCTCCCCAACTATTAGGGCTGAACTTGGATTGAAACAACAGCAGAAGTGTCACTGTTTCTCTCATCGACCCCGAAAACTATGGATTCTACTCTAATATCGGTCATGTTTGATCATTTTCAAATTTTTCTCCCCCGCCCCCTCCGTACTTTGCATCGTCAAAGTGAATAACCTAGAGCAATCCCTGTCCCTAAACTCATGTATGTTGGAAATTTGATTGAGATCGGTCACGTGGTTCAAGAGTGATGAAGTCAAAAAGGTAGTCATTTTTATTTTTATTTTTTACATATATTTTTCCTTCCACCTCTCCTACGTTGGCTCGTCAAAATGAAGCGATAAAAACACCCAAGGCCCGACCCTCATATATGTTGAAAATTTGATCGAGATTGATTGAGTGGTTCAAAAGATATTAGGTTTTATTAGTTTTTACTTATTCGTCCCCCTCCCCATCCCGTAGGATCTACCGTTAAAGTGAAATTAGTAAAATGTTTCCAGATCCAAACCTCATATATCTTGAAAATTTGATTGAGATCGGTCAAATAGTTCAATAGGTATTAAGTTACAAAATAGTCGCTTTCAGTCTTATATAAATTGATTTTTATGTCTCCCACTCCTTCTTCTCCCTCACGGTGCTGCGTCAAATTTAAATCAAAAGTGGTCCCAGATGTCTACAATATCTGTGTACAATTTCATTCACTTTGGTTAACTTCTTTTTGACTTTCGTGCCACAAATTTCATAACTTTCGGTGGGGGCTTTTGCTCCGTAAAACCGTTCTCTCCTAGAAAATAAAAATGACCGTATTGGTTTACTTTTTGCTTGTTGCCCACACGTAAAGTTTCGTTGCAATTCTTCCTGTCCTTTACACACATCTGACGTACTGTTACTAGCACTATTGATATTTCGTGATCAAGTGTTCGGAGGGTACCCTGCCCCACCTAACCTTTTTTCAAGGAAAATACGAAACCCGTATTCCCTAATTTCATATATACATTATCTGTGTACAATTTCATTCACTTCGGCTCACTTCTTTTTGCCTTTTGGGCCTCAAATTTCAAAACTTTCGGTGAGGGTTTTTGCCCCTTAAACTGTTTTTCCACAGAAAATAAATAAAACGTATACCTTCCTTTTTTGCAAATCGTCCATGCGCATAGCTTCGTTGCAATTCGTCATGTCCTTTACACACATCAGACATACTGTTACTAGCACTTTTGATATTTCGTGATCAAATGTTTGGTGGGTACCCTGCCCCACCCAACCCCATTTAAAGGAAAATACGAAACCCGTATTCCCTAATTTTATGTCTACAATATCTGTGTACAATTTCATTCACTTCGGCTCATTTCTTTTTGCATTTCGGGCCTCAAATTTTAAAACTTTAGGTGGGACTTTTGCCCCCTTTAACCGTTTTTACGCAGAAAATAAATAAAAAGGATACCTTCATTTTTTGCACATTGTCCATGCGCATAGTTTCATTGCAATTCGTCATGTCCTTTACACACATCTGACATACTGTTACTAGCACCTTTGATATTCCGTGATCTAAGGTTTGGAGGGGTCCGTGCCCGACCTAACTGTCTTTTCCAGGAAAATACGAAACCCGTAGTCCCTCATTTTGTAACTACAATACCTGTACAAAATTTCATTCACTTTGGTTCACTTCTTCTTACTTTTCGGGCGTCAAATTTTGAAATTTTGGAGCGCGTTCTTTTGCCCCTGAAACCCATTTTCCGCAGAATAGAAAACAAACCGTATTCCTTTTTTCTGCGCTATTATCCATACACAAAGTTTCCTAGCAATCCTTCATGTCCTTTACACACATCTGACATAGTGTTACTAGCACTTTTGATATTTCGTGATCAAAGGTTTGGAGGGGTCGGTGCCCCACCCAACTGTTTTATCCAGGAAAATACGGAACCCGTATCCTTCTTTTGCGTCTGCAATATCTGTGAACAATTTCATTCACTACGGTTCACTTCTTTTTGCCTATCGGGCTTGAACTTTAAAATTTTGGTGGGGCTTTTGCCCCGTAAAACCGTTTTTTCCTGAAAATGAAAATGCCCGTGTTGGTTTATTTTTTGCGTGTTGCCCCCACGTAAAGTTTCGTTGCAATTCTTCCTGTCCTTTACACACATCTGACGTACTGTTACTAGCACTATTGATATTTCGTGATCAAATGTTTGGAGGGGTCCGTGCCCCTCCAACCGTTTTGTTTTAAGAAAATACGAAACCCGTGTCCCTCATTTTATGTTTTAAATATCTGTGCACAATTTCATTCACTGCGGTTCAGTTGTTCTTGCCTTTCGGGTGTCAACTTTTTAAATTTTTGTGTGGGTTTTATTTTGTGGGGAACTTTACATTATGTAACTTTTTCGTTTTTATGAGATTATTTTTTGTGGGAAAGAGAAATGCTTTCCTCTGGTATCTGTTTGTTGTCATTCATTTTGTTTGAACTGCTTAAGTAAGATCATTTTGTAACTTTTGATGTCATCCAACTCCGTCACGATAATAAAATTGCCATTAACAATTTGTTTTATTCTCTTATTTGGAGTTTGTCTCACTAATATATTTGTTACAAAATTCTGGTTTGGTCCAACGCCTTTCGAATTCGCAACCAACCTGACCGCCGAGCTTTCTGGGTTGCCTGCTATTGCAGGAAAAGGAGGAGAGCAAGTGGTAATGCACTTTTGGAGTCGTGTATACATATGTATGCGATCTTGGAGGCAAAGTTATTTGCTTAGTCAGGTATAAACAATTGTGGTCCGTCTGCGATACTATCTGAGTCGTTAAAGCTGACAATGTATTCTCTGTGCTTAGAACTCGTAACTGCGGTTTCCTCGGTCGTTTAAAAAATGAGATTCTATTCTTGTTTAAATCGATGGTGGAATGCGAACGTTGGAGAAAGTCGCTTCCTATAATTATTGACATTGTCTTGTCAATTACTCTAAAGTAATGAGTGAATGTTTTTTGACCTATTTTAAACTTTATTAATGCTATTTGGTTCAAATGAATGTTATTGCCTGAAATTCATTTTATTATTGTCTGAAATGGAATTATACTTGTCCCAGGGGGAACGGTCTGAGCTGGCCAGAGGAAAACAGTACTTCCTGTGTCAATTATCGCATTCTGAAAGCCTAATTTAGTTTTAATTGTTAAATGCGACCTGTTATTTTCGTCCTCTAATGCAATGTTTTCCCGTCTTTCTACCAATTGTCCTGATTGTTCGTTTATTACAGGTATTTCGTAGTTTTTGTCAGTTTCTCTTAGGTCTCCTCATTCTGTGTGATGATAACTGTCGGCCCCCTTGTCAAGGGGCTGCCTTATTCGTTTGTTACGCTTGTAGCAAATTGATGCCCCATGTCCCCGCTCCGGCGTATTGCGCACACCAAAATCTGATTTTCCGTTGGAGCAGCTTGCTGATTATTCTGGGCTTGTCCCTGTTTTTTTCTTCCCATTATTGTTGTTATTTCTCCTTTTGTTTCGCTGCTTCCTATTCCTCGGATGGCTTTTGTAATTCGTCTGGGCTATCACCAGCGACAATTCTGCCATTTTATTGGCCAAGGTAGAGGTCACTTTGTGGAGGATTTTGCTCGCGGTGAGAAACGGTCTTAGGTTCTTGACTTGAGGTTTGAAATTCTTGAGGGTTGGGTTGAGAAACTGCTATGGAAGGATTTTGTTGTTGATATGTAGGTATATAACTGTTTATTGGTGGTGTAACAGGTTGCATTTCTATAGGATATGTATGATGATAAAACTGTTGTCCAGGATATATTGACTTCGGTGATAGGCCATAGGATGTATTCTGCAGGTTAGGTATATTGTTCTGGTCGTATAACATGTAATTTTTGTGATAGCTCTGCGTGTTCTCTTTTCCTTAAAAGGTCATTAGCGGCTTCCAGTGTGTTTAATTTATTCTGTAGCGCTTCTACCGTTGCAAACCTTTCTAATGGTATCTTAAGGAAATCCCTCGGCAACCCCAAAGATAAATGTTGGATCTTTTGTTCTTCAGTCGCTTCCGGTAATAACTGCCTTATTGCTCGAAGTTTCCGTAGAAAGTATGAGTCTATTGGCTCCTCGATTCCCTGTTGTACCTCGAACAATTCCTGTTCTGCTTTATACGATGAGACCTTTGGCCTACATAAAGCTACTAACTTAGATTTTAGATTGTCATAGATCATTGTATCAAATTGATTTTGATTTTTAAGCTGTAATACGAGATCTAATGCCGTGTCTTGTAAATATATTGGTAGAATTTCTGTTTTCTTAGCCGGTGACCATGCCTGCATTGCTGCCATATGGTCGAATAGCATAAAAGCTTGCCGGGTCCTCGTGCACGTGTCCCGCATACTTCGTTAAGTGTGGCATATTAAAGGATAAATTAGATGCACCCTCTGTCATATTCGTGTTAATCTCTTTAGAGCTCCTCCGTGGCTAAGCGGTTAGCGTACGCGCCTTTGGCGTGGGAGGCCCGGGTTCGATTCCCGGCGGGAGCTCATGTGGTTCGAATTCCACGTTAATCAGTAGGTCCACGTCTCATATAGCCTCGCTGCTGAACGGTACGTTAAACTCAAAATCAACTCAACTCAACTCGTGTTAATCTCTCCTGATCTATATATTTGTTTACCCGATCTAGTTTCCGGCATAAATCGCACTTAAGGAAAGATAAAAAAAAAAAAGGGAGAGGGAAAGAATATATATATGTTCTAACTGAATTTTGATAGTAAAACTTAGATAAAGTAGATTCTGATACTGACCTTGTGCCTGTTAAAAAGTTAATAAAAAGAGCGTCCCGTACAAAACTCCGGTGCCTATCACCATGTAATGATTTTGGTAGAGTTGATAATGGACCGAGATTTATCCCCTTTACCAATTTATTATACAATTTGATAAATACAAAACGTCTTTGATTGCAAAGAGTACAATACTGTTTTCTCGTTAATGTCCAAGTAGAGAAGAATAGGTGTTTTTTTGCACGGTGCCCCTTCTCTCAAGGCAGTCTCCAAGGCACCTGCCGGTTCGGTGAGTCTGGAAGGATAGCCCCCTCAGATCAAGGCAGCTTCGCGAGGATTGGTTGTAGAAAGGACCCCTAGTCCAGCGCGACCTCAGGGCAGTGTAGGTGATTCGATCAGTTGGACGACTGATGCTGGGTACCTCGGTGATCTTCCTTTTATTTGTCCTCTTCGGGTCCTTCCGTGGGGTCCGTCTTCTTTCGGTGTTCCTCGGTGTCTTTCCTGTCGGCTTGTTGTCTGTTAGATTGTTTATAATCATTAGCACGTGTTGAGCTGACACGTGCGTCTGTTGTGATGTGGGGATCCTTGCAATATATATATATATATATATATATATATATATATATATATATATATATATAAATGCAGATAAGATAGATAGATACAGAGGGAGAGAGAGAGAGACCAAGGCATAACTACTTGTCGTCAAAAGCCATTTGTGTGAGTGACCACTTCTGTGTCAATATCAGAGTATTGAATTGAAACCCTACGTAAAGAATTCCCGTTCTGGCATGCTTCATAAGGACAATTTTTGTATCTTCATGTCTTTTGAGGATGAGGAATTTCTTGTAGGCGCTTTGGGAATATTAAATTGTTTGGAACGACGATCCGACTTTGGATAGTCTCTTTTTATACCCACTCTTTCCGCTTTGAAATATATGTCAAGAACGTAAATGACATGCTGTAATGCGAATATTGAGATATAATCTCTATATGAGAAATAACTGCTAATGCCTAATAAATACGCTACATAACTTATTTATTGCTATTACTCGATTATCTTAATTTGTATTTAACATTCACATGTATAATTCCGACGTTCTGTGAACAGCTACTGGTACCACAACTGACAAGTAAGGGACCATATGGTTGTCGCGCAAATCAGATGAAGACATACGCCATCTGATTGAGCATGAAAAGATATGGAAAACACAGAAATTTAAGGTGCTAAGGGCCATAGGGAGCGGAGCGAGGAAAGAGGAAACATTGAATGTCGGCAAAATTGAAGAAAGTCAGGAATGACGGGAAAAGTTAATTTCGTGCAAACAGGGAAAGAAAGTCAACCAAAAGAAAGAAACTAAACATAATAAGGGCATCAAGGACGAAGAAAGATCATAGTCAGGGTTGCCATCCGGACCGCAGTGTTGCCAGTGCTGCATAACATTGACATGGAAGGTATAGCACAGTATAGCAATTCATGCACAAGGGAAAATATTAGTAACACAAAAGACAATTAAAAAGACTCTGTACACGTGCATAAAAAGGTTTAACGTAGTCGTGAGTGAATATTACACCCGCGTGAATAAAAATGGATGAAAGTAGAGAACAGTACGTACCATTTGTAGCAATTGACGTGAAGATCACGAATATATGCGTGGTCAACACACAAACATTTCTCGCAGTGAGCACAGCGGATGAAAGCAAGCTGGTCACACGCGTCTCTGCAGCATTCCTCTGTGAGTCCTTTTTCAAAGCAATATGCGGAAGGTGTTTCAAACTGTCCAGGATGTTCATTGGAGTAGCCACATTTGAGAAACGCAAAGCGTATCATCTTTTGGAATCGCCTAGAGGAAAACTGGTAATGAACAAATGACTGAAGGCGGAGAAAGTTCTCACGTTGCCACACATTAATACTGGAGAACACTAACGTATCTGTGATGAACTTCACCATGTTTTTGAATGGACGAAAGAAGAACACATCAGCAGGTTGTATAAGGCCTGTACATTTCGGAGGAATCAGCTTTTTGTAGAACTGAACACCGTCGGGAACTGTCATGTTGTAAAGAGTGTCATCCTTGTTTGGAGTCCAGGAGTCAACCAAAGGACTGGACCGATACTGTCCCGGATGGATGAGTGGCTAAGCTCCGCTTTGTATTCAAGGGGTCCCGGGTTCGATTCCCGGTGGGGACACAAAAGATTTGGATCCCTCGTTAAACTGTAGCTCCCGTCTTTTATACGTCATTATCATCCCAGGAAGGCAAAAACAAACCACCATGGGTTCATCCAGCCCAGGGACCTTCAGGTCAAAACGTGCCTTCGGGCAGAACACCGATCATCATCATCATCATCATGAAACGATGCTCCCAAACACTTTTGTTTCTGTGTTATCATGTGTACCCCCTTCACTTTCATGTCTACATTTGTCCTCCCTCATGTATATTATTCACTCACGACTATCGTTAAACCTTTTTACGCACGTGTACAGAGTCTTTTCAATTGTCTTTTGTGTTACTAATATTTTTCCTTGTGCATGAATTGCTATACTGTGCTATACCTTCCATATCAATGTTATGCAGCACTGGCAACACTGCGGTCCGGATGGCAACCCTGACTATGATCTTTCTTCGTCCTTGATGCCCTTGTTATGTTTAGTTTCTTTCTTTTGGTTGACTTTCTTTCCCTGTTTGCACGAAATTAACTTTTCCCGTCATTCCTGACTTTCTTCAATTTTGCCGACATTCAATGTTTCCTCTTTCCTCGCTCCGCTCCCTATGGCCCTTAGCACCTTAAATTTCTGTGTTCTCCATATCTTTTCATGCTCAATCAGATGGCGTATGTCTTCATCTGATTTGCGCGACAACCATATGGTCTCTTACTTGTGAGATATTATATTTTAAACATAATAATTACTTATGGTCTGAAATAATTATATGAATATACAGGGTGTTAATGACCTATATCGACAAACTGTAAGAGGTGATTCCTCACACCTTAATAAGTCAAAAAGTTCCTATGGACCTGTGGGGGAAAGTGCATAGTTTGAGAACTAGGGCTGTCCAAAATAGCGAAAAGGTCAAATTTGAGGCCATATTTCGAATTCGGGAAATCGTGGAGTGGTGGTCCTTATGAGAATAAAGGAAATTACGCAAACGCAATCCAAAAATGAATATTTCATTAATGTTCAATAGATGTACAGAGTATTCCGTGCAGGGTGAAATTCCCATGCATGGCATCAACCGAATTTTGGGATATGCTCTGATTTTATGATTGATCCAAAGTAGGCAAACGGTAAGCCTTGGCAGCAATGAACATGGAATCCTTAGGCGCGATGTCGGAAGTGTTAAGAATCGTCAACAGTACGGTCTGTCGTACTCGGGAAATAGTATGCTGCGATGTTTTCTTTCACGCTTACAAGAGAATAAAACGTGAAATATACCGTGACGAAATAAATCGCATCACATGTTATTTCGAACACAAAAAAACATTTAGCTGACGGTCCCTAACACTTCCGACTTCCCTCCAAAGCACTGGATGTTGATTGTTGCCAAGGCTTACCGCCTGCCTACTTTGGATCCTCCTTGAAATCAAGGTATATGTAAAATCTCTATTAAGAGCATATTTGAGCGTTATACCCTATACCGAATACAATGCACACCCACTGAAAATTGATGTAGTATGCATTTTTGGATTGTGTATGCGTGACTTCCTTTATGCTGACAACGACTACCATCCTCAGTTTCTGAAATTCGAAATAGGGCCTGTTGAAATTTAGGTTTTTCGCGATTTTAGACAGCCCTAGCTCTGAAAGTATGCACTTTTTCGCAATAGGTTCATATGAACTTTTTCGCTTATTTTGATGTGAGGAATCACCTCTTAGTTTGTCGGTATAGTTCGTTAACACCCTGTATATATACAACTGATGTATTTTAATGTAATTATTTTGTATAATTTTTCGTACATCGCGTAAAATAAAATTTAATAACGAAAAAAGGAATTTATCCAAATGAGAATCGAACTCATGACCTTACGATTTGAACTTCAACGGTTTACCACTGACCTAAAATGACCACTGTAGTGGAGCTTCTTTTAACGAAATGTAACTGGATTCACAAGACAATGACATTCATATCCATTGCAAACGCTGTTTTTGTTCATCTTTGTGTGTTTTATTTTACTACGCATGCGAGAAGTATGTTCGATGTCTTTCTTTTCGTTCTTGTTTTACGTATGGAAATCAAAATGACAAAACGAACGTGTGAATACATAGTTTCGAAATATTATATCAGTAAGTATTTTAATCAATGTTAGTTTTTTCTTCGCTTAGTACCATTCCAAGATGTATTATTATATTTAAAAGTAGAAAGAAACACATCTGCAAAATTTTCTCGATTGCTAAGGTTGGCTTGGAGATTCGAACCAGCAGCCTTGGTTTACTGTTTTCCGAAGATGCCGAAGTTGGACTTTTGCTTCAAAACAGCAATAAGGAATGCGAAATTTTTGCCTCAGAACAGCAATAAGGAATGCGCTCATCCTTTCTGGAACAAAGTATACATCAATAGGTTACCTATCAGATTTCAAGTCCAAAATGTGTAATTTGAAGTAGGGATTAACCAATCAGATTTCACTAAAGTTAAAATTACACCAATGACTAGATTATGAGTTGTCACTGAAGTACAAATTTTGAAATTGATATCTAAAAACTTTGATTTTTGGCACTTTTATACTTCGAAAGGACATAAGTTGGAGCATCCAAATTTACCAGAGTCCTAAAGAACAATTAGGTATGTTTATTTATTTTTGACAATTCCAATTTTTAAGGATGAGTCAAATGTACTTCTCGCTGTATTCATGTTCAATGAAAGACAGTGGGATCTTCTATTGATAATGTTACAATCTATGTTAGTTTACGTTAAGCACAACACTCAATTTTCACACCTCATACTAGAACATTAGCCAAATTTTATTTCTAACAATTTCCAAATTGAAGGGTGTATCCTTCCTAAAATTGAAGGGAGTACATCAATATACCTAAATTAAAACTTGACTTTGCACTTAATCATATAATCATGTGGTGGCAGTAAAACCTCATCTAAGAAAGTAAATTAGATCAATAACATTCAAAGTTTGAATTTTTGGTAATTGTTTACTGTAGAAGGGGGTAAGCAAAGCGACCCACATTTACATAGTCATATATATGAATGGTAGTGAACGTTTACCAATTTTTTTTTTGACAATCCTAAACTCAAGGAGTGATCCCATGAAACCTTTCCAAATGTTAAGAATGAAGCGTGTTCTTTGAAAAAAGAATGAACACTTGTATTAAATCATATCATCATAAACGTTTATAAAGAACATAAATTACGTCAATAACCGACCACGGGACAATACTAATATTTGACATCTTTTTTACTCACAAAAGGAATAAGACCACTCAAATTTACAGTGAGTCTTAGAGAAGATTTATCAAATTTTATGTTTTGACTGTTCCCAAATTTAAGGAGTTGTCCTATGTACTCTTCCCAGAAAATTAAGGGACATCAAGGTTCCCATGTATTATATATATATATATATATATAAAGAATGGATTCCTATGTTCACACTTAGAATTTTATAAGATAATAAGGCCTTATCAAAGGGAAGGTCAAAAGCCGCCAAATTTTGACTTTTTTATTCCAATTTATTTTAAATTCAATTTATACCATGAAAGGGAGAGATGAATCACCCAGGCGTATATATTTAGGTCCTTGAGAACATTTATCAAATTTGGTTTTTGACAGTTCCTAAATTAAGAGGTGGTCCTATGAATCATTCCAAATTTAAGAAAGCGTCCATGTACCCACGTCCCATAAAATAGAATATACCCTTGTATTTAATCATAACTAACTAACTAAACTAACTCTATGGCCTATGGAACCTGGAGGTTCAATGCCGCGTTCACAAAAGCTCTCCACTGACTTCTATCCTTAGCTAACTGCATCCAGTTTCTACTTCGTATTCCAATCTCTGAGAGATCCATCTTAATATTATCCTCCCATCTGCGCCTAGGTCTTCCTAATGGTCGTTTTGCGATTGGTCTTCCAGTCAAGACTTTGAAAGCGTTTCTACTTTCTTCCATTCTAGCTACATGACCTGCCCACCTTAGCCTCCTAGACTTGACAACCCTAACAATGTTGGGTAAACCGTATAAATTATGTAGTTCTTCGTTATGAAGTTTCCGCCATTCCCCATTCCCGTTCCTCTTGGGTCCGAATATTCGTCTCAGGATCTTGTTCTCAAATACTTTCAGTCTATGTTCTTCCCTGAGCGTAAGCGACCATGTTTCGCAACCATACAGAACAACAGGCATGATTATGGTTTTGTATATTTTAAGCTTCAAATTCCTCGACAGAATTCGCGACGACAAGAGATTTTGAACCGAATAGTAGCACGAATTCCCTGCTTTTAGTTGACATTTAATTTCTACGTGAATATGATTTTCCTCTGTTAATATTGATCCTAGATATTTGAAACTATCCACTTTATCAAAAGAATTATTTAATATTTTAACGCATCCACAATTTGCTGTATTACGGTCCCGACGCACTTCCATGTATTTAGTTTTCTCTGCATTTACTTCTAAACCCATGTCCCTGCAAGCGTTTAATAAGATCTCTGCATTTCTTTCTATTCTCCTGTCATCCCCTATTAAATTTACATTATCAGCATATGCCATGACCTGGTGAATACCGTTCAACTGTAGGCCCTGGTTGCTATCTTTGATTTTCCTTATAGCGTACTCCAGAAGAAAGTTAAATAATAATGGCGACAACGCATCTTCTTGTTGCAGGCCATTTTCGACGTGAAAGCTCGTGGACAAAAATTTTCCTACCCGGACTTCACTTTGGGATTCATTTAAACATATTTTGATCTAATTAGCTTTCTCGGTATTCCAAGTTCTGTAAGAACGTTGTATAATGTTTCTCTCCTAACCGAGTCGTACGCCTTTCTAAAATTAATAAATAGTTGTACCGGGGTAGTGTATTCCCACTTCTTTTCGAGTATTTGTCGAATGGTAATAATTTGGTCGATAGTTGATCGATTTCGTCTAAATCCGCACTGATAATCTCCAATAATTTCATCTGCGTATGGGGTCAATCTTACTAATAGAATATTTGAAAGGATTTTATAGGATGTTGACAGAATAGAAATGCCTCTATAATTATTACAGTCAGTTTTGTCGCCTCTCTTGTGAATTGTAACAATGATTGATTCTTTCCACTCTTTTGGCAATTCTTCCTTGTTCCAAATAAGGAGAATTAGTTTTTGTATCTTGTTCCACAATTTTTCGCCTCCAGCTAACAACATAATATGATAGAACTTTATCGAAGAAGATAAATTAGGTCAATAACATACGAAGTGGTACTATGTATTGCTGACATTTATATTTCGTCTTTTTTACTCATAGGAGGGGAGAATGAGGACCAATGGAATTTGTAGAACTGTATATTTGGGTCCTAAAGAACATTTACTATATATTATTTTTGACAATTCCCAAATTTAAGGGGTGGTCATATGTATTCTCCCAAAATTTAAGAGAGAAGCATCAATATACCTATGTGTTATGAATGAATCTTTATACTCAACAAGTTAGTCATATAAGGTAATAAGGCCTCACCAGAAAGAAGAAGAAAAAAGTCGATAACCAACCACGTGGCGAACACATGACCGTACTGATATTTGGCTATTATTTAGCCAGAGAAAGAAATAAGCTGAACCACCGAAATCTACAGTAGAACCTACCGAACATTTACCAAATTTTGCTTAATTTTAAGAAATTTACCAAAACATACAGAAGTTTACACCCTGGTCCTATACTAGGATACCAAATTTTTAAATTTGGCAATTTCTAAAATTTAATGGAGGTGGTCCTGTGTAATGTTCCCGAAATTTAGGAGTGGGCCAAGGTAGCTCTCCCAAAATTTACATGGGGTGGTCCTGTACATCCGTGGCCATGGTTCCTTGATCAGGGACCCAGCGGTACTGAAGTGTCCTCAGGTGACCCAATTACTACTCATATAGCTTTGATGCTAAAGATGATCCTAAACTCAAACCAATTAGTTTATCAATAGAACTAGGAAATTATGTATCTTAATTATAGTTTTTCTTTGAACAGGCATTTCTATAGAAATGCACTCAATGTATGTTAATTGTTTATAATTGAAATGGGAACTCTCTTGTGGATATATGGTTAGCATACGCAGACCTTGGACGCGGGAAACATGGATTTAAGTTTAATGGGAGATCAAGTAGTTTGGATGCCGCGGGTGTTGAACGGGCCACTATTCTCCAAATCAGCAACCAACCGTGATAGATGATTATAGCTTAGTTATATCAGAAACTAAAATTTTATAATTTAAAAGGATTTTGGACGATTTTCTAGCTTTTAGCGGCAGTGGTCATATTCTAACAAACCACCTCAGGTTGTCGCATGGTAAGAGACTTCCTTGTATTATTTTACATTTAAAGGTGTGAAATGTAGTAAATAAGAGTGTTGTTTTGTTATGAGAAAAAAAAGTAATTATAGTATTTACCTATATTTTTATTCATCTATCATAAATTCAAGTTGATTAAATATCGAGTATATACCATATTTCACAGCGTAAGAGCAGAGATTGCATGTGATTTTCTTCTTAATAAAGTTTTGTGTTATAGTGTTCGGCAATTTCATTACCATATTATGGAATTCATATTTTTATTTATATTTCCAGGTGGAATTGAAACATTTACAACATGCGTACAAATCATTGGTTGAACATATGAACAGCATTTTCTCACAACGTTTATGGTATGTTATGCTCGAACAGTTTTTGATGAAGTACATTTGGAGTGGTACCGGCATGATAATGGTCTCATTACCAATTATAATGAGCTCTAGGAGTGATGGTAAGCATAAATATGTTATCCACTTTCATATAATAACTAAAATAAAATAATAAGTGTCATTTTATCACACATTGAAGTGTTCTTTGTTTATATTGTTTGTCACGAATGATAGAAAACAACCCATATTATGTGTGTAGGTAAACAAGTATTTATTTGCCGTGACTTGACACGAAAATAATGAAGATAGTTCATATAAGTATTAAGTACGTAAAGATTTTACATTTTGTAAGATTAAAATGTTATTCGGATGCATGCAGTGTGGCATACTGGCCATTTTCCTGTTCGCAGCGATTGCTGGCGATATGAAAATCTGCTCAATATTAAATCTCGGAACAAGAAATCATAACAAAATAAGTTATCTGTTGTTTTCCTTTACCTGTATATATCTATTTAGTTAGTATTTTATTATATAAAACCGAATCTGAGTTTGTCTGAACCCATCACGCAATAACTAGTGAACAAATTAAAATGATACTTAGCACTATTATAAACTTTAGATTACTCAAGGATCACATGCTATTAAATTGATAAAATGCTTATCCTAAGGACAGAGCAGGACGGGAGTGACATCGTATGCGTAAACTCGAATCACTCATTAACTACTGAAGCAATGATAATGATACTTGGCAATATTTGTTATTAGTGTTTGAACCCTTATCAAAATAGCAAATTTGTACATATTTTGTTGATTTTTCACTTGTCTGCAGATCTGGTACCATAGCACACGATGAGGCTTTGACTAGTTGTGCCATCTGTTGTGTGCAAACGAAAACGCAAAACCGTAAAATCGTGTGTTTCTATCGGTAAGAGTGAAGTAAAGAATCAGAAGATCCTATATGGGAAAGAATGCGGTGAAGTACTCTCAGACTCAACCCACTATGCAATATCATTAGAAATATGTATTAGTCTGAGAACTTGAGCGAACACATGTAATATTTTTTTTCAGTGAATTATGAAGCAATAAAGGAAGAAAATTACGATTACCATTTTTTAGACATAAGATATGATATTTTTATTGATTAAACAATATTCAACATTGTTTTCTGCGTTCCGTCGTTTTTTCGCGTCGTGTACTAATAGGAAAGGAAGACCAAACGTTAAAGAAAATGATTTTTTTTCGAGTGTAAATAAACAAAATTTCATGAAGTGAAATGTGTTTAGTGCACTTCTAGTAAGTATTTAGTTAAGGCATCTCGAGACAGGATTGTATAATTTTTGTATTATACGATTGTGTGCGTGGTATAAAATTACGTAGGGGTACGACACGTCCCCGACCTTTAGAGTGAATATGTTGGGAAGTTATGACAGGTCTAATTGAACTTTACGAGTGTCTACGCTTTTACGTTAAATAAGACTTTAAAGTGGTCGTCCATGGAAACAGGATAAATAAATAAATCACTCCAACCAAATAATGGTCTCGGACAGCTTCGGTAAACGGCATCGGACAAAGGCACTGTCGGAAACCGATCAATTATCGTAATAACATGCTTATCCTAAGTGGGAGCAGGGGGTGTTGATACTACAAACTGAGTGTTGACACACGACAAACTGAGTGTTGACATTAGAAATGATCGAAACCGGCCGATATTAGTGTCCAATTCATTGTTTTCGGGTTCAGTGAGATGAATAGTGACACTTCCGATGCCAATTAATTCAAAATCCATCCCAAGTCGCCATACAGGTAAGGGCTGGGTGTGTGTATGGTGTGATATCACGGATTTTTTTTATACATTTCCATTGCAATGCGTATTGTAAGTAGATGAAGGGGTTCAAATACTTTACTTAAACGTATTCTTCTCGTCAAAAGAAGGGACGTTTGAGCTAGTAATGAAATAAATACAAACGAGAGAACCAAACTATAGTCTTTTCCAGTGAGAACGTAACTTTTGTGAAAGAATAATAATTTATTTCTGATTTGGTGTGGTTCTCTCGAAGAAGTTATTTCTTTAATTCATTATTCTAAGGAGGCTCGGCGATCATTGTATTAGTATTTCAAAAATCGTTACGAACCACATCCAGAATTTTCTCAAGAAACTTCGTCAAATCTAAATGACATGAGTGATTAAAGATTTAAAATTCTATACTCACGTGAATTTTAAGATGTTGCATCTGTGAATATATCTTTGAAACTAATCCAAGAACAAAAACAACTCGCTTGACCTTGTTGTAAAGAAACTATACGCAAATGAAATTGCCAATGAAAGTCAAAATTATGTTACATAAACACTTCCAAGGTAACGATTTTAAAGAAAAAGAAAAACATTTTTCCTTTAAGTCAAAAAACAAGTGCAAGCATGTGCTTATCCCAGACTCCAAAATAGTCTTCGAACTAGTATATAAACTAGCAGTTTTAAAACAGTGTCGTCATTCGATCATTCAACGATCATTTGTATTATCGCTCCTTCGGAATCATCACAATTCCAGGACGACTATGGAGAACTTTTACAGACTGTGAGTATGCTTTGTGCACTTTTCTCTCAAATGACTTGAAATGTGTGAAGTGAGCACTAAATTCTATGTCGTAACACGAGAGAACCAAAGGACAATTTCCTTATCAATTCGAACTCCGAATTGTTATGGTATACTACCTGTATCATATTGTTGCTTTTAACTATTTTATTCAAATGGTGTTGGTTTTATATTCTTTGTATACTTCAATAAACTCACTCTTATATGTGACACAACTTGTTTATTGTACCATAAACCACATCCTGTGAGTTATGCAACATTAATAATATTTTAATCTTATGAATCTTATAAACGTGACAGTTATGCATCATTTTACTCCAAATTGAACGAAGACTTATATTGTTCTTTTTATGGTTAACTTTTATTTTAGAAATAACTAAAAGTCAGCACTACGTAAATAAAAAATGTGACAGTCAGGCATCAGAATACTTCTTTTCAACGAAACATTGCACTGAGTTTTCACACTGAATTTGTTGCTTTATCGTATAACAGCAGAAAGTATCTCGTGTTGTTATGGTCAGTTTCTCAAAATTTAAACCCATAAATGATTCAAAATATGCCAATTCAGTCTGGTCTGATTTTCTTCTTAATCGTAAACAACATTGGATTTGTATATACAATTACAATCATGTCTAAAACTTAAGGAAATGTGCGGATATCAGTGATAATCATGGTACCTTCTGTTCACAAAAGCCTAGATTGTCTTCCAGAGGGAAAGTCCAATAAAATGACCTTGGAGCCTTACGACCTTCTTTTCAGTTTGGATCATTCTTCCTGTGTTTTTACCAGGTCAGAGGTGAAAATTGAACGATAAGTAGAGAATAAATGGGGACTGAAGCGCAATTTCATTTAGCCACATTTTTGTTTATAAATCTTACTCCCCAAATTATCCTAGCAAAAAAGCATACAGATCCTAATTTTTGGCAATCGATATAAGGTGGACCAAAATATAAAATATTTAGTAAAGGGATTCTAGCACATTTTTATATATAAATCTCATTTACCAAATTATCCTAGTGCAAAAACCATTTAGAAAAGGCATTTAGGTAATCAGTTTTATAGCATTTAACTATCTATAAAGTATGCTTATGTCTAGATTTTAATTTATTATTTTATTATTACATTATTATTTTTAAAACAGCTCGATTATAAATTACATTTTATGTAAATTTATACCATGAAAAATTTCTCTTTTGAATTCTCTTCGGGAGAAAATCGATCCTTGTCACTTCAAGAAGTGACATCTATCAGTAAAGCGTTGAAGTGAAACACGAACAGCACAATTTATTGAATATGTGAATAACTGTTTGAACCTAGCTAACTACTCACATGGACCGGCAAATTTAAAACATAATTATAATAAAATTTATGTCTCAGTTCCTATGAGAGATAGAGGTTGATATTGCATTTTTGGTAGATTGTCACCACTCAACCTATAAGCATTGCCCATTTATATAATAAAAATCATTAAGTCTAGTGAAAATGATAGATGGTAACACTGCAAACCATAAAATTAAGATATTCGAAAAATTAAAAATACTAGCGTAATATACATAAAATTTCGAAACATTTGAAATAACATTTTTTTCCAAAAATTAAAAATAAACTCGTAAAAAATTAAAAATCCCGAAACATCCTTTTTTTGCTTTACCACAGCTATTTCTAACCCAATTATACCTTCATACTCACTATATAATTTGATTTTTTTTAATAATAAAATTTATTCGAAAATCAGGAATAAACCAGTAAAAAATTCAAAATTCCGAAACTTTTGATTTGTCCTGGCGCAGTTATATATTTTCGGATTTTAAAAAGTTCAACTAAAATCAATAAGAAATTAAAACAGATTTTTTAAAATTATTAATGGTTGATTAAGTATAAGGATAAAATTACAAAATCAGTTTATCGGCTTTTATAACCATAAAAACCTTTAAATTTTTACAATTATATGTTAATTACAAGTCAGTATATTGAGAGTGGAATCTTCTATTTACTTTATTTACTTAGTTTTCTATTAGAAATAGTGATCTCTTAAACTGTATCACCAACCTAAAGCTCATTTTTTGTATTTAAAAAGGACATTGGGAAAAACAGACTTAATTTTGAACTTTATTAACCAACCCTTGTAGTTAAAAGGGAACAACTCTGATGCTTTCTTCATCGGTTTGGTATTTCGTACATTAGTGTTGGTAGGCCTTACTTCGATTTTTACGGCCATATATGGCCGAGGAACAAGGACTGTTCACGTGATAATAACGTGCTTAGTGAATGTTCCTTTGAGTCTGATTTTCGGAACAATCGCTTTCCACCTACGCACTTTTATAACCAAAAGCTTATTGGATAATAATTCTGGTCCCGACGCTAGGAGTGAACATCGGGTTTTTCCCGGTTGGCCATATACAAGCTTTGGTTTGCTAACTAGAACGCTGAGTGTGTTTGGTACGCGTGCCTGTTTGGCATTTTCGAAGAGCACCCACCAAGGCGAGTGGGGTGCGTTACTTTCCAAGAGTAATAGAAGGAAGCGCTTCCCTTGGAAGAGTTGAGCTAAAGTAAAAGTTTGATTTTGTAAGTTACATATAGTACGTGCTAACATTCTCAAGTTTGTCTGTAATATCAGTTCTTTCGTAATAAACGTTTGAGTTCGAACCAGCGAGTAACAAGAAACTAAGAGCATCAGTTAAGACGATCACGCACTTCTATTAGCGGGAAGCTGAATTGGGATCCCGAAGTTAACCTACGCCGCTCCAAGCTCATCTTGGCCTCAGCCTAAAAACCTTCTGCGGACTTATCGTCTGCTGAATTCTACCCCAGGACGAGTGATATCAGCTGACCGGTCGAAGATTAACTGTGAGTAGTTAAAACATTGATTCGTTAATATATTTAAAAGCCATCACTTCGTTGAACGTACTCAAACAGAATTAAGAGAAAAAAGGTTAAAATAATCAAAGAACGCCAATAATAGTTTCTCGATTGCTTGTAATTTTCTGTATCATTAATTGTATATTTCGTATCTAAGGAATATTATACTTTTACATAGTTTAACTAGGTTTTGTGATTTATATTGTAAAGTAATTCTCGTGCGTTAATATTTGTGCTAAAATTAACCATTTATACATATTTTGTTTTACGGTACTTATATCTTATTGAAACCGAAGCTGGGCACACAGATCAATAAAATATAAGTGCGGAAGTGATCGTGACCTGCCGTGGTAAAGCTGGGGTGAAAGCAAATGAAATTTAGGTTTACAGAATTTTAACACCGGCGGGAAAACGCGATTACAACTGAGTCTGTTGATCATAATAGTTCAAAGGAAGTAAACGTCCATTAATTTCAAATACATTTTGTGTTGCACGTCTTTGACAATTACATTAAAACTCCTTGTAACAATAAACTTTTGAAGTTCCATACTAGTAACTCACTTTCTCTTAAAACGTTTTTAAAAATTTTAGTTTTTTACTTTTTAAATTCATTTTGAAAGTACAATCGGTGCATCTAGATCTTTAAACCCTTCACACTAAACGTCTAGTGCTATCCCAATAACCTCAAATGTTGATTAGTTTCATCCTCTATGTTAGTGTAAATGTATTTGCAGAGGCATAATTTCACTTTATTGTATTATTCCTGTAATATTGAACATTTCCACTGACTTTTCCATAGTAAAGGGACTCGACATTCGAACACCCTGTATCTCGAAAACGAAGCGGCATCGGACCCATGTTTATGGGAACATTTTTTACTTATTTGGATATCCGCAATCACCTCGTCACTTTTGGCCATGCATTTCTATCACATCCTGTATATTTTTAACTTTACAATGATCAAATTTACTATTATCTTTTGTTTTATCTAGACTTCTACCAGTATGAAATGGTAGTATTACAAATTCAGGTATATCAAATTGTCTCGAGTTAAGTTGTGTTCTTACATTCAGGATGTCTACTGATCTGGAAAATCTGGAATTCATTTTTGTGCCTGGAAAACCTTGAAAAAGTCTGGCATTTAACAACAGACTTTTTTTTTTTTTCAATGTTACGACCAATGTGGTACCAATGCTAGTTCTTAATGGTAGTACGAAGTTCTTGCTTCTATGCATATGTGTTACGTATGCCTTTTCCCATATGGCATACGTAACACTTTCATTTTCATCAGGATCAATAATTAAAGACTGCACACTCATTCCTTCCACTCCAGGACATTCACCACATTCTTGAAGAATACAGTAGTCATCTTCTACAGATCATACTACTAAAGGAAATACGTCACTCATGACAGCTTCAATACAGGCTGCAATACATGCTTGATTTGTAGCAGCTAACTTAAAATTTGCACCAGACAGACAGACAGACAGACAGACAGACACACACACACACACACACACACACACACACCCCTGTTTGTCTACCCTACAAAAGGCGTATGCGAGCTGGGCCATAGGAAACCGAGTATGCATTCATATCTGCTTTATTAATGGAGCTATTTTCCTGATTCGCTCCCAAAAGTTGCGTCATCGACAAAGCTACATTTCCAGAGGCACCAGAATGCAGTATCTCGTCCTTGACTGGGTACGTACAAGTGAGCACCCAAACCAACTGGGCATTTGCAAAACGAGTAAATGTAACAAACGAAGACACTAACAAACAAACAAAGATATTGTGTGTAAAATGTGTAAAATGCGAGTTCAGTGAGTAAATTTGAGCAATGCAATTAGAGCAATTGCTTTAAACACTAGTTAACTTTGTAACAAATGAAACACATGGATTAATGCTGTTGACTTTCTTGGGTCCTCCAATTTCCTTCCACATTTCCTTTGCACCAATTATTTCATAATCATTCACTCTCATTAACCACCCGTCGGTTATAAGCTATAGAGTATAACCAAGGGATGTAAAACTAGAAATTTCATTTCATTTCATTTCGAATGGAATAGCGCATTGATTCCATCCCCCCGGGGAAGTTAGTTTGTGGTGGACAAAATCGTTTCCATGGGTTTTCTCGGAGGACTCCCATTTCCTTCCACATTCTCATTCCACTAATTATTCCATCACCATTCACTTGCCTTAGTCATCGCCTCCCGTAATCTAACGGGCATAATCGTGGGACGTTAAACTGTAAGATTTCATTTCATTTTGAAATGGAATTGCGAGACTAAGTAGGGTTATATCTGTGTGTGTGTTTGATGAAGGTTATTGTTTCTTTCTGCACCGAGGCTTATGAGAGGGAGACCTATAGTTCAAGGTGGAATCCGAACCACTATAATAGTTCAGATTTTATAATTGCTTCCATGAGACAATGTGACCAAAGAGACATGTGCCAGCTACAAAGCCAGCGGGAGAACAATATTATATGCCTACAAGAAACACCGAAACAAGATACATTATTCATACCAGGTGGGAGACCCGGGTTCCCGGCGGGAGCTCATGTGTTTCGGATTCCAATTTAATCAGTAGGTCCCGTCTCATATAGCCTCACTGCTGAAAGGGACGTTAAACACAAAATCAACTTAACTATTCGTACCATCGAATTTAATATTTATGTTATAACGTCGAAAATTAAGTACTAAACGGCAAGAATACTGCAAAACAAGATATAATATAAAACAATAAAACGAAACAGGCAGTAAGTTTAAAATTGACAAGGGAGGGATTTTAAAACGTTAAGACATTATCATGTTACTTGCATTAACACTTAGCAACAACACACAAATATACTATTATACTATTGAACTAATATACTATTAGTTCATATAATATGACTAATATACTATTGAACGTCGTAATCTTGCATCACTTAAAACTTCTGTTGCTCTGGAATATTATAATTTATTTGTCTAATCGAATCAATTTATCTATTTTACTATTTCATCCGTAGTAACTATGAAACAAACCATTGCTTATTCTAATACGCAATGTTTTCAATTTTAATGCGAATGGTTAGCAATAATCTGTGCATTCACTTTTTTGACAACTTTTTTTATCCGTCTGTCATCACATATTTACAGTACTCTTACATATTTTTTTTTTACTTCGGTCTCTCCATGAAATCCATATATTTGCTCCCAAGGGATTCAACTGTTAATTTAATGAGAGAATGTCGAGACCATTGGAATCCAAAATTAGTGACCAACAAAACTTGATCCCTGGCTTCTACATATGCACCATTGTTCTCTCGGTTTTCTGTCCTACCGGCTTGCTTCAAAGACTCACTGCCCTTACGAACTATTGCGAAACTCAAATGCTACTAAATGATTCATATAAGCATTATATAACTACCTATGAGATTTCGTAGTTGACTTCCCAACTTCGTGGAACAAAACCTAATTGCAACGTCCTATTCATTAATAATAATTATTATTATAATATAGAGATGCAAGGCCTCGGAAAAAACCGGCTTTTTTGGGAAAAACTCGATTTTTTCTGCTTCGCTTTTTTGCTTGGGAAATTTTGGGCTTTTTTCAAAATTCTGCTTTAAATTGATCAAGCAGATTTTGTTTCGCTTCTCTATAATACAAAAAGTCATTTAATTAGTGGCTGATGCCGATAATAATATAAAACCTGGAAAATAAACCATGAATTTCGAAAAGATATTTCAAACAATTTTACTTCTCAACATATTTACATGATGAATTCCAAAGGATTAACCAATGTATATAATAAGATTTTTTTAACCTCCTATATACAAAAGTAAGCAGGGTTGGCAAGAACCATAGTTGTTTTTGAAAATGCCAAAAACCCGTTTTTGAAGGGGAGTTTAAACTAGGTCTTTTTGGTCTAAACCAGGTTTTTGGGGTTTAGATATTTTGCTTTATGTATTTATATTACATATTCACGGAAATAAGTTTGTTTTGCCTTGGTGTTATTATGCAACAACAGGGTTATGCTGGAAGAGGTCGCATAAGCTTAAAGAAGTCCGGTCACTAAATTTCTTAAATTGGGAAACTCACGGCCTAGCCATCGGGAAAATCCCGTCATTACTCTAAATGTAAAACAATAATGGAAAAATCCTGTTATTGCTTTGCGTGTAAAATTTAAAGGTCAACGTATCATAATCAATACGCTAAAACTGAGGTATTAAATAACAAATTTAGTACGTACATATCATTGAAAGTCCAATCTAAGCTAATGTTGGAAGCCACGTAGGCAATCGATAAATTATGCCAATTTCTATCAATATATTTAAGCAACCTTGGCTTCTTTATAAAATAACAGGCATTCAGGCATGCAGAAATATACAATTTGGTTGCGTTTCGTATGTTCAGGCTTAACATCCTTACGTAATATCGAGGTTATCAAGGAGAAAACTCGCTTAAAGTTACATCCGAACCGCTACTTTGTTTACACATGAAAGAAGGGTTGTGGTTCAACCGAGAATTGAACATGGTGAAAAGGAAATAAAACTAATGCAGATTGTTTGATGTGTGGAAACATCACCATGAAGTTCACACGATTCGCATTTTTCGTTCTTTTTATTTTTTTTGGTTTTAACCAGTTGTTTATTTAAGAAAAAGAAAAAAACAGCTGGTGTAAACCAGCCAAAACTAAAAGTAAATACTTCTTTTTAAAAAATACACAAACAACTAGCAAAATTCTATGTAGTATTTTTACTTCAAAATATTCCATACCCTCTTTTTGGAACAAAATAAAATTAAAATAAAACATAAGAGAAATACTTAAGATTTATATGATACTCTTAAAGGCTGCACAGCTAGAGCTTTTCGTTCTCTATATTCATGAAATGCTATAGTTTTCTATAACCACCATTACGGTTTACTCAGTCCTCAAGTTTTTTTTTTGAATTTTTAACAAGAGTGATTCGACATATGAACGGGGTGAGGAAAGAACATGGTAACCCACAATTTTACTATTTTAAGAAATTAGAGATTTTCTGCTGCACAATGCATTTTGAAAGTCGGAAAGCAGATTTTTCACATAATACTATACATGAAGGACTGAACGAAGCGGGATGCGTTGCTGTCTATCTGCTGCATAACTCAGCAATTGAAAATTAGTTGGATACCATGTTCTTGGCTCACACCCTTCATATCATGACGGAACTCTCCCCACCCCACGACCACCAAAAAAAAAAAAAAGGACTATGGAATATATTTAAGTTAAGGTAAATACAACTGCACAACAAACATGACCGAGTGGAGCTTTTGCGCTTCTATCGGGAAGTTCGGGATTCAACCCAGCATTCGAGCATTCTGACAAAGCTTTTCTTCATTCTATCTGTGAAGTAGAAATAGTGCGTGTACTGTGAGTTGGCCGACTACCTTGCGTTATTATTACTAATTACCAGCAGTGACTGTTTTGCGAAGGTTAGAGGGGTGTTCTTTCGGACTGAAGCCTGTTCCCCAAAATTACGGACTGTCTAAAACAAAGGAAATATCTATTAGTTATGCCTTTACTCATAAACTTTAAGTTCCCGTCAAATAAAAATTACGAATGTTCAGAAAAACTAAACATTAGTAAGAAAATCCCCTCCCAAAATACTCTTCCAAATCCGCCACTGATTCTCAGTATAAAATGATCTTCAAGGTTGTATTCGGAAGATTATCGCTAAATATATCAACGAAACGAAATATTATGCCTGAACTCATAAACTTCAAGTTCCACCCAAATAAAATTAGGACATTTTAGAAAACGAAACAATCAGAGAAACCCCTCCCAAAGTACTTTTCTCAATCCGCTACTGATTATTTGTATACATTAGTATTCAAGATTGTATCCGGAAAATTATTGCTAAATCGTTGCACAGCTACAGTATAACAGAAATGTGGAAGTACGGTTTGACGGATATATTGAAAAACGTACGCTTTGTCGGATATAAAGAAAAACATAAGTTTAACTTTTGCGCTAGAAGCTAGAGTACTAAGCTCTTAGAAATGAAACACGGATGACAAACTAAAATGATTTAGAGAAGAAGAAAATGTTGATAACTCAAAAGTTAAAATAAATAGCCTATAAAATTGCCCTCAAATACTACATTCTTCATGTTAGCTTTAATTCGTAAAACATGTGCTCCATCCATCTTGATGGTGAATTTCAGAGCGAAATATGGCATTTAGGTCATGGAATTCTTATCTAACTATAGAATATACTATAAGAAAGCTATTTAGATAGAAAGCCAAAATTTCCAAAATTCTCGTTTTTTCCCAAAAAAGAAAAAACTATAGATTAAAAAAAGCCGGCTTTTTTGCATCTCTAGTTGCTACTGTCGATGCAACCATAACACCGATTTGAAAATAAGCTAGCAATTATTTATTTCAAACTAATTTACGGCTTTAAACTTGTTCCAGAGGCATATTGAAACGTGTGTCGCATGGATATTGCTCTCAAAAGATTTACGTGCACTGGAATATATTCACTGAACCCTCAGATATTTACAAACCCGACTATCTCTCCGCAAAGTTGATTCGTGTTGCAAGACACTAGATCTACCTCTAAAGACCCACAATGTTCAACTTCATTAGGGGTTAAGGAAAATGGGGATACTTCTTGTTTGTCGTCTGCAGCGAATCCATGTTCTCCACATATGACCAACAAATCAGAATCTACTCGTCCATCAACTAGTAAAGAGCTCTCCATTAGTGAACATTTATAATCATTGACGGAAAATCGCAAGAGACGTTTAGCGTCACGCACCAGAAGAACTGAGTAAAGCGCGATTCCATATAAGAGGCAAATTGAAAGAAAAAGTGATTTTAGCAAATGAAGTAGCAAAGTAAGGTCACAAGAAGCTAATGAACCACTACACAGACAACGAGAAAATATTAACAAGAAAGCCCCACTAAATGTATAATTTGTGGTGAAACGTTCAATGAATGCTGGGTGCAGTGTGAATCTTGCGATGGCTGGGTTCATGAAACTGCACCTCAATTGAGTCAACAGATATCCATTACACGCTACCACTGTTAGCTTCGTGCATAGGTTTTCTTATTGTTCCTTCTAGGTGTAGAATATGATGTTTTTCAAACATCTTACGTGTTCGTTAGTGCTCGCCAATATTCCAAATATGTGAAATTTAGCGATCTGTATTGCCATTTGTTTATTTCATTATTTTAGCATTTATGTCGATATGTTCAGTTTGTTAATAAAGTTCACACTCCATATTTCAGGCTTATTTCGGGGCAATTTTACATCTTTTTACCAAGAGGCACTTCAATGTGTTAAAATGTCTGGGGCTACCTCCTTTCCCCTAAAAATGTGAACTAATATTCACATGTTTATATTTCCAGGTTTACTTTCGGAAAATGCTTAGCACTCTTGGGTTAGGTACGAATTTGTGCAAAACAAAAAGTTGGACACCAGTCAAGTCCCCTCCTGAAATTGGGGGCAGTGCTCCCTTACACCACGCTTCCGTCTTGTTACGGCACTACGAGTTTTACGAATCCTGGTGCAGGGACGACCATGTTTTCAATGATTTTGTATCCATTCAGCACATGCTGCTAGTATAGAACAGATAATTAGGCCCAAATGAAGATCAATAATACAGTGAGAGCAGCTAGATTCACTTCTTCCACTCCTGAATAAAATTCACAAAACATGGTTACTTCCCTTTTCAGTAATGCTACATGATTTGCTATATCTATGCCTTCTGCATTGTTAAACCAGTGTACAAAAGCATTTTTTCTCGCTACAAGTGAATGTCGCAACAGATCAATAAAAGATACAAATATCTACCAAGACAAACTACATAAAATCAATAGGTTTCGTTCTGAAACAATCACAGGAAAATATGGATGTTATCAATATGGTTGTTTAGCATGTGGAAAACATTTTAGATATCAATGTTCAGCTAGGAGCGCACAATGTAGGAATTGCAACGAATATAATCATCTTGCACACTATTGTCCTAAAGGTATACAAATAGGTACTTAAGAAGAATCATTGAGTTACCTGATGAAGATATTCAGAAGGAAGACAAGATCTTCATCCTTACTGAATTACAGAAGGATTAGATGACAGAAGCAAATACGAATGTAGAAGATGAACGAAATTTTAGTTCAGTGGAGATTTTATGTTAAGCTCCATTCCGGTAGCCAATACAGAGAAGAAAATATATTCACTAGTAATTAATCGAATTTAATTGGTAAAACGAAATTCAGGGGTTAAACAGTAGAATCTGAACCAGAAAATCGATAACAGAGGAATCAGGTCTGTAGACACACCGACAAACGGGTAGTAGAAACGGAATACCTTAGTATGAGTCAGGGAATACCTACAAGGTCAACAATAATAGAAGGAAAGAATTCAAATAATAGAAGTCCAAAACAAATATGGTAAATAGGTGAGAATAGAAAATAAAGTTAGGAAAGAAAGAAACAGAAGAAAACAATTCAGAAATGTAGATAGTGGAATAATAAGGATGTGTAAAATAAAAGAGAAGGCGAAGATATAGAGGAATTAGTCAAGAAAAAAGATGTAGAGGATAAGTTTAAAGAATTGATATAAAAAGATGATGGATGGAAGTCTGAAGAATTAAAGCAAACCGTTGAGACATAGGTGAAGAAGAGAGAAAGAAAAGGAATGCGTACAAGTTTACTTTTGGCGCACCACTAGAAACAATTGTTAAAACTTATAATTTTTTTTTACTAATTTTCTTCTTATTGTCCCCTAAAAGGTTTCCCTTGGCGACATGAAAATATCTCACTTGGCATAGATAAAATACAGGGATGAATAAGTGCAAAAACTCAAACTAAAAGGTGTTAGGTGGGGATTAAAACACGAATGCTATCCACTCGGGTCTGGGAAGAATAAAGCTGGTGGGCCCGTACGCTAGCACGGGAGTGCGTCCGAAAGGAACAAGTCTGTCAGCAGTCGGAGATATGTGCGCAAGCCAAGATGGAAAGCAATGGGTTTTGTCAATGGTTGGAATTTCAATAGCACTTGTAATGGTTTATTTTCTAGTAACGTTGCACTTGAACACATAAAATACAGGGTTTTTACATTGTGCAAAAATATGCTGCCAGTGGAAAATAACATCTAATAATGCCATCTTTCATATACACTCACTAGTTATATCCGACGCAAACCACTTGTAATCATTTTAGACTAGGAATACTACACTTGTAAACCTATAATACAGAGTATTACTTTGTATTTCATTCTGTCGCATGCAGATATTTGTTCCTTATAAACATGCCTATCCATACAAAAAATTAAATTTTACATGTAAATAGTTCAAATGGTCTTGCGCCAAAGCTACACCTCCACATAAGAATGAGATACAGGTGAAGACGGGGTCAAGAGGAAAAGAAGCTGCAGAAAGGAGTAAAAATGGAGAAATTTTTGTATGTTGGTTATTAGTAGGGAAAAATACATTAATGAAGTGTCATCTGACAAAGTAGAAGAAGGAAAGAAAACGGGAAAAAAATTCTGATATACAACAGTTGAATATTTGTTGTTTGTAGTTGAAAGATAAAGTGTTGAATGTTTGTTGATTACGGCTCCTATTGCCTATTATTTTGTGAGCTTGAGAGAACCCAAACGATGTTTTCGAATATCGCAGCTTTTGATATGTTAATAGTATTGACTGAAGTCGGCAGAATTATCGCGAGGCTGCGTGGCTATGTTGTCAACGTTTTCCCAATCGTGCTGGGCAGTCGAGGAAAGCATTTCGTCTCTCACACGTGGTGTGCAGAGGACTGGGCATGTCCCTCCTCAACACAAAAGACGTCAGCAGATCAGGCGTCGTGGTAAGGATAAACGGTCTCCCGGCATCCTTGTTGCAGTCTATGTGGTTCCCCAAATCTCGAAAACACGATTCGCCAGGGATGCTGCGATAAGCAACATGACGGCTTGGAGGATTCTGCTCAACAACGTGCTCCATCTTGACCATGTTCATCTGAATCAGGAACTCCGAGAACAAGCTTTACATATCCGTGTAGAGTTTTGTCAGTGGATGAGTGCCGGGAAACCCATATTTCTACCGGGACATTCTGTGGACGGATGAAGCGACCTTCAAGAGTAATGGAGATGTCAGCATACACAACGCACACTATTGCTCCAGTTTGAATCCTTTTCTGAAGTGTCTACGTGCACTACGAACAGAGAAAAATGCCTGTGCCGGGTGGCCTGATAGTAGCAATTCAACAGCAAATAACAGACGTAGATCCCAAACCGCAGAATTTAAAGAAGAGTGTTTCCCGTTAAAGTACTTTCTATTTCAATAATACTTCCAAAGAAATCGAAATTGATACCAATTTCCATTTGAAATTTTGGAGTTGACCACCGTGGATGTATTCCCGCTTCGCCACTTGATATAGAAGCATCACCATTGATTCTTCACGTACGATTTGGTCATTCAGTTTTTTGTTGTTGTTTGAAATGTCTGCGTGCACTACAAACAGAGGAAAATGCCTGAGATGAGTGATCTGAAGTGGCAATTCAACAACAAATAACATAAGTAGATACCAAACCGTAGAATATGTCGAAAAGTGTTTTCCGTAAAAGTTGTTTCTTTATCAGTAATACTTCCAAAGAAGTCAAAATTGATACCAGTTTCCATTAAAAATTTGGAGTTGATCCCTTTGATGCATTCCCGCTACGCCACTGGATATGGGAGTATCACCATTTTATTCTTCAGATACGATTTAGTCATTCACTTTAAGTTTGAAGTGTCTCCGTGCACTACGAACAGAAAAATGAGTTGACCGGTTGGTCTGATAGTAGCAATACAACAAACAACAGACGTAGATCCGAAACCGTAGAATTTAACGAAAATGTTTCCCGTAAAAGTTCATTCTTTTTCAATATTACTTCTAAAAAATCGAAATTGATACCATTTTCCTTTAAAAAATTTGGAGTTGACCCCCGTTGGTTTATTTCCGCTACGCCACTCGATATGGAAGTGTCACCAATTGATTTTCCATGTACCATTTGGTAATCCATTTTTTGTTTCCAGCGTCTATTGCACTACAAGCTGAGAAAAATCCCTAAGATTGGTGGTCTGATTCACCCTCTCCCCCTCCATACATTGCACCGTCAAACTAAAATGATAAAAGTCATCCCAGGTCCGAATTTCATCCATATTGAAAATTTGAATGAGATCGGTTTGGTGGTTCCAAAGTTATGAAGTTTTACTAGTATATACCCGCTTCGCTGGGTGAAATGAAAATTTAAATGCACAATTCCGTATCTCATATGTTTTGTAACCGTGGAATATGCTGTTTTCGTTTTTAATGGCATCGAATTAAACGGCATCGGAAAGATCATTGATCACCCCGTCGACCCCGAATACCACGTATCCGACGCTAATATTAATCATTTTCGATCATTTTATTATTTCCCCATCTCTCAAGCTATGGGGCTGAGTTTGGTTTCAAACGGGATCGGAAGTGTCATTCTTCATCTCAGCGACCCTAAAAACTACGGATCAGACACTAATGTCGGACAATTTTGAACATTTATATATATATATATATATATATATATATATATATATATATATATATCCCCCTCCTCTTCTTTCATGTTGTGCGGCTTGGCATTGGAAGGGTCACCGGTCATCTAAGTGATCCCGGAAACTAAGGATTCGACACTGATATGGGTTATCTTTTATTTCCCTCTTCCCCCTTTCCCAAAACGCGAGGCTGAATTTGGAATTAACACCATAAGAAGTGTCATTGTTCATCTCGGCGATCGCAAAAACTATAGATTCGACACTAACTTCGAATCATTATATCCCTCTCCCCCATGTTGTGGCCCATGTCATCGGAAGTGTCACCGTCCATCTCAGCTACCCAAAAAATGTGGATTTAGCACTAATATCGGTCATTTTTGACGATTTTTAAACGCTTTACTCCCCCTCAACCAAGTTGAAGGTTTGAATCTGGATTTAAACGGGGTCGAAAGTATCACTGTTCATCTAAGCGAGCCAGATAACTATAAATTCTACTGATAATTGAAATTTTCGAGCATTTTTAATATATCTCTTTCCCCCCTCCTTCAACTTGTGGAGCTTATTTTTTTATTTAAACCGGATCGGAAATGTCACTGTTCATCTTAATGATCCCGAAAACTATGGATTAGCCACTAATACTGGTCATTTTCAATCATTATTATATACAGCTCCTCCTCCCCCTCAACCGTGCTGCGGCACACGGCATCAAAATTGTCACTGTTAATCTCAGCAAATCCTAAAATTATGGATTCGACACTAATATGAGCCATTTCCGATCATTACAATGTTTATTCCCCTCCCCTATGTTGCAACTCCCCCCCCCCCTTAACTATCAGGGTGAACTTGGATTGTTACAGCATCAGAAGTGTCACTGTTTCTCTCATCGACCCCAAAAACTATGGATTCAACACTAATATTGGTTATTTTGATCATTTTTAAATTTCTCCTCCTTCCCCCTCCCCTAGGTTGCATCCTCAAAGTGAGTAGCCTTAAGTAATCCCTGCCCGAAAACTCATGTATGTTGAAAATTTGATTGAGATCGGTCGGATGGTTCAAGAGTGATAAAGTCACAAAGGCAGTCATTTTTATTTGTATATATCTCTCCCTCCCCCTCCCTATATGGTGACTCGTCATAGTGAAGCGATAAAAAGCACCCAAGGCCCGACCCTCATACATGTTGAAAATTTGATCGAGATTGGTTGGGTGGTTCAAAAGTTATTAGTTTTATTAGTTTTTATTCATGTCCCCCTCCCCACCCCCTTCCCTAGGATCTACCGGTAGAATGAAATTACAAAAATATTTCCAGATCCGAATCTCATGTATGTTGAAAATTTGAACGAGATCAGTCGGACAGTTCAAGATTTATTAAGTTACAAAAATAGTCACTTTCAGTCTTATATAAATTTATTTTTATATACCTCCCCCTCCTTCTCCACCCATACGTTGCTCAGTCAATTTTAAATCATAGAAACGATCCCAGGCCTAAACATCATCCATGTTAAAAATTTGATCAAGATCGGTTGAGTGGTTCGGGAGATATTAAGTTTTATTTATTTTTTATACACATTCCCCCTCCCCTCTCACTTTTACCATCCAAGTGAATAGCCTAAAACCAGCCCGGCCTTGAACCTCATCCATGTTACAAATTTTTATCGAGATCGATCAGGCGGTTCAGCAGATTTAAAGTCACAAACATAGTGATTTTCAATTTTATATATATAGATTTATTTTTATATACACACCTCTCCCTCCCCGCTCCCTCTCCTCAGTTCTAATAAAAAACATTTTAGACAGGGTTATTTTTACGTAATATTCATATCCGAGTTCTTACTGTGAATAATTCCTTGCTATATCTGCTAATTTTCTTTAACGTTTCAACAAATACTTGATTGGCAACAATGGTGAACGCAGCTGCAGGGAGTTTGAATTGCTCTAGTTCCTGCTTGGAATACACACGTAGATGGCACTGTGTCGGAATACACACCGATCGAGAAACAAAATTTTGCAGTCTGAACACACACTTTACACACACAACCGGCTGTATCCGTATAAACGAGCGGAGTCAAAAGAACTCGCGGGGGGACCCCTATAAGGGTCCTGCACGCGTTAAAAGTAAAAAACAATTCGAGCAACCACTAAAAAATGCTCGCTTTGCAAAAATTGCTCACAGTGCTGCTGTGTAGACCGATCGACCTACAAAGATTGGCGGGTTCACCAACGCACACACACACACACACACACACACACACTCTCTCTCTCTCCCTCTCTCTCTCTCTCACTCACTCACTCACTCTACCTACCTACCTACCTGTTTGTCCACCCTACAAAAGGCGTATGCGAGCTGGGCCATTGGAAAACCGAGTATGCGTTCATATCTACTTTAGTATTGAACCTACTTTCCTGATACCTATCCAAAAGTTGCGTCGACGAAAGAGCTACGATCCCAGAGGCATCAGAATGCAATATCTTGTCCATGACTGGACGTGTATAAGTGAGTACCCAAACCAACTGGGCACTTGCAAAACGAGTAACTTTAACAAACCAAGACACTAACAAACAAACAATAATATTGTGTGTAAAATGTGTATAATGCGAGTTCAGCGAGTAAATGTGAGTAATGCGATTAGAGCAACTGCATTAAACACTAGTTAACTTTGTAGCAAATGAAACACATGGATTAATGCTGTTGACTTTCTTGGGTCCTCCAATTTCCTTCCACATTTCCTTTCCACTAATTATTTCATAATCATTCACTCTCATTCATCACACGTCTATTATAAGCTATAGACTATAACCAAGGGATGTAAAACTAGAAATTCCATTTCATTTCGAATGGAATAGCGCATTGATTCAACCCCCCGGCGAAGTTAGTTTGTGGTGGACATCATTTCCATGGTTTTTTTCAAAGTACTCAAATTTCCTTCCACATTCTCATTCCACTAATTCTTCCATCGTCATTCACTTGCCTTAATCATCGCCTCTCTACCTAACGGCATAATCGTGGGACGTTAAACTGCCAGATTTCATTCTGAAATGGAAAGGAGAGACTAAAGTAGGGTTATATCTGTTTGTTTGTTCGATGAAGGTTAGCGTTTCTTTTCAGCACCGATGCTGTATGAGACGAAGGCTTATAGGTTAAGGTTGAATCCGAACCACTATAATAGTTCAGATTTTATTAATACTTCTATTAGATTATGCGACCAAAGAGATAGTGCTCGCTACAAGGCCAGCGGGAGAACAATATTATATGCCTACAAGAAACACGAAACATGATACATTATTCATACCAGGTGGGACACCCGGGTTCGATTCCCAGCTGGAGCTCATGTGGTTCGGATTCCATGTTAATCAGTAGGTCCCGTCTCATATAGCCTCGCTGCTGAAAGGGATGTTAAACTCAAAATCAACTTAACTCAACTATTCGTACCATCGAATTTAATATTTTTATTATACCGTCGAAAATGAAGTACTAAACTGTAAGAATACTGCAAAACAAGATAGAATATAAAACAATAAAACGAAAAAGGCAGTAAGTTTAAAACTGACAAGGGAGTGATTTTAAAAGGTTAAGACGTTATCATGTTACTTGCATTAACACGTAGGAACAACACACAAATGTACTATTATACTACTGAACTAATATACTATTAGTTCGTTACTATAAATAATATACTATTGAACGTCGTAATCTTGTATCGCTTAAAATTTGTTTCTCTGAAATATTATTATATATTTGTCTAATCGAATCAAATTATCTATTTTACTATTTTAGCCGTAGTAACTATGAAACAAACCATATCATATGCTAATATGTAATGTTTTCCATTTTAATGCCAATGATTAGCAATAACTGTGCCTTCATTTTTTGACAACTTTTTTTATCTGTTTGTCTTCACATATTTACAGTACTCTTACAGAATTTTTTTACTTCGATCTCTCCATGATATCCATACATTCGCTCCCAAAATTATTCAACTGTTAATTTAATGAGAGAATAGCGAGACTATTGAAACCCAAAATTAGTCACCAACAAAATTTGATCCGTAGCTTCTGCATGTGCACCATTGTTCTGTCCGTTTTCTGTCTTACCGGCATGCTTCAAAGACTCACTGCCTTTACGAAGTATTGCGAACTCAGTCTACACAATGCTACATATAAGCATTATATAACTACCTATGAGATTTCGTAGTTGACTTTCTCAACTTCAGGGAACAAAACCTAATTGCAACATTCTATTCAATATTAATAATAATAATGTGTAACTCTGTAATTTCTCGACTACTGACATTTACGCTAGCCACTTGATAGACATATACTTTCAGTTAAGTTAATTTTGAGTTTCACATCCCTTTCAGCAGCGAGGCTATATGAGACGGGGCCTACTGATTAAGGTGAAATACGAACCACATAAACTCCTGCCGGGAATCGAACCCGGGTCTCCCACTCCAAAGGCGACCAGTCGCAGAAGCAGGCCATTCACGAGTTATTATACAAATATAAAAATGTTTTTATACACTCTGGACGGCATTGGACATTATAGGGACTACAATCACAAACTAAGGATCCCTAAACCGGCAGTGTTCCAGAACAAATCTCCCTGTTTCAATGCATGTTCTAGATCAGCCAGACAAACAAATTGAAGAACTCATTAATACTAGAATTATGATTATTGTCAAGAAACCAAATAGGAACGCACTTAGAATTTTTAAAATTTACAACAGTTTAAAACACATTAAATACCTGTAGGTGCCATTCGAGTCAACTGAGTATGTGTAAAACACTTTGAAAGGCAAAAAATACATAACGACTTTAGATCTCCTCGAGCTATCACCAAATCTTGCTCCATCCGAAAAGCCACTGATACATGACCTTCGAGGTCAACCACACAAGAAAATCTTAAAAAATTCTCATATGCGTGATGGGTCATAAAACTAGCACGCAAGCTCTCTTAATTGCAACTAGGATAATTTTACATTGATTAACGAATAAGATCTTTTGCCGAAGATATCTTGCTTGGAGGCTACACTTTTCAACAATAGCTATCGAAATTTTATTTTTAATATTAAGAAATTTTGTGCTTCATTTAGGACGAATTTATTTTACTCAGAGTTGAATGTTCTCACATATTTAATATCAGACAATTCTATTAAAATCTCTGCAAGAATAGCCAAAAATACAGAATTCAAGATTCCACGAAAAGAGAATTTTGCAGTTTTACGGGCTTATGTTCCTACTTACTGGCACATATCAAGGATTTTGCCATGAAAATAGAACCTTTTTAACAGATTTTTCCAGAGCAATATTTGTATTTTTCAAATAATCTTCTGGATTCTGTTGCTGGTGTTGGGGCTGTAAGGTTCCGTACCTCAGGTATAAGCAACTAGTATAAAGCATGCTTTATTAACGAGGACGTGTTTTCTGTTCAAAACATAATCACCAACAGATGGTGAAAGGAGGATACCAGAAAGACGCGAAGTTGGTTCCGAAGGAAATCGAAGGTGGCCAACCCTCTCCTCACGAACTTCCCCTTCAGAGGACAGGAATAAAAGAATACCTCAAGTCGACACAAGGATAAGTTCCAGTGCTGATCGCTAAGTTTCCCAAACTATTCCTGAGATCGTTTTGTGTTACGGAGATTTCCTTAAATCCTACTTCTGAAGCCGTAATAGGCAAAGGGGCCGCGGTAGCTCAGTGGTAGAGCATTCACCTCTGGTGCCTGGGGTTTCGGATTCAAACCCTGCTCCCGCCAAGTGAACTTTGTGGTGGACAAACACCCTGTGCGTGGGTTTTCTAGGGGTTCTCCCGTTTCCTCCCACTTTCTTCATTCCACCATTTCATTCATCTCTCATCACCGTTTCATTTAGCCTAAACGGCATAATCGTGGGACGTAAAACTCAAAAATTTCATTTCATTTCGTAATAGGCAAAGGAGTATTTTTATAACTACCTACTCCGGGGGCTGAAAATAAGCAAAGAGATACAACTATACTATCTCCTGAAACTACGATGAGTAAGAAAGATATCCTTTCAATCACCACCCTAGGCCGCTGTGGAATAACAGATTTTACCTTTTAATCTTAAGCTACTTATAACCATCCACTTCGGTAGAGGCAAAAGCGTTACAGCTAAGCCGCATGGTTTGCTACTGTCGTTGCAACCATAACACCGATCTGAGAAGCTAGCAATGATTTATTTCAAATTATTTTACAGGTTTAAACTTCTTTCGGAGGCATATTGAAACATGCGTCGCATGGATATTGTTCTCAATAGATTTGACTGCACCGGAATATGTTCACTGAACCGTCAGATATTTACAAACCCGACTCTCTCCCCGTGAACTTGATTCGTGTTGCAAGATGATACATTAGGACTACCTGTGAAGACCCACAATGTTGAACTTCGGTAGGGGTTGAGGAAAAAGGTGATACTTCTTGTTCGTCGTCTGCAGCGAATCCATGTTCTCTACATATGCCCGAGAGATCAGAATCTTCTCGTCCATCAACTAGTAAAGAGCTCTCCATTAGTGAACAGTTATCATCATTGCCGGAAAATCGCGAGACGTTTAGCGTCACGCTCCAGAACTGGGTCGAGTTCGATACCATATAAAAGGCAAATTGAAAGAAAAGGTGACATCAGCAAGGGAAGTAGCAAAGTAAGGTCACAAGAAGCTAATGAACCACCACATGGACAACGAGAAAATATTAACAGGAAAGCACCACTATATGCATAATTTGTGGTGAAACGTTCAATGAAGGCTGGATGTAGTGTGAATCCAGGGATGGCTGGGTTCATGAATCTACCTCAATTGTATTAACGGATATCCATTACACATGTTATAACTGTTAGCTTTATGGCTAGGATTTCTTATTGTTCCTTCTAGGTGTAGAATAAGATGTGTGTCAAACATCTTACATATTCGTGCAAAACAAAAACAAAAAGTTGTACACCAGTCTACTCCTGAAATTGGGGGAGGCAGTGCTCCCTTACACCACACTTTCGTCTTGTTACGCCACTACGAGTTTTATTATTCCTGATGCAGGGATGACCATGTTTTCAAAGATTTTGTATCCATTCAGCATTGGCTGCTAGTATAGAACAGATAATTATGCTCAACTGAAAATCAATAATACAGTGAGAGCAGCTAGATTTATTTCTTCCACTCTTGAATAAAATTCACAAAACATGGTTACTTCCCTTTTCAGCAATTCTACAGGATTTGCTATATCTATTCAATGTGCATTGTTAAATCAGTGTACAAGGGCATTTTTTCTCGCTACAAGTGTATGTTCCAACAGATCGACGAAAGATACAAAAATTTACCAAGACAAACTACATAAAATCAATAGGTTTCGTTCTGAAACAATCAGAGGAAAATATGGATGTTATCAATATGGTTGTTTAGCATGTGGAAAACATTTTAAATATCACTGTTCAGCTAGGACCGCACTATGTAGGAATTGCAACGAATATAATCATTTTGCATAGTATTGTCCAAAAGGTATACAAATAGGTACATAAGAAGAATCAATCAGTTACCTGATGAAGATATTCAGAAGAAAGCAAATACGAATGTAGAAGATGAACGAAACTTTAGTTCAATGGTGATTTTATGTTAAGCTCCATTGAGGTAGCCAATACAGAGAAAAAAATATGTTAACTGGTAATTAATCGAATTTAATTGGTAAAACGAAATTCAGAGATAAAACACGAGAATCTTGAACCAAAAAATCGATAACAGAGGAATCAAATCTGTAGACGATACATCGGCAAAAAGGTAGTAGAAACGGAGTACCTTAATATGAATCAGGGAATACCTACAAGGTCAACAATGATAGAAGGAAAGATTGCAAATAATAGAAGTCCAAAACAAATATGATAACCAAGTGAGAATAGAAAATAAAGTAACGAAAGAAACAGAAGAATACAATACACAAATGTAGATAGTGGAATAATAAGGATGTGTAAAGATAAAAGAGGTGAAGATATAGAGGAATTAGTCAAGAAAAAAGAAGTAGAGGCTGAGTTGAAAAAAAGATATAAAAAGATGATGGAAGGAAGTCTGAAGAATTAAAAGAAACCGTTGAGACGCAGGTGAAGAAGAGTCAGAAAGAAAAATAATGCGTACAATCTTACTTTTGGCGCACCACTAGAAACATTTGTAAAAACATAATTCTTTTAGTAACTTCCTTTTCATTGTCCCCTAAAAGGTTTGCCATTGCGACATGAAAATGTCTCACGTGGCATAGATAAAATACAAGGATGAAGTAATTAAATATTACAATGCAAAGTCACAAACCAACCTGTGCTATGTGGCCATTAAAACAAGAATGCTATCCACTCGGGTCAGGGCAGAATAAAGCTGGGGGCCCGTACGCTTGCATGGAAATGCGTCCAAATGGAGCAAGCCCGTCAGCAATCGGGACTATATGCGCAAACTAGGATAGCGGAAAGGAATTGGTTTTGTCAGTGGCACGATTTTCAATAGCATTTGTCATGGTTTCATACTAGTAACGTTGCACTTGTACACATAAAATACAGGTTTTTACATTGTGCAAAAATATGCTGCCAGTAGAAAATAACATCTAATAGTGTCATCTTTCATATACACTCACTTATTATATCCGGCGTAAATCACTTGAAATCATTTTCGACTAGTAACATTAGACTTTAAACCTATAATAAGCGTATTACTTTGTATTTCATTCTGTCGACTGCAGATATTTGTTCCTTATAAACATGCATGTTCATGCAAAGAATTTTACCTGTTAATAGTTCAAAGTGTCGTGCGCCAAAGCTACACTGGCACATAAGAATGAGATACAGGTGAAGAGGGGGTCAAGAGGGAAAGAAGCTGCAAAAAGGAGAAATTTTTGAATGATGGTTATATTAGTAGCTAAAAATATATTAATGAGTGCCATCTGGCGAAGAGTAGAAGAAGGAAAGAAAACAAAAAATCTGATATAAAACATTTTAATATTTGATTGTAGTTGAAAGATAAACTGTTGAATGCTTGTTGATTTCGGCTCTTATTTCCTATTATTTCGTGTGCTTGAGGGAACCCAAACGATGTTTTCGAATATCGTAGCTTTTGATATGTTAATAGTGTTGAGTGTAGTCCGAAGAATTATCGCGAGACTGCGCAGCCATATGGTCAACGGTTTCTCAATCGTGTTGGGCAGTCGAGGAAAGTGTTTCGTCGGTTGGCACTTGGTGTGCAGAGGACTGGGCACGTCCTTCCTCAACATAAAAGATGTCAACAGATCAGGTGCCGTGTTCAGGATAAACGGTCTTCCGGCATCCTTGCTGCAGTCCACGTGGATCCCCAAATCTCGACAACACGAGTCGCCAGTGATGCTGCGATAAGCAACATAACGGTTTGGAGGATTCTGCTCCATCTTAACCATATTCATCTGAATCAGGAACTCCGAGAACAAGATTTACATACCGTCTTGAGTTTTATCAGAGGATGAGTGCCAGGAAAGCCATGTTTTCACCCGGACATTCGTTGGACGGATGAAGCGACCTTCAAGAGTAATGGAGATGTCACCATATACAACTCACACTACTGGTCCAGTGAGAATCCTTACTGGGTACACAATCAACACATCTGGAGCCTAAATGTCTGGTGTGTTATAGGCGGGAGAAAAATAATTGGTCGCTATTTCTTCGAAGGTACCTTAATAAGGGTAGGGTAAGCAAATTTTTTGTCAGATGTTCTTTGTGTGCTCTTGAAAGACGTCCCACTTGCAAGTCGTGAAATGATGTGGCTACAAGACGGTTGCCCTGCTCATTTTGCAGAAGTTACCAAACAAACTGTTGCTCGTATATTCTCAAACAGGTGGATCGGAAGAGGAGGCCTGTTTGCTGGCCAGCTCGATCTCCGGACCTGACTCCGCTCGATTTTTTTCTTTTGGGGATGTGTCAAAGACCTGGTTTACCGAGATAATCCTACTACATGGGAGGATATAGTGCAGAGGACCCGTAATCGATGCAATGAACTAAGTGCAAACTAAGTGTTAAAAGAAGTCAACAATGTCCCGGTACACATTCGCATGTGCATCGCCCGTGATGGACGATGCTTTGAAACTTTATTGTGAGTAATTTTGGTCCAAGTACGATATTTTGGTAAAAATGTTTGGAATTTGCTGTTCACGTTATTTATTTATCCTCAGTTTATTTGTACTATTCCTGAAAAATTATTTGTGCAATGAGTTCCGAAAAGTGATTTTAATTAAAATGTAGTATATAGATAAGTTAATTAGAACTTTAAGATGCTCGGCAAAGTGGCAGGAATTTCATAAGTCTGAAACTTTAGATTTTTTGGATCTTTTATTGCTCTGACTTTACATCCAAATTTGTTTCATAAGTAGTTTTCTAAAATCAAAGAGTGTTTTTTTTTCTGTTGTAAATTGGTTTCGACCCAGGAATTTAAACTACGTACTGTCCTGTAATACTGTTTTCGTTGATACGTGCAAGAAATATGTCGCAACGTCTGATACTAAATGCTGTAAAGAGTTTTCACCACCAGAATATTTGATAGAATGTGAGTTATTTGGTGTTCTTTTCGAGTCATTGCCAAGTAAAACTGTTGTTCTGTAGTCGCAATTCAACAACAAATAAGACAGATGCCTACAGAAATAAAACAGATTTCTTTTTCAATAATATTTCCAAAGCAATCGAAAAAGAAAACATCACATTTGAAATTTTGGAGATGACAGACCGTATAGGTATTCCGCTACGCCACTGAATTTGAAAGCATCACCATTTCATTCTTAACATACAATTTATTAATTCAATTTATTGTTTAAAGTGTCTACGTGCACCAAGAGACGAGGAAATTGCCTCGGACGTATGTTCAGATAGTAACAATTCCTCAAGAAAGAACAGACTGCCAAACTGTAGAATTTAACGAAAAGCATTTCCTGTAATGAAATGAAATCTTTAAGCTTAACGTACCATGGTTATGCCGGTTAGACTAAAGGAGACGGTGATAATGAGAAATGAGTGAAATGGTGGAATGAAGAGTGGGAAGAAACAGGAGAACCCCGAGAAAACCCACGAGCACTGTTTGTCCACCACAAAATCCACACGCGTTTCCCGTAAATATTGTTTCGTTTTCAATAGTATTTCGAAAGAAATTGAAATTGATAGTTATAATTGATCCCCGTAGAGGTATTCTCCCTACGCCACTGGATATAGAAGCAACACCATTTGATTCTTCACATACGATTTAGTCATTCATTTTTTGTTTGAAGTGTCTACGTGAACTAAGAACAGAAAAATGCCTGTACCGGGTGATCTGATAGTAGCAATTCAACAAATAACAGACGTAAATCCCAGACCGTAGAATTTAACGAAAAGTGTTTCCCGTAAAAGTTATTTCTTTTTCAATGTTACTTCTCAAGAAATCAAAATTGATACCAGTTTCCATTAAAAATTTTGGAGTTGACCCCGTTGGTGTATTCCCACTACGCCACTGAATATGGAAGTATCACCATTTGATTCTTCATGTACCATTTGGTCATCCATTTTTTGTTTCCAGTGTCTACCTCAAGGATCTTATAAAATAGAGGATCTGGTCTTACAACAAAATCTTGAAGCCATACGTCACAGTTTCGCCACCTCTACTCTGCCCACTCCGCCCAATAGGATAGCAATGTTTTGAGCCAACAATCATGACGGAAACAAAAGTAGCCAATCAGAGGATGGCAGAAACGAGAGTAGCCAATCAGACGATGGTAGAAACGAGAGTAGCCAATCAGACGTGGCGATGCTCGGTTCCTTTTTGGCTTCACCAATTTAATAGGATGAAGATACATATGTTCAGATCCTCTGTTTATAACATCCTTGGTCTACGTGCACTACCAGTTGAGAAAAATGCCTAAGACTGGTGGTCTGATACACCCAATATTATATATATATAAATCCTCTCCCGCTTCCCTGCATTGCACCGTCAAACTTAAATGATAAAAGTCATCCCACGTCCGAACTTCATCCAAGTTGAAAATTTGAATGAGATCGGTTCAGTGGTTCCAAAGATATGAAGTTTTACTAGCATATATTTACCCGCTTTGCTGAGTGAAATGAATAGTTAAATGCATATTTTCGTATCTCATGTGTTTAGTATCGGCAAATATGACGTTTTTGTTTTTAATGGCATCAAATTAAACGGGAGGGAGGCGCGGTGGCTCAGTGGTAGAACGTTCACCTCCGGTGCTTAGGGTCCCTGGTTCGATCCCAGCTCGCGCCATATGAACTTTGTGGTGGACAAACCGTGCTCGTGGGTTTTCTCGGGGTTCTCCCGTTTCCTCCCTTTCTTCATTCCACCATTTCATTCATTTCTCATAATCACCGTCTCCTTTAGCCTAACCGGCATATCCGTGGGACGTAAAACTCAAAGATTTCATTTCATTTTTTTTTCAAATTAAATGGCATCGGAAAGATCATTGATCACCTCGGGGACCCCGAAAACCATGAATTCGACACTAATATTAATCGTTTTCGTTCATTTTATTATCTCCCCCTCTCCGAAGTTACGGGGCAGAATTTGGTTTTAAACGGGATCGGAAGTGTCATTCTTCATCTCAGCGAGCCTAAAAATTAGGGATCAGACACTAATATCGGAAAATTTTGACCGTTTTTAATTCTCCCCCTCCTCCTTTCAATGTTGCGCGGCACAGCATCGGATGTGTCACCGGTCATCTCAGCGACCCCGGAAACTATGGATTCGACACTAATATGGGTTACTTTTATTCGTTTTATTTATTTCTCTTTCCCCTCTCCCAAGATGCGGGACTGAATTTGGATTTAAACAGCATAAGAAGTGTCACTGTTCACCTCGGCGATCCCAAAAACTAGAGACTCAACACTAACATCGGTCATTTTCGACCATTATATCCCTCTCCCCCATGTTGCGGCCCATGTCATCGGAAGTGTCACCGTTCATCTCAGCGACCCCAAAAAATGTGGATTCAGCACTAATATCGGTCATTTTTTTATCATTTTTAAACCTCTTTCTCCCCCTCCCCCAAGTTGAAGATTTGAATTTGAATGGGATCTAAAGTATCACAGTTCATCTAAGCGACCCAGATGACTATAAATTCGACACTGATAGTGGCCATTTTCGATCATTTTTATATATCTCCTTCTCCTTCAACTGGTAGGGTTAATTTTGGATTTAAACCGGATGAAAAATGTCACTGTTCATCTGAATGATCCCGAAAACTATGGATTAGACACTAATAGTGGTCATTTTCGACCATTATTATATACAGCTCCCCCTCTCTCTCAACCGTGCTGCGGCACACGGCATCAGAATAGTCACTGTTCATCTCAGCTAATCCTAAAAATATGGTTTCGACACTAATATTAGTAATTTCCGATCTTTTATCATGTTTATTCCCCTCCCCTACGTTGTATCCTCCCCCTCCCCAACCATGTGGGCTGAACTTGGATTGAAACAGCACCAGAAGTGTCACTGTTTCTCTCATCGACCCCGAAAACTATGGATTCAACACTAATAGTCATTTTGATCATTTTTAAATTTCTACCCCCCCTCCCCTACGTTGCATCGTCAAAGTGAATAGCCTAAAGCAAGCCCTGCCCCAAAACTCATGTATGTGGAAATTTTATTGAGATCGGTCAGGTGGTTCAAGGGTGATGAAGTCACAAAGAAGTCATTTTTATTTTTTACATATATTTCCCCCTCCCTCTCCCCTATGCTGGCTCGTCAAAGTGAAACGATAAACAACACTCAAGGCTCGACCCTCATACATGTTGAAAATTTGATCGAGATTGGTTGGGTGGTTCAATAGTTATTAGTTTTATTAATTTTTACTCATAAGTTCCGCTCCCCTTCCCCTTCCCTAAGATCTACCGTTAAAGTGAAATTACAAAAATGTTTCCAGATCCGAACCTCGTGTATCTCAAAAATTTTATTGAGATCGGTCGGATAGTTCATGATTTATTAACTTACAAAAATTGTCACTTTCACTCTTATATAAATTGATTTTTACATATCTCCCCCTCCTTCTCCACCCCTACGTTGCTCCGTCAAATTTAAATAATAGAAACGACCCCAGGCCTGAACCTCATCTACGTTGAAAATTTGATCAAGATCGGTCGAGTGGTTCGGGAGTTACTAATTTTTATTTATTTTTATAGTCCCTCGCCTTCCCCCATCCCTCAGTTCTCCCATCAAAGTGAATAGCCTAAAACCAGCCCAGCTTCGAAACTCATCCATGTTAGAAATTTTATCTTGATCGGTCAGGGGGTTCAGCAGATTTAGTCACAAACATAGTGATTTTCAAGTTTATATATATATATATATATATATATATATATATACCTCTCCTCCCCTCTCCCTCCCCTCAGTTTTAATAAAATCATTTTAGGCATAGGGTTATTTTGACGTAAAATAGACCTATTCATATCCGAGCTCTTACCGTGAATAATTCGTCTGCTAAAGCTGCTAATTTTGTTTAACATTTCAACAAATACTTGATTGGCAACAATGGTGAACGCAGCTGCTGGGAGTTTAAATTACTCTAGTCCCTAGTTCCAGCTTGGAACACACACGTTCCAGCTTGGCACTGCGTCGGAATACACACCGATCGAGAAACGAAATTTTTCAGTTTGAATACACACTTTACACACACAACTGGTTGTATCCGTATAAACGAGCGGAGTCAAAAGAACTCTCTGGGGTCCTGCACGCATTAAAAGTAAAAAACATTTCGAGCAACCACTAAAAAATGCTCGCTTTGCAAAAATTGCTCATAGTGCTGCTGTGTAGACCGATCGACCTACAAAGATTGGCGGGTTCACCAACGCACTCCCCCCCCCCCACACACACACACAAAACTACACTTGCTATGGAGATATATGCAATGTGATTATTTAAAAACTAGTAAATGATGCGGAAATAGCAAGCAGGCTGTCAAGGTGCGTCGAGTTTGCGCAGGAAGCCATAGTGCCCTACATCGAAAGTTTTGCTGTTAATTCCGAAAAAACGCAAGTCCTTGTTTTCCTTTCACCTAAACGTATAACGCCGAATTCCTACTAACGTTAATCGCCGCGTATCAGTTGATAGGCGGTTTACTTGAGCAACCGCTTGTGTTACCTAGTTCTGTGTAGTAATCGAACGCAAACTCACTTGGTAGCATCACTTTCAGAAACTGGCTCTGAAAGTCTCAACAAGATTAAATTTTCTACGCCTCCTTACGGGCTAAAGGCTGAGTACTAAAGATATACAATTTTTTTTCTGCGAGCTTTTCTCAGTTTTGGTCATATTGCTCCGTGCCACGCTTCCTGTAAGCTCTACGAAAACTTAGAAGTTATGGAACGCCATTTTATTCGCCTATCATATGGGATTCGCTTAGTGTGTCCAAATTACAGATGTACCAATACATAGACTTTTCAACTATTATCGATCTTCTTGCTGCACTACGGGCTACTCACATTTAATTCCGCATTTCAAATGCTCATCTGCTCTATCTTGACATTATAAGTGTTAATTCCCTTACAGATGCATCCTCTCGTTAGCAGCTCTAACCCCTCAACATCCTCATAGATTTCTATGTTCACACAACAGACCTTGGCACAACGGAGAGATATTTATTTGTCGTCAGAAATTGTCTACCTCGTATTTTCCCATGTTGTGCTTGTTCTTTACTCATAACTAACATTGGGCTTTCATTATGTCATACTTCAGTCTATTGACACTCCGAGACAGAAGATCTAACCATCATGTGTCTCAGCTAATGTTCCCAATGTGAGTTATACATCAATATACTTCATATCGTTATCATATGGTATGTCTAAATAAATTTAAACTGTAATTACAACCTCTGACAGTAAAGTTCGGTGAATGATCATGAGTATTGAAAGTAGATGTATTCTTAATGTAACCTACTTTACTGTTCTTTGAAGTAGTTTCCTCCCATGGCTATGCGTTATTGAGAACGGCTGTGCATGTCTTAAAAAGTTCAAGAAAAATATTGTTTCGGGGTGGTGTTCAAGACCCTCGTCACGTTCCATACAATGTCTGTAATATTCTCAGGTCTTACACTTTCGATTTTGAGGCGTTGGAAGAGAAAGATACCTGAAGAAATCGTTTGGTTCACGTTCAGTTGCACCATCCCTTTTACTTTTAGCCGGGAACTGTCGGATGATAGTGGCTGTGTCAAGGCGAACATTGTCGGGTGCGAGAAACTATAAACCTTGTTGTCAATACTGGGGTCGTACTTGTCGGAGACGTTTCATGAAATGTCTCAGAATATCAAGATACTCAGCAGCAGTCAGTGTTGTTCCCTCCTGTAGGAATTCTTTGTGGATCATGCCATTACTGTCAAAGAGAGTGATGCGCATCATCTTGAGGCGTGATATTTCCAGCTTGACCTTGTTCCGACGGGATGAAGAGAAGGGCGCCATTCGATCCTTTTGACATTTCGTTTCTTCAGGATCGTACCTCACACACCAGCTCTCATCCTCGATAATGCGTTTCAAGAAATTGTGATCTTTATTTGCTATAGCATGTAAAGCATGAACACGTGGTTGATTTTGCTCTTCTGTTAAATGATGTGGTAGTAGATGATAGCATGCTTCCTTGTTCCAAAGTCCTGGGTGACGATGAGTCTTACAGATTCATGGTAAAGGTTTAGTTCCTCACCTCTCGTTCGCATCTGGTCAATGTTATTGATTGCGAGCAGTTGACAGCTTTGCGTTACGAGGAGCATCAGAAACACCTTGCATCTCTTCTCAAGAACGGCTGAACCACTTCCAAACACACTTCAGTACCAAGATTTGATTTCCGTAAACTTGTTGCAGCGTAGCATACCATGCTTTTTGGCTGTCTTCCAGGCTTAAAATAAAGGTGTAAATTTATCCTTTATTTTACGGAACCGGACGTACTACCAGACAGCTGATAAAACACATATCACACGGAACATTGTTGATTCACAATTAAGCAATGCCGGTCTTCCACTGTTAATACCTGTCGGTGTTTGTGCACGGTGACTCGTTTCACCAGTATTTCTAAGTCAAAAGCAATGACTTCATTCGTCGAACGTTATTGATATAAGTTGTGCGTGTATTTGTATAGCTCACCATTAATGTTCTATCTTCTACTGCTTGATTTTAATGTTTGGTTTCTCACGAATATTAATTACGTATTTTTTATTATTATTTTCTCTCAATTTCTTGTTGTTTATTTCTATTGCACTTAGTCAGTCTGTTGTTACTGTTTACACACTATGAAAATATATTGAAGCCTTTACCAAAGAGAGAGCATACCCCTCTAATGGCTGGGTTAGATGACTAGCATATCAATCTCAGTGTGATGAAAAACATTTTAAAATATTTCACTAACCGAATCCCTTAACAATATATTAATAATAATAATAATAATAATACTAGAAACCGTTGGGGAAAACAGATCAGTTAATGTTATATTAACAAGGTACAACTTGTAACTCTACTAATTTCTGGAGGTAACAAGTGTGCTACTCCCCAAAATTTTAAGGTGTGTGAGATTTACCCATTCCAAAGAATAGCAGGCCAATATCCCTAAGTTATCTCGTACCAGATTACTAATTTCCTCGCTATTTTTAGTCACGTGATTCTCAAGAGCCAATCGTAGAAAAATGTCACATACGTCGGCAGGTATTACTGTATCGTATTTTTCTCTCTCGTTTTCCGGGTCTGTTCAGTGATTTCCGATCCAGAGCTGTATATTCGCAGCTTGTATTTTGTAAACGAACGACGTGTCTGGTGCATGCTTCACGGTTATTTGTAAATATATCTACAAATTAATCAAAAATTTGCCTGATGCAGCTCAAGTGTTTGTTTGCATGTTGTTCAAAATATATATCATTTAGTCAAATTATAACAACTCAGCAAAGTAGTTCAATGAAAGAAATTACAGAATAATTTGTCTATATTACGTGGTAAAGAGAAATTATAATATATATATATATATGTATAACTCATTTTAGAGCAAAGTGAATCCCCAGACGGCGGAGTTAGTGAAAGAACACAGTACTTTACAACTACACGAAATCTTCTTGTTTCTGGCGCAGATGCTGCAGAAAGACTGATGTCATCATACAAGGTGAGTATAGTAAAACATAATCATCATCTACTTATATTTCACCCAAATGCAAACTACAGTATTGTATTTTTAGCATGTAACTGATATGCATAGACTCTGTGGATTTTAGTAAAATACTAAATGCTTCAGCAACCTAAGGATACATCAGCTTATGTATCTCCACTAACAGAGTAAAACAGCATGGTTGAGAGCGTTTCGGTCCGGTACTTTCTCGACACACTCACTCTTACAAGCCCTTTTAGGGTTTGTGTTACTAAACAAAAGAGATTAAAGGCTCGTAAATGTTAATGTTTTGAAAACGTAGACGCCACTAATATCTGTAATTTTAATATAACAGTTGAGTTTTAGAGATGGAGCAACCAATAGATTTAACCTTGGTGGACCGTTGAAGTAACGCTTACGTCATTCATATTTTGTCGACATACTTTGTTTTATGCATGATTCATTTAGTTATTTCGATCTTCAACTAATAAATAGGGTAGGGTTTCACCTATAGGGTTGGAAAATCGTCCTTCATTCATTTTCAGTAAATTTGGGTTATATACACTGCACTTACTTCCCGTAACAGGTTTGTCAAATTCAAGCCCGAAATTTGGCAACTGGTAACTTGAGAATTAAAGGTCTCAGCTCGACCAAATTCCAAATGTTGGTAGACCTTAGCAATCTTAATGTGCATTTGAAATACCGTAGTGTACATGCACTTAGTTCTTGCGTTATTGAGTATCGAATGTGGGGTGTGGACGCAAGTAAGGGGTAGACTATTACAAACTTAATATGCATGTGAAATGCCGTGTGTACATACATTTAGTTCTTGTGTTATCGGCTATCAAACTTGGAGTTCGGACTCAAATAAGAACTGGGGGTTTCGACTCAAGTCCAAACCCCAACTTCGATGACAAATAACTCGAGAACGAAAGATCTATATGATATATATGCAAATCTTAATGTAGTAAGATCATGAAGGTCTGTCATCATGCCAAATTTGGTCAAGATCAGATGAGTTCCATTAATTCCTTTCAGTGAAATTTGTTGATGTCGCTGAGTTCAAACCCAATTTCGATAGCAAATAACATGGAAACTAAAGATCTGTACACCATAATATTTCATAGTACGCTCCAATAGGTACATAGCTCGTCAAGATCTGATGAGTTTCATTGATAACGATATAATTAAGTGTCTTCATTTCGATAAGTCCAAACCGAAATTTACTAAGTCAATAACTCGAAGAAAAAATAGGCTGTATACCATAATTTTTCATTAAGCTATTAAGCTACACAATGCCTATTATGACACTAAATTAGGTCGAGATCAGATGTATATTGTCGATAGCTCATCACAGATAACATTTCACTAAATGATGGCCAATGATTCAGGACCCAAAGCACGGTACCCTATAATATTTCACACGTATACTACGGTCGTCACGCTCTATCATCTTCCCAAATTTGGCCAAGATCGGACGAGTCCCATCAATCGTGTGTCAGTGAGATTTCTTGGTTTCACTAAGTTCGAACCCATATTCGATGGGAACAGCTTGGAAGCTAAATAATCTGTATTAATATTTCATGCTATGCTGGAATGTGTTACTACTGTACCAGGGTTGGTCAGGATTGGATGGTTTTTATCAATCGTGATTTAGAGAAATTTCTAAATTTCATCGGTCCAAATCTAAATTTGGTAGTCAATAAATTAAAGCCAGTGATCTTTATACCAATTACATTAAGATCGGATTTGTATCGTCATTGCAAATCACATAAAACGTTTCCCTAAATCGAACCCCAGTTTTGGTGGCCAGTGGTTCAGAAACCAAAGGTCAGCACAGCATAATATTTCATATGTGTACTAAGGTTGTCACGTTCTATCGTCATCCTAAGTTTGTCAAGATCGGATGAGATACATCAATAGCGTTTCAGTGAAATTCTGTGATTTCAATAAGTTCAAACCCGACTTCTATGACCAACAACTCGGAAACTAAAGATTTGTACATCTTAATATTTCATACCATCCTAGAACGTTTTACTACTGTACCAAGATTGAATGGTTTTTATCGATCGTGATTAGTGAAATTTCTTGATTTCACTAACGATGGATGTGAGTGATCTCGAACACAGAACCTCATGAAAATATAGTTAGATTTTAAATCGCTCATCCCAAAAACAATGGTATTGAGTCCATGTTTGTTATTGTTTGCTAGCGCCATTCGATGGTGGCATGTAGTACCTGCACGAACAAGTACTTTAGTTGTGTGAATAGTATAGCTGTAGTAGGAAGCCTTCTTTTCGAGTGTTCGGTTGTGGGTTAGGAGTGTAAAGAGTGTACGAAACTTTCGTCTGCAGAGCAACAAGAACTTTCAAGTGAAAGGAGCACGAACCATCTTCACCCAAAATGTCGAGGGCCAGTATGTTACAAGATATTGATGACAACATACTGGAGAAGTTTATGAATACTATTACAATCGTGGCTTCAGCTTCTGTAGCAAGTTATGAAACGCTATAAGTGCGTTTGAATTAAATCAGATTGCAAGGTAGTATTAGATTATATGACTAGCAAAAGGTGAGATCAAGGTCACTTCAAAGGAAACAGGCTGTTACACTTACAAACGAGAAGAGAGTATGTAATGTCACAATTTGATAGAGCAAGATGGATCTGTTGTTCACTATTGGCAAGTGGAAATGTAAGCACTAGAAGCGTCTAAAGAGGTTGACCTAAACAATTTCACACCTTCGATTACATTTCTCAACAAACTTAAGGCTGAAGATGACATTTCTTCCACGCATATTACTATGTTGATCACACGTAAGGACATACAAGATCATAGTATTCGTCAAAAGGCAGAAGCGTTTGAGGAAGTAAACAAATATGTAACAGACGGAAGTATGGATAAAGAAAATGTTTGGAACAGTGACAAAAGTCAGTTTAATTATTAAATGTCTTCATTGTCAATACTGTCTCACAGAGGCGAGAAAACTGCAGCTGGGTGTTGCAGTCTGGGAATAACTCTATACACAGCTTGGAATTGATATTGCATTATCAGTGAGTGGCAAATTAGCTAACAAGCTCTATATTTGTTTTCAAGAACCACAAGGACTTGTGGCCCAAAGAAACTTGAAAAAAGATGTCCACGAAACGTTCATGTAGAGGCAAGTTAAAGTAGCAAAATGGCGAAAGAGCATGTGAAAAGTTTTCTGATTTCCTCCTTTTTGACCATGTACGTGACGATGCGAAGTCTATTGCTGTGTGATTCCTGGTCAGGCCATAAAGATCATACTTGTTAGATTAAAGTTTTCCGAAAAAGGATGTTATGCTCAAGACATTGTCACCGCTCAAGACAACAAAATGTTGTTATTTCTTGATATGTATTTCTTTGGGCAATATAAACTCTACGTGAGAAGGAACCTTGATTTTTAAAACTGCAATGTAAAAAACCACAAGTAAAGTTACACGATCGTCATTTCATCATCAGACTTCACTCTGTGCTATATCATCAACTTTCCACAGCGAAGTAATAGCCTGTGTAACAATACGTTTGGCGAAAGGCGGATTATTATCTTAACATCCAATACCATCCTTTGAAAATGTATTTTGTGTGGCGTTTCATATTGGACTGCTTGAATGCAGAAGTGCTGTTGAATGGGAAAAGTGACTTTAGTCAAATGTGCATTTTGTTCTGTTCTACTTTGCTTTTACCACTTTATTGAAATCCCACACCTACACTTCGATACTGAATAGCGGGGAAACACTATCAGATCAGTGGAAAAGGTTTGTTGTTCAGACAGCGTAATTATTTTAAGGAGATCGAATAGCGGTCACAATGTTGTAATGTGATTTTTTTGGTCCTATTATAATTGATATTTTTTTTCTTCGTGTTACCGAAGTTCACCTCTTAGACTTTTCGTAGGTCATTCAAGTATCTCTCTTGATAAAACGCGCAGTTTTGCATGCGAATGGCTCATACCACTGTTTTGGGATGAGCAATTTATATTCTAAGCACAATTTCGTGCTGTTCTAAGCGTTCAAGGTCACGCACATGTCTGTAAGTGTTAACTGGCATTTGGTGGCGAATAAACCGAGAACCATACACCATAATATACCATAATATTTGATACACATACTAAGTGTACACGAGGTCTGCTATCGTACCAAATTTCATCAAGATCGGATTAGTATCGTCGACCACATAATATTTCACTAATTTGAACCCCAAATTTGGTGGAACCAAAAGCCTGCATGTAAAAATATTTAATTTGTGTATTAAGGTTGTGAAGTTTTATCATACTAATTTTGGTCAAGATCGGATAAGCTTCATCCATTGCATACGGTATGTGCTCTCTTTGTACATAACAGAGAGAGAGAGATAGGATCAAATGAAGGACGAGAATGGCGATTTAATAATACTTAATTAATTTAATTTCAAATGAAAGAACATTATAGTATGGGTACTGCACCTGGAATTATCTAGGGTAGATTGTAAATGTTTTGTTAGCTCTTCTCCAGTTTAACCGTTTTTTGATGTCTAACTTTTCCTCATCTTTAGTTGAAAGATGAACGATGTAGTTTAGAACAAACTGGAATTGTTTTCCTCTAATATTTGCTACCTGTATGCTACAAGATCAATGGTGTTTTCTAATAAATAGCTAAAATTTCTTAGCATCTAGAACCTTTTTGTTATATTTTATTTGTACAGACGTCTAAATATATGTAACCTTAAAACAAGAGAATCCCAAGGCGAGGTAAGAGCTCTAACACATGACATAAAGGATGTAAGGTATAAGCTCTTTCTGCAAAGGATTCATTACGTAAGAAGGGGAGAACTACCACGAATATAAAAATTGAAGAAAGATAAATAGTTTTTAAGTGTCCAATTAGATGCCGTGTTGGGAACCACAGTCACGAGTTCACTTCTGCGTTATGTGGAAACAGTTATATTTATTAGTAGTGGGTAATTAGTTAGATTAAGGCGGCAGACTACTAAATATTTTTGAAAAACTAATAATTTTTCTTTTCCCAATTTTTCGTAAGTGGAAAGGGGTAATGAAATGTAACTTACTACAATAATAGATAATGTTATTCTACACCCGAAAATACGAATCGGAAGAATTTTTAGTGTTGCCATCCATAGAAATTACAGTGTGACCAGAATTTGAATTACTCAAAAATCTAGGTAAAGGCAACGACTAGAAAAATGAACTCAACGGTAATTGATGACTTATCATGCTGTCTACCTTTCTTGTTTACTACTTTTTAAATAACATTTCTATTTATTTTATAAAACTTACATAAATTATTACAAAATAAATAAGTTATTACAAAATAAGTAGAAACATTTTTTAAAAAGTAGTAAAAAAGAAAGGTAGACAGCATGATAAGTCATCAACTACCGTTGAGTTCATTTTTCTAGTCGCTGCCTTTATAATAGATCAAAATTACACTTTATCTTCTTTTTTGTTTTCATCTAAATTTTTATCTTTGATAAGAAACAAAAAAAAAACTAGTTGGTTACACTGCTCTTGGTTTCTTAGTTTTGTTTCCCAAAATTCTTGTTTTCTTATATATATACGGTGTAACAAAAAGGTACGGCAAAATTTCAGGGGTGGATTCCGTATAGGTAGACAAGGAAAAAAGTTTATATTACCATATGTCAGGAAATGCATCGTTACAGAGTTACAGTCATTGAGCTCCAATCTTCATATAAAGGAATGTAATTGGGTGCAGTCTTCCAATTAGTACTGAAACGAAGTAGTGAACGCTGTGCTGTTCTAAGACATTTTCTCGAGGATAGTTTGATTGAGCTTGTGTGTGAGTGTTTGATATTTGCTAAAGATTTTCTTACGACGACTTTCATAATGAATCGTTTCGGAGTAGCACGTTCTGGTGGAGATAAATTTGAACTTATTTTCCTTTTCGAAGAATGTGGGTCAAACCATTGTGCGACTGCTAGAAGATTTAATGAATTATATCCCGAACATACTCTCTTCAGTATGTGCGTCATTGTAAAGAAATTTCGTGAAACAGAAAGCCTCAAGGACCGACCTCGTTCAGAACGACCAAAGCTAGATGAACACAGTGGCCGAAATTATAGGACGCTTCACTGCGAACCCAGAAATCTCAATGAAACAGGTAGAGAAAGAAAGTTACATCCCACGAAGCTCAATTAGCGAAGTTCTGAAAACACAAATTTCACCCATACAAAATGCACCTGGCGCAAGAGCTACGAGATGATGATTTTGACAGATGGGTCAAGTTTTGCGAAATCATGTGGCAGAAAATTGCACAAAATGAGAATTTTTTGGAACAAATCTGTTTTAAAGACGAAAGTTCCTTTCCGTTGATCGGAATGGTCAATATACATATTGTTCGATGTGGGGGAGATTCGAATCCGTATGTTATCAGGAAAGGGCACAATCAAAGACCTGAGAAAATAAATGTGTGGGTAAGTATTTTAGGTAACCATGTAATTGACTCTTTATTTATCAATTCAACAGGTGATGTGTAGTTGCAGCTTCTACGGGACACAGTGGATCCTTTAATAACTAATCTAGTGGACCATGCAATGGATCAATACAGAGAGGTTGAATTTGATACGGACACTGTAGTTTTACAGTACGACGGATGCCATACACATTATTGTCAGGGAATTCGTGAATACCTATACGAAATCTACTCAGATAGATGGATAGGTCGTCGTGGCCCCCGCGATCTCTCGATTTATCTTTCACAGAGTCTCTACTGAAATTCCAAAATTAAATTTCTTACTTTTTCGTGGCCTTTTCTTTACCAAACCATAAAATTTCGTAACATTCTCAAGAGTGAATTTGGGTACAAATTAGGCCGAATTTTCATGCATGTGATAGAAGCGTGCTTTGCTTGCGATTTGGTAGCATCTAAAGCCGACCATATATATTTTTGGCGATGAATTTTGCCGTTTGTAGAACAAATTTTTCTAGTCTGTACTTATATTTGTACAGATCCAAAAAATCGTAACTTTTTCTTGACTTTCATGACCGTTTTCTGGTTTCGTGACTTTCGTGACCGATACACACCGTGTATAAATGACTTTTCTATAGGGTCATGTAAAATCTATTGTTCACAAAACGCCACCTCTATCGAGGACCTAAAAAATATCGAATAACAACAGCCCATTATGACATTTTCGAGGAAATATTTAGGCAAGTATGGATGGAATTTCATAACTGTCTATTTCACTGTCAAGAAGTGAATGAAGCTCATTTTGAACATGTATACTAACGTAAGTAGTATAATACAGTATTTGCTTTATTATGTACATTAAATGTTTATACAAAGGTTATTTATGCCAATTTAACTAATTTTAAGGTAATTTCGAACTGCATATGGGGGTTTACTTTTCAATAAGCGAAACTACTTGTCTACTACTTGTCCTACATGTCTGAAATCAAGTTTATCTTATAGTGATTACCACTTCTCTAAACTACGGTAGTACTGACCCCTCTTTCTGATGTACATATTCTCACAACTCTTTACTTTCATTTTTGAAAAAGACATTTCTTGAATCCCAGCGCCTCAAATCTGTCTTCAGCATTGAGGGGAGGGGGGGAGTAAGACTGTTCTCATTTTTTTTAAAGCGATGTTCAAAATATTTATTCAGTTGAAAAATAATGCTGTGGAGGATCAGGAGAGCAGAGTTGTCTTCAACATCGGGAGGCGGGCAGATTTCAGACTTATTCTACGGAGACACTAATTTCATCTCACTTTCCTTTGTGGAAATCGGATACAAATCATCATATTTCTCCATAAAAAGCACATGTCAAATCCGATTTAAGGTTGGGGGGACAGTCCCCCTCAGTTCCAAGACTGTTGGGGACATGTTCCCCTCATCCTCCCCCGGGATTTGCGCCAGTGTTAAAACCTTACTCTCATAGCAATACAGTATAACAACAAAATGGGCCTCCGTTTACAAAACCAGGGGCAACATGCACAGAAACAACGTTTCCACACAATAACTCATCATTTTCTCGTTTTACTAAAGTATTTACGATACTTACACCTGACCTAATAATAATAATAATAATAATAATAATAATAATAATAATAATAATAAACGCAGAAGGATCACATTCACAAGCCATAGATATCTAAAAGTCACATACGGCCTTCATTCCAAAATTTGAATTCACCGCCAATTTAGATGTCAGCAACTTTCCCGTTCAAACTACTTGACCCCTTTGCCATTAGAAATGTTCAAGTTTACCCCCTTATTTCTGTTTAGAGTATCTGAAGTGGAACTTTTATAGCATACAATTTGAATCCCTTAAAATAGTGACGGACGTGTTTCTGCATTTTCTCGTATTCGCAGTCGTTTCGCAGATACACGGGGTGGCGCGACTTTATGGACACGATATGTTAGCCGCTAGTTAACCGCCACCATTTTAGATGGGGTCAGCATAGCGACTTGAAACTTTCAGCAAAATATTTCTTTTGTCGAGACCTTTCCAACTGTATATTACTTGTACTCGATCCCCTTTGACATTTGAAATTTTCAAGTTGATCCCACGTACCTCTGTATGGGGATGGACCTATTATAGCTCAAAATTCAAGTCCCTCACAATTGTGACGTACGTGTTTTTGCGTTTGTTTATATTAGCAGTAGTTTCGAAGATACACGGGGTGACAACGTTCTTTATGGACACCCTGTATATCTCTATCTATCTATCTATATCATATATATATATATATATATATATATATATATATATATATATATATATATATATATATATATATATATATATAATAAAAGGAACGAAGAATTTAGATGAAAACAAAAAAAAAATTGTAATTTTGATCTATTATAAATACATTAATGTAACTAATTACCCACTACTAATAGATATAAGTGTTTCCACATAACGCAGAAGTGAACTCGTGACTGTGGTTTCCAACACAGCATCTAACTGGACACTTAACAACAATATATATACAGGGTGGACAATTTATCTGGAACATCCATGATAACGGAGAAACCAGAAGACTGAGAAAAGCGAAACTTTACATGAAGCAATTATAAGGAGGGGGACATCGTTTAACGTATTAAACAACACCAACCGGTGAACAGTGTTGATATCCTAGTATAAAGTTATATTTTTTCAAATAGCACTACGTCAGATTATTATATATATCAGATCAACATGTTGAACGAAAACTTAAAATATCAGTTATTATTCAGTGTTGCAAACTAAGGATGTTATAATATCACGAACATTCAAAGTTTAGAAGCTTCTATCACACACAGAGCACAATGTAGATGGACAACACAATGCACATCGGAAATACCTTAACGTTGGATACTATTTTCATGGTATGACTTGTTTTGAATGAATAGCAATGAAGTTACAAGGGTTTGAAAATTTGAATTTTCTCAAAAGGCTTTATTCCGAAAAAATCTTAGGTAAGTATCATATCTAATTACTTGTGTGGTTTGCAATTGGCAAACAACTCATTTTGCCGTTTACAGCACTTTGATATCCCAAACCGTTCCGAAGATATGATAAACATTCATGAAGTTCGCAACACTGCTGAAAATGGCGTATTTCTGGACAATATTTAAATTGATTGTTGTTTTCTTTCTCTTTTATTGCATTGCAGGAATAACTTTTAGTAGGTGTAATTTCAAGTCCTAGCAATTACATGATTTAAGCAGTGGTGCAAACTTCAGCAATGTTCATCAAAATGCGAAACTTTATTTGAAAATTGCGACAAAACGCGAAATTTTCAAATTCTTAGTGCGAAAAACTTGTGCTCCTACATAGGGTCAATTCTATATTTGTCTGAAATTCTACTTTCCGCAATGCATGAAAAATTATATAAATAAGTATATTAAAATACATCACTTGTATATATTTTCATATAATCATTGCAGAACATGAGTAATTATTATGTTTAAAATATAACATCTCAGGTAGGTGTTCACAAAACGTCATACGTGAATGTTAAATACAAATTAAGACAATCGTGTAATAGCAATAAATAACTTATGTAGTGTCTTTATTTGCAGCTATTTGTCATAAAGAGTTTACTTCTCAACATTCTTACAGCATGTCATTTACGTTCTTGAACTACATTCCTAGGCATACAGAAACAGTATAAACACAGAATATCCAAAGTCAAATCGTGTTTCGAGACAAAAAAACTCAATAGCCCCAAAACGATCACAAGAAATTCGTGAACCCCAAAGATCACGTGAACAGACTGGAATTGTCTTTATGAAGCATTTCACAACGGAAGGTCTTTAATAGAGTTTTAATTCAATACTCTGATATGCTTTTGTAATATGCAAGTGGTGATGCCGAGATCTCTCTCTCTCTCTCTCTCTCTCTCTCTCTCTCTTATTTGTATTTATGTATATAAAAGTAAGTAAGTAAGTAAGTGTGTGTGTGTGTGCGTTGGTGAACCCGCCAATCTTTGTAGGTCGATCGGTCTACACAGCAGCATTGTGAGCAATTTTTGCAAAGCGAGCATTTTTTAGTGGTTGCTTGAAATGTTTTTTACTTTTAACGCATTCAGGACCCTTATAGGGATCCCCCCGCGAGTTCTTTTCACTCCGCTCGTTTATACGGATACAGCCGGTTGTGTGTGTAAAGTGTGTGTTCAGACTGAAAAAAATTATTTCTCGATCGGTGTGTATTCCGACGCAGTGCCATCTACGTGTGTGTTCCAACCAGGAACGAGAGCAATTCAAGCTCCCTGCAGCTGCGTTCACCATTGTTGCCAATCAAGTATTTGTTAAAACGTTAAAGAAAATTAGCAGCTATAGCAAGGAATCATTCACAGTAAGAATTCGGATATGAATATTACGTAAAAATAACCCTATGTTTAAAATGTTTTTATTAGAACTGAGGGGAGGGAGAGTTGTGTATATAAAAATAAATCTATATATATAAAATTGAAAATCACTATGTTTGTGACTTTAAATCTGCTGAACCGCCTGATCGATCTCGATCAAATTTGTAACATGGATGAGGTTCAAGGCCGGGTTGGTCTTAGGCTATTCACTTGGATGGTAAAAGTGAAGGAAGAGGGGGAATGGGTATAAAAAATAAATAAAACTTAACTCCCGAACCACTCAACCGATCTTGATCAAATTTTCAACATAGATGAGGTTCAGGCCTGGGATCGTTTCTATGATTTAAAATTGACTGATAAACGTATGGGAGGAGAAGGAGGGGGAGGTATATAAAAATCAATTTATATAAGACTGAAAGTGACTATTTTTGTAACTTAATAAATCTTGAACTATCCGACCGATCTCATTCAAATTTTCAATATACATGAGATTCAAATCTGGAAATATTTTTGTAATTTCACTTTAACGGTAGATCCTAGGGAAGGGGGTGGGGAGGGGGACATGAATAAAAACTAATAAAACTAATAACTTTTGAACCACTCAACCAATCTCGATCAAATTTTCAACATGTATGAAGGTCTGGCTAGTGTTGTAAATAGAAAAAAAACCGTATTTTTTCAGAAATGTACGTTTTTTTAGAAAAAAAACATTGCCTCTCGTTTTTTTTCTAAATTTCGTTTTTTTTCAAATAGTCATTTGTAATGTATCTTACGTCTATTTAAGTATTAAATATTTTTATGTAGGTATAATCACCATAAAATGCAACATAAATTAAACGCTAGATACTGACACACTACAAATATTTTACAACTTACATGAATACGATACCTATTAACAATTCGGGTTTCAGCAGTTTTCATCAATATCAACTAAGAAATAAAAGTAGAAATGAAATTTTGTTTTTTCGTGAAAGCAGGCCTTAAATAAGTACGAAAATAATGTCACGAACAGTATAAAATTCAAATAACTTGTCTAAAGGTAAAAACTAATACTAATTTGCCTAATAGTATTTTTCTAAATGTCATATATAAATAATTTGTCGACTAGATATATATGATATGCAGAGCCGGCTCTACCATATATGCAACACGTGCATTTGCGTGGAGCGGCAAGTTTGGATGGTCCGGCAAAATCTCTCATAAGTATATTATTTAAATTAAATATTTCTTGTTGGAAACAGATTTCATGATGATGGTAGTTACATTTACTAAGCTGACATTCTATTTGAATACTACATTCATAAATTATGTTTAGGTTGCATTAGTTTAAGGCCACATGGACAATGCTAAAGCAAATGCCCAAATAAATCCGAGCACAAATTGCTTGATTGTTGCCAAATGCAAGAATTCAATTCTCGAACAGTAGTGAATATTTGTTCCATTTAGTAAGTTATCACAGTTTTGATATGACAACTAGTTTTGTTGTTGTCAGAAACAAGTTCCTTATTATTTAAGATAGAAACAAGTTTTTTTTTTTTTTTTAAAGTTAACAGATATAGAAGAGAAATCAAGAAATCAAGATAAAAGAGCTAGTTGCACTGGAATTGCAAACTGAAACATTGAGATTGAAGCTCGATAGTGAATTATATAAAAAAGGATTACCATCTTTCCTCTGCAGGTGTGTTTGTTTTATCTTTCACTAACATAATAGATTAATATTTAAAAAAAACAGACACAACGGGATTGCATTCTTATAAGTATTTAAGCCTTTCTGAGTGCAACTGCTCTTACCCTCACCTTTGTTGTACATGCTGGAGTAGCATACTTAAAATCATGACTTTTAAGATTTGTTCTTTCTGGAGAAAGTGGGAGGCGGCAAATTATACCATTGCATGGGGCGACAATTTGACTAGGACCGGCTCTGACAACATGTATATAAAAGACATGAATATAGGATGACACAATTTGAAGTAATGCAGGGTGTTTCAAAATTAATATTAGGGTTTTGAAACCTTGTAGTATCTATTACAATTAACTTACAATTATGAATATTATATCAAATGAAAGAGCAACTCAGACAATTTTGTACGCACGCATGTGCATGCATTGTTTCTTCTGTCTGACGTTAGAAAGAGCAAGCAGCAAAGATGTAGACTAGAGAGCAGAAAGTTTTTTGTGTTTTAATAAAAACTGAATCTGTACAGTGCAACGGTCTGTGTGAAGAATATTAAGGAGACGTTTGCAACTATGTACTTATCGTTTGCAGTTGCTACAGGTCTAAAGCCTACAGACTACGGTTTACGTGCCAATTTCGCAAGTGAAATATTCCTGCATAACAATGAAGATTTTCTGGATCGTGTCATCTTCAGTGATAAATCGACATTTCACCTAAGAGCTAATGTGAACACTCATAATGTTTGTATCTTGCCGTCAGCAAATCCTCAGGAGATGGTACACTTGAAACGAGACTCCCCTAAATTGAATGTGTTTTGTGCCATATGGCGGAAAGTTTATGGGCCTTTCTCGCCTATCGACTAGATGTGTGCCGTGTGACGAATGAATCTCACATTGAACACTTGTAGCAAAGACTGTTTGAGGTGCATTTGAGGTTTGGTCTTTCAGTTGGTGTTTGAGGTCTTTTACTTGATGCATTGCTTATAATTGTACGTAAAATGTAATAAGTACTACGAAGACTTAAAACCCCAAAATTCATTTTGAAATCCCCTGCATTTCTCACTAACAGTATTGGAACTAAAATGTAAAAAGGAGAGAAAAATTTCCTTATGAAGTTATTGTTTACAACAACGATATTATTATTAATCGAGACTAACAACGATATTATTATTAGTTGAGACTATAACTACAACAACAACACGAGTTAGTAGTCAAAAAAATGTAATCAAATGTATACTCGGTGACCCAGGTGGCCAAAGTGGCACACACATGTGCATTTGTTTAATCCGCTCCTGTGTGGACACTAATTAAGATATCGGGATATTATTTTTGCAAAATATGGTTGGACTATAGTTTATCATAGTAATTTTTTCTTCTGGTGTCGAATTTCCTTCTCAAATCTCACCCCAGTCAAAAATTCGAGAATTTTCTAATTTCGAATTTTCTTTACTTCTTTTTCCCCTGTAGTTTCCTTCGTTGTAGAAATACCTCCTTAAGACTTGCCAGGTAGATACCTCGGATGGATACCTAATTGTTGACATCAATTGGACGGGCCTGCGCGCAGTGTTGCCAATTAGGGAAATTAAAATTTTCCTAAGTTTGGCAAAAAATTAGAAATTTTTGTTTATAAATCCGTACCTATACGTCCAAGTGCAAGTCAACTTACGCCAATCGAACATTTGTCCTTACTTAACAAATGCAAGTACAGATTATTACAACGGGGTAATTAGGGAACGCACGAAAAATTCGTATTTAGGTTTTAACGCGATTTTTCTAGTTTTACCCTACTTTTCTGTTTACCGTAATATGTTTTTGTAATTAGAAGTTTTGTTCCTTGAATATCGTCATAATATTCGTAGGATATATTAGTGGTGTACCAATGTTTAATTTAAGATAGTTTGCGTCTGTCTGGTAGCAGTGTTACCAGCTACAGAAAATTTTAATTCCAGATTTTAGGGGGAAATTTTGGAAAAAATATCTGTTTTGTCTCTATTATTTCCCTCTTGTTGGCTATATAGGACCAAACGTACCAGTATCTGGAAGTCTCGTCTTTGCTCTACACAACGCACTATAGAAAGTTTCAATAGGATAATTAGAGGAAGTACAGTTGAGAATTACAGTACACCTTGTTCTCTAATTGGGAAGATAACTGTGATTTTTTAAAAGTTAGAATGAGATATTTTTTATTGACATGCTTATTTTATTAGATATCGTCACAATACTTGTAGGATATATTAGAGGGATACCAAAGCTTATTTTAAGATATTTTGTGTGTGTCTGATACTAGTGTTGCCAGCTACAGAAAATTTTAATTCCAGATTTTAGGGGCAAATTTTAAAAAAATTCCTTTTTGCTTCTATTATTTCCCTCTTGTTGGCTACACTCGAACAAACTACCAGTGTCTAAAAGCCTCGTCCTTAGCCTACACAGCGCACCATAAAATGTTTCACTAGAATAATTAGGGAAAGTACAGTTGAGGTTTATAATAAACCATGTTCTGTAAATGGTAAGAAAATGGTGAATTTCTGAGGTAGAATGAGATCTTTCTAAAAATTTTCTTGCTTACTTTGTTAGATATCGCCATGATACTTGCAGGATATATTCTTGGAGTACTAAGGTTTATTTTCAGATAGCTTTCGTCTGTCTGATGGCAGTGTTTCCAGCCAAACAATTAATTCCCGCTTTTAGGTGAAAAATTTGGAAAATTTCCCTTTTCCCCTCTATTATTACTCTCTTACTGGCTACATTGAAACAAACTGACCACTACCTGAAAGCTTCCTCTTTGCCCTACAGAACGCACCATAAAAAGTTTCAATAGGATAATTAGAGAAGCTGTAGCCCCGGCATATTTGATTTTTGTTTGTGAGGCGTAAAAAGTGTCAACATTTCATGTGTATGGCAGAATTTTTTCTTTCCCTGTTTGGATGGAAGCAAGCGACTTCAGGATTTCACTGTACCTTGTCAACACACGAAAGATTTTTTTAGGTGACTTGAACCCATATAGCAGTAGTGGTACTAGATACAAAAAAATTTGAAATTCGGTTAGGGAATTTTTTGTAAATTTTCACCTCTACATTTCCCTCAATAATTTCCCACCCATTGGCAACACTACAATGCAACTTACACCAAAAACTAGCCACATCCATTTTCTAAAATACAAGGACTTAACCATATCAATCGAATGAATGGTTTTTGAGCAATAAGTCACTAACTGGAAGTGTATGAAAACGCCAAAAATGACCTGGGGCCGAAAGGAATAATCACACAATTTTGCTGCTATATAGGTACAAAGAAACAAAAGATTTGTAAGTTACGAGGGCTTCGACTCAAGTTCTGTTGAGTATTTCAATAATCTGCAACGTAAATCAATAAATAATAGTTGCCAGAAAAAAAACAGAGATTTGAAAAAAAAACATGAAAAAGAACGATGTTTTTTATTGAAAAAAAACTTCACAGAAAAAAAACCGTTTTTTTACAACACTAGGTCTGGCCTTGGGTGCTTTTTATCCTTTCACTATTACGAGCCAGAATAGGGGCGGGGAGGGGGAGATATATGTAAAAAAAAATAAAAATTACTGTCTTTATGACTTCATCACTCTTGAACCACCCGACCGATCTCAATCAACTTTTCAACATGCATGAGGTTCGGATCAGGAAACATTTTTGTAATTTCACTTTAACGATAGATCCTAGGAAAGGGGGAAGGGAGGGGAACGTATGAATAAAAACTAATAAAACTAATAACTTTTGAACCACCTAACCAATCTCGATCAAATTTCCAACATGTATGAGGATCGGACCTTGGATGTTTTTTATCGTTTCACTATGATGAGCCACCATAGGGGAGGGGGAGATATATATGTAAAAAAAAAAAAATATCTGCCTTTGTGATTTTATCACTCTTGAACCATCCGACCGATCTCAATCAAATTTTCTACATACATGAGTTTTCGGGCAGGGATTACTTAAGGCGAGTTACTTTGACGATGCAGCGTAGGGGAGGGGGAAGGAGGAGGAATTTTAAAATGATCAGAATGACCAATATTAGTGTTGAATCCATAGTTTTCGGAACCGATGAGAGAAACAGTGACACTTCTGATGCTAAAACAATCCAAGTTCAGCCCTCATAGTTGGGGAGGGGGAAGTTGCAACGTAGGAGAGGGGTGGGGGAAGTTGCAACGTAGGAGAGGGGAATAAACATTAAAAATGATCGGAAATGGCTAATATTAATGTCGAATCCCTGGCGAATCGTGTTTTCGAGATTTGGGGAACCACATGGACTGCAGCAAGGATGCCGGGAGACCGTTTATCCTTACCACGGCGCCTGATCTGCTGACGTCTTTTGTGTTGAGGAAGGACGTGCCCAGTCCTCTGCACACAAGTGCTAAGTGACGAAATGCTTTCCTCGACTGCCCAGCACGATTGGGAAACCGTTGGCCATATAGTCGCGCAGCCTCGCAATAATTCTGCCGACTTCACTCAACACTATTAACATATCAAAAGCTACTATATTCCAAAACATCGTTTGGGTTCCCTCAAGCACACGAAATAATAGGAAATAGGAGCCGAAATCAACAAACATTCAATACTATCTTTCAACTATAAACAACAAATATTCAACTGTTTTATATCAGAACTTTTTCTGTTATCTTTCCTTCTTCTACTTTGTCAGATGGCACTTCATTAATGTATTTTCGCTACTAATAATCATCGTAGAAAAATTTCTCCCTTTTCACTCCTTTTTGCAGCTTCTTTCCCTCTTGACCACCGTCTTCACCTGTATCTCATTCTTATGTGCAGGTGTAGCTTTGGCGCACACTTTGAACTATTTATATGTAAAATTCAATTCTTTGTATGGATAGGCATGTTTATAAGGAACAAAATATCTGCAGGCGACAGAATGAAATACAAAGTGATACTTTGTATTATAGGTTTACAAGTGTAGTGTTCCTAGTCTAGAATGATTACAAGTGATTTACGCGGGATATAATAAGTGAGTTTATATGAAAGATGGCACTATTAAATGTTATTTTCCACTGGCAGCATATTTTTGCACAATGTAAAAAATATGTATTTTATGTGTTCAAGTGCAACGTTACTAGTACGAAATCATTACAAATGCTATTGAAATTCGTACCATTGACAAAACCCATTCCTTTCATCTTGGCGTGCGCACATATCCCCGACTACTGACAGACTTGTTCCTTTCGGACGCACTCCCGCGCTAGCGTACGGGTGTACCAGCTTTATTCTTCCCTGACCCGAGTGGATAGAATTCGTGTTTTAATGGCTACCTAACACAGGTTGGTTTAAGTTTTTGCACTATAATATTTAATTGTTCATCCCTGTATTTTATCTATGCCAAGTGAGACATTTTCATGTCGCCAAGGGAAATCTTTTAGGAGACAATAAGAAGGAAATTAGTAAAAAAAAATTATAAGTTTTAACAATTGTTTCTAGTGGTGCGCCAAAAGTAAACTTGTACGCATTCCTTTTCTTTCTGACTCTCATCTTCACCTGTGTCTCAACGGTTTGCTTTAATTCTTCAGATTTCCATCCATCATCTTTTTATATCATTTCTTTAAACTTATCCTCTACATCTTTTTTCTTGACTAATTCCTCTATATCTTCGCCTTCTCTTTTATTTTTACACATCCTTATTATTCCACTATCTACATTTCTGTATTGTTTTCTTCTTTTTCTTTCTTTCGTAACTTTATTTTCTATTCTCACTTGTTTACCATATTTGTTTTGGACTTCTATTATTTGTATTCTTTCCTTCTATTATTGTTGACCGTGTAGGTATTCCCTGACTCATACTAAGGTATTCCGTTTCTACTACCTGTTTGTCGGTGGGTCTACAGACCTGATTCCTCTGTTATGGATTTTCTGGTTCAAGATTCTCGTGTTTAACCTCTCAATTTCGTTTTACCAATTAAATTCGATTAATTACTAGTGAACATATTTTCTTCTCTGTATTGGCTACCTGAATGGAGCTTAACATAAAATCTCCACTGAACTAAAATTTCGTTCATCTTCTACATTCGTATTTGCTTCTGTCATCTAATTCTTCTGTAATTCAGTAGGGATGAAGATCTTGTCTTCCTTCTGAATATCTTCATCAGGTAACTCATTGATTCCTCTTATGTACCTATTTGTATACCTTTTGGACAATATTGTTCAATTCGATCCCAGCCACCGCCAAGTGAACTTAGTGGTGGACAAACACTGTGTGCGTGGTTTTCTCGGGGTTCTCCCGTTTCCTCCCACTTTCTTCATTCCACCATTTCATTCATTACGCATCATCACCGTCTCTTTTAGCCTAACCGGCATAATCGTGGGACGTAAAACTCAAAGATTTCATTTCATTTTTTTCAATATTGTGCAAAATGATTATATTCGTTGCAATTCCTACATTGTGCGCTCCTAGCTGAACATTAATATCTAAAATGTTTTCCACATGCTAAACAACCATATTGATAACATCCATATTTTCCTGTGATTGTTTCAGAACGAAATCTATTGATTTTATGTAGTTTGTCTTGGTAGATTTTTGTATCTTTCGTTGATCTGTTGCAACACTCACTTGTAGCGAGAAAAAATGCTTTTGTACACTGATTTAACAATGCACATCGCATAGATATAGCAAATCATGTAGATTCACTGGAAAGGGAAGTAACCATGTTTTGTGAATTTTATTCAAGAGTGGAAGAAATAAATCTAGCTGCTCTCACTGTATTATTGATCTTCATTTGGGCCTAATTATCTGTTCTATACTAGCAGCATGTGCTGAATGGATACAAAATCATTGAAAACATGGTCGTCCCTGCATCAGGATTTTTAAAACTCGTAGCGCCGTAACAAGACGGAAGGGTTTTGCAAGGGACTGCCGAGGGGACTTGACTGGTGTCCAACTTTTTGTTTTGCACAAATTATTAACTAACTCAAGAGTGCTAAGCATTATCCGAAAGTAAACCTGGAAATATAAACATGTCAATATTAGTTCACATTTTTATGGGAAAGGAGGTAGCCCCAGACATTTTAACACATTGAAGTGCCTCTTGGTAAAAAGATGTAAAATTGCCCCGAAATAAACCTGAAATATGGAATGTGAACTTTATTAACAAACTGAACACATCGACATAAATGCTAAAATAATGAAATAAACAAATGGCAATACAGATCGCTAAATTTCACATATTTGGAATATTGGCGAGCACTAACGAACACGTAAGATGTTTGAAAAACATCATATTCTACACCTAGAAGGAACAATAAGAAAACCTATCCACGAAGCTAACAGAGGTAAAGTGTAATGTATATCTGTTGATTCAATTGAGGTGCAGTTTCATGAACCCAGCCATCGCAGGATTCACACTACACCCAGCCTTCATTGAACGTTCCACCACAAATAATACATTTAGTGGGGCTTTCTTGTTAACCCTAGAATGACCATGCTCGCGTCAGCTATGTGAAGTACCAACGGGGGGTCAAATTTGCCCGCGTTCGATTCAAGTAATTTTCAGACCTTATTTATTTCCTCATGGTTAAACTGTTGAACAAATTTCAAAACCGAGAATATTTCCAGCACTGGTAGTGTATATATACAAAAAATGCGTGAAATCACTGATATATTATACGAAAATGCTTGTTTTATTTGTTAAAATATAAAGTTCAGGTTATATAAGGTTAGGCAAAAATTTAAAATTATTAAGATGTAAGTTACTCTCGTTTATATGCTGTCCCATTCATACTTTTGGCGTACTTCCGAACATTTATCTGTTCCTCGTGTTGCCAGGTCGTGAACATATCCGAAATCAAAATTGTTCCATTTCCACCAAAGAAACCTATTCTGCTAAGAAGGAAACATAACACTCGACAATATCTATCCTACAATCCTCCTCTGGTACATATCGGATTGCTAACAGTCAGTTGATAATACAACTAGATAGCACTTTCCATAAAAGCGATGACTTACTTTCATGACCATTTGGTTATCTTATCCAATCAGAAAGATGTCAGGGTATTTTAGGGCCGGCTCTATGTAAGTCTGAGTGTTTAAATAAAGGAAAATTCAATATAGTTTAAAAGGATTAAATTTTGGACATAAAAAATCAAAATTAAGAAATCATCGAAAAATAAAAGAATGGGTAGCACCTATGACCAAGGGGGGGTGGGGTGAAATCAGCCCGCGCAACATGTATATATTTTTATATAAAACCACACTGCTTTAAACAGGTGGAAAAATTCCAAAATGATCATCTAATCAAAAGTAACAATAACAAAAAAAAATGAGAATCCGTAAAACATTTTAAGGTATTCAAATTGAACAGAAAAGACGCGCGGGCAAAACTGACCCCCCCCCCTTGGTATTTCTAGGGTTAATATTTTCTCGTTGTCTGTCTAGTGGTTCATTAGCTTCTTGTGACCTTACTTTGCTACTTCATTTGCTAAAGTCACTTTTTCTTTCAATTTGCCTCTTATATGGTATCGCCCTCTACTTAGTTCTTCTGGTGCGTGACGCTCAACGTCTCTTGCGATTTTTCGTCAATGATTATAACTGTTCACTAATCGAGATCTCTTTACTAGTTGACGGACGAGAAGATTCTGATTTCTCGGTCATATGTGGAGAACATGGATTCGCTGCAGACGACAAACAAGAAGTATCCTCCTTTTCCTTAACCCCTAAGGAAATTGAACATTGTGGGTCTTCACAGGTAGGTCTACTGTATCATCTTGCAACACGAATCAAGTTTGCGGACAGATAGTCGGGTTTGTAAATATCTGAGGGTTCAGTGAATATATTCCGGTGCACGCAAATCTATTGAGGGCAATATCCATGCGACACACGTTTCAACATGCCTCTGGAACAAGTTTAAAGTCGTAAATTATTTTGAAATAAATAATTGCTAGCTTATTTTCAGATCTGTGTTATGGTTGCATCGACAGTAGCAACACAATGCGGCTTAGCTGTAATGTTTTTGCCTCTACCGAAGTCGATGGTGATAAATAGCTTAAGATTAAAAGGTAAAATCTATCCTACAGCGGCCTAGGGTGGTGACTTAAAGGATATCTTTCTTACTTATCGTAGTTTTAGAAGATAGTACAGTTGTATCTCTCTGCTTATACGTGCTCCGGGGCAGGTAGTTATAGAAATATTCTTTTGCCTATTACGGCTTCAGAAGTTGGATTTAAGGAAATCTCCTTAAAAAAACGATTTCAGGAATAGTTTAGAAAGGTTAGCGATCAGCACTGGAACTTATTCTTCAGTCCACTTGAGGACTTCTTTGATGGCTGTCCTCTGAAAAGAAAGTTCGTGAGGAGAGGGTTGGCCATCTTCGATTTCCTTCGGAACAAACTTTGCGTCTTTCTGGTATCCTCCTTCCACCGTCTCTTGGTGATTATGTTTTGAATAGAAAACACGTGCTCGTTAATGAAGCATGCTTTATAGTAGTTGCTTACACCTGAGGTACGGAACCTTACAGCCCCCACACCAGGAACATAATCCACAAGATTATGTGAAAAGTACAAATATTGTTGTGGAAACATTTGTTAAAAGGGTTCTATTTTCATGGCAAAATCTTTGATACGTGCCAGTAAGTAGGAACATAAGTCCGTAAAAGTTTGTAAAATTCACTTTTGGTGGAATCTTGAATTCTGTATTTTTGGCTATTCTTGCAGAGATTTTAATAGAATTGCCTGATACTAAATATCCGAAAACATTCAGCTCTGAGTAAAATTAATTTGTCTTAGCTGGAGCAGAAATATTTCTTAATTTTTAAAATAAAATTCCGATAGCTATTGTTGAAAACTGTAGTCTCCCAGATCGATGTCATCGGCAAAAGATCTTATTCGTTGATCAATGTAAAATCATCCTAGTTGCAATTAAGAGAGCTTGCGTATTAGTTTTATGACCCATCACGCATATGAGAATTTTGTAAGATTTTTTTATGTGATTGACCTTGAAGATCATGTATCAGCGGTTTTTCGGATGGAGCAAGATTTGGATAACACTGCCGATTTAGGGATTCTTATTTTGTGATTGTAGCCCCTATAATGCCCAATTCCGTCCAGATTGTATAAAAACATTTTTATATTTGTATAATAACTCGTGAATGGCCTGTTTCTGCGACTGGTCTAAATTAGGATTAATATCAGAAACATTAATTTTGAAATGTTTTATCTATACTTCAAAGAAATGACAACCTCCTCTCTTCCTGTACAATTTTTATTTTCTTCTATTTTGTACGCTTTCATTGCTGGAAAAGATTAATTTTAGCATGTCACAAGGTCCACCACTGACGTATTTTTCCTTAAAGTTACAGGATAATTATTTGGATTGGAAACTACGTCATGTTTATCTTGTCAAGGAAGTCGTAGAAAAACGATACGAAGAATCTAATCTTCAACGATACGATACAGATATAATCTTCAATCTGTCTTTTTGCTATTCCGAAATAAATGCGTGGAAAAGTTGAACTAACGTAATGCGTTTGTCGGTAAAAGGGCAAGCTTGTCTTTGTCTAAGTATATGAGTGGTGTGTTGTGATAAAATGTTTTACTGGTTCTTTTCTGGTAATGATGGCTTCTTATGATTTTTAAATAGAGATATAAGATTCCTTGTTAAATCGATTGTAACATAAGCGTTTAAGCAAGTCGAAACTAAAAATAACAGGAATACATGATTTCTTCCTCATACGAAAGTAATGAGAAAATGTCGTTTCTCAACTTTGAATGATACCATTGCTACATATTTCAAGGTAATAATTTTATTTCATATCCCTTTAACCGCTGTTTTATGTGGTATTAATTGAACATCAGGAAGTAAATATTCGAAAGGCCAGATAAAAATCCTGGATCGGTTTGCAGTAGCACTGTTCGTCTGCGTAATTTAATGACTATTTATAGGCTTTGTTCTGTCATTAGAATTGCTTGATCTTTGACTCCTGAACAAGGGTCGGCCTTATTCGCTTTTTGGATGTTTAAAATAGGTAGAAGCACAGTACCTACGCTTTCTGCATATTGCGAAGTCCAGTATTTGATATTCTGTTGTGGATTTTGTTGGATGTTTTGTTGTGTCCCCTGTTTTCCTCTATACTTCACCCCGTTGTAATAGTTTTTTTTTGTTTTGTCGCTTATTCCTTTAATTCCTCTTTCTATTTTGGTTATGCAAACTGGTTTGTGGATCTATTAAATAGTGCTCTGCCATTTTATTGGTCAGGGAAGAAAAATAGTTTTAAACAGGAATTTTCTGCTGGTGTGGAGATTCTACGACGTTGAAATTACACTTTTGATCTTCTTTCTCTGGTTGTGGTAGTGATATTGAAGTATGTAATGGCGGAGCAGGAGGATTATATTGAAAAATAGGATTTTGTCTAGGTACTGCAAATTTGACATTAATTTTATCCTGTAATGATTCAAGAGACTGAGGTAGTACATTTATGTATATCCAAATACAGTGCGCCAATATATAACGAATTGACTTATTTTGCAATAGAGAAATGAAAACTACACCGAAAGCAAATATGTGTATGAGCTTCTTCGTGGCTAAGCGGTTATCGTGCTCGCCTTTGGAGTGGGTGATCCGGGTTCGATTCTCGGCGGGAGCTGATGTGGTTCATATTCAACGTTAATCAGTAGGTCCCGTTTCATATAGCTTCGCTGTTTAAAGGGATCTTAAAATCAACTCAACTGAAAGTATATGTCTCTAAAGTGGCTAGCGCAAATGTCAGTAGTTGAGCAGTAACGGAGTTACACATTAATATTATTATTATTATTATTATTATTATTATTATTATTATTATTATTATTATTATTATTATTATTACTGTTACTATTATAAGAATTATTATTATTAATGAATAGAATGTTGCAATTAGGTTTTGTTCCCTGAAGTTGGGAAGTCAACTACGAAATCTCATATGTAGTTATATCATGCTTATATGAATCATTTAGTAGCATTTGAGTTTCGCAATAGTTCGTAAGGGCAGTGAGTCTTTGAAGCAAGCCGATAGGACAGAAAACTGAGAGAACAATGGTGCACATGTAGAAGCCAGGGATCAAGTTTTGTTGGTCACTAATTTTGGATTGCAATGGTCTCGCTATTATCTCATTAAATTAACAGTTGAATCCCTTGGGAGCAAATATGTGGATTTCATGGAGAGATAGAAGTAAAAAATCTGTAAGAGTACTGTAAATATGTGAAGATAGACGGATAAAAAAAAAGTTGTCAAAAAAGTGAAGGCACAGATTATTGCTAACCATTCGCATTAAAATTGAAAACATTGTGTATTAGCATAAGTAACATTATTTGTTTCATAGTTACTACGGCTAAAACAGTAAAATAAATAAATTGATTCGATTAGACAAATATATTATAATGTTTCAGAGAAACAAAAATTTTAAGTGATACAAGATTACGACGTTCAATAGTATAATAGTATATTTGTGTGTTGTTGCTAAGTGTTAATGCAAGTAACATGATAATGTCTTAACCCCTTAAAATCCCCCCTTGTCAGTTTTAAACTTACTGCCTTTTTCGTCTTATTGTTTTATATTCTATTTTGTTTTGTAGTATTCTTGACGTTTAGTACTTCATTTTCGACGTTATAACAAAAATATTAAATTCGGTGGTACGAATAATTGAGTTAAGTTGATTTTGTGTTTAACATCCCTTTCAGCAGCGAGGCTATATGAGACGGGACCTACTGATTAAAATGGAATCCGAATCACAAGAGCTCCCGCCGGAAACCCGGGTCTCCCACCTGGTATGAATAATGTATCTTGTTTCGGTGTTTCTTGTAGGCATTATAATATTGTTCTCCCGCTGGCTTTGTAGCTGGCACGTGCCTCTTTGGTCACATTCTCTCATGGAAGCAATTATAAAATCTGAACTATTATAGTGGTTCGGATTGCACCTTGAACTATAGGTCTCCGTCTCATACAGCCTGGGTGCAGAAAGAAACAATAACCTTCATCAAACATACAAACAGATATAACCCTACTTTATTCTCGCCATTCCATTTCAAAATGAAATGAAATCTTACAGTTTAACGTCCCACGTTTGTGACCGTTAGGTTAAGGGAGGCGAGGACTAAGGCAAGAGAGTGATGGAATAGTTAGTGAAAATTGAATGTGGATGGAAATGGGAGTACTCCGAAAACAACCATGGAAACGATGTTGTCAGCCACAAACTAACTTCTCCGGGGATTGAATCAATGCACTATTGCATTTGAAATCAAATGAAATTTCAAGTTTTATATCCCTTGGTTAACCACTATAGCTTATAATCGACGGGTGATTAATGAAAGTGAATGATTATGAAATAATTGGTGAAAAGGAAATGTGGAAGGAAATTGGAGAACCCAAGAAAGTCAACAGCATTAATCCATGTGTTTCATTTGCTACAAAGTTAACTAGTGTTTAAAGCAATTGTTCTAATTGCATTGCTCAAATTTACTCTCTGAACTCGCATTTTACACATTTTACACACAACATCTTTGTTTGTTTGTTAATGTCTTCGTTTGTTACATTTACTCGTTTTGCGAATGCCCAGTTGATTTGGGTTCCCACGTGTACGTACCCTGTCAAGGTCGAGATACTATATTCTGGTGCCTCTGGAAATGTAGCTATATCGATGACGCAACTGTTGGGAACGTATCAGGAAAATAGCTCCATTAATAAAGCAGATATGAGTGCATACTTAGTTTTCCTATGGCCCAGCTCGCATACGCCTTTTGTAGGGTAGACAAACAGGTGTGTGTGTGTGTGTGTGTGTGTTTGTTTGTTTGTTTGTTTGTTTGTTTTCGTGTTCGTTCGTTCCAACGTAATTCTGCTATGTCTAGAGCAATTTTAATCGTATTTCTTACAGTTTGGAAAAGAGTAGTTTCTGATTAGCTATAGGAAGTGTGGGATACATATAAATAAATGCTAGAAAAGGAATGATATTAGTATCGAATCCATAGTTTCGGAGTCGCTTAGGTAAATACGTAGTTTTACTTTCAATTTGCTGAACTGCAATTAAGCTCCCATTAACACCCAGGGTAGTTACGTAGGGACGTAAAAATACGGAAATCGACCGATATTAGTGTCGAATCATAAGTTTTCATCGCCGCTAATTTAATTGGTAGCAGTTATAATCCCATTTAAGACCAAATTCAGCCCCAGCGGTGACAATACCTCTCAGCCCTCCCAGGACGAATGGAAGGGACTGATATCAAAGCGATAAAGAAAAAACCGATATTAGTGTCGCATCCATAATTTGAGAGGTCGCTTAGATAAAGAGTGCCACTCTAGATGCCATGTAAGTTAGCACTTTGAAGAAGGGATGTGCGAAATTGTGACCTGCAAAAATAATTAAAAATGACCAATGTTAGTGTCGAATCCATAGCTTTGGGGATCCCCAAGTTCATTGGGAGCAGTTCTGATGCCCTTTAAGTTCAACTTCCAGTAGGGGTAAGATGCCCCAGCACATCTACTAAGGAGAGTCGAAGGGAGTAACATATACAGTGATTCAAAACGACTGATATTAGTGCAGAGCCCATAGTTTCAGGATCACCAAGATAAATAGCAATATTTCTGATGCCGTTTAAGTCCAAGTCCAATCCAGTAGTCTCCCTGTATTGGGAGGAATAGTGACATGAAGAAAATAATCAAAAACGACTGACATTAGTGTCGAATCCATAGTTTTCGCAGTTCCTAAGTTGATTGTCGACACTCCTGACACCATTGAAGCTTCTACGTTTAGCTTCCATTAGTACCCTGTGTTGGTGGGAATGCGTTGACATATAATAGGAATCAAAAACAGCGATATTAGTGTGAGGTGATGGGAGATGAAAAACCAAATTAATGAGATTAGTGTCGAATTTATAATTTTGGTTCGTCAAGCTATTAATGCCAGGTTCAGGCAGGAACGAGCATTTCAGCTGGATTTTAAATTTACAAGGGCAGCATCGAATGCGTTGCTCGCACACCTCTAAATATTTTAATCTATGTGTACAAATGTATATTCCAGTTTAATATACATTTTCAGTTTTCAGAGGATGTCTGAAGCAAGTTTTACCAAACTTGGTAGACCTATTACTTTCAGTCTAAGAAAAAATAATATTGTGATAATAAGAGAACCCAAGGTATAAAAGTTGGAAGGAGTAACATGTTAAAATACTGTAAAAGAACTGATCGTAGTCTGTTGTTCATAGTTTTCTGGGTCCTTGAAATGAATAGTGATGCCTGCAATGACGTTTACGTCCAAATTTCTTCCCATCTTCAGAAGATGAGGGGCTGGGAGACTGAAAAATAAATTATAAAAAAAATACTGAAATACTTGTCGAATTCGTAGTTTTCGGGGTCGGGAAAACGTTTCTAATAACTTTGGAAGGTAGTTTTTACGCACTTTAAGATGGGCTTTTTAATCATATCAATTTTTTACCATCTCAAGAAATGACCATCTCAACTAGTATATGTATCAAGCCAACCTTCGCAATCGAGAAAAAAATTGTCTAGATGTATGTTTCGTCTTTTAAATGAAGAAAGACCTGTTAAAATTAAGAGATGAAGTTGGTCAGTGAGTCAAATGCATGTTACGATTATGAATTTAAATTTAAATTCATATATAATTATTTCTTTGTTGGGTTACAGATACTTTTCAGTAGAAAATAAGATAATATTTGTAAGTATTGTATCAAGATAAAGTACACCAACGTAAAGGAAAAAGACTGAAATTTTCCATATAGTTTAGCGTTCTGTATAAAATTAACACTCCCATGTAATTAAGCTTACAGTGCAGATGTTATGTCTATTTTTCTCAGAACTTTTTCTCAGCTCGCGCCGTGTGGACATTGTAGTGGACAAACACCGTGCTCGTGGGTTTTCTCGGGGTTCTCCCGTTTGCTCCCACTTTCTTCATTCCACCGTTTCACTCATCTCTCATCATCACCGTCTCCTTAGCCTAACCGGCATAACCGTGTGACGTAAAACTTAGTATTTAATTTCATTTTTTTGATTGCCTTATGCTCTAATCGCTCCATATATTAAACACAAGCTTCAGGAATTATTATAATAGGAAGCAGTGGATATAAAATGCGAAGCACTGTAGTTTTTATTTCTCGATTTGCTTCTCAGTGGTGGACAAACACCGTGTGCATGGGTTTCCTCGGGGTTCTCCCGTTTCCTCCCACTTTCTTCATTCCACCATTTCATTCATTACTCATCATCACCGTCTTCTTTAGCCTTGCTGGCATAACCGTGGGACGCAAAACTCAAAAAAGAAAAGAAGAATATCCATCGTTTTCGATTAATCTTTACAAATCAACTGCCAATTTCCAATGCCCTCCCCATAAAAGAGAATTTTAAAAAAATGCTAGGACATGTTCTATTTATTTTTAATCAAGAGTTAACATACTGAATTTGAGCTCTCTAAGTTGAACGGCTTGTGAGATGTCTCGCAAAAAGTCGGACCTCCACTACCCCCTTAATATATGTACTATAATGAAAACGATACGCGTATGATAAATTCTCGGTTGGAATTGGGGCCTAACTATATACCAAACGTCATTTCATTTGACCTCGCAATTTGATCGCGATGATCACGCAGACATAGTTACTTTCAATTTTTATATAATAATTCATATATTACAGGTGATTCAAAATATATTTTTTTCCAGTAGTTACCTCCTCTAAAACCTCACAGGCTTCATCTTAAAAGCCAAGTAGTAAGTCCTCTTGTTTATATTACAATTGCAAATCTCAAAATCCAAAAGTGCCTGTACTTCTTTTTTCATTAGTAACAAATGAAAAAATGGAAGTATTGAAAGTAAAACGTAGACAAACTCACCAATGTTCAGAAGATTCTGTCTACAATGCACTGAGCAGAATAAATCGGTGGGTCAGTGTGAGTCACGGTTAGTAGTGTTTCATAGTGGGTTATGTCCTGTTGACCCACAATGCACTGACCCACTCACAAATCTTGACCTACTGACCTACTTCATCTCTGATTTTAAAATGTCCTAGTACGTTTACAAGACGAAATATACATCTAGACAGTTTTTTTTTTTTTCGATTGCAAAGGTTGGCTTGATACATATACTAGTTGAAATCGTCATTTCTTTTTACGGTGAGAAACTGAAATGATTAAAAAGCTCATCTTGAAGTGGGTACGAACTACCTTCAAAGTTATTAGAAATGCTTCCCCGAGCCGGAAAACTAAGAAATCGACAAATATTTCAGTAATTTTTTACATTTTATTTTTCAGACCTCTCAGCCGCTCATCCTCTGAAGATGGGAATGAATTTGGATGTAAATAGCATTCGGGGCATTACTATTCATCTCAACAATCCAGAAAGCTATGGACAACACACTACGATCATTCGTTTTACATTATTTTTACATGTCACTCCCTCCAACTTCCATTTCTTGGGTTATCTTACTACCATAATATTTTTTTCTTAGATTGAAAGTAATGTTTTCCACGTATGGTAAAAGTTGCTCCAGACATTCTGGAGTTACTCTGGAATATACATTTATACACATACATTAAAATGTTTAGAGCTGTGCGAGCAACGCCTTCGACGCTGTCCCTGTAAATTCAGAATCCAGCTGATATGCTCGTTCCTGTCCGGTTGTAATCTAATAGCTTGACGAACCCAAATTATAAAATCACTCCACACTAATATTATTTTTAATTCCGTTTATATGTCAACCCTTTCCCACCAACGCTGGGTACTAATGGAAGGTAAACGATGGTATAAGGAGTGTCGACAATCAACTTAGGAACTCCGAAAACTGTGGATTCGGTATGTCAGCCGTTTTTGATTATTTTTCTCATGTCACTGTTCCTCAAAATGCAGGACGACGAATGGATTGAACTTGAACATAAATGGCACCAAAAATGTTGCTATTTTTCTCGGTGATCCCGAAACTATGGACTCTGCAGTAATATCAGTCGTTTTGAATCATTGTATATGTTACTCCCTTCGACTTTCCTTAGTAGATGTGCTAGGGGATCTTACCCCTACTAGAAGTTGAACTTAAATGGCATCAGAACTGCTCGAAATGAACTTGGGGACCCCGAAAGCTACGGATTCAACACTAACATTGGTGATTTTCAATTATTTTTACAACTTTTTAGAGTGGTAATGGGGGATTAACGAACATTGAATTTGGAGAGCCGCTCTTTGTCTAGGCGATCGCCTAAATTATGGATTCGACACTATCAGTCCTTTTTTTAAATCATTTTGATATCAGCCCCTCCCATTCTTCCTAGGAGGGCTAAGGGAGTATTGGCACCGCTGGGGCTGAATTTGACCTTAAATGACATTAGAACTACCGATTAACTTACCGACGCTGAAAACTTACGATTTGATACTAATATCGGTTTATTTCGATATTTTACGTCCCTACGTAACCCTGGATGCTAATGGGAGCTTAATTGAAGTTAAACGTAATTGAAAGTAAAACTATTTACCTAAGAGACACGAAACTATGGATTCGATACTAATATAAATCCTTTTCTATATATATATTTTTATATATATGTATCGCACTTCCTATAGCTAATCCGAAACTACTCTTTTCCAGACTGCTAGAAAAGAAATATGATTAAAATTGCTCTAGACGTTAAAATTATGTTGGAAAACAAACACACACACACACACACACACACATATATATATATATATATATATATATATATATATATATATATATATATATATATACAGGTAAGATAGCGAGAGACTGCGACCTAGTTGATACCACTTGCATATTATAAAGATATTTCACAGTTGAACTCAAACCCTATGTAAAGACTTCCCGTTGTGGCATGCTTCTTAAAGACAATTCCAGTTTCTTCACGTGACGTTTGGGGTTCACGAATTTTTTGTGAGGTTTTGGGGCTGTTTTAGTTTTTTGTCTTGAACCACGATCCAACTTCGGGTATTCTCTGTCTATAGCCTCTGTTTATGCCTAGTAATATATTTCAAGAACGTAAATGACATGATGTAATGAGAATGTTGAAAAGTAACCTCTATATGACAAATAGCTGTAAATAAATACCTACATAACTTATTTATTGCTATTACACGATTGTCTTAGTTTGTAATTAACATTCGCATATGTAATACTGACATTCTGTAAACACATACCTGAGATGTTATATTTTAAACATAGTAATTACTTATGTTCTGCAATGATTATATGAATATATATACAACTGATGTATTTTAATGTAATTATTTTATGAAATTTTTCATGCATTGCGGAAAATGGAATTTCATACAAAAAAGAATTGACCCATATGGGAATTGAACTCAGACCTTACAATTTGAATTCCAAGGTTTACTTCGAGCTAATACGAGCACTCTAGGCTGGCTCCTTCTAACTTGCTTTTCAAGACAATGACATTCAGATCCATTCCAGGTGATGTGTTTGTTCTACTTTCTCTTTGTTTTACAACGCAGGCGAGAATTATGTTTGATGGCATTTCTTCCAGTCCCCTTTTACACTTGTAAAGGTTTCTTTACATATCTAAATATTCTTTTACGTATGGAAAGCTAAATGACAAGCAAGCATGTGCTGACATGAGTGTGCGTTTTCGAAATATTGTATCATTAAATATTTCAATCAATGTTGCTTGTTTCCTATGCTTAGTAAGAAGTCTTATTATTTTTAAAAGAAGAAAAATACATCTGCACAATTTTTCCCGATTACAAAGGTTGGCTTGGAGGTTTGAATCTGGTTCACTTTTTTCGAAGATGGACATTTCCTCAAAACAACAATTAAGAGTGCGGTCTTTTTTATAGAACTGCATGTACGTCTATAAGTTTTTTGGTCGATCCCTTCTGTGGATTAAAAATTGCCAAAAATTCAAATTTCGAAGGCTTTAGACCTATTTTATCCTCCTTGATAAAAGGGAACATGTTGGCTTAGTGGTATAGCGCTAATCTCTGGTGTGGGGGATTCCTGGTTTGATTACCCGCCAAGTAAGTTTATGGTGGACAACATCGTGTCCGGTGTTTCCTCGGGATACTCCCGTTTCTCAGTCCACCAGTTCTTCAGTCATCATTCACTTACCTTAATCGTCATCTCCGTTAGCCGAAAAGACATAATCTTGGGTTGTTAAGCTAAAAGATTTTGTTTCAGTTTCAGTTTGAGACTTTTTTACATTGTATGATTATGTGGAGAGTACAAAGTACAGAGAGTTTTATCCTCTGTCATGGGTACATTTATGCACTTCTCTTTAATTTTGGGGAGCATACACTGAGCCATCTCTTAAATTGGGCAATTGTCAAGAAAAACATATTAGTAAATGTTCTCCAGGATTCGAATTTCTGTTTCTGTAAATTTAGTTGGTACTTCTTATTCCCTTCTCTGGGTAAATATTGCCAAAAATATATTAGAGTAATACACGTAAGTTTTACCACATGTTTGACTATTAATCTAATTTATTCTCTTTGATAGGCTTTGTTCCATTGTATGGTTATATAGATGAGTATAGGGTCTCATTCTCTTCAATAGGACACAGGTGGATTTTAAGTTTGTTTGGTAAATAGGAAATTTAAGAACTGTTCAAAAATAGAAATTGATACGTATCCCTGTAAATTGGGTTGATACACCCTGTATTCTTCCATGAGTAAAAAATTGCAAAGAAGAATTGTGAGCGGTATTTGATTCTTTGGCGGTAAATTTGTGTTACTATGGTGAGGGGTGACTTTGAACAAAAATTGAGGAAGTCTTAGGGTTCAGTATTTGACACAGATTAACCTGTTACAAAAATAATAATAATAATAAAATACTGGTACATTTTGTGTTTAGTACATTTAAGAAAGCAGGTTAATCAGTCAAATACTGAACCTATAGGTATCCTCAATTTTTGTTTAAAGTCATCCGATCGGTCAAAATCATCCCTCACTACAGTAGTGAGGCGGGAAGAACTCACTTTCGTATGAAAGAAAAAATGTCTTCTTGGAAATGTGCAGCAAAAGAACACACATTTCCAAAAAGAAAAGAAAATATTTTTCAATAAAAAATTAAGAAATAAATAAGTTACAGTTGAAAGAAAGAAATCTCCAAAACTTTCATCGCCAAAGTCGCCAAGTCCCTATTTTGGAACCGTAAATGTGAGTACAGTGAAACCTGTCTATGTTGGCCACCATCGGTTCCATTGAAAAGTGGCCAACTTAGACAGGTGGTCAGCTTAGAGAAAATAAGTGTGATTGGTGTATTTTTATAATAGGATATCTAGTATTGCTTGATTGTAAAATTTTAACAAGCAATGGGACGACAGCTTTTTATAAATAATGTATACAGAGTAATCATAAAAATATACAGTACTAGAAAATATTACTGCAGTATGTTTAATATATGTACATACGGCCTTTCTCTTCCTGAAAACTACTCTGGTACACTGAATTATTCAGATTGAGAACACAATAACACAAACAACCGTCAAATAGTAGCGTATGTACGAAGTTTATTGAAATTAATATTATAGCATTCTGAGTTATTCAGATTGAAAACAAGCAAAGCTTAGTTATAATAAATTGAACAATTCAAATGCAGTTTATATGACTTCTTTTCAGTTGTTACTGAATGGCGGTTCATTCTAGACGTATTTCTTTTATTATTTTCGGCACATACGCACATTCTAATATTGTAATTAACTACCTCTTGTTAATGAGCAACAAGTGTTTCCCTCGGAGCAGATGTTTTGAGAAAATCTTAAGGGAATTCATATCTCAAAACCTCCGCTACCTTTTGACAAGTTGTCAGGTGCCAATAGTTGACAATTGAGATGGTTAGTTTTAACCTTGAGAATTTTCCGGAATTACTAAAGCTCCCCACTGATGAAAGGAGCCGATATAGCTAATGATTTTACCAAAACAGACAGGGTAAACAAATACATACAACCATTTCCTGAATTCATGTATATGCTTTTTCTTATTCACATTTATTCACATCTTCCTTCACCACCCCTTTATAGGGTAGTGTTCTGGCCATTGACCTCCAAAAACAAATGATGGGAATCCATGCTCCTTTGTGTCCAATCACAAATACAGAACATCTACCTGTCATACGGGAATACGAAAGAGTTAAGAAAAATAACAAAACGGTATTTTGCATGGCCAAGATACGCAGGTAAATTTATCATTATCATCATAGGATAAACAATGCTTCAGTGTGGCCAACTTCCAAGATAGACAGGTGGCCAACTTACAGAGAAGTAAGTAACGAATGTCTTATGGGGAAATGCAGGTTCAAGACAAACTAGGCCAAGATAAGCAGGGGGCCAACTTAGAGAGGTGGCCAAGTTGACAGGTTTTACTGTACAATATTTTATTCACATTTGTTTCTAAGTGAACTGTTAGAAATAAATGTGAATATAATATTGTACTCCCAGATAAAATATTATCTTTCTAACCCTTCCTGTTGCTCTAGAGAGTAGCACGTACGCTTTTGGGGCATGGTGTTCAGGATTCAATTTCGGTAGAACAAAAAATAAATTTTCTTTTCATTTACTCTAATTAATTACCCGCCATCTTTAGCCTTAGGAGCATAAACGTGGACGTTAATAATTTTATTTCGTGTCAGTAATTTCCAGTGATTTCATCTCAGTCATCAGTTATTGCGATTGTATACGCACTTGTCGTGTATACAAGTGTCTTGTTGCAGTTGGCGCGAATTTTAATGTGGTTGTTCAAAGTCAACTCTTGTTTGTGGTAATTCCTAGTCTACCACTGCTACTACGACAAGTTGTTTCTCTTTAGGTAGTTACCTGCGTGCCACCATCTGACCAGTTCTAGGTTGTAGCCCGTGCCTGTGTTCTGGAACTTGCTTAGCACTGTAATCTTAATAAAGCAATTTTTTTTTCTTTTTATAAGAAGTCTATTACACAAATCAAGTATAGGTAAATGTCTTTAGGAAAGCTGCATTTTTGACATGTTATTCACTAGACAAACTTTCTGTTATTCAGTTTTGATTAGTAGCAGAAGCAAGTGATTTATACTGAAAATTAGCACATTCAGTGCAGAATTAAGTTCATTTTTGATATTAGACATTCGAACTATGGTATACGTAAGTATCGGAAATAGTATAGAATGGCTTTGTCCATATGTTGGCAGATATCAGAGCAAAAACGGTAAGATATATCGAGATCCAGCTTTTTGCAATCGATTCAAAGTCCCATGGATAGGTTCGAACTCCTCCGTTACCTCTGTTCAAACTGGAAGTTGTTCAGATTAGTTACTTCTGATTTCAACGTTTATCGCCATAAAACGTAAACGATAACAGATAGCGAGAAGCGATTTCTTTTAAATGTTTCAGCATATCGAGGCATGACTACCATGACTATTCCGAACACTACAGAAAACGGAAGTGGTTCGAAGTTGATATTTGTACGGTTTCAATACTGATTTCTACAGAGATCACGAGATGTGTTTTTTTGCAATTGATTCAGCGTCCCATGAATAGATTTATCTTGTCCATTAACCCTCTATTCAAACCGGAAATGGTTATAATGAACCATTCGGGTTTCAACATTTATCGCTATGGAATAAACTAGTTACTAGATAGCAACAAGCTGTTTTCTGCAAATGATTCAGCGTCTCAAAGCAACATATCATAACAATGCCGAACATTCTATCAAAACCAGAATTGGTTTAAATTTAAACTACTTCCGGTTTGAATGCTGATTTTCATACAACGAAAAGGGTAAGAGATCGAGATGCGTTTTTTGCAATTAATTCAGCTTCTCAAGAATAGGTTCCGTGTTCTTCATTAACCTTATAATCAAGCCGGAAATGATTGAAACACTTTGTGGTTTCAACATCTATCGTCATAGAAGAAAAAAATTGGTAATATATATAGCAAAAGTCGGTTTTTCTGCAATCGAATCATTGTGTCAAGAGAACATACTATCATAACGCGCAGCACTCCATTAAAACCGAAAGTAGTTGTAATTTACTACTATTACCAGATTCAATAGTGATTTCCGTAGAGCAAAAATTGTAAGGCATATCGAAATGCAGTTTTTCCAATCAAGTGATCTTTGTTCTGTCTTTACCTCTCTGTTCAAACCGGAAGTGATTCAAATAAATTTTCTGTTTCAGTGTTTATCGCCATAGAAACAGTAAGGCATAGCGAGTAATGGCTTTCCGATATGGATTCAGAGCCCGAGTAACAGGGTCTATCTTTGATCTTGTAATCTATTGCAAACAGTAATTATAGATGTATTACTTCAAGTTTGAGTATTGAATTCCTATAGTTTGGAAGTGTACCATAGTTTCAAACTGCAAAACGAAACTCCCTTCTTCTTTCGGATATATTTTACCTTTAGGTTCTTTACTTGAATCTCGTTTTAGAGGTTATAAGCTTTTATAGCTTAAACTCAAAAGCAAATCAAATCAAGCATCTGAAAAGCAATTTCACATGCGTCAATGATCCTTGCATCACTTTTAATAAACCTTTATTCATATGTGTGTCATCAAAATTTACTAGTTTGTGAGATTCTAAAGTTTAATAGAAATGATCGCACGTTGTAGGAGAAATTTGCTTTGGATGTATAATAATTAGGGACAGGAGTTTTTGGCAATTTGAAATTCAACATTTCGCATTTGAAATTAAAAATTTCGTATTTTGTCGCATTCTGAGATATAAAATTTCACATTTTGTCGCTAAATAAAGGATTTTTGCAATGCCTTCTTCTGCGCATTTGTCAAGCCTTCCAACGTCATTTGTCGCTTCGCACTGCTTGGTCCACATTCAACTCTGTTACGTTTATGTTCTGCCGACTTTATATGTTTTTGTACAGTATCTTTCTTTTTCCATTCATTGCATGAGTTACAAAAATTTACACATTAAGGTTTGGATATCACTTACGTGCAAGCATTCACTGACAAATTCATTTGCTCGATCTTGTACCGTCCCCTTTTTATTCATCATTTTTAAAATTATAAATTCTTTTAGCGTGCGTATTCTACAAAAACACAGAAGTGAGAATTTCTGCTCTTTTAACACGACGCTGAATGTTCCACATTTCACATCTATCACCTATGAACTTGAAACGGAAGTTAGTAGGTAATCAGCGTTGCCAGTTGCAAAAGGAAAACTATGCTTCAAAAATTGTACTTTTTATTTCTGTATTTTAACAACTGAAATGTGGAGCGTTTTGCGGCATATTTCGCTCAAAATGCCAGTTATCGCATTTTGTCGCGACTTCAAAGTACCTATTGCCTTACTAAATCTGACGTTGTTTGTTGAAAAACCAACTCTCGATATTGTCAGAAAACTTTCGCGATTTCGCAACTTGCGAAAACCCCTGCCCCTAATAATAATTTATGAGTTGTTGCTATAATCGTGGCAATAAACGTAGATATTGAAATAAGACTATCATGTAAGTTACAGTTGTATTTTTTAACGTATGAGCTGGCAACACTACTTGCACTGGAGTCGGAGAGAACCTGTCTGTTGACCAGGATCACAATAAATATTCTTAGCAATACCTACTGATACACGTTCCAGGGTCGAAATTTTGTTGGAATTATATATTCTTAAAGGTTTGCATTAATGTTGATACTTTTACATTATGTTAATACAATTGTATTAAAACAACTAGACCAGTATAATAGCTAGTTGTCAATACACTTAACGTAGAGGATAAAGAAATATATCTAGAACTAGAACTCCATTCTGTGAACAAATGTATTAATACTAATATTGAAATGCTTGCAGGAAGTGGTTGAACTGGCTGGCTACACTGCCCGAGTAGGGGAAATGCTCGATGTTTTCGAAGAAACTAGCAAAGGAAAATATAAAAAGACAACAATTGCAACTTCGAATAAACAAAGGAAGCATGGTGAGAAAATAACATTAGAATTCAAAGACGGACAACCTGTTATCAAAGGTAAGAGCATTAAATGATAATTTTAATGTAAAACTAATTTAATAGGAAATTTTTAGAGGAAGTTCATACCCAATTACAATTTATTTAAATGACAGAGAACGGAAGAAACATTACAATACGCAATAAAACGATATTAATACAACTTTATATATCAACCTACAGCTCTGTCTAATAACTAACTCTATGGCCTATGGAACCCGGAAGTTCAATGCCGTGTTCACAAAAGCTCTCGACTGATTTCTATCTTAAAAGCCAACTGGATCCATCTTTTACTTTCTATTCATATTTCTATTCTCTGGACTCTAGTATTTTATCATGACCGAAATTAGTGTTTCATCGTTACAAAATATTGCAATCGTAAACGTTTGCAATTTGTTATATAGACGAGTGTTTCTTGACTCTTACTTAGAAGAGCAGTCTTAGGGTAATGGCTTGAGCAGTCGTTTCGTGAGTCAGGGGTCCCGCCGACGAAATTCCGAAATATTTTATGATTTACAAAGTTGATATTTCTGATGTATAATAACATAAAACATAGTCAATTTCTCTCGTTCTTAGAAGTTACAGTTGAAACGACTTCCTTCACAAAGGGAAAACTAACGTGACGTCACAGTCTACACTCTCGATCCTTACTGTCTGAAAACGCCGTGTTTCGCAAACAATTCATGAATACAAAACGGTCATCCTTAAAGTCTAGCATGAGTCAAATTTGTCTGAAACGACATTGTGAAATTGTTTCTACGTTGTTCCACTCCTACTAAAAATAATATTTCCGTTCGTCATTTTCAAACACGTTCCATAAATTCCTTCAACCAAAATTGGTAAATACGAACTATTTTTTGTATATATATTTTGTTAAAATATCAATATAACACAAACATAATCCAATGTCATTTACGCAAAGAAAGGGCGTTACTATGTATCGTGATGAAGATAAATCCTACTAGGTTTCTGTTGAGGCATCCGAAGGTTCGATTTTCATATTATTCGGTAGCTGACACCTTCTTTTCCTTCCAAAGTATCTCTTATCAGGCAATTCATCCTTATAGAGGGTCCAACAAATTTCTTTTGATTCTTCTTAATTTCATTATGCTTATTTGCATTGGAATAGGACGTAATATTTAGGTCTCAAATATTCAGTAAAATAATAATAATAATAATAATAATAATAATAATAATAATAATAATAATAATAGTGGTATTAACAGTTTTAAAGTAGGTCTAAAATTTGGAAAACTTACTTAAATGTAGGGGTTTCGGAGAAGAGTTTCCGTACCTTCAAGATACACCTCTGCAACTACCCACATTTTAAACAAAAGCTTTCCACTAACGTTTGATGTAGAAAGTGTTCTACTGAATGTTTTAAGAAAAATAACTGTAATAGAAATAATTGAATATCACTCAACAGTAAGGTATATAATATACTAATTTTTAGGATATGCAGAGGTAAGTAAAAAAGCTTTGCTAAAAAAATACCTACACAGACCATAATTCAATGAGCTGTAAAATACAAAGTAACAAAAAGCTTATAAGATTCCGTCTACAGAGCAATTGTTACTTAAACAATGGACATGCACTATTTCGAGAATCGTAACAAGACGAGAAATGTTTACGATACTTTTCATCTCGTCTCGATTTTTATCTCTAAAGCGACATGATAATTTGAGTTACTCTTATCCCTTGAGCTACCCTTATGTAAAATGTTAATTCTAATGTTATTTGGTTTGTTTTAGAAACAAGATGAGAAATTTCTCTTCTCGTGGCCAAAATTAAACGAAACAGAAATATTCTTGCCAAATGTCACGTTTCTGCTTGTAACGGTATGACCGGAGCGATAATTAGCTCCTAGCTTTTAATCTCCTGCGAGATAATAAGTATTATTATTACAATAATGATAAGTATTATTATTACTATTATTATTGCTGAAGATTTGGTAGTTCAAGTATTAAAACATCTGAGTATTGAAATATCTGAATATAATAAAAAGTGCGTCATCGTCGATCAATCGCCATCAAAAATCCTAAAGTAAAAAAGTGCCCGACGCGGATTCGAACTAAGAACCTCAAGATTACTGATCCAGTACCTTGACCACTCAACCACGATCACTACGCCGTAAATAAATCGTCTTTAGTCTTGTTACGTTAGGTTTCTTTGCCTCCGGTTGCAAAGTTGTATGTTGTATTTCTTCGTTTCAGAACGTCATTCGAATTTCTTTTATGATGATATAAGTGAATAATCTTCGGCAAAGTTTATATTAATAACTTGAGTTGTTCTTAAACCTTTGGTTCACAAGTTGGTTTCTTCTGCACACGAAACTACAGATATGACATTTAATTCTCATATTTTGCACTTGCTTCCAAAGCAGTCACCATTAAGTTGTAAAGCAATTTTTTCGTCAGGATTCATGAATTTTGTAACAAAACACGTCAAGAAATGAGTTAAATGAAGGATGGAAGAGTTGATAGAGTTGAGTACTGTAAGCTAATGAAAAGCATGTAATAACGTCTCGTATTTGAAAATGTCAGCTACTTTTAATTCACTAACTAGTATTAAATTTGGTTCAAGCTTGAAGATCTGGAATGCACAAACTCAGTGTAGCTAAAAGAAAAACGCAACAAGAATGGGCGAGATTCGAAGGTAGGACCACCAGCAGAAGAATCCCGTTTACTAACCCCTCCTCTAACAAGCCAACGCGTTTTATAAGTTATAAATTTGCATGCAAATGATACCATTATACGTTTGTGCAATCAATGTTTTGCTCTTTTTCTCTTCAAAAACGTAACATGTATACGACGATTCGTTTCGTTTTCCATTAGAGGTTTGAAAGACATGATTTGTGTTTGAGTATAGGATCTTTCGTCTCCTTTAAAAAACAGTTCTAACAAATACAACTCAATTCATACAGCAGAAAAAAAAAACTCGTACTGCCTTAGAAATTATTCCTAAAAGGGCGAAACTGTATCATGCACCCGGCGTAACTAACGGGAGTGTGGTGAGGGAATCCTACAGCGAAAAGGGGCCCACTTAAGTTTCGTAATTCCACTTTGGAGGTTTTTATATAATTTCATACTTTTTCCTCAATGTCTAAAAATGCAGCTACTTTAGCTTTAGATGAAAAAGAAATTGTGAAGGAGCTATAGACTGAAGTCTACTGAAAAAATTTCTCACGCCCTTGCAGCAACAACTTTAGGTTTTCGAACAGTAATGAAGAACAAAATTGATTGAAAGTTTACCTTAGAATGAAATAGCTAAAGATCTAATCTTACATAACTCTCATTGATAGTAATGTTCCGTATTTGTTTAGACGCCTATTCTTTTATAACTTTACCTATGGTGCATGGAGTGCTTAGTTCGATCCCCGCTTGCGCCGAATGAACTTTATTATGAACAAACACTGTGTGCATGAGTTTTCTCGAGTTTCTCCCGTTTTCTCCCACTTCTTTATTCCACGATTTCAGTCATTTCTCAGCATCAGTGTCACCATTAGCGTAATCGGTATAAACGTGGGACGTAAAACAAATATTTCATTTCATTTTTCTTTTATAACTGTATCTCACTTTTCCTGTCACGAGAGCAACATCTAAGCGAGCATTCAGTGATTTAAATCACTAAAACCTATATTCATAGCACAATTGTGCAGATGAAATTGAGCCCTTTGGCAATTCTTACCATGGAAAGCAAAAAAAGGCAATACATTGATATCGAAAAAGTAGTTAACGAATTCCTCTCCGACAAAGATTACCTTACACTTATTTTTCAAATGGTAAATTATAATTATACTTACGTTGGTTGAAATTTCTCCATAGTTATGGGGGCAAGACACTGAAACCACCCCTACCAAGAGGTGAAGATGACATGTAAAAGAAGTCAAATACGAACGATATTAGTGTCGAATTCATGTGCAAAGATGAATAGTGACACTGTGGATGCTGTGTAAGTCCAAATTAAGCCTTGGTTGGCATAGAGTTGACAATGGGAGAGTGACAGACAAAAAGAATCGAAAATATCCTATATTTGTATCGAATGGATAGTTTTCGGAATCACTGAAATAAAACGTGATATTTCAGATGTAGATATGTCCAAGGTTGACCCTCTTGGCATGAGGTCATAGGGGGAACCACTGAAGAATTCAGAAGTGTTCCTTTTTAGTGCGTTTCAATACACTGCGGGTGAAAAGTGATAATGCACAAATACTGATATCACACTCGGAATTATCGGAGATATAACTCCTGGGGAAACATTTTTAACTGCTCGCACTCTAAACTTTTCACTGCCTTGCAGGGCCGTAGACAAGGCTTTTTGAGGGCATGTTTTACTAAAATGTCTAGCATCATCTCTACAATTAGATATAATTTACAGAAAAGTAGTGATTTCGTGGGGCAGGAGCTCTGGATTGCCAAGGAATGCATTCTGTGTATGTCCCTGCTGCTCTGAATTGTCATAAGCTCCTCTTCAAATGTAAGACGTAAAATGTAATTAAGAGACGTATAACATAGAATACAATATATATAGAAAATATGTTATTATAAATAAGAAATACAGTAGAAAATAATTATAAAACATAATTTTGAAGGACAAGCTTTTTTTTTAAACAATCATACTTGAATGTAAAATATACTTTTAAAACAATTTTCCATTTATGGAAGGCTACAAACAAATGAGGAGTGCCATCTAGTAGCCACTATTCATCTCTTCGAATCAGAAAACTATGAATTTGAGCAATATTTTTCGTATTCTATTACTTTTGTTTTTATTTTATATATATATATATATATATATATATATATATATATACTTATAACCCCTTTCCCTCCCTGGAATCTTTTCAGTCTCTTAGCCCCCACAGTAGATTGTTGAGATGGTAATTTATACGTATAGTAAATTCGTTTGAAATTCCTCCAAGAGTCAATGTTGCACTGTACGTTTTTTTCTCAGTCAAACTCTCTAAATATATATATATATAGATACATACATTCCAGTAAGAACTGAATTTTGTATTAACGTCTGCCTGTCGTCCTTGTGCAAACATTCATGATGATATGCCATAGGGAGATGAGTTGCATTAAGGTTGTAAGATTTAATATCAAGTTTGAAACATCGCAAGTTAAAGAAACGCATGTAATAACAAATATCATATTTGAAAATAATTTCGAATTAAACTAGCTGTGACTACATTACTTCAAAATTGAACTTGTGGAATGCACAGTATGAGCGTAGCTCAGAAAGAAAATAATCAATAAGAATGGTCTTGAAGCTCGGACCATCCACGTAAAAGTAACTTACATTAACCATTCACCTAACAGACAATGACGCACAGGGTTTGGCACTACTTTATCAGGTGGTTCTTATCAAATGTAACCTAATTAACACAATAGTAACAAATTTTACTGCCATAAAAAGTGGTCTGAACAAGGAGAAATGCATTATGCACATTGTAACTAAGTTAAAAGAGGTTTATATCCTATCAGAACGGCGCATCTACCAAGTCAACTTTTGGAATATTCCATTAAGTTATCTTTCAACGTAGCTAAAAGAAACGTATGTGCATGAGTACAGAGTTCTCCATAGCAGAATGGATAAAGTCATGGTTCGATAACTACAATGTTCGCGATTCGAAACCCGTCTCGGAAGCTGCAGATTTTTTAAATTCTTAATTCCTCAGTTCTCAAGGTCTTTCTCTCCATTCGTTAATCATCTGATGCTCTCAAAAGTGTTCTCCACCTTAATTCGACAACTACCTAATGTGATCCTCGCAGTTCGAAACTTTCCCTTCTTCTGTTTCATAAAATCACAATTTTCGTCATAATACGAATGCTGTCCGATCATTTTTCCCGAGTTCTAAATCTGTGTATATAAATCATTCCTCTCTGTCTTCATATTTCAATCTCTCTCTGTCTCTCTCTCTCTTTCTCAATGTTGCCCAGGAACTCATATGGCTTGAGATGAAACCTTCGAAACTTGAAACCAAATGTAAGCTCTCTAACTCTGTAGGTTTGTTGCTAAAAGCAGCGTCAGTTTAGATTTTATTCGGGGGGAGGAAGTCTCCGCCAACAGAAATTTTTCATTTTTTTATTAGTTTATTACTATATATTTGCTCAAACAATATGTATTTATGAAGCTCAAGGGAGGGGAAATTACACCCTCCTGTCCTGCCTGTCCTGCAACGCTCTTGGAACATCTGCTTGCAATTACTAAAAAGAAATGAAATGAATCATTGAATAACATTCATTTCTGTCAGTAGATATTCTCGAGCTCTGTGCGTGCATTACAGACTTTAGGAAGCACAAAACTTACTGCCGTTATTGGCAATTTCCATAGATTTCTTAGGGAGCATCTTACTAGCTTGCAGTCTTTAAAGAAGGGAAAGAATGAAACTAAAGGTATTAATGAAGCTATGGGAAGATTGTATGACTTTTTTTAAAAAAAAAAAAAATAGGCTCTTTAAAGATATTTCAGAACAAACGAATGAAAAAGGCTATTTTAGAGCTATAACATTGTAAACTTGATTCGTTTTTTTTTTTTCGTCTGAATGGAAAGAGTGTACTACGTCACACACACTGCTTTAGACAAGGAGAGGTGGAGGAAGGAGGGAGTTGGATTGAAGACAAGAAATATATAATCGATCGAGACATGTATTTCTGGGTTGCATAAGAAAACGGGGCAAGTTTATTATTCATTTGGACTAGAATTTTTGTAACAATTTCTAAGCTGCGGACTGTACAAGGCCTGTGCATTTCGCAGGAATTAGCTTCTTATAGAACTGAACATCGTCAGGAACTGTCGTTTCGAAAGATCATGATCTTTGTTTGCTGCCCAGGAGTCAACGGAAAGCAAAACCCGATCCTTGCACTGCAAACCGGACCACCAGGAAGATTTGCGAATCGCGTTTGGTAATTTTCGCTGATCTATTTGCATATGCTTTCAGATTAGAGTATTCAACGGCCGTGCTCGCTGGGAAATGACCACTGGGCTCCGAAACAAGAACTTACAATGTGTCATCCATTCCAACCATCGGTATAATCATATTTGAATATTGTGCTGGAGGGATTGAACCCATGGCACCAAAGATTGTCTTCTTTCCCTTAATGGCGAGAATTCCGCCAGAACTCTCTATCAAATCTGGACTGATATGCATTAATGATCTATTCTGAAGTGAAAGACTATTTGATTAGCGATGTCTACGGTGGTTCTTTGAATAGCTGTGGCATCAACATCGACTCTCTTGATGCCTCAGCCGATAGCCCGAGAAGACTTAAAGTCGACTGTTTACTAACTTTATGCATATATGCGCGAAACTATTTTGTTTTTTCGTTTGGAGTATTTGACCAGTGACGTCACCTTAGGCAGTTTATATGAACACGCAAACCAGCTAATATTGTGCGTTGTTTATGGTTCCTTTTCGTAGCGTTTTTTTCGTTTATTTTCTTTTCTGTAACAGTACTGTAATATGACTAAAGCATTTTGGTGAAGGGCGATTAATATTTTATTAGTTTTGGCTTCAATATTTTGTAAACCTTGTTATATTAAATGCAAATAAAATTCAATCCTCAGTCTGGTGCTGTAGGTCATTCACACGTGCAAAGAAATTAAGGAAGTCTAATAATAATTTAAAACTGTCCAGTTAAAACATTCTTTTAAATAGGAAATATAAAATTATGTTATGTAGCAATGTATCAAGGAAATAATAACACTTCCTACTTCACGTTATGAAGTAATTCTAAAAATGTAATGGTAACCGGAAGAAAAGACGCTACCAAAAACTAGGAAGAAAAGGTAGGTGGTCAAAAAGAGTAAGAAACTCGAAAGAGTTTTGAAGTGACCATCTGACCAAAAGGATCGACATCTCAAAAATTTTCAATCGTCAGAGTTTGGGTGAGTACAATGTTGGTTACTATTTGATATTACACTTATTATTCGACCTTGTCACCAAATTCGTTTAATTCATATCCTATCTTCAAAATTCATTATGACAGTTATTATAAATTTTAACGTAAGGCCACAGCACCAGATTTGGGTAATTATCTGATCTGATGTCTCTACTTTTATTTCTACAATCAAAACCATCCATCCTAACTAATCGTTTGCTCTACCTAAATTTAATGGTTAAGTTTATTATGAGAAAACTCTTCAAATTGCCCCCATGCTATTATGGTTATTAATACATTGAGTTATGTGTGGATAAAAATTGTGTATGTCAACGTCCGGATTTCGGTCCAATATGTTGGCATATGTTATGGTGGAATAAGCGCCGATTTTTGTGGCTAGCGCCCGTGTTAGAAACATGTTATAGGAGTGAACGTAAATGATAGTGCAATTTTTCGTTTAAAATATAGATATCGATCCCGAAGCCACACATATATGAGTAAGGAATCAAATCATGCAGAGAAAAATTACATGGGATATCAGATTTGTTATTATCCAGGATGGTGCTGATATATATGTTTGAATATGTGCCTACCATTTCCTATAGAGAATTCTGTGGTAACTTACAACAAAGAAATATTACATATACATATAGATACGTTTTGCGTTTATGTTTGAGTTGTTTTTCATATGTTAGGCATTCTTAGGATATCGTATTGCAATGTATTGTAACAGGAAAAGCTTATGTAGACATTAGCGTGTGCGAAGGTTATCTTGAAAAACGAAGTTAGTTTCAGTACAGAAATCACGTTCAAGAATTAAATATTTATTGTTATAAAACTTATGAGCAGACGTAGGGTGAAGTTAAGATCAGACATGGCGACCCCTCCATCTCCCTCCCATAATGTTTCTCAATCTAATTCTCAGTCAGGAACACCCAACCAAAATTCACAACCTATTGTAAATGTGTATAGCAATGCCTTTCCTTTTCCCAAATATGATCCGAAAGAAATGACTATTCAGCAATTCTTTTCTGCATTTGACCATACTATAAAGCTAAACAAATTATCCCCGGATGAGGCTAAAGATTGACAACCTAGCCACTCAGTGCCTATTTGGGGATGCAATAATGAGTGCTACTAGGCGCCCTCCACTCACCATCTAAAATGAGTGGGTAACTTATAACTTAACTAGCGAGAGGTTTATTTGGGGATTTAAACAAATAAATATACTTCCACTTCATTTAACATAAAACACTGTATTTCTAAAATTTGATGACTGAATTGTGAGATTTCTGAATAGTTGCTATAACGGATATTCGGAGTTATTTGCCAGTAAGATATAGTACGACCAAGCATTGAGCTTTGAATTCTGACTCGGAGTCACACATACCTGGTTCAATCTGTTGTTGTCCCACGTCGATCTGGTGTTGAACTCTGCACCTTAAGCTGTCACTCCTTGTTGTTGGACGATGAAAGCTGGCATTGAGGAATGGGCCTCTCAATGTAAATCTCCCTCGAAGTTCTGCGTCGTTATAATCTGTCGAAGTACAACGTACTGTTTTCTCCTATCATCTGGTGGCTAATTCAATGTAACTTGGTTCTCCAGACTCGAACCCAAGTATCTTCAAAATCGAAGACCAATCTCGGCACTCTTAAAACTGACTCTCAAGAGCTGATCCGGTCTCCATGAACTGATCCCATCTCCATAAACTGATCCCAAAACCTTCTCGTCCTGTGGTTTTGTTTGGCTGGGTCCAACTACCATCGTCTGCTGTTTCGTCTGCTGTTGCACGTGTGACCCCGTTTTCACATGGAGAGACAAATTCCTTCCATGTGTCAAAACTCAAAACTGCAACCCTCGACACGTTCTGATTTTCCGATCCTAAGCAATTCTCCGTACATCCGTAATCTCATGAAATTCATACCATCCCACAAATTCATGTTTTTGTACAATTTCCAGAATCTGGCTAATGTGAGGAAAGACACATTTTCAACATTTCCTTCCTACATTGCCAGACACGATACGATGACATTTTTATACAACATTGTTTACAATGAATTGCTGACACAACTGTTAGCGAGATTGTGCAGCTTGCATTAACTTTACACATTCAACATTAAATTCCCATAACCTTTCTTAATAATTTCAAGACATAAACATAACAATAAATTTGAAATATACAAATAATTATTCTCGAAAATCGAGTTCCTCTACATGTCCCCCCTTAAAAATTGGTTGCTCCGCAAACCAAATTCGACGTCGTAAGAGGGCGATTTTCTATAAACACCCTGTACATAATATATATACTGACACCATATTAAAGATAAATATCAACTTAAAATGAAATAAAATATGTATTATTATTCAACATGATTATATAAATATTGATTAATCTTCCTTCACCTAACATTTATTTAAAAATTATATATATATTCGAATTTTTAATCTTTGTATTACTTTTTTTTTTAACATTATAAAATACGACATTTCAAAATGTCATGTCACAAAGTATATCCTCGCGACATCTAACGAGTTTTTGCTAAACTACTTGCACAGCACATTTCGTCAAGAGTGAATGTGCATACACATTTGCAAGTACTCTTGAGCTATCTCCTCTTAGAAACAACGCTTTTACAGTATCAAGTAACCAAAAATTTCCATCACTCTGAATGTTCATACTTGCCAACCAATAAAATTATTGGCCGTATCAGTAATGTTTTAACTCCGTCTCTTTCCACCTTTCCGTGGATGGAACTGTAAAAATAAAACTTGTCACAAAGTTATTAGAACATATGCAATTAACATATTCACATCTGCACTATATAGTTTGAAAATATTAATGTTTTATTTTCATAAAAATTTTATTCACTGATTTTTAATCTGAACAGAAAGAAAATCCTGCAGCAGTGCATTGGAAATCCTGATTCTTCAAGCTACTTAGTAACTGCAAGCTCAACAGTTTTTCAATCAAGCTTTGTCAAGGTTAATTCAACTTCCTGCGTTCTATTCACGCGTCATCGTCGACTGGATAACATCAAGTTCCAATCTTGCGTCGCAATTATTACACTAATAGTTTTAAAACACATTATTTTATATAACGACAATATCACACGATGTACGTAAATGTTTTATCTACGTCAAATGTTTATTGGAATTCACTAACAATGTTCCAATGCGTGACCTCTATTCGTGAAATTGCGTACGGGCTCTTGCACTACGGTAGTGTTACCGACATTCAAAATTCATGCTATTACCTGACCATTACTCTATCTATCTGGCATATCCGTTCGTGAATAAATATTCAAAATGTGATATGTTAAAGTTAAAATGTTATAAAGTGATTAAAACATTTACAAGTGAAAATTATTGATTAATATGTGATCTTACTCTAATGGATATATAATTATTTGGACATTACAAAGGACTATTTAATGGATTAACTATATGGGTAAGTATCAAATTTACACGCGACTATATATATTATTTAAATACTACAATTATTTACTTGACCTAAACCTATAATTATTATTAACCTAACACTTGTTAACTGTATACAAAAATTGATTGTGATTCAGAAAATGATGGATTTTCCATTTCCTAAAAATCCTAAAGGCTTTGGTCGTTAAATACGGCAGCCTGACTTGCCGTATCATCTCAATCAACAATTGGCTACAGTCAACATATTTACAACTATCTATACATGGTTTAACAAAATCTGACGGGTTTTCAAAAATTTAAAATTTAATTCTTCTCCATACCTAAATTTAACAAAATTAACGTAACGTGATTCTCTTTTTTTTTTTCATATCAAAGACGTGACTCTTTTTCTTTTAAATCATTATCATAGACTATTTATTTATTTATTTATTTACTTATTTACCTCACCTACTTTCATTGTTTAGGATGGCCATTCCGCAACAATTACACTAGGTTAACATCTTCTTATTATTATTACTATTCTTCTTAACTTATTATACTATACTTATCTTTATATTAAATTATTAAATTATTACATTATTACATTATTTTAACACTTGCCGACAGGGCCTATAGCTTGTGAGTAGGACAACTATTGAAGAAAGTCTAAAAACTACTTCTTATTTCCAACTCCGAAAGTTCTATATCTTTTCAGGGCTTCTCTTCTGCAGGAAAATCCTCTGCATATCCCCGATAATATTTCTCCATTTTCTTCTTTTCTTGCGCTTTATTCATATATTCTACATTTATATAACTATTTCTTTTATTCTCATGGAGTACTCCTAGCGCTCATCTATGCATACTTAATTATTTATATATATACTCGTCGATGTATGCTTAAATCTCTATTCAATATTTACTTATATCTTATTACTTATTTATTTATTTAACATTATTTACTATTAATTATTATTTCTACCTTCTTCTCTCTCTCCACATTTCATTATTAGCTTATAGTCTATGTTATAGATCTATTGATGTTCTTCTTTTACGTCTTACGTCTATAATTACTTATATTCTAAATCTAATTATCACTAAAATTTCCTTCTTCTCAATACTCACATTCCTAAATCCAACTCTCCTTTCCTCTTTCTTCCTAACTAATACAACTGAATCGATTAATCTAGACTATTTTTACTTTTATACTAGAAGAATATAATTATATTCTATCTCTACTATTAGATGCTCTACTAACATCTCTCTCTCTCTCTTCTGACTATCCTAGAACTCCTAGAATGTCGAATGATTTAATAACTAATTAATTCTAACTTAATTTTAATCTTACTCTAAGGGATTAGCTAAAAATGAAGGATATCTCCACCAAAAAAAAATTTGCACTGCTTTCACGTGATGTGCGAGTCAATTCTGTGTCTCTTTTCAACAATCACGGAAGACTTATGTTGCATTATAAATAAATATTCTCATCGACGTTTGGTAATCACCCAATTTAACTCGAAGAGAATGGGATTTCCTTCCTGATTAGAGTTTCCCCTAATGAAAGGTTTGGCCTAATTAACAGGGTTTCTTAATTTTAAATTTACATCTAGACTAACTCTACTTCAATTGCATCATTCACTTTGCTTTTTTTTTTTTCATTCTTGCCTTCTCTTACATCTAAAATCCTAGCGCAAAACTAATCACATAAAATCATTCATGTTTCTTTTCCTTTGTTTTGCTTTTCTTCTCCATAGTCTTCCTATTTTTATTCTACGTCACTATTTAAAATTATATTAAAACTATATGCCATAAAGACATACTATAATAACCGATTGATAGTCAGATTTTCTTCCAATAATAATAATAATAATACTATAATTACCCATATATCTACGTTCTATATTACTAACACAAAATATCATATAATTAAATTACTATCGTTACTAAATTCTAAATCCTTAATAATTTACTAATAATATATCCTTATCCCATATATATCTAACCAATAATAATACTAATATCTACATAACACTCTTGTAGTTTCTTGACCATCACTAGGCTAATAACCAAGGTGTTCGTTGTTTGAAGAACAACGCAAAAGCTACTAAATCAAGCAATGATTTATCGCTTGCTACTATAATTTGTGCTCTTTTCTCGTATAACGCTACTGTACTCACAAACTCAGAAATCTTTACTGCCTGCGTGCAGTCAAATCTATTTCTAAAATGATCAAGCCATGTATTCACTAGCTCTTGACTAGCACCGCTAGTAAATAACGCACATACTCTATATTTAAGTTGTTCCTCTTTTATTGCGAAAAATATAGCGTTGCGTATTACTGTATTTGTTTCAGCAATACCAGTAATTATGGATAAGAAATGTCTCCTGAATCCCAATTCTACTAACTTATCAACGCTTAAATCCTTCTCAGAAAATTCGATCATGTAATAGTTTTTGTATTGGCGACCCAGAACATTCTCTCTAAATGTCTGTTCTTTGTTTACACTATATGTCGGAAAATATTCCGCAAAATATCTCAAAACTCCTAAATCTAATGAATAGTACCTAGATTTACTAAACATTGTCGCCGGTTTACCATTGTCTTTAAGAACAGGGTAGTGCACCCTATGATTGTTCTTTAGGGACAACATTGTAACTATTACTATTTACTATTAACTGAATAATCAATAGTCTAATCCTAGAATTAATGAAAGTTATATTTAATGTACTGTACAACCACAGGTTCGACTCTGTTGTTCTGCCTGCTTCAACACGGAGCAAATTTTCTGTGCGGCCGTCTCCGTGACCTTGTACCTTCGTGTCAACTCGGGTACACTCGTGCGTAATCGCTTGAGCGACTCTCGTCCTCCGTTCAACACAACCTGCTTGATACATGCATCTGTTCTGTGTGTCCAGAACATAAATACAACGAAATTATTTCACTTTCTTTTCTCTTAATATTATTGTTGTAATCTCTTAATATTATTACTGTATTTGTCACTCTTATTAACCTTATTATTACAACACACACTAGCATTTAGTTACTATGTTTAATAAACGTAATTCGTTGTTTAATGTAACTGATACACTTTTCTGTCATTCAATCAAGAATCGAACTCAGTAGTCGACGCACTTGTTTTACCATTAAGCTGTATTGAAGCGAGGGTGGGATGGGTGGGTTTCATTAACAATTATCTTAGTTACTACTTTTAACATTATTTACCATCGAGAGTGATTTTAAATTTACTATACGCACATAATTCACCATGGGTGGGACGGGAGGGATTTAAATTTACTATTGTTTATTACCATGTTAATCTAATTACTTTTTTTCCGTGTGATAACTCAAAATGAGATTATACAAATTCATAAAAACTGTAATTCTGCACTATTAAACGGGAGGGAAGGGTGGGAATTAATTTTCTATTATTTCTAACTGAGATTGATCCCAGCTCTACACCATGACAACCTAGTCACTCAGTGCCTATTTGGGGATGCAATAATGAGTGCTACTAGGCGCCCTCCACTCACCATCTAAAATGAGTGGGTAACTTATAACTTAACTAGCGAGAGGTTTATTTGGGGATTTAAACAAATAAATATACTTCCACTTCATTTAACATAAAACACTGTATTTCTAAAATTTGATGACTGAATTGTGAGATTTCTGAATAGTTGCTATAACGGATATTCGGAGTTATTTGCCAGTAAGATATAGTACGACCAAGCATTGAGCTTTGAATTCTGACTCGGAGTCACACATACCTGGTTCAATCTGTTGTTGTCCCACGTCGATCTGGTGTTGAACTCTGCACCTTAAGCTGTCACTCCTTGTTGTTGGACGATGAAAGCTGGCATTGAGGAATGGGCCTCTCAATGTAAATCTCCCTCGAAGTTCTGCGTCGTTATAATCTGTCGAAGTACAACGTACTGTTTTCTCCTATCATCTGGTGGCTAATTCAATGTAACTTGGTTCTCCAGACTCGAACCCAAGTATCTTCAAAATCGAAGACCAATCTCGGCACTCTTAAAACTGACTCTCAAGAGCTGATCCGGTCTCCATGAACTGATCCCATCTCCATAAACTGATCCCAAAACCTTCTCGTCCTGTGGTTTTGTTTGGCTGGGTCCAACTACCATCGTCTGCTGTTTCGTCTGCTGTTGCACGTGTGACCCCGTTTTCACATGGAGAGACAAATTCCTTCCATGTGTCAAAACTCAAAACTGCAACCCTCGACACGTTCTGATTTTCCGATCCTAAGCAATTCTCCGTACATCCGTAATCTCATGAAATTCATACCATCCCACAAATTCATGTTTTTGTACAATTTCCAGAATCTGGCTAATGTGAGGAAAGACACATTTTCAACATTTCCTTCCTACATTGCCAGACACGATACGATGACATTTTTATACAACATTGTTTACAATGAATTGCTGACACAACTGTTAGCGAGATTGTGCAGCTTGCATTAACTTTACACATTCAACATTAAATTCCCATAACCTTTCTTAATAATTTCAAGACATAAACATAACAATAAATTTGAAATATACAAATAATTATTCTCGAAAATCGAGTTCCTCTACAAGATTTAGTAATAACGTGTTTTTCAGGAAAAGATAAAGAAAGATTATATGTTTTTATAAATAGGAAGCAGTTAAATTGTAAGTCATATGACACATTTAAGGAAGAGGTAAAAAAGTGTTTTAAAACACCGAAAGAGACTGTAGATATCTTTGCTAAAATTCAAAATAGAATTCCAAAGGAACATGAGTCGGTACAGAGTTACATATACGATGTATTAGCACTAATAGAGAAAGGAGCACCTACATTAAAGGAAGCCCAGATTATTTCTATTTTGACAAACGGTTTGAGGCCATACTTTTTAGAAAGAGTAGGTGTGCAGCAATTTAATTCATTGGATGAGTTTATTCAAGCCTTGAATAATCTCGAAACGAATAGGTATAGGGCGAAAAATAGGAAGAAACACGAGCTTCATGCTAGACTAAATTCATCAATGAAAAAGGAGTTGCGTAAATTGGGAAAATTGCGTAAATATATGTCGTCGGATTCTGAAACATCATCAGAATCACGTAAGGCCGAATTATTCGAGTCAGATGAAGATGAAGATAATATAGTTTTGCGTCAAAATAGAAGATCGCGTAATAATATAAGATCTAGTTCGCAGGTTGCGAGAGTGACCAAACAGGACGACAATAAATTTGAAACTAGTGGATCGGAACGGAATAACAAAGAACATGACAAAATATCGCAGGCAGTGGAGAATGTCCAGAAACAACTAGAACAATTAACGTTGAAAATGGAAAATTTTGAGGATACACAAAAACAATGTGAGGAAACTAATGTGCAGATAACACAGGGAAACAATTCTGCGAAACAAAATTTTAATCAGAACAACAGAGGTTTCCATAGAGGAAATTTTCGTGGAAATTTCAGAAGAAATTCGAGAAATTATAGACAAAATAATTATCAGTCACAAAATAGTGTTGGAACATGTTCATATAGAGGCAAAGCTTTTAGGGGTAAAAATAATTTTAAAAGTAGAGGTCGAAATAATTACTATCCACAACGGTCATTTGTACCCCAGATGTATCAAATTTGGCAGTTACCAGTAGTTAATGATCCAAATTGTATGTCACAGGGAAATCTGTGCATTCAACAAATGGTACCAGTACAACAAAGCTTTCCCCAATATGTAGTTCCTACTTATCAAAATATGCAGGGTTCAAACGCAAATGCATCTCAAACGCAAGGTTTAAACTGAGTTCATCCGTGCATGACGGCGGTGCATGTTCGGAGAATAACAAAGTCCAGCCTAATAATCAAAACCGTCAACAGAAAGATAATCTATTCACATATAACGAATGACGTAAAAATGCTAGAAAATCGAAAAAGGAATTCATTCAAGTTCCTTTAAATATAGAAAATGAAATAGCTAAGTTTCCCATAGACATAATTTCCAAGACATAATTCCCATAATTATAAAATATATGGCAATTGTTCCTTTTTGCATTAATGGAAGAACTTTTCACCACAAGTTTCGTGTCTTGGAGCATTTTAAATCGAAAGTATTAATAGGAAACGATTTTTTAATATTTCACCAAGCTAACTTGTGTCTAGGAAAGAATCTTCTAACGTTAACTAGGTTTGGGTTACCACCCAAGAATGCAGAAATTGATGTAAATAAGGAGCAAACTGTGTCGAATTTCGTATTCCTTTTGGTTGAGGAAGCTCTTGCACCTAAATTTGTTGTAAAGAAGAGATCTATGCTACCAGCGAGATCTAAGGTTATCGTTCCACTAACATTAAAACAATCTAGGTCACATAAAGAAATTGTTCTTGAACCGAATCAAGAATTACCAGAAAGGTTAGGACTTTTAATTCCGAGAGCTCTTGTGTCAGATAAGTCTCCAGTTATTGAAATAATAAATCCATTAGCACATAAGGTAGTATTAAATACTAATCTTATAGTTGGTAAGGCAGAAGACGTATATATTCAACCGACAGATGTTATTACCGCATTAGAAGATGACGATTACATAAATTACGAATTTTTGGAACAAGGTCAAAGGTTATTTGATGCTTCAAAATTGAAAATAGGAGAAAAAGCTAGTCCGGAATATAAACAAAAAGTAATAGATCTATGTTGGGAATTTACCGATATTTTTACCTGGAATCCAAATAAATTAGGCCGTGCGAGAGGATATCAATAGAGGGTGCAACTAAAGCCAGAGTTACCTACCTCTCGTAAACAATATCAAATACCGAAAGCCTTGTAATCAGAAGTGCGTGAATACATGAATACTTTAATTCAGCAACGTGTTGTGGAAAGGTCTAATTCTCCTTTTAATTCGCCAGTATTATTTTTGAGAAAACATCGGGAAAGTTGATTAAAATAGCTGATATGCGACTGTTGAATTCAAAAGTGGTTCATCATTCCTTGGCTTTACCACCTATACATGATATAATTTCTTCCATGGCTGGACATGTTTGGTATGTAAATTTGGACGTCTCTTCGGCATATTTTAACATAGAATTAACACCAGATTCTCGTCCATGTTTTGCTTTTTCTCTACCGTTACTTGGGACTTTTCAGTATTGTGTTACTCCCCAAGGATTTGTAAATAGTGGTGCTGTGTACAATAGATTGTCTATGGTGTTGGCTAACCTCCATCCAGAAAACATAGCCTGTTATGTAGACGATTTGTACATTTTTGCCAACTCACAGGAACGAATTATTGAGATTTTAAGAGATCTCTTTAAACGTCTTAGAAAACCAGGACTTAGAATTTCAGTAGAAAAATCTCAATTTTTAATTCAAGAAATTTTAGTGCCCGGACACAAAGTGTCACGTTATGGCTACCAAATCTCAGATCGGCTGTTAAAAGCAATTGAAACTTATCCTGTCCCGAAATCGACGAAGAAAGTTAGATCGTTCCTCGGTTTGTGCAATTTTGTAAGGAAATTTTTACCTAATTACGCGGAAGTAGTACAAAATTTACAAAAGTTATTAAAAAAGGGCGTGAAATTTAGTTGGGACTCTACTCACCAACAGGCATTTGAGACGTTAAAGAAGAAACTTTTGGAAGCACCAATACTAGCTCCTTACCGGCCAGACAAACCTTTGTGTTTATGGACAGATGCATCCAAAATCGGAATTTCTGCAATGTGTACGCAGTGTAAGAATCAAATGTCTATACAACATGACACTATTTTGGTAATACAATTGGCTCTTCATGAATTAAAGAAGGACATGTTTGAACAATATTGTAACCATCTGTCCTCTGATGCTTGGTTATTAGCTAAACAAGCTTACGAAGCTTCAAAAGATGAAACCTTACGTACTTTTAGAGATGTGCTATCAAATAAATTAACTTTTCGAATTCTAAATTCTATTCATGCTAAAGAACTTATTGCTAATCATTCTTTACTCAAGTATAGTGTGTTTCAAAAAGACTTAGGTTTATTTTATGCTATTACGAAAACGCTTCTTTTAGAGTATAATCCCAACATTCATACGCTATCTGTTTTATTAGACATTCCATTAATTCTTCCACAAAACATAAATCCTTTATACAAAGTAACCAATTTGGGTTATTTATCACAAAATCGTATTGTTTCCTTCAAACTTCCAGAACATGTATACTTATACCAAGATTCTCTTCACTTAATAGAAAAAGATCAGTGCCATTGAATTTCTTTCTTGTTTCTTTGCTACACTAATCAAATGTCGATCTTACCTAAAGCGAAATGTTTATCAAACTTGTTGTTTCATAATTCTACAGAATTTTATGAAATGCAAACCAGGGAAACAAATGCTAAGTTTTATTTTCAAGCATACTCCTTTGGGAATAATTCTCTCCACAAATGTAAATGGTCACCTAATTAAAAGGATACACGGAAAATCAGCCTATAGCAGTGTCAACGTCAATTATGAAAATGCTTCACTTTTCGTGTACGAAGATTTTGAGTCCATAACAATAGCCGATCAAATTCTTGATTCACGACGCATTTTAAATTTAACTCACAAAATTTTAATGCCTAACATCACTTATCCTCCATTTTCTCCTCATATGGATACTTTTTCGAATAAGTTGGAATCTTTAGCGCAGCAAATAGAAAATATAACTGTAAATGCCTACACTCCGTCTACAAATTTCTAATGACCCAATGTCATTGCTATTAATAATATCTATTACAAGTGCTGTACTGTCACCTCTCATTATCATATTTTTATCTATAAAATTATTTAAAATTAATAGGGAGTTATCGAATATAAATACGAAATTACATTTACATAATGAAGAAACTTTAAATGATTTTAAGCACGTGCAAACGAATAGTGTATGAAATGTTTCCTTATACGAAAAATATTATTGCAACATGATGATAGAAACCCAGGTTATATTACTGAAGTAATCAAATAATAGTCATAACATGATTTGCAAAGCAAATCCAAAGACAGACTATTATTTTCTTTGAAAGAAAAATCCCAGTTTTGAATATCAATTTCTTGCAAAGCGAAACGAAGACATCAAACTGGACAAAAAAAAAGGTGGTACACAAAAAGGTATTCGCAAAGCGAATTTTTGGAAATGTGTATGCGCATATGAAACAAATATATATTGTGTCTTATGTAATTATAAATCTATTCATTAAACTCCCATACTAAAATTATATAGTATTTTCTTCTGTTTTCCTTTATAGGCAAATAATCATGAACTTCGCCATATTCTAAATAATTATATTCACTGTCATTTTTATCTTAATTTTCCTTATGTTAGCCATTTTTATTTACTTTCAATGCAGAAAATCTTCAGAAAATGTAATTCAACAGCCACAGCAGAAAATTTGTTCTATTCAAATCCCATCTTTACCTCAACTAGACCCTGTATATGAGGATATCTACTACGAAAATGAGCAAAATCTAAACATTCCTAATTTCTCTTCAGATAATATCTTTCTGCGCGTTCATGGTTTAAATTACATAGTTACTTATTCCAATTATACTTCAAATATTTCTCCTTAAGTCGAATTTGTGTCGTGACAATAAGACCAGCATGCATGTACTCTAAAACCCCAAGAGTTTTGTAATTACAAATCACCAACCATTGACTGTAAAGAATATATTCAAGACGGCTATGTCGACATACCATATGCTAATAAATAATCATTCTCTACATCAAGACGATATTAATTACTAAATTCCACCAATATATTTTCCATGGACACTAAAATTTCAACAAGTGCAATGGAAGAGGACACATCTTGGATTCCTGCCATATCCACTGGAAATAGGATGAACCAGAAAATACTCGTCTCAACCCCCCCCCCCAAATCTATATGTGAAAGTGAAAAGTGATAAGTGATTATGTGTGAAATAAGGTCTTATCAATAGTGAAAATGTTATATATATAATTACGTAAATAGTGTGGTGATTTTAGTGCATATTTAATTTTTAGTAAAAAGAAAAGTGAGAGTGAATTCACGAATAGTTATGGTGATGGATATAATTATAATTATCTTCATGTTACTTATATACATATATTCACAATTATTTAGTGTAGTGCAGTTGCGAACATTAGTGCAATTCACATAACATAAAATCAGTGTTTATATAAAAAAAACGAGTGAATTTTGTTTTATATAATGATATAAAGACATACTTACCAATATATCAGCGAATAAATCTTGAAAACACATAAAATTTACTTCATCACAGAACATAAACAATGTAAAACTGACATATATTCTGTTTTGCTGTGTGGAGATTGTTTTCTTTACATGTGACATTGCAAGGACGCAGGCATATTCTTGACTGTATTACTGACCTTGTAATATGCAAACGTAATCATAACGACTTCTTTTCTATGTTTGATATGATTATCTTGGACTAAGCAGTCTTTTGTAACTCATTCATTTCAGCTTGCTACAAACTGATTTTTATTTTATCAAAATGTCTTATACATATATTCAATTTATTTAGTGTTTGGTGTTACCTTGATTTTTAAATATTTATATCGACATCGGAGATGCCGAATATCCAAGCGGGGAGGAATGTAATATGACTAAAGCATTTTGGTGAAGGGCGATTAATATTTTATTGGTTTTGGCTTCAATATTTTGTAAACCTTGTTATATTAAATGCAAATAAAATTCAATCCCCAGTCTGGTGCTGTAGGTCATTCACACGTGCAAAGAAATTAAGGAAGTCTCATAATAATTTAAAACTATGTCCAGTTAAAACATTCTTTTAAATAGGAAATATAAAATTATGTTATGTAGCAATGTATCAAGGAAATAATAACACTTCCTACTTCACGTTATGAAGTAATTCTAAAAATGTGTAATGGTAAGCGGAAGAAAAGATGCTACCAAAAACTAAGAAGAAAAGGTAGGTGGTCAAAAAGAGTAGGGAACTCGATAGAGTTTTGAAGTGACCATCTGACCAAAAGGATCGACATCTCAAAAATTTTCAATCGTCAGAGTTTGGGTGAGTACAATGTTGGTTACTATTTGATATTACACTTATTATTCGACCTTGTCACCAAATTCGTTTAATTCATATCCTATCTTCAAAATTCATTATGACAGTTATTATAAATTTTAACGTAAGGCCACAGCACCAGATTTGGGTAATTATCTGATCTGATATCTCTACTTTTATTTCTACAATCAAAACCATCCATCCTAACTAATCGTTTGCTCTACCTAAATTTAATGGTTAAGTTTATTATGAGAAAACTCTTCAAATTGCCCCCATGCTATTATGGTTATTAATACATTGAGTTATGTGTGGATAAAAATTGTGTATGTCAACGTCCGGATTTCGGTCCAATATGTTGGCATATGTTAGTACAGTCACCAGAAGTTTTCCTTAAATTTTAAATCCTCTCCCTGCTTGTATCCCCCTTTCGTATATGCATTCTATCATCACACCACTTTCACAACCAGCGCTGCGAGCGCTATGGGCACAGAAGGGAAGATCGGGGACAGCAGAGCGGAAGACCTGCGGTCTCCCGACGTTCAAAACAAAATTTAAATGTGCAGTTTTAGCTGTTTTCACAAACTTCAAGTAATGTGACGCTTTAAACAGAATCAAATAATAAGCTTTTGCAATGGAAAACTGAAGGATCTAGCTCATATTCGTTTGTTTAATATATAACTTATTCCCTCAATCAGTTATTTGCATTTCCTTTTATCTTACTTTCTTACAATAAAAATAAAATGATGGAACAACCAAAATTACGGCTTTCCGAGATCGACCGTAGGAGATGAGAGATTTAGAACCTTTCCCCAAAGACTCTTAGATTAACGCTCGATAAAATTGTATTTCAACGTATTTTGAAGTATTTTTATTTAATACGTATAATCTCCGATTTTTGTTTCTGGTACGGTTTTCCTGCCCAAATAACCTGAATATTTGTAGGAAATACGAATACCTTATGACATTGCTACAGTGGTAAAATCTTACCTGCTGTATTATGAGAAATTGAAGGCAAGTTTGGAACTAGTTTTCCTACTTCAACATTTCCTTACAACATTGAAAATATATGAGGTGGGTCGCGACGTGTGAAATTTTACTTTGGGGTTCGTAGGGAAATGACTTTTTGCTTTAATCTTCGCAGAAATTGACAAAAAGGCAACGTAAGAAGATACTGTAAATCAACAGGGGATAAAGTATAATCATTCCGAAATAAAATAAATAAATAAAAATAAAAAATAAAAAAAATTCTAAGTAGAATACGTTTCACTAGAGGTTCTGCTTCTTTGAAGATGAACATTCGATGTTCTTAAATCATACGTTGAATTCAAAGAACAAAAATAAATATATTTGAAGAAATGGAAATAAAAGTAGAAAAGAAACACCAATTAAAACATTAAACATTCTTTACTGCTTAGGAAACTGTTCATTTTGTAGGAATACGCTTCACATTTTCTCCAAGTATTGACAGCAACGAAGGTAAATTATTTGTATGATCAAATGATTTCCCACGACAAGGCAAGAGAATTGTCCAATACTTTACGGTTTATGTGTACTGTTGATAGGTGAACAGAATAGCGAGGGGTTTAAGGCATAACGCTTATAATCTCACGGACGTAGATTCGAGTCCCCATTAAGGTAGAAATTTTAGTTTTCTTTATATAATGAAGCAGTTTTCTGCGACTTACAAAATGGAAGGTAGAGTATCGGAGGTGATAGAATACTAGGTAAAACGAAACACATGGATGTTTCATGACATCAGTCTTGAATCAAACTAGTCCTTATAAACAACACTTTCCATTGCATGGTGTGAGCATTAGTAATACATTCGATTCAAGCGGAGTGTGGGCAATTACCGTTATTTAAAAAAAAAGTATATTTTCTTTACGCTCTTAGGAACATCATTTTGCAGGTTAGAACATATTTCTTAATTTCTTCATATAAACTGTATACTAAATTATGTTATCTTTCGCTGCTGGTGTTCAGAGAATTAAGAGAAAAAATACTTCCGTTTCCATCTTACTGGCAACATTTCTGTGATTGTAAGTGAATTCTACACTTTGAACTAAACTTCGAAGTGTACAATTGCAGAAATGTTGCCACTGAGATGGAAACTGAAGTACTTTTACTTCTACACTTCGAATACTTTAAACTACATTCAGTGTTCGAAATGCAATATATGTCAGGAATTCACTACTTGTTGACTTAAGTGTTATCGACGATTACTGATGTTTAAAGTTTTCCCAAGACAAACTTACCTAATTTAATAGTGTCGCCACGAGATGAGATGAGCTTATAGACTCTCTCCTCTGGTTTCTTACAAACGCGTCTCGTCTCGCAATTTCCGCTCGATATCGAGACGTTACGCGAGAAATATCTTGTCTCGTGACAGCACTAGTGATCCCACAAGACGAGACGAGACAGTATAAAATCTCGCTTCCTCTCGTTTTGTGAAAATGCTGTCTCGTCCCGAAAATTATATTACTGTATCATCTCGAAGTATCATAACTAATTAAATGGCTTATACAGCTTTCATTTCAATAAATGTTTAGAGAAAATTAAACGTTTAATACGCAAGTCTGTTGTGAAACAAGTAGATACAGGGGAAAGTACCATAATGAATTTAATTAGGTAGTGATGCCACGAGACGAGACAATAATATGATTTTGATGACGATAAGTAATGTGAAAATTAATTATAAAATTCCCTAAGTTACTGCTTTTAAAAATTATAATTTAGTCGAAAGCATTCTTTAAGCACCAGTGAGTATACAAAAATTATTCCGAAATATATGCAAACAAAGCAATTTCTCTTACTTTGATATTATGCTGAGTTTTAAACATATGTTGTAGTTTATTTTTTTCTAAGATACAGGAAACAAAATAAACAATTATAATAGTAGAAAAATTTCTGGCTGCAGGGCTTGAACCGCCTTCAACCATATTTATTGATTGATTTTATGCTCTCGCGCTTGCCTGATACGTCTGTTCGACTACAAAACATGGTTTCCATTATGATAATGGTCGAACTCATCCCTGTTGATAAATAATTTCTACAGTTTGCTTTATTTATATGGAGTCTGGAGATATGAAACATGTTAGAAATGTTTTATTAAATATTTGACAGAAATATTTCATTGATTCATTTCCACAAACAAAATATGTAACCAAATATTTCTAAAATTTCTTATATCCATGCAGATATAAGAAATACAGATATAACATGCAAATTCCATATAAATAAAGAAAACAATGGAAATTATCTATAAAAATAAAGATGATCAGAAAAATGGAAACACCTGAACGAAATTGCAACTTACCAGATTAATATGTTGTCGGGCCACCTTTCGCCTTCAGAACAGCCTTGATGCGACGTGGGATGGAGGCATAGAGGTCGTGAATGGTAGCAAGTGGAATTTTACACCATTCCTCGTGCAGGGCATCGGCCAGTTCTGTGAGAGAGGATGGAGGTGGAAATCGTCGCCAGAGTCGTGTTTCCAAGACGGACCACAGATGTTCAATTATGTTGAGATCTGGGGATTGGGCGGGCCAGGGGCAGGGTTTGAAAAAACCCGTTTTTTTTTTTAAAAAAAAAAGCCCAACCCACCTGGACCCATGTGGGTTTTTTCGGGTATTTTCGGGTTTAATTGGGTTTTTTCGAAATATTTCAATGTTTTTGGGATAAAAATGTTAAAATGTGATTTATATTTCAAGATTATCATAGTCACAACTTGTCACAATTGTCACAACAATTTTCTATTCACTGCAGTTTTGAAAAAAAAAGGCCGCCGTTTTGAAATTTTACGTTGGATTGCTGCCAAAGTATATACAGTTAATTTAGAGTGTCTCGTGCTTCTACTCTGAACATGTCAACTTAAAAGATAAAAAAAATGCACTTTGTACCGTAGATATCCGTTATTTTGAAAAAAGAATGACCGCCTTTTACGTTGGTATGGCCGAAATTTTACGTCATGGCCGCCATGGCCGAAATTTTACGTTGGTATGCCGCCAACAGGAAATTTAGTGTGTCTCGTGCTTGTACCCTGAAAATTTAAACTTAAAAGACCGAAAGTGATACCCTGGAGTATGTGTGGTACCGGCAGACGAACTAAAAAATGTAGATCGAATCACCCCAGGAACCTCAGTGACGTTTGCCAAATATGAACACCAAATACATTAATATAAAACAAAGATATATAATTCGTATTTTATAAAATAAATGTTTCAAAATGTCTTATACGACATGAATATTTTCGAGAGTAAAATAAATAGTTTTATTGTTGGAGTCATGGGCGGCGATTAGGGGGCAGTTCCCCCCACTTTTTTGAAATTACCCATTAATGTATATAGTTTCATTTGGAAATATAAAATTTTGTATGTATATACATATTCATAGAATAAAACTGATGCCATAAAATATTTGTCGTTCCATGAGTACGTATTGGTTATCTTCCCGTGGAATTAAGAAAGCTACAGGAATTGCGTTTGAACTGCCACTAAAAATGGCCCAAAAATTAACCTACTGGAGAGCCACAATTCGAGCGTATTTTCATTTCTTACGAGGGCTCGATATGTTAGTCAGCCGCTCTGGAACAAATTGAGATAAATTTTCGCAAAAAAAGAAGTTCTTTACAAGTTATTCTTTAATTGCACATAATCACAGTTCCTAAAATGTATTTTCTTCTTTCTAAAAATAAGGAATATTTTGATTTGATTTTTTTTTCAGTTTAACATCCTGTCCAGTAGCGAAGTTATATGAGACGTGGACTTAATGATCAACGTGAGTCCGAACCACGTGACCTCTCCCCGAGAATCGAGCCCGGGTCTCCCACATCAAAGGCGCGTACGCTAACCGCTTAGCTACGAAGGAGCTCAGTAAGGAATATTAATTCTGCAGTGTAATATACGAGTTTAGGTTTATTGGTGTACATATACAGTTTTGTATATACAATTAAATTTAGTGAATTCAGCTTGCTTCTAGGTTTTAGGATTATTTTGTATAACTGAAATGTGGAGTGACTCTAAATATTGCTGAGTTTTGATATATTCCAAGAAAGTGAAAACTATACTTAATGGCAGCGAACATGTTTCGGGAAGCTGCAAAAGTATTTCTTTAAATGTCGTAGCATATGCTTGTAGTATTCACTGTCATTCTAAGAGTAATAACACATATAATAGCGTGTGTGGAATTAAAAATATAAGTTGTTCATTAATTTCCAGTTTTAATATAACTTTTGCAAAACAAGCCTCATTATTCATTACTATGAATATTTGATTAATATTATCTTTTCTGTTTATTTGTTTTGTAAATTTGTTATTAAATAGGACCCTAATCTGATCACACAATTTTCCAGACAGATATTCATGAGCAAGGAATCAAATCTCTTCATACTAGCCCTTTGTGGTACAAAGGGCTAGTATCTACTTGCGTTGCTCTTGTCAATTTACTTAATAAATATGAAACATGATATACGGTATTTTAACTGAAAAAGACAGTATCCTAATAGTTATACAACATTTCGTCAAACAGTGTTACAAGCAATCAGGAAAACTAACATTGATATCAAATATTCAGATCATGTTTTGCCCCCCCCCCCCCACCCACCCACACACACAAACTTTTAACGTCCAACCGCCACCACTGGTTGGAGTTCACTTCCGATACTTTGTGCGTTCAATTACGGGAATTTCCCGAGCACTTGTTGCAAGACGGCTCTTTCCAGAAAATTAATTTAAAATAATTAACAGAGACATAATTCATATTTTATAAAGTAAATATTTCAAAATGTCTTAAATGAAATTCAATATCTTCCAGCCTAAAATAAATAGTGTTATTGTTGAATTGTTCAGTTGCGACGCTTTGTGCGTTGAATTGCGGGAATTTCCCGAGCACTTCTTTCGCGACTTTTTTTTTTTCTCTCGAAAATGCAGCTTTTTCTTGGTGACATCGAAACTTCCACTAGTAAGGAAGTTTGAATTCAGCATTTGAAATAGTAAGTTACGTAATCTTCGAAAGTCCGAGCATTAAGCTCATTAAATTTGACAAGAATTTTTACCCTATTGCAGGTGTTGATTCTGCAGAATGCTTATTTGAAGAGTAGCAACAAGGTGACCAGACGTCCCTTATTTTCAACCATTTCTTCTGACTCTCAAACGGGACGCCTAAATGTCCCGTTTTTAAGCAAACATGACCCAGGTGTCCCGTAATTATTCATTCATTTATTTCGTCTTTTTAGTCATACATATTGCACGATTACGTGCGTATGAATAAGACTCGTCAAGGGTACAAATATATAAAATACGTAGTAATGACAAATACATACCCATTGAATTAAACTACTATGCTACATCTACGATATAAAAGCAGTACATAACAATATATATTTCCAAAACTGTCAATAGACAATTGAATTAAACTACTATGCTACCCAAAACTATCAATAGACAAATTCACTTACATATCTAAAAATTCGTTTACAGAATAAAAACAGTGCTGCAACAGATAAGTTTTCATTAACCTCTTGAACTCTCCTTTTTGTTCTGTCCTTCGAATATTCTGAGGAAGTTTATTGTACAATATAGTACCCATAAACATTGGATTCCTTTCGTATAACTTAGTGAAGTGCTGTTTGCTGGGGATTTTATCCTTACGCCTGGTATCATATTTATGTGTTGATGGTGTGTTAAATAAGTCAATGTTGTTTTTGACAAAGAGCAGCAGTCGAAATATGTACAGAGAGGGTAACGGCAAAATTTTAAATTCCTTAAATATTGGCCTACATGGGTCGTTTATTTTGGCCCCTGCTATAGTTCTTAAAAGCCTTTCTTGAATTACAAACAGCATATTACCTTTTCGAGAATTTCCCCAGAAGATTATGCCATATGTAAGTAAAGACTGAAAGAGCCCGAAATATAAATTACGAATCGTGTCGAGTTGTAAAACATGTTTAATTGATTTTAATGCATAGAGCATTTTATTGAGTTTTTGGGCCAGTGAAAATATGTGTTTCCCAGGAGAGGTTGTGATTTAGCCAGAGTCCCAAAAATTTGGTTGAGTTTGAGTATATGATTTTGTAATTATTTAGCATTATATCAATTTCTACGCACTGTTTATTTTGAATGTGATGGAAATTTAGAGCTGTAGATTTGTCTGTTTTTTTTTTTTTTTTTTTTTTTTTTTTTTTTTTTTTTTTTTTTTTTTTGGCAAACCAGTTTTCTAAACTACGAGTTGTCTCGTCAATTTTATCGCAGACAATATCATAGTTTGTACCTGTTATTGTTAGGCTTGTGTCATCTGCGTACATAGTTGTATTTGCTAATGATACGTCATGTAGCAAATCATTCACGTATAACAAAAATAATATGGGTCCTAGTATCGAACCCTGAGGGACGCCGGTAGAGATGCTTCTAAATTGAGATTTATAAGTTACTGATTCAGCTGTGTCTGGCATAAAAGATATTTCAACAGCTTGAGTGCGATTTTGAAAATAAGATTTAATCCATGAGTTAACGACTCCTCTTAGACCGTAACTGTTAAGTTTTTGGATAAGAATGTTATGAGGGACAGAATCAAAAGCTTTGGATAAATCTAGAAACAATTCTACGTATTTTTTGCCTTTGTCCAGGGCCTCCGTATGGTTAATGCTAATTCTACACTCTTCCGTACCAACACACAATGGGAAGCTTCAGCCGTGTTTAGAACTTCTGAATGTTCAAATGAGAATTGAGTGTTGTGTGGTTCAAGTGGGAATTGAGTGGGAATTCTGAGTGTTGAAGTAGTTAAAGTGTAGTTGGGTAGTACTTAAGTTAGAAACGCTGTGTTATCATTCTTACTTGTGTATTTTGTAAATTGAAAACACTGCTGAGTCCCAAAATGCAATGTGGAAGTCCCCCCCGTCGCCAATTCCTATGCGTCCCGTTTTTGAAAGTAAAAGTTCTGGTCACCTTGAGAAACAACAAATAACTAAACTGTTGTTGTTGGAAAACCAAATTTTACTGAATAATACTTGTGTTACCATCAAAGGTAATAAAACAATAATACTAATAGTTTTACTAATGGACTACATATTTACTGGTAGTACCAGCACCCGTGGCCTTAAACCCGATTAGGAATAACGTCCCTCGGCATGGCCGAGTCAGCGAGCATACTTTTCACGGATAGTATTTTCTAAAATATAAAATTGCATATCTTACTTTAAACAGACTATAAGCATAATCTATACATTAATTTGTTCTATAATTACCTCAAGCTAAGGTTTTCTTTTAAATTATTTTTTTAATTTATTCAGTGCATTCAGAAGTTTATAAAAGTCTTATGTTGTTGTATACCTTAACGTGAAAGCATCTAATTCGCCCAGGAAAGTCAAAAATCTGATAAAAATAACTTTCAATGTAATCACCTTCGTTGTACCAACAATATACTAACAAAAAGCTCAAAAACCCAAGTGGGTTTTAAGGTGTTTTTTTTCAGGTGGGTCCAACCCGGGTTTTTTCGGGCTGGGCCCACTTGGGCAAACCCTGCCAGGGGAGGTGTTGAACTTCACCCCGATGTTCCTCAAACTACGCTTCAACAACGCCAGCTGTGAATGGGTGCATTATCATCCTGGAAGATTGCGTCATTGTCCGGGAACAACATCCGGACCATAGGATGCAAGTGGTCTCCTAAAATTGTGACATAATCGTTGGCAGGGATTCGTCCGCTAAGTGTGACTAAAGGATCCAATGAAAACCATGATATGGCGGCCCACAGCATCACCGAGCCGCCGCCATGTTTCACAATTGGGCGGAAACACTGCAGATCATAAGCTTCTTTGGGCGTTCTCCACACATAAACACGGTCGGTGGTTGGGAATAGGGTGAAGGATGACTCATCCGACCATATCACACGTTTCCAGTCCTCAATGGTCCAAGTTGCATGGTCGCGGCACCATTTGCGGCGTGCGAAAGCGTTATGATCCCTGATGAGCGGTTTGGCCCGTGCAACACGACCCCGTAACTTCATTCATGTAATTCGCGGCGGATTTTGTCGAAGCAGGGTGGGGGAGGTTCTGATTGAGTTCCTCTGTCACTTGCTCCGCAGTGGCACGACGGTTCTGCGTGACAATGAGCTTTAATACACGGCGTGACCTGTCACTCATGTTTTTCTTCCGCCGACTGTTCCGCTTCCCCGATGTGGTTTTCCCGTGTGTTGTGGAGGCCGTCATCACCTTCGACACTGTCCCACGCGACACACCTAACACAGTAGCCACTGCCGTCACACCCACTCCATATTACCGCGCACCAACAATTTGCCCTCTTTGAAAATCTGAGAGGTCTCCCATTTTACACTACCTCCGTCTGCTGCAGCCTCTGGACACTGCTGTTCCACTGCGCCTGACGTAGTATGGTGACCGACCTAACACACCACCACCAGCGGTCCGGCGCTGCGGGCGCCACGACACCACTGCCAACCCATACATCTGACGTATTGCCAACTACAGGTGTTTCCATTTTTCTGATCACCATCTGCAAAATAAACAATTACCAGTATAATAGTAGAAAAATTTCTGCCTGCGGGGCTTGAACCGCCTTCAACCATATTTATTGATTGATTTTATGCTCTCGCGCTTGCCTGATACGTCTGTTCGACTACAAAACATGGTTTTCATTATGATCATGGTCGAATTCATCCCTGTTGATAAATAATTTCTACAGTTTGCTTTATTTATATGGAGTCTGGAGATATGAAACGTGTTAGAAATGTTTTATTAAATATTTGACAAGTATTTCATTGATTCATTTCCACAAACAAAACATTTAACCAAATATTTCTAAAATTTCTTTTATCCATGCAGATATAAGAAATACAGATATAACATGCAAATTCCATATAAATAAAGAAAACAATGGAAATTATCTATCAAAAGGAACGAAGTGGAACACTATCATAATGAAATTCATGTCTTGTAGTAGAACAGACATATAGAGCCTTATACAGAGTCGTTTTGACGTATGATTAGCGGCATACTAAATGTCTGACTACTGCAGGGAAGATATGTTGGTCGAACTCTTTAGTGTGGCGCTAATCACGCGTCGAAACGACTCTGTATAAAACCCATAATGTGCAAGAAATCAGTAGCGCACTTGGTTAGCGCGCGAATGTAAAATCAAGAAACGAATGTGTGTGAAGGCGTTTCAAGCCCAGTCCGCAGAACTTTTCTTTTTCTATTCTAATAGTTTACTTTTTGTTTTTGTATGTGAGAAAAAATTCTACATATGGTTAAAACTCAAGCATGATGTCACAGTAAGAAAAATGCCATTCTTGTACTTGTATTACTATTGTTTATTTTGTTCGCAAAGGTTTCGCAATTATTTTCCGTATACTTATTCGTGCATAAAGGATGCTTTCCAGTAAATTATATTTCTTAAAAGCAGTAATTTAGGGAATTTTTACTTTGATAATGTGATGAGTTTTAAACATATGTAGTATAACAGTAACAAGAAAAGTTCTGTCGCTTTTCGTCGAGGTCTATGTTCAATTCATCCCTCAAACTGTGAGTTCAATGCGAATGAAGTTAAGGCAAAGGTCAGTTTATGGTGTGGGTATATCTGGTTGTGGCAGTTCAGTTAAACCGTGAACTTCCGTAAGGACAGAGTAAACATGGGATCTCCACAGAGTATCATAAGGACGTGTATACTGTACAGGATGCGTTCACAAAGTTTCAAGTCTGAGTGTTACCTGAGTAGAGGCACGCGCGCATACCCGTTCCACCGACAGGGTACGGTAGTAGGGGGTATCAACTAACCTACCGCACCAGCGTCAGTTTCCTCCGAGACGCGGGAGTAAGTAGATCACTAGTGGCGTGACTGCATGTCAGTGATTCCTGACGAAACCTGAATGAATGGAAAATGCCGCTGCATTTGGAGCAGCGTTATGCTGTAAAGTTCTGTGTGAAAATGAACAATACAAATACAGAGACTTTTCGTATGATTCAAGACGCCATGTCACGTGCAATGGTTTTCATGTGGCACAAGAGGTTCAAAGAGGGCCGCGAGGATATTGAAGACGATGACCACTCTGAAAGACATTCAACAAGCCTAATTAAGGAAAATCTAGTGAAAGTGCGTGAACTCTTAAACGCTGATCGTCGTCTTAGTTTTAGATTAATTGCCGATGAACTGGGATTGGGTCCGACTACGGTGTCCAAGCTAGTGACAGAAGATTTGAAGATGAGAAAAGTATGCGCCAAACTTGTTTCCAAACTTTTGACGGATGAACAGAAGGCACGGTGCCTGGCTGTTTGTGAAGAAAGGCTTGAACGTTTGCCAAACGATTCCCATTTTTTGGACACATTCCAGTGGTCCAGGCGGCTTCGACGAGGTCCCTTCACAGCCGTGCGCGCGAAGACTTTCAGGGAGCCTATGAACAATGGAAAACATGCTGGCAGCGGTGTGTTGATGCCCAAGGGTCATGTTTCGAAGACTTTTAGTTCGCTGTACAAAAGTGTGTAATACATTCGTTATTCTGAGACCAGTCTTAAAACTTTGTGAACGCACACTGTACGAGTTCAAACTGGGGTCAAACGCCGCTGCAGTGGGGCGGAAGATATGCCAAGCCTTTGTTTAGAGTGTCGTGACTACGCGGACAGTGCAGCGGTGGTTTAACAAGTTTAAGGACGGTAACAAAACACTAGAGGACGCATCATGTACCGGAAGACCAACGCGTGTACAAAATGAAGATCTTCAGACAGCAATTGAGGCGAACAGTGGCTAGACATGCGAGGAACTGGAACTACAATTCAGTGTGAATGGAGACACCATTAGGCAGTACCTCCATCAACTTTGGAAGCACTACAAGTTGAGCCGGTGGGTCCCACATGATTTGACTTCGGGCCAGAAGGCAACGCAAGCAGACACCTGTGTTTCTTTGCTGTATCGTCTGAAGAAAGAGCCTATAGAGGGTGTTGACATGTAATGAGAAGTGGGTCCACACGAAGCTCCACGGCACCGTCATCATTGGTTAGAATCCCATGAACCGGTTTCAAAACAGGCGAAACCAGCATTGCACCAGAAGAAGATTCTCCTGTATGTTTGGTGGACTGCTCGCGGCATCGTGCATTAGAAACTGCAACCAGCTGGTCAGAGCATCAGTGCAGCTGTGCACGGTCAGCAGTTGAGCCGTGTTAAAGAAAAACTCAAAACTGTGGATCCAGAACTTCTGAATCGCAAAGGGGTCCTCCTATTACAGGACAACGCTAAACCCCACATGGCTAGCATGACCCGGGACACCATTCTACGCCTTGGATGGGAAACACTTGCATCCGTCATACTGCTGGGACATTGCACCGTCCGATTTTCACCTGTTCTATTCCTTGGACAATCACCTTAGAGGACACCAGTTCAAATCGCTAGTAGAAGTGCAAAATGCACTTGATACCTTCGCTTCACGGCCCATCAAGTTCAGCCGCGATGGAATCTATGGTCTTCCAGGACGTTCGCAGAAGGTCGTCGAAGCTGATGGGGACTATTTTTGATCTCCCAGGTACGTCTTGATATTGATAACATATTGATGTTATAACATAGGTAACATATTGATGTTCTAAGGTGGTGGGTGAAATAACGACAGAACTTTCTTAGTTACCTTTATAGTTTATTTTTTCTTCATATCCAAGAAAAACAATTATGATAGTAAAAGAAACGTTCTGTAGACGAAGCTTCAACCGCCTTCACTCACATTTGTTAATTGAATTCACTTTCTCGCGGTAGCCAACTGTGCTACCGACTTCTTACACATTATACGTCTGTTCTACTACAAGACATGAATTTCATTATAATCGTGTTCCATTTCGTCCCTCTTGATAGACAATTTCGACTGTGTTCTTTATTTATATGGAGTCTGCATGTTACATCTGAATTTCTTATGTCCGCGTGGATATAAGAAATGTTAGAAATATTTGATTAAATGTTTTGTATGTGGATATGAATCCAGTGACTTAGAGGTCTCAGTTCTACGTTGAACTATAGAATTTCTTCCCGGTGTAGAAAAGTAACCTTTTCAACAGAGTTGGTAATTTTCGTGTTTTTCGGCTAAATTAAGTTATTTTCTTGTAATTTCTTTATTTTAAAATAATATTGAACACAAACATTGAAAACATGTTTGTCATTAATTTTCCTTGCTGTGGAAACCTTCTGAAATTGTGAACATATAAAGGAAACTGAGATATTTTCAAAAAAACGTCAAATTAAAGAGAGGCCTCATTTGTTTTGCTGACACTCGTACATAATTTCAGCGCTCTTTATGTATTAGTGTAAATGTTACACAGGTATATGAAGATAAATGGACTATATATATATATATATATATATATATATATAGAGAGAGAGAGAGAGAGAGAGAGAGAGAGAGAGAGAGAGAGAGAATGTAAAAATAAAATAAACTTGACAATTATACATTCGTTGATGACTGTAACTTGTATTCCTGTAACTGACTATATGTACCTAAATTAATTTTTTTTCTAGGTGTCGTTAAGGAGACACTAAATGGGACTATTTCAGTCAAAGACGTGCCGATTGTAACTCCTAACTGTGACGTAGTAGTGCCAAAGCTAACATTACATGTTACTCCAGGAATGCACCTGCTCATTACAGGTCCAAACGGATGTGGAAAAAGTTCGCTTTTCCGTATACTAAGTGGATTGTGGCCAGTGTATGGTGGGGAACTACAAAAGCCTCCAAACAGCAGTATGTTCTATATTCCACAAAGGTAATCGATGTTTTGCAATTTTCTAACCGTTCACTAGGAAGAAGCATACATCGCTAGCTGTTAACATAAATTCTGAGGAAGAAAAAATTATATTGTTTTAAATATTCAAAAACAAGATTATTCCATTTGTCAAACAGATTATTATTATTATTTGGAAGCATATTTAATATAATCAACACAGTGCGTGAAGTTCTTTTAATTGTCCAGTGCTTTTGTATTGAATTAAATCTGAAAAGGAGTTATTTAAAATGAGTCCTTGTTTTAAATCATAATTAAATGAATTACAGTTATTGAGAAGTCGTATTAATATACTTGTTTTCTTGTGCAGAGAATCTTAAATTATGACAAATATAGTTTTCAAGAGTACATTGCAGTACAGTACAGTACAGTGCAGTGCAGTGTCTAATACAGTAATATATTAGACATGGCTTAATATGAGTAAACAAATTTTGTTGATAATACGAAAGTTGTATTTGTCGTTATATAAGTATATTTTATTGTGTAATTAAGAAAAATGGTATGGACAATCTGACCAAATCTGACCGAAGGTTGTAATTTAAAGACATCATCGTATAGAACTAATTTTCACTATACCACATACAAAAGATGTCAGAAAAAAATGTTCCTTCGTTATGGAGGTACAACTCTTCAAACAATGCAAAAATGAGCTGCTTACGTCACGGCAACAAAAACAGGCGTTTTGGCGTGACGTCATATTTCGGTATCCGTCTGTGAGTAGCATTCGAAGCTTCAGAGAACCTTTTCATATTGCAGTTTCTTACTATAACCTATAAATAAATTTAGTGGAATAGTGAAAGGAAAAATGGCAAAATAAGTAAAACACTTACTGTATATAAACGTAGCTTGTTAATAAGACATACTGTTGTAGTGTAAAATACATTAAAGGTTATTTGTAACATTCTATCGTTACAAATATATTAGAGATCGTACATTTAAGAAGGATTATTTTATTATTATCTTACGCCAAAAACATTAGGAATCTAAGTACTATATCAGTTTAAATTAGTCACGTACAGATTAAGAATATTTAAAGCACCATACTATAGCTTTTCTTTATTTTGAATATTTGTCCTGAATCTCCATTGTATTATACTACGGCTACAAATAAGCACTTTCTGAACCAAAAAGCTCTTAATATCTTTTTAAAAAACCGTATCCTATTACATCCTTACTTTTTTCTATTATTTACTGTACCTATCAACAATTGGTCACCCCACACTATTGCTACAACTGTTCTTATCTTAATGCTATAACAATGGTATTAAATAGCGCTTTTTTACTATGTTTCTAAAAAGGAAATGCTTTCGTGGTCACCACAGTGGTTTGAAGCTGAAAAATGCTGTGGTGAATAAAGGCAAACAGATGGGTAGCGTGCCGAAAGATCATGATAAACAAAAGAAGAGCTCGAAATTTTTCTTGTGACCTAAGCGCCAGACTCAAAAATAAGCACTATAGTAATACAATTTTATACATGGACCTATATAATTTTATTTCGATTTAATTATTTTAGGCGCCAGACTCGTATTTTCAATCGCCTTGACTATCTGGCCCCGGGATTTTTCGAGCCTGAGTCGAGACCAATATTGACAGAAATTCATTGTATATAACATGTGGTAACAAAACTTCAACTTTTTCTTTTCAATAACCTCACACAAAATAGTGTTCTGAGCATGTGAACATAAATTTATATATATTCTTTCTCTCCTTTGTTCTGAAGTGATTAGGTATTTTGTATATGCTACTACATTTGCAAAAGATTACATCGTGAGACTATTGCGGTTTTTGTTTTCCTAGGTCCACAAAGGAAAAAAAATGCTAAAAACAAACATTTGAGGAACTTTTTAGTTTAGTCCGTGTAGAGTGATTTCTCTTATATTGCTTCACTCAATGAAACAGAATATTGTTTTTATTACTCGTCATAACATTTCACAAACATTCATTATAAGAGGGCACGGTGGATCAATAGTGGAGCGCTTACCTCTAGTGTGAGCGATCCGTGGTTCGAACCCAGGCCATATGAGTTCGTGGTGAACGACATCGTATCTGTGGATTTTATCGCGATTCTAATGTTTTCACCCACATGATCATTCCACCGAGGCTTCTATAAGAATCATTCATTCTCATAATCATTCGTCTTCTTTTGCCTGCAGGGCATATTCGTAAATTTCGTTTTATTTTGTTCAGTAATAAGCCAATTGTAACTAGTTCGTTATTATTACTGTGTTACCGTTTCTGTTTATTTGTTGGTTTAAATGTTCACTCATGTGCTCAAAACACTTCAGTCAATCTGTAAATGTTGACTATATATATATATATATATATATATATATATATATATATATATATAATATTTTTCTGACCAGAGTATGCATTTCTTTATTATTACAAATATATTTCTTTATTAAAAATAAATTATTTCGTAACAGTTTCTATAACGTAACGTTATCTTCCTCAGACGTTAATATGTATGTTCATATTAATGTAGGTAATAATGACATCATAATATTAAATTGTTGATACGAGGGTCACTACGAAAGGTTTGAGATGTTAAATAACTTACATACTTAAAATCAATTTAACACTTACATTTTCTCAAAGTATTCATCATTACACTGTACACACTTTTGCATCCTCGAAAACTACTTTTGGAAGCAGTGTTGCCAGTTTTTTTCTTCAAGTGTAAAAAGTTTATTCTCGTAAGCTACTACAGCTTCTTCAGGGCTGCAAAATCTCTTCCCACGCATGCGATCTTTGATCCTGGGGAACAGAAAAAAATCACACGGGGCCAGGTCAGGGCTTTACGGCGGATGAGTCATAAGTTTGACCTCCGTAGATTCTAAAAACTGAATTGTGATGTTGGCCGTGTGTGCGGACGCGTTATCATGATGAAGCAGGATCCCACGTAATCCAATTCTTGGACGCCGTTCCCGAAGCTTCTGGAACACTTTTGTTAGGAAAACACTGGTGTGCCACTGAGCACTAACAGTCCTTTGTTGTTCAAGTGAAACAGTTGCAACATGACCAGATTTGGAGAAGAAAGTTGCGACCATCTTCTTCCCCACACTTCGCAGTAGCTTCACTTTCGTGGGTGGATTTTCGTCTGGAAAGATCCAAACTGTAGACTGGCGTTTATTTTCAGGGTCAAATTGATATATCCAAGTCTCATCACCAGCAACAATGTCAGGGACGCGTCGAGAATTTTCTCCGTCAAATCTTGCTAGCATTTCTTTACACCATTCCACACGCATGCGCTTCTGCTGTTCAGTCAAAGTGTGAGGCACCCAATGAGATGAAACCTTCCTGAGCCGAAGATGATCATGAAGAATTTTTGTTACTGCTGGCGATCCAATGTTCACTGTAGATTCAATGTCCTTGAAAGTTGTTCGAGGATTTTCTCGAATCATTTGTTCCACAGCGGCAATGTTTTCATCTGACACAGTTGTTGCCGGACGTCCAGCTCTCTCTTTATCTTTAAGCGATGTCGGCCCCTTCTGAATTCACCAAACCACCGAAAAATTGTAGCACGGGAAGGAGCAAGGTCCCCAAATGCCCCCTGCAAACGGTCAAGGCTTTGTGTCTCGTTCAAACCACTTCTGAAATCATAAAGGATCATTGCCCGAAAATGTTCCCTTTCGAGCTCCATTCCTGACAGCCGAATACTGCTCGCATTAACAAACAAGTGAAGGCGATACGGCCACGCCGATAAGTGAGGCGAGTTGAAACTTGCTTCGCTTCTTCGATCTGGATACCACTACCGAACGCAATTGTTGGAATTCAAATACTGTGCCACAACAGTGCGTATCTCTGAACTTTCGTAGTGACCCTCGTATTCATTGTTGCTTATTATATAATTTTAAATTTATATTATGTAACGAACGATAGTTTTACAATAATCAAATTATTAACATTTGCTTTCCATCTATGACTTGAACATTTGCAGCACCATCGAGATCAAAGAGATACCACTTCGAGTCCAAACTTGTTCCCTTCTTGGTACTTAGGCCGATCTTCATCCTCAGTGTCCCTTACAACTATTTAAGATAAAAAATTTCTTCCATAATAGGATTAGAGGGGAATGATTTAAAAATACATGTTGCGTTTCCCCGCTGAATTGCTAAACTAAAAATTAAAAAAAAATTGTTTGCTCCGCGGATCTCCTGTTTTCGCAACCAGCTGTGAACCAATTTGTTTCACTAGATTCTTTGCCTCTTTGCTGAAAACACCAATTGTTTCAACAGCAAAGGGAATGAAAATATGGTCCTCTTTTAAGCACGTACATTTTAAATGTTTTCGTCTGATTGCTATCTCTGCCGCACTTCCAGCTTCCTTAGATGTTGATACGATATGAGAAGCTGCAAAAATATCAACACAAGTGACATCCCATACTATATACATTGCCCATTTTCCCATGGGATTAACGTGATGCCATCTGGTTTTTTTCCCATCCCTTGATAAACCTGATGGTTCTAAAATTGAAGGCACTTCTATGCTGGCCAAAGCACGCTTTAGAATATTATTTAATTCAACGTGTCGGGACACTCTGCTTGCGCTTTTGGAACAGCTCAATGGATGCAAACACTTTTCATCAGGGTGGAAAAGAATCATGATTTTTTTTTAAAAAATCATTTTTGTTGATTTTTTAAAATTTAAATCGATTTTTTGATTTAAATCAAATCTTTCTTCTCGCGTAATACAAGTCACAAACTGAAGATAAAACATTAGGAATTAATATTGAATGTTAATGATGCCATTTAAGTGAAAGTATTGGGCTTGAATTTTGAATTGATTGCCAGTCGTTAACTTATTTCAATCCCAAATACAGAGCAAGGGTTCGGAAAACAACAGTCTTTTTATTTGGGGGGCGGGTCTCGTTTTTTCTGCTTCGCTTTTTTGCTTGGGAAATTTTGGGCTTTTTTCCAAATTCTGCTTTAAATTGATAAAGCAGGTTGTGTTTCGCTTCTCTACAATACAAAAACTCATTTAAGTAGTAGTGGATGCAGATAATAATACAAAACCTCGAAAACAAACATGAATTTCGAAAACATATTTCAAACAATTTTAATTCTTAACACATTTTTATTATGAATCCCAAAAAATTAATCCATGTATATAATAAGTTGCGGTTAAGTTCATATGCATTATAAGCAATATTTTTTATTGTGAATTAAAAATACAAAAACAAGGAAAAACTGTTACATGACATACAGAATTTATTGTACTATGTATGTGAGTTCAAACAAATAACACATCGGGAAGATGATAATATATTTACTGAACAAACGCACAAAACAAATTTAAGTTTCGACGCGTAGCCTTCTCAAAAATAACATGTTCTTCTTTTTGTTCATTACGTATATCAAGTGGCTCAAGTGATACAACGTTGGCTTCGCATTCGGGAGGTCATGGGTTCGATTGACGCTGCCGACCATCCTGACGGGTTTTCCAGTGTTTCCCTCAGTCCTACCAGATAAATACCGGGATAGTACCTACTTAAACAGGCCCTGGCCGATACCTTTCCAAATCCTTTCCTTGTTAGATATCCAGTATAAAATAGCATCTGAGCTGCAACTGGTGATTGTTAAATAAATAAATATCATTCCCTCGTCAATCTGTTATAGCCTGTAAGTTTATTATGTGAGACTTCCGAGACTTTCATATACATTCGTACTAGAGTAACAATGAAAAATAATCCTCGTTTTATTACAATTCAAGGCATTACTTTAAAAGACTGAAAAAAATGCAATCTTTGTATGGGACGCTCAAAAATCACCTAATTTGTTAATGCACCTCTTGCTTCCGCCTTTGCTACCCCTACAGAAACTTCTTTGAAATTGAACAGAAATGTTGAAAATGTATTTTCTATTCAGATATTACATACGTAATAATCTGTTACCACCTATCAGGTGCTTGGGACCTGCAAAATCGGTGAAGTCCCAAATTCTGTAATGCACTGACTTCCTTAATCTTGTTTAGAGTCAGGAAAGTACTGAATTTTCTGTTCATGGATCATATGCGTAATACTGTTCATCTGAGCGTTTGGTTTCCAAGGCCCTTGAATATATAACCAACATCACGGTTTACCCAGTCCTGAAGATTTCTGAATTTTTAACAAGAATATAACATGTCATTACTGAACTTTCCCTTTAAAAAAGAAAAAAGAAAAGAAAGAAAAAGGAAAAAGAAAAGAAAAAAAGGAAAAACTACGAAATACATTTAAGTCAAGCACAACAAACATGAGTGAGTGGTTAGCTTTTCCGCTTCTATTGGGAAATCCGGGATTCAGTCCCGCATTTGACCATTCCGACAAAAGTTTTTAATTCCATCTGTGAATGTAGAGATAGTGCGTGTACTGTGATTCCTGACTGATTTCATTTCTTATGTTTTAAATTGTTGTTATTACTAATTACCAGCACTGATGGATTTGCGAAAGGGGTTAGGGTGGGGGTGTCTTTCGGACTGAAGTCTCTTCTCCGAAATTACGGAATTTTTAAAACAAACAAAATTTAGTTATGTTTTTACTCATAAACTTCAAGGTCCCCTCAAATGAAAATCAGGTTACAAAAAATAACCATTAATAAGAAAAAAACTCTCCCAAAACACTTTTCTAAATCCGTACTAAAATGGTATTCAAGGTTGCATCCGGAAGATTATTGCTACATCATTACACAGCTACAGTATAACAGAAATGTGGAAGTGTGCTCTGACGGATATATTGAAAAATATAAATTTTAACTATGTGCTAGAAACTAGAGTACTAAGCTCTAAGAAATGAAACACGAATAACTAAAACTGAAATGATCTAAAGAAGAAAAAAATGTCGATAACTCAGAACTTAAAATAAAGTTATATAGCCTCTAAACTTGCTCTCAAATACTACGTACTTAATGTTTAATTCATAAAACATGGGCTCCATCCATCATGATGGTGAATTCTAGAGGGATATATGGCATGAAAATGAAAAAAGCCAAAATTTCCGTTTTCCCCTAAAAAGCCGGCTTTTATGTGAAAAAAAATCAAAAAAGCCTGCTGTTTTGCATCTCTAATCGCAATGTTTCTTAAGCACTAAGGAAAAAGTACAGCGACGTTTATCAACATACTTTTACAACAAAAGTTACTCATATTTGGCAGGAGGCATACCTTAAAAAAAAAAAAAAAACTGGAACTAGCTTGCGGCACGAAATACATATAAAATATACAAATTTCGTCTAAAGTTAAAAATTTAAAAAAGATTTAAGTTTCTGAGAGGAAATCGGACCCCTTTAATAAATACGCCCCTACTATCTGGGAACAAACAAACAGACGCGCACACAAAAGAATTTTCGTCTTAAATGTCCATGCTGATTTTCTCGTTGGAATAGTTAACAATTTAAAAACCTTATGTTACGAAGATAAGAAAGCAGAATTCCTCCGTTACCCGTTTAAAACGGGATTTTCCCTAATCATCCTCTGCATGAAACACTCGTTTTCATACTGTGTTGTACATACATTTGCATCTTACTGTATTATGATTATCTTCCATAATTGAAATAACACAACATAGGCTGGATTTTACTTATTTCCACTTTAATTTATTTCGGAATTTGATTTAAATCAACAAGTTTTATTTAAAAAATCAAGTGATTTAAATCGTGATTTAAATCAGACTGATTTAAATCAATCCACCCTGCTTTTCATTGACCTGCTCCCGACAAATGCATGTAAATTTTTTACACATGTTCATGCCAAGGCGTAGAGCAATAGAAAGACGAAAAGAATTGTTACCCATGAGAGTTCCAATATTCCTCGATGGAATTGATTGCAACCATGCGCCAGATTCTTTTTCTTGTAATGCCTTAAAGCGAGCTATATCAAATACATTATCCAAGACTAACTCTTGTTCAATAATTGATTTTATTATTATTTTGTCCCAACTTTTCTGTATCTCCAATGTGGATGGTATGTCATTTCCAAATAAGAACTTCCATACGTCAGTTACCTCTGTCAAATGATAAATGACCACATCATCAACAGGAGTGCTAAGAATGTTGGAGATGAGTGGTTTCACCCCATAACAAGAGGAAACAAAAGCTGGAAGACTGAGGTCGGAGACTCTGCGGATGTTCAAACCTCCTATACGAATTGGAAGACTAGCTTGTGTCCATTGTATTTCATTCATGGATGTATTTACGATAGACTGTAATGCTTTTTTCAGGCAGGCATCCATTTGGAGAAGTAGAGATGGCATATACCATGTTGGAATAGTTCGAAGAAAATATTGTAACTGTGGTATACCCATGCAATTTTTTAGAAGGAAATATGCCAAGTGAAATGGTAAAATTTTTAAACGTTCAATAACATTTTTAAACGGATTTAGGTGCTCATTAAAAGCTATTTCCTATCCTGTTTCATGCAGTAGAGCACCTAAAAGAAATAACTGGTTCGCATTAACTGTTCGAATACCGGGAAGAAGCTGTTGATATTGTGATACAATAGAGGGATCCACTTGTCCAGATGTGAAAAACAGTTCACATTTAGAGGGATTAACTTCTAAACCAATGCGTTTAGATTCCGCTAATAAAATATTCACATCCTGAAAAACGGATTGTGGGGACCCACCCAAAGTACCATCATCCAGATAAAATAAGTTTAGTTCAGATAATAATTTGCGAACTATAGGATGGATTGATAAGCTGAAAAGCATTGGGCCAGCGGGATCCAATTGTTGGCAATCGACCTGGATAAGATTTTTTTCTCTCCAGAAAACAGCATTGATGGACAAGCAGAACTTTGCCAGAAAAAGGGATAGGTGGCAGGGAGCTGTTGCTTTATTTTACTTAACATGATATCACGTTCCACTGTATTAAAGGCATTTTTATAGTCTATTTTGAGAATGACGTGCTGTGAATTTTCATGGTTCTTGATAAAAGTTCGAGTTAAATTGATAATTGCTTCACACCCTCTTTTCTTTGCGAACCCTTGTTGGTTGGGCTGGAAATAGGAGGAGCATTGCTGATAAACACTGGAGCATGCGAGCTTAGAGGCCAATCTTCTTAAGGTGCAACCTACAGCTAATAGACGAATTCCGCCTTCTTCCTTACGGAGTGCACAAAATGTGGCTCCAAAGAAATATTTTGGTATATCTTGAGGCACTCTTCCTCCCAGAATAAGATTAATTAACCTCGTTAGGTTATCCAATAATATTTCAGCTGCTTCCCCTACCGATTTGGATAACATATCCTTTAGATGTTGTGGAGATAAGCCATTAATGCCTGGAGCTGAACCACTGGGAAAACTGTAGATAGCTCTCGAAACCATCTTAGCATCCACCGTTAAAACAGGGTCACTTTCTAAAGGAGGATCTGGAAACGAGAGTTTTCTAGATGGCATGGGATATTTGTTGGTGAGAAGCTTATAGATCTCCTCGTTCACTGGGGCCAATGTGTCATCTGAGCTTAGCAATCGAATTGCGCCTTTTGTGTCAAAATCCGAAGTTTTCGCTGCCACTCCTTTGTTGTTATTTTTATATAAGGATATATAAGGATGAAGTAAGACTTAAAAGAAAAAATAACGCGATATATAAACATGAAAAGAAACAGGACATGATATAAATTGGGAAGGTGTACAAGGTTTAGAAAAAGAGAATAGAACATTCATAAGAAAGTGGAAAGAAGCGAGATGGATTAAGAGAGAAAAAAGAGAAAGAATAATGAATTGAAGAAATGGACTTTAAATTAATGAATTATCGGATAGGTTGTTAGAAAGAATTGAAGAATAAAAATTCACGGAAATTAGGAAATAAATTGATATTTGGGAATAAGAAGAAAAGAAAGAGAAAAATGATAATTATAGTGATTATATATAAATATATTACGCCAAGTTAACTTGGTGGTGGACAAACACCATGTGAGTGGATTTTCTCGGGGCTCTCCCGTTTCTTCCCACTTTCTTCATTCCACCATTTCATTCATCTCTCATTCATCTTTAACCTAACCGGCATAACAGTGGGACGTAAAACTCAAAAATTTCATTATATATATAATATAGACTTTTTGAAACATCTTAAAAACCTTGGGGGGAGGTATGAAAAATTGACCTATTAGCCTTCTCCTCCTACTACATGGTAGTGAAACAGATATTTTCTCCAAAATCCGGTGTTGCCAAGAAATTCTAGCTAGCTGACAATTCTCGACCAGAGGAGTGCCCGAGTGCGTATTCCTCTCTCTCACTTGAGAATGGTTTTGGCGAAAAAGAAAAAAATGTAGCGTGGAAACTCCGAATGGTTTGTGTTGTTTTGTTATTTGACACCTTGAGTGGAAAAATCTTCCTTCTTCCTTTGGAGAGGAACAAATTTCGAACTGGACGGCAGCTCTCGGCGAAAATAGGGGGTGAGCAAAAGCTGATCTTCTCCGTCACATGAATAATTTATGGAATGTCTCAAATGTTTTGGCGAAGAAAAAAGTAGTCTGGAAACTCCGAGTGCTTGATGTTGCTTTGTTATTTGACACTTTCAACCTGCTTTCAACAGAATATTTCTTTTTCCATTGAGAAGGAATGATCTATATATGCAGGCAAGTTCCAAGTTGGTCAGTGTTTGTTTATTTCCCCCTTCTCTATATAGAAAGAAAAAACCCACATGTGTAAGCCATTAATCACAATGTATTGGGGACCAAAGCTATGGCAACGTCGTTGAACGTAAGTTAAGTCACAATGTCGCTAGTAAGAGGATATGATTGTTCGGACAGTTCCGATTACCACCCACTAAGGTTTTTAAGATTCTGCCAGTTTTATATATATATTTAAATGAAACGGTAAATTATAATAATATCGTATTGTTACATAATATAAATTTGAAATTATATAATAAGCAACAATGAATATCACAGGGCTCATAGCGAGTCACTTGTTGAACTAAAAGTTACTTTTTTTTTCAAAGTTGTTACTAAAAGTTAACGTTTTTGGGAGGTAACGTGACTTTTTCGTGTGATTTATGTTTTGGATTGGCAGTCTTCTAAGAAAAATGTAAAAATAAATGGAAAAAAGGCAGAAACTTGTTACTCATTACGCTTCTGAAAGCTTCAGTACTTGCTGCCACATGTGAAACAGTCAGTTTTATTCTCACTTCAGCTTTTATTCTTGCTGCCACATGTGAAACAGTCAGTTTTATTCTCACTTCAGCTTTTATTCTTTCTAAAGCACAGTGGATGGTTGGTGGATGCTTAAGCTCTCAGGGTGGGGTTGAGAACCTTTCTGTGTCTATTCTTTCTTCTATCATAATAGTCTTTTAGTTTTCTCTCGTAATAGTTAACGCTCCGGTCAACGTTGTGTGTGTGTGTGTGTGGTTCATCATGTTCGTTTTGTGTTATGCTTCTTGTATGTTCTTAGTAGTAGGTGATGAATTTGAATATTGCATGGCTTTGAGAACTCTCAGTAATAAGTTAAATATAAAGTCTGGAATGAAGAAATTCGGAAATAGGCGAGAACTGGTTCCACTTACTCAGGAGCTTCTTTTATCTGCTAAGTCTCCTTACCGTAACTACAAAACATACTTCGAAAACCTAAGAAAGGAGGAAGCTCAAAAAGAAGTAGTAAAGAAGAAAAGATAAAACAACAAAGAGAGAGGTGATTGATAAATTGACAAAGGAAAAATGGGGCATCATGAGATTTTCGTCACATTTTCGTGTGCTTTTAGTCACTTCTTCGTGTGCTTTAGGTCACTTTTCAACTATTTACAAGAGACCAGACCACTATGAGTCCTGATATCAACAATTTAATATTATGTCGTCTCTATTACCAACATTAATATGAACATACATATTAACATCTGAGGAAGAAAACGTTACGTTATAGAAACTGTTACGAAATAATTTATTTTTAATAAAGAAATGCGTACTCTGGTCAAAAAAATATTTGTTGTTTAAATGACAATTCCAGAGTGAACATGGAGGAAGTTATACACAATTTACGAGTGCGTTCCATGGACTAAAGAAAACGACAGTATGCGCGAAGATATTATGGTGTAAGAATATTGTTAATATGTAAAGTAGTTCGATAATAGCACTCAGTTCTCAGAAAACTCACTGACATGATTATCATCATAAATTTGTGCGTCCTTATGTTGAATTCAAAAGCAAGATATTCCAAGTCACACCCCGATTTACTTGAAACTTCTGTAGTTAATAAAGGAATCAAAAGTAGGATATACGTGTGTATATATATATATATATATATATATATATATATATATATACCGGGTGCACCATTTATAAAGTCCCACCTTTATAACAGAGGAACCAAGAGAGAGAGAGAGAGAGAGAGAGAAGCGAAACTTTGCACAAAGAAACTACAGGAAGGAGAACATCTATGCGTATATTGGGTACCATCACCAGGTGAACAGTGTTGCCAACCCAATATAAAGTTATGATTTTTTTAATGGAATCACCTAAATTTAATTTCATAATTTGAATCAGGAATAAAAACAAAGACGAAAGAGATGACACTCGCAGATCAGTGTTGCATACTTTTTGAAAAATAACGTTAAACATGTGTCAAATTTAAACGCCTTTAACACACACAAGGGATGAAGTAGGAACTATTTATGCACATTAAATTAAATACTGGGTAGAACTCTTCAAAATGACTTCAAGTTTAGAAGGATCAGTAAAACAGTGTTGCCACAACAGAAGAGAGAAAAGTTGAGTTTGGAAATAGTGCAATAACTTGGAAAAGGTCCCTAGTACAGTATGGTTTAAAATTCATGGAGCAAATCATTATGTTATAAGGAGTATTGTCGCGTTTATTTGAGATCGATAAGTCAAGTACTTATCGAGATATTCGGTACTCTGTAAAAGGTGAGAATTTTGTGCTGTACAAGATGGTAACGCTGTTTCAAAATTCCCTTTTTTCCCTCTGCGTTGGAGAAATCGTGAAGAAATGAATAAAACGAAATAAAACATTAATAAATGGACATAGAATGAAATGAAATTCATTTGAGTTCTTGAAGGGACTAATTAAACGTAATGTGGATATAAATTATTCTTGAGTTAGTAATACGAATTCACATTTCAACAAGATGGTAGAAATACGTTTACGAAAGTTACCTAATAGCTATTTCGTGCGATGAATATACTTATTCTCGTGCAATTTTAGGAGAGTAATATCGAAACAATTCATTATTATCTGTAAATATTACCGACTTTTTACCATTTCTTTTTTAAACACGAATGAATGAAATAAGTAACTTTTTTTATGCAATTGAAGCAATACAAAAGATGGTTTCCAAGCACAATTTCTTTGGCTGTGTTGTAGCTGGTGGGTGTAGGCAAGTGGTGTAACCAAGATAATTACCCACTTCCTTCGTTTGCTAACATACGTCTAAGGGGATCATTCGGAAGCAATGTTCAAGAAATTGTACAATCCGCGGCAAAAAACCTGCAACATGAGGATGTAAGTTTATTGTGAAACTACACCTAACAGCACAGGGAATGAACATCACGTCTAAGTGGAACAAATCACGCCAGGATAAACCTCTGCCTCCTCCCGTGCACACTTATTTTGGAGCAAAAGACTTCGTCATTTCACAATAAACTTATATGCTCATCTTGCAGGTTTTTTTGCCGCGGATTGTACATAAAAGAAGTGCAAAAAGTCACTATAACTGCTATGCCAATGATCACTAACAATATGGTAAACATTGCTTTGCGTTGACGCAATCTATAACGGAATAGTTCCCCAAGTCTTTCGCATTACCCATCAGTTCAAAAAACAAATTTCTTTGTGTAGTATATTTAGTACATATGAACTCTCACTTAGCAACTTAAAATTTTAAAGTCATTGGCCCTAACAATATTTTTTATTTATTATTATTTTGCTACCATATTATAAATCTCGGGGCCGCGGTGGCTCAGTGGTAGAGTATTCACCATTGGTGCTTGGGGTCCCGGGTTCGATCCCAGCCCCCACCAAGTGAACTTTGTGGTGGACAAACACCGTGTGCGTGGGTTTTCTCGGGGTTCTCCCGTTTCTTCCCACTTTCTTCATTCCACCATTTCATTCATTATTCATCATCATCGTCTCCTTTAGCCTAACCGGCATAATCCTGGGACGTAAAACTCACAGATTTCATATTACAAATCTCTGCAAAGGTTAGCTGTATGAGTTGTACCCTATATGCACCACTGAAATAGGAATTTTTCTGTAAATACATAATTATATGTACCATAAAATTCGTGTATTTTTTAAATTTCTACTTTGCCGCCAGCTTGTCATACTGCATGTTATCTTCTGTATTTGTCAGCTCATTTATTGAATGTGTAGTTACATTTCATCGAATAAGTTTGAAACGCGCTACTGCCTTTCATGTGAAGCTCGACATAATGTTTTAAGCACATTTTTAGGAATATTTGTCGTTCAGGTTTACTTTTGCCGCACCACTCGGAATAATTTTTCAAAAGCTACAATTCTTTCACTAATTTGTTCTTATTGTTTACTAAATGATTTGTGCTGGCCGACATGAAAACATTTCAAATTGCATAGTTAAATTTCAAAACGACTATCATAATCAATTGTTGAAAAATTAAAATTCTTCTAGGATTTCCGTGTAAATACTGCGCCCGGATGTATGCATAAAACAAGAAACAAGAAACAACCTGTGCTAGTAGGCCACTAAAAAGCACGAATGCTATCTAACCGAGTCACGGCAGGGGGTGCGTCCGAAGGGAGAAGATGCGTCAGCGATGCAATATATGCAAAAATTAGAATAGTGAAAACGAGTGGATTTTGGCAGATATGAGTTTCAATAATACTTGTCACGGCTTCATACTTGTAGCGTTCCACTTGTAAACATAAAATACAACTTCTGTACACTGTGCACATATACAGCACCGGTAGAAAATAGTTTCTAATACAACCATCATTTATATGCACTCTTATTTTATCCGTAGTAAAGTACTCGTAAGGATTTTACACTAGTAACCTACACTTGTAAAATAAAACACAGGTGTATTACTTTGTATTTAACTCTATCGCTTGCAGAAATTTGTTCTTTATATATGTGTCTTTTCATACGAAGTACGGAATTTTTCCTGTAAATCTTTCAAAATTTGGTGCACCAAAAGTAAACCAGAACCATATTTATTATAAATTCAAAGGTAAATAAATTGAGCGGAATGCAAGTAGTAAGACTGACTGACAATGTGCTGTACACAGGCTCACGCACAACAATACGTGATATGTTTTACTGATGGAGTTCACTAAAATTTTACTTAGGTGTTTTATTTTTCTTTCTTTTTGTCCTTGAACATAAAATATGTGTTAGGATAGGTAGGTTGGCTTTGGTTAGCTTAGCAAAGTATACATTTGGTAAACTCGTTCTATGATACTTCACCAAACGTAAAAATATGTTAATTGTGCATTAATATCATAAAAATCGCAGGTTCAAGTTTTCTCTTACATACGCACCAGCTGGGTCGTAATTAATGAATGTCTTAAAATGGTTTATACTGCTTCATTCTGCAGTGGATTGTGTTACGAAATGTAAAGTTTGGCTTTTTTGCTGTACTTGGTAGCCCTATACAATTATAATTATATATTTTATTATTTGCGTTCGTTTGCGATCTGCAAATTTTGCAAACATTATTACGAAATTAGATTCATATACTGTTATTTGTTATGATACCAATAGTTTCTAATGTTTGCATTTAGTGTTTATATGTGCCGTTACGTACAATATTATGTCCTAGCAACTGTTCGGAATATTTTTTCCAATATATTGTACGATAGTCATTTCAAAAGTTCTGCACACTGAAAGTTATTATGGAATTTTGGACAAAATATCTTTACAGGCCTTCAATACTTGTTTACGACAGCTTCTCAATATTTTGTAAATTCTGTATTCTGGATGGGACACCTTCATTGTTGAGATGTTTGATCACCCGGGTCACCTCACTTAAAGCTTCGTCAATCGATTCAAAACATTTTCCACAGAGTGGTCATTTTAATTTGGGGAACAAATCTAGTGGGCTCAAATCAGGACTATATTGGGAAGAGAAGTATTTCCCATCCATACTTGTTAAGTGTCACCTTACTTGTAGAGCAGTATGCTGCCTTGCATAATCTTTCAGAATGAGGACACCAGCTGCAAGCATATCAGGATTTCTTTCACGAATTTTCGAGCGCAAAAAATTTTGCAGAAACAGCTTGTAGTATACGCCTGGTACAGACGTCCCATGTGATACACTATTGTAGCCATCTCTCCATTTGTATCATACGCGAAGATCATTGTGAGTTAAACCTTTGATTGTTGCCGGCGGAATTTCTTCGGGAGTGAAGAGTCTGAACTGTTTTATTGTGACCACTGAAACTTCAGTTCTGGTTCAAACTGTCGTATCCAGGTTTCATCAATTGCAACAGTTCTTCGTAAAAACTTATTTCCTTTTATTTGTTAACGTTGAAGCAATTTTTCTGCGATTCTTTTACGACATACTTTCTGCTCTTTACTCAGATCATGCGGAAGCCATCTCATCTTTATCTTCAGATTCTAAGTAATGATTCTGTAAACTGAAGTGACAGACATTTTGGCTTCATATGCAATTTTCTTACATGTTTTCGTCGATCCTCTCTCAAAATGTCATTCACAATAATCTCAGAAGTGCAGCCTGTCGCAGTTGAAGGCTTTCACTTCTTGGGGTGCACGCAGTGCTTACACGACCTTCACGAAAACGAGCTGAGCACCGTAATACAGTGCTATGATCCATTACACTATTTCCACAAACCTCCCGCAAAGCATTGTAAATTTCAGTTGGATTCTTTCCACATAGGATTTTGATTTTGCTATAGGAACGCTTATCATGTGTAATCCAACCTCAGTCGGGTTCACCACTGAATTTCTCACAACACAGCTACGCAAACCAGAAAACACAGAAACAATCGTGAAGCCAAAACTCTGACCCACAACTAACCTAAAAGTGAACTGGATCAAACCACTCAAACGGTCGTGCATGGGCTATGTACAAGACTTTAAAAATTACCCTCGTACTTATACCTGGACCCAGGTACGTACGCAGGAATTTATTTCGGGAAGTGTCTAAAGCGTTCTGAGGGGTCCAAATACAATTTGAGGCTAAATTATATGAAAATTTCTAAAATTGCCCCTAAAAGTAGACTATATTTACAAAAAGTATAGTTTTGTAAATATAGTTTTATATTTACAAATTTCAAATATTTATATTTATATTTACAAATTTATTTTATAGTTTCGTTTTATTGTTTTTTCTAACATATTCAGGAGAAAGAAATTAAATTAAATAAATAAATATTTATGATCAAGAAACAATTATTCGTGACATGCATTATAAAAATCATGAAACACAAAAATATTATTTCCTTATTTTAAGTGTTTGCTTTAGTTCGGCAGGTCACAGAATATAACTTCTGTCACAGATTACTACTTTAACATTCGTCCAACGCAGAGGGAAAAAAGGGAATTTCGAAACAGCGTTACCATCTTGTACAGCACAAATTTCTCACCTTTTACAGAGTACCGAATATCTCGATAAGTACTTGACTTATCGATCTCAAATAAACGCGACAATACACTTTATAACATAATGATTTGCCCCATGAATTTTAAACCATACTGTACCAGGGACCTTTTCCAAGTTATTGCACTATTTCCAAACTCAACTTTTCTCTCTTCTGTTGTGGCAACACTGTTTTACTGATCCTTCTAAACTTGAAGTCATTTTGAAGAGTTCTACCCAGTATTTAATTTAATGTGCATAAATAGTTCCTACTTCATCCCTTGTGTGTGTTAAAGGCGTTTAAATTTGACACATGTTTAACGTTATTTTTCAAAAAGTATGCAACACTGATCTGCGAGTGTCATCTCTTTCGTCTGTTTTCATTCCTGATTCGAATTATGAAATTAAATTTAGGTGATTCCATTAAAAAAATCATAACTTTATATTGGGTTGGCAACACTGTTCACCTGGTGATGGTACCCAATATACGGATAGATGTCCTCCTTCCTGTAGTTTCTTTGTGCAAAGTTTCGCTTCTCTCTCTCTCTCTCTTGGTTCCTCTGTTATAAAGGTGGGACATTATAAATGGTGCACCCGGTGTATATATATATATATATATATATATATATATATCGGCCAACGTGGGGAATGAAGGGAGAAAGCACCCTCCTAATGTGCGAACATAGGGCAATATGACACACTTTAGCAACGTCATAATTATTAATTCATATTGAGAATTTGCTTGAAATTCCTGGAGTGAATAAAGGAATCAAAAATAGGACATACGTGATTTTTTTTATCGGCCTACGTAGGGGATGAAGGGCGTAAATATCCCTCTAAAGTGCGAACATGGAGCAATATGAAGTCTTTTAACAAGGTCATAACTAGCAACGCACAATGGGGATTTGCTTGAAACTCCTGGAATGAATAAAGGAATTAAAAGTGGGAGCAACATGTTTGTTTATATCGGCCAGCGTATGGGATGGAGGAGATAAACACCCCTATAAATTGCGAACACTGGGCAATATGACACCATGTAGGAAGGCCATAACAAGCAACGTATTCTGTCGATTCGCTAGACGCTTTTAAAATCCGTAGAGGAAAAAAAACAATAAGGGGAAAACATCGTAATAGTAGTCGATACATCTGGCAAATGGCGAGTCAGTTACGAATATTGTCATCATCATCTCCATGCAATGTGAGAAGTGCTATGAATTCCTGTTGCTGTGGAGAGATTTAAGGAAAACATTAGATTGATCTTTTGTAAATATTGGCCAAAGTAAGAGAGAGGATTTTAATTCGTTACTGCAGTTTGAATTGTTGTTTATACCTGTTTTATAAAGCAATGTCTTGAGTGTTTAGAGCATGATTACATCACACGATACTAGAAATTAAATTATAATTGCAAAGAATTCATAACACAATTGGACACTGGATTTAATTTGTTTTATCCTTGATAAGCGTGTTGCAAGTGGAGTGTTATCTCGTATTAATAAAAATACAATCTCACCAGAGTAAAGCGTACTTCAGAGCTATACGTTCAAGTACAAGTGTGGCGGTAAGTTATCAGTGAACAATAGTCAATGTGTTAATCGTATGCCTTGTGTCCTATATATCATTGATGACGTGCACTGAACGGTATATATATATATGCTCAATAAGGCATGCTTATCATTATTTTAGTGGGCCGTAATAAGTCATAAAGCTATAAGGCCTTATTCAAAATGTATGTAAATCCACTAAAAGTCATTCGTCTACTAGCACCTATTTTGCTATTGTCGACATTCGAGAACCACCTCCAAACAGGGCAGAGACTACCTCGGGGAATTGGTCAATGATGCAGCTGGTAGAGCCACGCGAATTTACAACGAAGACGTTACTGTACATTTTTGTTTGGATGAGTATGTCATGGAGTCAAGTGCCATCACCGACTCTGGAGAAGTAGATGAAGATTACGGGGAATATGTGCGGAGGAGAGCATCGGGGACCTGCGCTGATATGAGTGGCGAGTCTGTGGACTTGGAATACAAGAGGAAAGCAGTTGAATTATGGAAGAGTGGAAAACGAAAGAGATTGTCGTTACAGTCCGTTGTGCGATACCACAAGAGAGTAACCTCCTGAAAACATTCGCACCGTTGGGAAAAGCAAGTCTCTTCAGATGGAACGTGCGAAGACAAATTGCGTGAGGTGTCGCTCGCCGTGCTTCAGAACTTTCAAACCACCGTCGGTGCACATTTACCGCGGCATGACGTAGATCTGCAGTGGTGGGCTCTCCATTCAAGTCAGAAGCATAATTTCGCTTCATTTACGGCCCCAAAAACATAGTTGTGGGTATTTAAATTGGCGCACAATATTGTTTTACGTAAAGTGACCAAACTTATAGCTAATTTTCAACATTAGCCGATGTATATCTCTAACGGCGTAACTAGTTATGGTCTTCGTAACAGGTGTATTGCTTATGTTCGCAGATTAGGCTGGTGTTTACCCCTTGATTCCTCACGTTAGCCTATATAAAAAACGCATTTGTTCTGCTTTTGATTCCTTTATTCACTCCATGACTTTTAGGTAAATTCGCATTGTGCGTTCCTAGTTATTAGGGTTGCCAGACGTCCCGGTTTTCAATGAAATAATTTACTGTCCCGAAAATGGCTTTCGGGACGCCTGTTTGTCTCGGTTCTCGTTCTTCAGATTGAAAAAAATTCATCCTGCAAGAACTAGTCTCTCAACTAAAAACGAAAGATTTTTGAAAGATTTGTGTAGCTAATTAATTTTACTAAACAAACAAGAAGCAACTTGAAAATCACATCCATTCTTTTGTCCTATGGGTTGTTTAACTTCCAGACGGGGAAAAAAAAGAGGATTTTAGAAAATATTCGAGAGTGGGCATAAGGTTATGACAATAATTTCCTGAATAATGATATTCTTTGGTTACAATATAGTGACAGTGTTACCATATTATATCTTGGATGATTTTGCCTACTCCGAACATGTTGCTTTAAACTTCCATTCTACTACATCAGACATTTCGTATAAGACGTGCTTGAAAGAGATGCCGACTCCTGATTTTAAATTTCCACTTTCATTATTATTTTCAAGCAGGACTTACAGCGACAAAGTCTATTGTTAGCTTCAGTACTTTTCTTTTGAAAATCACATTAACTGCGCCTGTATATATGTTACGACCTAGTGAAAAAAGAGTTCAAGAAGTTTGTGAACATTACTGTAGCAAAGGGAGGGGAATTTAGAATACCTCAATAATAAAATAATATTTTTTGCAGTCCCCTCGTGTCTAAGTGGTTAGTGTACGCGCCTTTGGCGTGGGACACCCGCGTTCCATTCCCAGAGGGAGCTCATGTTGTTCGGATTCCCTGTAAATCAGTAGGTCCACGTCTCATATAACCTGGGCTCTAAAAGGGACGCTAAACTCAAAATCAGATAAATTTTGCCAGTAGAAACTTACACTAGTGGAAAAATATTGGTAATAGGAAAACCCGTGTTGTTGCGAAGGAGTATTTTAAGCTCTTGCTCGCTATATTAGGATCTGTTAAATACAACAAATTGGAATTTGGAATAAGGGACACCACGCAGCTCTTCTTATGTTACTTTTTTACATTATTTATACATCCATTGTGGGGCTACATTATATTAACTGTATATAGAATGAACTGGAAAATTGTGAGTAGTAATCTAGAAAAGAAAGGTAATTAATTGATTCTAACCCTCACCTTATACATAGCCTGGGATTGGTATCCCGGTTTTTCGTTCACAAAATCTGGCAACCCTACTACTTATGTCCTTGCTAAAAGGTGTTATATTGCCCTATGTTCGCACTTTAGGGGGATGTTTACCCCTTCATCCCTCACGTTGGTCGATATAAAGAAAATACGTTCCTTTATTCACTACAGGAGTTTCAAGGAAATCGCAGTGTCACTTGGAAAACCTTGCTTGTCAGTAATAAAAATTTAGTTTGTTTTATTTGTGGAGATGTTTTTTCAACTGTTAATTTCCTCGGGCTTCCCCCTAAACGCATAACTATTGAATCTATAACGAACTTGCATACAAGAAATTAGCGCTGTACTATCAAATGACTGTGTTTTTATATTGTTCATTTTTTTCTTATGAATGAATAAAATTCGCTTCGCAAGGTCAGTCGATGACTTAGACGTGAGAATATCTATTAGTTTATTATCTGAGGCTGCAAACAATGTCAATGATATTGCAAATTAGTACCCTACAACTTTGTAGATATTCAAGTATATTCAAATAATTGGTAATAAATAAATAAATAAATAAATAGCTTCCTTTTTAAATAAACTTTAAATTGTTACTTTTCTTATTCTTTGTGTTATGAGCAACGTCGTATACAATTGAAAAAGATGCACCGAATCTTTCGCTAAGCCGTTTCCCTAGTGAGCGGCGCAGACCTTTTCCCCTGTACCGACCTGTGACGGACAAATATGGTGGTCATTGTTTTAAGCGCACGAATAGCAGACCGGAATTCAATCGCAAATTTCGGCTAGTTAGAATCATCGTATGCACGAAAGAAAGTGATCTCCGTATTGATGTGTTGAAAGAGTTGTAATATGATATATTTCGTATTTGACACTACATAATAAGAGCGCATTTAAAGAAGGTAGCTATGGATGTGAAATCAATCAATCTGTTTATCTATTTATGTATATACTGGTTAGCTTTCAACACTTTGGTGCGAATGTAAGAATAGGATACAATAGAAGCAAGAAATTAGCTCTTATCATTGTTTTATCATACCACAAGCCTGTCACCACTTACAGCAGCACCAGTTGGCTTATTCGTTAAAGTGTGTGTGCAGGTGCTGTAGTGTTAATTAAAATTAAGCTCAGAGTACACATAATGTGACATAAATTTAAGGGGAATGATGGCTAAACTACTGTCCTAGGATTTATAATACGGAGATCAAGATCCAGATTACATTAAAAGAATAATCAACAATTACAAGAGATAACAAACAAGATGATAAATGGGGTGGAAACGGGTAAGAAGAAAGAAAGGATATACATAACTGAACATAGGTCATAAGAATACAGCACAGTACGGGTTTCGAAGCGATGATCGTCCAGGTGTCTTGCTATTTCATATTCAGGCTCTGCAAACAACAACAACTTGACCCGTTGAGTTCTCATTCATAGCATAAAACTGGTATTCTTGGGTGAAGGAGACGGGGAGGGAGCAGAAATTGCATCGTTGTTTGGCATTTTTGGGAAGATTTTCTTAGTTTTTTGTGGTCACGTGATTTTTTGGCGGAAGGGGTGTTGGTGTGGCCGTGTGGAAGAGTTCTTATTGAAATTTTGGAGAAGGGGGTCAGTGGCCGAGGAGTCAAAATATGGGCTTTTAACAGGGTTTATTGGGTAAGATCATTGACTTTATTGATGAAATTGAAGAAAATGGCTTCTGTTTGATTGAGGGTGTGACATCAGCATAGATTAGGAAGTAATTACTTGGTCGAGTACGCACTCCTTCATTACTTGTACGTAGTGTTGAGTGAGAAGTATGTGCATTCGTTTGTTTATTTAGAATAAAAGGTATATATGTAAGATAAGTAAGTATACGTTATTATAAAATGGAAAATATATCGTTGCAGGGTTTGATTTCATTGAGTGGGGAGAAGATGGGTTTCCGGTGGGAGCTCTGTGGTTCGGATTCCACTATGTTAAGCCTCGGATTCGATTTCCTGTGAGAGCTCATGTGATTGGGATCTTACTTAAAATGTAGGTCACCTAATCGTGGTGTTGAAGAGGAGGTAAATTAAAATCAAATGAAAATAATAATAATAATAATAATAATAATAATAATAATAATAATAATAATAATAATAATAATAATAATAATAATGTACCTGGCGATAAATAGATAGCGCACACGTCTATTATGTAAGAGATCCGGATTCGATTTCTGGCGGGAGCACATGTGATTCTGATCGCGCATTAAGTTTTAGGTCCACATTTGATACAGCCTCGGTGCTGAGCATCACAACTTTTCTCCAGATTTCATTATTGCATTATATTCAGATATACATAGGGATATATATATATATAATACAGGTTTAGAGTAAGAAGTTGCTCAGTGCTAACTAACACTGAATTTGAAGTAATAAGTTATTCTTATATTTTTATAGACCATATATGTCGTTGGGCAGTCTTAGAGATCAAGTTATTTATCCGGATACTGTAGCCAGTATGCTCAAGAAGGGCTTAAAAGACTCTGATTTGGAGTATTTTCTGGATATTGTCAACCTTCGCCACATAGTAACACGAGAAGGTGGCTGGGATGTTGTAGCTGATTGGAAGGATGTTCTCTCGGGAGGAGAGAAGCAAAGGATGGGAATGGCAAGGTTGTTCTACCACAAGTAAGTTCCTATTCTGTTAAGTGTTTTATGCTTTCTGGACTATTTTGATTTTATTAATTTGTTACATTATCCGATAAAACGAAATATTTATTCGTCTAGAAATTTAATTTAATAGATTTGACTTATGACTATTCGTTACGATGATTTGTCATTACATGATTCCGTGTGTCAGCCCTCCACCATTATGCTTAACTTCTTAAGTGTAAATTTTGAAGAATAATAAGTAATGGCTTTTTACAACTTAATGTTCATTATATAGGATAATTTAAAGTTAAGTTTACCTATTGTAAATTGCTTACAACTGTACTAATTGTACTATATAATAAATTTTAAATTTCGGTTTATTTTTGAGTTCTTATAGGTACTTTCTAGTTCATGAATACTTATAACGATATCATGTATATTTTTACCATATGTTTCATTTAACATTTAGGATATAAATGCTATTTTATCTGGCAATTGCAGCATAAAAGGAGGAGAAAATGGTATAAGTCAGAAATCTTATTTTGTAAACGTTTATTTTTCAGTTGTTAGTTATAAAACTTTTTTTCTGATAAATGAGTGATACGGTTGTCGAGGTAACGTTTTTCGTTACTAAGATATAGTATATATAATTATTCAAGATTATTAAAAACAGAAGACATCTTTCATTAATGTAAATTTGTAGTGCGTAATTGGAACTTTTGGTAAATATTTTCAGAAATACAACATTTTCCGCATGACAATCTAGTGTATAATCTTTTAATTAATTAAGGGCCGCGGTGGCTCAGTGGTAGAGCGTTCATCTCTGGTGCATGGGGTCCCGGGTTCAATCCCAACTCCCGCCAAGTGTACTTTGTGGTCGACAAACACCGTGTGCGGGAAACGGGATACTCCCGTTTCCTCCCACTTTCTTCATTCCACAATTTCATTCATTTCTCATCATCACCTTCTTCTTTAGCCTAGCCGACATAATCGTGGGAAGTAACACTCAAATATTTCATTTCGTTTTCTTTTAATTAATTAAAAGATATAACATTTAAGATATTAGTATAACGAATTGTGGGTGAAGTTGTAATAACCTGAATATGATGGAAAGTAGTGTGTACTTAAATCTTTGGTTTTGTAACTAGTACTTTGGGTTTTATCTTTAAAATCGTATTATTTTAAAAGGCAAAATGCTGACTTTCAATTAAAAACACAGAACTCTACTGTATTATGTTCGATATACATAAACTATATCTTCTATAAGAAGTGGAAAGGCTTCGAAGTGGCGTATGTTGAATTACATTGGTATACAGTATACAGGAGGAAAACTAAACATACATAACTGATGAAAATACTTAAAAAAAAAAAAAAAAGAAAAAAAGAAAAAAGAAAAAAGTATTTATTTCAAAATCGACAACCTTGATCCACTAAAATTAAAAACAGTAGCAAAAGAAGACAGCCGACACCATAATCCCTCCCTCTAGAATATGTTTCTGGCAAAAAAAAAAAAAAGTTACACATGGTTTTGACAGACCTGCTTCGAAACAATGCAATTCAGGAAGTTCTGCGGATACAGAGCTAATAATAGTCTGACGGTGCCCGATCCGATCCATATGGTGGATACCTGAGAACTTCCCAGTCAAGTTATTTTAATTTCTGAGGAGTCATGTTAAAGATATATGAGGTCTTTCATTGGCAGAGTAGTATACAATACTCTTCCTCTTAACCAGTACCGGTCGTTTCTTTTAAATTGCTACGTACGCTCGCACTAATTGTCGACAGTACAGCTCCTAGTCTATCGTTCTGCCCAGCGGCAGTATCTTATAATGCACGATGCCCTTCAATCCTACTAAATGCATAGCAAAATAACCTTCCTGGGCATCAATATGTGCCTTCTACAGACAGTGGAGCATTTCCTCGCTTCGATTACCATGTTTCTCGCACATTGTTGTCGTAGATTAACCACTTTTCATTAGTCGTGAGCAACCACTTCTGAAGTGGCTTGAGTTCGTTATGTTTCAATAGATGTTCGAAGGTAAAAAGTTAGTGGAGTAAATGTTTTTGAGTCGGATTATATGGTGCCCGAACGTCGAGCTTCATGTTGTAGCCAGCTTTTCCCGAATGGTTTAACACTGCTTGGTGATGGATGTTTAGATCATTGGTGATGTTATGACTGTTTACATGCTAATCTTGCTCGGCTTTTGCCAGAATATCATTTACTTTTTCTGCGATTGGTCGTCCACTGCGAGGAACATGTTAGACATCAAGATTTCCATAACGAATGGGACTAAACCATCTTTTGCTTTGCTTTTGATAACGTGTGTTACCCATAATTAGCACAAATTTCATCACGAGCGTGCACAGAATTTGCGCTTTTATCGAAATCAAATTGTACAATGTGGCGATCTGATAGTATTGTGTGTAGATTCTTGCTATGTGTAGATTTTGTTCGGTCTACCATTCAGAAATAGTAATTTTTAGTGTGATTTGCGGGTTTTCACCAAATTCGTTTTATTCCGAACTTAACCTTTGCTCTCCCTGTACCACCTTGCTAGCCGGTTGTTTTAAAATTCGATTGATCTGTTGGAAATATGAAGTCCTTTTTGAGAAGCGAAACTGTCGAACATAATGTTACAGTTTAAGCTGAAAGTGGGAAGGAAAAATACTAATGCGTGAAATGGACTCCTAAAACCCGGAACCTGCTGCACCGAAAGCACTCTAGCTACTAAGTCAACAGGAATTTGCAGAATATTCGAGTCAAATTCTCATAAAACTTATTTACTTTGTAAGTAGCACATAAATGCCGAGTAATGCAAAGAATGTAATACAGGAGACAAGCTTAAATAGTACAACTTTACTAGAGACATTTCATAGTTGCTATCCAAGGTTCTTCTGCAGTCCTCACAAAGAAAATGCGAGTCTCATTGTTTGTCCAAGTCACTAACAGGCATTCCAAAATGCGCCTGCTGAGCCTCACACATATTCGAATTCGTTACATATCAAAACATGTTAGAAGAATGCTTTCATTTTTATGTCATCACGAAGGTAAGAGGCATATATGTGTACTAGGCATCTGACACCCTCCTTGTACTTTCGCGGTTTAGGAATCGTTACAAAAATTTCAAGTTTAAATTAATAACAAACTCTTGCCCCTTTTGCTTATGCACTCAGAAACACACCTCTCGATCGACAACTTGATTTCTGTTATTCAACCCAACTTACCCCCCTCCTTCACCTCTCCTTGTCTACAGAAGTGTGTGACGCAGTATGCTCTTCCCATTCGCATGGAAAAAAACAGGAACCCAGTTTACAAAGTTAATAGTTTTAAACCGTCTCTTTCATTCGTTTGTTCTGAAATGCCTTTTTAAAGCCTCAATTAAAAAAAAAAAAAAAAATAGTCACAAAATGTTTCCTTAGCTTCATAAACGCCTTGATTTGCATTCTTTCCCCTCTTCAAAGACTGCAAGCTAGGAAGATGCTCCTTGTGAAATCGATGGAAATTGTCAATCACCGCAGTAGGTTTTGCGCTTCCTACAGTACGTAATGTGGGTGCAGAGCTCTAAAAGCTACTGACAGAAATGAGTGTTATTATTCAATGACTAATTTCATTTCTTTTCAGTAATTGCAAGCAAATGTGCCAGGGACGACATCTGGATAGGAGAGGAGGGTGTAATTCCACCTCCCCTCGCTTTGAACTTGATAAATAGATATTGTTTGATCAAATGTATAGTAATACACTAATAAAAAAGTGAAACTCTTATATCGGCGAAGAATCTCCGCCTCTTCCGCCCCCCACGCAAAATCTCAAATGACTCTACTTTTAGCAACCAACCTATATAGTTACGATTACACGTTGCTAGAGCACTAACATTTAGTTTCAAGAGTCGACGGTTTGATCCCAAGTCATATGAGTTCATGGACAATACTGAGAGAGAGAGAGATATTCAAATATGGGGACAGAGAGGTATGAGTTACATATACAAGTTTAGAATTAAAAAAAGAAAAATCACCAGGCAGATTCCGTATTACTGCCTAAGAAGGGGAAACTGCATCATACACCCTGAACGGTGGCATAACTAACGGGCGCGCGGTGTGGGAGGCGTACGACAAAAGGGAGCCCATTTAAGGTTCGTAATTCCACTTTTCAGGTTTTTGTATGACTTCAAACTTTTTTCTGAGTTTCTAAAATGCATACTACTGTAGTCTTAGATGAAAAAGAAGTTGTGGAACGAGCTGTAGACCGTGAAATCCACTCAAATGATTTATCATCTCTTTGGTGCAACAACTTTACCGGACAGTAATGAAGGAAAAGATCGAGTGAAATAGAATGAATTAGCTATAGTTTTTATCTTAGGTAGTCATTACTAGTAGTCCGTATTTGTTTAGACCGAGACTCTATCTCACTTTTCCTGTGACGAGAGCAACACCTAATGGAGCATTCAGTGAATTAAACGCAATTAAAACCTATATTCATAGCACAGTGGTGCAGATGTAGTTGAGCTCTTTGGAAATTTTCAGCATGGAAAGCGAGAAAAGCCAACAGATTGATATAGAGAAAGTAGTTAATAAATTCCTCTCCGAAGGAAATCACCCGTACAGTTGTTTTTCAGATGGTAATTTATCGGTTTACTTAAGTTGGTTGAAATTCCTCCATAGTTGTGGGGGCGGGACACTGAAATCATCTCTAATAAAGGGGGAAGGTGACATGTAAAAGTAGTGAAATACGTACGATATTAGTACGTAGTGACATAGTTTTCGGGGTCACAAAGATGAATGCAGCTTAAGTCCCTGACATAAATAATGATATTCTAGTTGTGGTATATGTTTAAGATTAGCCTCAGCCTATCAGAGATATGATTTCTGGGGAATTGTCGTTGCTCCACGGAGGCATTACCCCTGATCACTCCCTTAAATCTTCACTGCTTTGCAGGGGCGTAGCCAGGAATTTATTTCAGGGATCGAAAGCTTTTTGAGGGGTTCAAATTTAATATGAGGACATTGTGTATTAAAATGTCTAACTTTATCTCTAAAAGTAGATATCTGAACCACTAGGGTCTACATCCTGTGTATGTCGCTGCTGCTCTGAATCGTCATAAGCTTCTCTTCAAATGTATAAGACATATCATGTAAATAAGAAATGTAGAACGTAGAATAAAATATAAATAGAAAATATATAAATTATAACTAAGAAGTAGCAAATAATTACAAAATAATGTTGAAGGACGATTTTTTAAAACAATCATACTTGAAAGAAAAATTTTCTTTTAAAACCATTTTCCATTTATGCAAGGCTTAAAACAAGTGAGGAGCGCTCATCTGGAGTCCCACTATTCATCTCTTCAAACCAGAAAACTATGAATTCCGCACTAATATATTTCGTATTCTATTACTTTTTTTTTACATGTTACCCCTTTCCTTCCTAGGAATGGTTTCAGTGTCACCCCCTACATTAAATTGTTCAGATAGTAATTTATGCATATACTAAATTCGTTTGATATTCCCTCAGGAGTCAATGTTGCATCGTGCAGTCCAGTGTACGTTTTTTTCCGAGTCAAAACTTTTTAATATACTGTGTATATATACGTATATTACAGTAACAGTGGAATTTTGGAAGTGGACTGTTGTCGTTGTGGAAACATTCATCATGGTATGACGTAGAGAAATGAGTTACATTAAGGTTGTAAGATTTAATGTCAAAGTTGAAACATTGCAAGTTAAAGAAAAATATGTAATAACAAATGTCATAGTTGAAAATAATTTCGGCTTAAACTAGCTAATTTCGGTTTAATTCAAAATTGAACTTCCGAAATGCACGGTCTGAGCGTAGCTAAAAAAAAAAAAAAAAAAAAAAAAAAAAAAAAAAAAATCAATAAAAATGATCGGGATTCGAACCTAGGACCATCTACGGAGGTGTTCCTTACACTAACCATTCATCTAACAGACAATGACGCAAAGCATTTGGCACTACTTTATCAGATGTTTCTATCAAGTATAACTTAATTAACACAATAGTAACAAACTTTTACTGCCTTGAAAAGTGTTTCTGAACAAGGAGAAGTTCATTATGCACCCTTTAACTGAGTTACAAGAGGTCTACGTCCCATCTGAACGGCGAACCTATCGACTCAACTTTCGGAATGTCACATTCTATTTCAATCTCTCTCTCTCTCTCTCAATATCGTTCATGAACTCATGGCTTGGGATCAAACCTTCGACTCTGAAAAGGAATGTAAGCACTCTAGCAATGTGCTATCGTAACTATATAACTTTGTTGTTAAAAGAAGCATCATTTTAGATTTTACCTAAGGGAGGGAAGGAAGATGGAGATTCTCCGCCGACAGAAGAGTTTCACTTTCTTATTATTAATATATTACTATACATTTGATCAAACAATATGTATTTATCAAGCTCAAGGGAGGAGGAAATTATACCCTTCTGTCCTGCCCAAATGACGCCCCTGGAACATTTGCTTGCAATTACTGTCAGTAGTTTTTAGAGCTCTGCGCCCGTTTTGCCTTTGAAGACCACAAAACCGACTGCCGTGATTGACAATTTCCATCGATTTCACAAGGAGCATCTTCCTAGCTCGCAGTCTTTCTAGAAGGGAAAGGATGCAAATAAAGGCGTTTATGAAGCTATGGGAACATTTTGTGACAATTTTTTTTTAAATCAGGCTATAAAAAGACATTTCAGAACAAACGTATGAAAGAGACGGTTTTAGAGCTTTACACCTTATAAACCTTGTTCCTGTTTTCTCCGTGTGAATGGAAAGAGTATATGACTCACACATTCCTTTAGACAAGGAGAGGTGGAGGAGGGAGGGAGTTAGATTGAATACCAGAAGCAAGTTGTCGACCGAGAGGTGTGTTCCTGAATGTATAAGCAAACGGAGCAGGAGTTTGTTATTAATTTGGACTTACAATGTTTTGTAACGATTTCTAAGCCGCGAATGGTACCTGATGTATACTTGCACACAACTTGAAAAATGTTAACATGAAACAAAAAACAGTGCTCACTGAGCAACTCTCATACTCAATATCAGCACTCACGGTCATATAAATTTTCCCCAAATGTTGGCAATACTGCTAGGTAATAATTTCCCCCGAATGTTGGAAACTGTTAAGTATGATTTCTCAACAGTACCCGCAGGCGTAGCTTCAAAAAACGTACTTTTGATGTGAAGTAGTTCCATATACATGGCTGAAATCCTGTTATTTTGGACAATATATCTGACTTTAATGCTTCATTAATGTGTTAAAGCACGTGTTAGCTTCCGAGATATTGCCGGGAGACATGAGAAACATTTGACATATCATTTCAAACGCCCCACCAATTGCATAGGCGATACGCCTTTCATAAATAAAAACCGGCAGTTATGGCAAAATAAAACGCCGAAAATGGCATTCAAGAGGACAAATAATTTTAAAGATGTTAGTTTATATTGCAAAAATGAACATACTGTAATATCTTGAGTATGTGTTAGCTATAAACAGTAGCAGAAGACACATCACCATCATCAAGCGATTATCCCAGCAACGAGGAAAGATGAAGAACCCCAAATATCCATAACAACAATCCATAGCATTATAAATATCCATAATAGAACCCCAAATATCCACTATACGCCTCTAGTTCGGTCTGCCTGAGATTGACTAGACCCCGACTTTGAGAAACTATCCCACGTTTCTCACAAACTACCTGGGTTGGGAGGATCCCATTCCGACTACTTGGGTCGGAATACCCTTTCAAAACAAGCCACTTTTGTTCACTACTTGGGTCAAAGAGATAACTTATCCACGAACTTCGAAGGTTGTCTGGGCGTTCAGTTCTCCTATACAAATGCTTTTCTCATTCTTGTCTAGCTCCTCAGGATAGGATGGAGACCTATAAAAAGGGTCACAACTATGTCACGGGAATGAGTTTTTGTTTTAAAAAAAGTAACGGAGTGTTTTGTAATACCTAAAAGGTAAATGGTAGGTGAAGAGTCTAAAAAGACAAATTCCGTGTAGGTTACTCTGCCTAAGAAATTATTACATGGCGGATGCGAGCGATCGATCAAACGAATTTTGATGACAACCAAAGACTAAGGATATTTATACATTAGAGAAATTCAATCAACACTTTATCCAGGTTTATCTCTAAAGCAGTAGCGTCTCGTAACATAATTTTCGATAGTTCACAGCCATTTGAAAATTCTAATTGTAGAATTCTTTTAGTATTTTAAATAAGAAAAACGATAAAAATCAATGAAAGTACCCATGTATATATATTTACATATAAGTAGTACCCATTCATAAACAAATGCTCCATTTTATTTGTATATGAAATCACTTCTGATGTTCTTCTGGGCAGTCAGCTTGTCAATAAATCATTTGAAGTTTAATTTTTACAGTTTTTTCTCTGTCGATAACATAGTTAATGCACTGAGACTGTTTTGAGCTGCGGTACACCTTTAAATGCTTCTATATTTTTTAATATGTTAAAACAACTTTCAGTTTCTGAAGTCAACGTCAGATTATTTACTATAATTTTCATGAATTGTGTTGTATGCCATTCTCTTTCTGCAGAGTCACCATCAGTTTCACGACAATATACTAAATGAAATCTGCTTTAGACTCCAAACATGTACTATCTCGTATATTTGAGTTGCCAGGTATGCTGTTTTGTGAACTGTTAACAGTATATTATTCATTGCAGTTTTGGAAAATTCAAAATTGCCAATAAAATTCCAACTGATCAAAGAAAATGTATATTTGAAGAGTATATATATGGATGTTACAGTTTCAGGTGTGTAATATCTCTGAGGAAGTCTGTATGTTACGTAGCCGAAACTGTAACACAGATATATACTGCATATATATACTCTTAAAATATATAGGGGAGGCCGGGATAATAAGAGACAAAAAACTATTCTTGAGGAACTAGAAAAAAATATATATGATTGCACTAAAAAGTGAAACCAATATATATATATATACACACTCACTCACACTCATTCACACTCTCTCTCACTCACTCACTCACTCACACACTCACGAAAAATTTTGTTACAGGCAGTGTTTCTTACTACCCCTGAAGGGTAATAACAGACAGGGCTCTCAGTACTTATACACAAAGAAGAAAAAATGAGAAGAGGTTTAAGGAAAAAATCTTCAGAAAATTCTGAACAATTTACTTTTTTCAGGTCTGAAATATGTTCCCGAAATATCAAGATTAAAAAAATGAAATTTAATAGTTCGTTCGGAAAATTTATTTGCCTGAGTATTAAATATCAAAAACCATTGAAACAAAGTATAGTTGCGTATTACGGAATCTAGATACATCATGGATAAAACTCACTACCAAATAAAAAAGAATGCTGACAAGAAATTTTTTGGAGAATGTCGAAAATGAACTTAAAAAGTACCTAAATTCTCAATGAAGAAGCAGCACCGCATTTGAAAAATAGTTTTAGCTAACTTAAATGGACTGAAATAGCTATTAAATTGTAAACATACACGAAGAGAAAATTGAAAAATGTTGTAAACCTATTGTTGTCCAAAGGGTATGTAAAATGTGGCCTATGTAAAACTACATTTTCGAAAAACATCTAAGATAAATATTAAACCTTTTTAAGATGTACAGTCGAACGATCATATGAAAAATTTACAAAAGAGTTTGGAAAATGTCTTGGTAGCCTATGTGAAATCCAAGTTAACGTTTTAAAACCTCATAAATGTAATTTAAACTTTAGTGTTACATAATTACAGCAGGTAGGCCTTATTAATTATCTTAAGCTTTACCACTTAAACAAACACAGGAAAAATGTATAGGCCAAAAGGAACTGTTGGCATATAGGCATGAATTTAACAAATATTAAGAATAGTCCTACAAATACCTAGGGCTACCAAAAGAAGAGGAGACATATTTAATCTTTCTGTTTTGGTTTCAAAAGTCCTTTTTCACTTTGCTGTAAATACAACGAAATTTGGAGCTATCCTCTGGAAATCTAGAATGGTCCATTCCCATTTCCATCCAGTTTGATAGGTCCATAAAACACAAATTTGGATGTCATTGTTTGTCATCATAGCCAGGCCAATTGAAACCACTTAGATTTTTTTCTTCAAAAATTTAACCTTGCACGGTCCTTCATTTGGGAAAGCAATAATCCTCCCAATAAACCAGTCAATATCGTAGTACACGGCGTAATACATTTCTAAGGAAGATTCTGCTCTGGTTGGATCAATTTCTCCTGGCAAACTTTCACCAGTTGATGATGAAATTGGTTGATCCAAAGCATATCCTCCACTGTCACTATCTATGCATAGACTCTGACTGAATTGCCAGAGTAGGAATTTTCCTATTTAATTTCTATGTACAAAAAATAGCAGGTTATATTCATCACATGCGCTAAATAAACATAAAGTTGAACTGGGGTAATGAGAGACAGCTGTCTTATTACCCCTTCAACATTTCTAAAAGGGGTAATAAGAGACATGCCCTCAATTGACCTGAAATGCAATGTTTCAGCATTTTTCAAAATTTCACATCAATCTTCATAATCTTAGACACAAAGTTACATAGCAGTCATTTCCACATTTGTAACTCACTTTTCACAATAAAATTTTATTTTAAAACAGTCACGAACTTCTATGGTAAGTTCAAAGTGAAGGTATTTTTTCATAACGTGACAACAATATAAAAACTCATATTACTTCATAAGTGCAAGTGGGGTAGGAAAGTAAAGGTTTTGAAGTTACCATTACTTAATTTTTTTTTATAATTTTGACTTGATATTTAGGGTATTTTTTGGCCGTGTCTCTTATAACCCCTGTCTCCTATTACCCCGGCCTCCCCTACTGCTTTGGTCACTGGAGTTTTATTAGCAATGTTAACAGTATACACGAAACAGTACATATGTATCAAATTATTATGACAGTTGCAGAGGCAGCGAACTCTTTGTCTATGTACTTTTGCATTGTTGTTTCAAGATACTTCATGACTTTATTTTGTATTTACGTTGTCTGTTAGGGGTTAGGCTATATAAGTCGATATTTACAATTTTAAAAAGGAGATTACTGTAATGTGTTTGATGCTCTTCCTGCTTGTTCACCAAAGACGTACACTAGTCACTATACAAATGAGGAGGACAGGACACTTTATGAAGTCAACCAAACCACGTACAATATCAAAGCTACTAGAATCTTCGGACTCTTAATGGGGACATACAGCATATTTAGACACCCCAAAATTCGATGCAGTCGATCAAAAAGCGAGCGAATGTGACTTCTTATGAGTCTTAATATAAATGATCATGCGAACAAATCGTAATAGAATATGTTTCGTACATACAAGGCACGCACCTAGAAAATTTTGTTGAATGAGTCCCAAAGTTTAGGAGGGGTTCCAGTACTATAAGACACTACATCTATGTACGATTGATCCGATGTAATTCTACACCCGAGAAACGATATGTAATTGTTTAGTACTGCCATCTCTATTCTAACTAGTAAAAAAAGAATATAGAATTAGATTTTTTAAAGAAAAGAAAGAGTGCAGATGAAGTGAAACAAATCTTTAGGCTACATTAGTCATTTCTCTACTAAACAATTCTAGTTTTATTATGAAAGGTACAAACGTGAGTCGAGTTAAGAAGTTTTAGGAGAGAATCCGAACCCGGTAGATTCTCTGTGTGGGTATACCCCTGGTGCTCACACTAGTTAAATTCAGCAGTTTTTTTTTTTTTTTTTTTTTTTTTTTTTTTTTTTTTTTTTACAGTTCTCATACTTTACTTTTTCAATCAGTTATCCCAAGTATATTAGACAATTCAGATCCTATGGTAATTCTCTTCATATGAGACGCGAGGAAAGCAAAATGTTATATTCATTTCATAATCTATCACCCGTTTATTGCTTTAAATCAACTTGGAAATTTCGACACAGTTTAGTTTTCACCTCCAGATAATAGTTAACTTTCGTCACTTATGTTCTAACTTCTTTCTAAACTTTCACAATCCGTCAGTGCACTAAAAGATATACAGGGTGGTCCATAAGTCTTAGTACAGGGATTATTTTGGAAATAAACATGATAAAAGCAAATCTGACTAGCGGAGGGCGGACTTGGATAAAGGAGTTAGCGATTGATGCATAGGCATGTGACACATCAACTAACACTGTGTTTTGTAGGGGAATGCAATCCCGCAAGCAGAAATGCGTTATCATGTCCCGTTTCAAAGTTATAACGCCCCAAAGTTAACGGTTTTCTGTTTCCTTGCACGGAGAGCGGCATGGCACTAACGCTACAAGGAAGACATGACGCCCCAAATTTGACAGGTTTTCTTTCCGTTGCAGGTAGAGTGAGATGGCACTGACGAAGCAGGAAAGAATTGAGATCATCCTAATGTCTGGGGAAAGAAGCAGTCATGTGATTGCCCAGGACTTCAACGCACGCCACCCCGAAAGACCTTCAATAAGCCACAACACCGTTAGCTATCTCATTGGGAAATTCAGTGTAACTGGTAATGTTGCCGACAGACCACCGTCAGATCCCCCACGAACCGCGACTGATGAGGAGACATCCATAATGGTGCATGCTGCGAGTGTGAAAAGTCCGAGGCGTAGCACAAGACAACTATCAGCGAAAACAGGCATCACGTGCTTCCGTGATGAGGATTCTCCATACGAACAAGTGGCATCCCTTCAAGGTGCATCTTGTCCACAATCTTTCAGAGGATGATCCAGACCGGCACATGGAATTCGCCAATTGGGCTATGTCACAATATGACCAAGATCCGCATTTCCGAGCCAGTGTTCTCTTCACAGACGAGGCAAACTTTTATTTGGATGGGGAAGTGAATCGCCAGAACATGCGATATTGGTCGGATGCAACCCTATGTGCGATCAATTCCTGCAAGAGGGTTACCCCTGCTCATATTACGGTGTGGTGTGGATATGGAACACTTCGATCATAGAACCCTTATTCATCCCTGGTACCCTAAATGGTGTCCGATGTTAGGGACATGTTAGGGGAGTTGGTGTTTCCGTTGCTTCTCCGCCCTAATGCCACCTTGCCGCGATATTTTCAGCAAGATAGTGCCCCACCGTACTATGCGCTGCCTGTGCGGGAATGCGGATCTGCATTTTCCTGGACGTTGGATCGGTCGCCGATGCCCTGTGGAGTGGCCAGCCAGGCGCCTGGCCCCACTTTTTTTTTTTTTTTTTTTTTTTTATGGGGACACTTAAAACACCTGGTGTATCAGGAGAAGATTAGGGATATTGCACACCTACATTGACGTATCCAGGACGCCTGTGATAGCATCACCCCCACTGTGTTGTTACCGGTTCAGGAGGATTGAATTAAAAGACTCCGGTTGTGTGTTGCAATCGAAGGTCAACACGTAGAGCACATCCTGTAGGTGGCACTTTGGGGCTCATAACTTTGGAATGGGACATGATAACGCATTTCTGCTTGCCGGACTGCGTTGTCCTGCAAAAAAGTGTTAATTGATGTGTCCCATGCCTACCTTCCCATTTGAAAAAAAATAACCTGGATCCAAGATGTCCACCATTCACCACGCATGAATCAATCGGTAGCTCCTTTACCCAAGTCCGCCCTCCGTTAGTCAGATTTGCTTTAATCATATTTGTTTCCAAAACAATTCACTGTACTAAGACTTATGGACCACCCTGTGGAGTGCTTTGTAATTGCTGAACAAAATCCTCTAGAAAATAGGGTAATCATAAGATCTTACTTACAAGAAATCTTTCGAAAAATGCTTCCGTATCGAACAGGTCTTTCACTAGTACTGGAAAACAATTTTATGAAAACATAACATTGTAAACCTATCGAGGGTACACGGGAATGTACAGAATATACTGACCAATTTTTTTATAGTTCAGCATATATCTACTTTAATTGAGAGATGTAATGAAGAAATAAAAATGGATATAAGCTATAGTTTTGAAAACGGCGACCGTATACATTAGGGTGGAGCGAAAAAATTTTTTCTCGAAATTCGAATTTGGATAGGGGGCAAAAGTTGCATCATATCGTACTACTTTACCATAGAAAATTTCAATTTTCTAAAATAATTTTTAGCCGGGGCGCAAGGGGCTTTAAATTTGAAATTTTGCAAATCAATTTCCGTTTACTATGTAACCATTTAGCAAATGTTTGCTGAAAGTAGACTTTAATTTATATTGTGGATAGAGGGCAAAGGATGCATCCTTTGTCAATAGATAACAACATGAATCTTTAATTCTCTGAAATTATTTTTAGCCGGGGCGCAATGGTCCTGAAATTTGGGAATAATAAGACGAAAAGTGATCAACTATAAGCATTTTGTGAGTCTGTCATAAAGAAGCTTTTTGCTACTTAATAAGACTTCTGATATCCTACAATGAACTTTTGGCAGTATTGTTAATAGTACAATAGTTTGGTTGGTGGTGACAGTGACGTAACTAGGGGGAACGGGGCTTGTGCCCCGGGCGTCGAATTGGGGGCCGCAAAACTGGGCATATAATTATTTTCACTATAAAGCATGGAAAGGAGTTTTAGCAAACTAAATATCATAAAAAAATACCTCAGAAACTTAACAGGATAACAACGACTCATCAACTTTAGGATCATATCCATAGAGCTTATGTTAGGTTCAAAGCTATCTTTTGAGGACATTGTAAAACCTTTGCATCCAAAAGAGGCCGTAAGGTTAAATTTTAGTTCCAGCTTTTTGTGTTTTCATTTAACTTACATCGATTTAAGAGATTTGTAAAATGTCCGAGTATAATACTCGAGACAACAGCTTTATTTTTCATAATTAAATATTCTATTCAAAAGCAAAAGATGATGATTAATTCTACACATATCCACATCCCAATATAATTCCGAAAACATTGCGATTTGCAGTTATTTCGTTAAGACTGGAAGAATGTGTCAAGCATGCTACTCTCAGATTATTTGTCAATCAGTTACAAAGTAGTTTAGTGAATTATCTTGTACTAAAAATTAAAATATGTACTACAATTTTGAAATCAAGCATTATCACTTGAAAAAAGAATGGAATAGGAGAACTACTGTCTAATGCCAATATCAGATATAGTTGCGGAGCCTTTTGATTTGGTTGGTCGGGGGGGGGGGGGCACTAAGGCGAGTTCTTGCCCCGGACGATAACTAGCCTAGTTGTGTTGCTGAGTGGTGAGTAAAAAATTATATTCGGTATTATTTATATTACTTGGACAAAGAAATTCAAGAAAAGAGAAGGAAGGAAAGCCAAAAAGCGATCTTACGGTGAAGCTTTCCACCAAAGAGTATTATACTCTACTAGTTACATTATCGAATCTTCAGACTACTTGTCATCTTCAAGATAGGAAGGCAATAAACAACACACTGAAGCTGGAGGAGACCATATTTTAGTTGGAAATATCCTTTGAAGACGACAAGAAAGCAAGCTCAGATTGGATGCACGAAAATGAGAAAATTCGTCCCATTAGCAAAAGTGAAGGAGAAAACCGCCGTGACTAGAAGAAAAATTGCAGCAATTGCTACTGTGGGTTTGGAAGATTTTGAATATGTGAGTCTAGAGCAGTCGCAAAACATAATTGACAGAAGTAAAATTCAAAGAGAAGTTGTGAGAAATGGTATAAGTGTAAGAACTAAGAGACTGTTAATAAAGTGAAACCTCGTGGCATCTGTTTTGATTGGAAGAAAGACCAAACGCTCACGATGTCCGGAAGATGAAGATGGAAGAATATTATTCTATCCGTGTAGAAACGGGTAACAAATTTCTCGGCTATGCCTGAAATGCTTTGACCGGATCAGCATCAGTAAAGAATATTGCTAGTTTCATCTGCCGCGAATTACAAGAAAATAATGTGGACCTATCAGATGTGGTAGCTATCGGCTGCGATGGCACTAATATTAATGTTAGGTCAAAAGGAGGAGTGATTAAAGTGCTCGAAAACCATTTAGGGAGGCCCTTGCAGTGGTGCATATGCTTATTGCATTTCATTGAACTACCACTTCGTCATTTACTAAAAGAAATCGACGGTATAAGTACTGGCCCTTACACTTTCTTTGGCTCTATTGGTAGATCATTAGTGAATTGTGAAACAAATTCAGTGTACGGCTTCGAAAAGATTTCTTCAGAACCTCCTACACTCCTAAATGTGCGTGATTTCAGTTATGATCAGAGGTGCTTGTGTGAAATACTCCAATCTGTCATAAGATTAGACTGATAAAAGCCTAGCAGATTAAGAAACCTGGGAAACTTGGGTATGTTCGCTGGTTATCAGTGGCTTACAGACTTTTGCATCTATATGTGTATATATCAATGTCAAATCCTTCAGAGGAGTTCAAAACTCTATCAAAGTTCGTGGTAAAAGTGTGGTTCAGCATCAAATTGAAACCTCTTGTCAAATACGAAGCTAAACATTTGTTCCTGACCATAAAACTTTCGCGATGTTTGCAAGAACCATACAAGACTCCAGTCAATAAAGGGCCATTCCACGCGAAAGTGAGCCTGAACCCAAATTTTCGAAAACTGTCAAAACCAATGAATTTTTACATATATATGAAGTAAATAGAACGAAATTTACTTTTTCACAAAGAAAAATTTATTTATACTTAGAATTAACGTAAAATTTTAAATCTAAGTTGTGAACTTGTAACATGTCAGCTGCGAGGAAATTTTTTATTCTTGTTATCGGCAACATTTTACGGTAATTTGTGCATGTTTGGCTGAAGTAACTTCGAGCTATTCAAGATGCTTCTTTTTGCTACAAACTGCAGTTGAAAAAGTGTTTACAAGATAAAAATTGTTTATAATATCATTAAAGATATAAACGTCAACTTGAGTGTCCTGCCCGTGACAGAAAACTACCAAAAGTTATTGTACTGAATTACTAAATTTGAGAATGTGGTTCGTACTTAGTAGAAGTAACAATTTGCATGTGTACTTCACATTTACCAAATTTTGAACTAATGCTAATAATATATTTCGATTTATTTCAATTTGAAAACTTGTCCTGCCCGTGACAGTGGACATGGCATTGGTGGGAAAGTTTGTGTACATTGGTTATTCATGATAGACAATGATTCCATGTGTACTAAAATAAAGTTTTCTAAGCATGAACATTATTTACTTAAATAGAGGATTATCTATTACTGTCAGTATGACGTTTTAACGTAAAAAAAAAAAAAAAAGTGTCATATAAATATTATTATTAGCGTCACCTTTTTGTTCGTTTCAAGGGAGAAGTGGATGGTATTGCAGTACGTACAAGAAGGCCAATATGGAACTTTGTGAAACAAAAGAAAGTAATTGTAGAATGTGTTGCTGATTTCGTAGCAGCTTTAAGCTCTTCGTTTCAAAATATATCTGTTTTACTACTATCATCTGCAGAAATTGAAATAAAAAGACGATTTGAATAAAAGGCGGGAAAATGCTCTTATCAATTGAATGTCTCCAATCAAAACACTTTTTTTCCTGCAATTTGACAGCGAAAATTGAGTAGTTCGTCGAACTTTTTAATCAGAGCTTCATCCGTGTAAAATCTTTAAATTCCTAATAGACTTTTATTCAGATCTGAAAATGATGATTCCGAAAGCCATGAAGCTATCCTGAGCGACGACTTAGGTTTGCATGTTAACAAGGTTTGTGTTAGACCAGCTGTTGAAGATATAACACAAGGAACATTTTTGTTGATGGAATTTTTCTCTAGTGAACAGAAAAATAAAGCATAGACATGCAACTATCGCACATAGCCCAGTGGAAGAGGACGAAGAAGTCAAAGAAATTCGTATGAAGACCGTAAGCAATTGCAGTAAAATTTTCAAGACTGTTGAAGATGTGTCTTACATGCATTTCAATCAAATAATGCCTGTGATAGCAGAAGTGTCGTGGCGTTGGGGGAAAGGGGCGAGCGGGGCGCAGGCCCCGGGCGTCAAAGTATGGGGGCGCAAAATTCAAGAGGAAAAATAAAAGATATATAAAAATGGAAGGAAAAAGTATTAAATAGTGCTCAAAATCAAGGAAAAGCAGGGTTTATTTTTTTAAAAATTTCTTACGCATGGCGCCAACCATGTGATGCTTTGCGGCTGGTCTGTCGACCTCACTCATATTTACGAGGGCGCCGTCGTATACTCTCGCCCCGGGCGCTGATTTTCTACGGCACTGGATACCAGCACCTATTTTATATACTGTTAGACAGTGTTTTGTACGAAGTTCCCTACAAGGTGGGTGTAAATGGGCAAATAAAACCATTTCCTAAAGTGTAGGTGGTGAGAAATAAGTGTACTATATATTTTTATTTTATGTGATAAAAGCGAGCCCCAAGTAAAGGAAATAGCATTATTTGTGCACAATGATATAACAGAACAGCGGAAATTGACTTATTTTCGATTTTATTTCAGTTTTCAAATCATTCTTATTGAGATTTTGTGTTGATTCACACGGTGTCCTGCCCGTGACAACCATATGTCCTGCCCGTGACACAGTAAAGTTGAGTTTTTTTATTAATATAAATATTTGGCAAATTTCTCTTAAGTGTAGTTTGGTAACAAATTTCATCATTTATACATTTCCGTTTCAATAAAAAGATTTTGAGCCAAGAATTCACAGAGTTTTGTAACATTCAGTTGGTGTGTCGAAAGCCACTTCTCTTTCTTGTCCCCGCCCGTGACAGACGTTTAGGAATTAATATTTTCTACTCTAAACAGAAAAAAATACTGAGAACATCAGCTACATATACTACTAAGTCTGTACTGCTCATGTATCATACAATTAGCAGAATTTATGTTGTATTTTAGAAATATACAACTTTAAAGCGTCAAAAATGTAGTGTAAATGTCCTGCCCGTGACGATGGAATGGCCCTAAAGTAATTTCCAGAAATGCATTCTATGCGAGTCCTTAAAACATTCTCATTGCCATGATCGGTGTCGACAGATCAACTACACGAATCTTTGCTGCTGATAAAATATTCCAATCCAGAAAGCAGTGTAAACCTTCTGAAATTCGTTCCTTCGAAGTGCCAGTATTAAACTTCGAGACTAATAATTACACAGAAATGATAAGCTGGAATGAGTGTAATATAACAGAACGCTAATACTGACTCATGAGTCACACGAAAAATTGCAAGAAATTCGCGCTTCAGAAAATACATGTTTTGATATCCCTGAGTTCAAATGTCATACGCAAATAGTGGAAAGATTAGTGAAATTAATTAGTGAATCTTCTTTCAGTATCTGGGGCACGAGAGAGCGATTTCTTCAATCGTTCCAAAATTGACTCGAGAAAATACATGCCTACTTTTCAGACAGTCACAGTATTTTACAGGAAGACGTGAACGCAACTTATGAAAAATTCAATCTAATGTTGGCGGGTGGGTGGATTTGAACTCGACGGCAGCCACCTCTTAGTGGTGAATTTTGGGTTAATGTAGCCTGTAACATAGAATGAGAATTTCGGTAGCTTTAGAAATTCATCTCGTCGCGACAACGAATCTTAACACCCTCAAATTACAGCCTACTTCAAGCGAAGAGCTGTCTAATAATTACACAAATACACAACAAACATGTATTTCTTTACAAAATCTACGAAACTTAAGGCCATGGAGCCCCGGCTAAAAATATTTTAGAGAATTGAAATTTTCCATGGTAAAGTACTACGATATGATGCATCTTTTGGAACTTATCCAAATTTGATTTTTTTTTTAAATGGCCTCTTTTCACTTATTTGCATAATCTTTCAAACTTAAGGCCCATTGCGCCCCGGCTAAAAATTATTTTAGAGAATTGAAATTTTCCATGGTAAAGTACTATAATATGATGCAACTTTTGCCCCCTATCCAAAATCGAATTTCGAAAAAAAATTTTTTTTACCTCTTTTCACTCCACCCTCGTATACATACCAAAAATTCTAGCGGTACATAGCTGATAGACATTATGAAAAAGAAATAATAAATACTAGCAAACACATTTATAAATCAATCAGTATACCGCCACACAATAAGTTTTCACTTTCGCCACTTTGAAATGCACTAAGAAAATAATATTTTTGCGCATCTCGGAAGTAAGTTACCCTTCCTTCAAAGAAAAAACTTTTCCGCGTATTTTCAGAAGCATTCTAGCTGAACGTAAATTACTGTAAATACTAATACACGTCCTTTTCCATTTCGTGTGTGTTAAAGATGAATGTTGAAATAGAAAAATCAGTTCCAAAATTTCCTTCAGGTTCCCACAATTAGTGTTGTAAAAAAAACTGGTTTTTTTGTGAAGTTTTTTTTTCAATAAAAAACACCGTTCTTTTTCATGTTTTTTTTTAAATGTCTGTTTTTCTTCTGGCAACTATTATTTATTGATTTATGTTGCAGATTATTGAAATAATCAACAGAACTTGAGTCGGAGCCCTCGTAACTTACGAATAGTTTGTTTCTTTGTACCTATACGAGCAAAATTGTGTGATTATTCCTTTCGGACCCAGGTCATTTTTGGCGTTTTCCTACATTTTCAGTTAGTGACTTATTGCTCAAAAACCATCCATTCGATTGATATGGTTAAGGCCTTGTTTTTTAGAAAATGGATGTGGCTATTTTTGGTGTAAGTTGCATTGCAGTGTTGCCAACTGGCGGGAAATTATTGAGGGAAATGTAAGGGTGAAAATTTATACAAAAAAATCCCTAACCGAATTTCAATTTTTTTTTGTATCAAGCACCAAGTCACCTAAAAAAAATTCTTTGGTGTGTTGACAAGGTCCAGTGAAATCCTGAAGTCGCTGGCTTCAATTCAAAGAGGGAAAGAAAAAATTCTCTGTCATCATACACATGAAATTTTGACACTTTTTACGCCTCAGAAGCAAAAATCAACAGATATGCCGGGACTACAGCTTCTCTAATTATCCTATTGAAACTTTTTATGGTGCGTTCTGTAGGCCAAAAAGGAAGCTTTCAGATAATGGTACATTTGTTTCAATGTAGCCAGCAAGAGGGTAATAATAAAGGGGAAAGGGGAAATTTTCCGAATTTCTCACCTAAAATCGGGAATTAATTGTTTTGGCTGGAAACACTGCTATCAGGCAGATGAAAACTATCTGAAAATAAATCTCAGTACCCCAAAAATATATCGTACAAGTATTATGGCGATATCTAACAAAGTAAGCATGAAATTTTAAACAATATCTCATTCTACCTCAGAAATTCACCATTTTCTTACCATTTCCAGAAAATGGTTTATTATAAACCTCAACTGTACTTCTCCTAATTATTTTAGTGAAACTTTTTATGGTGCGCTGTGTAGGCTAAGGACGAAGCTTTTAGGCACTGGTACGTTAGTTCGAGTGTAGCCAACAAGAGGGAAATAATAGAAACAAAAATGGAATTTTTTCCAAAATTTGCCCCCTAAGTCTGGAATTAAAATGTTCTGTAGCTGGCAACACTGCTATCAGACACACACAAACTACCTTAAAATAAGCTTTGGTATCCCTCTAATATATCCTACAAGTATTGTGACGATATATAATAAAGTAAGCATGTCAATAAAAAATATCTCATTCTACCTTAAAAAAATCAGCTATCTTTCCAATTAGAGAACAAGATCTAGTGTAAACCTCAACTGTACTTCCCCTAATTATCCTACTAAAATTTCTATAGTGCGTTGTGTAGGGCAAAGACGAGACTTCCAGATTACTGGTACGTTTGTTTCGATGCAGCCAACAAGAGGGAAATAATAGAGACAAAACAGATAATTTTCCCAAAATTTCCCTGTAAAATCTGGAATTAAATTTTTATGTATCTGGCAATACTGCTACCAGACAGACGCAAACTATCGTAAATTAAACATTGGTACACCACTAATATATCTTACAAGTATTAAGGAGATATTTAAGGAACAAAGCTTCTAATTACCAAAAATATATTACGGTAAACATAAAAGGGAAAAACTAGAAAAATAGGGTTAGAACCTAAATACGAATTTTTCGTGCGCCTCCTAATTACCCCATTGTAACGATCTGTACTTGCGTTTGTTAAGTAAGGACAAATGTTCGATCGGCATAAGTTGACTTGCACTCGGATCTCTATAGTATAGGTACGGATTTATAAACAAAAATCTCGAATTTTTTGCCCAAATTTAGGGAAGTTTTAATTTCCCTAATTGGCAACACTATGCGCAGGCCCGTCCAATTGATGTTAACAGTTAGGTATCCATCCGAGGTATCTATTTGGCAAGTCTTAAGGAGGTCTTTCTACAACGAATGAAGCTACAGGGAAAAAAGAAGTAAAGGAAATTCGAAATTAGAAAATTCTCGAATTTTTGACTCGGGTGAAATTTGAGAAGGAAATTCGAAAGCAAAAGAAATCAATCGGATAAACTATCCCGATATCTTAGTGTCCACACAGGAGCGGATTCAAAAAGTGACACAGCCGTGTGTGCCACTTTGGCCACCTGCCACCTTGGCCACGTGGTGTACATTTCATTACATTTTTTTGAGTACTAACCCGTGTTGTTGTAGTTATAGTCTCGACTAATAATAATATCGTTGTTGTAAACAATAACTTTATAAGGAAAATTTTGTCTCCTTTTTACATCTTAGTTCTCACACTGTTCGTGAGAAATGCAGGATGTTTCAAAAGAAATATCGGGGTTTTAAGTCTTCGTAGTACTTATTACATATTACGTACAATTATAATCAATGTATCAAGTAAAAGAGCACCTCAAACAGTCTTTGCTACAAGTGTTCGATGTGAGATTCATTCGTCACACGGTACACATCTAGTCGATAAATGAGAAAGGCCCATAAACTTTCCGCCATATGGCACAAAACACATTCAATTTAGGAGAGTCTCGTTTCAACTGTACCATCTCCTGAGGATTTACTGACGGCCAGATGTAAACATTATGAGTGTTCACATTAGCTCTTAGGTGAAATGTCGATTTATCACTGAAGACGACACGATCCAGAAAATCTTCATTGTTATGCAACAATATTTCACTTGCGAAATTGGCACGTAAACCGTAGTCTGTAGGCTTTAGACCTGTAGCAACTGCAAATGATAAAGACGTAGTTGCAAGCATCTCCTTAATATTATTCACACAAACGGTTGCACTGTACAGATTCAGTCTTTATTAAAACATAAAAAGCTTTCTGCTCTCTAGTCTCCATCTTTGCTACTTGCTTTTTCTAACGGCAGACAGAAGAAACAATGCATGCACATGCGTGAGAACAAAACTGTTTGAGTTGCTCTTTCATTTGATATAATATTTATAATTGTAAGTTAATTGTAATAGCTAATACAAAGTTTCAAAACCCTAATATTAATTTTGAAACAGCCTGCATTGCTTAAAATTGTGTCATCATATATTCATGTCTTGTATATACATATCATCAGGGCCAGCCCTAGGCAATTTGTCGCCCGTGCAATAGCATAATTTGCCGCCTTCCCCTTTCTCCAGAAAGAACAAATCTTAAAAGTCATGATTTTAAGTATGCTACTCCAGCATGAACAATGAAGGGGAGGGTAAGTGCAGTTGCACTCAGAAAGGCTTAAATAGTTACTAAAAATGCAATCCCGTTTTGTCTGTTTTTTTTTCCTTTTAATCTATTATGTTAGTGAAAAATAAAGCAAACACACCTGCAGAGGAAAGATGGTAATCCTTTTTATATATATATATATATATATATATATATATATATATATATATATATATATATATATATATATATATATATAGAGAGAGAGAGAGAGAGAGAGAGAGAGAGAGAGAAATTGTAATGTACCATGTGATTGTGTTATTTACAGTATATAAATTATATATATTTCGCAATTAAGTCTTATTTCAAAGAAAATGCATAGAATACGCAACATTAGGCACTAAAGCAATTATTTAGGCAGTGAGGGCCGACATAGGCAAAATAAGCAAAATGAAGTTGGCTTAAATCGAAACTATAATCCCAGATATAAACTTTAAAACGTTATTTTTGATCATATCTTTAGCATTAAAGAACATTTTGCCTAACATCCGGTCTCTAGTTATAAGTATATTATTTAAATTAAATATTTCTTGTTGGAAACAGACTTCATGATGATGGTAGTTACATTTACTAAGCTGACCTATTTGAATACTACATTCATAAATTATGTTTAGGTTGCATTAGTTTAAGGTCACATGGACAATGTTAAAGCAAATGGTCGAATGAATCCGAGCACAAATTGCTTGATTGTTTTCAAATGCAAGAATCCAATTCTCGAATAGTAGCGAATATCTGTTCTCTTTAGTAAGTTATCACAGTTTTGATATGACAACTAGTCTTGTTTTTGTCAGAAACAAGTTCCTTATCGTTGAAGATAAAAACAGGCTTTTAAAAAAATGTTAACAGATGTAGAAGAAAAATCAAAAAATGAAGATAAAGAGCTAGTTGCACTGGAATTGCAAACTGATACATTGAGATTGAAGCTCGATATTGAATTCTATAAAAAGGATTACCATCTTTCCTCTGCAGGTGTGTTTGCTTTATTTTTCACTAACATAATAGATTAAAAGGAAAAAAAAAACAGACAAAACGGGATTGCATTTTTAGTAACTATTTAAGCCTTTCTGAGTGCAACTGCACTTACCCTCCCCTTCATTGTTCATGCTGGAGTAGCATACTTAAAATCATGACTTTTAAGATTTGTTCTTTCTGGAGAAAGGGGAAGGCGGCAAATTATGCTATTGCACGGGCGACAAATTGCCTAGGGCTGGCCCTGATGATATGTATATACAAGACATGAATATATGATGACACAATTTTAAGCAATGCAGGCTGTTTCAAAATTAATATTAGGGTTTTGAAACTTTGTATTAGCTATTACAATTAACTTACAATTATAAATATTATATCAAATGAAAGAGCAACTCAAACAGTTTTGTTCTCACGCATGTGCATGCATTGTTTCTTCTGTCTGCCGTTAGAAAAAGCAAGTAGCAAAGATGGAGACTAGAGAGCAGAAAGCTTTTTATGTTTTAATAAAGACTGAATCTGTACAGTGCAACCGTTTGTGTGAATAATATTAAGGAGATGCTTGCAACTACGTCTTTATCATTTGCAGTTGCTACAGGTCTAAAGCCTACAGACTACGGTTTACGTGCCAATTTCGCAAGTGAAATATTGTTGCATAACAATGAAGATTTTCTGGATCGTGTCGTCTTCAGTGATAAATCGACATTTCACCTAAGAGCTAATGTGAACACTCATAATGTTTACATCTGGCCGTCAGTAAATCCTCAGGTGATGGTACAGTTGAAACGAGACTCTCCTAAATTGAATGTGTGTGAATGAACGGGCACAAAACACATTCAATTTAGGAGAGTCTCGTTTCAACTGTACCATCTCCTGAGGATTTACTGACGGCCAGATGTAAACATTATGAGTGTTCACAATAGCTCTTAGGTGAAATGTCGATTTATCACTGAAGACGACACGATCCAGAAAATCTTCATTGTTATGCAACAATATTTCACTTGCGAAATTGGCACGTAAACCGTATATATATAAGCTTCGTTTTTTACATATAGAATGAAAGAAGGCATTAACAAACAGGTATGTTGCTATATTCTTTGAACACTATTTATGACGAATCTATTTTTTAAATTTATTGATTATTTATCTTCATTATTTCGAGTTACATTTTAGTGCGTATATTACTGCTTATTTTTTAAATTTTAAGTGCCCATTTTCCAAGTTTTTAATCCCTAAACATCCGATCTCTACTTACAACAGAATTTGCCGGACCCTCCAAACTTGCCGCTCCATGCAAATGCACGTGTTACGGATATGGTAGAACCAGCTTTGCATATCGTATATATCTAGTCGACAAATTATTTATATATGATATTTAGAAAAAACACTATTAGGCAAATTAGTATTAGCTTTTACCTTTAGACAAGTTGTTTGAATTTTATACTGTTCGTGACATTATTTTCGTACATATTAAAGGCCTGCTTTCACGGAAAAACAAAATTTCATTTCTACTTTTATTTCTTAGTTGATATTGATGAAAACTGCTGAAACCCGAATTAGGTATGGTGTTCATGTAAATTCTAAAATATTTGTAGCATATCAGTATCTAGTGTTTAATTATTTTGCATTTTACGGTGATTACACCTACATAAAAATATTTCATACTTAAATAGACGTACGATGCATTACAAATGATTTGAAAAAAAAAAACGAAATTTAGAAAAAAACGAGAGGCAATGTTTTTTTTAAAAAAATGTACATTTCTGAAAAAATACGAACGGTTGTTTTTTATTTACAACACTACCCACAATACAGATGGTGAGATTTTACCATTGTAGCAGTGTTACCAAGTACAGTATGCTTTGATAAACTATTCGCTTTTCTTACAAACATTCAGTTTTATCAAACAGGAACACCATAGCCTAAAGAAAAATCGGAGATGGTACGTATTTAAAAAGAAGTCTTGAAAATACATTAAAATTAAATTTTGTTATGCGTGAACTTAAGAATCTCTGGGGAAAGCCGTTTTCTTTATTGGTATTGCTACCCTCATTCCCTTCGGTACGACCTCGGAAAGCCATAATTTTGTTTGTTCCATTAGTTTATTTTCATTACAAGATTTGATATAAAAAGAAATAACAGATTGAAAAGATGAGTTCCTATAGAAAAGTTATATTCTCCTATTTTAAATTGCAGAAGTTCATTCTTTGATTCTGTTCAGAGCGTCACATTACTGGAAATTAGTCAACGCTGCACGTTCAGATCTTGACTTGAACGTCAGGAGACCGCAGTTCCTTCTATCCGGTATCCGAGCCTCCCTTCTGTACAATACACAGAGCAGTCGATCACGTTCGCAGCTCTGTTGTAAACGTGGTGTGATGATGGAATGCAAATACTCAAGAGGTAGAGCAAGCGGAGAGTAGAAACGAAACGACAATATTATAATATTCTAAATATTATTAAATATCTTAAGGAGCAACAAACAGTGCACAATATTTGATGGTTCACGTGCTCTTGAAAACTGCACAAGGCGACGCCAGTGCTCTAAAGCTTTTTCTGGGATTTTTTTTTTTCAAAAAGTAAAAATTAAATCTGGTTGACCAGTAAACATATGCCGAGAACTAGGACAGGAAAGAAAACTGGTTGAAAATAATAATAATAATAATAATAATAATAATAATAATAATAATAATAATAATAATAATAATAATTTAAAAAAAGATGATGATATGACGAACAGGAAGCAAACCTTAAACTGTCATTTAATTTACCATACTTTACCAAATATTCTGGTAGGATTAGAGATCTTTCAATCGTGGGTACCCGAGAACAACAAATAAATCTTGCCGGTGTACCGATGAACATTGCTCTAGACTTTTTTTTTAATTTAAGCCGTTCTAAATTAGCAGTATATAAGGGTGACTAGTGTTGTCAAAAAACGGTTTTTTTTTCTGTGAAGTTTTTTTTTCAATAAAAAACATCGTTCTTTTTCATGTTTTTTTTTCAAATGTCTGTTTTTTTCTGACAGCTATTATTTATTGATTTATCTTGAAGATTATTGAAATAATCAATAGAACTTAAATCGAAGCCCTCGTAACTTACAAATCGTTTGTTTCCTTGTACCTATACGAGCAAAATCGTGTGATTATTCCATTCGGACCCAGATCATTTTTAGCGTTTTCCTACTTTGTCAATTAGTGACTTATTGCTCAAAAACCATTTATCCTATTGATATGGTTAAGACCTTGTTTTTTAGAAAAGGAATGTGGCTATTTTTTGGTGTACATTACATTGCAGTGTTGCGAGCGGGTGGGAAATTACTGAGGGAAATGTAGGGGTGAAAATTTACAAAAAATCCCTAACCGAATTTCAAGATTTTTGTATCTAGCACCACTGATGCCATATGGGTCTAAATCACCTAAAAAAAATTATTTGGTGGTTGACAAGATACAGTGAAAATCTAAAGTCGCTGGCTTCCATCCAAAGAGAGATAGAAAAAATTCTCTGTTTCCATACACATGAAATGTTGACACTTTTTACGCCTCAGAAGCAAAAACCAACAGATATGCCGGGGCTACAGCTTCTCTAATTATCCTATTGAAACTTTTTATGGTGCGTTCTGTAGGCTAAAGAGAAGGCTTTCAGGTAGTGGTACATTTGTTGCAACGTAGCGAGCAAGAGGGAAATAATAGAGGGGAAAGGGAAATTTGCCAATTTTTTTTTACTTAAAATCAGGAATTAATTGTTTTGGCTGGAAACACTGTCATAAAACAGACGTAAAGTATCTGAAAGTAAACCTTCGTACCCCAAGAATACTTCCTACAAGTATCATGGCGATATCTAACAAAGTAAGCATGATTTTTTTTAAAAAAAAATCTCATTCTACCTCAGAAATTCACAATTTTCTTAACATTTACAGAACATAGTTTATTATAAGCCTTAACTGTACTTCCCCTAATTATTCTACCGAAACTTTTTATGGTGTGCTGTGTAGGCCAAAAACGAGGCTTTCAGACAGTGGTACGTCTGTTCGAATGTAGCCAACAAGAGGGAAATAATAGAGACAAAAAGGGATTTTTTCACAAAATTTCTCCCTAAAACCGGAAATTAAAATTTTCTGTAGCTGGCAACAGTGCTAGCAGACACACACAAACTATCTTAAAAGAAGCTTTGGTATCCCTATAATATACCCTACAAGTATTGTGACAATATCTAATAAAGTAAGCAGGTCATTAAAAATATTTCAGTCTACCTAAAAAAAAAAATCACAGTTATCTTTCCACTTAGAGAACAAGATCTACTGTAAATCTTAACTGTACTTCCCCTAACTATCCTATTAAAACTTTCTATAGTGCGTTGTGAAGGGTAAAGACAAGACTTTCAGATACTGGCACTTTTGTTCCTATGTAGCCAACAAGAAAGATATAATAGACAAAACACGTAACTTTCCCCTAACATATTGAATTAAAATTTTCCGTAGGTGGCAACACTGCTACCAGACAGACGAAAACTATCTTAAAAAACACTGGTACATTACTAATATATCCTACAAGTATCATGGCGATATTTAAGAAACAATGCTTTTAATTACCAAAAATATATTTCGATGAAGAGAAAAGTAGGGGAAAATCAAGAGTTAGAACCTTAATCCGAATTTTTCGTGCTTCCCCTAATTACCCCACTGTAACGATATGTACCCGAGTTTGTTCAGTAAGAACAAATGTTCGACTGACGTAAGTTGACTTGCATTCCGACGTATAGGTACGGTTTATAACAAAAATTTCGAATTTTTTGCTTAAATTTAAGGAGATTTTAATTTCCGTAGTTGGCAACATTGCGCGCAAGCCCGTCCAATTGATGTCAACAATTAGGTATCCATCGCACGTATCTACCTGACAAGTCTTAAGGAGGTCTCTCTACAACGAATGAAGCTACAGGGGAAAAGTAATAAAGAAAATTCGAAAATTCTCGAATTTTTGACTGGGGTGAAATTTGAGAGGGAAATTCGACACACAGAAGAAAAAGAAACTAAAATGATAAACTATGGACCAACCATATTTGGCAAGAAATATATATATATACCGATATCTTAATTAGTGACCATACAGGAGCGGATTAAAAAATTGACATATCCGTATGTGCCACTTTGGCCACCTGGGTCCGAAAGGGTTACGAGTGTACATTTAATTACATTTTTTGACTACTAACTTGTGTTGTTGTATTAATTATAGTCTTGACTAATAATAATATCGTTGTAAACAATCACAATCTCTCCTTTTTACATCTTTGTTCCAATACTGATGCTGAGAAATGCAGGGTGTTTCAAAATGAATATCGGGGAATTAAGTCTTCGCAGTACTTATTACATTTTACGCACAATTATAAACAATAGATCAAATAAAAGAACACCTCAAACAGTTTTTGCTTCAAGTGTTCGATGTGAGCTTCATTCGTCACATGGCACACATAGAGTCAATAGGTGAGAAAGGCCCATAAACTTTCCGCCATATGGCACAAAACATTCAATTCACACAGACGGTTGCACTGTAAATACAGATTCAGTCTTTGCAAAGTTAAAACACACAAAGCTTTCTGGTCTCTAGTCTCCATCTTTGCTACTTGCTCTTTCTAACGGCAGACAGAGGAAACAATGCATGGCATGCGTGTGTACAAAACTGTTTGAGTTGCTCTTTTATTTGATAATACTTATAATTGTAAGTTAATTGTAATAGATACTACAAAGTTTCAAAACCCTAATATTCATTTTGAAACACCCTGCATTACTTCAAATTATGTCATCCTATATTCATGTCTTGTATGTACACTCATGTCCAAGATTATTGTTGTATGTCTATAAATATGTTGTTGTAGGAATATAATTTGATAACGAATCCGCCTGGTATTTGTTATAATATTAGTATGTGTATAATCGGCAAAGACATGCATGTGGCAAATTTCATGTCAAAACAGCAGTAAATAAGAACAATAAAACAAAAATAAAACTTTCTTTCCATTTAGCAACAGTTTCTTTTACTCTTTCTCATTTTCGTATTTATAATTCTTTTCCTTTGAAATTTACAACAAATATACATTTTCCGATTATACACGTAATATTAAAAGTACCCTGCAAAATCATTATCAAATTATATTCTTACAAGAAGACAGTTATAGATATGCGACAATCATTGTGGACATGAATGTACATATCATCGGGCCGACCCCAGACAATTTGTCGCCCGCGCAATGACGTAATTTGCCGCCTAAATCTTTCTCCAGAAAGAACAAATCTTAAAATTCACGATTTTAAGTATGCTACTCCAGCATGAACAACGAAAGGGAGGGAAAGTACACTCGCACTCAGAAAGGCTTAAATACTTACTACAAATACAACATTGTTGTGTCTGTTTTTTTCTTTAAATATTAATCTATTATGTTAGTGAAAGATAAAGCAAATACATCTGAAAGATGGTAATCCTTTTTATAGAATTCAATATCGAGTTTCAATCTCAACATATCAGTTTGCAATTATAGTGCAACTAGCTGTTTTGCCTTTATTTCTTGATTTTCCTTCTACATCTGTTATTTTTTTTTTTAAAAAAAAAGTTTTTCCACTTTCCATGATAACAATCTTATTTGCGACAAAGACAAGAGAAGCTTTCGTATCAGAACTTTGGTAACTAACCAAAGGGGACAGGCATTCGAGAATTGAGTTCCTGCATTTGACAACAATCAAGCAATTTATTCTGGGATTTATTTTACCATTTGCTTTAGCACTGATCATGTTACTTAAAGTAATGCGACCTAAACATAATTTATGAATGTAGTATTCAAATAGAAGGTCAGCTTAGTCAGTGGTGCCCACCCCCCTCATGTCCATGACGCACCCCCCTCAATTGTCTATCCGTAGGTGTTCTTCCATGAAAAAAAAAAATCTTTTCGATTAATTTTTACACACCCTCAAGCATATTTATATAGATTTTTAATCCCCCCAAATATTTCAATGACGCAATTTGCGTCATAGCCCCCCTGGCTTAGTAAATTTAGCTACCATGATCATGAAGTCTATCTCCAACAAGAAATATTTATTTTAAATAAAACACTTATGACAGATATTGCAGCCCAGTGCAAATGCACGTGTTGCACATATGGTATAGCCAGCAATGCATATCATATATCTAGTCGACAAATTATTTATATGATATTCAGAAAATATTAGTAGGCAAATTAGTATTAGTTTTTACCTTTAGACAAGTTATTTGCATTTTATACTGTTCGTGGTATTATTTTCGTACTTATTAAAGGCCTACTTTCACGAAAAAAAAAATGTTCATTTATACTTTTTTTCTTCGTTGATATTGGTGAAACAATACAGAAACACGGATTATTAGTAGGTACGCTACTCATATAAATTGTAAAATATTTGTACCGTATCAGTATCTAGTGTTTAATTTATGTTGCATTTTATGGTAATTACACCTACATAAAAATACTTCAGACTTAAATGACGTAAGATACATTACAAATGACTATTTGAAAAAAAAACGAAATTTAGAAAAAAAAACGAGAGGCAATGTTTTTTTTTTCTAAAAAAAAACGTACATTTCTGAAAAAAACGAACGGTTTTTTTTTTCTATTTACAACACTAAGGGTGACTTCGAAAGTTTTCAGATCTGGCAACGCAAAAAGAAACCCATAGACGCTTATTTTCTTTGAAAATTAAAGGTAATAAAACAAACGGTGCCTGAAGTAACGGAAAAACAAAATATAAACTTTATCATTAGGATTACAACGTTAACTTTTTTCAGATAATTGCACTAGATACATTCGATTATTGTTCAAGAACTACATTCATTAGAAAACGCTCAGGACCTATTAAGAAAGAGGACTATATAAAACTTTCTTTTTTCAGATAATTGCACTAGATACATTCGATTATTGTTCAAGAACTACATTCATTAGAAAACGCTCAGGACCTATTAAGAAAGAGGACTATATAAAACAATCCATTAATTCTACAGACAATCTTTGCAAATGACACGAAGACCTGCACATGAATATAACAAGCCAGCAATGTTCTATTCTTCACTATCTAATATACATACACGGGAAGCAGTTCCTAATATGCAAAATTCTCAAATAGTTTCAAACTCACAACCCCAAATGCAATCCTTGTGTAGAGACCCTCCTTTACACAATGTTCCGCAGTCTCAACTAACACTAGGCTTACCGTAACAGTCACCGGTGCAGTCACCACAACCTTCTACCAGTGTCCTCCCTCTACGAATCAATACTCACCCCCCCTCACTATTTTTATGTTCTGAAACTTGGAAATTTCAACATGGAATTTTCTGTCAATATTTATTGCAAAGACTTCACGCGAAAATTGATATTAAAACAAAAATGATGTCTTTGTATCGCAATCCAAAAGACTATCATTCATGAAGAGATAGAAAGAAATGCGTAAATGTCTCGAACAAAGGTGTCCACTTTGGACTAACCTCTCTCAAACTCACGCTCACATCTCTTCGACCTCACACTCACAACATCTTTTGGACATCACGCTCACTCGACCTCACACATCATCATTTCGACATCACACTCACTCGATCTCACGCTCACATCATCATCTAGACATCACGCTCACTTAACCTGAAACTCACATCTTTTCGACATCACTCGAACTCGCTCACATCATCATTTCGACATCACGCTCATTCGACCTCACGCTCACATTCCCAGCCCAACATCTCGCTTACTCGACCTCACACTCACAACATCATTTCGACATCACGCTCACTGTACCTCACGCTTACATCGCCAACAAAACATCATCTCGCTCACTCTATCTCGAACTCACATAATCATTTCGACATCCCGCTCACTCAACGTCACGCTCACAACACCCTTTCGACATCACGCTCACTCAACCTCACGTTGAATTCCTTTCGACATAACCTTCACTTAACTTTACGCACATCATCATTGGGACTTCGAACTTCTGGAAGTCATTTTCACGCCTTCAAACTTCAATGCAGAGGCCCATGCGGATGATAAATTTATTCTTCAATTTGATTTTCGGGAAGATTATGTTTACTAGATTAGGGAAATTTCTTTTACTGGCCCATATTGATTTAAGTACATATATTTCTTTGCTTTATCGAGTGGAGTACAAAAATATTGATATTGAATTTCATTGCCAAGTTTGCGTTACTTATTAAGTAATTTTCATTTGAAGTGTAAACATTATGTAGAATTTCGAAGTTTACGTGGCTGAAATGATTTTAATCTGAGATGATCTTAGTTACAGATTTATTTATATACTTACTTCAGTATCATTCCTAATTTTAATTTATAAGCCTTAAATTTCCAAAATTGTTCATCAGTGTGTCCACGAGACGAACAATAAGGTAATCTCGTATCGTGTTTTTTGTCACATTCTCGCCTCAATTTTAAAAATCTTTATAGTCCCGTCTCTATTCTCGGAACTCCTTTTTTTGTCTTAGGGGGCACGGTGGCTCAGTGGTAGAGAGCTTATCTTTGGTACGTGGGGCCCGTGGTAAATTTGTGAAGGACAACGTCGTGTCCGTGGGTTTACTCGGGGTACTCTCGTTTCCTCCAACTTTCTCATTCCACCAATTCCATTATCATTCACTTGCTTTAATCATCGCCTCCCTTATCCTAACGGCCTTAATCCTGGGATGTTAAAACTCAAAGATTTAATTTCATTTTTTTCCTTTTCTCGTCTCGTTTTCTAAGTTTATACTTGATTTTCTTTGTATTTTTATTTAGAAGTTATCAGGATTCTTCCGCGTCATGAGAAGTTCACGAAGGGTATGATATGGCAATATTGAAACCATATTTATTATTGGAATATATTATGTAATGACTTTTGTATCTTTAAATGTCGCTAAATTCTCTTCATTGTGTTTATACAATCACTTTATCGATTTATATTTTCTTTTCACTATGAATTATATAACAATAAAACAATGATTGACATATAGATCTTGGCTGAACTAGTGTTCCTCGCGAGAGACGAGAATTTTTCTCAACTTGAGCGAAACAGTAGTATTCATGAAGAGACTTATGAGGAGAGATTGAACACTATTTCACCTGGTAAAGAACCTGTAGAAACAAGCAATCATTGTTTTGGCAATTTTTGTTCCTGCAGGATCCTGTAAGTTCAATGTATTATTTAATCTTTATGCTAACTTCGTTTAAACTACCGATTTTAGTCTGAAAATACCATTAAATTCAACTTTTTAAAAAAGATGATCACCATATCAGGGGTTAGTGGTAAAAGGTTTATACCTGATCAAAGAATCCTTTGTCCAGTCCCATGTGAACGTGGTGAACTTTCTATTTCGGGTCTTTTTCCTACTTGTTCTCACTCTCGTCTTAATTGACAAATAGACTGGTTTCTGTCATGTCCCATGTTAAAAATCGCGTTTCGATCTCGGTCTCGTGTCGATAGCCTCAAAATAATTTTTATATGAAATAAACAATGATAGCATAAGCAGTATAATCTTTATAACCTGTCGTTTTCTCTTATTTTTCGCATTATTCTCTATTGTAGAATTACTGTACTTTGCATATCCCTTCATGACCAAGTGTCTGACGTTTGTGATTTCTGTGCATGTGATAGCAGGTTCGATCCCATGAGTAGTGGTGTATACAGGAATTTCTCAAGGGAAGTTCAAGCTCTGAAATGAAAGTCAATGAAATCTAAGTTTTATATCCCATGATTATGCCGTTTGGGCTAAAAAAGAGAGTGTTGATGAGAATGAAGAAAATGATGGAATGTAGAAAGTGAAAAGAAACGGAAGAACCCACGCACACGGTGTTTGTCCACCACAAAGTTCACTTGAAGCGAGCTGGGATCGAATCAAGTACTCCATGAACCAGAGGTGAACTCTCTACCACTGAGCCACCACGGCCCCTTCAAGCTCTCAAGTTCATATAATTCCATGTGGTTGTATAAATATCTTAATATTGTAAATGTTTGTTTTTGCATGTCATCTTGGTCAAAGGTGTGTTAAAACCCGAACGAAACCTTGAATAAAAGTCTAAATCTAGGATCCCACTTTAAACAGTAGATCTTCTGTCGTATAGAGTTGATGCTGGAAAGTGATGGTGTAAACTCTAATCAATCAATCAACCAACTCCAATTGAAAGTTGAACTTCGGTATTATTAGCTTATTTCCACTCTGTTGAGAGAAAAGTGAATCAATGCCACATATATAACTTATACGCTTGAATTTTTCATTTATCATCCATTCTTCTTCTTTCATTGCTGTATTCACTATAGAACATTACATTTACAAATTTTGATAAATTACTCGTGATGTAGGTATTATTTCATACGTTACTCGTAGCTATGAGGCTAGCGTACGCGCCTTTGATACGGGAGACCGGGTTCGATTCCAGGTAGCTCATGTATTCGGATTTTACATTAAGCTTTAGATCTATGTTTAACATAGCCTTTGTGTTGAACGGGACATTAAACTAAACTACTAAAAAGTTGTGTTTCAATTGTATGAAACGACTTATTACAGTTTCATTCTTTCCGAACTTACGCTATTAGTTTTCTCCGAATCCCATGAAAAAAAAAAAAAAAAGGTAAGTTTGTTTAAATCTTGCACGCTTTTGATACTAGAGGAATTGCAATGCTAGAATACTGGAATAAAGGAATTAACTTTTTGTTGAGTGCTCTCGACTCCTGACTATTATTCAAGAATATAGCGTCTACTTACAAAAGTAATTAAATAAAAACTAGAGCAATCTTTTTCTATTTATTTTTCCTTTAACATTCATTACCTGTTTTTTTGTCCTTTTGTCACTCCAATGCAAGAAATATCTAGTTCAATCCCAGGCAATGTAAATTTGTGCTAGACCTATAGCAGTACTGGCAGTTTATATATACTGCCCAGAGCCGTAGCTAGTGATTTCAGTGCCGGGGGCGAAGTAGAATTCGGGGCCCCACTCACCACACCAAGCTTTTCCTTCGTTTTTTTTTTTTTTTTTTTTTCATATAAGAGAAGCAGGTTTTTTGTTATAGTATGCTGTTTTTTATCAAGCTGCTTGGAAAGACTATTCCAACAGCCAATAGCGATTATTATGTTTTACAAATAAGAGCTGTTTTCAAGGGGCGTATCTCGGACTTCTTGTTAAACTTCACAAAACTACCTTTGGTTGGTATACAGATCTACTTGGGGATCAGTTATGGAAATTTACGGTACAACTGTGTGTAATGTTTCATACTATCGATAAGAAATGAAATTTCAATACATTGGAAACTGTGCTTTTAAAAAAAAATCGAAATGGGTGATAGCATTAATTTCCACTAATAATTGTAAACTTTTGTAATCTTATTCTGTATGTGAGTAGTATTTTAATTTCGATTCTTTTAATATCAGTAATTAGACGGGCTGAATTTTTTAATGATAGACTTTCTTTTATTGCTCTTCAGGGTCAGTGGTGTGATATTATTGTTTTAAATGTACATGCCCCAACAGAAGATAAGCATGACGATATAAAAGACTTTTTAAGAAAAAGTATCACGGGCATTTGACCAAGTCCTGCGATACCATATGAAACTTTCATTAGAAAATTTCAATGCGAAAATAAAGCGACAGGAGGTCGTAGCGAATCGAGACTTGTTGTAGCTTCTTTCTTTTTACAAGAGCTTTCAAGCGATATACCACTTGACCCCTCTTTCCATTTGACAATTTTGAGTTGGACTCCGTCTGGGACTCTACGGGGACCCTGGGGTGAAACTTTTTACTTCGATCTGTTGTCCTTTGAACATCATGTGAAACTTGTTTTCAGTTTTTCTGTCTGGCTGCCCGTTTCAGATTTATAGGGGTGGCCATATTGTTTTCAATACAAATTTTGATGACAATTTGACCCGCCGCCATTTTGCATAGGGTGATCGTAGAGAATCGGGACTTGTTGTGGCTTCTTTCTTTTTTTACAAGAGCTTTCAAGCGATATACCACTTGACCCCTCTTTCTATTTGACAATTTTGAGTTGGACCCCGTCTGGGACCCTGGGATGAAACTTTTTACTTCGCTCTGTTGTTCTTTGCAACTAATGGGATACTTGTTTTTCAGTTTGTACATATCTCGGACTGTTTTCGATTTAAAGGCCTGGTATGAACTAACGGAATCACCCGATATATTACATTTTTACACGCTTACAGGTATTGCTTGCCATCAATATTCAACCGCTAGATCAAACTTCGGGAACTTCCCTGATTTCGATCTATCGAGATGTTCAATTCCGGAGAAAGAAATTGGGGATTTCCCGATCTCCGTTCACGAAATGTGTAGTTTAGTTTGTGTTACGTTCTACTGGTCGCACACTGGACGAAATGCACGATCTCGCTGTGCAGAAGTCCAAAATGAAGTTGCTTGGAATTGCACCCATTGTACCTGTGATGACTCACAAAGAAACCACAGATAACAGAGAGAACAGTAGGAAAAATATTACATTCTGCAGGAAAATGGGTTTGCACTATAAAAGTCGGGTTGTGATACAGCAGCAGGCATTACTAATAGTGGTCAGATTTAGAGGGTCAAAGTTAAGCCATCGTGCTCAACGTTTGCTCGACTGTTAGGAATAAAGAACTGCTGCATTTGTTTCTGCAGGGATGTAGTGTGATTGAAATACAAATTGACTGGAAAATTAAATTAGTTTACCACAAGTAGGACGCACGCGTACAACATCGGAAGTTGCTGTTCGTACAAAAAAGTATGTCATATTGCATTATAAGGGAAAATAATAAAGATATCCACCTCGAAATATGTTTATGTGCAATACATGAATGTTCCTGTATACAATAATAGTGATATTAGCTGCAGCAAACAATATATATAGTATTTTTTGCCACAGAAAAAAAATGGTTGTCATAGACAATTATGGACAGAAGGGACAAAGCTGACATTGTTATCCAGCCACTTACTTTCTTGTGATAAAAATGCCTGCAGTACACTATTCGATTTCTGCCATTTTTGATACAATTTGCTATTAAAATTGTTTACTTACTGCTGAGTGTACTCGTTTTCATCTGTGTTTGTCTTCTCCAGTCCCAGTTTGCTCCAGACATATGTTGCAACTTCAACATTTTTGGTAGTTAGAGTTCTTTCTTCACGCCAATTTTTAAACAGCTTTCTCCGGGATATAAACATCGTATCTGAAATGATTAAGCACATCATCAGATTGCAGTTTGGTGCAGCTAATGTCACTATTATTGCATAAGAAAACATACATTCATTGCACATAAACGTATTTGGAGGTGGGTATAGGTGAATATCTTTATTATTTTCCATTAAAATTCAATATGACATACTTCTTTATACGAATAGCAACTTCCGATATTGTGTGCGTACTGCTTGTGGTAAATTCATTTAATTTTCCAGTCAATTTGTATTTCAATCACAGTACATCCCTGCAACAGCAAATGCAGCAGATCTCGATTCCTAACAGTCGAACAAACGTTGAGCACGATGGGTTAACTTTGACCGTCTAAATCTGATCACTATTATTAATGCCTACTCCTGTATCACAACCCGACTTTTATAGTGCAAACCCATTTTCCTGCAGAATATAATATTTTTTCTACTGTTCTGCCTGTTATCTGTGGTTTCTTAGTGACTCATTACAGGTACAATGGGTGCAATTCCAAGCAATTTCATTTTGGACTTTTGCACACCTAGATTGTGCATTTCGTCCACTGTGGGTCGTCTGCATTCTTAATTTTTAAACGCCCATTGACGCAACTGCTGTGTCAGGGCTTTAAATCTCACTGTTTCAGTCTCTAATTAAGGTAGGAAGATGGTTTTGGTACTCATTTATTCCTGAAGAATGAGCTTTTCGCCGATGTGCATTTTATGTATGTGGGGTTACCACGTGCGGCTGGGTGGGAGAGTAAAAATCGTGTTTTTCAACAGTTTTTTGGGGGGCTATTTCCCCTCTTGGGGAGTACACTCATAAAAATTGGTAAATGAAGCAATGAAGTAGGCCACTACATGATAATATCGCGTATTTGTACTTCTTGCCTATATATGAGGGAGCAGGGAGGGTGCAAAGTTGTCCAATATTTGGAGTTTCACTTTTTGACGTAAATTACATTTATTTTTGGAACAAACATCAATAGCTCACCCCCCCCTAATTAAGCTAGAAAGTTGATTTTGTACCAAAGTATTCCTGAGGGATGAAGCTTTCCGCCAGTATGCATTTTATGTATGTAGGGAGTACCACTGTCGAGGGAGGGAGAGTGGAGTTCATTTTTTTAAAATTTTCATCAGATTTTGGGAGCCATTCCCCCCCCCCCTTTGTGGTACATCCATAAAAATTGGTATGAGAAGCAATGAAGTACTTCCCTAGATGATAGTAACCTGTATGTGTACTTGTTTATAGAGGAAGAAACGGTCAAATTTGGCTAATTTACATTTATTTTCAGGACTGTTCCATATAAGAAAAGATATGTTTCACTGAAGTAGTTTAGAAGCATAATTCTTGTTCGTATACATGATGTGTGCAGCAAAAATGATTTGCTATGGTGGGGGAGGCAAGAGAATATCTAATTCAATGGATTTTTATTTTTTAAATATTGCTTACATAAAACGAATTCATTACGCAATGGCATCAATGGCTACCATTTCTTGTATTATAGTCACAAGTATCTGGCTTACACATTAGCATCATTTTGTCAGTATAGGGTGATTGCAAGGGTTGCCAGGGCCCCGCAAAGTCAATATTTTCATATTTTTATTTTATTTTATTTTGTTTATTTTTTTATTTTTTTTTTTTTTATTTTTTATTTTTTTGTCTGTTCTACAAATACGGCGGGAATTTTACGAATGTCACCTCGTTGGAATCTATGGACTATAAGCTTTCCAACGGTGTATAAATCATGATTCTGTAATAATTAGGAGGGTCACCAGAGCCCCCAACGTGAGAATCTGTCATTTTGTTAAAATTCCTGCCAGGCGTCTAAAGGTTAATTGTGTTGTTATGCCGTAGACACTAATCATTGTTAACTATCCATGATGCAGATAGAGATGTATCTTGAAAACTGTTTACTTAAAATGTCATTTACTCCTTGTAGGCTAGTCATTGAAAATTTTGAGTTGCGAGCGGAGCAAACTCTTTTCTATGAGTTGTATTTTTCAGAGTATTTTTTCTAGCTTATGATGTGAAAACTTCATTATTATGGAAATGGTAGTGACCAAAAAATACTCAAGTTTTGAATTTGTGAATTTGGATCTTAGAATAGTGTATAGTGTGTTTATCCTCCGTTATTCTTGGAAATTAAGAACTGTCCAAATACTTCATTTTAATTTCTGTTGGTTTAGTTATACACACATTAATGTGCATGATTTCGTTCAGTACTTGCTGTTATAATAACAATATAACTCTGCTTGTAATTTACATCATGCGCAAATCCAGGAAAATGGGCTGTGTGTTAGAAAATTAAATTTGCTTCTTCAATCTGATATTTTAATTGTTTTAAACATGTCCAACCACCATTGAAAAAAAAATAAAACTCGTTTAAAACGAACTGAATAAAACAACAGCCCTCGTTTTAAACATGTTTTAAACACTTGTTTTAAACATATCAACCCTGCATGGAAGAAACATTACCAAGCCTAAACTGAAAATTAAGAAGAAGAAAAAACTCTCATTAGTCTCAGGACCTGCCAAAAGGCATAATACTTAATAATAACACGAAACATTGTTAGAATCATCAAATCTAGGAGGCTGAGGTAGGCAGGTCATGTAGCGAGAATAAAAGAAAGTAGGAACGCTTTCAAAGTTTTGACTGGAAATCCAATCGGAATAGGAAGACCTAGTCGCAGATAGGAGGACAATATTAAAAAGAAATTTGCAGAAATGGGAATACAAAGTAGAAACTGGATTTAGTTGGGTAAGGACAGAAGTCATTGGAGAGGTTTTATGAACGCGGCATTGAACGTCCGGGTTCTATAGGCCATAGAGTTATTAGTTAGTTGTTTTACGGTAAAACATATTTTGTGAAATATAACGGGAATTCAGAAGGTTTATGTTTCGACTGTATGTAGATAGATAAAACAGACCACAACTAATACGTATGCACAAAAAACATCCTGGCGATACAGCTAGTTGATGGAGAAATGATCTCAATAAATTCCTTTGAATTGGGAACATTTCATATGTCAATGGAATAAAAAAGTCACTGGTAGTGATTAAATTTTGAAAAAGACGAAATTCGTTGGGTTAAGTTCTGACCCCTTTAGCCTCTACTCTACGATTTCGAATATATTATTCTTCTTGTTTGCCTTCATTTTTAATATTCCCACGCAAACAGCGGCTCGTGTGTCACTTTACTTCTCTCATTTCCATACCTTCATCCTCACCATCGTGAATAATCCGATTGGGTAGAAAAGCGTGATTAACTGAGCAAACTCATCACCATCAAACGCTGAACACGTTTTTCAGACTTTGACCATTTTCGATTTTAAAAACGCTCCTGCGTACAATATAAGTCAATACTCGACACCTTGTATATCACATAGTCATTCACAAATCAAAATAACTTTCTTTAAGTAATAACTAAAACCTTGTTGTCACTCATTGAAAATTTTGGGTTGCGAGCGGAGCAAGCAATAAAATTTTCAACAAATGTAGTTGTTTGAAAACTGACCACAATATTGATTTAATATTGCGCCAATTCTTTTATAGAGCGCCGCGTCGTTTATTCTTTTCCGACACCTTTTCTTTATTCTTGTTCGTTCGGCGCCCACTTGCTATCAGCGCCCGGGGCAACCGCCCCGCTCGCCCCTAGCTACGGCTCTGACTGCCAGAAACTTTTTGAGCAAGAGAGAAGAAATTATTATTAATGCTTAATACTTATCAATGTGTGTAGTAGGGAAAGTATTGGCTTCTCATTACATGAAATGCTTGGTTCCACGCAGCTTTTTCTTTTTTTTTTTCAAATCACTATCTTACAGACAAATTATGATATTACAAAACTAGATACTTGCGATCCAGAATTGAAAAATCCAAGAAACAAAAATGAAAATTACAAACCAAAGAATAGATGTGTGTAATTTTATACCCCCCAGAAGAGGAAACATCCTTATTTTATATATAAATAAAACCCATCCCAGTGTTTGAAGCTCTTAAAAGTAGCTCTAAGTTGCAGTATTACAACCCACCGCTCCCCTAGAAGTCCGTTCTGGATCCTCCCCTGGGCCAATAGTTCCTTCTTGAGTCGTTCTCAAGCTTATTTTCTCTTCGAAAATGATAGGGTACAGGCACTTAGTTTTTTTTTTGGGGGGGGTCAAATACTGTATGCTGTTCATGACAAATAAAATGAAAGACTCCAATATTTTTAACATCATCAGAAAATGAAACAAAAAAAAATCAATTATGTTATAGCACTACCTTTAATTCCATTTTGCACTTTCAAAAATTCTCTGATAGGAACTTTCTGAATATGTACATTGAAGCCTAACTTCATTATCACCCTAAGAATTAATCATCACAACAAATTTTTACTGGAATAAAATTACATTTGGGTGAGATCTTTCCACAAGAACCTATTCACGCCATATATATCTCCTCTCATAACCGCAGATTATTGACGAAAAAGAGCATTATTTTACGTCCATTTGATCCGAGTCTTAAATACAAATATGCATACCAGCAGATCAATGACCTTATTTACCGGAGTAGGTGATTTAAATTCTGTTTCTGAGAATATGTTCCTTTCTGTTTTGCTAAAGAAACCTACTTGCATTCAAGAATAGAGGTTCTGAGCACGGCAGGAGCTACTACGTGAAGATTAACATTGCTTTGCTAATCCTAACGAAAGAAACAAAGTATTGTACTTCCACTGTACAGCTTTCGAGGAATTTGGACTGACAATCCTAAATACAGAACCGATTGAGTGAAGAGAGAGAGAGAGGGAAAGTACATGTTCATTGTTGATTCATGTTTTTTAAATAGACATATAGTAGTTGTTTGTTGAAGTTCAACGTCTATTTTCAGCACAAAGCCTATATGAGACGTGAACGTACAGTTTAAAGTGAAATCCGAATCCTGTAATCCGTTCATTTTTTCCATGTTTTTTTACTGAGAAAAGAACCTCGGACTACATGCATTAAAAGGAATATGTGAAGTCACTAGATCAACGAGAGAGATGTTAGAAAATAGTATTACAGTTTAATCATAAATAAAAATAGAAAAAAAATTGCTTCATCGATATATGTAGTCGTATTAATATTATATGTACAGGGCTGGACCTGCACTTCCCCTTTCGTTGTAATTGTCACTACCTAAAATGAGAAGTTAGCAATAAAAATAGCCGCCCTTTCCGAAGCTTTCTGCCGTCATGGTTCCGTTTGGGGCTTTTAAAGAAAGCAGAGTTTTACAAAAGCAATAGTTTTAAGTCGAATTTCTGAAGGTTGAAGGAAAAGGATTTACCTAGCAGAACAAAATAACATTTCTTAAATAGGGAAGAAAACAGAAGTCAGGAGGAGAGAAGAACTTTTTCCTGCATGCCACTTGCTACCCTCTATAAGATATCTGTTCCGTTCTATGCATCAAGAGTAAGGATTTGTCACATGTCACTTCGAAGGGCTTCAGTGTAATTGGTTATTTTGGTAGTTCTTGATACTCCCCATCAGAAAATTCTATATCTGGCTCTGTATCCCGGATCCGGCAAAATTCTAATTCTGCCAGCCGTATAATTATTATTATTATTATTTTTCTCTCTATTACCAAACCAACGTGAATTATATAAATGGACACTATTATGAAAATTTTTGAGGAAACATGCAATGTTTTGTACATGGAACTGCCTGTAAAAGCCTGTCAGATTTTGACAGGCATTATACAGGCGCCTGTTTCGGCGAAAACATATGTAAAGAAAATATTACAGGCACATTGCCTTCAGATGATATGCATGTCAAAATAAATATTAAATTTCTGTTGGAAATTTTGCACGGAAACACGCGTTGTACAGAGCCTGTACATTAAAATGAGAACATGCAATGTACACGTAGTCACTCACGTACAAGTAAATGGAGGGAATATGTGCATGTAAAGTACCTTGGATGAATTGTTGAATACAGTTAGAATGAAAAGTACCAGGAAGGTGCCTGTTTATCAACATATAATATACATGTGTGACATTCGCATTACATGTAAATACCATGTATTAGCGTATAGCATGGAAAACGCATCATGTAGAATATGTTATTTTACATTTATCATTTTCGTGTACATGTGAAGAGTGTAACTCCCCTACGTGCAGTGTAAAGGCAATGTACAGGTGAACGGGAACATGCAATAATCATGATTACTAATTAATGTATTAAACAGATGCGTGTGGTAAATAAGGTGGATTGGAGCTAAACATTCACGTTATAGGCATAGGAGACATGCACTATTCAGGTACAAGTCTCCAGTTCGACATTCGCTATGCAAGGTCCTGACACATGTATAATGCATGGGATTAAAACTGAATACATTGCCTGTATTATCTCCGTGTACATGCGAAGTGTGAACCACCTATATTTAATGTACAGGCAATGTGCAGGTAAACGGAAAATGCAATCATCATGATTGCCAATAAATGGGTTAAACTGGTGTATGCCATGAACATGGTTGATTGAAGTGAATTATTAATGTTGCAGGTATAGGAAACATGTAATATTCTGGCACCAAGTCTCCAGTTTGTCATGCACACATGTATAGTACTTAATGCGATGTACTTTACATATATATTCCGCTAACACGCCCACTATTTCCCTAACACCTATATTTCACATGTATTTAACATGTCAATTACATTCTTATCAAATGAAAAGCAGCTGTCGTCAGATCCTCATGAGGTAACGTTTATGTCAACTACATGAAATATGCCGGTTACATACATGTCTTTCCATTCTCTACATGTTGTTTACACGCATTTTTCACGTTGCAAGGTTGCAACCCTATCAACATGAAAACTACCTGTTTCCATGAAATGAACATGCAATGATCGTGAAAAAAATCGGTACCTGTCTCATGCGTTTAAAAGTGTTCCATTTTCAGGCGCCTGTAAAAATATGCCTGTGTATGCATGTTTCACAGGCGCCTGTAAACCACCTGTATTTTCTGTCTGGGTATATAGATTAAATTCAAGTTAATTTGGTAATAGAGAAAAAATAAGGTAAATAATGATGATAATATACGGCTGTCAGAATTAGAATCCTGAAAACCAAACGTAAAGGAGAAAGGCATCAGTATTTCACTCAGAAATGTACCTATTCTAATAATAGCGTCGAAATCAACGTATAGTAGTTTATAGTTAGTTTTACTCTGAAGTACTTTAGCCCAGACAACACGGTGTACTCCTGGCCCATCTTTTATCTTGGCTAGCCTGGACAATTGGGGTACTACTATCTTCATGCTAACCTCGAAATTTTTGGTGCCCATTTCTCAGTAACTATACTAGCCTGAAGCTGAAATTTGCTGAACCAGGTACTTGTAAGAAATAATATCTAGCTCATGTAAAATCTCGTAAGAAATAATATCTAGCTCATGTAAAATCTCAACTACTCTAGTCTCTTTTGTTTTTCTTCTTCTGATAAACGAGTTCCGTAAGTTTGACGCACATAACTCAGTAACTAATTTAGTCCAGAAGTTGAAATTTGTTAGCCCGGACAGCTTATTTGCCTGGATCATCTAATATTTCGGCTAGTCCGAAAGTGGCTAACTTCATGCTAGCTCCAAACTTATGGTACCCTTATTTTAGTTACTAAGTTAGCCCAGAAGCTGAACTTGACTTATCTAGGCAGCCTGTCACGTGTACTATTTGGCTTATGTAAAATATCGACTAGTTCAGACATTTTTGGGTTTGGGTTAAGTGAGCTCCTGAATTTTTAGCGCCCATATCTAATGTTAGCTCAAGTGTTTAAAGATGTTAAACCAAACAGCCTATAAGGTGGTCCATCTATTATCCCCAATCCCCATACACTTGGAGGCTTATTTTTCTCGGTTAGCTCAAACATTTGAGTGGGCTAATTTCACACTAATCTGCAAACTTTCGGCTCCTGTATCTCAGCAACTACGGTGGCACAGGAGCTAAAATTTGTTATCCCAGACAGCGCATAAAGTGTATTGTCTAGCAAATCTATAATCTCGGCTACTCAAGATACTTGGGAGGCTAGCGTGAAGTTAGCCCTTCAAATTTTCGACGCCTTTACCTTAATGATTATTGGCCCAAAATCTTAAATTTGCTAGCTCATCCAGCCTATCGCGTATACTATCTAACTTCCATTACCTCCGCTAGCCCATAGCCTTGAGGTACAAACTTACCCACAGGACCAGGCTTCTACAAAATAATTTGTTGCTCGCACACTTGACCGAAATGAAAGAACAAAAGAATGCTATATGTTGACATTTTGCCTGAAACATCTGGCTAGCATTGGAACGGATGCAAACTAAAATAAACTCGTTTCAAAGAAACTAATAAAATCATTCACATGTACAAATACTTATATTGCTCTGTTTCAGAGTTAAATGAATACTAATCAAAAACGAAGTAATTGTGAATATTCAGAGTATGCTCGCATACTTGCAAATTTAACGTGAATGTACGCTGGATCAGTGGTAGAAACTTAATATGGACTGCGGACCAGGACAAAATAAGAACTGTATATGACGACGACTTTAATTTCTTTTTTACCCCTCCCTCTGATGCTACAGTTGGCTGAATATGTGTAAGTAAATACTTTTTTTGAATCTTTGTTCTATTCTTCGTATCCGACTTCTTGTTTTATATATCTAGGCCGATTCAGTCCTGAGCTACGAATATTAGAAAGTAGCTCGATCAAATACTTTTAATAAAAATATATTTTAATAAAAACTGCCAACAGCCTTATCTTGCAGAATAGGCTTGGTAACTAAATGGGTAATTCAAATATTTTCACAGTTAAAAGTGAAGTTTTGGTTCAGGTATATTATGATGGCCACTTACATTCTTTCCTGTACGCATGGAGTTAAAAATGGAATAAATCCTCATAAATTCTGATACTCTTTGTGACAAAATGAAACACTCGCGGGCCACTACTTGGACATTTCTCCATAGACTATAAAACTATTAGGTGGGTATAGTATATATATTTACTGTAGTCTTACATCGCTGACTTTTTTAGTTCTACACACTGGCGCAAATCCCGGGCGGCTGAGGGGGACATGTCCCACCAATCTTGGAACTGGGGCAGACTGTCCCCCAATAATCCGATTTGAAATGTGCCTTTGGGGAAAACTCCCCACACTTCACCCAAAGTTGAAAACAACTTTGCTCCCCTGGTCCTCCACAACATTGTTTTTCAACTTCATAAATATTTTGAACATCGCTTAAAATCAAAAGATTATGTGAATTATCTTACCCCCCTAATTTGCGCCGCTGGTTCTACAATATAATATTGGTTGTATTATTTACGATCGCATACTGGAATTCGCTTAAAAAAGAAAGAATAAAATCTTTCACAATCTGTAAGAATACGGAACAAATCTTTAAACTGGGACAGATACAATATACCGTAGTTACACTTACTGCAAGTCTTACTGAAATTTGTTAAGTAATCCTGTTTCTCATGTCAGTCCATAAAGTTGCTAAGCTACACGTATAATATTTGTGGTGTCTAACCAAGGACGTGTACAGTTTTTTTTTTTTTTTTTTCAATCAGGGAAAAGAGACCAACATCTAAGCGCAGTCGTGAATACATTCACACACATTTGGATGCGCATAATAAATCATTTAAACAACTATTATTTACTACATTGTGTAACTTTACTAATTCCAGTAAATATGCAATAGTATTTAATTACTATAGTGAATGAATAAACGAATCTAATATGTTGATATGTGGAATCAAATTATCAAAACGAATTTGTTCCCAAACGTAAAGTAAAATATGTCACTTGAACAAATAAGAATCGAATGCATGCTACAAAGAAAAATATGTTTAAAACACAATGCTCCAAATCTCTGCACACTAATGTGCTTGTTAGAAGAGTTCCATTAGCCCGACACGAAAATGTAGCATGTTTATAAGTTCACAACGGCAGCCTTTGTTGTGCTGTTCAGAGGGACGGGAGGAACAGTGTAGATGCTTTTCCTACAATTTCGTATTGTCATAACAGGTAAAAGAAATACGGGAATAAAGAACAAATCCTAGCGTTTTGTAGGTAGCTACAAAGCTGGAGCTACCATCACACTATGTGTATAATATACTGTAGTATTGTTTTATGCAATGTTCTTATATTCCAAAAATACATTTTTCTCATTTATTATCTACTAGCATACCTTACCCGCTTCGCTGGGTTGAAATGAAAACCTAAGTGCACAACTCCGTATCTCATGTGTTTAGTACCCGTAAAATGTGATGTTTTCGTTTTTAATGGCATCAATTTAAACAGCTCCGGAAGATCATTGATCATCTCGGCGACCCCGAAAACCATGGATTCGACACTAATATTGGTCATTTTCGATCATATATATTTCCCCATCCGCCATGTTGCGGGCCATGGCATCGGAAGTGTCACCGTTCATCTCAGCGACCCCCAAAAACTGTGGATTCAGCACTAATATCGGTCATTTTCGATCATTTTTAAATATCTCTTCCTTCCCCAGATCGAAAGTATCACTGTTCACCTAAGCGACACAGAAAACTATAAATTCGACACTGATAGTGACCATTTTCGATCATTTTTATCTCTCTTTCTCCCCTTCTCCCAAGTAGCGAGGCTTATTTTGGATTTAAACCGGATCGGAAATGTCACTGTTCATCTGAATGATCCCGGAAACTATGGATTAGACACTAATATTGGTAATTTTCGATTATTATTATTATTATATATATATATATATATATATATATATATATATATATATATATATATATATATATATATATATATATATATATATATCCCCCTTCCCCTCCTCCGTGCTGCGGCACACGGCATCAGAATTGTCACTGTTCATCTCACTTACTCCTAACACTATAGACTCGACATTAAAATTAGTCATTTTCGATCATTTTAAATGTTATCCCCTTCCCCTACGTTGTACGCTCCATCTCCCCAACTATCAGGGCTGAATTTGGATTGAAACAGCACCAGAAGCGTCACTGTTTCTCTCATCGACCCCGAAAACTATGGATTCAACACTAATATCGGTCATTTTTGATCATTTGTAAATTTTTCTCCCCCTCCCTACGGTATATATAGCTCCCCCTCCTCCGTGCTGCGGCACACTGCATCAGAATTGTCGCTGTTAATCTCAGCTACTCCTAAAACTATGGATTCGACACTAATATTAGTCATTTTCGATCATTTTTAAATGTTTATTTCCTTCCCCTACCTTGTACCTTCCCCTCCCCAACTATCAGCGCTGGATTTGGATTGAAACAGCATCAGAAGTGTCACTGTTTCTCTTATCGACCCCGAAAACTACGGATTCAACACTAATATCGGTCATTTTTGATCATTTTTAAATTTCTCTTCCCCTCCCCATCCCCTACGTTGCATCGTCAAAGTGAATAGCCTAAAGTAATCCCTATCCCTAAACTCATATATTTTGAAATTTTGATTGAAATCGGTCGGGTGGTTCAAGAGTGATGAAGTCACATAGGCAGTCATTTTAATTTTAATTTTTTACATATATCTCCCCCATCCCCCTCCCCTAGGCTGGTTCGTCAAAGCGAAACAATAAAAAACACACAAGGTCCGACTCTCATATGTGTTGAAAATTTGATCGAGATTTTTTGGGTGGTTGGAAAGTTATTAGGTTTTGTTAGTTTTTCTTTATACGTCCCCCTCCACTAGGATCTACCGTTAAAATGAAATTACGAAACTGTTTCCAGATCCGAACCTGATGTATCTTGAAAATTTGATTGAGATCGGTCGGATAGTTCAAGAGTTATTAAGTTATAAAAATAGTCGCTTTCAGTCTTACGAGGGAACCTATCCATAACTCTGACTTCGAGTCGAGACTAGAGATGCAAGGGCTCGGAAAAAACCGGCTTTTTTGAAAAAAAAAAAAAAAAAAAACGTTTTTTCTGCTTCGCTTTTTTGCTTGGGAATTTTTGGGCTCTTTTCAAAATGTTGCTTTTAATTGATAAAGCAGACTTTGTTTCGGTTCACTACATCACAAAAACTCATTTAGTTAGTGGTTGATGTAGGTAATAATATAAAACCTAAAATAAACCATGAATTTCGAAAAGATTTTTTTAAAATCCTTAACATAGTTACATTATGAATTCCTAAAGATTAACCAATAGATGTAATAATTTTTTAACCTCTTATACACAAAAGTAAGTACTTTTATTTAAAAAAATGATACATAAATAACTAGCCAAATTGTATGTAGTATTTTTACTTAAAATATCACACACTCTCTTTTTGAAACAAAATAAAATAAAACATGAGAGAAATATATTTATATGATAATCCTAAAGGCTACACATCAAGAGCTGGTTTCGGGTGGTTCTGCACATTCTTGAAACTTTTAAGTTTTATCTTTCGTATACATTGTATGGATATTTCGAACAAATTTTTCATTCATTGATTATATACGTAATAATCTGTTACCACCTATTAAATGCTTTGAATCTGCAAAATGGGTAAAATTCCGAATTCTATAATGTCTGACTGTCTTTAAGCTTGTTTAGAATCGGGCAAGTACCGAATTTTCTGTTCATGGATAATATGCGTGATAGATCATGCATCTGATCGTGTGGTTTCTTAGGCTTATAACCACCATCACGGTTTACCCAATCCTAAAGGTTTCTGAATTTTTAACGACAGGAATTCAACTTTTTTGTTAAAAAAAAAAAAAAGAAAGAAAAAGAAACTATGGAATACATTTAAGAAACGTGGAAAGGATCAATCACTGTTTCATTTCACAAGAAAGGCGACAAAACTTATTGTAATAATTAGCGAGGCATTTCTCTTAACGTTATATTAACAAGATTGATTCCATACGCAGATGAAATTATTGGAGATTATCAGTGTGGATTTAGGGAAATCGATCAACTATCGACCAGATATTTATTATTCGATAAATACTCGAAAAGAAATGGGAATATATTACCCGGTACATCAGCTGTTTATTGATTTTAAAGAGGTTTACGACTCGGATAGGAAGGAAGTATTGTGCAATTCTTACAGAATTTGGAATACCTAAAAAGATTGTTAGATTAATTAAAATGTGTTTAAATGAATCCCAGAGTAAGGTCCGAGTAGAAAAATTCTTGTCCATGAGCTTATCGCCTTTATTATTCAGCATTGTTCCGGGGTACGCTATAAGGAAAATTAAAGATAGCAACCAGGACCTAGAGCTGAATGGTATTCACCAGGTTATGGCGTATGGTAATGATGTAAATTTAATAGTGGATGATAGGAGCACAATAGAAAGAAATGCATAGGCCTTACTAAACGTTTGCAGCGACATTGGTTTAGAAGTAAATGCAGAGAAAACTAAATACATGAAAGTTCACCGGGATCATAATACGGCAAATTATGGATGCGTTAAAATATTAAATAATACTTTCGACAAAGTGGATACTTTCAAATATCTAGGATCAATATTACCAGACCAAAATCATATCCACAAAGAAATTAAATGTCGACTAAAATCAGGAAATTCGTATTATTATTTAGTTCAAAATATTTTGTCGTCGCAAATTCTGTCGAGGAATTTAAAGCTTAAAACATATAAAACGATAATCATGCCCGTTGTTTTGTATGGTTGTGAAACATAGTCACTTGCGATGAAGGAAGAACGCAGACTGAAAGTATTTGAAAATAAAATTCTGAGACGAATATTCGGACACAAGAGGAACGGGAATGGGGAATGAGGGAAACTTCATAACGAAGAACTGCATAATTTATACGGTTTACTAAACATCATTAGGTTATCAAGTCTAGGAGGCTCAGGCCATGGGGCAGGTCTGGGGCAGGTCATGCAGCCAGAATGGAAGAAGGTAGGAACGCTTTCAAAGTTTTAACTGGAAAACCAATCGGAAAGTGTCCATTAGGAAAACCTAGGGGCAGATGGGAGGACAATATTAAGATGGATCTCGCAGAAATAGGAATACAAAGTAAAAACTCGATCCAGTTGGTTAAGGATAGAAGTCAGTGGAGAGCTTTTGTGAACGCGGCATTGAACCTTCGGATTCCATAAGCCATAGAGAGTTTTACTTTTAAAAAAATATAAATAATAATAAATAACTTTTGTATACTGTTTACTGTGCGTGTGTTGAATGACGTTCACTTTCCTTAAGATTACGGGTTATGCAAATGTATCACTGACTGGTGGTAACGAACCTACTGGGCCCGTGTGGGCTTGCCATCAACAGTCACTGACACATTTACCAAGCCAATCATCTACGGAAAATAGAACTCAAATTTGCCCAACTATGAGAAGATTCCAAAGCCTCTTCCATCTCAACTCACAGTCCGGTATCCAGGCCTGCAGTTCATCATCCGCTCCCATCGTGAAATAGGTTGCGAACCACAAACTACCGACACAGAACATCGACCTATGAGTGGAGCTAACAATGAGCACCATGGAGATCTTAATTTTGTCTGTAATAGCCCTATCAAAAAAAAATCTCATACGAATCCTAAACAAAATTTTGCAGCGCAACGGAAATGAAAAAAAAATTCAAACTGAAATTTTGATCAAACTGGCAGAAAAGAAAAAAAATAATTTCTGCAGATTCGGCTGTTTCAACCCCGGTCACACTAAGGAAAATCTCTTTTCTTCAATTCACAGCAATTTCAGTTCACCAGTAAAAGAATTGTGTGCGCACTGCTCTTTACCTTGTCCATACTTCACATACTATTAAAACATAACTGTACTCAAATTTACTACTTAAAACTAAATGATACTTTCTTGTGCTCGAAAAGGAAGATGTTACTTCACGGCTAGTAATTTTTATTTACATCATTCATTGAAATAGATTTGACAGGAAGTTCTAAAAAAAATCTTCACATTCTCTTGTTCGGATATACCCATCTGAATCGAAATAAACCAAAAGAAAATAACATTAAAATTTCTAAATTCTCAGAGTCGAACGTGGTTTACATTTCGTTGAGTTTTCAGGAAAAAAAAAATCTTAAAATATGCGTATTCATCAATATTCTCAATATTAGTGGACATTTACGTCATAACGACACAAAACAATGAAAATGAACAAACACATTATATTAAATCTGCACTAAGCCAATCTACAAGTTTTCTGTGGTTAGCTATTTTGTGTTTTCATTCTTCATTTCGGTGCTCGAACCTCTGTGCGCTGTAGTTGTGGCCGGCATAGGGGGTTTATGCATTTTTTGCTACCTCCCTTAAAGCTCGGGCCTCATTGAAATAACAACTAGCACAGGAACACTTCATAGAAAATTTCACAATACTTAACCTAACCTAATTATACTACCTTAACCAACGAAAAAAAAAAGAAAAAGAAAATACACATACATGAAGCACCCTTTTCATTCACAAATTACATTTCTTATAGCTACCACAGATTTGCGAAGACGTAGTGGCTGTCAATGAATGTGTCGCTTTGAAATTTTCTTTTCACTTAAAATACTGAAATATTTATGCAAATAAATCTTTAAAACTGTATCTGTAAATTTTCTCGATGGGTATCAGAATAAAACAGCCGAGATCTGACCTATTGACGACAGTCTCTTGTTACCGGTACCAAAACCATGTACCCTTGTACTAACCATTAGCCGTGATTTTGACCACATCTGTTTCCAAAATTCTAAACCTTAGAAAGATTAAACAAAGAAAAGCACAATGCCAAATTGTAAACTTTCGAGCAGTATTACGATTTTTCAAAATAAATAATTTTGAGGTTAACATGGAATCTAAAATTTCTTTCTTTGGGGTAATGTGTGTATCTGTGGTACACACATTTTCTTGTTATTATGACAATAGTCTTCGTAATGTTGACTCTAACTCCCCCCCCCCCCCATTGAATGTATTCAGGTAATCACATTTTTAATCTGTATGTACGCAATTTTGGGAAAAAGCTACGATAATTAGCACATCATGTTAGGATTCACTTTTTGCACAGAAAAAACCACACCTTCAATTATGTCACGAAACAATAAATTTATAGGTTCTGCTTATCCAGACTCAATTTTCGGTTTTCTCGCTTCACATTTACTTGGATTACATCCCTCGACGATCTATGGACTGAGGAGTTAAAAAAAATAACTATTACCTACCACCAAATCCCATCAAGTGATTTTATTAGGTGGTTCCAAAAAATTCACATCCACTAGCGTCCATGTCGTACCACGAAAAAAATGTACCAGTTCACCTCTTCTTTGACGCTAGTCACCGTTGACACAATTTTTATTTGACCACTGTCTTACGACTGCTGCCAACAATTCTCCCAGCCTAGACTGTCATCAACATTTATGTAATTTCGAGGAACACCATTCCAAGAGAGCGTCACTATTTAACATAACAATTTTCTACAATTTTGTGCAGACGTTAAAAACTTCACGTCTATCTCCTACGACTGCTTCTGATGTAAGACACAGACAATGGGATGAAGATCCCTAATTGGAGGATTGTTGTGACGTAACTATAGGATGACAGAGCTGTGATTGCGGATGATCCAATCACAGATAATTTACTCCGAAACAAATTGATGCATCAAGAAAAAATTATGGCTGACTTTCTAAATTTAGAATTTTGAAGGAAATTACGAAATAAAATTTTTAGTTTTCTTTTGAAGATTCCCTATACCAAAATATTCATAGAAATAAACTAAAAACCCTATAAAACGCTAAAATATACACTTAATTTCTAAAATAATGCCATATTTTCGGTTAAATACGTAAAACTTACAAAATATAATTACTAACCATGTATTTTCATGTAATACATATTTGAAACTATCAATTTGAAAAAAATTTTACGCAAAATCTGCGACCTACGTTTTTCATAATACGAGAAATAAACATATTTTAAAATTTTCACTAAAGATAAAATTTCTTTATATACACTGGGTGTTCAAAACTACCGGGCCATTTTACATTATGCCAAGCATAAGCTAACATCCTGTGGGAACTTAGGAGAAAAAAATCTGAACTTATGAGTTCTTCTTAAGTTGATTTTTTTTTCAAATACATTACAACTACAAGGTACTAAATGTTACACAAGATAAAAAAATTGAAAGTTTGAATGTATCTTAACCCTAATCATGAACATACAAACTCCCTATATATAATAATGATATCTTAACCTAAACTTAACCTCTAAATAAAGTTCTTTCTTTTGTTCTCCAAATTTTCTTTCTTTTTTTTATCCTTTTTTCTATCCTTCTAATAGTTCCTTTGTTTTCTCTTCCGAGCATCTGAATAATTTTAAATTGTCGAAACTCTGTAGTCCTATATTTTCGCCTTTCAGAGTTTTTAGTTAGGCTGAGTTCCTGGTCAAAGATGGGACTACTTAAGGTCCGACATATGTATTCATAAACTTGGCGAATACCTTCTTCGGTATCGATGACACATGATGCGTCTTTACCATAACCAAAGAACCTTCTGTGATCGTATCTTGCTGTTTCTGTAGTTTTCTTTCCTTCTTCGGTACTGCTGCTGGAATAGAGACTATAAATTTTTTACCTTCATTTACTTGTAATGACTCCTTGGGCTAAATGAAATTTTCCTTGAAATTCTTGGATGCTGAATAGGATAAGAAATGCTCTGCTAGAGTACATCCGAGAGCATCACACCAAGAATGATTGCACAAATCTGGGCGGCGTTGAGAAAATTACTCCATTTGGACTGGTTGTCACTACAATAAAGGCGGAGAATGGGATGAAGGTCACGATGTCTGCGCTCGATAGTGCCATGAGAGGCAGGATGGTATGTCGTGGTAAGTATATGTTTTGTGCGATGTTTTTGACAAAACTCTCGCGAAACGCCCGATAAGAACTGCGGACCTTGGTCACTCACCAAGTACTTAGGGTATGGTAGTTGATAATATCTCAAGGACCGTCATAATCTCCCTTGTGTGTGCCGTCCGAAGTGGGAAGAAACACACAAAGCGACTGTAAACGTCCAAGATGGACAAGATATATTTATATCCTTGGCTTTTAGGAAAAGACCCAACCAGATCGAGACATTGCTTCTCGAAGAAGACGCTTCAACATGGCAGAGCTCCTTTCTAATCACCCTGTAGGAGTACTTAGTTCGTACACAAAGAAGGCACTCTTGGATATACTTAGTGAATGTCTCACGCATACCTCTCCAATGGAACATGGCCTTAGCGAAAGACAAACATCGCTTCACCCCAAAATGGCCTTTGTTATAGATTGCCGAAACAATGTTTTTCACTAAGCTGGCAGGAATAACCAGCAACCAAACAGAATTTTGTGAATTTCGAACGTAAACCAAATAATTCTCCACACGTACCCTATTATTGTTTTGACAACCCTTCCAAACGGTATGTAACTTTCGACAATACGGATCTTTACGAAACAATGAATTTTGAATTTGGAGGGTTTATATAAAAATCTGACGAGCTTCTAACCAAACTGGAATTTTGACTTTCCGCTAACTTACTTTGTTCTTTCTGGGGAGTTGAGGAATCCATCTCGCAGTCCACACTCTCCCCTAATGAGGGCTGCGATATGCATTTCCCAAGCTGTTCCCGTTCGATTCCGGTGGCTGAGCCATCGTAGGTACAGACATCGAATATTGCGGAGGCCAGCCAGTGGACATTGCCATGTTCACCGCTGGGAAAGGAGTGGACGTGGGAGTTGCCACTTCCCCTCCAGGAGGCAAATTCGGCGCATACCCTGAATAAGCTTGCGCTCCTGCTGAGTTTATCGGATTTGGCGCGCATGTCTGAGATGTACCCCGATGATACCCGTAACTCATCGATGTCGGTTGGTAGGATCGGTTGTAACCGTACGAAGCATTCCGATTTCCACGGTCTTCCCCAATTCTGTCTTCCATTATTGGGCCAAGGCCTTCGTGACTGGAATTTTCTTCTTCGACCCCTGTTTCTGGAAAATGGTCATCTCTCTCTCTTTTTCCATTGGAGTATCCGTCATTCCTTTTTCCTTCGTCTTCCTCCGTCTGAGACGAAGTATCCTTGGTTTGTTGTTTTCCTGCTTTTTCAGACTTCTTTCCTAATTTTGCCTGGCGCACCTGGAAACGTCTGAACTTTTTGTCGGTGACCGGTTCAATCGGTTCCAGATGTCCTTCAATCTCTGCAATTTTCACCATGAGATGTTGGATATTCTTCGGCTCAACAGCCCGCAGTAACTTTGCATCACCAGCTGGTAAACAGTCCAGAACGATTTCAATCAGCTCGGTTTCATCCGGATGCTGCGCCACCGCATAGTATTCTGCGATGATTTTCCAGGCAAAGTCCGTCAACCTGTTACATTTTGTTCGATCCTACTTCATACCCTGGATAAATTTCTTTTGTAGTCTTTCCATTCTAACCGAAAAATAATGTTCCCTGAATAAATGTACAAAATCTGCATAACTTTTGATGTCTTTGCTACCAGTCTGAAACCAAGTCTTGGCCCCAGATGTTAGACAACAAGGTACTAAGGTTAACCGTTCATGTTCTGATGCCGAAATTACTCTAAAGGTCTGCTCTAAATTTTCTAAAAAGGATCTAGCCAAACCGTATTCTCCTGAGAAGGTAGGTAAATGATTTAATTCTGATAGTCTTAAATTTAAAGTTCGCTTGCTAAAACATTCCTCGTTCCTACTGGGATTCAAGGGAGAGTTGCAGCCTACCACGGAGCTCTTTGCACCCGAACAATTCTGTCCGATTTGTTGATAATTTTGACCAGAAATTAGATTGCTTGGCATTGATACCACCGTGTGACTACACGTTCCCTCCTGAACTCCAGCAAACGAAGGAGTCATGTCTGCTACATTACTTGAGGACACCACATGGTTCAAACGACATATGCTATTTGAAGAACCTGAAACCTGAGGTGAAACTAACAAAGGATTCGACGACCTAGACAAAGCCTGACAACCTATTGTCTCAGCACAGGATGAATTTGCATTACTTATGTTCGACATCTGTGAGGGAAATTCAAAAGGAAGGACATTTGTGCCGTGAATACTGGTCGGCTAACAGACAGAGACAGTAACCGTAGAGACAGCACGAGTCTCCCCAACAGAAGAGACTGATACATCCACTTGGATGTCTGACTGTACCATCAGATTCGATCCCATCACAAGCAGCAAAGTCACGCGATCGTTTTCGCCCACACCGACTGTCTTTTCTTTGTTTTTGGTTTTCTTCTAAAGTCTGAATTTTGGCTTCAAGTGCGTGATACGATCTCTGGGTACTTGACTCGAGATGTGACAACTTTTTAGCCAGGTCACCACATCGTTGATTCTTCGCTTCGACCGACAACCGGAGACTTTCCTCAACAGCGTCTACTCGAGCGTCTATCTTATTCTGGTGATTCCCTACTGGAGCGTATAAATCGCGAACTTCAAACCTGATAGCCTCTACATCCTCGTTCACATGAGCTACTTTATCGTTAATTATCTGTAACATTTCAAATTTTACATTTTCAGATTTCTGATTCATCGCCTGAAAATTGTTGTCTACCTTTTCAAATTTCTGATTCATATCCTGAAAGTTATTGTCTACTTTTTCAAATTTCTCATTTAATGTCAAAGTTAATGTATTTCTGAAATGTTCCATCATTACCGCAAAGTCTGTCAAAGGTACATTAGAACAGGAAGTTACATTCCCTCGGTTTCCTTCCTCCGTGTCCGTTTCGTTCGGGCTACCCTGTATTTCATTGTTACCTTCCTCGGTTTCAGTTTCTGGTGACTTCGGAAGTGGCAGCACTGTAACCTTCTTTTCCATACAAGGCTTACACAACCACGGTTCGTTACTCTTGTTTAATTCTTGTACCTGCTCATCCGAAAGATTATAGCACTGAGCATGCACCCATCTAAAACAACTATCACAGTATACACTGTAACCCGCTAATTCGTCACTGCAATATATGTACTCGCTTGGGTTACAAGACTCGTTACTAGACCTGCTACCAGCATACATCTTCACTTTCATGGAATTATTTTCCCCAACATTACACACATACAGATCCAAAAGCGACCATGAATGACTCAATGAGTCGATTGTCATAATGATCCCCATTACATACTCTGCTGTGATTGTTTCTTTTCCTTAGCACTCGCGTAAGATTGAAACAACAAATATCCTGGCTGGGTCGCAAATTTTACTTTAAAAAATATAAATAATAATAAATATTTTTGTATACTGTTTACTATGCTTGTGTTGAATGATGTTCACTTTCCTTAAGATTGCGGGCTATGCAAATGTATCACTGACTGGTGGTAACGAACCTACTGGGCCCGTGTGGGCTTGCCATCAACAGTCACTGACACATTTACCAAGCCAATCATCTACGGAAAATAGAACTCAAATTTGCCCAAATATGAGAAGACTCCAGAGCCTCTTCCATCTCAACTCACAGTCCGGTATCCAGGCCTGCAGTTCATCATCCGCTCCCACCGTGAAATAGGTCGCGAACCACAAACTACCGACATAGGACATCGACCTATGAGTGGAGATGGCAATGAGCACCATGGAGATCTTAATTTTGTCTGTAATAGCTCTACCAAAAAAAATCGCATACGAATCCCAAACAGAATTTTGTAGCGCAACGGAAATAAAACAAAAAATCCAAACTGAAATTTTGATCAAACTGGTAGAAAAGAAAAAAATGAATTTATGGAGACTCTGCTGTTTCAACCCCGGTCACACTAAGGAAAATCTCCTTTCTTCGATTCATAGCAATTTCAGTTCACCGGTAAAAGAATTCTGTGCGTACTGCTCTTTACCTTGTCCATACTTCACATACTATTAAAACATAACTGTACTCAAATTTACTACTTAAAACTAAATGATACTTTCTTGTGCTCGAAAAGAAAGATGTTACTTCACAGCTAGTAATTTTTATTTACATCATTCATTGAAATATTTGGTCTAGGAATTAATTCGTGCGGGTGGACAAGAGATGGCGCAACGAACGGAGCGTCCCACACTTCCGTGTATCCACACATGTGTTGCAAACCCCTGTCATCGCGTATCGTTCGTAGTATAGGGCAGTGGATTAAAGCGTCAACAACACCAGTTTGTAGTTAAGTGAACATGGCGCAATTTGTGCCTGATAAAGTGTTTTTGCGGGGTGTCCTGCTGCATTACTTTAACATGCAGAAAAGTGCGACTGAAAGTCATCGTATTTTGGTGGAAGTGTATGGTGACCATGCTCTAGCTGAGCGAACGTGTCAGAAGTAGTTTGCACAGTTTAGAAGTGGTGATTTCGGCTTGGCAGACCAAGAGCGAGCTGGACAGCCAAAAAAATTTCAAGACGAAGAATTGACAGTATTGCTCGAGCAGGATTCGTGTCAAACGCAGGAACAACTTGCAGCAGCATTAGACGTTGATCAAACAACAGTCTCCAAACGCTTGAAAGCCATGGGAATGATTCAAAAGATGTCACATTGGGTTCCACATGAATTGAAAGACAGAGACGTTGAAAGACGAAAAACCATTTGCGAATTGCTGCTTCAACGACAGAGCAGAAAGGGGTTTCTGCATCGAATTATTACGGGTGATGAGAAGTGGATCCATTACGAGAACCCTAAACGAAAAAAGGCCTGGGTGAAACCAGGTGAACCAGGTCCATCACAACCAAAACGAGATATTCACTGTGCAAAGGTTATGCTGTGCATATGGTGGGATATGAAAGGTGTTGTGTACTATGAGCTGCTGCAACCGGGTGAAACTATGAATGGAGAACGTTATCGACGACAATTAATGCGTTTGAAGCAAGCTCTGGCCAGAACACGACCAGAATGGGAGAACAGACATGATAAACTTATTGTTCAACATGATAACGCTCGCCCACATGTCGCAAAACCGGTCAAAACCTATTTAGAAAATGTCGGATGGGAAGTTTTACCCCACCCGCCGTATTCACCAGACGTTGCTCCTTCGGACTACTACTTGTTCGATTGCATGAACAACGGTTTGATTGGACAGCGGTTTACTTCTTCAGAAGATATCGAAATATGGGTCTCTGACTGGATCGCTTCCAAGGATGAGGACTTCTTTCGCCACGGAATCCGTACATTGCCTGACAGATGGGCGAAAGTGGTGGCTAGCGATGGACAATATTTTTCTTAAGATATTTATGTATTTTGTGTTTGTACTACAGCTTCAATGTGTGCGTACCAACCGCACGAATTAATTCCTAGACCAAATAGATTTAACAGGAAGTTCTAAAAAAAAAAAAAAAAAAAATCTTCACATTTTCTTGTACGGATATACCCATCTGAATCGAAATAAACCAAAAGAAAATAACATTAAAATTCCTAAATTCTCAGAGTCGAACGTGGTTTACATTTCGTTGAGTTTTCAGGGAAAAAAAAATCTTAAAATATGCGTATTCATCAATATTCTCAATATTAGTGGACATTTACATCATAACGACACAAACCAATGAAAATGAACAAACACATTACATTAAGTCTACACTAAGCCAATCTACAAGTTTTCTGTGGTTAGCTATTTTGTGTTTTCATTCTTCATTTCGGTGCTCAAACCTCTGTGCGCTGTAGTTGTGGCCGGCATAGAGAGTTTACGCATTATTTGCTACCTCCCTTGAAGCTCGGGCCTCATTGAAATAACAACTAGCACAGGAACACTTCATAGAAAATTTCACAATACTTAATCTAACTAACCTATCCTAACCTAACTATACTACCTTAACCTACGAAAAAAAAAAAAAAAGAAAAAGAAAATATACATACATGAAGCACCCTTTTCATTCACAAATTACATTTCTTATAGCTACCACAGATTTGCGAAGACGTAGTGGCTATCAATGAATGTGTCGCTTTGAAATTTTCTCTTTTCACTTAAAATACTGAAATATTTATGCAAATAAATCTTTAAAACTGTATCTGTAAATTTTCTCGATGGGTATCAGAATAAAACAGCCGAGATCTGACCTATTGACGACAGTCTCTTGTTACCGGTACTAAAACCATGTACTCTTGTACTAACCATTAGCTGTGATTTTGACCACATTTGTTTCCAAAATTCTAAATCTAAGAAAGATTAAACAAAGAAAAGCACAATGCCAAATTGTAAACTTTCGAGCAGTATCACGATTTTTCAAAATAAATAATTTTGAGGTTAACATGGAATCTAAAATTTCTTTCTTTGGGGTAATGTGTGTATCTGTGGTACACACATTTTCTTGTTATTATGACAATCGTCTTCGTAATGTTGACTCTAACTTCCCCCCCATTGAATGTATTCAGGTAATCACATTTTTAATCTGTATGTACGCAATTTTGGGAAAAAGCTACGATAATTAGCACATCATGTTAGGATTCACTTTTGCACAGAAAAAAACCACACCTTCAGTTATGCCACGAAACAATAAATTTAGAGGTTCTGCTTATCCAGACTCAATTTTCGGTTTTCTCGCTTCACATTTACTTGGATTACATCCCTCGACGATCTATGGACTGAGGAGTTTAAAAAAAATAACTATTACCTACCACCAAATCCCATCAAGTGATTTTATTAGGTGGTTCCAAAAAATTCACATCCACTAGCGTCCATGTCGTTCCACGAAAAAAATGTACCAATTCCCCTCTTTTTCTCTGACGCTAGTCACCGTTGACACAATTTTTATTTGACCACTGTCTTACGACTGCTGCCAACAATTCTCCCAGCCTAGACTGTCATCAACATTTATGTAATTTCGAGGAACACCATTCCAAGAGAGCGTCACTATTTAACATAACAATTTTCTACAATTTTGTGCAGACGTTAAAAACTTCACGTCTATGTCCTACGACTGCTTCTGATGTAAGACAAAGACAATGGGATGAAGATCCCTAATTGGAGGATTATTGTGACGTAACTATAGGATGACAGATTTTTCTCCTGAGATCAAAGAAAACCGAAAATCTCAACCAGAGCTGTGATTGCGGATGATCCAATCACAGATAATTTACTCCGAAACAAATTGATGCATCAAGAAAAAATTATGGCTGACTTTCTAAATTTAGAATTTTGAAGAAAATTATGAAATAAAATTTTTAGTTTTCTTTTGAAGATTCCCTATACCAAAATATCCATAGAAATAAACTAAAAGCCCTATAAAACGCTAAAATATACACTTATTTTCTAAAATAATGCCATATTTTCGGTTAAATACGTAAAACTTACAAAATATAATTACTAACCATGTATTTTCATGTAATACATATTTGAAACTATCAATTTGAATAAACTTTTACGCAAAATTTGCGTTCTTTATATACACTGGGTGTTCAAAACTACCGGGCCATGCTACATTATGCCGAGCATAAGGTAACAAGAGAAAGAATATATTTAAGTTAATCACAACTGCACAACAACCATGAGTGAATGATTAGTTTTTGCACTTCTATCGGGAAGTCCGGGATTCAACCCCGAATTCGAGCATTTTGACAAAAGTTTTTCTTAATTGAGTTGTTGAGTTTATTTTAGTTTAGCGTCTATTTCAGCAGCGAGGCTATATGAGACGTGGACCTACTGATTAACGTGGAATCCGAACCACATGAGCTCCCGCCGGGAATCGAACCCGGGTCTCCCACGCCAAAGGCGCGCACGCTAACCACTTAGCCACAAAGGAGCTCAGTTTTTCTTAATTCTATCTGTGAATGTAGAGATAGTGTGTATACTGTGAATCCTGGCCGACTTCCTTTATCGTTTTTAAATCGTTGTTATTACTAATTACCAGCAGTGACGGATTTGGGAAAAGAGTTAGGGTGAGGATATCTTACAGATTGAAGCCTGTACCCCGAAACTACGGAATTTCTAAAACAATCAAAATATTTGTTACGCCTTTACTCATAAACTTCAAGCTCTCCTCAGATAAAAATTAGGTATTTTTACATAAACTAAACATTAATATGGAAAAAACCCTCCCAAAATAATTTTCTAAATCCGCCACTGATTATCAGTATAAAATGGTCTTCAAGATTGTATCCGGAAGATTATTAGTGAATAGAAACAAAACGAAATATTAGTTATGCCTATACTCATAAACTTCAAGCTCCTCCCAAATAAAAATTAGGAAATTTTAGAAAAATCAAACATTAAGCAGAGAAACACTTCCCAAAATACTTTTTTGAATCCGCTACTGATTATTTCTGTAAAGCTGTATTCAAGGTTGTATCCGGTAGATTATTGCTAAATCATTGCACAGCTACAGTATAACAAAAATGTGAAAGTACGCTTTGACAGATATACTGACAAACGTACGCTCTGACGGATATATTCAAAAACATAAGTTTAACTTATGTGCTAGAAGCTCGAGTAAACCTAATAATCTAAGAAATGAAACACGGATGACTAAAAAGAAATGACGTAGAGAAGAAAAAAAATGTCGATAACTCAGAAGTCAAAGTTAAATATGCTCTACAATTGTCCTCAAATACTACGTATTGTATGTTTACTTTAATTCATAAAACATGTGCTTCATCCATCATGATGGTGAATTCCAGAGTGAAATATGATATTTAGGTCGTGAAATCTTGTTTAACTTTAGAGTATACTATAAGAAAGCTATTCAAATAGAAAAATCATGAAAATGAAAAAAGCCAAAATTTCCAAAATTATCGGTTTTTTTTTTTCAAAAAAAGCCGGGTTTTTATGTGCAAAAAACCATCGATTCAAAGAAGCTGGCTTTTTTGCATCTCTAGTCGAGACTATGGCGGTTGGATACCTTATCCCAAAAGAACATAACACGAAAAGGGATACATCATCGATCGCAACCGTTGCGAAGATATAAGCGTGAAAAGTTAGAAATTGAGCTCCATACTATACATTACAATGTCAGATTTCGGGTCAGATTTTTCGGAAACGGTCAGGTAAGGAAACTCAGCGAATACATATCAAATTAGTGTGGGGAGCACAGCACCTTTTGAATGAAAAATTTGTGTCCCCGGGGCACTCGCAGGGTCCCAGGCGGGGTCCAACTCAAAATTTACAAATGGAACCGGTGGTCAAGTAGCATATTGTATGAAAGCTATTGTTAAATAAAAGAAGATAGAACAAATCTCAGCTCTCTACGATAACCCTGTGCAAACGGGCAACTGGTCAAAATGTCAATACAACCTACATTAGAAAATCTATGGCCACGCTTCTAAATCCGTTAAGTTGCGACAGTAACAAAACAGAAAAACACGTTTAAAAGTGCAAGGTATTGAAGTAAAGCAAATTGCTGCAGTCTCTCTCTCTCAAAAGCACCCTCCGATATATTTTATTTTTGCACCATTATTCCAGTTTTCTTCAACCCCACTCCTCTCCAAGTTGCCTAACAGTTTCAAGGTTATTCCCTTTCGTCTTTACCATCATGTTTCTCGTTCAGCAAATCCCCCGATACAAATTTCATAGTGCAATCTGTGAATGTGGGGTCCCGATGGGCGAAGCATATACCGTTGTCTTTTGACCTTCTCACCCTCCACGACGATTGCGATTGACAATGTATCCTTCCTCTTCTAGGACACGAAATCCAATGGTCATGGTTATTCTATCGTCCATTGGCCATTCGAAGTCATACTTATACATGGATAAGGTCCGTTGTGCGACTCTGTAAGAGACTCTGCAGCAATTTGCTTTACTTCAATACCTTGCACTTTCAAACGTGTTTTTCTGTTTTGTTATTGTCGCAACTTAACGGATTTAGAAGCATGGCCATAGATTTTCTGATGTAGGTTGTATTGACATTTTGACCAGTTGCCCGTTTGCACAGGGTTATCGTAGAGTTGAGATTTGTTCTATTTTCTTTTATTTAACAATAGCTTTCATACAATATGGTACTTGACCCCTGTTCCATTTGCAAATTTTGAGTTGGACCCCGCCTGGGACCCTGCGAGTGCCCCGGGACACAATTTTTTCATTCGAAAGGTGCTGTGCTCCCCACACAAATTTGATATGTATTCGCTGAATTTCCTTACTCGACCGTTTCCGAAAAAATCTTACCCGGAATCTGACTTTGTAATGTATAATATGGAGCTCAATTTCTAACTTTTCACGTTTATATCTCCGCAACGGTTGCGATCGAGGATATATCCTTTTTCGTGTTATGTTTTTTTTGGGACAAGGTATCCAACGGCCATAGTCTCGACTCGAAGTCAGAGTTACACTTGGATATGTTCCCTCGTTATATAAATTGATTTTTATATATCTCTCCTCCTTCTCCTTCTCTCCTACGTTGCTCCGTCAAATTTAAATCATAAAAACAGTCCCAGGCCTGAACCTCATCTATGTTGAAAATTTGATCAAGATCGGTCGAGTGGTTCAGGAGTTATTAAATTTTATTTATTTTTAATACCCCCTCCTCCTCCTCCTCCCCTCAGTTCTACCATCAGAGTGAATAGCCTAAAACCAGCTTAGCCTCGAACCTCATCCATGTTACATATTTGATCGAGATCGGTCGGGCGCTACAGGAGATTTAGTCACAAACATAGTGAGTTTATAATAGTTTCTGTTTCAAAATTATTTTGTTTCATAATTGCCGCTTTTCAGTGCAGCCGATGATGTCCAACATAGATACATATGTTTCACTATATAAAGATCTAAAACTAAACTTCCGAAAAACTATTTTGAAGATAAACAATTCTGATATTGCGCTCACTCAACTTCATACCATCAGACTGGTATCACACTCACTTCACCTTAGGATCACATTATTTCGAACTCATACTCACATCACCAGTTTGACTTCACTACCAGATCATTTTGACATCACGCTCACTTGACCTCACGATCACATCTTTTCGACATCACGCTCACTCAACCTCGACCAGAACATGATTTCGACATCACGCCTACTCAACCTCACGCTTACATCATGATCTCGACCTCACGCTCAACAACGTCCTTTCGATATCACGTTCACAACATCCATTCGACATCACGCTCACTCGAACTCTTACTCACATCGTCACTCAACATCACGCTCACTTGACCTCCCACTCACAACATACATTCGACATCACGCTCACTCGACCTCACGCTCACATCATCCTCTCGACATCACGCTTACATCATCTCGACATCACGCTCACGCTCACATGATTTAAAACTCGCGCTTACTCAACCTCACACTCACGTCGAGGGTGAGGTCGAGTAAGCGTGAGTTCCGAACTCATGAGCGCCGACTTCATGAGTTTGGGCACCTTTGGTCTCGAACGATAGCATCCTCTATACGACATTAGCCACAGCTGACGTATTCGCATAATTTTGCGAAACAGCAAGTTACTGCACGCTGTATATTCTAACCAAAATTATCTCACCAAGCATTATGCTGTTTAGTTGATAAATAGATACTACATATTAATGAAAATAATGAAAATACTACATATTAATATTAATAAAACCCCACTAAGGCACTAGTGTAATTATAAATTTCTGTATTAATTTGGAATTATCCTCGGCTAATTCCGTATCTGCTCTGGTGATTCGAATGCAGTCCAGCTAAGCATCTTAGAAGATTTGTCCATGTGCCCACAAATTTAAATAGTGCGACGTAACACGCTTCCACCTTAAAATAATGTTGCATGTTTTAGGTGTTTACTGGTTTCTTCACATAAACCACAGCTTTGTCATTCATAGGATGTTCTTAAACAACTGGGGCCAGTCTTCGTACTAACCAAACATGATCCCCTCATACTCTATCCGATGATCACAGTCATAGGTGGCGCCAGGATTTTTGTAATGTGGGTGCAGGCTGGGAAGGGATGAGGCATAGTAAAAAATATTAACATGGTATGCAATAAAAACTTTTATGTACATATTTGAACAAACTTCATACATGGATACACGTGTGTATGAATTATAGACTTATCAAAGAAATATCAGAATATCTAAGTGTTCAAGAGTGCTTTTTTTTGTGCAATGGCATCAATTACAAGAGCTTTGGTTAAAGATGTGATCTTTATCCACCCAAGCAAAGTTCCTTGTCTTAATTTAATCATTTTAAGGGTAAATTAACATGCCGACTTGCGTAGATACAATAACTCAACTAGCAATTACATCGCACTGTTCGCCGAAGACTCTCTGCCAACACATCCTAACATTGTTACCAGAACGCTCTGCACTATTGAGCCTTAAGATCTCAAAAATAACTCCAAAATAATCCCTAAGTTTTACTTAAGAGAAAAACACCGTATGGTAATAAGTAACTTATGAGAGACTTACGAAGTCACTCAAACACACGTAAACATAGGAATCAATAAATATACAAAATAGAAGAAAATCTGAAAATCGAAGTTAATGTGGGTGCAGCTGCACCCACTGCACCCATTGTGGCGCCGCACATGGTCACAGTCTTCCCGTTGTATAAATCGTGGCAATTACATTGCTAAAGAAGATCAATGCCTTGGAAGCAGTTTGGGCTGTTCTTAAGAGAAGAAAGAGGGTAATTCGTTCTCACGAATGGTTAGCTTTATGCTACCTCGGGTAAGCATTTCCTGTATCGTTGGGACAGTTTCTTCCAACCGGGATCTGAATGAGAGTTCGTGAGGCTTTTGGCGTCAACTTCACCACAAAACCAGTGAACATTTAGCCACCATCTTTACGCCTTACTATGGGCTTGTACGACTCCTAATGTTGGACAAGATGAGCTGGGTCGTTCACTTCAGGACTGTTTTCATGATTGGAGGACACAAATAAAGATCAGCAAATAAAATCTACCACTGTACGAATTATATCTTGTTTAGTGCAATTGCAGTAGTATTTGCACAAAGTGCACAATTTTTGTATAGGGTGATCAATCCTTAACCCTTCAGCATAAGCATTAATTAAATTACATGTAGCTTTCCACCTTTACTCCGGTTCGTTTTCGCTTTTTCACTTCTATTTGAGGATAAGGTAATGGAAGTGACAACTTCGTAATATAAGGTTGGTGTGGGTTAAATGTCTGCACTACTTGCGTCATTTCCAAAGAGAGAGAGAGAGAGAGAATAGAGTACAACATCTGGTTAATAAAATTGGTCGCTGTCTGCAACCATACCAGACATTGCCAGGCAATTTTACACGAATCTCGAGGGGAAACTTCGCGAATGTATAATACATTGTCAGAGAACTCATTCTTCCAAACCCAGACACCCCCATGAGTTCAGTTGTTTCACTTTACAGATAGCTCGAATCCACCGAACGACAGAGGTATGCTATATTCCTTCCACAATGTTACTGAGGGGCTCATCTTGCACCAAAACGAAATTTGACAGACGAACGGCGAAGGTGTGTTTAATCGCCTTTTTTAACCCAAATCCAATATTTATAACAACTGAAGCTTTCCTGCTGTTATAATGAATATAGTTGTTCTCGGACAATCAGCCAGGTAAATTCTACGTCGTCCAACGTTTAGAGAACAATATTGTCAGTTCTCGACAATATTGTCAGTTGACCTGGCTGATTGCCCGAGCAACTATGTTCAATATTTATATTTCCTTCGGCTTGCTGTGCAGAATGTTTCCGTTCGAATGTAAAGAAAAATCACTCGTCATCTTATATTTCTCATGGTGCACATTCATACGACTCAGTCCAACAATGCATGATAGCTTACTGTCTAGGTACCCGATGTGTTTACTGAACATGTAGAGAGTTTGTGACATTATCACAATCTATCCGTGTTGTGTTGCCGAATTGAGTTTTCCACCAGATGCCAAAGTGAACAATTCATTTGTCCCAACCTCACATATTTACCGATTTTTAAAATATATTCAATCTAAAGATACAAGCTAGTGTGTCTTACATTGACAAGTACCGATGCAGCACAATTGCTTTACAAAAGCTAAGATAGTTATATTAATTAATATCATTAATTAAATTACTGTCTAAAAGTACTGGTAAGTTCTGTGTGATACATTATAACATCCCGATAGAAGCAAGTTCAAATACTCGTATCTTGTTTTGCTTTATACAACCAAACACGTATGATTCCGTAGTCTCTTATTTCTTTATTCTTTATTCAGTGTAAGTGTGAAATGAGAACACGTTCCTTTCCGACATTGGATATATAAATAATGTGTTTCTTATTTACAGACCAAAGTTTGCTCTTCTCGATGAATGTACGAGTGCTGTCAGCATAGATGTTGAAAGCAAGATCTATCAAGCAGCGAAAGATGCTGGAGTGACACTTCTGACCATTACACACCGGCCTTCGTTATGGTATGATAATTTTTAATTCGCAGTATATGATCTATAGCATACACATTATGTTGCTCACAACTCTTTGATTTATTTATTTATTTTTTAATCACAACAAGGAAACTACACAACGGATTAAGTAATTCTTGGACGAATATAATCTTTCCACTAAGAGATAGTACTGAAAATATAACGTTCAGAAACGTAAGCACTCATTCTGGGTTTTAAAATACGTCAGAATCCAAGTATTGTTATTGCGCAACAACGATTTTCAAGAGAATCCCAGGAGACTACTATCTATCAAACAGTATCAGAAAGTTGTTTGCAAAACCTAGAGTACAAAATCAAAATCTGTGCACATCTCCTTGGATGGGATATCAAGGAGCGAGTTAAGAAGCTACATCGTGTTGAAGAAACTTATTAGCACCGCTTCGGAAGTCTACTACACGTGCAATTTAAAGCTTGACCTCAAGCAATCAAGAGTATTTCGGATTATTCTTAAGTGAGTGAAGTGTAAGTACTTGCTGCTATATGAACTGCATCTCGTTCTCAGCAGAAATTGCAAGACATCGGTTGTTATTTTAGCATTGAAATAAAGGAGATGTGAAATTGATAGTTTAAAGATTGCTTTTTATTTAGCAACGACGCAGCTTACTGTCCATCTGGAAAGGGGAATCGGAATAATGTGTGTATGTGGGGGTCCAACGACGACAGAATATATACGACACTAGTCGATAATGACTGTCTTCTGCGCAACTTCTAAAGATATTTTGAATTCGGTACTATTGTTTTTCAAAAGTTCACCGTTACTGGAAAGAGTTACTTCAACATGCTGAAATTAAGGCACTAAGGGTTATTTTTATTTCTTTTTTTTTTTTTTTTTTTTAATAAGATGGTTGTCCGGTTCACTATTTCAAAGACATACAAGGGCAAGGGCATGCTGTATCAACAAGCGGAGATCTTTGAACATGAAAAATATAAAGGCTGATACATTATAGTTGTCGCTTACCTAGGATATTGCACCTTACTGGGGCCGCGGTGGCTCAGTGGTAGAGCGTTCACCTCTGGTGCTTGGGGTCCCGGGTTCTATCTCAGCCCCCGCCAAGTGGACTTTGTAGTGGACAAACACCGTGTGCGTGGGTTTTCTCGGGGTTCTCCCGTTTCCTCCCATTTTCTTCATAACACCATCCATTTTCTTCATAACACCATCATCACCGTCTCTTTTAGCCTAACCAGCATAACCGTGGGACGTAAAACTCAAAGATTTCATTTCATTTCATTGCACCTTACCACCATTGATCATGCTCGATGTTATGGCTACTGGGATGGACATTTGCACAATATCACAGTTTCCACTGCAGCAGACTTCAAGCTGTAGTAGGAATATATTTACGCATTCCTGCTTGCAGATTTCCCAGGTGTCATTTATGGGCGAATTCCACGTAATGAAAAGCGCCGCTTCTCAAGTCCAAGATCATGGCAATCCACGAGACTAGCATTTAAACTCTTAACAGGATTATCTCCGAACGGAATAGCACGAATACCAGTTGCATCTTCCATGTGTCGGTAAAAGGCTGGGGATGTATTCGCTTTGTGCGTTTGATGCTGGTTATTTCGTCTGTGAAAGTGTCTATATAACATCTTCTGAATAAGTAGTAGTAGACTGATACTTGTATATATATATATATATATATATATATATATATATATATATATATATATATATATAATATAGCGGCGGATCCAGGATATGATGAAGGGATGGGCTAAACCATAGTTTGCAGCTTTATCCGGTGTAAAGCAGGATTGAAGATTATATATATATATTATATACTGCCGGTCAAAAGTTTCCGGACAGATCAAAAAACAGAAATATTAAGTGAGGCTTGTAATACCAAGCTTTGAAGATTTTCATCTGAACTGTTATTCCAGGCGTTCTGCAGAATATCAAACACATCAGCAGCAGATGTTGGACAGTCTTTTCGTACACTTCTGCCAAGCTCTTACCAGAGAAGTTCGACGGGGTTAAGATCTGGAGACTGGGGAGGCCATTCCATGATACTAATATCTCCTTTGGCTTGTTTCTTCTTAAAATAATTAGAACAAAGTTTGCACGTGTCCTTCGGATTAGTATTTCGCAGAAAAGTGATTCTGCGACCAAGCAAAACAAATTCTGGGAGAGTAGTATAGCTGCTTAAAATGGAATGATAATCATTTTTGTCCAGATTTCCTTGTATTCTGTGAATCCAACCAACTCCAGAATTTCCGAAACACCTCGAAAGTATTACAGAACCTTCTCCATTTTCAATAATTGGCGTTACGCAGTTAGGACGCATCTTTTCTGTAACAGATCTTCGAACATAAACTCGATGTCGTTGTCCAAAAACTTGAAATTTTGACTGATCAGTCCATAATACTCGTTTCTACTGCTTTGTTGCCCATTTTTTGTTCTTCAGGATCCATTGGAGCCTCTGTTATTTGTTTCCACTGAACTACCAATGGTTTCTGCACAGCAGCTTTTACCCAGAGTGCAGCTACTCTTAAATGTCGATTTACAGTAATAACTGAATGTTTATAGGGTGACTACGATTAAATTCTGATCGGAGTTACACTGCAGTAAGTTACAAATTTCTTTTGCCAAACAATACAATAATACGATTTTTCGTAACGTAATACGAGACCTTCCAGTTTGATTTTTGTCCACGTTCTTTCGTCTTCGCTGAAAATGCTTAATTGAATCACAAAAAGTAGATAGAGTCCAGTGTTGGGAAGTAACGTAAAGCAAGTAACGCGTTACTTTTTAAGTAACGTTTCCTAGTAACGCGTTACATTTTTTCCAAAGTAACTGTAACGGTAACGCATTACAAATTTTTAAGTAACGTACCTAGTTTGCGTTACTTTTTTCGCGTTACATTTCGGATGAGTAACTACAATATATGTATATTATTTTTCGGAAACAAACGTTTCTTTCCTGTAAGTGAATTTCTCGGAATAGAGCAATGGAGCATGAACGATGTCGCTGACCGACAGTCAGTCACCGGCACTCAAAGAAACAGATAAGATCATAGGACCACTTGCTGTTTTTGGAAGATGAGGACAGCCTCAGGGAAATCACATGTACTGATTGCAAGCACCTGAAAGGTTTTGTCATGGATTTTGACAGCTCCAAGTCCATTCAGAGAGTGAACTACGAGTGCAATTGTACCGATAGTCTATTTTACTTTGATTGGTGTTGTTTTTATAAAGATGGAGAACGAAAATATTTTACCGTTCGAACATTTGAAAAATACTTCTTCTTAAAAGCTCAAGATGATGGTGGACAGAATTTAAAAGTAAAGTGGTGCCCCGGCGGGAAATTTTGTCAACAACTAGGGTGCCATAATTTAATGATATAGAGTAAGGGGTTAATATGAATAACCTGTGTTCTGATGAGCAGGCTTACTTTATTACTAGAAAATAGTTTGTTGATGGTTTGTAGTATTGGAGTTCTTTCAGATCAGTTTGCGGACCCTGGAGTCCCGTGGATTATAGAGTTTGGAACAACTAGCTTTAAAAAGCATGTATCGATTTTAGAATTACTGGCAAGTTTTGATTCACCTTTAGTTAATGTGTTCTCATTTTATTAGTTGTAGTGTAATGTTTCTCAATATTCTGTATTTTCAATATTACATAACAACATTGTTATTATTATATAATTAGTTTAGCAAAAGAATAATAAGCAATGATTTTTTCTAACGCATATTGATGGGCAAGAGTCGAGCTAAAACTCGACTCAGATTCAAGTCGAGTTTTGAGTTGAGTCGAAGGTAATATTGTCGAGTCTAATTCCGAGCCGACTCACTTTTTTCGGCGTCGTTTCGAGTCGAGTTGAGTTTGATAAATGGTTCGCTCGTTTTAACTCGTTTTGAAATCATGGCCTGATTACACTGGAAAGCGAAAGCTATGAGAAATGTAAGCTAAGCAGTAATATGGAATACTTTTAGTGTTGCTCACGAGGGGGAACACTGCTCGCATCTATTCTCGTCTCAATATCGAGACCACAAGAAATTATTTTATAACAAGCTCAGCTCGGCTTGGCTCAACTGAGCCGATGGCTCGAGCCGGCTTGCTTGGGGTGAACCATCGGCTCGAGCTGGCTTGGTTGGGATGAGCCATTTGCTCGGTTCGGCTCATCTGGGCCGAAGGATCTAGCCGACTCGGTAGGGTGAGCTGTTGACTCGGCTCACTTCTCGGTTCGGGTCGGTAGTGAATGAGCTGTGAGAAGAGCTGCTCAAGTCGTTGACAATTCTAAACCTGGGCCGAGCAGTTTTGAAGGTATTTGGCCAGTGTCCTATAACTTTTAACAATGTTTGGCTCGAGCCCGAATACTCAATCTAGACCCTCAACCCAAATTCAGAAGCTCGTGAACAATGTCCTTGACTCCTAGACTTCACGACTACCGAGGTTGGCAATCAAATAGCTTTTTAGTATCCAAATACAAACCGCCTACCTTTCATGTTTAAATACAGTGTTGTTATAATTAATAATAATAATAATAATAATAATTGTAGTAGTGGTAGTAGCAGTAGTAGTAGTAGTATCATTGTTAGCCTATATTGTCTATGCAAGATACTTGAAGAGAGTACTCGAAACTACACACCAGATTTGGCTCGATCCACTTGAAACTCGACCCGAATTCGAGTCGAGTTGGAGGAAATCTTTCGAGCCGAGTTCTCGACTCGAAATCAAAGGTGTCTGTTTCTAGTCGAATCGAGTTTCAAAGAAAACTCGCCCATCCTACAGCGACCAGATTTTAACAAACGAAAAGTAGGACACAAGTATAATAGTATATGGTAGTTTACTGCGTTGGCAATACGCATATCCTTATTTCATTTAATGTTAACCTTAAGTTAATCAACATTTTTTAAAAAAGAAGCACTTAACAAAAGTATTCCAGGAATTCAACACAACTCCAAATGCTTTGACGAATGACAAAATGGTTTATTTTTATGAACATACAGTGAAACTTCGTGTTGGGCTTAAAAAAAAAAAAAAAAAAAAAAAAAGGTTTGTTGATTGTTCTCCATCCCTAGTCTTTTGAGGAGTGTTAAAAAACACAGCGGTTCATCATTCAGGAAAAGAGTGCATTTGATTCAAAATGTTGTGAATAAAGAATGAAACATTAAGATATTGCTAATAAATTAACTCTGGACATTTCGCAGAACATTTAAAAGAATAATATTTCTCGATTTTCTAGGCGTCTTCGCAACACGCAGGACAGCTCTTTGAAAAACAGTACTGTACTGCGAAAATCAGTACGTCTGATCACCGTAGCCCATCCCTATGAGTAACGCAGTATGGCATTTTAGTCAATGTTACATGATATGAAAATATTCATATAGCTGTCAAGTAAAAATTTACATAAAGCAATTCAGAACGTGCAATAATAATAATAATAATAATAATAATAATAATAATAATAATAAAATTATAAAATAGCGGTAGTAATAGTAGTACGGAAAATTGAAGTAATAAGATTTTTTCACATATTCAAAGTTTCGGACATAAAAGTAACGCGTTACTTTCGAAGTAAAGTAACAGTTACTTTTTCGGGGCAAGTAACGCGTTACATTTTAAGAGAAAGTAACTTGTAACGCGTTACATTTTTACAAGTAACTTAACCAACACTGATGGAGTCTACTTCAGTGTGAAAGGTATTTGACGAACAGAAAAGCCAGCATTACAATGCGTAATCCTACCAACGTGTACCTTTTCACTTAATATCTTACCTCTGTGCATGATTTATAACAATAACGGAAGTAGGTGTGGGATGGGGATTCTGCGCCACCTCATCATTTCCAATAACAATCTAGCACACCATCAATAATAATAGCGCACTCCTAATAACAATAGCGCATCCCCCTACCTCCAAATAACTTCTAAACTACCCCTAATAATTTCTACCGCACTCCCTATTTCCCAAATAACTTCTATCACCATATCAAATAACTTCTATCTTACTCATAATAACTTCTAATGCATTCTATTACTAAATCTAGTTACAAAAAATCACTAAATCTAGTTCAAAAAAAATCACTAAATCTAGTTATAAAAATCACTAAATTTAGTAAAATAAAATTACAAAACACTTTTATGATTTTACCATAAAAGTTAACTAAATTCTACATAATTACATAATACTTACAAATTAGTATATTAATAGTTACAAGTTCGGATACTGATAATGGAATCTTCTGCTAACTTCATTCTCAATAGGAAACAATGACTTCTTAAACTCTGTCCACTGATCATAATTCAAGCTGAATAGACAGCCGTTAATATCAAAAACAACTTGAACTTCGGTTTGCACATTTTTCACAATTACATTGAAGTTATTAGTAAGTATAAATTTCTTTTGAGGATCCATTCTATTCACTCCATTTTTTACTTCTGACAACATATTTTTGATCATTTTTTGGATTTACAAAACCGATCATTATTTGAAATTTACATACAGAACTCAACAGTTGGATAATTATCTTTTAAACCAGTGTATTTGATTTTTATTCCATCTTTAACGATCTCATCAATCATTTTATCTGTTAAGTGTTTTGTAAATCTAGGTGGAAGAAATACCTTAAACTCTTCACATTCAACTAAAACACTCTTTCCAAACTTAGTTTTAATCTTTTCCATTTTCACAATCTTATATTCTGTATTTAATTCTAATTCTCTTAATCCAATAACCTGTTTTTGTTCAAGACTTCCAAGTTTATTTAAAAGTTCAATATGACTCGCCATCGTATTTATTATATAGAATTTTTTAAAAATCAGTTTCTAATAGCCTCGAATTTCATTAAGTATGTCATTGATTCTGTTAACAATATCTCTTACATTTTCATCTGTTAATTCACCATTCATGAGCTTAATTACATTAAGCTCATCTTTAAACAGTCGAATTCGATTCACCATATTTTTATAATATTCTTTCTTTGAAGCTATATTAAACCGTGTTGATAGACCAGTGATAACAGCAGAAGCCGAAGCAAATGCAGTTGTAATAAGTGAATACACTGTAACAGGAATAAATACATTGATAAACCCTGTAGAAGCTGATAATAGAATTGATAACGTAATAAGAGTAATATAAACACATTTTATTCGCTTAAATTTCCTTTTGTTTTTCATTAATAACTTCTCAAGATTTAATATAGTATCTTCAATTAACACAATTAAATTCTCACGTGGAATGTTATCTGGAATAGTCATTTTATTAAATAAGTTTTTATGATATTTTCATAAAAACACTTACAAACTAAACAAATCTAATACACATATAATTGATTTATATCTTCTCAATTATTTTTTCTTTCTCAACATCATACTCTAAATTTTTCTTACCAATCATAACAACATAGCAAATTGTTTTATCTGGTACATCGCTTTCAAAATTAACAGTCAGTTTCAAATTAGTTCTATCACTTACAGTTACTGATTTATGCTTGCTTGTGTTAATTACAAACATCGGCCTATTTTCTAAAAATTCCTTAGGATAATAAAACATCTCAGTATTTCCAATTGTAGCTCGCTTATATACCGTATACATTTCATAAATTTTCAAATACTTATGTTTTGCAAAATCTAAGTTTAAAGATTCTAATGGGAAAGATTCATTTCTAGAATTACGAAAATGGATATTCTGAACTTTACAATGATCAAAATAGCTTGAATCTCTTTCTTGATTATCATTTCTATCAGTTTGGAAAAAGGCAATCACGAAATTAGGCATATCAAATTCACTTGAGTTAAATTGTGTGGTTAAATCGAATTCTAAATATTTCCCACTAACTGATTTCTGCAAACATTGATACGTATTGAATGAAATAGGAATCTTACCTTCTTTTAACATATTAGATCTTAACAAGGTGGCATAGTTAGGTTCGTAATTAACAATAGGCATTCTTAACTCCATATTTGTAATCTTAATTTTACCTGGATGTGGTTGATCATTCTCAAATGTTCCATCCTGCTTTTTTGTTTTCCAAATAGCAAATGCATTATCATCAGAACCACTTCTTTTAAATGTATATTTCAATCCTCCTTTCCACATAATATCTTTAAAATCTGAACAAAATCCTGGCAAAAGTCTTAGCAAAAACACTATTTCTTCATCTGTTCTTGCCCACGTAATTCCTTCCCATCCACATTCATCATAGTGATTTGCCTCTGGTTTTGAAATCGTACATGTATTTACAGCTGTTGAAGTTAAACCAGGATAATCAATAATATCCAATATCTGTCCATGCTTACTAATTTGAACTTGAGAAAACAAATGTGGGAAGAAATTATTAATAAGTCTAATATTTTGACCAGTAGTATATTCTCCATCACCATCTCTACCTCTAATTTCAAAAGTTACATAAATATCAGCATAATAAGGATGTATAAAGCCATCACCCACGTCAATATCGAATTCAATAGACCTGTTTGGCTTATTTAAATTCTCGATTGTTTTTTGATTAGGTTTAAAGGATTGTAATTCATATGATTCTATCTTATCCATATTTATTATAAAAAATATTTATAATCGTTTTATGAATTAAGCCCATAAATTAAACCCATAAAACTTAAATTTAACTTCTCCAAATATCCTTATTCCTACTCACCTGACTAATAATTTCTGAAAAACTATACCCATCTGTAAACATTTTTAACACTGTAATGCATAAATGTCCACAAATTACCTCGTTAAATTGTTGTATACGGCTGCTATTGTACTCTATATTATGACCAAGATATTTTACGAGTGTTTTTGGCGGATTACCTCCAAATGAATCAAACACATACTTTCTATTTCCTTTTTTCCAATAACAAATCCAATGCGTTCCTATATTTTTAGACGTATCAAAATTAACAATACCACACTCATTCTTCCTTGGTTGTTTAGGCAATTCATCACTCATAAATACACCTCTAAAGTTTCTTATCTTAAGTTTTTTAACAAGTTGTATTAGATCTAAATTACTTAAAGGTTTAATTTCTTCTTTTTCTTTACTGTTTTGGAGTTTACGTTTTTTGAAAGCTTACCACCTTGTTTTTCTTCCATTGCTAAGTTATGTCGCTTTTGTTCTTCTAATTCCATTTTATTCTTTTTTGCATCATCTACAGTCTTAGCAATAGCAGCCGCACCTCCAGCAACAGAACCTAGAGCACCTATTAAAGCTAAAATCGTTGGAATAGTAAATATAAAACCGCCATAATGAACTTTATTATCATTTGCCTTCATTTCTTTGTTTATTTTCTTAAGTTGTGGTATAGAAAGAGATAGAGACATACATTGTCCTTTACTTAGTTTTGCCTCCTTTTGTTTGAGTTGTTTGTTAGTTAAAATGTGATCTATATTTAATTGTTTAAGTTCCTGATTAGGAATCGTAAATGTAAAACCTTTTAACTGCATATTTATTATATAATTAAAAGCTTTTTATGAAAAATTTCCATAAAAAGTACATATAAACCTAAATCTAAAAAATACTTATAAACCTAAATCTAAAAAATACTTATAAACCTAAATCTAAAAAATACTTATAAACCTAATCTTACTTTCATTACTTATAAACCTAAACCAAATCTTACCTTTGTATTCATCATTAAAGCAGTTCCAAGAGGAGGTAGTTTTTCAGTTATTAAATTAGCATCTTTAGCAAAAACTCTTTTCCAAGCTTTATTTTCTAATTCCTTATCTGCAATATGTCTTGATTCTGTATCTTTATTATCCCTATAGTATATATCATGTTCTTTACAAGCCTCATCTAATTTGTTAATACCTTCATCACCTCTTTCTAATCTTTCTTCTAACTTAGTCCCAGGCCCGCAATATCTAAATCCTGGAATATGCAACTCAAATGGAAGTTTATTAATCAAATCATTTACTAATCCTTTTCCATACTTTTCACTATTCCAAAATTTTGGTGGCAGCGTATTCAATATCTTTATCAAATAACCTATACCTTTTGGATCATTAGGTATAAATTGTGCAAGTTTAGAATTAATCATATCCATAATACCTACTTTTTCATTATAAAAGTTATCATTTCCAGATTTTTCTTCACCATCAATAACAATCAAACGATCAATCAGTTTTCTCACATCATCCATCCATATGTATTCTTTTGATAATTCGTTATATACCTTTATTCCTTCTCCAGATTTTGGTGTCTTTTTTGAAGGTGTTGTTGGTTTTATATATTCATCCCAAATAGGTTTGATAATTTCTTTATATTTTTTACCTTTACTAGATTTTTGTTTTCTTGTACTTGGATCATTATTATGAAATGCAACACTAGAATCAATTACTATTTGTTTATATTTTTCTAGATCATCATCATTATAATTTGTTGGATTATGTTTTGTCAATAATTCCCATAAACCTTCTGTTCCTGTATAATGTCGATTATTAATAACTAAATCATCACCATGAATTTTAACTTCCGCATTTCCTATCATATGTATAATTTTCCCATCTTCATCATATGGTTGTATTCCAAAACTTTTATCATCTCTAGTTGCATAATATCTTGAGGCAATTTTACCCAAATGAGTTGTTGCTAAAGATTCTATTCCTTCTACTTTATATTTAATTTGTTTTTTCATGTGTTTTATTTCTTCTGCTATAGGCGTATCACTTTCATTTATAGAACTATCATACATAGGCGGTGTTTCTAATAAGCTTGAATCCACTCTAGCACTTTTATGTACAACTGGAACTAACTCTTGAATTAGATTTTTATTTTCTTCTTCTACTTTTGATATATCTTGCCCTAAATCTTTAATTGCATCAATAACAGGCTGATCTTGTTCTTTAAATTTTTCATACTTACTTCGATTACTTTGTTTAATTTCCTTAAATCTTTTAATAAGTTCTTTTTTTAACTTAATATACTTCTTAGCTTTATTAACATCCATTTATTATATAAAGAAAAAAATAAAAACATAACATAACATAACATAACATAACATAATATAACATATACGTTCACCTACATTCATATACGTTTAGTTCACACTTTTATAAATTCTTTAATTTTATTTCTATATTTACCATTATTCACCTTCCTAGTCATATCTATTGTTAAGAAACCATATTCTTCATTTCAACACTTGCTACATAATAATTGTAATTTTTCAAACGACATATCAGATGCAACAAATTCATCATATATATGTTTTAAATTTACATTATCCTGTCTAAATATACAAATAAAGTTTAAGTTGTCTCTAATTAATTGTTTTGGCACTTTAGAATATGTTTGTCCAAGATAGAAACAGTTCAAACCCTTATGACGACCTCGAGTAAAATATTCTCTAACGTGATTTTGTTCTTCTAATATGAAATCATCAAATACTACCACAGAATAGTCCTCACATTCATCTAATGGAATAATCTTTTCATTGTTTCCTTTTATTATTGCTATTGTGTCTTTAATATTACGTTCAATATCTCGAAAAAGTTGTATTAAGTGTTGGTATTTAGGTTGATTTAAACTTTTAGAATATATATAAACATTTGCATATTTTAACCATTTAGGTGCTAACAAAAAATTATCAATCATTAACGTTGTTTTACCACATCCACTAGGCCCAACTATTAAACATCTTATATCATCAGGTAACAACTCTCCATTCCTCTTACTCTTCGCCGTTTCTTCTGTTAACCTTACTTTAATATCCCAATTATCCATTTTAATTATTTATTATATAATAAATGAAAGTATTTAATTTAAATGGTTATTCATCTGTATTAAACATGTCATTGCATTACCCATTTGAAAACGATTTAGAAGTAGCTGATGCAGGATTTTACACAACATACTTAACTCCAAACATTACAGAAAAAAATAATAAATTAACGTTTTGCACTGAAGAACCTGAAGTTACAAGACAAGCCATAGTTCAACCTGGTCAATATAGTTTAAAAGAATTAGAAGAATATATTAAATCAAACCTTCCATTCTACACTGATGAATTCAAAGATACTTTTGAAATTACAGAAGACAGGAAAAGAAATAGAGTTAAAATATTTAGTGAGGTTTGTGATATAACCTTAGATACCATTAATACTGTATTAGGTTTTAGTGATAAAAACTTGGCTAATAACATAGAACATATTGGAGATAAACCACCAAGGTTTCATCATTTTGATACTATAAATATTCACTGTGATTTAGCAGAAGGTATGATTTTAAAACACAATGACACAACACACAACGAAACAGACTTAATTGCAACATTTAGAACAAATGCAGAGTTTAGAGAACCAATTATATATGAACCTAATGAAAAGATATTTTTCCCAATACATCACAATAAATTTAATAATTTCAAAGTTTCAATTAAAGATGAAAATAGTGATTTGATTGATTTTGGTGGAGCTCGTATAACTGTTTTACTTGCTGTTAAATAATTTGAATTGTTATATAATAAATATGGACATCTTTGGTAATACTAAAAGGAGGACTACAAACCTCAATCATGTAAGTGAAGTTTTTACATCAATTATAACATGGGTTGATTTCAAAAACAAAAGACTTGTTAATGTAAGTGATGCAATTGACCAACATGATATAGTAACTTTACAACAGCTAGATTTAATAAATACTAATGTTAATAGCCAATTGGAAGGTGATAGAAACAAATTTGAAGATGTATTAAAAACATTACAAGACACATATATAAAGAAAGATGATTTTCAAAAGATTAGGATGGATACTACTAAATTGATTATGCAGAAAGGAACTATACCCCTAATATGTCGATTGAGAGTTAAAAATGTTAAGGAACCAATCTTTAGAATATTTAATCTCTCTAATGGTTACAAATTTCTATATAATGGGAAAATAATGCACATGGAATTAAGTTTGGATAAATACTTTCTAGAGATATATTTAGGTGATACTTTGATTGAAAATTTACCTGTAAACATTAAAAAGGGTGATATAATTATGTTTCAAGCAAATAAGAATTCAGCTATGGAAGAAGGGCAACCATTGCAAGTTATTGTGTATATAGAAAGAGAGCTTTCATAAAACCATTTGCTATATTCAATCTATATAACAACATTCTAATTCAATATATATAACAACATTCTAAATTGAATTATACAGATGAATTATAAATTGTTATATAGATTGAATTATTGTTCGAATTATAGATTAAGTTATAGAATGTTATATTGATTAAATTATATAGATGAGCAGTGTTTGAATTGTAGAAGTTATTATATAGATTGATTATAGATTGAATTATAGATTGAAGTTCATGATCAATTATAGTATTAATCAACAACAGCATTAATTATAGTATTAATCATCAAATACCGACACCTGTTAATTATAGTATTAATCATCAAATATCAACACCCGTTAATTATAGTATTAATCATCAAATATCGACAACAGCATCAAACAAACATATGCTTAAATTATAGTTTGAATTAGGCTAATCTTTAGAATTTTATTGTTAGTTGAATTATAGTTTGAATCAGGTTGATCTTTAGAATGATGTTGTTAGTTTATATAGTGTTTCAATTATAGATTGAGGTTAATAATTTTCCATATAATAAATAGTATGATGTATTGTGTTAAGTGTAAGAAATCAACAGATACAAAAATAGATAACATTAGAATAGAACAAACAAAGAATGGAAGATATGTTAAGAAAGGTATATGTGTTGTATGTGGTACTAATAAATCCCAATTCATTAAAAACCCCGATTGACTATATGAAGGTGAAGGTATTAGAGAAGACATTATAGAAGAAATTCATAAACCATCTAGAAAAAATTATCCTAGGTTAAGTGTTATTGTTAAAGGTATAGATGATTTATGGCAAGCAGATCTTGTGGAAATGGATAGTGGTGTGTTAAAAGGTGTTTCAAAATTAAATAAAGGTTATAAGTATTTGCTAACGATTATAGATGTGTTTTCAAAATATGCATTTGCTGTTCCTGTTAAAGATAAGAGTGGTAAGAATGTTACAGAAGCATTTGAATCAGTGTTAAAAGTAAGAAAACCTAATAATTTACAAACTGATCAAGGTAAAGAGTTTTATAATAAAGAATTTGAAGATTTGATGGGAAAAAACAATATCAATCATTACTCAACATATAGTGGTAAAAAAGCTTCTGTTGTTGAAAGATTTAACAAAACACTTAAACAAAATATGTGGAAGAAATTCACTGTTCAAGGTAATTATAAGTGGTTAAAAATATTGCAAGGTTTGGTTGATGAATATAATAACAAAGTACATAGAACAATTGGCATGAAACCTGTAGAAGTGAATAAGAAAAATGAGCATGTGATATTGAATAAAGTGTATAAGAAAGAATATAAACGTGTTAAACCTAAATACAAATTAGGTGATCATGTTCGTATAAGTAAAATTAAAGGATTGTTTGACAAAGGTTATACACCAAATTGGTCAGCAGAAGTGTTTGTTATTAACGAGGTTATACCATCTAATCCACCAACATATAAAATTAAAGATTTAAACAATGAAGAAGTTAGAGGAAGATTTTATGAACCAGAATTATTGAAAACTAAATATAAGGATGAGTATTTGGTTGAAAAAATATTGAGAAAGAAAGGTAATAAAGTGTTTGTTAAATGGTTAGGGTTTGATAATTTACATAATAGTTGGATAGATAAAGAAAATGTTGTAGTGTAAATTTAATGTGTTTAACTTTTATGAATATTTTCATACAAGGTAATAAAGTGTTTGTTAAATAATTAGGGTTTATTAAATGGTTAGAGTTTAATAATTTACATAATAATTAAATAAATAAAAGTAATATAATATTATAAATGTTATCTTTTATGATTATTTCATAAAAGGTATAAATTGTTTATTAAATGGTTAGTGTTTATTAAATGGTTAGGGTTTAATAATTTACATAATAATTAAATAAATAAAAGTAATATATTATAAATGTTATCTTTTATGATTATTTCATAAAAGGTATAAATTGTTTATTAAATGGTTAGGGTTTAATAATTTGTATAATAGTTAATTAAATAAAAGTAATATAATATTATAAATGTTATTTCATAAAAGGTATAAATTGTTTATTAAATGGTTAGTGTTTATTAAATGGTTAGGGTTTAATAATTTGCATAATAATTAAATAAATAAAAGTAATATATTATAAATTTTATCTTTTATGGTTATTTCATAAAAGGTAATAAAGTGTTTATTAAATGGTTATGGTTTAATAATTTACATAATAATTAAATAATTAGGGTTTATTAAATGGTTATGGTTTAATAATTTACATAATAATTAAATAATTAGGGTTTATTAAATGGTTAGGGTTTAATAATTTGCATAATAATTAAATAAATAATTTGCATTAATAATTAAATAAATAATTTGCATAATAATTAAATAAATAAAAATAATATAATATTATAAATGTTGTAATGTAATTTAATTTGTTTAAACATGAAAAATATTATGAAAATGAATTAAAAAATCTGGTGAATATAAAAAACGATACAGTGTTTTTTCATATAAGGTGTGTTATTATATGGAAAAACACTGTATCATTTTTTTTATGTCGACATTAACAGCTGTATTAGAAAAATGAGTTGCTAATGTTGGTATAAAAATATTATGAAAATGAATTAAAAAATTTAGTGAATATAAAATTATGATACAGTGTTTTTCCATATAAAATGAGTATGAATAATGTTAATTTTACTGGTGAGGAGATGAAGGAGATGTCAATTACAAAACTAAAACAAATATGTAAAGTCAAGAAAATCCGCGGTTATAGTTATTTAAATAAGAGTGAATTAATCAAAAAAATCGAACAATACCAAAATGAACCAGATGAATTGAAAGTTATATACACAATGAAAGTTGATGAATTAAAAAACCATTGTAAAAGGAAAGGAATAAAAGGTTATTCTAAATTAAGAAAGGCTGAACTTATTGACCGTATTATAAAATATGAAGATGAACAAAACAGATCACAAATTAGAAACATATTTCCATTTAAACATGATGTTTTTGAAGAATCGAAACCACAACGAATACCAATTAAAGTACAAACAAAGGAAACAGCAATACAGAAACGATTACAAACTATCACAATCGAAAACATAGGAGGATATAAGGATCCGGTGAAGTTTTTAAATATAAGTGGAAAAGTAGTTATTAATAAAATCAAGGAAGAATTAAAGCATCACCCATTAAAAGTCAACCTTGTATTCATTTGTGATTATATTAAAGATAAAGAAGTACAAGAACGCAATTTTAAAACTATGAATGAAAGAATATTACAATCAACTGACTTAGATGAATATATAACCAATGCTAAACAAAAACTATGTAGAGAGATGGAGGAATTTCAAGGAAGAGGTTCAGGATGGTCATTACATCAAATTAAATATTTAGAAATCAGATTAAATAAATATGTACCATTACGAGCTTCTTCCTATATTGACCTTCCTAAACCAATTAAAGATAAAAAAGCAGTGATTAATGTTCAAAATAAAGATAATAAATGTTTCTTATATTCTATTGCATGTTATTTAAAACCTATAGATCACCAATCACATCCTCAACGGCCTTCAAACTATACAGAAATTGTGGATGAATTACAAGAGAAATATTGTAAGGGTATTGAATTTCCTGTACAATTAAAAGATATAGTAAAGTTTGAAAAAAGAAGTAACATATCCATTAACGTGTATACCTATGATGATGAATATAATACATACCCACTTCAAATCACAAAAAATAAGCAGGATAAACACATCAATTTATTATATGTAAAAGATGAAAATAATGATCACTTTTGTTGGATAAAGGATTTATCAAGATTAATAAGAAGTCAAGTAACAAAGCATAAGGAAAAATTATACTTTTGTGATAGGTGTTTAACAAGACATTTTAGAAATGAGATACAATTACAAGAACATGAACTATATTGTAAGGAGCATGAATCTGTTAGAATAGAACTTCCAAAACCATATAACAATCAAATACAATTTCAAAATTATAATAGATCATTGAGGGTACCATTTGCGATATATGCCGATTTTGAATGCTTGTTATGTAAAATGGATGTAGACCATAATTGTTCTAAAACTGTGAAGTATCAAACATTTACCAATGAGTTTCTGTTATTACATCAAATACTCAAATGGTGTGTATAAAAGGCCTGTTAGTTATATTGGTTTAGATGCTGCAAAGGTGTTTGTGGAGAAGTTAAAACAAGAAGCAATAGAAATAAAGAAAATATATAACAAAAGAGTTGAAATGAATAACCTAACTAAAGATGAGGAAGAGTTATATAATAATTCCAATAGTTGTCATATATGTGAGAAAAACTTGAATGATTTACCACCCGCAATTGAAAAACAAATAAATGTGTTAAATAAGAAAATAAAATTCGCTAAAAATAATGATAGCATGGTTGAAAAATTAGAAGAATGGAAACATGAATTAGGTAAATGTTTGAAAAATATAAATATAAATAAAGCAAAAGTAAGAGATCATGATCATTTAACTGGAAAGTTTAGAGGTGCAGCTCACAGTTATTGTAACTTAAGCTATCGAAATCCTAATTTCATTCCAGTATTTATTCACAATTTAAGTGGTTATGATACTCACCTATTTGTTAAAGAACTTGCTTATGATAAGAATGAAATAAAACTAATTGCAAATAATGAAGAAAAATATATAACATACTCGAAATATGTGAAGGTTGATAAAAAGAATGGAATTAATTTACGATTTCTAGATTCATTTAGGTTTATGTGAAGGGGTTTAGCAGAACTAGCAAATAACCTTACAAAAGAACAATATAGAGAAACGTCAAAGTATTTCACTTATGATTTATTAGATTTAGTAATTAAAAAAGGTGTGTACCCATATGATTATATTGACTCAATTGAAAGATTAGAAGAAACAAAACTACCTTCAAAAGAAATGTTCTTTAATAAACTTACTAACACCCACATCAGTGATGAAGATTATGAGCATGCGAAAAATGTTTGGAAGTCATTCAATATTAAAAATCTAGGTGAATATACAGAACTTTATAACAGGACAGATGTATTAATATTAGCCGATATATTTGAAAATTTTAGAGATGTGTGTTTAAAGGCATATGGTTTAGATCCTGTTTGGTATTTCACTGCTCCTGGTTTATCGTGGGATTCAATGTTAAAGGTGACTAAAATCGAACTAGAAATGTTAACTGACTATGACAAAATATTAATGATTGAAAAAGGTATAAGAGGTGGAATTTCACAATGTAGTAAGAGGTATGTAAAAGCAAATAATAAGTATATGAAAAGTTATAACAAACACGAACCTTCAAAGTATTTAGCTTATCTAGATGCAAATAATTTATATGGATGGGCAATGAGTCAATACATGCCTTACAAAGACTTTAAATGGGTTCAACCTTACATAAACATAATGAATATTCCAGATAATTCAGAAACTGGTTACATATTAGAAGTTGATTTAGAATATCCAGAATACTTACATGATAAACATACAGATCTACCATTAGCTCCAGAAAATATGTGCCCACCAGGATCGAAACAATCAAAATTATTAACAACGCTTTACAATAAAGAAAGATATGTTATTCACTATAGAAATTTAAAATTATATATGTCACTTGGAATGATATTAAAGAAAATTCACCGAGTATTAGAGTTCAAGCAATCAAACTGGTTAAAGGAATATATTGATCTAAATACAAATATGAGAACACAAGCTAAGAATAATTTCGAGAAAGATTTTTACAAGTTAATGAATAATAGTGTATTTGGTAAAACAATGGAAAACATTAGAAAGAGGCCATCAATTACTTTAGAATGTGATCCAATGAGGGTGGAAAAGTTAATAGCGAAACCGAACTTTGATTATAGAACAATATTTACTGAAGATTTGTGTGCGATACATATGAAAAAAGAAAAATTGACCTTCAACAAACCTATATATGTTGGTATGAGTGTGTTAGATTTATCAAAACTATTAATGTATGACTTCCATTACAACATTATGAAACCTAAATATGATATTGATATAAACTTATGTTATACGGATACCGATAGTTTTATATATGAAATTGGGACAGATGACTTCTACAAAGACTTAAATGAAATGATTGATTTATTTGATACAAGTGATTATGGAAAGGATAATCAATATGGAATACCATTAGTAAACAAAAAAGTATTAGGAAAGATGAAGGATGAAAACAATGGTAAAATAATGACAGAATTTATTGGGTTAAGGTCGAAAATGTATGCCTTTAAAGTTGAAAATAAAGAGGAGAAAAAAGCAAAAGGAATAACAAAATGTGTAGTAGCAAAAGAGTTACAATTTGATGATTATAAGCAAACCCTATTCAATGATGTGAAAACATATAAAAATATAAATCTAATTCGAAGTTGTAAGCATGATGTGTATACCATAGCTGTAAATAAATTAGCTTTAGATTCGAATGATGATAAAAGATATATATTAGAGGGTGGTGTAAGTACATTAGCTTGGGGGCATTATAAGATATAGTTAAAATGTATTTATGTGTAGTTTAGTTTTAGGTCATATTTAATTAACTTTTATGTAGTTTAGTTTTAGGTAAAATTTAATTAACTTTTATGTATAGTTTAGTTTAATTTTAGGTCATATTTAATTAACTTTTATGTATAGTTTAGTTTTAGGTAAATTTAATTAACTTTTATGTATAGTTTAGTTTAGTTTAGTTTTAGGTCATATTTAATTAACTTTTATGTATAGTTTAGTTTTAGGTCATATTTAATTAACTTTTATGTATAGTTTAGTTTTAGGTAAAATTTAATTAACTTTTATGTATAGTTTAGTTTTAGGTAAATTTAATTAACTTTTATGTATAGTTTAGTTTAGTTTAGTTTTAGGTCATATTTAATTAACTTTTATGTATAGTTTAGTTTTAGATAAAATTTAATTAACTTTTATGTATAGTTTAGTTTAATTTTAGGTCATATTTAATTAACTTTTATGTATAGTTTAGTTTTAGGTAAATTTAATTAACTTTTATGTATAGTTTAGTTTTAGATAAAATTTAATTAACTTTTATGTTTAGTTTAGTTTTAGATAAAATTTATATTTTTATGTCATAAAAGTTGTTTTTGTAATTTTATCCTTAGACATAGGCAACCAGTAACGCGTTAGAAAAAAAATATAAAAAATAGAAACCATTTACCGTTTGAATTTTGAAAATCGGTTAATATTTGACGATGTTATAGCAAGTTCAAAATTTCGGGTATTTTTTACGGGTTTATTTTTGAGTTTTCGGGAAAATGTTATTCTTTAAAAAAGTCTTTAAATTTTATTCTAATTATGATAGTATTTTTATTTTTTCGATTTGTTGAAATTTTGTGGAGATATTGAAAAAGGGAAAAGTATCCTTTGGGTTATGCAACCATTTATGCATTTTAGAAAATTGGTTATGTTATTAGTATTCATTTGTCGTTTGAATTTTGAAAATCGGCTAATAAACAACAAAGTTATAACGACTTAAAAAAATAACATCCCTCGAGTACGCCATTAAAACAGGGTTGGTTATCGTTTCCAAAAATTTATCATATTTACCTTATTTGGTACTAGTTCATTTGTAATAGTTTCAGAGCTTAATTCATAATTTTAACAATTCTGGAAAAACATGATAAAAAGAATTAGTTTCCAACCCTGTTTGTCACGTGAAAGTAAAAATCATCACGTTACAACTAAGAAGTTTTAAAAAGTTTAAAAATTTTTCGACTGCGAAGAGAGAGAAAATTGTAACTGCATAACGTGACTATCTAACGTGTCGTGACAGTTTTGGTGTTGTTATTACTAGACTTCCATATACTGCTTGACTACTAAAAAGAAAAAAAATGTTGTTGCTGCTCCGGTTGACTGAAGAGAATGTGAGTGTGGATGAGTGTATGATGATGTAAGCAAGTCACGTTCCCATGCTAAGAAAGAAAGAAGGAGAATGATCGTAAATCTCATGTACATATATGCTATTCCTTCTCTCAAGCAAACTCAATTGTAAATGTGTGTGTGGACAAACCTTCTGTGCTGTGTTGGGTTGTATAAATACAGGCGGCAAAATGCTAAATTCGTTATTTTTTATCCGATTTTGATAATTCAAACGGCGTTTAAAAGAGTATGTATCAGAGTTTAAAATGCAATTGTTCATTCTTGTTAAATGTTGTTAGATTTAGTGATTTTTTGTTTTTGTAACTAGATTTAATGATTTTTTGTAACCAAATTTAGTGATTTTTTGAAGTCAAAACCGGTTATAACCAGATTTTATAACTAGATTTAGTGATTTTTGAAGTCAAAACCGGTTATAACTAGATTTTGTAACTAGATTTAGTGATTTTGTAACTAAATTTAGTGATTTTGTAACTAGATTTAGTAACTTTTTTTTAACCAGATTTAGTGATTTTTTGTAACTAGATTTAGTAATAGAATGCATTAGAAGTTATTATGAGTAAGATAGAAGTTATTTGATATGGTGATAGAAGTTATTTGGGAAATAGGGAGTGCGGTAGAAATTATTAGGGGTAGTTTAGAAGTTATTTGGAGGTAGGGGGATGCGCTATTGTTATTAGGAGTGCGCTATTATTATTGATGGTGTGCTAGATTGTTATTGGAAATGATGAGGTGGCGCAGAATCCCCATCCCACACCTACTAACGGAAACAAACCCTCAGTAGAGGCACCAACATCCACTCAAACACTGTTCAAAACGTCACTGTACTGTATCTTATAATATTGTTTACTAATAGTGTAAACTCCTGACATTATTTATGTCTGATAAGGCTTGTATACTAAGGAATTATATTTCCGGGTGACTATAAAAAGGAAGTAACTGCTAACGTTTATCCGTACTTCGATTAGGCAAAGTTATTTCATGATCCTGATCACGTTATTTTTAATTAAAATAATCGCCGACTTTACAATAATTCAATAATCTTTCTTTTTTACTACATGTAAACATGTTACAAAAACTAAAATCGTCTATTATCCTCCTGAGACATTATAGAGACTTACACAAACAAAATATTTCGAATTGGTGCCTTTCCCTATCGAATATATATTGATTAGCTCATAAAAATGTAAGTTGAAGCGCCTGTCCGAAAACTTATGACCGGCAGTGTATATATATATATATATATATATATATATATATATCATTGTTATTAGTGTATGTTACTATAAAATATTCGGTTGAGTCTTAAATAACTTGCGTTTTCTTACCAAATATTTATGTCGCTTTCATTAAATAACAAAATTATATTAATTTATTATGTATGACTTTTCCCCATCTTCCTGGCAGCTTGTCGTAATCGTAATTGACATGCGATCTTCTTTATTTCTTCAGTGAAAGTGTGAGATACCCATATTCCTAACTTACTCAATTTTCGTAATTTCTCCACCCGGCGGCAAACAATTGATTGTGATGCATTCAACCTTTCTGCTATATCTCTTATTGGCTGACGTGGATTTTCCTCGAATATTGCCTTTAAAAGGCTGTCGTTCAGGGTCGGAAGGGCGTTCCGCCGCCCAGTTCGTCTTTTAAGGTCGTATCTACACAGCGGAATTTTGGCAAACCAATTTCTAGTTGCCCGATCGGTTATTGGTCCTTCACCTTATGCACTGTATATTTCTTCAGCTATTGCCTTAGCACTTTTGGCTTGGGTAAATTCCCAAAGCATCACATACGAATATTCATTTTTACCTCTCCATTTTAGGGGTTAGGAGGAATGGTTTAATGTAACATGCAACACACAAAAGAGTTGCCAGAAGACTAACTGAACACTTATCTATTTAATAAAAGCAAAAGTTCATTTGTTCCAGTGGCTCATTGTGGGTAAATACGAACAATAGATTCTATGTAGCTGCATCAGAAGTTACTTATGACTTGACTTATATGTATAGTTATTCTGTGAAGAATACTAGATACTGGAGCGTCAACTGAGAATCGAACCCTTGATTGTAGGTTCTGTCTGTCTAAATCTTAGACTGATCGCCCACAAAATATTTAGAGAGATGAAGACAAAAATGAATTGAAAAGAATAGGAAATTTGATATGAAGGAAGGAATCTGAAACTGTCAGAAAAGGTTAATATAAAAAAGCACTTACATTGTGTTCCTTGTGATAGTCGAAGTCAACCTCGAAGGTTGCCCCTTCTCGACTTACGTAACTTATAAACAAATGGCAAGTCTAGAACTGAAGTGTAGACTTGAAGCATGGTTGACTAAATGTACATAATCCTTTTTATATGAAACTGCGCAATGCAGTCCGCATACATTTCACATTTCTTTGTCTGGAAGTTCTACATGTATGTCTTAATAGGATAAAATAAATGTTGGGCTTGTCTCAATAACCAGATTAGATTTGGCAAACAAACTTCACTTAATTAATTCAATTCAGTCAGTTGATATTTTGTACTCGAACCATCCTGGAACTGTTCACATGAATTTACAAAATTTAAATATTTACAGTCATATTGTTTTAATTTTGGTATACTATTACAGCCCCTCACTTTGTTTTCTGTTGAAACAAAATAAAAAAATGTATTAGTTGCAATAACCAGCAGTTTACTGGGTTGGGGATCATTTCGTCTAAAGGATATTTAGTCCAAAGAAATTTGGTCCAAAGGATATGTCGTCCAAAAGACAGTTGGTCCAAAGTACATTTCGTCCAAAAGACAATTGGTCCAAATGACATTTCGTCCAAAAGACAATTGGTCCAGTGACATTTCCTCCAAAATACGTTTCGTCTAATGGGCTTTTCGTGTATAAACATTTACTCCGAAGGGCATTTCGTTCAAAAGACAATTGGTTCAAAGGACATTTGATTTGAGGGATATTTCGTCCAGAGACATTTAGTCCAAAGACACTTGGGCCTGTGGCTTCAGACGGGAAAGAGTCTGGGAACAAAGCTCGAAGCAATCAAGGCCCCAGCGTATTTTGAATGTAAGATGGCTGATGGGAAAACTCATTTTACACCGTTGGTTGGAGCTAGGGAAACGGCATTTTGCGTAAAAGTTTTTCATCAAAGGCACGTTTCGAAAATAAAATTAAATGAAGGGACAATGATTCTGATTTTATTTATATTTATTATTATTATTATTATTATTATTATTATTATTATTATTATTATTATTATTATTATTATTTTACAAAAACTGCCAAATCTAGCAAAAATATGCCGTATTATGCTTCAACATTTCATCGTTAAAAGAGCACAGATAAAGAAATCCTATCAAAAACAGTGAACCTGTCAAAAGTTAGTAATTAGCAAGGACAAAAATATTAAAATGAAACAAATGGAATCAATAATGAAACAATAACTTTTTTCAAAATTTAAATTTTCTAAAAGTATTTTTTATGACAAACTTTTCGAATAATTTAAATTACATTTAATGGATAGACATTTTGAAAAATTAGAAAATCTTAGAAAGATATGAGTATAAAATGTGTAAAGAATTATTTTTGACCCTAGAAGCATTCTTATTTATAGATGGAAAGATTTTCCAGAAAGCCTTTTATAAACCGTTATCCCATAAATAGATGTCACCAAGATTATACAAAGTATGGAATACACTGATATAGAAAATTGTATTCCATCCTAATATTGTGTGTTTGGGGGGGGGGTATAAAAAAGGTGGCGGTAATAGTATAGAGATGAATGCCAAAACAGGATGATTTACAGGGGAAATGAGTTAATAGTTGTGACGGGTTATCGATTTTTGAGTAAAGTGTGATGAAAAATAACCTAACCTAACATAAAATAACCTCACTTAACTTATAGAACCATAAAACGACCGAATGTGAGTAGAAAATCGCAAAAAGTAGATAAAAAAGCTGACCTCCCATCGTTAAACAATGACCCTGTTGGATATACTACATTATTAAATATTCTAGAACGGTTATGTTATTTAGAATAGGATTATAGTGGCTAAATATCTACTACACTGCTATAATGCTGATCTAACATTTTTGCTCCATTATCAAAATACTTGATGTATATTTCTGCGGTCAATGATGTTTCGTGCTTATAAATTAATGTAAAAATATCATATGCAGATATACCGATATGTTAAGGATTATTATTATGCTTATTCAGTAATAGTTTAATACTGTATTTTTTATACCAAGATCCATAATTTCTTTATATGTGCTCCTGCTCCTTTAAACCTCTAATATCGAAACATAATGCTGTACATTTCCATTGTACTTGTGCTGCTATTACTAATATTCTTTTTTCAAGAAATTCTTTCGCATTGTACTTCAACATAAAAAAAAAAAAATTATAGAAATTTTACTTTCTCCCTTTAATACTGCTTTGTTGCACTTATTAACAATAGATGGTACAACACATTTATTAATTGTAAGAGTAGAATGTTAACATAATTCTTAAAAGTAGCGCTCCAGTTTTGCATTACTTAATTAGCAATATTAAACTTAGTTTTCTAGTTTAGACTGAACTAAAGTATTTGCGCGTTAACATTTAAGCAAAGTTTAAAATTTAAGCAGTCGGCAATAGCTGTGTTTGAATTGTATTGAAAATGTAAAGTTGTCTCCTCGGTTTGTCATTAGTTATTAAGAGGGTGACCCACCTCTGAAAAAATGGCTATCTCACCTCTGAGGGGATTCACTAAGCAGTACATACTGTATAATTAATTATCTTGGTTCAAGCTGTCATTTATTACGGGTGTACCACCACAGAAAACACGGTTATCTCAGTCTCATTGAGAATACAGTACAAAAGAAATGACACCAATCATGCCATCAACTTCGAAGACAGCTACGCAGAAGACGACTGCTCCTACCCTGAAGAAGACTGAGACTACAAAGAGCTCAAACAAAAAAGAGAAGGGGACGTATAAGCCGGAACGTTTCCTTGTATCACTTGGGAACCGATCTCAAAACCCCAAATCGACTGCTACTACAAGCAGTGATATGGAATTTACAGTGGTGGGAAATATGAAGCGTAGGCGTTCTTCCCTGAATGGCAACACATCAAGTAAAAGCAAAACCCCACCATCCGAAAATTTTCCACCACTTCCACTGAGAAACTCCTTTGAGGTTCTCCGTCAGGATGCACAAACTATGGACACAAAGTCCATATCTTCCGCACCACTGCCTCAGAAAGTGACCCGCAAGCCACCACCTATATTTGTATTTGGCGTTAAGGACACATTTCATTTCGTAAAAACTTGCATACACGCTCAAACATCCGCCCGAAGTTCGGCATAACAAGAAACGCGTCAAGTTCCAGCTCCACAACAATGAAGACTTCAACAAAGTCAAAGCGTACTGCGAACAAACAAACACAGAATTTGCTACCGGTATATCAAAAGACGCAAAACCCCTGAAAGTTGTTATACGGAAGCTGCCCATAAATACAGATCGTGAAGAATTGCAGGAGGAACTCACAAAGTTAGGTTTCAAACCACTTAACGTAACTCAAATGTCTCGTCGTGGAGCGCAGGGAGAACCTGAAGTTATGATGCCACTGTTTCTAGTAGCACTGGAAAAGAGCATCGAATCAAAAAGGACATATGGAGCAGATTCCATAATGTTAAAATAGAACCTTACAGACCCCCATCTGTCTTGCAATGTTACCGATCTCAGAGAATGTGATACTCACAGGAAATGTGATACTGTCAACATCCAAGATCCGCAACCTACTGTCGAAGCAAGTCACTGTCAGCAAACTAGATAACTCAGACACAACAAGCACCAGAGAATCACCATAAACTACAGAAAACGCTGCTGATTCCAATATTCCAGCATCCTCAAGTTCCACCAATATAAAATCAATACTAGAGTTTCTAAAAGGCATTGACCTCAAGAAACTGATGCCGCATATACAAAGGGGGATAGAGAAATTCTAAAAGGCAACTGATATGGCGACAAAAGCAACTGCTAATATAGAAACATTTTTGGAAATGCTAAATAATGGCTGTTTCTAAATAATCCAAAATAAACCACTCTCTCACTATAGCCACGTGGAACGCCGATGGACTTAAAAATCAAAAGTCTCTGCTGGTACATTTTCTCACAGTTCATCAAGTAGACATATGCCTTATCCAAGAAACACACTTTACAAATAAAATCAAGAAGTGGACAATTCCAAACTATGTCACACAGAGGCTGGACAGAGGATTGCTCATACTAGCTAAACGAGACCTTCCCGCACGACCATTACCTGTTCCGCCCTTAAAGACACTAGAAGCCCTTGCAATAAAGCTGCAGACTCCTGGAGTTCCCCTCATCCTGGTTTCAGGGTATCGATCGCCCTCTACAATTGTAGAGCCAACTGACTTGTATGCCATTGCAAATCTAGGCCCCAAAGTCGTACTGGCAGGAGACCTAAATGCAAAACATGGAAAATGGAACTCTCATGTTCAAAATGATGCCGGAGAAGCATTACATGCCTACTTATTAATTTAAGAATTTAATATCAGTGACCCAAAAGATCCAACACATTCCCCCAAATTTGGAGGTGAACCAGACATTCTTGATGTTGTACTTACCAAGAACGTCTCACGACAAAGTCAACCACATGTTATCTCAATAGTAGACTCAGATCACGACCCTGTTCTCTTCACACGCACAGAAAACAACTATTCATAACATACCCTTTATTAAGAACCATCACAAAAACTGGGATAAATTTAGACAAGAGTTACACTCAATGATCAACCTCACAGACCGCCCGCAAACCATAGAAGAAATTGATCAAGCTGTGGCTCATATTACATACGCACTGAAACGGGCAGAGCGAGTTAGCACAATCACTTCACAAACCTCAAGACAGATGGAACAGACTGATAGCAGATCTGTGTGTTGTTTTAAAGAACTATATTCATTTAAAGGTTGGGCTCGAAAACAATGGCAACAGACATAACACCCGGCTTATAAAACGCTATGGAACAAACTCAGCGGCAAAATCAAATATCTAACCCAACAACAAAGTATCAAACACGGGGAAAACCTCCTCCAAGAAGTCTCGATAAATGACCCAAAAGTATGGTCTTATTCTAGGGCTTTTGCCAAATCAACCAGCACAAATTCTCGAACAAGAATCCTACAGAGTCCAAACGGGCTAAAATACTTTCCAGAAGAGCAGGTAGAAATTTTTGCAAACACCCTGGAAGAACAATTTCAACCGAACACCATTCCATCGGACCCGTACGTTATCCAACATGTAAGAGCGACATTGGCAGGCATGCTCGACACCCCGCCTGTCCATGAAATAAAATTAGTTAAGCCAAAAGATATTGAACAATATATCAAAAAGTTACCAACCAAAAAAGCCGCTAGCATGGACAACATAAGACCAGAATTAAAATTAGCACAAGAAAGTTGATCGTTTACTTAACTTATTTGTTCAAGGCAGTCCTCACACACAGTTATTTTCCCAAAGCATGGAAGGAAGCAAGAGTCATCACAATATTGAAACCGGGCAAAAGCCCAACTTTGCCAACGAGTTACAGGCCAATAAGTCTACTATCACATATAAGTAAACTATTTGAGCGTGTGCTGCTCACCAGGTTGAAACATTATGCTGAAACTCTGATACCCACACATCAATTTGGTTTTCGCCAACAACACAGCACGACAGCACAATTAGTGACAGTAGTAGGCTACATTACCACAGCTTTCAATCGACGGCAATATGTACTGGGAGTGTACCTTGATATATCGAAAGCTTTTGATCGGATATGGTTGTCAGGACTATTGCACAAACTATACAACAAGGTATTCCTGATCCATATATCAAGCTGCTAAATTCTTACCTCAAAAACCGTTATTTTAGAGTTTCCTATGGACAAAGTCTTTCTTCTGCCAGACCAATTAAAGCTGGGGTACCACAAGGAGCAGTACTTTCCCCGTTACTCTACACACTGTACACAGCAGATGCACCTATACATCATCGCTGCTTTCCCGCAACCTACGCAGACGATACTGCGTTTTTCATTGTCAGCCATAAATTAAATTTCTGCTACCGATACATACAAGAACAACTCAACGCATTCCAAAACTGGGCAAGGAACTGGAGATTGCAAGTAAGTACGGAAAAAAGTGTGGCTGTTGTGTACACTAAACGAAGACATAAAGATCATCCTACATTATACTTTGAAGGGAGACTCATACCTGAATCCCCGCATGCAAAATATTTAGGAATCCGTTTGGACCAAGGCCTCACCTTTGTCACTCATATCTCAGAAATTAAACAACGAGCACTCCGCAGATTATCCGCCTTGTACGTAATGTTACGCTGTGCATCTCTCAGCCATAGGACAAGAGTACATATCCTTAAAGCAATAATACTATCCACGCAGCTCCAAGTCATATCAAAACGTTAGAAAGCGTACAAACCAAAGCAGGGCGCGTAATCGCTGGTCACGATAGATATACGAAAAACAGCCAAATATTAGAAGATCTAGAACTACACAGCATAAGTAAGGTCCTCACACATCTACATACCAACTTCTGGAGAAAGATACCAAGACATATCAATGCAGCACTCGCTACTATAGGCACAGCCCAGTTGCACGACAATGTTCATGATGTCCGTGATCAAACTAATGAAATGATTGATATTACCTGACTAGTGACAGTTGCTGGCTCAGACATCAGTGGTACAGAACAAATGATGTAATCAAAACAACCCATCAATCATCCCAACCCATATATTAAAACAAAAGTCATGGAGTCAAGGGCCACGGCCCGATACTCGAATCAAAACCTGAAAAATAACCGTGACCGTGACATTCTTGTGTTGAAGTGTGCTTCGGTTTTAGTTAGTTAAAGTCAAAGTGTTTATTCATATGCTATGGCTGACCCTGCGTTTCTCGTTTCTTCAAGGAATAAGAAGCTATTGAGTCATAGTGTTTATATATATCATTTTCACTTGTGTAAGAAAGACAAGACAGAACGCTATTGGCGTTGCGAGAAAAGATAATTTGTTCTGCTCGGTGTCTTACTACATGTGACGATGACAAGCTGGAACTTCTTAAAGATGGTACAAATGATCATTTTCATGGGAGGACATTTACAGAATCGAAAACCCGTCAAGTGAGATCAACTGTGAAACTGAATGCTGAAGTTCATCCTAATGCTCCCCCATGAGGAATTGTGAAGCACGCATTGGTCGAGGTTCAAGATAAAGAAGTGCTTGTACAAATGCCCGATAGAAACACATTGACGAAGTTTGTACGGCGTTATCAGCATCACAATCAACCTCGTCTGCCTCAACACTTTCAGCAATGTGAGATTGTTCCACCATATACAGTTAGTGAGGTCGGCGATATCTTCTTCCAGATTGATTCTGAACTGAATGATCCAAACCGAATCTTAATGTGGTTTACCCTTAATGACTTTGTGCTCCTCTCTCAAAGTGATAGAACACTTTACGACGGTACGTTTAAAACTGTACCTAAACTGTTTTTGCAGCTTTTTACAATACATGGTATATTTATGGACCTTTGCTCGTATATTGTCTCACTGTCAGAAAGACTGACGATACATATTGACGCATTTACTAAGTACTCAAGAACTGTTGTAATCATCGACTCGTACGGGAATACAATGACCCTCAAAACCCAAGAGTGAGAAACGAAGTGGGAATGCTACCTGCTTTGCTCTTCATTCCATTGGATGACTTGTTAGATGTTTTTGTTAATATCACTGAAGATACGAGCGATTCAATTCAAGAAGTCGTTTCATACATAGAATCGAATTAGGTTAGAGGAAGGCCTGCCAGAGGAAGAAGAGGATCTGTCCCACCACGTATCCCCCCCCCCTCCGAATTGTAATTGTTATGACAGGACACTTCACTTCACTTGACAGCACACTTCACACACACTTCAACTTTCATTCGAAGTTTCAGAAGATGGTGAGCGTTCATCATGCAACAATATGGAGATTTCTTGAAAATATCAAGAAGGAACAAAGAGGCGTAGAAATCATGATTACTCAGTTGCGCGGTGGTCATCAACATATTCGCAATCTTGTCTCCAAGAATTATGTGACGAATCACACAGGACTACAAACAATCGTTCGAAATTACAGAAATTACAGAGATGTGCGCAAGTATCTTTGTGCTATCAGCTACCACTTAAAATTACCTAGTTTTCGGAACGAACAACAGCAATGAGGAAAAGGTTTGGATGTAAAGTATGTTGCTGCAATAACTGCTAACATGACATCTAAAATTTTTATGTTGTGAAAGAAATAGTTTTAAAATAAGTACCCTTAACTAAAATTAATGAAGTTCAAATTTGAGTAAGTGAAATATTAGGTGTTCAAACCTTTGTGTTAGAAAAGTGAAAAATAATGTCAAGTTTCTTTGAAGAAATACTGAGAATAGAAAAATAAACATGTGTGAATATATATATATATATATATATATATATATATATATATATATATATATATATATATATATATATATATATATATATATTACCGTTAATAAACCGTTAATAATACTCTTAAACAGTCACATTCTTGGCTGCAACATTCTGATACGTGATTGACAAATATAAGATGACAGTTGGAACATTTTGTGTAGAATGTAGGTATATTTTTAGGTTAACTACAAGTCTGGTTTCTATTCGTAGACTATTGATAGTGTGTAACTTCTGCAGACGTTTCTACATAACTAGTGAGTTGTATGACAAACCAAAATTGTTGATTTTTTCTTGTATTTTTATTTTAGTGTTATTAAAATGAAAATGCAGTATATACTTTGGCTTTCATATTAATTTTCACGGTACAGTACAGTACATTTACGATATCCATTGCAAAGTCTTAAACCAAATTGAGGATTCATATGACCATGCAGAGGCAATGTTGTCCTCAAATGAAGAGGGAGTTTGCTCTTTAAAGGGTTATTTATCGTTATTTCGGGAAAAGGTTAATCCCTTAACCAACGGATGTATTTTTGTAAAATTATTAATCAAAGCATAGAAAGGTGCCCTATATTTTGTATTTAGTCAATCCATTCGAAGTGATCCAGCATGTCCACTCGACAATCTCAAAAAATCTATTTTTTTAATTATTGTATATCCTATAAAAGGGTACTTCAAAACCACAAAAAAAATTTTTTTTACAACACTCCATTTTGACGCAGCACCTGCGGCCATTTTGTTTTCAGGCGTTTACGTTTTTCTGAATATCTCAGCATATATTTGTTCTATCGAAACGAAAACTGCAGAATAAACCTTTGTTTCAAATTTCCTTTAGAAATAAGAAACTACTGAGTCATAGGGCTATAGGCATCACTTTTACTCTTCTAATAGAAACAAACCCCGGACCCCCCAACCGTTACCGGACCAAATGTCCTTTGGACGAAATGTGCTTTGAACTAAACATCCCTGGACGAAATGTCCCTTGGACCAATTGTCTTTTGGACGAAATGTCACTGGACCAATTGTCTTTTGAACGAAACGTTCTTTGGACCAAATGCCGTTTGGACGAAATGTGTTTTGGGCCAATTGTCTTTTGGACAAAATGTCCTTTGGACCAAAGGTCCCTGAATCACATGTCTTTGGACTAAATGTCTCATAGGATTCTGCCATTATTAGCAGGTCATTTGGCACAACTGAAAAGCTTTCATGCTCCAGGGTATTTCGCTAATTACTTCTTCACGTACGATTTTTGATATCGTCCATTAGATGTAGTCTTCTTTAATCCCTCCTCTTTTCCTGCCATCATATTCGCTAGCATATGCCTTATGACAGTTCCTTCTTAGCCAATGTCCCAACCAGTTTCCCTTTCTCTTCTTAATAATATGTAAAATTGTTCTTTTCTCCTCCACCGTTTCCAAAACACTTCTTTTCCGTTCGACGTAGCTAATTCCATTTTTCTTCACACCCACATTTCGAAAATTCCAGTCGCTTTTCACCTTTTTTGCGTAATGTCTATATTTCTGACCCATACAGTACAATACTCCGCACGAAGCATTTTATGAGTCGTGAGGAAAATACTTTTTAAGCTCCCACAAACTAGTATTTTCTTCCTCCTAAAGGATTCTTTCGCCATTCCTATCCACGCTTTTATTTCACATTCGCACTTAATATCATCACTAATAATACTACCCAGGTATCGTAAACTAGTCACTTGTTCTATTTTCTCCCTTTCTACTTCTATATTTGACACCGACCGCTTCGTTCCAGTCACCGCGGCTTTGTCGTTCTATCATTTATTTTCATCTCATATTCATCATCAGCTCTTCCCTAAGTTTTCTAACATCTTATTGATTTTCTCTTGAGATTTTGCAACAAGCACTATATCATGTGCAAACTGTATACGCCTAATTATATATAGGCCAGTCGAATTAAGATTTTCGTATATGGTGCTCGTGGACATAATTGGTAATGAATTTTTCTTTTCACAGGATTGTTGTAATAGTGATCCTAATCAATATACTGAAAGTCCTGAATGATCCGCCTTGTACTAACTCCGCCATCTTGGAAAATGGCGGATGAACACACATCTTCATTAGGTTTTCGGCTAATTTCTCGAAAACGGTTAATTTTAGAAAGAAAATGAACTAGACCAATTTGAAAGAGCAGAAAATTTCCTATTAATAGAACTTTTACAATTCTCTTAAAAGATAAGCATTCTCTTTAAAAAATGGCCATTTTTCTGATAATCAAATTAATTTTTTTTTTTTTTTAAATTGTCACTTTTGCAGGATTATTGAAATCTTTTAGGGATTAATAGATCATTATTCAATTCTTAAACTAAAGTCCATATTTTTAGAGATCCGAAGGGTCATCGCAGACCATTAAGCGTTTTGGTCAGATGTGTGGTCAGCACATAGGTTGTCCTCGCCGCTGTTTAGTAGCTTTCTTGATCTGAGTTTGTTATTGATTCCAATACAATGTATAATTTATTAATTCTAGCATACATCGGTAAAGAATGATTATAGGGAGGATGGTTTAACAGGGGTGCAAATTCCGAAACAGGGGTGTATGGAGTGGAATCATCAGAAACGTCGACTAACATGAGGGGAAAAGACTGAAACAAAGAAGAACAACAAGTAGAATTCTTGAAACGGATTTGAGTTATCGATTGTTTATATTGTGCTCATGTATAGAACTCTGGTCTACGGAAAAGGCTTGTGCTCGGTATGGTTATTGTTCACACAAAGAATCATAAAAACAGTTTACAACAACAGCCAACTGAAGAACTGTTTTAAATATGAACTTTCCTCCTTACCAGAATTCCTATTTGATGAACGAGAAAATATGTCAAATGAAGCCTCTTTTCATGTTTCGACACAATGGATCCACAAACACTGCACCCTAACGAATGTAAATTTGTTGTTGATGGTTGCTTTATACTTCACCGTGTGCTATGGCCTTGTCAAAGCACACTTCAAGACATCCTTTCTGCTCGCATTGCTTATCTTAAAAATAATTATGGTTTGAACTGCACTTTGGTATTTGATGGGTATGGTGAAACTACCAAGAACACAAAAAAGTGCTGAAATAGCTCGGAAATACGCCACAAAAAGATGCGCAAACTACGAGGTGAAGAAAGAAACCAAGTAACAGTTTCACAAGAAACTTTTCTTTCTAACGAAAGAAATCAAGTCTAAACTCATTAGCTTACTAACAGAAGAATCACAAAATCATTACATCAGCGCCTTGCAAGCTGAAGACGATGCTGACACATTCATTGTAAACACCTATAAACGCTGTAAAATCACAACGAACTACAGTTGTCGGTGAGGACATTGATTTATTAGTTCTTTTAATTTTGTTAACTCCAGACGGGAACGATGTAATCTTCGTTAAGCCAGGAAGAGGAAAGGTATCCACTAAAACATACTCTGCCACGCAACTGAAGAAGAAGCACCCCTAACCTCAAAGAACATTTCCTCATGCGGTAAGTGTACTGACATAACTTCAGTTTTTTTTTTTTTTTTTTTTTTTTCCACAAAGGAAAGGTCAAGATAATTGCAGTACTTAATAAGAGAAGACATTCGAGATGCTGTAAGTATCTTCAATAATCCTGATGCTACTAAGAATGAGATTCGTGAAGCAGGAGAAAAGTTCGTCCTTGGATTATACGGAGCTGACACATCAGATAAATGTCTTAATGACTACAGATAAAAATGTTTTAACACAGAAATTGCAAAAAGGAAAATCGAAGTGAAGCTAGATAGTCTTTCTGCGACTTCAGATGCAGCCCCCATGCACATGTTGAGGGTTTTCCACCAAGTGCAGTTATGGAGAGGGAAACGACTTGATACCGAAGAACGGGGATAGAAAGCTCATGGAAACATTCTTCTACCTATCCCACCGACTCAAGCATCGGCATCTGACGAATTATTGAAACTGATTTTGTGTTCCTACATATATATATATATATATATATATATATATATATATATATATATATATATATATATAAAAAAACTGAAAGTCGTTGTTTATGCAAAAAAAAAAAAAAAATTCAATCGAAGGCACTGACACCTATTACGAAACTGTAATAAAAATTTTCCGAATGCATGTACTGTGCGAGTTATATGAATATACAGGGTGTCCAGAAAATCCATTTCCAACACTAGAAATCGCAAACGATGAGACAGATGCCAAAACAGGAAACCACATGTTTGATCATTTTGAAAGTACAACGTATCAAAGCAAAAAGCGTTGGCCACCCACAGTACAACGTATCAAAGCAAAGGCCACCCACAGGGTCCCAGGCGGGGTCCAACTCAAAAATTGCAAAAGGTAAGGGGTCAAGTAGTATATCGTTGGAAACATTTTGGGAAATGAAAGAAGACGGAACAAGTCTCGATTCTAAAATTACCCTGTGCAAAATGGCCTCCGTTCAAAATATCAGGAAAAACGTCATTGTAAAATCTATGGCCACTCCCAAAAAACCTGAAACGGTGAGACAGATGTCAAAACAGGAAAACATGCGAGTCATCTTTTCAAAAGTGCAATGATTGAAAGTAAAAATATTTGTCCCAGGGTCCCAGACGGGGACCTAAACAAAATTTTCAAATGGCAAGGGAGGTCACGTAGCATATCGTTGGAAAGCTGTTGGGAAATGAAAGACGAAGGAACAAGTCTCGACTCTAAAATTATCCTGTGCAAATTGGCCTCCGTTCAAAATGTCAGCAAAAACGTCATTGTAAAGTCTATGGCCACTCCCAAAAAACCTGAAACGGTGAGACAGATGTCAAATCAGAAGAACATGTGTGTCATCATTTCAAAAGTACAGTGATTGAAAGTAAAAATGTTTGTCGCATTTTTCTCCACATGGTCTCAGACGGGGTCCTACTCAAAATTTTCAAATGGCAAGGGGGTTCAAGTAACACATCGTTTAAAGCTGTTGTTAAATGAAAGCAGATGGAACAAGTCTGGACGCTCTACGATAACACTGTGGAAACATCTTGTGGTTTAGTTCTTCTTTCTGTAGTCAGATTTCAGTTGTTTTCACTTTAATTATTGTACTCAACGGAAAGAAAGGAAATGCCCCTACCGTGAGATTCTGTTGTTTGGTACCAGTAATGTGTAAATAAATAAAAAAAAAAAAGTATAATAAAATAAAACCAAATTAAGAAATAAAGAAAAGACATAACATTTGATATCTTTAAGTGTAGAACTAACTAGTTAACATATGTGCATCCACGAATATAAATAAGTGGAGGTTGGATCCATAAGAAATAAAGACTCTTACCTCTACTTGTTTATGTCTATGACTGTACAATAGGGTGGAACGAAAATGGCCTTTTTTTCTTTTTTATTTTTTTTTCGTCTTGTAATAGTGGGGAAAAGTTGCCTTTTAGGTTCAAAAAGAAGAAGAAAAAATTTGGTTGTTATACTACAACATCTTGAGGTGCCGCAAAAAGCTTAAAGTTTGTAAAAAGAAATTAAAAATTGAAAAATTATAAACTTTGGTAAATTATTATTTATAGTTTTCTCGTACATATAATGCTAGAAAATATAGTTTTAAATACATATATAAGCATTAGAATTTAAAAAAAAATATTAATTACAAAATATAATTTAAAAACATTATTGTGAAAAAGTTTGTATTTTTGCTAATTTTGAAACTTTTGGGAACTATTTTTGTTGTTACAAACACTAGTAAATAAGGTTGAAATAAAAGCTCGTCAAATCAATTATATATATTTTTTATTACAATACACGTAAAAATATCATAATTCACTTTTAAAGGCAATGAAAGTTCCTTTTTTATCGTTCAAAAAACCCTTAACGATTACAAATGTTACAGCTGCAAAATGTTTGTTTCTACTTCATTGACACATTAAACTGTTTTTTTGTATCAAATTTTGGCATGTTCTCACGTGAGTCAATTTTTGCTCTTATATATCCTTCTCTTGCAAATGAACCACAGACACTTTGAGCCGATTCGGTCACCAGTTTCACAACTCTTTCCACTGCTTGCGTGTGACAAGGAAGCCGGGAAAAGTCGATAAGCGGGTCCACTTTACTATTTGGTTGAGCTTCAGATGTCTTCCGTATGAAGTCTTTGAGAGAGTTACTGGGAACATGTTTTACCAAGGGGGGTTCAGTTACGTCATTTTCAGCCCATGATATCATGTCGATGTAGTCCTGTGCGTCAAAGTTTATCTGTGGAACTTTAAACTTCCTGACTCCGCCTCTATTTTCTGTTCTTGCTTTTAAAACACGTCGTAAACCAAGTTCTCTTACATGTTTGCGCTCATCACATAGCATGGACAAAAGGAGATTTTCTGCAGCAGCAAAGTACCCATTTCGTTGAATAACTGGATCTATAACGTTCTTTAAATCATCAGAGAGATAGCGTGAATATGAGATTAGGTTAAACAGATGCTTGGAACCATAAGTACATGAAGGTTTTAACTTAATGTTAAACCACACAGGTGCATATACTTTCACAATATACTCAGCTAGTATCTTAAGATTTTCAGTTGGATTTTCAGTTGCCACATACAATCTAAGTATACGGTTTGCTAATGTAAGCCACCTGGAGTGAGCAAGTTTTCCAGGGTTCCTTAAAGATAAATCTAGCGAACAATTTCCACTTGATACAGCGATACACATATCCAACAAATACTTCTGATCTGTACTTAAATCATTTATGTTCTCCAAAAGAGGAAGGTTATTTTCAATTGGCAAGAAAGTGACCACAGGAAGATTAGTACAGTTTTCCAACTGCTGACCTATTTCACCTCTAAATTCATTGGGTCCCTTCGTATTACCATCTAAATGATAAAAAAGATGTCGCAAAGGTAGCTCATTTCCATGGAACAAACAAATTAACCATTGTAATGGTCTTCCTATTTTATTTTCTATCGAAGAAATCACACCATGATTATGTCCTGTATTTACAACGGTTCCATCACACCCAATAGCAGTAAAGTTCAAAAGTTGTTCGTTGTGTTCTCTATCTTCAAGAAACTCCAGTATACTGTCGGCTATGTCCTTTCCAGTGCCAGATTTAGGTGTTACGTGGCCTAAAAACTTTGAGTTTGGTTCCTCTATTAGTGAAACGTGCTCTTCTAAAATAACTTTTTTGTATAACTTAGTTCCTTTCTTTTCTTGAACAATTGTTTTGTCTTTTCTCCCATCAAAAAACAATCCTCTATTTTTGATTATCTGATAAGAAAGACTATCATTAATGACATTTCTTCGATTTTTTGATCTTGCACGTCTAATTTTCATCCTGTCTATTACTTTGGTTTTGTCTTCCCGTGTGATTAAACCGAAGTCCTGTAAAGCAGCACTAGCTATAGCTGCAGCAGCTCTATCTGATATTCCGGTACGGTCACAAATGGAAGCTACAGATGGCAATTTCATACGCATTTGAGTGCTTATCTTTTTCTCTTTTTTCAGTTTTAAAGGGCCTGGTAGCTGTTCTTCAAAAGTAATCTCTTTTTGCTCTTCTATTTGCTCTTCAGTGCTGTCAATGTCGTCAGTAACCGTTTCTGTTACACTCGCACTTTGTGTCCGTTCTTGATTTAACTTAACTTTTCTCTGTCGTTCTTTGCTTTTTCTTGCTTCTTTTTTCTTCAAAGCGCTTGTGGTAGCTCTATCAACATTACTCATAACCATTTTCCTGGTAGAGCGTTGATCTTTTAGAAAGTCTTGTTCTAAAACGGGTACTTTTCTTTCTTTTTTACAACTACAAGTATCAAAGTTTTGACACTTGCAGGCAGCAATATCAAATAGACGTTTAGCTTCTTCTCTAAATTTTGTGAGGTTCGAGTCAAACTTATCTGACCCTTTTCTATTTTTAGACCTTAATAAATTCCTATTTTTGGCATGATAAACTTTTATCATTTGTGAAATTCTAAGGTTAGAAACAGTGGGAATAGAAGCTCTTGACCATATTTGCTCTATTTTAGGAACTAAAGTCTCACATATTTCACTTACACTAGGATCCTTCCCTGATGCAACTTTGAGGTTATGTCTAATAAAACAGTAGCACTTCATTACATCATCGTAGGTAGGCAGTACAACTTCACACAAATCACTAAATCTTCCAAAAATAGGACATTCCGACATTTGTCTTGTATTCACTTGTTTAGACTGAGCCATTTTAACTCACAACAATAAAGCAGCACACAAACTAACAAAATATTATGTTGCTCTGTTACACAATAGACGCCAACTCAAATGAACTCGGCAAAGCGATTGACACCTGATCTGAGCTTGTCACCGCACGAAAACACTGTTGCCATCTCTTATTGGAAAAATGTCCCTAAATTTAGCTCCTAAGGTTTGCTTTTACAAAATTTTATAGCTCTTGCAGCACCTCAAGACTTAATCCAAGAAGATTATATATGTTTTTGATATAAAATTGCTTATTTGACAGTATTTGAAATTTTAAAAAAATATTTGACAACTTCTTTTTAAAAAAAACTTTAAAATATAGTGAAAATTGCAATTTTATGAAACTTTATCTTCCTTGCGGCACCTCAAGACGTGCTCCAATATTTTTCATATTTTATTTTTATCTTATCTACACCACAAGGCAACTTTTCCACGCTATTATAAATTAAAAATCAAAATTTGTTTTTTTCGTTCCACCCTACTGTACAATAGTGATACTTATGCTTGTTGTCTGGATTATCAATTATAAAATGATTCAAACAAAGAAAAAATCTCGCTGCAGGAACAGTGAATACGTGCATATGTCTCACAATGATAACAAGTGCCGATTGCAAAATGGAAAGTGAATGCGCTCGGAGAATCGAAATGAAGATTTAGTTTGAGCGACCGCCATTTTACACAGGGTAATTTTAGAGTCGAGACTTGTTCTGTCTTCTTTCATTTCCCAACAGCTTTTTAACGTTATGCTACTTGACCCCCTTGCCATTTGAAAATTTTTAGTAGGACCCCGTTTGGGACCCTGTGGGTGGCCCTGGGACAACACTTTTTGCTTTGATACGTTGTACTTTTAAAATGATCAAACATGTGGTTTCCTGTTTTGGCATCCATCTCATCGGTTGAGATTTCTAAGGGTAAAAACGGATTTCTGGATACCCTCTATATTCATATAACTCGCACAGTATATACATTCGGAAAATTCGGTTTCGTAATAGGCGTCATTAGTGCTTTCGATTGGTATATAAACCATCTTCCACTTCGATATATAATCTCCCTCTCTTCCCTTGTTAGTAATCAACCTGCAATAGAATAATGGATGATAAGAATGAAGATGAAAATTAGAATGATGCTTACATTCGTGGATTAGGTCTCCAGGGGACAATGTAAAAACGCTCAATTGACCTTACCTCCCAATATGGTAAAGGTGGTGAGACCTTACAAATATCATAAGTAATATCGGCGCTTGCGATATGTAAATCACAAAACGGAAAACATATCTGTATTAGCAAAGGAGATTCAACTATATAAGGAAGGGAACATTTTTGTGCTCTCAAATACACAAGAAATACTCTACAGTTCATCCTTTATAACAAAAAATCAATTGGAGTTAATAATAGTCAATTATTCTATAAAAATGCAATATTCCGCTACCAGAAACAATTTTCAGCTGATTTATAATTTCAAGAGTGGAAAAATGACCACAATTTCTGGAGAACCATGAGTATTGAAGAAACCTGTGAAAGTTCTATTTAATAGACAATTTTTTACTCTTTCAAAATGGCCCAGTTAATTTTCTTTCCAAACTTAACTGTTTTTGAGAAATTAGCCAAAAACCGAATGAAGATTTGAGATCGTCCGCCATTTTCCAAAGTGGCGGCGTCAGCACGAGTCGGCTTATTCAGGACTTTTAATATATTGATGAGGACCACAATTACACCAGCATTGTGAAAAGAAAATTTCATTACTTACGAGCAAGGAAGAAAATCACCTCATCACCACACATCACCTCATCAAAAATGCCGTGTGAGTGGTGATAGAATGCTTTTGAGAGAAATGTAAAGAAGTTTATCTAATAGGAAATTTTCTGCTCTTTCAAATTGGTCTAGTTCATTTTCTTTCTAAAATTAACCGTTTTCGAGAAATTAGCCGAAAACCAAATGACGATGTGTGTTCGTCCGCCATTTTCCAAGATGGTGGAGTTAGCACAAGGCGGATCATTTAGGACTTTTGGTATGTTGATTAGGACCACTATTACAACAATCCTGTGAAGAGAAAAATTCATTACCAATTATGTCCACGAGAGGTACCTAATTCGACTGGCCTAATAGTAGTAATATAGACATATGCGCCGACGACTTCGCATGCAGTTGAAGAACTAGAGGAAAATTATGAGAAAATAGAAAAGATTGTAGACGGAGAGAAGAGGGGTGCATGTGTAATTGAGGGGTTAATTTGGATAAGGGCGTAACTAGCAATTTTTCAATTTTTCAGGAGAGCAGAAAAACAAACGCCGTTACTAAATTAATCAACGTATTCACACAATATTTTTGGAGACAGGCGTTCGCTACGGAGCAGGGAACCACCTAGACGCATGCAGACATGCTCAGACTTGCAGAAAATATGTATATCTCATTTTAGCGGAAATAGGTCAATACGCCCTTATCCAAATTACCCCTTCAATTGTAATGGGAAATTTCAGCACATTTCTAGGAGGAAAACAAGGAGGTAGTCACGTAGGCAATTGTAGTTTAAGCAAAAGAAATAAAAGGGGAGAGGGACTGGTCAATTTCTGTAGACAGAATCCATTAGCAATTGGAAACATATGGTTTAATCAGCACAAGAGAGGGAGATATACGTGGAAATTCCCTAATGGACGGCGGAAGATATCAGATAGATAGATAGATTATGTTATGATTGAGTGTGGGTATCGGAATGACTTGAGGAACGCGAAGACCCTTTCCAAAGCTGATATTTTCACTGATGATAATCTTGTGCTCGCCTAAGTGGATATTCATCTGAAAAATGTAGGCAGAAGAAAAGTAGGCAACAAGATGTTGCATATATAAAAGTTGAAAAAGGAGGAAGTAAGAAATCTTTTCGTTGAGAAATTCGAAGAAAATAGTCAAACGAGGAAAGGATAGGTGCGGGTAGTAACAGACGGTAGAAGCATATTTAACTTTGCATACAGCAGGCTGCAGAAGAAGTAGTAAGTTACAGGGAACACAAAATGGCTAAGAAACCATGTTACAGAATAAATGTTGAAGAAAATGAGGGAAAGGAAGGCGTGGAAACAGGTTGATACGGAAGAGGGCAGAAAGACATACAGGAAGGTAAACAATGAGTTGCGATTGAAAACAAAGATTTCAAGGGAAGAGTTTTAGAAAAGAAAATGTGAGAACATAGAAGAATTAGAAAGAGTTGGAAAATATGAGGAAATGTACAAGGAGGTGAAATCTATGGAACTCCGGAGGAAACAAGGGGGTATCACGATGGCAGTAAAAAATAAGAATGGGAAGGTAGTCAATGAGAGAAGTGCAGTCTTAGGAAGATGGAAAGAGTATGTTGAGCACTTATATGAGAGTAAGGATAGACAATATGACTTAGATGTTGAAGTAGAAAGTGAAGTAGTTGAGATGATAAAGAGTTTAGTATTCTTCGAAATCATTTTGAAAAAGTTATATTGGAGATTAGGAATGGAAAGGAAACCGGGATAATAATATACCAATCGAATTCACTAACGAGGAAGATCCATAAACCTTGAGAGTTGAATTTTGATGAAAATTAGTGACAAGATTCAATTCGAGTTGCTAAGTAACGTAGTAATAGTCACTTGGTGCGCAGATGCTTCGTTGAGCTGCTACACCGACGCCATCTTGAAATCCAGTAGGCAATGTCCTTTTGGCACAGAAATGAAAAAGCTTTTGGTAGATCTGACTTCACTATTGTAAATCGAGATAGAGCATCTATATGTGGGAGTACTTCCAGTGCATGATCGCCATCTTGAAAGGCGCCATATTGAATCGCGGTCAAATATGATAAATGGCAACGGGGTCATGTGGAGTATCAAATAGCACTGGAATTTACTCTTCAATCCATTTCCGTAACCAAAGTTAAACTACAGAGTTAAGAGCTCTCTCACCCACATATAAAAACTGTGCGAGTTAGATGTGTGTTACGAAATGCGGTCGTGCGCCACTTGCAGGGTTTTAACTAATGCAGTAGTAGTCACTTGATCTACAATAGCCACTATACCAATCAGATCTTGAGCCTAGTGAGAGAAATCGTTAATTAAATGGAAATGCCTGTAGTGAAAAATGGAATAGCAGGATGCTACAAATTATACCTATTTCAAAGCGCGCTATATATATATATATATATATATATATATATATATATATATATATATATATATATATATATATATATATATATAGTGTGTGTGTGTGTGTGCGTGTGCGTGCGTGCGCGCGCCTAGCCGTACTGGAGAAATGTGAATTTGGATGTTGTATGCCTGGGACATTGATGCCAAAGACTAAACGACTGCTGTAGTATGTTCCTCACCTATTTCTGACAAGAGTTCTACCAGAGCTAATTTCGTACTCAAACCTAGACTGATCAGTATTATAGATGCATTCACTGTTGTACGCTTTCTCATGTATTATTTTATTAATTTTAATCACAAAATTTTGGGCATTATCAAGTAATTCACCTTCATTTTCAAAATCTTTCTTCGTTACAAATTGAGTAATCCTTTGTGAGCGAATCGTATGTTCTTTTCTTAAATTTGTTAATGAAGCCACGAGAAGCACGGAATGGATAGTTCAATTTCGACGCTGTCACTAACATCCACGGTTTCAGATGATAATCATGGACCGTAAGTCCTTTAGTGCGATAAATGTTGAATTTCTTTAGTACTCTGTATTTTAGTAGTGACATGACATGAGAGCGAGGAGGTTTCTTATTAAACTTCAAAGCCTTATACAAATGCTGTAATGCATTTGTATTTCTTCGCTGCAACTGCAACAGTATTGCGGTCGTCATTCCTTTTCAATAATGCAACGTGCTGCTGTTTTTTATTTGTTGACGACAGCTTCTGTTACACGTACGGATTTAGTCCGGCTTGGAGATGAAAACTCAAACTCGCTCATAAAAGGCTCACTGTCACTAATTGATGTACTAGTTCCAAATCCATTTCGTTTGTCAAATCTTCATGTGCTTTCTCTGTGTCAGTGTCTACATATAATGTGTCACTAACTGTTAGAGAAACGTCACCATCATATTTGCTTGCTATCATTGCAAGCAATGTACCTGCAAATGTCTTATCTTCTACCCCATTCCCACTCTCGACACATTTTTCCACGATTGCTTGATTTAAAATGTTGACTATGTTTATCGGATTAATTGTTCGCATTTTATGCACGGAATGAATGTTTCATTGGTTCAACAAATGCGTTCGTACCGAAAGTCACACTCCTGCCCGCAGCAAAATTGCTGTACTACTACCGTTTATCATTCGAAGACAGACACCATACACCTCACTGCATACTTATGTTGTAATTATATGTAGGAAAGAACTCTAAATTCTGCGTGCTATGTCTTAAAACCCTACACAATAGTCTAAAGTCAAGAGAACTAATAAGTTTATTTTGTCAGTTTTTAATAATACGAAGTACAATATTCGGAAAATCCACCACATTCCTGTAGAGTATTTCAAACACAAAAAAGAGCCATACACAGGGGTGTAGCCAGCAGGTTTGTGTAGGGGGGGCCGTCGTTTTTGAGGGGGGGCAGCTACAATGTACAAAGCCAAAAAAAAAAGTGTTGCTGCTAGTGTTTTTGAGGCCTGAAAGAAAGGAAAATGTTGGTTTCCTTCTAAAAAACTAAAAACACTATTTTAGCTTATTATTATTATTATCCATAAATTATATTCAAGATAGTTTTTATTATGCTTAATCAAGAACTACTGCCCAGGACCAAACGCTATACTTTTGTGCATAACTATAAAGGTAACCAAGAAAGTTCTGTCCCTTTTCGTGGAAGTCTGTGTTCAATTGGACCTCACACCGTGAGTTGAATGCGAGTGGAGATAAGGCGAACGTCAGTTGTTGGTGTGGGTATATCCAACATACTACCTGGTTGTGGCAATTCAGACACACCGTGAACTTGCGTAAAGACAGAGGGAACATGGGACATTCACAGAGCGTCATAAGAGCATGTATGCTGAACGAGTTCAAATGGAGGTCAAACGCCGCTGTAGCGGGACAGAAGATATGCCAGGCCTTTGGTGAGGGTGTCGTGACGACGCGGACAGTGCAGCGATGGTTTAACAAGTTTAAGGACTATGACGAAACACCCGAAAACACCACGTGCCAGAAGACCAACACATGTAAAAAGAGGAACTGGGACTACAATTCAGTATGTGGAGAAACCATTCGGCAGCACATCCATCAACTTGGGAAGCACTACAAGTTGGGTCGATGGGTCCCACATGTTTTGACTCCGGGCCAGAAGGCAACGCGGCAGTCGCCTGTGTTTATTTACTGTTTCGGAGCCATTTCTGGACAGAGCGTTGACATGTGATAAAAAGTGGGTTCTATACGAAGCTCCACGGCGCCATCGTCATTGGTTAGCATCCCATGAACCGATTTCAAAACAGCCGAAACCAGCACTGTACCAGAAGAAGGTCCTTCTGTGTGTTTGGTGCATCGTGCCGGGAACTGCTACCAGCTGGTCATAGTATCAATGCAACTGTGTGTCAGCAGTTAAGCTGTGCTCAACAAAAACTCAAAACTCTGGAGTCATCACTTCTGAATTGCAAATGGGTCCTCGTTTACGTGACAACGCTAAGTCCCACGTGGCTAAGATAACTCAGGACTCCATTTTCCGCCTTGGATGGGAAACAATATTGCAACCACTATATTCCCCGGGTATTACACCGTCCGATTATCACCTGTTCCATTCTTTGGACAATCAAGTTAAAGGACGCCAGTTCAAATCCCTAGTAAACGTCCAAAATGCACCTGATACTTTCTTCGTTTCACGGCCCACCAAGTTCTACCGCGATGGATTCCATGGCCTTCCAGAACGTTTTCAGAAGGTCGTCTATGCTGATGGGGACTATTTTTGATTTTCCAGGTTATGTGACATATCAATGTTCGAAGGTGGTGGGAGAAAAAGCAACAAAACTTTTCTTGGTTACCTTTACATTTAAATTTAAGACCTTGTACACAGAACCTACCTACACAAGATTGATTTTCTTTGAAATTTCACTTAATTTCTTTACGGTTTCCTGACAAAAATATTTATTATTCGTAACTAAAAAAACATAATTATTTTATTACACTGAGTAGAAATAAAAGAGAGAGCAAATGAAATCCAAATGGAATAAAAGCATTGTTTCTCACCAAATTTTCCATCCTCTATGTCTTTTAAAACACTTGTTAAAGCATATAAAAATATACTGTATTACAAATCAGTTTAATACCTTTGTTTTATGGCTGTATTTGTAGTATCTCGTTAAAACGTTTGTCTTCAAACTGTCAAATATAAATTGCAGTAAACTGTGTAATCTGCTGTCACAAAAAAAAGTATCCTATACTATACTATTTTTCGATCGGTATGAAAAAAAAAACAATATTTCTCCTTACTATTTTACCATAAATTATTAATTGTCAATAGACTTTGTTACTTTTAAATGAATGAAGCGAGATAATTTTACTATGATGTTTTAAAAGCTGGTCATTTGGGGGGGGGCAGGAAACCATTTGGGGGGGCCCGGCCCCGATGAGCCCCCCCTTGGCTACACCCCTGGCCATACATATCATTTTAAATGCTCGTAACTTGTAGAGATTCGTTCAAAATAAATCGTATGGACCAAGTTTGCACACAAATGAGACATTAACTTCGATTCAACGTGCAAAAGTGATGTATTACAAAATTTACACATGCCGACTCTAACGCATGTGCAAATGATGTATTTCCACAGGGTGGAAAAGACTGGCATAAAGTATTCACAATAACAATATATGAAAAAAATGTATTCTTTAAAATAAATATTTCCTTTTTAACCAATTTTCGTCAGTGTTAAAAAAAATGAATAAACAAGTCCCAAAATGAATTTCTTGAGTTGTCAAGTACGTAATTTAAATAATAAATAAATCCTCGGACTTTGAGGAACGCCTGCTACAATTAGTTATTTATCACAGCTTTGATATGAAAACTAGTCTCGCCCATATTAGAAGCGAGTTTATTTATTTATTTTTTTTTTATTTTTTTATCGTTAAAGGTAGAAAGATGCAGATATTTAATTATTTAATATAGAAGGGAAATCATGAAAGAAGCTTGTTTTATGGATTATAACTTGGCCTTGAATGTTGTAATAATATTTGTGGCCATCTATTCTTAGCAGGTGTGTATGCATTCTCTTATCACTGATAGCAGAACAGACACAAGAAAAGTGAATTCTAAGTTTCCAGTTGTATCTTCTAAAAATGCACTGTAAACTGATAATTTAAATCCCCTTCATTGTTCAATGCGTCAGCGATAAATCAATTTTATTTAGATAAACTGACAATAAATACATTAAAATATTTTAACTTCGTAATATGCACGATAAATTATAGGTTGTCAAGTATGAGTATTGGAAAACAACGCAATATTCTGCAACAATGACGATCTTTGCGTAAGGTTTCAAGATTGGAGAAGAAAACTTAAGACACTATAATGAACAATGTAAAATTGCCTAAAATAGATTTTTGGTTGATTCAGTTTAACGTCCTACACTTGCGACTGTAGCGCTCCAGTTTTGCATTACTTAATTAGCAATATTATACTTAGTTTTCTAGTTTAGTCTGAACTAAAGTATTTGCGCGTTAACATTTAAGCAAAGTTTAAAATTTAAGCAGTCTGCAATAGCTGTGTTTGAATTGTATTGAAAATGTAAAGTTGTCTCCTCGGTTTGTCATTAGTTATTAAGAGGGTGACCCACCTCTGAAAAAATGGCTATCTCACCTCTGAGGGGATTCACTAAGCAGTACATACTGTATAATTAATTATCTTGGTTCAAGCTGTCATTTATTACGGGTGTACCACCACAGAAAACACGGTTATCTCATTCTCATTGAGAATACAGTACAAAAGAAATGGCACCAATTATGCCATCAACTTCGAAGACAGCTACGCAGAAGACGACTGCTCCTACCCTGAGGAAGACGGAGACTACAAAGAGCTCAAACAAAAAAGAGAAGGGGACGTATAAGCCGGAACGTTTCCTTGTATCACTTGGGAACTGATCTCAAAACCCCAAATCGACTGCTACTACAAGCAGTGATATGGAATTTACAGTGGTGGGAAACATGAAGCGTAGGCGTTCTTCCCTGAATGGCAACACACCAAGTAAAAGCAAAACCCCACCATCCGAAAATTTTCCACCATTTCCACTGAGAAACTCCTTTGAGGTTCTCTGTCAGGATGCACAAACTATGGACACAAAGTCCATATCTTCCGCACCACTGCCTCAGAAAGTGACCCGCAAGCCACCACCTATATTTATTAATATATTTGGCGTTAAGAACACATTTCATTTCGTAAAAACTTGCATACACGCTCAAACATCCGCCGGAAGTTCGGCATAACAAGAAACGCGTCAAGTTCCAGCTCCACATCAATGAAAACTTCAACAAAGTCAAAGCGTACTGCGAACAAACAAACCCAGAATTTGCTACCGGTATATCAAAAGACGCAAAACCCCTGAAAGTTGTTATACGGAAGCTGCCCATAAATACAGATTGTGAAGAATTGCAGGAGGAACTCACAAAGTTAGGTTTCAAACCACTTAACGTAACTCAAATGTCTTGTCGTGGAGCGCAGGGAGAACCTGAAGTTATGATGCCACTGTTTCTAATAGCACTAGAAAAGAGCATCAAATCAAAAAAGACATATGGAGCAGATTCCATAATGCACTACAAAGTTAAAATAGAACCTTACAGACCCCCATCTGTCTTGCAATGTTACCGATGTCAGAGAATGTGATACTCACAGGAAACGTGTCAAACTTTCCCAAGATGTCTTAAGTGCGGTCAAGGACACTATACCAAAGCCTGTACCAAGCCAGACACTACAACCCTGCCTCTTGTGCCAATTGTAATGGACCTCACCCAGCAAACTTTAAAGGTTGCCTGGTGTTTAAATCCTATTCAGAGGCATTAAAGAAACCTGGACAACAAGAAATACAAACCACAAACAATAAACAACCATTGAACACATCTACCACTGTTAACATCCAAGATCCGCAACCTCTGTTGAAGCAAGTCACTGCCAGCGAACTAGATAACTCAGACACAACAAGCACCAGAGAATCACCACAAACTATAGAAAACGCTGCTGATTCCAATAATCCAGCATCCGCAAGTTCCACCGATATAAAATCAATACTAGAGTTTCTAAAAGGCATTAACCTCAAGAAACTGATGCCGCATATACAAAGGGGGGTAGAGAAATTCCAAAAGGCAACTGATATGGCGACAAAAGCAACTGCTATTATAGAAACATTTTTGGAAATGCTGTTTCTGAATCAACCAAAATAAACCACTCTCTCACTCGCCGATGGACTTAAAAATCAAGTCTCTGCTGGTACACTTTCTCACAGTTCATCAAGTAGACATATGCCTTATCCAAGAAACACACTTTACAAATAAAATCAAGAAGTGGAGAATTCCAAACTATGTCTCACAGAGGCAGGACAGAGCAAATCAAATCAGCACAACGGATTGCTCATACTAGCCAAACGAGACCTTCCCGCACGACCATTACCTGTTCCGCCCTTGAAGACACTAGAAGCCCTTGCAATAAAGCTGCAGACTCCTGGAGTTCCCCTCATCCTGGTTTCAGGGTATCGATCGCCCTCTACAATTGTAGAGCCAACTGACTTGAATGCCATTGCAAATCTAGGTCCCAAAGTCGTACTGGCAGGAGACCTAAATGCAAAACATGGAGAATGGAACTCTCATGTTCAAAATGATGCCGGAGAAGCATTACATGCCTACTTATTAAATTAAGAATTTAATATCAGTGACCCAAAAGATCCAGCACATTACCCCAAATTTGGAGGTGAACCAGACATTCTTGATGTTGTACTTACCAAGAACGTCTCACTACAAAGTCAACCACATGTTATCTCAACACTAGACTCAGATGACGAGCCTGTTCTCTTCACACGCACACAAAACAACTATTCATAACATACCCTTTATTAACCCTTTGGGGATCTTATCGTACATTTTGTACGATACGAATTTTTCATCGTACATTGCGTTATTTCTCTTCTATTTGAGCTTTTTCGTCCGTTTTTTTTTTTTTTTTGTTTTGTTTTTCAAGTCCAGATACATTGTAGAAGACATTACGTATGGTTTCAGACCGTCCTGCGTCCAGACTTAGGAGGTGATGACGTCATAATTTTGAAATAGAAATTTTCCCTTATGAAGCCTATGTTCATTATTTTTGGGCGGGCTTATTTTTTCACGTAGAAGATTGAAATTTTGCACAAACATTCAGTCCACCGAGTAGTATTTACCAGATTTTTTGTTCCGATGTCAGTGCTAAAACAGGGGGGGGACCAGAGGGGCAAAGGGTTGAAAAAAGGGATATTTTTACCCAAAAAATCCCGTTTTTCAAAATTTTCCCGCCTCACATACATGATGGGGACACGTGAGTCATACCGTCTGAAAGGCAGTTCCATTCTGAAGAGAATGACGGTCGAATCATTATCCTAGGCTAATTAGGGACGTCTCAGAGATTTTTTTAAAAATATACTTCTATATAGGGAAAACTGGGACATGGTGGGTATATATTTTTTTTTGGCGGGCTTACTTTTGCACCTAGAAGATTGAAATTGTGCACAAACATTCAGCCCACCTAGTAGTATTTCCCAGATTTTTTTCAGATCTCTGCATTAAAACAGAGGGGGTCCAGAAGGGGGAAAAATTGAAAAAAGGGATTTTTAGACAAAAAAGTCCCGTTTCTCATGATTTTTCCACCTCACATACATGATGGAGACACGTGAGTCATACCGTCTGAAAGGCCGTTCCATTCGGAAGAGAATGACGGTCGAATTATTATTCTAGGGTAATTAGGGACGTCTCAGTGAATTTTTTTCAAAATATACTTTTGTATAGGGGTAACATGGGGAATTTTCTGATTTTTTTTTGGCGGGCTTATTTTTGCACCTAGAAGATTGAAATTGTGCACAAACATTCAGTCCACCGAGTAGCATTTAACAGATTTTTTTTTCAGATTTCTGCGTTAAAACAGGGGGGGTCCAGAGGGGCTAAAAGTTGGAAAAAGGGAAATTTAGACAAAAAATCCCTTTTTTTCTGGAATTTCCCGCCTTAGATACATGACGGAGACATGTGAATGGTACCGCCTGAAAGGCAGTTCTATTCATAAGAGAATTTGGGCGACACATGTCCCTAGTGTAATTAGGAATGTCTCAGGAAATATTTTCCCTGAGATCATAGTGTTTTGTGGTAATTTTGAGCATTGTGGGAATTTTTATAAAATTTCTCCCGCCCTTACTATTCAAGATAGAAACTTGAAATTCGGTACACGCATTTAGTTTACCAAGTACTATTTATCAGATTTTTTGGAGGTCTCTACGTTCACACAGGGGGGGAAGCAGAGGGCCCAAAATTGGACAAAAATTTTCTCCTCAAAATTTTCCCTTCGACATCAATTTTCCCTCTCCTGGTATATGGTATGGGCATGCAAGTGGTAGCATTTGAAAGCCAGCTCTATTCTGAAGAGAATGAGGTATGAACCATGATCCTAGCATAAATAGTGACGATGCAGTAGCTGCTTGACTGAAAGTCTAAAAAATAGCCCAAAAAGCCAAGATCCTATAAGGGTTAAGAACTATCACAAAAACTGGGATAAATTTAGACAAGAGTTACACTCAATGATCAACCTCATAGACCCCCGCAAACCATAGAAGAAATTGATCAAGCTGTGGCTCATATTACATACGCACTGAAACGGGCAGAGCGAGTTAGCACAATCACTTCACAAACCTCAAGACAGATGGAACAGACTGATAGCAGATATGTGTGTTGTTTTAAAGATCAATATTCATTTAAATCGTTGGGCTCGAAAACGATGGCAACAGACATAACACCCGGCTTATAAAACGCTATGGAACAAACTCAGCGGCAAAATCAAATATCTAACCCAACAACAAAGTATCAAACACTGGAAAAACCTCCAAGAAGTCTCGATAAATGACCCAAAAGTATGGTCTTATTCTAGAGCTTTTGCCAAATCAACCAGCACAAATTCTCGAACAAGAATCCTACAGAGTCCAAACGGGCTAAAATACTTTCCAGAAGAGCAGGTAGAAATTTTTGCAAACACCCTGGAAGAACAATTTCAACCGAACACCATTCCATCGGACCCGTACGTCATCCAACATGTAAGAGCGACATTGGCAGGCATGCTCGACACCCCGCCTGTCCATGAAATAAAATTAGTTAAGCCAAAAAAAATTGAACAATATATCAAAAAGTTACCAACCAAAAAAGCCGCTAGCATGGACAACATAAGACCAGAATTAAAATTAGCACAAGAAAGTTGATCGTTTACTTAACTTATTTGTTCAAGGCAATCCTCACACACAGTTATTTTCCCAAAGCATGGAAGGAAGCAAGAGTCATCACAATATTGAAACCGGGCAAAAACCCAACTTTGCCAACGAGTTACAGGCCAATAAGTCTACTATCACATATAAGTAAACTATTTGAGCGTGTGCTGCTCACCAGGTTAAAAGATTATGCTGAAGCTCTGATAGCCACACATCAATTTGGTTTTCGCCAACAACACAGCACGACAGCACATACCACAGCTTTCAGTCGACGGCAATATGTACTGGGAGTGTATCTCGATATATCGAAAGCTTTTGATCGGATATGGTTGTCAGGACTATTGCACAAACTATACAACAAGGTATTCCTGATCCATATATCAAGCTGCTAAATTCCTACCTCAAAAACCGTTATTTTAGAGTTTCCTATGGACAAAGTCTTTCTTCTGCCAGACCAATTAAAGCTGGGGTACCACAAGGAGCAGTACTTTCCCCGTTACTCTACACACTGTACACAGCAGATGCACCTATACATCATCGCTGCTTTCCCGCAACCTACGCAGACGATACTGCGTTTTTCACTGTCAGCCATAAATTAAATTTCTGCTACCGATACATACAAGAACAACTCAACGCATTCCAAAACTGGGCAAGGAACTGGAGATTGCAAGTAAGTGCGGAAAAAAGTGTGGCTGTTGTGTACACTAAACGAAGACATAAAGATCATCCTACATTATACTTTGAAGGGAGACTCATACCTAAATCCCCGCATGCAAAATATTTAGGAATCCGTTTGGACCAAGGCCTCAACTTTGTCACTCATATCTCAGAAATTAAACAACGAGCACTCCGCAAATTATCCGCCTTGTACGTAATGTTACGTTGTGCATCTCTCAGCCATAGGACAAGAGTACATATCCTTAAAGCAATAATACTATCCACCTCAACGTATGCTTCTCCGGTCTGGCAGCACGCAGCTCCAAGTCATATCAAAACCTTAGAAAGCGTACAAACCAAAGCAGGTCGCATAATCACTGGTCACGATAGATATACGAAAAACAGCCAAATATTTTTCCTTTTTGAAATACTAGCTGAAATTGCCGTTCCTCGCACGTGGAGAATGGGTTTCTGAAAGTATTGGAACCCCGTACCCCCTAAGAATACACATTACAATGAAAGAGCAATGATAAAAATTCGTAAATACATACCACCCATCCCTACCATTTACCACATGAAAATGGGGTTGAACTTGAATTGAAGTGATATGAGAAGTAGGAATCTCTAAAACTTGGACACTCTGTAATACTAGTCATTTCCGATTATTTTTACATGTCATTTCCTTTCCACTTCTGCTTGCACCCCCATATCGATTGGAGCTGAACATGGACTTTACCCAATCGGGATTGTCAATCATAATCTCAGCGACCCACACAATTTATGGATTGGACATTAATATTTGTCGCATTTAATTATATTTACACGCCAACCCTTTTCACCCACACTCCTTACCTCTAATGGCGATGGGGATAAATTACGTCTTGGACGTCACCGAAAATATCACTATTTATCTTAGGGACTTTGAATACTATAAATTCTACACTAACATCAGTTGTGTTCTATAATTTTTACATGCCACATCTTCCAACCTCTGCTCTTAACTTTCCCAAACCGATAAAGCATGAGTTTGGATTAAAATTGTAGCGAAAATTTAACCATTCATTTCAGCGACACCGAAAACATTAGATTGGACACGAATATCGGGCGTTTTCAATTTTGTTTTACACGTCACTCTCTTCCTGCTCCCATCCCTCATATTCATGACGACAGTGGAAGAATTTGGTCTTACATTGCATGGGGAGTATCACTGTTCATACCAGTGTCCTTTAAAACTATGAATTGCAAACCAACGTCGTTCCTCTTCGATTATTTGAAGGTGTCACCCTCTTTCTGCCACCACTCTTTATCTTCTTTTGCCAATAGGGGATGCATTTGAACTTAAACGACATCAATGTTGTTACAATTCATCTCAGCGACATCGAAAGCTATGGATTGGACAAGAACGAAGGTATTTTACAATTATGTTTGCATGTACTTATTCCCACCCTACTTCTAACTTTATGCCGAAAGGTGACAAATTTCGAATTAGACGGCGCTGAAAGTGTAACTGTTCATCTCACTGACCCAAAAAACTATAAATTGGACACTAACATAGGGAGTTGTCGATTATTTTGTATATCACCCCTTTACCTTCTCAGATAGGTTTGCTCAGTGTCCATATGTTCACAAAACATCGAAATTGGTGCAGCGTTCTAAAAGGAATTAGCCATGAAAAAGTTATATTCGTTTGTAATTATAAAGTTACATCAAATTTACTGACCATTACGGAGTCTGCCCATGTTTCTCGGATGTATTTGAGTAATCCTGTTTATATATAACTAGCTGAAATGTCCGTTCTTGGCATGGGGAGAATAGATTTATGAGAAGTATTTTAATCCCCTTCCTCCTTAGAACATTTGTTTCAATGAAAGTGTAATGATAAAAATGCAGACGATTCTCCTAACCCTACGGAACACGTCTTCAATCAAATTGATGTGTATAAAAGCCCAGCTTGTAAGTGGATATTATCTTCCAAAAGTAATTTCAAACGAGTCAGATGTTTTCCCGACATGCAAAACTAAGAATTCGAAACAAATGACAAAAAAAAAAAAAAAAAAAAAAAAAAAAAAACTCCACTCCACTCTTTTCAAACTGAGATGAACTTGGATTTAAACGTCATTGGGGCGTCACTATTCATTTTAGCAACTCCGAAAACCATTAGTTCGACTCTAATATCTGCCACTTTCAATTATTTTCGGCTGTAATAGTTTCACATTCGGGGATGCTAATAGGGGCTGAACTTGAACATAAATGGCATCTGAAGTGCCATTCTTTATCTAAGCGTCTCCGAAAAGTATGGATTCGAGAATAAGGTCGGTCATTTCTTATCATTTTGTCTGTCTTTTCCACTCCTCCGAAGGAGTTCTCAAGGAGTCTTGCTTCTACTGAGACTCAAACTGGACTTAAATGACATGACGATTACCACCAATGAACTTACCCAATACAAAGAACTAATGATTCGATATCAATGTCATTTTCGATATTTTTACATGCCACCATCCCGTCAGGTGACAATGAAGAACTTAATTGGATTTAAGCGGCATCGGGAGTTATACTATTTATCAGAGCAACCTTGAAAACTATGGATTCAATAATAATATTGGTTGTTTCCTATCATTTTATGTCTTCCATCCCTTGAAAGTGCTAGGAGGTCTTATCCCAATTGGAAGCTGACCTTGGAATAAAAGGGTGCAAAACCTGTCACCAATCAACTTAGAGATATCTTTTACATGTCACAATTTCACCCCCCGAGTGCTAATGGGGATAAACTTGAACTTAAATGGCATCTAAAATGTCATTCTTTACCCAACCGACCCCGAAAACTACAGATTCGACACTAATATCGGTTGTTTATGAATTTGTCAGGCCTTCCCATTCTCTACTAAGAGTTCTCAGAGAACCTGGCTTCTAATGGTTTTTAACTTGGACTTAAATGACATCAGAACAGCAGCTAATTAACTTAGTGACGCTGAAAACTAATGTTTGGACTCTAATATCGGTCATTTTCGATACTTTTGCTGGTCACTATTCCTCCCTCGGGTGACAGTGAAGATCTAATTGGATATAAAGGACATCGACTATGTCACTCAATCCCGAAAACTATGGATTCGACACTAATGTTGATATTTTTCTATCATTTTATAAGTCTCCCCCTCCTGTCTCCTAGGAGTTCTAAGGGGTCTTACCCCAACTAAAGGCTGAACTTTGATTTAGACGCCATCACGACTGCCACTAATTAATTTAGCGATGCAGAAAACTAATGCTTCGACAATAATATCGTTTATTTTCGATATTTTTATGTCATTCCTCTAGGTGCCAATGAGGTCCTTAATTGGACATAAACGGAATCTGGAGCGTCACTATTTATCTGAGCGACCCCGAAAACTATGGATTCGATACTAATATTGTTCGTTTTCGATCATATTATGTTGTCTCCCCTTCCCTCCTCTAGGGTGTGCTAGTGGTCTTACCCCAACTGAAAGCTGACCTTGGAATTAAAGGGTGTCAGAACTGTCACCAGTCAACTTAGAGACTTCGAAAACTGAAGATTCGACACTAATATCAATCGTTTTTAATAATTGGTACACGTGACAATTCACCACCCTCTGGGTGTTAATGGGGCTAAACTTGAACTAAAATGTTATCAGAAGTTCCTTTTTTATTATTATTGTTATGTAACTGACTCCGAAAACTACGGATTCGACACTAATATCAGTCGTTTCTTATCTTTCTGTCTGCCACTTCCACTCCCATTAGAAGTGCTAAGGAAGTCTTTTCTCCACAGCGGGCAAAAATTCGTGTTAAAAGGCACAACAGCTGCTACCAATTAACTTAGTGATGCCGAAAACTAATGATTCAACAATAATTACACGTCCCCATTCTCTCGGGTGAAAACAGAGGCCTTAGTTTTATTTAAACACCATCGGAAGTGTCACTATTTATTTGTGTGACCCGGAAAACTATGGATTCGAAAAATAATAGTGATCGTTTTCTATCATTTTATGTATTCCTGTCCCCCGTAGGAGTGCTAGGGAGTCTTACCCCAAGTGGAATCCAACCTTCGAATTAAGAAGTGAAAAACTGTCTCCAATCAACTTAAAAGACCTTGAAAACTAAGGATTCGACACTAATATCTGTCATTTTCAACAATATTTACACGTCATAAATTCACTCCAAGTGCTCCGAGCCCTAATCGAATTTAAACGGCATCGAGAGTGTCACTATTTATGTAAGCGACCCTGCAAACTATGGATTCGAGACTAGTGTTGGTCGTTTTCTTATGTCTCCCACTCCCCACCCTAGAGTACTGTTTTTTTTTTTTTATCCCAACTGAAAATTCAACTTGGAATTAAATGGTACAGAAACTGTCACAAATCAACTTAGAGACCTCGAAAACTAAGGACTAAACACTAATATTAGTCATTTTCAATAATTTTTACGTTACGTTTTCACCCTGCGGGTGGTAATGAAGGCTGAACTTGAAATGTCATTCTTTACCATTTTTCTGCCCATCCCTTTCCCATCTAGGATTGCAAAGGAAGTCTTTCTCCCACTGGGGTTGAAATTGGATCAAAACTGCCACTAATTAAATTAGTGACGCTGAAAACTAATGATTCGACACTAATATAGGTCATTTTCGATATTTTTACATATCGCCACCCCCTGGCTGACAATGAGAGCGTTAATTGAATTCAAACGGTAGGGAGTATCACAGTTTGTCAGTACGTCCCACAAAACTGTGGATTCGACATTAACATTGTTCGTTTTTTTTTTTTTTTTTTTATCATTTAATATATCTCACCCTTCCATCTCCTAGGAGTGCTAGGGGGTCTTGCACCAACTGGAAGCTGACTTGAGAATTAAAGTGTTCCAAAACTGTCACCAATAAGCTTGGAGACCTTAAAAATTAAGGATTCGACACTAACATTCATCTTCTTTCAGTTTTTACATGTCATCGTCCCCCCCCCCCCCTCCTGAATACTAAGGAGAGGTGAATTTGAATTTAAACGGCATCAAAATTTCACTATACATCTCGGCGACGACGGGAACTACGGATTCAACACAAATATCGGTAATTTTCGATCATTTTCGTGTCATCCCTTCCTACTCTCCAGGTGTGCTACAGTGTCACCCTCACTACGGGGATGAATTTGGACTTAAATAGCATTATAACAGTCACCAAGCAGCCCATGGACACCGAAACCTATGGGTTCAATAGTAATATCAGTCGTTTTCGATCATTTTTATGTCACCTCTCTTCCTTTTCCTAGGTGTGCTAGGGGTCATAGCTCCATAGTACTCTTATCCAGAATCTAAGTAATATGTGTACCAAGTTTGGTTAAAATTCCCCAGGTGTTCCAGAAGTATGCAGAACACTAACACTTCCGCTTCAATTACCCGCTTCGCTGGGTTAAGAAAAAAGTAGTAATACGTTTCGTTAGTCAGTCACTTTCTGCCATTACTAAAGCGCTGTCTGATATCGGTCATTTTCGATTATTTTTATATTTCTCTCTCCTCCTCCTCTCCCATATTGAGTGGCTGAATTTAAATTTGAATGGCGCCGTAAGTTTCACTTCATCACAGCGAAACCGGAAACTTTGGATTCGGCACTAATATTGGTTATTTCGGATGATTTATATTTATTATCTCCCCCTCCCCTCCCATCTCCCATATTGCGGGGCACGGCACCGGAAGTGTCACTGTTCATCTCAGTGGCCTTGAAAACCGTGGATTCGACACTAATATCGGTCATTTTTCATCATTTTTAAGTGTCCCTCCCCCTCTCCTAAGTTGCACCGTCAAAATGATATGACAAAAAACATCTCAGATCCGATCCTCATCTATGTTCAAAATTTGATTGAGATCGGTGTGGTGGTTCAAGAGATTGAGAGTCACAAACATAGTCACTTTCAATTTTGTAATATAGACTAGCTGAACCTGCCCTCTCTACACAGCGCATCATTCGCATATGAGCATAAATCTTCTTCTCATTCTTCTCAACATATGTACATGTCCCTTTACAGACACAAGTGAAAGACGTCTTGATTTAAAAAAAAAAAAAAAAAAAAAAAATCGGCAAGGGGTATCATAAAGGGGAGATTTTTTCTCAATATCTCGCAACGTTTGCAAGATTTGAGCCTACTTCCGGTTGGAGTTTCTAATTCATGTATGACCAGTGTTTTCTTTCTTCTTGCATGCAGTATGTAATAAGCAAATACATTACATATACAATTAATTATAATGTCAGTTATATATGGTGTACATTGGGCAAAACACACAAAAAATAAAGATTTATCTTAAGATTCGAGAAATGGTTATCCTTCCTTTTTCACTATTATTTGGCCATGAAATGAACGCCTGAGACATATACAACAATGTGGTGTTGGAATGTATAACGCATAGGATATGATGCTTTAGGTTTTTTTTTTTTTTTTTTTTTTAATTTCAACGCTTCCAGTTTACCCTAAAAAATGTAATAAAGAAATAATGGCCATGATTCTTTTTAAAAAAATATTGAATTAGAACTCGACAATCTACGCAAAATTTCCAATCGATCAGTGAAAACGTCATCTTTCTAGAGCCTGTAGTTTCCGAGATCTCACTGTCGAAAGGATTGACCACAAACATATAAAAATAGTTTAAAAGAACTCGGAAGATGGAAGCACAATTCACATGCATTGATTTTAGAGAAGGCTTACTAAAATACAAAGGCTTTGAACAATAATTTTATATCATAAACTTTATGAAAAAGATATAGTTAACTAATTTAGACTATTTAAAGTACAAATACTTAAAATGTTTGTTAAACGTGAAATCACACATAGCCGTAAATGAAAGATTTGAAAGCCAAAGTTATAGGTTGGAGCTCAGGCGCTTTTAATTGCTATTGTAGCATTTTAATAGATAGATAAAGATAATAAATGTTTACTTTTCTCCCTACACTTCTCCAGAAAGGATAAAAAATGCTGAAAAATCACTCGATTTACATACAAAGGACCAAACCAAAGTGCTAGTAAGAAGAAACATGTATATTAGCTTAAGCGTATAATTCCAATGTTTTCAGCAGAACGTTTTGCATGAAGTATTAAACACAAACTTTTTAGGCATATAGTTATCATAATTTTCATATCCGAATTATTACCTTTCACAAGTCGTCTGCTATAGCTTGTAACGTGCCTCAGGTATGGCTCCGTCGTGAGCCACCGGCCGTTAATGACCAGGACAAATATCTAAAGAGTAAAGAATGCCTTACAATAATAATGGTTTAATGAGGTAAATAAAGGGAGTTCTTTCTAGTGCAAATCTTAACTATATTTTCTATAATAATGCTCATCTATAAGAGTTCTGCGTATTTCAGCTTAGCAAAAAAAAAAAAAAAAAAAAAAAAAAAATCATCAAAAAGATGCTCTTAGGATAGTGAAATAAAAGCTTATATATGTGAATTGAAAAATTTTATAACTATAATGCAATCAAGCAATATATACTTTCATTGGAATCGAACAAGAATAGAATTTCTAAATATGTAAATTGATATCCTTATATATATATATATATATATATATATATATATATATATATATATATATATATATATATATATATATATATATCTTTTTATACTATAAAAAACTGTTTTTACAGTAAGTATATTTGAGGAGTCTAACAGAGTAGCAAAATCTACCCTACCACAATTCCATAACGTTAATTTTCTCCAAAAAAAATCATTTTCAAAATTGTTCTATAACATCCTGTTATTTAATTTAAATAGACATACTGTATATGTACTCGTAACTAATGGAACACTTAAATCAGAGAATTCAACAAATTAGTTTAACAACTCACCTATGTATCGTCATCCGCAAAAAAAAGTTCGCATATACTGTAACTTCCACATTTTCATTAATAACTCAGTTTTCTTAATATATTATCGCTTCTTTGTGCTTTCCTTAACAAAGCAGTGTAGTAATGAATAATTATTTATGATTTTTGTGAAAAAATAAAGCAAAATAAGAAAATTATAAGCAAAAAACTGTGATTGTTATAAAACTTTAGTCTGTCAGATAATTACGCGAAGAATATCCCGAGGGAAATTCACTCCATACAGTGCACAGGTATTAGGAGCACTCACAAATACGTAAAATTGAAGGAACAGAAAATAATGTATTTTTGAGATGAACATACAATTCACACTTCACGTGAAGTTCCAATATGGGAAATCAATCAATATCTTCAGTTGAAATTACTGAAAAAAAAAAAAAAAAAAAAAAAAAAACAGAAAATGGTTATTTAAAACTCCAAGTGTAAACCTGCGCTTGGAGCGAGTCTATTTCTAATATCAGAACGCGTTATTTCGTAACATGCCTGCGTGGCCAAGCGGGTTTAGCAATGCTGTTGAAATTCTAGAACCGAAGGGTGGCAGTTCGAGCCTGAGTGCGGAACGCTTTTTTTTTCAATATAGTGAAATATTTTTTAAAATATAAATGTCTAGTTTAAGTGCTTAAAAACACAAGACCAGATGAACAATCACTTTTCAAAGCTCAGTCACATTTATTCACTATGTTCATCAATTAGGCTATATACGAAGACACTAAAATGTGGAACGTTAACGATCCTTATTAACGTTAATACCACATCCGTTATAATGAGAACAGATTTGTGATCTGAATACCAACCTTAAACCATACGTCCAAAATGAAAATTATTCATGTTCTTGATACCTATTGCAACACTCAGTTGTAATATAGAGAGTGAGAGTGCGAAAGAGAGAGATAAAATACTGTATACAGGGTGCGGAAAAATTCCCGGAACGGTCCAATATCTCGCGAAGTATAAATATCACCAAAACAAAAATAACACATGTTAAATAGTTTTAAAGAAGCTATACAATGATAGAAAACACAATCACCTATCCCTACCTCCTTGGGGACTACGGGGGATAACTTTAAAATTTTAAATGGGAACCCCTATTTCTTATTTCATGTGTGGATTCTCCAGAAAAAGTGATAGTGATTTGATCAAAAATTGAAAACAGTGTGTGCGAAGATGAAATTACATGGAATACAATATCGATAATTGTTTTGCAAAGTAGCTTTATGAAGTAGTTCTTAGTAGTAGGGTTATTTACAACAAAAATAAGCCATTTTTGTCACCATTTGTATTTTCTTCAAATTAATAAATATGGACAAATGCATTATTTTATGGAAGTTAAAATGTATGAATTCGTTATGTGGGTAAAAAAATCACATGAAAATTTTACTCTGCGTGGAAATCGAACTCATGACCTTTCATGCCGCAGTCCCGTACGCTAACCGCATGGCCCAGAGCTCGACACTGAGAGGCCACATTTTCATAAAGATTTGCCGCCTCCATTTTTTATGTGTCGATTCAAATGCTATCCGTGAAGGCACTGTTTTCAATTTTGGGTCAAATCACTGTTACTTATTCCGAAGAATCCAAATGTGCAACATCATATGGGGATTTCCATTTAAAATTTTAAAGTTACCCCCCGTGTGGGAATGGAGGGTTGCGTTTGGTATCATTGGATAGATTTTTCAAAACTGTTTAACACGTGTTATTTTTGTTTTGCTGATCTGTATATTTCGCGAGATATTGGACCCGTTCCGGGACTTTCCCCGCACCCTGTATAAGCTTGTATTTTTAATTAAAACAGTTAGTGTAAATCATAATCTGGATTTTTATAAAGTAAATGAAACAATCATATAGAAAATGTATACAGTTTAAAATTGAATTAAATTGCAATTCCAGAATCTGTAACATTATACATTTCTTATTTATTTACATCGAATGTTAACTTATTGTATATTTTATAGCATGAGTATCAGCTGATATGTAACATAAAATTATATATAAATTGAATTTAAATAGGAAATGATATAGTTGCTATAAGAACAAGTTTATGAAAATGAACTGTATAATAATGGTTGTATTTGAAACAGAGTTTGCGTAATGGAGTAAATATTTACACCGCCAGCTTTGCAATACTGTGCGATTTAAATTGTCAATCTCATCAATTTTACTTATTTCGCTTGAATGTTTATGGAATTTAGTATAGCATTACACTAGTTAACAAAGGTTTTGTTACATAAAAGGAAATACCTGTTCTTAAAGGAACTTTTTGCGCTGAATTCGAATATGCACTCGGTTTTTCTCCATCACGTACGATTTTCCCGTAACAGAGGGATTTTCGGGAAAATCCCTCAAAAATTTCCCTTTTCGTTTATTTTACACCCCAAGATCTTGTCCTCTTGCATATACTAACATAGAAATTATACCTAAGTATACTTTGATTCATATTTAACAAACCCTCCAAGTTTCGTAATAATCGCTTTATTCTTTCTAGAGAAATAAATATGTTTGTATGTATACTGTGTGTACTGTTTATTGCACCTTATAGTAATGCTTTCAGACCTCTTAAGTTGAGGTAAAACGTTTTGCTTTATTACCACAAACACATATATAAAATATAATACAATATAATTTACAAGTGTGACCATTTACAATAAACAATAATACAAATGTACCAAAAGGTCATGAAAAGACAATCAAAACTATCACAATATATGAAACTTCCATTGGGTTACAAAAACGTACACTACTTCCTTCTTTTGTAAGAAATGTTGCATTCTCTAACAAGACCCCAACAATAGTCCCCCATCATTGAAGGATCCCATCGTCCCTGGTACCTTTTCTCCATGGCCATTATATCTTGGTGGAATCTTTCCCCCTGTTCGTCGCTGAGAGCACCTAGGTTAGCAGGAAAGAAGCTGAGGTGGGAGTGCAAAAAGTGGATTTTTAAAGACATCCTACAACCCAACTCTTTGTATTTCTGTATCATGTCCTGTACGATTTCTGTGTAACTCTCAGCTTTGTTATTGCCCAGAAAGTTGCGCACAACACACTTAAATGCTGTCCAGGCAGCTAGCTCAGCACTGTTTAACTTGCTGTCAAAGCTATCATCAAGCATTAATTTCCTAATTTGGGGACCAATAAACACTCCCGCTGAAATCTTAGCATCACTCAGGTTAGGGAACTTATCTCGCAAATACGTGAAACCTTCACCAGATGTGTCCATGGCTTTGACAAAGTTTTTCACAAGTCCTAACTTGATATGAAGTGGCGGTAGTAATATCTTATTAGGATCTACCAGAGGAGCGTATTTGACGTTGCATTCTCCAGGTACGTAATTCACTCTAGGTTCCCATTCCTTCACTTCATAATGTTTGTCATCAGCTCGGCTATCCCATAAACATAAAAAACATTGGTACTTCGTGTAACCGCACTGCAGTCCTAATAAAATACCAACTACCTTGAGATCACAACATATTTTCCAACAATGGTCCTTGTAATTTATAAGATTTAGCAAAGTTGACATGGTGTCATAGGATTCCTTAATCTTCACTGAGTGCGCAAGTGATATAGAAGGTTTTTTATTTCCATTATGTAAAAGGACAGCTTTAAGGCTGACCTTTGACGCGTCGATAAATAACCTCCATTCTTCTGGAACGTAAGGAATTCCTAGCTCCGCCATCAACCCATTTATATCCGTACATACGCACACATTATCTTGCATTGAGAAATAGCTTGAAAATTGAACATGCCTTTTCCTGTACACTGATATGTTCGTTTCTGCATCCAATAAGTTCCACTGCTGGAGCCTTGATCCCAGAAGTTCCGCCTCTTGTTTTGTCAGGTGCAAATCACGGACTAGGTCAGGACAAAACGAAAAAACTTGGAGAATTGTATATATATGTATTAAGATATACATATACTGTACGTATAAAAAAAATATACGTTGGAAGTACATTCTATTTCTATACACGTTTCTAATTTACAGAGAGCAATACAAGTGTGTTGTTGACTATTGTAAATATTCATTTTTATGTCTGTGTTTGTAGTAATAAAGCAAATCGTTTTTACCCCAACTCAGGAGATCTGAAAGCATTACTATCAGGTGCAATAAACAGTGCACACAGTATACATACAAATATATTTATTTCTCTAGAAAGAACAAAGCGATTTTTACGAAACTTTTAGGGTTTATTAAATATAAATCAAGGTATACTTAGGTATAATTTCTATGTTACTATATGTAAGGGGACAGGAGCTAGGGGAATAAAATATCTGAAAAAAGGGAAATTTTTGAGGGAATTTTCCGAAAATCCCTCTGTTACGGGAAAACTGTACGTGATGAAGAGAAACCGAGTGCATATTCGAATTCAGCGCAAAAAGTTCCTTTAAGATCAGGTGATTTTTCTCATGTAACAAACAAAAAGTTTAAATTTGTTAACTAGTGTTACGAAACATTCAACAACTGATCTAGTAGTGAAACATATTTAATAAGATTACCGCACATTACGGTAGATTCCGAGATCGCTCCCAGCTTTGCGAGCACTTGACAATATCTTATTATTATTTCAGATAAAATATTATGTGGAAGAGCTAAATTAAATTAGAAAATGAAATATTTAACATCCCACTATTACGCCCTTTAGGCGGGAAGGTTCTAGATTGCTGGTCCTCACATAGAGGAGAATTTGGATTAGTAACCAGTTTGGTTCTTTTCTTTATCAAATCTCAATGCACAATTCATAGTAATGTCGAGCAAGCGATAGCGAGTGAAGGCAGGTTAACCAGGTTGATTGCTTTCTTCATCACCACTCAATTGGTATACGGACCAGTGTTCTAGAATCCTGCTATTTTAGGCTAAGGGAGAAGATAATTAAAGTAAGAAAAATTATATAAGAATTGGTGGAATGAGAAAGTGGAAGGAAAAGGAAATGCTTTGAGAAAAGTCACGGACATAATGTTGTCCACCACAAGCTTACTTGAACGGAATAAAACCAGAGACCGCATGCACCACAGGTAAGCGCTCTACCAGTGAACCATCGCGCCCCATAAATTAAATAAGAAAGATAAGTAGTAGGCATTTTATAATTGAATATTGTATGTAAGAAACTTATTGTCCATAAAGATTCTTTCTCGTCAAGCTTTTGTAATTGATGTTGCAAATTGTCCGATGCTTTGCAATGCGGGTCAAAGGAATAAATGCATTTTTTCGGGATAGTATCGTCTGCCCCTTGCTGCTATTGGTGGTATAAAAGTAGTGTTGAGTTGATTTTTAGTTTCTTGTTCCTTTTGTTATGTGAATATAGACTAGACCAAAATTTTTTTACTGGTGTTCATTTCAGGATCACTCGGTAGCATGTTTTTAGTGGAGGAATGTTACGTGAATATAGATTACACCAAGTCACAAATATTTTAACAAAGATATACATTTTTATTACACAAATAGTTTCTGCTTTTCCTTTTACTGCAAATGTTTGTTTCTAATAGTGATTTTTATTCTTATTGTATCCGTGAATACACATTCAAGACTTTTTTAAAAAAATAAGTTGTTTAATAAGGCACTGAAAAGTGTTGGATTTTGTAACACTCTAACACTTAAAAACATAATACTGAGTGATCCTGAAATGGACACCAATAATTAATTTTGGTCTAGTCTATATTCACGTAACACTTTCAACAGCGAGGCTATATGAAACGTGGGCTTACTAATTAACGTGGAATAAAAATAAAAAAAGTCTAGTGGTTAGCGCGAGTGTTTTTGGTTCTTGTAGTCTCGGGTTCGATTCCCGGTAAGGGTCGATTCAGGTTAAATTTTCAGGGGAGTTTATGGGAAAAACGTTAAAAAATATAATTGCAAAAGTCTGATGCCAGTGTTTTGTAAGCTATTGACAAAATAATAGAAAGACAGGAAAGAAATTCTCTTGAGAACTGAAAGTGAACAATGTTTTCGCATTTATGCTTAATTTGCTACTAGCGTGACACATTAAATTAAATATAATATAAATATTAGACACAAAATTCGCTACTTCACGGTTGATAACATGGTAAATGGTTGAATAAATGGTTGATGTTAAACATTAAACGTAACACCTCAATTTTATATCAATAAATAACTTAAATAAATAAATAACAAGACAGAACAATACTATTAACCTATATTTGCATAGTATATAAATTAAAAACACGTTGTTTATCATAACGAAAAATGGCTGAACCGTTTGATATGAATTTTATTAGCATAGTTAACACCTACCTCGGACCGGGTTGTTGTCACGCCATTTTTATTGAAATGCGTATCCAAACAGAAGAGAGCGGGTTAAAATGTATGCCAAAAATAGAATCTCTCACGTTTGTGAGATGAAATATGATACATAAATTCCTTATTTAAAACGAGTGTGCACGTGTCCGACCGTGTTTAGAAATTTCGGTACTAAATGGAGAAGAGGGGCAATTTGTATCGTTTTTGCTCAATATTTAAAAATGATGACATCGAGATTGTGTCTTGTCTTCACAGCAAAACGGATGAAGCACTTGAAATTATCTTTTAAATATACGGTATTTAGCATTTGGTCCAGTCGGATTCATTAACACACATGTCGTAAGAGGAACAGATGGATATAAACACCTTATTTTAAAATATGTGAGCCCATCTTCCGTTGTCCTTAAAAATCCACTTTTGAGGGGGAAATGGGGCAAGTTCCAAATAAGGCGGTCAATATGTAAAAGCGACGTCGTGTTTGTCTGTCCAGTCATCACGGGAAATCAAATCAGCCGTTTGAAATAAATATTTGAATACATTTAGTACTTGGAAGAAAATGGTTAGCTGACGTTCACTAGAAACTTGACAAAACTTCGATACAAATTAGAGGATAGTCAGCTATGCCTAAATCTAATATTGTAGGTGGAAGTGAAAACGACGAACGAAGTAACAGCGGATTAAAATTTAGCATTAGAAGTCATTGAAAAACAGAATGTGATGCGCGAAAACGAGAAAAAAAAAAGAAAAGGAAAAACGTAACGTTGCCGACGACAACACACTGGATGGTGCTTATCGAAAGACCCATAAACGCTATTCATTAGCTCATTCTTCACGGTTTGGATTGCAAGAAATAAAACTATTTCTTCGTGCTAATACGCCTCTCAAAACGAAATGTTATATTTCTGCAAAATTTGTTTTTCTCACATGTCTGGATAATTTTTTAAAAAATTCTATTGTGCTGAAGAAAACAAAACCATATGACAAGCTGTATTTGATCTGAAGACCTCATGATCTTTACTACATGTTGTTATTCATTACATCAGCGAGACGTTGTTTGCAATGACACTGATACATTGAGTGGTTTGTTCGAGAAAGTTGCTTGTCTCGATTTTGTTTACTCTTTAGGTTTTTCGTAGAATACATGAAAAAGAAATACATTTTTCGCTTAGATATCCAGGAATCCTGTTTTAACTAATCAGAAAACAGCAATCTACTGGTGAAATGATATGGGGTAATGTGTAGCATTTTGTTTTCACGCCATCGATAGCAGCAAGGGGCACATGAATTACATAAAAAGGGAGTGTGTTGTTATGAACTACTAATATCTTTTTCAAAAAATTTACGTGTTACTTCGTAGCTCAGGGGATAAGTGAGAGATTACAATACACAAGTTCGCACGATCGAGTCTTGTCCACTGCTATTATGTTTTTTTTTCATTTGCATTGTTTAACGGTGAAAGTGACGTAGATACATTTTCATTGACATTCAAAAAAAAAAAAAGAGTGGAAGGGAATACGTAGCCCTGAAAAGGGCTGTTTATATATAAGTGTTTAATAGGAGGTCCAATGACCTTCTACATCAATGACTGCCTGGAGCCTTCTGGGCATGCTTTCGGTAAGTCTGCGGAGAAAGCGTTCACTACGGGAGACTCCCTCCCAGCTGTTTTCAACGATTTCCCAGAGTTGATTTTTTGTGGATGGAGGCGGGTTAGGCCAGTTCTCCTTCATCACCCTTTTGACCTCTGCCCATACTGTCTCAATTATATTCATATCGGCTCCACGCGATGGCCAATCTAGGACCTCTAAATCTGCCTGCTGCGAGAGCCAATTCTGAACTAATTGACACATATGAACCGGAGACCTGTCGTGCTGAAACTGGATTACTCCATCGGGGTAGATAAAACGCACAGATGGTAACATAACATCCCGAAGGATATGTAAATATTGCTCACCTGTAAGACGCCCCTCTACCCTATGGAGTACTCCAAGACACTGTGATGTCATGAAACCCCAAGCAGATACAGATACGCGTCCACAGTGACGTTTTTACATATTATTATATTATTATGTGTAAGAGATTTTTAATGACTTGCCCCCTAACATATCTATGCCCCCCCAAACCTCTGTGGCTAGAAGCAGGCCTGGTGGAAAATATATTGCGATACAGGAAAAAAGACTTCTTGTATGATATTTACCATAAACTAAGAAAAATGTGCCTCGGCCTAGACTAGCCTATTTAAAACTAATATATAGACCTATTTATATTTACATTGATATTTATATTTAGCTATGACATTAACCCTTTAATATGAAGTTCATTAAGCACATTCAGGACAGATAAGCACTTGTTTAGCAGGTTCCTCGTACGATAATACACTGAGGCACGTGCATTTTAAGTGGTACCAGTGATCACAAAAGTGACACCCAATATATTTAAGTGTATCGTTCTCAATATCACTTATGAATTCTTCTTCAGGCCTTAGACGGCATTTCAACAACTTCTTGCGTCTCGTCTTTTAAACTACTAGTGCTACTTGGCTTGACAGTCCTTTTCTTTTTGTTTGACTTAAAATTTTTCCTTTCTTTTGTATTCTCTCCCTTTTTCATTTCAGACATTCCTCTTCTAGTTTTCTTTTCTTTTCATTCTTTACCATCTGATAATTTCTCCATGCTTGGGAGGATACTGCACTTTGAACTTTTTCTCTGGGCACATGTTTGGTAGTTTTGTTTTTGATTGGAGCTAGCCAGAAAAGATGCTAATCAAAGCCAGATGATATGGAAGTATTTTACGAAGGTTTTCTTTGAATTTCTTCTGAGATCATATGGAGTTATTTCTGGCTCTACTGACTGTAGAAACAGAAGCAGACCTTTCACCTTGCGTCGCTTCAGTACAAGATGCCATAACGGATATGTTGTTTTCCTGGTTTGAGTCAGACGTAACGTCTATTTCTGATATCGAAGATATATTTGTAGGCTCTAGACGGCCAATTGCTAAAATTTGGTATGTTCTAGGACTAAGATATCGAGCATTTCACTAGTAAGTATCTACTGATAGCAGATCGATCCTCTTCGGACAGAACAATAGCCTTATATGTGTTCATTAGTGTAGAATAAGAAGACTCTTTGGATAGAGTATCCTCAACGCACCTGATTGCAAAAACATCTGACACTGAGTCTATTCCAGTAGATGTCTTTGGACTGGTTGAAAGAAACGCTAAATCACGCGTTCTTAAACTCTTAGACATATTTTCCTCACGCTCATAGTGAGTTAGAATGTAAATATTTATGATTATTCTGTATTGTTTCGGCAATCAGGCAACTCTAGGAACAGAGCAGATAAGAACAGATAATAATAATAATAATAATAATAATAGTAATAATAATAATAATAATAATAATAATAATAATAATAATAGTTGAAGAGCAATTGCAGCCTTGGAATTAAAAACGTGCAGAAACGCGACATTGTGCGGAGTAATTTAAAAAAATAAATCAATTAGATATGGATAACCCTTACTTCCTCATAGCTACCTTAGATTAAAAGACTAAGCTATGATCAGGGTCAAGGGCGTCGATCCTGCTAGGGCCGGGGGGCCCGGGCCCCCAAAGCTTATGTAGGGCGTATGCTTAGGGTAAAATAAATACTCATTACCTGTCCTTTTTAAATTTTAGAGAAATAATTCAGACCAGCCATAAATCCTTAACCTTTTTTCCCTCAGTTCTAGAAAAATACAAGAATTGAAATGGTTACAATACCAGACTGATATTAAAGTACAGGACAAAAATAAACGACCAACATCGTCATAAGTTTTAATGGCATTTTCGATCGTTTAATTTTGTCCCGTACTTTATAACTGTATTATACTTGTATGATGCAATTAGTGACATCATAACAGTTACTTTTTCATTAAATCGTTAGAAAAGTCTTCTACGTATTAGTTAAGTGTCTTAGTTGTATGTCATGTGTCATTTAAATTGAATGAATGATAAGTGGATGAGTACTGGAGTATATGTATCCAGTAGTCGTCCGTTGAAAGTAATGGGGGGCTGACCATTGGAAATTGAAGTGAAGAGTCATTTCCAGTAGTCAGCCCCTAATGGCTGACTACCGGAAAACGTTATCAAAAATGCAACTTGTAGTCAGCCCCCTTATTTCTACGCAATATCTTGTTTTGTATCATAAACCACGAATTTTTGATAAGCTACGATACATTCATGCATAGAAGAAAGCAATAACTCGTACTATTTTACAATAATATAATTTTAACTTAACTTTGAAGTAAAGCTTCTTCCTTATTTTTTTATTAACAAAATGCGCACTTTGCTTACTTGCATCAGCAGACCTCAAATGATAATTTTTCTTTTCTGCCACGAGGAGTTACACCAGGCCAGAACAAATGAGGTTGAATACTGGAGCTCTGATTTAAGTTGTAGTTGATTATTTGTTTGATAACAAGCTACTGTATGTTTATTTAATATGCTTTTTACTGAAAAATGGCTGACTACTGGAGACGGCTGACTTTAGGAACACTTACCCTCCTAACTAACTAACTAATTCTATGGCCTATGGAACCCGGAGGTTCAATGCCGCATTCACAAAAGCTCTCCACTGACTTCTATCCTTAGCTAACTGGATCCAGTTTCTACTTTGTATTCCTATTTCTGCGAGATCCATCTTAATATTGTCCTCCCATCTGCGCCTAGGTCTTCCTAATTATAAGCTCAAGTAATATGTAACATAATAATAACAATAATAATAATATCTTAGTATCAAACTTTAAGCGATTTTTATATGATGCATATATTCATGAAAATAGTCACTACTTGTTATGTACTCATTTGGTGTTCCCCTAGGGTTACTAGGAATTGAAATCAGGATCTCTGACTGTGCAGTCCAGTATGCTAACTGTATGACCACAGAGCACGGATCTGACAAAAAACATTTTCATAACGTTTTGCTACCCCTCCTTTTCCCGTATCGATTAAAGTGCCATCCGTGAAGGAATTGTTTTCAATTCTGGGTGAAATCAGTCACTTTTTTCTGGAGAATCGAAATGTCTAGGGATGCGCTCGAGTCGAGACATGTCTCGAATCTCGACTCGACTCGACTCGAATTCGAGTCGAGATTCGAGTCGAGACACACTTTGTAAAATTCGAGACGAGTCGAGACAAACGTATTTCTCGACTCGAATTTTCGAGTCGAGACACGAGTCGAGTCGAGACGGCTCTTAAAAATCTCGACTCGACTCGAATGTCTCGAAAATCTTTCTATAATTTTTAATATTATTTTGAAGAAAGTATTCACTCAGAAACAGCCTTGAAACCAATTCCAGCTTTTATTCCATCAGAAAGGTACAGAACGCATAAAATTAATAGTTAATCTTTAAAGATCAAGATTTAATTTTCAGGTCAATTCAGTTGATTAGAACTAATAGTTAATGTCGTTGTATTTGGTTGTACTACAAATATAATGATAATAATAATAATAATTGATTATCCAGTTTGTATAAAACTATTATCCGTAGTCTAAATCTAGTTTGTATAAAACTATTGCGATAAAGTGAACTTCATAAATTCTCTGAATGAGCAGTTGGTAGTCTATAGTAATTTAGCATAGTTATAATTATTGTGTTTTCGTTCCCATGAACGCAATAGGGTTACGTAACTTCTGGATTATTCGCTTTCCCAACTATTCTGAGGCTTTAATATGTTGCAGCATATCACGAGCTACGGATACTATATAATGTAACATTTGTTGAACATCACATATTATGATACGAGACTATTTTACATAGTATATCTTATCTAATATAAATAAAATAAAGAGTTTGTTTGTGTGTTTGTCTGTCTGTCTGTGTGCGACCTGGGGACCAGACGAGTGGACCGAGAGTTCCCAAAATTTGGTCACGGGTACCTTAGTCCAGGCCCCAGATCAAGACGAAGCGTTTTTTTTAAAATTTCGAACCAGGGGGGTCTCGGGGGGGAACGTTTACTGGGACCGACCTGGGGACTAGACAAGTTGACCGAGAGTTACCAAATTTTGGTCACGGATACCTTGGTCCAGGTCCCAGTCTAAGGCGAAGCGTTTTTGTCAAAATTGGAACCAGGGGTTCTCAGGGGGGCGTTTAGCGAGACATGTAGTAAAAGTAATCCAAATTGATCGACATTAGTGTCAAATCCATAGTTTTCACGGTCGCTGAGATCAATGATGACACTTCCATCAGCGATGACTTGCAAATTCAGCTACTACTGTATGCGGGCCGGGTGTCAGCGGGTGAGGAATACCGAGACATGTATAAATAGCCCATATTGATTGATACTAGTGTCAAATCCATAGTTTTCGCGGTCACTGAAATGAATGGTGATACTTCCACAGGTGTTGACTTCCAAATACAGCCCCCATGCGAAGAATGGGTATATTAAGCTAGTATTACAATAAATGGACTGCTTGGATGCCAAGAACTAGTACAGATAAGTACCATTCACTTCTATGAATAGGTATTTTTTAAAAGGATTTTTGTAAACACTAAGTTATAAAACAATGAACTACATACAGTAGTTATGGTTTTGGTTCCCACCATAAAAGAAATATGGATTGTTCATGAGATATTGAACTTCAACTTTCACTCCTGGAAAATTTCAATTTTGGAGTTAGGCCACTTGGCATCAAAGCAGTTCACTGTAAGATAAATACATTCCGCACATTAGTAACATAGTTGTTCAGGGGCCTTCGATTTCCATCCTCTCAAATGAAAGCTGAACGATTGCTTGATACATGCTGACTATATAGGAGAAATAGTGTATTAAGTTTTCGAGCTTTGGTGCGTATCCGTATTTACACTCTGATATAACTTTAAGTTCACACTCAAATCGAGCTAATTGTTTAATGCATTTCGAAAGCTTTTGTTTTTATGCAGCTCATTAAGGAAAATCTATTTCATAATCGTAACATTTATGTACTAAGAAACTATGAACGTAAAGTGGACTCGACCTAGCCCCGTGGCCGCTGTGACTCAGTGGCACAACTCTCACCCTTGGTGTGTGAGAACTCTGATTCTGTGTGTGTGTGTGAACTCCGCGGCTAGTGTACGCGTCTTTGCCGCGGAAGACTCGGGTCCAATTCCCGGCGCGAGCTCATGTAGTTCGGATTCCACGTTAATCAGTAGGTCTACATTTCATATATCCTCGCTGCTGAAAGAGACGGTAAAGTCAAAATCAACTCAACAATATATATGTGTGTGTGCTTATGTGAATTTCCTCGTGGCTGTATGGTTAACACATACGCCTTGATCGCGGGAGACTCTGGTTCGATTTACGGTGGAAGCTCATGAAGTTGTTACCGGTATCCCACTTTAAACTGTAGATCCATGCCTCATATAACCATAGATATAATATATATGCCTTTGATACACTTATTTTCCGACTTGGAAGCCATCGAAAATTTCCGGACACAGAGTCCCGTAGACCGAAAATGAGAAACATGGGTACAGAGTAAAATAGCCATAGAAATTTAAGCTTTTTTAGGCTAACTTAATCCTTACATATAATGCAATAGCTTGGCCAAGTTATAATGAAGGAAATGCCATCATTGCAACACTCTGAGAATAGAAAATGTTCGTCAGGTATTACAATCCCCCCCTCTCCTGCAGAATGAAAACCCTGACTAAAACTCAATATATATATATATATATAAAACTATTTTGTGTAATGTAACAAACAGTGGCGGATAGTATTCATGTTTCCTTGCAGAGGTCCTTACGAAGGTTCGCTTCCATCTTCCTCTCCCCAAGAACTAAGATAAATTAAAAAATTGCTATTACTTGTTAATCTTGTACAAAGGACGCAATTAAAGTCCCAGTGTAACACCCCTTCACATTTAGATTTTTCCCCTGGAAGAAAACCAGTTATTATTGTTTCTCGATTTCTCAGTCTCACCTACATAAACATACGAATAGAATTACAGGATAGGACATGTTTAGAGTGCTTGCACGTGACATCTAACTATATTTCTCATCAAATGTGTCACAGATGTAAATTTCCGTTTGTACTGCCTCTATTTTCTGGTACATATGTTTCATTTATGTTATGTTGCTAAAATTCGTTAGGAAACAAGTACAGACTGCGCCTGTGTGCCTGACAAAACGTAAATGTACTGGATAATTATTTCTTCACTTTCTTCCAAAAAAAAAAGTTACCCATCTCATGTCGGCTAACCAAAGGAGGTAGCGGACCAAAGATAGCCGTTGTTTACCTAGGGTCGTTACACAGCAGGGGTTTCATTCAGTCAGAGGGAAAAGAAAAAATAATTTAAGGTTTCTACATTTGTTTTGAACTGCAATATACTTCTTCCTTTTATTTTAAGAACCATTTCCTTCTCATTTGTCTGCATCAGAAAAAAATGCAAAAAAATCACTAGAATGTGCCTATTTACCCAAGTACGTACTAGATCACTAGTTCAATAGTAAAATCACTAAATCTAGTACGAAATCATAAATGTGGCATCCCTGGGTTGGAGCGAAAGTAATGGTTGGAGTAAAAACTAGTCCGTATTTGTACTGCGTTCCGTTGTTGAATTCACAGAAATGTTCAAAAATAAATTCAAGAAGTAAAACACGATCCTACAAAAGACTGTTTACTTGCTTACTGGTTTTAGTATTGTGAACTGAAACTCAAGTGCGCAGTCATGCTGAATACTTCTGTCCCTTTCTACTTTACAACTTGAGGTGGGATGAGTCGGAGTCGGAAGTGGTATGTATTGTTTATACTACTTACAACGTTACCCCCCACATAAAATATATATTCACCCTTTCTCCCTTCCCTTTTTCGAATACAATGAACCGACTCTTTTGCTGAAGAAAGATGCTAAAAGAAAATTGAAACATCTGTGTCTAAACTTTCTTTGAAGCGCAGTCTTTTGTATTTGTAAGGTTTTGCGAGTGTTTTCGAGATAGCCAAATCTTTTACCATGGACTCCTGCTGCGAACTGACCGTGAGTAAACACCCGATCTCGCTGTGCTCAATTTCTCTCGCACACGTGAAATGGGTTTGTTGTTTTCAAAACAAATAGGAAGTTACCTTGTGCTTTTGCATTTCTGCACGCACACAGGTACCATTGTTGTTTTAATGATCAGAAGAAATATCAAAACCATTGGATATATATGATACGAAACAGCTAACAGAGGGAGGTAAAGATAAAACTAGGCCTATATCAAGTTTTCCGCGTGGGACCATTATGGAGAATAAATATTTGATAAAGTCACGTAGATGCGCTTAAACCTATTCCATCTGTCCTTATAATTTTTCTGGTCTCATCAATTTCTCAGGAGAATACGTACAACATATGTCCAAATTCCATATATACTCTTTCTAAACTAATGAGTAAACTCATTAAGAACACCAACTGATATCAATAAACAGGAAAGAAAACAATACTTTATACTTCTATCATTTGGTACACATCTCTATGAAGCACAGCTTGTTTCTTTTCGAAATAGCTCCTTCGTGTCACAGCTGTGGCTAGTTTTGTTTTGTGTTAGGATGAAAGAGAGAAATGCAACATTTGTTTCGCGGTGAAGTTATATATATTATTAAGATGAGCGGTGATAAGCGAGGTTTAACAAAGAGTGCCTTTCGGATGCACAGTTTAACGGGTAGTTGCAGTCCGTGTTGAGAATCGAACCAAAGCTATGTAAGACTTGTTAATATTGAGCTCTTTTGTGGTAAAAGTGAACTTCAGAAACACAAAAGACTTGAAACATCAAGCTAATGTAAAGCAATTGAAAAATAGCCTACCTATCGCTGCATCTTTTCTGTGGCTAGGAACATGCAGTGTGTAGCAACAAGAATCGTGTTAAGGACTTTTTTTTTCGAACATAACATTCCCTTCAACACCATAAAAGACAACTTAATGTTTGTTAAAAGAAAGTGCACATAATATTTTTAAATTTTGTTTGTGATTCTATCATGCATAATTATAAATAATGCCTTTCATGCTACGAGAATGAGTTCAACTATACGTCATGGCCCCTCTAAAGCGGGGCCGCGGGGGCTCAGTGGTAGATCGTTCACCTCTGGTGCTTGGGGACCGTGGTTCGATCCCAGCTCGCACCAAGTGAACTTTGTGGTTGACAAACAGCGTGTGCGTGGGTTTCCTCGGGGTTCTTCCGTTCCTCCCACTTTCTTCATTCCACGATTTCACTAATTTCTCATCATCACCCCTCTCCTTTAGCCTAACCGGCATAAGCGTGGGACGTAAAACTCAAAGATTTCACTTCATTTTTTCCCTCGAAAGCGATATCTTTCAAAATTATTTATTGTTAGATGTTGTAAATTTACGGTATCTATTTTAGTGGACGGGATATTTTGCATCTAATCGGATAATTTCATGGCTTCTAACAGGAATTCGCAGTTACGAAATTTGCATCACTGTCTTTTGAAAGGATCCCTAGAAAAAATACTACTAGAAAATAACTGAAAACACAAAATGGATTTGATAGCCAAATTCACGTCATCTTGGTGCGTCATCATTTTTCTTTAAATATTTGTATTTAGTGTTAGATTAGAGTTTAGTGTCCCTTTCAGCATCAAGGCTATATAAGACGTGAACTTACAAATTAACGTGGGTTCAGAACCACAGGAGTTCCCATCGGAAATCGAACCTAGGTTTCCCGCACCAAAGACGCGTACGCTAATCATATGGACAAGGGTGTTCGATATTTAGTAATGTGTACATAAAGTTGTGAAATTGCGCTTGTATAATGGAATGCAATTCCTTCTACTGACATAAACCTTCACAATACTTAGCTGGACAAAGTATCTTTAAAAAGAAAATGTCACTCTTTATGTTTCAGTTCCTGGTTCGACTGAAGGATGGAACAAATTGCAATGAGCGTTTTTGGATCCTACTTTGTGTAGTTGATTCATCATAAACTTGGTATTTGATACGGATATGAACTTAAAACGTACAAATATAAATTTAAGTCATTCAAATACCTTTAAACAAAAATTGAATATATATATGAAAGAGTCATGTTATTTCTTTAATACAAGTACATGAATACAGTTAGCTCCTCTTAATGAAAATAAGTGGTGGTTGGTCTTTAAAACTAATGTGGAAAGATTAGTAAAGAATCTGGCATAATTTAGAAAAATATATGGTAATTCAGGCCCGTGTTTGGCATCATCGATTGTCTCAAGAGTGGCAACCCTGACTTAAAGGTTTCTCTTCGAGAATAATGGATTATCTGGGATATATCAGATATACAACTCGAGTTGGAGCAGTATTCTCTATAACAAACTTTGAAGCAGGCAGCATATCTGTTGAAATAAGTTATTTCTGAGTATATGAGTGGAATTCAGAACTATTTTGAGTCAGTTCGACTTGTTTCTAGTTAAGGCAAGGTAAATCAATCCCCGGATAGAGAAATTGATTACTCTTATGTTATTTCTTAGTAGGGAACATCTAACATTTTCACGGGAGACAGTGTCTTTTTATGAATATTGACATTTCCACGTATATTTAAGATTGCTAGCAATACCTGGTTTCCATAGTAACGGAGCAAGTCGTAGGGATTTTAGAGTGAGAGCCTTATTTGAATTGTGAGCAAGAAGGATGCTTGTTTACGAGGTTCAAAGACTGTTTTTAAACCACAGTCTGACTGTATTCAACTGAGTGTGAACTTATAGAATACTGGACTAGTTCTCGATGCGAACCTAACCTCAAACGAAGATGCTGCTGAAGGCGCTTTACTTCTCTGGTGAGAGGAATTTTCTTATATTCAACCAAGTCAATCCTATAAGTAACAGAATTAGCCTTTTTGATGGAGAGTCTGTTTATAGACCATTCCATGTTTAGGACTTTAGGCCAGACAGCTTTCTGATTATTGAAATTGTCTTTTAGATGTGAGGGAGTATGATGTAAGAAAACACATGTTCTGCTCTCTCATGATAGAAGCACAGCTTAGCTGCGTTAAAGAAAATCGATTTGAAGTTATAGTTTCATGAAGGCTTAAGTAGGCGACTTCTTCTCCGGACTGAAAAGTTGGTCTTTTATTTCATGGCAGTTAAAGGAAATTCTTCTCAAATCAGAGCACCATTCTTAAGCACCAAAATATCCTGTATGGACTGTGGAAATGCTTTATTTATCAAAGTTTCCTTAAACATGTGGTATGTACTACTCTGTGCTTGTTAATTACCCTAGACAAACTTACCAGGCAGTTCAAATTTTTACAGTTAAAGAAAAGATTACAAGACTAATAGTTATTTACTATATGTTATTTTAAATGCGACACTAGTAGCAATAGAAGCCACGAACTCATTTTCTTTTCTTTTCTTTCTTTCTTTTTATAATCGCACACACAAGAACACATTTACACCAAAACGATAATGTTCGACAATGTTCCTGGGTTCATTGCGTGTTTCTATCTCTTGGTAGATGAATGTTTGTCCAGAATCACTATTGGAAATCGGGTTGCAGACCGCGAAATGCATGTTTAACCCTTTGAGACCGAGTGTTAACATTTGCGTACATCATATTTGCGAGCACAAAATACTACTTAGTAAATAACCAGTGGATAGTCTTTGTTACTACTTAGTTTATTATCTAAACAAATTAGATGGAGCACTATGGCTCAGTACTAGAGCGCTTACCTCTGGTGCGTGGGGCTGTGGTTCGATTCCCGGCAAAGTAGTTTTGTAGTGGACAACATCGTGCTCGTGGGTTTTCTCGGGGTACTCCCGTTTCCTCCCACAATTTCATTCCAACAATTCTTCCATCATCATTCACTTACTTTCTCATTATCTCCCTTAGACTAACAGACATAATCCTGGGACGTTAAACTCAAAGATTTCATTTCATTTTTTTAAAAAAAACAATTAAATCATAATTAAATTGAAGGCTTATTCTTTTAGTATGGGAAACATATTGACACCCATGGCCGTAATCAGGCTTGAAGATTAGGTCGGACAGACATCATTTAGGGTCAGGCTCTTAAGTATTCTTTTAATAAACAATGCTGAACAAACTAGACAATCGTGTTTTAGGATTGTAGAAAACGACCGTGAATTATGTTCAAACACAATTATTATTATATTTATTTCTCTTACTATTGGATCTTTATACCCTACATTACAGTGTTAAACAAAAGAGAATAATTGTTTGTATAATAGTATTCAAGAGTTTTCTCATCATGATTAGTTTTGTAAACAATTCAATTACACTTATTTGGTGTTTATTTCTAAATAATAAGTCCTAATACAATTTCATAAAGTTGTAATTCTTCTTTAGTTTGTATCACTTTACACAATGACAAATCCAAAAGGTGTTGTATCGGTGCAGTACCAGTTTTTCACGTTTTTCAAAATGTTCCAAAACCCAAAGAATAATCTTTAATTTCTGATATTTTAGTCGTCACAAATTACAATTTTATAATGTAGTCAATGTTTATAATTACTGGGCAGTTGGGCGTTTAAACTAATGACATCATAATAAAGTCAAAACCATAATTTTGAGTTGAATTGATTCTGAGTTTAACGTCCCGTTCAGCAGCGAGGCTATGTGAGACGTGGACCTACTGATTAACGTGGAATCCGAACCACATGGACTCCCACCGGGAATCAAGCCCAGGTTTCCCACGCCAAAGGCAAGTATGCTAACCGTTAGCCACGAAGGAGCTCCACCATAATTTTAGTGGGCGATAAGAAATATCTCGCCAGTGCTTTTACAATAAATAAAATTTTATAAGTATTAAAGAATAGTGGTAAGAGATTTTATAATAGCTCTTTTATTTATGAGATATGAGTATTTAAAAAAAAAACAACTAAAGAATAGGTTGGCGGAACCACAAAAGACTCGTAAAATAAACTTTCTTATAAATACATACGCACCTTACTCACCTTTTATAATTGCTATGCTTACGTTCTCCATAAAAACAGAAATTCTCTTTTAGTGATACTTTACACAAGATCATGAAGTGGGTTCAAATTTAATTAAAGGCAAAATACAATACAATAATCCACAAATATTGCCTCAAGTGAGTTTAAAGATTTCTAAACACTAGTGCGAAACCGGGCTCTGCCGTTGCGATCGATTTACAGGTCTTGAGACGAAAGTAAGAAGGGACTTAGTCACACAGTAAGTAAAAACAATTACTATGCCTGTAACTTTCCCCCAAATGGGTGTATCTTAAAACTAACCTCACCATTATTTTTCTAATTAAATTCTAGCCCGAAATTATGTATCATATTACCCTATTCCCATTTTGAAAACTTGACCTTAATTCAAAATGGCGAATTTCAAGATGGCTGCCATCAAGGTCATATCTACCATACGACTTCCCCCCAGGACTTAAATGTATCCACATGGTTTTCCTTCACTTTTCTTCATTAACGCTCCGTTTACAAAGGGTAGTAAGGGACTTCTGTAGTAATCTCTAATAACCACATCACAACTCTTAAAAGTTAATTTAAAAAAATAGAAAACATGCACCATGGCAAAAATTTGTCTTCACAAGTAATGATGCATACATGCCTTCTATCAGCAAAAAAAAAGTTTCATTGAAATTGGAGCCGGACATTTGAGCGATGTCCCTTGTGGGATGTGATTGAACGTGACGTCAGAACACATCGCCCCCCTTCCCGGAATTTACGGGAATTAGGTGACCTGAGTGAGCACGTGTGGTGCCAGCTCTCTCCAGCGACCTATCAAGGATCATTGCGTGTATGCCAAGACGTGTCGCCGTTTTTATCCATGCCAAAAGTCGACATACTGACAATTAGGTAGGTAGTCATGATGGTCTGGCTGATGTGTGCGTATATTTTAACTCATATATTTTGTCTCGACTCGAATTTCGAGACGTCTCGACTCGAATTCGAGTCGAGTCGAGACAGAGACTGTCGAGTCGAGACACGAGTCGAGACAGAAACATATTATCAGTCGAGACACGAGTCGAGACAACATTTTCTCGAGACGAGTCGAGACAGGCTTAAATCTCGACTCGACTCGACTCGAATGCATCCCTAAAAATGTCCAATAAGAAATGGGGGTCCCACTTTAAAATTTTAAAGTTACCCCTACCGCCAAAGGGAATGGGGATAGCGGATTTTGTTTGGTATAATTGAACTATACATATAAAGCAGAAACATATATTCTAATTTTGGGCGTGTGTTTTCAATTTGATATTAACTTAGAAATCTATTTGAACTTTGGTAGTGCTAGCATTTGCATAGCGTCATCTTCGTATACAAACAGATGATGAATAAAAGTGACAGAGGTTTGAAAGCTGACAGTTTATCTGATTTTGTTTTTATAACCAATTCAAATGTTAAAAATGTAACGTTGTATTTAGAAAAAATAAAATATCCTTATATTGAAAGAAAACCGGCCTGGGAACCGAACCGTCAATCATTACTGTAATTTCAAGCGCCTCGCTAAACCCACTTATTTTCTTCTTAATTTACGTCGCGAAAGGCGGCCCCGAAGTTCACTTACCAAAGTCTACTTTCCCCTTATCAGTACTTTCTGTATATTTTCTATTCGGTTATACACGTTTTACAGTAACCTTGAATGATAGGGACACAAACACAGACACGTCGAGAACATTTAAAATTCCAAAAGTTCTCCCACCGGGAATCAAATCCGGTACCCTGTACACCACAGACACACATGCTAGCCACTAGACCACACAGCCAAGTTATAAAGCCAGCGCGTTTTAATAATTCTACTGGAAATGCACGAGATATGCACTTGTAATACATTGAGTGATTTATTCGAGAGAGGCAAAGCACTTTACTTTGAATTCATTTCTTGGTTTCGTTTCTACTGTGTTTATTCTTTGTATTTTTCGTACACTACTTGAAAAAGCAAATACATTTTTCGCTACGGTGTCCAGAAATACTATTTTAACTGATCATAAAACAGAAATCTATCGGTGAAATAATATGGGGTAATGTGTGCTATTCTAGTTTCATACCGAGTTCCTTCGTAGCTAAGCGGTTAGCATACGCACCTTTGACGTAAGAGACCCGGTTAGATTCCCGGTGTGAGCTCATGTGGTTCGGATTTCACGCTTATCAGTAGGTAAACGTCTCATATAGCCTCGATGCTGAAAGGGATGTTAAAATCAACTCAACATTATTTTATACCATCAATTGAAGCAAAAGGTAGACGATACTATCCTGTTAAAAACATGCATTTATTTCTTTGGCACATATTACAAAGCATCGGACTATTTGCGACACTTCAAGAAAAAGATGCTTTATGAATATTAAGTCGCTTCAAGGGTTCAAATCGCTTTGTAAAAATCCAGATTATGAATTGCAATAACTTTTTACGTTGTAATTAAAATTACATCATATGTTGTTTTCTATCTCTCTTACATACTTTCTCTCTCTCTCTCTTTCTTTCTCTATATATACACACCTGTATATTACAATAGGTATCAGAACATGAATAATTTTCATTTTGGACGTGTGATTTAAGGTTGGTATTCAAATCAGAAAGTTGTTCCCATTATAACAATGTTAACGTTCCTCATTTTAGCGTCTTCGTATATAAATGATGACAGGGTGAACAAATGTAACAGGCTTTGAAACGTGATAGTTCATCTGATTTTTTTTTTTTCAAGCACTTCAAAGCAGAACTTTATATTTAAAGAAATGTTTCCTTATGTTGAAAAAATCAAAACTGCCGGAAGGCAGATTCGAACTGCCGCCCTCCGATGCTAGACTTTCAAGAACATTACTAAACACGCTTGACCACCGAGACAATTCATGAAAGAATATGCTGTAATAATGCTCATATATCGCTCCAAGCGCACGTTCACACCTGAAGTTTTAAATAGTCATTTTCTCCCTATATCAGTAATTTCAACTGAAGATATTGACTGATTTTGCATATTGGAACTGTGTATGAAGTGTGAATTGCATATTAAACGCAGAAATACGTAGTTGACTCTTCAGTTCATGTTTCTGTTCAATAGCTTCACATGTTAGTGAGTGTTTCCTAATACCTGTGTCATTTTCCCTCTTTTTTCCCACGGGATATTCTTCGTGTAATTATTTGACACACTAAGGTTTCATAAGATTAAAGGTTTTTTGCTTATAATTTTCTTAGTTTGCTTTATTTTTTCTCTAAAATAATAAATAATTATGCATTATTACACTGCTTTGTTAAGGAAAGCACAAAGAAGCGATAATATAGTCAGAAAAGCGAGTTATTAATGAAAATGTGGAAGTTACAGTATATGCGAACTTTTTTTAGCGGATGAGGATACAAGACTTGTATATAATCATATGCATTCCCGATTTAATTAATTTGGTGTCACACCACAGCAAATTTCATCCACAAAATATCACCAAACAGAAATAACACTTTTCGGAACTTAGGTACCCATACTTTAGAAAATATCTGAATATAGATTTCTTTCTCATGAATAAACTGTAAAATACACTAATTCTGAAACGCGATATATATATATATATATATAATTACATTATACGCAGTTGGCAATAACAGAATTGATAGTGCCCACTTCCACAGTAGCAATTGAATGGCGAAGCCATCCTCTTCAAGCAACGTTGTAGGTGCGTAATGCACAACTTTCCACCAGAGGCGCTAATAAAAAAAAATTACATCTTTATTCCTGGTTGCATACTCCTCAGGCAATACATTCCAAGATATATATATATATATTTTTTTTTTAATTTTTATAAAGTGTGGATAAAATTTCTTCACGTAACACACACCGTCCACTCCGCGATAAAAAGTTGGTACAATTTTTTATAACAAATTTTGCAATCTGTGATTACCCTTATACGATGTACTATTTATCTACTGTCTGACATCACACGAATCTTTATTTATTTAACAATCACCAGATACAGCTCAGAGACCAGTTTATACTGGATACCTAACAACAGCAATAACGATGGAAAGGATTTGGGAAGGTATCGGCCAGGGCCTGTTTAGCAGGTACAACCCCAGCATTTGCCTGGTAGAACTGAAGAAAACCCTAGTCAGGATGTTCGGCAGCGGTAATCGAACCCACGTCCTCCCAAAAGCTAAGCCAGCGCTCTACCACTTCAGCTTCTTCTTGTCAATATTTTCCGGTGTTTTTTTTTTTTTCGGTTTCCTCTCACACATAAGGTCTATAACACTTCACATGGTAATATATATATATATATATTACTTAGATCCACATTTTCTAACAGATTGTCTTCACACTTCCGGAAAGAACAGAGTAAGCTCGTAAGCTCTCTCGCCCACTTTCACTTCCATCTGTGCACTCCAAGGGGAGGCAGCAAAAAAAAAAAAAAAAAAAAAATTGTCTTAAGACTTTTTGGGACAGCTTATGTCGTACTATAATCGAATATCCCATTCTTTGCACCTTTGTTATTTAAAAAAATATCCGATCCCTGCGTATAATGTACACAGATGTTTAACGTACTTATTAGTGTTGTGTAGCCGCTGTACGGTAAATAACAGTGTTGCGAGCTTAGGTTTTTCTTAATTTTTTCCACAATAATATAAAAAATTCGGATGTTTTAGTCTGCCTATTGAGCAGATTGGACTTGGTTGATATAAACGTTATTGTTTTGGAACATACAATCCTTCAGCTTTCCAACGGTGTATGATTCATTGCGCTACGCTAATTAGGAGCTGCACAAGAGCTGTGCAAATCAGGGTCTGCAATTTGTCTCAAGTTACTAGCGGGCGCCATGATTGGCGGCCATATAGAAAAAAAAATCTCACATAATGATGATGATGTGACCAAGCCAAATCTTGTCCTTTAAGGCCTACCGCTCACTGGCAACATTTTGTCGGACAACTATCTTGTTGCTCTGGCTAAATGCATTGAGTCTTATGGGAGTCCGCTCACTGAGGCGACGGCGACAGAAAAGTTGCCGAGGTGTCGCCAAGCAGGGCAACCAGCTCGGCGACGGAACAGTTGGGCAACATTTAAAAATGCATTGAGTCTTATGGAAGTCCGCTCACTGCGGCGACGGCGACAGAAAAGTTGCCGAGGTACTTCCAAGTAGAGGGCTAAAAAATAAATGTTTTTTACAGGTTTTTCCACATAACAGTTCGTGTAGCGTATGAAAAGAAGTATTTGGAATGGAAGCTAATAAATGTATGTCTTTAATTAGTGATGAAGACAATGATAAATTGAGGAAATAGAGAAACACCCAGCATTATATAAAGAAAGTTTGCAAGAATATTCAGATATAAATTTAAAGAAATTGTGGGAGGAAGTGTGTTTCGCTATTGATGAAACTAGAATGAGCTTTCCAGTCAAGAAAAAATAATACAGGCATTTACACGGGAGTCTATTACATTTTGAAACGAAAATGAAATGAAACCTTGGAGTTTTATGTTCCACGCTTATGCTGGGTAGGATAAAGGAGATGGTGATGATAAGAATGAATGAAATGGTAGGATGAATAAAGTGGAGGAAATGGAAAAACCCATGCACACGATGTTTGTCCACCACAAACTCCACTTGGCATGAGCTGCGATCGAACCAGGGACCCTGTGCACCAGAGGTGAACGCTTTACCACAGAACCATATTAGATTTTGAATCTGATATCGTAGTACCGTATCTGAATGGACCGTGTCGTTACGTGGTCCGATTATTATTAACGATTATTCTACAGGTAAATCAATCTAATACATATATAGTACATGCTTACCTTAATGTCACTATTAGCCTTTCTTCAGGTGGTACACCTAGTCTGAAGTTTGTGTTTATCTTTGTTACTGCTGGTGCTACTAGATACAACAGTTCCGCAAAGGTAATCACATTCATTCTACAGTAGCTAAATAACTTCGAGGGATAATTGCGTAAACCACTATATAGCATGTAAAATTTTCCCTTGAGCAATCTCTCACTGTATATAGGATGTACCCAGTATTTTTTTCTACTTTTCTTCCTTCTTAAATTCAGCATTAGTGCAAAAAAAAAAAAAAAAAAAAAAGCATATTATTCGAAGTACATCGTACTGTGTCCAATTCCGTCAAATTGTGATATCAAATACCCGGCAACTTTTCTGCCGTCTCCAATGAGCGAGGGTGTGGCAACAAAAATGTTTTGTCGCCGTGAAGTTGCTGACTGTAGGCGACAGCGACAAGATAGTTGCGCAACTGTTTTGTCGCCAGTGAGCGGTAGGCCTAACATCCAGAACACATTCCAGAAGTCAAATTCTCTATACGCAAACCTTCCAACAGAACCTATGTCTGGCCCCTAGACTAGATGGTCTTTAACCGAGACAGCATCCCTAGTCCGGAAGTTTACTTCTCTTTCATCGAAGAAACTATTTCATTTATTTTGATGATTCTTGCTTAAATTTCGATACGCCTCTTCTCTTATTGTTTTTAGGACTTAATTATTATCTGCGTTCTTGATGTTTAGCTCTGCAATTTAGAATTGATTTTCCAACACCGCTTTTTGGTGATAACCATTTAACAAACAAATATCGCTGAACTTCGTCACTATATTGTGATATTTAATGAAAACGTGAGAGCTGATAAAAATAGATCTCATGTATGTCACGTTGATAATATGTAGTGTCTTAGTACCTGTTGTAACATGTCTGCTGCCTTCTGAACTACCACGATCCATTTGTGTTGATTCACAGCTATGAAGATTGATGTGGTTCCCAACCTTTCTGAAATCCATGCTTACTCAGTTGAGGAACTGTCAAAACCAGTAGATTCGGTTTCGGAATCCGAAGATGTGCACCTACATTTACATTTCCTAAAATCCTTATATGCTGTCTTAGTCCGTACATCAATTTATCTCTCTCTCTCTTTCCATTTTTAATTTTACATTTATTTTCCTCTAACATATAAAGCGCCTGTATAAATGCATCTGATGTCTCTAAAGCCTAGGTGTTGAATGAAGTACGGTATTAGACCCGCTAATCATTGAAATTATTTGTTCTATTAAAATGTGTGCATGCGTATCTACCATCGCCAAAATAGTGTACACATAGGATTAAGCCTATTCTTTCTTTTCTTTTCTTTTCTTTTTTCTTTTTTTCTTTTTTTTTTTTTGATTCTCATTTTTGTTTGTTTGTTTTTTCAATTTATATGTACGGTAGAAAAAATCTACACTGTCTTTCGCACTGTTGAAGTATTTTATTATTATTTCGCTTTTACAGTTCTCGTAAGATGAAGAGGCGTCGGAACCGGGGGGCAAGGGGGCAGCTGTCCCCCCTGAAATTTTCATGGAGGGCAAGATACTCGTTTTGCCCCTCCACTTTCAGACCGTAAAATCATCACATAAAAGTGATTATATGAACTAAATTTTGTTTCTTTATGGCAATGTGAAAAAATTCTCTATTCGAGAGTCATCTTTCTCTTTGAGAAACGAGAAGGGCTCTTTTTCTCAACCCATATTAGACAGAGGAAAAAGACTTGAAAATTCTCTTTCTTTCATTGGTGTACATTCTCAAACAACTAAATTTTTTAAGAATTGTTTAAGGCTGATGCTACCTCTTTGTCAAGTCGAGTTTTCCCCTATCTAATAACATTGGAACTTTTTTCGATTTTTTCTCAGTAAGCAATGAACAATCCTACAAAACTTTGCATGGAGTCAGGTCAATAATAAAGGATTCCTTATATGAGCTTATAATTTTACTAAAAGCCTCCAATTAAGTTATTCATTCCCCCCTTTTTTATCATGTGAAGATTCGCAACAACGCATTGACGACACTCGGTTCTCTCTTCTAGCAAGTTGCGGAGGGTTACTTTGAGGTTGAACATTGTCCACAGCTGCGAAGGGACCCTTTCAAGAATGACATATTTATGGCATTTCAGTGAGGAGGCGTTGGAGTACGTTTTCTTTGCTGAAAGCAGAAAAAAAAGAAATAAAAACAATGAAAAAAAATCCATTCTTCTTTTACATTAGCTTTTTCCCCGTTCATGGATAGACAGTTGTAAGCAATTAGAAGCGAACTGTCTCTATTGAATAAAGATACTTTTAGAGTATACGAAAGCGAATATCACTTTATTATTATTATTATTATTATTATTATTATTATTATTATTATTATTATTATTATTATTATAACTTTTTTGAATAAAGTGGCATACAAAACATATAAAAATAATACAAAGGCTATAATATGCTTGGCTTTGAAAAATGTGCAGAATTTGTGAAGTTCCCACATGAAAGTCGGAAAAATACATAAACCTTCCATTATTTCCATTTCCTCCCTTTTCTCTGTAACATTAAAACTGGAAACCCCTTTGCCATTTTCGTCTTCAGCACCCTTATCCAATAATGTCTGCTTATGTCTCCGTTACACAATACCTACTAAAGTTTGGAGAATAGTGTAATTTTTAGATTCACCCTTTTCTCCGCGACAATTCAAAACAAAAACTAATCTCGCTTTTTCAGTGCTATTTTCGTGTTTAGCACTCTAAAATTGTCCAAAAATGGTTATTCATAACTCCATTAGAAAATCTATATTGAACAACGGTATTTACTAAAGCGTTTCTAGGAGCAGATTTTTATGTATAATCACTATATCTGTATCCGGTAACTGTTCTTTGTCTTTTCTTTCCACCTGAAACAAATTTCAAATGCATTATCATCATATTTCATGCATAATATAAATTACTGCATATGTATAAATAACTGCCTTTGCAGTTATAGTCACAACTTCGTATACTATTTTAAAAGCAAAAAAAAAAAAAAAAAGTTCCGCACTTTTATACTAATTAAACTCCAAGAAACTTAATGGAAACTATCACAGATTTTATATTACAGAAATAAAACTTAATTTGCCCACATCTCTAAGTACGTTGGGTAAGGTTACCATACATTAGCATTTTTACAGACATGTCCGCATTTTGAGAGTTAAAATTTCCATCCACATACATTTCCTGATCAAATTGTTTCGTTGTCTTGAACATGGCTAAATCTAGTCACACCGGGACTCTACTTCTTACTATTGTATTTAGTATAAGCTTTCCGCATATTACCCAGGTAAGGAGGGCAGTACACGTAGAAGTATGCTCATATTTTGACATTTCAGAATATGGTAACCCTAAAATTGGCCATTTGCCCAACTTGATCTTAGTTTTGTAGAAGTTTCATTTTCTCATTGATCAAGACATGCATTACATGCTACCGTGTAAATTGATTATCTATCTATCTTGGAATTCGGCCGCATTGAAGCAGTCTCATTTTCGGGTGTTCCTTACCTTTGGGCTCCTATTTACGTTTATATTGGGCACACAATATAATATTTTCTTCATCTCTTAAAAACCTTGTACGAGAAGAACATCTATTACTGTTGTTTTCAAAGGTCAATAAATCAAAGGTAGAAAGAGGGAAAAGCTGCTCATTAAAACTAATTCTCCCAAAAATACGAGAGACGCTAGTAGTGTTCCTTGGTTTCTATGTCAACTGTAAGTGATTTTTGAACATAACGTTACCAATATTATACGACATTGCAAATAATTTTGTATTCCAGTTGAAATGGATTTATTGAGCTTTAGATAACCTATTATTTCCTTATTGGAAGACAATTCCGTCTGGAAAACTCAGGAAATTTATAACAAATAAGGGCCAGTTCATATTGCAAAACGAAATAAAAAAAATTAACAGCATAGCTCCTTGTTGGTTATCTATCAAAAGTTTAAATGTTTCCCAGTAGGGATCGCTGCTTTACGTACTTTGCTACTTAGATGGTGTTTCGAATTTTCCTTGAACCAGAGATCTTATTTGCATGTAGCGTTATACGCGGAAGAAATGAAACTTTGAAAAAAGGATGTACCATAGATGTTATTTCTGGGTAATAGCATGTTATATACTTGCCACGTTCAAATCATCCCCAACGGGCTTCCTTGTACTTAAGCAGAAAGTTTACCCTAACTGTATTCATAAATAACACTCGAAACAAGCTATAAACGGCAGTAGCTAGGGATGCGCACGAGTCGAGACATGTCTCGAATCTCGACTCGAATTCGAGTGGAGACACACTTTGTAAAATTCGAGACGAGTCGAGACAAACTTATTTCTCGACTCGAATTTTCGATTCGAGACACTAGTCGAGTCGAGACTGCTCGTAAAAATCTCGACTCGATTCTAATGTCTCGAAAATCTTTCTATAATTTGTAATATTATTTTGAAGAAAGTATTCACCCAGAAACAGTTTTGAAACCAATTTCTGGGAGCATCCATGTGTCTAGTGGAGCTCGAGCAAGGCACCACAACGGCCCAGGCGTCACACTGTTTGCAGATTACGTTCACCCCTTCATGACGACCATGTTTCCCAACGGTAGTGGCATTTTTCGACAAGATAATGCATCATGCCACAAGGCCGGGAGTGGAATAGAGTGGTTCGAAGATCACAGGGGCGAGTTCCAAGTGATGTGCTAACCGCCCAACTCGACGGATCTGAACCCAATCGAACACATCTGGGATGTGATTGAACGTGACGTCAGAGCGCATCGCCCCTTCCCCGGAATTTACGGGAATCAGGTGACCTGTGTGCATATGTGGTACCAACTCTCTCCAGCGATCTACCAAGGATCATTGCGTCTATACCAAGACGTGTCGCCGTTGTTATCCGTGCCAAAGGTGGACATACTAACAATTAGGTAGATAGTCATAATGTTCTCGCTGATGTGTGTGTATATTTTAACTTGTATAGTTTTTGTCTCGACTCGAATTTCATTAATGTAGTAGCTTGATGAAACAGTATTCCATCACATATTTGTATACTCATGCGAAAATGTTTTAGTTGAATAAGTATGACATTGACAAACGGGTGTACTTCAATAAAAAAGTAAGGCCTGTATTTTAAAATGAAGCATCAAAAGATAATGTATAAAATTAAAATTATTCTGTTAATAATATATGTTGTACTATTTGTATTTGTATTGCCATATATGAAATTTCACTTCCACCGTTTGGAAATAAATATTTCATGTGTAGAATGCGTAAGTTTCAAGGTTATTATTATCAGGTTACACTATATCCTGTAACCAAGAAATAAATCCCTATTCATATTTTGAAAAGTTATAATAATAGAAAATGATATTTGTATCTACATTAAAAGTACCTATTTCATTATGTATAGATGTCTTTCTTGTATAATAAAAGAATCCCTGATACTACAGTTCACTTTCTCCTACAAATACGCTCTGTAAGAAGGGTAATGTGTGGTCAGTTCCTCAATTTCCCAATTGATTCGCGATACTGAATCAATACCGAAAAATTTGTCATCACGAGGAATAGAATTCGACAGCATTCACGCTAAGAACAAATTTGTGTAACAAAAGAAGGTTTATTTCTAAAATTTCTTCGCATGTGGTAAAAAAAATGATTACTATTTAGCATAAAAATTCTATAATAGTATTCAAAGTTGTTAAAGCGATACATATTATAATTATAATTATTAGTCCAAAATGCTACCTTGACTGGTTTACCTGTTTCCGTGAGGTTTCAAAAGTGAAAGAGCGCTAGTGTATTCAATGTGAAAACCCAGCTGGTGTCGGCACGGAAACAATGAATTGATTTTAACGTCCCTTTCAGCAGCGAGGCTATATGAAACGAGACTACTGATTAACGTGGATTCCGAACCACATGAGCTCCCGCCGGGAACCGAATAAGGATCTCCCACGCTAAAGGCGGCAGGGAAACAAGCATTACCGGCAAGGGAGAACCGATGTGGTGACCTCACATTTTAACTAGGTTACTAGTGTCAAAGCCGCACCGAGATTCCCTGCTCCTTACAGGCTCTTGTTCGACGGATTCCCTATAATAATAATAATAATAATAATAATAATAATAATAATAATAATAATAATAATATTAATTATTATTATTATTATTATTATTATTATTATTATTATTATTATTATTATTATTATTATTATTATTATTATTATTATTATTATTTCACACAGGAGATTGATCTGGTATCACAGCCGTCTGTTAATTTATATTTGTATAACCAATCACTAAATCTAAGACTTTGAAATACACGAGATGCAAGAGACACCTTGCTAGGTTTGAAAGTAACCACAAAAACTTCCAATAAGACTGGACGAATATACTAAAAGCAATAGGTTCAGCAAAGAAAATAAAGAGCTCTCACTCTTCCTGAGTGCCATAAATCTGTCCTCGAAAAAGGCGACAGGGATAGAAACATTCATTCCGCAGATGCGTTATGGACAGAGTTTTAAAACCTGTTTTAAATGGCTAGCCCGAATTTCTCGCACGCTGCTAACACAAACAGGAAGAAAGAGAGATCGCACTGTTGCAAATCTTCACATGATAAAAAAGGGGGGAATGAATAACTTAATTGGAGGCTTTTAGTAAAATTATAAGCTCATATAAGGAATCCTTTATTATTGACCTGACTCCATGCAAAGTTTTGTAGGGATTTGTTCATTGCTTACTGAGAAAAATTCGAAAAAAGGGGGAAAACTCGACTTGACAAAGAGGTAGCAACAGCCTTAAGTAATCGTAAGTCTGCAATATGAAACGAGTCGTTGAGCGAGATTTTGAAGTTTTAAAAAAAGTTTAAATGCGTAACATGACATTTAAATATATTTTCTATAAATTTAAATTATTGTTACAAGCAATATGCAGAGTGCAGTAAGTTTTAAAGTGAGGAAAAATTTATCCCTTGTGAGCACTAAAAAATGACATTATTTATGATGATCTTGCTTGAAAAGGGGACAGGGCGGGGACACGTTCACAAACGTCAGCAAGGACGCTTCCGACAGGGATGTATGCGGGGTTGGGTCCTGGGGATCCGGACCTCCCCCGAAATCCCGACTGTTCTGTATATTGAACTAAGAGAAACAAGAGGGTGAGAATTAGAAATTGCCATTGCATACGTATATACAGTACAGACTAACATTTAATGATCAAATAGTGAACATAATTAACGAATCTCTTAAAATGTTAGGATTCACAATTAGAACGGGAAAGGAGTTTAACAATATTACCACACTAACAAAAATGTATTACTCTTATGTCCGATCAAAACTGGAATACGCAGCTGTGATCTGGAACCCATCACAACAACAATACCGAAACCAACTCGAAAAAGCCCAATTCAAATTTATCAAATACTTAGTATATGAGTACTAAATCTATCCATCTTACAAAAACTATCTTACATTAATAGACAACTTCTGTATCCCTACACTAGAACAAAGGCGAAATGTGGTAGCTTTGATTTTTTTCTTAAAATAGTAAAAAATGAGTTTAATTGTGCAGATCAGATATCGACAGTAAATTTTCATGTCCCGACACTTAAAACTCGTGTTGAAAACTCGGATCTGTTCTATTGAGAAAAAAAAAAAAAAAAAAACGTATTATTAAAGTCACCAATCTGGAGAATATGCCCTTCTTATAACAAATTATGTATCGAACACAAAGAAATTGATATCTGTAGTATGAACTATATTAAAAAAAATATCGTAAGTTAATTTTGTAATACACCAACACTATAATTGGGCTTCGCCTATTGTTCTTGTTGTTCACAAATAAATAAATAAAAGAATGTGTGTTTCAAATGATAAGCGGCATGACCTTGAGTTGGCTTCACGCGGCGTCCAATTGGCTTTGAGCGGTGTTGACAATTCGCGACAAGTAGTTCTGCACGCTGACTTCTCGCGCTACTGCGAATCTTGACAATACCAGAGGCGCTTATTAGAAATATTTTACTAGCAGATAAACTGCTCACCTTACGAAGTAGAGAAAAGAATTACGAACACATACGTGGAAACTACATCTTTTTATGACAACTGGTTGTCATGATACAGACTTTTAAAGGTTTCCATATAAAACAATTAGTAAAACGAGCTGAGTCCCACGTCTAATTTCCAGTGGATTTTTCTTCGATTTGGAACTGGAACTCAACTTTTATTACAGGAGGGGAACATTACTTGCAGGGGGAGGAAAGTTTTTCACACATTAAAAACAGAACAAATGACCTCTTTCAGAATATAAAAGCATTTTAACTCACCATACATACTATACACATATTATGTTTTCAGGATGCTACCTTATCAAAAGACGAATCTTGACAGTACTGAAGTTGAAAACCGGATTGTAAGAGATAAATGAATAAGCTATTCATAAGAAAACAAAATGCTGTTTATAGCAGTCTCTTTATCTGACTTTGTGTTTATGTAGGTTAAAATACTAAAGGGAAAAAAACTCGAAAAAATATACACTCAGATATTATTATGCAACAATATAGTAGTGAGTTCACAGTCCGCCCAATTAGGGAAATGAGAATATAAAGCATATGATTAATTTTAGTTGTTTCAATTAGGTATAGAAACCGTATTGATGATGTTTGATTATTTTTTTTAATTTTCATATTTCACTATAAACGTCGCTCATTTGCATTAACCGTTAAATAAGTTTATTAAACATATACCAGACGAACCTCATTTTGGAGCTGGAAATAGTTTGGAAAGACAGGGCCCCCTTTTCCCCCGTGGCTACATACCTTTACAATCTGATTCATATATATACGCCTAACATCATAAGAATAAGGCATGGGAAGTTCGTAATTTGTTTTGAAATTTACTTCAAGATAGACTCTTTCTTATTCGACAGAAGAAACGCACTATGTTTTCTGGTTCTTTTTTTCTTTCACGTTCCACTGTCTTATTATGTGCGACTTTTAACACCCTCTTTTCTCTTCTATAAGGGAACCAAACCATCAGGCGTCTGTATGGTGTCATAAATTATCGTAACCCAAAACAAACTCGAGCATATCGAGTTGCTTAGAAATCAGATGGATTGCTTTCGTGGCACCTACACCAAGCCCAAGCGTGTTACTTGTTATGAAAACGGTTAAGGAAATAAAGGGGCTAGTTGTGTAGGAACGTAACTTCTCTTCTAGCATAAAGAGAATTCATCGGTGTCTCGTTTGTTTTCTTTCGTGGTAGTTCGTTTGTTCTCCAAAATTATAGTTGACAATGTCTTTAAGCAAACCGAGTACAGCAGAAGTTTTTTCAAGTGCTACGAAGTCAAGCTCGAAGACTATTTTTTTGTGTTTACAGTTTTTGGAACCCATAACAATAAATTTACAAGACTCAAATTCAGACAATGACGAAATGTTAATTGACATAGATGATAGTGAAAGTAGTGTTGAAGACAAGTGTTTAGCATTTCTACTGAAAAAAGCTAACATGTAAGTAATTTAGTTGCTATATATACTTCTAGGATGCACAGTGAAAATTCTTGAGTTTCCTGGAATAGTACATTTACATTGTGAATAATGTTGCCAATGTATGTGTCATAATCTCAACTGGAGGAAGAGCGAGAAGGGAAAGGGGAGTCCGAAATCCGGCAGCACCGCGCGGAACATCATGCACTATTGGCAACGGCCCGTGATGCTTTACATCTGAAACACTCGTAGTTAAGGTAGTACACCAACCGCGTTGGTGTAAAAATACTGTTTGTTTTGGTGTTCCTTTTTCATGAATTTTGTTTTCTCCATGTTTGAGTGTCTTTTTTTATGCAAATATGGTATAATGTTTTGAAGCACAGAGTGTCATTTATCTAAAAATCAATTTTTTTCTTCATATTACCCCAGGGATAAATTTGGATCTGAGAAGGTAGGGAGCGGTAGATAGCGGCATGACGTCACGCCGTCCCATGCTTTCCTATCTTTACCCATTGTAATATTTTAGGAATTGGGGGACGCCGTACACATTTTTTGAAGGTGGGGAGACTGCGTCCTCCCGCGTTCCCCTCAAAAGATACACTAAAACAACATCATTTTTTAAAAACAAATGCGACAGCTCTTCTAAATTTTAAAACAGAGGTGAAACATTTTCTTTATGTTTAATTTCTTGGATTTAAAATCAAGATATAGGTATTTCTCTAAATAGTTTTCTGTTTGCTGTGAACTCAATGATTTGTGATTATAGAATATTGCAATCATTACTATTATTAGTTTATCAGCCCCACAAAGTCAATAATGAGCAGCCGTGCCGCAGTTGTAGCGTTACAGCTCCGCATTCTGGAGGTCCTGGGTTCGATCCCCGAGGCCAGCCATCGTGACAGGTTTTTTCACGGTTTTCCTCAGGTAAATGCTGGGATGGTACGTTCTTTAAGGGCCGTGACTTCCTCTTCTAATTAATTCTTCTTTTTCTTCATCTGTTCCCTTTTCCGGGTTGTGTGCTCGCCTAGAGACGTCATCCCTTACACACGTGAAGGGCTGATATAGCCAAATTTGCTGAAGGGCCCATAAAAATTCAAATCCTATCCCATCCACAAAGTCGATGGTCTAATTACAAGTTGGTGAACCTTTGCAACAATTTTTCAGCACACAATTATTATTTACAGAGTTGGAATTTTGGTTCACGTGATATTTGTTTTTGGATTCTTTTATCGTTGCTTTACCAGCACAGCAGATAGCAAAATGAACACTGCTTAAGTTCTCGAAAGAAGCACTCAGTTTACACATTAACGATCACTTGAATCCCCTAACTACTCTAATCACATAAGTTCGCTTAGGCCATGTAGGAGAGAGTGCTGAAACCTGTAAATTAGTCTGACATTGAAATAAAAGAGTTAACTTTGCGTTACTAAATCGATTGCTGTTTATGTAGGGACGCAAGGAAATGCATATATTACACATGTGTTTCTTACCTTATTTTTTACTTTATTCCTTACTTTATTTTTAGCCGAAGAAGAACCCTTCTTGACCCATGGTTAACATCATCAACAAAGAAAGTATCGGAAAATACAAGTCTTCTTGGTGTTTATGAAAAACTGCACCAACAACCAGTGCCAGCATTGGTACAGAAAGTTCACAACAAAATGCATCTCAGAATTCTCTGCAATGTGCCTGACTTGAAGTACAGGAATCCACGAGCACCTCCAAGCAGGAAATTGAGCAAAGCGTCAGGCAAATTGCGACAAATTCCTCCAATACTCCCACACAGGACTTGCCTAAAGAACTTGATGAAAGATCTTATGTAACCAATCGCGGGAAAAAGTTTGAAATTCCTGTTTTAGAAAATAAAACTCAACCGACTAAGGATTTCAATTTTTCACGAACTGCACGTCGATCTTGTCGCGAGGAATGGTTTCAGACATTTCCTAGTTACATTATGTTACAGTTAGAAATTATGTTTTGTGTTTCGATTGTATAAGGCATATCATTTGACAGGTAAATGCTGACGCAACGAGCTGAATTGACTTTTCTCGCCATAGGGTTCAAGAACTGGAAAAAGGCCACAGACAAATTCAGAGCACATTAGAAAAGCGGACTCCATTGTCCGAATAATGTCCGTGTGGGCATTTCCAACACAGTTAAAAATATATAAAATGATAAAAATTGTAGTTACAAAGAGGTATTTTTTCTAGGTAGTTAATATTTACTATTATATATCTTTTTAACTGTGATTTAAGTGGTTGAAAATGTTTGCACCATACCAGAATCCAGCACAAAACTGGCACTTGATTTATTAATCTTAAAGATGTAAACCAAGATGCTTCTCGTAGATGGAAATTTTACCCTCACGAAACTGTTTACAGCTGCATTATTATTATTATTATTATTATTATTATTATTATTATTATTATTATTATTATTATTATTACTACTACTACTATTGTCCAACCATGTTACATTACGAATATATATTCGTATTATCTTACCTATGTCACATTCCCGCGTCTATTTTCAAGACAATAGTTCAAAATCAGTTTCCCCCCCCCCAAAGCTGAAAATACTTCCAACGCCACTGGTAAGATGTAATATTTGTTCTCTTTAAGAAGAGTTCGTAATTGTTCTTTTAAACCAGGAAACGCTGTAACTACCATTTCTTTTGCTACCTTACCGGTCCAATTATTTAAATGTACACAGATGTCATGTTCGTGCAAATACTGTTGTATCGTCGTTTTATGCAGTTTAAATCTCGGAACCGAATAACGTGAATAATACACACCAACAGTATAATTTTTATTTTCCTATCGTTAATTTTGTTAACCCTGCATTTTCTTTAAATTAGTATATTTTCTTTTAGGTTCGGGGATTGTTATTTTCATTGGTATCTTGTTTAAATTCGTCCATAGTTCTATTAAGAGTTCTATATAATACGTCTGACTGTCCCGTTTTATTTAAGTATTATTCATGTCCTCGACATATACATAAGTAAGAACTTTGAATTGCGCCTTGTTAATGCACCAAATTCTTATATTACTGAAAGAAATCTGTGTATTACCCGTTCTTTTACTAACAGAAAGTAATAAATGTTTCATTACAGATTACAATTAGCCTCTGTAGTTTCAACATAATATGGATGGAGAGATAACTAGATTTTGCATATATATTTTCTTGTTTTCCGTGATAGCAAAATATGCGACCCGGGTATTCATAACGTAATTATGACTAAGATATTATAGATGAAGCTAACCAAATTTCATAGTTATAATATTCTCATTTCTGTGTTTTGTATTCCTTTAGTATAGTTAAACTTACGTTCTCCTCTTGGTATTACAGGAAGTTCCATACCCATGTTCTTCAGTTTGATGGAGAAGGAGGTTGGCGCTTGGAACCCCTTGATACGAGTACCCGACTTACTCTAAAAGAAGAAAAACAGCAGCTGGAAGCGCAATTAGCAGGAGTTCCCAGTGCACAGCAAAGATTGAAGGTACTACTAATGTTTGAGACATAGATTTCTTCGCGATCTATCTGTGTTTTCGTTTGGTTTGTAATATATTCTCAGTTAAAAATGTTAATGGCATTGAAAACACATTTTGTACGCTCACCAGTAAATAATTTCATTACTTTGACCACTGTAATCCTTTCGAATGGATTAACTCAGCCTTTGTTGCGTTTGGTTACTTCGGAACACTTCAGCCAGAAATGACAACAACACTTTCAATTAGGATGTTCCAATGGCGAAAGGGTATGCTCGCGTTGAGCCAGTTTATACCATATTTAGTATACGAAGAAGTCCACACAGAAGCAGTGGCAGATTCAAGACCCTAAAAACTTGCTTTTCTTTCTTCTGATCAAACATCTACTCGAGTAGCCAGACGTACTATCTATTTCCAGGACATTGTTCGTCAGGTTTCTGTTTATAAATCCAATACTGCCATTCTTGCCCTTATCTTTCTTTCTTCTTACATCCCTACGTATTTATATATTTTATGACGAGGTAAATTATGGATGAGAAAAACAGAGACAAAATATTAATTTAATCCAGAGTGTCTGCGTGGGCACCATCATTTTCGAAACAAATACGCTTTCAGGTAGTTCTGAAATTTGACACAACATTGCACGAGTGATCATGGAAAATGCATGCCAGTCAGTTTCTTTCAGTTCGTTAGTTGTGTGGTAACGCGTGTTGGGAACCGGCTGTGTGATGTAACTAGAGATGCAAGGGGTCGGAAAAAAACCGGCTTTTTTGAAAGAAAAAAAAAAAGTTTTTTCTGCTTCGCATTTTTTCCTTGGGAAATTTTGGGCTTTTTTGAAAATTTTGCTTTAAACTGATAAAGTAGACTTTGTTTCGCTTCTCTACAAGAAAAAACTAATTTAAATAATGGTTGATGCAGATAATAATATGAAACCTCGAAAATAAACCATGAATTTCAAAAAGATTTTTTAAAATTCTTAACATATTTACATTAGGAATTCCAAAGGATTAACCAATATATGTAATAATATTTTAACCTCTTATATACAATAAGTACTTTAAAAAATGATACACAAATAACTAGCAAAATTGTATGTAGTATTTTTACTTCAAAATATCACACACCCTCTTTTTGAAGCAAAATAAAAAAAATAAAAAAAAAAAAAAAACATGCGAGAAATCTGCACATCAAGAACTTCGTTTCGGGGGTTCTGTACATTCTTGAAAATTTTCAGTTAAGTTCTAACTTTCATATACATTGTATGAATATTTCGAACAAATTTTTCACTGATTGATCACATACATAATAATATGTTACCACCTATCAGGTGCTTCGGATCTGCAAAATCGGTAAAGCTCCAAATTCTGTGATGCACTGACTGTTCCTTAAGCTTGTTCAGAATCGGCAAAGTATCGAATTTTCTGTTCATGGATCATATACGTAATAGACGGTTCATCTGAGCGTATGGTTTCCTAGGCGAATATATAACCACCATCACGGTTTACCCAATGCTGAAGGTTTCTGAATTTTTAACAAGAAAATTCAACATATAGTTACGAAACTTTTTTTTTTATAAAAAAGAAAAACTATGGAATACATTTAAAAAGAGTGGAAGAATCAATCACTGTTCCAATTCACAAGAAAGACGACAAATTTGATTGTAATAATTATCGAGGCATTTCTCTTAACATTCTATTAATAAGATTGACCCCATACGCAGATGAAATTATTGGAGATTATCAGTGTGAATTTAGTCGAAATCGACCAGATATTTACCATTCGACAAATACTCGAAAAGAAATGGGAATATATTACCCAGTACATCAACTGTTTATTGATTTTAGAAAGGCTTACAACTCGGTAAGGAGGGAAACATTGTACAACAATCTTACAGAATTTGGAATACTGAAGCTAGATTTATTAAGTGTTTAAATGAATTCCAGAGTAAAGTCCGAGTAGAAAAATGCGAGCTTCCACGTCGAGATTGGCCTGAAACAAGGATATGCGTTATCGCCGTTATTATTCAGCTTTGTTCCGGAGTACGCTATAAGAAAAATCAAAGATAGGAACCAGGGCCTAGAGTTGAATGGTATTCACCAGGTTATGATGTATACTGATGATGTAAATCTGATAGAACGATCGAAAGAAATGCAGAGGCCTTATTAAACGCTTGCAGGGACATGAGTAAATGCAGAGAAATCTAAATACAAGGAAGTTACGGCAAATAATGAATGCGTTAAAATATCAATTAATACTTTCGACACAGTGGATACTTTCAAATATCTTGGATCAGTATTACCAGACCAAAATCATACCCACAAAGAAATTAAATGTCGACTAAAATCAGGAAATTCTTGTTATTATTCAGTTCAAAATATTTTGTCGTCGCGAATTCTGTCAAGGAATTTAAAGCTTAAAATATATAAAATGATAATCATGCCTATTATGCTTTATGGTTGTGAAACATGGTCGCTTACGCTGAGGGAAGAACGCAGACTGAAATTATTTGAGAATAAAATTCAGAGACGAATATTTGGACCCAAGCGGAACGGGAATGGGGAATGGCGGAAACTTCATAAGGAGGAACTACATAATCTATACGGTTTACCAAACATCGTTAGAGTCATCGGGCGGTATTCAGAGAGAATTCGATAATCAATAGTTAGTCACCGACTGGTTAGTGGCATACTAGGTCTTCACTAAGGAAGGTGTACTTTTTGGTATTCAGAGTCTACTTTGAGTACAACTAAAAAGTTGATTTGGGTATGATTAACTAATATAACCCCAATGCATCAGGTGAGAAAAATAAATGTGGCAACTACGTAAAAGACACGTGCGCTTGCGTAGTCTCTAAAAATGGAAATACATGAAATACGAAATGTGTCGCACAAGCTAAACCGTGGCTAAAAGGGTACCCTCTGCTCTAGATTAATTAGTCACATGTGATTAACTTCGTCGATTATTACGTCCTAATCAGACTACGAATACACTTTTGATAACCATCTGTTAGTCAAACCTGAAGTAAGGCATTAATCAGACGTCAAAACGACTGTGCATAAGGCCTATCAAGTCTAGGAGGCTCAGGTGAGCAGGTCATGTAGCCAGAATGCAAGAAAGTAGGAACGCTTTCAAAGTTTTAACTGGAAATCCAATCGGGAAACGTCCATTAGGAAAACCTAGGCCCAGATGGGAGGACAATATTAAGGTGGATCTAGCAGAAATAGGAATACAGAGTAGAAACTGGGTTGAATTGGATAAGGACAGGAGTCAGTGGATAGCTTTCGTGGCCATACAGAAAGAGAGAGAGAATACATTTAAATTAAGCACAACTGCACAACAATCATATTTATGTCTGTACTCATAAACTTAAGCTCCTCTTAAATAAAAGTTAGAAATTTTTACAAAAACAAACATTCAGAAAAAAAACCTCCCAATTATTTTTCTAAATCTGATACTGATTATTTCTATCTAATGGTATTCAAGGTTATGTCCGGAAGATTATTGTTAAATTATTGCACAGCTACAGTATAACGGAAATGTGGAAATACGCTCTGACAGATATAATGAAAAACGTACGCTCTGATGGATATAATGAAAAACATAAGTTTAATTATGTGCTAGAAGCTAGAGTACTAAGCTCTAAGAAGTGAAACACGGATGACTAAAACGAAATGATCTAGAGAAGAAAAAATGTCGATAATTCAGAAGTTAAAATAAAGTTAAATAGCTTCTAAAATTGCCCTCAAATACTACGTACTTTATGTTTACTTTAATTCATAAACCATGTGCTCCATCCATCATGATGGTGAATTCCAGAGCGAAATATGGCATTCAGGTCATGTAACCTTATTTAACTTTAGAGTATACTATAAGAAAGCTATTTAAACAGAAAAATCATGAAAATGAAAAAAGCCAAAATTTCCAAAATTGTTTTTTCCCCAAAAAAGCCGGCTTTTTATTTGCAAAAAACCATCGATTCAAAAAAGCCGGCTTTTTTGCATCTCTAGATGTAACACCACAATGCCTTATCACACGCTGAAAAATGGATATTGGGTACCGCAGTTCAGAAGTACTGGTGAGAGTGGTATTCACTTCTATTTTGTCTATTAGTAAACACACTGTTCAGATAATTTCTCGCCCCAACGAAATAATGAGCTAGTGCGTCATCTTCGTGAAACCAAACCCCATCGACAATCCCTTTGGTTTGCTTGCAGTTGACAGACATACCAGTCCCGCAACATGGCGGGATAGGCTTCATTGTTGTAGTGCAAACCCGAAGAAAGAAAACATTGTATGGCCATGTGAAATGAGACAAAATGTGTTTACTGCTAAACCTATGAACTACACGTTCAGAGAGTTGTTTACACAGAACGAACATTAGCGTGTTTCAGTTTTCATGAAGACGAACCAGCGAATTCCAAGAGCATATCTTTCTATTTCAGATGATTTTTTAAGCCATTAAGCTTTTCCAGATAATTATAGTGCAATAATTCCTGCACTGCAACCTTTGAAGTAGAAGATAAAAGTTTATGTAATATAGTCAGTTAAGTCAGACCATGAACTTGGAAAACTGAATCGATTGCATAAAACCGCTTCTTATATCCCGTACAGTTTATGCTCTACAGAAATCAATATTAAAACCGAAACTAGTAGTAAATTTCAAGCATTTCCGCTTTCAGTACAGTGCTGTGGATTGTAATATGTTCCATTGAAACCCTAAATCGATTGCAAAGAACTGCTTGTCGCTATCCATTAAAATTTATGTTCTATAGCGATAAATGTTGAAACCGTAACTGGTTAATTTGAGCCACTTCCGGTTTGAGTAGAGGGTTATCAGACAAAACGACTATTCTTGGGAAACTGAATCGATTATAAGAAACCACATGTCAATATATCTTACCGTTTCTGCTCTACGGAAATCGATATTGAAATCGAAAGTACTAATAAATTTAAACTAGTTCCGGCTTTGGTAGGGTCTCGCGGATTGTGATTGTAAATTCTTTGGACAATCTCAATCGATTGCAGAATGCCACATCTTGCTAATACTACTTTTGTTTCTTGACAATAAATGTTGAATCTGAAAACGGTTAATTAAAACTATTTCTAGTTTGAGTAGAGGATTAATGGTGGAGATGGAAGCTATTTTTGGGACGTTGAATCAATTGCAAAAATAGACATCTCGATATTTCTTACCGTTTTTGCTCTATGGAAAACAGTATTGAAACCGGAAGTAGTAGTAAATTTCAACCACTTCCGGTTTTGGTACAGTGTTATGAGTTGTGATTATGTGCTCACTTTGGACCCTGAATCGATTTAAGCATACCGCTTGTGGTTATGTATTACTATTTTTTGTTCTTTGGCGATAAGTGTTAAAGCCGGAAATGGCAAATTTGAATCGCGGTTTGAATAGAGGCTTATACTGGAAGATGGAATCTATTCATGGGACAATGAATCGATTACAGTAAACCGCATCCGTTTCTGCTCTGGCGAATCAGTATTAAAACCGGAAGTAATAGTAAATTTCAACTATTTCATGTTTTAGTATGTGGTGGGAATAGTCCTGGTAAATTGCTTTGGGACTCTGGATAGTTTGCAAGAAATCGCTTCTCACTGTCTCTTGTATTCGTTCTACGGCTATAAATGTTGAAATCGATAATAGCTAATATGAACTACTTCCGGTTGAATAGAGGGTTGACGAAGGAGATGAAACCTATTCTTGACACGATGAATCGATTTGAGAAATCACTTCTCTATATCTCTTGCTGTTTTTGCTCAGACACGTATTGACAGAAGGATGGACAAAGCCGATCTATAGGATTTCCGACACATATTTAGGGTACTTTGTAAATCGAAAATGGAGTGAAGGATAAAGTATAAAAGTGTCACTTGAATCTAAGTTTCGCAGAATTCTCACCTCCTTTCTGACAAATAATAATAATAATAATAATAAAAAAAGGAGAGCTATAGTCGGCCTTGACTGAAACAATACAAAACTGAAATTCCAGATGGAAAACGAATATTTATAATATTAGAAAATTTAGTTACTCCAATCTATAGATTGTGACATGATGTAACAAATCAAGAAGCAGATATAAAAGTAGGCTTACATGCACAGCAAGATTCAAGGAAAATAACGGTAAGCACAGTTTGACACAGATATTTCTGTAGTTTTGATCGGTGAATTTTATAATTCGATTAGACATTTTCCAAATTTTGTGTTACGGATAGCATTTGGAACAGGAAAAGGGATCAAATTTTAGAGAACATAATATATATTGAAATGGGAGAATGAAATCTTCCTTCTCTCATGCGTTTGCTGGATCCGATACAACATGTAGTTCGCTAGAAAAGGAAAGCATGTTCACAGTCTGATATCGTCAACCGTTGACCGCATTGCAAAAATGACATTGCCGAAGCACACACACCTGAAATTTCGGAGGTGATTGCCGCTGCTATGTTAACTCAAGCAACAAGTTCTTCGGCTGTCGTGGCTAGTGTTGCATACAAAACGCGTTTCATAACGCCCCAAATAAGAAATCAAGTTGCGTGAGTTAGGGTCAAAGAGGTGGTCATAACACAGGTCAATCTCTCCCAATCCAACTATCTGGGAATGTTTCAATTAAGTAGGTCTGCATATACCTGTCAAAATGTGCAGGTGCATTGTCATGCCGTAATCATATGTGCTGTCTTATGTTCAAGGGCACATGTTCTAACAATTTTGGGAGAACATTACGTAAAAATAAATTATACGTACTCCCACACAGGCAGACCGGTAAGAAATAAGGTCCTACCACAAGATTATCCGCCATACTGCACCGCGCGTTCGCACTAAATCTCTCTGCTGATCGTTCACTAGAGTTGCATGTGGATTTTTACGCCCTACACATGGCTACTACTAGTACCATGGACGGTCTTTGATTATTCCCAGTACGCTTTGTTCAAATTCAACTGTCCACATGGTGCAATTTCCTCCGATTTCATGTAGGGGAAATTGAAGAGACTTTATCTTCCGAAGGCCAATATGGAGGCGTGGAAAAAGGGAAAGTTACTCTCCTATGAGGGCGACGGTTACGATATAAACGTCTTGCCTCTGGGATATTTTCCCTTATCTTTCCATAAATGAGGTGCATATTTGCCAGCTCGTTGACTGGGTAATCTGCCATTGCGCAGGCACATTAAATAAATTAATTTTATTTAAACCAACGTCTACAGTTTTACATGACATGAATACCTGGACACTACACTCTACCGTCGTCGTATCCTGTTATACAGCAATTCGACACGTAACATCAGAGCATCGGACACTCTATATATCACACACAAGTTGCGTCAGATGCCTACGATAACACAGCCACGTTAATTTATGTCATCCACATCAAAACTGCAATATGAAAATTGAATATCGCGTGGATGTCTTGAGGACAACTAATGGAGCACATGTGGAAATTCTCTAAATCAGGTAAGAAAACGAAAACTTCAGTTTTCTTATTACAGTGAAAACTCTGAATAACGGACACCAGTGGGACATAGATTTTTGTCCGTTAGTGAGAGATGTCCGTTACAGAGAGGTTACAGAAATTTAATTTCCCACAACGGTAATTGTATGCAGTAATATATAGTAAATACATTATGTATGAGCGTAAATACGTAAAATTCAATATGAAAATACTCTATTTAGTACGTATTTGAATTACTGGAAGGGATAAAGGAGAAGTTAATTTCTATTAAATCCTCAGATTTCTATTAAATATTTCAAATTCTCAGAACATTTTCAAAAAATTAATTTCGAGATTTGATTTTAAAAAATATTTTTTAAAACCATGAAATTGTCGGGAAAGATGCAAGGCCCAGAAAAAAGGACTAAATTTGCTTGGGAAAGGAAGATCTTTCACATAGAGTTCTTGAGCATATGAATGTCCCTGCATGAGTGTTATTGCTCATTGAAGGTTTTCTATGATTTCCACCAAAAAGCAGTTTATTGCGGGCAGAAAAAAACAATTTCAAGTTCAGCTTGAAGCTGTTCTATTTGATGGTTCACCAGGGCTAGACTCATGATAGATACACTTGTGGGGAAAAGACTTTTCTGTCTACTGTAATATATCGCAGAACCGAGAATAATTCCTGTCCGTTATGAAGAGGTTACTGAAATGTTTTTTTGGAGAAAAAGGACTGTCCGCGTCTGTATCTGCGAGGGTCCGTAAAAGGGAGGGTTTTGTTCCTTAAGAGAACATGTATTTTTGCCTGGACAAAAACATCTGTCCGTATTATAGAGGTGTCCGTTAAGGGAGGTTTCACTGTATTTGCCGCAAACCCCATTCTTCTATCATTCTTAGTTTCCTTGTTATTATGTTTGTTATCAGGTAGAGACTGTATATCCATGGTATACATTTCTAGATTATACACATAGTAACATTATTAAAATTACCCTGCAAAATCATTGTCAAATTATATTCCCACAACAAGACAGTTATAGATATGCGACAATCATTTTAGACTTGACTGTACTTGAAACAACAAGTAATATATGTGATGTGAAGTTTATAAAGGCATGTAGCAGTATTATGAAAGCAATTACAAGTAAAGAAACATTAATGTCCACTATTGTGAGAGCTTTTCAGTTTTCACATACGGTTCTGTTCATTGTAATGGCAAATATAATAGTAAAAACTCACAACACATCTAACAAAAATAGAATGGATCTCAGCTACAACAAAATTATTCTGTTTTTATGAACAGCAGCGAATTCTTTTACAATTTTTTGCAAATTCAGAGCTTTAGAAATTCGCTTTTCAATTGAAAAACAGCAAGTGAATTTAGCTTAATATCACCAATTGTGTTTCTAAAATGTAACTTCGGGATTCTTAGACAAAGAGGAAGTCTTTTCGCACCCTACTGTTGGAGGAAGAATGCACAGCACAGTTTGTAAATTTTACTGAAGGCGAGCTTATAGGATTCCAGCATGAGCAGCAACTTCGCCAAGCTTAACACTTTGACTTGGTTTTCCTTTTCGTCAGGGACGGCATTAAGGGTGGGCGACCGCCCACCCATCCGCCCACCCCAACAGAAGTAGAGTAATGAAGGTGACATCCTGTACTTCAAAAGCAATAGGTATTACTTTGGATTGTAATGAAAAAGGTTCTATGACTCTGTTTAATTCTGCAATGAACAATGGTTTTAAGAAGATACTTGTAGTAATACTTGTATAATGACGCCAAAAGTCGGATTAATCTTTAAATTACGCGGGCTTTAAATTAAAGCACCTCGTGAACTACGAAGCCATTTAAACCGATTTCGTAGGGTTGGAAAAAAAAATGTAAAAATAATCACTCGTAATTGCCGCAGACACATGAAGCAAAAAAAAAAAAAAAAACTTTCGTTACTTAATATCTCTACTTGAATTTCAGTTATTGACATATACGTGATTTTTTATTGTTGTATGCATTATTAGTATTGTTATTACAGTAAATTTCCTTTTAGGAAAGAAAACTAAAATTTCTCCCCCACCTCTCCTCAAATATACTGATAGGAGTATGTGTTTATTATTCCTTGAAGTACATTATTTGACATCACAATCGATGTAAATCTTCCTTTCTAATTCCAGTTTGTACTCCAGGAGGAAATAACACAACAAATAAAACATGCGTATCTAGTTTTAAAGGGGGATTTCCCCATCATTCCCAGATAATTCGCAAATTGCTGTGGATTAATAAAGTTAGCACGACTAGAATTGCTAACATTGTTTCCCCTCGCATGGTGTAAACGTGATTGGTAGCTTGTTCCATTGGACATGAATATAGGTGACGTGCTTTTATTCAAGCTCATTTAATTACACATTTCCGTATTTTGTGTCTCCATTAGTAGTACAGGCTGCTCACGTTAATCCAAACCCACCGTAATCCGAACCCTGCGCTTGTCCGAATGATTTTTAGCCGGCGGGAGTAGAAGTATAGGTTTTTGTACACAAAGAGTTTGCCGCCTTTGATACGAGATATCAAATGTTTAACGATTGATATTAATATAATCATGATACGTAGTGTGTCACAATCATGTGACTGAGGTTAGGGTAGGATTTTTTTCCTGGAGGAAGTTGAATGACCTTTCTGGTGAAAGCATAGCCCCTAAAGAAGGACTCCCAGGGACACACCGAATAGCCCCTGCTTGTGTAATCGTTTGTAACTTTTATTCTTTCGTATTATTTATAATACGCCTTGTTAAAATATGGCCCCTGATCCCCACGACCCTTCTCTGCTTGTGACGCCTATGGCTTACGAGGGACAACAACCTATATGAAGGAATCTATGATTCTGATATAATAAAAGCTCGTAATAATTACTCGATCAATTTAATTGGTACGTATTTTTTATTTTTCTCGTAATTACTTGATGAAGCATTGAACGCATGACCCTCCAGGGACACACCGGATAGCCCCTGCTAAATTAATCGAGTAATTACTTGTATTACGAGCTTTTATTATATCAGAGTCATAGATTCCTCCATATAGGTTGTGGTCCCTCGTAAGCCATGTGCATCACAAGCAGGGAAGATTCCTGGGGGGTCATCAGGGGCCATATTTTTAACAACGAGCTTTTTTAACAAGAATATGGTTTGCCATACGAAAGAATAAAAGTAGCGAACGATTACATAAGCAGGGGCACTCTTCAAGACCTACGTAGACATATACAAAGGTCGTTCAACTTCCTCCAGGAAAAAAATCCTACCCTAACCTCAGTCACATGATTGTGACACAGACACTACGTATCATGATTTTATCATTATCAATTGATCTCTCTTATCAAAGGCGGCAATCTCTTTGTGTATAAAAACATATACTTCTACTGGCGGGGTTGATAGTTTTAGACTGGTTGCTCAAACAGAAACAGTTGTTGTGAGTCGTGTGACTAAATTAGGTAACTTTTCTTGAATACAAGACTGTTTCAAATGACTTTTGAATCCTTAACTACATATACGGTACTATACATATTTTGGATTAGAAATAAAGCTTAACAAATATTCATTTGTAACTGGATTTGTGGCTTTTGAGCACTCCCTTTTACACCAAACAATTTAATAACCCGAACAGCTCAAGGAGATATTCGAATTAACGCGAGCTTCCTGTTGTAGTTATCGAAGATTATTACTGGTTCACATTTTGCCCGCACAGTTACCATGAAAATAAACAGATGCGAAATAATGTTGCTCCTATTGACCTTCGAGTGTCCCCGGTGAGTTCCGGATTCGATTCCAAGTGGGAACACAAGTGATTTGGATCCTACTCTACGTCCCGTTCTTAAGAGGTTATCATAGTTCCATGGAAGGCTATGGCAAACCATCATTTGTTCACTTTGCCCAGGGACCTTCGAACAGGACACTGCATCATCATAATGACCTTCCACTAATCGGTCATCGAGTCCTTTGTATATTGCTGAGGTGTCGTCAGTGATACTTAGCCAGAAAATGACGGCTTCTAATGTTCTATCTTCGTATGGTATTAAATATATAGTATTATTTATGGCATTAAGTACGTGTCTTCTGAACCACTAACGAAATATTTTTTATCCGTTTATCTAAGGTTGCAGCTTGCGTGGCTATAAGAAAAACGATTAGGGCAGTTATTCTAAAACTTGCTGAGATAAGTAATAAAAATCGCAGTCACACTTCTGAAGCAAGACGTCTATTGAGTGAAGTTAATTTTCAGTTTGTGTTCCAACTCAACTTGTTCACACTTTTTCTTGGAAAGTTGAAAAGATTGTCAGATTATCCACAAAATAAGGAGAGCACACTGGCTGATGCTGTTTTAGTTACGAAGGGTGTAGTGAATTATTTTACTGAAATTTGAAACACAGTCGAGGAGTTCGAAAAGAGCCTTTGAGTCTTGCTGAAAATAATGGTATATCTCTAACGGGTTCAATGTCCAGAACACGATCACGGCCCCATCATTTACGTCAGTATATTATGACATAGCAAATATCGGTTGAGGAAGAAGATATCTAATCCCAAGAAGACTACACACTTAGGATATTTCTTCCTGTACTTGACAGAATACTTGCAGAAATGAATAGGCGTTTTGCAGAAAATACAGGTATTCTATGTGGGATAAGCAGTCTTCACCCTAAAAGTGAACACGTCCTCTCATTTGCGAAAATTGAACCACTTGGACGTCATTATGGACAGTGTCGATCGTGTAAAGGTGGAACTGAAACTTCTCCCGAAAATTTTAAAACCTTATGAGGAGGAAAAGCCATGTAAAATTACCTCCGTTTCTCAGTTTAGTGAACTAAATGGCCATAGATGCCGAAAGCCTAGAAATCTAAATCTAAATCAGTTTACTGAAGTAATGGATAGTTTCAAAATTGCTTTCATGAAATTCCCAAATTAGCCGTAATTGTTGTCACCATTCCTGTATCTAGTTCACCATGTGAGCGTTCTTTCTCGTGTCCTAGACGGGTTAAAACATACGGATCTAGAAGGTAAAAACTTGCAGAGAAGGGGGAACAGCCACACCCCAGACTTTGATAGGTGTATCATGAGCTTACTATAAACTTCAAAAGATATAAATAATAGCTTAAATTATTTTTATTAGTCAGAAAATTGGGGGACCTGTGCCCCTCCGGCCCCGGGCTAGATCCGCCACTGGCGGTTGCCTAAGCGATCTTTGTTTCCTCTCAGTAGAAAGAAAACTTGTAATGAGTATTGCTGTAGAGGATGTGGTAAACGCGTTCGATGCTGGCCATAAAATCGACGCATTGCTCTTCATTAAAGTGCAGAAAAGTTTATTGTAAGCTTTTTCGTATCGTGTGATCAGCCCTTCATAGTTTAAAATACATTGTTCTTTCTGTGGATCATGATGAAGTTTTATTAATTGCTATTTACTTCTTTATCCAATATATATATATATATATATATATATACATATATATATATATATATATATATATATATATATATATATATATATATATATATATATATATATATATATATATATATATATATATATATATATATTGCTAACTTGAGTTTCAGTGTCAAAGATATCCGTGTAAGCTATGTTCAGACAATCATGCTGTCGAATTTCCCTATTTTTTTAGTAACATAGGTCTTTGCTGTTGCATATAGAGATCACGTAAAAAAAATATTGTTTTACTTTACCTACTTATTGTGTATTTTATGGTATTAAGGAAAGGTAGAGTATTATCCGTTAGTCTGTGTTTTCTTGAACCTTCTTTTATTTCTATGCATTCATGAGCACTCTTGGAGGGAGAGAAGGTAAAGCTGTCTTAACTTCATCGACTACACAGTACATACCGTTATTATTGTTTTTTTAAAACTGTAAATAGAGATAGTGTGTCTGCCACGCGGAATTCCGTAGGTCGAGCATATAGCCACGAACTCTCGAAACCCATTCTGTCCTGCATTTCTTCAGTCCTATCAGGCGAATGCCGAAATTGTACCTTCTATAAGGCCAAGACAGCTGTTTTCCACATCCTTGTTCCTCCCCTATTTCGGTCTGAGCGTCAGCTAACTAAAGAGTATAAAAAATGAAACTTAATTGCTGTCAAAAACAGGTCTACATTGCCCAGTTCTAATTTTCATTGTCCGCCCACCCGGCAACTAGGTCCGATTCTTTCCGCCCACCCCATGAAGCATTTCTGGCGCCGTCCCTGCTTTTCGTACCTTTCGATTACTTTTGGAAGCAATTTGATCTCCTTTTCCAAAATCTCTGTCACATTTATAGTGCGCTACTAACGGCAAAAGGGTTACATGTTTTTAAAAAATACTCACTACCGGGATTCAAATCACTTACTCCTTTCAGAATCGAACCGTTATCAGTCAACCTGGCTATTAGTTCGCTAATAATTCTGTCTAATATGGGAAAATAAATCATTGTTTTCAGATTGTCGTCAGTACTCACTTTGCTTTTACCACAGCTTCTCAGCTACGTAATAAAGATTGCAAACTTATTGGGAGAGATTTCGAGCACGATCAGCAGGATGCTCTGTAGCCAAAACAAAAATGCCATTATAGTCCGCAAATGATTTTGATTTTTGTATAGTTTCATCAAATATTCCATTATCATTTTTTCTGAGATCACTGAAATCGGAAACTTGAGATCAACAAGTCTGATTGTTGTTTCTATATAGAACACAATCTGACTTTTGCAGGTAATATGATAGGATCTTCAGGGTATCAAGAACTTTTTTTAATATAACTAATATTTTCATTATTCTTTTTGGTATTCATAAAACCAATTATGAAATTATGTTATTTACAGAAATATAAAGGTGGTTCTGTTTATGTTATTTAACTTTATAACCACATGCAGTGGCGTAGGGAAGGGGGGGGCCCGGAGGGGCCGGGCCCCCCCCCAAAGAGGTCCGACAATGTACTTTGGTACTTTGATGTTTGTAATTTTTTATATATTTTTATGTTTATATATTTTCTTGTTTGTAATTTTTCTATATGTACCTATAGCAGCACTTGGGCCCCCCCCAAACACACATCCTGGCTACGCTACTGACCACATGTGACTGCAGTTTATCAATAGTTATCAAGAACTGCAACGAGATTGTAAAATGTACAGCGTGAAATACTCGATGGTTACCATACCCAGAAGAGTAGGTCTAATTATGGATCAGAACCAGCATTAAAAAATGCCTTAATGAACAAAGGTAGCATCTATATCTGTAAACATGTCAATGAACAACAAAGATTTCAATGTAATATAGATTTCAGTGGCAAATTCTGCAGCACCAGTTTGTGATCATGAGTTCACCTATTGTACGTAGAAAAATTCTGGGGGCGAAGGGGGACAAGAAAAAATATTGGGGGTGGCGGCCGCCCCTCCTTTCCCCCTGTAGCACCGCCATTGCATAGAGTGCGTGAAAAAAGTTAAGACATGTTTCTAAATACATACATTTAGCAGAAACTTTTAACATTAACATTAAAAGAAGATACTAAAGTATAAAATTATCGATATAAATTAGTTTATATTAACCCTAGTTTGTAATATTCTAGAGCTACCGCCGGTTGGCTCGGTAGCCCACAAAATACACCATTCTTATTTGATACTTTAACGCAACCATAATTTGCAGTGTTACGTTCCCGACGAACCTCCATGTATTTAGTTTTCTCTGCATTTACTTCTAAGCCTATGTCCCTGCAAACATTTCATAAGACCTCTGCATTTCTTTCTGTAGTTCTCCTATCATCTATTATATTTACATCACAGCTTACGGCTTAACCTGGTGAGTACCATTCAGCTCTAGGCCCTGGTTGCTGTCTTTGATTATCCTTATAGCATACACAAGAATAAACTTAATAATGGCGACAACGAATCTCGCTGTTTCAGGCCATACTCGACGTGAAAGCTCGTGGGCAAGAATTTTTCTACTCGAACTTTACTGTGGGTTTCATTTAAACATACCTTGATTAAAGTAACTAAATTTTTCGGAATTTCAAATTCTGTAAGATTGTTGTACAATGTTTCTTTCCTAACCAAGTCGTAGGCCTAATTAAGTGTGATTGCGACTTTAAAGGTATATAATTCCAACCGGAAGTTTCGGAAATCTACGTCACAACAATGATCACAATATCAAAATATATCTTAGAACCCATATAAGATAGACAAATCAATCTCTGTTTATGAGCAAGTTGATACTAGTCCCATCACCTTCGAAAATTTTGACTTTGAGAAGAAAAATATCAAATTCTACAATATTTTAAATTTCCATTATCAATTTGTAAAATAGCCAAATTCACAAAGTAGTTAAACCGTTTAAAATTAATTTGTGAGTTAAGCCGGCTTTGGTTTTCTTATTTAACTTGGATTTATAAGCGTATCCTAAGGAGAGGAAGAAATACAGAAATTAGAAGCAAAATAAAGAAATACAAAATTAGAAGCAAAAACTTTAATTTGGCCTGTTACGAAAATTAACTTTATTGAAAAGGCTATTTTTTATACTGAGGAAGAGTTCTGTAATTCAAGGTAGTACGGAGACCTTTACATCACTGACAGTGTGAACAATGTGAATTCATATCCACAAATAAAACATTTAATCAAATATTCCTAACATTTCCTATCTTTCAAACTCCGTATACAGATGGTGATCAGAAAAGTGGAAACACCTGTAGTTGGCAACACGTCAGATGTATGGGTTGGCAGTGGTGTCGTGGCCTCCCCAGCGCCGGACCGCTGGTGGTGGTGTGTTAGGTAAGTATCAATACTACGTCAGGCGCAGTGTCCAGTGGCTGCAGCACACGGAGGTAGTGTAAAATGGGAGACCTCTCAGATTTTCAAAGAGGGCAAATTGCTGGTGCCCGTTTATGTGGAGTGTGACGACAGTGGCTACTGTGTTAGGTGTGTCCCTTGGGACAGTGTCGAAGGTGATGACGGCCTACACAACACACGGGAAAACCACATCGAGGAAGCGGAACAGTGGGCGGAAGGAAATCATGAGTGACAGGTCACGCCGGGTATTAAAGCGCATTGTCACGCAGAACCGTCGTGCCACTGCGGAGCAAGTGACGGAGGAACTCAATCACCACCACCCCCCACCCTGTTTCGACAATCACAGTCCGCCGCGAATTACATGACATGTTGCACGGGCCAAACCTCTCATCAGGGACCATAACGCTTTCGCACGCCGCAAGTGGTGCCGCGACCATGCAACTTGGACCATTGATGACTAGAAACGTGTGATATGGTCGGATGAGTCATTCTTCACCCTATTCCCAACCACGGGCCGTGTTTATGTGTGTAGAACGCCCAAAGAAGCTTATGATCTGCAGTGTCTCCGCCCAACTGTGAAACATGGCGGCGGCTCTGTGATGCTGTGGGCCGCCATATCATGGTTTTCATTGGGTCCTGTGGTCACACTTAGCGGACGAATCACTGCCAACGATTATGTCGCAATTTTAGGAGACCACTTGCATCCTATGGCCTGGATATTGTCCCCGGACAATGACGCCATCTTCCAGGATGATAATGCAGTCATTCACACGGCTGGCGTTGTTGCAGCGTGGTTTGAGGAACATCGGGATGAAGTTCAACACCTCCCTGGCCCGCCCAATCCCCAGATCTCAACATAATTGAACATCTGTGGTCCGTCTTGGAAGCACGACTCCAGCGACGATTTCCACCTCCATCCTCTCTCACAGAACTGGCCGATGCCCTGTACGAGGAATGATGTAAAATTCCACTTGCTACCATTCACGACCTCTATGCCTCCATCTACGTCGCATCAAGGCTGTTATGAAGGCGAAAGGTGGCCGGACACCATATTAATCTGGTAAGTTGCAATTTCGTTCAGGTGTTTCAATTTTTGTGATCACCATCTGTAAATAAAGCAAACATTGGAAATTGTCTATCAAAAGGGACGCATTGGAACACTATAATAATGAAAATCATGTCTTCTAGTAGAACAGGGTGATCACGTGTAAGAAATCGATAGCAAGATTGATAACCGTGAAATTGTAAAGTCAATCAGTAAATGTGATTGTAAGCTGTTCGAACCTCGTACTGAGAAATTTCTTAACTATTATAACTTCTTGTTTTTTGTATGTGAGAAACAATTAAACTTTTATGTTTAAGACTCATCAAATCAAAATATGAAAAAATGTCATCTTGCAACTTTATTACTACTCTTCACGTTTTGTTTGCAAAGGTTTCGTGTTGCCTATGTGCTCATTGTGCCTAAAGAAACCTTCCAGTAAATTCTATTTCTTAAAAGCACTAATCGAGGGAATTTATTAATCAATTTTCACATTACGTAGTCTCGAAAATTATATGAATGTCTCGTCTCGTGACAGCACTATTTAATTAAATGCATTATAGAACATTTCTCTCTATTTATTTGTTACATATACTTCCTTAGTAAATGTTTAATTTTCTCCGTAAGCATTTATTGAGGTAAAAGTTCTATAACACATTTAATTAAGTAATGATATTTCGAGACGAGACAACACTTTCACGCAGGGTGCGAATTACCGGGGATGATGAGGGGGATTTTCCCCCTCAATCACATTTTGTTCCCCCCCAAAGAAGTCAGCTGAAGTATCCCCACCGGGGATGCTCGCTTTCCCCCTCAAACTATGCTTAGTATAACTCCAAATTTCACTGATTTTTGTTATTGCTTGTAAATTTAATCTTCTAGCTGTATTTCGAAATGATCGATGTAAACTGTTCAGTTTTGGTCATTTCTACTTACCACCTAATTACCCACTATTTTCAACGTTGTTTAGTAGAACTATATTATTATGACTACGGTTGTTACTTGCAACTGTACCTTCGTACCCTTCAGTTCGTCATCGTTTGTGAATTTGAATGTACTAATTGCGTATAACAAAGCCACATATAGATTTATAAATGTTCTTAGCGGTTGGCCAAGAAGAAGTAAACAAATAGCTTCTTCTATCATACTTGGCGAAGTTCGGATATGTCATATTCATCCTCTATATTTGTATCGATTATCATCTTATTTTAATTTTTGTTATAACATGTTATTTCATTTTCCAGTGTACTCTTTGTTAGCACATGGTCTTCATTCCCTAGTAGGTTGTGTGTATGCAACTCAAAAGTTGCATTTAATTTGTGATAATTAGGATAGTAATCACTGCTTTTACAGTTTACGGAAATGAACTTTTGAAACTGTACTCAAAATCTGAGATATAGGTATTCTCTCGTAAGTATATGTTAACGTACACGCTGGGGGATACGCTCCTAGTGAGCAGACATGTTAATGAAGGTGATTTTTAGGTGAATAAGCGCATAATTCAAGATTTGTTTCAGCATTTGTTAATATGACTGGTTCTCCGTGTCATTGTCCGTGTCTGTATAAGCATTTCAACTTGAGCGGGTTTTTTCAAAGTTAACCCTTCATTTTTTCATCTTTTCGCTGTACAGTTTGCTGTCCACGCAATTAATGTTGTCTGAAAAACTTCAGTGTAATGTTTTACTTTATTTGAATAACGAAGCCCATAGTGAATCAACTCATCTTCAACCTAACAGTAAAGTAATTCTTAAGTGTTGACTTTCCGTGCCCATCACGGAATCGATATTTGGAGGAAAAAAGTCGTGATGAGCACAGCTTTAGCGGGAAGTAGAAGCACAAGCTCGAAATTTGAATTGAGAGATTTTAAATATTTGGCCTTCGATTTGACCTTGATGTGAGAAATCGGGACCAGCAACAATCCATTTCTTATTTGATAGGCTAATATCTAGATTTTCTTAAAAAAAATGTCCGGTTTAACTGATAATTTTAGTGGTTTTCACAAGACTGAAGTAGGTTTCTTTTCGCAACCTGTATGTATTAATGCAAAGTGGAAGCTTTCAATATGAGTGGAAAAATTAACATATGCTTGTGATCATGGCTATCGCTCGAGCCAAATTATTAACTAAATAAACCTTGGAGAGCTACGGGGACAAGAGTGAGTACAACATTAAAACACGTTCAGAAAGGTTTAGTGAGGTGTGTGTATGTCAGACAATATATATGTGCATAGTTATTGTTGGTAGATTTATTAAATAAATCTCTTATATATATATATATATATATATATATATATATATATATATATATATATATATGAGGTGTAAGGCATTTATTGTCTCATTTTGAAATTTGAACCTTCAGACTGTCCTTTGGCCTAATTTTATCCCCCCCAATATAGATTATCTAATTCGCACCACACTGCTTTCACGAGACGAGTAGATATTTTAAACTGCCTCGTCTCGTCCTGTGCCAACACTAGAAATTCCACGAGACAAACTTTCTCGTGTACCGTATCGATAAATAAATATAAATAACGAGACTTCGAGACGAGACAGTTATATAATTTTCTAGACGAGACGGCATCTCCACGAGACGAGACGAAACAGCCTACAATCTCGTCTTGCGGTCACACTACTAAATTAGTTAAATATGTCCTAGGCAACCTTTAAATATCAGTAACCGTCGAAAACGTTTAATTAAATGAACAAGTAGTGAATTCCTGACACATCGCATTTCGAACACTTTCAATTTAGTTATTCGTTAACAATTTTAGAAATGTTGTGACTAAGGTGGGGACGGGAGTATTTTCTTTTAATTCCATGAGCGCCAGCAGCGAGAAATATGAAATTTAGTATATAGTTTATACGAAGAAATTAACAAATATATTTCTAATCTACAAAATGAAGTTCCTAACAGCGTAAAAGAAAGCTTTATAGAAAAAATAACAACAATTGTCCACATTCTGCTTGAGTCGAATGTATTACAGACGTTCATATCAAGCAATGGAAAGTGTTCAAAGTTTTCAAAGACTTGTTTGGTTCAAAGCTGGCATCATGAAACAACCATGTGTTGCGTTTTACTTACAAATTCTGTTACCTCTGATATTTCAACTGGTTTTCCGTTTATCAATGAACATTTGGTAAGGCGTAGAAAACTGCTGCATTTTTAGTGCCAATTCACATAAACCGTGAAGTATTGGACAGTTCTTTTACCTTGTCGTGGAAAATCATTGACAATACGAGTAATTTATTCTCGTTGCTGTTAATACTTTCATTGAATGGGAAATGTATTAATACACAATGAAGTTCCCTAACGAGTAAATAATGCTTTCGTGTTTTATTTCTTTTCTATATTTATTTCCGTTTTTTTCAAATACATTTATTTTTGTTGTTTGAATTTACCGTATGACTTAAGAACATCGAATGTTCATCATCACACAAGCAGAATCTGTTGCAAGGAGATACTACTACATGAAAATAAAATAGATGTAATTTATTCCTGTCTATATCTTACATACGACTAACGTTTGGGAAACAAATACGGTGGAAGGGCTGCAAGCAACGAACACGACTGAAACCGAATTATCACTCGATTGACCAGACATACGTCGCTCAAGGGCACATATAAACGTGAGTTCAGCAAACGTTTCTGTGGTGTTCTATTCAGTATTACTCTTAACCAATCTATACAGGAACTGATATTTTTCATGTATGCATAATATTTTGGTTTTTGCTTTATGAAATTGCGCGCCAGATGCATTTTAATATAGTGTTAGCAGGTGCTGTATACATTCCAGATCTGTTTCATTGTGTAATAGTATCATCTATCTATGATTGCATTACCAGACTTATTATACACAGAAATACCAGGGAGTAGCCAGTGTGTTGCATACAGAAGTGATACTAAAGATAAGCTGAATAAAATACTAAACATTGTATCCCCTTGTAGAATACCATTATAAACTGAGATGGGACCACTTAAACCAACATTTAGCTTCAACATTGTAATTTGTTTCGAATATCCCCCTTTAATAAGAGAAATGAAAATATCACCCATTCCGTATTTAGTTAAAATTTGGAAGAGATAATTGTGATTAATTCTGTCAAAGGCCTTGGAATAATTCGTGGATAAAATTGCTACAGATTCATGAAAAAAATAAAATCTCTGCGATTTGATAAATAAAATCTGTTTTTTACATCCCACGATTATGCCGGCTAGGCTAAAGGAGACGGTGATGATGAGAAATGAATGAAATAATGGAATGAAAAAGTGGGAGGAAACGGAAGAACTAAGAGGAAATTCACGCACACGGTGTTTGTCCACCAAAAAGTTCACTTGGCACGAGCTGGGATCGAACTAGGGACCCCATGCAGCAGTGGTGAACGTTCTATTACTGAGCCACCGCGGCCCCGAGATTTGACTTCTTATAAATAGGGTTATTGTGTTCAAGATCATATGGGTAAGAACTTAATAGCTTTTCAAGATATGCTTTCACTCTGATCGTGAGACTAGTTAATAGTTTTAAGTCCGTGCACAAAAGACTTATAGGCCGAAAAATGGTAACAGTAGCTGTTAGTGAATATGAGGACCAAAACTGTAATGCTTATATTCAGAGACTGTCCTAAAGCAAGATGTCTGCGGTATTCATTAAAAGGACAGCGAGGAAGGGAGCTAAAATAACCATAAATGTAACACAAGATTTTAATGGCAAAGAATCAATGCCTGTGGATTTCCCAAGCTTGCATAATCATACGACAGTTTGACATCGTCTATTGTGAATGGACCTGAAATACACTCATGATCATGATCCGCTAAAACAGATGGAATATACTCTAGAATAAGAAAAAATCAGTACAATATAGTAGTAGGTGGAACATATAATTATTTATGAGTCAAAAGATGTCATGACTTTTACACATAGATGTGATTAATAAAAATGTAAGAATTTTCATAGTATCGGTAGTGTTGAGTATCCACCGCTGTCAATTCAAAAATACTGGTTCTTATCTCTTCTCTGTGGAAGTAAGTAAAAGAACCGGGAGGAATACTTAAGTAAGCAAACTTTATTAACACAGAGAGATTATTTGAAAATGCAAAAACACAATAAAATTACATTGAAATAAAGTAAATTTCGTAATCACAAAATATTATACACAAGAGACCTTACTTAGCTCAGATTCTTTTCCAACTAAGATTTTACAAACAGAAAAAGGTCTTACATGAATATAAGGTGTCCTCTCACCCACATGACTGAATTTTCCTCTCGTCTTTGGCTGCTTCCGTCCTTCTTTTTGCCAGCCTGTATCCTCCTTATATCCTCCGTCTTTATCACACTTTAATTATATTTCTAATAATTACGAAGTCTCTCTTGTCCCTTAGGCAAGGTTTTCTAAAAAAAAAACATTTTAATAGTTCTTCTTCTTAGCACATATTAAATTATCTTATCCATTTTTTTCTTGCAAAATCTGTTTCCCAACACATTCCCCCACTGTATCAGTACATAACTCGAACAACACCTTTTTGTGTGTGTCGGTCTTATCCTTTTTCTTGCAAAAATCTGTCCTGGCAGTGAGCCACTTAACATTGTCACAGAATGTATTAGATTCAAAATAATGTGAATCATGTTTTTAAAAAAAATAATAAAGAAAGGAATTTGTAAATGAATAAACAAGAATAGGAATCACAATTCACACTCACAACATCTTACTGCATCACAGTATAACGATGTTCTACACTACATCACAATTTCCATGAACACAAGAATATGGCATGACCCAGTCCTCTAGTCCGCTGAAGGGGGATAGACTGTCGCCCATTGGGTGTGAAAATTTCCGGGTGCTCGTCACCTGGACCTCCTCATCTGTAGTACAATCCTCCGGAGGAAGGAGTACAACAACCCGTTGTTGTCATGAAATACCATGATAGTTCATTAGCAAGTCTGTTTCTATGAGAAATCACTACACGAGCTTGGCAGTAGGTTGAATGGGTGTGGGAACCATCTTCTTTGGAGTTTTGGAGGAGACGTTTGCGTCATTCAACGGAAGCAGAATCCAGCATGGAGAATCGAACCAATGTGCACCATCCTGTGCGGTCCTCGATGTTGCTTGAGGAGATGTCTGCGTCGTTCAACGGAAGCAGAATTCAGCATGGAGAATCTAACCAATGTTCACCATCCTCGATGCTACTTGTGGAGGCATCATTGCTTGAGAGGATCAATGGAGGAGAGGTATGATGAATGACGTGAAAGGAATGAGATAAAGGAGAGACTTGTATGTTTGTTTGGTGCGTAGGTGGGTGGGGTATTGTTTTTATACCAGATTTATTCGATAGAAAAAAGACATGTTTTTCTCAATTCAAGGCAGACATATGACAGCAAATTCCCAGTGCAATTTTAATTGTATATTTTTATATATTTTGTCGGTATGCGTGTGAATGGGTTATATAGAAGGATTATAATCAGATGCAGCAAATTACAGATCTGTGGGCTAAGAGAAGGTTAATATGTGGATTAGAGGTAGGTTCATAAAGGATAAATGTAAAAAAGATAAAAGAAGGAACTAAAAAAAATTAAATGTTGAAGTTTCGGTTTTTTTTTAAGGAATGGATTCGCCTGTACTGTGTTCCTGGTACCTGGGGATAGGTACTTATTATAAAACACAATTACTAATTCTTTGTGGAGTATAGTACGGATTAGCGATGGGAAGAGGGGATTGAAAAATGGTGGTTCTATCACCTGTTGAAGGGGGATAGCCACATGCTGTCTAACTTGTTGGTAGGTTTTGTGGGCTAGGTATTTTTTGTAACAGCATAGCCCTAAAATGATTAGCAGTAGGAATTAGAGAGGAGTAGCTGTATAATAATAATAATAATAATAATAATAATTATTATTATTATTATTATTATTATGTATATTCTGTTTATCTAGAAGCTTGTGGTGTTCTATGTCTTCTTGTGTGGCAGCGTAAGTTGCTTGGTGCTAATATTAGGATGTTACTGTGAAAATGACCTCTGGTAAAAGTTAGAGACTGAAATGCTTCATACTGTGTATGTTCTTCCAATGACATATAGTTGTTTAGTTCTGGGAAGGAAATGAGTCCGTGAACTTTTTTTGTTTGTTTGTTCTGTATTGTTTCTCGTTGACGGAAAATGGTATGATAAAAGCAACTGGGACTAGTAGCTGCGGGGTAAATCGTTTTAAAGCTTTCTGTATTATCCAGCATTGTTTTTAAAGTACTATGCAATACTATGGAATTTCTCTTTTTGCCCGAAAGACATGAGAGATGTTAAGTTTAGTACTGCAAACGAACTTCCTTGTTATCAGATTAACTGAAGATGATTATCTAATTGTTACTTTCACAATTTTTCTTGTTAGTTCTGCTCTTTATTTTTTCTCTTTTTTTTTTGGTTAAGTATGAGATAAGCTGAAGTGAACGTTAGTTAACGATGAGATAAATTGTCCTTAGAGTTGTTTGTAAAAAGAAATTGGAATGAACTGGAAACGTGTGTCATTTGCAGCCTATTTATCAATGAAATTTCAAGGTTGGTGTAATCTACAACGGAGCAATTTGTTGCCTACCGAAAACATAGTTTTGCCGATTTTAATCGTATTTTTACCTTGTAGACGTTATGTCTCACGTGTATTTTGTTATTGATCTGTTCGTCATTTATGTTGCCGAGGGCGTATATACGGAGCTAATGCGTTAAAAATTGCCTTGATAAAAGGACACAGGTTTGTGAGAATATATCAGTGTCAATTAGGAAGTTGAGTAAAGCATCGACATCATTTAGAAGATAACAGGTATGTTTCTTCTTTTGTTAAATTTGAATTTTATGGTTTCATTATGAGAATTGGAGTTAATGTTGGAATGTGACTTTATCAATATTGCATGAATTTCATTAGCTAAATGCTAGCTTCCTGTGCATGATTTCGCTTAGGAAATCGACATGGCCAAATCTCTCTGAAAAGATACTTTAGGTTTCAGGCACAGGAAAAATGAAAGGAGCGGATGCCTTGAAGGCGACATGGCCCACAATGAGATTGTGAGGTTTCAGCCGTTCCTATTAGGTCTTAATAAAGATTCGTTCAGAAACAATATAGGATTTCCATTTTGTTAATGAACTGGTGTAGTTAATAACGCATTTCTCCTATTTGATTAGAGTTGAATTTTACATTTCTGTTGTGATGTTTGTCAATAAGAACAGATGTCTCCAATTGAATTCTAATAAGTTTTAATGAATGATTAATGATGTGCGAGATGGTTAGAAGGAAGAAGTCGTTGTTCAAAATGACCGCGGATATTTTGTCCATGATAGAGCTCCTCCGTGGCTAAGCGGTTAGCGTACGCGCCTTTGGCGCGGGAGACCCGGGTTCGATTCCCGGCGGGAGCTCATGTGGTTCGGATTCCACGTTAATCAGTAGGTCCACGTCTCATATAGGCTCGCTGCTGAACAGGGACGTTAAACTCAAAATCAACTCAACTCATTTTGTCCATGAGATATTTGATAAAGAAGAATGGATGCATAAATGTTAGTGATGACGTCACAATTAGAGCCTCTTAAGTAAATGCTAGTGCCAAACTGCATTTGTGATGCAGGTGAGTTCGGCCGTAAGTTTAACAGCGTTGTACGTAACGTTTACAATACATGCGTATGTAAAATGGCTGAATATAATCCGGTGCTCTGTAATGTGAGGTTATTGAGGGTGGGTGTTAGTCTCTTTTCAACCTCTATCCTTTTCTTTCTTTCTTTTTGTACTTAAGGTTATAATCCTGCTAAAAGCAATGTTTCATTCTATTTGTGTTACTGAGAAAAGAGAACAAGAAGTTATGTTTCGGTAGGTTTTTTTTTTGTAAGTTGAAGGGAAACAACTGGTGATAGGAATGGGTATTCAATTTGGGGAGGGGGCTTTTGGCCTACTCAATAAGAGTCATTTCCTCTTCTTTGCACATTCTCTTTTATCAGTTTGAGTTCATCGGCTGAAAGTGGTGGGGCGTTTTCCCCCAGTGAAAAGTATTTTTGGTTATTATTATTGTTCTTTGAAAATGTGATCAATTGCGGATTGAATGACTTACGCCTGAAAGCCACCGTAATGCATATGTCTGTTTTCAGGCTGGATCAATTCATAAACGTTAGATACGTGAGGCTTAGCCTCTGTCATTGAATCCCGGTCTCTCACTCGGTACTTATGAAATCCATCGGGACGTAATTTGTGTCATGCAATATTCGTTCTAAAGTCTAAAATGAATTTAATCTTGTACTATTAGGAGAAGGGTAGTTGCGTAATGTAATGATTAGGAGCATTTAATGTCAATTATCCTAATAGGATGGGTCTAAAACTTATGGGGTGGTCACGAGTGTTGACCTGATGGATAGGCCCGCATTTTAGTGGCGGCCTATGTCGTCACGTTTCTTTTGATGTGTATGTAAGGAGTATGATGTTGAAATGTTGGGTTTGGTTCAAGGCAAAATACTGAGGGTGGGGAGTAGGAGTACCCTTTCACCGTAGTACAATGTTTTTCCACAATATGAATACCTATAACTTTACAGTTCGTTGTCCTGCTATACGTGTTGTATGTTATCAGCAATCCGCGTGAACCTCAGCTGCGTGGGTTGTTATGTGCGTAGTATAGAGATTTTTTTTGGGGGGGGGGAGAACTGCATTCTTGTTATCTTTCAGAATTCAATTTAAAGGCGCAGTGTATATTTTCATAGGAGGATTAAGTGAATCATGCGAGTGGGAGACAAAGGCGGCAAGCTTGCATGAGTGTGTCTGTTAATGAATAGGAAGGAAAATGATAAGGGTCAAATGTGAATGAAGGATAGAGTGAATGTAAATCACTAATCCTATTGCTAGACCGTTTTGAAAGTGCAAAATCATGACTGTTTGAGATATTAAATCTCCTTTGTTAACAATTTAGATGGGCTAAGGAGGAACACTTAATGAATGGCAGTGAGCTTGTTCTAGACTAGTGGTGCTCAACTTTCGTGACAGACTATACGTGTTTATACCATGCACGTAAAGGTCGCCAAAAGATATATGCAGCATGTGCCTTTATAACTCATCTATGATGCTTTAATATGGTGAAACTATAATTATTGCTGCACGAGACAACATAGGTAGCGACACACAGGTTGAGCACTACTGTTATAGATAATCGCAATATGGTCTTAGCAATTTGGTTGAAAAAAAAACGCGTGGAAAGGATGCAATGAAGTTATGAGGTGTCCGCAACGGAGGTTGCGTGCTTTGTGGGAGTGGATTGGGCTATAAGTTTGATTTGGGTGGGGTTGTATGCCATGTCTGCTGCCTATGCCTTGATGCCGCGTAGGTGTTTGTTATATTTAGTTTCAAAAACTGTATTTTTCTCTGTGTCTGGAATGTATAGTTTGTCTGTTCTTTCCAACATTAATTATTTTCCCTCCAACATCAATCTGATATGAATTTTCATCGAGTTTATTCAGAACTGTGTGTGGGCCTGTATAAAGTTGCCTCAGAGGTCCACTTTCTTCCTTCTTTGTGCTGAGTCTTTTCAAAAGAACTTGGGAACCGGGAATGAATTGGGTGGGGGTGTTTTTGGCTTCCTCTTTTTCTTTATGCTTCTGAAAAAATTGTTCCCTCCTGAATTCTATTAGGTCCCGTAGTTCTTTGAGCATAACTAGCCTGTCATTGATGTCAGTGGGAGGTGTATCATCACGAAGAAAGTTCTGAATTGGGAATCTCACTTCCTTTCCAAATAAAATGTGAAATGGTGAAACCCCAAACTGTGTTAATGGAGTGTGATTAATTGTAGCCACTGTTTGTGGTCCTGTCTGATAAGAAATTTGAGGGCTGTTTGTAAATTGGAAATTCTTGGTTCAACTTGTCCTATAGATTTGTGCAAATTCGGCAACGCGTATATGGCCTTAATGCCTAGCGAATTGAGAAATGCTTTTGATTTGGAACTCATATGACTACTTTGCTGGTCGAGACGCAAATTACGCATTACGCCGTAGGGTATAATTATGTCAGTTGTAATGAAATCTATGAATGCATCTGTAGTAGGAGATTTTGTAGGTTTAGTGACCGTAAATGATGATACTTGTTCCACACCTACATAAAAGTGTGTGTATTCGTCACCCTGTGATGGCATAAGTTTGCCACATATATCTATGATCCAGCAGTCGAAGAGGTCACCCGACGGTATTCTTTGAATTGTGTCAACGTTTTGTTGGCAACTCCGTTTAAAGTAGCCACAATCTAAGCATGAGTTTACTTTGTAATGTAACCAATTTTTCAGATTTGGTATATAATACTTGCTACGAATGAGGTAGTATAATTTCAAGTATCCAGGATGAACTAAAGAGTTATTGTGAAACTCGTTAAATACCGTATCACGCAGTACCCTCGGTATGCATAACAAGGTGCGCGGTTGTGTTGGTGAATACATGTTACGGTATAGTAAATTATTTTTGAAAACGTATTGCTTTTGCCATGTTTTGTAGTTTTTATCGTTTTTATTTTCCGTTAGTAATGTTCGCACTATTTTAGAGAAAAATGGATCATCCCTTTGGAGTTGCTCAATGTCAGTGTTTCCATCTAATGCCAAGAGATGAAAGGGATGAACTTCAGTGTCGAGAAGTTCCATGTCTTTTCATCAAAAGGCAAGGGGTTCCGACTTAATAGGTCTGACAGTGAGTTTTGATATGACCAGACGTGAACTATTGTGAAATCAAAGGTTTGTATCTGTTCCAACCACCTCGTAAGCTTAGGAGTTAATTGGGTAGTAGTCTTTAATGCTAGCAGACTCTTATTATCCGTTACTAGTGTAAAATGTTTACCTAGTAGATATTTCTTTAACTTCATTAGCGAGTAGAAAATCGCAAAAAGTTCTAAATTGTGAATTGGCAGAGGTCGAATTCTTTTGGGATGACGAGCTGAGACGTAGCATACCGGATGATAATTTTTTTCGCCTACTTTTCTCTGAAAGAGACAAGTATATAATTGGAAGATTGTACTATATAATTGGAAGATTGGAGGATTAACAATAGCTATTCGCATTTTTTCGAATGCTTCATCCATATCAGAATTCCAGGTTAATGTTTTTGGATTTCACCGAAGTGCTTTGTACAGTGGTTCTAAAGTTAGCGAAATATATGGGAAGAAGTTACGAAAAAAATTTACACTCGCTAGCCAACTACGGAGTTGTTTTATGGTTTTAGGTTTTGGTATTTTAGTAACGGCAGTGATTTTGTCAGGGTCTGGCTAATTGTTCCGTTTTCTATTATGTGTCCTAGACATTTAACAGAAGTGACCCCAAATTCAGATTTGTCTACATTAAATAAAAGTGAATGTTTTTCAGCAATAGCTAAGACTTGGTCTAATAGTTCCAATAAATGCGAGTATGAAGAAGAATAAAGAAAAAAAGTCATCAACATACAGGGAGAAATTTTGAGCTGGTATATCGCGATAGATAGTGCGTAGTATGCGTTGCAAGTTAAGCGTACTAGATTTATGTCCTTGCGGTTGCACTGTAAGTTCAAATTGCGTGTGGGGCAAATGAAGATTCCGAACCGAAAATGCCGTGGCCTTGCGATCTTCAGGAGCCAAAGGACACTGATAGAAAGATTGTGCTAGGTCAAGATGAATAATCCAGCGAGCAGCGGACATGTTATCCAAAACGTCTGTCATGGGCTGTATGGGATCTGCTAATGTTTGGCATTTGCTAGACAAAGTTCTGAGATCCAAAACTAGACGAATGTCCGATTTACTGTTTGGTTTCAGCACTGCAATAATATTTCTATACTGACTGTTAGATGGTTGGATTATGCCCTGTTCAAGAAACTTTAGGACTTTTTCTTTCACCATAGGCCTAAGGCGATGTGGAATGACAAATTGGGGCATAACAAAGGGTTTATCATCGATTAAGTCCAAAGAATCTTCAAAGGTTTTTATTTTACTAAAATCAGTTTTTGTCCATTTAAAAGTAGTGACCCGCTTTTCTAAAATTTCCAACACTTGTTGCCTCTGGGATGGAGAAAGTGCAAGGTTAATGTTGAATTTAGTGAGATCAATGTGATCCTTAATTTTTTCCATCCTTTCCCTTCTATTTTGTTCCGCATGTTCTTCCGTCGGTTCAAAAAGTTGCCTAACAGTACGCCTTATAGGAACGAGGCTCTGTAGGGAAGATTGTGCCCGAGGCAATAGGTAGGCCCTTGAAAAAAGTTTGATCGTAGGGAGAGAGGTTAATTGGTATTTGAAGGTTGTCAATTGAGGTTGCCGTGTGTACCGTGTAACACCCTTTAAGATTGGCATGTATAATGGAATTTATGTAAAAATGTTTTATGTTTGTTTTTAGAGGAATTGTTAATCTTAGCATGCCAACACTATTTGCCGGAATGGTTTGTGTTTTAGCAATTAGAAAAACAAATCTGTGGTTTTTCCTGTCTTTTAGCAACTTAATTTGAAAGAAAACGAACCTCCTCAGGTTTATGTGATATGGGTTGTGCCAGTTTGCGCCCAAAATATGTTAAGCTTAGTGTGCCTGTTTCGTAATCAAGTTTAGCCAGATGCTGTTTGAGGAATTGATTTCCTATAATGGTGGGGAATGACTGAAGGGGTGAAATGCGAAAAAGAACCGAAAATGTACGACCCGCTATTGTAATTGGTAATGTAACTGCGTGGGTAAGGGTAAACGGGAGGTTAGAGACACCGTGAAGAACCGTGGCCAAAGGAAAAGGTCGCGCTTTTTGAGGAACTAAATAGCTAGGAATTAAATTTAGCTCTGCTCCTGAGTCAAGGATTATTAAATGTCGTTTTGAAGCAATAGAGCCTTCAATGTAAGTTAAATGCCTTCTAAAGATCAATGGGACATTGAATGTACACTGTTTACCAGACTGGTTAATATGCTCGTCTGTTAGTATGGTAGGAGGAATATGATTATTTTCAGCAACGGGCGAAGGTTGCTGGAGCTGTGTGTTCTTGTGTAGGTCGGATGTTTGTTGTGATTGTAAATCATTGCGGGAAGGGTGAGTTCGGGGGGGAGGAGGAGGGTCCTCCTCTAAGTTTAGCCGTTTTTTGGCGGCTGCTCTGTTGAGGGTAACGAAGGTAAAGTTGGAACAAAAGGGGTGGTACCACCAGGAGTTTGTGACGTTGTAGGTAGTGGAAAAGGAAAGGGAGATGGGTATGGTGGAGGGTAAAACTGTGGGTAAGGCATAGGATATATGGTAGCCAAGGCAGCCTCATTATAGTTTGCACCCTTTTGATTTTTTCCACCTTTTCTAAAAGGAGGACGACTTTTCCTATTAACATTCTTCTGGGGGGAGGTTTGAGTGGTATTGTTCGAATTTTGTTGTTGTCTTGGAGTTTGGCAAGAACAACATTTATGGGTGTGATCTGAGGATGGTGTGGGAGTAGGAGGTGGGGATTGAGGTGGATTCCGGTCATTCCGTTCCCTACTGTGTGATCGTTGCCGTGGACGATGAGTGTGGTCATTCCGCCCCCGGGAGAAATTTCGGGAGTAGGAAGGAGACGGTGAACGATCTGAGTTGCGATGCCTGTACTGCGGTTGATTATGTTCCATGAATGCAACAGTATGTTGGACAGGTTGCGCATGAAGATGGGTGTTAAGTTGCACTTGAAGTGAATCTAAACGAGAAATGATGTTGTTTAAGGGGTCTTGCTGGTGAGTTTGTGGTGGGGGTAGGATTGGTTAAGCTGGCTAGGCGCCGCTGGGCTAACCTGTCTGCTCTCTCCGTTGTGGCTGCTAATTCGATAAGTTCATCAAATGACTTAATAGTCTTTTGAGAAAATTCTACAATAAAGTGGGGCAATAACCCTGTAATTGAATCCAACAGAAAATCTTCAAAGGAGGGTGGGTGATCTAGTTGAGTAGACAAGTATTTCTTGGCATGTAAATAGTGGAGGAGTGATTCTGTTGGTTCCTGAACTCTGGATCTATATTTTTCAGCTGCGGAGAGCGGTAAATTGTTTGGCCCAAATTGCTGTAGGAATTTATCCTTAAGTGTATTCCATGGCAGGGTGGAAAGTGAATCGGTACTTTTGTACCAATAGAGCGGAATGTCTGCCAGACATAACGGAAAGATGGAACGCATTTTGTCTTCACTCCAACCCGCAATTTTGGCTGTACGCTCAAAGTTAGTAATGAATAGGTCTGCTCTTTCGCACGGGGTAGCCGAGAATATGCTGAGTGAATTTGGATGTATGGCAATGGTGGGATCACTTGAATTTCCTTGTGTGGGTGCTGAAGTGGCCGACAATGTCAGCCCTGAGCTCTGAGTTGGGGGATTAACAACGGATACGTTTGAAATGTTAGTTAAGGGCGACCCATTAACTTGAGGACTTGATATAACATTGTTAATCTGATGAGAGAAATGTGAGGTGGCAGCTGGTGCCACTGGGGGGTTGGAATGTAACCAGGAATTAGTAAGATTGTTTGTAACCGACTGCATCTCGGTGAAGTTTCACCTAATTTCCGTGATTGAACTGCACTGCGCGTTAACGGCATACGGAATCACTCAACCAAACAATAAATATAAGGATATTAAAATTATAAAAATAATTGCACTGAGAAACCCATCAGCCGTAACCAAGAAATAGAGAAAAATTTAAAAAAATAGAATCTGGTATAAAATATGTAAAATCTAGCCAAAAAGGGAATCTGAACATTAGCATGTCGCCAGGGGAGCCATGATTAATAAAAATGTTAGAATTTTCATAGTATCGGTAGTGTTGAGTATCCACCGCTGTCAATTCAAAAATACTGGTTCTTATCTCTTCTCTGTGGAAGTAAGTAAAAGAACCGGGAGGAATACTTAAGTAAGCAAACTTTATTAACACAGAGAGATTATTTGAAAATGCAAAAACACAATAAAATTACATTGAAATAAAGTAAATTTCGTAATCACAAAATATTATACACAAGAGACCTTACTTAGCTCAGATTCTTTTCCAACTAAGATTTTACAAACAGAAAAAGGTCTTACATGAATATAAGGTGTCCTCTCACCCACATGACTGAATTTTCCTCTCGTCTTTGGCTGCTTCCGTCCTTCTTTTTGCCAGCCTGTATCCTCCTTATATCCTCCGTCTTTATCACACTTTAATTATATTTCTAATAATTACGAAGTCTCTCTTGTCCCTTAGGCAAGGTTTTCTAAAAAAAAAAAAAACATTTTAATAGTTCTTCTTCTTAGCACATATTAAATTATCTTATCCATTTTTTTCTTGCAAAATCTGTTTCCCAACACATTCCCCCACTGTATCAGTACATAACTCGAACAACACCTTTTTGTGTGTGTCGGTCTTATCCTTTTTCTTGCAAAAATCTGTCCTGGCAGTGAGCCACTTAACATTGTCACAGAATGTATTAGATTCAAAATAATGTGAATCATGTTTTTAAAAAAATAATAAAGAAAGGAATTTGTAAATGAATAAACAAGAATAGGAATCACAATTCACACTCACAACATCTTACTGCATCACAGTATAACGATGTTCTACACTACATCACAATTTCCATGAACACAAGAATATGGCATGACCCAGTCCTCTAGTCCGCTGAAGGGGGATAGACTGTCGCCCATTGGGTGTGAAAATTTCCGGGTGCTCGTCACCTGGACCTCCTCATCTGTAGTACAATCCTCCGGAGGAAGGAGTACAACAACCCGTTGTTGTCATGAAATACCATGATAGTCCATTAGCAAGTCTGTTTCTATGAGAAATCACTACACGAGCTTGGCAGTAGGTTGAATGGGTGTGGGAACCATCTTCTTTGGAGTTTTGGAGGAGACGTTTGCGTCATTCAACGGAAGCAGAATCCAGCATGAAGAATCGAACCAATGTGCACCATCCTGTGCGGTCCTCGATGTTGCTTGAGGAGATGTCTGCGTCGTTCAACGGAAGCAGAATTCAGCATGGAGAATCTAACCAATGTTCACCATCCTCGATGCTACTTGTGGAGGCATCATTGCTTGAGAGGATCAATGGAGGAGAGGTATGATGAATGACGTGAAAGGAATGAGATAAAGGAGAGGCTTGTATGTTTGTTTGGTGCGTAGGTGGGTGGGGTATTGTTTTTATACCAGATTTATTCGATAGAAAAAAGACATGTTTTTCTCAATTCAAGGCAGACATATGACAGCAAATTCCCAGTGCAATTTTAATTGTATATTTTTATATATTTTGTCGGTATGCGTGTGAATGGGTTATATAGAAGGATTATAATCAGATGCAGCAAATTACAGATCTGTGGGCTAAGAGAAGGTTAATATGTGGATTAGAGGTAGGTTCATAAAGGATAAATGTAAAACAAAATAGAAGAAAGAACTAAAAAAAATTAAATGTTGAAGTTTCGGTTTATTTTAAGGAATGGATTCTCCTGTACTGTGTTCCTGGTACCTGGGGATAGGTACTTATTATAAAACACAATTACTAATTCTTTGTGGAGTATAGTACGGATTAGCGATGGGAAGAGGGGATTGAAAAAATGGTGGTTCTATCACCTGTTGAAGGGGGATAGCCACATGCTGTCTAACTTGTTGGTAGGTTTTGTGGGCTAGGTATTTTTTGTAACAGCATAGCCCTAAAATGATTAGCAGTAGGAATTAGAGAGGAGTAGCTGTATAATAATAATAATAATTATTATTATTATTATTATTATTATTATTATTATTATGTATATTCTGTTTATCTAGAAGCTTGTGGTTGTCTATGTCTTCTTGTGTGGCAGCGTAAGTTGCTTGGTGCTAATATTAGGATGTTACTGTGAAAATGACCTCTGGTAAAAGTTAGAGACTGAAATGCTTCATACTGTGTATGTTCTTCCAATGACATATAGTTGTTTAGTTCTGGGAAGGAAATGAGTCCGTGAACTTTTTTTGTTTGTTTGTTCTGTATTGTTTCTCGTTGACGGAAAATGGTATGATAAAAGCAACTGGGACTAGTAGCTGCGGGGTAAATCGTTTTAAAGCTTTCTGTATTATCCAGCATTGTTTTTAAAGTACTATGCAATACTATGGAATTTCTCTTTTTGCCCGAAAGATATGAGAGATGTTAAGTTTAGTACTGCAAACGAACTTCCTTGTTATCAGATTAACTGAAGATGATTATCTAATTGTTACTTTCACAATTTTTCTTGTTAGTTCTGCTCTTTATTTTTTCTCTTTTTTTTTGGTTAAGTATGAGATAAGCTGAAGTGAACGTTAGTTAACGATGAGATAAATTGTCCTTAGAGTTGTTTGTAAAAAGAAATTGGAATGAACTGGAAACGTGTGTCATTTGCAGCCTATTTATCAATGAAATTTCAAGGTTGGTGTAATCTACAACGGAGCAATTTGTTGCCTACCGAAAACATAGTTTTGCCGATTTTAATCGTATTTTTACCTTGTAGACGTTATGTCTAACGTGTATTTTGTTATTGATCTGTTCGTCATTTATGTTGCCGAGGGCGTATATACGGAGCTAATGCGTTAAAAATTGCCTTGATAAAAGGACACAGGTTTGTGAGAATATATCAGTGTCAATTAGGAAGTTGAGTAAAGCATCGACATCATTTAGAAGATATCTCGTCTTGTCTCAATTTTCGAAACTTCTTTATTGCCTCAATTATCAACGACTTCTCGTCTCGTTCTGTAAATTTACATACAAAATGTATTCCCTTATTTAGTTCAATCCTTCTGCGTCAAGAGAGGTGTAAGAACATTTACAACATAAGAACATCTAAGAACATTTAAACCATATTTATTATTGGAATATATTGTGATTTGAGCGCTAAAATAGTGTTTGACATCTAAGACTTTGGTGAACTAGTGTTACTGGCAAGATTCGAAAAAATTCCCGTCTCGTAATCTTCTAAAAATGGTTAAACAGCAAATTCAAAATAGTTGTTAAGGAAGCTTGTCCTTTTCCCTCGCGTGCCCTTGTTCTCGCGAAGGAAATTGTTCCACGCCTTCGCGAACCCTCGCCATTGCAGAAGTTGACCCTCGGCCTCGCGCACCCTCACCCTCAGTGACAGTTGGTCCTCGTGTTGGGAATTTCTCCTCGCCCTCGCGCACTGTTGCTGCCGAAACTTGCCCTCGCAGTGACATTTGACCCTCGCCCTCGTTCACTCTCGCCATTGCGAAGGGAGTTGTCCATCGCCCTCGCGCACCCTTGCTCTCATGTTTGGAACTTCTCCTCGCCCTCACTGTCGAAGCTTGTCCTCGCCCTCGCGTAATTGTGGGCGAGGGAATTTGAGGGTGAGGATGCCCTCGAGAGGGCCACCCTCGCGAGGGTGAACATCTCTGCTTTTACACCCTAGTCATCTTTACCCTTAATATTATAGGTTAATTTTTGCCGCCTCGTTTTATTGATTTCTTACACTACATGTTTATTCTACTGGAAGAAATGATTTTCATTATTATCATGTTCCAGTTCGTCTCTTTTGATAGATAATTTTCACTGTTTGCTTTATATAGTCTAAAAATATAAGAAGTATTTGATTAAATGTTTTATTCCTGTGATGATGAGAGACAGACACTTATCGTGGACTAATGAGGTTCTCAGGCAGTCACGTAGCGCAAGAAGTAATTAAGAGAACAAACAAGGCTGTTATGGAGAACCTCAGGGTCTGGCTGACGAAATTTATACAATATAAAAAGGTAAGGGAGACGTCCAAGGACCATCTCTCAGCAACCAACCACAATCTGCATAACATGGGTGGAGTATCAGCATTCATAACGTAAGTTGTATTTTTCATTTGTATAAACTCGCTGTCATTTATATATGGTTCCAAGCTGGACGAATGGTCTCTTTGATAGATAATTTTCACTGTTTGCTTTATATAGTCTAAAAATATAAGAAGTATTTGATTAAATGTTTTATTCCTGTGATGATGGGAGACAACTTTAACAGTTCATGTCTATAATGAGAGAAATATTATAGTTATATAATTATATATTTTATATTTTCTTTAGGTTTAGTGTCCCACGATTACACTGTAAGGCTACAGTCCACAGCGTACAGTGAGGGACACTTCTGGAAACAAATGCAGAGTATGAGAATTAAATCTGTCATATCTGTAGTTTCGTGTGGACAAGAAACAAACTTGTGAACCAAAGGTTTAAGAACAACTCATGTTATTAATATAAACTTTGCCGAAGATTATTAACTTATATCATCATAAAAGAAATACGAGAGACTTTTTGATAGGAAGAAAAATAACACAACTTTGCAAGGCGTTCGTTGTTGGGTCTTATAGTCGAGGGTTCAATTCCCGTTAAGGGTTAATTAAAATTTTACTTGAACTAGAATTTATTTGCATGAATCACCCGTCTTCTTTATCCTAAAGGACTTAAACGTTTAGAAAAGTATATGCTAAAAATAAAATAATAAGACATTAATAATGCTATTAATCTGTATCTATCTACATAGGATATAAATGAAAAAGACGTCGTCTATCAGAACAAAAAATGGCTTAACCGTTTTAAATGATTTTTATTAACACTTTCACCTACCTCTGACTCATGAGCATCCGAAGGGGGCAGGGTGAGCCGCCCTCTGACTCAAGAAATGTATACAAACAGAAATACCAAACATAATATATAGCAACCATGAAGATAACCCCTCCTAGAAAATTTTAGGGTGCCATGCGCGGACTGGCTTGTTGCCACGCCATTTTTATTAAAATGCGTATCCTAACAGGAGTTACAATTTATGCCAGAAATAGAATATCTCACATTAGTGAGATGAAACTTGACCCCATGCCGTTAACGTCTCCGATATCTAGTTGTTCACTTGCCTGTAAATGTCAATCGTCGATATAGCGACGCATCGAAAGATTACCGCTAGTGTGTCCCTGGCGGCAGGGTTTCGTCGAGTCAAAAAATACACCTAGAGTAGGGGTGTTCCAGTTACCACCACGTAGCGGCGATGACTTCTTTTCAGTCCGTCTTTCGATTCGTCGCGGAGAATCAGCGAAGGGACCGAAACGACTTATCGCCAGTTATATGCATGCGTTTATTATTATATATTTGTTTTTTTCTGACGAATATTCCTAAAGTGAGCTCCGGGGTCAAAAGTAACCCATGCTTCTACATGACAAGGTTGCTGTTTCACACCGTTCCGGGAGAAATCTATATATTTTGTAAGTGCTCTCAATGTAAATGAATCACGCATATATGCTCTTTAACATTTTCGTGGAGTAATTTGTAATTCAGTAGCATTTCGTCGCATCTCTGCCATCGGTGGCCCACTGGTGGCATAATTTTCAAAACAGATGGGGCCACCGCAGATCGTTGCAGTGGGGTCATCAATTTTTGGCGAAAGCTCGCTAGTTACCCAACGATGGTTCACCGACGCTTATGGCAGGGCGTAACTCTAAATAAAATTTAATTAGGAAATCACTATTGTTGCTATAAGAACTAGGTTTTGAACTTGGACTGTGTAATAGTGGTTTTTTGAGGCAAACATTTCCTAAGTTCAACTTCGAGTATCTTCGGGAAACAGTAAACCAAAGATGATACGTTCGAATCCACAATCCAACGTTCACAATCGAAAACATTCTGTAAATCTGTATGTTTCTCTTTTAAGTGTAATAAGATATGTGATCCGTCATTAACTGTACTGTAGAAACAATTCATCATTGTAATACTAAATGGTAAAGTATTTCGAAATTATGTATACATTGGAGTACATGGTAGTTGCCTCAATCCCTCAATTTCCTTCGTGCAGTTCAAACAGATTTTCCTGCAAGCTGTTACACAACGGCAATTAGTCTAGTTGTCTACCTGTCGAACTGTTAAGCCAAAGGACGAGGGATCGAATCTCGGAGATGGGCATGAAAATTTTTATACTTGCAGAATTATACATTTCACCCATAATAAAATGAGCATTCAAACAGTCTGTGTTTCCGTGGAAAAGTAAGAATTTATTTCAAGTTAAACTTGTGAGCAGTGAAGCAAAACGAATTGGACTTATGGTTGTCCGAATACCTGATGATTTCAATAAATCATACGACACTCCTTTAGTATGGAGTTAAAGAGCTTTCTGATACGTATAAAGAAATCTCACTGACCTAAAATCCATTACGAAATAGGACGTACCAGAAGCTTCAACACCACGTCTGCGTCACTTCGGTGAACGCTGTATCGAAACTTCCTATATAAATTTCACTCACGTGAATCCTAGTCAGTCGATCGTACTTGGTTTGTTAGCTAACTATGTTGAAGGGATATAGACGAAAAATATGAAAAATCCATTTTTTTAATTTTGTCAGGAAACGAAGAAAATGTGACGCCCTTGTTTCAGAATTGTGGAACTTTTTAGGGGGGTGGGGCGGATAGATTTCACTCATCTGCTGTAAGTAGTGACTACTGCTGTTAACCGTTGCTTTCTTTCATTTTTCATTTACACATCCTACTTGCTTTCAAGTTCGGTTCCACATGGCATTCTATTTAGTTTCATATATTCTGTTCGATTAGACACATTACTCAATCTCTTATAATATGTCCAAATTAACAAAACGGTTCTCTTGCTTTCTTTCTAATAATGCTCAGATTTCAAGAGAGTTAATTTTAAATAAACATGCAACCAATTTGTTAATTACTACGAGCATTGAGTTCTTCTTCATTGTGTGTTAATATATATTCTTCAGTGTTTACATTCTAATAATAATAAATATTTATGCCAAACTTAAATATAATTGCAGTATACGAAGGTTAAGTGGGTAATAAAGCAGTTCAGGCCAATATCTTACTTCAATCTGTATCGTAGATTACAATTATCGTTAAAAGAAATTGAATATTCGCATCCAAAATTGATTTTATCTAGGTAGGATGGATAGGGATACGCATGAGACAAGATTTGAGGCCGTCTCGTCTCGACAATATGCTGTAAAAGTCGACAATATGCTTGACTCGACAAATGTATATTTTTCTGCTGGAAGAGCTGTGTCTCGACTCGAATTTTGTCAGGAAAATTCTGTCTGGGCTGGACTCTGCGCATCCCTAAGGATGGACAGTTTGAAGAGCCCAGTATTCCAAAGCTGGTGGGGTAACCAATTACACCGTTACGCAACATCTATTTCAGATACAACCATTATAATACACATCATTTTCACAAGCTTCTTCTTATAATAACTATATCGATTTCCTACTTAAATTCAATTATAGATAATTGTTTCTTATGTAGCAGCTAATATTCATGCTATACAGTATAAAGCAAGTACGGTACACATTTAATGTAAATAAATACAAAAGTAAGATATTACAGATTAGCATTGCGATTTAATCCGATTTCAAGCAGAGCATATTTTCTAAATAATTGTTCCAATTGCTTTATAAGAATCCAGATTATAAGGTACCCTAAAACAAGCATATATATATAGATGTATTTTAGGGGACTTCCGGGTTTGATCCCCCTAAAATTTTATGCTTATTCAGATAAAATATTGCTAAGTGAATGAAATATCTTGTAGATGTAGATGAAATATCTTGTAGATCCAAGATGTTCACATTTCCAAGAATGAAGTTAGCAAAGCCCCCCGAAATATATATATGAATAATTTTCATTTTGGACGTGTGGTTTTAGGTATTCAACTGTGTTCACATTTCTCATCTTTAGCGTTTTTCGTATATGAATTATGGACATGGCGGGCTAGTAAATGTGACGGATTTGAAAAGTGACAGTTTGTCGGATAATGTGTTTCCAATCACTTCATAGTAGAAAGTTATATTTATAAAAAAGTTCTCATATATTTAAAAAAGGAAGAAAAACTAACTTTTCGCACGGAGGCTCGAACCGTCGCTCTTCGCTTCAGAAATGTCAATAGCAGTACTAAACCCGATTGACCACAGACGCAACTTACAAGAGATTGTTATAATATTGATAATAGAATCACTCGAGCACAGGTTCCTACTTGGAGGTTTAAATATCCATTTTCTGTTGTTTTCACTAATTTTTACATAAGATAATGGTTGATTTTGCATATTGAAACTGTGTATGTGGTGTGCAATCAATATTAATCTCAGAAATAAGTAGTTTGATTTTGTTTTTATATTTAAACATCGCTCGGATTACAGTACGGTTTGAAACTAGAGTCTATATAAAGAACGATGGGAACATGCAAATCCCTGTGTATAGATCTGCGGGAATTGTGACGGATTTAGGCTCACTTTTTCGACTTAGTTTCTGAACGAGTTTCCAGCTTTTTGTGAACAGGTGTGTAGTTATTTCCAGTAACCTTGAGCAACAGGGAGGCGAACACAGATACATTTAATATTTCAAAGGCTCTCCCACCGGGAATCGAAACTGAGACCCTGCCTACTGAACTATCTGATGGGTGGATTACCTGGTTCGTTCCCAAGGCAAGTAAGCTTGAGACTGACAACAGCGTGCTCGTGGGTTTTCTCGGAACATTCCCACTTTCTCATTTCATCAAATCGTCCATTATAATTCACTTGTTTCAATCATAGTCTTCCGAAACCAAACAGATATTACCGTTGGATATTAAACGAAAAAATTTCTTTTTCAAGCTGTTAACCCAAGCCAATACGAATCGAAAAACAGTTGTATTTTCTATTGCTCATTAACGTGTTTTCACAAAAAAATATATAGAGAGAAAACATGGGGAAACGTAATACCTTAACCTAAAACGAAACCATCATATATCGGTAATTAATATGTCGTCAATTATATTAATCTCTTACGAGATAATAATTATTATTATTCCTGACGATTTGATTTTTCAAATATTGAAACATCCGAGTATTCAAATATCTGAATATAATAAAACGTCTCATCGCTGATCAATCACCCTCAAAATTCCTTAAGTAAATAAAAAATTGCCCGACGTGGATTCGATGCAAAAACCTCCAGATTACTGGTTAAGCGCCTTGACCACTGAACCACAATTACATTACAGTGTAAATGATTTGTCTTTTGTCTGGTTACGTTAGGTTTCTTTGCCCCGCTTGTAAAGTTGTATGCTATTTTTCTTCGTTCCAAAAAGTTTTTCGTATTTCTTTTATGATGATATAAGTAAATAATATTCGGCAAAGTTTATATTAATAACATGAGTTGTTCTTAAACCTTTGGTTCAAAAGTTTGTTTCTTCTCGACACGAAACTACAGATATGACAGATTTAATTCTCATACTCTGCATTTGTTTCAAAGCAGTCGCCATTACCTGGTCAAAGACTTATGTCCGCCGCGATACATTTGCCTTTTTTCACTATGAGGTACACTTGCGAACAAAATGAAAACAATATACGTTGTTAGGGACCCTCTTAAGACAAAACTGGCAAAATAATTGTGGGTGTCCCAGTTAGTCTTCGACTATTTTTTTTTTGAAAATTTGAAAACAAATTAACTTCAATTTTCAACCGCAAAAAATGTAAAAAAAAAAATATTTTCCGACTTTTCTCTTGTTGAGAACACCTAACATTTTTAATGAAAATCGGTTGAGCCGTTCAGGAGAAAAAATAAATTCAATTTTCCTTCCCCCCTCCTAACACCCCTCCAAAAGCGCTTGGGGGCTCAAAATTTTGAAAACTGAGTTTCTCATAAATGTTAATTGATACTGTAAATTTAGTGTAGATATGCTGGGAGGCAGTTTTCACATGCTAATTCCGCAAGGCCCTTTACTACAATGACGGACTGATCAAATTATTTGAAACTATGTGGGTAATATTGTTTACAGCCAACTGTGCAACAACTTTTCTACAAAGAAAACATGGACAAATAAATGACGTAAAAGTACTGTTTGCCTCTGGTCATTTTATGTCATTTTCACTATCGTTGTTAAATAGAACACTTCTGAATCCTGCATTATTTTTCTGCATGGAACTGACGGATTTCTACATTACGTTGCGTTGCAGCTATTTTCAAAAATGTTTTTGTTGAGGAAAAATTCAAGCTATACTACTGTTGATTCGAAGCCGAGTGCGCCGAACAGGAGTCACGTGGTATAACTACTACAGTACATGTTTTGCTATGTTGTGAAAACCTTCGTTGCTATATTGTGAACTTACGAAGCTTCATCAGAGCTCCTCCGTGGCTAAGCGGTTAGCGTACGCGTTTTTGGCGTGGGAGGCCCGGGTTCGATTCCCGGCGGGAGCTCATGTGGTTCGGATTCCACGTTAATCAGTAGGTCCACGTCTCATATAGCCTCGCTGCTGAACGGGACGTTAAACTCAAAATCAACTCAACGAATCTTCATCGTGATTTGTATATTGAAATTAATGATAATTGTTTCTTTACTACTGTTTCGTATTTTTCTCTCGCAGCACAATTCAGAGTATTCTAACAGAACGCGTGTATAGTATGATAAAATAGCTAACAAGGTGGTTGTAAAATGATCCTTCGCTGTTTATGTGTAATAGATAATTTTGTGGCTGGAAATAATTGAATAAGGACGATACGAAGTAGTTGTTTCGTAGTCGTGTGGTTAGAGTGGCTGCCTTAAGTTCCGAAAGTGCTATGTTCGATTCTGGATGTGGACCTTTGTTTTTTTTCTAATCGTTTCTGACGTTTCCACGTGAATTGCAATTTGGAGGCAACAAGTAATGTGATTATGTTTGTGGGAAAGTAGTACGATATTTTTAACAAATTATAACTATTATAAATTAAATGTGTCGCGGAGTGTCGTAATGGCGTATTGGAAAACTCCTTGCTTTCCACGCAGCAGTCCCATGTTCGAGTTTCTATTATTTTATCCTTTTTGCAATTGAGTAGTGATATTTCACTTGGTTTTACTGTGAAGCACATTTCTCTCTTATGAAATTCAATGGAGACACGAATTAGGAAGTACGGTTACCGAAAGTGCTTTTTTGAGAAACGTGACATAACCTAAGTTGCGAATACACAGACCTTGAGTCACATAATACTTAATATAAAATGAAATCTTGCAGGTTTACGTTCCACAATAGGCTAAGAGAGACAGTGATGATGAAAATAAGATATGATTGAATCAAAAAGGTGAGAGGAGACGGGAGAACCCCAAGAAAACCCACCACACCGTGTTTGTCTACTACAGAGACAACTTGGCGCGAGATGGGATCGAACTAAAAACCCCACTTACAAGAGGTGATTGCTCTATCATTGTGCCATAGTGGCCCGCAATACTTAATGTAAAACAGCTATTATTTAAGCACAGTGTATAACTAGAGTGAATACGTTCAATACTATAGTATGAAGTAAACCTAATGTTTTGACACATATCTAGAAAGAACCGAAATTATTTTACAAATCCAGAGTGCAAATCCAACTTCGACCCTCCGCAGTGGGAACCCATGGTCCCACTTTTCCCTTTTATTTTAGCTAATTCCGCAGGCATGCCTAGCTATTCAAGTGTTGTTGCTTCACAGACTCTTATTATTGATTATCATATTAACTCAACACCAATTTGGGGCACTTTGTGGCATTTGTTATAAACATGCCCCCTCGGAGCTTGTGGATTTTTAATCCATTTGTCTCGGAACTATTCTCAAGACAGAAAGTGCAACAAAACCTTACCTCAATTCTTAAAAATGTTTTTACAAAGTTTGAGATCCACACACCCCGAACTCTTCCCCTGGTTATCATTTGCTCCCAAAGATTCTTTTAGTGTCTTACCACTTCAGTAAATTTCTCCTTGGTAATATATACGTATGAAATTCCTCCAGGGGTCTGTGGTGTATCGTACGAGCTAACAAATTTGTTTTTCTTAGTTACGTTTCCGCACTATATTTAAACGTATCACAGTAGGAATCAAATATTATAGCACCACCCGACTGCCGTCGCTGTGCAAAATTTCATCATAACCTGACGTAGGACAATGAGTGGAATTAACGTTGTAAGATTTGAAATCAAATTTGCAATATTTCAAGTAAAAAAAACATAATAAGAAGTCTCATATCTGAAAATAAATTCGGCTCAAACGGAGTGTTCCTTTGTTTAAAATTATAACCGAAGGGCAACGTTATGTGCAGGACTAATCCTCTCTCTTATGTTTCACAAATATCACGTGTTTCGAACATTTTTGAATATTAACTATGCTTTGTGTCTTATTATTTGGTAGTAGCTTTTAGGAGACCGTTCTTCCAAATAAATCTTAACTAACACAGTAGTAACTAATGTTTTGTACTGACTTTCTGGAGGGGAAAGAACTTAGACTCTCGGCTAGCTCTTGGCAACTTAAAATTGCGGTTCCCCGTCTGGGCCACGGGTGGCCATCCCTCCAGGTGCTTGAAAAAACAGGTATATCTTGAGGTATATCTTTGGAAGCAAATGAAGTTTCGTCACTGCAATTCTATTACTTGACATTTTCTCCCTATGGATATGTGCCTGTCTTTACAGGTATTTCTTTACCTTATATCAGTAAGGAATTTACAAGAAACCCCTTTTTATTAATCTAGGAATTGGGGAGGAGTGGAGTTTTTATGCATATATATAATTAACAGTAGCTTCTTTTTTTCTAATAAGTTACAGTATAATTCTTAAATAAATATGAATAACTTACCCGATATTCAAATTTCAGTTACTATTTTCTTCCATTCTCTATTTGAAACTTATTTATTATGATGTTTTTGTGTTCCTTATCCCATATTGCTGGAACATTCCTCACTAGTTCTACTAATATGTCTTTTATAATCGAATTTAACAGTGCAGCAAAACCAATTGAGTATAGACATACAGAATCTTCTGCAGACGAAATTTTAAACAAATGAATTTATTCCTTGCAGCGCTTCAAGGAGAACCAAAGAGAACATGAGCCACAGCGATGCTTCCGCTGAACATCGATGTAAAAACAAACTCGGTTATCATTGCGACCACTGATTCACCCTCGCAGTCGAGCTCTAGGTCGCGATGTAGCGTACATATTCCGCATGAGCATATCCATTTGAATCAATGTGTTTGTGCCAGTATCGAGAGTGACACCTCGACCTCGATCGCGAGGTGTCTTCGGTATGTTTCTACCCTTGGGCCTTATTTTAACAACTTGCGCAAATGTTCGGAGGTTCCAGGCCTACTGGCTACGCCACTGCTTGATAGCATGCATTCTTCCTAAATATCATCAGTCTCTGTTCACTTCCACCTTCAGCCATAATTTTCCTCTTTCAAGCCAAAGATAATACATTCGGGAGCCGAAGAGAGTTCTCCTTCGCATTTGCGTTCTTAAAAATAAAATTGTTATAATTAAACGTTCGATTTTCAATGTAAATTTCTGTCCCCTCCACCGCAAAACAAATCTCATGGGCGCAACTTGCGTGTATGGTCTCCTCTGTTCCAAATAGAAAAATTGAATTTGGATATTTCCTGCAAGACTATTGGCGAGATGCAGAATTCCATACCCAGTATTTCTGTTTACTTGGTACTGGAATTAATAGAATTGGGAGTAATTGTTTTGTGTAAGTATAATTGTGCAGAACAGCCATAGATAAATGTTTTGTGCTGCTATATATAAATGTATGAAAATTGTTAGGAAAGTTTATGGAGGGATGGAAAATATTCTTCCCAGGCTGCGACAACAGTAATTAAGTTAGTACCAGGGAAAGAAAAATTAGAGACGGGGAATTTCCTTAGCTTTTCCCCTTACAAAAACGTTTTGTAAGTAACAAACATTCTGTCTGACGTATGACTGCCTATCGTTCTGTGTGGCTCCGTGGATGAGTGAGTAGAGTCGTTGCTTGGTAATCATGAATTTCATGGATCGACTCCTGTTTAGGGCAGTCCAATTTTTTCATTCTCTGTTTCCCATATCTGAAGATGTTTCTCCCCCTCCGTAATCATCTGATGCTCTCAATTGAGTTCTCCACTTGAATTCAACAATTGGTAGTGGGATGCTCTCAGGTTCGGGTGAGGTTTTACATGTCTACTTACAAAATCAAAATTTTCTACAAAATATGGATGCTATCCGATCATTTTGTCTCAAATTCTAAATTTGCACATGTGACTGTATCGCTCTTTCATCATATTTGCATCTCTTGTTCTCCAATGTCATCAGATATGACATAAGATGCCTTGGGAGCAAAACTTCAAATCATAAAAGTGCTGTACCAATGGGCTTACTCCCACTAAGCATTTGATTAAATGTATGTGTTTTCATACTGAAGGTGGGTGATTCGTTCTCAGTACCTTGCTGAAGTGACGGAATATTTATTCAGACTGCAAAGAAATTTCAGATCAAACGACTGAAAGAGTGTTCATTCCAACAGCAATAGTCTTGGACTTTTAATTTTTTTGTTTCAATTTATCTGCACGAATAGAACAAATAGCAAGTAATATGTTTGCCCTAAGAACTACACGTCTGAGATTCATTTCAATTTGGAGAAATGGTGCTGTAGGCTGTAGTGGGAATTTCGCCCAAGTGTACGGGAATTTTCAGTGCCTAACGATTATGCCACCCGCCTTCCTTTACAGCTAATTTGGTTGCATACTTCCCGGCAAATGCTTCGGACTCATTATAGCTGGTAAAGCACTTTAGCTGTAAATATCCATATAGCTGTACCATCCAGAAGTGTCCCTCACTGTACAAGTGTTCCATAATGGCGGCCATCTTTGTTATCGGTAGAGTGCCAATTTTTGCATCTGCCAACATTTACGAAACTTACAGTTGCTGAGGACGTACGAATCAGATGAACACCAAACAAAAACAAATGTTTAGGGGAGAAACTGAGATACACGGAGAATATATACTCTTGCTTCTAAATAAATATGCAGGGTTTCACACCAATACATGAAAATTACACTTTTAAAGGGGCTGTACTTTGGAATAGCATAAAGTGTGGGGTTCATAAGTTTTGTGGTGAATACTGTTGCATGTAAAGAGTCTGCAGAAATATCCGCACCTATAGTACTACTGCCACCATAGATTTATGAGGGTCCGAAGGTCCGTAATTTTCATACCATGTTTGGGGCGTAATATCTCAGGAGGGCAAAGTGCTAAAAATTTCTGCTTAGACCACAAAGTAATTCTGCAAACCACAAAGTAATAAACTATTGCAAAAAATCAGGACTCATCTTACATGGAGAAACAAGTGAGGAGATGGTAAAAATGCGAAGAAAGCAGGTGCGTGATGATGGTCATAGCCCAGAAAAATTTTAATGTTTTGATATTTTTCATGCTAGATCTGAAAATCTACACATGGTTCAGATATTAGGTCCATTTTTGTTTGTGTTCAGTTGTGCAAAAGCTTGCAAGTGGCCTTTGTACCGTCTTTCTAGCTCCATGATCATTGTCACTTCTACATGGTAAGTGGGTTAGCTCCCCCTTGCACCCACGACACCCATCGTCAAACTGGACCGCGGTATTAAGGCACTGAATGTATCAGCAAAGTATCTTTGAAATCTAATGTCAGTTACGGAAATTAATCTGTTCACAATGTTGCGTTACACCTATATATCCTCTTCTGCTGTAAATGGCGTGTTTCTGGAAAACATTTAAAGTGATTGTTGTTTCCCTTCTCTTTTATACCATTACAGCAATAGCTTTTAGCAGCTGTAACTACAAGTTCTCGCAATTACACAATTTAAGCATTGGTGCAAACTTCAGCAATGTTTATCATATCTCCGAAACGGTTTGATATATCGAAGTGGTGTAAACTGCAAAATCCATATCCATTATAAAGCATGCAAGTAACTAGACATGATACTTATCTCAGCATTTTTTCGAAATAAAGGCTTTAAAAAAATTTAAGCCCTGGTAACTTCGTTCCCATTCATTCGAAACAAGTTATACCATGACGATGGTATCCAAAACTGAAGTACTTTCGATGTGCATTATCCTGTGCATCTCGGTTATGCTGCATTTGCGTTAGAGGCTTCCGAACTTTGGATGTTTGTGATTTTATAACACTTACAAGTAGACCTCACCACTTCGCCGTTGCGTTAGCAAAAGGAAACAACTACTGTCCTAATGTAGGGTTGAATATAAGACACTGACAAAAATTTTAGCTGCTAATGAGCACTAGAAATATGGGAGAAACGAAATAGAAACATGAATTTGGGAAAGCCAAATACAATATAATTTGATAGTAGCAAGACCGATATTTTTTTGAAATAGATGGAGGAACAATAGTTATGACTTCAACTATGTAAATCGAATTAGGAGGGATGTTTTTATGGCATTCCAGATCATGGCCACCATCTTGAAATCCGCCATATTGGATCGACGTCAACTTTTTCAAATGGAAAGAGGGCCATGTGAGGTATCAAACAACAACGATTTTTTCACCCAACCTCATACACTAATTAGTTTGTCCATATCTAGAACGGTTTACAGCTTACAGCTCTTTGAATGTTGAAAAATTCGTTGTTTGTAGTAGATAACGGATAACTACAGTGGTAATGAACATAGCTCCAGAGACAGCATTCTTAAAGAAAACAAATTACGGCAATGCAAGAAATGAAAGTCCTCAGCATTCATAAAGTGGTTCTGACCTCGCCACTTCGTGTGTGCGTTTGTAAATTCAAACTGTAACTATAAGCATTTGGGGCAGCACGATGAAGAGAATAGCAATATTGGTTGCTAATGGCATTCCTGGTCGTAGCAGCTACGGTATAAGGTAGGAGCTTACCTGCATCGTGTACCATTCTACAGCGACAAACTCTTTGTAAGGAGACAAGTGAAAAAAAATATTATTCCCACTGTCAGTTCTATTCGTGAACTTGGAAGTGTTTGAGAAATAGTTATTTCGTTTATTGTATTGTGTCTGTAATTCTGTGAGGTGCATACGTGTGTGTGTGTGTGTGTTAGGGAAAGCGTGTGCAGGCAACAAATATAGACTAAAAAAACGACACACCATGGCGTTAAATAAGGCAAACATTACCATGTACCTCTTGCAGCAGTTGCAGACATTACGGTTCAAGCACAAAGCAACAAATATATCAGAACAGGAAAGAGTAATCGCAGATGACATAATTGGATTCCTAGCGGATGAAGAACTGGAATTCAAAATGGAATACACTGTAGATATTCTAGAGGAGGCACATCATGAGATAAACAATCAAGAAGCTAGTGTGGAAGCGGAAGGGTGTAATCACACAACAGATTCCGAAGACAGAACACCAAGTGTCAGACGCATCACTTCCATCATCGAAACGCAAGAAAGGCGATTCACTCTCGGTTGAGAAGACGAAGCAAATTATTAACTACATGACAATACTCAACCCACGGTAAAAAGACAATATGTAACCTTTTACAGGAAGCAGTTTACCCACGCACGTGAAGTAGTTTTCCAAACAGCAATCTTTTCCAGTAATCTTGCTTTTCCAAACAGCAATCAGACAGTAATCTTCAGCGAATGGCATGCCACGTTGCGCGTGATATTGAGTATGAACAGTTTAAAGCCTCGGAGGTCTGACTACTGAACTTCAAACGACATTATAATATCGGGCTACGGAAAGTGACAACCTTTAAAACAAGACTTGAACATGAGCGCCAGCCACACTTAATGCAGACTGCTAAAGAGTACGTTCACAGCATCAAACAGACGTTGCGTAATTTTGAGTTTAAGTATGTCTGTAATGCTGACCAAAGTGGTTTTCAATTTGAAATGCACCGCCCGAAAACTTTGGATATTGAAGGCAAAAGGAAAATTGAGGCTCTTGCAATAAGTGTAAATCCTATGACACATTTCTACACAATCATGCCTTTAATTAATTTAAAGGGAAATTTAGTTGGTAAACTGTTCATTGTTCTCCAGGAAAAGAACGGAATAGTGCCTGTAACATTTCAGACTGGATTTAATAGTTATTGCAGAGACTTGACAATACATCTGGCATCAACATCTGGTAAAATGGGATTACATGAATTGCGAGAATGGTATGTGAATTGCTATTGGCCGAATACAGGGACCAGGAATTCACTTATGCTGGATAGCTGAGAATTATTTAATAATGAAGAGGTGCGAAGTACAATAGCTCCAGCTGGAAAATCAGTAAAAGTGCGACTAATTCCATAAGGTACCACCGGCATATTTCAACCTTTGATTGTATTTTTTTTTTAGACAATACAAAACATAGGCGTACCATATGTGATTATGCAATAAAGGACGAACATTTCCATTCAAAACTGCATGACAGAGATACTATTGTCACTCTGCATTCCCTTGTGTACAATCAATTTTAGTCTCCTCGCTTCACGAGAATGATTTAATAAGCATTTTGTATATCAGTATATATTGATGAGCCGATCGAATGGTTCGAGGTGCCGAAGAAGCACGCTTTCAATATTCCCGGCATTAACTTTTGTGATATTTGTGACGTTTCAATTTTTATTAGGTGCTCATGGTGCTCCTAAATTGTTTTGACCATTTTATAAATGCTGAGGACTTGCATTTCTTGCATTGCCGTAATTTTGTCCAGTAAGAATGCTATCTCTGGAGCTATGTGCATTGTCACTGTAGTTATCTGTTATCTACTACAAACAACGAATTTTTCAACATTCAAAGAGCTGTAAGCTGTAAACCGTTCTAGATATGGACAAACTAATTTGTGTATGAGATTGGGTGGAAAAAATCATTGTTGTTTGATACCTCACATGGCCCTCTTTCCATTTGAAAAAGTTGACGTCGATCCAATATGGCGGATTTCAAGATAGCGGCCATGATCTGGAATGCCATAAAAACATCCCTCCTAATTCGATTTACATAGTTGAAGTCATAACTATTGTTCCTCCATCTATTTAAAAAAAATATCGGTCTTGCAACTATCAAATTATGTTGTATTTGGCTTTCCCAAATTCATGTTTCTATTTCGTCTTCCCATGTATCTAGTGCTCATTAGCAGCTAAAATTTTTGTCAGTGTCTTATATTCAACCCTACATTAGGACAGTAGTTGTTTCCTTTTGCTAACGCAACGGCGAAGTGGTGAGGTCTACTTGTTAGTTTCCAACACTGAATAATAAAAGTGATATTTCAAGAGTACGTTTGACACTTTGATTTGAAATATGTAATAATCTGACGTAGTGCCGTTTGAAATAGCTTTATATTGGATTGGCACCAATGTTTTTTGAGTCTTTCTGTTTAATACATAAATGTTCCCCTCCTTATACTTGCTTCGTGCGAAGTTTCGTCTTTGTCTCTCTTGGTTTGTCCGTTATACCGGATGGTCAAGATAAATTGACAATAATCATGGAGCTAATAAATGGAACAAACGCCATTGGCAAGCTTTTGCACAGCTGGACAAAAACAAAAGTGGACCTAATTGCTCAACCATGTATGGTTTGTGAGATCTAGCATGAAAAATATCGAAACATTTAAATTCTTCCAGGCTACGACCATCGTCACGCGCGCGCTTTCTTCGCGTTTTTACCATGTTCTCACTTTTTTCTCCATGTAATATCAGTCATGATTTTTTTGCAATAGCTTATTCATATACAGAATTACTTCGTGACCAAAGCAGAAATTTTTAGCACTTTGCCCTCCTGAGATATTTCACCGCAAATATGGCATCAAAATCACAAACTTCAACTTTCGGACCCCCCACAAATCTATGTTGCCAGTAGTATACTATGTGTAGATATTTCTGCAGACTCTTTGCATGCAATAGTATTCAGCACAACCCCCCATTTTATGCCATTCCAAAATATAGCCCCTTTAAAAGTGTAATTTTCTGTACTTTTTCTAGTGATTTCGTGTATTGGTTTGCAACCCTGCATATTTGGTTAGAAGCAAGAGTATATATTCTCCGTGGGTGTCACGTCAGAAGGGCCCGGAGAAACGGGCGAGAACAGAAAGGCCCGCGTAGAAAGGGCTTCAGTCATAAGGGCGCCACGACAAACGGGCCCCACGTCAAAAAAGCCTGAAAAACTTCAGAAGTATAAAAATACTTATTGGATGAAAATTATTCTTTGGACAGTACCTGATTTATTTGTGTTGAAAGAATATACATGTCAAAAAAATATAAGATTAGTAAAAAATATTACGACAGATCAGCAATAACGATACGCGTCGACGGAGGAAAATAAATGTTGCTCATGGATATTGATGCGAAAACTGCATTGAATGAATCTCATGACAGATACTTTGGATTCCGCGATATCTGATATTACACAATAGTTTTTGAATGGAAAGGAGTAAGTTTGACACATCAATTTAGGCTAGAATCTTCCCACAAATCAGAATAAGAACTTTTTTTTTTTTTTTAATCTATCTTCATTCGTTTGCGAGCTCGTTTGATATTGGTATCTAGTAGACCAAAGTATCTAGACAGGCAACGAGACACGTAGAGGGAAGAAAGTAAAAGGTTACAAGTGCATGTTGATGCGAAAACTGCATTGAGTGAGGATATGGACATAATGGCAGCCATTTTGGATTCCGCCAAATTGGATATCACACAATATTTTTAAATGGAAGAGAGTATGTTTGGCATATCAATTTAGGCTTGAATGTTCCCCCAAACGAGAATATGATTAATTTTTTTTTACCAATCCCCATTCTTTTACGAGGTAGGTGTGCTGTTCGACATTTGTGTGTAGTAGACAAAAGTATCAGGCAATCCAGTAATAACGTGGCGAAGGAAAAGCAAATGTTGCAAGTGTGTGTGTTGTTGCAAAACCTGCATTGAATGGGGACGTGGACATTGTTCATCACATGAATATTCAGATATCATGAAACAAACTAAAATGTTCTCAAAAGTTATTTTGTCCCTCCAAGTTAATACAGTTAGTATTTGATACCATACAACGATTTATAACTTCCTCTAAGCATTTCGGCATGGTTGTTACAAATTTTGCTGGTATAGTGTGTGGAAATATTATTCCACACTGTACGTTATGCTTTTCTTAAACTTTCTTTCACCGTAACTCGTATATATTGACCTTACGTTGCAATTCGTTCCAAAGATTCTCAATGGAGTTAAAGCCGGTAGTGTGCGATGGGGTTTCTCGCAATTTTGGGCAGTTTTAAAACAATCATTTCCTTACAACATATACTTTGGGATCGATATCTTGATAAAATTAGAAGTCCTCCTCATTCTCAGTATTATCATTCTCATATCCTTCCCGTATTAACTCCATACGGTACAATACAGTGGCCAGACAAAACATTGCTACCACCCTCTACTATTTGAACGAAGTCGTTGAGCTTTACTGAATATTCGAAGTTGCACATTAAAAGCATTTTATTGCTTTATACTTGTAAAGAAACAATTAACCACAAATATACTTACTATTAAAATGTTATACTTACTATTAACATATGTGGTAACTTCACAATGTTCTGCTAACGAACAGAAACATTAAGAACACAATGAAGCCGTCTTTATTACCTGTCTGTCCCAATACTTTATTCTACTAAAAACAAATGTCAAACGCCCCATAGCAGAACATGCCGCGATCTGCAATGTGATCGCAGAAAATTGCCACGCCTGTGCAGAAAAATTGCCAGAGAAAAATAGCCACTAGAAAAGTATAAAAACATGCCTGCTATGTGTAATGTCTTAAATGCACGAACGACTCTCATAAATATAGTATGTTTTTTATGTCGCGTAAAGCGTTATTTTTAACAATCACAAGTGTTTTTGCAGAGTTCGTGCAGAAAATTTTTGACTTAAAAAAGCTCATCGCAGAAAAACAAAGTTCCGCCATCGGGGTCAAACGTAACACACACTATCTCGTAAACGAATAGCAGTCGGTCAAAAATCGGTTCAGATTATCGTTTGTAGGAAGATTCTGGCCTAAATTTATGTAACACAAATACATCTTTCTATTTAAAAATGTTGTATGGTGTACAATATGCAGAATTCAGGTTGGCTGCCATGATGTACCAGGTTATCATAAAATAATTATCGCTGTTCAGAGAACTTTGGAGACGTAACCACTTGACAGAATGTAATCAAACCTGGTAGAAGTACATTTGAGAACATGCAGAAGCAATTTGTGTAGAAAAGAAAATTAGTTCAAATTTTCACCACCAGGGGTAATTGTGGCGCCGTACAACACCAAGTAAGTGCATCGTGGAAGAGAAAGGATACTAGTGATGCTAAATGAAAGGCTGTAATTACCCCTCCTATGGATACCGTGGCATTGATTACTAATGTTAATAATACCCTGTGGACAGTGGCGGATTTAGAGGAAGGGTCCTTTTGAACTGAAGCGTCTCTTTAAAATTTTTGGGTATCTTACAAAAATGAAGTTAAATGTCAGTCGTTTCTGTGGTCTCTAAAATGCAAACTCCTCTAAAATTCCAGGAAAAGATTAGAGTCAAATCTCGCCTCCAGAGGCTATTGTGTTTCTGTTCAGTGTTAAGTACGGTGAGTGTGATATGGAAGGCAAATGATATTGATATTTAATGACAGAAAGGCCGTAATTGTTCCCCGTGCGACGCGTGGCATTGATTTGTACTCCTGTCAATAACCCCGTGATGTAGCGATGTGTTATGAGCGATGATGAGGATGTGGAGGTCCTTGAGCAAGGAATAGACCGTATGAAATGATGAATACGTTCAAGGACAGGACTTACAGAGTAACGTGGGATCCAACTCACCTGTGTCTTCACCGGAAATCAAACCCGGAACCCGTTGGACACAACGCAGAGTGTGGAAAGAGAGAGAAAAAAACATCGGATCACCATCAATACACTTCTGGCACATAGTGGCCCTCAAACCCGTATCATTGAAACACACACAGGCGTGAGTAAGTGCCTAGAGAGACAGTTACAGTCTTTCTTATCATTTAGCATCACTAATGTTGTTCTCCTTCCATGCTGCACTTATATGGCGTTGTACAGCGCCACAATTACCTCTGGTGGCGAAAATTGGAAATAATTTTGTTTTCTACACCAATGTTCCCAAATATGCTTCTGCATGTTCCCAAATATGCTCCTACCAAGTTTGGTTGCATTCTGTCGAGTGGTTACGTCTCCAGAGTTATCTGAATAGCGATACTTATTTTATGATAACCTGGTACACGCAATCATTCAACACAGTTTTACACCGATACTAACCTGTTACATTTGCTTTTCCTTTATCCACGCGTCTCTTTGTTACTGTCCTATCATGATACTTTTTTTCTATTAGATGCATATGTCGAACTCAAGTCTCATAAACAGATATGACAAAAATGAGTTCACATTATCATTTGTTGGAATATTCAAGCTTAAATTGAAGTGTAAAATCTTAGTCTTTTCCGTTAAAAAATGCGATCTGCAATATAGCGAAATTCAAGATGGTTTCCTCGGTGACCACACTCCAAATCAATGCAGTTTTCGCAATAATACTCATTGCAACATTTTATTTTCGTCCGTCCACGCGTGTCGTTATTATTGTTCTGTCCCAATACTTTTGATTAACCCTGTATAGAAATTCACATTATGTTCTTACAGCAAAATTAAACAAATGTTTTCAAAAGAATATTTTTTATATAATATGAGTTTTTATACTTTGATCCAGGGACAAATTGGAATTTTAGAACTAGTCTGATTGGGCTATGTCTCGAGAATACAAGATCAGAGAGACGCGGTGCAAGCAAACTTTGATGGAGAACCGACTTAAGCGATAGTTGCAGAACTAACAGCAACCAAACAAAATTAAGATCACCATTCAAGTTTCCCTTTGTTACTACTAACCACTGATATTCTTCCTTCTGTTGGACATACATTTCAACTTACTAAGGGGACACTATTCCCTCGTGCATCTCTGATTTTCACTCCTGCTTTGATTTCAGGCTTTCTGGCCATGGAACTATTTCTACCCAGGCCCTTTTGAGTCGGGCTTTTTTGTCGCGGGACCCTTTTGATTGGAGCCGTTTCGACTCGGGCCCTTCTGACATGCAATCTTCTCCGTGTACCTCAGTCTCTCCTCTAAACATTCGTTTTTGTTGGGTAATCATCTGATTCGTACGTACGTCCTCAGCAACTGTAGTTTCCGTAAACGCTTGCAAATGCAAAAAAATGGCACTGCACCAACAACAAAGATGGCGCTATTCAGGAACACTTGTAGATACAACGTGAATAATGATGATGACCTTGTCATACACAAGGTTCCTCACACTCTAATTTTTATAATTTTCGGAGGTAGTCGAGCAGCCACCTCTGGACCACGTCGTATGGATTGACCCACTACCGACCTTAAGAGTAATAAAAGAAAGTCTGTCAATAACAAATTCAACCCGTTTAGTTGCTGATAGTATTCGTCTGTGAACAACCATGACCCCAGTTCATTTTTATTCCCCGTAAAGAATGTAGAAGTTCGTCTCTTCACTGTTGCATTTCCTTCCCATCTAACTTCCTGAACTCCTCCTATTTCCATCCTGTATTTCTCTAACTCATCCGTTGCAGCTTTTAACGCGCTTGCCCTATAAAGAATTATTATATTCCATGTTCCGACCTCATGTCCATTTTACTTTGCTGAGGTGATGGCAAGTTATCAGTCCTGGTCAGAAGCTTCTGTTAATGTTTATGAACAAGTGCCTTTTAATGAAATTATACGTAAACATACATATGGTATTAAGACTATCAGCTACTGAGGAGTTTCACGGTTTAACTCCAAAGAGTGTCATTAGATCCTGATAAAATTTATATGGAACCTAGAAGAAAGCGCACTTTTTGAAACTAAAAACAAATAATCAAAATGTGTATATTTGTGTTGAAGTTATGGGCGAGTATGAACACAAGTAGAGAGCCGCTCAGTAGAGAAACTGCTTAGCGAAAGATACGATGCTTGTTTATGATATGTGAACGACTTACTAACATCACAAAGAATACGAAAAGTAACAGAATGTAAGGGTTCTTTAAAAGAAAACTATTTGTGTATTTATTTATTAACAATTATATGAGTATACTTGAATATCTTAGGAGAAAGTTGTAGTGTACTAATTTACAATATTACTGACATTGTTTGCAGCCTGAGATAATAAAATAGTTAATGTTCCCATATTCAGGTCACCGACTTACATTACGAAGCAAATTTTATTCATTCTTATCTTAATCATGGTTGGTACTATAAACATGGTTGTGGTTGTCTAAGGGTCTAGAAGAAAATAATTTTAAAAGCATAATAAAGCATAAATTTAGAACATAAAGCATAATTTAAAATATATAGCATAATTCTTGAAAAATTCTGTTTAACTGTTTAACTGTATTAATATTTTTTTAAACCAATACTTACAACGCAAAATCATTGAGAACATAGCAATGCAACAATGAAAAGCTTATTTTTATTCCTGTAAACTTCTTTTCGGTGTAATCCTTTGATGTGGAGAAAAAAAGTAAAAGAAGAAGAAAACTCCGCCAACAATGAATAGTATACAAGAACTCCACACTGTATTATGTGTACCTCTTGAACTCAAGCACTTTCTGTACTTTTTGGTGGCATCTTTTACTTTCCCTTTCTGTATATACGCACCTCTAAGGTGCACACAAGTGATAAGAAAAACTGACTCGCGCATATATCTCTTTACAGTGCATTAAGTAGAAAGTTCATTAAATATGAAATAAATTGGTTGCATAAAATATTAATAAATATATCAAGATATTTAGAATATTTAATATATAGTAAATATTATACATTATACACGATTAGTGTAAAACAATAATTGAAATTAACAATAAAATATAATTTGAAAAAAAATAAAGCATAATGTGGGTTGCTCTAATAATCATGTTTCACGAGCTTTCTGAGAATTCACCAATGCTATTATCGAACTATTTCACACATTAGCAATTACTTTTCACCATATTATGTTCACACTTACTGTCGTTTTCTTCAGCCCATGGAACATACTCGTAAATTGTATATATTAGTCCATGCGAACATTTACAGATCGACTGAAATGTGAGAACATATAAACCAACAAATAAACAGACATGGTAACATAGTAACAGGCCGGTTTTAGACATTTCTTCAGTGTAAGCAAACAATATTTAGGCGCCCCCAACGAAATGATAATAGAAGAATTAAAAGTTATAATGGACAAACATTTTTTTTTTTTCAAATAATTGTTACAGTTTTCTTCAATATCTTTAGTCTTCCTGTGAATATTCAAGCGAAATGGCGAAATTATGACTGACTGTGGATGAATACTAAACAAAGTTCCAATTTTAATAATTAATAGCATGTTTTATTAAAGAAGCTCAAGATACAACTAATATATATATATATATATATATATATATATATATATATATATATATATATATATATATATATATATATATATATATATATATTAGGATGTCCTTGATTATAATTTCCGAACAAATATACTAGGAAAATGAAATTCACAATACACGTACCTTGTTTCATGCTGAATACATGACCGTCATAACAGGTGCTGAAAGTGTCCTCCCTGGACGTCAAGACATGTTTGTACACGGCGTTCCAGATTGTGAAAAGTCCGATGTAGAGTATCCGGTGTGATCTCGTGAATCGCATTCTCAGTGTTGTTTCGCAACTCTTGCAGTGATCGTTTGGTTGTTTCTGTAGACACAACCTTTAAGAAAACCCCATAAGAAGAAAGGTGGTGTCAAATCCGGGGATCTTGGCGGCCACAATCCTTTGAAGATTATCCTGTCACCAAAAAAAGACTCAATTTCTGCCATGGCCATGTTGGAAGTATCCATGGCCATGTTGCTCCGTCTTGTTGGGAATAACCGCGACGCAGTTCTTGATCGTCCAGCTGATTCACAAATTCACTGAAGATGTGTAAGTAAACTAGTGTGTTTACTGTATCTTCAAAGAAGATGGGTCCAATGATACGCTGTCAGGAAATTGCACACCAATCTCCCACCTTCAAGGGATGAAGTGGAATCACATGGTACACATGCGGATCTTTGGCGGCCCACACCCGAGTACTCTGCGAGTTCACATAACCGGAGAGATGGAACCAAGCTTCATCTGTGAACCAAGTATAGTCTAGGATTCCTGGATTGTCATGCAACAAAGCTTGCAACCAACGACAATACATCACGCGCTTTTCCCAATCTGTAGTCTTCAACTCCTGGACGACTGTAACGCGATATGGAAACAGCTTGGCTTTTTTGGCGGCTCTTTGCACAGTTGACTTTGACATCCCTACCTCTTGTGATAATCGACGCAGGCTCTTCTTGGGGGACTGCAAAAGACGTTGCCACACATTCTGTACTGTCTCCTCGGACATCCGTGGACGCGCGCCTCCATGTCCCGTAAGCAACGTTCTTGTTGTTTCGAACTTGTTCACCAAATAATGTTTTGATGATTTCGATGGTCCTTTACGGCATCCAAATTCATGGCAAAATTCACGTTGAACGGTCTGATACGATCCCGATATCCAATATATTTTAACAATGAACACGCGTTCCTGTACGGTGTACAAAACCATCCTCGCGATGCAGCGACTCGAGTCACACTAACGCACGCGCACCACGCCAAGCAGCACTTCCCCTGGCGCCACCTATCGTCTTTGTTTTGAGGTGTGCGCTTCTGTTCAACCCTTTCTCGTGTTTAGCATGAAACAAGATACGTGTATTGTGAATTTCATTTTCTTATGTGCATTTGTTCGGAAATTATAACGTTTTTTTCGGGTTCGAAAGCTAGTGGGACGCACTGTAGCTCTCTACGAGAACATTAACCCGTGCCGACTTGACTACAAGTCGTGAAATTTAAGTTTCCACCTTATAATTTAATTTAGAATTTCCAACCGTGATAACAGAGAAATTAAAAGAGACAGAGAAACGAAACTTTGCACGAAACAACTAGACAAAGGACGACATCTTCCGTGTTGCCAACCCAAGAGAAAGTTGTGTTTTTGTAAATTGAATGACCTAAATTGGATATCATTGTTGGAAGCAATAATGAAAATAAAGACAAAAAGAGATGGTAAACGTAGATCAGTGTTGCAAACTTTTCGGGAAATGAAGTGAAACATGTGCTTAATGCAAGCATGCATGTGGTATATGCACAGTTAGCGCATATAGAAGTTGAGGTACTAACGTTTTGTACACCTTAAATTAAATAGTAATAAGAGCTGTTTACTCTGACTCTAGATCTAGAAGGGTTCGCGGAATAGTGTTGCCATCAACGGAAAAGTTGAGTTTGGAAAAGATACAATAACTCGGAAAAGGACACTAGTGCTGTGTGGTTTAAAACCTATAATGCAAGGCCGTAGAGCATGAGGAATAATACCGTGGTTATGTGAGATCGATAAGTCACGTACTGATATATATTCATTATCTTGTTAAAGCTTAGAAGTAAGGTTCGTAAAAGATGGCAACGCTGCACAGTAGGTTCGAATCTTAACAACCTGGTTAAAATATGAAAACAGTGTGCAATTTGCATGGGTTTACGTACCCGTTTGGCTTCGAGATCACTGATAACGATGATTACGTCAAGAGTAAAAATCTGCCGCTGTCCAGCGTTGCCATCCTTTACGAATCTTACTTCTCAGCTTTAAGAAGATAACGAATATATCTGTCAGTACGTGGCTTATCAATATTACATAACCATGGTACTACTCCTTATGCTCTATCTCCTAGCATCATAGGTTTTAAAGCATACAGCACTAGTGGCCTTTTCCGAGTTATTGTAGGTTTTCTCTTCTGTTTACGGCAATACTGTTCCGCGGACCCTTCTAGACCTAGAGTCAGCGTAAACAGTTGTTATTACTATTTAATTTAAGGTGTACAAAACGTTAGTACCTCACTTCCTATATGCGCTAACTGTGCATAAAGCATATGCATGCCTGCATTCAGCACATGTTTCATGTTATTTCTCGAAAAGTTTGCAACACTGATCTACGTTTACCATCTCTTTTGTCTTTATGTTCATTATTGCTTCCAATGATGATTTCCAATTTATGTCATTCAATTTACAAAACATAACTTTCTCTTGGGTTGGCAACACTGTTCATCCGCTGATGTTGTTAATACACGGGCAGATGTCGTTCTTTCTCTAATTGCTTCGTGCAAAGTTTCGTTTCTCTGTAGTTTCTCTGTTATCACGGTTGGAAATTATAAATTATAACGTAAGTTTCATGTCTTTGACGTCAAGTCGGCACGGGTTAACGTTCTCGTAGAGCTAATATTTCACCAATGCGTGTTTAGGGTCACATAGAATATATTTGGGAGGGAGTGCGTTTAGCAACACGAAATTACCCAAAATAAGGGACATCGTAATATATATATACCTAACATCAGGGATGTAATGAAGGGTATACGCGGGTATACGGCGTATACCCACCTCTAATATTTGGGAACTATCGTATAGCCAGCTAAAATTTAGGAAGTACGCGAGTATACGCTACATTCGATCCATAGTATACTCACGTCATTGGAACAAACAACAACTGTTTTTCATGTACTGTATTTCAAAAGAAAAAAATCTCACTAAAGAGCTGATCGTCAGGCTGTTGCCGCGAATGATGTCTAAATTCTTTTAAAATGTTTGCGTTTCGGGGTGTGGGAATCGAGTTTTCCGAGAATCCCTTCTATAATAAAAAACAACACTCTGAACCTGCAGTGGTTTTTCCTCAAGATGTCAGATGCGTTGTCTCTAAAGATCAGTGTAGAACTCTTTCGTTTCTAAAGATCAGTGGGAGATAGAGTTGAGGGTGAGGAGTAGGGCCTATATTCATGAGGTGACATTGTTTTATTTTCTGTTTTTACATAGGAATGACCATAGTTTTCACGCCCACTTTGATCCAAATTCAAGTCTGCCAATTGGATGTAATTAGAGCGAGGCAGTATGAGATGGAACAAGCTCCTTTCTAATCACGGCAAGCAGGTTCCGAAAAAATGTGGTCTTTACTTTAATTCAAAGGTTAAGAGAAAATTAAATATATTTGCGCCAAGAAATCGTTGACCTCCATAAATATAACACATGTGAATTATCGTCGGGCTAGTTTGAAGCATTCACTGTCGTTCCCGATATCATACACTACAACAGCGAACCTTGGATTAGTACTATTCATTTGTAGCCGCAGTTGAAACCAGAGAAAGCGGAAATTGATTTCTATAAATACTTAGCAGCTAGTACTGTAGCAGTAGTTTTCCCACAACCTACTGAGAAAAAAAAGGAAAGGGTAAAAATAAAAATTTTCCTTGTTGTTTTTGTTTCATTCAGATAAAAATATTTGAAGAAAATTTGATAACAGGAGGAGGTAGAAAACAAAAGTCAAGAAGGACTTGTAGCGTATGAGCATGTTACAGCAATCTATGATCATTTCAGTACAACCGTTACTTTGAAAATATTTGCTTAGTAGTGTTCGAACTTTCTTTTTGGGTTCACGAATTAAGAGTTGCTTCGCAATTTGTAAGATGCCCGAGAAGGTGCTAGAAAATTGGTTAAAAAGAAAAGTGACAATACCATTGTAAATTCCGTTGATGAAAATGCAAAAGTAAAGACATCGAGAAATAGCGAAAAAAAAAAAAAAAAGATCCAAAGAACATGTTAATTAGCCAGCTACTACTTTAGAGAAAGACGTAACTATATTTGTTTATTTATTTCGTGTAACATACATAAGCAGACACATCCGGATCTTCATCTCAACGCAAGCAGCTTCCACCACAAGTCACAACGTCTTGCGTGTTAAACACCTTGATCCAGTGGCGTAGCACACTTTTGCGCCCCCTTCCCCCGCAAAATATAGAGAAGGAGCCCTAGTTGTAAAGCCGATAGTTATGGCGACAACAATAAAATGCCTTTCGGCCAAACCTACAAGGGGAGGTAGATTGTAAAATTTGTACAGGGGAAAGATGTTATTGATTTGAGTGTAACTCATGTTATGTATAACTAAGGAGAGAGTGGTTGCCGAATGGAAAGGATTACTTGGGTAATTTCTCGAGGGATTTTCGCTCATTATCCGGGCTTTTTATCAGGCCGGCTTTCAAGTGATTTATAACAAATTTAGTGTGTAACAGTTTTAACTGACCATGGTTTTGAGGTCTATGGACCATGAAACGTTAAACTGTGTTGAAACGACTGTAATATACAGGTTTAGATGCCTTTTCGAAATGTACATAATAATAATAATAATAATAATAATAATAATAATAATAATAATAATAATAATACATGCACTTTCTACTTACAATTAATCTTGAACTTTGAAACGTCTTTCTCGTGGAGCATTCTTGCGAGCAAAATCTTCCACTAAAGAATGCAGATTTAACTTGCGTGCTCTTTCAACTTCGATGCTTATCATACTAAGAGATGACAAACGTTCCTGCATCATCGAACTGCGCACATGGTTCTTAATTAATTTTATTTTTGAAAGAGATTGTTCTGCTGAAGCCACTGTCACAGGAAGAGTTAAAAACAATTTCAACGCCACAGAGACCTCAGGAATACTGGAAATAATCACGTGATTTTTAATAAGGATCAATTCCGCAAAATCTTTCACTGTTTCCACTTTTAAGCATTTGATATCATTTCGAAGTACTCCCATGCGCAAAAAAAATTGCGCGTATACTGTAACTGAAGATTTTTCGTATTTATTCCATTTTCCTTACGTTTATAGGTAAAATTCAGTTATTAGTATGTGGAGATAATAGAAAGCAATCCATCTAAGGAGATATTTCCAAAAAATATAATAAAATAATAAAAATATAAGCAAAAAACAAAATTATGCTCGGTTTTGTGTATACTGGCAACGATGATTTCTAGGGATTTTTTCAGTAGCAGAGCATGATTGCGGAGGGAATTCAGTAGGGGAGTCGAGGAGTTGGATCAAGGATCAAGGATAGTGGACTAAAATGTTGCATTTATTGGTTAAAACCTAGTGTGTAGATTGCCTGCAAAATATAAATTAGCTTCTGTAACTAAGATGTCGTACGAAAATATAGAACTAAACAGAAAAACTCTTATCTTAAGGTTCGAAGCGATACGGACCATAGTTATGAAGATTATGTCTTTTTAAAAAAAAGAGCCAACACCACGTAACCTCAGTGGTTAGGTGGATAGAGTGGCGGACTTGTAATTATTTCATTATTTTGACACCACATCGAATCCCATCCCATCCGATCCTTTTTTTTTTTTTTTTTTTTTTTTACAAAACATTATAATTTTCATGTTAATAAGAACCGAAGCAATATAATAAGGACAACTTACTGATATCTTGCTGTAATGACGTATTTATCCAGGATTAGAGAACTGTTGTTAATAGCTATTGTTTTCTGTTCATGCTGTTGTATAGCTTCTCTTATCCTGTTTTCTTGGGGAAAGAACAATTTTGTCTCCAACAAAGTGTGAAGGATATATACGGACAGAAAAAGACATCTTAGTACCAAAAGTGATTTATCGTGATGAAATGGACTAGTTTGCCATTATTATTAATATATATATATATATATATATATATATATATATATATATATATATATATATATATATATATATATATATATATATATTGAAGTTGGCTTTTCTTTAGGTTTTACCTAAAAAAATATTTTTTCTTTATAAGACTATACTTTATGAGGCAAGGTGTGTGCTCATACCCACAAATTTAGCTAGGGAGTGAAAGATAATTGTTTATACAAACATTTTACAGGTTTAGGTGCGTGAAACACCAATACACAATGGTCTCGCTTATCCGACCATCCTTTGTTCCACATACCGTATGATCCGATATATCATTGCAAATAGCACCAATCGGCAAGAAGAACTGCAAGTTGTGGTCTTAATCTATTTTTCATGCTCTGGAGTCTATCGCCTAGCGCGCCCTCTACACTTTGACTCATACGTCTATCATTCAGTGCAGACACGTATCCAGGTTTTCTATTCGGAGTGGGCCCAACACGTATGATTCTAATTACGTAGAATTACGTCCTCGTAAGCACGTAATTCTAATGTTTTAAAAATATCAATAATAATAATAATAATAATAATAATAATAATAATAATAATAATAATAATAATAATAATAATAATAATAATAATGCAACAGTTCTGTACTCCTCTTAAACTTTTTCCTACTTTTCATTTATAAACCGCATTTACTTTACATTTACTTTGTAAACTGCATTATAGCACAAACAAAATGAAACATATTTTCGAGAAAAATGTAACTAAAGAAAACTGTCTGCTACGTATATCGCATAACAAAAATAGCAAGAAGACATTGAGTGTATCGTTCTAATATATTAAAGTTAAAAACAGAACGGAAAAGAAATGTTAATCCTATTTAAAACTGTTCTTTAATTCCACCTGGTATAATGGCATTATGGTATGTTCTTAGAATTATAACAAGACAACAGCACATTGCCCAAAGTTTGGACACTGACTACTAGTAAACTGATATAAAAGAACCTAAAAAGGGTAAAAAAAAAAAAAAAAGTTTATTTAAAAGTGCTTGAGTTTCGGAGAGTGACAGCCCTCAGGCTCTCACGCTGGATACGTCCCTGATTCAGTGCAGTGCAGTTATTTGTTATAAAACATTATTATTAGATGCGTAATATGTAAAATTATATCATAAGTTTTACTTTTAATAGGTCTTTTCTTAACACATCCATATTATCCAGCGTTCTGACTGCCTGTTTATGTCGGATAAGCGAAACTCTACTGTATTTCCAAAGCTAGCATATACATGAACTAGAATTGTATCATCCTAGAACAGACAATAGTGTGAAATGCTTATATTAAAAGGCTGGAATAAAAAAAAAAAAAAGCGTAAGTACTGTTTTGGTAGCGTGAGAACAAATTAAAAACAATTGAATATATTTCCTAGGTATCAGATTATCATCTTATTGTGTCGATGTGTATTCTTTTTTAAACATTGTTTTAAGTCATACCATTCTCAATATTCCTAAGGAAATCGAAAGAAAAACTCCTATGTGCCTCTATGGCAAAGCGGCTTAAGTGCATGGTCCGAAACCGATTCCCACGTTAAGGTATAGATAAAGTTCCCGTACTTCAAAAATGCAAATCCGGGCCGCTACTAAATTACGAGAATCTTTGAAATACTTAAAATTGAAAGAAGTGTTGAATACTAATTTACTTTCCTCCATTAGATAGAGTTATTCAAGTATTACGTTATCACATTTTTATTCATTTCACTAGACCTTCCAAGGACGCCAATTTCTCTGTAAATTGGGGGGCATTCAAAGGCAGAAGATATATATATATATATATATATATATATATATATATATATGAGGATTTTAAGACAAATTACACTCAAATTATGCCAAATATTGTATATTCATAAATACAAAGGTGGCCTACATGAGCTTTGGGCGGGCCCGGCCCCCCAGGATCGGCGCCCTTGCCTTCTTCCTAGTTAAGAAAACGTATGCAGATGATTTACTCCCTCCCCCTGGTAAGCAAATTTTTTTTTTCCCCTCAAGATCTGTTGTGTTTCGTGAAATAACAGCAGGAATTTCCTGATTACTTAACCATCTAAATGAATGTTTTCACTTAGAGCCATCCCGTCGATTCGCGTTGCCTAGGACTAAAATAAATTAAGGGTCAATAATGAAGATGAGACTTCCATACCAAACATGAAGAGACATGTGGATCGAAGATCTTTCTTTGTTCCAACTTTGATTTTTTTCAAATCCATGATGGGAAATTATATTATGAGTACAATTTTCGAAATTAATAGTATACAATCGTAAAAATATCTTACAAAACGATGGTTTATTGTAAAATACTTTGATTCAAAGAATGAATTACAAGTAATAAACTTGTTACTTTTCCTGAAGAGTCTAAGTCTTGAATGAGACGGAAACTCTCGAGCGTAGTGCTTGGAACGATTGCCTCACTTGTTCTACCTTCCCGTGGCGCAGCCTTGATTCGACATGATCCTAAACGTATTATTCAGAAGTCGAAGTCGGAAGATGTTTCCCATTTTTCCAAAACACTCTTGGTCGATTACAATCTGCCTCACTCGTGAGGGGAAAATCCCATGGCGCAAGCGTCGGTGGACCACCGATAGGCAACTAGTGACATGTCCCCAAAAATTGGCGGTCCCGCAGCCAAAAATTGGTAACACTTCCGTTTTGAAAATTATACCACCACCGGCAGAGAAGCGACGGAACGCCAACGAACCACAAAATTATTCCCCTAAAATACGTTAAATCACCTATATGCGTAATTTCTTTGCATCAAGGTGTCTAAAAACATTTTTTAAAAAATAAAACAAAAGTGCCGTGAGCTGAGCGTGAACCATCAACCTTAGGGTTACTAGTTGCGTAATCTTCCGAACTCGCCACGGAAGCGACTATGAAGACACAGCTTGTAGAGTGAGAAATCGTTGAAGTGTTTTTAATATTTCTAATCAGAGTGCTCCTTTAACCGTGTATATTTGAAGATAACTGTTTGGAATCAGATCAAATGCACTCGTCATGTAATTTTATAACAAAATTGCAAGCGTCTATTTACTTTTTTCATAGTTCTCCCATATTCACTTGCTAGTGATCGGCGACAGTTGCCAACTAAATTCATACAATTATACGCACCCATCTCCTGATTTTTCACTTCATGATGTAAAGGCAGGAGTTACTCTTGACCCCCGGAGTTCAAGTATTCTCCTTATAATAACAATTCGTCAGCGAAAAATAATATATAATAATAACCGCATGCACATGACTGGTGATAGTTCATGTTGGCCCCTTTACGATTCTCCTTGACAAATCAAACGAGCGCGGACCAAAATGAAATCCTCGTTCTTACGTAGTGGTAACTTCAATACCCTCGATTTTTTTTTTTTTTTTTTTTTTTTTTTTTTTTTTAATGCTCAGATCTGCCTCTTCAGTTTCGGCATCTGAAGACTTTAACCGAAACGGGCTATCATCATCGCATTTTGTTTTTCTTAGCCTTTTTCAACATCCTTTATTTGCAATAATTGGAAAGAAGACAGGGAACAAGGAAAACGGTGGGAAGGAGGAGACCACAACACTCAACATCCAACAACAATGAACAACAAATAAAACAAAACAAAATTTTAAAAACAAAAAGAAAAACGAAAAGAAAAACAAAAGGACTTGAGCTATCTAATCAATATTAACTAACTAAACAAGAATTAAATTACTATCTAATTCCTACCTAATTTTATTATCGTATTACGTAACAAATTTGATTGCTATCTAGCTACTACCTAAATTGTCATATATAGTAAGTTGACAATTGTTTAATATTTCCAAAACATACATTTTCTATTTTCGTCTTATTGATTTTAAGAGTTTATTAAATAACACGAAAAATTCCTGTTATCACACTCTGATAACTTCGGTGTCTGCTTACTGCTGACTGCTGATACTCTTCCTAATCTTGGTTTCTCACCTAAATGATTTTCACCTGTATGTGCGTTCCTCTCCTGTGTCACGGTTTCCCCTTTGTGGTTAATAATCACTAAATACACATCACTTCACTAAACACTACACTACACATCACTTCACTAACACACCACTTTTCTATAATGCATTTAAGTGTCATATCGATAAAGTTGGTTCACTGATTTTTTAAAAATTTTGATTATGGCTGTATTTGTTGATGTATTAATAGCTGTATTATTCATTGATCTCGGTTCATCCTACACATCAGAAACGGACCGTGAGTATCGACATGAGGCCCAGGACACACTTGGAGCACTTAGTGCGGGCCCTGGTCAGTTGTATCCCGCCGCCGCGTACCCACGGACCGAAAGTCGCACGCTATCGTAACCGAATCGCGAAGCGGCTTCGAGATGATGCTCTATTTCCGAGTCTTCATGTCAAAATTGGGATATTTTTATATGATTGTTTCTATTACATATTAGTGTATATTTATTCCCACGGCTCTAGATTTAACACTCATTCCGTCACCATCGCATCACACATACGCTCCCAGAGCATCCGGAGTTCCTTACCAGTCAAAGACCGAGAATGCTCTAGGCACTCACACATCATCACTCAACCTCCTTCCTGGGGGCGCGGAGATCCAGCGCTTCCAGAAGTTTCCTTCGGTCCAGGAGGGAGGAATCCTCACTCATTCTGTTTTCCATATTTTATGTTCATTTAGTTTGTGTTTTCTCTGTAAAATGTTTTCTGCATAGTTCTGAGTATTCCTCTGCTACATGTGCCAGGATTCTATAATCCTCTTCATCTTCCAAGATAGCTTTTATATCTTTCTGTCTAATTTGGTCACGAATTCGCAAGTACTCCTCCAGGAACGGGCACCACAGAACACTGTGTTCAGGTGTCCCTTGTTCTCCACATTCACAGCTATCATGTTCTTTTTTGTTGATTCTATAAAGATGGGTTGGAAAGGGACCATGTCCTGTTAGGAAATGAATTAGTCCTTTGTTGGGATTGAAGTAATCCCATTTGAGTCGCGTTCCAACGTCTGGAATAAACGTGAATAATCTTCTTGATGTTTTGTCTACTTGCCAGTCCTGTATTCATTTTTGTTGAATTTGTCTTTCTATTTCATCGAGTTTTTGTGCTTTGGTCCCTAAAAGTTTTTTCGTCTTATTTAAATTTCCTTTTTTATACCAATATGTTGCCGCTCTCTGGATTACTGTTAAATACATTGGTTTGAAACCCATCAAAATACACAACGCGCTGTGCGGTGTCGTGCTGAAGGCACCAATGAGCCGAATTAAAAGGTTTCTTTGTGGGCGATTTATTTTTGCTTTTAAGGAGTTATTCTCTAATAATCAATGTGCCCATACGCTGGAAGCATAGTTCATCGAGGCGCTTAGGATTACCTTCTGATAAGTCTTAATTAATTTTCTCGGTAGCCTATAATTTGTTTGAGCCAATGAAATGAGTTTATTAGTTACTTTATGACCCTTTTGAGTAACATAATTAATATGCTCTCCAAAAGTCAGTTTATCGTCTATCATAATCCCTAAATATTTAAATACTGATACCCTCTCGATCTTACTGTTGCCTATTTTAATTATTGGTCCTCTTAATAATTTACTTCCAAAAATCATGTATTTCGTTTTCCTCTCAGAGATTTTTAGCTTAGACTTTCCACGCCAATCAAGTAATTCGTGCTGATTTTCTTTCCAATTCTATTCTAGAGTTTGCTGAGATTATTACAGCCAAATTATCAGCAAAAGCAATTACTCGTTCAGTTTTCTCTAATTGGTTTAGTCTTTCTAAACACGGCTGGTATTCCAAATCCCACATCAATGGTCCTAAGATCGATCCTTGCGGACATCCCTTTTGTGCAGTAACTTTGATATTTCCCAGGTTTTCATGGATGATGATCTGTCTATTCAAGAAGTAATCCCTAACTATATTACTAAATATTGTGATAAATTTAGCTCTTTTAACCTTTCAATGAGAGATGGTGTCCATAAGTTATCAAACGCTCCCTCTATGTCAAAAAACAGGGCCAGTGCATATTTTCTTTCCATGCTACTTTCCTTAACTTGATACACAAATGCATTTAAGGCATCTTCCGTAGATTTGCCCTTTCTGAAACCATATTGTAAACTATCATCTTCGATATTTCTATGCTTTCGTCGAATTCTATTTGCTATTATCCTTTCTAATAATTTTGAGATGTTTCTCGAAAGGCAGATTGGACGGTAAGAACTCACTTCTGTTAAATCTTTATCCTGACTTTTTAACAAAATTAGCAATTTCGATTCTTTCCACAACGAGGGAAATATCTGCTTCTTAAGTAGGGTGTTGAACAATTTTGTTAGATATGGAGTCCAAATATCCTTTTTATTTTTGTAGATCTCATTTACTATACCATCCAATCCTGGAGCTTTTTTAGTTTTTAGTTTCTTAATTATTGTTTCAACTTCCTCGTTGTCCGTTAGTTCGATATCTTCCTCTGCTGTCAATGCGATGGGTTGCAAATATTTTCTTCCCGATACCCCCGATTCTAGATATCTGCTTTGACTCGACGAAACCCTGCCACTAGTGGCACACTAGCGGCAATCCTTCGACGCGTCGCTATATCGACGATCGCCATTTACCGGCAAGTGGGCCACTAGGAGTTGGCGACGTTTACGGCATGAGGAAGCTAATAAACAAACAAAAAAATAAATCGCCTTATAAAAAAAGTTTTCCGAAAATTTACATCTAGCAAAATCATTTGTTGGTATTCCAGAACTGTGAATTCACCTTTATTCATAATTTATTTCTATCGTAGTTTTGATATGAGAATAATATGTCTGAAACTGTAACATAGGTCATTAATACTTTTTTTTTTTTTTTTTGCTTTACTCAGATTTAACAGTTTTACTTAACAGTCAGTCAACTTGGTTATGTGATATCAGAGTTTTAGAGATTTCCTTAAATTTTTCATTTCTAAAACAGTTTGCAACTAACACCATTAACGTATCTCTTTCGATATTTCCATATGTAATGCCTTGGTCACTCCCAGTATATTTCAAACAATAAACAATTTACGGTGTCTTACTCCATTAATCCGAACTACATTTTATATCCAACAGCTCTGTGCATTTTCCCTTAAATCTGCAAACTTTCTATTAGGTTAAAACTCAGTATTTTCTATTTTCTTCCTTTCTTGCTAAAACGAAAGTGTTCTTTAGGCAACCTGAAATGATGACTCTGTACTACATTATGTTGCATAGGGCATTTTATGTAGCATATCATTTGAAAGTTGGACACTTTCTTCGTATATTGAAAGCAACAGGGATTAAGTTCTTCTACACTTACATGAGAAGTAAACACATTCTTTTTAATTCGTGGAATTGTGCCAATGCACTAGGTCCAGAGAGTTCTTAATTTAAGCTAATTAATAATAATAATAATAATAATAATAGTTATTATTATTATTATTATTATTATTTTATTGACAGGTTTTTCTGAATATTAAGCAATATTTCTCAAAAAGCTGGTATTTTTTAACAAATGTGTTCGATATCAAGTTTTCATAAAGTAATCACTCTCTAATATAAATAATTTCAGAGGGGCCGCGGTAGCTCAGTGATAAAGCGTTCACCTTTGGTGCATGGGATCCTTGGTTCGACCCCATCTCGCACCAAGTGAATTTTGTGGTGGAGAAACACCATGTGCATGGGTTTTCTCGGGGTTCTTCCGTTTTCTCCCACTTTTTTCATTCCACCATTGCATTCATTTGTCATCACCGTGTCCTTTAGCTTAGCCGGTATAACCGTGGGTCGTTAAACTTAAAGATTTGACTTAAAATAATTCCAACCCAAACAGTTGCAGGAAGTATGTCTTTTCGAATAAAACAAACTACTCTATAAAATTTTGAGTATTATTATTTTTTATATATACAATTCTAGCGGACCTTATTTCTAAATCGAAGGGTAAGAAGATTAAATTCACTCTCTTATTATTATAAATTCATTTCAATTGAAGCAGTTAAAATAGTTGGGAAAAAATAGAAAGGCATACCCTATATTCCAGTGTGCCACAACCGGATAACGGGGCACACTGGCGTGCCCAGCAAAATGAACAGTGTGACGCAAACTTTTACCTATTATTTACAAGAATATTTGTCGAGTTTATTTTATTTATTATTATGAACGATTCTTCCACGGATCAGCTGTCTGTATACAGTTAAACAAACAAGTGTCACATTGAGGGAATGAATGTAATTATTTACTTTAATAGTAATAGAAATGTGTATTTTCTTGTATTTTCTACCGGGAATAACTGCATCCGGTCTAGAAAGCTGCGACTAACAACAAAGGAACCCGATGTGCCAAACACACACCACCTACGCACTTCAATACACCAACAAAAGGTGCAGACTATTCATGAGTTAAAGTCTCTCACCCAATGTATGCTCCTAACATGTCTCTCAGCGATTACAACATTTTTTGGTATCTCAATCACTTCCTAGTAGGATAGCTTTACCTAGAGACCACTGATTAACCTGGTATTGGATGTTTCACTTTTTTACCTTTGGAGTTGACAGTCATCGTTTGGATATCTAACACGCAAATATTTAATATTAACAACGTTTCTTCTATAATTTCGTAATATTGTATTATTTCTTTGTATTATTCATTAGCTTGGTTAAGCTTGTTTAAACACTTTTCTCTTTGCACCTACTTATTACCTATATCTTAACGTTGTATAAAAATACACTAACTCTCACCGGGAATCAAATCCAGAACCAATACACTTGAACCATTTGGCCACAACAAGGCACATTTAAATAGAAGTTTCGATTTTGTTAGGAAAATTGTGATTAGGTGTAACATTTAAAAATATATTAAAGAATGAAAATGAAATGAAATCTTTGAGTTTTACGTCCCACGGTTATGCCGATTAGGCTAAAGGAGACGGTGATAATGAGAGATGAGTGAAATGGTGGAACGAAGAAAGTGGGAGAACCCCGAGAAAACCCACGAGCACGGTGTTTGTCCACCACAAAGTTCACTTGGCGGGGGCTGGGATCGAACCCGGGACCCCAAGCACCAGAGGTGAACACTCTACCACTTTTTTTTAAAACTTCGTGACTATTTTTTTCTATTTTAACCACTTCTCAGGACTACTGGACACGACAGGGACACGAACACAGAAACATCGAGGACAGTTAAAATTCCACCCTTGCTCTTCAGAGGGACTCGAACCCCCAATGGGCTTCACCTTACGATCATCAGCCTAACGCCTCAGACCGTTCGGCTACACCCACCGGCTACAACTGAGCCACCGCGCCCCCCATATTTAAGAGTGGGTACGGGTGAAACGCACTGATTTTTCTCGCTCGAATTTCTTAAACTGACTCGTGTTAGGCTGCAGCTATTACTGAAACATTTATTTGGGAAATGCGAATAAAATAATGTGTTTTGGAAAAATTTGTTCAAAGCAACTTATGTCCAAAAGTAAAGTACCCATTGGTCATATTTCTGTTAGAAATAACATATGCCATATATTAGAATTATTAAGGAAATAATTGTATGTGAACTATGAGCAAAAGCGTCTGAGTACTTTCTGGGAAATCGTCAAAAAAGTCATCCCGAAGAATAAAATATCCCTTGTGTATCTTTTCAGGACAAACGAGTTATGCTATAAATATTTATGAAATACGAACAAAATTGCCAGAGTCATTCTCGACAAAATCGTAGGGTAATCGTAGGGTAATTACTTGCTCCGAAAAGTAATATACCACTTCTAGCTTTTTAGGATGATGGAATTATACCATATCGTTAGGTTATTTATGTAACATTTATTTATGAAATATGAACAAAATTGCGTCAGGCGTTAATGGGAAAATCGTCGGAGAAGAGTAAACTACTCCTTCTGAATGTTTACAGGACGAACGAGTTGTGTCATATTGTTAGGTTATTAATGATACAATTATTTATGAAATGTGATTGAGAAAATTGTTCGAAAAAACGCATCCCATACAGTAAATTACACCTTATGTTTTTTTTTCAGAGCAATGATTCATACTATACTTGTAAAAAAATAAGCAAAATCTTTACAGCTGTTTTTGAAACAATTTAATTATTTTAAATTTTCATTCATCAGTAAACTACCCTTATTTTTAGGTGTCGGAGGATATAGAATTCGAAACGATAAAGTGTTATAAAAAATTCGTCTAGAATTCGGTCCAGATACGTCGAACAGTATGGCCTCTATTTGAATGCATGTAAAAGCATGACGAACCGACAAACGAACAGATGGACAGACATCAAAATAACTTTTTCGATATGTGGGGACGTGAAACTGGAAGTCATTGAAATCTCGAATTCGATTTTCATCACTATTACTACAATTTCTTCTTTCGTCGCTTGAACGTGAAAAAGAATAGGAATACAACGACACGTAAGGTGATAATTTGTAATTCCCAAAATTTAATGAGTTACGTTTAATGTGTTGCCATGCTAGAAAAAAGCTTATGCCTGTTTGTTATATCATTTTAATATCAGTTTTTCACGCTACTATATAATGTAGAAATATGGTATGATTTTCGTTCTTATTCACGCTATCTTTTGGAAATATTCGTGTTCCGCATACATAGGTCTGTATAATTTAGTTACGTTCAACGAAAGCATTCTTGCACTTGTGGATATGAAAAAAAAAAAAGAGATAGAGAAAGTCAATACTCTAAAAAGCAAAAAACACAAGCACACACACACACAAACGATAATTTAACATCAGGTCGATGTAACAAGGGGTAAGACTGAATAGGCTGTCAAGGTCGCGTATGTTCTTTTTCCTGTTCCAGACACACAAACCCGAAGTGAGTTGTCTGCTGTTCAAGAACGGGAAGTAACATACAAGACTATAAACTGAAAACAATAACTGTTTCCAATAGTACACGTATTCTAATACAGAATATATACGTCGATTAAAGGATACTATCAATAAATTATTTCCTTATTATATTGTTTCGGTTCTTATTAACATCAAAATCATACACTTCCCATAATGTTTTGTAAAAAAAAAAAAAAAAGGATGGGATGGGATGGGATTCGATGTGGTGTCAAAATAATGAAATAATTACAAGTCCGCCACTCTATCCACCTAACCACTGAGGTTACGTGGTGTTGGCTCTTTTTTTCAAAAAGACATAATCTTCATAACCATGGTCCGTATCGCTTCGAACCTTAAGATAAGAGTTTTTCTGTTTAGTTCTATATTTTCGTACGACATCTTAGTTACAGAAGCTAATTTATGTTTCGCAGGCAATCTACACACTAGGTTTTAACCAATAAATGCAACATTTTAGTCCACTATCCTTGATCCTTGATCCAACTCCTCGACTCCCCTACTGAATTCCCTCCGCAATCATGCTCTGCTACTGAAAAAATCCCTAGAAATCATTGTTGCCAGTATACACAAAACCGAGCATAATTTTGTTTTTTGCTTATATTTTTATTATTTTATTATATTTTTTGGAAATATCTCCTTAGATGGATTGCTTTCTATTATCTCCACATACTAATAACTGAATTTTACCTATAAACGTAAGGAAAATGGAATAAATACGAAAAATCTTCAGTTACAGTATACGCGCAATTTTTTTTTGCGCATGGGAATACATTACGGGTCATAAGTAACTGATGAGGGAATTCTGAAGAAATATCACTCGGATAGATCACTACAAGTCTTTCCGCCTATAGAGTTCCTTGTCACTAGTGTTCACGAGAACACTGGGTTGCAAACACTCAAATTTTTCAGTGATGTTCATCATGCTTTCAAACTTGGTCTGTAATTGGGTCAATACAGTATCCAAATAACCATAGAAAACATTAATTCTGAAATATTCTTCTGAATTACTTAGTCTTTCATCCTCACATAATTCGTCAAAAAACTTTTTTGCTCTACTTGGACGTTTACTTGTGAAACGACGTTCGATCCTCCACATTTGTGCTATTTATTCAGTCTCTTTCTTCACTTCGTCAAAAGAATTCCTTAATTCTTTAAGTGAAATAAGTGCCTCACCCAGTAATTTTGTTACAGTTTGTACATCTTCATTTGGTGACTGCATTTTTTTCTATACGATGGTCATCGTTTCTAAAACTTCATGTTGTAGTACCACTTGAATTACAAACTTGTAGGATTCCATTTGTTTTCTTAAGGAAATTGCATCGTCGCGTTCTTCTGATTTGTTTGATGTCACAATTATGTTGCTTAAAGCCTTTAGAAATTCTCCATAACGAAAACGGACAGCTAATAACGCGTCGTAAGCTGAACCCCACCTTGATGGACATAGTCTTTTAAGAGTCATGGTTTTATTATTAGTTTCTAGAAGTTGACATCTTTTAATACTGGAACTAAAAAATACATATTTTTTTTTAAGAATATTATAAAAGAATGTTATCTGTGGAATTTTAGCTGCGTCTCTTAGCACTAGATTCAAGTTGTGAGCAGCACAATATACATAACTGGCTGAAGGCTCAAGTCTCTTGATGCGCTCTTGCACTCCCGAATACACTCCGCTCATCACTTTCGCCCCGTCGTAGCCCTGTCCCCTGCACTGTCTTATTGACACTCCCTTTTCTTCAATGAATTGTAAAATTGTATTTACTAATCCTTGTGCACTTCCGTCCAATACCTTCAAAAATCCCAAGAAACTTTCATGTATAATGAGTTCTACGGGGCTGTCGTTTATATCCTTCTTTATTAGGACGTATCGAAAAATGAAACTTAATTGGTCGTGTTTTGAAATATCTTGAGTAGTATCCAAAATCAAAGAAAAGAAACAAGCGTCCTGTATTTCTGTGATTATTTTTCTCTATTTGCGTTGACAACATTTGAATAATTTCATTTTGTATTTCGGGACTTAAGTATGCATTTTTGCTCTTTGTTTTATCATTTATTAATAGAGACAAAATGGGGTCGTATTTACTCAAAAGTTTAACTATCGCAAGAAAATTTCCACTGTTAGGTTCACCCAGTTTTTCTCGATGTCCCCTAAAGGCAATATTACACATTGCCAAAGTGAGTGTGACGTCGATTATTCTCCTCAATATTTCTCGAATATACTTTATCTCGTCTTCCATTTCAGATACTAAACTGTCTCTCACAGTACTATTATTTCTCCATGTCGTGTAAGTAATACAAGCTTACAAATGATATTGAGCTCGTTTGTGCCCATTAACTTTTTTCGCTAGTCCTTGCCAGTCACTTATTCCTTCAATCCATGCTGAATGAAAGTGAGTTACTTTTCTGTCACCAAAGAGCCAGCAGGGCTCACGATATGCGCGGTTCAGTTTTTCCGAATGACATAACCATTGTCGTGGGATTTTGCCGTGTTGTGTATTTTGAAAGTAATAATCGGAAGAGAAACATCTATTTTTCTCATCTCTAATAAAAGGACCGGATGGTTTGCAGGGGTCATAACTCAAAATGCACTTTTTTAAGTTTGCTGGGATTTCGAAATTAAAATTACATCGATCGGTTGGATATTTATGAGACAAATCTAATGCTTCAGCAGTATGGTCAACATTAGTTTGAGAAGTGGAGGTGAATTGTAAATTACGATGTACACACAGATACACACAAATGTTTGCAAGTGGAATTATTTAGTGGAAGTAAGGTTGAAATTCTACTTCTTTAAATCTTTATTCATCGTAAGACCTCGGGGCCTCCTATACCTCGGGCTCCCCCCGCACTGCGGGGGTTGCGGGGGCAGTTGCTACGCCACTGCCTTGATCTACAAAGCAGTCTTCGTAAATGACCAGGAAAGTTTACAAGAGGAACTCAACCATCTTCGTTCGACGCTACAAGAGAATGTCTACAGTCTTACAGATATCAACAGGCCAAAAAGAGGGCCGTTACTTCCCAACACAAAGTGATGAAAAAAGTTAAAAGTGAACATTATCTCTACTACTGTATTGTCTTTCATCGGCCGCACCTCTGGCAAACTCAGCACATACTTTTCTTGTCAGACATGGTATAAGACTTACTCATAAATCTCCAGCCAACATAAGATCATTACTCAAATCAGTGAAAGACGACCTTTATTTGTGCACTCCTGATTTATATCGTATACCATGCGAATGTGGCAGATCATACTTACGACAAACTGGACGTACAATAGAACAACGATGCAAAGAACACAACAGCTATATAAGACTTCCACAACCGAAAAGTCAGCTTGGATAAGAATTGATTTTCCAAAACCACCATTGTAGTCAAGTGCAGCAATTTTTGGGACAGAATAATAAAGAAAGCAATAACTCTTCTCACGTGAAAAGAACAGTCTCAATAGAGAAAATGGGTTTCAACTCAGACCTATCTGGTCGGCCCTTTTCAGGTACAAAAATGGACATTCAACAAAGCCATTTCTCGTAGCCACAACAATAGCCAATCACGAGCCAGAATTTCCCTCGGCCAATCACAAGCCCCATTCATAGCTTATTCATATAAGTAGTCATCATATATACATCCTCACATCTCCGGTCTCATCATAAATCAAGTGCTCCACGGACCGAGACAGGCAAGCTGGAGTCCACGAGACAGTATTGACGTTAAACAAACCGAACTGTGAGGTTTCACTATTTGCTCCCCTGTCCTTCTTGAGTGACCGAGCTTAGAGTAGGTACTCTTGCATGTTCAAGCCTTGTCGACAGTCGGAAAGTAAGTAGGCTAAGTTTATTCCAAGGGGACGACACTCTAGTTACACCCATAAACAACTACACTTACACTCATACACAGACATACAACATCGTACCTCTGCACACCTTGCGGTATTATACCTAAGGGCTGCTTACACCAAGAAAACAAACCAACATCTACCCACCTTGTAAATTACTGGAAGCAGAGCGACGAAGTCTTAAGACTCTTTTTAGGCTCACGCAAGAATTAAAAAAAAGGAAATATAAAAATGTCACGGAACGCAAGGACTAGAAGCATTCTAAGCAAAAACAGGCAAGAGATGTTACACGTAGAAGACCAACCAACAAATAGAGGAAAAGAAAGGAGGCCTTTCCAGGTATCGCCACAGAAGTCAACGCAAAACACTCCTGAAAGAGAGCCACCTTCTGAAAAAGGCTCCTAGAAGCTACCTTCTCTCTAGCTACGGGATCACCTAACTCCATCTATAGCTATTCTGACGCCGCGAAATCACACTACGAGTTCGAAACATATGCTCACTTACTAGTAGACAAAGAAATACTAAAAAATGTTTGAGAATAACTGCTGCTACACGGATATGCCCATACAGCCACACTCATGAAGATCGCATAACCAAGACAACATCCATGAAAAGGATAGATGTAAAGATGAACAGAAAGAAAACCGGAGTGCAATCCAAGAAAATACTACACATCATAATCAGAAAACAATCAATCAGAAAGGACCTCACTGAGCACCTGCAAAGCTAATAATCACAGTAGCCGACGACCGTACTGACCATTCCTGAACGATGACAACCAGATCAAAAAAGTCATCACACCAGAAGAAAACTTACTGAAAAAATACACCACCACTACCACATAATATACCACCACCTCAACCTAATCGAGGCTGATAAAGCAGATATACACCAAGGGGATCATGACATACTGCTCAATAAGATTACTCACAGAGAACCACAATACCCAACCAGGAGCCAGCATCCCTCAGCCAACGAGAATAAAAAGTTTTTCAACTGAATTCCATGTTGTGGGCTTTGCCTCTTCTTCGCGTGTATGGGCATTCAATCTGGATGATCTTAAGGGATATGATTCAGATGCTTAAACCTGCCTCCAGTATAAAATCTTATCTAAACAAAATACAATATACCTTAACTCCCAGAACATTCTCTCCGCATTAAACATCAACAGAAAATACACACATTGGACAAACTAGCTTTTTATAGGCTAGACGTCCCTAACCCGTTCGAGGGAAAAACAGACTACTTGACTTGACTCTGAGCTCTTCATCACAATCCATGAAGATGAATGCAATGACTGCATTCGAAAAGTCGGGTGTCAATACCTTCAGCTGGCTGATAGCCCGAAAAGGCTTACTAAAATTATAAAGGTTGTTATGACATCTCCGGCTTGATGACGAAGATGTCAGAGGAATAACGTTCTTCGTTAAAGGCATTCGAAAGGAAACTACTTGGGGCCTACATGTTAGGTAGCATTTCGACATTTGCCTGGTGCGAATGAAGAAAATCCTCTCTTAGGGCAACTGATCTGCAAAGATTTTTTCACACCTTCTTGACTGATTTGCAATTATTATTATTGCAATTTACATCTGTGTGAACGACCCCAGTACATACAGAATTCCACATATTAAGTCAAGGTCTCGTAGATAATTGTGGATTGAGTGGAGCAAGGTTTAATGAAATCTTGCGTAATTTCCCGAACATTTTGAATGTGGCATTTTTCGAAAATACAAGTAAGGTTTCCTCTGAAATCACAATAGTACTTCTAACACTATTAGTCTATGAGGTACTAATGCTCAGCGTTTCAATTTCCAGCCCTTTCCCGCGCTCATAACTCGGAAAGGACGCCGCTTTCGACTTCAGTGTAACAATTATTATTATTATTATTATTATTATTATTATTATTATTATTATTATTATTATTATTTGCATTTTTTCCTGTCTATTTTCAACTTCTAAGCGCTGTACTAGTAATTATGAAACTCTCTCTCTCTCTCTCTCTCTCTCTCTCTCTATATATATATATATATATATATATATATATATATATATATATATATATATATATATATATATATATATATATATATATATATATATATAATATGTGTGTGAAAAGGACTGGAGCGTATACCCACCTAAAGTGACAAGTACAACTAAAACGTAAAAGTCGAAACAGAATAAAAATCATGAGCTCCAAGTCTAACATTAACACAGGTTTGATTTTGACAAAGAGGTATACTCTTATGCTTCATTATAAGCATATTTACAAAGTATTTTCTAGTGATATGATTATGGTAATTACCTCAGTTTCTCGGTTTCTTTGTTACTGAAAAGCTCATGTTATAAACACGCTTTTCTGGCTTTCAATTTTACAAGATCTCTTATTACGGCATCCGTATCCATTTCATTGAGTATGTCGTTTCCAGTGGACATCAAAGCTAATCCATTTAATCGTTCATGAGATATAGTTGGATCTCAAATAATTATTAATTTTAGCCGAACTTGTTTAATATACAACAAATGACAAAAGTGTGTGCCTTAATCAATATTTATCTTCGATCCACTGGCGGAACTTAAAAATCATGACTCCTTAGGCCTGTAAAACAATTCAGATCTTTCATGTCTCTTTCCAATATAGACGTTCGAAATCAGGCAATGAGTTAACACAATATAATCACAAGCAGTGGTGAATCCAAAATTTTTCTTTCAGGTCCGAAAGTTTTTCAAAGTAACACAAAATGCAAATAATTTTCTGTATTCGCCCCCTGAAATTGTGATAATTTTCTTAGAAATTAAAACTTGTAGGGGATCCAGACTTCGGACCACCTTCCCTGAATACAAGTAAATAATAATCAAAACTCTACTTTGTATTAAGACTTTTACCAAATGTTTAAAAATATCGCTCCATCTAAATTTAATACGAAAGAATGAATTGGTAATGATTGTTACACTGTTATAGTACAAGCATATGTATATGCTGCTGTGATTCACTATGAGAGTTCTGAAAAATACGTGTTACTTATAATCCTAATGACCTTTTGATTTCGATTACAGTTACCCTTTCGAGTTATATACGCATATAATACGTGAAAACTAATTATATTCAAACAAATTTTGAAATATATTAAATTTAACTCAGACCCGTAACCGAAGAGTCTGTATCCATTCCATTTCAATTTAAGAATTAAATTACTGCAATCAAGCAACATAATTGTACAGTTTCAAAAGTTCGTCGACTTACAAATGTTTCGTTAACAGTAACTGGTATTGACAACCCCCACACTTCAACATTTGTACGATTATCACTTACGAAATTTTGCCCAAAGTCGAAAAACTTTTTAGAGCCTTTGCGTGCATCTCATCTTCTTTCAAGTTTCCTATATTTCTTTTCCGATAAAATGCTCGCGAAATAATTTATATTGATTTGGACTCTTTAATCAACGACTTATGGATTCGACACTTCGGTAGTATCGGTCGTTTTCGATTATTTTCACATGTCATCTTTTCCCATATATTGTATGTAACAAGTTCGGTTAAAATTACTCCAGGTGTACTGGGCTAAAACATAACCACATACACAAACACACTTCACACACACACACACACACACATATATATATATATATATATATATATATATATATATATATATATATATATATATATATATATATATATATACTGCATATACGTAAAACACACGCATCCATATTGTCGCAGCCACTCTCTACTCTTTCCTGGCAACACTTGTTTCCTCCCCCAACACCCATCCGGCAGTTTGCCGCGTATATGTGAAGAGCTTCATTGCTTGTAATGTCCCGCTTGGCTATACACGGCGATCTGCCGCGCCGGATTCTAGCAGGAAGATCCGGCTGTTTTTCCTCGCCGGATAAATGTCCGGCGACCGCCGCACATATGTGAAGAGCTTCATTACTTGCAATGTCTTTCTACCTTGTCCGGCGAAGGGCGGTCAGAAAACGAAACACAATATTTTCACGATATAACCTTTTGCAAATGTACTACCATATACTAAACATTAATCACCTTAGAGCTGACGAGAGAAAGAATATAAATAAACTTACGTTCGTATACTTAGAACACTATTTTGTGTCAGGTTATTGAGAAGAAAAGGTTGAAGTTTCAAAGTAACAACACATGTAATACATAATGAATTTCTGTTAATATTCCTCTTGTTTAGGCTCGAAAAATCCCGGGCGCCAGGTAGTCAAGGCGATTCCAAATACGAGTCTGGCTCTTAAATAATTTAAATCCAAAAAGAAATTATGTAGGCCCATGTATGAAATTGTATTATTATGGTGCCTACGGAACCGGTGCCTAGGTCACAAGAAAACTTTTCGAGCATTTATCTTGTTTATGATGTTTTTTTGACAGCTTAACCATCTCTATTAGCTACAGCTTTCTTCAGTGTCAACCCCCGCGGTGACCACGAAAGCATTTCCCTTGTATAAATTTAGTAAAAAAAATTAAGCGATGTATAACACGATTCTTATAGCATTAAGATAAGAATAGTTGTAGCAAAGGTGTGGGATGACAAATTGCTAATATGTACAGTAAATAGTAGGGAAAATGTGGGGATATAATAGGATACGAATTTTTTAAAAAGTACTAAGAGTTTTTTCATGCTGAAAGTGCTTATTTGTAGCCGTAGTATAATAGCATGGAGATTCACGACAAATCTTTGAAATAAAGGAAATCCTGAATATGGTGGCCTAAATATTCTCAGTCTGCGCTTCACTCAGGGGTGTAGCCAGCAAGTTTATGTAGGAGAGGCCCGTCGTTTTTGAGGGGGGCAGCTACAATGTAGAAAGCCCAAAAAAGTGTGTTGCATAACTATAAAGGTAACCAAGAAAGTTCTATCCCTTTTCGTGGAGGTCTGTGTTCAATTAGACCTCACACCGTGAGTTAAATGCGAGTGGAGATAAGGCGAAGGTCAGTTGTTAGTGTTGGTATATCCAAAATACTACCTGGTTGTGACATTTCAGATACACCGTGAACTTGCGTAAGGACAGAGGAAACAGGACATCCACAGAGCGTCATATGCTGAACGAGTTCAAATGCAGGTCAAACGCCGCTGCAGCGGCACAGAAGATATGTCAGGCCTTTAGTAAGGGTATCGTGACGACGCGGACAGTTTAGCAATGGTTTAACAAGTTTAAGGACGATGACGAAATTCGAAAACATCACGTGCCGGAAGACCAACACATCTACAAAATAAAGATCTTCAGGCAGCAATTGAGTCGAACAGTGGCCAGACATTTTAGGAACTGGGACTACAATTCAGTGTGAGTGGAGAAACCATTCGGCAGCACCTCCATCAATTTGCGAAGTACTACAAGTTGGGTCGATGGGTCTCACATGTTTTGACTCCGGGCCAGAAGGCAACGCGGCAGTCGCCTGTGTTTATTTACTATTTTGGAGCCATTTCTGGACAAGGTGTTGACATGTGATAAAAAGTGGGTCCTATACGAAGCTCCACGGCGCCTCATCATTGGTTAGCATCTCATGAACCGATTTCAAAACAGCCGAAACCAGCACTGCACCATAAGAAGGTGTGTTTGGTGCATCGTGCATCGGAAACTGCTAGCAGCTGGTCAGAGTATCAGTGCAAGTGTGTAGTGTCAGCAGTTGAGCTGTGTTCAAGAAAAACTCAAAACTCTGGAGCCATTACTTCTGAATCGCAAACGGATCCTCGTTTACGGGACAACGCTAAGTCCCACGTGGCTAGGATGACTCTGAACACCATTCTACGCCTTGGATGGGAAACAATATTGCAACCACTATATTCCCCGGGTATTGCACCGTCCGATTATCACTTGTTCCATTCTTTGGACAATCAAGTTAAAGGACGCCAGTTTAAATCCCTAGTAAAAGTGCAAAATGCACCTGATACCTTTTTCGTTTCACGTCTTACCAAGTTCTACCGCGATGGATTCCATGGCCTTTCAGAACGTTGACAGAAGGTCGTCGATGCTGATGGGGACTATTTTTGATCTTCCAGGTTTGTCGTAGGTGACATATCGATGTTCGAAGGTGGTGGGTGAAAAAGCAACTAAACTTTTCTTGGTTACCTTTATATTTAAATTTAAGACTTTGTATACAGAACCTATCTACACAAGATTGATTTTATTTGAAATTTCACTTGATTTCTTTAGGTTTCCTGACAAAAGTACCAGTATTTATTTATTATTCGCGATTAAAAAAAACAATTATTTTATTATACTGAGTAGAAATAAAAGAGAGAGCGAATGGAATCCAAACTGAATAAAAACGTCGTTTCTCACCAAATTTTCCATCCTCTATGTGTTTTAAAAGCACTTGTTAAAGCATATAAAAATATACTGTACTTACAAATCAATTTAGTACCTTTGTTTTATGGCTGTATTTATAGTACCTTGTTAAAACGTTTGTCTTCAAACTGTCAAATATAAATCACAGTAAAGTGTGTAATCTGCTGTCACAAAAAAGGATCCTATTTTTCGATCGGTATGGAAAAACAATATTTTCGATACTATTTTACCGTAAATTATTAATTGTCAGTAAACTTAGTTACTTTTAAATGACTGAAGCGAGATAATTTTACTATGATGTTTTAAAAGTTGGTCATTTGGAGGGGACCAGGAAATCATTTGGGGGGCCTGGCCCCGATGGGACCCCCCTTGGCTACACCCCTGGCTTCACTTAATTTGAACTGATGTAGTGCTTAGATTCCTAATGTTTTTGGTGTAATACAATAATAAAGTAGTCCTGCTTAAGTGTACCAGTATCTAAAATATTCCTAATGATAGAACATTACAAATGAAGTTTAATGTATTTTAAACTAGGAGAAGAGATCTAATTAACACGTTACGTTTATATACAGTAGTGTATTACATATTTTGCCACTTTTCCTTTCACTACTCCACTACATTTATTTTTAGTTTCCAGTAAGGAACTGCAATATAAATAGATTCCCTGAAGCTTTCAGTACGACACACAGAGGGATTCATATTTATGAAGTCATGCCAAAACGCCTGTTTTTGTTGTGGTGACGTAAGCAGCTCATTTTTGCATTGTTTGAAGCGTTGTATCTCCGTAATGAAAAAATATTTTTCGAAGATTTTTGGTATATGGTGTACTGAAGGCTAGTTCTACACGATTATGCCTTTAAATTACAACCTTTGGTCAAAAAGGAAATGTCCATTATGGTATGGACACTGTCAGCCATTGAGAGGTTTTACAGTCTAGCTCGGAAGACTGTGGAACTACCGGAAAGAATACTCTTCCAAAGAAAGAGGAAATTAGGATCGGTGCACCTGTGTCGAAGAGTTATATTCATGAATTACTGATACTATCACGAAACGAGTTTCACCATGTTGCAGTAACTTTACGAAGAATAGAAGTTTTATGTTCTCAGTAGCACTGCGAATGTTCTTTCCCAAATCTTCTATAGTTCGAGAATGTGTTCTTGCATACCTCTTGCTTTAAGTAGCCCCATAGAAATGAATAGCAGTGTTGCCGGATGCATGTAAGTAAAAGTTTTATCGATAATTTCAAAGTTTCTTTTTCAGGAATTGCATAATGTAGACAGATCCTTAACACTCCTTTTGATGCACTGAAACATGAGCACTGTTGCCAATTCAGAGTGTTAATTTCTGAAAAATTCGATTTCCCTAGTCCCCCCTTACAGAGACCTCATCCGATTAGTTATCGATGGAAATGAAAAATCCTATTTTCTGCTCCATAGATTACAAGCTACTCCAGCTAAACAAACTGAAAATTAACGACAGAACATCCATACGTATGAGTTATGAGTCAATATACATGTCTTGCAAAAAAAAATTGATTTACACCTTCGGTTACATCTGGCAACACTGTCTGGTTCCTAGTGTGCTTCAATCGTTACTTCTTACTTTAGAAAATATACATGAACAAAAATTCATTTTGGTATAACCATTATTTGTGTATCGGTTCAGGTTCAAAAGTTCTACTATCCCAAACTCCGGGTTGCATTGTATATTGGACACCCTGTATAAGTGCGAGAGCGATCCAGGAATCGAAAATGAAATGAAATCTTTGAGTTTTACGTCCCACGGTTATGCCGGTTATATCCAGGAATCGAAGACAGGTTTCCCTCCTCGAATCACTCTGAAGAGTGAGTTTACAGTAATAGTATGTATGGTGTAAAAATATTATTGGGTTGATGCGTACGGTTCTTATTTTTATTCTGCTCTTCTGCTACGTAGATTTTGCTACGTAGTAAACGAGAAGGTAGTAACTTTCAGAAGAGATTCGTTACTGGGTATGAAACATGGTTGCACTATTACATTCCGGAAGTAAGAAAGCGAGCATACAATGGCAGTATCCATTATCGGACACAACCATCTACAGGGAAGTTAGTACTTTCTTCTGGGACCAAAACGGTGTCATTTTGGAGCATTATAGCCTAGGGAACGCATAGTCAATAATATCTTGTATTCGGATCTCCAAGAAGATCCTAAACCTGCTGTAGGAAGTGACGATGACTTCTGACAACAAACTCCCTTCAACAACATCAATACTTGGCCTGATACTACTGACTGTGCAATGGCTGCGATCATTGAATATCTTCATTTCGAGTGTCTACCCCATCCATTTTGAGTACTGAATCTCGCCTTAGTGGTTTTCACATATCTGTATCTCTTAAAAGCACTAGAGAGAAAGAAGTTGCAATCTGATGAAGAGGTGCAACAAATGGTGTAGGACTGGTTGCGTAGCCAATCAAGAAAAAAAATTCTTCAGAGGCATTTGGACAATTTGTAAGTAATGGGAAACTTGTATTGAGCGTAGAGTGGATTATGTAGGAAAATGAAATTCATGTATTTCATACTCTCTCCATGTTAAAAGTTTTTAAGGTTTTTTGACTGACCTCGTAACACTAGAAAACTGTTGTTTCCGTAAGTACCGGATATGGAAGTAAAGATGCAATCTTAACAACCGGTTCCAAGAACCTGAGAAATTTTAATAACCGGCTCGGGCGAACTAGGTGAATGACACCATTGAGTAAAGCAATAGACCCGTATGCTCTGTCAACGATCAGGCCATGAGCGTCTGCAGCGGAGGCAAGGGGAAAATCGCTTTACCTTGAATTTTCTAAAGGTGTTTGGTTGTTTCAAAACGCTTTTACCCAGAAACACATGAAGGAACATTATATTTCGTTACACCTACTAGAATATACACCTATTTAATATAGTCCACAAAGATATACAATATGCCTCAATAATAACTGTTTTGCATCATGCGTTATGCGCATCAATGTATGTCGGGATTTGCCCCTTCCCCGCCCTTGGAAAAATCCTGCGGGTGTTTCTTGATAAAAGTGTTCTTATTCGGAACTGTTATTATCTTCAGGTGTGCATAGTATCAAGTATGAACCAGTACTGAAAGATAGCGTGAATTTGCTTTGATATATGCCACTATAAACATGAATTACAGAATTCATACTTGTTATTATTGTTGAAGATCATGTGATATATGAAGTACAGCAATCAAGGTGCAAAAGCAAGTACTTGCAAAACACTTAGAAAAATGAAGTAAGTTAAATATACTAGTAGATTTTAATAAAATTAGCTGTAAATAGCTTGGTAGATAGATCACCTCTGGCGCATGAGACTGCTGGTTCGATTCCACTTTTCGCCAGAAGACTTTCTGTAGGACCCATACTGTGCGTGAATTTTCTCAGTGTTTTCCCACTTCCTTCAGTCCAACATTTCGATAATCATCATCACTGCTCCTTTTAGATTCGGATTATAATCGTAGAATATTAAACTAGAAAATTTCAAATAGCGCCTTCGGCACCCTAACATCCGTGCTAATCGCGTAGTTTTACTCGCTGCGGGAACTTATGCAGAGTCATTCTGACGCGTGATTACTAAAGATTTCGACTAACATATGTTTCCTGCAGTAGTCAGGCCTGTGGTATGACGCTAATCATACGTCAAAACGACTCTGCATAAAGCCCTATCTCAGATTCCTCATTCCACCTGGATTGTGGAACAAATCTGCCTATGTAAGTAAGCAACCTAGTAAAAGTTGGTGATAGTTTTCATTTAACGTAGCCATATTTGGTCCAGAAAACGCTGGAATTTTAGCCGTAATGATTATCATCCCGGTAGTCACTCCAAAATTGTAGAGGGATCCGGCTGAAGTTAGAGGGGGCTTGATCCAACAATATTATAGTTCATCACCATATTATAGTTCATTTGCAAGCCTACCGTGAACATTTTAGGGGGCAGCCAAAATTTAGGGGAGCCCGGCCCGCCTAGACCCCCCTAGATATATATTCTTGATGATTATGTCATCTAAAGGAAAGTTACACTAAGACATTCAACTTACAAAATATATGCACTGGGGAACAACTTACAAAATACCTACACGGGAATACAACTGACAAAATATCACGCTTGAAGGAACTAAGTCTGTTTTGTTGAAAAGATCGGATTTGTGTAATGGTTTTGTATTTGTATACTTACTCTTAATTTGCACCTTTGAGACATCTAGTTGTAGATAAACGTATATCTTTGTAATTTGTAGAGAAAATTTTACCATAAAAGTAGTTTTCGTTACCCCTAAATGCAGTTTGAGTCGAATTTTGCCCAGAAAACGCTGGAATCTTAGCCATGATATTTAAGCCCCTAAAGTAAAGCTGCTCCAAGGATTGCAACTTCGACTATAAAATAACATTTTTGAACCTACTAAGAATCTGTTTTGTCCTATCTACCTAGGTAATGATTTTGTATTTGTACACGTATCCTTAATCTGCACCGTAGAGGCATCTAATTATACGTAAATGTATAACGTTTAACTGCCGTTTTCTAAGAAACTATTACCATAGAACTGATATAATTTTCCCCTAAATGCAAATTTAGTTGCCCTTTGACCAGAAAACAATGGAGTTTTAGCCATAAAAAATATTAAATCTCTAAAGTAGAGATAAGTTTTACACCAAGGATTACAACTACGCTTATAAAACACCATTTTTAAGCGTACTGACAGTCTGTTTTGTCCAAAAGATGAAATTTATGTAATGAGTTTGTATTAGAATGTCTATACGAATACAAAATAGGCATTCTTAATCTGCACCGTAAAGATATCTAGTTTGAGAGATACGCTTAACGTTTCACGAATTAAAAAAAAAAACACTTTTCATCAAAGAATATAATTAATTCATATTTTAAAGCAGGCAGTATTGAGCAAAATGGAAATAAAAGCTTTCATTTCTCTTTATCGTAAATCATGTATAAAATGCGATCGTGTCTAAACACTTTTCTATCCGTAACTCATGTGGCAACATCGCATGTACCGCAATGTGCTCTGCTATCTAGTGAGAAAGGTTTACCCTAAAGATGACTAGCGATCCAGCTTAATTCAAATACAAATACAGCAAGGACATAACATTAACATATTCTACGAGTGTAACAATACATTGCATACATTTTACTGTCACTCATATTAACTCACAATCAATCCGTGATGTATTCATCTCCACTATCTATGACCTTCTGCCAACGTTCAGCTAGCAGCAGAGCCGGATTTACGTATGAGCTAAACAAGGTATAGCTTAAGGTCCCACGCTCTTGGGAACCCCAAAAAATTAAAGGAAAAATTGGATGTCTTTTCGAAAATATAACAAATACAATAAATAAAATAAAATCTACATATAGCAACAGTGCTTCGTGTCTAGGCTACTATAATGTAAGTAATGGGGCCCCTTCTGCTAGCCTGGTTCCTAAATTATCACTAGTTTCTTCGTTTCCGGATATAGGGTGCCTACACTGTAAAACATGACTTGGTCAGGAATACCAAATTTGTTTGGTCAGGGAATTTGGTCACTTTATTTGATTAGTTTAACCAAAATTTGGTCATTTATACCAAATGTGTTTGGTCATGAACACTATATTTTTGGTCAGAACATTTGGTTGATTAATGTGGTTATGCCAACCAATGACCAAAGTGTTTTAAAAGTCGCGTGTATCGATTTGACTTCTGGGTAATCTTTATGGAAGCTATCAGTGTTTTGAGCGTATTCAAGTGAAAAATTAAAGTGATTATTCAGCAGCACAAAACGAATATTTGAAGTGTGTGATTAATTGTGCGAATCGAGGTAAGCTTAGTTTCTCGTATATATTATTTTACTGTAATGTAATGTAATGTGTATTGGTTATTTTAGTGGCCGTAAATTTCGCGAAACAAATAGTCCTTTTTATACAGATGAAGCGGGGAAGTTATATTGACGACACTAGAGCAGAAGCAAAATTATATGGACAGGGGTTGGGGCATTTCCTATTCCCCCACTAGAAACTTCCAGAAAGGGGTTTAAAAAAAGTGACACTAACACCAGAACTTTGCAAAATAAATTGGTGCGTTCGCAGTTTACTGATACACAAAATTAAAAATATACGAAAAAAATAAGGAGTATTGTTTAGTTTCTTCGGAAAGGTTCTAGAACACGGATCCCCCAATGTAGATTAGTAGCTAGGTTTGTTCCTTTCTGTACCGAAGTTTAATATTTAATTTACATGGTATTGCCGAGCGAGCGTTGGCGAGTGAAGACGGGTTAGAGCCCCGCAGGATACTTTGCTTTCTGTCCTTATTACAGCTAAATGAGAAGGGGGACTTGTGTTCTAGAACCTTCCCGTTTCTTTCCCAGATCACTTAGTATTGACTCTAGCTCACTTGGTAGTGGTTACCATTCGTTATTTGTAACTGTGATGTAGTCATGAATATAAATGCAGTGTGAACGTATGGCATAGAAACTACGGTGCATAAAACACGAATCAACTTATGCTAGATGACCTAAGCACGAATGCTATCTGACCGAGTCAGGACAAGAGCGTAGCAGGGATGCCCGAGCGTTAGAAACGAGGTGCGTCCGTAGGGAGCAGACGCGCCACCGACGGTGGGTATTCATATAAACGAGGTAGTTAAGAACAGCTCACTCTAAGTCACAGTACGGCTCCTGAACCGTCGATGGATTTGGGGGAGATACTAAACGTCATCCGAAATATGAAACATAGTTTTGAAACAACTTTTCATAACTAACTACTAACTCTCTGGCCTATGGAACCCGGAGGTTCAATGCCGCATTCACAAAAGCTCTCCACTGACTTCTATCCTTAGCTAACTCCATCCAGTTTCTACTTTGTATTCCAATCTCTGCGAGATCCATCTTAATATTGTCCTCCCATCTGCGCCTAGGTCTTCCTAATGGTCGTTTTCCGATTTTTCTTCCAGTCAAGACTGTGAAAGCGTTTCTACTTTCTTCCATTCTAGCTACATGACCCGCCCACCTGAGCCTCCTAGACATGACGACCTTAACAATGTTGGGTAAACCATATAAATTATGTAGTTCCTCGTTATGAAGTTTCCGCCATTCCCCATTCCCGTTCTTCTTGGTTCCGAATATTCGTCTGAGGATCTTGGAAATTCTTACCTGTGAGATCAATGTTTCTTGAGAAATACGTTAATAAAAGCGTAGAAGTTTACGCTTGGGACACCACTCGAAATATTTATTGAAGAAATATTTTTCCCTAATTTACTTCTTACTGACCCCTAAAAAATTTGCACTGGGTGACATGAAAATATCTCAGTTGCTATAGGTAAAATTCAAGGAGGCGACCAGAAGTTATTGTTGAAAGATCACAATTCTTTCCACCGAAGTGAGTTTGTGGTAGACATCGTGTCCGTGAGTTTTCTCGAGGTTCTCCCGTTTCCTCACACATTCACATTCCGCCATTTTTTTTTTACAATCATTCCCTTCTAATAATCACCCGTCACCTTTGACACAAAGGGCACAAACATAATGCGTGAAACGAATTTTGTGGAGAGGAGCCCGGTGGTAAAGTGGTAGAGCGTTCACCTCTGGTGCAGTGGCGGAGCCAAGGGAGGGCCTGGGGGGCCAGGACCCCTTGCTTAAATTCTTGGCTTCTCTAGTGCCCCCCCCCCCACAGACTGATACTACTGAAGATATCAGGAGTTTGTGGGACTGGTCGACAGATATTCCATTCAGTAAGTTCAGTCAGTGAATACCCACTTATCACAGATTTATATTTGTTCTCGTCAAAATATGTATTTGAGAGAATTAAGCATTTCTGAGAAAATTAAATTGTAGGAATTGTGCAGAACAGTAAATCAGTGGTGACATGAATTTTCAACAGGATATACTAATTAATGCCCCTCCTTTAAATCTCAAAACTAACAATTCAGCATCGACTACAGTATAGCAGTGGTAAGTTACTTCAACTACATTTGAATTTGTTTTAAGGCTTTGAAACATCCGAAGCTCAGGAGATAGAAATGAGGTAAATGAGTCAATAGGGTCATAAAAATTTCCCTAGTGATACCGAGGAAGACTCTTGGGAAACTCCTCAGTCGACACATTTATCCACGAGGGATCGGTCATACCATTTTCCGAATCTTAAGCTGATATTCTACCGCTGAGCCTTGGCAATTTGTTGTGGGTGTGAAATGTTTGTGTATTTGAATTCACTCTAAATTCTAAAGAAAGAGAAAACCTAGTAAAGGTAAGCAAAAGAAAGAAAAGGCTATGTATACTTCTTTTGCTGTAAAGAGTTCCCATTAAAATGTCTGTTCTGGCGCTGTTTGATATTAGGTAAAGAAAAACATTTCCTTTTTTGCTTCAAAGAGTGTTCACTTCATCATTTTAATGAAATAAAGGCAAATTCATTACACGGTTTTAGAGCTCAAAGGTAAAAGTAAACTAGTAAAAGGCGTCCAGGGCAAATTTTGCGATTAGCACTTTTAATATCTAGTTTCCTTACTGATTAGGTTACCATATTTTTAGTGTGTGAAATCTGAACATTTTTCTGAAATATTAAGAATGCATGATAATTATTGACAATTTACTTTAAAATGAAACTTAACCTTCAAGAGCAAGGTTTAAAATTTAAAGAGTGCAAATCAATGTCCTGTTAGAGTTCAGTTCCTGTTTCTGTGCGACGTTTGTCTCTTTAAAACATTTGTCCTTGTCCATCACTTTTTACTTTATTATTAGACCTATTATTATTAATAAAGTTTATATACCAAACAACTATTTATATTATTATGCGGTATTAAACCAAATCTGGAACTTGCGATATTTATTTACTTCCATCATTCCGTCCGGCAAATTAGTGTAATCTGTACAAGAGGAAATGTTTTCGCGCTGGTAAAATTTGAGGCGACTGCTGTCATGCTATAACTTTGAGCTTCACCTTATCTCAAGTAGATGCAGACATATCGGAAGGTTTGATTCTTTTACGTAGATGCACTAGTTCAAACGCTGTCGAAGATGAGGTCTGGAGAATATGACTCTCAACGAACAACATTCAAACAAATGTATCAAGAATGTTTGGAGGTATGCAAAGAAAATGTTCTTGATATTCCAGAGGCGGAAATAGGTAGATTATAAGGGTTCCTCGTGGAAACGAACTAATCATTCGCCATCGAAATATCACAAATTCATTTTGGATGAATCTTTTCCTTCACTGGAGGCAGAAAACGAATGTTCTAAAGTTAATTTACTAAGAGATATTTTTCCGGTTGGGGCACTTGGTCGAAAAAGTATAAAACACTTTTTCAGACAGTCACCCTGAATGAGGTTCTCCTCATTCACACCAGGCAATGCCGGGGCGGTACCTAATTTACAGGTCCAAGCCGCTTCCTTCCTTTCCCTTCCCCGGATAGTGTGCTCGCCGAGGGACGTCATCCCTCAAACGTAACGGGCTAAATGGCCTTAGATGCGGAAAGCCCAGAAATCGAAATCCTAAATCATAAGAGACATTTTTCTGCCTACTATTGATAAGGCAATCAATGAAATGGAAAACTGCTTTGGATAATGTGGTAAAATCATTAGATCAATCACCGCTCTACATCCAAAAAGTGAAAACTTTCTAATGACAACATTGTGGAGCAACGGCGCCGACTTTCCAAAATTTATGTGGGTGCATATCAATGGTGGGGCATGTTATGTTTTCAAGGAAGTGTCGATATTTTTTGATTGATTTCCTTTTAGTTAAAATCTTTTATGAACACTGTCATAAAGGGCTGTACTCGATTATATTAACAATATAGTCTCACGTTTTATTATTATTATAGGGATTGCCTTTGACTAGGCCAGAGAAGGCAAAGAAGAGGACAAGATATTGCTTAGTTGCTTTTCATAGACACATTTGAAACAAAAAATTGTGTTTTAGAGGTTAGAAGTTTTAACTTGTATCCGAGTGTTTTAGTTGCTCATTATTTTTTGATAATGTGAAGTAAAAAATTTTTATATTGTTCCTATCAAACTAAAAATTTCGTGGGTGCACCGCACCGACAAGATTATTTGTGTGCGTGCTGGAGTTCCGGAGCACCCATGTAGTCGGCGCCCATGTTGCGGAGCCTATGGCCCAGCGTTATGAAAGTGATCTGGAAACATTAAAATGTGAACTCAAAATCTTTCCAAACACAAGTCAAATCGCTGTGACTATACCAGTTGTTTGAAAAGATTAAAGACATACGCAATTCAATGATTGCTAGGTTTAAAAAAACTTAGAATTGTTTTATATTAAAGAAAATTGCTAAATCGTTAGATCTTGAAGAAGTTGTTAAGTATTCTGCTACCCACAAGAATAGGAAGATTATCTTAAGTAGAAGCAGGAACCTATAAGTTATTTTCTTTACCTGTAAAGGTGTATTTCTCTGCTTGCACTTAAATCAACCAGCCACACATATTTTAAACTCCGTGATTAAATAACTGCTTATTTATATTACAAATTAATTGTGTTAATGTATCCTAGTTGTTTGAGGCAGTGAATTCTTACATTTTCACTGTAAAAGAATAAAATCATGAACAACAAACATGAAAACATTCACCTTGAACACACATTATATATATATTCCTGTGAATAAAATTTTTCATTCATTGGAGATGGTCCCCTCAAAATTTTCTTGGGCCCTTCATTGCCCCCCTGAAAAAAATTCTAGCTACGCTACTGCTCTGGTGCATGGGGTCCCTGGTACGTTCCCAGCTCGCGTCAAATGAACTTTGTGGTAGACAAACACCGTGTATGGGGTTTCCTCGGGGTTATTCCGTTTCCTCCCACTTTCTTCATTCCACCATGTCATTCGTTTCTCATCATCACCGTCTCCTTCAGCCTGCACGGCATAATCATGGGACGTAAACTTGAAAGATTTCATTTCATTTTGTGGAGGTTCCGTTAGGGCTTTTGTCGGTGGGAATCATGTAACGCAGATGGTTTAAGATAAGTGGAATTGTACCATGAAGTGCACACTACTAGTAACTTTTTGCTTTAAAGTTTTCTTGTTTGTACTTTAAAAAAGTGGTTTAAACCTTAAAGTTATTGTGGGATGTGTATTTCCATCTAACCTACAATTTACAACCTAATATTTACACATGTACTAACTTTCCATTTGCATATTTAAGAATTTCTTGCTTTGTTACCATATTTGTTAGAAAAAATTTCCATGACTTTCGTGATAACCGTATTATTTTCAGTTTAGTACCTATACCAGCAGTGTTTGGTAATTTCTACAAAAATGTTTTGGCCAAATTCACTAAATACAGGTTTAGTATTTACTGCCAAATTATTTAGTTCTAAGAACCAAATCTGGATCATTTTAACCAAAGTTTTGGTATTCCTAACCAAAACCTACTTATTTGGTCAAAATTACCGAATGCATATTTGGTGCTGGTAACGAAATACTAGGTTCATACAACCAAACAAATCGTAACCAAATGATATTATGCTGGTGCCCAAACGTCTGGTTAGCGCTGTATTGTTCACCAGCACCTATTTTTGCTTAACCTGACAAAACCTTTCTTTCAGTGTGCATTCATCTGGACATATATATGGGGCCCCATTACCTTCAGTAGCTTAGGGTCCCACCAAACCTAAATCCAGCTCTGGGTATCAGTTCAATGCCTCGCCTGTAGAAGTGTTTTGGTTTTGACTGGAAGAAATCTGTTAGCCATTGGTCAAGAGGAGCTTTTCTTTGCTGTTCTTTCAGCAATTGCTTCATTCCCGTACACTGCACAAATTGTTCTCGCAGCTTCTGTTGCACTGGATCCTCGGTTAAACTCGAAGAGTAAAATGTGACGAAAATGATCACTTTTCTCAACTTCGCATTCCATATTAGTTTGTCTGAAATATATACAATAATACATTCACAATCAAGAAAACCTCTGCTTCACAACACACAAACTCCAAACTATGGTAAAATAACGGAATAAAGATAAACAATCGCTTCACGCCGCATTGTTGCCAACCCAAACAACCGCATGAATTTATACATCCAGGGGTGCCCATCCCCCCAAAGCTGATGGCGCACTCCCCCCCAAAACTAATAATCTCTTCCCTCCTCAAAACTCGTCCTCTAAAATCAATTGCCCAGTATAGCAGTAGTTTTTATAGTACTAGTAATTGTTATTTTCGTTGTTTTTATTTCCTGTAGTTGTTTTTATTTCCTGTAAATATTAGGTATTATAGAATGCTTGTAGTAGTAGTAGGGGCAGTAGTAATTATAAAAATGGCATTACTTTTATTAGTAGTCTTGGTAGTGTACAATACTAAATAATGTGTTCTATAAGGATATTGAAGGGTATAAAAACTTCTACACACTGTGTATGGCACAGGTATTCATTTTTTTTACAATTAGTAGTATTATTTTTTTCTTTACAAAATATTGATATAATTCCCTTGTACATGAAAAGTAAGACGCAAGTTACAAGTTATTGAGTTTGATACCAAAAGAAAATGTTATCCTCGAAATTAGCCTACAAAAAGAAGTGATATCCAACAAAAAACATTCCTGTAAAAGAGCCAAGTACGAGTGGCCTTAAAAAGAATTGAAATCACAAAAATAGGCGCCGAGTTCTGGTGGACAACAGTTACAAACACTCACTGGCTCACTTCAAATTTAGATTTGAAACTTGGCTGTTGTCTGTATGGTTACCACTAGCTTACAATTATGTCAAACTACTTTATACTTTTCAACAGACAACATAGGCAAGTTTCAAATCTAAATTTGAAAGTGATTCCTTGAGTGTTTGTAACTGATGTTCACCAGAACTTGGCGCTCATTTTTGTGATTTCAATTCTTGGCGCTATTTTAACCAATCTATTGTTCGGTTACGTTTACATTTATTTATTTATTTATTTATTTATTATGGACGACATACAATACGTAACAATATTCTATTTCTACTTGATGTATGATGAATGATCATATTTTCTATAGATTCTTATGTGTGTGAATGTGTGATTACAATTTCCAGGATCTGCGAAAAACGAACAACTGCCTAGCTGGCTTCACTCTGTACAGTCAGCGACAGTAGAAAATGGAGGTTGGATACATAAGAAATGATAGCTTTTTCCAGTAGCAGAATAGTTTCACTCGATGTCTGATAGTTGGACAACCAACATGACAGCAAATACGTGCCCGAAAACATAACATGCCAGGATATTTCTCCATTTGCAGGAAAAAGTATTACTATCTGAGAGCATCATTTAGAGAAACAACCACGAGATAAATCTGCAGAAATTCCATTCACATTAAGTTCAAAGAGATAGGAATTAATGCAAAGAAAACGAAAAGAATAATACGCTTCATGCAGAAACCGAAAAAGTACGGAAAGCTAAACAAAATGAGAAGAGAAGGAAAGGAAAGAGCAAAAGACATGGGAATAAATTAAATATTAACACTTAAGGATAAACAGTGTCCGTCTTCCCCCCTGCCCCCGTCTTGGTTTTTCTCCCTTCATAGGATAAATCTCTTTCAGTATCAAAACGCGAACATCATTTATAGTGTTGAATTCCTTGAAAAAATTTTAACTCAGTCTAGGCCGAGACTCGAACCCCAGACCCTTAGAATGACAGTCTCACGCGGTATCCACTTACCTACACAGGCTCTATCTATAAATAAGCTATTACCCGCGCTGTTATCAAACGTGTTAAATCAGCCATTGTCGGTGAGACACCCCAGTTCCATTTGAAGTTTAAATTTTATTTACCTCACTTAGCCATCTATGGGTAGCAGTCCCCTTGCTTTCATAAAAAGCATTTGTTCTGTAGATTAAAATCAAGAATGAATTAATCTGTACTCTTGGGAGCTTACTGGTGCACCAACATATCTATCTATCTATCTATCTATCTATCTATCTATCTATCTATATATATATATATATATATATATATATATATATATATATATATATATATATATATATATATGTGTGTGTGTGTGTGTGTGTGTGTCGGATTGATTGAGGATTAAAAAAGCGACTTCGTAAATTTACGGAACGCGTGTTAATACAACAGTAAGGACATCTCGTAACGTTGTTACGTAACACACGCAATGTAAATAAAGTTTCAAAACCAGAAGTCGGAAGATATGCCGTGGGTAAGTCGGTAAGACGTCTGCTTGCTGAGTGGAGAAATCCGGGTTCAAATCTGGGCTGTTACGTTTTTTTCTGTTCCGTTGAAAATACATTTCTATATTTTTGCGTTTGAAATTGCTTTCTTTCATTTTTTGTAGATTATCTTAAATTAGTGAAGGCCAAGTAAGGTCAGATTACATATATGTCTGCTTTATCTGTGTGTACAGTCCAGAGATGGAGTGAGTCAATTGGGTCAAGATTTGTAAGTAGGTCAGTGGGTCGTGGGTCAACAGGACGTGACTCACTGTGACCTCTCTGACTCACACTGACCCTACGTTTTAAATTGTAAGGTCTCCCTCTTTATTCGGCCTCCCTCCTTATTATTAAATTCAATGTATATATAATTATTGAGTTGAGTTGATTTTGAGTTTAGCGCCCTTTTCAGCAGCGAGGCTATATGAGACGGGACCTACTGATTAACATAGAAACCGAAAAACATGAGCTCCCGTTGGGAATCAAACCAAGGTCTTCCACGCCACAGGTACATAATTGTGTCTTATATAGCAGTTAATGTTCTTGCTATAAAGTATCAAATAACTAAACATTTGATGTAAATAAATGGGAAACCTAAAATATTGCAGATTACTGCAATTGCGATTTAATTCAATCTTAAGCATTATACATCCATATAATTGTTAAAGTTGCTTTATAAAGATGCAGATTATGAATTATAGTAATTTTTTCAATGAAATGAAATTAAGTTTGACGTCCCATGCTTATGTCGGCTAGGTAAAGGAGACGGTGATGATGAGAAGTGAACGAAAATTGTGCAACGATGTAGGTAGGAGGAAACCGGAGAATCCTGAAGAAACGAACGCACACGGTGTTTCTTCACCACAAATCTGACTTTGTGCAAGCTGGGATCGAACCGAGGACCCCATGCACCAGAGGTGAACGCACTACCACTAAGCCACTTCGGCCCTATGAAAAATACAACCATATTTATTCTCTCTCTCTCTCTCCATATATATAGGTATCAGAAGCATGAATAATTTTCATTTTGGGGGGCGCGGTGGCTCAGTGGTAGAGCGTTCACCTCCGGTGCTTCGCGTCCCTAATTAGATCCCAGCTCGCGCCGTTTGGACTTTGTGGTGGAGAAACGCCGTGCTGGTGGTTTTTCTCGGGGTTCTCCCGTTTCCTCCCACTATCTTCATTCCACCATTTCACTCCTTTCTCATTATCACCGTTTCCTTTAGCGTAACCGTCATAACCATGGGACGTTAAACTTAAAGATTTCATTTTATTTCAATTTTTATTTTGAACGTATGGTTTCAAGTTGGTATTAAACTCAGAACTCTGATCTTAATGAGTTGAGTTGATTTGGAGTTTAACGTCTCTTCCAACAGCAAGACCATATATGACGTGGACATATTGATTAACGAAAAACCCGAACCATGTAAACTCCCGCCGTGTGGTGGTGATTGTGATTTTGAGTTTAACTGCCCGGTCAGCAGCGTGGCTATAGGAGACGTAGACCTACTGATTAACATGGAATACGAAACACATGAGCTCCCACCGGGAATCGAATCCGGGTTTCCCACGATAAAGTCGCGCGTACGCTAACTCCCACCGGGAATTGAAATCTGTTCTCATTGTAAGAATGTTAACGTTCCTTATTTTACCGTTTTTGTATAACTTCATGGACCAAATTTCACAGAAGTAAATCCCCACGGTAAGCAGGTTTGCATATCAAGACTCCTAAGTATGAAAACATTTACGCTCACTCCAACCTCAAACAATTCATGAAGTGACGAATAAAGGATAATATTCCCGATAAAGTATATGGTTTGAAAAAATACCATATAGGAGAGCGACATATCAGTCCTTTCTGCTCATGGAGTTATTAAAACACGATCATCGGGCAGTGGTCTTTAAACATTGGAGAGGTCTTAGTCCTTTAGCATTGCGGTGATGTCAAAAATCAGATTCGGTCCCAAGCATTTGGGTTGTGATGTAAACCTTTGCTGTGGTTCAATCTCAGTATTTTATTACGCGAGGTAAAACCATCCATACAGCTATAAATGTTGTTCTATCTTACGCAACCAGGTATTGATATTGAGCCAATGCGGAACCTCATTTTTGGTGCTTTGAGGCCAGGAACTGACTTCGGATATTACGCTGTTTTCAAACGACTAGGATCTTTCCAATGTTACCATCCGCGTCCAACAACCCCATGTTTAAAAGGGGAATAGAAAGAACCCGTGTCTAAAACTTCCGGACTCAGTTTCTTGATGTTCAAGTTTAGGGATCGATTTCTGACATCACAATTGTGCTCAACGGATCAAAACCTTTCAAATGCCCCCAACGCCGTCCAACAACTTTATCTTTAATAGGTGAATAGAAGGGACCAGAATCCATAACGTCAAGACCCCATTCCTTGAGTTGCGTGGCCTGGGCCAGACTTCTGACATTACTACTGCACTCAGGGGACCCGGACCTTTCCAACGATACCACTCGCGTCCAGCAACTCCATGTCTAACATGGTCGTCCTGACGTAGGAGAATCGACTCCATGCTTTTCTCATAATTATTCTCCAAATGGATTTGTATACAAGGTAGTTTGGCAAGTTTAGCAGCAGGTCTAAAATAAGCCTCTTGAGAGTGGCTCTTATTTGTTAAAGAATACATAACGATCGCTTTTGGCTGTTGCAATGGTCTGTCTAAGCGGCTTGGTAAAAAAAAAAAAAAAAAAACAGCGTAGCATAACAACAAAAAGGTGTTTCTCTTATATGTTAAAAATAAAAGCACAGAAAGAAAAAGTCAAAGTTTGGTAAGGTGAGTGTCGGGGGACGCCGAATTCTACTTCGCCCCGGGCAACGAAATTTCTAGCTACGGCTCTGAGCTCCAACACTTATCGGTCATTCAGAGTCTCATCCCTTACCTACAACAGCGTAGTTTGATTAACCTGTTATACCAAAACGTTTGGAAAGAACCTTTGAGTGTGACTTATTGATAGCTATGCAATATGTTGACAGAGTGCTAGTCTTCAGTTTAGCAACGAAGGTGCCCTTAGGCGAAATTTCACGTTGCTCTCTACTTTTGTCTGTGCCTTGTAAATCGTAACATTGTGTTTAAAGGCAAACAGAAAGAACGTCAGTTGTTTAGCAGTTCTTTGCAGAGCAACTGATAAGGCGTTTGTGTCTTTTACACAAATAATTTTTGCCAGATTGCTGTTTGAAGCCTTTTTGCATTATACACTATAAAACAACATATCCAGATTCAGAGAAATACACAGAAAGTTTAAAGAAGGGTTAAAAATATCTTTATTATTCAGATGCTTTATTATTATTATTATTATTATTATTTTCTTGAGTACAGAGATACAAAGAACAAGAACTCCGTCACCATTAACATGGAAGCGAAAATGACTTCGAATTGGAAATAATAGATCAATGCATTTAATTTCGGGGAGAGGCTATAGGGCAGACACGGATCCAGGGAGCGATCGGGGCAATCGCCCCCTCCCCTCCCACGGAAGAGGAAGCTTTCTTATTTTATATATAAATAAAACCCATCCCAAAATTTGGTTCACTGCTTTTCCTTGCAATCCACGCTCATTGCTGGATAAGTATTATATTTTATTATATTATTTGTCAAATTGAGCGAAATAGTTTTGCCACAGCGCAAATTCAACAATTAGGTTTAGGAAAAACAACTCATTGGTTCAAACACACACAGAAAGAGAGAGTCCATTTGTTCGGGATATTTTTTGAGGTTCGCGGCGTCTCCCAAGAAGTCTTGCTAAAACATATGTTGTTTTTAACAAGGAACGTTAATGGGTGTCAGGTATATCAGTACTTCAAACGAAAAGCAAAAAGAAAAGACAGACAGATGAGTGTAATTTCCTATACTGTATTTTTGGCATTGAAGAATACCGTTACTGTTTTATTGATCTACTGTACGCACTTCTGCGTTTTACTAACCAAGCCACAATCATGCTATATATACCATATATCGGCTAGGTCCAATCTGCTGCCAATGCGCCTTTTCTTCAAGGAACATTTTTTTATTATTACACGCTCAGAAACAAGGATAATCACCCGAAACCTAAGAAGATCTGGAGAATGACCCAGTAACAATAAACTGACAAAGGGAAGGAAATACAAAAGTGGAAAACTATTGTAATCCAAAGTCGAGGCATTTTTTCTTGCAATAACCGACCCTTCAAGTCGGGGGAAGCTTCTTGAAATAATAGTAATATATTTTTAACTTGCTCCTTATTTTAGCTTACGTAGTAATTTAAGACACAAAGATGTATCGCAATTTGCAATACATTTTTCAAATTGCAGTGCAAACATGTAAATGCAATGTTGCATTTCCATGTTTGCACTGCAAACTGCGATGCGATACTCCATTTAAAAAATGCAAGGAGATTCCTGACCAGTTGTTCTTTCAGAAAAAAATGTTCAGGGTGAGGAGAGCACTGCTGGTACTATTCTATTTATTATTGTATTATAGACGTAATATTTTGGTCTCCTCCGTGGAGCACTCTCAGAGCTCCGGGAGGGGGGCAGTGCCCCAAGAACATATCTGGAAGAAATACTGTTCCTGACACCAAGATAAGACAAAAGGTAATAACAAACCTGGGCGCACAAATGCTTAATTTCGGAGTTAATAGGCTGCCAAAAACATGAAGAAATGAACTTTAAAGGTCCATAGCTCCAAAACTAGGCGACCTACCGTAGTAGGGTCAACACCTTATTTAGGAACTAGTATGTGCGCTATCCAAATATCCATGTTTCAGAATTCTGCCATACTTGTGCAACAATTTTTATACAGGTATTTGGTGAGTACTTCAAATTATATGCACATAGCCAAAGTTCCTCTCTAAAAATTGTCGCATGTGTACTCTAGATTCTGAAACATTGTATTTTTGGATAGCGCACATATTAGTTTCTAAGTGAAGTCTTAACCCGACTATGATAGGTAGGGATGCGCACGAGACAAGATTTGAGGCTTTCTCGTCTCGCAAATCTGCTGTAAAAGTGATGTCTCGACTCGAAAACTCTATTCTTTTTTATTGCAAGAGCTGTGTCTTGACTCGAAATTTGTCAGGAAAATTCTGTCTCGACTCGTCTCGTGCGTATCCCTTACGATAGGTCCCATAGTTTTACAACTATAAACCCTTAAAGCCCCGGATCCAGGGTAATAGGAGTATTACCAACCACCGAACCCCCAGAAGTCCATCGTAGATCCACCTCTGGACAAGAGAATGGGAAACGCTTATTATTCACATTCAGTTTGCGCATCTCAACAAATAAACAATATTTTCTTTCACTTCTGCATTCTACTACTGCATTTTACTGAACTGTAACGCCTTTTATGTTTAAAAATAATCATTCATTTTTCAATAATTGTCAATGTTTATAACTTCAGTAATTCACCATGAATAGAGTCAACTAGAAGTGTTTTTGTAACGAAGAAATAACAACATGAACTGTGAAATATCTTCTCACAAACTGTCGAGAGTTGAGAGTCGACAAACTTTGCTCTTTCGTTTACCGATTACCTCGAAACCGCGGTAGCCAGAATTAGCCCAGGATAGGGGACTTATATTAAGAAAATGAAAATCTTAGGAAAATTCAGAAGTCTTTTAGTCTGAGAGAAAAAAGGAATGAAATCTCTAATTTCTAGTTCTGTTAGTCTTGTAGCTCTTAGTCCGTACCAAAGTACTGATAGAAATATGGCCAATGAATTATGACTATTTTGTAGAACATTCCACTTTAATGTCACAGGAAATTCATCTTCCGGCTTGCTTGATTGTGAAAAGTTATAGAGTGTATTGGTGTACTATGTAAAGTATGTGTACTGTCGCTGATTTGTGATAACAATCAGAAACAGAAGTATAAGGTAAATTGCAGTAATAGTTTTCTGTTAATTTTTATATTCAAGGGGAGACGGAAAACCTACTTTTATCTTAACATTTGTTTTTCTTAAAATTTCTATTCGGGTTCACACCCTTCCCCCTCAACATTGAATACGGAAATGGAGAACTTATTTAGAATTTGATTGTTGATTCCAGTATATTTTAAGCATCACTTCTCGGACCTGGGCCTGTGATATGTTCATAGATCGCTATCGTCAATATATATATTATCATATATCAACATTCGATATCGCGAATATATGGACATGAATATATCATTCGAAATTTTCGATATCGATATTCGGGGGGCGGCGAGGTATAAGGGGCCCCTAAGACTTGCGATGGATGAAGAAATTAAACTTACATATTACAATATTGTTTTCTAATCATAATATCTTTATTACCACAAATTGCAATGTAAATACATCCACTTGCAAATTTGCAATATTATATGGTATAATTTCTTAGGCGCCAGAAGTTTTCTGTTCCCTGAAAAAAGAAACAAAAAATCACGTGCAAAAGCAAGTGCTTCGAACTTTGAACTAGAATTTACCATTAAAAAGTCTTTTTTATTTCTCTCTCTTGGAGATTGATTGATTGATTTTGAGTTTTACGTCCCGTTCAGCAGCGAGGCTATATGAGACGTGGACCTACTGATTAACGTGGAATCCGAACCACATGAACTCCCTCCGGGAATCGAACCCGGGTCTCGTTACAAATCGGAGGATAATAATCGGAAAACATACTTTATATTTTGATTTCAGCTATGGATTTTAGATTTGCAATTGATATATTGTTCCGTCTTAGCCGAATTTGAAACAAAAGAAGTTTCCAATGAGTTACTCAAAGAAATGTTTTCCGCCTCCAAATGAAAATAGGAAGACACTTAGAAAAACTTATTATCGGGTTTTAACACACAAACATATGATTGATAGAGTATCGACCTAAACCACTCGACCATTTTGCATGCTTTTGCAGGCTTTCTTTTAACTTTTGTGAAAGCAGTTTACTGTTCCATACTCGCTTTTGTTTATTGCGATACGACTATGAGTTCTCAGTGAATATTTAGACGTCACAGCTCTTGCAATGTATAAAAGTGTTTGTAGAATAAATCACATTCAATTTTACGTCCTAATAACATACGTAAATCAGGTTGAATTCATGAAATGATTGAGGTTGGAGTGAGCGTAAGTGTTTTCATACTTACAAGGAAGGGTCACGCAGTGGCTCCGCTGAGATCGGAACGAGACCATTGTGTTTGCATTTTATATGTTATAACTAGATGGATCCCGTGCCACCGGGCAGAATATCGTGAGTTACAATATATTTTGTAATGTAAGAACTACAAAAAATTACCATGCAGAATAGTTTGTACCGTTATTTGTTCGGAAATGGTTGAGTAAGTGGAAAGCTCTGCCAACACTTATCCACCATTTTCAACGAGAAACTTTTTGTGGTAAGAAAAAATGCCCCAGGGTCCCCCGCGGGGTCCCAGATGGGGTCCAACTCAAAATTTTCAAATGGCAAGGGGGCTTAAGTGGCACATCATTTGAAATCTGTCGTAAAATGAAAGAAAATGCAGCAAGTCTCGACTCTCTACAACAACCGTGTGCAAAAGGGCGACGGAACAAAGTGTAAACAAAAACTTAATTGGAAAGTCCATGACTACCCCTATAAATCGGAAACGGTAAGACAAATGTGGAAACAGGAAAGAAAGCGTGGCATTATTTTCAAAGTACAACGTGAAAATGTCTTGTTCCAGAGCCCTCACATGGTCCCAGGTGGAGTCCAACTAAAACGTTTCAAATGGCAAGAGAGGTAGGACATTGTTTGAAAGCTCTTGTTAAGTGAAAGGAGATGGAGCACGTCTCGACTTTCTACGACAACCCTGTCCAAAATTGCGGCGGGTCAAAATATAAGCAAAAGCTTAATTGAAAATCTATGGCCACCTTGAATCCAAGAGACAGCTTAAAACCTATATCGAAAGGATAGGCATACCAAACTGCTGAAGCTAGGAAAACCAAATTTGGCATGAATGTTGATCAGTGGATGACGAAAAGATGCGAAATGTTCAAAAACGAAACGTCTTGAGTTCAAAATGCCGTAGTATGTATCGAACGCATGTTCAGCTCAAACCACTGGTGTTGGAGGTAATCCAATATGGCTGCCAGAGTGAAAAATGAGTTTGTATATAAATATGTTATTTCTTGGAATACTGTAATTAAACCAACAAAGTTTGGCGCAACTCGAAGTACTGAAATGACACACATGGTTTGGTACTACTCGCCAATCTTGCAAATGATTTTTTTTTTTTTTTTTGTATATTTGGTATTGCTTGGAGTATTGCGATCAAACCAACGAATTACATACAAATGTAACCGCCACGAATACGCAGTTACGAATTACAATAGAGCCACCCACCTACTGGTGCAGCAAGTCCTTTATGCATGAACTACGTATGACAAAATTAGAGGAAGTCAGAGTTGTGTGTTCATCGCATATTCGTTATATTAAAGTAAATGATGGCGAGGGAACCAAACAAAACATATATGTGTTGTTACCGAATGAAATTATAGTTGAGGTGAATCGAAATTCAATTGTTCTTTAATCTTCCTATTGTTTCTAAATATATAATAGAGAAAAATAGAGATTTAAATTTGTACTGTTATGAACGACATAAGTTTTAACCGGCCATCTTGGATTCGAGGTGGCCATAGTTTATCAAATAAGCTTTTGATTACTTTTGACCCGTGGCAATTTTGGACAGAGTTGTCATAGAGAGTAGAGACTTGATCCAACTACTTTCATTTAACAAGATCTTGCAAACGATGAGCTACTTAACCCCTCTTGCCATTTGAAACTTTTTAGTTGGACCCCACCTGGGACCATGTGGGGACCGTGGGACAAGACGTTTTACCTTAAATTGTTGTGCTTTGAAAATAATGCCACACTTTCTTTCCTATTTTCACATTTCTCACCGTTTCCAATTTATAGGGATGACCATTGACTTTTCAATTGTTTTTGTTTACATTTTGACCCTTCGCCATTTTGCACAGGGTTGTCGTAGAGAGTCGAGACTTGCTGCATCTTCTTTCATTTTGCAACAGCTTTCAAACGATGTGCTACTTAATCCCTCTTGTCATTTGAAAATTTTGAGTTGGACCCCATCTGGGACCCTGCGAGGATCCTGGGCAAACTTTTTTATCCGAAAAAGTGTGTTCTTGAAAATGACGGGATACATATTATCCGAGTTTTCCATTTACCCAACCGTTTCCGAACAAATGATTCGGTCAAAATATTCTGCCAGCTTTGTAGTTCTTACATTACAAAATATGTTGTAACTCACGATATTCCGCTCGGTGGCACGTATAACTTTGGGATCCATCTAGTTATAACATATCAAATGAAAACACATTTGTCTCGTTCGGATCTCAGCGGAGCCACTGCGTGACCCTTCATTGTTAGGAGTCTGGATATGTAAACCCGCTTAACGTAGGGATTTATTTCTGTGAAATTTGGGACATGGCGAATAAATACGAGTGAGCTTGGAAATGTGAAGGTTCATCTGAATTTGTTTTACAATCACTTCAAAATACAACTTTATATATACTTTTAAAAAGCCATCCCTATTTTAAAAATAGAATTTTACTGTACTCAGGCTCCAACCGCCGCCCTCCGGTTCTAGAACTCTAACAGCGCTATTAAGCACGATGGACCACAGAGGCAACTCACGAAAATGCGTTGTGATATAGCTAATAGAATCGCTCCAAGCGCAGGTTTACACTTGGAGTTTTAAATAGCCAGTTTCTGTCTTTTTCAGTAATTCCAACTGAAGATATTGACTGATTTCCCATATTGGAACTTTGCGTGAAGTGTGAATTGTATGCTCATTTTTAAAAATGCACTATTTTCTGTTCTTTCAATTTTACGTACTTGTGAGTGTTCCTAAGACCTGTTGTGTGCAGCGATTTCCACACAGTTAAGCGTTTTACTAATCCCCGGAGGCATAATACGAGTATGTTAAACGTAGGCAGCATTCTGTTGTTATCATAGTAGTCACTTGTAAAGGCACACCTAGTATTAGTTTTTTTGTTCTTGTGTTGACCTTGAAGGACCAACAAATGCCTTTCGTGAAGCTACAAGTTTTCTATAACTTTATACTTTATAGCAAGAATATTAACTGCTATATAAGACACAATTATATACCTGTGGCGTGGGAGACCCTGGTTTGATTCCAACGGGAGCTCATGTGTTTCGGATTACATGTTAATCAGTAGGTCCCGTCTCATATAGCCTCGCTGCTGAAAAGGGCGCTAAACTCAAAATCAACTCAACTCAATAATTATCTATACATTGAATTTAATAATAATGAGGGAGGCCGAATAAAGAGGGAGACCTTAAAATTTAAATCGTAGGGTCAGTGTGAGTCAGAGAGGTCACGGTGGGTGGTGTGCCACAATGATTCACGTCCTGTTGACCCACGACCCACTGACCTACTTACAAATCTTGACCCAATTGACTCACTCCATCTCTGGACTGTACACACAGATAAAGCAGACATATATGTAATCTGACCTTACTTGGCCTTCACTAATTTAAGATAATCTACAAAAAATGAAAGAAAGCAATTTCAAACGCAAAAATATAGAAATGTATTTTCAACGGAACAGAAAAAAACGTAACAGCCCAGATTTGAACCCGGATTTCTCCACTCAGCAAGCAGACGTCTTACCGACTTACTCACGGCATATCTTCCGACTTCTGGTTTTGAAACTTTATTTACATTGCGTGTGTTACGTAACAACGTTACGAGATGTCCTTACTGTTGTGTTAACACGCGTTCCGTAAATTTACGAAGTCGCTTTTTTAATCCTCAATCAATCCGACACACACACACACACACACACACATATATATATATATATATATATATATATATATATATATATATATATATAATATCATCATAGGTATTCTGCCCATATATATATATATATATATATATATATATATATATATATATATATATATATATATATATATATATAGATAGATAGATAGATAGATAGATAGATATAGATAGATAGATAGATAGATAGATAGATAGATAGATAGATAGATAGATAGATAGATAGATAGATATGTTGGTGCACCAGTAAGCTCCCAAGAGTACAGATTAATTCATTCTTGATTTTAATCTACAGAACAAATGCTTTTTATGAAAGCAAGGGGACTGCTACCCATAGATGGCTAAGTGAGGTAAATAAAATTTAAACTTCAAATGGAACTGGGGTGTCTCACCGACAATGGCTGATTTAACATGTTTGATAACAGCGCGGGTAATAGCTTATTTATAGATAGAGCCTGTGTAGGTAAGTGGATACCGCGTGAGACTGTCATTCTAAGGGTCTGGGGTTCGAGTCTCGGCCTAGACTGAGTTAAAATTTTTTCAAGGAATTCAACACTATAAATGATGTTCGCGTTTGATACTGAAAGAGATTTATCCTATGAAGGGAGAAAAACCAAGACGGGGGCAGGATGAAAGACGGACACTGTTTATCCTTAAGTGTTAATATTTAATTTATTCCCATGTCTTTTGCTCTTTCCTTTCCTTCTTTTCTCATTTTGGTTAGCTTTCCGTAGTTTTTCGGTTTCTGCATGAAGCGTATTATTCTTTTCGTTTTCTTTGCATTAATTCCTATCTCTTTGAACTTAATGTGAATGGAATTTCTGCAGATTTATCTCGTGGTTGTTTCTCTAAATGATGCTCTCAGATAGTAATACTTTTTCCTGCAAATGGAGGAATATCCTGGCATGTTATGTTTTCGGGCACGTATTTGCTGTCATGTTGGTTGTCCAACTATCAGACATCGAGTGAAACTATTCTGCTACTGGAAAAAGCTATCATTTCTTATGTATCCAACCTCCATTTTCTACTGTCGCTGACTGTCTACTGTCGAAGAAATGTTTGAAGTAAACGTTATATATTAAAAAGGGGGAAAACCATTTCCGCCAAAAGTGCCCCTCCCCACACCCCGGAAATGGGGGTAACGGGAGTAACTTTGAAATGTCAAATGGGAACATGGGTCGAGTAATACCTCGTTCGAAAGGTCTTGGAAAACTAAGTAACGCTGTACCAAAATTTGTTTCATATGGAGCACCAGTTTCAAAATGGCCACCATAATATAGTCCGGAAACTCCAGTAGCCGTAGTATGAAAACCATGGGAGGTAAATGAATGGAACAAAATTGAAATACGTAAATATCATAGGGCATATCGAATAGTGTGGTCCCTGTGATCCCAGTGGCCTCCCTGAAGGGGTCTTGGGGACTAACTTCAAGATTTCAAATAGTAACATGAGTCGAGTGGTACCTCGTTCGATAAATCTTGCAAAATCAAACATCTTGCAGGAGGAAACGATTGAGGTGAAATGGCAGTGTTCTCAAAAGGCCGCCGAAACATAGTATCAGTGTCAGAGAAAAGGTTTAGTATCCGTAGTATGAAAGCGATTGGAGATAAATCAACAGAAGAAAAACTGGAGTAGGTAACTGACGTAAGGCACATCGAGTGGTGTTGTCGGGGTGACTGCACTGAAAGGTATCCGGGGCCAACTTGAAAATTTCAAATAGCAACTTGAAGCGAGTAACATCATGTTACATAGACAAATGAATATCAAACAGCTTCTGTAAGAATATTTTCGACATGAGACACCGTTTTCAAAATGATCGCCAAGACATGGTGAATGTGTCTAAGAAAACGTCTAGTGCCCATAGTATGAATACGGGTAGAGATAAATGAAAATAACGAAAATTAAATAGGAAAACCATGGAGGCGTTCCAAGGCTCGAGAATGATACAACAGAGATAAAAACGTTAGAGTAAAATTGCCACAATGTATAGAGAGATATCCAAGTCTTGCAAAATAATCTTTTCCTGAGCTCTGTATGTGAGCGGGGTGGAAAGCAACAGTGAAAGTTCAAATGAGAACTCTACTTTAATTCGCAAATTAAGGCTACCTTACAAATAGGTATGGTATGGTTGAAACATTTGTTTGTAAGGATGACGCTGTAGTGACTATAAGAAGGTGAAATTTTATTTGAATGGTAACGCATATCTGTATGGCTAAGTATAATTTGATGCGAAAACAGAAGGAACGTTATACGAAAGAAGTTGTCGAATAATGCTGTTGCTGGAACTTACAAACGTGTGAATTTGCTAATCTCCGTCGCCACAGAAACTTTTATGCAATGCGTGCTGGTTATTTCGGAAAGCATTTCGGGGATATACATACACACTGTTTCGTCCCTCAAGCTCACAATATGACATGAGTGCTAATAGTTAATCAAAATGCAACTGTGGCCAAGGGCGCCCATGTTGTGGTTTCTAAGGGAGGCAAGAAAAAGCGACATTTCAAATATAGTTCCAAATTTTGCTGTAGCTATTCTAAAAATTCTATTGAGTTTTCGATATTCCGAAGCACAATTTCCTCTAGGGAGGCGAGAGCCCCCCTTGCCCCCCTTATGGGCGCCCTTGACTGTGGCCATCCGCATTAACTGAGTGCACTAATTCTCTATCCCTGAAGTCTGCCTTCCAAACAGCATTGGGTAGGTCAAGCGTACGCCCGAACCGTTGTCCGGTCGGACATTGAAATTTTGAAGTTAGCTCACAAGATCCCTTCAGGAAAGACGCTGGGATCGCAGGGGTCACATCATTCGATATGCCCTATGATATTTACATATTTCAATTTTGTTCCATTCATCTATCTCCCATGGTTTTCATACTACGGCTACTGGAGTTTCCGAACTATATCATGGCAGCCATTTTGAAACTGGTGCTCCATATGAAACAAATTTTGGTACAGCGTTACTTAGTTTTCCAAGACCTTTCGAACGAGGTATTACTCGACCCATGTTCCCATTTGACATTTCAAAGTTACCCCCATTTCCGGGGTGTGGGGAGGGGTACTTTTGGCGGAAATGGTTTTCCCCCTTAGCAATATATAACGTGTACTTCAAACATTTCTTCTATGTTTTATCATTTTTTAGATATTTCCGTGGATTAATTAAAATGGCCCACCCTGTATATATATATATATATATATATATATATATATATATATATATATATATATATATATATGTGTGTGTGTGTGTGTGTGTGTGTGTGTCTCTGTCTCTGTGTGTGTGTGTGGGGGGATTGATTGAGGATTAAAAAAGCGACTTCGTAAATTTACGGAACGCGTGTTAACACAACAGTAAGGACATCTCGTAACGTTGTTACGTAACACACGCAATGTAAATAAAGTTTCAAAACCAGAAGTCGGAAGATATGCCGTGGGTAAGTCGGTAAGACGTCTGCTTGCTGAGTGGAGAAATCCGGGTTCAAATCTGGGCTGTTACGTTTTTTTCTGTTCCGTTGAAAATACATTTCTATATTTTTGCGTTTGAAATTGCTTTCTTTCATTTTTTGTAGATTATCTTAAATTAGTGAAGGCCAAGTAAGGTCAGATTACATATATGTCTGCTTTATCTGTGTGTACAGTCCAGAGATGGAGTGAGTCAATTGGGTCAAGATTTGTAAGTAGGTCAGTGGGTCGTGGGTCAACAGGACGTGACTCACTGTGACACACCACCCACTGTGACCTCTCTGACTCACACTGACCCTACGTTTTAAATTGTAAGGTCTCCCTCTTTATTCGGCCTCCCTCCTTATTATTAAATTCAATGTATATATAATTATTGAGTTGAGTTGATTTTGAGTTTAGCGCCCTTTTCAGCAGCGAGGCTATATGAGACGGGACCTACTGATTAACATAGAAACCGAAAAACATGAGCTCCCGTTGGGAATCAAACCAAGGTCTTCCACGCCACAGGTACATAATTGTGTCTTATATAGCAGTTAATGTTCTTGCTATAAAGTATCAAATAACTAAACATTTGATGTAAATAAATGGGAAACCTAAAATATTGCAGATTACTGCAATTGCGATTTAATTCAATTTTAAGCATTATACATCCATATAATTGTTAAAGTTGCTTTATAAAGATGCAGATTATGAATTATAGTAATTTTTTCAATGAAATGAAATTAAGTTTGACGTCCCATGCTTATGTCGGCTAGGTAAAGGAGACGGTGATGATGAGAAGTGAACGAAAATTGTGCAACGATGTAGGTAGGAGGAAACCGGAGAATCCTGAAGAAACGAACGCACACGGTGTTTTTTCACCACAAATCTGACTTTGTGCAAGCTGGGATCGAACCGAGGACCCCATGCACCAGAGGTGAACGCACTACCACTAAGCCACTTCGGCCCTATGAAAAATACAACCATATTTATTCTCTCTCTCTCTCTCTCTTCATATATATAGGTATCAGAAGCATGAATAATTTTCATTTTGGGGGCCGCGGTGGCTCAGTGGTAGAGCGTTCACCTCCGGTGCTTCGGGTCCCTAATTAGATCCCAGCTCGCGCCGTTTGGACTTTGTGGTGGACAAACGCCGTGCTGGTGGGTTTTCTCGGGGTTCTCCCGTTTCCTCCCACTTTCTTCATTCCACCCTTTCACTCCTTTCTAATTATCACAGTCTCCTTTAGCCTAACCGGCATAACCATGGGACGTTAAACTTAGAGATTTCATTTTATTTCAATTTTTATTTTGAAATTAATGGTTTCAAGTTGGTATTAAACTCAGAACTCTGATCTTAATGAGTTGAGTTGATTTGGAGTTTAACGTCTCTTTCAACAGCAAGACCATATATGACGTGGACATATTGATTAACGTAAAACCCGAACCATGTAAACTCCCGCCGTGTGGTGGTGATTGTGATTTTGAGTTTTAACTGCCCGGTCAGCAGCGTGGCTATAGGAGACGTGGACCTACTGATTAACATGGAATACGAAACACATGAGCTCCCACCGGGAATCGAACCCGGGTCTGGTTACAAATCGGAGGATAATAATGGGAAAACATACTTTATATTTTGTTTTCCCTCTATTAATCACTGACTTACTTTATTCAATGAGCACGGTGGCACAGTGGTAAAGCGCTTCCTCTTATGCGTGGAGTCCTTATTGTTTCGATTCCTGGTCAAGTAAGTTTGTGGTGGACAAGATCGTATTGGATTTTCTAAGGGTACTCCCGTTTCTTCCCACTTCTCATTCCACCAATTCCTATATTATCATTCACTTGCTTTAATCATTGGACGCGGTTACTCAGTGGTAGAGCGCTTCCTCTCGTGCATGGGGTCCTTACTGTTTCGATCCCCGGTCAAGCAAGTTTGTTGTGGACAAGATCGTATTCGTGATTTTTCTCAGGGTACTCCCGCTTCCTCTCACATTTCATTCAACCAATTCTTCTATCATCATTGACATTGGAGAGGTCTTAGTCCCTTGCGCGTTGCGGTGATGTAAGAAATCAGATTCGGTCCCAAGCATTTGGATTGTGATGTAAACCTTTGCTGTGGTTCAATCTCAGTATTTTATTACGCGAGGTAAAACCATCCATACAACTATAAATGTTGTTCTATCTTACGCAACCAGGTATTGATATTGAGCCAATGCGGAACCTCATTTTTGGCGCTTTGAGGCCAGGAACTGACTTCGGACATTACGCTGTTTTCAAACGACTAGGATCTTTCCGATGTTACCATCCGCGTCCAACAACCCCATGTTTAAAAGGGGAATAGAAAGAACCCGTGTCTAAAACTTCCGGACCCAGTTTCTTGACGTTCAAGTTTAGGGATCGATTTCTGACATCACAATTGTGCTCAACGGATCAAAACCTTTCAAATGCCGCCAACGCCGTCCAACAACTTCATCTTTAATAGGTGAATAGAAGGGACCCGAATCCATAACGTCAGGACCCCATTCCTTGAGTTGCGTGGCCTGGGCCAGACTTCTGACATTACTACTGCACTCAGGGGACCCGGACCTTTCCAACGCTACCACTCGCGTCCAGCAACTCCATGTCTAACATGGTCGTCCTGACGTAGGAGAATCGACTCCATGCTTTTTTCATAATTATTCTCCAAATGGATTTGTATACAAGGTAGTTTGGCAAGTTTAGCAGCAGGTCTAAAATAAGCCTCTTGAGAGTGGCTCTTATTTGTTAAAGAATACATAACGATCGCTTTTGGCTGTTGCAATGGTCTGTCTAAGTGGCTTGGTAAAAAAAAAAAAAAAAAAAAAAAAAAAAACAGCGTAGCATAACAAAAAGGTGTTTCTCTTATATGTTAAAAATAAAAGCACAGAAAGAAAAAGTCAAAGTTTGGTAAGGTGAGTGTCGGGGGACGCCGAATTCTACTTCGCCCCGGGCAACGAAATTTCTAGCTACGGCTCTGAGCTCCAACACTTATCGGTCATTCAGAGTCTCATCCCTTACCTACAACAGCGTAGTTTGATTAACCTGTTATACCAAAACGTTTGGAAAGAACCTTTGAGTGTGACTTATTGATAGCTATGCAATATGTTGACAGAGTGCTAGTCTTCAGTTTAGCAACGAAGGTGCCCTTAGGCGAAATTTCACGTTGCTCTCTACTTTTGTCTGTGCCTTGTAAATCGTAACATTGTGTTTAAAGGCAAACAGAAAGAACGTCAGTTGTTTAGTAGTTCTTTGCAGAGCAACTGATAAGGCGTTTGTGTCTTTTACACAAATAATTTTTGCCAGATTGCTGTTTGAAGCCTTTTTGCATTATACACTATAAAACAACATATCCAGATTCAGAGAAATACACAGAAAGTTTAAAGAAGGGTTAAAAATATCTTTATTATTCAGATGCTTTATTATTATTATTATTATTATTATTTTCTTGAGTACAGAGATACAAAGAACAAGAACTCCGTCACCATTAACATGGAAGCGAAAATGACTTCGAATTGGAAATAATAGATCAATGCATTTAATTTCGGGGAGAGGCTATAGGGCAGACACGGATCCAGGGAGCGATCGGGGCAATCGCCCCCTCCCCTCCCACGGAAGAGGAAGCTTTCTTATTTTATATATAAATAAAACCCATCCCAAAATTTGGAGCTCTTAAAACTAGCTAAGTAGCAGTATTACAATCCACGCCCCCCCCCCCGAGAAGTCCGTTCTGGATCCGCCTCTGCTACAGGGGTACTTTAGGGTTCACTGCTTTTCCTTGCAATCCACGCTCATTGCTGAATAAGTATTATATTTTATTATATTATTTGTCAAATTGAGCGAAATAGTTTTACCACAGCGGCAAATTCAACAATTAGGTTTAGGAAAAACAACTCATTGGTTCAAACACACACAGAAAGAGAGAGTCTATTTGTTCGGGATGTTTTTTGAGGTTCGCGGCGTCTTCCAAGAAGAAATCTTGCTAAAACATATGTTGTTTTTAACAAGGAACGTAAATGGGTATCAGGTATATCAGTACTTCAAATGAAAAGCAAAAAGAAAAGAGAGACAGATGAGTGTAATTTCCTATACTGTATTTTTGGCATTGAAGAATACCGTTACTGTTTTATTGATCTACTGTACGCACTTCTGCGTTTTACTAACCAAGCCACAATCATGCTATATATACCATATATCGGCTAGGTCCAATCTGCTGCCAATGCGCCTTTTCTTCAAGGAACATTTTTTTATTATTACACGCTCAGAAACAAGGATAATCACCCGAAACCTGAGAAGATCTGGAGAATGACCCAGTAACAATAAACTGACAAAGGGAAGGAAATACAAAAGTGGAAAACTATTGTAATCCAAAGTCGAGGCATTTTTTCTTGCAATAACCGACCCTTTAAGTCGGGGGAAGTTTCTTGAAATAATAGTAATATATTTTTAACTTGCTCCTTATTTTAGCTTACGTAGTAATTTAAGACACGAAGATGTATCGCAATTTGCAATACATTTTTCAAATTGCAGTGCAAACATGTAAATGCAATGTTGCATTTCCGTGTTTGCACTGCATTGCATTCCCATTTTTCACTGCAAACTGCGATGCGATACTCCATTTAAAAAATTCAAGGAGATTCCTGACCAGTTGTTCTTTCAGAAAAAAATGTTCAGGGTGAGGGGAGCACTGCTGGTACTATTCTATTTATTATTGTATTATAGACGTAATATTTTGGTCTCCTCCGTGGGGCACTCTCAGAGTTCCGGGAGGGGGGCAGTGCCCCAAAAACATATCTGGAAGAAATACTGTTCCTGACACCCAAGATAAGACAAAAGGTAATAACAAACCTGGGCGCACAAATGCTTAATTTCGGAGTTAATAGGCTGCCAAAAACATGAAGAAATGAACTTTAAAGGTCCATAGCTCCAAAACTAGTCGACCTACCGTAGTAGGGTCAACACCTTATTTAGGAACTAGTACGTGCGCTATCCAAATGTCCATGTTTCAGAATTCTGCCATACTTCTGCAACAATTTTTATACAGGTATTTGGTGAGTACTTCAAATTATATGCACATAGCCAAAGTTCCTCTCTAAAAATTGTCGCATGTGTACTCTAGATTCTGAAACATTGTATTTTTGGATAGCGCACATATTAGTTTCTAAGTGAAGTCTTAATTCGACTATGATAGGTAGGGATGCGCACGAGACGAGATTTGAGGCTTTCTCGTCTCGAAAATGTGCTGTAAAAGTGATGTCTCGACTCGAAAACTGTATTCTTTTTTATTGCAAGAACTTGTCTCGACTCGAAATTTGTCAGGAAATTTCTGTCTCGACTCGTCTCGTGCGCATCCCTAACGATAGGTCCCATAGTTTTACAGCTATGAACCCTTAAAGCCTCGGATCCAGGATATGATCAAGGGAGCGACTAAATCACAGTTTGCGGCTTTATCCAGTGTAAAGCAGGATTGAAGCCTATTTTATCCAGTGTATACCTGAGTGTCAAGAGGGCTGTAGCTCCCCTTGGATCCGCACCTGTATAATATATATAAAACGGTTTCTGAGTGCTTAGTTTCTTCAAAACTATTTTTAAAAATATGTGAAGAGTTTTGAGACATTCGAGTCGAATCAAGATTTTTACGAGCAGTCTCGATTCGACTCGAATTTTACAAATTGTGTCTCGACTCGTGCGCATCCCTACTTCTCGGTTCGGTTCGATATTGAATAAGCTGTGAGCCAAGCCGCACAAGTCGTTGACAACCGTAGACCCAGGCAGAACAGTTTTAAACATGTTCGCCTGGCACGCTATAACTTTTAACAAATTTTAGCCCAAGCACGAATACTTGATCCTCCGGAACTCAAACCCAGAACCTCGTGAACGATGTCCTTGTATCCTAGATTTCAGGACTACCGAAATCGGCAGTCAACTAGTTTTTAGTATTTAGATGCATACCGCCTATCTTTCAAGCTTAATTACAGAATTCAATAATAATAATAATAATAATTTGTAGTGGAAGTAGCAACATTGATAATAATTATATTGTTTATGCAGAATAAGTGAAAAAGGAACTTGAAACTACACACAAGATTTGGCTCGACACAAGTCGGAAGAAATTTTTCGAGTCGAGTTCCCGAGTCGAGCTAAAAGATGTCTGTTTCGAGTCGAATCAAGTTTAGAAAACCACTCGCTCGTGCCCATCCCTAACCACTGCCCCTGAGTTCAGTAGTAATGTCAGAAATCAGGCTCAGGCCACGAATCTCAAGGAATGGGGTCCTGACGTTATGGGCTCAGGTCCCTTCTATTCACCTATTAAAGATGAAGTTATTGGACGGCGTTGGCGACATTTCAAAGGTTTTGATCCGTTGAGCACAATGGTGATATCAGAAATCGATCCCTAAATTTGAACCTCAAGAAACTGGGTCCGGAAGTTTTAGACACGAGTCCTTTCTATTTCCCTTTTAAACATGGGGTTGTTGGACGCGGATGGTAACATTGGAAAGATCCTAGTAGTTTGAGGACAGCGTAATGTACGAAATCGGTTTCTAGCCTCAAAGCCCCAAAAATGTGGTTCCGAATTGGCTCAAAATCAATACCTGGTTGCGCAAGATAGAACAACATTTATAGCTGTATGGATGGCTTTATCTCGCGTAATAAAATACTGAGACTGCACCACAGCAAAGGTTTACATCACAACCCAAATGCTTGGGACCGAATCTGATTTCTGACATCACCGCAATCCCCAAGGGACCAACGCATCTCCAATGATTAAAGTAAGTCAGTGATGATAGAAGAATTTGTTAAATGAAATGTGGGAGGAAGGGAGAGTACCTGGGAAAACCCACGAATACGACCTTGTCCACCACAAACTTACTAGGCCGGGAATCGAAACAATAAGGACCCCATGCACCAGAGATAGGGCTCTACCACTGAGCTATCGCGCCCAACGATTAAAGCGTCAATAATAATAGAGAAATTGGTGGAATGGAAAGTGTGAAGAAGCGGAAGTACCCTGAGAAAAACCACGAAGACGATCTTGTCCACAACAAACTTACTTGACTGAGGATCGAAATAATAAGGACCCCACGCACCAGAGGAAGAGCTCTACCACTTAGCCACCGCTCCCAATGATTAAAGCAAGTAAATGATAAAACAGGAATTGGTGGAATGAAAAGTGGGAAGAAGCACGAGAACACTGAGAAAACCCACGGATTCGATCTTGTCCACCACAAATTTACTTGACCCACCAGAGGAAGCGCGTTACCACTGAGCAACCGCTCCCAATGACTAAAGCAAGTAAATGATAATAGAGGAATTGGTGGAATGAAGAGTAGGAAAAATCGGGGGTACCCTGAGAAAACTCACGGATACGATCTTGTCCATTACAAACTTACTTGGCCCACCAGAGGAAGCGCTCTACCACTGAGCCACTGCTCCCAATGATTGAACCAAGTCAATGATAATAGAAGAATTAGGGGAATGAAATGTGGGAGGAAGCGGGAGTACCCTGAAAAACCCATGGATATGATCTTGTCCACCACAAACTTCTTAGACTGGGATCGAAGCAATAAGGACCCCACGCACAAGAGTTAGCGCTCTACCACTGAGCCACCGTGCCCAATGATTCCAGCAAGTGAATGATAATAGAAAATTGATTGAATGAAACGTGGGAAGAAGCTGGAGTACCCTGAGAAAACCCACGGATACGATCTTCTCCACCACAAACTTACTTTGCCAACCAGAGGAAGCGCTCTACCACTGAGCAACTGCGCTCAATGATTGAATTAAGTCAATTATAATAGAAGAATTGGTGGAATGAAATGTGGGAGGAGGCGGGAGTACGCTGAAAATCCCATGGATATGATCTTGTCTACTACAAACTTAATTGGCCCACCAGAGGAAGCGCTCTACCACTGAGCCACCGTGCCCAATGATTAATGTAGGTCAATGATAATAGAGGAATTGGTGAAATGAAAAGTGGGAATTATCGGGAGTAACCTCACAAAGCCCACGGATACGATCTTGTCCATTACAAACTTACTTGGCACATCACACGAAGCGCTCTACCACTGAGCCACTGCGCCCAATGATTGAAGCAAGTCAATGATAATAGAAGAATTGGTGGAATGAAATGTGGGAGGAAGCGGGAGTACCCTTAAAACCCCATGGATATGATATTGTCCACTACACATTTCCTTGGGTGGTGATCGAAACAATAAGGACCCCACGCCAAAGAGGAAGCGCTCTACCACTGAGCTGCCGTGCCGAATGATTAAAGCAAGTCAATGATAATAGAAGAATTGACGGAGTGAAAAGTGGCAAGAAGGGGGAGTACCCTGAGAGAAGCTACGGATACGATCTTGTCCCCCGCAAACTTATTTGGCCGGGGATCGAAACAATAAGGACCCTACGCGCCAAAGTAAGCGGTCTACCATTAGCCACCGCGCCCAACAAGAACAAGAAAATTGGAAGTTATTAGGAAACATTTTAAGAAGCAATATCTTTCAATGGTAAAGACCACTGCCCGATGATCGTCTTTTAATAACTTCATGAGGAGAAAGCATTGATAAGTACCTATCCTATATTGTCTTTTTCAAACCACATACTTTATCCGGATATTATCCTTTATTCGTTATCCGAATGTTCTGTTATCCAGATATTATCCGTTATCTTAATTTTATAAGTTATCCGGATAAATCCATTATCCGACATCCGGATAACATCCGTTATCCGGATCTTATTCGCCATCCGTTATCCATCATGCGGATAGTATCCGTTATCTATATTATCCGTCATTCGCTATCCGGATATTATCCGTCATCCATTATCCTGATATTATCCGTTATCCGTCATCCGTTTTGTTGTCCGTCAACCGAATATTGCAAATCCGGATAAGTTTCTATCCGATATCAGTATAAAAATTATCCAGATGTTACAATCCTTAATCACCATCGCAGGAACATACACGAGCTAAATATCTGCAAAGTCTGCTACACAAGAGCGGGGGCGGATCCAGTGGGCGATAATGGCGATTGCCTCCCAGAAAGGGAATATCTGTTATTTTATATATAAATAAAACCCATTCCAGAGTTTGGAGCTCTTAAAAGTAGCTCTAAATAGGAGTATTACCAACCACCGAGCCCCCAGAAGTCCATCGTAGATCCACCTCTGGACAAGAGAATGGGAAACACTTATTATTCACATTCAGTTTGCGCATCTCAACAAATAAACAATATTTTCTTTCACTTTTGCATTCTACTACTGCATTCTACTGAACTGTAACACCTTTTATGTTTAAAATTAATTATTCATTTTTCAATAATTGTCAATGTAAGTTCAGTAATTCACTATGAATAGAGTCAACTAGAAGTGTTTTTGTAACAAAGAAATAACAACATGAACTGTGAAATATCTTCTCACAAACTGTCGAGAGTTGAGAGTCGACAAACTTTGATCTTTCGTTTACCGATTACCTCGAAACCGCGGTAGCCAGAATTAGCCCAGGATAAGGGACTTATATTAAGAAAATGAAAATCTTAGGAAAATGCAGAAGTCTTTTAGTCTGAGAGAAAAAAGGAATGAAATCTCTAATTTCTAGTTCTGTTAGTCTTGTAGCTCTTAGTCCGTACCAAAGTACTGATAGAAATATGGCCAATGAATTATGACTATTTTGTAGAACATTCCACTTTAATATCACAGGAAATTCATCTTCCGGCTTGCTTGGTTGTGAAAAGTTATAGAGTGTATTGGTATACGATGTAAAATATGTGTACTGTCGCTGATTTGTGATAACAATAAGAAACAGAAGTAAAAGGTAAATCACAGTAATAGTTTTCTGTTAATTTTTATATTCAAGGGGAGACGGAAAACCTACTTTTATCTTAACATTTGTTTTTCTTAAAATTTCTATTCGGGTTCACACCCTTCCCCCTCAACATTGAATACGGAAATGGAGAACTTATTTAGAATTTGATTGTTGATTCCAGTATATTTCAAGCATCACTTCTCGGACCTGGGCCTGTGATATGTTGATAGATTGCTATCGTCGATATATATATTATCATATATCAACATTCGATATCGCGAATATATGGACATGAATATATCATTCGAAATTTTCGATATCGATATTCGGGGGGCGGCGAGGTATAAGGGGCCCCTAAGACTTGCGATGGATGAAGAAATTAAGCTTACTTATTACTATATTGTTTTCTATTCATAATATCTTTATTACCACAAATGCAATGTAAATACATCCACTTGCAAATTTGCAATATTATATGGTATAATTTCTTAGGCGCCAGAACTTTTCTGTTCTCTGAAAAAAGAAACAAAAAATCACGTGCAAAAGCAAGTGCTTCGAACTTTGAACTAGAATTTACCATTAAAAAGTCTTTTTTTATTTCTTTCTCTTGGAGATTGATTGATTGATTTTGAGTTTTACGTCCCGTTCAGCAGCGAGGCTATATGAGACGTGGACCTACTGATTAACGTGGAATCCGAACCACATGAACTCCCTCCGGGAATCGAACCCGGGTCTCGTTACAAATCGGAGGATAATAATGGGAAAACATACTTTATATTTTGTTTTCAGCTATGGATTTTAGATTTGCAATTGATATATTGTTCTGTCTTAGCCGAATTTGAAACAAAAGAAGTTTCCAATGAGTTACTCAAAGAAATGTTTTCCGCCTCCAAATGAAAATAGGAAGACACTTAGAAAAACTTATTATCGGGTTTTAACACACAAACATATGATTGATAGAGTATCCACCTAAACCACTCGACCATTTTGCATGCTTTTGCAGGCTTTCTTTTAACTTTTGTGAAAGCAGTTTACTGTTCCATACTCGCTTTTGTTTATTGCGATACGACTATGAGTTCTCAGTGAATATTTAGACGTCACAGCTCTTGCAATGTATAAAAGTGTTTGTAGAAAAAATCACATTCAATTTTACGTCCTAATAACATACGTAAATCAGGTTAAATTCATGGAATGATTGAGGTTGGAGTGAGCGTAAATGTTTTCATACTTACAGAGTCTGGATATGTAAACCCGCTTAACGTAGGGATTTATTTCTGTGAAATTTGGGACATGGCGAATAAATACGAGTGAGCTTGGAAATGTGAAGGTTCATCTGAATTTGTTTTACAATCACTTCAAAATACAACTTTATATATACTTTTAAAAAGCCATCCCTATTTTAAAAATAGAATTTTACTGTACTCAGGCTCGAACCGCCGCCCTCCGGTTCTAGAACTCTAACAGCGCTATTAAGCACGATGGACCACAGAGGCAACTCACGAAAATGCGTTGTGATATAGCTAATAGAATCGCTCCAAGCGCAGGTTTACACTTGGAGTTTTAAATAGCCAGTTTCTGTCTTTTTCAGTAATTCCAACTGAAGATATTGACTGATTTCCCATATTGGAACTTTGCGTGAAGTGTGAATTGTATGCTCATTTCAAAAATGCACTATTTTCTGTTCTTTCAATTTTACATACTTGTGAGTGTTCCTAAGACCTGTAGTGTGCAGCGATTTCCACGCAGTTAACCGTTTTACTAACCCCCGGAGGCATAATATGTTAAACGTAGGCAGCATTCTGTTGTTATCATAGTAGTCACTTGTAAAGGCACAACTAGTATTAGTTTTTTTGTTCTTGTGTTGACCTTGAAGGACCAACAAATGCCTTTCGTGAAGCTACAAGTTTTCTTTAACTTTATACTTTATAGCAAGAATATTAACTGCTATATAAGACACAATTATATACCTGTGGCGTGGGAGACCCTGGTTTGATTCCAACGGGAGCTCATGTGTTTCGGATTACATGTTAATCAGTATGTCCCGTCTCATATACCCCGCTGCTGAAAAGGGCGCTAAACTCAAAATCAACTCAACTCAATAATTATCTATACATTGAATTTAATAATAAGGAGGGAGGCCGAATAAAGAGGGAGACCTTACAATTTAAAACGTAGGGTCAGTGTGAGTCAGAGAGGTCACGGTGGGTGGTGTGTCAGTGAGTCACGCCCTGTTGACCCACGACCCACTGACCTACTTACAAATCTTGACCCAATTGACTCACTCCATCTCTGGACTGTACACACAGATAAAGCAGACATATATGTAATCTGACCTTACTTGGCCTTCACTAATTTAAGATAATCTACAAAAAATGAAAGAAAGCAATTTCAAACGCAAAAATATAGAAATGTATTTTCAACGGAACAGAAAAAAACGTAACAGCCCAGATTTGAACCCGGATTTCTCCACTCAGCAAGCAGACGTCTTACCGACTTACCCACGGCATATCTTCCGACTTCTGGTTTTGAAACTTTATTTACATTGCGTGTGTTACGTAACAACGTTACGAGATGTCCTTACTGTTAACACGCGTTCCGTAAATTTACGAAGTCGCTCTTTTAATCCTCAATCAATCCGACACACACACACACACACACACATATATATATATATATATATATATATATATATATAGATAGATAGATAGATAGATAGATAGATAGATAGATATGTTGGTGCACCAGTAAGCTCCCAAGAGTACAGATTAATTCATTCTTGATTTTAATCTACAGAACAAATGCTTTTTATGAAAGCAAGGGGACTGCTACCCATAGATGGCTAAGTGAGGTAAATAAAATTTAAACTTCAAATGGAACTGCGGTGTCTCACCGACAATGGCTGATTTAACACGTTTGATAACAGCCCGGGTAATAGCTTATTTATAGATAGAGTCTGTGTAGGTAAGTGGATACCGCGTAAGACTGTCTTTTTAAGGGTCTGGGGTTCGAGTCTCGGCCTAGACTGAGTTAAATTTTTTTCAAGGAATTCAACACTATAAATGATGTTCGCGTTTGATACTGAAAGAGATTTATCCTATGAAGGGAGAAAAACCAAGACGGGGGCAGGGGAAAGACGGACACTGTTTATCCTTAAGTGTTAATATTTAATTTATTCCCATGTCTTTTGCTCTTTCCTTCTTTTCTCATTTTGGTTAGCTTTCCGTAGTTTTTCGGTTTCTGCATGAAGCGTATTATTCTTTTCGTTTTCTTTGCATTAATTCCTATCTCTTTGAACTTAATGTGAATGGAATTTCTGCAGATTTATCTCGTGGTTGTTTCTCTAAATGATGCTCTCAGATAGTAATACTTTTTCCTGCAAATGGAGGAATATCCTGGCATGTTATGTTTTCGGGCACGTATTTGCTGTCATGTTGGTTGTCCAACTATCAGACATCGAGTGAAACTATTCTGCTACTGGAAAAAGCTATCATTTCTTATGTATCCAACCTCCATTTTCTACTGTCGCTGACTGTCTACTGTCGAAGAAATGTTTGAAGTAAACGTTATATATTAAAAAGGGGGAAAACCATTTCCGCCAAAAGTGCCCCTCCCCACACCCCGGAAATGGGGGTAACGGGAGTAACTTTGAAATGTCAAATGGGAACATGGGTCGAGTAATACCTCGTTCGAAAGGTCTTGGAAAACTAAGTAACGCTGTACCAAAATTTGTTTCATATGGAGCACCAGTTTCAAAATGGCCACCATAATATAGTCCGGAAACTCCAGTAGCCGTAGTATGAAAACCATGGGAGGTAAATGAATGGAACAAAATTGAAATACGTAAATATCATAGGGCATATCGAATAGTGTGGTCCCTGTGATCCCAGTGGCCTCCCTGAAGGGGTCTTGGGGACTAACTTCAAGATTTCAAATAGCAACATGAGTCGAGTGGTACCTCGTTCGATAAATCTTGCAAAATCAAACATCTTGCAGGAGGAAACGATTGAGGTGAAATGGCAGTGTTCTCAAAAGGCCGCCGAAACATAGTATCAGTGTCAGAGAAAAGGTTTAGTATCCGTAGTATGAAAGCGATTGGAGATAAATCAACAGAAGAAAAACTGGAGTAGGTAACTGACGTAAGGCACATCGAGTGGTGTTGTCGGGGTGACTGCACTGAAAGGTATCCGGGGCCAACTTGAAAATTTCAAATAGCAACTTGAAGCGAGTAACATCATGTTACATAGACAAATGAATATCAAACAGCTTCTGTAAGAATATTTTCGACATGAGACACCGTTTTCAAAATGATCGCCAAGACATGGTGAATGTGTCTAAGAAAACGTCTAGTGCCCATAGTATGAATACGGGTAGAGATAAATGAAAATAACGAAAATTAAATAGGAAAACCATGGAGGCGTTCCAAGGCTCGAGAATGATACAACAGAGATAAAAACGTTAGAGTAAAATTGCCACAATGTATAGAGAGATATCCAAGTCTTGCAAAATAATCTTTTCCTGAGCTCTGTATGTGAGCGGGGTGGAAAGCAACAGTGAAAGTTCAAATGAGAACTCTACTTTAATTCGCAAATTAAGGCTACCTTACAAATAGGTATGGTATGGTTGAAACATTTGTTTGTAAGGATGACGCTGTAGTGACTATAAGAAGGTGAAATTTTATTTGAATGGTAACGCATATCTGTATGGCTAAGTATAATTTGATGCGAAAACAGAAGGAACGTTATACGAAAGAAGTTGTCGAATAATGCTGTTGCTGGAACTTACAAACGTGTGAATTTGCTAATCTCCGTCGCCACAGAAACTTTTATGCAATGCGTGCTGGTTATTTCGGAAAGCATTTCGGGGATATACATACACACTGTTTCGTCCCTCAAGCTCACAATATGACATGAGTGCTAATAGTTAATCAAAATGCAACTGTGGCCAAGGGCGCCCATGTTGTGGTTTCTAAGGGAGGCAAGAAAAAGCGACATTTCAAATATAGTTCCAAATTTTGCTGTAGCTATTCTAAAAATTCTATTGAGTTTTCGATATTCCGAAGCACAATTTCCTCTAGGGAGGCGAGAGCCCCCCTTGCCCCCCTTATGGGCGCCCTTGACTGTGGCCATCCGCATTAACTGAGTGCACTAATTCTCTATCCCTGAAGTCTGCCTTCCAAACAGCATTGGGTAGGTCAAGCGTACGCCCGAACCGTTGTCCGGTCGGACATTGAAATTTTGAAGTTAGCTCACAAGATCCCTTCAGGAAAGACGCTGGGATCGCAGGGGTCACATCATTCGATATGCCCTATGATATTTACATATTTCAATTTTGTTCCATTCATCTATCTCCCATGGTTTTCATACTACGGCTACTGGAGTTTCCGAACTATATCATGGCAGCCATTTTGAAACTGGTGCTCCATATGAAACAAATTTTGGTACAGCGTTACTTAGTTTTCCAAGACCTTTCGAACGAGGTATTACTCGACCCATGTTCCCATTTGTGTTCCCATTTGACATTTCAAAGTTACCCCCATTTCCGGGGTGTGGGGAGGGGTACTTTTGGCGGAAATGGTTTTCCCCCTTAGCAATATATAACGTGTACTTCAAACATTTCTTCTATGTTTTATCATTTTTTAGATATTTCCGTGGATTAATTAAAATGGCCCACCCTGTATATATATATATATATATATATATATATATATATATATATATATATATATATATATATGTGTGTGTGTGTGTGTGTGTGTGTGTCTCTGTCTCTGTGTGTGTGTGGGGGGGGATTGATTGAGGATTAAAAAAGCGACTTCGTAAATTTACGGAACGCGTGTTAACACAACAGTAAGGACATCTCGTAACGTTGTTACGTAACACACGCAATGTAAATAAAGTTTCAAAACCAGAAGTCGGAAGATATGCCGTGGGTAAGTCGGTAAGACGTCTGCTTGCTGAGTGGAGAAATCCGGGTTCAAATCTGGGCTGTTACGTTTTTTTCTGTTCCGTTGAAAATACATTTCTATATTTTTGCGTTTGAAATTGCTTTCTTTCATTTTTTGTAGATTATCTTAAATTAGTGAAGGCCAAGTAAGGTCAGATTACATATATGTCTGCTTTATCTGTGTGTACAGTCCAGAGATGGAGTGAGTCAATTGGGTCAAGATTTGTAAGTAGGTCAGTGGGTCGTGGGTCAACAGGACGTGACTCACTGTGACACACCACCCACTGTGACCTCTCTGACTCACACTGACCCTACGTTTTAAATTGTAAGGTCTCCCTCTTTATTCGGCCTCCCTCCTTATTATTAAATTCAATGTATATATAATTATTGAGTTGAGTTGATTTTGAGTTTAGCGCCCTTTTCAGCAGCGAGGCTATATGAGACGGGACCTACTGATTAACATAGAAACCGAAAAACATGAGCTCCCGTTGGGAATCAAACCAAGGTCTTCCACGCCACAGGTACATAATTGTGTCTTATATAGCAGTTAATGTTCTTGCTATAAAGTATCAAATAACTAAACATTTGATGTAAATAAATGGGAAACCTAAAATATTGCAGATTACTGCAATTGCGATTTAATTCAATTTTAAGCATTATACATCCATATAATTGTTAAAGTTGCTTTATAAAGATGCAGATTATGAATTATAGTAATTTTTTCAATGAAATGAAATTAAGTTTGACGTCCCATGCTTATGTCGGCTAGGTAAAGGAGACGGTGATGATGAGAAGTGAACGAAAATTGTGCAACGATGTAGGTAGGAGGAAACCGGAGAATCCTGAAGAAACGAACGCACACGGTGTTTTTTCACCACAAATCTGACTTTGTGCAAGCTGGGATCGAACCGAGGACCCCATGCACCAGAGGTGAACGCACTACCACTAAGCCACTTCGGCCCTATGAAAAATACAACCATATTTATTCTCTCTCTCTCTCTCTCTTCATATATATAGGTATCAGAAGCATGAATAATTTTCATTTTGGGGGCCGCGGTGGCTCAGTGGTAGAGCGTTCACCTCCGGTGCTTCGGGTCCCTAATTAGATCCCAGCTCGCGCCGTTTGGACTTTGTGGTGGACAAACGCCGTGCTGGTGGGTTTTCTCGGGGTTCTCCCGTTTCCTCCCACTTTCTTCATTCCACCCTTTCACTCCTTTCTAATTATCACAGTCTCCTTTAGCCTAACCGGCATAACCATGGGACGTTAAACTTAGAGATTTCATTTTATTTCAATTTTTATTTTGAAATTAATGGTTTCAAGTTGGTATTAAACTCAGAACTCTGATCTTAATGAGTTGAGTTGATTTGGAGTTTAACGTCTCTTTCAACAGCAAGACCATATATGACGTGGACATATTGATTAACGTAAAACCCGAACCATGTAAACTCCCGCCGTGTGGTGGTGATTGTGATTTTGAGTTTTAACTGCCCGGTCAGCAGCGTGGCTATAGGAGACGTGGACCTACTGATTAACATGGAATACGAAACACATGAGCTCCCACCGGGAATCGAACCCGGGTCTGGTTACAAATCGGAGGATAATAATGGGAAAACATACTTTATATTTTGTTTTCCCTCTATTAATCACTGACTTACTTTATTCAATGAGCACGGTGGCACAGTGGTAAAGCGCTTCCTCTTATGCGTGGAGTCCTTATTGTTTCGATTCCTGGTCAAGTAAGTTTGTGGTGGACAAGATCGTATTGGATTTTCTAAGGGTACTCCCGTTTCTTCCCACTTCTCATTCCACCAATTCCTATATTATCATTCACTTGCTTTAATCATTGGACGCGGTTACTCAGTGGTAGAGCGCTTCCTCTCGTGCATGGGGTCCTTACTGTTTCGATCCCCGGTCAAGCAAGTTTGTTGTGGACAAGATCGTATTCGTGATTTTTCTCAGGGTACTCCCGCTTCCTCTCACATTTCATTCAACCAATTCTTCTATCATCATTGACATTGGAGAGGTCTTAGTCCCTTGCGCGTTGCGGTGATGTAAGAAATCAGATTCGGTCCCAAGCATTTGGATTGTGATGTAAACCTTTGCTGTGGTTCAATCTCAGTATTTTATTACGCGAGGTAAAACCATCCATACAACTATAAATGTTGTTCTATCTTACGCAACCAGGTATTGATATTGAGCCAATGCGGAACCTCATTTTTGGCGCTTTGAGGCCAGGAACTGACTTCGGACATTACGCTGTTTTCAAACGACTAGGATCTTTCCGATGTTACCATCCGCGTCCAACAACCCCATGTTTAAAAGGGGAATAGAAAGAACCCGTGTCTAAAACTTCCGGACCCAGTTTCTTGACGTTCAAGTTTAGGGATCGATTTCTGACATCACAATTGTGCTCAACGGATCAAAACCTTTCAAATGCCGCCAACGCCGTCCAACAACTTCATCTTTAATAGGTGAATAGAAGGGACCCGAATCCATAACGTCAGGACCCCATTCCTTGAGTTGCGTGGCCTGGGCCAGACTTCTGACATTACTACTGCACTCAGGGGACCCGGACCTTTCCAACGCTACCACTCGCGTCCAGCAACTCCATGTCTAACATGGTCGTCCTGACGTAGGAGAATCGACTCCATGCTTTTTTCATAATTATTCTCCAAATGGATTTGTATACAAGGTAGTTTGGCAAGTTTAGCAGCAGGTCTAAAATAAGCCTCTTGAGAGTGGCTCTTATTTGTTAAAGAATACATAACGATCGCTTTTGGCTGTTGCAATGGTCTGTCTAAGTGGCTTGGTAAAAAAAAAAAAAAAAAAAACCAGCGTAGCATAACAAAAAGGTGTTTCTCTTATATGTTAAAAATAAAAGCACAGAAAGAAAAAGTCAAAGTTTGGTAAGGTGAGTGTCGGGGGACGCCGAATTCTACTTCGCCCCGGGCAACGAAATTTCTAGCTACGGCTCTGAGCTCCAACACTTATCGGTCATTCAGAGTCTCATCCCTTACCTACAACAGCGTAGTTTGATTAACCTGTTATACCAAAACGTTTGGAAAGAACCTTTGAGTGTGACTTATTGATAGCTATGCAATATGTTGACAGAGTGCTAGTCTTCAGTTTAGCAACGAAGGTGCCCTTAGGCGAAATTTCACGTTGCTCTCTACTTTTGTCTGTGCCTTGTAAATCGTAACATTGTGTTTAAAGGCAAACAGAAAGAACGTCAGTTGTTTAGTAGTTCTTTGCAGAGCAACTGATAAGGCGTTTGTGTCTTTTACACAAATAATTTTTGCCAGATTGCTGTTTGAAGCCTTTTTGCATTATACACTATAAAACAACATATCCAGATTCAGAGAAATACACAGAAAGTTTAAAGAAGGGTTAAAAATATCTTTATTATTCAGATGCTTTATTATTATTATTATTATTATTATTTTCTTGAGTACAGAGATACAAAGAACAAGAACTCCGTCACCATTAACATGGAAGCGAAAATGACTTCGAATTGGAAATAATAGATCAATGCATTTAATTTCGGGGAGAGGCTATAGGGCAGACACGGATCCAGGGAGCGATCGGGGCAATCGCCCCCTCCCCTCCCACGGAAGAGGAAGCTTTCTTATTTTATATATAAATAAAACCCATCCCAAAATTTGGAGCTCTTAAAACTAGCTAAGTAGCAGTATTACAATCCACGCCCCCCCCCCCGAGAAGTCCGTTCTGGATCCGCCTCTGCTACAGGGGTACTTTAGGGTTCACTGCTTTTCCTTGCAATCCACGCTCATTGCTGAATAAGTATTATATTTTATTATATTATTTGTCAAATTGAGCGAAATAGTTTTACCACAGCGGCAAATTCAACAATTAGGTTTAGGAAAAACAACTCATTGGTTCAAACACACACAGAAAGAGAGAGTCTATTTGTTCGGGATGTTTTTTGAGGTTCGCGGCGTCTTCCAAGAAGAAATCTTGCTAAAACATATGTTGTTTTTAACAAGGAACGTAAATGGGTATCAGGTATATCAGTACTTCAAATGAAAAGCAAAAAGAAAAGAGAGACAGATGAGTGTAATTTCCTATACTGTATTTTTGGCATTGAAGAATACCGTTACTGTTTTATTGATCTACTGTACGCACTTCTGCGTTTTACTAACCAAGCCACAATCATGCTATATATACCATATATCGGCTAGGTCCAATCTGCTGCCAATGCGCCTTTTCTTCAAGGAACATTTTTTTATTATTACACGCTCAGAAACAAGGATAATCACCCGAAACCTGAGAAGATCTGGAGAATGACCCAGTAACAATAAACTGACAAAGGGAAGGAAATACAAAAGTGGAAAACTATTGTAATCCAAAGTCGAGGCATTTTTTCTTGCAATAACCGACCCTTTAAGTCGGGGGAAGTTTCTTGAAATAATAGTAATATATTTTTAACTTGCTCCTTATTTTAGCTTACGTAGTAATTTAAGACACGAAGATGTATCGCAATTTGCAATACATTTTTCAAATTGCAGTGCAAACATGTAAATGCAATGTTGCATTTCCGTGTTTGCACTGCATTGCATTCCCATTTTTCACTGCAAACTGCGATGCGATACTCCATTTAAAAAATTCAAGGAGATTCCTGACCAGTTGTTCTTTCAGAAAAAAATGTTCAGGGTGAGGGGAGCACTGCTGGTACTATTCTATTTATTATTGTATTATAGACGTAATATTTTGGTCTCCTCCGTGGGGCACTCTCAGAGTTCCGGGAGGGGGGCAGTGCCCCAAAAACATATCTGGAAGAAATACTGTTCCTGACACCCAAGATAAGACAAAAGGTAATAACAAACCTGGGCGCACAAATGCTTAATTTCGGAGTTAATAGGCTGCCAAAAACATGAAGAAATGAACTTTAAAGGTCCATAGCTCCAAAACTAGTCGACCTACCGTAGTAGGGTCAACACCTTATTTAGGAACTAGTACGTGCGCTATCCAAATGTCCATGTTTCAGAATTCTGCCATACTTCTGCAACAATTTTTATACAGGTATTTGGTGAGTACTTCAAATTATATGCACATAGCCAAAGTTCCTCTCTAAAAATTGTCGCATGTGTACTCTAGATTCTGAAACATTGTATTTTTGGATAGCGCACATATTAGTTTCTAAGTGAAGTCTTAATTCGACTATGATAGGTAGGGATGCGCACGAGACGAGATTTGAGGCTTTCTCGTCTCGAAAATGTGCTGTAAAAGTGATGTCTCGACTCGAAAACTGTATTCTTTTTTATTGCAAGAACTTGTCTCGACTCGAAATTTGTCAGGAAATTTCTGTCTCGACTCGTCTCGTGCGCATCCCTAACGATAGGTCCCATAGTTTTACAGCTATGAACCCTTAAAGCCTCGGATCCAGGATATGATCAAGGGAGCGACTAAATCACAGTTTGCGGCTTTATCCAGTGTAAAGCAGGATTGAAGCCTATTTTATCCAGTGTATACCTGAGTGTCAAGAGGGCTGTAGCTCCCCTTGGATCCGCACCTGTATAATATATATAAAACGGTTTCTGAGTGCTTAGTTTCTTCAAAACTATTTTTAAAAATATGTGAAGAGTTTTGAGACATTCGAGTCGAATCAAGATTTTTACGAGCAGTCTCGATTCGACTCGAATTTTACAAATTGTGTCTCGACTCGTGCGCATCCCTACTTCTCGGTTCGGTTCGATATTGAATAAGCTGTGAGCCAAGCCGCACAAGTCGTTGACAACCGTAGACCCAGGCAGAACAGTTTTAAACATGTTCGCCTGGCACGCTATAACTTTTAACAAATTTTAGCCCAAGCACGAATACTTGATCCTCCGGAACTCAAACCCAGAACCTCGTGAACGATGTCCTTGTATCCTAGATTTCAGGACTACCGAAATCGGCAGTCAACTAGTTTTTAGTATTTAGATGCATACCGCCTATCTTTCAAGCTTAATTACAGAATTCAATAATAATAATAATAATAATTTGTAGTGGAAGTAGCAACATTGATAATAATTATATTGTTTATGCAGAATAAGTGAAAAAGGAACTTGAAACTACACACAAGATTTGGCTCGACACAAGTCGGAAGAAATTTTTCGAGTCGAGTTCCCGAGTCGAGCTAAAAGATGTCTGTTTCGAGTCGAATCAAGTTTAGAAAACCACTCGCTCGTGCCCATCCCTAACCACTGCCCCTGAGTTCAGTAGTAATGTCAGAAATCAGGCTCAGGCCACGAATCTCAAGGAATGGGGTCCTGACGTTATGGGCTCAGGTCCCTTCTATTCACCTATTAAAGATGAAGTTATTGGACGGCGTTGGCGACATTTCAAAGGTTTTGATCCGTTGAGCACAATGGTGATATCAGAAATCGATCCCTAAATTTGAACCTCAAGAAACTGGGTCCGGAAGTTTTAGACACGAGTCCTTTCTATTTCCCTTTTAAACATGGGGTTGTTGGACGCGGATGGTAACATTGGAAAGATCCTAGTAGTTTGAGGACAGCGTAATGTACGAAATCGGTTTCTAGCCTCAAAGCCCCAAAAATGTGGTTCCGAATTGGCTCAAAATCAATACCTGGTTGCGCAAGATAGAACAACATTTATAGCTGTATGGATGGCTTTATCTCGCGTAATAAAATACTGAGACTGCACCACAGCAAAGGTTTACATCACAACCCAAATGCTTGGGACCGAATCTGATTTCTGACATCACCGCAATCCCCAAGGGACCAACGCATCTCCAATGATTAAAGTAAGTCAGTGATGATAGAAGAATTTGTTAAATGAAATGTGGGAGGAAGGGAGAGTACCTGGGAAAACCCACGAATACGACCTTGTCCACCACAAACTTACTAGGCCGGGAATCGAAACAATAAGGACCCCATGCACCAGAGATAGGGCTCTACCACTGAGCTATCGCGCCCAACGATTAAAGCGTCAATAATAATAGAGAAATTGGTGGAATGGAAAGTGTGAAGAAGCGGAAGTACCCTGAGAAAAACCACGAAGACGATCTTGTCCACAACAAACTTACTTGACTGAGGATCGAAATAATAAGGACCCCACGCACCAGAGGAAGCGCTCTACCACTTAGCCACCGCTCCCAATGATTAAAGCAAGTAAATGATAAAACAGGAATTGGTGGAATGAAAAGTGGGAAGAAGCACGAGAACACTGAGAAAACCCACGGATTCGATCTTGTCCACCACAAATTTACTTGACCCACCAGAGGAAGCGCGTTACCACTGAGCAACCGCTCCCAATGACTAAAGCAAGTAAATGATAATAGAGGAATTGGTGGAATGAAGAGTAGGAAAAATCGGGGGTACCCTGAGAAAACTCACGGATACGATCTTGTCCATTACAAACTTACTTGGCCCACCAGAGGAAGCGCTCTACCACTGAGCCACTGCTCCCAATGATTGAACCAAGTCAATGATAATAGAAGAATTAGGGGAATGAAATGTGGGAGGAAGCGGGAGTACCCTGAAAAACCCATGGATATGATCTTGTCCACCACAAACTTCTTAGACTGGGATCGAAGCAATAAGGACCCCACGCACAAGAGTTAGCGCTCTACCACTGAGCCACCGTGCCCAATGATTCCAGCAAGTGAATGATAATAGAAAATTGATTGAATGAAACGTGGGAAGAAGCTGGAGTACCCTGAGAAAACCCACGGATACGATCTTCTCCACCACAAACTTACTTTGCCAACCAGAGGAAGCGCTCTACCACTGAGCAACTGCGCTCAATGATTGAATTAAGTCAATTATAATAGAAGAATTGGTGGAATGAAATGTGGGAGGAGGCGGGAGTACGCTGAAAATCCCATGGATATGATCTTGTCTACTACAAACTTAATTGGCCCACCAGAGGAAGCGCTCTACCACTGAGCCACCGTGCCCAATGATTAATGTAGGTCAATGATAATAGAGGAATTGGTGAAATGAAAAGTGGGAATTATCGGGAGTAACCTCACAAAGCCCACGGATACGATCTTGTCCATTACAAACTTACTTGGCACATCACACGAAGCGCTCTACCACTGAGCCACTGCGCCCAATGATTGAAGCAAGTCAATGATAATAGAAGAATTGGTGGAATGAAATGTGGGAGGAAGCGGGAGTACCCTTAAAACCCCATGGATATGATATTGTCCACTACACATTTCCTTGGGTGGTGATCGAAACAATAAGGACCCCACGCCAAAGAGGAAGCGCTCTACCACTGAGCTGCCGTGCCGAATGATTAAAGCAAGTCAATGATAATAGAAGAATTGACGGAGTGAAAAGTGGCAAGAAGGGGGAGTACCCTGAGAGAAGCTACGGATACGATCTTGTCCCCCGCAAACTTATTTGGCCGGGGATCGAAACAATAAGGACCCTACGCGCCAAAGTAAGCGGTCTACCATTAGCCACCGCGCCCAACAAGAACAAGAAAATTGGAAGTTATTAGGAAACATTTTAAGAAGCAATATCTTTCAATGGTAAAGACCACTGCCCGATGATCGTCTTTTAATAACTTCATGAGGAGAAAGCATTGATAAGTACCTATCCTATATTGTCTTTTTCAAACCACATACTTTATCCGGATATTATCCTTTATTCGTTATCCGAATGTTCTGTTATCCAGATATTATCCGTTATCTTAATTTTATAAGTTATCCGGATAAATCCATTATCCGACATCCGGATAACATCCGTTATCCGGATCTTATTCGCCATCCGTTATCCATCATGCGGATAGTATCCGTTATCTATATTATCCGTCATTCGCTATCCGGATATTATCCGTCATCCATTATCCTGATATTATCCGTTATCCGTCATCCGTTTTGTTGTCCGTCAACCGAATATTGCAAATCCGGATAAGTTTCTATCCGATATCAGTATAAAAATTATCCAGATGTTACAATCCTTAATCACCATCGCAGGAACATACACGAGCTAAATATCTGCAAAGTCTGCTACACAAGAGCGGGGGCGGATCCAGTGGGCGATAATGGCGATTGCCTCCCAGAAAGGGAATATCTGTTATTTTATATATAAATAAAACCCATTCCAGAGTTTGGAGCTCTTAAAAGTAGCTCTAAATAGGAGTATTACCAACCACCGAGCCCCCAGAAGTCCATCGTAGATCCACCTCTGGACAAGAGAATGGGAAACACTTATTATTCACATTCAGTTTGCGCATCTCAACAAATAAACAATATTTTCTTTCACTTTTGCATTCTACTACTGCATTCTACTGAACTGTAACACCTTTTATGTTTAAAATTAATTATTCATTTTTCAATAATTGTCAATGTAAGTTCAGTAATTCACTATGAATAGAGTCAACTAGAAGTGTTTTTGTAACAAAGAAATAACAACATGAACTGTGAAATATCTTCTCACAAACTGTCGAGAGTTGAGAGTCGACAAACTTTGATCTTTCGTTTACCGATTACCTCGAAACCGCGGTAGCCAGAATTAGCCCAGGATAAGGGACTTATATTAAGAAAATGAAAATCTTAGGAAAATGCAGAAGTCTTTTAGTCTGAGAGAAAAAAGGAATGAAATCTCTAATTTCTAGTTCTGTTAGTCTTGTAGCTCTTAGTCCGTACCAAAGTACTGATAGAAATATGGCCAATGAATTATGACTATTTTGTAGAACATTCCACTTTAATATCACAGGAAATTCATCTTCCGGCTTGCTTGGTTGTGAAAAGTTATAGAGTGTATTGGTATACGATGTAAAATATGTGTACTGTCGCTGATTTGTGATAACAATAAGAAACAGAAGTAAAAGGTAAATCACAGTAATAGTTTTCTGTTAATTTTTATATTCAAGGGGAGACGGAAAACCTACTTTTATCTTAACATTTGTTTTTCTTAAAATTTCTATTCGGGTTCACACCCTTCCCCCTCAACATTGAATACGGAAATGGAGAACTTATTTAGAATTTGATTGTTGATTCCAGTATATTTCAAGCATCACTTCTCGGACCTGGGCCTGTGATATGTTGATAGATTGCTATCGTCGATATATATATTATCATATATCAACATTCGATATCGCGAATATATGGACATGAATATATCATTCGAAATTTTCGATATCGATATTCGGGGGGCGGCGAGGTATAAGGGGCCCCTAAGACTTGCGATGGATGAAGAAATTAAGCTTACTTATTACTATATTGTTTTCTATTCATAATATCTTTATTACCACAAATGCAATGTAAATACATCCACTTGCAAATTTGCAATATTATATGGTATAATTTCTTAGGCGCCAGAACTTTTCTGTTCTCTGAAAAAAGAAACAAAAAATCACGTGCAAAAGCAAGTGCTTCGAACTTTGAACTAGAATTTACCATTAAAAAGTCTTTTTTTATTTCTTTCTCTTGGAGATTGATTGATTGATTTTGAGTTTTACGTCCCGTTCAGCAGCGAGGCTATATGAGACGTGGACCTACTGATTAACGTGGAATCCGAACCACATGAACTCCCTCCGGGAATCGAACCCGGGTCTCGTTACAAATCGGAGGATAATAATGGGAAAACATACTTTATATTTTGTTTTCAGCTATGGATTTTAGATTTGCAATTGATATATTGTTCTGTCTTAGCCGAATTTGAAACAAAAGAAGTTTCCAATGAGTTACTCAAAGAAATGTTTTCCGCCTCCAAATGAAAATAGGAAGACACTTAGAAAAACTTATTATCGGGTTTTAACACACAAACATATGATTGATAGAGTATCCACCTAAACCACTCGACCATTTTGCATGCTTTTGCAGGCTTTCTTTTAACTTTTGTGAAAGCAGTTTACTGTTCCATACTCGCTTTTGTTTATTGCGATACGACTATGAGTTCTCAGTGAATATTTAGACGTCACAGCTCTTGCAATGTATAAAAGTGTTTGTAGAAAAAATCACATTCAATTTTACGTCCTAATAACATACGTAAATCAGGTTAAATTCATGGAATGATTGAGGTTGGAGTGAGCGTAAATGTTTTCATACTTACAGAGTCTGGATATGTAAACCCGCTTAACGTAGGGATTTATTTCTGTGAAATTTGGGACATGGCGAATAAATACGAGTGAGCTTGGAAATGTGAAGGTTCATCTGAATTTGTTTTACAATCACTTCAAAATACAACTTTATATATACTTTTAAAAAGCCATCCCTATTTTAAAAATAGAATTTTACTGTACTCAGGCTCGAACCGCCGCCCTCCGGTTCTAGAACTCTAACAGCGCTATTAAGCACGATGGACCACAGAGGCAACTCACGAAAATGCGTTGTGATATAGCTAATAGAATCGCTCCAAGCGCAGGTTTACACTTGGAGTTTTAAATAGCCAGTTTCTGTCTTTTTCAGTAATTCCAACTGAAGATATTGACTGATTTCCCATATTGGAACTTTGCGTGAAGTGTGAATTGTATGCTCATTTCAAAAATGCACTATTTTCTGTTCTTTCAATTTTACATACTTGTGAGTGTTCCTAAGACCTGTAGTGTGCAGCGATTTCCACGCAGTTAACCGTTTTACTAACCCCCGGAGGCATAATATGTTAAACGTAGGCAGCATTCTGTTGTTATCATAGTAGTCACTTGTAAAGGCACAACTAGTATTAGTTTTTTTGTTCTTGTGTTGACCTTGAAGGACCAACAAATGCCTTTCGTGAAGCTACAAGTTTTCTTTAACTTTATACTTTATAGCAAGAATATTAACTGCTATATAAGACACAATTATATACCTGTGGCGTGGGAGACCCTGGTTTGATTCCAACGGGAGCTCATGTGTTTCGGATTACATGTTAATCAGTATGTCCCGTCTCATATACCCCGCTGCTGAAAAGGGCGCTAAACTCAAAATCAACTCAACTCAATAATTATCTATACATTGAATTTAATAATAAGGAGGGAGGCCGAATAAAGAGGGAGACCTTACAATTTAAAACGTAGGGTCAGTGTGAGTCAGAGAGGTCACGGTGGGTGGTGTGTCAGTGAGTCACGCCCTGTTGACCCACGACCCACTGACCTACTTACAAATCTTGACCCAATTGACTCACTCCATCTCTGGACTGTACACACAGATAAAGCAGACATATATGTAATCTGACCTTACTTGGCCTTCACTAATTTAAGATAATCTACAAAAAATGAAAGAAAGCAATTTCAAACGCAAAAATATAGAAATGTATTTTCAACGGAACAGAAAAAAACGTAACAGCCCAGATTTGAACCCGGATTTCTCCACTCAGCAAGCAGACGTCTTACCGACTTACCCACGGCATATCTTCCGACTTCTGGTTTTGAAACTTTATTTACATTGCGTGTGTTACGTAACAACGTTACGAGATGTCCTTACTGTTAACACGCGTTCCGTAAATTTACGAAGTCGCTCTTTTAATCCTCAATCAATCCGACACACACACACACACACACACACACATATATATATATATATATATATATATATATATATATATATATATATATATATATATAGATAGATAGATAGATAGATAGATAGATATGTTGGTGCACCAGTAAGCTCCCAAGAGTACAGATTAATTCATTCTTGATTTTAATCTACAGAACAAATGCTTTTTATGAAAGCAAGGGGACTGCTACCCATAGATGGCTAAGTGAGGTAAATAAAATTTAAACTTCAAATGGAACTGCGGTGTCTCACCGACAATGGCTGATTTAACACGTTTGATAACAGCCCGGGTAATAGCTTATTTATAGATAGAGTCTGTGTAGGTAAGTGGATACCGCGTAAGACTGTCTTTTTAAGGGTCTGGGGTTCGAGTCTCGGCCTAGACTGAGTTAAATTTTTTTCAAGGAATTCAACACTATAAATGATGTTCGCGTTTGATACTGAAAGAGATTTATCCTATGAAGGGAGAAAAACCAAGACGGGGGCAGGGGAAAGACGGACACTGTTTATCCTTAAGTGTTAATATTTAATTTATTCCCATGTCTTTTGCTCTTTCCTTCTTTTCTCATTTTGTTTAGCTTTCCGTACTTTTTCGGTTTCTGCATGAAGCGTATTATTCTTTTCGTTTTCTTTGCATTAATTCCTATCTCTTTGAACTTAATGTGAATGGAATTTCTGCAGATTTATCTCGTGGTTGTTTCTCTAAATGATGCTCTCAGATAGTAATACTTTTTCCTCCAAATGGAGGAATATCCTGGCATGTTATGTTTTCGGGCACGTATTTGCTGTCATGTTGGTTGTCCAACTATCAGACATCGAGAGTAGAATAGCACGTAGTTCTCACCAACTTGTTCCGGATTTCTCACCAAAACAGGCCTAAAATCCGCCATTTTGTACCAAAAATTACCCATGTTCCCAAAATCTCACCAAAATCGCCCTAAAATCCGCCATTTTCTACCTAAATTTATCGATGTTCCCAAAATCTCACCAGAATTGCTTCAAATTCCCCTCATTTCTACCAAATACGTGTACAGACCGAAATTCTCATCAAAATGCATGCAAATTTCCTTCATTCTCACAAGAATTGATCAACAGTGTAAATTTCTCATGAAAATGGATGCAAATTTCCTTTGATATTATTTATTATATATTTTAATACAATTTTATGTTGATTTATTCAATTTATGCTGATTACTTACCGTTTTTCCCCAATCCTTTAAGAAACGTGTTTCTTCCTTCCTTATTCCTTGGTCAAGTGGCGAGAAATAGCTAAAGGAACTTCAGAACATGTCCACACAAGTCTTTTTTGTTAATCTTGAACGCAGTTGGTCTTGCTATTCAAGAAACTAATTCTAAAGAAAGAATTCACCTATAATGAAATAATGGCATGTCCTAAGGTGAGGTAACCAGTGGGGGAAAGTATCAGGAAGTGGGGGAGGCTGTAGTCTAGGGGCTGTTTCTATCCAACGTGGGTGTTCTTAGAAAACAATGGATTGCCGACAAACACCATTGTAAGCGTAGCAGATGGTCTTATGGAGCTGTCTCGTAATTTGAACCTTGTGTTAATTAAGGAAGTAAGAAAGTGTCAATTTAATGTGAGATATGGATGTTGGACAATACTTTAACTGTTGGAAGGCAGAGAGACACGTCAAATAAATTTTAGAAACATGAGAAACTCTGGATAAAGAACAATTGTTAAAAGATATTGACTGTCTAAGATGGAAGGCGTAGGAGGGAGAGAGCCCTTTGACAGGTGAAGAGTAACGAAAGGAACATAGACACCTGCTTGTATGTGTGTGTTCCAATGTGATGGAGGTGGGGAGCGAACTGTGCTCTCCTATGGAGTAAAAGACACTGCTTAATTGGGGACTGTAACTTCTACCGCATGGAAACTGAAAAATATACGAAAAAAAAAAGAAATAGGAAATCATTATTCTAAGGACAGAGAATTGAAGAATGAGATAGTTAAATGTCACTTTTTAAAAATTAATGTATTGCTTCCCCATACTCAGAGACCACACATAAGATTGGAGGGGCGAAGTGTGCTCTTGTTTTGTGAGCAAAGGACCAGTTTAAATTAGCGTTTGACTTGTTACGCATTTTGTTAAGACCTTGCCACATACGTAGAGGGGAGAGAAAGGGTGGCCCTTTCTACCTGAGTTGCAAAGAGGAAAAAGATTGAATGAATTGTATACATAAGGGAACTTTCACTTTTGTGCTTTTGGAAGAAGTCTTCAAACATGATTTTTTTTAGGTATTTCCACATAAATGATTTTATCCTTTTAAAAACTAGATTATTGAATTAATTAATTATGAATATTAATGAAATGATAATGAATATTAATGAGATGGTAATGAATATTAATGAGGGGGTATTTTATGTATTGATATTGTATTTTCAGTAGCTGATATGTGATTTTAGCATAGAATATCATCTTTTGGATACTGTAGGGGTCTAATGATGTACGAAGCTTAGACGAATGACAAATTGCATGTATATGTGATTAGTTTGTAAGTGGGACACATGTATGTGTAGCTGATATATGATTTTAGCATAGAATATCATCTTTGGATACTGTATGGGTCTAACGGTGTACGAATCTTAGACGAATGACAAATTGCATGTATTTGTGATTAGTTTGTAAGTGGGGTACATGTATGTGTAGCTGATATATGATTTTAGCATAGAATATCATCTTTGGATACTGTATGGGTCTAACGGTGTACGAAGCTTAGACGAATGACAAATTGCATGTATTTGTGATTAGTTTGTAAGTGGGGTACATGTATGTGTAGCTGATATGTGATTTTAATATAGAATATCATCTTTTGGATACTGTATGGATCTAAGGGTGTACGAAGCTTAGAGGAATGACAAATTGCATGTATATGTGATTACTTTGTAAGTGGGGTACATGTATGTGTAGTTGATATGTGATTTTAGCATAGAATATCATGTTTGGATACTGTATGGGTCTAATGGTGTACGAAGCTTAGACGTATGACAAATTGTATGTATATATGAATAGTTTGTAAGTGGGCAGATGTATGTATGTATGTATATTGGTTTTTGATATCGGGACAGGAATATATGTATCATATTGTAGACATATTATGTGTTGTTTTCATGTAAGTGTTTTAAGCATGTGTTGTTGGTTGCGTAGCTTTAGGGGCTATACTAGGATGGATGCAAACATCTAAAGTGTTTCTATTGTATTAATATTGGATTGTAGCCTTATTTTATTGTATTGTAGAGTTGTATATGTTGTTGTGGTGATACGCTATGTGAATGCAAACACATGAACTGATTCCTTATGTATATAGATTACCTTGAATACCATGTTAGAATGTATATAATGTGATTTTTACGTATTTATGCTCTCGTAATATTCATTGGATTGTTTGTTACTCGAACACTTCGTGTCAGCATACCAAATATGTTCCGAGAAATACTAAAATGTGTGAGCATGCAAAGATGTTGTACTGATATTTTGACCACAAAGGATATCACTATGATATAAGGCATTTACATATACATATGTTTTCACTAGAGTATTCTAATGATATATATTTTGGTTTTTACGTACGTAGATGCTTTTTAGACATGACCTAGTGGTATTTTAAGCACAAAGAAAATCACTGTGCTATAAGTCATTTACATATAGATATCTTTTCAGTACAGTATTGTAATGTCTTATATTGGTACCTTTACTTACTTCTAAGATGCTTGTTCATCGTATAGTAGACATTATGCCAACATTATGGTTTCCAACTAGAGTCATTTATTGTAGGAACATAAAATACGTATAAATAACCTTATATGAAGCATACGTATTCTTTCTTTATCTTATATAGAATACAGATACTTCGTATGATATCAATATTTGTTTGGAGCAATAAAACATATTATTATAAATTGTAACGCTTTATTCTATTTATATAGTCTACAATATTCTATTTTCCAATATTGGTGTATTGATATACATATTTAAATAAGATATTTACTATACTTAGAATATTCTTAATAACTTATTGACATATTTACATGATATATACGTACAAGTACCAACAGATAGCAAAACTTATGGACATATTTGATGATATTATGACCATGTTATGACATTATAGTACCTTTAGACAGTTTACTATTTACATATATACAGAATACCATTCATTTCACGCACTTAATACTTTGATAACCATATGGCAATGTTCTATAGTCAGTAATACTGTTATGATTTAATCGTCGTCTTTTATTTTGAACTTTTTGATGTGTTTTAGTTTCAGACTTGGATACGATGACAAACCCAGGCTTACGAACAATTCTTCCTGGATTGTGTAACTGTTTTTTGTCAGTTTTATCCCGAACTAGTTGATAAAAATGATCAAAGTTAATTTCTTGTCGTGTACGATGATTTAAAGTTATTCCTCTAATTTTAAATACATAATCTAATTTCCCTGTTTGAAGTTCTTTCATTCTATAGGCATAATTTTTTGGCCCTAAGCCTATAAAGGCATCAATTTCCCAGCCATCAGGAACTTCATTAGTTAACTGACCTAAATAGGAACCCAAAGAAAGTGGAGGCTTTTCATTACGTTGCTGCACAAACATAATACTATCAGTATCGCAGTACAATACACGCTCAGGATCTATAGCTGTCAATAATTCATAAAGTTTTAGACGTGCCCAAGACGTGATGAAGGCTGCAAGGACAACATTGGAAAATTTCCATGGCTTGTTTTTGTTTTCAATGTTTTTATATGATACAATGAGATGGCGCTCTCCAATAGGCAATACAGTTTGTACCTCATATTGTGGTGCCCATAGATAACTTAAAAATTTTTCTGGAGTATCTACAATTACAGATTGAGATAAATCTGTTCTTTGTCCCCATTTTCCATACAAGGAATTGAGAAATATTTTGGAAATATATCTTAGACCAGGATTTGATTCAATGTTATTTTCCGTTAACTGAATGCATTCATGTTCATAATAGTCTGTAATATATTTTTCTTGATCTTGTTTAGTTTTGCACCAGCTAGGAAATCCTGAAGACTCCTGCTTCATTTTTAAGAAGGAATTGACATAATCTTTAAACAGATTATTTTCTGAATCGGATAATTTGAATTCCCAAATTTCAATAATTTGTAGAATTTTGTATCCGAGATCTAAAGCTACATGAAGTTCAGGAGTACAGTATGTACCAGTAAGGACACGCTCGGCATCATTATGCATACAATTGTTGTCACTTTGTTCCATACACGTACGACATAACCCAAACAAAAGGCGATCATTACATGTATATGGTAAAATTGGAAAATATAAGTCTTTGGGAGGTAAGATACTACATTTGACTAATCCATGAATACTTTGCACTTGTGGAAAGTCAGGCCCCTTGTACATTATAGGTTTACCTATAGGCAATGGCTTACGTGCCATCACCCAGGGGTAAAGACTGGTAACATCATAATATGACACAGACTCTTCGCTGGTACATTCATATAAGGCATTAAAACATTCTGTACGCCCACCATGAAAACTATCTTTAGGTACCAGATGGTCGACAAGATCATGACACTGTGTTTCAATAAACTGTTGTAATTTTTTATCATTTTTTACCATATGATCCCATTCACATTCCCACATTTCAATGACATTAAGATTTAATTTTTTAAGAAATGCTATTTTTGTGGTGGTGTTTTCATACCGATCTTGTAGTGATGTGCCTTGCTTAGAGGTAGAATTTAGGGATACGTGTCGTAGTGTAGGATAACAGTTTAAACAACCGTGATAGTAACATCCATGAAATTCGTAAACTGTATTTGTTTTAGTTTCAAATCCATCAACCTTATACCTCCCAAATTGTTTTTCCAAGCCATTTCCAGAATGAAGAATTTTATTACCAGTAGTACATTCTAAGTATCGCAGCCAATACATTGCCTTCAGACTTTGACGATCACGATGGTCAAACCCATAAGGTGAAATGATGGGAATAATTTCTTTGGGTAAATATAAGGTACGATATGTTAGTATTGCCAAACTAGCAATAGTTGACGCAACAATAAAACATTGGATACCATTTGTTTTGTCTTCAATTAAGTTTGAAAATTTAATGACAGCCTCTGCTAAAATTTTAACATCATTCCGACAATATTCAATCATTTCCTTTTGGAGATTATATTCCTCATTACTTGCAGCACGTTCTTTGTGCCATATAATAAGTTGCTCTCGATCTTCAGTGCTCCTTGAATCAGGATCAAAATATTTTAGATCAGGAATTTTGCCTATATAATTCTGGTTTTCTAATGTATTAAACAAGTACGGGAAATCTCCCTTTCGTAAATTTGCAGAAAGACCTAACGTCTTAGGTAATTTAGATAATTTAACTCCCATATACAAATATGTGTCACGGAAGTAAATCTTTTGTCCTAAACGCATTTCAATAATTTTTTGCCCTGACATTATTACTTCAGGTGTAAAATGATGGTTTATGATTAAAGTTTTAGCACAGAATTGCATATCATAATTACTGCCATTATGGGAAAGCACAATGATTTTTTTAAACATTGGTCGAGTTATTAATACATGATTAACAAATTCTTCAATGTTGTTGAAATCAAACGAACGGAATCCATTTTTATCACCGCATACAAAGCATGTATCATCAAGTTTCATGTCCTTACACTTGTAACAAGCATGAATACAATTTACGAAATTTACGTGATGTTCTTGTTCTCCTTGTTCATTTTTAGGAAGTAACATTGTTTCTACATCAAAGATAATGTACAAAAAGGTATCTACATGTTGCATTATAGCCGTTTGAACAAAACAAATATGGTCATCGCTTACATATGTGTAACATGTTTTACAATAACGTTCACCACATTTATGTTCAGACTTGCGTGTACGCATGTCAATCATAGTACCACAATGGACACAAATTTTCTTTGTTTCGCATAAACTCTTTCCGGAAACATTTATTATTTTATGATTGTGAAAACATTCTTCTGAAGAAAACAGTCTATGACAATCAACGCACTCGTGTTTAATATTATTATCATTATTACAAACATTGTGATACTTTTCGCACATTGGACATTTGAAGTTACACTTATGATTTTCGGTACGATGATAAGCTTCCAAACAATACTGACAATAATTTTTCTTGTTTAATAACGTTGTAATACTAGTAATTAATTCATAGTGTCCCTCAGTATACAAAATTAAAATTTTCTTGGATGCATGTATTCCAGGATAAATTACATTGTAGTTTCGAGTTAAACGATTTTTTTCGTAAACAACAATTTGATAATGAGGTGCTAGCTTATTTTGAAACTTTTTTACATCATTAATAGTACATCCATCATGGATTTCAATGTCAACTTTAGCACTGACACACAAATCCTTTGCTTGTTTCATCAATCGTTCGGGATGATTTTTCAATTGATATACATAGTTATAACGATGATCAGCCCTACCCATTCCAAGAATAATACTTTTAGGAAGACAATACACATCCTTTTGTACAGGAATAGTACATTGATGCATGTGTGTTACAAGATCAACATATGTTGCTGAACCCATTGTTCGTCCCCTACCTTTACGTGAATCAACAATATGAATTTTGAAATTTACTTTATCACCTAATAAATAATTTTCATTACTATTTAAAACATTTTCAATTTTACGAAATAAAATGTCAGAGCTTAAATTTGACTTTTGACGCCACGAAATGTATATTGGTTTATTAATTGTGGAAGCAGAACTTTCTATTGTTATACCAACATACATATCATCATCGGCATCATTTAAAACATGATCCTTTACAAATTCAAATAACAACTGAATATATTTTTCAGGATCATCTATTCCGCTAGTTTCCATACGTTCGATTGTAACTTCCTTTCCCGTAAGTCCAAAATAAGTATAATGTTTGGTTGTACTATTAACAATACGAAAATATTCATTTGTTTTACCACTCCCATACATGGTAGGTTGTGATACATTATTAGTATTAGGACTTGGAAAGTTTATAAAATTTTCCATGAAAACGCTAAAATCATTTGTAGTTAAACTATTAGCTTTTCCTTCAGACACAAGTTCCATAAACTTCTCACGAGCTAAATTTTTTATATTATCTTGACGAAAGAAGCCTACATGATATAAATCAATAATATCTTTTGCAGACTTACATTTTTTCAAAACAACATGAGGATCACAATCAAAATGCATAAACAATGCCTGCAATAACTTGGAATAAGCTTCATTGCTTACCCTTGCACCCGTAGCATGACATTGCGTTATCACTTCCCATGTAAATAAAACTTCGTTTGGATTTTCATATCCACGTGCTTCCTGTGCCGACAACATGGTACAGATGACAGATTGTCCTTCCATTGTGTGATTGACACACTAAATATGTAATTGCAATATGAATTTTTTGTTTTATACAGTAAATATTTTATACAATGATGTACAGAGAACTTTAATAATTGTTTTCACAGTTTTTTAAATGATAGGGTTTCGTAAGTAGACTTTTATGATATGATTCACAATGTGTTGACCAAAGATACACTTTTTAAGAATTTTACACTTACCAGTAAGTATAATAATAAAACTTTCCCGAACTTGTTTTGAGTTCACAAAAGATTTAGTTGTAAGTTTACCGACACTACACTTGAAAGCTTGTCGGCAATTGCACTAACACTTGCCGTTAACTACAATCATAAAACTTTCCGTAACTTTTCTCAGTTCAGTATCGATGCACTACCACTTGTCACTCACTAACTATATTTTTTAGTTCACCGAAGATATACTTTTAAGTTTATCGGTTAATCCTTTAGCACTTTCCGATAATTGTAATTTACAAAGTGCCGTAATAAAATTGTTTTAGACTAATTACAGCACGCAAAGTACAAACAGGAAGTGTGTTTACTTTTTATTGATTGTTTATTATCAACACTAATAAATGGAAATTCCAAGAACTCCACACGAAGATTTCCGAAGATTGCCGAAGGTTCCCGAAGTTTTCCGAACATTGCCGAACCTAACCGAAGATGAACATGAGAGTTTATCCACAAGTCTTGTACATGTTGGTTAATGTACCACACGAATGGTTCCGAAAATTGCCGAACTTAACCGAAGATGGACATAAGAATGTATAAACAATTCCTGTGCACGTTTAGTAAATGTAAATTGCAAAAATCTTGTAACTTTAAGATATATTTCAAAGTTTATTATTAGATGTAACTTTATAACAAAATTGGTATTTTAAAATAAATGATTTAACAACAGAGAGTATACCAATGATTGGCTTTACTTTAACAGTAGTAATTCTATAGTGTGCGGCGCGGCTTGCTGCGCGGGATTTATACTTTTAAAATTTAATCTCGTACCCATACGCTTTTAGTTTGTAGTCTCGTACCCAAACGCATTTTGTTTGTAATTTCGTATGCAGGTGCTTTAACATATTTTAAATTAGTAACAGTGATATTACATAATGTGATATAATTTGTAAATGCACTATTAAAGTTTGCAACACTTTAAATAATTATAGCTACTTGTTTTGTATGCTTTTCCACTATGTTATTGATCTAAAAAATTCCTTTGTTAGTAGTGCTAAGAATTTGTTTTGTTTGCATTGCTACAGCTGTTTAAACTGGTTTAAACTAGTTTATTGTTTTTGTTAACAGAACACTCATAGAGTGTGATCGTATTTAAATTGCTGTGCAAACTCGTTGTTAAATTTGATTGTGAAAATATAAAAATTCCTGTGCAAACTCCTTATTTATTTATTCTCTCATATATTTTATTCTATTGTTTCCTTTGGAAACTCGTTGTTAAAAATGTGAGCATACCAAAGATAATTTGAAAATATTAAAAGTTGTGTCAACCTACAAATAATTCCAATAGAAACACAAACTAACATAGTTACAAATATTTTATTCGTTTGCTTCATTAGCAGCTCAGAGGAATTACATTCCAAAATTATTAAAATTAACAAAACAAACTTGAACATAAGAAAGTTATTTTAGCACGACACACGTCGGTTAAACTTAAAATTTATTACATGAAGCTCTTTGATTGTTAAATGGGGAAGTAAAATTTAAGTCAGTGTTGCAATTGAATACAGATACTATTAGTAAAAGTACAAGTTCCCAAAAGTAAGGTGTAGAAACAAAACTTAAAACACAATGTTGCAATCTAAATTGGAAAGAAAATTAAAAATACAACTTACAAACAAAATGTAGAAACCGAAAATAAAATTGCAGAAGCAAAATTAATACTACAAATTTAAAAAAAAATTGAAACTGACATGAAAATACAGAAACAAAATTAAACAACGCTACAATCTAAATTAAAAGTACAAGTTCCCAAAAGTAAAGTGCAGAAACAAAACTTAAAACACAATGTTGCAATCCAAAATACAAAAAGTAAAAAAAAAGTACAAGTTTAAAAAATTGAAACATACAAACTAAAAAATAAAAAAATACAGAAACAAAACTTAAAACACAATGTTGCAATCCAAATTGCAAAAGAAAAGTACAACTTTAAAACACAATGTTACATTACAAATTCCGAAACAAAATAAAAATTACAAGTGAAGAAATAAAAATGCAAACTGAAAACTAGAAGCGCAGAAACAAAAAATTTTAAAGTACACAATGTTGCAATCCAAATTGCAAAATGAAAATAGCAAGGAGGAAACAAATTTAAAAAAATGCAAAACTGAAACGAAAATACAAAATAAGATTAAAAAATGTTGCAATCCAAAATACATAAAGGAAAATAAAAATACAAACATAAAACATATACGAAACATTATGTAGTAGAATAGCACGTAGTTCTCACCAACTTTGTCCGCAAATCTCACCAAAAGTTGGTGCAAAGTCATGTTATTAAAATAATAACGTGCTATTCTACTACATAATGTTTCGTATATGTTTTATGTTTGTATTTTTATTTTCCTTTATGTATTTTGGATTGCAACATTTTTTAATCTTATTTTGTATTTTCGTTTCAGTTTTGCATTTTTTTAAATTTGTTTCCTCCTTGCTATTTTCATTTTGCAATTTGGATTGCAACATTGTGTACTTTAAAATTTTTTGTTTCTGCGCTTCTAGTTTTCAGTTTGCATTTTTATTTCTTCACTTGTAATTTTTATTTTGTTTCGGAATTTGTAATGTAACATTGTGTTTTAAAGTTGTACTTTTCTTTTGCAATTTGGATTGCAACATTGTGTTTTAAGTTTTGTTTCTGTATTTTTTTATTTTTTAGTTTGTATGTTTCAATTTTTTAAACTTGTACTTTTTTTTTACTTTTTGTATTTTGGATTGCAACATTGTGTTTTAAGTTTTGTTTCTGCACTTTACTTTTGGGAACTTGTACTTTTAATTTAGATTGTAGCGTTGTTTAATTTTGTTTCTGTATTTTCATGTCAGTTTCAATTTTTTTTAAATTTGTAGTATTAGTTTTGCTTCTGCAATTTTATTTTCGGTTTCTACATTTTGTTTGTAAGTTGTATTTTTAATTTTCTTTCCAATTTAGATTGCAACATTGTGTTTTAAGTTTTGTTTCTACACCTTACTTTTGGGAACTTGTACTTTTACTAATAGTATCTGTATTCAATTGCAACACTGACTTAAATTTTACTTCCCCATTTAACAATCAAAGAGCTTCATGTAATAAATTTTAAGTTTAACCGACGTGTGTCGTGCTAAAATAACTTTCTTATGTTCAAGTTTGTTTTGTTAATTTTAATAATTTTGGAATGTAATTCCTCTGAGCTGCTAATGAAGCAAACGAATAAAATATTTGTAACTATGTTAGTTTGTGTTTCTATTGGAATTATTTGTAGGTTGACACAACTTTTAATATTTTCAAATTATCTTTGGTATGCTCACATTTTTAACAACGAGTTTCCAAAGGAAACAATAGAATAAAATATATGAGAGAATAAATAAATAAGGAGTTTGCACAGGAATTTTTATATTTTCACAATCAAATTTAACAACGAGTTTGCACAGCAATTTAAATACGATCACACTCTATGAGTGTTCTGTTAACAAAAACAATAAACTAGTTTAAACCAGTTTAAACAGCTGTAGCAATGCAAACAAAACAAATTCTTAGCACTACTAACAAAGGAATTTTTTAGATCAATAACATAGTGGAAAAGCATACAAAACAAGTAGCTATAATTATTTAAAGTGTTGCAAACTTTAATAGTGCATTTACAAATTATATCACATTATGTAATATCACTGTTACTAATTTAAAATATGTTAAAGCACCTGCATACGAAATTACAAACAAAATGCGTTTGGGTACGAGACTACAAACTAAAAGCGTATGGGTACGAGATTAAATTTTAAAAGTATAAATCCCGCGCAGCAAGCCGCGCCGCACACTATAGAATTACTACTGTTAAAGTAAAGCCAATCATTGGTATACTCTCTGTTGTTAAAACATTTATTTTAAAATACCAATTTTGTTATAAAGTTACATCTAATAATAAACTTTGAAATATATCTTAAAGTTACAAGATTTTTGCAATTTACATTTACTAAACGTGCACAGGAATTGTTTATACATTCTTATGTCCATCTTCGGTTAAGTTCGGCAATTTTCGGAACCATTCGTGTGGTACATTAACCAACATGTACAAGACTTGTGGATAAACTCTCATGTTCATCTTCGGTTAGGTTCGGCAATGTTCGGAAAACTTCGGGAACCTTCGGCAATCTTCGGAAATCTTCGTGTGGAGTTCTTGGAATTTCCATTTATTAGTGTTGATAATAAACAATCAATAAAAAGTAAACACACTTCCTGTTTGTACTTTGCGTGCTGTAATTAGTCTAAAACAATTTTATTACGGCACTTTGTAAATTACAATTATCGGAAAGTGCTAAAGGATTAACCGATAAACTTAAAAGTATATCTTCGGTGAACTAAAAAATATAGTTAGTGAGTGACAAGTGGTAGTGCATCGATACTGAACTGAAAAAAGTTACGGAAAGTTTTATGATTGTAGTTAACGGCAAGTGTTAGTGCAATTGCCGACAAGCTTTCAAGTGTAGTGTCGGTAAACTTACAACTAAATCTTTTGTGAACTCAAAACAAGTTCGGGAAAGTTTTATTATTATACTTACTGGTAAGTGTAAAATTCTTAAAAAGTGTATCTTTGGTCAACACATTGTGAATCATATCATAAAAGTCTACTTACGAAACCCTATCATTTAAAAAACTGTGAAAACAATTATTAAAGTTCTCTGTACATCATTGTATAAAATATTTACTGTATAAAACAAAAAATTCATATTGCAATTACATATTTAGTGTGTCAATCACACAATGGAAGGACAATCTGTCATCTGTACCATGTTGTCGGCACAGGAAGCACGTGGATATGAAAATCCAAACGAAGTTTTATTTACATGGGAAGTGATAACGCAATGTCATGCTACGGGTGCAAGGGTAAGCAATGAAGCTTATTCCAAGTTATTGCAGGCATTGTTTATGCATTTTGATTGTGATCCTCATGTTGTTTTGAAAAAATGTAAGTCTGCAAAAGATATTATTGATTTATATCATGTAGGCTTCTTTCGTCAAGATAATATAAAAAATTTAGCTCGTGAGAAGTTTATGGAACTTGTGTCTGAAGGAAAAGCTAATAGTTTAACTACAAATGATTTTAGCGTTTTCATGGAAAATTTTATAAACTTTCCAAGTCCTAATACTAATAATGTATCACAACCTACCATGTATGGGAGTGGTAAAACAAATGAATATTTTCGTATTGTTAATAGTACAACCAAACATTATACTTATTTTGGACTTACGGGAAAGGAAGTTACAATCGAACGTATGGAAACTAGCGGAATAGATGGTCCTGAAAAATATATTCAGTTGTTATTTGAATTTGTAAAGGATCATGTTTTAAATGATGCCGATGATGATATGTATGTTGGTATAACAATAGAAAGTTCTGCTTCCACAATTAATAAACCAATATACATTTCGTGGCGTCAAAAGTCAAATTTAAGCTCTGACATTTTATTTCGTAAAATTGAAAATGTTTTAAATAGTAATGAAAATTATTTATTAGGTGATAAAGTAAATTTCAAAATTCATATTGTTGATTCACGTAAAGGTAGGGGACGAACAATGGGTTCAGCAACATATGTTGATCTTGTAACACACATGCATCAATGTACTATTCCTGTACAAAAGGATGTGTATTGTCTTCCTAAAAGTATTATTCTTGGAATGGGTAGGGCTGATCATCGTTATAACTATGTATATCAATTGAAAAATCATCCCGAACGATTGATGAAACAAGCAAAGGATTTGTGTGTCAGTGCTAAAGTTGACATTGAAATCCATGATGGATGTACTATTAATGATGTAAAAAAGTTTCAAAATAAGCTAGCACCTCATTATCAAATTGTTGTTTACGAAAAAAATCGTTTAACTCGAAACTACAATGTAATTTATCCTGGAATACATGCATCCAAGAAAATTTTAATTTTGTATACTGAGGGACACTATGAATTAATTACTAGTATTACAACGTTATTAAACAAGAAAAATTATTGTCAGTATTGTTTGGAAGCTTATCATCGTACCGAAAATCATAAGTGTAACTTCAAATGTCCAATGTGCGAAAAGTATCACAATGTTTGTAATAATGATAATAATATTAAACACGAGTGCGTTGATTGTCATAGACTGTTTTCTTCAGAAGAATGTTTTCACAATCATAAAATAATAAATGTTTCCGGAAAGAGTTTATGCGAAACAAAGAAAATTTGTGTCCATTGTGGTACTATGATTGACATGCGTACACGCAAGTCTGAACATAAATGTGGTGAACGTTATTGTAAAACATGTTACACATATGTAAGCGATGACCATATTTGTTTTGTTCAAACGGCTATAATGCAACATGTAGATACCTTTTTGTACATTATCTTTGATGTAGAAACAATGTTACTTCCTAAAAATGAACAAGGAGAACAAGAACATCACGTAAATTTCGTAAATTGTATTCATGCTTGTTACAAGTGTAAGGACATGAAACTTGATGATACATGCTTTGTATGCGGTGATAAAAATGGATTCCGTTCGTTTGATTTCAACAACATTGAAGAATTTGTTAATCATGTATTAATAACTCGACCAATGTTTAAAAAAATCATTGTGCTTTCCCATAATGGCAGTAATTATGATATGCAATTCTGTGCTAAAACTTTAATCATAAACCATCATTTTACACCTGAAGTAATAATGTCAGGGCAAAAAATTATTGAAATGCGTTTAGGACAAAAGATTTACTTCCGTGACACATATTTGTATATGGGAGTTAAATTATCTAAATTACCTAAGACGTTAGGTCTTTCTGCAAATTTACGAAAGGGAGATTTCCCGTACTTGTTTAATACATTAGAAAACCAGAATTATATAGGCAAAATTCCTGATCTAAAATATTTTGATCCTGATTCAAGGAGCACTGAAGATCGAGAGCAACTTATTATATGGCACAAAGAACGTGCTGCAAGTAATGAGGAATATAATCTCCAAAAGGAAATGATTGAATATTGTCGGAATGATGTTAAAATTTTAGCAGAGGCTGTCATTAAATTTTCAAACTTAATTGAAGACAAAACAAATGGTATCCAATGTTTTATTGTTGCGTCAACTATTGCTAGTTTGGCAATACTAACATATCGTACCTTATATTTACCCAAAGAAATTATTCCCATCATTTCACCTTATGGGTTTGACCATCGTGATCGTCAAAGTCTGAAGGCAATGTATTGGCTGCGATACTTAGAATGTACTACTGGTAATAAAATTCTTCATTCTGGAAATGGCTTGGAAAAACAATTTGGGAGGTATAAGGTTGATGGATTTGAAACTAAAACAAATACAGTTTACGAATTTCATGGATGTTACTATCACGGTTGTTTAAACTGTTATCCTACACTACGACACGTATCCCTAAATTCTACCTCTAAGCAAGGCACATCACTACAAGATCGGTATGAAAACACCACCACAAAAATAGCATTTCTTAAAAAATTAAATCTTAATGTCATTGAAATGTGGGAATGTGAATGGGATCATATGGTAAAAAATGATAAAAAATTACAACAGTTTATTGAAACACAGTGTCATGATCTTGTCGACCATCTGGTACCTAAAGATAGTTTTCATGGTGGGCGTACAGAATGTTTTAATGCCTTATATGAATGTACCAGCGAAGAGTCTGTGTCATATTATGATGTTACCAGTCTTTACCCCTGGGTGATGGCACGTAAGCCATTGCCTATAGGTAAACCTATAATGTACAAGGGGCCTGACTTTCCACAAGTGCAAAGTATTCATGGATTAGTCAAATGTAGTATCTTACCTCCCAAAGACTTATATTTTCCAATTTTACCATATACATGTAATGATCGCCTTTTGTTTGGGTTATGTCGTACGTGTATGGAACAAAGTGACAACAATTGTATGCATAATGATGCCGAGCGTGTCCTTACTGGTACATACTGTACTCCTGAACTTCATGTAGCTTTAGATCTCGGATACAAAATTCTACAAATTATTGAAATTTGGGAATTCAAATTATCCGATTCAGAAAATAATCTGTTTAAAGATTATGTCAATTCCTTCTTAAAAATGAAGCAGGAGTCTTCAGGATTTCCTAGCTGGTGCAAAACTAAACAAGATCAAGAAAAATATATTACAGACTATTATGAACATGAATGCATTCAGTTAACGGAAAATAACATTGAATCAAATCCTGGTCTAAGATATATTTCCAAAATATTTCTCAATTCCTTGTATGGAAAATGGGGACAAAGAACAGATTTATCTCAATCTGTAATTGTAGATACTCCAGAAAAATTTTTAAGTTATCTATGGGCACCACAATATGAGGTACAAACTGTATTGCCTATTGGAGAGCGCCATCTCATTGTATCATATAAAAACATTGAAAACAAAAACAAGCCATGGAAATTTTCCAATGTTGTCCTTGCAGCCTTCATCACGTCTTGGGCACGTCTAAAACTTTATGAATTATTGACAGCTATAGATCCTGAGCGTGTATTGTACTGCGATACTGATAGTATTATGTTTGTGCAGCAACGTAATGAAAAGCCTCCACTTTCTTTGGGTTCCTATTTAGGTCAGTTAACTAATGAAGTTCCTGATGGCTGGGAAATTGATGCCTTTATAGGCTTAGGGCCAAAAAATTATGCCTATAGAATGAAAGAACTTAAAACAGGGAAATTAGATTATGTATTTAAAATTAGAGGAATAACTTTAAATCATCGTACACGACAAGAAATTAACTTTGATCATTTTTATCAACTAGTTCGGGATAAAACTGACAAAAAACAGTTACACAATCCAGGAAGAATTGTTCGTAAGCCTGGGTTTGTCATCGTATCCAAGTCTGAAACTAAAACACATCAAAAAGTTCAAAATAAAAGACGACGATTAAATCATAACAGTATTACTGACTATAGAACATTGCCATATGGTTATCAAAGTATTAAGTGCGTGAAATGAATGGTATTCTGTATATATGTAAATAGTAAACTGTCTAAAGGTACTATAATGTCATAACATGGTCATAATATCATCAAATATGTCCATAAGTTTTGCTATCTGTTGGTACTTGTACGTATATATCATGTAAATATGTCAATAAGTTATTAAGAATATTCTAAGTATAGTAAATATCTTATTTAAATATGTATATCAATACACCAATATTGGAAAATAGAATATTGTAGACTATATAAATAGAATAAAGCGTTACAATTTATAATAATATGTTTTATTTCTCCAAACAAATATTGATATTATACGAAGTATCTGTATTCTATATAAGATAAAGAAAGAATACGTATGCTTCATATAAGGTTATTTATACGTATTTTATGTTCCTACAATAAATGACTCTAAGTTGGAAACCATAATGTTGGCATAATGTCTACTATACGATGAACAAGCATCTTAGAAGTAAGTAAAGGTACCAATATAAGACATTACAATACTGTACTGAAAAGATATCTATATGTAAATGACTTATAGCACAGTGATTTTCTTTGTGCTTAAAATACCACTAGGTCATGTCTAAAAAGTATCTACGTACGTAAAAACCAAAATATATATCATTAGAATACTCTAGTGAAAACATATGTATATGTAAATGCCTTATATCATAGTGATATCCTTTGTGGTTAAAATATCAGTACAACATCTTTGCATGCTCACACATTTTAGTATTTCTCGGAACATATTTGGTATGCTGACACGAAGTGTTCGAGTAACAAACAATCCAATGAATATTACGAGAGCATAAATACGTAAAAATCACATTATATACATTCTAACATGGTATTCAAGGTAATCTATATACATAAGGAATCAGTTCATGTGTTTGCATTCACATAGCGTATCACCACAACAACATATACAACTCTACAATACAATAAAATAAGGCTACAATCCAATATTAATACAATAGAAACACTTTAGATGTTTGCATCCATCCTAGTATAGCCCCTAAAGCTACGCAACCAACAACACATGCTTAAAACACTTACATGAAAACAACACATAATATGTCTACAATATGATACATATATTCCTGTCCCGATATCAAAAACCAATATACATACATACATACATCTGCCCACTTACAAACTATTCATATATACATACAATTTGTCATACGTCTAAGCTTCGTACACCATTAGACCCATACAGTATCCAAACATGATATTCTATGCTAAAATCACATATCAACTACACATACATGTACCCCACTTACAAAGTAATCACATATACATGCAATTTGTCATTCCTCTAAGCTTCGTACACCCTTAGATCCATACAGTATCCAAAAGATGATATTCTATATTAAAATCACATATCAGCTACACATACATGTACCCCACTTACAAACTAATCACAAATACATGCAATTTGTCATTCGTCTAAGCTTCGTACACCGTTAGACCCATACAGTATCCAAAGATGATATTCTATGCTAAAATCATATATCAGCTACACATACATGTACCCCACTTACAAACTAATCACAAATACATGCAATTTGTCATTCGTCTAAGATTCGTACACCGTTAGACCCATACAGTATCCAAAGATGATATTCTATGCTAAAATCATATATCAGCTACACATACATGTGTCCCACTTACAAACTAATCACATATACATGCAATTTGTCATTCGTCTAAGCTTCGTACATCATTAGACCCCTACAGTATCCAAAAGATGATATTCTATGCTAAAATCACATATCAGCTACTGAAAATACAATATCAATACATAAAATACCCCCTCATTAATATTCATTACCATCTCATTAATATTCATTATCATTTCATTAATATTCATAATTAATTAATTCAATAATCTAGTTTTTAAAAGGATAAAATCATTTATGTGGAAATACCTAAAAAAATCATGTTTGAAGACTTCTTCCAAAAGCACAAAAGTGAAAGTTCCCTTATGTATACAATTCATTCAATCTTTTTCCTCTTTGCAACTCAGGTAGAAAGGGCCACCCTTTCTCTCCCCTCTACGTATGTGGCAAGGTCTTAACAAAATGCGTAACAAGTCAAACGCTAATTTAAACTGGTCCTTTGCTCACAAAACAAGAGCACACTTCGCCCCTCCAATCTTATGTGTGGTCTCTGAGTATGGGGAAGCAATACATTAACTTTTAAAAAGTGACATTTAACTATCTCATTCTTCAATTCTCTGTCCTTAGAATAATGATTTCCTATTTCTTTTTTTTTCGTATATTTTTCAGTTTCCATGCGGTAGAAGTTACAGTCCCCAATTAAGCAGTGTCTTTTACTCCATAGGAGAGCACAGTTCGCTCCCCACCTCCATCACATTGGAACACACACATACAAGCAGGTGTCTATGTTCCTTTCGTTACTCTTCACCCGTCAAAGGGCTCTCTCCCTCCTACGCCTTCCATCTTAGACAGTCAATATCTTTTAACAATTGTTCTTTATCCAGAGTTTCTCATGTTTCTAAAATTTATTTGACGTGTCTCTCTGCCTTCCAACAGTTAAAGTATTGTCCAACATCCATATCTCACATTAAATTGACACTTTCTTACTTCCTTAATTAACACAAGGTTCAAATTACGAGACAGCTCCATAAGACCATCTGCTACGCTTACAATGGTGTTTGTCGGCAATCCATTGTTTTCTAAGAACACCCACGTTGGATAGAAACAGCCCCTAGACTACAGCCTCCCCCACTTCCTGATACTTTCCCCCACTGGTTACCTCACCTTAGGACATGCCATTATTTCATTATAGGTGAATTCTTTCTTTAGAATTAGTTTCTTGAATAGCAAGACCAACTGCGTTCAAGATTAACAAAAAAGACTTGTGTGGACATGTTCTGAAGTTCCTTTAGCTATTTCTCGCCACTTGACCAAGGAATAAGGAAGGAAAAAACACGTTTCTTAAAGGATTGGGGAAAAACGGTAAGTAATCAGCATAAATTGAATAAATCAACATAAAATTGTATTAAAATATATAATAAATAATATCAAAGGAAATTTGCATCCATTTTCATGAGAAATTTACACTGTTGATCAATTCTTGTGAGAATGAAGGAAATTTGCATGCATTTTGATGAGAATTTCGGTCTGTACACGTATTTGGTAGAAATGAGGGGAATTTGAAGCAATTCTGGTGAGATTTTAGGAACATCGATAAATTTAGGTAGAAAATGGCGGATTTTAGGGCGATTTTGGTGAGATTTTGGGAACATGGGTAATTTTTGGTACAAAATGGCGGATTTTAGGCCTGTTTTGGTGAGAAATCCGGAACAAGTTGGTGAGAACTACGTGCTATTCTACTATCGAGTGAAACTATTCTGCTACTGGAAAAAGTTATCATTTCTTATGTATCCAACCTCCATTTTCTACTGTCGCTGACTGTACAATACATGGAGCTGAATATATAGAATACTACTGGAGCGACCTCTCACGGAAAGTCTCTATTGAACACAGTGATGCCACTTTTGAGCTGGTTTTCAGTTTACCGCAGGCCCTGGAAAATGTAATCGCACAAACAGAAGGCTATAGAAAATATTATCATTAATTCATTTATTATACATCATGTAGCAATTGAACAGCATTACTTATTAAGTGTCGTACATGGTATAAATAAGAAATAAATAAATGCTCCCAGCAGAAAATGGGTAAATTACCTACACAAAGCGATAAACCGACCAGCCCATCCTTTCATATAGCAACTTGCGCGGTACTTCATTCATAGAGTTTCTAGGGGTAGGGGGATTGATTCTCGAGATTTTAAAAAAATCGCATCATGTTCCAATGTTATTCTGACGACAGCAAAATTACTTATTCGACATTAGAGTAAAATTCTTCCCCAATTTTTTTCTCGATGGCACAACTTGCGCCATTCATCCCTCCTGCGGGCGGCCCTTCTCTCTGAAAACGAACCAACCTTTCCTTTCATACGGCTACTTGCGCGGTACTTCATTCATCGAGTATCGAGGCAGGGGGTGCGGGGGTTCACCCCGGAAAATTTTTGAAAATTAGCTTCTCAAAATCGTGTTTTAATGCTATTCCGACAGTAAAATTGCTAGTACGAAAGTAGAGTAAAATCCCCCCAAAATTTTTTCTCAATGGCGCAGCTTGCGCCATACATCCCCCCCTGTGGGCGGCCCTGTATACATCGACCTTATAAAATAAAATACAAATTGATTCCTCACATTTTCTCATATTATTTTTTCTTTTGCCTTTCTTTTCGTCCCAACAGTAAAGGAGTTCGCTTTCTCTTTGTACATTATCATTGGAAGCTATATATAAGCAATGCATGTATTTGTATTTTTATATTCCTAATCTACTATTTTCTTTTTCTAGGAGCTCTGTGATATCTTAGGAGAAGATTCTGCAATCTTGTCTCATGAAATGTAGACGGACTTCCAAAGGTGAAATCTCGTTGATGACCAATATACAAAATAAATTAAAAATAAATACTCGTATTCGTTTTTGACACATTTACTGGTTTAGTAATGTTCTGTTTCGACTTTTGTTTGTATTGAAGAATCAGTTACTGAAAAGACAAAATGGTCTATTTTAAATTTTCCTTTCTAGTCTCAAAAATTACTCATCTTAATGTTTTGTCTTGTGCAGGCACGTAGCCAGGATTTTTAATGGGGGGGATCCGTGACATGAAATACTGTAGTCATCACATCAGGGGCTCGATCATTCTAAATTATTTTATTGGAACATGTATTGGTTCGTTTAGTCAGGATTTCGTAATGGGGGAGGCGTGACATGAAATACTGAAGGCCCAGGTGCTCGATCAATCTAAACTACTTTACTGGCAAAATGTATGTTTGTTAGGGCAATAAAATGAGGATATGTTAGTATTTCAATAACGAACTATGAAGAAATCTCGAGTCAGGGAATTAAATAAAATGTATTGAAAAATTTTACAATATTTACGTTCCTTCTTCTGTTCATTCAAATATAACTATTTTCCTTTCATTATGACCTCAACTGCTATAAAAAGGTACATATCAATAATGTCTTGTAAAATATTTTACATTATCTGCGTTCCTTTCTCTGTTTAATCAAATGTTAACAGAACTTTCTTTCCACATAACATTTTTTGTTTCATTATTCCGCCAACTACTGTCTGTTCAAAATGACAAGTTAAAGGAGCAGTAGGAAACTTTCTGAAATAGTAACATGTTTGATGACGCAATGACGAAAATACCTGATTTTAAAAAGAATGTTCACGCTGTTACAGAACGGCAATATGCTTCCTAAAGCTGGAAATTTTCTTTACTAGTATCATAAATTCTCAGAATTTCGCAACTTTTCTACAAATTTTAAATTCCCCGACTTTTTTAGGATATCCTGCTCATTCAACACCATGTATTGCAGGTAATACAAATGTACTTATAAGAAAGAGTAACCAAAAACTTGCTCAAGCTTTTTATTTTTAACGCTGATTCTTCTTTTTCTCGTTTCCTTTTGTTTCATTCTTCCTTACTTTTTTCATTTCTGGTTTCGAACGGGGGGATTCGGACCTCCTCCCTTGGCTACGTGCCTATCTTGTGAATCAACAACTTGGAAGTTATGTAATGTTTTATACAAGTAGTAAGAAAATGTAAATAGAAAATATGGCGTAGTTTCTAACATTCTTGTAAAATGATTATATTGTGTATGTATATATGTAAAATATGTAGCTAACTTCGGGTAAGATGATTTTATTTTGTACTCGGTACTTTTGCAAAATAATAGCATACATAAAGTCTAATAAAAAATAAATTACTATAATCTTTGTATATTGAATAACCTAAAAAGTACATACAAATACTGTGCTCAATAATTTTAATATTGGAGTTATTCGTTTTATGTGATTTTGGTATTACTCACCTAAATTATCATGATATTGCAATTTTTCATTTTAAAGTAGTTGCATGCATATTCCCTGTGTCGTATTTGAGTGATTTGTTATGTTGTGTATCATAGGAAGGCTTGATTATCGATAGTTTATTAGAAATATATAATATGAAAATAATAGAAACACTTCCAGTTAGACACAAGTCTGGAATGGCAACGGTCAGGTGGTGTGCATAGCGCAGAAGTTCCAGTGGAAGTGTTTTATGGCAAACGCCGCACTACGTACGGTATTGGAGTGCAGTAGAACGCCAGTGCGCACTGAACATAGTAGGCTGTAATAGTATAAAATAGGCGACATATCTGTTTTCCAAAGAGAACAAATTGTTGGTACTGAGTTACGTGATGCGAGCGTAAGAAAAGTGACAAGTAACTTAGGTGTGATGCGAGAGACACTAATGTGGTCAGGCCCGTATCCAGGGGAAGCCTAGGGGGGCCGCCCCCCTAAATTTTTGCTGGGCCCCTTAAATTTTAACGGTAGACTTGCAAATGACGTATAATATGGATGGATTGGCCCCCCTACATTTTTGCGCTTTTTACCGGCCTGAATGTGGTATCACCGTGCCCGTCACCATCTTGCCAAAGAGGAGCACTGGTGGGAAGAGAACATGAACTGACGGATCGCGCCGAGTGGTAAATCAGGTTGTGACTGAGAACTATGGTGCGACTGCGGTGGAAGTTGCGGACGACCTTAAGCAAAACCTTCCACAGCCTATGTCGACAGTCACGGTTCGCCGCAAGGTACATGACATAAATATATGTAGGGTATAGTAAGGTATATTCGTGGTATAAGTAATTTCGTGATAGTTTTTTAAACAACTGTAGCAAAGAAACTTATCCCAGTAAGATTTCCATTTCTTGCCACAAGATCGAGCATGGATCCAGTTTCATGTGTAGGTCGGCGCCGCTGGGCCATGTGCACAAATAGGTTTGAAGGGAAAGAAACAAAACAGAGGAAGGGATATTGTTTACATTGTGCGGAAGATTGTGTCACGTCTGTCATTTTCATGAGATAACAACGAAAGCAAAACGAGGCACGTAAATATTAGTGTTTGGTTTCATAACTGATATATTAATTTAATTTTCTGCGGTAGTAGTGTGTCTGTGTGTCGCTTTTTAAACATTTTAGACTCTTAAGAACACATGTAAAATTCTTAATGAATATTTGCATTTATGGAAAAGTTGCCAAGTAGCTTGAAATCAGGGCTTCATTTCTGCTAAGCAGGTCAAATTTTCGTAGTTATCGTGTTACAGAATGGTAGTTGAATAAATATCACGTGTAATTATCAGTCTGATTCTTGTGTAGAGGCTATCACGAAATTACCTTACTGTAACGAAATTACCTGTCCTTCATGACAATAAAATTACCTCGTCCACAGTATTCACATATTAAATTAACTGAGCACGCAGTTGAAAACTCCATCAACGATACACAATTGCCTAAAGCTTGGATACGGCTATAGCCCTACTGTAAAGTAAATCAGAAGTCTCGCATACAAGATTGCTAAATCAGCAAAAAGAAAGAAAAATCACATACACTGAAAGTGAATGTGCAAATAAATGGTGGTGGGGTGAGTTCAAGAAAAGATACGGACTAAATCTGAGAGTTCCTTTCAAAAGACGAAAGCAGAGAGATTCATAGGCAAAATATCTGAATGAACTTAGTCCTACTACTACTGACAGAAAGCAAGTTGGTCGACTGAGAAAGCTCTCGGTCTTTTACCCTACTAACGTGCAAAATAGTAACTCTACTGATCAGCCTTAGAGTTCACGATCTTCCTATAACAATAAAGCTAGGCCTATCCGTTAGAAACAGGCAATTCGTGATGGTGATTGAGAATGTGATGTGTATGGTGAAAGCTATGAAGACAATGCGCATGATAAGACAGGGGATAAATGGATCCAATGTTCTTTCTGTTTAGTGCCATACTATGTGCGTTGTCAAAAGCAGGACGACAGATCGGGTGTGTTCATGTGTTCATGTGTGATTCTTGCGCCACAACTCCTTCAAGGTTCTGATGAGAACTGACTGTTACACGAACTTCGTTTTTTATTTGTGATTGACCTAATCTGTGTGCTTGTTTCTATGTGTGATTTTGCTATTAAGAATTGATGAGGCATATTTACATACCCACATCATAGTGGATAGGCCCTAGGTAGTCCTGTCAATTAGAGTTAGCGTATTTTGTGTATAAAACGCTTTATAACTGGAAGGCGCTTCTTTCTTGCTGATATTTCATTCCTATGTTCAATCAGCATTATTATATTGTACTAATTACAGTGTTATCACGAATATACCTACCCACTATCACGAACTTTCCTTACCTCTCACGAAATTACCTATGCATGTATTCATTTTATAAACTAACTTGATACACACTACAGATTGTATGCAGAATAAACAATACAGCGGAACAGTATAAAGCAATGTACGCACTATCTATATGCAGCCTTACTTTTTGCTTAGATTTTAACTTCTAGTAGAAATATCGACTTTATAGTGATTCATCACGAATATACCTTACTTTACCCTACGGGTCGGGTTGCACGGGCAAAACCACTGATGCTTTAGCATGAAGTGAATGGTGTCACGAACATGGAACTTTGACTGATAATGACTGGAAGCGTATGATGTGGTCGAGGGAGTCATTGTTTACCCTATTTCAAACTACGGGCCGTGTTTGAGTGTCAGCTACCCAAAGATCTGCAATGTGTCTGTTTATCAGTGAAATACAGCGGTAGCTTTCTGATGCTGTGGAGCGCAGTGGCTCTTTCAGTGAGTTCTGTGCTGACTTCGTTGAGTGCTGTGCTTTTATCGGTCGCGTCACTGCCCGTGATTATGTCGCTAATTTAATGGACCATGTACTACTACGAGCAAAATAAATGACGCGTCTCTTTATTTTGAAGTTTTTTGAAAATATCTCCGTTTTCTTTGTATGTTCGAAATTTCGGAAGGTTTTCCCAGCAGGAACCGTTAATAACAAACCCGTTTTTAATATTTGTGTTAGATTTAGCTTAAAATAAGTAAATTAGAAGCAAAAATCATTAAATCGGCCGAAATTACGAGAATTACCAACTCTGCTAAAGTGGGAAATTTTCAAAAATGCGGGGGAACTCTGCACTTCAACACGAAGTACACGTATATCATTGAGAGAAATGTGGATTAAATCTACAAACGAAACTCTTAACGAAACATTTCTAATATGTCTTATTACGTGCATTATCTGCAAACTCCAAATATATGAATCTATGTAGAATTAACGTATAGATAGAGCAAATAGTGGAAATTACCAATGGTAAGGGACGAATTGGCAGCACGAGCGTAATGAAGAATGGTCTTTACCGTAGAACAGGTTCAGTTCGCGTGAGAAAACAAATACCTCAGTTAGTTAAAGCAACGAGTCTGTATGTCGCAGGTATCTGGTTCGAATCCCATAGAATTGTAATTGTCATTTTTATAACTAGGGTTATTTTATTAATTTTTTATGTGGGAAAGAATCAAATTGAAACATGTGTGTAAAACTCATGACGATGCCAAAAAAAGAAAAAATATCCTTGTTGCACTTGCATTGGTGTCCCTAATTTTGTTTGCAAACAATTTCGTAATTATTTTCCCTCTGCTCACAATATGCTCGCTGGTGCATAACGACTGTTTTCCAGTAAACGTTAATTGTAATTTGGAGAATTTTATAGTTTCACAATGTTTATCATTATATAGTCTTCTCTCTACTTGTTTGGACATTTTGATAACAGATTTCCCTAGTAAATGCTTAATTTTCCTTAGGTGTTTAATTACGGAAAAGTTTTACAATGTATCTGTTTTGAATTGAAATTGTTTTGAATTTACCACACGAGGTAAGTAGCCCGAAGGAGAAGAACTGAGTAGCTGATATTCTACGTAAAAGCAGTCTATTGTAGAATGATGATCCTTCTTACCTTCAGCACGTAATCTTTACGTTAGAGAGTCAGATAGAGAAAACTCCTGGTTTTTCCTCCCCTATGACCACCCATCTTAAACCTCTCCATATCATGGTTCGTCTTACACAATTTCGGTGCTCCAAAGACATTCATGTAATAATAATAATAATACTAATAATAATAAATAGTAATAATAATATTCCTGAATATGCCATGCTTACATAATGACATAACTTTAGACATCTTAGTTTAAAATGCTTTCTTTAGTAATAATTTGAGCAACCCTGTGGGAGACGGCACGACGTTTTATTTTGCCCCTCTCATTTCAGTACTCTCCCAACAGAAAGTAATTTCTGATAAGCAGGGCAGACAAAATGAATAAGAAATATATTTATAGCATCCTCTTCCCCTTCATGATTGGAATATCACGTAGCATTTTTTATTCTACTGAAGATGGCCCTGTGCGGTTAGGGGTAGGTAACTAAAGAAATACCTAATATATAGCGCCCCTTGATTATAATTTTACCACTTCTTTATTTGTTCGAGGGAGCCCCTACACAACCAAGGGTGACAAAAAGAATAGGAAAAGTGTCTATTGATTCTTGTGGCGGATCCAGCACGGACTCCTGGGGGCTGTGAAGTGAAAGATTCTTTTGATGATGTGAAGCTGTTACAAATTACCACTTAACTAAAGTAGACATAATAGTGGAGTGAACCGGAACCCAGTCACTTCAAATTGATGTAAAAGTTAAATTGTTGGCTTCATATTAAAGTTTTGGTTCCAAATGAGAATTTCAGTGCGAGTGGTCCGTGATCTAATCTCGAGGGGCTCTTCGGTGTCGTGGCTATGACCCCCTTATGGGAAAAGGCAAAAATATTAAAATTCTTAAAACTTGCAAAGTTTTCGTCTACTTTAAAGGAATTTTTGGCTTCATATTAAAGTGTTCGTTCCAAATGACAATTTCAGTCCGACTAGACAATGATCAAATATCGGGGCGCTCTGCAATGTACGAAAAATAGTGACGTCTATATCGTGATCCTCTTTGTGACATCACGAGTCATGACCTAAGTATAGCACAAAGTAAACGCTAGATACTGTTGGTTCTCGTAGCCGAGTGAGCTAGTGAACATGCTACTAAGGGAAATTGGTTTTGGCGTGGGTTCAAACCCTGCCTGAGGAGAGTTATTTTTATTATTTTTTAAAAAGTTTATAACACTTCTTTCGTTAAAATAAGATTAAAAATAATATTCAAAAAATGATTTAACGATAATTTTTTAAAATTTTCATTAACTTTTTTCAATAAAATGTTTGCCCTTGTACTATACAGATCCATAGCAAAAGTAGTAGTAGTAGTAGGAACGGGTCAGAATGCAGCACTTTCTTTTGTTTCCGTGTGATGTTGCCAAACGTAACTCGCTTTCAATGCCTTCTGGCTAGGGCTGAGTGTATTGCGAAAATATGCTTGCTGTTCGGGGTGAAGTTCCAAGGTTCAGCATTGATTAGGAGTTTTGCTGTTGATATCTCTTTTAACAATATTGGCAGTGGACAAAAGTTAGCCCGTGTTGAAGGTTTTTGCTCCTAATTTAGTTATTTTTCTTTTATTTAACGAATATATTGAAAATATGTTTGTCAGCAGGCACATATGCAGGAATTTATTTCGGGAGCGGTTGAAAGCTATTTGGGAGCCCAACTTCAATATTTGGATAAATTATAAGATTTTTAAAAATAACTCCCAAAATTAGGTTAAATTTACAGAAAAGTTGGGATATCAGAGGGGATCGTGACCCCCTGAACCCACACCTAAATGCGTCTTTGTCAGTAACGTTTCCGCATTTGGAACCCTCAGAAACTTGGAATATATAAAGGAAAACGAGTTATTTTCAATAAAGTATCACTTCAAGGAGACGCAACATTTTTATTGCACATGGTGGCACCCCGCGTTAACAAGCGCAAGAATTCCTTCCCTTTGGTTATCTGCCATTGGGCTCTATCGAAAGGTTAGGTTTGTAAAATATCACTCCTAAGAACAAACCTGATTGGCAGATAGCAATACTGAACAGAACTCCACAGAAATGCATGCTGAACTTTCGTTTATAGCTACCCTTTGGTGATTTGCCCTCAAGGTCAATCGAGTGATAACTCAGTTCAGTCCTTGTTCTTAAGCCGTGTTCGTATTACTTCGAACAGTTTTGACGTATTTGTTTTCCAACCTTCATAGAAACAGATAATCAGGGCCAATCATAGCATATATTTAAGCAAGTATATTTGTCGTGAAATTGTTACACACATTACCCAAAGACTCTTAATATATGAATCTATACATTTAATTATATAGATAAAGCAAACAGTGGAAACTACCTATCGAAAGAATAAATTAACAACACGATCATAATAGAAAGCATGTCTCGTAATATAACAGACTTCTTTGGCGTAAGAAATCGAAACTCAGTTGGTCAGAACAACAAGTCTGTACGAATTAGGTTGTTAGTACGAGTAAGGGTTTTTATTACTATTGCTTCCTCTTTTTTGTGTGTGAGGAAAAATCAAATTGTGACATCGCGATATCAAATATATTTGGTTACGTAACTTTCTCTTAGCTGGAGGCCGCGGTGGCTCAGTGGTAAAGCGTTCACCTCCGGTGCTTGGGGTCCCTGGTTCGATCCCAGCTCGCGCCGGGTGGACTTTGTGGTGGACAAACACCGTGCTCGGGGTTCTCCCGTTTCCTCCCACTTTCTTCATTCCACCATTTCACTCATTTCATTATCACCGTCTCCTTTAGCTTAACCGGCATAACCGTGGGATGTTAAACTTAAAAGATTTCATTTCATTTTTTTGTCTTAGCTAAACTTCAAATATCAGAACCGTCGAAATTATTTCACTAACCGATCAGTTACTGAACATTTCAAACACGTCAAACCAATGGCATCACATGAAATAATAGTAATAGTTTCTTAGAAAACGGCAGTTAAACGTTATACATTTATTTATAATTAGATGCCTCTACGGTGCAGATTAAGGATACGTGTACAAATGCAAAATCATTACCTAGATAGATAGGGCAAAACAGATTCTTAGTAGGTTCAAAACTGTTATTTTATAGGCGAAGTTGCAATCCTTGGAGCAGCTTTACTTTAGGGGCTAAACCTTTTCAGGACGGGCAGGGATTTCAAGAAAATCGTAGACCTTTACTTTGGCGGCCCTAGCACCCCTCCTAATTCTTCCATGGGTATGAATTATACCTTGTTGGAAAGCTTATGAAACAAAGATTCTAGTAAGATAACCTTTGGGGCTACCGTACCCAACCCGTAGAAGAAGAAGAAAGAGAAAAAGTGAAATTTTTTTTCGAAATTTGTGAGTCTGGCAACACTGTTTCTAGTCGTACGCTAGAAAAAATATTCTGACCTGTAGGCCAGACATTGGTAATAATTATACCAAAAAATGAAGGGCAAAGGTACAATAGCTAGGTAAAAAAAATCGGAAGATAAAATCTAGGTGAATCATCCTGTTCCTATTTTCCCGAGAAATTTTCGTCTACCCTTACGTTGGCAGGCTTGGCGACGCCCCTAAATGTCACACATAAACAAACCATACCTCGTTGGAAACCTTATAGAACAGACATTTCAGCAAAGTAACTTTCATGTCTCTCGGACCAAATTAGTAAAAGAAGAAGAAGACAAAAATTTTTTAATACAATTCTTCAGATTTTGTCACACTATGGCAACGCTGTTATATACCGTACGCAAGCAAAAAAATCTCAGATTTACGCCAGACATTGGAGACTGATATCAAAAAATGAAGGGTTTAGATTCAATAGGAATGGAGGGAAAAATTCTGAACACCGAGCCTACGTGAATCATCCTGTATTTTTTCGATAGATTGTGGTATACTCTAACATTGGCAAGTCTGGTGATGCCCCTAATTGTCACAAGCAAATCAGCTATACCTCGTTGGAAACCTTATGAGTCACCTATTTCAACAGGGTAACTTTCGTGTCTCTCGGACCAAACTAGTAAAAGAAGAAGAAGAAGAAAGTCAAAATTTTTGCGAAAAAGTCTATTTTTTTCAAATTTGTCCGACTATGGCAACACTGGTATTTGTCGTACGCAAGGAAAAAAATTCTTACATTTACGCCAGACATTGGGAACAATGATATAAAAAAATGAAGGATTTAGGTACAATAGGAATGGAGGAAAAAATTCGGAACCCCGAACCTACGTGAATCATCCTGTATTTTGTTCGATAGATTGTGGTGTACGCTAACATTGGCAGGCTTGGCCACGCTCCTAATTGTCACAAACATATTAGCTATACCTCGTTGGAATCCGTATAACACACACATTCCAACAAGGCAAGTTTCGTGTCGCTTGGGCTAAATTAGTAAAAGAAAAAGAAGACGAAAGTCAAAATTTTTGCGAAAATATTTTTTCCAAATTTATCCGACTATGGCAACACTGGTATTTGTCGTACGCAAGGAAAAACATTCTTACATTTACGCCAGATATTGGGAACAATGATATAAAAAAATGAAGGATTTAGGTACAATAGGAATGGAGGAAAAATTCGGAACCCCGAACCTACGTGAATCCTGTATTTTGTTCGAGAGATTGTGGTATACGCTAACATTGGCAGGCTTTGCCACGCTCCTAATTGCCACAAACATACCAGCTGTACCTCGTTGGAAAGTTTATGGAACAAACATTCCAACAAGGTACTTTCGTGTCTGTCGGGCCAAACTAGTAAAAGAAAAAAAAGACAAAAATGAAAATTTTCGGTGGAAAATCAAGTTTTTCGAAATTTTTCGGACTATGGCAACACTGTTGTTTGTAGTATGCAAGAAAAATAATTCTCACATTTACCCCCGTTATTGTGAACAATTGTGCAAAAAATAAACCGTGTAAGTGCAGTAGGAATGCAGAAATATTCTCTTACTAACGGCAGAGAATAAACTCGCATTGGTTCACCTAACATTGTTCGTCGCAAGATCATTGCTTTTCCTTCCTTCTGCTTCGGCAGGAAGATTTCTTTCTAAAACTAAATAACTTGTCAAAGGAGGGAGTTGAAAGAAATGCATATTTACGACCCTTAGGTTCAACTGATAGCTACAGTTGACTTTGACCAGGCTAAAAATAGAACGGTGCGTTCTGAGGTGATAACTGTTTTCTTTTCGCTCTCTCTCTCTCTCTTTCTCTCTCTCTCTCTGTGTGTGTGTGTGTGTGTGTGTGTGTGTGTGTGTCTCTGTCTGTTCAATAAGTTACCTTGTTGGAATGTCTGTTCTACAAGCTTTCCAACGAGGTATAGCTGATATGTTTTTGACAATTAGAAGCGTGGCCAAGACTGCCAATGTTAACTTATACCACAATCTCTCGAAAACATACAGGATGATTCACGTAGGGTCGGCGTTCCGAATTTTTTTCTTCACTCCTATTCCACCTAAACCCTTCATTTTTCTACTATCGTTGTTTCCAATGTCTGGCAAATATGTGAGAATTATTTTCCTTGCGTACGACAAATAACAGTGTTGTCATAGTCCGACAAATTTCGAAAAATTTTAATTTCCCCCCAAAATTTTGACTTTCGTCTTCTTCTTTTACTGGCTTGGCCCGACACACAAAAGTTACCTTGTTGGAATGTTTGTCCCATAAGCTTTCCAACGAGGTATAGCTGATATGCTTGTAACAATTAGGAGCGTGGCCAAGCCTGCCGATATTAGCGTATACCACAATCTATTGAAAAAATACAGGATGATTCACGTAGGTTCGAGGTTCTGAATTTTTTTCTTCACTCCTATTGCACCTACACCATTCATTTTTTTATATCGTTGTTCCCAATGTCTGGCGTAAATGTGAGATTTTTTTTCCCTTGCGTACGACAAATAACAGCGTTGCCATAGTTCGACAAATTTCGAAAAATTTAATTTTCCACCCAAAATTTTGAATTTCGTCTTCTTCTTCTTTTACTGGTTTGGCCCGAGACACACAAAAGTTACATTGTTGGAATGGCTGATCTATAAGGTTTTCAATGAGGTATGGTTTGTGTGTCTGTGATAATTAGGAATGTCGCTAGGGCTGTCAACGTTATAGTACATTACAGTGGATATTGAATAATATACAGGATGTGTCACGTAGGTGTGGGGTTCCGAATTTCTTTCTCCATTCGTATTGAACCGACGGGTTTGACTTTTGTATATCATTGTCCCAAATATCTGTCGTAAATGTGAGATTTTTTTTCTTGCGTACGATGAATAACAATGTTGCTAGAGTTCCTCAAATTTGAAATATTTTTTTTGTCTTTATAAGAAAATATACAATAAGAAAAAGGGTAAATTCAATACCCCTCCTATTCACCCCTCTCAAGCCCAAAAGTCATGGACTGGGTATGGCTAGTAAGTATGTTCATTTGTCTCTATGGATGCCAATTTTTATTCTTGTAGCTCCATCAGGGGGGTACCTCCCCCCAAATTCTGAAGGGAGAGAGGAAAAGCTATAAATACCCAACTTTGCCCCCTCCCCCTTCACGGCGGGACCCACTACATGAATGGGATACACAGGATTAAAAAGTTCCATCCTTTCTGAAGAGATACATACCAAAATCATATCTCTAGGTTAATTAGGAGCTGAGCTAGAGAGGTTTGAATTGCTGGCTCAAGGGTTGAGCCGTTCGTCCTGAAAAGGTTAAATATCATGACTAAGATTCGAGCGTTTTCTGGGCAAAATTCGACTCAAACTGCATTTAGGGGTAACGAAAACTACTTTTGTGGTAAAATTTTCTCTGCAAATTACAAAGATATACGTTTATCTATAACTAGATGTCTCAAAGGTACAAATTAAGTATACAAATACAAAACCATTACACAAATTCGATCTTTTCAACAAATCAGACTTAGTTCCTTCAAGCGTGGTATTTTGTCAGTTGTATTCCCGTGCAGGTATTTTGTAAGTTGTGTTCCCCAGTGCATATATTTTTTAAGTTGAATGTCTTGGTGTAACTTTACTTTAGATGGCATAATCATCAGGCCCGTATCCTGGGGAGTCTAGGCGGGCCGGGTCCCCCTAAAATTTTCACGGTAGGTTTCCAAATTAACTATAATATGGTAATGAACTATAATATTGTTGGATCGAACCACTCTAACTTCAGCCGGACCCCCTACAATTTTGGAGTGACTACCGGGATGATAATCATTATGGCTAAAATTCCAGCGTTTTCAGGACCAAACATGGCTTCGTTAAATGAAAACTATCACCAACTTTTACTAGGTTGCTTACTTACATAGACAGATTTTGTTCCACAATCCAGGTGGAATTAGGAATCTGAGATAGGGCTTTATGCAGAGTCGTTTTGACGTATGATTAGCGTCATATTAAAGGCCTGACTACTGCAGGAAACATATGTTAGTCGAACTCTTTAGTAATCACGCGTCAGAATGACTCTGCATAAGTTCCCGCAGCGAGTAAAACTACGCGATTAGCACGGGTGTTAGGGTGCCAAAGGCGCTATTTGAAATTTTCTAGTTTAATATTCTACGATTATAATCCGAATCTAAAAAGGCAGCGATGATGATTATCGAAATGGTGCACTGAAGGAAATGGAAAAACACCGAGAAAATCCACGCACAGTATGGGTCCTACAGAAAGTCTTCCTGGTGAAAAGTGGGATCGAACCAGCGATCTCGTGCGCCAGGGATGATCTATCTACCAAGCTATTTACAGCTAATGTAATTAAAATCTACTAGTATATTTAACCTACTTCATTTCTCCAAGTGTTTTGCAGAAAGTGCCCTTTTGGTCCCAGAAGAAAGAACCAACTTCCCTGTAGATGGTTGTGTTTGATAATGGATACTGCCATTGCATGCTCGCTTTCTTACTTCCGGAATGTAATAGTGCACCCATATTTCATACCCAGTAACGAATCTCTTCTGAAAGTCACTACCTTCTCGTTTACGGCGTGGCAAAATCTCGTGACACATCAACACATCGCTGCTTCAGTTCGTCTATCAACTGGCGTGATACCATCCTGGCACACAAATTCCAAAATCTGAGCACAGCGTGGATAATGTTACAGATTGAACAATGACTTATGCCAATGATTGTAGCTACTTCATCCAGTCACTCTGCATTGCTCCTAATCACACTTTCACTTTACATAGAGCAAAACGGTAAGCGATGACAAGAAATTATTTGTTGATATAGATTCAGCGTCCCAAGCATGGGTTCCATCTCCTCTCCTTATTCTTATGTTGAAACCGCAAGCAGTAAACGTATCACTTATAATTCGGAATTCACGGATAATATGCATCAGAATATTGCAGCGTTTCCCAACCGGTGTGCCGCGAATGGGTCGCTAGTGTGCCGCGAGGAAATCGAAACAAAATTATTAATTCTATAGCAATCAAATTGCAAGACATAGGGGAAAATGTATATTTGTACTTAACATTAACATGAACCTCAACAATGAATCTACAATTTTGAGTTTTACACTGTTATTTTTAATGTTGAAAATAGTACTTGTTATCATTGTTATGACCAGTATTGCTTCTTTATTGTTGCAGACTATTTCGTAACTTGAAATTGAAAAATACATTCAGTCAAGGGCGCCCATCAGGGGGGCAAGGTGGGGCGCTTGCCCCCTTTAGAGGAAATTGTGCTTCGGAAGATCGAAAACCCAATAGATATTTTAGAATAGTTACCGCAAAATTTGAGACTACATTTGAAATGTCGCTTATACTCCCCCCCCTTGGAAACCACAACATGGGCGCCCTTGCATTCAGTCCTTTCAACAAAGCAAACATGCATACAAATTACCTACATTTGTGTTTTGAAAGTAAAAGAGATGTGTTTGTTCATTCGTTATTTAGTGATCTTCCTTCTTAGTGAAAAGTTGGATAAAGATTTCAAGAAAAAGTGTATTTTTAAAAGCCTTGGTCCCATATTTCATTGCAGTTGTTTTCTATTTCTAAATTAGAATAAAAAAATAAGCATAATGATTTACCACGGGGGAAATCAGTAATCCAGCTTTCTTCTCTGTGAGAAGGAGATCAGTAATCAAAGAAAAAAATACCACTGTATTTTATATTTACAAATAATAATAATATCTATATGAGTGTGCCGCGAGAATTCAAGTTACACCTGTAGTGTGCCGCAAGTTGAAAAAGGTTGGGAAACGCTGGAATATTGGATCAATAAGAGCTAAACATAGTTCACTCACTTCTGGTGGGTCAGGTTTTTGGCTGGATCCCAGCTCGCGCCAAGTGAGCTTGTGGTGGACAAACCATAAGTGGAGTTTCCTCCGCGTCCCTCCCTTTCTTTCATTCAACCATTTCATTCGTTGTCATCACCTTCTATCTTTCCTTCGAAACATCAGTGGTAGAGCGTTCACCTCTGGTGCTTGGGGTCCCGGGTTCGATCCCAGCCCCCGCCAAGTGAACTTTGTGGTGGACAAACACCGTGCTCGTGGGTTTTCTCGGGGTTCTCCCGTTTCCTCCCACTTTCTTCATTCCACCATTTCACTCATCATCACCGTCTCCTTTAGCCTAACCGGCATAACCGTGAAACGTAAAACTTAAAGATTTCATTTCATTTTCCTTCGAAACACAATGATAGGACGTTAGAGGAAAAAAAATATTCATGTCTCTCGGTTATGCCATATAGGTTAAACGAGACGGTGATGATAAGAATGAATTAAATGGTAGAATGAGAAAGTAGGAGCACAAAGAAAGAGAAAATCCACACACACACATGGTGTGTGTCCATCAAAAAGCTCACCTGGCTAAGATGGGATCGAACCAGTCACCCCGCATACAAGATGTCAATGCTCTACCACGGAGTCACTGCAGCTCTGGAGTAGAAAAAGGATTTGCATTTCTACATGAGTGGTTGCGTTTCTCAAGTGAAGCTATAGGGTCTGATTACTTTCTTTTCATTTTAGGAAAAAAAAAATTCAAGCTGTAATGTTTTATGAATTTTTAAATACTAAGTAGAGAAGGTCGCGGGATATTACTCTGCCTTCGTTTCGTTATTATGCTCAGTCGACGCCTTTTTACATATGAAACAATTAGGCAACCAGAGAAATCCTCGATCGCAAGCGTCTTCGAATTATGAGAGTTAAAAGTTCAAAATTGAACAGATTTTGCATAAAATTTGAAGAACCATTTCTTGAGATAGACGATTAAGTTTTGATATCAGGGAGTTCTCCTGAATACCCAACACAGTAATAAGATCAAAACGTATGCATTTTGCAAGATAAGTGCAATTATTTGGAATGGTGTGAAGGGTAATGGCGTCTTACACCATGCAAATTGTCTCCCATTTGGCATACTAGGAGTCTAGGAGGTTTAGATGGGTGGGTCATGTAGCTAGAATGGAAGAAAGTAGAAACGATTTCAAGGTCTTGAATGGAAGAGCAATCTTGAAACGACCATTAGGAAGACCTAGGCGCAGATGGGAGGACAATATTAAGATGGATCTCGCAGAGATGGGAATACAAAGTAGAAACTGGATGAAGTTAGCTAAGGATAGAAGTCAGTGGAGAGCTTTTGTGAACACGGCGTTGAACCTCCGGGTTTCATAGGCCATAGAGTTAGTTAGTTAGTTAGTTAATTCGACTATATTGTTACTCAAATATCACTTTCCTGTGTGGCCACCTTCAAATTGAACAATCACATTTGTCTTGGAAACGCTTTGCCAGGCGTGCAAAATTCAATGAAGAACGACGTGATATTCATAATTAAACTTGTGATGATCTATATTGTTGTGTTCTTCCCAGGCCCGAATCCTCGGGGGGTCTAGGAGGCCGGGCTCCCCCTAAATTTTTACTGCTACCCTAAAATTTTCACGATAAACTTGCAAATGAACAATAATATGATGATGAACTATATAATATGGTTTGATCGGCCCCCTAACTTCTGCCGCTCCCCTGCATTTTTGGACTGACTACTGGCCTGGTTCTTGCCCTTCTGTAGCTAGGTCCAAACAGCTCGAGCAGCGCCAGACAGGTTTGCTCTGCCGCGGTACTCCGAATCCTGTCGGCCTATGCTTATGCATCACAGAATAAGGTGTTCTAATACATCATCGCTAGCCATGAGCTTAGTTTTCAGCAATTGGAATGTCGATTATGGGGAAATATTGGTCAAACTCCAGAAAATATTTTAAGATATTCAACGAGAAAATAGACTGGAAAATTTAAAGAAGAAAAAAATGGTTAGCGGAAATGTGCGCTGAAAGTTGTGAACCAGGTGACTTTTATTTTCGAGAAAACCACAGTTTGCATAAATCATCTCTAGCCGATTGTTTGTTTTTTGGTCACATTTCTCGCGGAATATTGTCTGAAGTTTGGCCACTATTTTCAAACAATCGCCATTGAAATCCATTGAAAATTTTAAAAAATGGCTAGCGATGAAATTTTGAAACACCATCTTCCACAATGGATACCATCATGTCCATGGGTTTTCTCGGGGTACTCTGTTTCCTCCCTTCTTATCATTCCATCAATTCTTCCATCATCATTCACTTGCCTTAATCATCGTCTTCCTTAGCCTAAAGGACATAATCATCGGATGTTAAACTGAATTATTTCATTTTTTCCCCAATGCACAGAGGCCGGCTGGGTTGGGAGTTGCGTTGATGTTAGTCCCGCGGCAAAGCGTTTCGGAGACAAATGTCATTGTTTAATGTTTAGGTGGCCACACAGAAAGTGACCTTTGAATGTCAATACAGTTGGTTTCAAATAAATTTTATTAGCCTATTTATCCGGTGTGCCAAATAGGATGCAATTTGAAAGTTGTAAGACGCCATTACCCTTCAACCCTTCCCCAATAAGTTCCCTCATCTTGCAAAACGCGTACGTTTTGACCTCACCATTCCGTCGAGTACCCAAGAAAATACCCCAATAAAAAATGAAGCGTGTATCTCAAAAAATGGTTTCTTGAAACTTTTTTCAAAATCTGGCCAATTTTGAAATTTTAACGCCCATAATTCGAACAAGCTTGCGATCGAGGATTTATCCGGTTGCCTAATTGTTTCATATGTAAAAATAAGTCGACTGAGCATAGTATCAATATGAAGTCAGAGTAACACCTCACGACCTTCCCTAGTAAGTGGAGTTAATTACTATTTTCCACTAACGGGTTCAGGCAACTATTCGTGTATGTATGAAAGCTCAAAAACATATATAGATTATTTTCAAGAAGATATACTATTTTATCTAAGCAAATTAAGTTTCAGCAAAAATAAATAAAGAAAGAAAGAAAGGAAAGGAAAGAAGAGAAAGAAAGATCACATATTAGGCTACATATTTAACGTTCAAAATGATCATCAAAATAAACTATCTCTGTATTATTATCTTTGTATTACGTGCAAACAAACAGTTAAATATATATAATTCCTTCCGTTTCCTCGTCACAATTCACAGGTTTCGCCTCTGGACTTCAAACGCTAACATGGAATTGCCCTACTACTGTGACTGCAACAGTACACATGTAAGTTTGGCAACGAAGCATTATGGCGTCCTGCGTAAGCATGAGATTCAGCCGCTAAAACTATTTCCGTAAAAACAAAATAATATTTGGATAAAATGTAAAACATAATACGAAAAATGGTAATAAAATATCCATATTCCGTAATGAGACAACTACTTGTAAAATAATTTATGCTTGTAAGTAAAAAGTTCATAAAACCGAGCACAGGAGTAGTAAAATCTAACAGCAAGCGCCATCTTGCGTACTCATCTTAAAACTGATCAAGTTTTCCTCTTATATGTTACTTTTTTAGCTAACAGAATACATAAGCACAGAAAATAGTACGTCATGTTGTAGCTGACGCATAACTCTATTTTATAGTGTAATATTTATAGTATGTGCCATTTCTTTACACGTTGGTTAAGGCAATGAACTAATGCTTATACTGACTTCCGGGTAGTGATCCACCTTAATATTGGTAAATTCACAAAGTTAACCATGTTTTCTTATCAGCAGTAGAATTGCCCAATGAACAGTACTATTTATGTCCATTCTCAACGTCAAAGGGTCAGTGAGTGACATGTTGCTGTCGTACAAATGATGTAATTACGTTATAGTATCACTAAGTGTAAAAGATGGAGAGAAAAACAGATTGGAATGTTCTCTCTCCGGTAGATATTAACCTTTAGAGATAACTCACCTTAGAGTTACTAAAGAAATCTAAACTTTGGATAATTTGTAAAATACATAATTGCTTTCGTCCAATAATAAGAAAAAGTCTAAAAGGTCATGAAATCTCACCTTCCCAATTGCTCTTTTTTGTTCCAGTGTATCCTTTGGAAATGCGAACGCATCCTGTGGTGCTTTAATGCTCACTTTGAGAAGTACTGTTTTAAATTACTAAGAATAAAGTTGAAATAATAATGACTATGTCAAAGGGACAAAGCAATTTTTCCTGCTTATAATGTAACTACAAGCCGAAACCACCCCAGTAGCACATGTCGATGAACCGTTGATGGGTAAATGGGAAACTGCGACATCGATCCATATGGATCTCGAGGTTGATCCTCCTAGAACGGTTAACAAGTCGTCTCATTACAGATGGCGCGATGTCAAACTACTAAGAATGGCACAGGCTAGGTAAAACAGTGGTGCCCACCCCCCATATGTTCATGACGCACCCCCCCCCAATTGTCTACTCGTAAGTGTTCTTCCATGAAAAAAATCTTTTAGATTAATTTTTACACTCCCTGAAACATATTTATACAGATTTTTACCCCCCCCCCAATATTACAATGACGCACTTTGCGTCATAGCCCCCCCTTGTGGGCACCCCTGGGTAAAATGACATTGGACGACATTGCCCCATATCGACTGCTACATTGGCTTAAATCGTCTTATAGTTACGTTAACACACAAATTCCGAAAGAAATTAGTAATTTACGTTCCAATTCGGCAGAATCTACACAAATATATAAATATGAGTTATATCGTTTATCGACATGAGTCTGTAAGGGGACCCATTTGGGCTCTGCTGGGCACACTTAAATTCTACATGATCATATGCAAATTACTAGGACCCCATGAGTGACCCGGGAATTTTTGCTACTGGTGCATTTTACACTCAGTTACCCCATGCCGTAAACGTCGCCAACACGTACTGGCTCACTTGCCGGTAAATGGCGATCGTCGATATAGCGACGCGTCGAAGGATTGCCGCTAGTGTGACATTAGCGTCAGGGATTCGTCGAGTCGGAGATATCTAGAGTCGCGGGTATTGAAGTTACCACCGCGTAACAGCGAGGACTTAAGCACTTAAGAGGTCCGCGCTGCTTCGATTTGTCACGGAGAATCGCGAAGGGACCAACACGAACTATCGCCAGTCATGTGCATACGGTTATTATTATATATTATTTTACCCTGACGAATTGTTACTATAAGGACAATACTTGAGCTCCGAGGGTCAAGAGTAACTCCTTCCTTTACATCATGAAGTGAAAAATCTTGAGATGGGTGTGTATAATGTATGAATTTAGACGGCAACTGTCGCCGATCACTAGCAAGTGAATATGGGAGAACTATGAAAAAAGTAAATAGACGCTTGCCATTTTATAAAATTACATGGCAAGTGCATTTGATCTGATTCCAAACAGTTATCTTCAAATATAGACAGTTGAAGGAGCACTCTGATTAGAAATATTAAAAAGACTTCAATGATTTATCACTCTACAAGGTGTATTTATGTCATCACCACAGTAGCGAATTCGGAAGAACACGCGACTAGTAATGCTAAAGTTGGTGGTTCGCGCCCAGCTCGAAGCACTAATTTTATTATTATTATTATTATTATTATTATTATTATTATTATTATTATTAAACATTTTACTCACCTTAATGCAAACAAATTACGGATATAGGCGATTTAACGTATTTTTGGGGGAATAATGTTGTGGTTCGTTGGCGTTCCGGCGTTTCTCTGCCGCTGGTGTGGTATAATTTTCTAAACGGGAGTGGGGCCACCGCCGATCGTCGCTGCGGGGCCGCCAATTTTTGGCTACATGTCGCTAATTGCCTATCGGTGGTCCACCGACGCTCACGGCATGAGGTTCTCTCATACATCTTCCCCTTTCAGAGAAATTGACAAAAGAGTAAAGGAAACATACTGTATTGAATCGTTTCTGTTAAAAGGATGTATGTGCAATTAACAAAAGTTTCTTTAAATGACAAAAAAATGATTTCTCTCGATTTGGTTTGGCTTACGAAAAAAATAAAAGTATATGTAAAGGGTGCATATTGGTATTGAATGTTTTATTAGCTTGTTAGGATGTAACTATAAGTTATTGTTAACCTACAAGAAAAATATCAAACTTTGGACACATACGCCCTTTTCACTGAAAACGATTATATATAAAACATATCATGGTGAAAAGTTAAGCATATTCATTCCAAAATGAGTTCCTTTTAGGTAGAATACGTTTCACTAAAGGTTTGCTCTGTGGCGATGAACAATTCTCATTCTTTTAAAAGAAAAAAAAAGCAGTTGAAATGTATTTGGATAGAGAAAGGAAATAAAAAAAGAAAGAAACATTAATTAAAACACGAAAGCATATATGGATGCAGTACACGTTTACTCTAAGAGTTAACGGAAACTGCAGTAAATTATAGTCTACATTACAAAACGGTTTGCCTAGACAAAGAAAAAGGAAGACTATTTTCGATACTTCACGGTTTATGCGAACTGTTGGTAGACCAACAAAATAGAGCAAGCATTTAAGGCATTATGCTTGTAATCTAAAGGACGTAGATTCAAGTCCCCGTTTTCTTTTTCATCATAATGCTGCAGTTGGCTACGACTTGCAAAATAGTTTATTCATAGACACACACAAATCAGTAAAAGTATCGAAAGTGATAGAATGCGTAGGTTAAAACGAAATACATCGTTGGACGCGACGTCTTGAACCAAGAGTACATGAAAACCGCCTTTGATGTAAACAACATTCAATGAATACAACTCTTTCTATTGGTGTGAACATAAACAATATATTTGGCTTGCGGCGCAAATCTGTCTTCAACATTGAGGGGACAAGTAAGAATTTTTTTTTTTTTGTTAAGCGATGCTCAAAATATTTGTGAAGTTGAAAAACAATCCAGTGGAGGATCAGGGAGCAGAGTTGTCGTTAACATTGGGAAGCGGGCAGATTTGAGGCTTATTCTGGGGGAACATCAATTTCATCTCACTTTCCTTTCTGGCCATCGGACACAAATCATCACATCTTTTTTTTTAAAAAAAAAAAAAAAAATCAAATCGGATTATTAGGGGAACAGTCCCCTCCAGTTCCAAGATTGGAGGAGACATGTCCCCCTCATTCCCTCGGGATTTGCGCCAGTGGACAAGACGTGAATAACTATTGTTATTTTGAAAAATGATTTCTACTCTTTATGCTCTTAGGACCATCTTTTTTGCAGATTAGAAACATGTTTGTAGGGTCTTCATATAAACTATATATTAAATTTCGTAATTTTAGCTTCTGGCCCACATTGAATTACTAGGAAAAATATTCTCGTTTCCACGTTAGTGGTATAATTATTGAAACTGTTAGTGAATTGAGTGAGAGAGTGCTTGATATGTTCACTAATTGATCAGCTGGTTAAACGTTTTGTACAGTTACTGATATTTAAACTTTAGCTAAAACAAAGTTACATAACTAAAAATATTGCAAAACTTCCCCGTAAAAACAGCTTATAAAGCAAATTAGCTGCCACGAGGGGCGAACTCGCGTCCCGGCCATTTCCTTCCCCTCCCTCCTCTTCTATTTCTTTGCATTCCGTTTTGAGGAAATCAGGCTTGTCTGGGATATACTATTTAGGGAAAATACCGTTTACTTTTTCTTGAAGAATCTCATTTTCCTGGGAAACCTCGTTTTTCTCGGAAATCCCCTTTTTTGGTAAATATCGTTTTCATGGGGAACCTCCATGTTAAAGGAAATTCCATTTTATAAGCAATCATATTTTAATGGGAATACACACTGCTTTGGGTAAATTCCAATTTGAGGAAATCCTTTTTCCTGAGCAATACCTACTTCTTAGAAAATCCCCACTTTTGCGAATACCCACTTTTTGGGGGGAATCCCCACTTTCTGGGAAACACCACTTTAATGGGGAATTCCACTTTGTAGGGGAAATACTACTTCCTAGGGAGTCCTTGTTTTTGTGGAAATTCCCACTTCCTAGGGAGTCCGTACTTTCCTTATTGGGGAAATCCCGTTTTCCTAGGCATACCCACTTTTTGAGAACTTACTTGGGGAAATCCCTACTTTCTGGGGAATTCCTACTTTCTAAAGAATCTCCACTTTCTGGGAAATCCCCACTTCGGGGGAATTCCAACTTCTTATGGAGTCCCTACACTTTGGGGAACCTCACACTTTGGAGTATGCCCACTTTCTAGGGAATTCCCATTTTTTGATGAATCTTCACTTTCTGGGAATCCTTTGTTTTTGGAGAACTCCCACTTTCTAGGTAATCGCACTTTCTGGGGAATTCTCACTTCCTGGGGAGTCCCTACTTTTTGAGAAATCGTCACCATCTGGGAATTTCCGCTTTTTGAGGGAATTACCAATTGGGAGTTGGAATTTTCCTAGCAGTCCCTACTTTTGGGGGAATGCCCACTTTTCGGCAATTCTCACTTTTGGGACAATCCCGTAACAGAATGACAAAACAGAGATAAATATTTAATAGGGAAATCTGTTACCAAACTGTCCAAACAAATAGATTGAGGACAATTTTATGATTAGCGCTGTGAAAACTTATAAAACTTTCTAAATTAGAATTACAATTTACTGGAAAGCATTTGTTATTTATCAGTGAACAAGTAAAAATTAAGATCTCACTTTTACAGGACTCGAACCCACTTCCCATTACCTCCTGCTTACAGACTCGCTGCTCTAGTTTTTTTTAAAGCTCTTTATTTGGAAATTAATTATACAGAGATAGAGTAGTTCAAGATAGGACATGCATAAGAAAAAAACAAACAGTAAAGAGGACAAATATACATTGGCGACAGTCGGACAAACATTATACACTTAAGGCAATATAGTTAAAAAGTTTGCAAAATAATTTCTTTTATGAACATGAGAAATGTTGTGAGCAGAATGAGTGAGGTAACCAAAGTAAACATCAGAGTAATATGGATCTGGTCTAGTTAAATACGTCGTTATTTCGTTAAAAGTTCTGTTTGTAGATTTAATCCACATTTATCTCAATGTAATAAATTAGACGGTTACTGATATTTAAGTTTAGCTTAGACAAAGTTACCTAACCAAATACATTTGATATCGGGATGTCACAATTTGATTATTCCTGACAAAAAAAAAGAAAACCAATGATAATAAAACCTTTATTTTTACTGGGCTCGAACCAACAGCCTCCTTCCTACAGACTAGTTGCTCTGACCAACTGAGTTTCGATTTCTTACGCGAAAGAAATTGTTATATTACCAGGCATTCTTTTCATTATGATCGTGCTGTAAATTTATTCTTTTTGAAACAAATACGTCAAAAACTGTTCGAAGCAATACAAACACGGCTTAAGAACACGCACGGAACTGAATTACAACTCGATTAACCTTCAGGGCAAATCACAAAAGGGTAGCTATAAACGTAAATTCAGCATGCATTTCTGTGTTCTTTTCAGTAGTTCAGTATTCTGTTCAGTGACTGGCTATCTGCCAACCACGTTTGTTCTTAGGAGTAATATTTTACAAACCCAAGCTGGAGGTGTAATCATTCGATAGAGCGCAATGGAAGAGAACGCAATGGAAGGTATTCTTGCCCTTGTTAACGTGGGGTACAGTGTGTCGCAAGCAGCAGTAAGTGTTGGGGTTAACCCTAAAAGAGCTCAACGGTGGATGAAGCGGTATCGGGAAACTGGGGAAGCTGGTAGACTGCGACTTGAATTTGCAGAAGCGAACAGGCGTCGCAACTGGAACGATGTTGTTTTCACCGACTAGTGCGTGTTCGTCTCTGAAAATAGGAACCAGGTATGACCATCGATACATCCATCACAGGCGACACTGTGGTCGTGTGTCGGTGTCGGCCTCGGGATTCTTAACATCAAAGGGACTAGGAGTACTCCATCGGATAGAGGGACGTTTGACGGGTGCGCAGTATTTGCACATTCTTCAGAATGTCATGCTGCCATCTGTGAGAGAACTTTGTCCTGATGGCGTAGTCAACTTTCAGCACGACAGATCTCCCATCCACAAATGTCGGGTAGTTGAGAATTGGCTAGCAGAACAAGCTGATCTAGATTTTCTTGATAGGCCTCCACGTGGGGCTGACATGCACCCGATCGAAAGAGTGATTAAAGAATGCTTTCCTAATCCGCCACAAACAACACAAGCTGCTCTCTGGAACTTAGTAGAAGACGCATGGGAGAAGGTTGCGCAAAGCGAACGCTACCTCCGTCGTCTCATTGATGGGATGCCGCGAAGAATACAAGCGGTTATTGATGCAGATGGACATTGGACGTCTTATTAATTTGGAGACGAATTTACATAAAACAGCCCTTTTGAGGGCTACATTAATAAATTCCAAAAAAAAATAGAAATATAAATTGTAACTTCTAACAACAAGCGCCACATATAAAAATCTTAAATTTCACAGAAAAACACTCATAATACCCACTGGGAATCGAACTCCCGATCTTTCGTTCGAGAGTCCCAAGCGCTAACAACTAGACCAAGGGAGTACGCTATGGACTAACATCTTCACACTGTCCCTACAGACTGAGAACCCTTTCGTAATTTAGTGGCATGTTATACCAAGTATATTCTAAAACTAAGTTTAGGGAAATGAACTGATAATAAATATTATGGAAGACAATATATAGGAACTACAGTTACGAGTGAAGTGAAATCTTTATTGGAAAGTATATCTAATTCCTCACTTACACTCTCGTTGTTTCACTGCAATTTAGTAAGGAGGGTTTTGTTTATTTTTATTTTCTAAGCAGTTGGTGATACAACCTGTATATCCGAATTGCATTCTAATATTTGGCAATGAGTGAACAGTAGTGATACCAATAACAATGGAAAAGGGATACCGGGTTCAATTCCTGCCGGATGCTCATGTGGTTCAGATTTGACATTAAGCTATAGGTGCACGTCTCATATAGCCTCTCTGCTGAACGGAACGCTACACTGAAATCAAACCAAATAACAATGGAAAAGGAAGAGGAAGCAAAAAAACACTGAGAATCTACATTAATAGTGCTTGTCAAGCATTTTCCTAGTGGAAAAGAGGAAAAGATTCGAAAACTCTTAGGGCCTTATGCAGAGTCGTTTGGAAGACTGATTAACGTCATACTACAGGGTTGACTAAAGGATAGTTATCAAAATTGTATTCAGAGTCTCTGATTAGGACGTAGTATTTGACGAAGTTAATCACATGTGACTAATTAATCTAGAGCAGAGGCTAATCTTTTACCCACGGTTTAGCGTGCGACACAACATTTCGTATTTCATATATTTTCATTTTTACAGACTACGCATGCGCTCCTCTACTTTTCCGTAGTTGCCAGATTTTTGTTCTCACTTGATGCATTGGGTTTATATTAGTTAATCAAACCCAAATCATAATTTTAATTGTACTCAAAGTAGACTCTGAATACCATAACGTGCACTTTCCTTAGTAAGAGTTAGTATGCTTACTAACTAGTCTGAGACTAACCGTCGATTAACGAATTCTCTCTGAATACCGCCCTTAATTGTTAGTTAAGACTGTTGGCCACCGAACGTAAACGTGGCTAGTGAAACAAAATCGTCCTCATGCTCGTTAGCGTTTCTCCGTAATGTGTGCAATTAAAAAAAAGTCTAACTTGCCTCTTCTAACTAATATCGTGATCCCTTTGCAACAGGTAATTACCCCCCCCCTCACATAAACGTTTGTTAAGAACAGAAACTTAGATATAACAGTCGCTGGCAACAGGATGTTATAAAGAGGGATCATTATACGAAATAGGTTGAGAATCACTGAGATAAGTTAATAACGAGGACCTAATGAAAAGTAAATAATAAAGGCCAATACCATAAAATTGAAGAATGTTTAAAACAAACATAATTGTACATAACTTGAAATGATATGACTCTCACTTGTTTATAAAAGAGCTTGGATGTAATAAAGAAGAAATAGATCTAATACCCAATAACGAAGAAGGATACATATCATTCAGTAAAAAGGTTGGAACTATTAAATTGAAATTTGTAGATTCATTTAGATTTATGGCTTCTAGTTTAGAAAAATTGTCATCGAACTTGAAACCTGAACAAATGATAATACCCAACACTTTTATCCTAATCAAGAACAGTTTCAACTTGTAATAAGAAAAGGTGATTACCCATATGATTGTTAACAATTGGAATAGGTTTAGAGAAAGAAAATTACCGCTAAAAGAAGCATTCTTCAACAAGCTTATGAACACACATATAAATGATGAAGATTATGAATATGCAATGAAAGTATGGGAAAAATTCAACATTAAGAATCTCGGACAATACTATGATTTATATTTAAAAACGGATGTATTATTGTTAGCAGCTATATTCGAAAATTTTAGGAAAACATGTCTTAAAGCTTATGACCCTGATCCTGCTTAGTATATGACAGCACCAGGTTTAGCTTGGGATGCAATGTTAAAGATGACAAATATAAAATTAGAATTGTTGTGTGATTATGATATGGTATTAATGGTAGAGAAAGGTATAAGAGGTGGGATTAGTCAATGCTCAAAAAGATATGTTAAAGCAAATAATAACTATATGGAAGATTACGATGAGAATAAAGAAGATTCTTACTTAATGTACCTAGATGCTAATAACTTGTATGGGTGGGCAATGAGTCAATATTTACCGTATAAGGGATTTAGATAGTTAAGCGAAGATGAGATAAAAGAAATAGACTTCGCAAGTATATCTGATAATTCTGATACTGGTTACATATTAGAAGTTGATCTTGAATATCCAAAAGAATTACATAACTATCACAAAGACTATCCACTAGCTCCTCAAAACATATGTCCGCCTGGTTCAAAACAATCAAAGCTTTTAACAACCATATATGACAAAGAAAAATATGTAATTCACTATCGAAACCTAAAACAATGTCTTTCACTTGGATTGAAACTTAAGAAGATACATCGAGTAATAGAGTTCGAACAATCAGATTAGTTAAAGAAATATATTGATTTAAACACACAGATGAGAACGATAGCAACAAACGATTTTGGAAAAGACTTCTATAACCTCATGAATAATTCAGTATTTGGGAAGACTATGGAGAAAATTAGAAAGAGAGTTAATATTAAACTTGTAAGTGATGAGAAAAAATACGAGAAGCTTGTAGCAAAACCAAATTATCAGAGTACTACAGTTTTTACGGAAAATTTAGTAGCTGTTCACATGAGCAAGGTTAAAGTATAATTTAACAAACCGATTTATGTAGGTATGACAATTTTAGGTTTATCAAAGCATTTAATGTACGACTTCCATTATAATGTGATGAAGCCAAAATACCAAGACAAAATAGAGGTATGTTATACAGATACCGATAGTTATATATACCATATTCAAACAGACGATGTGTACGAGGATATGAAAAATTATATTGATTACTTCGACACGAGTGATTACTCTAAAGATAACAAATATAAGGTACCACAGGTTAATAAGAAAATACTTGGTAAGATGAAAGATGAACTTAAAGGAACAATCATAGAAGAATTTGTTGGTTTAAGATCAAAAATGTATTCAATCAGGTTTGAAAAAGACAAATATTGTAAAAAGCAAAAGGAGTTAAGAAAAATGTTATAAGTAAAGAAGTGTCATTTAACGATTATAAAGACTGTTTATTCAATCAAAAAGAATACTATAAAAAGATGAATTTAATCAGAAGTTATAAGCACGATTTGTAAAGTATAGAAGTAAATAAGTTAGCTTTAAGTTGTGTAGACGATAAAAGATGTGTTTTAAAGAATGGAATGCATACTCTACCATGGGGAAGAGATGTAGTTTTAGATGTAAGATTTTAGATTGTAAGTATTTAGATGTAAGTTTTTATGATTTTAAATGTCATAAAAGCCTAGTCAATATCACTTTAACATTGTTGTTATCTAAATACTTTGCGCTATGTAACTTTATATAATTAGTAGGATCCTTCTGTGCTAGTCAAAAATATTGGGAGGGGAAAATTGCGCTCGTAGTAACCAATGTACACTACTTATATATATATATAACCATAATTTGCCGTTTTATCCAATGTAAAGCAGAATTGAAGCATTTTATCCAGTGTAAATCTGAGCGTCAAGGGGGCTATAGCTCCGTAGCCCTCCCTTTAAACCGCCCTCATATATATATATATATATATATATATATATATATTGCGTCGAATGAGGTGTTTTAACTGCCATCTTTATTTTGCAAAGTGCATATATATATATATATATATATATATAAACAGGGTGTTTGAAAAAGTACTCTTTAGTTTTAACTATAAATTTAATTCGGAAATGAATGAAAACTTACACCAATGAGTACATATCATAAAAGAGAATTCCTTCAAGTTTTGTTTAATGTTGATAGACCTAAACGTGTGATCCATTTGTGGCCCTGCACACGTCGAGACGATATTCCACTTCTCGCCACGTATTCACCAACATTTCAGGTGTAACTGTCCCAACCGCCGCGACGATTCTTTCCCGTAAATGATTGATGTCTCTGATCTTTTCACTGTACACATTTTTTATGTGGCCCCAAAACAAAAAATCCAGTGGGGTTAAGTCTGGGCTTCGTGGTGGCCAAGGTATTAGGCCAGCTCTGTCTATCCACCTTGCTGGAAAGCGAGTGTCAAGAGCCGCGTGCACATGGTTACTGTAATGAGGTGGGGTGCCATCTTGTTGCAAAAACACAAGCCCCTGTTCCGCCTCAATATCGCCCATTTGGGGAAAGATGTACTCTGTCAGCATGCCATTGTAAACGTCCCCGTTTATTGTTTTTTCTACAAAAATGAAAGGACCAAATACATGGTCTTCCATCAAACCGCATCAGACATTAAGTTTAGGAGAGTTACGTTGATGCTGAATAACATTATGTGGATGCTCTGCCCTCCAAATTCTGCAGTTATGACGATTAACTGTTCCACTGACATGAAGTGGAGCCTCATCATGAAAGAGTCTTTTTTTAAAAAAAACAAAAGTGACATCGTTATCAATTCTGTGTAGAAAGTCAGCAGCAATCTCATACCATTCGATTTTATTAGTAGGTTTAATTTAATGTAACAGTTGCAATTTGTAGGCGCGCAACTTAAGTCTTTTACGCACATTATACACAGTACCTATATGCACTTTTAATTATAGACTACGTCTGGCCAACGACTTCTTCTTCGGGCTCCCAACAGAAGAAACACGATCTGTTCAACAACATCTTCAGAAGATCTCGGTCTACCTGGTGATTTTGCTTTTAAAACACTACCGATTTCCTTGAAAGATTTGGCCAATGACGGATAGTTTTTGCTGTAGGTGGTTCACTACCATAATTACGTTGCACTGTTATAACTGACTCAGTTTTCACAAGCCAAATAACACACTGGGCTTTCTGTTGCGGAGTACACATTGTTGCTGAGTTGCTCTGCACTGCACGCCTGCCTGGACTTTACTGAGGAAACAGGAGAAAACAGCACTGGTGCCGTCTCAAGGTCAAGCAGACCTGCCAACTGCAGGTGAGCCAAACTTGGAGAGTTGATTAATCAAACATCACAAACTAGAATAGTGTATGTCACTTTGTACAGATTCTAGGACACATTAAAACTAGGGAATTCATTTTCAAACATACTATATATATATATATATATATATATATATATATATATATATATATATATATATATATATATATATATATTACATCAGCTAATGCTTATGACAGCAAATACTATTCGAAGCTTTCTTGCACCCACTGGAAAACGTGAAGTATATTAATATTTATTTGCATATATTGTTATTGTAGACTGTTCCCATAATGCCCACCGACTTCGATTTTACAAAATTTGAGAAATAAATTTCACTTTTTATTTAGTGGTCAATTTGAAGGCATTTTGTTATACTATCATTAAGAAACCCATATACATCATATTACGAATCAATCATTATGGAACAATCTCATGTGTGACACGCAGCAGTGGTACCAATCTTTCAAAGTTTCATTTACAACTTTTTTCCTTTTTCTTTTTTAACTGATTTTGTGAGTAATGGTGCATTCAGTATAAAGGTACAACAAGATATTCTCTCTCTCACTCATTCTCTCTCTCTCTGTGGGTGTGTATTTTTGTTTCTACTTTCCGGCGTAAGCGTGTGGATACTACCAGGTATACTTTCGTGTGTCCATATGCTAGTGTGTATGTGCGTGGCGCGGGTATATGAAGTATTAATTGGGATCGCGTAGTGGATCTTATCGATATTAGTACGTACATACGAACGGCTGTTACTTCACACGATAACTTTGGACGAATGCGAATTTTTAAATTCTGCTTTTTGCAATAAATAAGTAGAGTGATTCCTCTCGAGGGAGTTCCCCTAAATGGTAGCCCCCACCATGTCCAATTGAATCACAAATTCCGCAATCGTTTGTGCATTGTGTGTACAGAAATATGCAGGCCAAATTTTCGTTCGCACACAATTAGGGGCGCCGCCAGAACGAAAAAAATTGGGGGCTGTCTAAGTGGTAGCCCCCACCAACATGCACTATTCAATCACAAATTGTCGCAATCGTTTGTACTTCGTTTGTGCAGAAATGCGCAGGCGAAATTCTCGTTTGTACACAATTAGGGGCGCCGCCAGAACAGAAAAAAATGGGGGCTGTCTAAGTGGTAGCTCCCAACCATGTCCAATTCAATCACAAGTTGTCGCTTTCGTTTGTGCATTGTTTGTACAGAAATGTGCAGGCGAAATGTTTGTTTGAACAAAATTATGGGCGCCGCCAGAACGAAAACCCAGTGGGGGCTGTCTAAGTGGTAGCCCACCACCATGTCCAATTGAATCACAAATTGTCGTAATCGTTTATACTTCGTTTGTACAGAAAAGTGCAGGCTAAATTTTTGTTTGTACATAATTAAGGGCGCCGCCAGAACGAAAATAAAATGGGGGACTGTCTAACTGGTAGCCCCCCACCAACATGTCCAATTCAATCACAAATTGTCGCAATCGTTTGTACTTTGTTTGTACAGAAATGCGCAGGCGAAATTCTCGTTTGTACACATTTAGGGGCGCCGCCAGAACAGAAAAATTGGGGCTGTCAAGTGGTAGCTCCCCACCATGTCCAATTCAAGCACAAATTTTCGCAATCGTTTGTACGTCGTTTGTGCAGAAGTGTGCAGGCGAAATGTTTGTTTGTACACAGTTAGGGACGCCGCCAGAACGAAAACAAAATGGGGGCTGTCTAAGTGGTAGCCCCTTCCACCATGTCCAATTCAATCACAAATTGTCGCAATCGTTTGTACTTCGTTTGTACAGAAACGGGCAGGCGAAATGTTTCTTTGTACACAATTAGGGGCGCCGCCAGAACGGAAACAAAGTGGGGGCTGTCTAAGTGGTAGCTTCCCATCAACATGTCCAATTCAATCACAAATTGTCGCAATCGTTTGTACGTCGTTTGTACAGAAATGTGCAGGCAAAATTTTCGTTTGTACACAATTAGGGGCGTCGCCAGAACGAAAACAAAATGGGAGCTGTCTAAGTGGTAGCTTCCCACCAACATGTCCAATTCAATCACAAATTGTCGTAATCGTTTGTACTTCGTTTGTACGGAATGTGCAGGCGAAATGTTTGTTTGTACACAATTAAATGCGCCGCCAGAACGAAAACAAAGTGGGGTGTGTCTAAGTGGTAACCCCCGACCATGTCCAATTCAATCACAAATAGTCGCATTAGTCTGCACGTCGTTTTTACAGAAATGTGCAGGCGAAATGTTTGTTTGTACACAATTAGGGGCGCCGCCAGAACGAAAACAAACTGGGGGCTCTCTAAGTGGTAGCTTCCCAGCAACATGTCCAATTGAATCACAAATTGTCGCAATCGTTTGTACTTCGTTTGTACAGAAATGTGCAGGCAAAATGTTTGTTTGTACACAATTAAAGGCGCCGCCAGAACGAAAACAAAGTGGGGGCTGTCTAAGTGGTAGCCCCCGACCATGTCCAATTCAACCACAAATTGTCGCAATCGTTTGTACATCGTTTTTACAGAAATGTGCAGGCGAAATTTTCTTTTGTACATAATTAATGGCGCCGCCAGAACGAAAACAAAGTGGGGCTGTCTAAATGGTAGCCCCACCATATCCAATTCAATCACAAATTATATCAATCGCTTGTACATCATTTGCACAGAAATATGCAGGCGAAATTTTCGTTTGTACACTATTAGGGGCGCCGCCAGAACGAAAACAATGTGGGGGACTATAAATGGTAGAAACATTAAAAAAAGTGTCACATTTATGGAGTATTTTTCTAACAGGACTTTGTTCACACTATTGTGTGGATTGGTATGTTCACACTATGGTGTGATTCACTATATTGATCTTATTCTAACGATGATGGAATTAAATGTTTTTCTTCTTTTGTTTTTTTATATTTATACTTATACTTACAATCATTATTGCTGAGTTAGTTTATTAATCTCGGCTTTTATTATTAAACTTATTCTTTATTTCTTACGTGGGCTGAATCCTTATGAGAAAAATTTATTTTTTTCTTTCTATCTTGCGCAGAAACCGTTATTCTCATCTCGTACAGGAAATTGATAAGTGGAAGATATAACAAATTCAGAAAGTAGACTGTTAAAGGGAAAATTATAACACAGTATTTTGTTTTATTTCATCATCTTCATTAAGGTCATTTTGCAGAAACTATAGAATGCATGGTGAAGTATTTTGGTGCATTCAGCATTCTGATTTACGAGTAGAGTTGCTAAATGCTAACTGGCCGGTATTTGCTGTGATTTTGATTAAGGCCGGTGACCGGTGACCAATTCCATTTCAAATCGTCCAGGCAAACCACAATTGGTCCCCATCATAGTCTCAGATTTTATTTATTTTTTTTATATGGGATCTACATGCAATATTATTAGACCCATATTTTTTCTTTTTGCTGAAAAAAAAATTTCCTTCGATATACAGCCTTCCAAAATGGCCGCCCTCCTCTCGGATTGCTCGAAAAACTAAAAAACATGTCAAATTAAAAGTTTTGTTGTAGAGAAACGAGTGTTCTCAGTAACGTAATCTCAATAGCAGGAAGAGTATAAAGTTGCATGTTTCGGTGGAGGGCCAAAATTCGTCTATTGGTCTAATAGGAATCGCGCAATTTACTCGCAATGTTGCCAACTTTGGTGAAATTTTTGCTAACTTCAAACATTTGTTTTTCTGTCCTCACGAGAAATATCAACCATCTGCTTCTAGCATCGAAATCTACTCCATAAGGTCTCTTGAAAATGTAAAGGACTTAGGTATCTGATTATTACATCCAACGTTATAGCATGATAAAAAGCTGAAAATTTCATTAAGACGCCATGTTTGGACGCCATTTTCTCAAAAACCCCACCTTTTAAAAATCTGAATTTTTTACATGTATTGGAGAAGTACCTAAGTATTTAATATCCGTTAACCGTTCATGCGGCTGCAGCCCCTAACATTCGCAATTAATTATTGAAATTTCGATTTTTGTACTTGCAATGTAAATATTTCCTATGGGCACTTAGGTTCTATACACAAGGCGATTTGAAATGGAGTATGAAAATTTTGAGAGATGAATCCTGACATCAAATCCAGTAAAAAAGTTCCTAAAACATGAGTCGAATTCGGCTTCGTTTTCGAGTTACAGGGTTTCCAACTCGGGAACAAAATCGGCTCGCGACAATTGAAAATAAAATATAAATTTCGTGTTAAATCAGAAACTATGTGTTAAAGTTATGATGAAGTTCAGAAAGTTGGTTTGTATCAATATGATGATTTTTACGTGCGTTGCGATTCGGTTGGCAGTGTTGCCAACTTGCGAGAACTTTTATTTGTTTCCAAATGACACTACGTGGATTTTATTTGATATTTGGTATTCATTAATGATTGCAAACATCACATGAAGCACAATTTTCTCATGAAGCACAATGTCGAATAAAAACTACGTCTGTGTAAGTTGTAATAATAATAATAAGAAGAAGAAGAAGAGGAGGAAAATATTTTTTATTAAATATTATTGCAAAACCTCTCGTAACTCCACGCATCAAGTTTGAACTTAATCAAGAAGTTCTGCTGCAACCACGAAACAGTTTTTTACGAGATTCGGTGTCGTGAACATCGTCCTAGTGTTCTCTGGAACCATGAAAATTGTTTTTACTGGTAACATGACATTGTAATGCATTAGTTACAGTGTTTGTGTGAGTAACAATGGGGAAGTCCTACCCAGAGAAAAATTCGTTCTCCGTACAGCGGTATATTGTAAAAATATACGGTATCCTCTTGCTTACTATAGAAATCAGTACGGAGCATACGCTATCCGTATGCTACATAGGCAGTGCCGTTGCAGGATGTCTGACATCTAACAGTTTTCCGTATATCACATGCATATACTTATGTTACCTTCGTCAGCTATGTTATATATGTCCATTTGTATGTGAGATCCTGACCGCCTACATTGTTTCATACAGAAAGTACGTATAGATGGAACACTTATAGAGAAAGTATTATAAAACATGCATTTTCAGTTATACGTCTGTTGTACGTTGTCCAAAAATTACAGGAATTACGCTTGTAACATATCTTTTTAACTGCGCCACCTACAATTTTTTTCACTGTATTACAGTAAGGACCGTATTAAATGTGTTGATGGTTCTAAAACGCATAAGATAATTGTGTACAGAAAGAATTCTTGACAAAAATTTTATCTTGCGGTAAAATGCGTACAGCGCGTCTGCCAAAACGTAGTATTAGGAGAGAATGATTATTAGTGTAAAGGGTGCTTTGAATATTTACCGTGAACAACGTGACATATGTGTGTGACATATTGGTGATCACGAAAAATGTAAATATGAAATTATGTGCCAGCAGGATAAAGAATTTGTTCCTCTGAATGTAAATTTGGAAACCATTAACCAGACAGTTAACATGCTAAACATGAATGTCCCCCCATTAAAACGGCCGTTATCGGTGAAACCGAGACTACGGTGAAGGATTCACATCTCAAAATTTTTCATACTGCCTTTCGCCTTGTGTATAGGACACAAATAACCTAATAGTACGTTTGGGCTGACACGCTGTACGCAATCCATATATTTTACCGCAAGATAAATTTTTTTGTCTAGAATTCTTTCTGTGCACAATCATCTTACGACTTTTAGCATAATCAAAACATTTAATACGGTCCTTACTGTAATAGGACTTCCCCATTCTTATTCACACAAACACTTAACTAGTGCACTACAATGTCATGCTACCAGTGTAAAAAATTTTCATGGTTCCAGAGAACACTAGGACGATGTTCACGACACCGAATCACACAAACTATCAATAACGCACGAGATAAAACCTTTTAATGAAATACATGTAAGTTTTCGAAAACTGTAGTGATGTGAGGGAAAATTGTGCTTCGTGTGATGTTTGCAATCATTAATGAATACCAAATATCAAATAAAATCCACGTAGTGTCATTTGGAAACAAATAAAAGTTCTCGCAAGTTGGCAACACTGCCAATCGAATTGCAACGCACGTAAAAATCATCATATTGATATAAATCAGCTTTCTGAACTTTATTAAAGCTTTAACACATAGTTTCTGATTTAACACGAAATTTATATTTTATTTTCCATTGTCCCGAACTGATTTTGGGTCCCGAGTTGGAAACCCTGTAACTCGAAAACGAAGCCGAATTCGACTCATGTTTTAGGAAGTTTTCTACTGGATTTGATGTCAGGATTCATCTCTCAAAATTTCCATACTCCCTTTCAAATCGCTTTGTGTATAGGACCTAAATGCCCATAGGAAATATTTACGTTGGAAGTACAAAAATCGAAATGCCAATAATTAGTTGCGAATGTTAGGGGCTGCAGCCGCATGAACGGTTAACGGATATTAAATACTTAGGTACTTCTCCAATACATGTAAAAAATTCAGATTTTTAAAAGGTGGGGTTTTTGAGAAAATGGCGTCCAAACATGGCGTCTTAATGAAATTTTCAGCTTTTTATCATGCTATAACGTGGGATGTAATAATCAGAAACCTAAGTCCTTTACATTCTCAAGAGACCTTATGGAGTAGATTTCGATGCTAGAAGCAGATGGTTGATATTTCTCGTGAGGACAGAAAAACAAATGTTTGAAGTTAGCAAAAATTTCACCAAAGTTGGCAACATTGCGAGTAAATTGCGCGATTCCTATTGGACCAATGGACGAATTTTGGCCCTCCACCGAAACATACAACTTTACACTCTTCCTGCTATTGCGATTATGTTACTAAGTATACTCGTTTGTCTACAATAAAAGTTTTAATTTGACATATTTTTCAGTTTTTCGAGCAATCCGAGAGGAGGGCGGCCATTTTGGAAGGCTGTATATCGAAGGAAATTTTTTTTTTCAGCAAAAAGAAAAAATATGGGTCTAATAATTTTGTATGTAGTTTCTTATTTTAAAAAATAAGCTAAATCTGAGACAGTCGTGTGGACCACCCTGGACGATTTGAAATGGTATCACTCCGGTACAAACTTCTTATTAGCCCCCTTCTGACCGGTATTTTGCAATCTGCAATCCAGAATATAACATTGAACATCGAAATTTTTCAACAGGGCCTTTACAAACACAAATTTCCGTTGTATTATACATTATCGATATTTTTTTAATGTATAGCAGTTTTTTTATTTATTTAACATAAGAAATTTGATAACACTTATATTTTATTGTAAAAGAATTTTACATTTATTGAGAGTAGAAAATGACTTTTTAAAGCAATTTCCTTTGTTTGCAGTGTAAGTTTATAGAGTAAATTTCATTTTATGAATCAACTATTGTTACATAAAGATAAATATCCAGTATTATTCATCTGTTTCGATAATTTTAAACAAGTGGCAATTGCTGGTAAATACCATAACGATCAATACAGTCTTTAGTTTCTCATTTGTACAGAGAATTTTCAGGGTGTGCCGGTAATTTTGTTTTCCTGAGTTGGCAACCTATTTACGAGGTTTTGTTTCAAGTCTGCTACGTAGTGGCTCCGTACTGACACTCCGCGTGTAAATAAGTATGTAAGGCTACCATACGCCCCGGTTTCTTAAAATTTGTCCTGGTGTGCAGAAATTTTAATTCTTGTCCTGTTTTTTCTTTATTATTATTATTAACTACATATCAAAATTTCTGAAAAGATAATAAAATCGACTTATTCCTTTTGCTTTCAATTCCGACAGTACTATAGGAACAATTTCATTCTAATCTTTATTATTATTCCAAACGCTGCTTCCCCGGATATAACATGCAATGTTTAAATCCTCCTAGGTAGCACTCTTATCACTAAAAGTAAGAATGTATACCCCGAGGTGGCAACAAATTCTTGTGACGTTGCAGACCAGCCCCGAAAACACATTTTTTTTCTGCTTCAGAAAAGCAATTATGCGAATTGCTTTCTTTTAGTTCGCATTTTAGGTTAACAAAAATAAATCAGTCTATTGAAATTTGGAAACAACTTCATAAATCTGGATTTTTTTCTTTATAGACATGTAGAGCATGTAAAGGTGGTATGTGTAATAATATTGAAAATATAATTTTTGCCTAAATATTGTATGTGCACTGATTGCGTTTATATTGTACAACAGCTTCTAGCTTCTATAATAATTTTTAGCACTGTTGATTAAGTATGGACTATATTAATACATTATTTTAAGTTGTATAACTAGTGCGATACTGTAGTAGAATTCGAAAGATAAAATTAATACAAAATGCAATATTTACTATTAATTTGTAAGATGTCCCGTTTTTTCTGTTTTCAAAAAGTATGGTAGTTTTAAAGTATGCTAAACCATACAAAATAAATTGTACTGTAAATTGTACCCCTCTGATAGTGCTCTCAAACGAGTCGGGTCGGGTTGTCGGGTCTGGTCAGTCGGGTTAGCTCGTGTCGGGTCACTCGGGTCGGGTCGTCACATTCTTCACTTATTTCCTATACGGAATACTATAAGGAGCTTTGTTGTAGAATTCAATTCGAAGTTGGTGAATTAATGATAATTGTGACTAATTGAAGGGGAAAAAGTAATAAAATTTTAATTTAACCCTATATTAACTAATTGGCATTGTAATTGTAATTAATATTACTACTGACTTTTTTCCTTTCTGCGTTTTTATGTCAAGTTAAATGTCACATTAAGTGAAATTGAAAAGAAATATCTAGTTAACGTCCCACGTTACGCACCAACGCTAAGAGAGACAGTGATGATGAGAAATAATTGAAGTGGTTGAATGAAGAAAGTGGGAGGAAATGGGAGAACAACGAGAAAACCCATGCACACGGTGCTTGTCCACTAGAAAACTTACTTGGTACGAGCTGGAATCAATACCCATGGACCTTCGGGTTAAACATCTCCCTTTGGGCAGGATACGTTATTATTATTATTATTATTATTATTATTATTATTATTATTATTATTATTACTATAACTTTAAGAGTGCCCAAGAAAGTTCCGCCGCCTTTTCACCAACACCTTCCAACATTGATATGTAACCTAAGACGTACCTGGAATATCAAAAATCGTCTCCATCAGCCTCGACGACCTTCTGCCGACGTTCTGGAAGGCTATGGATTCCATAGCAGTCGAACTTGGTGGGACGTGAAGTGAAGAAGGTATCAAGTGCATATTGAACCTCTACTAGCGATTTGAATTGGCGTTTTCCAAGGTGATTGTCCAAGGAATGGAACAGGTGATAATCGGACGGTACAATGTCCATAGAGTATGGCGGATCCAATAGTGTTTTCCATCCAAGGCGTAGAATGGTGTACAGGGTCATTTTAGCCACGTGGGGATTAGCGTTGCCTTGTAACAGGAGGACCCCTTTGCGATTCAGAACTGCTGGATTCAGACAGTACACAATGACAGTACACAGTTGTAGTGATGATCTGACCAGCTGGTAGCAGTTCCCGATGGACCATGCCTTGAGCAGTCCACAAAATGCACAGGAGAACCTTATTCTGGTGTAGTGCTGGCTTGGGCTGTTTTTGAACCGGTTCATGGGATGCTAACCAACAATCACGGCGCCGTGGAGCTTCCTACAGGACCCACTTCCCATCACATGTCAACACCCTGTCAAGAAATTGCTCCTTCCTCAGACGAGATACCAAAGAAACACAGGTGTCTGCTCGCGTTGCTTTCTGGCTCCAAGTCAAATCATGTAGGACCCATCAACCCAACTTGCAGTGTTTCCCAAGTTCATGGTGGTGGTGCCGAATGGTTTCTCCACTCACACCGAAATGTAGTACCAGTTCCTCACATGTCTGTCTTCGCCTCAATTGCTGCCTGAAGATCTGTATTTTAAACATCTGTTTGTCTTCCGGCACGTGGTGCGTCTTCGAGTGTTTCGTCACCGTCCTTAAACCGTCATACCACTGCACTCTCCGCGTAGTCACGACACCCACACCAAAGGCCTGTCATATCTTCCGCCCCGCGGAGCAGCAATTTGAACTCGTACAGCAAACAAGCCCTTATGACGCTCTGTGACGGCCCCATGTTCACTCAGTCCTTACGCAAGTTCACAGTGTATCTGAACAGCCACAACCAAGTAGTATGTTTTATATACTTACTAGTGTTGCTCACGAGACCAGGTTTGGGGCATTCTCGTCTCGAAAATGTGTCGTGAAGGTAGTCTCGTCTCGAAAAGTGCATATGTTTCTATTGAAAGAGCTCTGTCTCATCTCGTACCCCTTCATGAAAATTCTGTCTCGTCTCGTCTCGTCCAACAACTGACCTTCGCCTTATATCCATTCGCATTCAACTCACGGTGTGAGGGCCAATTGAACACAGACCTCCACAAAGAGACATAACTTTCTTGGTCACCTTCAGATTATTATTATTATTATTATTATTATTATTATTATTATTATTATTATTATTATTATTATTATTATTATTATTACTGCGGTAGTGATTTGACTTTCTCCGCAATAAAATACTTGCTAATTTTATATAACGTTGCAAATATCTTCTAGATAAATTAATCAAGAAAAAAATAAAAGGTAATTCCCTACAGAATGATATTTCAGTGCAATTAGTTCCTTATGATTCTATCAGACAGCAACGCTGTTTTTAAATAGAAAAATCGGAATGTTAACGTGATGAAATTTTTGTTTGTTACACAGCAAAAAATATTAAAAGAAGTTCTATATACATTCCTTACTAGAAAATAATGTTGTCTTCAGAACTTTTATTCTTTTAGTCTTCAGAACTTGTCTTCAGAACTCAGTCAAATTTTATTTTGACTTTCGAAGTTGATTGCCTAAATTTTAACCTTGGAAATTTGGATGTGGAGTAAAATAAAGAAGATTAGCAGGGTAGAGAGGAAAACGAATTAGGAAATGCTGAAAAAATGCAAGAGACGAGAGCAATATTAGACGATATAAGGAAGCGAAAAAATGGACGGATCACAAGTTTCGATCTTGCTAAGGGATTGCATTCTGAGAGATGTAGTAAAGGGAGTATAATCAGGAAAGCGAGAGTGTGTAAGAAGGTTGCAATTGATAGATTGTAATAAGGAGGGTGGTACTTTATGTTGGGTTGCGAGGCAGATATTAGCGGGAAATCGCAAAAATGGAAGCTTCTTACCTAGTTCACGGAAACTGGCCTGTCATTAATGGCAGAACACTGAGGAGGAGGAGGAGGATAATTATACTACAAATAAAAAAAGCCGAAACAATGGTTTATGCATAAGAATTGGTCAGCATTTTTTTCTGGTGGCAGTTTTGTAAGGTTCTAGCTCTCTCAAACTGATTAGATTGTAAGGTCAGGTCACTCGGGTCGGTTGTCGGGTTAGGTCACCTCGGGTCGGTTCACTCTAGTCACTTTTGGTCGGGCCAATCGGGTCAGCTCGGGTCGGGTTGTCGGGTCGGGTTAGTCAATTCGTGTCACGGGTGGGGTCGGGTCGGTCTTCAACACATATAATTTCCACGAAAATTACAATATACCACGGTTTATACCTCATTGGGCTTCCAATAAAACATTTTCAATGATGTGTACACCATGTCACCATTTTTGTATGATGGAATTTCTAGAGGAATTTTGTGGGAATTTGATGGAGTGTAGATTCCTGTGTGTGTGTGTGTGTGTGTGATACCTTACAGGATACAAGATGTCGAGGAAGTGTGTAAATAAACCGGACAATTTCTGTTATGTATGTGGGGAGCTGATATTTAAATCACAACGTCGATGTTTTACTCCACTTGTGAGGAAGTGTTATCAGTTACATTTTGGTTGCTGTGTAGGCGACCAGGATAAGAACTGGGTTCCTCACTACATTTGTTGTACTTGCGTGAAACGTCTGACTGGGTGGGCAATGGTGGACGAAACATGAACTTCGCAGTACCGATGATCTGGAGGGAACCAAAAGATCATTCTTCAGACTGCTACTTTTGTATGACACAGATAAAAGAAATAAGCAGTAAATCTAACCACACAGTACAGTACCCTAATTTGCCATCAGCAATTAGGCCAGTTCCAAACAGTGCAGAATTACCTGTACCAGTACCTCCTCCTCATCTTACGGTAAATGAGGATTATGTACTTGAGGCAACTATTGAAGTTCCAAATGAAGAAGATGATCCTACTTATGTAGGAAGCACATCTACATTGGATCCCCATCTGATAACTCCGGGTGAACTAAATGACCTCGTACGGGATTTAAAACTCTCCAAGACACAGACAGAACTTCTTGATTCTAAACTTAAGGCTGGAATCTGCTCCATCGTGACACTAAAGTGTGTATTTTTCGAAACCTTCATACAGAGTTTCAAAACTATTATTCTCAAGAAAATGATTTAGTGTATTGTAATAATGTCTGTGCTGTGATGGATACACTTAGACATGCACATATAAGTACAGAGTGGAGATTGCTTATTGACTCTTCGAAAACTAGTTTTAAGGCTGTCCTTTTGCACAATGGCAACAAATTTCCTTCAGTGCCTTTGGCTTATTCAACTAATATGAAGGAAACCTATGAAAACATCGAAATAGTGTTAGAAAAAAAATCAGTATGAGAAATACAAGTGTACCGTTTGCTGTGATTTACAAGTCATTTCTTTGTTAATGGGTTTGCAGCTCTGTTATACGAAATATTGTTGTTTACTCTGCGAATGGGAGAGCAGGAACAAAGCGGAACATTACATCAAGAAGGAATGGCCAAAGCATGTATTAACTCCTGGACAGAAGAATGCTGTTTATTCCTCACTGGTGATCCCTGATTAGATAATTCTACCTCCTCTTCACATAAAGTTGGGGATCTTAAAAAACTTTGTTAGGGCAATGGACGAAAGTAATGCAGGATCTTGTTACCTCAAGGAAAAAATTCCTCGGGTTAGTGATGCTAGGGATTTTTGTAGACCCCCAAATAAGATGTTTGATTCGTGACCAAAAATTTGAGGATCTCTTAACTCTGGTTGAGAAAGCAGCTTGGTGTCCATTCAAATGTTTAACAGAGATTTTTTTAGGAAACAAGAAAGCCCCAAATTACCGTGAAATTGTGAGTGATTTCCGGCAATCATTCAATGAAATGGGTTACAACATGTCCCTTAAAGTTCACTTTCTAGACTCCCACCTGCATTTCTTTCCTGAAAACCTTGGTGCTGTTAGTGATGAGTAGGGGGAACATTTTCATCAGGACATTTCCTCCATGGAAAAGAGATATCAGTGACAGTGGAGTTCAAAAATGCTAGCTGATTACTGTTGGACACAAAAGAGATGTTCCAGAAACCAAACAGAAAAAAAATGAAATGAAGTCTTTAAGTTTTACGTTCCACGGTTATGCCGGTGAGGCTAAAGGAGACGGTGATAATGAGAAATGAATGAAAATGGTGGAATGAAGAAAGTGGGAGAAAACGGGAGAACCCCGAGAAAACCCACGAGCACGGTGTTTGTCCACCACAAAGTTCACTTGGCGGGGGCTGGGATCGAACCCGGGACCCCAAGCACCAGAGGTGAACGCTCTACCACTGAGCCACCGCGCCCCCCGAACCAAACACAGAAGAAAGTCGACAACTAAAACATATTAGTTGAGGTAAGTAAGTGTTTATTTATTAAGAAGATACCACTCACTTCGTTTGTATTATTTATTAAGTAGATATAAAATTGTGACACGGTGTATACATCATTGAAAATATGTTTTATTTCAAATCCAATAAGATATAGACCGTGCTTATATTGTAATTTTCGTGGAAGTTATATGTGATTTTATCTGCACTAATGAATATTGTAAAATGAACAGTACACATAGCATATTTTTTATATAAATATCTTTATTTCTCTAGATAGAATAATGCTATTCTTATGAAACTTAGAGGGCTTACTAAGTATAAATCAAGCTAACATACAATATAATTTGTGCCTTTATATACCTAAGGTACCCAAGCTACAAGTATGAAAATGGTTTTGAAAAAAAGAAAAAAGAAAAGAAATTTGAGGGGAAATTTTCCGAAAACACCTCTGTCACGGGAAAACTGAGGGTGATGGAGAAAAACTGATTGCAGATTCGAATTCTACGTGAAAAGTTCTATTAGAATCAGGCATTTTCTTCCGTATGCCAGAGAAAAAGAATTTTTTTTCGACTAGTGAATAGGTACCATTTTCAAACTCAGCAACCATTATTCAAACCGGTTAACGTTGATCACAGATATTAAAAATACTAACATCCGTATATTATTTATTACAAACGAAAATTATACCTGCAGATTTCTGCACAAACGATGTATGAACGATCGCGACAATTTGTGGTTCAATCGAACATGGTAGGGCTGCCACTTAGACAACTCCCCCTTTTTTCGTTCTGTCCACGCACCTGATAGCGTAGAAAAAAACTTTCGCCTGCGCATTACTGCTCAAACGATGTATACACGACTCCAAAAGTGCATTACCACCTACATTTCTCGTTTTCCTGCAATAGCAGGCAACCCAAAAAAGGCCGGCGGTTTGGTTGGTTGTGAATTCGAAAGGCGTTGGACCAAACCTCAATTTTGTAATAAATATATCAGTGTGGCAAACTGCAAATAAAATAATAAAACAAATTGTTAAGAATGACAATTTTATTATCGTGACGGAATTAAATGACATCAAAAGTTACAAAATTATCTTACTTAAGCAGTTCAAACAAGATGAATGGCAAGAAAGAGATACCAGAGGAAAGCATTTCTCTACTCCCCCCAAACAAGAATCTCATAAAAAAGAACAAGTTACATAATGTAAACGTTCAATATAAAAGCCCCACCCAAAATTTATAAAGTTGACACCCGAAAGGCAAGAACAACTGAACCGAAGTAAATGAAATTCTGCACAGATATTGCAGACGTAAAATGAGGAAATACGGTTTCGAATTTTCCTTAAAAAAAATGGTTCGAGGGGCACGGACCCCTCCAAACATTTGATCACGAAATATCAAAATTGCTAGTAACAGTATGTCAGGTGTATGTAAAGGACATGAAAAATTGCAACATAACTTTACGTATTTACAATACACAAAAATTAACAAATACGTTTTTTAAAATTTTCTGCGGAAAAACGGTTTTAGGGGTCAAAACCTCCCACCCAAAATTATGAAACTTAACGCCCGAGAGGCAAAAAGAAATGAACCGATGGGTATGAAATTTTGCACAGATATTTTAGACGTAAAATGAGGAAATACCTGTTTCGTAATTTCCTGGAAGAAACGGCTGGGTGAGGCACGGACCCCTCCAAACCTTTGATCATGAAATATCAAAAGTGCTAGTAACAGTATGTCAGATGTATGTAAATGACATCAAGAATTGCAATATAACTTTGTGTATGGACAATACGAAAAAAATAAACGAATACGGGTTTTTTTATGTTCTGCACAAAAAGGCTTTTAGGGAGCAAAATCCCCCACCCAAAATTTTGAATGTTGTTGATCGAAAGGCAAGAAGAAGTGAACCGAAGTGAATGAAATTGTGCACAGATATTGTAGATGTAAAATGAGGGAATACGGGTTTCGTATTTGCCTGGAAAAAAACGGCTGGGTGGGGTACGGACCCTTCCAAACTTTTCGTCATGAAATATCAAAAGTGCTAGTAACAATGTGTCAGATGTGTGTATAGGACACGAAGAATTGCGACATATCTTGGTGTACGGACAATACGCAAAAAATAAAGGAATAATTTTTTCTATTTTCTGCGGAAAAACGGTTTTAATGAGCAATAGAACTCACACAAAATTTTTAAAGTTCGCGCCCGAAAGGTAAGAAGATGTGAACCGAAGTGAATGAAATTTTGCACAGATATTGTAAACATAAAATGACGGAATACAGGGTTCGTATTTCCCTGAAAAAAAGGGTTCGGTGGAGCACGGACCTCTCCAAACCTTTGATAACGAAATATCAAAAGTGCTAGTATGAGTATGTCAGATGTGTCTAGAGGACATGAAAAATTGCAACGAAACTTTGTCTATAAATAATAGTATAAAAATAAACGAACACGTTTTTTAATTTTCGGGGGAAAATAGTTTTTGTGGGCAAGAGCCCCCGTCCAAAATTTTGGAATTTGACCCATAAGGCAAGAAGAAGTGGACCGAAGTGAATGAAATGTGCACAAATATTATAGAGGTAAGACGAGAGAATACGTGTTTCGTATTTTCTTGAAAGAATAAAAAACTGTTGAATGGACCATGGCGTTGAGTAGCGAGAGGAGTGGACCGAAGCGAACAAAATTGTATGTAGATATTGGATATGTAATATACGCCTTTCGTGTTTCACAGGTATTTTGTCTCCATCCGATTTTTTCGATTTGGCAGATCGAGTACAAGCAAAAACACTATAGCGTATTTTATAGTATTTCAGGAAGCAGCTTTAACGCTTACAAAGTTTTTGCGCATAAACAAGAACATGTATTGATTTATGTTCAGTTTGCTGTTGATCAGCCAAATTTGAAGCAAAACGGATAGAGGCACTTGAGAAACACGAAATGCCCTATTTTACATAAAGACTATATAATATCTACACACAATTTCACTTGCTTCAGTCCACTCCTTCCTGCGCTATTACGGTAATATTTACTTTTTTCGGATGGGGAATAGGCCCCAACATTGTTTCTCCGCAAATATTAAAACACGTTTAACTTATTGGTTTGCAAATTGTCCCTATACGAAGCTTTGTTGCTATTCTCCATATTCTTTACGAACTTCTGACGTATGCTTATTTGCACTTTTGATATTTCGTAATCAACGGTTCAAAAGGTTCGTGACTCACTCAACGATTTTTAATAGGAAAATACGAAACCTAATTGTCTCGTTTTACGTCTACAATATCTGTGCACAATTTCATTCACTTCTGTTCACTTCTTCTTGCCTTTTGGGCCCCAAATTTCAAAAATTTTTGGAGGGGGCTTTTCGCCCTAAAACCGCTTTTCCGCATAAAATAAAAAAAACATATTCGTTTATTTTTTGCGTATTGTCCCTACAAAATATATCGTTCAAATTCTTCATGTCCTTCAAGTACTCTGACATACTGTTATTAGCACTTTTGATATTTCACGATCTAAGTTTTGGAGGGGTCTGGATCCCACCTATGCGTTTTTTCTTCTTCAGGAAAATAAGAAACTCGTATTCCCTCATTTTATGTCTACAATATCTGTGCACAATTTCATTCACTTCGGATTACTTCCTCTGGCCTTTCGGGCCTCAACATCCAAAATTTTGGGTGGTTGCGTTTGCCCCCTAAAACCGTATTTCCGCAGAAAATATAAAAACTTGTTTCGCCATATTTGTATGCTCACTTTGATCCACTTGCGGTGACGCACAAAAAGTGAGAATAGGCGTACAAAATGGCACAAAACTATGCAAAACACCATCCCGAAATTCGTTGGTTGCGGAACAAGTTAATGACGCCGGTGCTCACGGCATTTGACGCTGTCTCGTTATAAAAATCTATAGTCGTTTCGCTATCGAGACGAGACGAGATGCACTAAAAGTACGAGACAAAATGCAACCCTGTCATGAGCACTGCTAAAAGTGTTCCACATTACTGTTTACATTTTTCATGGTTGCTCTTCCCAGTATAATCAGATCATGATTTCAAAACGAGTTAAAACGAGCTGAACGAGGGAGCTATTTGTTAAACTCGGCTCGACACGAAACTCGACATCAATTTATGGAGCTAAAAATAAACAGAACGTGTCCTTGCATTTTTTAAATCTCTTTTATGGAAGGAAGGACTTTCTACATATGGGAAATTGGTAGTGGGTTGATTTGTAAAAAATAATCGAAAACGATCGATGTTAGTTGAGAAACAAATTGAGAAACAAAATACAGTGCTTCGCATTATATATCCAGTGCTTTCTATTATAATAATTGCTGAAGCTTGTGTTTAGCGTTCAGAGCACAAGGAAATTAAATTGTGGGAAAAAGAGATATACAATTTGTACAGTAAGCTTAATTACATGGAAATTTTAAGTTTAGGTACGCTTAATTATATGAAAAATTTTATACTTTTTTCATTTACGTTGGTCTCCTTTACCTTGATTTTGGATTTCAAATTTTAATCCTTTTTCCACTGAAAAGTATCTATAATTCACAAGGTAATAATTATCAATGATAATTATAATAATTATCTATGTAATTGAATTCAATGTAATTTGGTCAATGAGAAACACTTTACCATTTCGTACTAGCTGTTATGCCGTTCTTCGCACTGATCAGATAAAGTATCAATGTAAACAAACTGAACAACGGAAGAACAATTATGAAAAATTTCTAAAATTGGATATATTTTATGTGAATATATACCCAATAACGTACATGTATTTTCATTGGGAAGGCCGATGGGGGCTGAATTTGAACGAAAACACTATCGGGGATGTCACTATACATCTGAGAAATCCCGATAAATATGGATTCGACACAAATATTGGTCATTTTCTACTACTTTTACATGTCCCGGTAAACGCCCTCTGAGACCCCCTTGGTTCCAATTGTGAAAAAATCCCCTCTGGCCTCCAGCTGATACCGCGAAAACTATGAATGTAACACTAACATCTGCCATTTTCTACTACTTTTACATATCCCGGTAAAAGCCCCTATGATCCTCTGGTTCCAATTTTGAAAAACAACGCCTCTGGCCCGCAGCAGATGGCGGCTGTATTTGAAAGTCAACGCCTGTGGGAGTATCACCATTCATCTCAGCGACAGTGAAAACTATGGATTTTACACTAATATCGGTCATTTTCCATAATTTTGCATGTCTCGCAATTCGCCCCCTGTGACTCCCGGCCCGCATACAATGGTGGCTGAATTAGAAAATAATCGCTAATGACAGTATCGCCATTTATCTCAGCGACCGCGAAAACTATGAATGTGACACTAACATCTGCCATTTTCTACTACTTTTACATATCCCGTTAAAAGCCCCTATGATCCTCTGGTTCCAATTTTGAAAAAACAACGCCTCTGGCCAGCAGCCGATGGCGGCTGTATTTGGAAGTCAACGCCTGTGGGATTATCGCCATTTATCTCAACGACCGCGAAAACTATGGATTTTACACTAATATCGGTCATTTTAGATTACTTTTACGTTTCGGTATCCCTTCCAGTCAGTTGACCCCCGGCCCGCAGCCGAATAGGGTGAATTTGGAAGTTAATGCGATCGGAGTTTCACCATTGATCTCAGCGAACGCGAAAACTATCAAATCGACACTCATTTCGGTCATTTTCTACTACTTTTACTTGTCCCGGTGGTTACTCTCGGCCAACTTGTCTGGTCCCCAGGCCGGTCCCGGTTGAAAAAAAAACACTCTTCGTCTTGATCTGGGGCCTAGACCAAGCTACCCGTGACCAAATTTATAAAACTTTCGTCCACTCGTCTGGTTCACAGGCCGCACACAGATAGACAGACAGACACTCAAACAAACTCTATTTTATTTATATTAGAAAGGTCAGATCCACCGTTATTGTAATAGAGCGGTGTTTGAGTGATTGATCGTAGAAATTCAAACTCCAATGAGTGATAATTTCATAGCGTTGTTTTATTACAAGTTTAAACTCTTTAGTCAGTAGAGAAGAGGGCATGAATTATGGGTCAGAGTTGATGATAATGGGTTTCTACGGGTCTGTGGGTCACAGTGGGTGAGAGTGGTTCATGGTGGGTCGTGGGTCACGATGGGTGGTAGGTCAACTGGTCGTGGCTAAAGTTTTCATTGCCCCCACCCTCTCTGAACTACAGTGTAGAAAATTAATCGGTGAAAATCAATTGCAATTGATCAATCAATTGAAAGTAATTGCTGTGGAAATCAATTGCAAAAAATGAAATGAAATGAAATCTTTGAGTTTTACGTCCCACGGTTATGCCGGTGAGGCTAAAGGCGACGGTGATGATGAGTAATGGATGAAATAGTGGAATGAAGAAAGTGGGAGGAAACGGGAGAACCCCGAGAAAACCCACGCACACGGTGTTTGTCCACCACAAAGTTCACTTGGCGGGGGCTGGGATCGAACCCGGGACCCCAAGCACCAGAGGTGAACGCTCTACCACTGAGCCACCGCGGACCCCAGAAATCAATTGCAATTGAATTAATTGCCAATTAATTTCAATTGCAATTGAATGACTGAATTCAATTGCAATTACTTTCCACTGCAATTACTTTCAATCGATTGATTAATTGCAATTGATTCTCCTTTCTTAATGGCCAACTGCAATTAACAATTAACCATTACTTACTTCAGATGTTAATTGCAATTAACAATTAAATTTACTGATTAATTGTTAACTGTTAATTCAATTGAAATTTGCCTAACACTGTGAATCTTCTCTTCCCCTACCCCGATCCGGCCCTTCAAAGTCTTTTTTTCCTTCTATCGAAGCCAGTACTGCCTATTTAGGAAAAGTTTCAATGTAGAGGATTGCTAGTGGTAAAAGCGATGCATCCGCCGTTCTGTTGGAAAGGGGCGAGGGGCTGGTGGAAAGTGCCGTAAAATTTTACCTTGCCCCCATAGGAAAATATTTAGATTCGACACTACTAATATATATATATATATATATATTTCAGCGACCGCGAAAACTATGGATTTTACACTAATATCGAAAACTATGGATTTTACACTAATTTCAATATATATAAAATTGAAAAACACTATGTTTTTGACTCTAAATCTCCTGAACCGCATAACAGATCTTGATCAAATTTGAAACATGGAGGAGTTTCCGGCTGGGCTGGTTAGGCTATTCACTCTGATGGTAGAACTGAGAGGGAGGAATGTAAAAATAAATAAAACTTAATAACTCCTGAACCACTCGATTGATCTTGATCAAATTTTCCACATAGATGAGCCTCAAACCTGGGATCGTTTTTGTAATTTAAGTTTGACGGAGCAACGTGGGGGCGGAGAAGGAGGGGAGATATATAAATACCAATTTATATAAGACTGAAAGTGACTATTTTTGTAACTTAATAACTATTGAACTATCTGACCGATCGCAATCAAATTTTCAAGATATATGAGGTTCGGATCTGGAAACGTTTTCTAATTTCACTTTGACGGTACATTCTAAGAGGAGGGGAGGGGGACGTATAAATAAAAACTAATAAAACCTAATAACTTTTGAACCACTCAACCAATCTCGATCTAATTATTTATATACATGAAGGTCGGGCCTTCAGTGTTCTTTTTTACCGTTTCACTTTGACGAGCCAACGTAGGGGAGGGGGAAATATATGTAAAAAAATAAAATATAAATGACTGCCTTTGTGACTTCAATCTTGAACCACCTGACCGATCTAAATCAAATTTTCAGCATACATGAGTTTAGGGGCAGGGATTACTTTAGGCTATTCACTTTGACGAAGCAACGTAGGGGAGGAGGACGGAGAGAAATTTAAAAATGATCAAAAATGACCGATATTATTGTTGAATCTCCATAGTTTTCGGGGTCAATGAGACAAACAGTAGCACTTCTGATGCTGTTTCAATCTACGTTCAGCCCTAATAATTGGGGAGGGGGAGGGTGCAATGGAGGAGAGAGGATAAACATTTAAAAATGATCGAAAATGACTAATATTAGTGTCGAATCAATAGTTTTAGGAGTAGCAGAGATTAACAGTGAACATTCTGATGCGGTGTGCCGCAGCACGGGGGTAGGGGAGCTATATACAATAATAAGAATCGAAAATGACCAATAATAGTGTCTAATTCATAGTTTTCGGGATCATTCTGACGAACTGTGACATTTTCGATCCGGTTTAAATGCAAGATCACCTCCGCCACTTGCGGGAAGGCGAGAAAGTGATATATATATAAAATGATCGATAATGGCCGCTATTAGTGTCGAATTTATAGTTTTCTGGGTCGCTTAGATGAACAGTGGTACTTTCGATCCCGTTTAAATTCAAATTCAATCACACAACTTGGGGGAGGTGGAGAAAGAGATATTGAAAAATGATGGAAAATGACAAATATTAGTGCTGAATCCACATTTTTGGGGGTCGCTGAGATGAACAGTGTCACTTTTAATGCCATGGCCCGCAAAATGGGGGAGAAGGAAATATACATATAAATGACCGAAAATGACCATTATTGGTGTCGAATCCATGATTTTTGGGGTCGCCGAGATGATCAATGATCTTTCCGATGCTGTTTAAATCGATGCCATTAAAAACGAAAACAGCATATTTCACGGGTACTAAACACATGAAATACGGAGTTGTGCATTTAAATTTTCATTTCAACTCAGCAAAGCGGGTAATATATGCTAGTAATATTAATAAAGCTCAGGCACTGTCCTTTCTCTATTTCAAAACCAGCTACAAATCTCTTTCCTAGAATATCTATTACTGGAACTATCGTTATATTTTTGTTTTTCGTCCTTACACAACACCAAGGTTATAAAGGAAGGTCTTTTTGATGTGGGTTCGCAGCTTGAATCTGATCGACCGTTCCCAACCATACTATCTCGCCTCCAGAAAAACTGGATTACAGGGCAGAGTCTAAAGCAAGAAATGTATATCTTTTTGCTAAAAAAAAACTTTAGTTCGGATACTAGTCACAGCACATGTTTAGAGGTTTTTCAACGGATCTGTATGAGACGAGACCTGCAAATGACACAGGACTGAAAGTTGAGCTTACACCAGAAGTCGAATCTGGTATAATTCTAAGACCAAAAAAAAAAATCCTAATGGCTGACTACTTTAATGCTCATATTTCAATCTCATGTAAAAATTTAGGGTGAGCCCGGCCCCCTAAACTGCCCGTGGATTCGGGCCTGTGTGACCCCCACCCTCGAACACAATTTTCTGGAAGAAAGCCTCTATTCTTCCTTTTGTCTGTCTAGTTTACTGAAAACATGAAAAACAAACTAGGTCACAGAGCATAGAGTTGGAAATGATTGACATGTTGTATTGCAGACATATTTCGTACCATTGATGATTTTGGGAGGTTTCCCAGGGACAAAATTCCCCTCGGAGTTATATCTCCTATGGTGCTCAATATGCGTTGAGTTGATTTTATCGTCCCTTTCAGCAGCGAGGCTATATGAGACGGGACCTACTGATTAATCGTGAATTCCGAACTACATGAGCTCTCGTCGGAATCGAACCCAGGTTTCTCACGCCAAAGGCGCGTGCGCTAACCACTTAGACACGAAGAAGCTCGGTGCTCATATTAGAAAAGAAGAAAGCACATTATGGGAATTTCAGTGCAGACAACTAAGTATGACGGCTGTTAAATGAATATTTTTCATCTTGAATATATTGTGATAATTTTCAATCTTATTCGATAATGTCATTCTCTCTTTAAAAAATATCATTCTCTTTTCTGTACCTTACTACAGTATACAAGTTAAATTTCGCACAGTGTGCAAAAGAGGGGAAGTGAAAATGAAAATGAAATGAAATCTTTGAGTTTTACGTCCCACGGTTATGCCGGTTAGACTAAAGGAGACGGTGATGATGAGTAATGAGTGAAATGGTGGAATGAAGAAAGTGGGAGGAAACGGTAGGACCTGAGAAAACCACGCACACGGTGTTTGTCCACCACAAAGTTCACCTGAAGAGGGAAACTGATTACAACGTATGATGGACTTCGCTTCCTATCCGATGAACAAAACCTTTCTTGGAAAATTCAGCGTTGCAAAGAACCTGTGTGATTGACTGATAGCTACACATAAATTGACAGAATGAAAGTCTTAATTTTAATACTGAATCTGCCCTCAGGGAAAAAAGCAAGCTGCTCGCACTCGTGGCTTCTGTGTCTTGTGACATTGTGTTTTAAAAAACAGACACAAGGTCAGTTGTGACACAACTGATAAGGCTTTTTTTTCTTTTGTACAAATCATATTTGTTGTTTGAAGCCTCTTTATTCCTTATAAAAGCAATATAACCAGATTCACGGAAACCCACAGGAATTGTAAAGAAATTTAAAAGAAATACCTTTATCATTCAGATCCTTTATTATTATTATTATTATTATTATTATTATTATTATTATTATTATTATTATTATTATTATCATGAATATTTTTCGTTAGTCCTCACAGCAATTAATACTTAGCAGCAGGGGTAAAAGTGCGTGGGAACGCGGGGGACCCCATCCTCACCTCCAAAAAACTGTGTATGGCGTCCTCCCAGTTCCTAAGCAATTACAATGGGCAAAGATATGCATGGGAGACATCATGACTCATGCCGCTACCTACCGTCCCCCTACCTTTTCAGATGATTCCATCCCATCTACCCTAATCCCACTTCGCCTAACGATTTATCAGCCACTTACATCTCCAAGATAAACATGTCCACCATTTTCGGATCTCACGTTAATCCGTAGCTCCATATCTCATGTAATTTTGCTACCGAAGGGATGCTAAACTGAACACGTTTTTCTGTCAGTTATTCTTAACTGGATGCCCGCGTCTCTTAGGGATTGGGGAGGACACGGTGACTCAGTGGTAAACAGCTTGTCTCTGCTACGTGGGGCCTGTGGTTCGATCCTAAGCCAAAAAACTTTCTGGTGGACACCATCGTATCGTGTGTCGGTTTTCTCGGGATACTCCAATTTCCTTCCACATTCTCATTCCATCATATCTTCCATCAACATTTACTTGCCTTAATCATTGTCTCTCTTAGTCTAAAGAGCATAATCGTGTTCGTTAAAATGAAATACTTCATTTCATTTTACAGGGGTTGCTTACAGTTTATCAGTGGATTACCGCTAAGATACTAATACTTGATAATAATATGTGTAAGAAAGAAGGAGTCTATGAGGCTCATAATTATCGAAAGGCTGATAACTACAATTGTACGTTGATTGTAAGAAATGTTAAAGGTGCGAACTAAATTTGATTTGTGAGTCTTTTAGCGTTATTAGTCGTATTATGGACAAGAAATAATTCACATATCTACAAACCAAGAAAACTAACACTGAAATTTGATATTCGACAGTGAAATATAATAATATAGCCTACAACTTGGATATCAAATATCGAGGTTAGTTTTCTTGGCTTTGAACATGTTCAACTTACATGTGTTTTTGTGATAGTCCAAACTTTCAACGTACGAGTATCAGTCTCCTAAATTTTCGTAAATAACTATGAAGATTATCCTAAATCTAACAAATAAGTACAGATGAAGGGTAAGGGGAAAAAACAAGGAATGTCCATGTATGTGCTTTATCGAGTTCTTTGTCCTATCTGTTGGTGACTCTTGGTACTATTTGACTGTATATGCCATGCATGTGCAGATGTGGAAATCTTCATTAAAAAGGGGCAAAATATTTGACTAATTCTATTGTCTTTTACGCGGTTTTTCAATATTAAAACGCCGTTTTCTCGAAAATGCAATTTTGTGACATTCCTTCTTTTTTCCCCTTACCCTTCAGATAATGATCAATAAAGTTCATAATTGACTTTTGAGAACATGCTGGCCCTAACTGATATATCACATCACTACTTTTCCATTTCCAAAATTATCACAGATTTCAAAATGGCGGATTTCAAGGTGCAGCCGGAAGTTCGTGATTTACTCTGCCCATTGTAGATCACATTTTGTCAATATGTGAAACTACCACCGTTTGCATTGTCTATCTTTCACTATTTTCACGATTCAACACTTTATTTGATGTATTTCAATAACATAGCATAGCCCTTCTCCCATCAATTTTGACCCCCTCCGTTTCTTATGACGTTTAGCCCTTATAACTTTGCACATTTACATATTTCTACATCCTCTATCAGTCACACTACGTCTCATTCCGCAACTCGATTCATCCATTTGGACCCTTTACTTGTCAGACAATTTCTTCTTGGTGGAGAAACAGGGAAAATAATTCTACAATGACTGACAAGTAACACTTCCCCAGTGTAACACTCCGATTTTGATAAAATTTGGTAGGTAGATACTACACATAAAATAAACGAATACCGGTACGTGTATTTTTATTTTCTCCGTTAAAGCTGTTTCAGGGGTCAAAAACCCACACCCAAAATTTTGAAAGTTGACGCCCGAAAGGCAAAAACAAGTGGACCGAAGTGAACGAAATTGTGCACAGATATTGTAGACATAAAATGAGGGAATACGGGTTTCGTATTTTACTGGAGAAAACGCTTAGGTGGGGCACGGACCCCTCCAAATCTTTGATCACGAAATATCAAAAGTGCTAATAACAGTATGCCAGAAGTCCTAAAGAACATGAAGAATTGCGACGAAATTTTGCGTAGTGGCAATATAAAAAAATACGTTTTATTTTCTGCGAAAAAACGGTAAAGGGGCAAAGGCCCCCACCGAAAATTTTGAAAATTGACGCCCAAAAGGCAAAAACAAGTGGACCGTAGTGAATGAAATTGTGCACAAATATTGTAGAGGTAAGATGGAGGAATATATATTTCGTAATTTCCTTAAAAGAAAAAAACTTTAGCGTGGATCGAGGTGTCTGGTGGCGGAAGGAGTGGACAGAAGTGATGAAATTTTGTGTAGATATTGGATATGTAAAATAAGACCTTTCGTGTTTCACAAGTGTATCCATCTGGTTTTTCAAATTTGGAAGATCAACAGTGAGCTCAAACAGTATATATATTATTTTATAGTATTTCAGGAGGCACCTTTAACATTTCAATGTTTTCGTGATCAAATGTTTGGAAGGGTCCGTGCCCCACCCAACCGTTTTTTTCCAGGAAAATACGAAACTCGTATACCCACATTTTATGTCTACAATATCTGTGTACAATTTCATTCACTTCGGCTCACTTCTTTTTGCCTTTCTGGCCTCAAATTTCAAAACTTTCGTTGGGGGCTTTTGCCCCCTTAAACTGTTTTTCCGCAGAAAATAAATAATAAACCTTCCTTTTTTTTGCACATCGTCCATGCGCATAGTTTCGTTGCAATTTGTCATGTCGTTTACACACATCTGACATACCGTTACTAGCACTTTTGATATTTCGTGATCAAATGTTTGGAGGGGTCCGTGCCCCACCTAACCGTCTTTTCCAGGTAAATACGAAACCCGTATACCCACATTTTATGTCTACAATATGTGTGCAAAATTTCATTCACTTCGGTTCAATTCTTATTTTTCGGGTGTAAACTTTCAAAGTTTGAGGTGGGAGGTTTTGCCCCCTAAAACCATTTTTCCGCAGAAAATAAAAAAACGTATTCCTTTGTTTTTTGTGTATTGTATATACGGAAAATTTCGTTGCAACTCTTCATGTCCTATACACACATTTGACATAGTGTTACAACAACTTTTCATATTTCGTGATCAAATGTTTGGAGGGGTTCGTGCCCCATCTAACCGTCTTTTCCAGGTAAATACGAAACCCGTATACCAACATTTTATGTCTACAATATCTGTGCAAAATTCCATTCACTTCGGTTCGCTTCTTCTTATTTTTCGGGCGTCAACTTTCAAAAGTTTGGGGTGGGTTCTTTTGCCCCCTAAAACCGTTTTGGATGCCGGATGGCGGGATGGATCCTAGACTATAAAAGTTTGTAGTGGATACCATCGTACCCGTGAGATTTCTCGGAATTATCCTGTTTTCTCCTACATTCTCCTTTCACGAATTATTTCCCAAAAAAATAGCTTCCATCTATTATCTCTCTCTATTATTGGATTGGATTTCAGTTTAACATCCCTTCGGTTGCAAAATTACATGAGACATGGAGCTACGGATTAACGTGAGATCCGAACTGCTTGTGCTCCCGCTGATAATTAGAGCCGGGTCTCCTATGCGAAAGTCGCACACGCTACCCCATTGCCATGCGTGATCTCTCTGTCTTCCTTAGCCTAGAAGGCATAACATGTAAACTTTATGGACTTCAAATAACTTCAGTTCTTTCTCCATAGTCAATTCTATAATGAGACAAAGTAGATCAATCAAATATTTGCATCTTCCCTTTTCATAATTTTAACGATGTTCTTGTAACTTCGACCGTGTTCTAAGATTCCTGTTATTTGAAATATCGTATTTAATTGTAGTTAACTTGCCTCAGTCAACATTTCATAAAATATCCCAATAATTCTTCAATTTCTTTGGGGTGATCTTTGTGCTGCCCCTGTACCATATCGAGTTGTGCATTAATGGAAACTATGGCTAAAAATAATATACTCGTACATTTCCTTTACCCCGACTTCGATCCGACATTCTGTTTTCGAGTTACATTTTGGGCATTTTCCCGACAGGTTTTTGGCTGGTCATAGCGCCAAAAGGAAGTATTTGTGCACCCAGGTTCTTATCTTGGTATCAGGAATCAGCTCTCAAAGGTTCTCGGTGTTGCTTTGAAACACCCTGTATATTTCTATCCTGTTTCTGATTAGCTCCTGTTTGCCAATCAATTTCCAGTATTCCCAAAACAAATCAAAAGTGAACTGAATTAACTAAATCGCCTTCCCCTATGCTTTCTTCTTGTATAGTAATTATTATATATTTATATTGTAGTTTACAGAGATTGCCAATATTGATTGAAATATCTGGTTATAATGCTAGTAGAGGAATTCCCTCTTTAGTACAGAAATTTCCTCCTTGCATCCTACCGCGATATTAGGCGAGATGAGATTAGGCAAGATTGGAATTCCCATTTCGCCTAAAATGGTGGACATTCTTCTCTTGGAGATATAAGTGGCTGATAAATCGTTAGACGAGGTGAGATTAGGCGAGATGGGATGGAATCATCTGGACGGTAGGTAGTGGCATGACGTCACGCCGTCCCCCATGCCTATGTTTGCCCATTGTAATTGCTTAGGAACTCGGGGGACGCCGTACACATTTTTTGGAGGTGGGGGGCCGGGTTCCCCCGCGTTCCCACGCACTTTTACCACTGCTGCTAAATATTAATTGCTGTGAGGACTAGCGAAAAATATTATGCGGTAATAATAATAATAATAATAATAATAATAATAATAATAATAATAATAATACCAATTCTACTACTAGTACTACTACTACTACGACTACTACTACTACTACTACTACTACTACTACTAATAATAATAATAATAATAATAATAATAATAAAGGACCTGAATGATAAATATATTTTCATGATAAATATAAATCTGGATATGTTGTTTTTTATAAGGAATAAAGAGGCTTCAAACAACAAATTGGGAAATATAATTTTGTATAATAGAAAACTAGCCTTATCAGTTGTTTTATCTTGTGTCTGTGTCTGTTTCTTAAACACAATGTTACAAGGCACAAAACAACACCTGAGGGCAGGTTGCTTTGAGCCTGAGGCAGCTTCAGTACTCAAATTAAGACTTTCGTTCTGTCAGTTTATGTGTAGCTATCAGTCAACCACACAGGTTCTTTGCAACGCTGAGTTTTACAAGAAAGGTTTTGTTCATCGGTTTACAAGAATGGTTTACAAGAAGGTCCATCGTACATTGTAGTCCCTTCCCCCCTTTTGCACACTGTCTGAAATTTAATTTGTATACTGTAGTAAGGTACAGAAAAGAGAATGGTATTTTTTAAAGAGAGAATGACATTATCGAATAAGATTGAAAATTATCACAATTTATTCAAGACGAAAAATATTCATTTAACAGCCGTCGTATTTAGTTATCTGCACTGAAAGTCCTATAATGTGTTTTCTTCTTTACTAATATGAGCACCAAGCTTCTTCGTGTCTAAGTGGTTAGCGTACGCGCCTTTGACGTGAGAGAACCGGGTTCGATTCCCGCCGAGAGCTCATGTGGTTCGGATTTCACGATTAATCAGTAGGTCCCGTCTCATATAGCCTCGCTGCTGAAAGGGACGATAAAATCAACTCAACGCATATTGAGCACCATAGGAGATATAACTCCGAGGGGAATTTTGTCCCTGGGAAACCTCCCAAAATCATCAATGGTACGAAATATGTCTGCAATACAACATGTCAATCATTTCCAACTCTATGCTCTGTGACCTAGTTTGCTTTTCATGTTTTCAGTAAACTAGACAGACAAAAGGAAGAATAGAGGCTTTCTTCCAGAAAATTGTGTTCGAGGGTGGGGGTCACACAGGCCCGAATCCACGGGCAGTTTAGGGGGCCGGGCTCACCCTAAATTTTTACATGAGATTGAAATATGAGCATTAAGTAGTCAGCCATTAGGATTTTTTTTTGTCTTAGAATGATACCAGATTCGACTTCTGGTGTAAGCTCAACTTTCAGTCCTGTGTCATTTGCAGGTCTCGTCTCATACAGATCCGTTGAAAAACCTCTAAACATGTGCTGTGACTAGTATGCGAACTAAAGTTTTTTTTAGCAAAAAGATATACATTTCTTGCTTTAGACTCTGCCCTGTAATCCAGTTTTTCTGGAGGCGAGATAGTATGGTTGGGAACGGTCGATCAGATTCAAGCTGCGAACCCACATCAAAAAGACCTTCCTTTATAACCTTGGTGTTGTATAAGGACGAAAAACAAAAATATAACGATAGTTCCAGTAATAGATATTCTAGGAAAGAGATTTGTAGCTGGTTTTGAAATAGAGAAAGGACAGTGCCTGAGCTTTATTAATATTACTAGCATATATTACCCGCTTTGCTGAGTTGAAATGAAAATTTAAATGCACAACTCCGTATTTCATGTGTTTAGTACCCGTGAAATATGCTGTTTTCGTTTTTAATGGCATCGATTTAAACAGCATCGGAAAGATCATTGATCATCTCGGCGACCCCAAAAATCATGGATTCGACACCAATAATGGTCATTTTCGATCATTTATTTCCTTCTCCCCCATTTTGCGGGCCATGGCATCAAAAGTGACACTGTTCATCTCAGCGACCCCCAAAAATGTGGATTCAGCACTAATATTTGTCATTTTCCATCATTTTTCAATATCTCTTTCTCCACCTCCCCCAAGTTGTGTGATTGAATTGAAGATCGAAAGTACCACTGTTCATCTAAGCGACCCAGAAAACTATAAATTCGACACTGATAGTGACCATTTAATATATCTCTTTCTCGCCTTCCCGCAAGTGGCGGAGCTGATCTTGCATTTAAACCGGATCGAAAATGTCACAGTTCATCAGAATGATCCCGAAAATTGTGGATTAGACATTAATATTGGTCATTTTCGATTATTATTATTATTATTATTATTATTATTATTATTATTATTATTATTATTATTATTATATAGCTCCCCTACCCCTCCTCCGTGCTGCGGCACACGGCATCAGAATTGTCACTGTTAATCTCTGCTACTCTTAAAACTATTGGTTCGACACTAATATTAGTCATTTTCGATCATTTTTAAATGTTTATCCTCTCTCCTCCATTGCACCCTCCCCCTCCCCAACTATTAGGGCTGAACTTGGATTGAAACAACAGCAGAAGTGTCACTGTTTCTCTCATCGACCCCGAAAACTATGGATTCAATTCTAATATCGGTCATGTTTGATCATTTTCAAATTTTTCTCCCCCCCCCCCATCCCTGCATCGTCAAAGTGAATAACCTAAAGCAATCCCTGTCCCTAAACTCGTGTATTGGAAATTTGATTGAGGTCGGTCACGAGGTTCAAGAGTGATGAAGTCACAAAGGTAGTCATTTTTATTTTTATTTTTTACATATATTTTCCCTCCACCTCTCCTACGTTGGCTCGTCAAAATGAAACGATAAAAACACCCAAGGCCCGACCCTCATATATTTTGAAAATTTGATCAAGATTGATTGAGTGGTTCAAAAGATATTAGGTTTTATTAGTTTTTACTTATTCGTCCCCCTCCCCCTCCCCTAGGATCTACCGTTAAAGTGAAATTAGAACAATGTTTCCAGACCCAAACCTCATATATCTTGAAAATTTGATTGAGATCGGTCAGATAGTTCAATAGGTATTAAGTTACAAAATAGTCGCTTGCAGTCTTATATGAATTGATTTTTATATGTCTCCCACTCCTTCTCCTCCCTCACAGTGCTGCGTCAAATTTAAATCATAAAAGTGATCCAGGCTTGAACCTCATTTATGTTGAAAATTTGATCGAGATCGGTCGAGTGGTTCAGGAGTTATTAAGTTTTATTTATTTTTACACCCCCTCCTCCTCCCCTCAGTTGTACCATCAAAGTGAATAGCCTAAAACCAGCCCATCCTTGAAGCTAATCCATGTTAAGAATTTGATCGATATCGGTTGGGCGGTTCAGGAGATTTACTCACAAACAGTTATTTTCAATTTTATATATATAGGTTGGTAGTGTAGAATCTAGGCCTAGATATTTTCCCACTGGGCAACGTAGAATTTTGCGGGACTTTCCACACCCCGCCAACCTTTCTAACAGAACGGCGGATGCATCGCTTTTATAACTAGCAATCGTCAACATTGAGACTTTTCCCAAATAGGCAGTCCTGGCTTCGATAGAAGAAAAAAGTTTGAAGGGCCGGATCAGGGCAGTGGAGAAGAGTCATCTTTTATTAGCTACACAACACGACTAGCCGACGTGACTGCCACCATGGCCTCGCATCATGTAGTCCATTTTTTTTAAATTTTCAATGGAGACCTGCCTACGTATTTTGAATTGTAGAGGAAGGTACGTTGTATGTATTAACATTACAAATATATGAGCATACTGGTATTGAAATTTGAAAGACGTTTAGGCCAAATTGAATTTAATAGGTGATTGTATTTCCTTTGTAGGAGATTTTACTTTTTACTTTTGCAGCTTGTCGTCCCCTAAATTGCCGCTCGGGGCGTTTGTCCCTTTTCCCCAGATCTGGCACTGATTATTGGAGATGACTGTGATCTGCAGAGGTCATGGCTTAGTTATAAACAATAATATAGTAAGAAACTAAAACGTAAATATAGTGAGAATAATAACAACTCGCTGATTGTGCGAGCTGTTTTTCTCTTTTTTTTCCTCAGCTGATCTAATAGTGACTGTGCCGCACTCAGAATATGTACAGGAGAATTGACAACACCACACGCGAGCCCGCCTGAAATAAATTCGAGCTGAAATTTCTGAATGATTCTTCCAACCTACATTCAAGGTTTCTTTATAATGTCAAAAATTATATTGTATATTTTATGTTGAACTTCGCTTACAAAAGTTTGTTCTCCTCTCCAAGGTTTTAAATTCAACCCCCTTCTTTCTCTTCGTTGATAAAACCTAATGACCTTTTTACTTATTCGTGGCAGGATTTTTTTCCACACAAGTATTAAGCTCTGAATTTAGCGCCTGAGAGTAGCAGAAACATACGAGCTTGATATTCCTCCGGGAGACCAATATCCACTCATCACTGAGTTCTGTTGCTTGCCACTAGATGGCAATATAAGATGCAGTTACGAAAAAGGAGCAATTAATGATTTGAATCAATACAATCATAACCTTGAAATTCAGTCTCGTTTCGGCTCAAAAAGTGGAATAGTTTCCCGTATGAATCAATGGGGATCATTTTAAAAATTTCGGCGGTATTCAGTCCTCTTGAATGGAAATTGTCGCCGATCAATAGAAAGTTAATATGGGAGAACTATGAAATAAAACAAACAGACACGCGTCATTTTGTAATAAAATTACATGGCGAGTGCATTTTATCTGATTCAAAGCTATCGTCGAATATACACAATTAAAGGTGCCCTGATTGGCCAAATTAAAAAAACCTCAGCAAATTATCTCTCTACAGGCGAATTTTTTTCGTCACCACCGGTGGGAATACGGGTTTCTTATTATCCTGAAGAAAAAACCGTTTTGGTGGGACCCAGACCACTCCAAAACTATGATCGTGAAACATCAAAAGTGCTAATAATAGTATGCCAGAAGTGCTTGAAGGACATGAAAAATTGAAATGACACATTGTGTAGGGACAATACGCAAAAAATAAACGAAATACGGTTTTTTATTTTCTGTGGAGAAACGGTTTTAGGGGGCAAAATACCCACCCAAAATTTTGAAATTTGAGGTCCAAAAGGCAAGAAGGAATGCACCGAATTGAATGATATTGTGGGCAGATAGTGTAGACATAAAATAAGAATTCGGTTTCGTATTTTCCTTTAAAAAAAAAGGTTGAGTGAGGAACGGACCTTGTAACCCGTTGATTACGAAATATCGAAAGTGCAAATAAGCATACGTCAGAACCTCGTAAAGACTGGAAAATTGCAACGAAACTTCGTATAGGGACAATTTGCAAACCAATAAATGAAACGTGTTTTAATATTTGAGGAAAAAGTGTGCTTTGGCCTAGGCCCCTCCGACAAAAAAGTAAATATTACCGTAATAGCACAGGAAGGAGTGGACTGAAGCAAATGAAATTGTGTGTAGATATTATATAGACCCAATGTAAAATAAGGCCTTTCGTCTTTCTCAAGTGTCCCAATTCGTTTTGCTTTAAATTCGGCAGATCAACAGCTAACTGGAAATAAATTGACACGTTTTTTTATGCGCAAAAACATTGTAAGGGTTAAACATTCCTCCTGAAATTCTATAAAATACGTTATACTGTTTGTGCTTGTAGTTGATATGCCAAATTTGAAAAAATCGGATGAATACACGACACTTGTAAAACACGAAAGGCCTTATTTTACATATCCAATATCTATATACAATTTCATTCGCTTCGGTTCACCCCTCCTGAAACTCAACAAATCGTTCCACTCGACAGTTTTTTTTTCTTTCAGGAAAATACGAAACACGTATTCCCTCATCTTACCTCTACAATATTTCTGCACATTTCATTCACTTCGGTTTACTTCTTCTTGCCTTTTTGGGTCAAATTCCAAAAAGTTTGACGGGGGCTCTTGCCCCCCAAAACCCGTTTTCCCCTCGAAAATAAAAAACGTATTCGTTTATTTTTTGCCTATTGTTCATACACAAATTTGCGTTGCAATTCTTCATCTCTTTAACACACATCTGACATACTGTTACTGGCACTTTTGATATTTCGTGATCAAAGGTTTGGAGGGGTGCGTGTCCCACCTAACCGTCTTTTCCAAGCAAATATATATGAAACCCGTATTCCCTCATTTTGTGTCTACAATGTCTGCACAAAATTTCATTCATTTTGGTTCACTTCTTACCTTTCGGGCGTCAACTTTCAAAATTTTGGGGTCTATTTTTTGCTCTGATATCCATTTTCCGCAGAAAATAAAACAAACCTTATTCCTTTATTTTTTCGTATTGTCCATACACAAAGTTTGTTTGCAATTCTTCATGTCTTACACACTTCTGAAATACTATTATTACCACTTTTGATATTTCGTGGTCAAATGTTCGGAGGGGTCGGTGCCCCACCTAACCCTTTTTTCATGGAAAATACGAAACCCGTATTCCCTCATTTTATGTCTACAATGTCTGCCTACAATTTCATTCACTTCGGCTCACTTCCTTATGCCTTTCGATCGTCAACTTTCAAAATTTAGGTGGGGGCTTTCGCCCCCTAAAACCGTTTCTTCGCAGAAAATGAAAAACATTATTCGTTTATTTTTTTGCGTATTGTCCATGCACAAGGCTTAGTTTCAATTCTTCATATCCTTTATACACATCTGACATACTGTTACTATCTCTTTTGATATTCCGTGATCAAAGATTTGTAGGTGTCCGTTCCCCATTCAACCATTTTTTCCATGAAAATATGATACCCGTATTTCCTTATTTCATGTGCACAATATCTGTGCACAATTTCATTCACTTCGGTACACCTATTTTGATTTTCGTGCGTCAATATCAGAAATTTCGGATGGGGGCTTTTGCCCCCAAAAACCGTTTTTCCGCATAAAATAAAAAACCGTATTTGTTTATTTTTTTCGTATTGTCCATGCACAAAGTTTCGTTCCAATTCTTCCTGTCCTTTAAGCACATCTGACATACTGTCACTGGCACTTTTGATATTCCGCGATCAAAGGTTTGGAGGGGTCCGTGCTCTACCTAACCGTCTTTTCCAGACAATACGATACCTGTATACCCTCATATTATGTTTACAATATCTATGCCAAATTTTATTAATTTCGGTTCACTTCTTCTTACCTTTCGGGCGTCAACTTTCAAAATTTTCGAGTGGGTTCTTATGCCCCTTAAACTGTTTTTCCGAAGAGAATAAATGAAACGTATACCTTCCCTTTTTTTGCACATCGTCCATGCGCATAGTTTCGTTGCAGTTCATCATGTCCTTTACACACATCTGACATACTGTTACTAGCACTTTTGATATTTCGTGATCAAATGTTTGGTGGGTACCCTGCCCCACCCAACCCCCTTTTCAAGGAAAATACGAAACCCGTATTCCCTAATTTTATGTCTACAATATCTGTGTACAATTTCATTCACTTTGGCTAACTTCTTTTTGCCTTTCGGGCCACAAATTTCAAAACTTTCGGTGGGGGCGTTTGCTCCGTAAAACCGTTTTCTCCTAGAAAATAAAAATGACCGTATTGGTTTACTTTTTGCGTGTTGCCCAGACGTAAAGTTTCGTTGCAATTCTTCTTGTCCTTTACACACATCTGACGTACTGTTACTAGCACTATTGATATTTCGTGATAAAGTGTTTGGAGGGTACCCTGCCCCACCTAACTTTTTTTTCAAGGAAAATACGAAACCCGTATTCCCTAATTTTATATATAAAATATCTGTGTACAATTTCATTCACTTCGGCTCACTTCTTTTTGCCTTTCGGGCCTCAAATTCCAAAACTTTCGGTGGGGACTTTTGCCCCCTTAAACTGTTTTTCCGCAGAAAATAAATAAAACGTATACCTTCTTTTTTTGCAAATCGTCCATGCGCATAGCTTCGTTGCAATTCGTCATGGCCTTTACATACATCTGACATACTGTTACTAGCGCTTTTGATATTTCGTGATCAAATGTTTGGTGGGTACCCTGCCCCACCCAACAACATTTAAAGGAAAATACGAAACCAGTATTCCCTAATTTTATGTCTACAATATCTGTGTGCAATTTCATTCATTTCGGCTCACTTCTATTTGCCTTTCGGGCCTCAAATTTCAAAACTTTAGGTGGGGCTTTTGCCCCTTAAACCATTTTTACGCAGAAAATAAATAAAAAGGATACCTTCATTTTTTGCACATTGTCCATGCGCATAGTTTCATTGCAATTCGTCATGTCCTTTACACACATCTGACATACTGTTACTAACACTTTTGATATTTCATGATCTAAGGTTTGGAGGGGTCCGTGCCCGACCTAACCGTCTTTTCCAGGAAAATACGAAACCAGCAGTCCCTCTTTTTGTGACTACAATACCTGTACAAAATTTCATTCACTTTGGTTCACTTGTTCTTACTTTTCGGGCGTCAAATTTTGAAATTTTGGAGCGCGTTCTTTTGCCCCTGAAACCCATTTTCCGCAGAATAGAAAACAAACCGTATTCCTTTTTTCTGCGCTATTATCCATACACAAAGTTTCCTTGCAATCCTTCATGTCCTTTACTCACATCTGACATAGTGTTACTAGCACTTTTGATATTTCGAGATCAAAGGTTTGGAGGGGTCGGTACCCGACCCAACCGTTTTATCCAGGAAAATACGGAACCCGTATCCTTATTTTGCGTCTGCAACATCTGTGAACAATTTCATTCACTTCGGTTCACTTCTTCTTGCCTATCGGGCTTCAACTTTTAAACTTTAGGTAGGGCTTTTGCCCCGTAAAACCGTTTTCTCCTGGAAAATGAAAATGCCCGTATTGGTTTATTTTTTGCGTGTTGCCCACACGTAAAGTTTCGTTGAAATTCTTCCTGTCCTTTACACACATCTGACGTACTGTTACTAGCACTATTGATATTTCGTGATCAAGTGTTTGGAGGGGTCCGTCCTCTCCAACCGTTTTTTTTTTAAGAAAATACGAAACCCGTGTCCCTCGTTTTATGTTTTAAATATCTGTGCACAATTTCATTCACTGCGGTTCAGTTGTTCTTGCCTTTCGGGTGTCAACTTTTTAAATTTTTGTGTGGGTTTTATATTAAAACTTTACATTATGTAACTTTTTCGTTTTTATGAGATTATTTTTTGGGGGAAAGAGAGAAATGCTTTCTTCTTATATCTGTTTCTTGCCATTCATCTTGTTTGAACTGCTTAAGTAAGATCATTTTGTAACTTTTGATGTCATCTAACTCCGTCACGATAATAAAATTGTCATTTTCAACAATTTGTTTTATTCTCTTATTTGGAGTTTGTCACACTAATATATTTGTTACAAAATTCAGATTTGGTCCAACGCCTTTCGAATTCGCAACCAACCTGACCGCCGAGCTTTCTGGGTTGCCTGCTATTGCAGGAAAAGGAGGAGAGCAAGTGGTAATGCACTTTTGGAGTCGTGTATAAAAACAATTGAGATAATTTTCCTTTGAATCGGACGTAGGGAGGTGCTACCAATTAGGCAGCCTATACTTTGTTATCGTTTTGGCGCGCCCGTAATTGTGTACAAACGAAAATTTCGCCTGCAAATTTCTGTACAAACGATTGCGACAATTTGTGATTGAATTGAACGTGGTGATTGGGCTATCACTTAGAAAGCCCCCCACTTTGTTTTCGCCTTGGCGGCGCCCCTAATTATGTACAAACGAAAATTTCGCATGCACATTTCTGTACAAACGATGTAGAAACGATTGCGACATGTGATTGAATTGGACATGGTGGGGGGTATCTCTTAGACAGCCCCCACTTTGTTTTCGTTCTAGCGGCGCCCTTAATTATGTACAAACGAAAATTTAGCCTGCACATTTTTGTACAAACGATGTAGAAACGATTGTGACAATTTGTGATTGAATTAGAAATGGGGGGGCTACCATTTAGACATCCCTCACATTGTTTTCGTTCTGGCGGCGCCCCTAATTGTATACAAACGAAACTCTCGCTTGCACATTTCTGTACAAACGAAGTACAAACGATTGCGACAATTTGTGCTTGAATTGGACATGGTAGGGGGTATCTCTTAGACAGCCCTCACTTTGTTTTCGTTCTAGCGGCGCCCTTAATTATGTACAAACGAAAATTTAGCCTTCACATTTCTGTAGAAACGATGTAGAAACGATTGCGACAATTTGTGACTGAATTGGACATGGTTGGGGGCTACCACTTAGACAGCCCCCACATTGTTTTCGTTTTGGCGGCGCCATTAATTGTGTACAAACGAAAATCTCGCCGGCACAGTTCTGTACAAACGATGTAGAAACGATTGCGACAATTTGTGATTGAATTGGACATGGTGGACGGGCTAATATTTAGACAACCCCCCACTTTGTTTTCTTTCTGGTGGCGCCATTAATTGTGTACAAACGAGAATCTTGCCTGCATATTTGTGTACAAACGATGTAGGAACGATTGCGACAATTTCTGACTGAATTTTTACATGGTGGAGGGGGTACCATTTAGACAGCCCCCCCACTTTGTTTTCGTTCTGGCGGCGCCATTAATTGTGTACAAACGAAAATCTCGCCTGCACATTTCTGTACAAACGATGTAGAAACGATTGCGACAATTTATGATTGAATTGGACATGGTAGAAGGGATACCATTTGGACAGGCCCACTTTGATTTCGTTCTGGCGGCGCCCCAAATTGTGTACAAACAAAAATTTTGCCTGCATAGTTCTGTACAAACGATGTAGGAACGATTGCGACAATTTGTGATTGAATTGGACATGGTGGAGGGGCTACCATTTAGACAGCCCGCACATTGTTTTCGTTCTGGCGGCGCCCCTAATTGTGTACAAACAAAAATTTTGCCTGCACATTTCTGTACAAAAGGTGTAGAAACGATTGCGATAATTTGTGATTGAATTGGACATGGTGTCGGGGGCTAACATGTAGACAGTCACCCACTTCGTTTTCGTTCTGGCGACGCCCCTAATTGTCTAAAAACGAAAATTTTGCTTGCAGATTTCTGTACAAACGAATGTGACAATTTCTGATTCAATTGGACATAGTGGGGGACTACCACTTAGACAGCCCCCACTTGTTTTCGTTTTGGCGGTGCCCCTAATTGTATACAAACGAAAATTTGGCCTGCACATTTCTGTTCAAGCGATGTACAAACCATTGCGACAATTTGTGATTGAATTGGACATGGTGTCGGGGGCTAACATTTAGACAGTCCCCCACTTTGTTTTCGTTCTGGCGACGCCCCTAATTGTCCAAAAACGAAAATTTTGCTTGCAGATTTCTGTACAAACGATTGTGACAATTTCTGATTCAATTGGACATAGTGGGGGACTACCACTTAGACAGCCCCCACTTGTTTTCGTTCTGGCGGCGCCCCTAATTGTGTGCAAACGAAAATTTCGCTTGCACATTTCTGTACAAACGAAGTACAAACGATTGCGACAATTTGTGATTGAATTGGACATGGTGGGGGGCTACCACGTAGACAGCCCCCACTTTGTTTTCGTTCTGACGGCGCTCCTAATTGTATACAAACGAAAATTTCGCCTGCACATTTGTGTACAAACGATTGAGACCATTTCCGATTGAGTCTGATAAGGGGGGGGGGCTGTCTAAATGGACCTCTCTTTTTCACCTCAACTGTAATTAAATTCTTCCTCGAAAAAATCAGTAATCAACACTGTCGGTAGCTACGTCCTCGACTAATATACCTTTACAAGTACAGCTTTATTTTCGTATATTTTTCAACAGTTAATCAATTTAAAACTATCGGAAACAAGAATATGTAGTCAACTTGTTAAATACTTACCTTCGCAGGAACCCGTTCAGCGCGTGCAACAAGCAAAAACAACATGTTTGGCGTCTCACAAATGACAAAGAAAAAAAAGAAAAGCAGCACGGCAGTGCCTTATCGCAGTCAGAGCTGACAACATAGTTTCGGTCGTCACATACGCCAATAGACCTACAAGCGGTGTACAAGAGTTATACAGTTACAATATACGTTGTGCCACAGTAGCGCTACAGGCGGAATGTGCACGAACTACGAATGAATATGGTTCTTACAAGTATCAGTCACTGTTGAACCCTCTTTACATTCTACACATCCTTTTTTCGCCCACTTTTTGACCTTCACAAGCAGAAGTACCAGGCTTTCCGAGTTCACAACCATAAACTGTGTGTACAGAGTACGTTTTCAGTTCTTCGAATGACTTTGCGCACGAAGAACAGGGGTGATGATCGGGCTACCGAATACGGCAGTCAGAAGCACCCGGTTGCAATAATAAATGTAAAATACAAATATAGAGCCTTGACAATGCCGTGAGGATGAATATATATATATATATATATATATATATATATATATATATATATATATATATATATATATATATATATATATATATATACATAATATGCAAAACCACCGTAGTTTTCGTTTTTTAAAAAAAGAATTATTATTGTGTGTCATTTACACATTAAATCTAAAATGAACGTTTTCCGGTGTTCGGAAAATGCAATCGGGAAAAGAAAAGGACAATCTGAGAAAGCGAAAACGAGATGCGAAAACAAGTGTGTGACAGTTTAATTTGTGAAAACCATTGCATCAATAGAAAGTAATATGTTTCAAATATGACAAATAGTAGAAATCTATACCTTTGAGTATTTTGTAAGTAGATAACAAGAGTTTGTGTGATTTAATCTCGAACTAATAATGCAAGCATATCTCCATTAGGAGCATTTACGATATCCAAAGAACACCAGTTCACTCTTGTAGAACGCTGTAACATATCATTCACTATTGCTATATTCTAAGTAACCAAGAACTGTAATTTCGTAAAGAAGAATAAACGAAAATGAACTAAAACATAATCAAATATGAAGGTGCATGACTGTTCCTGATAATACGTCAATAAGATCTACTCTCTCTTTCTCTTAGTTAATATGTGCATGATTAGTGCATCTCATCTCTAGATAGAGATGCAAAAAAGCCGGCTTTTTTGAATCGATGGTTTTTTTTAACATAAAAAGGCGGCTTTTTTTGGGAAAAAACAAGAATTTTGCAAATTTTGGCTTTTTTCATTTTCATGATTTTTCTATCTAAATAGCTTTCTTATAGTATATTCTATAGTTAGATAAGAATTCCATGACCTAAATGCGATATTTCGCTCTGAAATTCACCATCAAGATGGATGGAGCAAATGTTTTACAAATTAAAGCTAACATGAAGAATGTAGTATTTGAGAGCAATTTTAGAGGCTATTTAACTTTATTTTAACTTTTGAGTTATTGACATATTTTTTCTTCTCTAGATCATTTTAGTTTGTCATCCGTGTTTCATTTCTAAGAGCTTAGTACTCTAGCTTCTAGCTTCTAGCGCAAAAGTTAAACTTGCCCGTTTTTCTACATATCCGTCAAAGCGTACGTTTTTTAATATATCCATCAAACCGTACTTCTACATTTCTGTTATACTGAAGCTGTGCAGTGATTTAGCAATAATTTTCCGAAAACAACCTTGAATACCAATTTATACAAATAATCAGTAGCGGATTTAGAAAAGTACTTTAGGAGGGTTTTTTCTGATTGTTTCGTTTTCTAAAAAGTCCTAATTTTATTTGGGAGGTGCTTGAAGTTTATGAGTACAGGCATAACTAATATTTCGTTTCGTTTATATGTTTAGCAATAATCTTCCGGATACAACTTTGAAGATCATTTTATACTGAGAATCAGTGGCGGATTTACAAAAGTATTTTGGGAAGGGTTTTTCTGACTAATGTTTAGTTTTTCTAAACATTCGTAATTTTTATTTGACGGGAGCTTAAAGTTTATGAGTAAAGACATAACTAATAGATATTTCGTTTGCTGCAGACATTCCGTAACTTTGGGGAACAGGCTTCAGTCCGAAAGACCGCCCCCCTAACCTTCGCAAAACCGTCACTGCTGGTAATTAGTAATAATAGCAATTTGAAAACAATAAGAAAGGAAGTCTGCCAACTCACAGTACACGCACTATTTCTACAATCACAGATGGAATGAAGAAAAGCTTTGTCAGAATGGTCGAATGCTAGGTTGAATCCCGGACTTCCCAATAGAAGTCATGTTTGTTGTGCAGTTGTATTTAACTTAACTTAAATATATTTCCTAGTCCTTTTCTTTGGGGGGGGGGAGAGCCCCGTAATGATATGTTGAATCCCTCTTGTTAAACATTCAGAAAACTTGAGGATTGGGTAAACCGTGATGGTGGTTATATAAACTTAACTGAAGAATTTCAAGAATATACAGGACCAAAAGCTCTAGATGTGCAGCCTTTAAGTGTATCATATAAATCTAAGTATTTCTTTTATGTTTTATTTCAATTTTATTTTGTTTCAAAAAGAGGGTATGGAATATTTTGAAGTAAAAATACTACATACAATTTTGCTAGTTATTTTTGTATTTTTAAAAAAGAAGTGTTTACTTTTAGGGTTGGCTGGTTTACACCAACTTTTTTTTTTTTTAATAACTGGTTTAAACAAAAAAAAAAAAAGAACGAAAAATGCGAATCGTGTGAACTTCATGGTGACGTTTCCAGAAATCAAAGTACCTGCAATAGTTTTATTTCCCTTTCACCTTTTAATCAAGGTGTTCCATGTTCAATTCTCGGTCGAAGCACAACCCTTCTTTCATACGTAAACCAAGTAGCGACTCGAATGTCAGTTTAAGCGAAAGTCTCCTTGATAAGCTCGGTATCTCGTACGGATGTTAAGCCTAAATATACGAAAGGAAATCAAATTGTATATTTCTGCATGCTTAAATGCCTGTTGTTTTATAAAGAAGCCAAGATTGCTTAAATATATTTATAGAAATTGACAAAATTTATCAATTTCCTACGTAGCTTCCAACATTAGCTTGGATTGGACTTTCAATGATATCTGCCTACTAAATTTGTAATTTAATACCTCAGTTTTAGCGTACTGATTATGATACGTTGACCTTTAAATTTTACATGCAAAGCAATAACAGGATTTTCCCATTATTGTCTTACATTTCAAATAATGACGGGATTTTCCCGATGGCTAGGGCGGGAGCTTCTCAATTTAAGAAATTTACTGACCGGACTTCTTTAAGCTTATGGGAGTTCTTCCAGCATAACCCCGCTGTTGCGTAATAGCACCAAGGCGAAACAAACTTATTTCTGTGAATATGTAATATAAATACATAAAGCAAAAAATCTAAATCAAAAAACCTGGTTTCAACCAAAAAAGCCTGGTTTAAATATCTCCTCCCAAAAACGGGTTTTTGGCATTTTCAAAAACAACCATGGTTCTTGCCAATTTTCCTTCCATTTGTATATAGGAGGTTAAAAATTTCTTATTATATACATTGGTTAATCCTTTGGAATTCATAATGTAAATATGTTGAAGAAAAATTGTTTGAAATATCTTTTCGAAATTCATAGTTTATTTTCGAGGTTTTATATTATTATCAGCATCAACAACTAATTAAATGACTTTTTGTGTTATAGGGAAGCGAAACCAAGTCTCCTTTATCAATTTAAAGCAGAATTTTGAAAAAAGTCCAAAATTTCCCAAGCAAAAAAGCGAAGCAGAAAAAACCGAGTTTTTTTTTCAAAAAAGCCGGTTTTTTTTCCGAGCCCTTGCATCTCTATCTCTAGAAGAAAACTTTGAGCAAAGAGAATTTAGAATTCTACTTCTAAGAACAATTTAAATTTAAAAGCATTATTTTGAAGTTGAATGAATTTGAACTGAAGACCCTGAGATCATTCGACAAGCGCCTTATAACACCTCAACTATTCTTCCATTACCGGCAACGTCTCCTAACTTGAGTGTTGTCTTCATAGGATCAAAATCGGAGAAAGAACGAAAAAATGTTTGAATGAAAAAGAAACACCTTTCGCTTTCCAAATGAAGATTAAATTCGCGAAGGACAACCCTTTTGAAAAAATCTTGTGGGGTGCTAGCAGTAATCGGTTAAATCATATTTTGCTCTTTTTAACTATTTTTGAGGTACTACTTTTGAGAAAATCGGCAAAAATATTTTCACTCACTTATTCCGTTACTTTACTCAAAAAGAACGAGGCGTTAAGATTTTAGATTTAATTATTGGTCAAAAGGTATTTTGTCATTCACTCGGTTACATTAGTAAAGTAACTTTTCCCAAGTAGTGCTATACTAAAATTTTCTGCATAGATTGTGCTATATTGAATCACTATAACTATTATAATATTGTGAATGCACTTCTAGTCATACATTATATTTCAGAGAATGCAGTAGTAGATGCATAAGAATAGGACGGGATTGAAAATATTGTTTATTCCTTGAGACGTGCAAACAGAATGTGAATAATAAGCGTTTATTAACCCATACTCTCGTGTAGCAGAGTTTGAAAAGACATGCGGCTCCTGTGATTACCGATCCTGCTTTCTAGGGATGGGCATAGGCAAGTTGGAGCGAGTTTTATTTGAAAGTTGACGAAAAATTTTCTTCAGTTGAAGTCGAGCCCATTCAAAACGAAGCAAATTCTGTGTGTAGTTTGAAGTACTCTCGAAAGGAAAATGTGAGGCACAAGAATCCGAAGGATCATACAGGAGTTTAAAGTCCACTGCACTGCAATTATATCAATAATAATAACAATAAGAAGGACAACAAGATGAAAATTGAAAAGATCTTTCCCTACTTTCAGTTTTTTATCTTCGTTTCTGTCTTTCATATATCCTCCTATCTTTCTTCTTTCTGTTCTAAAATCGCGTATACACATGAAAAATCAGCTGTTTTTTCTGCGAATAATAAAAAGTACAGTAATTACTGCTTGACTGCCGACCTTGGTGATCGAGAAGTCTAGGAGGAAAAGATGTCATTCACGAAATTCCCGGTTTGAGTTCCAAAGAAGTATGTATTCCGGCTTGCGCCAAAAATTGTTAAAAATTCTCGTGCGGCGGCCAAACACGTTCAAAACTTCGGCCCGGGTTGGACTTCGGCTTGGGCTGAAACATTTGACTATGCACGTCTCTGCCTTGATAGTAAGTAAATACTGATTTTCATGCACACAAGACAAATTTTGACGGGGCTGTATTCTCATAGAAACTTATTCTCGTCTCATTATCGAGGCAAGATGAGGTGCTAGAATTGTTCACTTTCGTGAACATTAAAACTGTTCCACATTACTGCTTACGTTTCCCGTAACTTTCGTTTTCCAAATAATTAGGCGATCTTTTGAAAACCAGTGAAAACGAGGTGTACGGACGAGCTAAATATCGAATTTGATTCGATTCCGAACTTTACCTCAAAAACAATGAATTGACTCGCAACTCAAATAGGGAAAATTACATCTTACTCGGCTTGTGCTCATCCTTACTGTTTTCAGATGTTCTGAGTTTGCAATCTGGAGGTATGACAAGCTTTATTGTTCGTAGAGATAAGTATCACAGCTTAGAGATCTGCAGAGTATTTATGTTCTGAACGTAACAATGGCAGCTTTCGACACACACAATCGACAAGCAGGCAGCAACTGTCGGTAGCTCGATCCGAAACGAGCTTAGGAGAATAGCAATACTATAATAAACAATACACTATCTATAAGAAACCTCGATGTGGTGTGTGTGATGACGGTATATATAGAACTCCCCTATTGCTATATCTCTGCTTGATTGTGTAAGTAGACAAGCGTTAAGCATATTTTCTACGCATCACACAAACACCGCCAAAATCATTCTCTAGCAGTCGTGTTCGTAGCGTATTGGCGAGTCTTACCCAAACTATTCGACAATGTTTATAGTACAACCGTGCCCGAAATAAATGGCGCGTATACTCTAACTTACATTTTTCCGAAATAACTTTGTTTTCGTTATGTATGTCTTTTCGAGTATTCATGGGAGAAAGAAGTTAGTAACTAATATTTCTTTAAAATTTTATGTAAAAATAGTGGGAAATAAAGATGATAAAAGCAAAACAGAAATCAATATCATCTTCGGCCCCTACTAACCTTGAGTGAAAAAATAAATGACAGCACACGTATTTGGAATCAAGGTAAACGTGAAGTTTGAAACTGAGATTTCACTATATTTCTGCTATCATTTTAGTGCATATAGTACTGCAAAGTCCGTAAATGCTAAGGGATTTTACATCCAAATTAAGTTGCAACATAATGATTCTTGCTAGAAAACCCGAATCGGCTATGCGAATTTAAGGTTACCTATACTTTAGATAACATGAAAAAAGTGTGAGTGTAACCAGTGGTCGAGTGAGTTACGAGTCGAATTAATAAATTGTATGTTTTCTACGTGGCAGTTCGAGTCCATCTCAATCGTTTCATTTTAAAAAATAATAACGAATTGCATTAGCACACACTGCATGGGTGATAATAGCATATACTATGAGCTTTAATAGAAAAAATGTAGACACTCGTTAATTATTACGTAGTAAGTTTTCAATAGTTTCAGTGCTTGATTGTGCCGTCTGTGAATGTTATGAAATATGAATTGGTTTCACTATTATGATGATCAAGGATGTTAACATTTGTGGTCAGAACTTGCGCTTCCAGAAGTCTCAAGTTCACACGGAATAAAATGGCATTTTCGTATTACGCACCTTTTTCAACTACTTTCAATAGGTGGATTTATCTTGAGACAAACCCTCCTCGAAAAGTTTGCTCTATTGGATACTGTATCTCTGACGATGCTTCCATTATCAAATATGTAGTTTCATTTAACGTAGAATTGCATACGCCAAAACAGTGAAAACTTTCTCATTCTTTTAACTTTACTACAGTTGACTTACTGATTTTGAGTTTAACGTCCCTTTCAGCAGCGAGACTATATGAGACGTGGACCTGCTGATTAACATGGAAGCGTCGCTGGAACACCGATGGGAGACTGACGAAATTTCGCCAAATATTAGTAGCCCCGCAGCGACGATCCATTTTGAAAATTATATCACCAGTGGCCCACCACCGGCAGACACGCGACGAAACGCCAACCAACCACATTATTCCCCTGAAACATTAAATTGCCTGTATGCGTGATTTGTTTACATTATGGTGAGCAAAACACAAAAAAGAAAAAAAAAGTACTCCGGGGTGGGAGCGAACCACCAACCTTACGATTACCAGGCGCGTGTTCTTCCTACTTCGCCACGCAGGTGATGCAGGAATCCTGGTTTGCAGAGGGATAAATCGTTTAATTTGGCTAATAAGAGTGCTCCTTTAACCGTGTATATTCGACGATAACCATTTGCGATCAGATAAAATGCGTTTGCCATGTAATTTTATATCAAAATGACGCGCGTCTATTTACTTTATTTAATAGTTCTTCCATATTCACTTTCTAATGATCGACGACAATTGCAATGTAAATTCATACAATTATACACAAACATCTCAAGATTTTCCACTTCATGATATGGAGGTTTCTATAGTGTGTCTGCTTATAGTTATTTATGGAATTTTAAACCTTTGTCCCAAACTTTCGTTTTTGGCTGCAAACTTAGTGACATATACATGTGTATCAAACGTCTAGTACGTGTCATCGAGCACCTAACTCGCTTTATGATGTAAATATTTTATTTGGCAATGTAACGAAACATCGTTGTCAAGGCAGAACCATAAGCTGTGGATGGTTGTGTCTAATCAAGCAAGAAGTTCTGTTAGAGATACTTGCAAATTGTGCGAAATGTCAATTTATAAACTTGACAATTTCGAGGGAAGGGGTCTAACTTCTTATTATTTCTTTATGGTTACGGTGTTGATCGTCGTGAACTCGTAGTGCCGAAACCATTTCATGTTTCATAACATTGACAGACGGCACTATCAAGCACAGAATCAATTGGAAACTTACTATTATTAATGTAATGAATGTCTGCACTTTTTCTATTAGAGCTCATAGAGAATATATCATAATATAAATTGTCACCCATGTAGTGTATACTAATGTAATTCGTGATTTTTTTATTGAAAGGAGTGAGTTGCACTCGAACTGCCCCGTAGAAGACATGAAATTTATTAACTTGACTCGCAACCCACTCGCCCACATAGATTATACTCTCCATTTTTTCAAGCTATCTAAAGTATAGGCTAATCTTAAATTCGCATTGCCGATTCTGGTTTTCTAACTAGAATTGTGTTGGAACTTAATTTGAATGTAAGATCCAGACTTAATGAGCATTTAAGGACTTTGCAATACTACGTGCTTAAAATGATAGCAGAAATATAGTGAAATATCAATTCAAACTTCACGTTTACCTTGATTCCAAATACGCGTGTTGTCATTTATTTGTTCACTCAATGTTAGTACGAGCCGAAAGTTGCTATTTATTTCTATTTTTCTCTTATATCGTCCTTATTTCGCACTATTTCTGCATAAAATTTAAAAGAAATATTAGTTACTAACTTCTTGCTCCCATGAATACTCAAAGAAAAAATAAAACCAAACCAGTTATCGCGGAAGAATGTAGGTTACAGTGTACACGCCATTTATTTTGAGCACGGTTGTACTATAAACATTGTCGAATGGTTTCGGTAAGACTCCAGTAGTATTATCTGTCAGGAAAGTAAATGTACACCTATTTTTCGAATCTGGCATTCCTGCGCTCCATCCGTGGAGAGTATGAGAATTAAATCAATCAAATGTTTACTGAGGGGCAAAAAGAAAAGTTTAATCTGAATAAGACATTGCAGAGGAGCACAAGCTGTGAATACGAATAGTGCATAGTGTAAATAAAGGACGACACCGAAAGAGAAAGCCAGAAACAGCTGTTAAACTTAGAAAAAAGAGTAAAAATTGTCGAAGTGGGAACATAAAACACAAATACAACACATATGCCGACAACTAAACGTTCACCACGCCATGATCTTGGTGTAGTGGTTAAGGTGCTGGCTTACAAATGTAAAGGACGCAAGTTCGAATCCCCGTCAAGGATGTTTTTAAAATATTTTGTTAATAATACATACAGCTCATGAGAGATGGTAAAAGAGGTCTATTTAGTCCTTCGTAGTAATTATTATTGGTAATGTTTAGTACTGATAATACTTTTTGTCTTTGCGTATTGCTTTTATTCTCTTCTTAATTTTGAAGGAGAAGAATATCCGAACAAATGCCACCAAAGTTCTTCATATTTTGAATGTAAACGCCATTTTCAATTAGTAAAGAATAAAAATTGAACGTTCCGATGTAGCTGCAAAAAGTAAAAAGAAAAACATGGAAGTGGAGTGTTCGAATCCATACTCATGGTTATTAAAAATACAATTTCTACATGCTTTACACCTCCCGACCACGTTTCTACGTTAGCAATTAAGAGGTTTGTGTTTAGCCTAACGCTGGTCAATACGATTTGCAAAGGGGCCCGGTTTAGCTCTGACGCACCACAGGTACGAGCAGGGAGCAAAACACTTATTCTCTCTTCCTCTGTGTGTCTATTTATCTATCTATCTGTATATATATAACGCTATTTGTGAATGCCATAACCACCCTAATTTTCAGCGGATTGAGACGAAACTGGGCACAAACATTAATTGTTGAAATATCTTGATGAGTTCGTTAACCAGAATAATCAGATCAAAATGTTCAAAATGGCGGCCCTTCAAACTCTTAAAAACTTCCAAGGGAACCAAATTTCGCCCATAAATAGGTATTCAGAAAGTTTGAATAACTTTTCCTCTTTTACTGAGATATTTGTGTGCAGGGACTTATTGAAATTTTGGACCCGATTAATCGCATAAAGAAGGTTCACGCCCTTTCGCTACGGTCAGGCTTTTTTTTTTTGCAGGAGGGGGTTATTTTCGTATCGGAACAAGATGATTGTTAGTGATGATATGAAATTACACATTGAAAGTGAAGTAACTTGTGAAACGAGTTATTTGAAAGAATAATATAATAAACGTGCTTTCCCCTAACACAGAGAACTGTAAATCATATATTTCGAGGTCGGGAGCGTGAATGGCGAGGAGTGTTATTTCATTTGCTTTTTAGTTACAAATTGCATTGCAAATAAAGGTAGGCAACATTAGTGGTAAGTAAATTATTATTATTATTATTATTATTATTATTATTATTATTATTATTATTAATAATAATAATAATAATAATAATAACAATAATAGGTGTTGTTTGTGGCAAGGCAATATCTTCCTCAATTCTTCTTCAAACGTAATAATTGTAACGCCATATCTCCCTTACAAACAAAATATTAGCAATTTATATCGAGAGAACGGGAATTTGTATAGTGATGGGAGCAACGTTGGACAGTATGCACTCATAGTAATCAGAAAAATAAGCGATTTCAATGCAAAATGAACGAAGAGTCATTGTCATGGGTAGTCATGGAGCCACGGCAGAGCCCTCTTTACGCAAAATGTCGATAACATATCGAGAGAACAGGAGGTGATAGTGAGATGGGACCAACGTTGGACACTGTGGACCCATAAAGCGCATCGAAAAAATAGTGGGGGGGGGGCGCCAGCCAGCCTTACTTATTTCCACACAATATAAAATTATACTGTCGAAATACACACACGAGTTAGCTAGTAATATTTGATATTATTATTATTATTATTATTAAATATTATTATTATTATTATTAATATTATTATCGACAGCGTCTTTTCATTACGTGTGCATGTTTGACATGAAGCCAAAGAGAAGATCCATCATTCGTAGAAAGAATAAGAATAGTCAGTTATCTTAACTGTGAACGACAGCGAAAAATACGGAAAGAGTGATTAGCTGTAGCGAAAAGAAACAATACTTTCTCTCAAATGGTTAAAAAACCAAGCCGAGATAGATTCGAACTCGCATGGACGGCGTGAAAAGTCAGTGCTTTGTCCACTTTTTTTTAACTGACTCACCGAACGTGTTTCTGTATCTTACTTATTGCTAATTTGACTTGCTTCACTCGTTTAACTTGCTTTTTCTAATAACTTATAACGACAGAGACACGAACACAGAAACATAAGGAACAGTTAAAAATCATAGATGATCTCCCGCCGGGAATCGAACCCGGGACACCAAAGACCAAAGTCGCACGTGCTAGCCACTAGACCAGAGGGGAGGGCACTGCTCACTCTCTGTGTCGTTAGGGATTAGGACCACTGTATTGCCAGCTATCACTTCTGTGGGTTGTATACTATGATCACATGTTTCTTCTTTGCTGGAAGAGTTAAACCTACATTCTATGTAATACATGAGGTATTTAGACCTACATGCTCTTCATATAATGTAATGAAAGGGTCATGCTGGAAATAAGAAAAAGAACATTCCTTGGACAAAACGGAAACTATTGGCATCAGAAATATTTATCTACGAGGCATGCGCAGTAGTATATTTCAGAATAGTTACTGTTTAGTTCAGTAAACGAAGAAAGGGGTGTAAAAAAGCAAATATGTCGCGTCAACGAGGTCGACCAGAGTTGACAGAGGCGGAAGCAGATGTGTAGTAATACAACAACTTGGTTAAATTGATAATTGGTTCTTTATTCTGTAGTAGATCGTATCACAACTTTACGGGAGAGCAGAGAAAGACTTACTAACGCTGTCATATAGTAAGCTTTAGTAACACGATCATATAGACACAAATGGATGTAACTGTGAGTACTACAACTTGGATTTAACGAAAGCCGTTTAGATATTCAGTGGTTTGCAGGGTTGTATAAGACACAAAAAGATAAGACATAATACAATTCTTCATACCTCAGCTTCCAGTAACTAGATACATGCAATTTCTGGTTAGATACTGAAACTGCTGTCGGATTTTAATACATGACGTATTGCAGGATACAAAATGCTTTGTATTACTTGTTTGTTTGTAGACAGCTACTAGCTTAGTGTTCTGAAAGGTTGTGTATAAACTAGGGATAGACAATTCCGGAATTATTACTTTCCGGACTCCCGAAGGTAAACCCGGACAAATTCCGGAATTCGGAAAATTCCCATTTTGGAATAATTCCGGAATTCGGAAAAATCCGGAATTTAGAAATTTCTGATTTCGTTAACATTTCGGAATTCGGAACAATCCGGATTTTTTCGAAATCCGGAGTTTTTCTCAATTCCGGAATTTTCTAAATTACGGATTCTTCCCGAGTTCCGGAATTTTTCTGAATTAGGGAGTTTAACTGAATTCCATAATTTTCCAAAATCCGGAAAGTGAAAGTTCCCCTTCCAAAAAATGAATTTATTTTGGTTAATATGAATCGTGGCGGAAATAAGTCTTTGACCAGGTAATGGCGACTGTTTTGAAAGAAATGGGGTGTATGAGAATTCAATCTGTCATATTTGTAGTTTCGTGTGGAGAAAAAAACAAACTTGTGAACCAACGGTTTAAGAAAAACGCAAGTTATTAATGTAAACTTTGCCGACATCATAAAAGAAATACGAAAGACATTTTGAATCGAAGAAATATAACATACAAGTTTGCAAGCGGAGACAAAGAAACCTAACGTAACCAGACTAAAGACGAATCGTTTACCGCGTAGCGATCAAGGTCAAGCTGTTTTCGAGGGCAAGTTTCGAGTTGAGTCGAGTTTGATAATGGCTCGCTCGCTCGTCCAGTTCGTTTTAACTCGTTTTGAAATAATGGCCTGATTAGACTGGAAAGCGAAAGCCATGAGAAATGTAAGCAGTAATGTGGAATACTTTTAGTGTTGCTCACGACAGGGGTGCGTCTCGTCTCGTAATTTTAGTGAATCTCGTGGGGCAATTTTAGTGTATCTCGTCTCGTTTAGATAACGAGAAGACAAGAATTTTTTTATGAGACAGCCTCAAATGTCGTAATCACCAATATAAGTATATACTGTAGTTCTTAAAATCAAGGCTGAGACCTGCACGGTCGAATTCTTGAGCCCAAGCTGAAGGCCAACTCGGGTAGTGATATCAACCGGTTCGGCTCGTATCAACTGAGCGAACAGCTCGAGTCGGCTCGGTTGGGATGAGCCAATGACCCGAGCCGGCTCAGTTAGAACGAGCCATCGACTCAGCTCAATTGAGCGGATGGCTCGAGCTTTCTCGGTTGGGATGGGTCCCCTACTCGGCTCATGTGAACCGGTTTAAGCCAGCTAAGTTGAAACTAGTCCATCGGCACGCTTCGATTCAGCTGAACTAAGCCGATGGCTCAAATCGGCTCGATTGGGTGAGCTGTTGGCTCGGCTCACTTCTCTGTTCGGTTCGATAGTGAATGAGCTGTAAGCTGAGCCGCTCGAGCCGTTGAGAAGCCTAAACCCGGTCCCAGCTGTTTTGAACATGTTTGGCTGAAGCCTATAACTTTTAACAATTTTTGGCTCGAGCCCGAATACTTGGCCCTTCGGAACTCAAACCCAGAACGTGACCGATGTCCTTCCCTCCTGAAGACTTCTCGATGACCGAGATCGGCATCAATTGACTTTTACTATTCAGATACAAACCGTATATCTTTTAAAGATTATACACGGTGTTGATATAATAATAATAATAATAATAATAATAATAATAATAATAATAATAATAATAATAATAATAATAATAATAATAATAATAATAAAAGTTTTAAACTTGCCGCTGAAATTTGGCAATACTTACTTAAAAATAGATTTCGGGGAAAGGGTTCCGGATCCTTCAAGACACACCTCTGCAACTACCAACATTTAAACTACTACGTTCCGTTGAAGTTTCATGTAGAAAGTATTCTACTGTATATTTTAAGGAAAATAACTGTTATAAATATAACTGAATATCACGCAACAGTAAGGGATATAATAAACTAATTTCTAGGATATGCAGAGGTAAATATAAAAGCTTTGCTACAAAATACCTACACAGAGCATAATTCAATGAGCTCTGAAATATAATGTAACGAAATAGCCTATGAGATTCAGTCTACAGAGCAATTGTTACTTAAAGAATGGACATACACTATTTCTAGAATCGAGACAAGACGGGAAATGTTTACGATACTTTTCGTCTCGTCTCGATTCTCATCTCCAAAGATAGACGAACATTTTGAGTTAGCCTTGACCCGTCTCGAATGTAAATGTTAATTCTCATGTTATTTTATTTGTTTTAGAAACGAGATGAGAAACTCCTCTTCTTGTGAGCAACATTAAACCAAACTGAAATATTCTTTCCAAATGTCACGTTTCTGCTTGTAATGGTATGACCTGAGTGATAATTAGCTCCTAGCTTTTAATCACCTACGAGATAATAATAATTATTATTAGTTTATTATTATTACTATTATTCCTGAAGATTTGATAGTTCAAGTATTGAAAGATCCGAGTATTCAAATATCTGAATATAATAAAACGTATGTTTTCGCCGATCAATCGCCATCAAAAATCCTAAAGTACAAAAAAAAATGTGCATTGGCACAAGCACCTTGACCACTGAACCGCGATCGCTACGCGGTAAAAGATTTGTTTTTAGTCTGGTTACGTTAGGTTTCTTTGTCTTCGCTTGCAAACTAGTATGTTATATTTCTTCGATTCAAAATGTCTTTCGTATTTCTTTTATGAAGTCCGAAAAGTTTACATTAATAACTTGAGTTGTTCTTAAACCGCTGGTTCACAAGTTTGTTTTTTCTCCACACGAAACTACAAACGTGACAAATTGAATTCTCATACACCCCATTTCTTTCAAAGCAGTCGCCATTACCTGGTCAAAGACTTATTTCCGCCACGATTCATATTAATCAAAATAAATTCATTTTTTGGAAGCGGAACTTTCACTTCCCGGATTTCGGAAAATTATGGAATTCAGTTAAACGTAATAATTCCGGAATTGGCTATCCCTAGTTTATACACAACCTTTGAGAACACTAAGCTAGTAGCTGTCTACAAACAAACAAGTAATGCAAAGCATTTTGTATCCTGCAATACGTCATGTATTAAAATCCGACAGCAGTTTCAGTATCTAACCAGAAATTGCATGTATCTAGTTACTGGAAGCTGAGGTATGAAGAATTGTATTATGTCTTATCTTTTTGTGTCTTATACAACCCTGCAAACCACTGAATATCTAAACGGCTTTCGTTAAATCCAAGTTGTAGTACTCACAGTTACATCCATTTGTGTCTATATGATCGTGTTACTAAGGCTTACTATATGACAGCGTTAGTAAGTCTTTCTCTGCTCTCCCGTAAAGTTGTGATACGATCTACTACAGAATAAAGAACCAATTATCAATTTAACCAAGTTGTTGTATTACTACACATCTGCTTCCGCCTCTGTCAACTCTGGTCGACCTCGTTGACGCGACATATTTGCTTTTTTACACCCCTTTCTTCGTTTACTGAACTAAACAGTAACTATTCTGAAATATACTACTGCGCATGCCTCGTAGATAAATATTTCTGATGCCAATAGTTTCCGTTTTGTCCAAGGAATGTTCTTTTTCTTATTTCCAGCATGACCCTTTCATTACATTATATGAAGAGCATGTAGGTCTAAATACCTCATGTATTACATAGAATGTAGGTTTAACTCTTCCAGCAAAGAAGAAACATGTGATCATAGTATACAACCCACAGAAGTGATAGCTGGCAATACAGTGGTCCTAATCCCTAACGACACAGAGAGTGAGCAGTGCCCTCCCCTCTGGTCTAGTGGCTAGCACGTGCGACTTTGGTCTTTGGTGTCCCGGGTTCGATTCCCGGCGGGAGATCATCTATGATTTTTAACTGTTCCTTATGTTTCTGTGTTCGTGTCTCTGTCGTTATAAGTTATTAGAAAAAGCAAGTTAAACGAGTGAAGCAAGTCAAATTAGCAATAAGTAAGATACTGAAACACGTTCGGTGAGTCAGTTAAAAAAAGTGGACAAAGCACTGACTTTTCACGCCGTCCATGCGAGTTCGAATCTATCTCGGCTTGGTTTTTTATCCATTTGAGAGAAAGTATTGTTTCTTTTCGCTACAGCTAATCACTCTTTCCGTATTTTTCGCTGTCGTTCACAGTTAAGATAACTGACTATTCTTACTCTTCTACGAATGATGGATCTTCTCTTTGGCTTCATGTCAAACATGCACACGTAATGAAAAGACGCTGTCGATAGTAATAATAATAATAATAATGATAATAATAATAATATTTAATAATAATAATAATAATAATATCAAATATTACTAGCTAACTCGTGTGTGTATTTCGACAATATAATTTTATAATATTATGTGGAAATAAGTAAGGCTGGCTGCGCCCCACTATTTTTCTCGATGCGCCTTATGGGTCCACAGTGTCCAACGTTGGTCCCATCTCACTATCACCTCCTGTTCTCTCGATATGTTATCGACATTTTGCCTAAAGAGGGCTCTGCCGTGGCTCCATGACTACCCATGACAATGACTCTTCGTTCATTTTGCATTGAAATCGCTTATTTTTCTGATTACTATGAGTGCATACTGTCCAACGTTGCTCCCATCACTATACAAATTCCCGTTCTCTCGATATAAATTGCTAATATTTTGTTTGTAAGGGAGATATGGCGTTACAATTATTACGTTTGAAGAAGAATTGAGGAAGATATTGCCTTGCCACAAACAACACCTATTATTATTATTATTATTATTATTATTATTATTATTATTATTATTATTATTATTAATAATAATAATAATAATAATAATAATAATAATAATAATAATAATATTTTACTTACCACTAATGTTGCCTACCTTTATTTGCAATGCAATTTGTAACTAAAAAGCAAATGAAATAACACTCCTCGCCATTCACGCTCTCGAACTCGAAATATATGATTTACAGTTCTCTGTGTTAGGGGAAAGCACGTTTATTATATTATTCTTTCAAATAACACGTTTCACAAGTTACTTCACTTTCAATGTGTAATTTCATATCATCATTAGCAATCATCTTGTTCCGATACGAAAATAACCCCTCCTGCAAAAAAAAAAAAAGCCTGACCGTAGCGAAAGGGCGTGAACCTTCTTTATGCGATTAATCGGGTCCAAAATTTCAATAAGTCCCTGCACACAAATATCTCTGTAAAAGAGGAAAAGTTATTCAAACTTTCTGAATACCTATTTATGGGCGAAATTTGGTTCCCTTGGAAGTTTTTAAGAGTTTGAAGGGCCGCCATTTTGAACATTTTGATCTGATTATTCTGGTTAACGAACTCATCAAGATATTTCAACAATTAATGTTTGTGCCCAGTTTCGTCTCAATCCGCTGAAAATTAGGGTGGTTATGGCATTCACAAATAGCGTTATATATATATATATATATATATATATATATATATATATATATATATATATATATATATATACAGATAGATAAATAGACACACAGAGGAAGAGAGAATAAGTGTTTTGCTCCCTGCTCGTACCTGTGGTGCGTCAGAGCTAAACCGGGCCCCTTTGCAAAACGTATTGACCAGCCTAACCTAAACACAAACCTCTTAATTGCTAACGGAGAAACGTGGTCGGGAGGTGTAAAGCATGTAGAAATTGTATTTTTAATAACCATGAGTATGGATTCGAACACTCCACTTCCATGTTTTTCTTTTTACTTTTTGCAGCTACATCGGAACGTTCAATTTTTATTCTTTACTAATTGAAAATGGCGTTTACATTCAAAATATGAGGAACTTTGGTGGCATTTATTCGGATATTCTTCTCCTTCAAAATTAAGAAGAGAATAAAAGCAATACGCAAAGACAAAAAGTATTATCAGTACTAAACATTACCAATAATAATTACTACGAAGGACTAAATAGACCTCTTTTACCATCTCTCATGAGCTGTATGTATTATTAACAAAATATTTTAAAAACATCCTTGACGGGGATTCGAACTTGCGTCCTTTACATTTGTAAGCCAGCACCTTAACCACTACACCAAGATCATGGCGTGGTGAACGTTTAGTTGTCGGCATATGTGTTGTATTTGTGTTTTATGTTCCCACTTCGACAATTTTTACTCTTTTTTCTAAGTTTAACAGCTGTTTCTGGCTTTCTCTTTCGGTGTCGTCCTTTATTTACACTATGCACTATTCGTATTCACAGCTTGTGCTCCTCTGCAATGTCTTATTCAGATTAAACTTTTCTTTTTGCCCCTCAGTAAACATTTCATTGATTTAATTCTCATACTCTCCACGGATGGAGCGCAGGAATGCCAGACTCGAAAAATAGGTGTACATTTACTTTCCTGACAGATAATACCAAAACAGTACGAAGTGAACACTCAGAAAGTAAGATATGAGTTCGTTACCAATACGTTTAGGAACACGACTGCTAGAAAGTGATTTTGAAGATGTTGTGAGGCGTAGAAAATATGCGTAACGCTTGTCTACTTACACAATCAAGCAGAGATATAGCAATAGGGGAGTTCTATATATACCGTCATCACACACAGCACATCGAGGTTTCTTATAGAAAGTGTATTGTTTCTTATAGTATTGCTATTCTCCTAAGCTCGTTTGGCATCGATCTACCAACAGTTGCTGCCTGCTTGTCGATTGTGTGTGTCAAGCTGCCATAGCTACGTTCAGAACATAAATACTCTGCAGATCTATAATTTTCTCTACGAAAAATAATGCCTGTCATACTTGCAGATTGCAAATTCAGAACATGTGAAAGCAGTAAGGATGAGCACAATCCAAGTAAGAGGTAATTTTCCCTATTCGAGTTGCGAGTCAATTCATTGTTTTTGAGGTAAAGTTCGGAATCGAATCGAATTTGATGTTTAGCTCGTCCGTGCAGATCGTTTTCACTGGTTTTGAAATATCGCGTAATTATTTGGAAAACGAAATTTTTGGGAAACACAAGCAGTAATGTGAAACAGTTTTAATGCTCGCGAAAGTGAACAATTCTAGCACCTCTTCTTGTCTCGATAATGAGAGGAGAGTAAGTTTCTATGAGAAGACAGTCCCGTCAAATCTTGTCTTGTGTGCATGAAAATCAGTATTTACTTACTATCAAGGCAGAGACGTGCACGGTCAAATGTTCAGTCCAACCCGGGCCGAATACTTTTGAACGTGTTTCGCCACCGCAATATAATTTTAACCATCTTCGCATAAGCTGTAGTAACATGCTTCTTCCCAACTCAAACCGGGAACCTCATGAATGACATCTTTACCACCTGGACTTCTCGACTACCAAGGTCAGCAGTCAAGCAGTTAACAAATATTGTATTTTTTAGTATTCGCAGAAAAAACAGCCCATCTTTTGTGTTTATACTCGATGTTGTAATAGAAAAGAAGAAAGATAGGATGATATATATGAAACAGACAAACGAAGGTAAAAAACTGAAAGAAGGGAAAAGTCTTTTCAACTTTCTTCTTCTTCTTCTTCTTCTTCTTCTCATTATTATTATTATTATTATTATTATTATTATTATTATTATTATTATTATTATTATTATTATTATTATTATTATTATAGGTATAATTTCAGTGCACTGGACATTAAATTCCTGCATGATTTTTCGTATTCTTGTGCCTCACATTCTTCTTTCCAGAGTACATAAAACTACACACAGAATTTGCTTCGTTTTGAATGGACTCGACTTCAGTTGGAGCAAATTTTTCGAGTAGTTTCAAAGAAAACTCGCTCCAACTTGCCCATGCCCATCCCTAGAAAGCAGGATCGGTAATCACAGGAGCCGCATGTCTTCAAACTCTGTCACAAGAGCATAGGTGAATAATCAGTTTATTCACATTAAGTTTGCGCGTCTCAACAAATAAACAATATTTTCATTCCTTTCCTATTTTTATACATCTACTACTGCATTCTACTGAAGTGTAATGATTTTTTGTTTAAAAATAATTATTTATTTTTCAATAATTGTAAATGTATAAGTTTAGTAATTCACCATGAATAGAGTCAACCAGAAGTATTTTTGTAACGAAGAAATAACATGAAATGTGAAGTCTCTTTTTACAAATTGTCGCGATTTGAGAGTCGACAAAATTTACGCTTTCGGCTACCGATTACCTCGAAACCCCGGTAGTCAGAATTAGCCCGGAATAAGGGACTTATATTTAAAGGAATTACAATCTCATCAAAATACAAAGTCCTTTAGTCTGGGACAAAAAAAGAATGAAGTGTCTAATTTCTAGTTATTTTAGTCTTGTAGCTCTGAGACTGTGGCAAAGGTATGGTAGAAATAAGAACAATGAATTATGATTATTTTGTAGAACATTCCAATTCAGAGGAACTTCACCTTCCGGTTTGCTTCGTTCTGGAAAATTATATAGTGTTATATGTAAAGTATGTGTACTGTCGCTGATGTGTCATGACAATCAGAAACAAAAGTAAAAGGTAAATTACAGTAATAGTTTTCTATTAAGCTGGAAGTATAACTACTTTTATTTAAAAAAAAATGCTTAAAATTTTTGTTCGGGTTCACCCTCTTCCCTCTCAACCTTGGGTACGGAAATGGAAGACCATTTAGACTTTGTTGTTTCCAGTATAATTTAAGCATCATTTCTAGGATGTAGGCCTGTGGGATATGTCGATATATTGATATCTACAATATATTGATATTGATTGACGTATACCAACATTCGATATCGCAAATATATCAAGATCGATATATCAACATCCTAAATTTTGGGTATCAATATTAGGGGGGCGAGGCAAAGGGGGCACCTAAAACTTGCACTGGATGAAGAAATAAAACTTAATTTTTACAATAATGTCTTCTAATGACAATTTCTTGATTACCATAAATTACAATCTAAATAATTCCACTTGCAGATTTGCAATATTATATACTGTAGTTTCTTAGCCGGCAAAACTTCTCTCACCCCCGAAAAAAGAAAGAAACAGGCACCTGTCAAAGCAAGTGCTTTGAACTTTAACCTAGAATTTATCATAGGTTCCTCTCTCTCGCTCAGAGATGTCCATCCTTTTTGATTTTTGTGACTGTTCATTGACAAAAAGTGCACACATGACCGTTATATGCACACATAATCTTAGGCAGAGTCAGATGTTTTGAAACGAAAACGAGTATTTAATAATAATAATAATAATAATAATAATAATAATAATAATAATAATAATAACTCGGTTTACAAATAAGGTCCCATCTCTTTATCTTGCATGGGAGGCCCGCAAGCCTGCCAAGCTATTGATGTCCCTTGCTCTGTGCTTCTCTCTGTTTCCGTTTCGTCTGGATGTTTCTTTTTGTGCTGTTAGGCTTTTATATTAAACCTCTACATTATGTAAGCTTTTTCATTTTTACGAGTTTTTTTAAATGAGAGAAACTACTTTCCTCTGACACCTATTTCTTACCTTTCATCTGTTGTAGCAGAGGCGTTGGTAGGATGTGCCGAACGTCCGGCCTCTGGTCTGCTACGGGTAACGCTTCGAAGAAGGGGTTCGAGTAATCTTCTATGAAATGACTGAAGAACTCAGTTGTCCTCTGTTATCTACTAATTTATTGGAGTTTAAAATAGAATACAGTTCTCACTAACTAAAGTCCTAATAACTAAGAATAAGGTTAGATGGATATAATGTTCAACAGTTTAGAGATACTAGTAAGATCCCAAAGCGGACTGCGAACACATCTTGAACACGGAGTATGTATGTGGCAAACGTGAGGACGATACTTGCTAAGTTCAGAAAGAATTAGAAAGTAAACAATACAACCTAAACAATACTGGTAGCTCCTATTGATAATGATGACTGGCAGTGGAGGCGACGGCGGCTCCAAAGCGCAAAATACTTAGCGGAAAGTTACGAACTCGAGTGACTGACTGACCCGATATAAGGGCGTAGTACGTTTATAGAGACGGACAGTATTGCCAAGATGTGACGTAGGCCGCTTTGAGTGCACATCCATGACTTAACACTGGTTTTCGTAATTGTTCTAGTTCCTTCTCTGCTTTGCAATTACTGGAGTTATCATGAACTTTGGAGCTGTCATTCGATTTGAGTTGGATGTTAACATGGTTCCCCTTGATGGAAAAATACATGCTCCCTTTACGATAACTTATGGTCACATTGAATGATAGTTTAAGTGGATAAGCAATCCAGCGCATGACAGACATGTGATTGGTAAGTGTATGAGTAATGCCAAAATGATCAAATGAAAAAAGGAGGGTGAGGGCTCTTAAGGGGACCGAACAAGAAAAAAAGGGGGTAAGACACTGGGTGTCTACAACACTCTCCTAAAAAGGAGATGGGAGTAACGCGTCACAGAAGTAATAGGAAAGCCAAAGAAGAAACTAGTCCAGAGTAAAAATCTAAAAGTAAATGGGCACATATAGTTGAAGCTCCACATATTATGTTGATACAAAACAAAGATATTTGAGCGATATAGCGTGGTCAACTATTACCATATTATCGTAATTCGAATGGGAGAGAAGTGGATCATTATTACTAATTACTCTATTATATAGATATATAACAAGTTTTACATAGTTAACGACTTTTCAAAGTCGGTCCACGTTTTACAGTCTTAACAGGAGGCAAATCCTCTAGTTCATGTAAGCTATTTTGACTATGTCAGTTAAGACATTTTTACCGAGGCTACATCATAACTTGTCTTGCTAGAACGAATTTTATTAATGATAGTCGGTTTAAAACAAATTGTTTTCATGCAGTTGTCATCAGTACAAGTTTTCGAAACCCATTTAAGATATTGGCTTTCTTTACAACAGTATATTAATATCAGTAAAAGTATAATGATTGCACCAGTATATGCATAAATTGATAATTGTGAAATTTGTTTGGAGTGATACACTTTCCATTCTTGTTCAGTAATTGCACTATCGATATCATCGATTTTATGGCAAGCCAGATTAAGATCATCCAAGTTGTTTATTACATGCTTTATTGGAATATTTAAACAAATTTCATCAATAGAGAAAGTGTCACCGTGAATCTCGCAACAGTCAAACGAAATGTATAATTTGGGGATAAGATTTCTGTTTGTTGCATTTACTTAATAAGTACTATGAGATTGTATTAATATTCGTAATCCATACCCCTTGGAATTTGGATTAAGAGTAATTTTACCTATACCTGTAATAATAAGGTCATAAGGTTCCTGATGTGAACAAAGTATTGTTAATTTCTCTGTTTGTGGTGCTACAAACAGCCATTGATTTTTCCGTAATTGAGTCCACACGGTTTGTTCTAATACTACAATGCATCGGTTACAATCCGATGGTATATCTCTTACATATTGTAATAATTTAATTTCACACTCATCAGAACGTGTGTTGATAAAATGGGGAAGGTTTGTTTACATATGTACCATTCATTGTTTAATTGTTTACAAGAGGTAAAATTACTTACATCTAATTTAGCATATTGTTTCCTTATATCCACAATTAGGATTTTTTTCTGATTGAATAAAAAAAATCGAGAAGTTGAATTTGTAATCTTAATCGGAAGGTGTAACAGTTGATAAGTATCCAATTTTAGATGTTCTACAAGAGGTAAGCTTATTACATATCCTAGGATATTATTATATATAAATACATTCAATGTCATCACCTTTTGAAGTAAATAACCATATGAAACTGAAGGAGCAAAGGGAAGTGTAAGACCCTGGGGAAGACTTGGTGTGGATGCCTGGAAATGGACAAAGACTTGTCCAGGACTAATAATATGAGGTTGAAGAATACCCTTTTAAGTGTTTATTATAGCCTGGAGTATCATTTCATAATCTTGTCTGAGATCTCTTAAAAGTTTGTCGATGTTCTGGATATTTTCGTTCAAGAGCACACGAATCTCCAGTGTAAGATAAAGACTGAGTTATTCATTTATCTCGTTTGTTTAATTCATCAATCAGGTAGTGAATTGATTGGTTTAATTGTTTTTCGTTTTCTTCTACGATCGAAATAGTACCATTAATAGTTTGCAATGTACTCTTAACTACTAACATTTGTCGTTTAGCTAATTTTAAAAAGTCAATTTAATCTTGTTCCAATTTGTTTATTTGACTAGTGTAGTATTCAGCATCCTCGGCATCCAGTGTTCCGAACAGGGTCTTGCTCAAAGTACCAATAAAATTAGAAAAGCCACGCTTTGTACGTTCTGTTGTTTTAGCTTCGGTTATTTGCCGAATTAACATTTGTGATTCGCGAATGAATTTTAGTTTTTGATTTATCTCATTTTCTAAAGTAGTAGTACAACTGGTTTTGTTGTTTCTTACCAATTTATGCTGACATAGATATTGAGGAGATTGAATATATTGAAAAACCTTTTGGAAATTTCAATCTAGCCGAGATATATTTACGTATGTTACGAGTTTCCATTCTGTGTTGAAATTTTGTGTTAATTCTTGGTACTCGTAATACAACCCAGAACTGTCTTGAAAACGCTTCATTCTCGCTTGAATCGCAATTGTTACGGGTGTGACGAGACCCATACTTAAGAGTATCATCAAGAACATATTGACAATCTGTAAAGAAAAAACAGTACCATATTCTAGAAAGTCGATACAGTCTAGTAGTAGGATTATACCTTAAGGGTAGTATTACGTTTGGTCTGAATTATACAGTTAACTCCGTCAATTCTGGTTAATTTATAAGGGCCTATCCAATAAGATGATAACTTACTTGAACGTCCACGGCGATCCGTGTCGTCGTCAAGTAATACTAAGTCACCGGGTGCAAACAAGGGTTTGGTAACTGTTTTATCGTAATGTTCTTTAGTCTTTTCCTTTGATTGTCTTAGGTTGCGTCGGGCTATGTCATATATAGTCTGCATTTTATCTTTGAGAAACTTGACGTAATCATCATAATTGTAATTTTGTTCTATTGGTTTTTGCTGTAGAACACCCGGAATAGAAGGTCTTCCGAACAACAATTCGTGAAGTGAAAACGAAGTGGTTGTGTGCAGGGATGAATTTAATGCAAAGACTGCGTTTGGTAACCAAGTGTCCCAATCAGTTTGCGTCACAGACATAGTGTCGAAGTATGGCAACTAAGCTATGGTGCATTTTTCTATGGATCATGGGATTGAGGATGATATGAGTTTGAATATATTCTTTCTATACGTAAGAGTTTAGAAACCTTTTGGAATAGGTCACTACTAAAACTATTCCCTCTGTCTGTAACACGGAAGGAATACCGTAACGTAATACAATGTGTTCTACAAATGCTCTACTAATAGTATCAGCATCCTGCTGTGCTATGGCTATAGCTACTGTATATTTCGTGAGGTCATCTTGAAAGCTTAATGGATATTTATTTTGAATAAGTGTGGGGGTTAGGGGCCCCACTAAATGCGTGAGACATTTTTCAAAGTATTTGACCGGAGTATAACTTACTACTAAAGGCATTTTTTTATTATGAGTTATTTTGTTTCTCTGACATAATTCAAATTTTTATATATTGTTCTACATCTGTTCTACATCTGACCAATCATTTAACGAATAGTTATTTAGTACTAAATGTTGTTTAATTTTGCGTAAAGTACGATCTCGTCCTTGATGTCCCGCAATCGGGATGCTATGAAATTCCTTCAAAATTTGTAGTTTAAGTTGTTCCGTCAGAGTTTTTGTCTGTGGTAGGGTAGATTCTTCGACGTTTAGTTGTTGTACAGTATAAGCTCGGATGATGGCATCTGCCGGCAAATTTTGCCTTCCAGGGCGGTATTTAATTTCGTAGTTAAATTCCTCAAGTTTAAGTCTCCATTTCAAGTCTCGAACTGGGATCTTTATCATTGAAGATCCAAGAGAGAGGTTGGTGATCAGTGAATATTGTGAACTTTCTACCTAAAAGGTATGGCCGAAAAGTTCTACAGGCCCATACTATAGCCAAACATTCCTCTTCAGTTGTACTGTACCTACGTTCTGCTGAATTTAAAACTCGTGATGCATATGCTATAGGATATTCTTGTTGAGTTCGCCCTGCGCAAGGGTAGCTCCAATGGCTATAACCGGCCGGGTTCGATTTCCCATGTTCGGGCTGATAATTTTTAAGTCCAAAACGGATTTAAGTGGTCATTAATAACAAATATTTACCTCTGCAGGTGGCAGTGGTTAGAACAAAAGTTAAATCCAACTCTTAATCGAATCGTAAACCAAGATGAACTCGTGCGGAGGTTGCTTTCCTACTTACCCACCATTTCTGACGCGCCAATCACTGAGGCGTATAGAGTATAAATGAATACCAACACAAAAAGGTAAGAATTCCTGCAATGATTTATGTAAGAAATGTGGAAAACATAACTGAAAACAAAATATATGCATAGGATAAATTTTACTTGATTTGAGGCTAATTTACATTTCACACTTACTTACGTGTATCTTTCTAGTATACTTCTATTTATACATAGATTTCAATATATTTTCAGAACCTTCTAGCCCGTTTAATATAGAATAAAAATAAAAAAGACGAAGAATTAATCTAAAATGAAATCATTTTCGTTGCCGGCCTATATTAAGATTGGTGGTGCACGACCACTTAGCACACGTTGGTTCACTGAACACTTCACCACTTTTGTCATTTTTCACAGGGGTTTTTGGGAAGGGTTTAAAGTAATTCCGTGGAAAAGAAATCCTTTTAGCTTTGTCTTCTTATTCCGACCATGAATTTAAGGCTCCATCCACTTACTACTTACAGCGAAGTTACTTGATATACGACAAACTGATAGTACGACGAATAAATTTATCTTTTCACTTATATTTTATTATATTACCATTAGTGTTGACGTGATTAACTACGAAAGATAAATTTGCTGGTTGACCAGAAATGTACGCAATAGATTTTCACAATGAGTGTTCACATGGTTTCTAACTAAGTTATACCATTTTCTTATATATTCACTAACTCTCACTGTAATATTTACGCCGTGAAACTGCGTTAACTATAGAAAATATTTATACAACTGATTTCACAACACCGTGGAGGATGACAGGATAAATCACAGATTTTCTTTACACTCTACTTACATGTTTGTTCGTTCCTTTGGTGATGGCGTCGCAATGTCAACCTTTCGCGCCTTTGACACACAGTGTTCGTCTTCCTCGCCTATTAATGGCAATGAGTAATATTAAAATATTATTAGAAAACATTCATTTGTAAATAATATGTGTGTTATTAAGTTTTATACCTATTTACCATTTAGATGAAATAATCATAATGCCAAAAGCAATATAAATGAATATCGATGACACCAAGTTTTACGAAATTACTTTTAAAAGATCATAGCCACTTCACATCCCTTTGTTTTCTGAGCACGTAAGGCAAGTCATCACTTAAAGTGTTGCCAACACGTTAAAGAACAGCACCATTATATAAGGTTTCCCTCAACGTATTGTGCATAGAGCCTTATTCCACTTCAGGTGGGGCTGAGTGGAGAGTTTAAACAAATTAAATGGGAGTGAGGGAGGACACACGCTCACAAATAGCGCGCGGGAGGGACGATGATCTTCATCGAAAATTATCAGAATCCTGGAATCTTCAGATATTCCTCTTCTTAAAATATATTTTTCCGATGATTATTCTTCTTTCTTGCAATACTAATTCTTGATATATTAAGGTTCATTAACACTTTACACAAGTATAAATGGGTTTTTATTTTTAAGGGCTCTTCATCTTAAATGGGATTTTTTTTTACATATATATGTATATCCATGTACCTGACTAGTGTTATTATATCTTAAACTAAACATTTTCATTACATTACACTAAGTATATTTAATTTTCGACATTTTAAGAAAATGAAATGTAAATTTATGCGCACCTATGCTTACTCATAGCTAACCTTTAAAATAACTTTTAATGAAATATTATTTTCATTATCCAACATTCAAAGTACAGCATTTAAACGACGTAATTTCAACTTATTGGTTAACTCCAAACATTGTACAATAATACAGTAACATGAAAGTACGATATAAATTTTCTTATTAGTGAGTAAATTTTCAAAACACATTACATATTAAAGACTATTTTCAACATAGCATTGAATAATATACTTTTGTCGAGATTTAATAAAATTTATCGGCGCATTCAAGATCCACAGGTAATTTTTACAAAGTAATAATTCAGTTGTGCTTCTCTCTGACCACTCGACAGGGTCTGCCTTGCTAAGTTTTGAAGATACCAACGCACAATAAATCATTTGTTTCTTTATCCCGAGATGAGGGCGCAAGATAGAACATAAGGTTAAAATTTAAAATAATAAAGAATGGGACTTTACCAAAATTGCTTACTAAGAGCTTTAAATATTGTATTACCCAAAATACATGAGGAGAACCTCATCTCTATGACTTGGCATACAGCATAACTGGTTTTTCCATTACTTTGGAAAAAGTATCAACGGCCATCTGGAACCCGCACAGCTGGTCACAGATGCCTGCTCACATCATATCAAACAATTTTTATATGTATAATTCTTGAACTTGGTCATTGAATGACACGTAAGGATTTTGTAAATTTACCAACGCGGTGGCTCAGTGGTACAGCGTTTACCACTGGTGCTAGGGGTTCCGGGTTCGATCGCAACCCCCGCCAAGTGAATTTTGTGGTGGAGAAACACCGTGTGCGTGGGTTTTCTCGGGGTTCTCCCGTTTCCTCCCACTTTCTTCATTCCACCATTTCATTCATTACTCATCATCACCGTCTCCTTTAGCCTAACCGGCATAAACGTGGGACGTAAAACTCAAAGATTGTACTTCATTTCCAGCTTACTACATTAACGACATTTCTTCCAATCACAAGAAACTCGCATTGAGAATCATTTTTGAGTGCATTTCCACTTTGAGTACCTTGTTTACCATTTACGTTACCAACTCTACCAACCGCACTCGCGTTGGAGAGTGACATTAATTTAAATTTTGATCTTCATTTTGTGGGAACATAACTTTTGGGCTAAAGAATGGCAATTGTGGTGCAGATTGACCATATGTAGGCATTGACTGTGCTCGGTTCATACCTTCATCATAATCACTATTTACAAGACTAACTCTTTCATTCTGATTCAAAGTATCATTGTCATGATCACCTTCATAATTATTGTGATTCTTACCTTGACCCTGATTACGATCATTACTCCCAGCATGAGTATTCTTACCTTTCTTCTAATAAAATCTTTTCTTGTTCGAATTTCTCTTCTTATTTGGTCCTTTAAACTTCCGTTTATTTAAATTTTCACGGTTTTCATTACTATAATTTCCCTTTTTACTGTACTCCTAATGGTTGTCTTGCACTTTATCTACCTGATTAATACGTACAGTCCTACCGTGAAAATTGTTCCTATCATTAATATTTGTACTATCATAATACAACGCTTCAAGATTGTGTATGGCAGTTAAAAATGAATTAAAATCTAAATTTGGGAACAATGCCAGCTGTCGTCGGTAAGAAATGGGTATCAAATATTTAATCGTGTTCACAATAAATGTTTCCGGTATACCAGATGAAAAACCACGCATCTTATTGAATCTTTTATAAACAAAGTCGGTAACGGTACCGTCAGATTTTGGGTTAAACGCTTGAGATTGCAACACCGATAATTTACTCGCAATAACTTGTTCGGAAGCAAATTGAGCTTTGAATTCTTCAGTAAAGTCCTGGAATGAACGAAATGTGCCTAATTTTGACTTGTACCGCTCACGAGCATTACCGGTAAAAATAAATCCTAGTACATCTAATTATTGAGATTCAGATAAATCTACAGCATGCGTAGCGTGCTCAAACTGCTTTAAAAATGAAGTTGGTGACTCATCTTCTAAACCTGAAAACTTTGCAAACCTTTCAATGTCACCGTGACGTAATATTTGCCGTTTGGCATTCTTCACATCGCCCCTATCTGATGTTCTTACTTTGATTCGTTTTTTCAATTTTGCTATCTCACTTGACGTCAAGGAACTAGAATCCGTTTGGTTGCAGCTACTACTTTCTTCCTTACTGCCCTTTGACTTATAGCTACTCCTGTCATCACCCGATACACTTAATCTACACAAATTACGTTCACTCCCTGCTTTGTTAGCGCTCTCAGCTAAGGAAGTTAACTTCGTTTGAGTTTCATCCACTTCTATTTCCAAACCTGACAATCTATCACTTATTAAGACAATGTCTTGATTCATATTGATTACATCAATACCTTGAGGAATAGTGTTCTGTGACAAGCTATCAATCCTACGGTGCAATATAGCGACATTTTTTTCTAACTTATGAGTCGTGTCACTCAATGCTACTAACATCTTTTCTTTATTTTCTAAATTACTTTCAATATTATTGACAGACTCCTCAATCGATACAATCTTTTTTGAATGCTCGGCCCGCCTTTTCATCACATTTACCCAAGTCAACCGTAATAATCTGAAGTTCTTTACAGTTTTTCTCTATATTTTTTTCACATTTATCATTTACCTTCTCGCATTTCTCGTCTATTTCCTTAGATATTTGTTCATATCTACCCACACATTCTTTCCTTACTAATTCTAATTGTACCTCGAGTTTATCGTCAATTTGTATTTTTGTTGCTTCACTGATTTCTAACATTTTACTTTCCAAAGATTAGTTAATCCTTTCTATTTTGCTTTCTAAAGATTCATTAACCTTTTCTATTTTATTTTCCAGAGCTTCGCGTAAAATTTGCATTTCATCCTTATTTGCTTTAATTGCGTTCAACAATAACTTAACATTACTTTCAACCATTTTATACGACTAAAAAATTTTTAAACACGAGTCAGACTTATGTTTTACCTTTACGTTTGTGAATATAAATCACTACTTTCAATTTAACGGTGCAGGAATTCTGCCGTTGTTCAGAGCGCCATTCTTATGATCGGCCGGGTTCGATTTCCCATGTTCGGTCTCTTAATTTTTATGTCCAAAACGGATTTAGTGGTCAGTAAGAAGAAATACTTAACTCTGTAGGCAGTAGTTAGAACAAAAGTTAAATGCAACTCTTAATCGAATCCTAAACCAAGATTAACTCGTGCTGAGGTTGCTTTCGTACTTACCTAGCATCCCTGACGCGCCAATCGTTGAGACGTACAGAGTATATATGAATACCAACACAAAATGTTAAGAATTCCTGTTATGTCCAAAACGGATTTAGTGGTCAGTAAGAAGAAATACTTAACTCTGTAGGCAGTAGTTAGAACAAAAGTTAAATGCAACTCTTAATCGAATCCTAAACCAAGATTAACTCGTGCTGAGGTTGCTTTCGTACTTACCTAGCATCCCTGACGCGCCAATCGTTGAGACGTACAGAGTATATATGAATACCAACACAAAATGTTAAGAATTCCTGTTATGTCCAAAAAGGATTTTGTGGTCAGTAAGAACAAATACTTAACTCTGTTGGCAGTAGTTAGAACAAAAGTTAAATGCAACACTTAATCGAATCCTAAACCAAGATGAACTCGTGCTGAGGTTGCTTTCGTACTTACCTAGCATCCCTGACGCGCCAATTGTTGAGACGTACAGAGTATATATGAATACGAACACAAAATGTTAAGAATTCCTGTTATGTCCAAAAAGGATTTTGTGGTCAATAAGAACAAATACTTAACTCTCCAGGTGGCAGTGGTTAGAACAAAAGTAAAATGCAACTCTTAATCCAATCATAAACTAAGATGAACTCACGCGGAGGTTGCTTTCGTACTTACCCACCATCCCTGACGCGTCAATCACTGAGGCGTACAGAGTATGTATAAATACCGACACAATGCTAAGAATTCCTGTAATGATTTATGTAAGAAACGTGGGAAATAAAACTGAAAACAAAATAAATGCATAGGATAAATTTTACTTGATGTGTAGATAATTTACATTTCACACCTACTTACGTCTATCTTTTACTAGTATACTTCTATTGATACATAGATTTCAATATATCATCAGAACCTTCTAGCCCATTTAATATAGAATAAAAAATAAAGAACACGAAGAATTAATTTAAAATGGAATCATAGTTTCGCTGCCGGCCTATATTAAGATTGGTGGTGCACGACCTCTTAATACACGTTGGTTCACTGAACACTTCACCACTTTTGTCATTGGTCACAGGGGTTTTTGGGAGGGGTATAAAGTAATTCCATAGAAAAGAAATCCTTTTAGCTTTGTCTTCTTATTGCAACGATGAATTTAAGGCTTCATCTAGGTTACTTCAACTTCGACCTTGTTATTGTACTACTTACAGTAAACCTACTTGATATACGACAAATTGATAGTACGACGAATAAATTTGTCTTTTCATATATTTTTTATTGTATTACCATTACTGTTGACGTGATTAGCTGCGAATATTAAATTTGCTGGTTGACCAGAAATGTACGTAATAGATTTTCACGATGAGTGTTCACATGGATTCTAAGTTGTATCATTTTCTTATACATTCACTAACACTCACTGTAATGTTTACGCCGTGAAACTGTGTTAACTATAGAAAATATTTTTACAACTGATTTCACAACACCGTGGAGGATGACAGGATGAACCACAGATTTCCTTTACACTCCACTTACATGTTTGTTCGTTTATTTGGTGATGGCGTCGCAATGTCAACCTTTCGCGCCTTCGATACATTGTTCGTCTTCCTACGCCTATTAATGGCAATGAGTAATATTAAAATGTTAGTAGAAAACGTTCATTTGTAGATAGTATATGTACTATTAAGTTTTATATTTATTTACCATTTAGATGAAATAATCGAAATACCAAAGACAATAGGAATAAATGTCGATGACACAAGGTATTTACGAAATTACTTTTTTAAAAAGATCATAGCCACTTCACATCCTTTTGTTTTCTGAGCACGTAAGGCAAGTCATCACTGTAAAGTGTTGCCAACACGTTAAAGAACAGCACCATTATATAAGGTTTGCGTCAACGTATTTTGCACAGAGACTTATTCCACTTCAGGTGGGGTTGACTTGAGAATTGGAATGGGAGCGAGGGAGGACACACGCTCACAGTAGAAGGTTCATAAACCAAGGAAACGCTGAACTTGTTTGTTTGTTTTTGGTACTGGTTATTCCGTAATTTTCTCAACTAAATGTTGATCAGGTCGCACACCTTTTTCTGATAGGATATGGCTTAAATATAGTACTTCGAATTTAAAAATTCAGATTTGGAAGGTAGAATTTTGAAGTTGTGCTCTCTTAGCCTTTCAAATACTTCTCCAAGTCGTGAGAGGTAAGAGAAAAATCATGACTGTGTACAAAAATGCCATCAAGGTAAACGTAACATTTCAGGACCTGCAGGCCAGCCAACAGAGTATTGGTAAGTCGTTGGAAGGTTGAAGGTTCACCCTTTAATCCAAAAATCGTACGTCGAAATTCGTAATGGATGTCAGCAGCGTTAAAGGCAGTTTTGGGTCTGTCTTCTTCACGCAAATTTACTTGTACATAGCCTTGGGCTAGGTCGATTCTGGAGAAATATTTTGCGTCCCCTACCTGCTCTAAAATTTCTATTATATGAGGAAGGGGGTAACTGTCCCCTACGGTGATTGCATTGAGTTTGTGTAAGTCCGTCACTACTCTGTAACGGGGTTTACCGTTTGCATCTAGTATATTTGGAAATGACCAACAAAGGGAAATTCCAAGGGCTTCGACTGGGTTTAATAATAGCCTGATCTCAAAGTTCTTTTATACGTTTTCTAATTTCTTATGTACTTCAGGTAACCTACAGTTTTTTGTTATTTCCGTGTGTACGTGTTGTGATAATAATCAAATTGCATGTTGAATGGTTGAAGTAGTAGTAATCTTATCGCTAGGCAAGAAAAAATATCAGTATAATTTTCCAATAGGTCTAAGAACGATTGCATTTCAGCTGCTCTCACATTATCTAATCTTAATTCTTGTTTCAAGATTTCTTTTCGATTTTGGGTTGACACGATTGTTTTTTTGTGAATTTATAAGATGTTGGTTTAGTGTATGAATAATATAAGCTAATTCACGAACAGGTTCTAATAGTATACGCTCGAGTTCTATTGTAATATGTATTTTCTGTCAGTATTTAGCAAACAGGCCACAAATTTATCTGTTGCTTGAGTGAGAGCTTCTCCCAAGTGCAGATTATTAGCTAATATCTTATTTGGAATTATGCAGGTACCTTGGCTTGAAGTGGGCAAAACTGCAACATATTCACTTCCCGCTGGTACAGTTATATTTACCTTTCTGCTACCAAGGGGTTGTTCGTGTTTCAAATAAGATATACTGCAACCATTATTTGCAAAAAAAATCCGTACCTAAAATTCCTACACAAGGTGGGGTAATATTGAGCTGGTCAGATATAATGTGAAATTTATGTTTAAGGTCTTGTGAATCTGTGTAACGTGAGGGTGATAAGCCCTAAAGTGTTATGAACTGTTTCGTCTAACCCTTGGATATTGATCATTCGATCTTGTTTACCTAAATTTAACAAATCGTGTGTCAGGGCTTGCGCTGTAAAGAGGGTGATTTGGGCTCCTGTATCCGGTAAAAAAGCTACTACGGTGCCTAGCTCCTTAATATATATTTCTAAATAATTCTGTATGTTCTTGTCACCTTACTTAAGTCTGCGTCCCAGGGATAATCTTGAGATTTTGTGCAACCTTTACACGCTGTAGGACCAAGCGGCTGCACCTTAGTTCCACAATTAGTTTTCCTGATTTGTACTTGCGTTCATACTAGGGTTTATATGTAATTTCCGTATATCGAAAAAAAAAACTGGTATGCACACTGCAGTCGGGTGCACTCTGGCTAGCATTGTTGCACTGAATGTGCGGTATTGCAGCGTTACGATTCCTGTGAGTGCACTGTGTTCATTCAGAACTACTATGCATATGTGCGTTGTAACGCGGGCACGAGCATCGCTTTAGCCCTATTTTAGGTTTCGACTTCTGGTTGCCTCTCAGTGGAACTTCTGAAGGGTTGCGCTTACCCTTTTTACTAGATTTACTTCCTTTAAATGCTTCCGCGGAAACGGCTTTAATTTGTGCCGGCTTCGCTTTGAAAAAGCAGGTTTGCGCCGAATGCCCCCTCTTATTAGCTTTTCAACAGACTATAGTGGAAGGTTGCTTGGAAGAGGCAGTTTTTTTTTCTTAAAATTTGAATATCGAACTGAGGCCTCTAATTTTCACTCTGTGAAAGAAGGTAGCTTTCATCTTTGCAGAGCAATTTCCACAGCCTTACCTAAGTTTGTTTGATCATTACTCTTATTTCTAACTATAGTTTGAACACGCTTGTTTGCTAAACCCTGTATAAAACTTGTTTTAGCTAAGTGCTCAATAAGGGACATGGCTCCCACTAATTCTTCGTCAGAACAAACGCGACTAGCGCTTTCTTTCAGTTCGGACTGAAGGGTGTCAACTCGTGACTTCTAGGCAGCAGTGCCTTCATTTGTTCCTTGTCGTCCATTGAAAAGCTGACAGGCATGAAAATCAAGAGTCCTCTTAACCGAATAATTCTCTTGGAGGATGCGTTTCACATCAGTCCATGTCTCAGCGGTTGCTCTTAGTAAAATCTTGGCCTTAGCGTCGCCAGTTATGCGCGCTTTTACAAATTATAAAAGTTTTGTATGCTGATTTGGGACTACCAAAAAGGAAGTGGCATCTACGTTTTCCAGATACTCCTTTAGTTTCCGTTTTTCGCCTGAAAATGCCTCAGGAATTAATTTGAGGGCTTAGGAAATGGTACAATACTGATCTATTTCATTGTGTGATTCACTAGCTTCTGACATTTTTAATTAAAAGAAAAAAGATATACACACGAAAAATTATGAAATAAAATTTCAGAGGAAGTTCGCCACACGGATATATAATTCACGAAAATTAAACCACTGTATTAAATTACTTACACTAAAGCGAATTGCATGCCCAAAAATGTTCGTTATTTAAAACTATACAAGATCCACTCCTCTCGTTAATACTCATTCTTTAAACTAAATGTAAAAGAACTTTCTAAAACGTAATTGCATGAATTAATTTATCTTTAATTGCCAGATCACGAAAGTCAAAGGTGAACTAGGTTGAAACGAAAGTCAAATGTGAACAATTAGTTGATGAGAATTCAATGATAGAAGAAAAGTGTGACGCTTATCTCGTGTTCTCGCTTCGAATTTGACGTTTTGCTTCTTGTATATTATCTTCTCACACACATAACGTCTGATGAATGCAGGACGTTACCAAACGGGATACATTTTATATATTTTGTTTCATTTGAATTTAATTATTCACTGAATGTTTTGCTTTTAACAGAAATACACTAAAAGAATAAACACCGAATTTTCACCACACTTGACACTGACTTCCTTCAGAAAGATCTTCTAATAGATAATTAAATGTGCCACACACATATATAGGGTCTTCGCAAAGTTGGGAAAATGGTATGTTCCTTCATGTGCCTGTGTATTTTGGTTTAGTATGCCACTGTAGGCTAGTTTCTGGTTCAGTATAGTAAACGATTGGTAACAGTTAGATTGGGGGGCCGCATATATACCGGACCCGCCAACTTAGCACCCCTTAATTTTGCAAGGTTGTATGTTGTCCAATTCAAGCAATTCAGTGAGAGAATCCCACCGCTGCCACCAGTTTGATTTGTTGTAGCAGGTGTGTTGGTAGGATGTACCGAGCCTCCGGCCTCTGCTACGGGTAACTCTTCGAAGAAGGGGTTCGAGTAATTTTCTATGAAATGACTAAAGAACTCAGTTGTCCTCTGTTATCTACTAATTTATTGGAGTCTAAAATAGAATACAGTTCTCACTAACTACAGTCCCAATAACTAAGAATAAGGATAGATGATATAATGTTCAACAGTTTAGAGATACTAGTAAGATCCCAAAGCGGACTGCGAACACATCTTGAACACGGAGTATGTATGTGGCAAACGTGAGGACGATACTTGCTAAGTTCAGAAAGAATTAGAAAGTAAACAATACAACCTAAACGATACTGGTAGCTCCTATTGATAATGATGACTGGCAGTGGAGGCGACGGCGGCTCCAAAGCGCAAAATACTTAGCGGAAAGTTACGAACTCGAGTGACTGACTGACCCGATATAAGGGCGTAGTACGTTTATAGAGACGGACAGTATTGCCAAGATGTGACGTAGGCCGCTTTGAGTGCAAATCCATGACTTGACACTGCTTTTCGTAATTGTTCTAGTTCCTTCTCTGCTTTGCAATTACTGGAGTTATCATGAACTTTGGAGCTGTCATTCGATTTGAGTTGGATGTTAACATGGTTCCCCTTGATGGAAAAATACATGCTTTACGATAACTTATGGTCACATTGAATGATAGTTTAAGTGGATAAGCAATCCAGCGCATGACAGACATGTGATTGGTAAGTGTATGAGTAATGCCAAAATGATCAAATGAAAAAAAGGAGGGTGAGGGCTCTTAAGGGGACCGAACAAGAAAAAAAGGGGGTAAGACACTGGGTGTCTACAACACTCTCCTAAAAAGGAGATGGGAGTAACGCGTCACAGAAGTAATAGGAAAGCCAAAGAAGAAACTAGTCCAGAGTAAAAATCTAAAAGTAAATGGGCACATATAGTTGAAGCTCCACATATTATGTTGATACAAAACAAAGATATTTGAGCGATATAGCGTGGTCAACTATTACCATATTATCGTAATTCGAATGGGAGAGAAGTGGATCGTTATTACTAATTACTCTATTATATAGATATATAACAAGTTGTACATAGTTAACGACTTTTCAAAGTCGGTCCACGTTTTCAATCTTAACAGGAGGCACATTCACTAGTTCATGTAAGCTATTTTGACTGTGCCAGTTAAGACATTTTTACCAAAGCTACATCATAACTTGTCTTGCTAGAACGAATTTTATTAATGATAGTCGGTTTAAAACAAATTGTTTTCATACAGTTGCCATCAGTACAAGTTTTCGAAACCCATTTAAGGCAATAGCTTCTTTTATAACAGTATATTAATATCAGTAAGAGTATAATGATTGCACCAGTATATGCATAAATTGATAATTGTGAAATTTGTTTGAAATGATACAGTTTACATTCTTGTTCAGAAATTGCATTATCGATATGATCGATTGTATGCAAAGCAAGCTCAAGATCATCTAAGTTGTTTTGTTACTTATTTAATTTGGGGATAAGATTTTTGTTGCATTTACTTAATAAGTACTATGAGATTGTATTAATATTCGTAATCCATACCGCTTGCAATCTGGATTAAGAGTAATTTTACCTATACCTGTAATAATAAGGTCATAAGGTTCCTGACGTGAACAAAGTATTATTAATTTCTCTGTTTTTGGTGCTACAAACAGCCATTGATTTTTCCGTAATTGAGTCCACACAGCTGTTCTAATACTACAATGCGCCGGTTAAAATCTGATGGTATATTTCTTATATATTGTAATAATTTAATTTCACACTCATCATAAACGTGTGTTGATAAAATGGGGAAGGTTTGTTTACATATGTACCATTCATTGTTTAATTGTTTACAAGAGGTAAAACTACTTACATCTAATTTAGCATAATATTGTTTCGTTATATCCACAATTAGGATTTTTTCTGATTGAATAAAAAGAAATCGAGAAGTTGAATTTGTATTGATAATCGGAAGGGGTAAGAGTTGATAAGTATCGAATTTTAGATGTTCTACAAGAGGTAAGCTTACTTCATATGCTAGGATATTATTACATATAAATACATTCAATGTCATCACCTTTTGAAGTAAATAATCATATGAAACTGAAGGAGCAAAGGGAAGTGTAAGACCCTGGGGAAGACTTGGTGTGGATGCCTGGAAATGGACAAATACTTGTCCAGGATTAATAATGTGAGGTTGAAGAATACCCTTTTAAGTGTTCATTATAGCCTGGAGTATCATTTTATAATCTTGTCTGAGATCTCTCAAAAGTTTGTCGATGTTCTGGATATTTTCATACAAGAGCACACGCATCTCCAGTGTAAGGTAAGAGTGAGTTATTCATTTGTCTTGTTTGTTTAATTCATCAATCAGGCAGTGAATTGATTGGTTTAATTGTTTTTCGTTTTCTTCTACGATCGAAATAGTACCATTAATAGTTTGCAATGTACTCTTAACTACTAACATTTGTCGTTTAGCTAATTTTAAAAAGTCAATTTAATCTTGTTCCAATTTTTTTATTTGACTAGTGTAGTATTCAGCATCCTCGGCATCCAGTGTTCCGAACAGGGTCTTGCTCAAAGTACCAATAAAATTAGAAAAGCCACGCTTTGTACGTTCTGTTGTTTTAGCTTCGGTTATTGGCCGAATTAACACTTGTGATTCGCGAATGAATTTTAATTTTTGATTTATCGCATTTTCTAAAGTAGTAGCAAAACTGGTTTTGTTGTTTCTTACCAATTTATGTTGACATAGATATTGAGAAGATTGAATATATTGAAAAACCTTTTGGAAATTTCAATCTAGCCGAGATATATTTACGTATGTTACGAGTTTCCATTCTGTGTTGAAATTTTGTGTTAATTCTTGGTACTCGTAATACAACCCAGGACTGTCTTGTGAGTCTCTACGATAGGCAAATTTCTTCAGAAATGTGTCTATTGCAGAAAAAAAAGAGAGAGAAAGAGATGCTCCTGGAACTGAGAGTGTGCTGCCTCCATTCAAATCAACGAGATGACAAATAGGCGCTTACATACTAAGAATGCCGAATACAAACAGCCAAAAAACAGCAAAGTAATAATTGAAAGCGTTATCAGCTAAGGTTCCAAGGTCCGAACAACATATCACTAATATCCCGAATGCCAAAATATTGTGACTTACACAACTCCCCCTCTCCCCAAATATGTCCTGTGAAAACAATCAAGTTTTGGGATGAGGGACCATATTGAGACTACAATATTAAACTACATAACTGGACTTTTTGCAGATTCGTATTGAGTTATTTTGTTCCATAACCAGTTTTATTGATATTCAAGAGAGCAAAAGCACTATATTTGATAACAACAAAGCGAAGTTATTGCAACACTGCGTTACACAGTGAATCATGCATATTACACTCGTGACTTTTGCTATGCAGAGCCTAGGCACCGAGGCACGCTGAATAACGCCTGAAGGAAGCAGCGAGGAGAGAGAGCGATACAGTGAACGGAACAAGCAATGCATTACAGACATTTCAAGGGAAAAAATAAAAGATCCCTCTTTCCACACTTCATGCTGTAGTTTTAACTTCCATTTCCCCATCAAAGTTACATGCCTACACTATTATACAGTTCCATTACACTTAATCCAGAGCCTTCAAACAACTTTCGAAAGAAAACGTAGAACACTACACTTATAGATATACCATACATAGACAGTTAAGTAGTAATAGATGAATGCAATTAACCCCACATATTATCGACTATCTAAATATACACTAGTTTCAAACAATTAGACACATAACAAAACATTCACAACACCATTATAAACTATCATAGGTTAATTCCACTTCACAAGTGTTAGAATGAAAACCGTATACTGACCGTGGAATGGAAACCGTAGAAAATAGAATGGCTTTTTAATTACAATTATGAACACAAGTTAATGAAGGAAATAATGACAGTCAATGAAAAGAAGATGATCCGAGGTCGGGTTTCGAGAAATAACTTCATAATGAGATGAAAACATAATTTTATAAAAGGAATGGTTATGATGCGCTAAACACAACATGGTTGCCTGTTTCGTCTCGTCGTGTGAAAATGTCTCGTTTTAGGGAGGCGTGAAAAAGCCTGTGTTTCGTATTGTGCAGTTGCGGATCTAGCTCGGGGGGGCCTAGGCCCCTCCACTTTCAGATTGACGAAAATAATGTAATCTGTATTTATATAGTTTTGAAAATTTATAGTAAGGTCATGATATACGTATCATAGTTTAAATTCAGGCAGCCCCTGTTTTTACCTTCTAGATCCTCAACTGGTTTCGTGGCTAGCCCGGTGTCATCTCGTGTTTCCGAAACGAGACAAATTGTTATCTAGTCTCCTTTCGTCTAATTTTCTTTCGTAAACCTCATAACAATAGAAGTAAAATTGGAAGCCATGCGACTTCAAATTTTAACGAAGTTTTTAATTTAGAATTGATAATCGGACAAGAGAGGGCTATGGCAGGCTTTTGAGACATTTAAAACGCGACGAGTCCAGACAAGGACCTGTCACGTATGGTCTCGGAAAACGAGACGAAAAAGACACTTTGTCTCGTCTCGTCTCGGATTTAACAAAGCCTATATTGTCTCGCCCATGCTGGATTGGAAGCCTCTCACCAGAGATGAAATAGATTGCGTGGGTCAACAGGACGTGACCCACTGCAACCCACCATCCGCCGAGACCCACCATAACCTACATACCCACTACGACCCAACGACACACTCTGGTTAGTGCATTGTATATAGCACCCTTTGAAGAGTGGTGAATTGTCTACATTTTACTTTTAGGATCTCCATTTTCTTCTTCTTCATTTGCATTTGTTTCTATTTACTTACCTGTAGTGCACATTTAAACTGGGAGAGCGCAATACCCAGAACTAGCCTAGAAAAAGCGTCTTAAAGTTTCGACTCGACGTATATACGGTACGACGGCTAAAATTAGCAAGTGGCGGTGTGGCAGAGTGTGGAGCATTCACGACTTTCGTGTAAAGGGTCCAGCATTCGATTCCCACTCGAGGCGGCTTGTTTTTGCTTTTTATCAATAAGGTATTCATTTATAACTACAAGTAAAATATTAATTCACTAAATGTTCATATATTCTAAACGATAGGAATTTTCAAATCAGTTGTAAAACTTTTCAATGTTTTATGTGAACTAGATACAAAATATAACCTATTTCAGAAATATATTGATATCGCTACCTGTATTACGGTCACCACAGTCGTTGTGTCTGAAGTTTCGTGTCTATATCTGTATACAGTGTGCGAATTGCAAGGGGGATGAGGGTGCAATCCTCTAGGGAATACTGGATGAATGCTGTAGCCAAAGGGGATTTCCGAATTATCCCCCTTGCAATTCGCACTCTGTCCACAGATATAGACACGAATCGTCAAGAAAATTTTTCATTTAAAGACTTTACGAAATAGGTTATGTTTGTATCTAGTTCACATGAAACATTGAAAAGTTTTACAACTGATTAAAAAATTCCTATTGTTTCATGCATTATAAACATATGGTGAATTAATATTTTACTTGTAGTTATAAATGACTACTTTATTGGTAAAACCAAAAACAAATTGACTCGAGCGGGAATCGAACTCGCGGTCCTTTACGCGTGAATCGTGAATGCTCCACACTCTGCCACACCGACACTTGGGAATTTTAGGCGTCGTATCATATATACCCTGAGTCGTAACTTTAAGACGCATTTCCTAGGCTAATTCTGGTTATTACGCTCTCCCAGTTTGTAATATTAACACTTTAAATATGCACTACTACCTCGCGAAAGTTCATTTAACAAAGTCTGCTTTTGCCTTGTAAGATATATTCATCTCAGGTAAGTAAATAAAAACAAATGCCAAAAATGAAAATACAGACCCTAAAAGTAAAATGTAGAAATTTTCTCCACTGTTCAGAGGATGCTATATACAGTGCACTAAGCAGAGTGAGTCTGTAGGTTATGGTGGATCGTTGGTTTATGGTGGGTCACGGTGGGTGGTGGATTGCAGTGGGTCACATCCTGTTGAACCACGTCCCACTAACCGACTTACACATCTTGACCCACATGTCTCACTTGACACAATACCCACTTCAATTCTGGTGAGAGGTTTTCAATTCAGCATGGGAGAGACAATATAGGCTTTGTTAAATCCGAGACGAGACGAGACAAAGCGTCTGTCTCGTGTCGTTTTCCGACACGAGACGTGACATGTCCTTGTCTGCATTCTTTGCGTTTTAAATGTCTCGAAAGCATTCCATAGCCCTCTCTTTCCCGATTGTCAATTCTAACTTGTAAACTTTGTTACATTTCGGAGTCGCATGGCTTCCAATTTTACTTCTTTATTATGAGGTTTAAGAAAGAAAATTAGACGAAAGGAGACGAGATAATTTGTCTCGTTTCGGAAACACCAGAAGACACTGGGATAGGCACAAGACGAGACACAGGCTTCGTTTCGCATCGCTAAAATGAGAATTTAACATGAGGTGAAGAAACAGGCAATCATGTTGTGTCTAGTGCATCATAATAATTTCCTTTCTAAAGTTCTTTTTTCAAATTATTTCTGTATCAAATTATTTCTCGACGTCCGAAATCGGATCATGTTTCATTGACCGTCACGGTTCCGGAACCTTAGGTGATAATGCTTGCAATTATCACTTTGATGTTTTATAGTTGTTTGTATTCCGCATTCTCATTATGTAAGCATCTATTTGTCAACTCGCTGATTTGAATGGAAGCACCTCACTCTCAGTTCCGGGAACACCCCTCTCTTTCTCTCTGTCTCTCTCGCTTTCCGTTTTACAGGTGATGATAGACAAAAGGGCAAAATTGCATAGAAATTTTACGGCATTTCTGGCAATATGGTCTCTGCAATAGGCACATTTCTGAAGAAATTTGCCTATCGTAGAGACTCGCATGTTCGAAATTCGGAAAAATTTGCAGTTTCTGAGATTACCACCCTCTGATACATACCCCTGATAAAATATACCTTCTTCCTCGTTTTCAGTTTTACTTCTCTAATAAATTTAACCGAAATTTTTAACTCTTTTTCACTTAACGTATTAAACGGATAATACGTTCTGTTTCACCACCTCGCATGTGCTCTATGCATTATTTTTAAAAACCTAAAAAAATATATACTTCTTAGTATGAATATATCTTATCATACTTCTTAGAGCAATTCGAATCGCCGTCCTTTGGATTTGTAATCTAGCGCCTTAACCACTACACGAAGATCGTTGCTTGGTAAACGTTTAGTTTTGGAATATATGTTCGCATTTGTATTTTATGTCCCCACTTCGAGAATTTCTACTTTCTTTTTCTCCGCTTTCTCTGTATTGATTTCATTCTCATATTCTAGATGGTTAGAACGCAGGAATGTAGTGGCTAAGACGCTAGATTGAAAATACAAAGGACGTAAGTTCGAATCCACTACAAGTACAATGATGTTTTAATAATGCATACAGCACGTGAGAGGTGGTAAAAGAGAGCGTATTACCCGTTTGAGATGTTAAGTGAAAACTTGGTAAAAGTTTCACTGACATTTATTAGAGAAGTGATAGAATGAAAATGAGAAAGCAAGTATATCTAATCAGAGGTATGAATCAGAGGGCGGTGATCGATAAAACGAAATTTTTCCGAATTTCACACATGTGAGTCTCTACAATAGGCAAACTTTTTCAGAAATGTGCCTATTACCGAGACCATCATATTCGACCGATTGCGCTAGCCAAAGTTAATTTAACAATAACAAATGGTGTAGTGTTTTTTTCCTTAGAACGATAAATTAAAAAGTGCATACTGCATATGGACCAAGTGTTTCGAATGTTTTAGTAATTTCCTTGCCCTTTCCCAATTAACATGCGTAAATCGTCTCTATCATGATACAAGTGTTTGCGTACACGTTCTTAAGGATTGCTCATTTAGTATGAGAAGTTACTCTTTGATTCTTCACGATTGCTTTGAAAATAAAATAACTTGAAAAGGATTTGAAGCTATATTGATTAGCTGTATTACTCACAAGTCCAGCACTTCACCCCTACTACAACGATTCACTGGTTCGCTTTTTATTAAATTAATTGAGCCTCTACAACGCAAACTTCACTGAATAAAAACCATTTATTTATATCTTCTTGTCCCTGACAACGACGTTCCAAAATCTTATTATTTTTTAAACATTTGAATATCTTATTTTTTATATACACTAACATTATATCTATTTTCTTTCTCTTCTTCTGATACGAAAATCTGCCACCTTAGTACAAATATACAACGTACCGTTGTATATTATGGCTTCCGACGGACTTTTCTTTCTATTCATTAACTCCATAAAAAGAAAAAAGAATTCTGGACCGTTTACATAATATATGTTAATCATTCGAGTTTTCGAATGCACCTCGTATACTTCAAAATTACAATTCATATAATTATACATATATATCATATTTAATTCTATCACAATATTATTTTCATATTTATTATCATATTTATTTTAAATCTTATCATCATTTTCATCTATTTCTACGTTTCAATGACGATAAGGTACATTCGAAATTTTATTTGCAAGCTGTTTGATTTTAAGTCCTTTTTCGGGTCCATTAAATGCGGGTTACAAGCTATTGATCATTTACTTGGGCTTCATGAAGAGTATTTCGAGAAAGATGTATGTGATATTTATATAGTTATTGTTTGAACACAACATGATCGAACATAAGATATAGTTAAACAAAATATAGATTAAGATTGAAATATCAATAATAATCAGGTCATAACATCGCGTGAACTGCGATTCTTCTTTTCTTTCATTGTTAAAGATAGCAAGTTTTTTTTTTTTGACTGTAAGAATCACAAACTGCAATTAGAAGTATATAATATACATTGCTCACTTGTGCACGTGTAAACTTCTCTTTGTTTCGAGAAAAATGTAATCACAAATTTCCACTTGGGCAGGTAGTCTTCGGCCTTAAATTGTCACTTTTTGAAACCAACCATACATTTGCTTCTAATGTTTTAACCAAATATTCAGCATCGTAGTTTCGAGAAACCCTTGTAGTTGGAGTGTGGGAATGATATAAATACTACTCACGCAGATATCCAGCCTAACTTTACGTCAGTTTTTGTGGATGAGACCTAAAATTAAACCTTTGTCTCTGTTCTAAAAATTGGTTTAGTCAATAGCCGGAACGCCTTTCCCTAGAATAATTTCGCGGAACACAATGACGCAGAACGAAAAGTTCTAGATTAGTTCTTTATCGTGCTTTAATTGGATATTAATCTGCTTAAAATATGACAATAATAAACTGAAAAGATACAAATTTGGAGCGAGACAAGTACAGCACAGGAACTGAATTCGGACACCACACTGACTTACTGGAACGCAGAACTGGTGCGTTCCGGTCCATTTCAAGCCCCGCTTAGCCAATCTTTCCCTGATCTTTGCCCAATCCCTCATATTGACCTGAGCCTTAAATGTTGTTAAGGAATTACCTGGAACAACCTATCAGCACAATATCCACATATTCGTTTACCCCAGCACATTAATAGTGTTTCTTTCAAAAAAAATCCCCAAAGAGGGTATTTTAAAAGTAAAAAAGGGAATTATAGTTAAACGTATGTTTCTTGATATCCTGATTTTCTCTGAAAATTTGCCTGAAGGGTATTTTGCACTTGACTGTGTGTGTATCGAGGGAAAAGCCCCGGCTCACCCTCTGAAAGAAATACTGCTTATCAATAACACAAGGAAATCACAATATTATGAAATCCAAACTGTAGCCAGTAAATATCGCAGTTATAATTTTGATTTAGTAAGTTAATATTTCACTTACCGGTAAATGTACACTGAGAAAATCAATTGTAGGTGGCGTACTTAAAAAGATAGGTTACATGCGTAATTCCTGTAGTTTTTGGACTTAACGTACAGCAGGCGTATAACTGAAAACGCATGTTTTATAATACTTTCTGTGTAAGTGTTCCATCTATATATACCTCTGTATGAAACAATGTAGGCGGTCAGGATCTAACATACAAATGGACGTATATAACATATAGCTGACGAAGGTAACACAAGTATATGCATGTGATATACGGAAAACTGTTAGATGTCAGACATCCTGCTACGGCATGATGTAATATCTAAGGGCAGTGTCTATGTAGCATACGGATAACGTATGCTTCGTACTGATTTCTATAGTAAGCAAGAGGATACCGTATCCGTTGTACAATATACCGCTGTCCGGAGAACGGATTTTTCTCCGTGTAATGATATGGAAACTGGACTTGAACTGGGCTGGGGCTGGAGCCGCCTTCCTCGAAGTGTTGCTTCTGAATCAAATTTGACGATAATCTGAGAAACGTTAATGTCGTAAGACCTTTCTATGCACAACACAGCTAAACTACGAAATTTTTCTTAACCCATAGTGCTACGAACGTATATTTTTAGCCGTCTCAGGCATGAAAAGGAACGTTCACTAGTTGTGAAACTGACGGGCACGGTTAGAAAAATCTTATAAACTTGGTTCAAGTTTGGGAAGCATTCGCAAAGATTCAATTTTTAAAACAAATTTAGAAGCGATGAAAAATCATTTTCAGTGTCTCTCTCTGCACACAAATTGGAGAAAACTGTTAACTCTGATGTCAGCTTAACTTTGGGGGTTTTGTAGGTGTTGCTGACAATTGTGATACATTCTGCTGATAGCTTGTGTTGATTCATCACGTCGTGGAGGGAATGAAGAACCTGCATATCATTTTCTTTGAACTTTTATTGCTAATATCTGCCACAAGGGTGCCAATAACGAAATAATACACTTCGCATCTGTAATATTCAGCTGCTGTCTCACACTCGGAAGAAGTATCACCACCATCCAATGCTCGTGGGATTCGTCTTCTTCGTGGAACGTTCGGTGCAGTGCATCCCATGGTTTCTGCAATTTCTTCTGTTTCTGTTCACAGCGTTTTGGAACTTTTCTCACTCCGTAAGGACTGAAGGCTGCAGATATTGGCTTGCGACAAATTTTTCGCAGTAGAAAAATTGGCACGTGTATTAGGTATGTGTATTGACAGTTGATTCGTGTATTCAAGAACACGTCTCATCAGTTTAAGACGAAACAAAAATAAAAAGTCATGAACATTTCTTAACAGGGAATGCGCATTTGCCGTCGCTCAAAGATTTTAATGTTACCAAATGCTTTAAGTTTTCTCCTTGACGTTGAATATTTTCAAAAAATAGCGTGCTTTTTTGACTACGCTTCTATGAAGGAATGCAAACTACTCAGAACACCAAACATGTTTTGAATTGCAGACACTTCTCGGCACACATCAACAATGCATAAGTTCAAAATGTGAGCGTAACAATGAATATAAATGGCTAAATCATTCACGTCCCTGGTCCTCTTTGCAACGCCAGAGTACTGCCACGCATAGCGGCTGCACCATCGTAACATTGTCCTCGGATGTTATCTATGCTCAGACCCGGTGATATTAACACATTTGTTAACAGTTTGGACAAACTTTCGCCGTGTTTTTTCTGTGTTGTAAAACCCGATAAAACTTTCGTGAACGTTTAATGTTTCATCACAGTATCGCAAAACAATTTATATTTGTTCATGTCGCTTCAAATCTTGAGTTTCATCCATGGTGACACTATATATACCTACAGTCTTCACACGATCAATTATTTTTCCCAGCACACACTCACACATTAAATCTAGAAATTGATTTTGGTATTCGGGACTAACGTATCTAAATGTTTTCTCTTTGTTAATATAATACCGAAAAATCACGTCATTGTCTTTGAATCTTAGCGATAAGAGTTCTAGTAAATTACCTTTATTTTCACTTTCGTTATTTTCCCTATGGCCACTAAGGGGAACACATTGGCGAGCACAATACAAAAGACTATCTAGAAGTGCTTCTAAATGTATTCTATTGCCGTTCACTACATATTTGGTTCGTCTGCAAATCTAATTTACGCGCAACTAATCCGTGCAATAGCGCGTTTTGGACTTCCGCAGTCTTAGAAATACAAGTCTTATGAGCGTTACTTGCTTCATGAGTACCGAATTTATCTACGACCCTCTTCCAGTTACGGATACCCTCCTTAGTAAAGGTGTCTTCAGATTTCGGAATATTTTCGGAGAATGCGCAACTATAAAAGCAAAGAGCACTACCTCGAGAAATGCTATATTCTAACCAACTAAATTGCCTTTACCGCTCAGATCGGAACCGGCGGCCATTTTATTGGGGTATGTTTTCAATTGCGGTTGTAAGGGACCGTGACCTACTGCCAGAAATGTCTTTGCCTTTTCACAACCTTTGACTGGATCCAGAGTTGGCGTGGGTCAATGAAAACTTGACCCACGACCCACTGACCCACCACCCACCGTGACCCACGACCCACTGACTCACCAGCCACCGTGACCCACTCTAACCCGCAACCCACAATGACCCACTGTGACCCAACATGACCCACCACCCACGGTGACCCACTGACCCACCACCCACCGTGACCCACTCTGACCCACCGTGACCCACCACCAACCATGAACCACTCTCATCCACTGTGACCTATTCTGACTAACCAAAATCCATCGTCATCAACTCTGAACACGATCCACGGCCTCTTCTGTACTGACTAAAGAGTTTACATTTGTAATAAAACAAGACTGTGAAATTCTCACTAATCGGAGTTTGAATTTCTAGTCAATAGCTCAAGCACCACTCTGTTAGAATAACGGTGGATCTGACCTTTATGATATGAAATGGTAAAGTGTTTGTCAGTGAGGAAATTGAAACAGTTCGAGGTGGGGGGAAGTTAGTATGTGCCTAAAATATACTTGTACTAAGAGAGTATTCTTGCAAGCGTTAATTTCTGAACGCATTCCAAAAGAAACTTCTATTCGCAGGAAAATACCCCTGCACAATATGGGGTTTCTCAGTTCACAGTATTTTTCTCACAAAAAAAAAAAAAAAAAAAAAAAACTTGAAAAATCAGTTTTTCATAGTTTATAAAGGTGCTCGGGTACCCTATGTGAGAGCATCTCCATAAAGTATGCTCATAATTGTAATTTGTGTAATCACTAAAACACCACGTTAAATTTAAGTTACAAATATTCATAATTGCAATTATTATGAATATTTATTCAAAATAGTTTACCTAAAGCATAGAAGAGACTTACTAAAAAATAGGTACAAAGTTGAATAACACAAATAAGCCATTATTAATACAAGTATACAATTTCTATAACTCGTAATTTTCCACCTTAAAACAAATCTGAAATCGGGTTTATTTCCTGTTGGTAACTTTTTCGTGGTAAATCATCCACAGCGGAATGATGTCCATCCTTTAGCCAAGAAATAACTAGCTCATCTACTTTGAGCTTGTCTAGCGGTGGGCCACAGGGCCGTGCTGGGATACTAATAAGGGCGGTGGACAGGTGTACTAAAAGGGCGCCGATACAAACGGGAATATATATATATATATATATATATATATATATATATATATATATATATATATATATATATATATATATATATATATAGACTTTGAAAGAAAGTGTGGATGCCTTTCTATATCAAAACCACCACTATATAAAAAGGAGATAAATGTATCAACAATTTAATATAGCTCTATGCCCTATGGACACAGGAGGTTCAGTGCCGCGTTTACAAAAGCTCTCCATTGATTTCTATTTTTAGCCTACTGGACCCAGTTTCTACGTTTTATTTCAATCTCTGCGAGAACCATTTTAATATTGTCCTCCCATCTGCGCCTCGGTCTTCCTAATTTTTGTTTTCCTATTTGGATTTCCAATTAGAATTTTGAAAGCGTTTTCTAATTTCTTCCATTCTGGCTACTTAACATGCCCATTTGAGCCTCCTAGACTTGATGACCCTAACAATGTTTTTGTAAACGGTATAAAATTATGCAGTTCCTCGTTATGAAATTTCCGCCATTCCCCATTCCCGTTCCTCTTGGAGTTCGAATATTGATTTAAGAATCTTGTTTTCAAATACTTTCAGTCTGCGATTTTCCCTCAGATTCAGTGACCATCTTTCGCAACCATAAAGCACAACAGGCATGATTATCGTTTTATATTTTAAGCTACAAATTCCTAAACTGAATTCGTGACAAGAAAAGATTTTTAACTGAATAATAACACGAAATCCTTGCTTTCAGTTGACATCAAATTTTTTTAGTGATTATGGTTTCGGTCTGTTAATAATGATTCTAGATATTTGAAAGTATCCACTTTGTCGAAAGAAAATATTATTTGGTATTTTGACGCATCCATAAAATGTAGTATTACAACCCGACAAACTTTCATTTATTTAGTTTTCTCTGCATTTACTTTTAAGCCCATATCTCTGCAAGCGTTAAATAAGATTTCTGCATTCCTTTCTATTGTTCTATCATCCCCTATTAAATTTACATCATCAGCATACGCCATAACCTGATAAATACAATTCAGCTCTAGAACCTGATTCCTGTCTTTGATTTTCCTTATAGTGTTCTCCAGAGCAAAGTTAAATAATAATGGCGACAACGCATCTCCTTCTTTCAGGCCATTCTCAACGTGAAATCTCGCGAACAAGAATTTCTCTACTCGAACCTTACTTTGGGATTCATTTAAACATATTTTAATTAATCTACCTTTTTCGGTATTGCAAATTCTGTAAGCATGTTATATATGCAATGTTTCCCTCCTACTCTAGTCTAAAGTCAATAATTGATGCGCCAGAATATTGTATTCCCATTTATTTTTCAAGTATTAGTTGAATAGTAAATATCTGGTCGATAGTTGATCGATTTTACCTACATCCGCTCTGATAATTTCCAATAATTCCATCTGCGTATGGAGGCAATCTTTCTAATAGAATGTTTAAGAGGATTTATTGGATGTTGACGGAAGAGAAATGCCTCAATAATTAGTTTTGTTGCTTTCCTTCTGAACTGGAATAATAATTGATTCTTTTCACTCTTGTGGTAATTCCTCCTTGTTCCAGATAAGGATAATGAGTTTGTGTATCTTGCTCTACAATTTTTCCCCTCCAGCTAAAATTAAATCAACCAGAATTTCGTCTATACCCGGAGATGTGTGTTTCTTTAATTTTTTAATAGCGATTTCTATTTCTGTCTGGTAAGGTTCTGGAATATACGGTTACGCTGTATGCATTTCAGTTTCTCCACTCACATTAGTTTTTGGCTATGTGTTAAGCAAATGGTCAAAGAAATCTTTCAATCTATTTAAGATGCTATCCTGATCAGTGAGAACTGTTCCTTTAGCTTTATTTAATATATAAGCACGAAATTGATAGCCTTTCTTAAGTCCGTTAATGCATTTATACATGTCCCGAATGTTTTTATTTTTACTATTATCTTCAAGTTAATTAATTTTAGCTTTCAAAAATCGCGTTTCTTTGTTCTAAATGTTTTGGAAGTTTTCCGCCAGATGACAGTGAAATTTTATGTAGTTTTTTCGTTCGGATTTTGTAGCCAACGCTGTTTCTTCTGTTTTCTCTTCTCTGCTACTTTAGTGCATTCCTGGTTGAACCATGCTTTGTTCCTACGTATTTCTGCGTGTCTCAATATTTCTATTGCTGAAATCTTAATGTTATCTCTAATTTCAACCAAGTATCCTGAACACTAGTGCACACCGAATCTTATAAAACCGAGAATCTATTCGACACTTCAATCTGGCTCCCCTCTCATCTGACTCTCCTCTAATTTCTTTAAATTAAACCACTCCGTTTTCAGATATTGAATATTTCCTTTATTCAACGATAGTCTCTCTCTTATTATCATAATCAAGTCCTCTGGACGACCGAACATCAGTTGTGCTAGACTATTTTCTTCTATCTACTAAAACGTGATCGATTTGATTATGTGTTTTTCCGTCTGGTGAGGACCATGTATATTTATGAACGTTGCGACGTGGGAATTTTGTAATCATCACGATAAGGTTTCTGGATTTGCAAAGTTCACGAGTCTAACGCCGTTGTCACAACCTTCCTTATGCAGACATTTATTCCCTATAATCGGTTTGAAAATACCCTCTCGTCCTACCTTTGCATTGAAACCGCCTAACAGAATTTTCATATGGCATTGCAGGAGGTGATCAAATACCCGTTCTATTCTTTCGTAAAAAACTTTCTTTATTGTCATCCTTATTTTCTGTTGGGGTATGTACATTTAAAAGAATAATATTACACCACCGACCCTTAAAAGAATTAAAAGAAAATCTATCTTTAACAAATTCAACCTATGTAATTGCTGATATTACGTATTCGTTTATGAACGAAAAGTCCTGATCCTAGTTGGTAAACTTTAATTCGTTCCCTGTAAAAGAACGTAAAATTTCCCGACTTGAATCCTCCATTTCCTTCTTATCTAACTTCCTGATATCCCACTAGGTCCATCTTCTATTTCTGAACTCGTTCCTTACACATTTTAACGCGCCTGCCCTATAGAGACTTCTTGTCTTCCATGTTCCAATTTTCATGTTGATTTTACTTAGCTGAGTTCGTGCCAAGTTATCAGTTCTGATCCGAGGATTCTGCGAATATATCTGAACAAACTTTTTTTTTTTTTTTTTTACAGGATGAGTTGTTAGTCCCACACCAAATCCCCAAGCTGGAGGATCACCCCTTGTCTGTCCGCGACTGCTTATTCAGTATATTCGCAGCTAACCTCTATATCCCAGAGGCCTTCTCCTCGATCCACAACCTGAGGACGTGCCGTGCCGTGGTGACAGGAAGACCACATTTTATGGAAATTAATATACCTATATTTTAGAATTACAATAGATACTGATTATCCAAACATTGATTTAAAACACACAGGAATAATCAATATGCTCGGATATATGGATGCACATTAAGAGTGTAAAAGTTTCGATGCCGTAAAAATCGTAAATTAGAGACTAGTGTCAGTGTAGTATTTCATGAATGCATTGTACGTTTGACTATCCGAACTATTCTTGATGTATTACATTGTTTCGTTTTATAGCTACATAACTTTATAATATTTTTGTAAGTGATTGTACTCTATACCTGTTCTGCCAATAGCAACGATATGAATTTATAATACAAAACTGAAATACAGAAGAATATTTTTTTAATGCTATATTTCGCATGGTATCTCATGGAAAGGGCGCCTTGTATTCTTCATAGCTTCTTTATTAACAATCACTATTCGAATTTATTATATAAAACTGGCACACAGGATAACTAAAACCACTTATCTATAATGTGATGTTTCGTAGGGCGCCTTATGTATTGGGCGCACTGTACCTTTCACGGATTCTTTACCAATAGTAACTGTATGTATTTATTATACAGAACTGTGGTATACAAAATAGTAAATAAAATCGTTCATCTTTGGTGTGGACTCGCAAGGGCGCCTCATGTAAAGGGCGCACTGAACCTTTCACGGGTTCTTTACCAATAAAACTTTAAGAATTTTTATTACTAAATCTTGTACCTTTATTTATACCGGTACTGCGATGATTCGGAGGGCGCACCGGGATACGTCCCGGTGTCCCGGTGGGCCAGCACGGGCCTGGTGGGCCATTAACATTGATGAACAACAAGTTAGACAATGTTTGAGCACTTAGTCTATTTCTAATATCAGTCATCTGTAAATTCATAAGGGTAAATCCCCGTTCGCACTCTGTCGTGGAAAATTGATAATACTTCTGCCCGATTTCTGCAATTCCTCATCGAAAATCTGCTTGTTAGAATTAAGTCTGATAACGATTTTTCTTAGTCAGTTTTGAAATACTCAGCAAGAAGTATAATCTCTCTATCACCATACAACATATTTTCCATATCGACCATGTCAGTTGGCAATGTCGACTCATGGAGAACAGAAACTTCATCTACCACGCCTTCGATAGGGAATCTTGTGAATAAATTATCAATTAAAGCCTGATAAACTGATGATTTCTTTTTTGTTTATAAATTTAATTTTTGCAATTACACATGAAGGTTTGATGCCATTACCAAGTTCCCTCCCCCGTCTAGAAAGCGAAAGGGAACGAGGTTCCTGGAGTGTTCGGAGGTGAATGGGAATTTCCCTCCTTCTTCCCCTTCAATTACCACACTACTGTTTGTTATGTGCCAAATTACGATGAATTTAAATTAAATTATCATAGTATAATTATTTCCTTGTTGAATTATGAATACTTTTCAGTGCAAAAAAGGATGAAATTTGAAAGTTCCAAATCAAGGTAAGTAGACCAACTTAAAAGGAAAAAAAATTGTAAAATTTTCCATATAATTATGCGTACAATTCAACCTTAAAATTTCCGTGTAATTAAGATTGCAGTACAAATTTTATGCCTATTTTAGTCACAAGTTTTTGTGTTGATTGCCCTGTGCTGTAAACGCTCCATATAATAAACATAAGCTTCAACAATTATTATAGTAGAAAGCAATGGATATATGAAGCCAAGCATTGTATTTTTTGTTTCTGATTTTTTTTCTTAAATAACATCGATCGTTTTCGATCATTTTTACAAACAAACTCACTACCAATTTTCCATATATAGAAAGTGCCCCTCCCCGACATACACATAAAGGAGAATTTAAAAAAATGCTAGGACACATTCTGTTTATTTTCAATAAAGAGTTAATACACTGAACTTCAGCTCCGTAAGTTTAACGGTTTGCGAGATACTCATTTTTTCTCGCAAAAATTCGGATCCTCTCTATCTCCTTAGGATATTATGCATTATAATAAAAGCAATATAACATCCCAATTTGGATTAAGGCCTAACTATATACCAAAAGTAATTTCATTTGACTTTGCAATTTGACCGTGATGATCAGGCACACACAGTTACATTCAATTTTTTATATAATAATTTATAAATTACAGTGATTCAAAAATGTATTTTTTTTCAGTAGTTAGCTCCTCTAAAAACTCACAGATCTCGAAAGCCAAGTTGTAGTGTAAGTCCTATTGCTATTATTACAATTAAAAATATCAATATCCAAAGGCGCCTGAAGTTCTTTTTTCACTTGGTTAGATATACTCACCTCAGGTAAATAGACAGAAACAAGTGGAAAAGGAAAAGAAATGAAGGTCTTGAAAGTAAAACGAAGATAAATTTTCCAGTCTTCAGAAGATCTGTCTACAATGCAGTGAGCAGAGAGGGTCGGTAGATCATACCAAGTCCGTGGGTCGCAGTGGGTCATGGTGGGTGGTGGGTCGCAGTGGGTCATGGTGGTTGGTGGGTCACAGTGGGTCACGGTGGTTGGTGGGTCACAGTGGGTCACGGTGGTTGGTGGGTCACAGTGGGTCACATCCTGTTGACCCACGACCCACTGACCCACTCAGAAAACTTGACCCAGTCCATCTCTGACTGGATCACGATCTTCTGAAACTTCATCTTGTGAGACTGTTTCCACAGTAGTACCGGCATTTGAATTCCTATATTTTGAGACTTCATATTTTGACACTGTTTTCACACTAGCACTTGAATTCTTATCTTCTGAAACGCAAGAAGTAAATTGTTTAGTCACTATTTCGTTATCTCCGCTGGCACTGTCAATATTGCTAAGTTTCGGCTTCTTACTAAAATATTCCAACAAAGTTTTTTTTTTTTTTTTTTTTTTTTTGATCACTGCATGTTAGTCGCAACAACTTCCTGTGAAACTTGAGAAATATTCAAGTACCACAGATAAAATATAAAAAAATGAAACCACTATACACTAATACACGTGAAGGCTATATATACAGAAAAAAACTTCAAACGTACTGCTCACTGCCAAGGGCACCGATTTCTCTGTAACTTTGGGGGGGGGCATTCAGATGTGAGTTTGTATATTTATAAAACAATACATATAACAATACAAAATACATATTCAGAAAAATACATGGGGCCCATATGAACTTTGGGGGAATCGGCCCCCACGGCCCCCCAGGATTTGCGCCCTTGCTCACTGCAAACAAAATCTTCAGAATAAATCAAGTGTAATATTTTTGGTTTGAGTGCCAGGGAGGCTATTAGTAAAAATAACTCGTTGTTTTAACCCTACAATTAATTCTCCCTTTCCACTTTACAATACGAGATGTTGCTATTTTTGCGACTTACAGGGAAAGCAATAAAATATCTTTTGTATTTAGGATCACAAGATTTCCGACAAAGAGCCGAGTTCTGTATGTCTCTCCTTATCCTTTTCTCCAGCACGCCCAAAGTACACTGACCTTTATTAAGATGGATGTAGCAAAACATTAATTGCAAGACATTGCCAGATATGGTTAAAATCAGAGTTCCATTCCCATTGTTATTCTAGAACTTTCTAAAGACAGTTTACAGACAGTAGACTTAAAGACAGTTTACATTTGAACATTTTGTAATAATATCAGCATAAATAAGGCAAAATTTTTAATAACTGTCCATTGTCTAAGAAACAGCCAGAATCAGTAAGGGAGAAGGTATATGAACATCTTTGAACATGAGCATTTTTTTTAAAGATATAGTTCAATCACAATTTTATACTGCCTCTGTGATCTCTCCCCCACCCCCAAAAAAACATGCTCAGAATAAGTCCTATCTATTCAAATTACAAGCATTTCTGATGTAACAGAAAAATAAAGAAACCCTGAATTAGACAATACAGTTTATAAATTATTATTACCGTCGTAGAGGAACATGAAATGTCTAAAAACGAAAAAAGTAATAATGTGAGGTGTTAACCAATTCAGATCACATGCATCAAAAGTGAGTGACAATTACCCAGCTAGTAGTGGAGAGGCAGTGTTAGGGCTTAAAGTGAGCCGGAACGCACTGGCAGTGCGTACTGGCAAATCAGCCTGCTGTCAGAATTTAGTTCGTGTGCAACACTTGTCACTTCACAAATATTGTGCTTTAATTTTTAATTAAAAATTTGGTTCCGTCTATGAAACGACTATTAATATGTTTTATCAAACCAGATCAGAAACATGGATCAGGGATTATTTACTTTCATTGTTGACTGTGTTCTCGCAAATCGCTGTGGAAAAGCATTCTGGCGAGGTGGCCATTCACTGAAGCCACTTGAAGCCCTGGGCAGTGTGTATACCTAACAAGCAGCATTTTAAAGGTGGAGCATGGCCACGAACTCTGTTCCGATCGGCCATCCTAAATGAGTGACTGAGGTTTTACCTGGTACCTTTTGTCAGGCCAGGGTCGCTGTCTTTTCACTTCCTTGCCCCTCCTTTCTCTTGGCCTCGTTAGTCTCCTAATGACCTTAATGCTGTGAAACAAAAACATAGAATTAAGAAAAATTGTGTTGTATACGCTTCAGCTCAGTTCATAGATAACACTGGATGACTATCCGAATAAACCTCAGAAATGTGGGAGGGAAGTTGTTGCCCCCCTGGCCCCCTAAGTTACGTCTATGCATGGATGCTCACTTCAATTAGTTTCAAGGCTGTTTGTGAGTAAATACTTTCTTCAAAATAATATTAAAAATTATAAAAATATTTTCGAGACATTCGAGTCGAGTCGAGATTTTTACGAGCAGACTCGACTCGTGTCTCGACTCGAAAATTCGAGTCGAGAAATACGTTTGTCTCGACTCGTCTCGAATTATACAAAGTGTGTCTCGACTCGAGATTCGAGACTTGTCTCGACTCGTGCGCATCCCTAACTAAACAGTAACTATTCTGAATTTCACTACTGCGCATGCCCCGTAAATAAATATTTCTGATCACAATAGTTTCCGTTTTGTCCAAGGAGTGTTCTTTTTTTTAATTCTCAGCATGACCCTTTTATTACATTATATGAAGAGCATGTGGGTCTAAATACCTCGTGTATTGCATAGAATGTAGATTTAACTCTTCCAGCAAAGAAGTAACATGCGATTATAGTATACAACCCACAGAAGTGATAGCTGGCAATACAGTGGTCCTAATCCCTAACGACACAGGGGGTGAGCGGTGCTCTCCCCGCTGGTCTAGTGGCTAGCACGTGGGCCTTTGGTGTATGTGTCCCGGGTTCGATTCCCGGTGGGAGAGCATTTATGATTTTTAACTATCCTCGAGGTTTCTGTGTTCGTGTCCCTGTCGCTAAAAGTTATTAGAAAAAGCAAATTAAACGAGTGAAGCAAGGAAAAATAAGCAATAAGTAAGTTACTGAAACACGTTCAGTGAGTCAGTTAAAAAAGTGGACAAAGCACTGGCTTTTCGCGCCGTCCATGCGAGTTCGAATCTATCTCGGCTTGATTTTTTATCCATTTTTGAGAAAGTATTGCTTCTTTTCACTACAGGTAGTCACTCCTTTCGTATTTTTCGCCGTCCTTCACAGTTAAAGTAACTGCCTATTCTTATTCTTTCTACGAATGATGGATCTTCTCTTTGGTTTCATGTCAAACATGCACACGAGATGAAAAGACGCTGTTGATAATAATAATAATAATATGAAATATTACTACCTAACTCGTGTGTGTATTTCGACAATATAATTTTGTATTATTATGTGGATATAAGTAAGGCTGGCTAGCGCCCCCCCTAATTTTTTCGATGCGCCTTATGGGTCCACGGTGTCCAACGTTGGTCCCATCCCACTCTCATCTCTTGTTCTCTCGATATAAGTTATCGACATTTTGCTTAAAGAGGACTCTGCCGTGCCCCATGACTCCCCATGACAATGACTCTTCGTTCATTTTGCATTGAAATCGCTTATTTTTCTGAGTACTATGAGTGCATACTGTCCAACGTTACTCCCATCACTCTATAATTTCCCGTTCTCTCGATATAAATTGCTAATATTTTGTTTGTAAGGAAGATATGGGGTTACAATCATTACGTTTGAAGAAGAATTGAGGAAGATATTGCCTTGCCACAAACAACACCTACAAACAACACCTCGTATTATTATTATTATTATTATTATTATTATTATTTTATTTACCATTAATGTTGCTTACCTTTATTTGCAATGCAATGTGTTACTAAAAAGCAAATCAAATAACTCTCCTAGCCATTCACGCTCACGAACACGAAATACATTATTTACAGTTCTCTGTTTTAGGGGAAAACACATTTATTATATTATTCTTTCAAATAACACGTTTCACAAGTTACTTCACTTTCAATGTGTAATTTCATATCACCACTAACAATCATCTTGTTCCGATAGGAAAATATCCCCCTCCTGCAAAGAAAGCCTGACCGTAGCGAAAGGACGTGAACCTTCTTTAGGCGATTAATCAGGTCCAATATTTCAATAAAAGAGGATACGTCCCTGCACACAAATATTTCAGTAAAAGAGGAAACGTTACTCAAACTTTCTGAATACATATTTATGGGCGAAATTTGGTTCCCTTGGAACTTTTTAAGAGTTTGAAGGGCCGCCATTTTGAACATTTTCATCTGATTATTCTGGTTAACGAACTCATCAAGATATTTCAACAGTTAATATTTGAGCCAAATTTCGTCTCAATCTCCTGAAAATTAGGGTGGTTATGGCATTCTCAAATAGCGATATATACAGATAGATAGACACACAGAGGGAGAGAGAAAAAGTGTATTGCTCCCTTGTCGCACCTGTGCTGCGTCAGAGCTAAACCGGGCCTCTTTGCAAAACGTATTTACCAGCCTAGCCTAAACACAAGCCTCTTATTTGCTAACGTAGAAACGTGGTCGAGAGGTGTAAGGCATGCAGACATTGTATTTTTAATAACCATGAATATGGGTTCGAACCCCTGAACTACCATGTTCGTTTTTACTTTTTGCAGCTACGTCGGAACATTCAATTTTTATTCTTTACTAATTGCAAAATAGCGTTTGCATTCAAAATAAGAGGAATTTTGATGACATTTTGTTCGGATATTCTTCTCTTTCGAGATGAAGACAAGAATAAAAGCAATACGAAAAGACAAAAGGTATTATCAGTGCTAAACATTACCAATAATAATTGCTACGAATGACTAAATACGTCCTCTTGTACCATCTCTCATGAGCTGTATGTATTATTAACAATTTTTTTTTAAAAACGTCCTTGCCGGGGATTCGAAATGGCGCCCTTTGCATTTGTAAACCAGCACCTTAACCACTACACCAAGATCATGGCGTGGTAAACGTTTAGTTGTCGGCGTATTTGTTGCTTTTGTGTTTTATGTTCCCACTTCGACAATTTTTAAACTATTTGCTCCGTTTAGCAGCTGTGTCTGGCTTTCTCTTTCGGTGTCGTCCTTTATTTACACTTTGGACTATTCGCATTCACAGCTTGTGCCCCTCTGCAATGTCTTATTTAGATTAGACTTTTCTTCTTGTCCCTCAGTAAACATTTGATTGATTTAATTCTCATACTCTCTACGGATGGAGCGCAGGAATACCAGACTCCAAAAATAAATGTACATTTACTTTCCTGACAGATAATACTTCAGTTAACCTATAGCTTGTGTGTTATTTCCGTGTGTACGTGTTCTGGTAATAATTGAATTGCATGTTGAATGATTGAAGTAGTAGTAAGCTTATCGCCAGGCAAGAAAAAATATCAGTATAATTTTCCAATAGGTGTAATAACGATTCCTTTTCAGCTACACTCAAATGATCTAATCTTAATTCTTGTTTCAAGATTTGTTTTCGATTTTTGGTTGACACATTTGTTTTTTGTGAATTTATAAGATGTTGGTTTAATGTATGAATAATATAAGCTAATTCACTAACAGGTTCTAATGGTATAGGCTCGAGTTCTATTGTAATATCTTTTTCATCAGTATTTAGCAAACAGGCCACAAATTTGTTATCTCTTGCTTGAGTGAGAGCTTCTCCCACGTACAGATTAGTAGCTAATATCTTTTTTGGAATTATGCAGGTACCTTGGCTTGAAGAGGGCAAAACTGCAACATATTCACTTTTCGCTGGTACAGTTATTTTTACCTTTGTACTACCAAGGGGTTGTTCGTGTTTGAAATAAGATATAGTATTGCAACCATTATTTGCAACAAAAAAATCCATACCTAAAATTCCTACACAAGGCGGGGTAATATTGAGTTAGTCAGATATAATGTGAAATTTATGTTTAAAATCTTGTGAATCTGTGTAGCGTGAGGGTGATAAGCCCTAAAGTGTTATGAACTGTTTCGTCTAACCCTTGGATATTGATCATTCGATCTTGTTTAGCTAAACTTAACAAATCGGGAGTCCGGGCTTGCGCTGTAAGGAGGGTGATTTGCGCTCCTGTATCCGGTAAAAGGGCTACTACGGTGCCTAGCTCCTTAATATATATTTCTAAATAATTCTGTATGTTCTTGTTCACCTTACTCAAGTCTGAGTCCCAGAGGTAATCTTGAGATTTTGTGCAACCTTTACACGGTGTGGGACCAAGCAGCTGCACCTTTGGTTCCACAATTAAATGTTTTCCTGATTTGTACTTGTGTTCATAATAGGGTTTATATGTAATTTCCCTATATCTGGACAAGAACTGGTATGCACACTGCAGTCGGGTGCACTCTGGCTAGCATTGTTGCACTGAATGTGCGGTATTGCAGCGTTACGATTCCTGTGAGTGCACTGTGTGCATTCACAAGTACTATGCATATGTGCGTTGCAACGCGGGCTTAAGCATCATTCCTGCCCTATTTTTGGGTTCGACGGCTGGTTGCCTCTCCGTGGAACTCCTGAAGGGTTGCGCTTACCCTTTTTACTAGATTTACTTCCTTTAAATGCTTCCGCGGAAACGGCGTTAATTTGTACCGGCTTCGTTTTGAAAAAGCAGGTTTGCGCCGAATGCCCCCTTTTATTAGCGTTTCAACAGACTATAGTGGAAGGTGGCTTGAAAGAAGAAGTTTTTTTCTTAAAATTTGAAGATCGAACTGAGGCCTCTAATTTTTTTCTCTCTGTGAAAGAAGGTAGCTTTCTTCTTCCAGGGCAATTTCCACAGCCTTACGTAAGTTTGTTTGATCATTACTCTTACTTCTAACTATAGTTTGAATACGCTTGTTTGCTAATCCCTGTATAAAACTTGCTTTAGCTAAGTGCTCAATAAGGGACATGGCTCCCACTAATTCTTCGTCAGAACAAACACGACTAGCGCTTTCTTTCAGTTCTGACTGAAGGGTGTCAACTCGTGACCCCCAGGCAGCCGTGCTTTCATTTGTGCCTTGTCGAGCATTGAAAAGCTGACAGGCATGAAAATCAAGAGTCCTCCTAACCGAATAATTCTCTTCTAGGATGCGTTTCACATCAGTCCATGTCTCAGCGGTTGTTGTTACTAAAATCTTGGCCTTAGCGTCGCCAGTTATGCGCGCTTTTACAAATTTTAAAAGTTTTGTATGCTGATTTGGGGCTACCAAGGAGAAAGCGGTATCTACGTTTTTAAGAAACTCCTTTAGTTTCCGTTTGTCGCCTGAAAATGCATCAGGAATTAATTTGAGGGCTTAGGAAATGGTACAATACTGATCTATTTCATTGTCTGATTCAGTAGTTTCTGACATTTTTAACTAAAAGAAAAAAGATATACACACAAAAAATTATGAAATGAAATTTCAGACGAGGTTCACCACACGGATATATAATTCACGAAAATTAAACCACTGTATTAAATTACTTACACTAAAGCGAATTGCATGCCCAAAAATGTTCGTTATTTACAACTATACAAGATCCACTCCTCTCGTTAATACTCATTCTTTAAACTAAATGTAACAGAATTTTCTAAAAAGTAATTTGCCATGAATTAATTTATCTTTAATTGCCAGATCACGAAATTCAAAGGTGAACTAGCTTGGCTTTATCGATAAGTTGGCGAGAATTCAATGATAGAAGAAAAGTGTGACGCTTATCTCGTGTTCGCACTTCGAATTGGACGTTTTGCTTCTTGTATATTATTTTCTCACACACATAACGTCTGATGAAAGGAGGACGTTACCAAAGGAGATACATTTTATATATTTTGTTTCACTTGAAATTAATTATTCACTGAATGTTGTGAGCGTGTGTCCTCCCTCACTCCCATTTCAATTGTTTAAATTCCCCGTTCAGCTTCATCTGAAGTGGAATAAGGCTCTATACACTATATGTTCACGCAAACTTTATATTATGGTCTTGTCTTTTTCAACGTGTTGGCAACGCTGTGCAGTGGTGACTTGCATTACGTGCTCAGAAGACAATGAGCTGTGAAGTGGCTGTAATTCTTTAAAAAACTAGTTCAGTGAAACTTAATGTCATCGATGTTCATCTCTATTGTTTTTGATAGTTTAATTGTTATATTTATACGGCAAGTGGGTACAAAACTCCATAATACACATATTAACTATGAGTGAACGTCATCCAATAACATTATAATACTATGCACTATCATGAATAGGCGTAGGAACATGAACATTCTGTGTTGAAGGCGCGAAAGACGACATTGGAAGCCATCATGAACTTAACGAACGACTAGGCAAACCGAATGCAATGAAAATCTGCAAAGAAATTGTTCATCTCATACAGTGTCGTGGACTTAATAGTATCAAAGGTTCGGAGAGTGAATCTAGTTTCAAGATATAAATGGTTTGTGAAAATTAGTGAACAAATGCCAATTTTATGCAAATTACTTAAAATGACGTGAACGCACGTCGTGAAAACCAGTTACATTCACGTTCGATTAATAAGAAAATTTAATCTTCGTAGTCGATTACATCAATATTCATTGCAAGATGGTATAAGTTATCTCAAAGAACAAATTCATTTGATGTATCATCAAATTATCGAATATTTAGTGATTTTACCGTAAAATTCGTAATGGGAAGATGAAAGCCAAAGTAACCAGGATAGAACCACGAAATCGTCATCAGAATAAGAAGACGGAATAAGATTCCTTTTCAATGCAATAACACCAAATCCTCCTTAAAACCTCAGTAATTAAAGTGTAGTGCAGAAAAGTGTTTAGTGAACCAACGTGGGCTAAGTGGTCATATATCACCAACCTCAAAATAAGCCGGCTACGACAATATATCATATCATTTTGAATTAATCCCTCGTCCTTTTTTATTTTTTTGTATAAAATAAAATGGGCTAAAAAAGGAAGGTACTAAAAGAATATCGAAGTAGATGTATCAATAAAATTAAGTTCATAAAAGGTGCACGCAAGTAAATGTGAAGTGTACAATACCTTTTGTTCAAGTAAAATTTATTCTGTGTATTTGTTTTCAATAATCTTTGCCATGTTTCTTACATGAATCACCACAGGAATTCCTAGCAATAGGTACAGGTACTTGCGTATACTCTGCAAGCATAATAGATGGACACGTCAAGGATGGTGGGTATGCGCGGGCGCAATCTGAACACGAGTTTACTTTGGTTTCTTATTTAACCTGGAGGCTTGCATGATATTTACTCTAACTACTACCACCTGCAGAGTCAAGTATTTCTTCCCTCTAACCACTAAATATAAAATTAACTGCTCGAACATGAGAATCGAAACCCGGTCGGGTTACAAAAATGGGGCACCGAACAACGACAGAATCGCTGCATCGTTGAATTGAAAGTAGTGATTTATGTTTAGAAACGTAAAGGTAAAATACAAGTCTGACTGGTGTTTACATTTTTTAGGCATACAAAATGGACGAAAGTAATGTTAAGTTAGTGTTGGACGCAATTAAAGCAAATAAAGATGAAATGCAAATTTTACGTCAATCTCTGGAAAATAAAATGGAAAAAGTTAATGAAGCGTTAGAAAGTAAAATAGAAAGGGTTAACGAATCTTTAGAAACCTAAATGCTAGAAATCCTAGAAGCAACAAAAAAACAAATTTACGATAAACTCGAGGCACAATTAGAATTAGTAAGGAAAGAATGTGTGGGTAGACGAGAAAGACGAGAGGGTAAATTATAAATGAGAGAAAATATGTGGAAAAACTGTAAAGAACTTGAGAATATTACGGTTGATTTGGGTAAATGTGAAAAGGGGGGCCGAGCGTTAGAAAAAATTGAATCGATTGAAGAGTCAGTAAAAAATATTGAAAGCAATTTAGAAAATAAAGTTGTTAGTGGGATTAAGTGACACGACTCATAAGTTAGAAAGAAATGTTGCAATATTGCACCGTAAGGTCGATAGTTTGTCACAGAACACAATTCCTCAAGGTATTGATATAAATATGAATAAAAACATTGCTTTAATAAGTGATAGATTGTCAGGTTTAGAATTAAAGGTAGATGAAACTCAAACGAAGTTAACTTCCTTAGCTGAGAGCGCTAACAAAGAGGGGAGTGAACGTAATTGGCGTAGATCAAGTATATCGGGTGATAAATGGAGTAGCCATAAGTCAAAATACAGCAACGAAGAAACTAGTAGTTCCAACCAAACAGATTCTAGTTCCTCGACAGTAAGTGAGATAACAGCATTAAAGAAACGAATTAAAGGAAAAAAATCAGACAGGGGTGATGCGAAAAATGCTAAACGACGAATATTACGTCACGGTGACATTAAAATGTATCCAAAGTTTTCAGGTTTAGAAGATGATGAGTCACAAACTTCGTTTTTAAAGCAGTTTAAGCTCGCGGCGCACGCTGTAGATTTACCTAAATCTCAATATTTAGATGTACTAGGATTTGTTTTTACCGGTAATGCTCGTGACTGGTACAAATCAAAATTAAGTACATTTCGTTCATTCGAGAACTTTACCGAAGAATTCAAAGCTCAATTTGCTTCCGAACAAATTATTGCAAGTAAATTATCGGTGTTGCAATCTCAAGCGTTTAACCCAAAAACTGATGGTAGCGTTACCGACTTTGTTTATAAAAGATTTAACAAGATACGTGGTTTGTCATCTGGTATACCGGAAACTTTTATTGTGAACACGATTAAATAGGTGATACCCATTTCTTACCGACGACAGTTGGCATTGTTCCCAAATTTAGATTTCAATTCATTCTTAACTGCGATACAAAATCTTGAAGCATTGTATTATGATAGTAGACATATTAATGATAGGAACAATTTTCATGGTAGGACCGTACGTGTAAATCAGGTAGATGAAGTGCCAGAAAGCCACGAGAAGTACAGTAGAAAGGGAAAATATGGTAATAAAAACCATGAAAATTCAATTAAAGGGAAGTTTAAAAGACCGAAAAAGAAGGGAAATCCGAACAAGAAAAGGTTTTATTGGAACAAAGGTAAGAATAGTTATGCTGGGAATTATGATGGCAATGAGGGCCAAGGTAAGAATCGTTATAACTATGAAGACGATCATGATTATGAAACTTCGAATCAGAATGAAAAAGTTAATTTTGTAAACAGTAATTATGATGAAGGTATGAACCGAGTACAGTCAATGCCTACATATGGTCAATCTGCACCACAATTTCCATATTATAGCCCAAAAGTTATGTTCCCACAAAATAAAGATCAGAATGTAAACTAACGTAACTCTCCAACGCGAGTGCGGTTGGCAGAGTTGGTAACGTAAATGGTAATCTAGGTATTGAAAGTAGAAATGCACTCAAAAATGATCCGCTATGCAAGTTTGTTGTGATTGGAAAAAATGTAGTTAATGTAGTAAGCTGGGACATCGATTCATCTTATAGTAGCAGTGAAGAACAGAAGTTTAATAGTCAATGTAGGTCAGCTGAGATAAAGGTACGGATTTTAAATCATCCAATAGTAGCCTTGTGTGACTCTGGGCCATCAGTTAGCCTTTTGTCTTTAGAGGCATGGAAACGGGTAGCGTCAATTATTTCCCATCCTCACTTGCGACCAGTCCCACATGTTTTGTTGGTGGATTTTTCAGGTAAGAAAAAGAAACAGGTGCAAGGTGAAACGATATTGTGTATTGAAATAGGGAAAGTTTGTTTGGACGTACGTGTGCTAGTTGTTTCCGACTTAAACGCTGAATGCTTATTGTGTAGAAATTTCCTTACTCAATCCAAGGCGAAGATGGATTTTGGTAATAATTCTATTACGGTTGAAAAAGAAGGGGAAATCGTTAACGTACCTATGCTAGGTGGTCAAGTTGACCATGTCAAAGTTACAAAAATTTTAACTAAAGGTGAGGTACAGCAAAAGGTAAACTGTGTCTCAAACTGGTAATGAAACTAATGTAAATGTTGTTAGCGACAGTGATGATGAATCGGAATTTTTATTTGAGATTGGAAAAGTAAATGTAGAATGTCCCATAGTAAATAATTTGGTAAGTGAAAGGTGTAAATTACAAAAAGTATAGGTTAATCATGTTCTTTCTGACCAAGATTACGATAAAATTCGAAATTCTTGTAGAGATAATAAAGAAATGAAAGTGTTAAATTTAGAAATTGCCAATGATGATAAATTTTTGTTCGATTATTATTCACAACAAATATCAGATTGATAGCGAGATTGAAAAATCGCATTGTAAATCGTTAGATAGAGTTGCAGTATGTAATACAACGGATAGTCGAATAGAAAGTGAATTTGTTTCAATTTCAGATATACGGGAAAATGTGAGGGAAGCACAATTGTCTGATTTTGAGAGAAAAATTGTTCAAATTGTTGTTGAAACATCGGAATATTTTTAAAAATATTCCCGGACGTTGTAATAAATTTGAGTATACAATTGAGGTAGATACTGATCAACCGTTAGTCAAAAGACAATATACGTTACCATATAAATTTAAAGAACATTGATTCACAAATTGATCGGTGGTTACGATGTGGTGTAATAGAACCGTATGTATCAATTCATTCTCACCCACCGTGTGCGTGGGTTTTCTCGGGGTTCTCCCGTTTCCTCCTACTTTCTTCATTCCACCATTTCATTCATTACTCACCATCACCGTCTCCTTTAGCCTAACCGGCATAACCGTGGGAAGTAAAACTCAACGATTTCATTTCATTTCATTCTCACCCAATTTTCTGCGTGCCAAAGAAAAATACTAGTAAAATGCGTGTAGTAGTGGATTTGACGGCTTTGAATTCCCATGTGAAAATAAAACAATTAAAGGTGAATAGAATAGATGACTTGTTGTTAAAGTTTCAGGGTGTAAAGTATGTAACAAATATTGATTTAGTAGGACGTTACACGCAAGTTCCAATTTCTGAAAATTGTAGAGATTACACACCATTCTCCTGGAACGGAAAAATGTATAGATTTACATCCATCCCTTTCGGATATGCAAATGGAGGTGTAGGATTAATGGCTTGTCTTTTGGTTGTGTTAGGTCATGCATTATTTGATAAATTAGTCACGTATCGATGAGATTTCAGTACCAACCTTTTCTTTTGATGAACAGTTAAAAATTTTGTATTTGTTGTTTACGAAATTAGAAGAAGCTAATATGACTGTAAATTTAAAGAAATCTTCATTTTGCAATACGAGCTTTCAATTTCTTGGTTTCGTAGTCACACCTGAAGGCGTGAAAAAGGATCCATTATACGTAGAAACAATTCGAACATTGCCTCGTCCCAAAAATGTAAAGGAACTTAAGCGAGTATTAAGTTTATTTGAGTGGTGTTCCAAATTCGTACGTCATTTCGCTCATCTAGCCAATCCGTTGTTTGAACTTCTGAAAAAGCATAAAAAGTGGATTTGGACTGACGAGTGTGAGCAGAGTTTTATTAAGTTAAAAGTATCTTTAGCTGAAGACGTGTTGTTAAATCATCCGCTGTTAGATCACGATTTTTGTTTAGTGACTGATAGTTCGTTAGTAGCAGTTGGAAGTATATTATTTCAAGAAGTCAATTGTGAAAAACACATACTTGGTTTTTACAGTAAGACTGAATAGTGCACAGCGAAATTTCACTATTACCGAATTAGAGGCGTATGCGATTGTAACGGCAATACGTAAATGGGGACATTTGTTAGATGGCTACCATGTGAAAGTTTGCATAGACCATAACTCATTAGTGTTTTTAAATAAAATTCGCCATTGGAACTCCCATTTGGCTCGGTGGAGTCTTGAACTACAGGGATTTGATTTAGAAATAAAGCATATTTCGGGGAGTGAGAATGTTGCTAGTGATGCATTGTCAAGAATAGTTTTGGCCTCTCCTAGTGAAATTTTGGACATGAACAATATATAACTTCTCCCTTCATTCTTCAGAAATCTCACACCAGGAGAGTTAACCGAAAAACAGAAGGAACATCCTGAATCCAATAAAATTATTAAATTTTTAGAGAAACCGAACGATCCTTACAGTAATATTAAAAATAGAAATGTAGAGAAATTCTATAAATTGGAAAACGGAATTTTCCTGTATAAGAACTTTCATTTTCCTAACAGTTGGAGAATTTGCATTCCACCATCTTTAGTAAATTTGGTAATTGAAGAAATGCATAATAACCGTGAACATTTCGGTTGTGAAAAAACAGTAAGTTTTATCAGTGAAATTTGTTATTGGAAATCAATGCGGCTAGACGTGATGAACTATATTAATGACTGTCTCGAGTGTAAACGAACTAAAGTCGATACTCGACCTCCAGCTAGACCTTTAGAAACCATACAGGTGAAAGGCCGTAGCAGACTGGTTTCAATTGATATCATTGGACCTCTCGTGACATATCCTTCAATCTGTAAATTTATACTTTCAGTCTTACATGTTTTCACTCGCTACTTTGTACTTTATCCGATTCGGGATGCTACTACAAAGTGTGTAGTTAAATGTTTAGAATCATTGTATTTTGTGCATCTAGGTATACCTTCGGCTATATTGGCGGACAACGGTAGTTTTTTATTTCTAAAAACTTCAAGCAGAAAATGGAAGAATATGGTGTTAAAATATTCTATGCAGCGCCGTACATCCAGCCTCGAACGCCAGAAGACAATGAACTGTGAAGTGGCTGTAATTCTTTAAAAAACTAGTTGTGAAACTTAATGACATCGATGTTCATCTCTATTGTTTGTAATATTTTAATTGTTCTATTTATACAGCAAGTGGGTATAAAGCTCCATAATACACATTAACTATGAGTAAACGCCATCCAATAATATTGTAATACTACGCACTATCGTGAATAGGCGTAGGAACATGAACATTGCGAAAGACGGCATTGGAAGCCATCATGAACTTAACGAACGACTAGGCAAACCGAATGCAATGAAAATCTGCAAACAAATTGTTCATCTCATATAGTGTCGTGGACTTAATAGTATCAAAGGTTTGGAGAGTGAATCTAGTTTCAAGATATAAATGGTTTGTGAAAATTAGTGAACAAATGCCAATTTTATGCAAATTACGTAAAATGACGTGAACGCACGTCGTAAAAACCAGTTACATTCACGTTCGTTTAATAAGAAAATTTAATCTTCGTAGTCGATTACGTCAATATTCATTGCAAGATGGTATAAGTTATCTCAAAGAACAAATTCATTTGATGTACCATCAAATTATCGAATATTTAGTGATTTTACCATAAACTTCGCAATGGGAAGATGAAAGCCAAAAGTAACCAGGATAGAACCACGAAATCGTCATCAGAATAAGAAGACGGAATAAGGTTCCTTTTCAATGGAATAACACCAAATCCCTCTTAAAACCTCAGTAATTAAAGTGTAGTGCAGAAAAGTGTTTAGTGAACCAACGTGGGCTAAGTGGTCATATATCACCAACCTCAAAATAAGCCGGCTACGACAATATATCATATCATTTTGAATTAATCCCTCGTCCTTTTTTATTTTTTTGTATAAAATAAAATGGGCTAAAAAAAGGAAGGTACTAAAAGAATATCGAAGTAGATGTATCAATAAAATTAAGTTCATAAAAGGTGCACGCAAGTAAATGTGAAGTGTACAATACCTTTTGTTCAAGTAAAATTTATTCTGTGTATTTGTTTTCAATAATCTTTGCCATGTTTCTTACATGAATCACCACAGGAATTCCTAGCAATAGGTACAGGTACTTGCGTATACTCTGCAAGCATAATAGATGGACACGTCAAGGATGGTGGGTATGCGCGGGCGCAATCTCAACACGAGTTTACTTTGGTTTCTTATTTAACCTGGAGGCTTGCATGATATTTACTCTAACTACTACCACCTGCAGAGTCAAGTATTTCTTCCCTCTAACCACTAAGTTCGCTTTAAATATAAAATTAACTTCCCGAACATGAGAATCGAACCCCGGTCGGGTTATAATATTTTGCTTTTAACAGGAATACACTAAAAGGATATACTCTGAATTTTCACCACACTTAACACTGACTTCGTTCAGAAAGATCTTCTAATAGAGAATTAAATGTGCCAGACACATATGTAGGGTGTTCGCAAAGTTGGGAAAAAGGTATAATGTTCCTTCACGTGCCTGTGTATTTTGGTATAGTATGCCATTGTAGGCTGGTTACTGGTTCAGTCTAGTGATCGATTGGTAACAATTATTTAGATTCGGGGACTGCCTGTGTATCGGACCCGCCTACTTAGCACCCCCTAATTTTGCAAAGTTGTATGTTTTCCAATTCAGTGAGAGAATCCCACCACTGGCACCAGTTTGATTTGTTGTAGCAGGGGCCTTGGTAGGACGTGCCCAGTAATGCTTCGAAGAAGGGGTTCGAGTAATTTTCTATGAAATGACTGAAGAACTCAGTTGTCCTCTTGTTATCTACTAGTTTATTGGAGTCTAAAATAGAATACAGTTCTCACTAACTACAGTCCCAATAACTACGAATAAGGTTAGATGGATATAATGTTCAACAGTTTACAGATACTAGTAAGATCCCAAAGCGGGCTGCGAACACATCTTGAACACGGAGTATGTATGTGGCAATCGTGAGGACGATACTTGCTAAGTTCAGAAAGAATTAGAAAGTAAACAATACAACCTGAAGGATATTGGTAGCTCCTATTGATAATGATGACTGCTAGTGGAGGCGGCAGCGGCGACGGCGGCCTCAAAGCGCAAAATACTTAGCGGAAAGTTACGAACTCTAGTGACTGACTGACCCGATATAAGGACGTAGTACGTTTATATAGAGAGACAGTATTGCCAAGATGTGACGTAGGCCGCTTTGAGTGCACATCCATGACTTGACACTGGTTTTCGTAATTTTTCTCGTTCTTTCTCTGCTTTGCAATTACTGGAGTTATCATGAACTTTGGAGCTGTCATGCGATTTGAGTTGGATGTTAACGTGGTTCCTTTTGATGTAAAAATACATGCTCCCTTTATGATAACTGATGGTCACATTGAATGATAGTTTAAATGGATAAGCAATCCAGTGCATGACAGACATATGATTGGTAAGTGTATGAGTAATGCCAAAATTATCAAATGTATTCAAAGAAAGAAAAAAGGAGGCTTGAGGGCCCTTAAGGGGAGCGAACAAGAAAAAAAAAGGGTAAGACCTTGGGTGTCTACATTACATCTTGTTTGAGCAGCTTAAGTAAGATCACTTTGTAACTTTTTATGTCACCCATTGTTTGCACGATAATAAAATCGTCCTTCTTAATTTATTTTATTCTCTTATTTGCAGTTTGCGACACTGGTATATTTGTAATAAAACTGAGGTGTAGTCCTACGCCTTTCTCAACTACCCCAACGAACTTTACAGGGGTTGCCTACTATTACAGGAAAGGGAAAAATGCAGGTGGGAATGCATTTTTGGAGTCGTCCGGCTTTAAATTCGAGAAAATCGAAAAGTTCTTTCTAAGTTCACGTGAACATAGTAGGACTATTGACTAATTTCTTCAAATTTGAAGAATATGTGTATGCAATCATAATTACACAAAAATTTAACGGATACAGAACACAAACTAAACTTTATTCACACTGTAAAAATAAGACGTCGTAAGACACACTGTAAGTAATATTTTTACATCACTATTTAAAATGTTTAAATAGGTGTTTTACTGAAAGTGGAAACAATATCCGGAAAATAAAGTGAAAGACTTACACACAACAAATAAAAAATCAAATTCATATCTAAATGTTTTCAGTTACGTCAACTGTTACTGTTTACTATTTAGGAAAATTTAAAACGGGGTTTAACAAAATTTGAAAAAAAATATCTTCAGAAAGTACTTTAAAACCCAAATTCACACAAAATATAACACGAATGTACACTCTTGCCCAAAATTATTGTCGTATATCTATAAACATGTTGTTGTAGGAATATAATTTGATAACGAATTCGCCCGGCATTCCTTATAATGTTAGTATGTGTATAATCAGCAAAATTTCATGTCAAAAGAGCAGTAAATAAGAACAACAGAACTTTCTTGTCCATTTAGCCACATTTTCTTTTACTCATTCTAATTTTCATATTTATAATTCTTTTCCTATGAAATTTACCACATATATACATTTCTCGATTATACACATAGTATAAGTATTAAAAGTACCCTGCAAAATCATTATCAAATTATATTCTTACAAGAAGATAGTTATAGATATGCGACAATCATTTTGGAGATGAGTGAACATAAAACATAATTGACACAAACATACTGTATAATCTTTCTTACAACAAAGACATTAGTCACTCATTACACACGGATTTTAACGAAGCATTTTTGTCAGGTTTGTCGTTTACAAACGTTTAATCAGACTCAAAAAATCCTACCTCTTCACCCTGCTTTTAAGGTAAGTGTCCTACTTTCAAATGAAAAGAAGTTTGGAATCTAAAATGTTTTTTGAATTCTTATTGGGACGTAAAACTCAAAGATTTTTTTAAAATTCTGATTATTATATTACACTCAAATGTTAGTTGTCTACTTAAAGGAAATAAAGAAAAACGACTTAAATACTTTCCACCTCTGTTTCCGAACAGCTTGCATAAAATTTATTTAGAGATAAATGTTAACAGATTATGAACAGAGTAATATGAATTCAGCGTTTCAGTATTATTAGTCTCTATTTGCAGTGTTCGTTCAATTATGTTTCATGTACATTCGTGTTACATTTTGAGTTGTAAGTGCATGATATTCGAATTTAAACCAAAATACCCCTAGGAATTTTCTTCCATTTAGTGTTTAATTTATATATACTTTTAACTCTCACAAAACAATGCTGTGTGATAAATATTTTTGAAATTCCCATCTCTTTTATCAGGAGACTTGCTTTAAAAGTATAATTAAGAGATAGGATTTTTATTTTAAAGTATGATCAGGATTTTTTATAAACTAAAATATAACATAAATGCTTACGTTAAAATCCGCATTAATGAGAACTATTGTTTCTGTTGTAAGAAAGATTATACAATATATTTGTTCAATTATGTTTCATGTACATTCGGGTTACATTTTGCCTAAATTTGGGTTTTTAAGTACTTTCTGAAGGTATGATGATTTTTTAAACTTTGCTAAACTCCGTTTTACATTTTGCTAAATAGTAAATAGTCAACAAAAAAGTTGACGTAACTCAAGACTTTTATATGTGAATTTATTCTTTTATTTATTATGTATAGGACTTGCATTTTATTTTATGGATATTCTTTGCACTTTAAGGCAGACTCCCTATTCAAACATTTTAAATAGTCGATGTAAAAAAAGTTTCATTTCTGCAATGTAAATAATCTTTTGTTTGCGTTCTGTGTCCGTTGAATTTTTGTGCACTTATTATTGGAATACACGTATTCTTCAAATTTGTGGAAATTTATCAGTGCTCTTGCTACGTTCATATAAACTAAGCAGAACTTTTTGATTTTCTCGAATTGGAAGTCGGTACAAACGAAAATTTTAAGGAATTCTATTAGAAATATAAAAGAAAGGATAGAAATGAATAATAAAAAGGGAAGACAGAGAAGTCAGTACTTTATTAGAACAAAATGGATATAGTAAAGTAAAGTTAAAGGAGAAAAAGAAAACGAAAGAGAATAGAGAGAGAGAGAGAAGAAAAAGAAGAAAATGTGATTTGGAATAGAATAGGATAGATAGGAGAGAAAACAGATGTCCTGAAGAATATATTTAAGGAGAGTAAAAAATAAGGAAAGAGAAGAAAACATGTTTGGGATAGAAAGCATAGGAGGAAAACAAGTCTTGCATGAGCGAGATTTTTCGTCAACGGATCATTTCAAGAATAAACATTTATATACAGTCTGGAACATTATGTAGAGCACTAACAAAATAGTTGACAGATCTCCTGACATTAATAGCAACGATATACTTCTTTTGAATAGAATCAAAGGAGTAAAAACATGATGCGTGATATTGTGACAGAATTCAGACAACAAATACACTGAGGATCTTGCAATGGTTGCACAAAGCATATTGCTTCAATACATTCTTCTTTTAAGAAGAGTATCTCTATGTTTTGTTACTCATGAAAAATGTTCTGTTGTACGAGGAAGATTTAAAGGATAAAATTTTCTTGATGTGCGCACTAATGATTGTAATTTAGATTGAGATACTTAATTTTGATGGAGCACTCCACCTCACCCTCCTGTTCACTGTTACTGATGTTCTATTGCATGTTTAGCATACAACATCCACTGGGGATTTTTCTCCTCTCATTTATTTAATTGTTTACAATCCTTACAACTAAATCACCAATAATCCTTTTGGACATTTCAAAATAACAACCACCTTTCTCCTCGATTTGATATTTCAAAGTTAATTATTGCTAAGTTTAGAATTAATTATTTGTTGTTTGATCACTTTACCTATTTTGGATACAATATGCTTTATACAATAAGACAAAATCCCATCCAGCAATTAAACTTAAATAGTTTTGATGTACCTTTAGAGGTATTTCAACTTTCACGACATTGTCAAGAACTGCAATGCCATTAGAGAGTCCTTCAGTCATTTGAATTATCTGTTTCTCATGTCACCCAAAGGCAATTAAAATTTCCCATAATATAGAGGATCGTGGTGGCTCAGTGATAAAGCGTACACCTTTGGTGTCTGGGTTCTCTCGTTCGATCCCAGCTCACGCCAAGTGGGCTTTGTGGTGGGCAGATACTGTGCGCGCGGGTTTTCATTAGGTTTTTCCATTTCGTCTCACTTTCTTCATCCACCATTTCCACCATCCGTCTCCTTAACCCTATAGAGCACATATAGTGGGGTGGGGGGACACTGAACAATTTCATGGTAATTTACCTTATAAGCAAACGGTTCGCAACGAATGGAAGAAACTTTACATGGAATCGAAACCCCAATATGTTGTTCAACACTCGATGCAAGCACTGCGCGATATCTGGTATAGAATGGATGCTACGTGCGTGGAAATGAACACGTGTGTTCTGTTCAGAGTCACCCACGATCGTGAGGTGAAACTGAACACGGGAGGGGTGACACTGAACATTAAAAAAAGCACTAAAATATGCAGAAATACTAAACGTATATATCTTAGGAAAGAATAATCTGCATGTATGATCTGTCCCATAAGAACAAAGGAAGAGATTTACTAAAGTCAAAGCAAAATCAATAATATATCTACTGTGTATTAAAACTCCTTGGGGAACGTAGACCACGAAGAACTAAGCAATGCTGACATGTGCTCACGCACTGGTTCTGCATCATCCACAGATAAAAAGTACATTGTCACCAGTGCTCACACAGACTATGCGGTACCAACGACTGCATCTTGAACATTGGATCCAGTTATCTATTGCAGATAACCCAGGACAGAGAAATGAAAGCGCTTGCAGCATTACATCAGGTAATTAACGAAACATTTTCCCGTTTCTCGGCGCATGTCACGAATACTGCATTTGAACAACCTTTGTCAGCCACAACACACTTTTGTTTATTGTTAAAAGAAAGGTCAGTCTTTTCCACGTTGTAGATGTGTTCCGGAGAGTTGACCAAGCCAGTGTCGGTTTGATGCAGGAGATCAAAATATTCTGAACCTTTCTTCCTTGTTGAAACCTTTTGCTCTTGTAAGAGATAGCTGTTTCAGGGTTCGTAATAATAATTCTGGGTTTCGTTTGAGAAACAATCGAAGCCAATCTTTTCCCGCCGATCGCGTCTCCCTGTTGAAAGGATGTTTCAGTGCTTTCTTTTCAGCGTAGTCAAATGAAGCTTTTCTTACATTTTGCGGTGTTATAGGGAAAGCTTTTCGTGCCACCTTGAGCAACAAGTTTGCCATTTCGTCTTCCTCTTCTTTCCCAAACACGGGCTTACTTCCTTGTGACCTCCTACTGACAGATTTCAACCGCAAGTGTAACGTGCCCTTGGGTATCTCGTATTTCTCGGCTGCCTGGCAGAAGGACAGTTTTTTTTTAATTTCTTCGAAGGCTTGCGCCATTGTTTGCTCATTCCATCGTTCGTATTTTGTGCCATTCTTTACTCTCTTGTAGTCTCTGGGTAGCTGTAATGAAACATGAAACCCTGATAAGGCACTGTATACAAATTGTAGAGTAAAAATATCATAACAGCAATACAAAGCTGTGTTCAGTTTCACCCCACCAAATCTGTTCAGAGTAGCCCCACAACGCAGGTTGTCGGTTAAGTGTTCGTAATTTTTCACAGATGGCAGCACCAGTCAGCATATAGCAGTCAGGCATGACTAAATCCCCGCCAAACTTCCATGCATCAACAACGTGGTTCTATGCTGTCTCTCATAGAAATTACACACTTTATACACAAGGTCTCAAACTACAATATGGCTATTTTATTACTTGATCCTTACATTTGTGTTTGTCTCTTTCGCTTTCCTCGCCAAAACAAACGTTGAGTTCCTCACGTCGCACAAATATTTAGCTCACCACCCAAACGTCTTCCAATTCCACCACTTTCTACCAAACTCAAGGTGGCGGTTTTTGGAAACAAATGACAAACGTTAATATGTTCAGAGTCGCCCGCCGTTCAGAGTCCCCCCACCCCACTCTAAGTGGGACGTAAAACTGAGAGACTTTATTTCAATTTTACCCGACTACGGCAAAGCTAACAAGATGGTGCTGGACCGGCTGAACTAATTTCAATTAATGAAGTCCGAAGGTTGTTACAAAAGTTCTAAGCTTACATATGAGCGGAGAAGCAGAGTTTATGGTTGGGGCTACTTTTCAACATAGTCCCCTGACAAGTCAATACGTTTTGCTCATCCATATTCAAGCGTGTTAACGCTGCAGGTAAATTATTATCGAAGGCTTATAAAATTCTATCTACGGCATACATGACGTCATCATCAGTGTCAAAATGAGTGCCTTTCAACTTCTAGCTTTGGAAAGAGATGAAAGTGAGAAGGTGCTAAATCAGGCGCATAAAGTCAATGGGCCAATCTGTAGCGGCAATCGTGAATTGCTACAATTGCGATGACTGACTTGTGGCTAGGGTTATTGTCTTGATGCGGAAGCACACCAGCTGTCAGGTTCCCACGAAGCTTCTGCCAAATTATCACGCAGCTGTCGTAAAAATAGTATTCCCCAGTGGCTCATTCCACGTCAAATCACTCAGGACATGTCACCCACCAATTCAGATTTTAATGAAACTTCGTGCACTTGTTAGCACTACTAAGGTATGAAGACCTGTAAAATTTTTCTTCCGACATCCTAATAGTTTGTGAGAAATACGAGACCAAAGTTTCAGAATTCCAGGCATCCCGGTCGTTCTCAAGGCCATCTATTCGTAGAGCTTAATACAAATTAATAATAATAATAATTAAAGAATTGTTGGAACTATGCAATGGAATATATGAAACAGGAGAATGGCCAAAAGACTTTCTGAAAACGATCATGATACCGATGGCTAAGAAATCGAATCCAAAGAGATGTGAGGATTATAGAACTATTAGTCTCATATCTCATGCAGCTAAAATTCTGCTCCGAATACTGAACAGAAGGTTATATGAAAGAACAAATAAAGATGTTGAGGAGGAGCAGTTCGGGTTCAGAAGAGGCAAGAGCACAAGAGATACAATTGGATTATTAAGGGCGATCGATGAAAGATTTATAGAAAAAGGGAAAGAAGTGTATGTTGTATTTATTGATCTAGAAAAGGCTTTTGACCGCGTGAATTGGGAATTGCTGTTGGGAGTTCTAACGTAGATTCGGTTGTATGGAAAGATAGAAGCCTCATAAGGAACTTATACATGAACCAACAAGTAAGTGTTAGGATAGGGGAAGAACTGACGGAAGAGAGTGCAATTGGAAGGGGAGTTCGACAATGATGCTGCCTCTCGCCAACACTATTTAATGTCTATCTAGAAGAGATAGTGAAAAAGAGCCTACATGATGATGATGGCATTTCGGTAGGAGGTAGAATGATTAGATGCGTAAGATTTGCAGACGATATGGCGCTTCTTGCAGAATCTGAAAAGAAAAACAATAAAATGTTACAAAAAATGAGAAAGGGCTTTGAAGAATATGGGATGAAAATAAATGTTAGAAAGACAAAAGCCATGGTGATTGGAACGAAGGGGTCTGTGTCAAATATAAAAGTAGGAGGGGAGAAAATGGAACAAGTGAATAGTTTTCGATATCTGGTCAGTATTCTTAGTAATAACATGAAGTGCGAACGTGAAATAAAAGCAAGGATAGCAATGGCGAAAGAAGCCTTTAGGAGGAAGAAAAGTCTGTTTTGTGGGACCTTGAATAAAGAGTTGAGAAAAAGACTCATAAAATGCTTCGTGTGGAGTGTTGTACTGTATGGGGCGGAAACGTGGACATTGGGTAAAGGTGACGAAAATCGACTGGAAGCCTTCGAAATGTGGGTGTGGAGAAGAATGGAAAGAATTAGTTGGGTCGAGCGGAAAACCAATGAAAGAGTGTTAAAAATGGTGGGTGAGAAAAGAAGACTTTTAGATATTAGGAAGAGGAAGAAAAACTGGTTGGGACATTGCCTAAGAAGAGATTGTATCATGAGGGACGTCCTAAAGGGTATAGTGGCGGGAAAGAGAGGGAGGGGGCGAAGGAGACTACAATTAATGGATGATATTAAAACAGAAAGATCATACGCGAAGACAAAGAGGTTAGCGGAGGACCGTGGAGCATGGAAGTTTCTCAGCTGCGGCAAGTGACCTGCCAATAAAGGCAGAATACCTATGAATGAATGAATAATACAAAAATTCATATCTCAGTATCTAAGCAATGTATCACTTGGAAATGTCTACCCGAGGTTTATATAAGTCTGTAGAGCTAATTTAAAAAACACCATCAAGATTGCTGTACATTAAGGGTGAAAAATGCACCTTTGCACTTCAAAATAGTTAATTTTTGGGGTAAATTTCTAATTTTACATAATGTGCATTATCGCTGCGAGGCGGACAAATTACCTTGCCGCTCTTTTTTTTTTAAAAAAAATTAACCTTAAGGTATATTCTAAGAGACTGTAAAATAAAATTAGTATTTTTTTGAATGCTTCGGTTAGTAATTCTAGTTTAACCCTTCAAGGCCAACGCGCCAGCTTTTCGTATCCTCTGTAAAGTGTTATTGCCATTGATGCAAGCAAGGTATTGGCACATTATTGCTCGATTCACTCACACAGGTCTCAAGTAATCACTAAGTATACGTGTTGTTTGTGTTGAAGTGTGTGGGTGTTCAGAGAAGCGGGATAACCAGGCTAGAAACATTCACTTTCGAAATTTTATATATAGAAATAAAATTGCCGAACTATTACTATAATCAAAATGAATTTAAAGTTAAAATTGAATTAATTTTCCAAAACTACAGTCCATTATCTTTGAAACAAAGTAGAAATGAAGGTTATATAACAGTCAAGGGGAAGCTAGTGCCAGATAAAAGTCCTGCCAACCAAACTTAACCTAATCGTACAAGCTTTTGGTCATAATGCAAAGTTTTTTATCATTTGAAGAGTATACATTTATTTAATATATTTGTTGATATGTGTATCTATAGCGTCAAAGATCTCACGTTCGTAGTTGTTAAATATACAGGGTGTCTCTAAATTCCCCTGACAGGGTAACTGTTATTATCATAGTTACAACAAAATGTAAGAGGAAAAAGTTTCCAAATATGATGTTTTCAATCTAAAGTGAAGTATTATTTTAAATCGGACTAGCCGTTTGGGCTGTGCACTCTGTATGTGCCAAATGTTGAACGAAAATGCAACGTTGCCATTAATAGAGGGGTTAGGGGAGGTGGATCAATTTTGTAAAAGTATGGTGAATAGGGGTCATGTTTTAAATGGGGGCTGGCCACCGAACCGTTAGCGTAAAAGACAGTAACTTCATTCACTTATGTTGTGGGTCCAGGTAAATGACAATGTTGCATTTACATAAAGAGTGTATAGCCCAAACGGCTAGTTCGATTAAAAAAAAATCCTTCACTTTAGATTGAAAACATCATATTTGGAGACGATTTTTCCTCTTACATTTTGTTGTAACTCTGATAATAACCGAGTTACCCTATGTGAGGGGACTTTTGAGACATCCTGTACACAAGGACAAATGTTCGTTTCATGAGCACCCGAATAAAATACTTTCTCCATCTGAAGTTCTAAACTCACTGTTATTTTTAGAGTTATTGTGTAGCTTTCAGTATTTGAAACGAAGTGAGATTGACCGAATTTGTAACTGTGGGAGGGGAGCAAATTTCATTTCTTCATCTCAGAACTTTTAGTTGTGAATGAACACGATGCACAATAAACTATCAAATCTAATGCAGGACTAGTTACAGATTGAAAATCATTTAGTTAACGCGATCATGCAAGTTGTGTCTTGAACTACCAAGCTGACGTGAAAAATCTTGTCTGAGCAATGCGATTAGGAACATGTCTAATCTTGCCTGATTTGCATTGTTGCTGTACAGTAACTTGTTCATTTCGGTTTCAGCTGTGTTTCTGTTTATGTCGTGTTGAGTGCTTAAGACAATACTTATTGGGGTTGCTGCAAGATAGTGTTGTTCATCTTGTCAACTGATAATTTGGCCTATAACGATGTCCCGAAGTGAATAAGAACAGTGCAGTGTAGGAAAGGAAACTAAAACTGAATGCCACAAAAACAGCTATACACGGATGGTCAAATTTCATTGTATTATCAGTGCATCCGAGAAAGAATTATTATCCCAAAGGAGTGGAATCAGTTCTGATTTCTTAACTAATGTTTGTGAACATCATAAAACATATTACTTGAAGAAGAATGAACATTATCAGACAAGTTGTTTTGATCCATTTAATTGCCACAAAAGAAAAAAAAAACAACCACAAAGAATTTTCGAAAAGTAAGTGTTGATTTTGCTAATGAAATTAATAAAAACATTGACTCTGTAAAGGCTATTCCTGGACAAAAGATAAGCGGTAATTGCAGAAACAAACTTGGGATTTCCTTTGAATCCAAAGACGTGGGCGGATTTAGTGAACACGGTGTATCTGGTTTAGAAAAATCTGTCGCAAGAAACGAAACTGTAGAGCATCTTAATGTTTCACTTGCAGCATTAGGGGAGTCACCTCTAAAATTCCATGCCATTCCCTCACACAGGAAGCCTGCATATGCTAAAAGAAAGCTTGACTCAGCAAATTCTGCTTTTAAAAGTAAAATTAAGCAACGTTGGGGGAAAAGAGCTTGTCTCTAAACAAGATTCTTGTAAAATTTCAAAAGGTGTGAAACAAAAGGCTCATGATATGGATAAGCTTCTTGATTTAATAAAGGCCAAACTCCAAGGTAAACTCACTAGAAGAGAAAAGGTACAACTGTTAAATCTAGTGCCCTCATCTTGGAGCAGGAAACAGATTGTCGGTGAATTTAATGTGAGTGAATACGCCGTCCGGCAAGCAAGGGACGTTCTGAAGAATAAAGGAATTTTAACTATTCCTGAAACAGCTGAGAGAAGATACAATTCAAATAGTAAAGAATTTCTACGTTGATGATGAATATTCCAGAATTCTACCTGGAAAAACAGTGAGTATTTCAAAAAATGTACACATGAAGAAGCGATTATTACTTGGGAATTTAAAAGAATTATACTCCTCATTTAAACACCCACAACTCAACATTAAAATTGGATTTTCTAAATTTTGTACGCTACGTCCTAAGGGGTGTGTATTAGCAGGTTCTGCTGGGACACAATCCTTGTGCGTATGTACAATACATCAAAACGTTATTCTCCTACTGCATGCATGTCATATAGAAGAGACATATCAAGACTTGATTCGTCATCTAGTTTGTTCTATGTACAGTCGGGATTGCATGCTGGGGTATTGTTCCGAGTGCCCTCCAGTGAAAATTTGAGGCAGCTTCTGATTGCAAAAAACGATGATTTTGATCCTGAGGAGGAAGTAACAACATATTACCAGTGGGTATCAACGGACAGAACAGAATTGGTGAAAAGTACTGTCACACTGGGCAAGTATGTGACAATTTTGATACGAATGCTTGTAAAGCTTGTGCCACATTCATTTATTTCCAAAGCACAGTCACATTTCTTAAAGAACAGAAAGAAAAATATTGAGCCAGAGACACCCGTCGTTCTGATGGACTTCAGTGAAAATTATTCCTACATAATTCAAGACGAAGTTTAAGGGTATCACTGGTCTAGTGATTCCTGTACCCTACACCCAGCAGTATTATATACGTCTTCCTGGATCTGCAGACCTCACTGTTTCTAGTTTGTGTGTGATGTCAGATGACTTGGAACACGATGTTGCGTTTGTTTATGAAACTCAGAAACAAATAACTTCTTTTCTGAAAAAGCAATTTCCATATGTCAAAACTGTAAATTACTTTAGTGATGGATGCGCTGCACAGTTCAAGAATTGTAAAAATTTCATGAACTTGCGTTACCATTATGAGAATTTCTCCTTAAGTGAATCATGGCCATTTTTGCTACAAGCCATGGTAAATCACCATGTGATTGTATTGGTGGGACAATTAAACGTCTGCTTACTAAAGAAAGCCTTCAAAGATGTTCTAATTTTTAAAATACGCCAGAAAAAGTTTTTACCTTTTGTAGATCTCACATTGAACATATAAATTTCAGCTTGCTGAAAAACGATACTCTCATAAATACACGCAAAAAACTACAAAATCGTTTTTTGGTGCAAAAACAATTCCTGGAACACGATCATATCATCAGTTCTCTCCTCTAAGCCAAACCTCGATTGGGACAAAGCGAATTAGTGCTGATCCAGATTTCAGTTCCATTTTCCATTTTACTGAAGAAAAGGCATCTTCTCGAACGAACATTGCGGACATCATCACTAATTCGTATCTTGCATGTGTTTCCGATAACCATTAGTTTTTTGGGGTTAGCGTTAGGCAAAGATGAAGAGGAAAATGATGTTGAAGTCAAGTTTATGCACCCTTTTGGATCGGCTCCATCCTTTTACTGGCCTTCTGCTGGAAAAGACGACGTGTGACATGTTCCAATATCTAACATTATTAGCTCTATGTGCGACTCCTTTACTGGACTAGTATATTATTTCTCAGATAAGGAGGTTCAGTTTGTGGAGGAACAATACAGGCTGTGTTTTGCTTAAACGAAGTAGCAAGTTCATTCAGTCTCAAATAATGAAATCCAATCATTGTGATTGGCATATGCTGAGGTAAGAAATTGATTTCATGCACAAGGAGTTTTGCATATTTCTTTACAAGTTTTAAATTTAATGTAGTGGAAAATTTCAATCATTATTTTTATTTCGTTTTGAAGACTAAAATGTAACTGTCGTAAATGTTGATAAAAAAGAAGTACGATATTGAGTTTTGATCTGTACTTTGTATTGGTCCTGGTGTTCCTATTTATAAATTATGTTTATGAAAGCACGTCTTCCCAATCAAAAAATAATCCGAATAAAAATACTGCCCCTTCCCCCGGGACTGTCATGTAGCCCTTATTTCTACGTTAATTGAAAGATAATGGACTGTAGATTTGGAAAATTAATTCAATTTTAATATTAAATTCACTTTGATTATATTAATAGTTCGGCAAACAGATTTTTTAAAATAAAATTTCGAAAGTGAATGTTTCTAGCCTGGTTATTCCGCTTCTCTGAACCCCCACACACTTCAACACAAACAACACTTATACTTAGTAACTACTTGAGACCTCTGTAAGTGAATCGACCAATAATGTGCCAATACCTTGCTTGCATCAATGGCAATAACACTTTACAGAGGATACGAAAAGCTGGTGCGTTAGCCTTGAAGGGTTAAACGAGAATTACTAACCGAAGCATTCAAAAAACACTAATATTATTTTACAGTCTCTTAGAACATACCTTAAGGTTCAATTAAAAAAAAAGAGCGGCAAGGTAATTTGTCCGCCTCACAGCGATAATGCGCATAACGTAAAATTAGAAATTTACACAAAAAATTGATTATTTTGAAGTGCAAAGGTGCATTTTTCACCCTTAATGTACAGCAATTTTGATGATGTTTTTTATTATTAGCTCTACAGACTTATATAAACTTCGGGTAGAAATTTTCAAGTGATGCATTGCGTAGATACTGAGATATGAATTTTTGTATTAAGCTCTACGAAATATTAGATGGCCTCGAGAACGACTGAGATGCCTGGAATTCTGAAACTTTGGTCTCGTATTTCTCACAAACTATTAGGATTTCGGAAGAAAATTTTACAGGTCTTCATACCTTAGTAGTGTTAACAAGTACACAATGTTTCATTAAAATCTGAATCGGTGGGTGACATTTCGGATTTTTTCTTTGTGATTTGACTTGGAATGAGCCCAGTCATACCCTGCCCATTTGAAGATATTTCACCATTATTATCCCTTCCGAATCCCAGAAAACTATAGTCATCATTTTTTCAGCTGAGGGCTCTCATTTGGCCTTATTCGAAGGGGTATGAGGGGTATTTCCACTGGTTGGAAATTTGTTTGGACTGTGGTTGGTAATGGTGGACCCAGATCTCATCTACTGTTGCGATCAAATGGGAAAGGCATCTGGATTTGTCCGGAAGAGATGAAGATTGTCCCTTGAAGTGCTGTATCTGGTGAGCTTTCGATCAGGTGTCAAAAGTTTCCAACCCATTTCGCGGAAAACTTGCTCATTCCCAGATACAGGGTGATAATTCGGTCAACGCTTGCAGTAGAATAAGCCCACTATCTCAGCAATCTGCCTGATGGTCATTCGCCGATCATTCATGATGGTTTCTTGCGCTTTGTCAATGTTTTCCTGAGTTAGTGCTTCCACGGCCCTTCCTGATCGAGTATCATTCATGGTGGTTTCTTGCGCTTTGTCAGTTTTCCTTAAGTTAGTACTTCTACGGGCCGAATTTTCGTCGATCTCAAAGAGATTCATCCAATACATGGCTGAGGTAGCACTCTTATTGGCCACGTACAGTCGCGAAAGAAGTAAGTCAGCCGAGTAAAAGGGCAAAATATTTCCAACCTTGTTCACGTGAGTTAAGTTAACCTCTTCGAGAGACTTGCAGCTTTCACGTGAGATCTGTAATCTAGTGACTCCTGTCAAACAAATCCAGTGTCTGCTGAAAAGCAATCTTCCATTCGATACTAAGCTTAATGCTTTTAGACAGAGAGGAGAAACATTATTTGAATTTCTTTTTCACGGAAACAAGAAAAATAATTTATACACAGTAATGTGCAAGTGCCAGGGTACTTATTATAGTTAATTTAGATATTTAAATACTAATTATCTGCTTACAAGTAATTAGATGTGAACAGTGAAATTGATTTTGGAAATTCAAGACGCAATTATTGATCTAATACTACGAAATGAAAAGGGAATTTTGACATCGCACGATTATGTCCTAAGGGCTAAAGGAAACAGATGATGAGTGAACAAAACGAATAATGAAAGAAACTGATGAATGAATTGGAAGGAAAAAAAGATCCCTTAGAAACCAACGACACGATACTGTTCAACACAAACTTTTTGGCATAGCCTGGAATCGAATCTATGACTATGAAACCAGAGATGAGAACTCGATCATTAAGCCACCAAACCTCAATTATAACATAGAAAGGCGCTCCCAAGTCCGACTTCAATTGGTTGGTTAGTGGGTTGATTTGGAGTTTAAGGTGGATCACTACCCGGAAGTCAGTATAAGCATTAGTTCATTGCCTTAACCAATGCGTAACGAAGTGGCACTTATTATAAGTATTGCACTATAAAATAGAGTTATGCGTTAGGTACAACATAAGATACTATTTCCTGTGCTTATGTATTCTGTTATCTAAAAAAGTAAGATATAAGAGGAAAACTTGATGAGTTTTAAGATAAGTACGCAAGATGGCGCTTGCTATTCAATCTTGCTACTCCTGTGCTCAGTTTTATGAAATTTTTACTTATAAGCATAAATTATTTTACAAGTAGTTATCTCTTTACGCAATATGGATATTGTATGACCGTTTTTTGTGTTATGTTTTACATTTTATCCAAATATTATTCTAAGTTTCAGGAAATAGTTTTAGCGGCTAGATCTCATGCTTGCGCAGGACGCCATAATGCTTCGTTGCCAAACTTGCATATGTACTGTTACAGTCACAGTTGCAGGGCAATTCCCTGTTAGCGTTTGAAGTCCAGAGGCGGGACCTGTGAATTGTGACAAAATTATTATAATTAATAAAAGTTTAAAATGGGGAAACGGGCGGAATGATATAAAAGAAAAAAGAATCCAACTCAAAGTAGAAGGTCGAAGAGCCAAAGGAAGCGAAGAGAAAGGGAGAATAATTTTAAGAAACAGCTAAGCGCTTTTCAATTTTTAACTGTTTGTTGCTACGTAAATATTATACAGACGTATAATATAAGGATAGCTTATTTTCATCATCATTTTGAACGTTAAATATGTAATATGTGTTTTCTTCTATTTCCTTTCCTTTCTTTATTTTTTATGAAATTGAATGTGCTTACGTAAAATATTATATCTTCTTGAAAATAATTTATTTATGTTTTTGAGCTTTCGTATGTACACGAGTAGTTGCCTGAACCCGTTAGTGGAAAATACTAATTCATTTCGCTTACTAGGGTAGGTCGTGGGGTGTTACTCTGACTTCATATTGATCCTATGCTTAGTCGACTCCTTTTGACATATGAAACAATTAGGCAACTGGAGAAAATCTTCAATAGCAAGCGTGTTCGAATTATGAGCGTTAAAAGTTCAAAACCGAACAGTTCTGAAAAAAGTTTGAAGTAACCATTTTTTTTTTAGATACACGCTTCATTTTTGGTACTGGGGTGTTTTCTTGGGTGCTCGACAGAATGATGAGGTCAAAATGTACGTATTTTGCAAGATAAAGGAACTTATTGAGGAAATGTTAAAACTTCAAGAGCAGCGGCGTATTTACGATTTTGTTCGGGGGGCTTTGCTAACTTTCGGCTTTGCCTGAAAATGTGAAAATTCTGCAAGATATTCATATACTTTACTATAGTCTTAAGCCCGGAAGCCCCCCTAAATACGCCACTGTTGAAGGGTAATGGCGTTTTACAACTTGCAAATTGCCAACTGTTTGGGACACCGGGTCAGTAGGCTAATAAAATTTATTTGCCAGTCCTATTCTGCTCTATTGTCGTTCGAATGTCACTTTCCTGTGTGGCCACCTTGACATTGAACAATAACATATGTCTTCGAAACGCTTTGCCGCGGAACTAATGTGAACGGGACTCCCAACCCAGCCGGCCTTTGAGTATTATGGAAAAATTGAAATATTTCAGTTTAACATCAACGAGTATGCCCTTTAGGCTAAGGAACATCAACGAGTATGCCCTTTAGGCTAAGGAAGACGATAGTTAAGGCAAGTGAATGATGATGGAAGAATAGATGGAATGAGAAGAAGGGAGGAAACGGGAGTATTTCGAGAAATCCCATGGGCATGATGGTATCCATTGTGGAAGACAGTGTTTCAATATTTCACCACTAGGCATTTTTTTTTTAATTTTCAACGGATTTTAATGACGATTGTTAGAAAATAGTGACCAAACTTCAGGCAATATTTTACGGTATTCCGCTAAAAATGTGACCAGAAAACAATCGCTAGCGATGATGTGTGCAAATCAGCGGTTTTCTCGAGAATCAAATTCACCTGTTCACAACTTTGAGCGCACATTACCGTTAACCATTTTTTTTTTTTTTTTAATTTTTCGGTCTAGTTTGTCGTTGAATGTCTTAGAATATTCCTTGGAACTGGCCCAATATGTTCCCATAATCGACATTCCAATTCACTGAAAACTAAGCACATTGCTACCGATGATGTATTAGAACACCGTATTCTGTGATGCATAAGCATAGGCCGACAGGGTCGGAGTACCGCTCAGGTTTGTTCCGCAGTAGGCCTCTCTGGCGCTACGCGAGCTCTTTGGATCGCCATTTACGCATGACTAACCACAAATGAAATACCGGTGGTATAAATTAATATTTGTATTCACTGTCAATGCCAGCCTGTAGTGGATAATTTATTTGATTTAACTTCGTTTTAACAATAACCTGATTTTCGTTTTCCATATATGATACTGAGTTGTAGTGCGCCCAGTGTAGTGTTTCTTTCTTTCTTTTTTCTTTTTTGCTGAACAGCTGATCCGGATAAAACAACATATTGGTGACAGAGCGTTTTGAGAAAATATTGGTCTCACTCCTAGCTACAGAAGGGGGAAGAACACTACAATATAGATTATCGTATACGACATTCTTCATTGAATTTTGCACACCTGACAAAGCGTTTCCGACAGTAATGTTATCGTTCAATTTGAAGGTGGAGGGAAAGTGATATTTGAATGACACTACAGTCGAATAGGGGTAGCAAATACATTTTTTTTTAGCTTATTGGTCCAGTATACTAAATGGGAGGCAATTTGCAAGGTGTAAGACGCAATAAGCCTTCACCCTCTTCCAAATAATTGCCCTTATCTTGCAAAATGCGTACGTTTTGGTCTTACCACTGTGGGGGTGCCCAAGAAAATCCCCTGCTACTAAAACTGAAGCGTTTATCTCAAGAAATGGTACTTCAAACTTTCTGCAAAACCTGTTCAATTTTGAACTTTTAACGCTCGTAATTCGAATACGCTTGTGATTGAGGATTTCTCCGGTTGCCTAATTGTTTCATATGTAAAAAGGCGTCGGCTGAACATAATATCGATACAAAGCCAGAGTAACACCCCGCGACCTTCCCTAGTTAGTATTTTAAAAAAATTATAAAACCTACAGCTTGAATTTTTTTTCCTATAGAGAAAAGAAAGTATGTATAGTTTCAGTTCAGAAACGCAACGACTCCTGTAGAAATGCGAATCCTTTTCGGTGTACAGGTGATCTTTTTCGGAGAGGAATTCGTTGTTTATAATTATACTTACGTTGGTTGAAATTTCTCCATAGTTATGGGGGCGAGACACTGAAACCACCCCTACCAAGAGGTGAAGATGACATGTAAATAAGTCAAATACCAACGATATTAGTGTTGAATTCATGTGCAAAGATGTATAGTGACACTGTGGATGCTGCGTAAGTCCAAATTAAGCCTTGGTTGGCATGGAGTTGACAATGGGAGAGTGACAGGCAAAAAGAATCGAAAATACCCTATATTTGTGTCGAATGGATAGTTTTCGGGATCACTGACATAAAAGGTGATATTTGAGATGTGGATATGTCTAAGGTTGACCGTATTGGCATAAGGTCATAGTGGATTCAGTGAAGACTTCAGAACAGTTCCTTTTTAGTGCTTTCAATACACTGCGGGTGAAAAGTGATAATGCAAAAATACTGATATCACACTCGGAATTATCGGAGATATAACTTCTGGGGAAACATTACTAACTGCTCACCCTCTAAAATTTTCACTGCTTTGCAGGGGCTTAGACAAGGCTTTTTGAGGGCATGTTTTACTAAACTGTATATCATCATCTCTAAAATTAGATATAATTTACAGAAAAGTAGTGATTTCGTGGGGCAGGAGCTCTGGATTGCCAAGGCCTGCATTCTGTGTATGTCCCTGCTGCTCTGAATTTTCATAAACTTTTCTTAAAATGTAAGACATAAAATATATATAAGAAACGTGTAACATAGAATACAATATAAATAGAAAATATGTTATTATAAATAAGAAATACAGTAGAAAGTAATTATAAAATATAATGTTGAAGGACAAGCTTTTTTTAAAAAAAACAATCACACTTGATTGTAAAATATACTTTTAAAACAATTTTCCATTTATGCAAGGCTACAAACAAGTGAGGAGTGCTATCTGGTAGCCACTATTCATCTCTTCGAACCAGAAAACTATGAATTTGACACCAATATTTTTCTTATTCTATTACTGTTTTACCTGTAACCCCTTTCCCTCCCTGGAATGGTTTCAGTGTCTTAGCCCCCACAGTAAATTGTTGAGATGGTAATTTATACGTATAGTAAATTCGTTTGAAATTCCTCCAAGAGTCAATGTTGCACTGTACGTTTTTTTCTGAGTCAAACTTTCTAAATATATATACATACATTACAGTAAGAACGGAATTTTGTATTAACACCTGACTATCGTCGTTATGCAGACATTCATGATGATATGAAGTAGAGAAATGAGTTATATTAAGGTTGTAAGATTTAATATCAAGATTGAAACATCCCAAGTTTAAGAAACACATGTAATAACAAATATCATATTTGAAAATAATTTCGAATTAAACTAGCTGTGACTACATTACTTCAAAATTGAACTTGTGGAATGCACAGTATGAGCGTAGCTCAAAGAAAATAATCAATAAGAATGGTCTTGATTCGAAGCTCGGACATTAACCATTCACCTAACACACAATGACGCACAAGGTTTGGCACTACTTTATCAGATGGTTCTATCAAATGCTTATGTTAAGTGAAAGAAGAGGAAACAAATCTCGATTCTTGATGATAAGGTTGTGCAAAATGGGGGTGGGTCAAAATGTCAACACAAGTGTCATTGAAAAGTCTATGGACACTTCTATTAATCTGAAAAGGTGAAACAGGTGTGAAAAAAGCTAGAATGTATCAAAGGAAAAAAGCAATGTCCCAGTTTCAACCGCAGGATCCGAGACGGGTCCAACTCAAAAATTTCAAATGCCAAGAGGGGTAAATAAGTACATCATGTGAAAGTTCGTATTAAATGATACAGAATTGGACAGTGGACAAGTCTCCACTGTCGATAACCACTGCAAAATGGCAGCTGGCCATGTCCTTTGATACATTCTATTTTTTGTTTTGTCTTTACACCTCTCTCACCATTTCAGATTAATAGGAGTGGCCATAGACTTTTTCATCAAGAGTCGAGACTTGTTTCCTCTTCTTTCAGTTAACAAGCTTTCATATGATACTCAACTTGAACCACTTTCCCATTTCAACATTTTGATTGGATCCCGTCTGGGACCCTGTGAGGAACCATGGAACATTTTTTACTTTGAATCATTATACTTTTGAAATAATTACATATTCGTGTTTATGTTTCTACACCTATCCCACAGTTTCAGATTCATACGAGAGGCTATAGACTTTGCAATAAAGATTGTGTTGATATTTTGACCCACCACTATTTTGCACAGGCTTATAATAGAGAGTCGCGACTTATCTTCTTTTTTAACACCAACTTTCAAATGATATGAAAGTTGACCCTCCTTTCAATTTAAAAATTTTGAGTTGGAGTCCGTCTGGGACAATTTATTTTACTTTCATACATTGTACTTTTGATATGATGAAAAACATATCAAAAATGGCCATAAACATACTTTTGCTTACATAGTGTATCACGGTTTTATTCAGTTTTACAGAAATCCAGAATGTCGTGATCTTCGGATGTTTTCAAAAAGTGGCCCTGTAGCGGCCAAACAGTCAGTGATTTGTCGTTGTGTCCACTGAGACTTTTTCTTAGGAGTACAATATCTAGAACATATCATAAGTTCAGTCTTTTTCATCGAAATCCAGGATATTACTATCTTCGGCTGTTTTCAAAAAAGTAACACTATAATAGGCAAACAGTCAGTGATTTGTGATTGTGCCCATTGAGACTTTTTCTTAGGAACACAATATCTACAACATAGGGTTTCAGTTATTTTCATCGAAATCCAGAATATATCACCATCTTCGACTGATTTCAAGAAAGTGGCCCTGTAGTGGCCAAACGATCAGCGACTAGTGGTTTTGTCCGTTAAGACTCTCTCAGGATCACAATATCGACAACATATCAGGGTTTCAGTCATTTTTACAGAAATCCAGAACGTCGTTATCTCTAGCTGTTTTCAAAAAGTGGCCCTGTAGTGGTCAAATGGTCAGTGATTTGTGGTTGTGCCCACTGAGATTTTTTCCCCGGAACACCATATCTACAACATATCACGGTTTCAAGCAATTCCACCGAAACCCAATTTCCGTAAGGACTGTGCGGGCTCCTTTGTCATTTCAAAGGCGACATTGCTCCTGCAACACTTTTCTCGCAAAAACAATAAAACCCGTTTTCGCAAAAACGAAAAAAATATAACACAACTTTACAAGCGGAGGCAAAGAAACCTAACGTAACAAGACTAAAGACGAATCATTTACGGCGCAGTGATCGTGGTTGAGTGGTCAAGACGCTCCATCAGTAATCAGGAGGTTTGTGGTTAGAATCCACGTCGGGCATTTTTAATTTAGGATTTTTGATGGCGATTGATCAACGATGACACAGTTTTATTATATTCAGATATTTGAATATTCGGATGTTTCAATACTTGAACTATCAAATCTTCACGAATAATAAGAGTAATAATAACAATTATTATTATCTCGTAGAACATTAAAAGCTACAAGCTAATTATCGCTCCGGTCATACCGTTACAAGCAGAAATGTGACATTTGGCAGGAATATTTCGGTTTTGTTTCATGTTGCCCACGAGAAGAGAAATTTCTCATCTCGTTCCTAAAACAAACAAAATAACATGAGAATTAACATTTTACATTCTAGACGGGACCAGGGTAACTCAAATTATCATGTCACTTTGGAGATGAGAATCCAGACAATACGGAAAGTATCGTAAACATATCTCGTCTTGTTACGATTCTCGAAATAGTGTATGTCCATTCTTTAAGTAAGAGTTGCTCTGTAGAGTGAACATTATAGGCTTTTTGTTACTTTGTATTTTTCAGCTCATTGAATTATGGTCTGAGTAGATATTTGTAGCAAAGATTTTTAATTACCTTTGCATATCCTAAAAATTAGTATATTATATGCCTTACTGTTGAGTGATATTCAATTATTTCTATTACAGTTATTTTTTAAAAACATACAGTACAGCACTTTCTACATGAAGCGTTAGTGGAAAATTTTGTTTAAAATGTGTATAGTTGCAGAGGTGTATCTTGTAGGTACAGAACCCTTCTCCGAAATCCCTACGTTTAAGAAAGTTTTTCCAAAGTTTAGGGCAACTTTAAAACTTTTAATACCATTATTATTATAATATTATTATTGAGTTTTGTTCTTTTAATGCTTCAGCCTCTTCCACCCAGCTCCCGCCTAGTGGGTTTTGTGCTGAATAAACATCGTGAGTGTAGTTTTCTCCGGATTCCGCCTCCTCCCAGTTTCTTTCATTATTTCTTTCATTCTCATCATCGACTTCTTCTGTAGCTTAGCCGGCATAACCATTACTTAAAAACAAATTTTTGTATGGCTCTTCTGAGTTTAGTATCGCTACTTTCTACATAAAATTGGCCTGGAAACTTTCCGTTTAACATTTAGCTAGTTGTAGGGACGTATACAGAGGGTATGTCCTGATGGTCCAGACAATTGTCCCCAATCCCGACAATTTTCTAACTTTTGCCTAACGCTAGAGGCGATTTTACAGGTTTTAATATAATCTGTCCTCATACGGAATTTGTTTTCTATATTATTATTATTATTATTGTTGTTGTTAATACTATTATTATTATTTCTGAATATTTGAGACTTAAATATTACGTCATATTCCAATGCAAATAAGCATACTGAAATTAAGAAAAATCACAAATTTTTTGGACCCTGCATAAGGATGAATTGCCTTATAAGAGATACTTTGGAAAGAAAAGAGGGAGGAAAAGGTTTGACCTACTGAATATGAAAATCGAACCTTCAAATGCCTTAACAGAAACTGACTAGGATTTTTCAACACGACACATAATAATGCCCTTTCTTTGGGTAAAAGACATTGGATTATGTTTGCGTTATATTGATATTTTAACAATATATAGAAATACAAAAAAGAATAGTTCGTATTTACCAAGTTTGGTTGAACGAATATATGAATCGTGTTGAAAGTAAAAAAACGGAAATATTATTACTTTTAGTAAGAGTGGAAGAACTTAGAAACAATTCCACAATGTCATTTCAGACAAGTTTATGACTCATATTAGATCTTAAGGATGACCATTTTGTATTCATGAATTGTTTGCAAAACATGCGAAGTTTTCACTTGTAGGAATTGAGAGTGTAGACTGTGACGTCATGTGGTTAGTTTTCCCCCCGTGAAGGAAATTGTTTCAACTCTAACTTGTAAGAACGAGAGAAATGGACTGTTTTATGTTATTACACATCAGAGATATCAACTTTGTACATTATAAAATATTTCTGAATTTTGTCGGAGGGACTCGAACCGCGGACCCCTGACTCACGAAACGACTGCCCAAGCCACTACCCTGAGACTGCTCTTTTAAGTAAGAGTCAAGAAACACTCGTGTACATAACAAATTGCAAACGTTTACGATTGCAATATTTTATTAACGATGAAGCACTGATTTCAGTCATGATAAAATATTATAGTCTAGAGAATTCAAGATTAAATTTTTAAAAAAGACCGAAAGTGTCTCCGTAACTTATCTCTATTATATTCGGTTCTTCTCGTTTTACATTTATTTCCAGTAACCTTGAACGACAGGGACACGAACACAGATGCATCGACAACATATATTTCAAAGGCTCTCCCAACGGGAATCGAAACTGAGACCCCGCTAACTGAAATATCTGATAGATGGTGTGGCTGGTTCGTTCCCAAGGCAAGTAAGCTTGAGACGGACAACATCGTGCTCGTGGGTATTCTCGGGACACTCCCATTTCTCATTCCACCAATTCGTCCATCATAGTTCACTTGCTTTATTCATAGTCTTCCTCAACCTAACAGGCATAATCGTGGGACATTAAACATCGTAAAGATTTCATTTTCAAGCTGTTAACCTAGACCAATCCGAATCGAAAAACAGTTGCATATTATTGCTCATTAACGTGTTTTCACAAAAATATGTAGAAAAGAAACGGGGAATCGTAATTCCATTCAAAAGTGAAACAGCAGACTCATAATACCTTATTGTAAAATGAAACACGATTACGATTCCTCGTTTTTTCTACATATTTTTGTGAAAAAAATTTAGTAAGGTTTCATCGGCTCGACTTAGACTGTACGAACTACTGACAACTGTAGAATCAGGCAGAGCAATCTACTGTGACACTGACAGCATTATCAGTGATGAAAATTTTCAGGAAAATTTTGAAACGGAAAATTTCCCGATTCATAAAATCATACTCCACTTATTGCTACATCGTTGTTTAGACGTGATGTGAGGTGGAAGATTTTCTTCTATAGCTTTCCGTAAAATTTTCCGTTCTTAACAAATCGTGCTGAAGTAACAATTCCTCAGTATTTATATAATTGATTGAATTGATGTATAGAAATGTTAAAAAGTGAAACATCGTTTAAAGAATCTGGAATGTTCATGGCTCAGACAATTTTCAGTACTATGTACGAACAGGTTAAAACATTTTTTATGAATCGAAGTATTTTCTATCTTGTATGGAAAAATTGAAAAACTTTTTATGAGTCGGAAGATTTTCATCATTTTGAAGCTAAAAGTAAAACAACTTTTTGTGAATCGGAAAGTTTTATTGCTCTGTAGGAATAAGTGAAAGAACTTTTCATGAATCAGAAAATTTTCATGACGATGGAGAAACAAGTGAAAAAATTTGATAATCCGGACAATTTTGGATATTATGTATAGTGATGTTTGGTGAAAAATTTTCCGCTACATTTAACTGCACATTCAGCTATAAAATTAAATTCCTGAAGATGGAAGTTAGACAACATCAAATTATCATTTTTCCAATTAGCTTTCGGAAACCAGAAAATTTTCTAATATTTCAAGTTGGTAAGGAAAATATACAGTGTTTCTTTCTCTCTCTCTCTCTCTCTGTGCGTGTATGTGTGCATATAGTGCAGGGGACATACATCTAGTTCGTAGAAAACAAATATCCCATTCCAATATTTAAAATGTAACAAGAAATGGAAAATAAACTTTTGTGAATTTATAAATTTCAGAAACAGAAAGTCCCACTAGGACTGCGTATGTAATGAAATAAGTATATAAGAGTTCCTTATGAAGATGATTTTTGTAACAGAAAATAAGATAAATGATTTTATTGTATTTAACACTCGTAAATCATAATTTCAAAATCGGAATTTTGTATAATCAACATCATAGAGCAGACATTTGTATTGTAAAAGTACCAATATTGTGTATGAAATGTATTAGGAATAATGATGATTCGATACAAGTACATATTATATATATCAAAGAAATATGTTTTTTATTTTGTAAATTAGAATGAAAGTACTTGCTGCTTTTAGAACGCAGCGCTAATAGTGTATTTTATGATTCTTTTATTATTTTATTGAAAGAACAACTGCACAAATCAGCTTCCTTATTAGTTACATTTCACCTTCTTTTCTGAATGAATATATGAATAAATAAATGTTTATTTCCTGAAAATGTACAGTATTTGCTTTCATGAGTTACTTAAACTCGAATTTTGGGTAGTCAAAAATTTACACTATGCACTTTATATTATATCTACTTATTTATAAATGTTGCAGTATGGAAATCTATAAAAGTAGGAAAGCTATGAAAAAACCGTCTTATGCGTATTAAACTGACGAAATCTAATATTGTAAGATCCAAGGTGGATGCTGAGGGAAGAAGGCATTGAAGTTTTTGAAACATTCTTCAAATGAAGAATCACTACATTTTCATTTCATGAAAAATTTTAAGACAATATGTATTACCAATAAATTATACGGCTAAAAACGATGTAGGAATAAGTGGAATATGTTTTTATGAGTCGGAAAATATTCATGAATTTAATAAATTGAAATTTTAAACAATAGAATGGGATATTTGTACTCTACGAACTCGATGTATGTTCTCTCCACTTTGCATACACATACACACAGACACAGAGCGAGAGAGAGAGAGAGAGAGAGAGAGAGGAGTTGAATTGAGATGATTTTGAGTTTAACGTCCCTTTCAGCAGCAAGACTATATAAGGCGGGACCAACTGATTAACGTGGAATCCGAACTACATGAGCTCCCGCTGGGAATCGAAGGCTGATATTCCATGTCAAAAGCGCGTGTGCTAACCGCTTAGCGACGAAGGAGCTCGCAGAGGAAAAGAGAAAAACACTGTAAAATTTTACTTCCCACCTTGAAACATTAGAAGATTTTTCGGTTCCCGATACCTAATTAGAAAATAATTTGTTGCTAACTAACATTCCTCTACAGAAATTCAATTTTGTAGCCCTATGTGCAGTTAAATATAGTGGAAAATTTTTCAGCTTACGGAAAGTTTTTTCTACTTATTTATACATCGTGATGAAAATTTTTCGATCTATGAAAATTCCTTTCACTTGTTTCTACAGAGCAATAAAACTTTCCGATTCACAAAAGGTTGTTTTACTTTTTGCTACAAAATGATGAAAATTTTCCGACTCAAAAAGTTCTCCAACTTTTGTATATAAGACAGAAAATATTTCGATTCATGAAAAATTGTTTAACTTGTTCCTACATAGTACTGAAAATTGCCTGAACCACGAACATTTTCAGATTCTTTAAACGATCTTTCACTTTTTAACATTTCTGTACATGAATTCAACCAATTTTATGATTACTGACGAATTGTTCTTGATTACTGATATTTTTTAGAACGGAAAATGTTCCGGAAAAATATAGCGGAAAATTGTCCACCTCACATCACTAAGCATCATGTATATACAGGAATAAGTGAGGAACCTTTGTTGCCGCTCGGAAACAATTTGGGTTATCTGACAAATAAAATTCCAGAAGGTTGGAAGTATAAACCTTTATCGGCTTAGGCGCCAAAAATTATGCTATGAGGCTAACATGCCCAAGGAGATGTTCAGCATATATTCAAAATTAGGGGGATAATACTAAATGATAGGACCTCTCAGAAAATTAACTTTGAGAGTTTCTATAAAATAGCATCGTGTGTAGACCAAGTTTCTGAATCTTTAGCTGTAGAAAGACAGACACACCGTGAGGTCAACAAAAAAGGGAAACGTATTGACGAACATGACGTGACTGACGATGAATGTATACAAAAACGTGCAAGTGTACCATAAGGTTATACACCCACGAACAAGTAAATGTGACTTGTATAAATGTCTCTTTTCGTGCTGTGAACCCTTTAAATTATTTATACTTAATTTATTGCTAATTTATTTTTAATTTATTCTTTATTTTCTGTTGCAGAACCTTACCTTATTTATTCGATCGTTTTCTGTGAAAACTAATTGTTCAACTAATCATTTGAAACATTAATATTCTTATAACCCAGTGATTTTTAACCGTTTCGTTTCCTTAGAATTTTTGTTGGATCTATTCCTATGTAAGTTCTGTGTTAAATGTGTGGATGTGTGTATATCAAGCAAATGCTCTATTGTATGCATTCATTTGAGTGCAAGATGTTAAAGTTTCAACATCCCTGTACTATTTTAATCGCTGGTCCTTCAAGAACTGGTAAAACTTGTTTTCTAAATCGTTTACTTAATGAACGTGATCAAATGTTTAGTATAACATTTAATGGTATTGTTTGGTGTTATGGTGCAGTAATACCAAAAATTGGATGCAAAAGCAAAAATACGTTTTGTAAAGGGAATACCTCACGTGAATAATTTTGAAATTAAAGAAAACTATTTGTTAATAGTTGATGATTTAATGTCAGAAACCAACGGTGCTGTTGCTAGTTTATATAGAAATTATACACATCATAAAAAGTTAACTGTAATAGTGTTTTTATTATTCAAAATTTATTTCCAAAAGGAAAACATGCACATGATATTAGTTTAAATGCACATTATATTATAGTATTTAAAAATCATCCTTATAAATTACAAATACAATATTTAGCAAGGCAAATTATGCTTCGGTATAGTAAAGAAATCGTGAATGTGTTCGAAGAAGTAACAGGTGAGCCTCACATTTATTGTTTGACTTGACACAGAAAACAAACGATGCATTACGAATACGTACAAATATTTTTCTGAATGAAATCGTGTATGTGTATGCTAACGTAAAAGACAGGCATTCAGAATTTTTTGTTTCATTTCCGTCAAGATGTTAAAGCTCAAACAACATTACAACACGCTCCGTGCTCTGTGCAAATGCAAGAGTACAAAACGAAAACAGGTTTTGCAAAATGCTTCAGGAGATTTAATAAGAACAATTTCTCAAGTAGCTAATAACAATAAAAGGAAACATCTCTTTAAATTCTCGTCAGAAGCAACTTTTACGTAGAAATAAAAAGATCTTACCTGCTCTATTTCAGCAGCGTATTGCATTGAAGAAAAAGAAGTTGTTACCACACAAAGCTGGTGCGCTTCTACGGTTAATCTTGGGACCACTTCTTGCAGCAGAAGGTAGTTGTATTTTTAGTCATTAAGTATGTGAGAATTACGTAAAATGATTTTAGTTCCGGAAAATGTTATACATGAAATTCAATCCAATCTTAAGTCCATAGATTCACATTAGTCACATTTAGATGAAGAAATGAATAACATTTTAAAACGTCGTGATCTTAGTGTATTACAAAAGTGGAAATTATATCAACAAGCTTTGCATCGTTATTTACAGTATACTCCATCTTCACATAAAGCTATTACTTTATCTGTCATTCAAGAAGAATAACAATACTTCTATTGTGCCATTTGTATCAGACATTTTAGAATCAGTACCGCAAACAATTCGTAGGAAAACAGATCTATTTTAAAACAGTTGACAAGTTCTGATAAAATGCAGTGAGATAAGTATGGTATAGTACATATTCATGGAAAAAGAATACCAGGTTCAAATATTATAGATTTAGTAAATGATGTTCGTACAAGAAAATATTCAAGAAATCCTATAGGTTTATGAATTTAGATTTATTAGAAGATCTTATGGTTCCTAAAGAATTTATTGGTACACATACTAGCACACTAGCATCAAAAATGAATAGTAATAATAGTAGCAGACAACTTAGTCGTAAAGTAAGAAAATCACCTGGTCCTGCAGTAGTAGCAAATTTATTTAAACATTGGAAAAAATATAGTATGTAACAATGACAAAATTGTCACAAATATATTATGATTATTCAAATCCTGATTCTTTAGCAAGTATACAAACATTACAACGTAAAACTAAGTTATCTAAAAAATTGAGAAATCGTTAGTTTCTAAAGACGCTTATACATTATATGCACAAGCTCGTAAAATTTTTGAACGTAAAAAGTATTATGTTAGTGCACCAAATGAAACATTACAAGTGGATTAGCAGATATGCAAAATATTGCAAAGTATAATAATAATTATAAATAATAAATATAAAAATATTATGTTGTATTGATATTTTTTCAGGTTATGCATCTTGTGTTCCGTTAAAAACAAAGAAAAGTCCTAAAATGAGAAAAACAATAATTTTTAAAATTTTCAAGTTGCTCGTGCTTAACATACAAACAGGTTTAGGCGGTGAATTTTATAATCGGCATGTAAAACAATTGTTTAAAAAATATGAAATTAATCGTTATAGTATTCATTCCGAAATTAAATGTGCTTTACAGAAGGTGCAGAACAGTTTATAGTGCATTAAAGAAAGATTCTATTGTTATTTTACCGCCAAGAATAACTGTCGTTATATTTATGTATTAGATCAAATTGTAAATAATTATAATCATTCATATCATTCAAGTATTAAAATAGCATCTACACAAGTAATTGGTTCCAATATGAATCAAGTGTGGAAAACATTATACGAGACTAGAATAAATGAAAAGAATATAACTTGTATATTTAGTCCGGATGATTATGTTCGGGTTAGTAAGTATAACAGATATTAGAAAAAGGATATTTACCTAAATGATCACAAGAAATATTTATTGTTGGTAAATATATTAAATCTGATCTTGTCACTTGGAATAAATTAAAAGATTGAAATGGTGAAGAAATTAAAGAAATTTTTATGCACAAGAATTACGAAAAGTAATTATAAATTCAAAGAAAACTTATGAAATTGAAAAATAATGAAACCTAAAAATTAGTGGATGTATGTTAAATGGTTGGGATATCCATCAAGTATGAATTCGTGGATTAGATTAGATTCTGTTCAGTCCGCAAAATAAATTCGAACTTTACAGCGACATTTACATTAGTCTTGCTTCAAATGAAAGTAGCAAACTTTTTGATAATACTACATCGTCACTTCGAGTTCACTTAGCACAACCTATGAAATGCGGATTTAAGAAATGCGGAATGGAGTATTGCATAACAAATTAATATTCGAGGGAGTTTTTATAATATTTGTTGAAAATTAAGAAATCATAATTACTACTGTTATCGATGATAAAGTTGAACGCTATTATGTTCAAGTAAGACCGGGATATTATTCGATTGAATATATTCTACCGTTGATTCCTGAAAATGTTCGTATGTTACATTATTTCCAAAATAATAATCAAATTGTTATTAAACATTCTTTAAAATTAGAAGATCAATGTATGATTGGTATTACACCAGGATTACAAGACATTTTTGGATTTATTAATGAAAATACAGTTGATATTAAAAATGTTGTATACACAAAAGTTAGAAATGTCGATTTTATATTAACACGTGGAAAATTTCTATGTGATTTAGATTATAATACTCCCAATACAATTAATGTGTGCGTTGATATTGTAAAACAACAAAATATAAATTGAAAACTTAGTGTGTATAATGTACAACACGGCCATGTAAAATCTTTTGTTTCACACACCGCATTATGTTAAAGTGGAAAAGAAATATTTTGATACGATAGAAGTACACTTAAAAGATGAACATGGGTTAAAATTACCATTTCGTTTTGAACTTCAAACCTAACACTTCACTTTAAACGAAAATGATTTCTAAAAGTATCGATGATAGTTTTTACATTTCATTAGTTTAAAATGCTAGTGCAGATGTATATCCTGCAAATAGTTCAACACTTTATTAATCTATTAAAAATAATATTCGTTTACCAGAATCTGGTTGGTATGTAAGATTAGGTGAAATACATATTCCATTAACATGTATGTTACCGAAAATGAAAATGTTATATGGTACAAATTTTAAAATGCAGTTCCGATTAAAAGTAAAGTTACTGTTGGATATTATCCACCCATTCATCATTTACTAGAAGAATTACACGCTATATCAAGTTTTATAAGATTTAGTTTTTCAAATGTTGTACATGTTGAATGATGAACGTGTAGAATGAGTTACATTGTCGCCTACATTAGCTTTACAATTAGGTTTTTCTGAAAAATCAGATCTTGCTAAAGAATATCATGGATTCAAACAACCATACGTAGATATCGGATATCCACATCAAATTTTTATACAGATATTATACAATATCAATTTTTAGGTAATATAAAGGCACCATTATTACGTATAGCAACAATCTCTGATATTAAATACGGCAAAGTTCAAACAATTACCTTTGAAGATATTCATTATATGCCATTTGCAACATTTTGTTTTAACACAACCGAAATACTATTAAAAGATCATGCAGGGCGAAATTTGCCATTTTGTTCTGGGACACTGGCCGTAACACTGCATTTTAAACGCTCTCGTGCATCTGGTAAATAACAATAATAAAGATGAGAACAAGACGTGTTACTTATCATCGTGGACATGGAATACCATATTTTTCAGGACCTGTATATCAAAGGGGACATGGGATAGATAGTTTCTTTAAAGGCTTATTTCGTTTTGCTTTACCATTTCTTAAACAAGGTGCAAAAACTGTAGGACGTCAGGCATTAGAAACGGGTATACAAGTTGCGGGTAATGTATTAGAAAATCGTCCATTTAAACAATCTGTTCGTGCACGTGTGAAAGAAGCTGGTGATAGTTTAAAGACAATAACCATTAATGAAGTCGGACAGTTGCTAACAGGTAGCGACAAGAGACGGTCACGCAAGAGAAAGGTTCCTGCAATTGTAAAGCTTGGACCACCAACAAAACGTAAACATATAAACGACATCTTTTCATAATAGCGCTCCTAAATTCAAATATTTCTGAATGTTGTACCAATGAATTTGATTTCTTTTGTATGCCAATGACAGAAATATCTATTGAAGCAACTACAAATGCTGAATATCGTCCTATTTCTACATTAACCTCAGAAGGACCTATTGAATCTGTTATTCCTGGAGAAACAGGGGTATTTATTCATATTGCATATCTCCATCTTTTTATGTACGTTCTAAAATTACAAAAGCTGATGGTACAACTTTAACTCAAGATGATACCGTTCACCAGTAAATAATATTTTACACTCATTATTTAGTCAAATTGATATTTCGTTACATGATAAATTAATTAGTTCTTTATCAGAATCTTATTCTTGTCGTGCATACAATGAAACATTATTAAATTACTCTTATGATGCTTCTGAAACACATTTAGCATGTGCTATGTGGCATAAAGATAATCCAAAACATTTAGTAAATAATACAAATGCTGGTCTTCAAAACGTGCTAATAAGATGAAAAATAGTAAATCTTTTGAAATGTGCCTAGATACTCTGATTGTAAGCTTAGATCGTATGTTTCCCAACAAAGTAAGTTTATGTGTAGAATACACCGTAGTAAAGATAAATTTTGCTTAATGTCTCCTGAAAATACAAGTTACGAAGTTGCACTTTAGGAAGTTATTCTTCATGTATCTCGCATTGATGTAGCTGCAGATTTAGGTATGCAATTAAATACGCGAATGGTTTCGGAAACTGCCAAGTTACCTCTGACAAGACTGGAGACAACATCCTATACTATACCTTCACGAATGAAGTCTTACAACATTGATATTCTCTCCTTGGGTAATGTTCTTAAAGGCCTGGCTATTGGTTTCATCTCCAATACAGCCTTCACATCTTAATCCCTATGAGTTTCGAAACTTCAATGTTAACAAACTGCAATTACAAGTCGGCTCAAAATCATTTTGTTCCAACCCCCTCATCTCTGATTTTAATAACGATTTGTACCTTCTAAGTTACTATTCTTTGATTTCAGGTACCAGTATATATTATCAAAACTATTCACATACTGTTACTCTTGATGAATACCCAAACGTATATGCTCTATATGCTTTTATTCAATCTCCAACAGGAACTTTAGATGACAACACATGGGATGTAGTACGCGATTCCCGTGTGCATTTAAAAGTATCAGAACTTTAACTGAACCTGTTGCATGCATTGTGTATGCACAATTTGATTCCTTAGCACAACTAGACAAAGATAAATATATATTTATACTGATAACACCTTCCAATTTATTCAGTTGAGTACGATGAGGGTGGTTGTACACTTCTATACCTATCACGATAATGATTATGAGTTTATTGTAAAGGAGCTAGCCATTGTAAATCCTGACGTTCCCTTTCTTCAAAACTGGATTTTTAAACCACCATTTCCTTTAAATAAGTTAGCTTAGCCGATCAGACTACAAGCAAGTACCTAGGTGAGAATGTATATGGCATTACCTGGCACGAAGGTGATGTAGAGTATACACATCTTAAGGAAATCCTTCAATTATATTGTTCAAATACTACAACCATAAACACTTACAGAATAACTAGAAAGTGTTTTCTTCAAGAAATTCTTCGAAGAAATGTTACAAATTTAGAAGAAATAAACTGTCCAGACTATATTAAGTTTTCACGTTCATAGGTGTACACATAATACGCATCGTTTCGGACGATATAGGTGCACTGTTCATGAAGCATTACCGTATAGTGAATATGTGAAAGTGTATGACTGAATGTTACATGTGAATAACAGTGATAGTTACATTTCTACTACGATTAAAAATAATAATCTTCGTAGTATATAGTGACGAATTTGTAAAAGTGTTACTATCTGATAAAGTGAATGGTGTAAGTATTACTCGAATTTACCCTATTGAAGGACTTCATGTAACGGTAGAACCTCCTGCTGCACTTGTGATTAATCGCGATACATCTGATTCAAGTCCATCACGTTGAGTTGCAGTGTACATCGATGAGAAAAGACATGGATATTACTTTGCTAGTGTTGCTATGGACATTCCCAAGAAAATAAAATCTTTTTATCACAAAATACTAAAATATATTTTACGAACAATTATCAATATCAACATGATAATTCTGTGTTTTGTGGATATTTTTTTATTTTTTTGCATCATATTATGAGCACTCATTCATTTCAAAAGTGTTTGAAAATGTTTAACAAGAAAAATATGAAAAAGAATGATGATATATATACACGTTAACATTTTTTAAAAAGAAAACACAAATATTTTTAATTTTATTATATATTTACAGTTTTTTAGCATATATACAATTTTTTAATTTTTCAATATTTTTTAAAACACACTCCTCTATTTTATTTAAGATTCCTAAGAAAAACATTTAAATCTTGATATTGCATTAGTTAATGCTCTTGATCTTTCATATTTCCACCAATAACTCAACTGTTGTGCATTACGATATGCACATCCTGATTTCTTTACAATATTTGTGTGAAAAGAACGATATTCATTAAATGTGTTTCCACATAATTCATTTAATAAAGGACAATGTTTTGTTTCTAAATCAATGACATTATCTAATGACAATATTCTTTTAATCCAAAGAATATTTTTCTAAACCTTTACAATAAAAGGTTGAATTCTTTGCACATGATTAATATACAAGGCTCCGAATGCATGATACAATATATCCAGTTTTGCTAATCCATTTCAAAGCGTGTAAATTTAATGTTTACCAATCAATTTCTTTGTAACAACATAATGATAATAAATTATAATTTATTGGTGATTTACCAAGTAATGGAAATTTACTGTATCAGCGCATGCAGTTAAACAAAACTCACGAATGATAAATTCGTTATCAGACATTTTAAAATCTTGAATATCGATAATGTACTGATTTACGCATGGTGAAATTTCATGTGTGTGATAAATGAAAAACGGAATAATTTGTCAAATTCTGCATTTTCTGAAAGATCACAAGTTTTACGCATAAACCATATAAATGAAATTTCACTATGTTCTTGTTCGAACACTTCAAAAAGTTCACTAATAGTTTGCTCAAGATAAGTACTTCGCTGCAAATGTTCCAGTATTATGAAGATGAGTACAGTCATGAGGAAAATTTAAGTTGCATTCCATAATTCAATTGGATTATTATTACGTAAGTGTACTTTTATAGTTTTTAATACGCAATTCAGATTAATGTTTTCACCACTACATAACACACATGAAACACTACCATTATTAGAATGCATTTTTCAATCTGGAATGTCCAATTTCCGTCTGTCTTTTCTTATGAAAATGTCCAGTATTTCCGGGAGATAGTCTGTATCACTTAATAATTCTGCATACGTTTCATAGAATTTTTCTCTTGTTAATATTCCAATAATATGCGTGTTTGCATACAGGTAAAACACATCTTTCCTAATCTGTCTCTAATCTCTTGTAACTGCTGTAATTGTTTTTATCTTCGTATTGATACGGGATGTTTAAACTTGCCTGATGAAGTAACCTAGGTTTAAAACCAAAAACACATTCGAATGGAAAAATTTGAGACGATAAGTTCTTTGTAACGTTAATCGAAAAAACTATGGGCTGTAACAAATCAATCCGCTGTCCACTGTCTTTGACGGTTTGCTTAATACGCAATCAAAAACTAGTGTGCGTGGAGAAAAGGAGATACACATCGCAGAACCGTATATTTCAGACCCAATCGAATAGAAGTAGAAACCGCTACAAAGAAATTAAAGAAACACAAATCTCCGGGTGTAGATGAAATTCCGGCTGAGTTAATTTTAGCTGGAAGCGAAAAATTTTGGAACAAGATACACAAACTCATTCTCTTTATTTGAAACAAGGAAGAATTGCCACAAGAGTGGAAAGAATCAAACATTGTTCCAATTCACAAGAAAGGCGACAAAACTGACTGTAATAATTATCGAGGCATTTCTCTTCTGTCAACATCCTATAAAATCCTTTCAAATATTCTATTAGCAAGATTGATCCCATACGCAGATGAAATTATTGGAGATTATCAGTGCGGATTTAGACGAAATCGATCAACTATCGACCAAATATTTACCATTCGCCAAATACTCAAAAAAAAAGTGGGAATACAATCCCCCGGTACATCAACTATTTATTAATTTTAGAAAAGCGTACGACTCGGTTAGGAGAGAAACATTATACAACGTTCTTACAGAACTTGGAATACCGAGAAAGCTAATTAGATTAATTAAGATATGTTTAAATGAATCCTAAAGTAAATCCGGGTAGGAAAATATTTGTGCACGAGATTTCACGTCGAAAATGGCCTGAAACAAGGAGATGCATTGTCGCCATTATTATTTAATTTTGTTCTGGAATACGCTATAAGGAAAATCAAAAATAGCGACCAGGGCATACAGTTGAACGGTATTCACCAGGTTGTGGCATATGCTGATGATATAATTTAATAGGGGATGATAGGAGAACAATAGAGATAAATGCAGAGATCTTATTAAACACTTGCAGGAACATGGGTTTAGAAGTAAATGCAGAGAAAACTAAATACATGGAAGTGCGTCGGGACCGTAATACAGCAAATTATGGATACGTTAAAATATTAAGTAATACTTTTGATAAAGTGTATAGTTTCAAATATCTAGAATCAATATTAACAGAGGAAAATCATATTCACGAAGACATTAAATGTCGACTAAAAGCAGGGAATTCGTGTTATTATTCGGTTAACAATCTCTTGTCGTCGCGAATTCTGTCGAGGAATTTGAAGCTTAAAATATACAAAACGATAATCATGTCTGTTGTTCTGTATGGTTGCGAAACAGGGTCACTTACTCTGAGGGAAGAACATAGACTGAAAGTATTGGAGAACAAGATCCTGAGACGAATATTCGGTCCCAAGAGGAACGGGAATGGAGAATGGCGGAAACTTCATAAGTTAGATGGTTTACCCAACATCGTTAGGATCATCAAGTCTAGGAGGCTTAGGTGGGCGGGTCATGTAGCTAGAATGGAAGAAAGTAGAAACGCTTTGAAAGTCTTCACTGCAAGACCAATCGGAAAACGACCATTAGGAAGATCTAGGCGCAGATGGGAGGACAATATTAAGATGGATCTCGTAGAGATTGGAATACAAAGTAGAAACTGGATGCAGTTAGCTAAGGATAGAAGTCAGTGGAGAGCTTTTGTGAACGTGGCATTGAACCTCCGGGTTCCATAGGCCATAGAGTTAGTTAGTTAGTATTATTCCTCTCTCATCCGATTATTCCTCTCTCATCTTTTACATTATTCCATTTAGGAGTTATCCGGTCGCCACACGAAATAAAACCTGTTTGCTTCTATTCAGGCCCGCAACCAAAGGGGGGCTAGGGGAGCCTGGCCAATCCTCAACTTTTCGTGGCCCTTCGAGACATCAATACAAAAAACACAATTCAGATATTTAATATTTGTAAGATAATTTTTAATGACTTGGCTTCCCCTAACATATTCATGGTCCCCCCAAACCTCTGTGGTTGGTTCCGGGCCTGCTTCCATTACCCACAAATCTTACCCATACCATACCATTTTACAAGAACGATTTACCTACCGGTGCTTTTTCCGTTTAGCCATTTTTCTGTCAAATACCAGTAATTTCAAACCAAAACACACAACTCACAAAGTGTCTACATCAATTACGTTTCCCCACAGTAATCGGACTCTTTCATGGTGTCTGTAATTATTCTTGTACCCAAGACTACCCGTTATGTATCTTAGAGCTAACTAGCGAACAATTCATTCTAACTTTTCTTTGTGCCCCCAAATTATACCCTTCAACTATTACAGGCACATGACACTAGCACTAGTCGTGTCTTCCTACCTTGTGATTATAAGTTATCGACATCCACTATTTTTAATCCAACGTCCTTCCCTGAGTTTCCAAAACACTACCAACCCACGATATATTTTATTGCACCATATGTTATCAGTTAATCATAATTTACTTTTCCTCCCGCCGAATCGCTTGTTCACCTTTCATTTCAATTTTACGAACATTTCCCTTAATTTCAGCACGCAAATTTCCCCTGTTTCATCCATTATTAATACTTATAACCCTCCCAGTTGGTTGAGTTGGATTCCTGTTCCCAATCTATAGTCCCCTCCTTGCTTTCCAGTTCATCCTATCTTTAGCCAATTCCGTTTGCATTTTTATCGTATATCGCGGCCTTCAACAGTAAGCACACAATGCAGATAGACCACATCAAGAACATCTCTCACTACTCAAACACCCGATTTCTAATTCTTGTCCTTTCCTTTTTCTCAGATTCTATACTACGTTTTACTTCATCACACACTCTCCCTGTCCCGTAGCAGCCTTACAATATACACATCTCGCCCTTCTCGTATTAGTACCTTTAACGATCTTACTATTTATTCTCGCTTTTGAGTTCTCTTGTAAACTGTATTTCACTCGCCGTTTCTATTCCCTTCTGCTCATTTCCAACAATCACCGTATGACTCCACGGGCGCCTCCAATCAAAATTACCTCCTTATCTGCCCCTATTTCATTTCCCTTGGCAGATCCGCATTTTTAAAATGTTGTATAAACACCCCTTCGTTCTATCTATATTGCACATTACATAACCGTGCTCATTAAGTTCAGGACAGTAATAATAAGCCTCCTCTCATTTTATTATTCAGTAACCATCACTTTTTTACACCTATTTTCCTTTTCTCCCAAAGAAAGTTCTTCTCTTGTCTTTCTGCCCAATAAATAAATAAAACAAATATTTAAAAAAAAGGGGAAACATGAAAATATACTAGGCTAATTTTTTTTTAAACTGAGTTCTTTCCATTTTCTTTATGATATTGCGTTTACTCCCAATTTACCCTAGTTCCTAATCCCTGACCGCAACTACTGTCCAGTTTCCGAAACGTACTTCAGTGTGAAAAACAGCACAGTCTTCTCTATTGCAGATCTAGATCCCAACCGCTACTGATCCAGCATCTGGCTATCCAAAGGTACAGATGGTGATCAGAAAAATGGAAACACCTGTAGTTGGCGACACGTTAGATGTATGGGTTGGCAGTGGTGGTATCGTGGCGCCCGCAGCGCCGGACCGCTGGTGGTGGTGTGTTAGGTCGGTCTCCATACTACGTCAGGCGCAGTGGAACAGCAGTGTCCAGTGGCTGCAGCAGACGGAGGTAGTGTAAAATGGGGGACATCTCAGATTTTCAAAGAGGGCAAATTGTTGATGCGTGGTTATGTGGAGTGAGTGTGACGGCAGTGGCTACTGTGTTAGATGTGTCGCGTGGGACAGTGTCGAAGGTGATGACGGCCTACACAACACACGGGAAAACCACATCGGGGAAGCGGAACAGTGGGCGGAAGAAAATCATGAGTGACAGGTCACACCGGATATTAATGCGCATTGTCACGCAGAACCGTCGTGCCACTGCGGAGCAAGTGACAGGGGAATTCAATCAGAACCTCCCCCACCCTGTTTCGACAATCACAGTCCGCCGCGAATTATATGACATGAACTTACGGGGTCGTGTTGCATCAGGGACCATAACGCTTTCGCACGCCGCAAATGGTGCCGCGACCATGCAACTTGGACCGTTGAGGAGTGGAAACGTGTAATATGGTCGGATGAGTCATCCTTCACCCTATTCCCAACCACGGGCCGTGTTCATGTGTGGAGAAAGCCCAAAGAAGTTTATGATCTGCAGTGTCTCCGCCCAACTGTGAAACATGGCGGCGGCTCGGTGATGCTGTGGGTCGCCGTATCATGGTTTTCATTGGGTCCTCTGGTCACACTTAGCGGACGAATCACTGCCAATGACTATGTCGCAATTTTATGAGACCACTTGCATCCTATGGTCCTGATGTTGTTCCCGGACAATGACGCCATCTTCCAGGATGATAATGCACCCATTCACACAGCTGGCGTTGTTGCAGCGTGGTTTGAGGAACATCGGGATGAAGTTCAACACCTCCCCTGGCCCGCCCAATCTCCAGATCTCAACATAATTGAACATCTGTGGTCCGTCTTAGAAACACTACTCCGGCGACGAATTCCACCTCCATCCTCTCCCACAGAACTGGCCGATGCCCTGCACGAGGAATGGTGTAAAATTCCACTTGCTACCATTCACGACCTCTATGCCTCCATCCCACGTCGCATCAAGGCTGTTCTGAAGGCGAAAGGTGGCCCGACACCATATTAATCTGATAAGTTGCAATTTCGTTCAGGTGTTTCCATTTTTCTGATCACCATCTGTATATTCCTGCTGACCAATGAACTACAGCGGTGCAGAGAGCAATCTACCGCCTATGATCATGGGGGTCCCAATCTACACCTCCTCCCAAATGATGGTCTTCCTGAAACTCTCCACCACTGGGATATACCAAGCCGTCAACGACGCTTCTGGCATTTTTTAATAATCTGCGTCCAATATTGCAAAACCTCATTTGATATCAATTTCGATACCGCCCACGCTGAACGAATTGATTTCAGTAATTTAATGCTGTTTTTTCTTCTTTCGTGTGTGAGTGTATATATACACAGTGTTTTTTTCTCACAAGGTACACCTTGTCTCAAAAAGGTTGAGCGCATTGTTTATTGGTGTTTTGAGGCAAAAATTTTCTAAGTCCAGCTTCGGGTATCTTCGGAAAAAAGTAAACCAGGTTCGAACCTCCAAGCCAGCCTTTGCAATCGGGAAAAAGTTTGCAGATGTGTTTTTCTTCTTTTAAATATAATAAGACTTGTTACCAAGTGTAGAAAAAAAGCAACATTGATTCAAATACTTAATGATACAATATTTCGAAACCTTGTATTAATGTCAACACATGCTTGTTTGCCATTTAGCTCTCCATACGTAATTGAACATTTAGATACGTTAAAGAATCTTTCCATATGTAAAAGAATGCTCAAAGTTAAGACATAGAACGTAATTATCGCCTCAAAAACAGCGTTTGTAGTGGATATGAATGTCATAATTTTCTTGAGAACAGTTACACATGTTTCGCTAGAAGCATGTTAGCAGAAGTCCTTGTGTTAGCTCAGTGGTAAGCTGTCGGATTTCAAATCTTAAAGTTACAAGTTCGATTCCCATCTGGGGCAGTGATTTTTTTTATGAAATTGTATTTTCCGCAATGCATGAAAAATTATATAAAATAATTACATTAAAATACCTCAGTTGTATATATATAACATAATCATTGCAGAACATAGTAATTATTATGCTTAAAATATAACATCTGAGATAGGTAGGTGTTCACAGTAGGTCGGTATTATATATGAGAATGTTAAATACAAGTTAGGAAAATCGTTCAATAGCAATAAATAAATTATGTAGTGTATTTATTTGCAGCTATTTGTCATACAGATGTAACTTCTCAATATTCTCATTACAGCATGTTTTTACATTCGTGAAATACAGTATATTCCTACGGATATAGAAAGTGTATAAACAGAGTATCCAAAGTCGGATCCTGCTTGAAGACACAATTTTTCCCGATCCCCTTAACGTCACGGGAAGAAAAACAAATTCTCTTTAGAACGGAATGTCGTTACTTTGAGTCTCATTCGAATACGTTGAATATGCTTTTGTATATTCATCTCTCTCTCTCTCGCTTTGTTTATGTGTGTGTGTGTGTTGCGGAATATCCCAAGTTGAATACACCATTTGCAAAGTATATGAGCACCATTGTCATTGAATACCAGAAATTGAAAATCGTGTTTGGGTTTCGTGTTCATGTTAGCTCACTGGTAGAGTACGGGCTTGGTAATGAAGAAGTCTTGAGTTCAAAGCCTGCAACGATTTATCTTTTCTTTTTTGTTTTTTTGTTAGTAGAATTGCACTGAAATCGGATACAAGGAGTGGTTTACTTCTAGAAATATTTTAGGAGCGTTTAGGTAGTCCTGAAAAGGGCTGTTTTCGGGAGTTAAGGCGGGGACATTAATATTGTTTCCAAGACCCTTCTGAATGTATTACACTCCATTCTTCTGGGCATGGAATCTATTAAATGGGTGACAAATCTATCTCCTTCCCCTACCTCCAGCCATGCTCCGGAAACAAGATGCCACAGGTCATCCTGAGTTCTTAATGGATCTGCCTCAGGCCAACTGTCCCTTAGAGTACGCTTCACTTCTGCCCACATATTTTCCATGGGATTGAGGTCTGCTCCACTAGGCGGCCAGTTAATTAAATCAATCTCAGTCTGCCCTGCGAACCATTCCTGAACCACACGGGAAGTATGTATTGGCGACTGGTCTTGCTGGAACTGAATTACACCATCAGGCTGAAATACTCATACAGATGGCACCATGATATTACTCATAATGTCTAAGTACTGAGCACTGTCCAGATGTCCTTCAATTCTGTGAAGCTGTCCTGCTCCGCGACTGGAAATCCATCCCCAACATGAAATAAATACATGGCCACTGCGATTGCAAGCAGCCAAATATCCAGGGCCATATCGGGTACCTCTCGGACGATACACAAAACGGCGTCCCTCATTTGATGTTGTGAATATGGATTCATCTGCGAAAACTACGTTTTCCCAATTGCGACCCACATTCGCCTGTGCAAACGCGAGACGGTAAATTTTGTGGTCGTCTGAGAGTTTTTCCTTCACGGCAGCAACACAGCCACGTAACCCAGCGTGACGAAGCCTTCGCAGAGCTGTATGCTTTCTACCAGGAAAGAGAGAAACTTCCCTTAGCTGTCTAGACGTCCTTAGTGGGTCTAACCGGGCTTCGTTTACTAATCTCGCAACTTCGGCTTCGGTTGACATGCGGACGACCAGGAGATCGTAAATTACCAGTCTGACCTGTAGCACCATATTTCCGAATCCATCGCCTTCCTGTAGAGGCCGGGACACCTTCTCGCCTGCTATTGTGCTGCAAAAATGGCTTGAGCCGTGGCAAAAATGCAAACTAAAGCTCACACCCTCAAACACCTACGCGTTGAGCCAATAAGGGTTCAGCTGTTGCTAAGAGAGAGAAAGTGAGTGGAATTCCTTCAGCCGATAGCAGCGCTTCCAACGGAAGACTAGGGATCAAGTCAATGTGGCATTAGTATAGCTGCAGTTGCAGAATAGCCTTCCAACTCCCATAAAGCAATTACTGCTGTACGTCTATCCATAGTTACCAATGTTCTGAGCTGTGAGCAGGAAGCAATAGGTAAAAGCTAGTACCTGACGTGTGATTGGTTACTTGCACGACACGCCTATTGTGGGGAACGACTTGGTCAACGACTCGCGAAAAAAATCTGAAAATGGTGCGCCGTAATAATAATATTAAAAACAGTTTTTATAAAGGAATATTAATACATACGAAAAGCTGTTTAAAGAATAAATTGTTATACTGACTTTATACGTATAAAAAGATATACCATATACCGAACAGATTGAGCGATATGATGATAGCTATTTTGAGACGAACACTTTCGAAGTCCAACTTCGAGTATCTTCGGAAAACAGTAAACTAAAGCTGCTGGTTAGAACCTCCAAGCCGACCTTAGCAATCGGGAAAAAATGTAGAGATATGTTTTTCCTTCTGTTAAATATAATAAGACATGTTGAAATGGTATTAAGTGTAGAAAAAAGTAACATTGATTGAAATACTTAATGATACAATATTTCGAAACTATGTAATCACACTCTCGTTTCGTCATTGTGATTTCCATACGGAAAAGAGCATTTACGTATGAGCTCAGTTGTATTTCAGAAGCAGATTCCGAAAAGCGGTAATGTTAGCTCAGGTGTACACCCCGAGCGTTTAAATCGTGAGTTCGATACCCGTTCAGGTGAGATTCTTTTATGATATTCTACTTTCCTCAATGCATGAAAATTATGGAAAATAGTTACATTACAATTCATCAGTTATATATATATATATATATATATATATATATATATATATATATATATATATATATCAGTTGAATATATATATTCATATCATTTCACGACATAAGTAATACTGATCTTTAAAATATAACATCTGAGGTATTGACAGAACGTCGGTATGTTATATGTGAATATTAAATACAAATTAAGAAAATCGTGTAATAGCAATAAATAAGTTATGTAATGTATTTATTTGCAGCTATTTTCATACGCAGGTAACTTCTCAATATTCGCATTACAGCATTTAGGTAGAGCATATCGAAAATCGGATCGTGGTTCAAGACAAAAAACTAGCTAGCCCCAAACTGCCACGTAAGAAATTCACGAATCGCAAAAGTAAAGTGAAGAGATTGAGAGCGGTAATACCTTAATCGCTCTCTCTCAACCCTCTCTTATCTGTATTTATACATATAAAAGTGTATGTATGTATGTTCCAACATAACTCATGTATGCCTAGAGCAGGGTTTCTCAACCTGGGAGTCGCGAAGATAAGCGGAAGAGATAAATATAGTTAGAATCTAATACCAGAAATTATTTTTAAATATTATTTTGAATTTTGTTCTGATAGGCATACATTTATTTTTATACATACTGTAAAGCACAATAAAAAATAAGTCTACTGAACATTTTCAAAGGGTGCAGAGTTGTTTAAAAATGGATTTAAATGAAAGGGATATGATATGAAACTAATGAGAATTGTATATAGAAATGCTAGAAAAATACACAAGGAACAAAACCTGCACATTGAAATACAATTAAAATTGAAACCTAATGAGATACCTAAGCATGGTGTAATTTCACTAGTATAGCAATGCCCGGTTCAATCTTCGTGACGAACATTATCAAGCCATTTTCAACTGATAAGCGATTTCTTGTCTTTGTTTTAATGTTTACCATGAAATAAAACACACACACACACTTTCGCACAGGTACGAAAAAGCAAATGGAATTATTACTTTTAAAGCAGCAAATACCAGACCAGGATAATCTTTTCTCCTCATCAGGCAGAACTTGTCCAAGTCTTCGTTACAGAAAACCAGTTGCAAAGACTTGTCGCATGATCATTGAATTATTTGGTCAAGAAGTTGTGGGCTTAGATCAGATACGTTAATGACCTCTTCAATGAAGGAGTTTAACATCCATCTTGAACCAACATCTTCGTCGTTGGGAATATAGATATTACAGTTACTGAATCCACTGTCAGTGCCGGGCGCCGAAAAAAGGGGGCACAAATTTCGGAGGAAGTGTGTTACTCATGTTAGGAAGGTGAATGTGCACATGTATAAAATAGAAGGAAAAAGTAATAAAATGTGCTCAAAATTAAGGAAATGCAGGGTTTACTTTTGAAAAATGTATTGAGCTTCGTGCCAACCATGGTGGCGCTTCGCAGTTAGTCTGTCGACCTCACTCATATGTACGGAGACATCGTCATATACTCTCGCCCCAGGCGCTGATTTTCCATGCCACGGCTCTGTTCACTATAAACAAGAAATGGATTCCACTATTATACAAACAGGTATGTTAAAAATCCCATACAAGCTTATTATAAAACACAAATTATAAAAGGGTCGCTGGCAAGAGGATGTGATAAAAGGGGATCATGATAGGAATTAGATTGAGAACCACTGGCCTAAAGTAATTTTAACCACATTTCTTATAGTCAGAAAAAGAGTGCTGTTGGGTTACCTATGGTGAATGGGAGGGGGATACATATAAAAGAATGATAGAAAATGATCGATATTAGTGTCGAATTCATAGTTTTCGGGGTCGCTTAGAAAAAATAGTGTGACTTTCGATTTCGATTAACTCCGATTAAGCTCTCATTAGTAGGAATGGGCACGAGCGACTTTTCTTTGAAACTCGATTCGACTCGAAACAGACATCTTTGAGGTCTCCTCTAGGACTCGGCGCGAAAAATTTCCTCCAACTCGACTCGGATTAGAGTCGAGTCGAACCAAAACGAGCCAAATCCTGTGTGTAGTCCTACCGAGACAATACATAGACAATATACTTATTCTATTATCAATTATACTACTATTACTACTACTACTACTACTACTACTACTACTACTACTACTACTACTACTACTACTACTAATAATAATAATAATAATAATAATAATAATAATAATAATAATAATAATAATAATAATAATTCGGTAGTCATGAAGTCTACAAGGCAAAGACATCGTTCATTACTCTAAGCTGTAAGCGTCGGTGGACTACAGATGGTCAACTATTGACCTCTCGCCAAAAATTGGTGGTCCCGCAGTGACGATCAGCGGTGGCCCCAGTTCCATTTTGAAAACTTTACTACCATTGGCAGAGACGCGATGAAACGCCAACGAACCACAAAATTACTCTCCCAAAATATGTTAAATTGCCTATATCTGTGATTTGTTTATATTTAGGTGAGTCAAAAAAACACTAAACAAATACCCCGGGGTGGACGCGAACTATCAATATTACGATTACTAGGCACTTGTTCTTCTGACTTCCCCACGGAAACGATCATAAAAAGCTTGCTTGCTGAAGGATAAATCATTGAGGTCTTAATTTAGCCAATCAGACAAACCCCTACATCTCGAGTTCTAGGAGGTGGTACCGTGAACCATTTCAGATTTATTGCTTTCTGGTGGGGTACTATCTATGTGCAAAATTTGAGCATAATAGCCGACATGCATCTTCGGTGCCTCTTCTCTTTAGTACAATTTTAACCAGAGATGGTGTGGGTCAATGAAAATTTGACTCACGACCCACCATGACCTACTATCACCCAACACCCAAATGACCCATTGACCCACTCTGACCCATCATCCATCGTGATCCACTCTGACCCATGATCCACGTCCTTCTCTCCATTGACTAAAGAGGTTACGCTTGTAATAAAAGAAGACTATGAAATTATCACTTTTCGGAGTTTGAATTTCTACCGTCAATGGCTCATTGCACCTCTCTATTACAATATTGGTGGATCTGACCTTTAAGATATACAATGGTAAAGTGTTTCTCATCTTCCGAATTAAAATGAATTTAAATTTATCATATATAATTATTTCTTTGTTGCCTTACATACACATTTCAGTAGAAAATAGGATGAAATTTAAGTCTCAAATCAAGGAAAAGTAGACGAAGGTAAAAAAGAAAGAAAAACTAATTTTCTATATAATTAAGCATGCCGTACTAATTGAAAATGCCCATATAATTAAGTTCAGAATACCAATTTTATGGCCATTTTCTCTCAACTTTATGGCATGATTGCCTTATGTTCTGAACGCTCCATATATTAAACACCAGCTTCTGCAATTATAAATAGAAAGCAGTGGGTATAAAATTCGAAGAACTGTAGTTTTCATTACTCAATTTTTTTCTCAACTAATATCAAACGTTTTCGATTATTTTTACAAATCAACCCACTACCAATTTCCAATATGTAGAAAATTCCCCCCCCCCCGCTCATAAAAAATAAAAAAATGTCAGGACATATGCTGTTTATTTTTAATAAAGAGTTATGTGCTGAATTTCAGGTCTTAGTTCAACGACTTGTGAGATACTCTATTTTTCGCAAAAATTCGGACTTCTACCCCCTTCCCTAAGGATATGTATTATAATCGTTAGGTTTGTTTATTTTTGGTACCTTCAGTGAAGCAAAGTATTACTTTAATTAACTTCTCAAATCTACTAGAGTTTACAAATGAATTATACCACATTCTTTTCACTGTCAACCTTTAATTGACTTACACCAATACACTCAATTAAACAGGAGCCTTTCTGAGTCCCAAAAACTTTAACAATAACTATGATCCCACTTGACATTACCATAAGCCACTAAAACATCAAAAGCCACTCTTGGCTCATCAACCTACCATAACAGTGTCCACTCTCGGCTCTTCGACCTTATTATCAACAACCACGCTTGGCTCATAAACCCTAAAATATCAATTACCACACTGGCTCTAACTTTCCTTAACATACAAAAGACTTCAGCCACTTATATGGCTCCATTTCTACATCAACACAATTACACATTATTTATTTCTACATAGTAACATCCTTCATTTGTTGTTTCTATTTTCCAACACTTTGTCCGATTATTCAAAATCAACACCATGTCCGGCTAACTAATATAACCCAACACTCTCCCGGGTATTGCCAAAAGCAAATTGTCAAAAGCACAGTCTCATCCCAATATTCTCCCGGGGATTACCGAAATAAAACAGCAAAAGAATTCAAGTCTACATAACTAAAACAAAAGATGATCTCTAATTCACGGCTACATTTTTTCCAGTCCATCATTTGATTTCTTTCTTTTCTTTTTCAACCTCTGTTCAAGTTCATTAATCTTGCCCCTCATCTTCTGCATCTTCCGATCTCTGCACATAAACTCGGTAAGCATACGCACTTTTGCTCTCGTCGTCCCCAATAACTACATATTTCTCCGCCCCTTCATCCCTAACTTAAAAATAAAACTTAATTCGAATATGCTTAATTAGTGAATTTATTACAGTTAAATACCACTCACTAGATGTAACAGCTACAATTACGTAACAAAAAATAACAAATGTAAAACATGTTCTGAATTATTTTTAGATTTCTAATGCTATTATTAAACATATTACAATAGTAAAAGAGGATTGTTCATGAAATAGTATATTTGCTCTTGATTTTTAACTTTTTCATACGGAAAAAATTAAAATATTATTCAAGTTTTAAACTTTGCACTCTGCAAATATGTTGCCCTCTAGGCAATGGGACTAATGTGGACTAATGGGAAATGCGGCACTGTTAGCGGCGCTGAAAACTTACGATTCGATTCTAATATCGGTTGATGTCGATATTTTTATGTCGCTACGTAACCACCCTGGGTGCTAATGGGAGCTTAATTGGACTTGAATTGAAAGTAGAACTATTCACCTAAGCGACCACAAAACTATGGATTCGATACTAATATCGACCCGTTTCTAGCATTTTTGATATGTATCCCGACAGTACTCTTTTCCAGACTGTAAGAAATATAGTTAAAATTGCTCTAGATATATCAGAATTATGTTGAAACACACACATACATCCACTTTTATATTATGTATAAATAGAGAGTGAGCGAACGAGCGAGAGAGAGCGACTCAAGGCATCACAACTTCCACATTGCAAAAGCATATATCAGGAATTGACATAGGCGGAACTAGAGAGGGTCCAGGGGGTGCCGGCTCCCCCTAGAAGCAAAGCTGGCCCTCCCCAGAATTTTTATACTGGATGAAAATAATGTTATTAATTTACCTCAATTTACGCATAACAATTTTAATGATGCTTGCATTCGACATGTTTAACAGTGTCTATATTCGTCCGCCTATCGACCTTTTTTTTTTTAAATATGGGTCTATGGTCTTGTGCCTGAATGTAATTAAATACCTGGACTAATGTGATAGTGGGCAGTATAGTGACCTCTCGATTTGCGCTGTATGCGATTTTTTTTATTTGATAGCTTCATTAATGTAAATTATTTTTGTATTCTTTCAATTAATTCACTTATTGATGTAGTAATTTTTCTTGTTTATATATGTGTGATAAATCAGTCTTATTGTTATTATTTTATTTATAGCATACTGTAGTAATGTTTGAACAGTTACTATTCTCAGAGCAAATTATTAAGATACACTAAAAAAACAGAAAGGAAAGAAAAAAAGAAGTCGAACTCTTGAACTGCTAAAGTGAAGCAATTACGCATATAATACCCATTCAAAAGTCACAATTCAATATCGTTTGTTGCTTTTCCTCCTCCTTCTTCTTAGTATTAGTATTAGTATTATTTATGAGCTGAAGTTTGTAGTTACATTCTTAAGGTATAAACTGTAATCAGATGCGCACCCAGAAATGTTTGTTCAGAGCGTCGAAAGTTGGGAGGGGTACAATATTGCAAGACACAAACATGGCGTTATTCTGCGTCCGAGTAAACCATAAATAATTTCCAAGTAGCGTAAGTTGTGCACCACATGAACAATTTTTATATTTTGCTTTCGAAAGGGCTATGTATTTGTGCTATGCTAAAAAAAAATAATATATATATATATATGTTCCTGATAACCTGATATTGTAGTTTCATGCTGTAAAAGTTACATGGGTATCGCAGCAATAACAAGCAATGTTTGTAGTTTGAGGGAAATTTCTCTAATCTAGAGAAATTCTTGCGCTTACTGATTAGCCAATATAAATATTTAAGTTTTTCTTTGTTCGTCGGAAATAAACCAATAATAATTTCACTGTTAAGTAAAGTATAGTTTTATTAAGGAAGTGCACATATGTATGTCAAGTCACTAAGATTTCATGCGGTCCAAATTGGATGGACTTTCCATGAGTGCTCCATGGTACAAACAAAACACAATCATTAAAAATATTTTTTTTGAGGGTTCGGGTCCGGTGGACCTCTTCGTGGGTGTCCCCTGGCTGTAATGATATTTCCCAACGGTTGACGCTAACGATGTAACTACAACAATACGCTTAAAAGCTCATAATGTAATTCAGGAATATTACAAGTGTTGATATATTTTCTCTCTCTCTTAAAATATTGTGATCAACATTATTATCAATCAATTCTGCTAGTTGAATCTTTGTTTCATTAAATGTTTGTTGTTTTAATTTTTACAATCACATCTGCTTGTCCATCAGTGCCACTTATCATACGTCCTCCCGAAAATTGTAAGGTGTGTAATTTAATATCTAATTGAAAAGATAATGGGAAACATCTTTTATAGGAAAACGAGTCCCTCAAGTCCGTCTACATGTCTTCTCCTCTCGTATTGTTGATCTGCTTCACTCTAATTGTATGTTTTTTTAATATTTAAGTTGTTCGGGAAGTTAGCCAACTATATTTCTACCACTGTTTTGTATACCATTGTCTCTGTTTTTTTAGTTAAAAATGTTTTGTGTATAAAAATTTATTGTATTTTTTTGTTCTCAAAGATTTATGTAATTAAACTGCAACATTAGTAAACGACAATGAATAGCTCATGACTGATTTTTGAAAAGTTATAACTTTAAATTATGTCACTGTTTGTATATTTATTTGTGTTTCTATAAGATGTAAGAGCAGGGGTAAAAGTAAAGAGGAATACAGGAGGACACCCTTCTCCCACTTCCAAAACTATCTACGATGCCCCTCCAATTCCTAAAAAATGCAATGGGCAAAGATAGGCACGGAAGACGGCGTGACGTCAACCGTCTCCCTATCTTTTCAGACCCACTTTTACCCTTGTGTAAGAGAAAACTGAGAGCATGAAAGTTAACGTTTACGAATAATGTATTTTCACTCAGAATTGCTCGAGTAAAACAGTAATAGAACATTGTGAGTTTTCCTAATTAGAGTAGATTTTAGGTAGTTATTTAGTAGCATCAGAATATAGGGTATATCCAGTTTTAAGTAATTTTCAAAAAAAAAGTTTTCACTGAAATGTTACATGACAGTATCGTGTTAGAACTAAATAACTTGCAGTTGATAATGAGTGCGGGGTAAGGGAGACTATATATAACATCATAACAAGGTCTTCTAAAAGATTCTTCCATTTTTTCAGAACTAATGGACCATGCCCCCTCCCTAGGAAAATATCCTAGTTACGCCAATGGGAATTGAATTGAAAATCTATGTAAAGACTTTCTGCTGTGGCATGCTTCATAAGGACAATTCCAGTCTGCTCACGTGACCTTTGGGGTTCATGAATTTCCTGCGAGCATTGCGACTTTGGATTCTCTGTTTATACCCTCTCTTTATGCATCGAATAATTTTTCAAGAACATAAATGATATGCTGTAATATGAATATTGAGAAGTACCCTCTATATGACAAATAGCTGCAAATAAATACACTACATAATTTATTTATTGCTATTGAACGATTTTCCTAACTTGTATTTAACATTCTCATATATAATACCGACCTACTGTGAACACCTACCTATCTCAGATGTTATATTTTAAGCATAATAATTACTATGTTCTGCAATGATTATGTTATATATATACAACTGAGGTATTTTAATGTAATTATTTTATATAATTTTTCATGCATTGCGGAAAATACAATTTCATAAAAAAAATCACTACCCCAGATGGGAATCGAACTTGTAACTTTAAGATTTGAAATCCGACAGCTTACCACTGAGCTAACACAAGAACTTCAGCTAACATGCTTCTAGCAAAACATGTGTAACTGTTCTCAAGAAAATTATGACATTCATATCCACTACAAACGCTGTTTTTGAGGCGATAATTACGTTCTATGTCTTAACTTTGAGCATTCTTTTACATATGGAAAGATTCTTTAACGTATCTAAATGTTCAATTACGTATGGAGAGCTAAATGGCAAACAAGCATGTGTTGACATTAATACAAGGTTTCGAAATATTGTATCATTAAGTATTTGAATCAAAGTTGCTTTTTTTTCTACACTTGGTAACAAGTCTTATTATATTTAAAAGAAGAAAAACACATCTGCAAACTTTTTCCCGATTGCAAAGGCTGGCTTGGAGGTTCGAACCTGGTTTACTTTTTTCCGAAGATACCCGAAGCTGGACTTAGAAAATTTTTGCCTCAAAACACCAATAAAGAATGCGCTCAACCTTTTTGAGACAAGGTGTACATTCACGAAGTGTCCCCTCGGCATTCATGTAAAATTGATTCAAATACAAAATTCTCCAAGGCCCAATATGTATTGTACTAATTTTAGCGCCCCATATGGGTAATTTAAGATTTATGAGCCTTCATGTATCCGGAATTCAATTACACACCACTATAACACTCGGCCAAAAAATTGCCTTTAGTTTCTTTAGTTGTAAGTGGACATGAATGTGGGTATATGCAAAATGAATTGGATCAAGTACTGCTTCTCTGACATGTTACTCACTCCGGCCGCCATTTTGTATTCAACTTTCGGTTTTTCAAATGGGAATAGGTGCATGTCATACATCAAATCCATATAAAATTTTCTTGGAAATCCATTTTTGTAGTGAGTTTCACCGTAGCTTGTACCGTTTGGAAGGTATTGCATGTTAAATATCAGCCACTTCACGAATATTAAATCAAATAGAAGTTGTGCAGGACCCTGTATGTATATGTAATCTTTTACGTGATTTATTGTTGACGAAATATTCTCTGAACATAGGTACATACACACACACAGACGTAAATACGAAAATGGAAGGTTTTCACCCAAATCTGGTTATATCTGGATTTACATTAGGCATTTTGACCGTAATACAATACTTTATTGTTATAGTATAAAATCCAAGTAATAACAATCACTCACAGAAATGTAATAAGATTATGACACCAATGTTGTAAAGAGTTTGTTTATACCTACAAGATTTTTCCAGTTAGAAATTGTTTTTATTTGTCAGCAACAAAAACGTAAGAGTAACTGATATTACTCTGCAATGACTATTCGCGAAGTGCCTGGAGGGATTTAACATGCAATACCTTACAAATGGTACAAGCTACGGTAAAATTTACTACACCAGTGAATTTTCGAGAAAATTGTACATGAATTTTATGTGTCATTTGCACCTATTCTTATTTGAAAAACCGAAAGTTGAATCCAATATTGGGGATTCAAGATGGCGGCCAGTGAGAGTAACATGTGTCAGAGAAGCAGTATTTGATCCAATTTGTTTTGCATATGCCCACATTCATGTCCAGTGATATTTAAACAAACTAAACCAATTTGTGTCTCGAGCATTATAGTAGTGTATGATTGAATTCCGGTATATGAAGGCCCACAAATTTGCAAATTACCCGTACGGGCCGTTAAAATTAGTACAATACACATTAGGTCGCGGAGAACTTTGCATTTAAATTATTTTTGCAGGAATCCTGAGGGGACACTTCGCGAATGTACCTTGTCAGACAACACCAAAAGAAACCACGAGAAAGACGAAGGGAAATCTTGTAAAAAAAAATTAAAAATAATAAAAAGAAAGTAACGCTGATCACGACGACTGTTGGGGTTCGATCATGGTGGAGGACTGTCACATACCCGCCAGGAAGGACGAAGGAAAATTTTGTCATTAAGTGATAAAAATATTTTAAGATGGTAGATGACTCTAAAGACTACGTTTAAAAAAAAAACATTAAATGAAAATAAATGAAAACCAGAACTGAACTGAACTAAGCTAAACCTGACCCCGCATGCTAATACCCAATCTAAGGTAAATAAATATTAAAATGAATTTTAACAAAAGATAAAAACTAAACATCAAGATAAACTTTCAAATAAAAAAGGTGGGTGGAAGCAGCGCAGATTATTACATCAACTTACAACAGTCGAGTCATCGCCGGCTACGATCCCTTAGCGCCTTACCATATCCCTCTCGTAACATGAGATTTAGCGTACAGGGCATAGTTGACCTTTCGGCCGTTGTGGCGCTACTAACGTGCACTAAACAGAAGGACAGGTTGTCTGTCACGTAAGTCTGAGTGGATTTAGACAAGTGTAGTGTGGTCAGGATTGCCAAAATAAAAATAGTCTAAATACGGGATGGGTTAACGAGTTTCAGTGAGTATTAACAGGAAGGTTTTAATAAACATGATCTAGTGGTAGAAAATGAACCATGCATCACATAAAAAGGTAATCATTTTAGACTGAAAGAAATACAAAAGTATAAAATAAAACAAAGAGTTAATATATATCTAAGAAAAAATAGGTAAATCTTACTTTTAAACCATTGGATTTATGTAATCTAAACTATTTCAAAAATCCTACTTTACGCTTGACTTAACTGTACTTATAATCTTTTTCAAGTTTGGAGTTTTCTTTAGGCTGTCGAAAAACTCAGCTGTCATCAACTGGACAGAAACACATATTTCTGTGTCAGTCCATTTCAAATTCATACGTGAGAAAACTTTCGGTAATAGTATACAAGAGGACCTCATTATGTCCAGTGCACGTGCATACTTCCTACTGTTGCACTACGTATGAAAATGATTTTATTACATGTAGAAGTGGTAATAGAACACGCAAGAGACCCAGATCATGTTGTATTCACACTCCAATATGAAGTGTGAATACAACATGATCTGGGTCTCTTGCGTGTTCTATTACTACTTCTACATGTAATAAAATCATTTTTATACATAGTGCAACAGTAAGAAGCATCCACGTGCACGTGACATGCGATATGTGTTTCAAATGCCCCACATATACTCATACAAAATGTACAAGGGCACATTATTATTCTTCGCATACCATATAAAAAAACACATTCTTAGAAGAACATCTGTAAGTACAAGGGCCATTTTAAGAATGCAATAAAAATTAGGGAGGGAGTACCAAGCGAAAAAGCGCACATATAGCCCGAAGTACAAGGGCTATATTATTGTTAATCACGAAATAAAAAGGTCTGGAAAAGTTAATGCCTACAATGACCTATTGAGCAACATAGAAGTGCTTACCGCCAACGTGCTGAAATTTTAATACATTAAACTATCAATCAACACAAAAAATCACTTATTATCTCCAATACAAGATCTGCAATACAAGATTTTAAAGCACAAATATAAAAAAAGATTAAGATCGCACATTTACTTCACGATCCATGCACTTTACTTACTTACACGTACAAATATCACCATTTTCATCTTCTTCCTACCGTACTGCCACCTGCAGAACACAAAGCACAAGCTCCGTCAATATAGGCAGAACCAAAAAAAAAAAAAAAAAATGGCACCCCCATGTAGGCGGAACCTCTGTCTAGAACTGCAGGACGTTATACGGCCCGCAAGAAAATCCCGAAAATGCAAATTACCAATAAGCGAAAGTAAAAAAAAAAAAACAAAAAAAAAACGCGAGCTCACAAAAACCTCTACGGAATGAGCCCAAACCTTCACGAAACAACCCTTCAAAAACCGGTAATCAATCACGGTAGACCTGCTACTACTGCATACAACTCTCAAACAGTTGAAGAGAGTTCACCGTGCATCAAAATAAACAAGTTGTACGATCCCAAAAGTGAAATACATACGTTGTTCTTTATATTCGTACCACCACAAAAGTGAACGACACTCGCTTTTTTACCCCATTTTTAAGTTCCTAGATGTTCAGTGAATAATCTGTAAAAGACTGCACTTCGTGCGTCCTCGGGATGTAACGAGGCACTGTCGTATACTATATCCAAACTTTCCACAAATGAATTTGACGGTGGGATCCTTAGGCAAAAGGAGACGACTTTAAATAAATTCAGCAACTCGGAGCTTTTCTGAAATAGCATTTGCCATTTACTGGCCACACACATGACGACTCATTAAAAATTGCGGGCTTTAAAGTCGTTGTCTGAGGTAAATTTGTCATTTGGGCAAAATATGGGACTTTTGCTGCCCCGTATCGAAGCTCCCCGGGACGCGACACAAAATCATAAAATAAGGGACTGTCCCTTAAAATCCGGGACATTTGGGAACCCTGAGTGTGGTGTTTTACGTGATTTTTCTCCTTGCTAAAAAAAAGTCACGTGGCGTGTATAGGCACTATAGTTGCATAATACTTGCAGTATCTTAATGTGGTAAAATTAACAACACAAAAATGTTCTTTTATTGTTTTAATTATGGTATATTGTTGTGTATCATTTTGTCTGGGAGCAATGATATGTTGGTTAGCAGAGCCATTGTATATACAATAAATCGAATTTTGAAAACTGGATTACAATCGCTGCCTTCCACTGCAAATTCTATTACTATTTCAAAGGAAAATATTCCCGATCACCTTCCTGATTCTGAAGCATATATGTCCCCATACCAGATACAGTTACATAATTGTTAACGGGTCTTCATACTGATCCTAGTAAGTGTTGTTTTTTGCTTGTGTAATTAATTTTATTTATTTATGTTTCTGATTAGTAATGGGATCTATGCGTAGGTTAGTACTTTTCTAAAGAAAGAAAAAAAACAGACGTAAAACCTTTAACTTATGTGCAAGAGTGCCGATTTCTGTGTAACTTTGGGAAAGCCCTATACAGGGGTGTAGCCAGCAGGTTTGTGTAGGGGGGCCCGTCGTTTTTGAGGGGGGGCCAGCTACATACAAAGCCCCCAAAAAAATGTGTTGCTGGTAATGTTTTTGAGGCCTGAAAGAAAGAAAAATTTTGGTTTCCTTCTGGAAAACTAAAAACACTATTTTAGCTTATTATTGTTATTGTTATTATTATTATTATTATTATTACTTTTATTATCCATAAATTATATTCAAGATAGTTTTTATTATGCTTAATCAAGAACTACTGCCCAGGACCAAACGCTATACTTTTGTGCATAACTATAAAGGTAACCAAGAAAGTTCTGTCCTTTTCGTGGAGGTCTGTGTTGAATTGGACCTCACACCGTGAGTTGAATGCGAGTGGAGATAAGGCGAACGTCAGTTGTTGGTGTGGGTATATTCAACATACTACCTGATTGTGGCAATTCAAATACACCGTGAACTTGCGTAAAGACAGAGGGAACATGGGACATCCACAGAGCGTCATAAGAGCATGTATGCTCAACGAGTTCAAATGGAGGTCAAACGCCGCTGTAGCGGGACAGATATGCCAGGTCTTTGGTGAGGGTGTCGTGACGACGCGAACAGTGCAGCGATGGTTTAACAAGTTTAAGGACGATGACGAAACACCCGAAAACACCACGTGCCAGAAGACCAACACATGTACAAAGAGGAACTGGGACTACAATTCAGTGTGTGGAGAAACCATTCGACAGCACATCCATCAACTTGGGAAGCACTACAAGTTGGGTCGATGGGTCTCACATGTTTTGACTCCAGGGCAGAAGGCAACGCGGCAGTCGCCTGTGTTTATTTACTGTTTCGGAGCCATTTCTGGACAGGGCGTTGACATGTGACAAAAAGTGGGTTTTATACGAAGCTCCACGGCGCCGTCAACATTGGTTAGCATCCCATAAACCGATTTCAAATCAGCCGAAACCAGCACTGTACCAGAAGAAAGTCCTTCTGTGTGTTTGGTGCATCGTGCATCGGGAACTGCTACCAGCTGGTCAGAGTATCAATGCAACTGTGTAGTGTCAGCAGTTGAGCTGTGCTCAACAAAAACTCAAAACTCTGGAGCCATCACTTCGGAATTGCAAATGGGTCCTCGTTTACGGGACAACGCTAAGTCCCACGTGGCTAGGATGACTCAGGACACCATTTTCCGCCTTGGATGAGAAACAATATTGCAACCACTATATTTCCCGGGTATTGCACCGTCCGATTATCACCTGCTCCATTCTTTGGACAATCACCTTAGAGTACGTCAGTTCAAATCCCTAGTAAACGTCCAAAATGCACCTGATACTTTCTTCGTTTCACGGCCCACCAAGTTCTACCGCGATGGATTCCATGGCCTTCCAGAACGTTTTCAGAAGGTCGTCGATGCTGATGGGGACTATTTTTGATCTTCCAGGTTCGGTGGCATATCGATGTTCGAAGGTGGTGGGTGAAAAAGCAACAAAACTTTTCTTGGTTACCTTTATATTTAAATTTAAGACCTTGTATACAGAACTTATCTACACAAGATCGATTTTCTATGAAATTTCACTTATTTGCTTTACGGTTTCCTGACGAGAATATTTATTTATTATTCGTGAGTAATATATATATATATATATATATATATATATATATATATATATATATATATATATATATATATATATATATATATATTATCTACATTGAGTAGAAATAAAAGAGAGAGCGAATGAAATCCAAATTGAATAAAAACATTGTTTCTCACCAAATTTTCCATCCTCTATGTCTTTTAAAACATTGTTAAAGCATATAAAAATATACTGTACTTACAAATCAGTTTAGTACCTTTGTTTTATGGCTGTATTTGTAGTACCTTGTTAAAGCGTTTGTCTTCAAACTGTCAAATATAAATCGCAGTAAATTGTGTTATCTGCTGTCACAAAAAAAAGGTATCCTATTTTTCGATCGGTATGGAAAAACAACATTTTTCTATACTATTTTACCATAAATTATTAATTGTCAATAAACTTTGTTACTTTTAAATGAATGAAGCGAGATAATTTTACTATGATGTTTTAAAAGCTGGTCATTTGGGGGGGCCAGGAAACCATTTGGGGGGCCCGGCCCCGATGGGTCCCCCCTTGGCTACACCCCTGGCCCTATGGCAGATACGCTTTAGTAGAACAGGAAAAGGAATTACCATGTACTGTAGAAATTGGAGAACCTACTTCAATTTAGCATCCCCCCCATTAGGGGAGCCAATTTTAACTTCGGGGGGCACGGCCTACAAAGCTTCCCAAAATTGATGCCCTTGCTAATGGGATAGAAGAACCCAGAGCCTATATTTCAGATACTATCCCAGTATTTGGTATGCCAGTGGTAACCCCAAATTTCCCTAATATTTATCTACAATAGATAAAATGATTTTATTTATTTTGTGAAATGTCGTAGTAATATATTAGTAGAGTCCTATTTACATCTTGCTAAAACAGATAATAATAATAATAATATACAAAGATCCTATGTTTTAGAAAGATATTTATGTATTTCTGACAATCTACCATATGAAACCTACTAATATGATAATGCCAGGAAAAAATATAACCATTTTGCACTAGGAGAAAAATAGACACATTCATTAAAGTGTAAACTAAAAGTGAAATTCAGTTAAATCATAACGCAAATGAAATCCAATCCTTAACAATTCAGTCTGTACACACTATATGCGCAATAAGAAATAAGTCAACTCATGACATTTTTAAGAAATTAGTCAATTCATAACATTTTAGCCTATTGTTCACTACTATTGTCACAATTTGTATAGTACTTTAATGTTCCCATTTATGGTTTTCTTTTCAGACATTTTATTAGGAACAGTGAAATTAGCTTCTACTGCTTTCTTAGGAAGTTTTGTAGATCGGAAAATTATTCAAAGTATAGATTGTGCCTCATGTCACAAACTTATCAGTCAGGGCAAATGCAATTCCACGCTTATGAACTTGATATATAAACAAGACAGTAGAAACGTAATGCGCTATCCTACAAAAGAACTAGTATGGGTGATTCACGTTGTTGAAAAGGCCAGTCGGTTTGTGAACATCCGAATTTCGGAAACTCTTTCCGCCTATATTGTTTCCTTTCTGCAACACGTTTAGTATTTGCAGTGCCTCTTTTCGGACAATCATTCATTCAAATTAAGTGTAAAAATTTGCGATGTAATAGTTCCAGTGTTGCTGAAGAACATAGCAGATGTTGAAACAGTATGTTTTGAACATGCAAAATTTCTAAATGCCAAGCCATTATCTGCGGAAGTATTTCGTTTGTAATTTGTAAAGGATTTCTTTCTGGTGTGTTTGTATTATCTTTTATTCTTAATTAATCGATACTAATTGTATTCAATTTTAAAAACAGTTTAGTTTTTGTGATACTATGTGGGGGGGGGGGGAATTTTCCTGTTATAGCTAGCTATTTCATTTCCCTGCTACACAGAGAAAATATTGGTGAACGTAACTAGCGCCACAGCGGCTCCTAAAGAAACTAGGCCCTGTTCGCTTCTCTGTGCTATTTGGGAAGGCGCTAAGAGATCGTAGCCGGCGATGGTCGAGTATACGAACTAACAAGCATCAAATTACTTCTGGAAGAATGGGACTGGACGTTGTGGTTTAAGTTATTTTCCCCTTTTTTGTCCTATCTTGAGCTGTGGATGGGGTGGTAAAATTAGTATCACGTGAGGGGACAATCTATACTACTTGTTACTACCAATATACTATTTGTTAATTCTAGAAAAGAACGAAAGCTGCTACTATTAATAAATATATTTTGCTTAAATTGAGTTTCTAATTCAATATCTGACCTTTTAGTCCTTTCGGACTCAGGTAGCCAAAGTGGCACACGCATGTGTTACTTTCTTAATTCGCTCCTGTGTGAACAATAATTAAGATATCGGGATAATTATTTTCTGGGCAAATATGGTTGGACCATAGTTATCATATTTCTTTTTTTTTCTTCTGGTGTCGAATCTCCTTCTCAAATTTTAGCCTAAAGTAAAGAATTCGAGATTTTTCGAATTTTCTTTTTGTCCTTGTAGCATTCTTCGTCGTAGAGAAATCTCAAGACATGTCAGGTAGCCTAATGGATACCTAATACCTTGGATGGATACGTAATTGTTGACATCAACAGGACCGGCCAGCGCGCAGTGTTGCCAACTAGAGAAATTAAAATTCCCCTAAATTTGGGCAAAATTCGAAATTTTTGTTTATAAATCCGTACCTATACGTCAAAGCGCAAGTCAAGTTACGCCTGTAAACAATGGTCTTTACTGAACAAAAGCGGGTACAGATCGTTACAATAGGGTAATTACGGGACGCACGAAAAATTCGTATTTAGGTTCCAACTCTTTGATTTTTCTAGTTTTTCCCCACTTTTCTGTTTACCGTAATCTATTTTTTGTAATTAGAAGTTTTGGTTCTTAAATATCGCCATGATTCATCTAGCATATATTAGTGGTGTACAGTCCGCAGCATAAAATTTGTTACAAAAATTCTAAGTCCAAATTAATAACAAACTCTTGCCCAGTTTTCTTATGCATTCCCGCAATACATGTATCAATCGATTAGTTGCTTCTAGTATTTATTCCAACTCCTCCCCGTCCTCCACCTCTCCTTGTCTAAAGCAGTGTGTGTGACGTAGTACACTCTTTCCATTCAGCTGAAAAAGAAACAGGAATCAACTTTACAACGTTATAGCTTTAAAACAGCCTTTTCCATTCGTTTGTTCTGAAATATTTTTAAGAGCCTAAATTAAAGGAAAGTCACACAATCTTCCCAGAGCTTCATAAATATCTTTAGTTTCATTCTTTTCTTTCTTTAAAGGCTGCAAGCTAGTAAGATGCTCCCTAAGAAATCTACGGAAATTGCCAAGAGCTCTAAAATATCTACGGAGAGAAACGAGTTTTATTCAATGATTCATTGAATTTCTTTTCAGTAAGTGCAAACAAATGTTTCACGGGCGTCATTTGGGCAGGACAGGAGGGTGTAATTCCCCCTCTCTTGAGCTTCATAAATACGTATTTTTTGATCAAATGTATAGTAATACACTAATAAAAAGTGAAAATCTTATGTCGCCGGAGAATCTCTTCCTCCCCCCCCCCCCGAATAAAGTCTAAAAGACACTGGTTTTAACAACAACAAACCTATAGAGCTACGATAGCACATTGCTAAAGAGCTTACATTTGGTTTCAAGAGTCGAAGGTTTGATCTCAAGCCATATGACTTCCTGGGTGACATTGAGAGAAAGAGAGAGGGATTCAAGTATGGAGACAGAGAGAGATGATTTGTATACACAGATTTAGAAATGGGGAAAAAATGATCGTACAGCATTCGTATTATGACGAAAATTCTGATTTTGTGAAAGATAAGAAGGGAAGTTTTCGAACTGCGAGGATCACATTAGGCAGTTGTCCAATTAATGTGGAGAACTCTTTTTAGAGCATCAGATGATTACGAAAGGAGAGAAAGATCTTCAGAACTGAGGAATTAAGATTTTAAAAAATCTGGTTTCGGCGACGGGCTTCGAACCACGAACCTTGTGGTCATCGAACCATGACTTTATCCATTCTGCTACGGAGGATTCTATTACTCGTTGACATACGTTTCCCTTAGCTGCGTTGAAAGCTACCTTAAGGGGATGTTCCAAAGGTTGACTCGGTAGATGCGCCGTTCAGTTAGGACGTAAACCTCTTGTAACTTAGTTACAATGTGCAAAATGAACTTCCTCTTCTTCAGGACACTTTTTAAAGCTTTAAAATTTGTTACTGATGTTTTAATTAAGTGACATTTGATAGAACCATCTGATAAAGTAGTGCCAAGCCCTGTGCGTCATTGTCTGTTAGGTGAATGGTTAATGTAAGTTACTTTTACGTGGATGGTCCGAGCTTCCAATCAAGACCATTCTTATTGATTATTTGATTTGAGCTACGCTCATACTGTATATTCCACAAGTTCAAGTTTGAAGTAATGTAGTCACAGCTAGTTTAATTCGAAATAATTTTCCAATATTATATTTGTTACTAAATTTACATGGCACTCCTCACTTGTTTGTAGCCCTGCATAAATGCAAAATTGTTTTAAAAGTATATTTTACTTTCAAGTATTATTGATTTTTTTAAATTGTCCTTCAGATTTATTTTATAATTAGTTTCTATTTCTTAATTATAACATATTTTCTATTTATATTGTATTCTATGTTTCACGTTTATTATTTACATTTTATGCCTTACCTTTGAAGAGGAGCTTTTGACAATTCAGAGCAGCAGAGACATACACAGGATGCAGGCCTTGGCAATCCAGAGCTTTTGCCCCCACGAAATCACTACTTTTTTGTTTGTATATATATCTAATTTTATAGATGGTGATAGCAGGGGCGGATCCAGGGGAGTGTGTTTGGGGTGATCGCATCCCTCAGAATAGGGAACTTTTTATACTTTTTATTTTAAAAATAAAACATATCCTAAGTGTTTTTCATCTTTGTATTATAAACGTAAATTAAAACCTAAAGTAGATAGGCCTTACTTTCTTAAGAAAGTTAATTCTACAGAAGAGCTCTTTCCCCTCTTTTACTTTTCTTTCTTTCTTTTTTCTTTTGTTTTTTTTGCAATCCGCTCTTACCTTGATTTGACGTCGAACGACCGCCCCTCCCAAACAATCATCCTGGATCCGCCTCTGGATGATAGACATTTTAGTAAAATATGCCCTCAATCGCTGAAATAAATTCCTGTCAAGCTTTCGATCGCTGAAATAAATTTCTGTCTACGGCTCTGCAAAACAGTGACGATTTTAGGGAGTGATCAGTTAGTAATGCCTCCCTGGAGCAACGACACTTCCCCAGAAGTCATATCTCCGATAATTCAGAATGTGATTTGTGCATTATTACTTTTCACTCTCAGTGTCTTGAAACGCACCAAAAACGAACTGTTCTGAAGTATTTACTGGTTCTCCCTATGACCCCATTTCAATATGGCCAACCTTGGACATATACACATCTGAAATATCACCTTTTATGTCAGCGATCCCGAAAACTATCCATTCGACACAAATATAGGATATTTTCGATTCTTTATTCCTGTCACCCTCCCATTGTCAACTCGAAGCCAACCAAGCCTTATTTTGGACTTACGCAGCATCCACAGTGTCACTTTTCATCTTTGCATATGAATTCGACACTAATTTCGTTCGTATTTGACTACTTTTACATGTCACCTTCACCTTTTTGTAGGGATTTTTTCAGTATCACGCCCCCACAACTATGGACAAATTTCAACCAACTAAGTATAATTATAAATTATCATCTGAAACACAACAGTGCGGGTGATCTTTTTCGCAGAGGAATTCGTTAACTACTGTTTCAATATCAATGTATTAACTTTTTTTGCTGTCCATGCTGAAGATTGCCAAAGGGCTAAACTTCATCTGCACTATTGTGCAATGAATATAAGTTTTAGTGGTTTAATTTACTGAATACTCGCTTACATGTTGCTCTCGTCACAGAAAAAGTGATATACAGTTATAAAACAAAAATGAAATGAAATATCTAATTTTTACGTCCGACGATTATGCCGACTATGCTAATGGAGAGAGTAATGGTGAAAAATAAATGAAATTGTTTAATGAAAAAAGTGGGAGGAAACGGGAGAAACCCGAGGACACTCATGCACACGGTGTTTGTCCATAATAAAGTTCATTCGACGTGAGCTGGGATCGAACCAAGGACCCCATGCACCATAGGTAAAGTTATAAAAGAATAGGCGTCTAAACAAATACGGAACACTACTATCAATGAGAGTTATATAAGAAGATTTTTAGTTATTTCATTCTAAGTTAAAATTTCAATCAATCTTGTTCTTCATTACTGTTCGAAAACTTAAAGTTGCTGCTGCAAGGACGTGATAAATCTTTTCAGTAGACTTCGCAGTCCCCTCCACAGCTTCTTTTTCCTGTAAGGCTAAAGTAGTCTCAATTTAGACATCGAGGAAAAATAGTGTAATTACGAATTTTCAATGGACCCCGTTTTACTCTGAGCTCCCTCAACGCACTGCCGTTAGTTACGCCACTGTTCAGGATGCATGGTGCAGCTTCTGCTTTTAGGAATACTTTCTAAGGCAGTACGAGTTTTTTTAACTGCTGTGTGAATTAAGTTGTATTTGCTAGAATTGTCGGTTAAAGGAGACTAAAGATCCTACACTCAAACACAAATAATCTCTTTCGAAACTCTAATGGAAAACGAAACGAATCGTCCTAAACATGTCACGCTTTTGAAGAGAAAAAGAGCAAAGCAGTAGTAGCACATACGCTTAATGGTGTTTCTTGGATACAAATTTATAACTTACAAAAGTCATGTTCACGTCATGGTTTGATAGATGAAGGGTTAGTAAAAGGAATTCTTACGCTGGTGGTCGTGGGTTCGAATCTCTGCTCTTCTTGTTACTTTTTCTCTTAGCTACACTTAGTTTGTGCATTCCAAACCTCGAAGAATGGTTTGGATTATTTATGAAAGCAGGTAGAGAATTAATTGTAGTCGAAATTAGTTTCAAATATGAGATTATAATTACATATTTTGTCTTTAACTTATTACGTATCAATTTTTATATAAAATTTTCCAGTCTTTATTTAATTCATCTTCCGGTGTAATACAATGAACATTTGCAGAGCGACGTCAGTCGGACGAAAGTACTATATTCCATTGTTACTCTAATATACCTAGGTATTTGTTCATATATTTATAAATTGTTTATTAAGTAAAAACTTATGGCGGTCCACATTATGTGTCATATAATAGACCGTACGAAGGCGGACATAGCAGAAGGCGTATTGCAAATATCCCTGGTGATAAAAAATAGGGGTCTTCTTCACTAGATTCGAACCACTGTTACAGGAGGTTTTGGTTTACATAGCAAGCGTAATAACACTCGGCCACCAAGTCTCGCACGTTAGCCTCTTTATTAATGCAGAACATACTGAGACACTTACATTCACTGGTGTCGCGTAATGTATTTCATAAAATTTTGTTAATAAGTGGGGCGAATTAGGTAGCCCTCGAGAGGGCTGATGGTGTTGTGGGCGAGCATTTATTAATAGTGTGTATAGTCCCCTTGGGACTCGATTACAGCTGCCATACGCCGTGGCATTGAATCCACCAGGCGAGAGATATAGCGTTGGGTGCAACAGATCGACCACGCATCTTCAACACGCTCCCAAAGATCATTAGATTTTCGTGGAGGATTGTTCGACCAAGTTTCCCGCAATGTTTTTGCAACAGAGGCCCACATATTTTCAATAGGGTTCAGATCTGCTCCATGAGGAACCCAGTCAACTATTTCGACATCAGGTTGCCTCTGCAACCATGTCTGAACCACATTTGAATTATGTATCAAGCTATTGTCCTTTTGCAAATATAATATGCCGTCACCTACATGAGCTTTTATTTCCGGAAGCGTTTCATCCAGATGTTCCACATACTTCTGGGCGTTTAGGCGACCAGGAATCCTGTAGATTCCTCCGAAATTTACAGCCTTGCATATCCATGCCCAACAGTGGACAGTTACATGTCCCATTCGACCAGAACGGGAAACGTATTCAGAGGCATACCTTTTTCCAGGGGGGCGGTAAACACGCCTCGGCCCGAAGTTTACACTGGAAAATACTTTTTCGTCTGTGAAAACGACCTCGTCCCACACAGGTGCAATATTTAACTGTGCAAACGACAGACGGTCAACCATGTGGTCTTCTGTTAGTCGCTCCTTAACAGCTGCCCTGTATGATCTCAAACCAAAGGATTTGAGTCTACGACGGACAGTCGTAACATCGCCTGGGAAATTGGTTTCCTCTCGTAACTGTCGGGCAGACATGAAAGAGTGCTCACGGCATTGGGCAATTACACTCTGGTCTTCTTCGGCAGAGGAAACTCTTTGTCGCCCACTTCCTCTTTTACGTCTTACATCTCCTGTTTCCTCATATCCCCTCCACCACCTTCGTGCTGTAGCACGGTTAACGCCATATCTCGCGCCTGCCTCGCTATAGTTCATGCCCGCATGTTCAATTAAAGCAGTCACGCTGCTTTTAACAGAAGCTTCGTAGTGAGTCATTTTCACACCGGAAGCAAAATGATAGCTTTGCTTAGGTGTTTGAACGGAACGTGCTTCATGTGACGTCACGTAACAAGGCGGAGTTTCCTCTCATTGCTGTAGACGATATCGTACGCCCTCTGCTGGGTGTTTCGTGACGGAAAAAGTGCTTTTAAGAAGTTCATGGCGAACGCTTTGAAATCAAATGTAAAGTATGAGAATTAAATTTGTCATATCTGAAGTTTGGTGTAGAGACAAAACAAAATTGGAAACCAAAGGTTTAAGAACAACTCAGATTATTAATATAAAACAAGTCAAAGACTATTAACTTGTATTATCATACAAGAAATGCGAGAATTTTGAAACAAAGAAAAATAACTTAGAAATTTGCAACTGAAGACAAAAAAACTAACTTAAACACACTATAGGGTATGAGTAGGGGAATTAATGGGGACGTCAGCAATGAGGCTATATGTCCCCGTCTCGATTAACGCGAGGGATGGATTGTACTATTTCACTTTGACGGAATAACGTAGAGGATGGAGAGGAGGGGGAAGATACATAGCAGCTATAAATATAAAAATAAAAGTGACAATGTTCGGTGGTGAATAACTCTTGAACTACCCGATCGTTCTCAATCACATTTTGAACATAGATGAAATTCGAACCTGGGGAGCTTTTTGTTATTTCATTTTGATATTAGAACTTGCGGAAGAGGAGGGGAGGGTAAATATATGAAAATGAATAAAACTTAATAACTCTTGAACAATCCGACTGATCCCAATCAATCAAACATTCAATATAGATAAGGTTCGGACCTGGGATGTTTTCATTTTTTGCCTTGACGGCACAATGTAGGAGAGGGGAAGGGGGGCTATGTAAACAAATAAAAATAAAAATGCTGTCTTGGTGACTTCATCACGCTTAAACCACCGAACTGATCTTAATCAAATTATCAACATAGATGAGGTTCGGACCTGGGGTGGTTTTTGTCATATCCCTTTGATGGTAGAACGTAGGGTAGGAGGAGGGGAGGGGAGATATCTAAAAAATGAATAAAACTTAACAACTCTTGAACCACCTGACCGATCTCGATCTAATTTTCAACATAGACGACGTTCGGGGCTAGAAACTTTTGTTGTAATATTTTCACTTTGACGGTAGAACATAGGAGAGGATAAGAGAAGGGGAGATTAATTTATAAAAATAAATAGAACAACTCTTGAACCATCCAACAGATTTCGATCAAATTTTCAACGTACATGACATTCGGGCCTGGGATAATTTTTGTCATACCGTGCCCCCAACATGGAGAGGGGAGAGGGATACATAAAATCATCTAAAATGACCAATATCAAAGAGTACTTTAGTAATAGTAAAACCATAACATATTACTATTTTTCTTTAATTTAGCCCAGCGAAATCAGGGTGCGACTTAGATTCGAGGACGTCTTAAGTTCGAGTAGTTATCGAGAAATAATTAAAGATATTAACGTGTTATTGAATTACTTTGCTAATAATAATAATAATAATAATAATAATAATAATAATAATAATAATAATAATAATAACTATTATTATTATTGAAGATTTGATCATTCAAATATTGAAAGATCAAAATATTCAAATACCTTTAGACAATTAAACGTGTGTCATCGCCGAATAATGATCACCAAAAATTCTAAATTTAAACAAAATATTCACACATGGTTCCGACTTGAGAACCTCCAGATTATTAGCTAGCGCCTTGAGCACAGATCCACGCTCTATATGCGCTAAATGGTATGTTTTAGTATGTTTAAATTAGATTTCCTTGCCTCCAGTTACAAAATTCTAAGTTAGTATTTTTCGTTCTTTCAAAATTTCTTTCGATTTTTTAAAATCATATAAGTCAATAATCTTTGGCATAGTTTATATTAATAACGTGGTTGTTCTTAAACCTTTCGTTCGCTATTTGGTTTCTTCTCCACACCAAACTACAGATATGATACGTTTCATTCTCATACTTGTCATTTGGTTTCAAAGCAGTCACCATTATCTGGTAAAGCAATTTTGTTCGCCACGATTCATGAGTTTTGTAACAAAACAGTCAAGAAATGAGTTAAATGAAGGCTGCAAGAGTTTATATCAAGGTTGAGTATTGTGAACTAGTGACAAGCATGTAATAACGTCTCGTATTTGAAAATAGTGTTAGCTACTTTTAATTCACTAACTGGTATTAGATTTAATTCAAGCTTAAAGAACTGGAATGAACAAACTCAGTGTAGCTTAAAGAAACAAAACGTAAGAAGAACGGACGAGATTCGAACCCTGGACCACCAGTACAGAAATCCTGTTCACTAACCCCTCACCTAACAAGCCATCAACTACTATAAGTTTTAAATTTGCAAGCAAATGATACCATTATACGTTTGTGCAATCAATGTTTTGCTGTTTTCCTCTTCAAGAACGTAACATGTTTACAACGATTCGTTTTCCATTAGAGCTTCTAGAGAGATGATTTGTGTTTGAGTATAGGATCTTTAGTTTCCTTTAACCGACAGTTCTAGCAAATACAACTCAATTGAAACAGCTGTAAAAAAAATAGTACTGTCTTAGAAAGTATTCCTAAAAGGGAGAAACTCCATCGTGCACCCTGAACAGTGACGGGAGTGCGTTGAGCGAGCGAGGCCAACAGCAAAATGGGGTCCATTGAAGATTCGTAACTCCACTTTGAAGGGTTTTAATTAATTTCACACTTTTTCCTCAATGTCTAAAATGTAACTACTTAGTCTTAGATGAAAAGGAAGTTGTGAAGGAGCTATAGACTGTGAAGTCTACCGAAAAGATTTATCACGTCCTTGCAGCAACTATTTCCAGCAAAAGGGAATAAGTACATCAGACCTAAGTTTTCAGAAACGCTAAAAAACCTTCCCGAGGTGTATTTGTATTTGTTTCAACATGTGTATAACTGATTATTGTAGCAAAAGAACTGACAAACTCTAAGACAAGAAGAAGAATCTTGTATTGTAGCACTGCAATTGGTGAGAAAAGCTTAAAAGTGGAAAAAATATTTTTATGTACTTATTCCCTTTTTCCAATCAGTGGTTCAATTATGAGCCTATATTTTTGAGGTGTTAAAAATAATAATAATAAGAAAACTTATTAACTGGTAGGTTACGCTGGACTCTTAATTGTGTATATGGAATAATGGAACGTGGGGCTATACAGAGGATTTTGGATTTCTGTTGGCGATCAATTAATCTTTACCCTAGTAGGGAATACTGGTTGGTCCGAATTTCGAACAGTAATGAAGATCAAGATTGATTGAAATTTCAACTTAGAATGAAATAAATAAAAATCTAATCTTATACAACTCTCATTGATAGTAGTGTTCCGTATTTGTTTAGACGCCTATTCTTTTACAACTTTACCTATGGTGCATGGAGTTGTTGGTTAGATCCCAGCTCGCGCTGAATGAACTTTATTATGGATAAACATTGTGTGCATGAGTTTTCTCGGGTTTCTCCAGTTTCTTCCCACTTTCTTCATTAAACGATTTCATTCATTTCTCACCATCACTGTCTCCATTAGCGTAGTCGGCATAACGTGGGACGTAAAACTTAAATATTTCGTTTCGTTTTTCTTTTATGACTGTATCTCACTTTTCCTGTGACGAGAGCATCATCTAAGCGAGTATTCAGTGAATTAAACCACTATATTCATAGCACAATAGTACAGAATGAAGTTTAGTTCTTTGGCAATCTCCAGCATGCAGAGCAAAAAAAGCCAATTCATTGATATTCAAACAGTAGTTAACGAATCCCTCTGCAAAAAAGTTACAAGAGGTTTACGTCCTAACTGAACGGCGCATCTACCGAGTCAACTTTTGGAATATCCCCTTAAGGTAGGTTTCAACGCAGCTAAGGGAAACGTATGTCAACGAGTAATAGAATCCTCCGTAGCAGAATGGATAAAGTCATGGTTCGATGACCACAAGGTTCGTGGTTCGAAGCCCGTCGCTGAAACCAGATTTTAAAAAAATCTTAATTCCTCAGTTCTGAAGATCTTTCTCTCCTTTCGTAATCATCTGATGCTCTAAAAAGAGTTCTCCACATTAATTCGACAACTGCCTAATGTGATCCTCGCAGTTCGAAAACTTCCCTTCTTATCTTTCACAAAATCAGAATTTTCGTCATAATACGAATGCTGTACGATAATTTTTTACCCAATTCTAAATCTGTGTATACAAATCATCCCTCTCTGTCTCCATACTTGAATCCCTCTTTCTCTCTCTCAATGTCACCCAGGAAGTCATATGGCTTGAGATCAAACCTTCGACTCTTGAAACCAAATGTAAGCTCTTTAGCAATGTGCTATCGTAGCTCTATAGGTTTGTTGTTAAAACCAGTGTCTTTTAGACTTTATTCGGGGGGGGGGGGGGGGAAGAGATTCTCCGGCGACATAAGATTTTCACTTTTTATTAGTGTATTACTATACATTTGATCAAAAAATACGTATTTATGAAGCTCAAGAGAGGGAGAATTACACCTCCCTGTCCTGCCCAAATGACGCCCGTGAAATATTTGCTTGCACTTACTGAAAAGAAATTCAATGAATCATTGAATAAAACTCGTTTCTCTCCGTAGATATTTTAGAGCTCTTGGCAATTTCCATAGATTTCTTAGGGAGCACCTTACTAGCTTGCAGTCTTTAAAGAAAGAAAAGAATGAAACTAATGATATTTATGAAGCTTTGGGAAGATTGTGTGACTTTCCTTTAATTTAGGCTCTTAAAAATATTTCAGAACAAACGAATGGAAAAGACTGTTTTAAAGCTATAACGTTGTAAAGTTGATTCCTGTTTCTTTTCAGCTGAATGGAAAGAGTGTACTACATCATACACACTGCTTTAGACAAGGAGAGGTGGAGGACGGGGAGGAGTTGGATTAAATACTAGAAGCAACTAATCGATTGATACATGTATTGCGGGAATGCATAAGAAAACTGGGCAAGAGTTTGTTATTATTTTGGACTTAGAATTTTTGTAACAAATTTTATGCCGCGGACTGTACCAATGTTTATTTAAAGATAGTTTACGTCTGTCTGGCAGCAGTGTTGTCAGCTACAGAAAATTCCCAATTTTAGGGGAAAATTTTGGAAAAAGTCAATTTTTGTCTCTATTATTTCCCTCTTGTTGGCTACATTCAAACAAACGTACCAGTGTCTGAAAGCATCATCCTTAGCCTACACAACGCACCATAACGCACCATAAATTAGGGGAATTACAGTTGAGGTTTACAATAACCCATGTTCTGTAAATGGTAAGATTATGAATTTCAGAGGTAGAATGAGATATTTTTTAAAATTTCATACTTACTTTGCTAGATATGGCCATGATACTTGTAGGATATATTAGTGGGGTACCAAGGTTTATTTTAAAATAGTTTGCGTGTCTAGTAGCAGTGTTGCCAGTTGCAGAAAATTTATTCTCGTTGTTAGGTGAAAAATTCTCAAAATTTCCCTTTCTCCACTCTATTATTTTCCTCCTGCTGGCTATATTGGAATAAACATACCACTATCTGAAAGCCTCCTTTCTGACCTACAGAATGCACTATAAAAAGTTTTAATAGGACTATTAGGGAAGCTGTAGCCCTGGCATATCTGTTGATTTTTGTTTCTGAGGCGTAAAAAGTATCAAAATTTCATGTGTATGATGACATCTTTGTATGGCAGCCAGCGACTTGAGGTGTTCACTGTACCTTGACAACACATGATATGGCAATAGTGGTGCCAGCTACAAAAAATCTTCAAATTCGGTTAGGGATTTCTTGTAAATTTTCACCCTTACATCTCTCTCCCGTTGACAACATTCGTAATAGCCACACTCGAAGAACAAAAAACAGCCACATCCCTCTTTTAAAAAACAAGGCCTTAACCATTATTAATCGGCTAAATAGTTTTTGAACAATAAGTCACTAACTGAAAATGTAGGAAAACGCCAAAAATGACCTGCGTCCGAAAGGGTTAATGACCAAAGTTAGCAGATAAAAATATTGTATCCCAGAAAGATATAAAACCAATTATTTACAGAATGAAACACAAGTTAACCAAGTTCATATGGAAACGAAGCAGGAACTGTTTACCACTGCTCCCTAAGATGAGAGTCTCAAAAATGGAATATAATTGTATTTTCAAACTAAAATCGGTGGTTTGAGCGAAATCGGTATAGCGAGTATCCAATAAATTGACGTTATACGAATAATATCATAAAAGAATAAAAATTGCCAGAGATCTGCATGATTTTCTCTCACGGCAACCCAATTGTCGAAGGTGTTTTTTCTTTTTCGTAGACACGTCTTCGTTAGTAGAGAACATGCTGTGCCATATCGTCAAGTGTGCGATCCTAGAATCCGATAGAATCAAGAATGTCGAGATCTCAAGGAAGATACTGAGTTATGTTTTAAATGCACAGAGAAGTTATCAAGAATATCTGGATCAGGAAGAGGTAGAGAGGAATGAACAAGAACAAAAGAAAGCTGCGAAAAAGACATTGGGTGCAAAGCTTAAAAATTAGAAAAAGAAAGTAAGCGTGAAAGTCAAGAGAATGGGGAGAGACAGTGTGTAACTGATGCAGAAATTAAATACCTGAAGAAAGAAAACGCTTCACTGCACTGCAAACAATGGTGCTGATTACAACTTCGTCAAGATGCTGAACACGATTGTGTTAAACATTATTCTTTCTTTCACAGGTATAGTGTTGTGGTATTTATTGGACCATTTATTATAATCAAGATTTAATATGGAATATGTAATGAATATGTATAATAGTAACCAATTATATCAAAGGAAAACTACCACATTGGTGAGGAACGGTCGACTCTAGGGAGAGGAGCAGGCCGATTCCACACAAATTTCCTGTAGTCAGGGAATTTGTACGGAGAGTCATGGAAATAATCAGGGAATATGTTTGCTAAAAACCCGTAGGAACCCTCGATCTAGCAACCTTGCGCGGAAATTTACACACACTGCTTGAAACCAGGGGAAATCTTGACGAAATTAGGGAACGTTTGGCTTCAATTCGAGAAGCAGTATATATTGCCTACGTCTCAAGAAATCCATGAAATACAATCCACTATTTCGTCTCTTGAGAAAGCCATTGATAATGTCGATAATTTATATCACATTGACAACACATTAAAGATATTAAGTAGAAATACTCCAAACGAGTATTTCCTTATTACCCTCACTAGACAACCGCAACACGAATTGTCTTAACGGAGCTACAGAATAATGTAAAACATGTTATTCAAGAACACTCAAGTTTATTTCGATCCAAGGAGTGAATGAAATTCTATCAGCATGCAAACACGAGCTCAAAAGTCTGCCTCTTCAATGGTAGTGACATTCTGTTTGCTTGACGCTGTTATTGGACGTCCGGCACATAGCAAAAAGGTCTACAGGCCTTCTTCAAAGAAAAGCACCACCTAGAAATGTTGCTACAGTCTATAGAGTCTTTTTCATCTATGTACATCATTTCCCTTCGAATTATAGTCGGGTCTTGTCTTTTCGGCCAAAACAAACGAACAAAATCTTTCTGCTTTGCAGAGTAGACGAATGTAACCATTTTTTCTCAGTAGTTTACGCTTTTGCAATCAAACAATTAAAAGAAAGAAAGAAAAAGGACTTATTGGTCCGCCCTCGATATAAAGAAATTTCGTTTCACAACTATGAGTCCTTTTTTAATGTTTTAATAACTGTAAGATATTAATAATTTACATTTTCCAACATAGTCAAGAGAGAAAGGTATATGCGTTTATTATTGTCTTGCCTCAAGATGTTGACGTTAGTTTAATCACAATTCTAGATTGAGAAAGTTAATGATTCTTAAAACAGGCTTTGTATTGCACTACATACAGTGGAATCTTTTTAATTCGAAGTCCAAGGGGACACGAAAAAAACTTCGAATTATCCAACAACATTCATTTTCACATATATTACAACAAACAAACCAAAGTACTGAGCATCAAAAACATATTCATATGGTGTAGACTTTACCTTTAAAGCAGCTTATTATTTGCGCGATCGAATACCGCAAACTAACAAACGACATTGACTCCACATAATTCGAACTACGTGTACAATGGAAAATATATTTATGTACAACACTACAACATACATTGAATAGCCCAAACAATTAAATACCAGTAACAATTTGAATATTTTGTTCTCACTTTTAAGAAGTCTCATTTGCTTAAATTTGATTGTTTCTGTACGGTCAATAAATCTTTAATTTCATGTATTGCGTGGAATACGGTATTAATAACATTTGGTTGACTTTATCAATAATTCATCTTAAATTTTCAACCAATTCTGAAAGATGAGATTGGCACATGTTCTCTATCTTTACTTCTTCCCAACTCACCTTCTCCTATATCATTACATAGATTTTCTATTTATCTTTTGTATTACTCTTCCCTATGGCTGCATCTGGATAACTGAAAACATGTTAAAACTGCATTTCTCTGTTTTTATCTGTTCAACATTAAAAATTTTCAACTATTATTTACTTCGAATTATCCAAAACTTAGGTTCAAAAGTTCGATTTATCCACGATTTTTTACTATTGTTTTCAATACAGTTTTCAAGGGGAATGGACTTCTGTTCGAATTGTCCAAGTTCGAATTAACGAGACTCCACTGTATATACTTTAATTTTGTCCTTATGGTGTGGGTTACAAATTAGGAAATGTATGGAATCAATTATTATTTTGTATAGAACCCAAAACCACGAAAATCTCTTAAGAACTGTATTGAATATACTACTAGTGAAAATTGGATTAATGTATTTTTTCAATATCTTTTAAGTATCAACGCCTGATAAAAATATATCTGAACGATTCACATTCTAAATATAATTAACAAGTTACATTACGCAAATAAAATATACATTATTTCGATTATCAAAAATTTAGTTTTATTATTTCGAAATCCAATAATAGGAACACATGCAAAATTGTGTCTCGGACCACTAAATTAAATTACTGAAGAGGAAAGTCTTTGTTTATGCAACCAACCTTACTTGCCGCTGGAAACTTATACATGAGTAGTCGGTCTTTACTAACAAGAATGTACTACCATGAGCAAAATAAATGACGCGTCTCTTTATTCTGAAGTTTTTTGAAAATATCTCTGTTTTCTTTATATGTTCGAAATTTCGGAAGGTTTCCCCAGCAGGACAGGTTAATAACAAACCCGTTTTTAATATTTGTGTTAGATATTAGCTTAAAATAAAGAAATTAGAAGCAAAAAACATTAAATCGACAAAAATCTCGAGAATTACCAACTCTGCTGAAGTGGGAAATTTTCAAGAACGCGAGGGAATTCTGCAGTTCAACACGAAGCAGCGATATCTATGTCATTGAGAGAGACGTGGATTAGATCTACAAACGAAACTTTTAACGAAACATTTCTAATGTGTCTTATTACATGCATTATCAGCGAACTCCAAATATATGAATCTATGCTAAGTATTAACGTATAGATAGAGCAAATAGTGGAAATTACCTATGGAAAAAGACGAATTCTTAGCACAATCGTAATGAAAAATCGTCTTTACCGTAGAACAGGTTCAGTTCACGTAAGAAAACAAGTAGCTCAGTTAGTTAAAGCAACTAGTCTGTATGCCGAAGGTATTGGGTTCGAACCCCATGGAAGTGCCGTTGTAATTCTTATTACTGTGGTTATTTTATTTATTTTTTATGTGGGAAAAAATCAAATTGTAACATATGTGTAAAACTCATGACGATACCAAAAAAAATGCCGTTTTCGCACTTGCATTAGTGTCTCTAATTTTTGTTTGCAAACAGTTTCGTAAAAATTTCCCCTGTGCTCACTACTCACTACATGCTCACTGGTGCATAACGAATGTTTTCCAGTAAATGTTAATTCTAATTTGGAGAATTTTATAAAGTTTCACAATGTTTCTCGCTTGATAGTCTTCTATCTACTTTTCTGGACACTTTGATAACAGATTTCCCTATTAAATGTTTAATTTCCTTTCTATATATTTAATTACAGAAAAGTTTTACATGTATTTGTCTTAAATTGAAATTGTTTTGAATTTACCACTTGAGGTAAGTAGCCCGAAGGAGGAGAACTGAAGTAACTGATGTTCTACGTAAACACAACCTATTGTAGAATTATTATGCTTCTTAACTTCAGCACATAATCTTTACGTTGGTCAGACAGAGAAAAACCCTGTTTTTTCCTCTCCTATGACCACTCATCTTAAAGCTCTACATGTAATGATTCGTGTCACATAATTTCGGCTCTCCAAAGACATTTATTATTATTATTATTATTATTATTATTATTATTATTATTATTATTATTATTCCTGAATATGCCACCCTTACATAATGTAACTTTAGATATATTGGTTTAAAGTGCTTTCTTTAGTAATAATTTGAGCAACCATGTAACAAAATTTAAAATGTATGAGGGGGCACGAAGTTTTATTTCCCCCCCTCTCTTTTTAGCATCGTCCCAACAGAAAGTATATAATTTCTGACAAGCAGAGTAGACAAAATGAATAAGAAATATATCTAAAGTAACCTTTCCTCCTTCGTGAATGGAATATCACGTAACATTTTTTATTCTACTGAAGACGACCCTAGGCCGTTATGGTTAGGTAACAAAAGTTGCTGTGACCAACTGAGTTTCGATTTCTTACGCGAGAGAAGTCTGTTATATTACGAGGCATGCTTTTCATTAGCAAAACTGTTCGAAGTAATACGAACATGGCTCAAGAACAGAGACGGAACTGAATTACCACTCGATTGACCTTGAGGCCATATCACCAAAGAGTAGCTATAAACGTAAGTTCAGCATGCATTTCTGTGGAGTTCTGTTCAGTATTCCTATCTGCCAATCACGCTTGTTTGTAAGAGTAATATTTTACAAACCTAACCTTTCGATAGAGCACAATAGGAAAAGAATAAAATGGAAGGAATTCTTGCCCTTGTGAACGTTGGATACCACCATGTGCAATAAAACTGTCGCGTCTCCTTGAAGTGATATTTTATCGAAAATAACTCTTTTCCCTTTATATATCCGAAGTTTTTGAGGGTTTAAAATGAGGAAACGTTACTGACAAACAAGGACTCATTTAGGGGTGGGTACAGGGGGTCCGGACCCCCTCTGAAATCCCAACTTTTCTGTAAATTTGGCCTAATTTTTGGGATTATCTTTTAAAATTTTATTATAATTTATCCTAATATTGAAGTCGGGCCCCTTCCGAAATAAATTACTGTATACGTGCCTGCTGACAATTTTCAATATATTCGTTAAATAATAAAGTAAAATAATTAAATTAGGAGCAAAAAGCTTCAACACGGGCTAACTTTTGTCCACTGCCAATATTGTTAGGAGGGATATTGATAGCAAAAACTGCTAGTCAATGCTGAACCTTGAAACTTCACCCCGAACAGCAAGCCTATTATTGAGAACTACATATGAAACATTTTATCAAAACTTATCTAGCTTTTATCTGTCATGAAATTATTATATACACTAAAATGCACTATCCTAAAATGTGTATCTAAACATTGCTCTACGTATCTACGAAGCAATGAAATTTTTTTATCGAAATATGTGAGCAGGAAACTCTAACAGCCAGCCATTTTATTTAAATCGTAATAAACCCTGTAACCGTGCGTTAACGTGAAGACAAAGCTTGGTCCATTGGTAATGTGTTGGAAGAATGAAAACTCAATGTTCGTAGGTTCGAATTTATCCACTCACCAGAACATTTTATTCTTATGTGTAACGATGAAATAAGAAAGAATAAATGTATAACCGTTAAGACAAAACTTCAACCAAGTCTGAAGAGAACAATACTAAAATAGTAACACAATGACGTCAACCAAGAATTATTTCATATAGCGTTTGGGCGAAATTACAACTGTCAACAAGTAAAAACCGGCTGATAGGCGTAATGTAGTCTAGACTTCTGGATGCATTTACTTCCTCAAAACATCCGTCTCGTCATTGGTATGCCGTTAGTCATGGTAAAACTTTTCAATTGGAAGTGAAATGACAAACTAAAACAGTTTTAAATCAATAAATGTCTATGTGTAAAAGTAGGTGTCTCTTATCTGTAGTTCTGAGTTCCTTTTACTTTGAAGTGACAAATGAGAGAAGAAAGTATGGTGATCGAAAAAAAATCAAATTTGAGATTTCAACGAATTTACACGTATTATAGCCCCTAATACCGAAAAAGTTATTTTTTGATACATGTCCATCTGTTCGTCCGTCCGTTCGCTACACTTTTCTGTGCACTCGCCTAGAGGCCAACCGTTCAACTTAAATTTTAGTTTAAGATTTTCATAGTATTTCCTATAGTTTCTTTTATTTCCCTCCTACTCCCAAAACAAGGGTAGTTTCCTGTACGATGAAAATAGAAAAAATATATTTTCTAATAACTGGCTCTAACGATCTTGTTTTCTTTCTTTTTTTATAAATCAATATTTAATTAGCAACCCTATTTTGTGGTATATACTTTGTGGTAGTTTATACTTAGGGGTGAGTTTTTTCTCAGTGATTTTCTCAAAATGGACTCAAGTGTTTTCGTTCATATTTCATAAATAAATATTTCATTAATAACTTAACAATATGGCATAAATAACTCGTTTGTCCTAAAAAAAATGCGAGGGGTAGTTTATTCTTGGTGGAGTGTATTGTCTGGGTGATTTTCTCAAAAATGACTCAAAAGAGTTTATTCGTATTTCAAAAATACATATTTCGTTAATAACCGAACAATATGGCAAAACTCGTTTGTCCTGAAAAAAATATACGAGGGGTAGTTTACTCTTGGGGGTGTTTTTCCTCCACGGTTTTCTCTAAAACGAATCAAGCAATTTTGTTCGTACTCAGAAATAAATATTTCATTAAAAACCTAATAATATGTAATAACTCGCTTGCCCTGAAAGAACCCTCAAGAGATAGTTTATTCGGGGAGTTATTTTTCCCTCACGATTTTCTCAAAACTTACGTGGACAATTTTATTGATAATTCATAAATAAATATTTCATTAATAACCCTATATTTTAGTATAAGTCATTTCTATGAAAAACAATTACGACGGATAGATTATTTTGGGGGTCAAGGTTTTCCCAACAATTTTCTCGAACGACAGGCGATTTTGTTCAAATTTCGCAAATAAATATTTCATTAATAAGCAAAAGTATATCTTAACTCATTGTTCGAAACAATTCACAAGAGGTAGGTTACTTCTGACGTGTTCTTTTTGAACGACTTTCTCGAAAACGACTCATTTGATTTTTTCATATTTCATAAACAATTATTGCATTAATTGCTCTATTATATGTCTAATGAAAATGTGCTCAAAGTGTGAGTTAGTTTTGTAGTGTGGATTTTCTTCAATCGAAGTTTTTTATTCGATAATCTGACATTCGATGTATTTGAATAATACGATATTTTTTTTTCGTATTATCCAAATACACACTTCAGTAACAACTGCGGCCTAACACAGTTAAGAAATTGAATTGAAAAAGTTTAGTGCGGTGGCCCTGTAATTGAATATTTTTTGGTAAACACCCTAGCTTTTTGTGGTAAACTCAGGCTTTTCTTTTTCGAGCGACAAAAGAGAGAAGAAAATATGGTGATTGTGAAAATAGTATATCAAATTCAGATTTCAACGGATTTACATACTTCATGGCGTCTACATACTGGAAATGTGATTTTTCGATACCTGTCCTTCCGGTCCGTCCGTTCGGTATACTTTTCTGTGCACTCGCCTAGAGGCCATACCGTTCAACGTATCTACACCAAATTTTAAACTTAGGCTTTACATAGTATTCCTACAGGAGATTTTCCCATTTTTTTCCTACCGCCTAAAATAAGTGTGGTTTACTAACAGCCGAAAATCGAAAAAAGCTATTTTCTCCAAAATGGTTTTAACAATTTTGTTTATTTTTCATTAATCAATATTTAATTAACAACCCTATATTGCAGTATCAGATATTTCTCTTAGAAAAATTTACGAGGGGTAGTTTATTCTTGGAGGTGACTTTTTCTCGACGATGTTCTCAGAAAGGACACTGGCAAATTTTGTACACACTTCATAAACAAATATTTAACCTTGCAGCATGGTATAAGTCAATTGACCTGTAGTAGCTTATTCTTGGAGTTGAATTTATGTCCAGTGAGTTCTCAAACACGACCAGTTGGCAACCCTGTATCTCGACAACGAAGCTGAACTCGAAAACTGCAAGAGGGCTATTTGTCTCCTTTTGATGTCACGAATCATCTCCCGAAGTTTGTGGACATCTTTCAGGTTCACCCTTAATGAAGCTTCTTTTCGAAAAGTTAACTATTAACTTTAGACATTGTTTATTTTTTTAAAAAAATCACAAATGCCTTTATTAATTTTAAGGCAGAGAGCTACTTTTGAGAGAATAGATCTTTAAAAATAATTTTAAAACTTACTTTTGTTTTCGAGACATTCCAGACAAGACGAGACATTTTAAAAGCTATCTCGTGTCCAAAACATTTGTTACGTCTTCTTTTGGATGTCACAAAGCGCGTCTCGTCTCTTTCTCGAGACATGTCTTATCTCGTGCGCATTCGTTAACACTTGGGAAGGATTATCTCTCTACTCAAAGCATTGTTTTTATAATGGTTGCATATTTATGATAATTGCCGTCAACATAAATTACAGTTCTTTCAGTTGAATTAATTGTTTATTATTATTATTGAAATTAAAATTAAATGGAATATCTAGTTTAACGTTGCACGATTATGCACCTACGCTAAGGGAGAATGATGATGAATGAAATGATGAAATGAAGAAAGTGGGAGGAAAATGGAAAATTCCAAGAAAACCCATACCCATGCACACGGTATTTGTCTACCTCAAATTTCACTTGGCGCGAAGTGGAGTCGAGCCACGGACCCCATGAATGCTCTATTATTATTATTATTATTAATATTAATATAATAATAATAATAATAATTGAAGTGAGCTTAACGAGTTTCAACCGTCCGACTCAACCAATGTTTGGGTGCCTGTTCGTTCGTCAACTCCATGACAACTTTTCATAAAAGACATTTCCTTTTAATGAAACTAGTAAGTGCCTTTTAGCTTTGAGAAGTAACTATGCTTGGAATTTGAAATCTGCAAAATATAAGAGGTAAAATTAACCAAATGGTGCAAGTTTACACTAATGTATACAAAACAATTTTGCAATTTCAATTACGTGAATCTTGTCCCATAAAGAAGCCGAAACCCCTACACCAAAGAGCCCTCCGAGATTTGATAATTGTCCACAAGGACTGAAATTGTCATTTGAAGCCAAGACTTTAATATGAAGCCAATAATTTCTTTAAAATAGACGAAAAATTCGAAAGTTATAAGCATTTTCATATTTTTGCCTTTTCCCATAATGGAGCCGTAGCACACTATACTGATGAGCCCCCCCGACTCCAGGATTTGATCATTCTCCATCGGACTCAAATTGCCATTTGGAACCAACACTTTAATACGAAGCCCAACAATTCTTTAAAATAGACGAAAAATTCGAACGTTAGAAACATTTTAATATTTTTGCCTTTTCTCATAAGGGGCCCGTATTAGCCTACACTGAAGAGCCCCACGAGATTTGATCCTTGACCACTGGGACAGAGATTTTCATTTGAAACCAAAACTTTAATATGAAGCCAAAAATTAAACTTTTACATCAATTTAAACTGACTGGGTTCCAGTTCACCCCACTATTATGTTTAGTTTAGTTAAGTGGTAATTTGTGACAGCTTCACATCATCAAAAGAATCTTTCACTACCCTCCCTCCCAGAAGTTTGTGCTGGATCCGCCACTGGATTCAATAGACATTTTTCCTATTCTTTTTATCACCTTGTTGGGGCTCCCTCGTACAAATAAAGAAGCGGTAATATTACAATCAAGGGGTGCTATATATTAGGTATTTCTTTAGTTACCTACCCCTAACCGCACAGGGCCATCTTTGGTAGAATAAAAAAAATGCTACGTGATATTCCAATCATGAAAGGTGAGAGGATGCTGTAAATATATTTCTTATTCATTTTGTCTACCCTGCTTATGAGAAATTCTTTCTGTTGGAAGGGTACTGAAATGAGAGGGGCAAAATGAAACGTCGTACCCCCTCCTACGTGGTTGTTCAAATAATTACTAAAGAAAGCACTTTAGACTAAGATATCTAAGATTTAAACTAAGAAACTAAGATATCCTTACATTGTGTAAGGATGGCATATTCAGGATTATTATTATTATTATTATTATTATTATTATTATTATTATATGAATGTTTTTGGAGCACCGAAATTTTGTGAGACGAACAATGGAATGTAGAGGTTTAAGATGGGTGGTCATAGGGAGGAAAAACCAGAATTTTTTTTCTGTGTGACTCTCTAACGTGAAGATTATGTGCTGATGGCAAGAAGTATCATCATTCTACAATAGGTAGCTTTTACGTAGAATATCAATTACTTGAGTTTTCCTCCTTCGAGCTACTTATCTCATGTGGTAAATTCAAAACAATTTCAATTTAATACAAATACATTGTAAAACTTTTCCGTAATTAAACATCTAGGGAAAATTAAACATTTAATAGGGAAATCTGTCATCAAAATATCCAAACAAGTAGATAGAAGACTATCTAGTGAGAAATATTGTGAAACTTTATAAAATTCTCCAAATTAGGATTAACATTTACTGGGAAACAACGCGCCAGCGAGCATTACGTATAGTGAGCAGTGAGCACAGGGGAAATAATTACTAAACTTTTTGCAAACAAAATTAGGGATGCTAATGCAAGTGCGACAACATTTTTTCTTTTTTTGGTATCGTCATGAATTTTACACATATGTTACAATTTCATTCTTTCCCACATAAAAAATAAATAAAATAACCATAATAATAAAAATGACAACGTCACTTCCATCTGGATTCGAACCCGCTACCTTCGGCATACAGACTACTTGCTTTAACTAACTGAGCTATTTGTTTCGTTACGTGAACTGACCTTGTTCTACGGTAAAGACGATTTTTCATTACGGTCGCGCTACCAATTCGTCCTTTTCCATAGACAATTTCCACTTTTGGCTCTATCTTTACGTTAATACTTGGCATATATTCATATATTTGGAGTTTGCAGATAACGCACGAAATAAGACATATTAGAAATATTTCGTTAAAAGTTTCGTTTGTAGATTTTATCCACATTTCTCTCAGTGACATAGATGTCGCTGCTTCGTGTTGAACTGCAGAATTCCCTCGCGTTCTTGAAAATTTCCCACTTTAGCAGAGTTCGTAATTCTCGAGATTTCTGTCGATTTAATGTTTTTTGCTTCTAATTTCTTTATTTTAAGCTAATATCTAACACAAATATTAAAAACGGGTTTGTTATTAACCTGTCCTGCTGGGGAAACCTTCCGAAATTTCGAACATATAAAGAAAACAGAGATATTTTCAAAAAACTTCAAAATAAAGAGACGCGTCATTTACTTTGCTCATGGTAGTACACTTCTCCAATTGCGCGAGTAAAATTTTCTGAGTCCCTTAAAATTGTAACTTTGGCAACAACGCATTCTGAATAATAGGAGGGGAAGGAATGAAAAAAGAAACAAGACTTAGGAACACAGTCACAGTTTCCTGCTTGAAATTCTCAGTTCCTGTTTTGTTACTTTACATAATAATATTTTAGTACAAAATGGTCCGTTAGGATATATGCAGAAAACTGTTAAAGAAAACACACACGCCTCTCGACGAAAAAAAAAGATATTGATAAAAAGAAGGGTTGTTAAGGAGTTCGTTCTTCATATACACAACTGAAGAAGCGTTCTGTAGTTGCTGCGATAGCTATGCCTATTAAGTAGTCTATTTTTGCGTTGATGCAATGCTTTTGAAAATGGTTCCAATCCCACTCGATGCTCTTTTTTTATTTTGTAATTCTTCAGTTATTCTTGATGTACACTTTTATAGTATATATATTACACGAGGTGATGGACAACTTTCTAATTTATCCAAAAAATAAGGTGTACAGGCGTAAAACCTTTCCTATATATATATATATATATATATATATATATATATATATATATATATATATATATTGTTATGTGTTTTCTGAGATTGTCGTTATATTTGTATACACTTTCTTTCGTGAAATCGTATTTGAGATCACTCCTCTACTCTCCACCCAGTATGTCAAACTTGGTTCTGAGTCCAACTCCCTTTAAGCCTCAGTAACGAAACATCGTCGGCTTACTGGTTCCAAGATGATGAGAAAGTGCACTAAAAGTCTCAATAGTGGGGGGGAGACTCGTATTTCAGAGGTAGAGCTTGTACTGGAAATCGAAACCCAGCTAACATATGAAGACTGTGAACTGAATCCAGATAGGGAGGGATAGCTTGACTAAATTAAAGAGACCATTTCCATTGTACGGTTTATTTATAAGAATAAAAAAAAGAAAAAAGAAAATACAAAGAATCTTACAAATTGGTTACTCTAATTTACAACTTTAGGTTATTACTACCTAACCTGTATGGGCACAACCCCTTTATTACCAAACGGGTGCTAGAAGGTTATTATGCTAAGCCGCGGTTGATTGAGAATAATAAATTTGATAATCCGTACTCGCAACTTGCATTGGCCCAAAAGGGAAAGTGATAATTCTTGAAGGGGGAACTGGGTCTCATGTTGGAATTAAACTTTATATTAATCCCTCACAAATCTCAAGGTGCTCATCCCGAATCGAGGGGGCGACTTAGAAAAATAATCACACTGGACGAATGCTGGAAAGAAAATCAACCGAGCTGGGCGACGGGCCTCGCTTATAAAGCGAGTTCGTCCCACGCATGCTCAATAGTGGCCAAGACTTCTAGTTTTTCTATGATTTTTCCCCATCACGCCGGGGCTGAAGTATCTATTTTACATTTACTGATACATTTTTATTTCACGCAGAGCTCCAAATACATAATGTTTTTATGTACTTATTGCTTGCGTGGTGTTAACTAAATTTACATCCGCGACCCGGCGCTGTGATTCAGGTAAATCAAAGCCAGGGTCATACCACTATTACATGCGTGTGGGTTGGTGTCAATGAGGCATCAGATTGCTAATACAATCAAAGCCTCACCTGACTCCGTTCTCCCTTTCTCTTTTTTCTTTGCAACACACACAATTAGAAAAGCGCGGGCGTCTCGCGCCATAATTTGAGTCCGGCTTAGGACTTCGAGGCTTAACTGTGTAACAGTTATCCGCCGACCTCAGTTAAAAAAAAATAAAAAAATAAAAAAATGTCGAAAGTTGTCTTCCTAATAAAATAACCAAATACGGAAACGGTTATCCAAGGCAAGTTGCTGGGGTTTAAAGGGTTAATATAGAACGGGCCTTACGTAAGGCGCTAAGGAACTAAAAACAAATTTTCCTGAGAATCTGGAGATTATTAACGAATAAATTGCAAGAGAGCGGGATTGTAAGATTTCATGTGTTTCGACTACACTACGTTTAAATGCTACAACAGTTCCACTAACAAAATAGTAGATTAAAGAACCATGTTTAGTACGAAGCTTTATGATTTGAAATTTGTAGGATGAAACCTTACAATCATGGTATCCTTCTAGCCTATAATTACTAAGAGGTTTCGTGTGAAATCAATCTAGTAGATTTTAATCTAGTAGTAGAATTAGGTACACTCAAAAACAAATAGCGTGAAGCGCTTTAAAGTTTGACTGAGATGAACAATAAAATTACAAGAGCAGTTTTCCTTGTTTATAGTATAAACCAAATGGGAAACACATAATGATATAGAATAGTACACTCGATCGTTTTTGCCGTATTTCTTAAAACCTTGCGGGGTTGTGCCTTACAATTTGTGAACAGAATTCATTATGTTGTTTCAATATACCATTTATAATTAATTAAGCATAGGCGATACTATACTTTCCTATAAAACAAGAATCAAGTGAATATTGAATATTTATGGCATATAAGGAAATATATAACTTGGAAAGTATTTGAGTACAATGTTACATATCCTGTAATATATTTCCTGTAATACAGAAGCGATTGCATACTAAATGCTTAAAGCGTGTATGTAATATAACTTGAATGTGGTATTGTATATTGAATAATGAGCAACTAACGATTAATAAACAATGCTTACTAAATTTTTCGAGTTCGTCTATAAACATTTGATATTAAAACTAAATCTAACATTATTGGCTATTCTATCAATACGTATATTACTATCAATTGCAATAAGTGTAATATATTACAATCTTACTGCATAACTCTGTTCTATACTAGTGATCAAAGTATATTATTTTTTTATTTAGTACACCTTGATTTGGTTTTTCTCATCCTGTGGGGTATGAATCATGCCAGACACATTAACATTTACGTATACTGGCAATATACAGACATTACAAACTGATTAGCGCACCTAGGGATTGAATATAAACAAATATGGATTTCCTTTCCATGGGAGGTTCTGTCAGCAAGAGGGAGACTTAATAGTTGAAGAACTGACCCTATGGTTAGTGTGTTAGTTTATGCCCTAATGGCCTACGGTAATAACGGATACAAATTCTAATATCAGGGATGCAGTTACATTAACCATACTAGCGGACTCGTTTTGCAGGGGACTGCAGAAAGTTTCTTCGTAATTAGGGGGGATGTTTGGAGGGTCTATAAGTTAGTTAGTATTGTTAGTATTCCTATTCTTATTATTAAAAGTAGTATTGGTATTGGTAGTTGTATTATTTTTTTTAATATACAAACAAAATCGAAAGGGATTTCTTTGTAGTAAACAAAAAAAAAAAAAAAAAAAGGAAATTTACGAAGTCACATCATGTTCCATCATGTTGGTGGTTCTTGTTGTTTTATAGGATAGATTTTAAACACAAAAGTTAACCACAACAAAAGCTATGGTTGAGCTAGAGGATTTTTTTTAAAAAGAAAAAAAACACCGGAAGTATGTTCCGTTCTTTCTTTTAATTCAACTAACCTTGACTGATAACAAACATATATTTCCGTCCAGTGGCGGCGGTTGGACATTAAAAGTGGGGGGGCAAGACATGATCTGAATATTTGTATTTCAATCTTAGTTTCTCTGGTTGTTTCTAACACTTTGTTTGACGAAAGGTTGCATAACCAATAGGATAGTATCTTTTTCTGTTAAAATACCGTATATCGCATTTTATATTCTATTAAGTAAATTGACAAGAGCAGCGTAAGTGGGTACTAGCCTTTTGTACTCTTAAACAACGAAGATGTACGAAAGATTTGATTCCTTGCTTGTGAACATCTTAAAATTCTGCCTGGAAAATTGTGTGATCAGATTATTTAATAACAAATTTGCAAAACAAATAAATAGAAAGAATAATATTAATCAGTAATGAATATTAAGGCTTGTTTTGCAAAAGTTATAGAATTAAATAGTTTAGAATTAAATAGTTTAGAATTAAAAATATGAGTTGTTCAATAATCCCCAGACTCAATTTGAGACTGGGGATTAATGATCAACTCATATTTTTAATTCTATAAATGTATGTTATTACTCTTAGAAAATTAAAGACATTAAATACTACAAGCATATGCTACGACTTTAAAGCAATATTTGCTTTAGCAGCTTCCCGAAACCTGTTCGTTCTCATTACGTGCACTTTTCACTTTTTTTGAACATATTAAAACACTACAAAGTAAACTCACTCCAGTTATAAAAAATAAACCCGAAACCTAGAGTTATGTTGAGTTCACTAAATTTAATTGTCTATACACTCGCACACACTGGCGTCTCTGGCATGTGAAATTGGGGGGGGGGGGCGGACATTAAAGAAAGTGATTTAAATGGTACTACCTAGCCCAACCTGTTTATTAACTTCGATTCCATTTGTTACCTTTCTGCTTACCTTCACGGACCCCCTAAGGTATATCAAGAACTCGATTACAATCGTTTCACAGCCTGAATATTATATTCCAAATAAATATATTTATTTTTATTGATATGATATTCTGTCGTTAGTAAATAAATTAAATTAGAATAAAATATTGAAATATTGTACTTAAATATTGGCGGGGACGCGTCCCTCTCGTCCCCCCCGCCAGAGACGCCCGTGCTTGCACACCCCTAAACACACCACTTCAACGTATATTACACTGCAAAACAATGAAAAAGGTAGAAGTTGTTTCTTATTACTCTCTTTTTAATCAGTATTCTTTATTACTACATAGAAGAAAATATATTTTAGGAACTGTCAATTTTTGTGCAATTAAAGAATAACTTGTGAAATACTTTTTTCTTTTTTTTTTCGAAATGTTCTCTCAATTAGTTTCAAAGCGGCTGACTTACATATCAACCCCTTGTAAGAAGAAGTGAAAGTATGCTGGAATTATTGTGCTCCAATAGGTTAATTTTTGGGTTATTTTCCTCCGCAATTAAAACGCAATTCCTGTAGCTTTCTTAACTCCACGGGAAGACAGCCAATATGTACTCACACAACGGCAAATATTATATGGTACCATTTTTTCTATGAAACAGTAATACATACAAAAACTTCACATTTCCAAATGAAACTATATACATTCACGGGTTACTTCAAAAAAGTGGGGGGGCAACTGCCCCCCTTTGCCCCCCCCTAATCGCCGCCCATGTTTCCGTCTGTGGTGAACTTTCCTGTTTAAATCTTAAACACACATTGTAAGTGATTTAGTTATTCGGAGACTAATTCTACATAGAGACTAAATACATGGTGATATGTATATATCCTGTTGTTGAGCAACAGTTGAATGCAGATATGATTAATTTCAATGTGCAATGGATAATTTAATAAAATACTTCCTTGTTCTTTCTCGCTTTGGTTTTTGACAAAAGATAAATATACAGAGGTTCCAAAAATTACGGTCTTTAACGTAGTGGAATGAGAATGTGGAGAGTCGATTACCATACTCACATATAGGCTCTTTAATTGTCTGAAACGAATCTTGTGCTTACATTTGACCAAATAATAGGAATTTAAATTATATATTCAGACAACAACTTTCAATGGTTTTGGTACATTATACCGTGATTATTACAATGAAATTGAGTTATTCCGAGTAGAGTTTTAAAGTCTCTTGACGTTTGCTGTTTGATTATTACAATCTTCTTATGATTTATCACAACGCCGATTGGAAAGAGTCTTTTATTCCTTTTGCTTTGAGTATTATCACTTGTCCAAATTTTGTGTTTGTACTGTTACGAGAAGATTTTTTTTTCACCTGTAAGCAATCAACTGAGGTAGGTAAATGGGAGTCTGTCTGTAGATAAAAGAGATTTCCTTGTCACTGCAGAAGTTTATAAATTTTGTGGCACAGAGAAGGTTCTGTATCCGGATGGAAGTTCAGATTTTAGATAACTGATGTCCACCAACAAAAAGTGATGGATCGAACAATAAAAATAATCGATTTCCATATCGTCCCTCTGGATCAGCCCTGGATGGGGCCGACAAGCTGTGATCTGGATCCTTGGGTATCTCTAGATACTAGGACGGAGGGGGCCTTACTTTAGGCATCACACTGGGAAGGCAATGAATAGAGATCTGCAATCAAAGAGACTATTAGACTACATTATCATTAATGCTTTACATAATAACTTTGGCTTGTGCGGAGTACTTGTTTATATAGGATGGTCCACTGTATCCTTCTTGTAATTGTTCATTATGTTTTTTTTAAATGGGGCTGACCACACATCAGTTTAGGAAAGGTATAGTGATCGATGGAACCTGCGAAGGTTATCAATAATGAGGCTATCTGAAAATGAGAGTCAAATAAGAAAAAAATGTTTTTTCATTCAGATGTCCTGAGTGTGCTGTCCACACATCGTCAGAGTCTAGGTATAGTTACCTGTTTAAATAATGTATGTAATTGTATTAATATCACAATGAGATTAAGAATCAATTTTTGTACCATGAACAAATTAAACCGGAAGCCTAGAAATAAATGTATGTGCGCTGACCACACATTATTTTTAGAATGCCTCTTGTGTTTGAGCTGTGATGGTGCGAAGATAAAGATAACATCATGGTAGAACAAGTTCTTCACAAGATGATTGATTTACCTAACTTGGTTTGTTTCTTCGTGAGTGGAATAATAATGATGGAGGAAAGTGGATTATTAAATATAATTTTCATTTTCTGGAATGATTGATGGGTGATGAGTCATATGGTGAGTAAATCCAAGGTACTTTACAAGATGGGCAATACCTTGTTTGTTATTAAAAGGTCGGGACGTAATTGCCTTATTGACATACATTTGCCGTAAATTTTGTTTTCAGAAGTGGTCAGGTTGAGGAATAGAGTGTTAAGAGGAAGTTGAATTGAGTCAGCTTGGCGGAAGTTAGCTAATTATACAGCTTGGTATAATGATATGTGGTTTGTAAATTATCAGCTCAGCTTACGAATGTTCGGAGTGAGGGGAATAAAGGGGGTGTTTTCGCATCGCAACTGAGAGAAAATATCTAGTATACTGTTACAAACGCCAGCTAAGCACTTTAGACAAGGAACATCTTAACACTGTCAGATAAGTATATTTGCATTTTTTTTAAATTAGAGGATAGGAGTGGTCAGTCGTTTGGATTGCTATGCATGAGTACAAAAAGTGTGTTATATACGGTGTTTTATACCTGGAAATGTTAACATTATTTACGTTTTTGTTTTTAATTGAATTTTAACAAAGATAAAACTTAACGAGTTGATGCAATGCTTTTAAGTAACTTCGTGAACCATAAGACTATTAAGCAGATCTTAGATTCAACAAGACTTAATTAAATTTCTTTATACCTTTGCAAGTATGCCAGTTAGGAGAAATAGTTCCAAAGTATCTTCAAAATTTATGTCAATTAATTGAACTAAAAATTTAAAACATCTCAAGCAAACTGATATAAATTTGAAACATGTAATATTTCATAATTGAAAATCATTTCTAGTTTTACGCCTTGTTACAACTTGTGTACGTATAGTGTTCAAGATAAGACGTATCTCACAATAGGGCATAACCAGCATTGAGAAATTCTCAGTTAACGTGTATATTTTTTCACAATTGTATGCTGATTTCCCCTTTTTTTTTGTTTTTCAAAATAGTGTCTCACTAAATCCTTGATGATATGTTGTCTCAATTGTTATAGATTTCTTGAATTAATACTGTAGGGTTTTGAGCTTTGGTGCAACGTTGTATAGTTAATTATTGATAAATTAGGCCCTCAGAGGAGGAGGCAGTCTTATCTTGTGCACATTATGATTTGTTCATTTTGTCTGCATACTTTTGTAGGTAGCTTAGTAAAAATACGAGGAAAAAAGTGTCATTTCTTTTAGAAGTAAATTGATAATCAAATGATTAAAAATTAATAACTTTTAACAAAACATAAAAAGGAAAATGAATATTCAGTTATCTACAATGCGCAGGTTCATTCACTTTTCTCACCTGGGCAGGCGTCTGCTGTTAGGCTTCTGAAAGGAAAGTTCTGAAACGCAAAATTCTCACACACAAAATAGTATTATAAATTGAACCCGGGGACTCGAATGTGTTCGTAGTGTCCCGACTTCTTATTAGACGAAATTTAAAGAACTTGTTAGTTAAAAATTTACTGGATTTAATTAATAGTTAACTTTTATCTGATTCTACAATATGCTAATTATTAAGTATAATAACAAACGAGTGTAAATAAGTTCTTAACTTTGTGGTTCATATTTTTCAGCTTGTTGGGGTATACTTATTATCTTTGCTCGAGAAACGCAAAGGAAAGAGAAGGGGAGACTTACGTTTCCAAAGACAATGTGGGGAGGTCTCCCGTTACAAGAAGAATTTCTTGAAGGAGAATAAATAACCAAAGAAAAGGGGTAAGTACTATCTCCCTGAATTGTTAGTGTATTATTCTTGAAGCATCGTTTTCAATTACTTCACTTCAAGTTACCAATTCATTTAGCTACTGAGTGTTAACATAGTTTAATGTTGAACTCGAGTGCAACGAAATCGAAGTTCGTATCCTGGGAGTATCCCATACCGATTTTTATTATCACTGAATTAAGTGAAAGCCACAACGAAAGATAGTGTTCGAAGTTGCAGTTTAACAGTGATTATAAGAAGTCCGTTTTTCATTACCTGTGAATTTAGTAAGTGTTCCCCTAAGGAAAATAGAACAAAAAAAACCGACGTTTACTATAGTTTTGAGCGTGTCACGCATACAGAAAGTGCGTGAGTTGGGTTTCGATCTCAGACTTATCTGTTTCAAAGTTGGAAGAGATTGTATAAATGCCAATAATCACCGGAAATTGAGATCATTTTGACAATGATATTGATTTTGACCGGAATATTCCGGGTCTCGAACTCGGGACCCCTAGTGTAGATAGTGATGATATGTGGTAAACTATATTTCTATTGAAGGTATTTGATTTTAAACTACTTACACGTAACCAATTCGATTCTAACTTGAGCTCGTGCGGAGCGATAATTCGGATATAGGATAAAAGAAGTAATTCATCGGGGGATCGAACCAGACGTCGTTAAAAACCAATTGCTCAACAGAGACTACGGTGCATCCCAATCGTGATGATTTGTTGGGCAACATTATTATTATTATTCGTTTCGTTGTAAATTCATTCCCCTGTTTTTAATTGTTTCTATATTTTCTCGTTGTAAATGTTGGTATGTTCTTCGATGTTGACGCTACGCGCAACCATCATGAGTCCTTGATAGCAGCTGGGTTCACTTTCGTAACCTGATAAGAGGTGATTTGCTTTAGTTTTAACACTGAATGAGAGGCGGTTTTTTTAGGAACTATCCGCGGAGTAGAGAGGGAATGGGGATTCTGCAGACAAATTTATTATTAGCCAATTTAAACTATATGTCACCCTATCATCTCTAATAACTTCTAATCTACCCCTAATAATTTCTAGCGCACCCCCTATCCCAAATAACTTCTATCACATCTCAAATAACTTCTATCTTACTCATAATAACTTCTAATGCATTCTATCACTAAATCTAGTTATAAAAATCATTAAATCTGGTTATAAAAAATCACTAAATCTAGTTACAAAAACAAAAATTACTAAATCTGGTTTCAAAAATCTGGTTATAACTGGTTTTGACTTCAAAAATCATTAAATTTGGTTACAAAAAATCATTAAAACTAGTTACAAAAACCAAAAAAAATCACTAAATCTAGTTATAAAAACAAAAAATCACTAAATCTAACAACATTTAACAAGAATGAACAATTGCATCTTAAATTCTGATATATACTCTTTTAAATGCCGTTTGAATTATCAAAATCGGATAAAAAATAACGAATTTAGCATTTTGCCGCCTGTATTTATACAACCCAACACAGAAGTTTGTGCACACACACACACACACACATTTACAATTCAGTTTGCTTGATAGAAGCATGATCATATATGTACATGAGATTTATAGTCTCTTTCTTTTTCCTTCTCCTAACACCAACAGAACTTTTTACCTAGCACTCGTGAAATGCATATATATCGTTTCCTTCTCTCTTTCTTCTGAGTATGTAATAATAACACCAAAACTGTCCGTCCTGGCTGTCTGTCCTAGCTGTCACGGCTTGTTGTCTGTCCCGCTTTTTTCGATTCAAGATCATCACTTTGAAGAAAATCCTTGATGCAAAATCTGTCCGCAAATCTCTAGCTTTTATAATTCTGAAACATGCCGCATGCAACATCATCTATTGAGTAAGTGAGTAACTGCTTGAATATGGTCACCTCACCGACAAATTTAGTTAAAACATCAATGTTCAAAAAAGAAAAAATCAGTGTCTCCAACTCAATATTTTTTTCGGAACGTTCCAGGAGTTTAATTTTTCAAGATATCGCTTTAAAACATATAGGGATGAATTCACCCCATTACTAATAAATATGATAATATTTAAAAATGAGTTGGCAACACTGAGAGTTTTACCCCCAAATAACGTTATTATTTAATACCTCGGTCCCTAATTAACCGATTTCAAAAATTCAAACGGTAAATGAATACTAATAACAACAAATTTTTAAAATGCATAGATGGTTGCATAACCCACAGGATATGTTTCCCTTTTTCAATATCTCTACAAAATTTCAACAAATCGAAAAATAAAAAAATACTACCATAAGTTAAATAAAATTTTAAGACATTTTTAAAGAATAACGTTTTCCCGAAAACTCAAAAATAAACCCGTAAAAAATCCCGAAATTTTGAACTTGTTATAATTTCGTCAAATATTAACCGATTTTCAAAATTCAAACGGTAAATGGTTTCTATTCTCATATTTTTTTTCTAACACGTTACTGGTTGTCTAAAATTATAAAAAATCAAAAAAATTCACTATGTAAGAATGTATTAAGGAAATGTAAACAGGACATAAATACTAGACTACAAAACAATTATTTTCATGTATTACTGGTTGCCTATGTCTAAGGATAAAATTACAAAAACAACTTTTATGACTTAAAAATATAAATTTTACCTAAAACTAAACTATACATAATTACTCAAACACCTATCAACTACACCACACATAAAAGTTAACTAAATTTAACCTAAAACTAAAATATACATAAAAGTTAATTAAATATGACCTAAAACTAAACTACACCACACATAAAAGTTAACTAAGTTTTTCCTAAAACTAAACTATACATAAAAGTTAACTAAATTTTACCTAAAACTAAACTATACATAAAAGTTAATTAAATATGATCTAAAACTAAACTACACCACACATAAAAGTTAATTAAATTTTACCTAAAACTAAACTATACATAAAAGTTAATTAAATATGTCCTAAAAGTAAATTACACCACACATAAAAGTTAATTAAATTTTACCTAAAACTATACATAAAAGTTAATTAAATATGTCCTAAAAGTAAATTACACCACACATAAAAGTTAATTAAATTTTATCTAAAACTAAACTATACATAAAAGTTAATTAAATATGACTTAAAACTAAACTACACATAAATACATTTTAACTATATCTTATAATGACTCCAAGCTAATGTACTTACACCACCCTCTAGTATATATCTTTTATCATCATTTGAATCTAATGCTAACTTATTTACAGCTATAGTATACACATCATGCTTACAACTTCGAATTAGATTTATATTTTTATGTTTTCACATCATTGAATAGGGTTTGCTTATAATCATCAAATTGTAACTGTTTTGCTACTACACATTTTGTTATTCCTTTTGCTTTCTTCTCCTCTTTATTTTCAACTTTAAAGGTATACATCTTTGATCTAAACCCAATAAACTCCGTCATTATTTTACCTTTGTTTTCATCCTTCATCTTTCCTAATACTTTTTTGTTTACTAGTGGTATTCCATATTGATTATCCTTTCCATAATCACTTGTGTCAAATAGATCAACCATTTCCTTTAAGTCTTTGTAGAAGTCATCTGTATCAATTTCAAATATAAAACTATCAGTATCCGTGTAACATAAGTCTATATCGATATCGTATTTAGGTTTCATAATATTGTAATGGAAGTCATACATTAATAGTTTTGACAAATCTAGCACACTCATACCAACATATATAGGTTTGTTGAAGGTCAATTTTTCTTTTTTCATATGTATCGCACACAAATCTTCAGTAAATATTGTTCTGTAATCAAAGTTCGGTTTCGCTATTAACTTTTCCACCCTCATTGGATCACATTCTAAGGTAATAGATGGCCTCTTTCTAATGTTTTCCATTGTTTGACCAAATACATTATATTTCATTAACTTGTAAAAATCTTTCTCGAAATCATTCTTAGCTTTTGTTCTCATATTTGTATTTAGATCAATATATTCCTTTAACCAGTTTGATTGCTTGAACTCCAATATTCTATGAATTTTCTTTAATATAATCCCAAGTGACATATATAGTTTTAAGTTTCTGTAGTGAATAACATATCTTTCTTTATTGTAAAGCGTTGTTAATAATTTTGAATGTTTCGATCCAGGTGGACACATATTTTCTGGAGCTAATGGTAGATCTGTATGTTTATCATGTAAGTATTCTGGATATTCTAAATCAACTTCTAATATGTAGCCAGTTTCTGAATCATCTGGAATATTCATTATGTTTATGTAAGGTTGAAGCCATTTAAAGTCTTTGTAAGGCATGTATTGACTCATAGCCCATCCATATAAATTATTTGCATCTAGATAAGCTAAATACTTTGAAGGTTCGTCTTTGTTATAATTTTTCATATATTTATTATTTGCTTTTACATATCTCTTACTACATTGTGAAATTCCACCTCTTATACCTTTTTCTATCATTAATATTTCATCATAGTCAGTTAACATTTCTAGTTTGATCTTAGTCATCTTTAACATTGAATCCCACGATAAACCAGGAGCAGTGAAATACCAAGCAGGATCTAAACCATATGCTTTTAAACACACATCTCTAAAACTTTCAAATACATAAGCTAATATTAATACATCTGTCTTGTTATAAAGTTCTGTATATTCACCTAGATTTTTAATATTGAATGACTTCCAAACATTTTTCGCATGCTCATAATCTTCATCACTGATGTGGGTTTTAGTAAGTTTATTAAAGAACATTTCTTTTGAAGGTAGTTTTGTTTCTTCTAATCTTTCAATTGAGTCAATATAATCATATGGATACACACCTTTTTTAATTACTAAATCTAACAAATCATTAGGGAAGTACTTTGACGTTTCTCTATATTGTTCTTTTGTAAGGTTATTTGCTAGTTCTGCTAAACTCTTTGACATAAACCTAAATGAATCTAGAAATCGTAAATTAATCCCATTCTTTTTAACAACCTTCACATATTTTGAGTATGTTATATATTTTTCCTCATTATTTGCAATTAGTTTTATTTCATTCTTATCATAAGCAAGTTCTTTAACAAACAGGTGAGTATCATAACCACTTAAGTTGTGAATAAATACTGGAATAAAATTAGGATTTCGATAGCTTAAGTTACAATAACTGTGAGCTGCAACTCTAAACTTTCCAGTTAAATGATCATGATCTCTTACTTTTGCTTTATTTTTATTTATATCCTTTAAACATTTTCCTAATTCATGTTTCCATTCTTCTAACTTTTCAATCATGCTATCATTATCTTTAGCGAATTGTATTTTCTTATTTAACATATTTATTTGTTTTTCAATTGCTGGTGGTAAATCATTCAAGTTTCTCTCACATATATGACAACTATTGGAATTATTATATATCTCGTTCTCATCTTTAGTTAGGTTATTCATTTCAACTTTTTTGTTATATATTTTCTTTATTTCTATTGCTTCTTGTTTTAACTTCTTCACAAACACCTTTGCAGCATCTAAACCAATATAACTAACAGGACTTTTATACACACCATTTGAGTATTTGATATAATAACAGAAACTCATTGGTAAATGCTTTTGATATTTCACAGTTTTAGAACAATTATGGTCTACTTCCATTTTACATAACAAACATTCAAAATCGGCATATATCGCAAATGGTACTCTAAATGATCTATTATAATTTTGGAACTGTATTTGATTGTCATATGGTTTTGGAAGTTCTATTCTAACAGACTCATGCTCCTTACAATATAGCTCATGTTGTTGTAATTGCTTCTCATTTCTAAAATGTCTTACCAAACATCTATCACAAAAGTACAATTTCTTCTTATGTTTTGTTACTTGACTTATTAATCTCGATAAATCCTTTATCCAACAAAAATGACTATTATTTTCATCTTTTACATATAATAAATTGACGTGTTTGTCCTGCTTATTTTTTGTGATTTGAAGTGGGTATATACTATATTCATTATCATAACTATACACGTTAATGAATATGTTACTTCTCTTTTCAAACTTTACTATATCTTTTAATTGTACAGAAAATTCAATACCATTACAATATTTATCTTGTAACTCATTCACAATTTTTGTATAGTGTGAAGGTCGTTGATATTGAGAACATCTATCAATAGGCTTTAAATAACTTGCAACTGAATATAAGAAACATTTATTATCTTGATTTTTAATATTGATTACTGCTTTCCTATCTTTAATTGGTTTAGGAAGGTCAATGTAGGAAGAAGCTCGTAATGGTACATATTTATTTAGTCTGATTTCTAAATGTTTAATTTGATGTAATGTCCATCCTGATCCTCTACCTTGAAATTCCTCCATCTCTCTACATAATTTTTGTTTAGCATGGGTTATATATTCGTCTAAGTCAGTTGATTGTAATATTCTTTCATTCATAGTTTTAAAATTGCGTTCTTGTACTTCTTTATCTTTAATATAATCACAAATGAATACAAGGTTGACTTTTAATGGGTGGTGTTTTAATTCTTCCTTGATTTTGTTAATAACTACTTTCCCACTTATATTTAAAAACTTCACTGGATCTTTATATCCTCCTATGTTTTCAATTGTGATAGTTTGTAATCGTTTCTGTATTGCTGTTTCCTTTGTTTCTACTTTAATTGGTATTCGTTGTGGTTTCGATTCTTCAAAAACATCTTGTTTAAATGGAAATATGTTTCTAATTTGTGATCTGTTTTGTTCATCTTCATATTTTTTAATACGGTCAATAAGTTCAGCCTTTCTTTATTTAGAATAACCTTTTATTCCTTTCCTTTTACAATGGTTTTTTAATTCATCAACTTTCATTGTGTATATAACTTTCAATTCATCTGGTTCATTTTGATATTGTTCGATTTTTTGATTAATTCACTCTTATTTAAAGAACTATAGTTACGATTTTTTTTGACTTTACATATTAGTTTTAGTTTTGTAATCGACATCTCCCTCATCTCCTCACCAGTAAAATTAACACTATTTATATTCATGTTATTTGAAAAAGTACTGTATCGTTTTTTAATATTTACCAAATTTTTTAGTTCATTTTCATAATATTTTTTCATGTTATATATACCAACATTAGCATACTTATTTTTCCTAACACAACTGCTAATACTTGTACACTCCTGCCATTGTCTACATATATTAGTGTGTTGTGTTAGTATAGGGCTTTCATGGGATCACCCCATCAAAGTCATTATTAATATGATAAAAACTGAATCATTTTCATAAACTCACTCATCATCATAATTATCATTCACCTTCTTATCCTATTTACCTTTAATGAAATAACTATAAAAGATAACATTTATAATAATATATTACTTTTATTTATTAAATTATTATGCAAATTATTAAACTCTAACCATTTAATAAATTTAAGTTATTTAACAAACACTTTATTACCTTTTATGAAAATATTCATAAAAGTTAAACATTAAATTTACACTACATTTTCCTTATCTTATCAAACTATTATGTGAATTATTAAACCATAAAATATAACATTTATAATATTACATTACTCTTATCTATCCAACTATTATGTGAATCATCAAACATTAACCATTTAACAAACACTTTATTACCTTTCTTTCTCAATATTTTTTCAACCAAATACTCATCCTTATATTTAGTTTTCAATATTTCTGGTTCATAAAATCTTCCTCTAACTTCTTCATTGTTTAAATCTTTAATTTTATATGTTGGTGGATTAGATGGTATAACCTCATTAATAACAAACACTTCTGCTGACCAATTTGGTGTATAACCTTTTTCAAACAAACCTTTAAATTTACTTATACGAACATAATCGCCAATCTTATACTTAACAGACTTATATTCTTTCTTATATACTTTTTTCAATATCACATGCTTATTTTTCCTATTCACTTCTACAGGTTTCACACCAATTATTCTATGTACTTTGTTATTATATTCATCAACCAAACCTTGCAATATTTTTAACCACTTATAATTACGTTGAACAGTAAATTTCTTCCACATATTTTGTTTAAGTGTTCTATTAAATCTTTCAACAACAGAAGCTTTTTTACCACTATATGTTGAGTAATTATTAATCCTATTTTCCTCCATCAACTTCTTAAATTCTTTATTGTAAAACTCTTTCCCTTGATCTGTTTGTAAGTTACTAGGTTTTCTTACTTTTAACACTGATTCAAATGCTTCTGTAACATTCTTACCACTCTTATCTTTAACAGGAACAGCAAATGCATATTTTGAAAACACATCTATAATCGTTAGCAGATACTTATAGCCCTTATTTAATTTCGAAACACCTTTTCACACCACTATCCATTTCCACAAGATCAGCCTGCCATAAGTCATCTATACCTTTAACAATAACACTTAACCTAGGATAATTCTTTCTAGATGGTTTATGAATTTCTTCTATAATATCTTCTCTAATACCTTCACCTTCATATAGTCAATCGAGGTTTTTAATGAATTGGGATTTATTAGTACCACATACAACACATATACCTTTCTTAACATATCTCCCATTCTTTGTTTGTTCTATTCTAATGTTATCTATTTTTGTATCTGTTGATTTCTTACACTTAACACAATACATCATACTATTTATTATATGGAAAATTATTAACCTCAATCTATAATTCAAAACACTATATCAACTAACAACATCATTCTAAAGATCGGCCTAATTCAAACTATAATTCAAGCATATGTTTGTTTGATGCTGTTTCCGATATTTGATGATTAATACTATAATTAACGGGTATCGGTATTTGATGATTAATACTATAATTAGCGGGTGTCGGTATTTGATGATTAATACTATAATTAATGCTGCTGTTGATTAATACTATAATTAATGCTGTTGTTGGTATTTGTTGATTAATACTAAAATTGATTATGAACTTCAATCTATAATTCAATCTATAATCAATCTATATAATAACTTCTACAATTCAAACACTGTTCATCTATATAATTTAATCAATATAACATTCTATAACTTAGTCTATAATTCGAACAATAATTCAATCTATAAAACAATTTATAATTCAGCTGTATAATTCAATTTAGAATGTTGTTATATAGATTGAATTAAAATGTTGTTATATAGATTGAATTAGAATGTTGTTATATAGATTGAATATAGCAAATGGTTTTATGAAAGCTCTCTTTCTATATACATAATAACTTGCAATGGTTGCCCTTCCATAGCTGAATTCTTATTTGCTTGAAACGTAATTATATCACCCTTTTTAATGTTTACAGGTAAATTTTCAATCAAAGTATCACCTAAATATATCTCTAGAAAGTATTTATCCAAACTTAATTCCATGTGCATTATTTTCCCATTATAGAGAAATTTGTAACCATTAGAGAGATTAAATATTCTAAAGATTGGTTCCTTAACAGTTTTAGCTCTCAATCGACATATTAAGGGTATAGTTTCCTTCTGCATAATCAATTTAGTAGTATCCATCGTAATCTTTTGAAAATCTTCTTTCTTTATATATGTGTCTTGTAATGTTTTTAATACATCTTCAAATTTGTTTCTATCACCTTCCAATTGACTATTAACATTACTGTTTATTAAATCTAGCTGTTGTAAAGTTACTACATCATGTTGGTCAATTGCATCACCTACATTAACAAGTCTTTTGTTTTTGAAATCAACCCATGTTATATTATTTGATGTAAAAACTTCACTTACATGATTGAGGTTTGTAGTCCCCCTTTTAGTATTACCAAAGATATCCATATTTATTATATAACAATTCAAATTATTTAACAGCAAGTAAAACAGTTATACGAGCTCCACCAAAATCAATCAAATCACCATTCTCATCTTTAATTGAAACTTTGAAATTATTAAATTTATTGTGATGTATTGGGAAAAATATCTTTTCATTAGGTTCATATATAATTGGTTCTCTAAACTCTGCATTTGTTCTAAATGTTGCGATTAAATCTGTTTCGTTGTGTGTTGTATCATTGTGTTTTAAAATATCTTCTGCTAAATCACAGTGAATATTTATAGTATCAAACGGATGAAACTTTGGTGGCTTATCTCCAACATGTTCTATATTATTAGTTAACTTTTTCTCACTAAAACCTAATACAGTATTAATGGTATCTAAGGTTATATCACAAACCTCACTAAATATTTTAACTATTTCTCTTCCTGTCTTCCGTAATTTCAAAAGTATCTTTGAATTCATCAGTGTAGAATGGAAGGTTTGATTTAATATATTCTTCTAATTCTTTTAAACTATATTGACCAGGTTGAACTATGGCTTGTCTTGTAACTTCAGGTTCTTCACTACAAAATGTCAACTTATTATTTTTTTCTGTAATGTTTGGTGTTAAGTATGTTGTGTAAAATCCTGCAACTGCTACTTCTAAATCGTTTTCAAATGGGTAGTGCAAAGACATGTTTAATACAGATGAATAACCATTTAAATTAAATACCTTCATTTATTATATAATAAATAACTAATATGGATAATTGGGATATTAAAGTAAGGTTAACAGAAGAAACAGCGAAGAGAAAGAGGAATGGTGAGTTGTTACCTGATGATATAAGATGTTTAATAGTTGGGTCTAGTGGTTGTGGTAAAACGACGTTAATGATTGATAATTTTTTGTTGGCACCTAAATGGTTAAAATATGCAAATGTTTATATCTATTCTAAAAGTTTAAATCAACCTAAATACCAACACTTAATACAACTTTTTCGAGATATAGAACGTAATATTAAAGACACAATAGCAATAATAAAAGGAAACAATGAAGAGATTATCCATTAGATGAATGTGAGGACTATTCTGTGGTAGTATTTGATGATTTCATATTAGAAGAACAAAACCACGTTAGAGAATATTTTACTCGAGGTCGTCATAAGGGTTTGAACTGTTTCTATCTTGGACAAACATATTCTAAAGTACCAAAACAATTAATTAGGGACAACATAAACTTTCTTTGTATATTTAGACAGGACAATGTAAATTTAAAACATATATATGATGAATTTGTTGCATCTGATATGTCGTTTGAAAAATTACAATCATTATGTAGCAAGTGTTGGAGTGAAGAACATGGTTTCTTAACAATAGATATGACTAGGAAGGTGAATAATGGTAAATATAGAAATAAAATTCAAGAATTTCTAAAAGTGTGAACTAAACGTATATGAATGCAGGTGAACGTATATGTTATGTTATGTTATGTTATGTTTTTATTTTTTCTTTATATAATAAATGGATGTTAATAAAGCTAAGAAATATATTAAGTTAAAATAAGAACTTATTAAAAGATTTAAGGAAATTAAAGTAATCGAAGTAAGTATGAAAAATTTAAAGAACAAGATCAGCCTGTTATTGATGCAATTAAAGATTTAGGGCAAGATATATCAAAAGTAGCAGAAGAAAATAAAAATCTAATTCAAGAGTTAGTTCCAGTTGTACATAAAAGTGCGAGAGTGGATTCAAGCTTATTAGAAACACCACCTATGTATGATAGTCCTATAAATGAAAGTGATACGCCTATAACAGAAGAAATAAAACACATGAAAAAACAAATATAAAGTAGAAGGAATAGAATCTTTAGCAACAACTCATTTTGGTAAGATTGCCTCAAGATATTATGCAACTAGAGATGATAAGTTTTGGAATACAGCCATATGATGAAGATGGGAAAATTATACATATGATAGGAAATGCAGAAGTTAAAATTCATGGTGATGATTTAGTTATTAATAATCGACATTATACAGGAATAGAAGGTTTATGGGAATTATTGACAAAACATAATCCAACAAATATTGATGATCTAGAAAAATGTAAACAAATAGTAATTGATTCTAGTGTTGCATTTCATAATAATGATCCAAGTACAAGAAAACAAAATCTAGTAAAGGTAAAAAATATAAAGAAATTATCAAACCTATTTGGGATGAATATATAAAACCAACAACACCTTCAAAAAAGACACCAAAATCTGGAGAAGGAATAAAGGTATATAACGAATTATCAAAAGAATACATATGGATGGATGATGTGAGAAAAACTAATTGATCGCTTGATTGTTATTGATGGGGAAGAAAAATCTGGAAATGATAACTTTTATAATGAGAAAGTAGGTATTATGGATATGATTAATTCTAAACTCATACAATTTATACCTAATGATCCAAAAGGTATAGGTTATTTGATAAAGATATTGAATACGCTACCACCAAAATTTTGGAATAGTGAGAAGTATGGTAAAGGATTAATGAATAGGATTTTAAACATGAAAGGAATTCCAGAGTTACATATACCACGTTATGAATTTTGCGGACCTTTTACTAAGCTACAAGAAAGATTAGAGAGGTGATAAAGGTATTAATCCATTAGATGAGGCTTGTAAAGAACATAATATATACTATAGGGATAATAAAGATACAGAATCAAGACATATTGCAGATAAGGAATTAGAAAATAAAGCTTGGGAAAGAGTTTTTGCTAAAGATGCTAATTTAATAACTGAAAAACTACCTGCTCTTGGAACTGCTTTAGTGATGAATACAAAAGTAAGATTTGGTTTAGGTTTATAAGTAACGAAAGTAAGGTTTGGTTTAGGTTTATAAATAATTTTTAGATTTAGGTTTATATGTACTTTTTATGGAAATTTTTCATAAAAAGCTTTTAATTATATAATAAATATGCAGTTAAAAGGTTTTACATTTACGATTCCTAATCAGGAACTTAAACAATTAAATATAGATCACATTTTAACTAACAAACAACTCAAACAAAAGGAAGCAAAACTAAGTAAAGGACAATGTATGTCTCTATCTCTTTCTATACCACAACTTAAGAAAATAAACAAAGAAATGAAGGCAAATGATAATAAAGTTCATTATGGTGGTTTTATATTTACTATTCCAACGATTTTAGCTTTAATAGGTGCTCTAGGTTCTGTTGCTGGAGGTGCGGCTGCTATTGCTAAGACTGTAGATGATGCAAAAAAGAATAAAATGGAATTAGAGGAACAAAAGCGACATAACTTAGCAATGGAAGAAAAACAAGGTGGTAAGCTTTCAAAAAACGTAAACTCCAAAACAGTAAAGAAAAAGAAGAAATTAAACCTTTAAGTAATTTAGACCTAATACAACTTGTTAAAAAACTTAAGATAAGAAATTTTAGAGGTGTTTTTATGAGTGATGAATTGCCTAAACAACCAAGGAAGAATGAGTGTGGTATTGTTAATTTTGATACGTCTAAAAATATAGGAACGCATTGGATTTGTTATTGGAAAAAAGGAAATAGAAAGTATGTGTTTGATTCATTTGGAGGTAACCCGCCAAAAACACTCGTAAAATATCTTGGTCATAATATAGAGTACAATAGCAGCCGTATACAACATTTTAACGAGGTAATTTGTGGACATTTATGCATTACAGTGTTAAAAATGTTTACAGATGGTATAGTTTTTCAGAAATTATTAGTCAGGTGAATAGGAATAAGGATATTTGGAGAAGTTATATTTAAGTTTTTATGGGCTTAATTCATAAAACGATTACAAATATTTTTTATAGTAAATATGGATAAGATAGAATCATATGAATTACAATCCTTTAAACCTAATCAAAAAACAATCGAGAATTTAAATAAGCCAAACAGGTCTATTGAATTTGATATTGACGTGGGTGATGGCTTCATACATCCTTATTATGCTGATATTTATGTAACTTTTGAAATTAGAGGTAGAGACGCTGATGGAGAATATACTACTGGTCAAAATATTAGACTTATTAATAATTTCTTCCCACATTTGTTTTCTCAAATTCAAGTTAGTAAGCATGGACAGATATTAGATATTATAGATTATCCTGGTTTAACTTCAACAGCTGTAAACACATGTACGATTTCAAAACCAGAGGCAAATCACTGATGAACGTGGATGGAAAGGAATTACGTGGGCAAGAACAGATGAAGAAATAGTGTTTTTGCTAAGACTTTTACCAGGATTTTGTTCAGATTTTAAAGATATTATGTGGAAAGGAGGTTTGAAATATACATTTAAAAGAAGTGGTTCTGATGATAATGCATTTGCTATTTGGAAAACAAAAAAGCAGGATGGAACATATGAAGACAATCAACCGCATCCAGGTAAAATTAAGATTACAAATATGGAGTTAAGAATGCCTATTGTTAATTATGAACCTAACTATGCCACCTTGTTAAGATCTAATATGTTAAAAGAAGGTAAGATTCCTATTTCATTCAACACATATCAATGTTTACAGAAATCAGTTAGTGGAAAGTATTTAGAATTCGATTTAACCACACAATTTAACTCAAGTGAATTTGATATGCCTAATTTCGTGATTGCCTTTTTTCAAACTGATAGAAATGATAATCAAGAAAGAGATTCAAGCTATTTTGATCATTGTAAAGTTCAGAATATCCATTTTCGTAATTCTAGAAATGAATATTTCCCATTAGAATCTTTAAACTTAGATTTTGCAAAACATAAGTATTTGAAAGTTTATGAAATGTATACGGTATATAAGCGAGCTACAATTGGAAATACTGACATGTTTTATTATCCTAAAGAATTTTTAGAAAATAGGCCGATGTTCGTAATTAACACAAGTAAGCATAAATCAGTAACTGTAAGTGATAGAACCAATTTGAAATTAACTGTTAATTTTGAAAGCGATGTACCAGATAAAACAATTTGCTATGTTGTTATGATTGGTAAGAAAAATTTAGAGTATGATGTTGAGAAAGAAAAATAATTGAGAAGATATAAATCAATTATATGTTTATTAGATTTGTTTAGTTTGTAAGTGTTTTTTTATGACAATATCATAAAAAACTTATTTAATAAAATGACTATTCCAGATAACATTCCACGTGAGAATTTAATTGTGTTAATTGAAGATACTATATTAAATCTTGAGAAGTTATTAATGAAAAACAAAAGGAAGTTCAAGAGAATAAAGTGTGTTTATACTACTCTTATTACGTTATCAATTCTATTATCAGCTTCTACAGGGTTCATCAATGTATTTATTCCTGTTACAGTATATTCAATTATTACAACTGCATTTGCTTCGGCTTCTGCTGTTATCACTGGCCTATCAACACGGTTTAATATAGCTTCAAAGAAAGAATATTATAAAAATATGGTGAATCGAATTGGGCTGTTTAAAGATGAGCTTAATGTAATTAAGCTCATGAATGGTGAATTAACAGATGAAAATGTAAGAGATATTGTTAACAGAATCAATGACATACCTAACGAAATTCGAGACTATTAGAAAAAATTCTATATAATAAATACGATGGCGAGTCATATTGAACTTTTAAATAAACTTGGAAGTCTTGAACAAAAACAGGTTATTGGATTAAGAGAATTAGAATTAAATACAGAATATAAGATTGTGAAAATGGAAAAGATTAAAACTAAGTTTGGAAAGAGTATTTTAGTTCAGTGTGAGGAGTTTAAGGTATTTCTTCCACCTAGATTTACAAAACACTTAACAGATAAAATGATTGATGAGATCGTTAAAGATGGAATAAAAATCAAATATACTGGTTTAAAAGATAATTATCCAACTGTTGAGTTCTGTATGTGAATCCAAAAAATAATAAAAATGATCAAAAATATGTCGTCAGAAGTAAAAAATGGAGTGAATAGAATGGATCCTCAAAAGAAATTTATACTTACTAATAACTTCAATGTAATTGTTAAAAATGTACAGACCGAAGTTCAAGTTGTTTTTGATATTAACGGTTGTCTATTCAGCTTGAATTATGATCAGTGGACAGAGTTTAAGAAGTCATTGTTTCCTATTGAGAACGAGGTTAGCAGAAGATTCCATTATCAATATCCTAATTTGTAACTATCAATATACTATTTTGTAACTATTATGTAATTATGTAGAATTTAGTTAACTTTTATGGTAATATCATAAAAGTGTTTTTTAATTTTATTTTACTAGATTTAGTGATTTTTATAACTAGATTTAGTGATTTTTATTTTTTAACTGTAACTAGATTTAGTGATAGAATGCATTAGAAATTATTATGAGTAAGATAGAAGTTATTTGAGATGTGATAGAAGTTATTTGGGATAGGGGGTGCGCTAGAAATTATTAGGGGTAGATTAGAATTTATTAGAGATGATAGGGTGACATATAGTTTAAATGGGCTAATAATAAATTTGTCTGCAGAATCCCCATTCCCTCTCTACTCCGCGGACATTTTAAGAAATTTCAGGAAACAAAATGATATTCGATTGACTTTTAAGTTTTAAAGAGTACTACTTTTGTTTGGTTATTTTGACTTTTAACTTATTTCACTTGAATGTATATTTAACGTCAAGTTCTTATATTTATATCCTAAAGTTTGTCTATCTCTCTCACGGCTTATCTGATTTTGACTTACCGTGTGTCAACGGTGCTGTGCGCTGTTGTGATGCAGGGCCGCTTATGGAGGGGGCCACCAAATTTGAAAGTCTCATGACTTCTAGTTATTAAGTCTTTTCTTATTCTATTCCACTAGTCTATTCTATTCTATACTAGTCTGAGTTTTATTCTGACTAGAATTAAGTTAGTTTATACCGGATTTATTAAAACCAAGTTGACAGAGCTCGAGTATCCTTAATATGTGTCATGTACATTATGAAAGATTCTATTATTCGATTATTGATCCTAATTACGAAATGTTTTTATTATTATTATTATTATTATTAATGTACAAGTGATAGCGTGATTTAATACCACTCTGCGTTGTATTACCAGCGTTGTGTGCCTTTTAATCAAACCAAGCTAAGATTTTAACTTGTATCAAGGCAGTTACACAGGGATGATTGAACAACACGAGGATAGTGGTGTAGTGGTAGGACAACATCTGGGAAGTTACTATAGCTCACAACGATGTTATTTTTGTAACCGTTACTTTACGTAACATGTCGGTAGTATTATAATCAAGTTAGTATTATAATAAGCGGGTTCTAGCCCATTACCCAATTATGGGAGGACATAAAAAATGGGGGGCTCGATCTACACCCAATGTCCTTACGAAATACACATCGTAACTCTAACACTAAGTATACTAACATTAATGGTTTTACTAGCAATAGATCAGCTAACATGTTTAATTACTTACCATCCTTAATAACTATTTAACTAGACTGCTGGCAAGATCAAGAGGTCGTCATACATAAGGTCAGCTTGTCAAAACGAACAAGAGATAGTGATACGATACGATACTACCAATTATTTTGATAAATATCATTAATGCCCTTATAATTGAAAACATTATTCTAGAATGAGCATCACTCTTAATACTTGATCATAATTCAACATGAATATAACTAAAGGTAGTGTAATCTTACTGACTAAAGGTAGCGAAGTATAGTACACAGGTAGCTATTTACATTTTTTTAAAAAAAGAATGGGCGATACATATATAATTGTAAATGCATTATGTACAATATGCGCATTATGCTAGTACATCGCCGTGGTTTGCCAATCTCTTAGCAATTTTACAGCAGCGTAAGTTCACTTGTGTTCACCCAGAAGGGTCGCAGGAAAATTGCACGTATATACTGTATATATGGTGTCCACAGCAGCAGCAGAAAAGCATAAAAGAGACGAAGGCGTATTTCTCCTTATTTTGATTGTTTTTATTTTTTTATTTTTATTTATTTTTTATTTTATTTTTTTAAATTAAAAAAAAATAATCCCTATTCTTCCCGCCTGAACTACGCGGAAAAAATAAAATAAAAATAGTGATAATTGCTAAAGAAGCTCGAAAGAAAAACAAACTGGGCAAGGCATTGGTAAAGGAGCCTATGTAAATTTCTGGTGTGAAGAATCAAGCTTCCTTTTTTTTACACGGGTAGATAACCCAGGTCAAAAGAAAGTGACACGTAAACATTAACGCGTTTATCATAAGTAGGAGTAAGTTTGTAGCTGAGCAACAACAACAACAAAAAAAACAAGCAATATTGACTCTGTTTTATTTTCCAGGTTAATGCATTCCTAGACACGAAGAGGGAGAGCGGCGAGTTTCTTGAGAGAAAGAAATAAAATAATCAGGCGTCAGCAACGGATGGATCCCTGTAATGTGAATGAGGAGTTTGCAGCTGCAACGACGTATACTTAAAGCCGGAGTTGAGTATACGCGGTAATACAAGGAGGTACACATGTATGTATAAATGTTCGGGATCACTAATAAGTTTCCCTTTTCAGCTATGTCAACACTTGTTTCCCTTATATGGTCTCTGTGTTTATCAGCATATTGGGAGTCTTATAGGAGAAGAGGAAGGGTAACTCAGTCGTGGCCGGCCACATTCACACACAAAAAAATATCCATCCCAATATGTTGGCAAACCATTCATTTAGGTATCAATTCGACATAACTTTTCCTGTGACGCGTCTTGGTATGGTAGGTTTGGTAGGGCCATGATTCTACAAAAAATGACGTGTTTGATCCTCAAATCGGTTTTAGCGCCGCCGACTAAGATGAGTGCCTATTACACATGGCCTACTAATGCCTCTTATGGCATCGAGGGGAGAGGGGAATGGATCCCAGGAAGTAACCTTTTTTGTTGCTGATTCTTGAAGAGTATACGATATAGTTTTTTTTCACAATTTCACAATGTATACCTTTAGGCTCTATCTATAGCTATGTATGTACGTGTTTCGTTATGCCAGAGGTCATTTTGAATACGTGTACTCCACCTTTTAGGGGTCTATGCGATATATGAGATATTCGACACACTCAATAAATAATATACTCCAAGTTTTCCTCTTTTTTTGTATGGCATAAGTCCGTCTAAATTGAGGCGACTAGACCTCATGGTCAACATATACGTCCCACTTAACATTCCTCGTCCTCACTATCGCTAGAAACTTCCAGCACGCGTGAATTGTCTCGGGGGAAATACTTCTTTAACCTTTCAATGGTTACAATCTGAGTGTGGTTAGGGTTTGCTACTAATTCGATTTTACAGGCATTTGTGGGAGAAATACTTCTTAGGTAATACGGTCCCATAAACTTTGGTGTCAATTTAGGAGAAATATCCTTCTTAGGTAGATAATCTCTACACAATACTGTCACCAACTTTTAGCTTAATAGGTTGTCTAGTGCGATCAACTCGTAATTTAGTCTGCTGCTGTGCATGCGTCATAGCCTGCTGAGCTAACTTACGGATTAACTTTAGTTGTTTCTGGTGTTCCTGTATTTTTGTAAATTGATACTGGGTGTCCAACTGAGTGGGAAATCTTGCCTTTTGACCAAAGACAATCTCGTATGGGGAGTATTTTCTAATAGGGGAGGTTGATATATTGTAAGCATATGCACACAATCGGACATATTCTGCCCACTTAGTAGGCTGTTTAGCCGTGTACTTAGTTAGAAAATTTGGAATGACAGAGTTAAATTGCTCATAGCCCGTTTGTTGACGGTTTGAATGCTGCAATTCGAACGTGTTTAATGTCAAATAAGTCATTTAGTTCGGCCATTATCGCTGATAAAAAATTAGTTCCCCTATCCGTCAATACCTCTTTTGGGGGGCCAAAACGCGTGATTAACTCGTCCAACATGGCTCTAGCCACTGTAGGAGCTTTTATGTTTCGCAGCGGTACTAATATTGCGAAATGGCTAAGATATTCTATGATAACCAGGATGTAACTGTAGCCTGCACTACTATGTAGCGGGCCAAAAATATCCAAACTCCATCGGGAGAATAGTTCCTCTTTTACAGGTAAGGGGTGAAGAAAACCTTGTTTCTTTTCTCGAGGGATGTTCACCCTTTGACATTCGTCACAAGAGCGAACGTACTCCTTAACTATTTTTCCCATGTTAGGAAAGTATTAACGTTCGTTCACTCTAGAGTAAGTGCGAGAAAATCCCGTGTGGCCTCCACACAGCGGAGACGAATGGGCCTCTTGTAAGATGTCGGGGATAGCCGTTTCGGGTATCACTAGTTTCCTATCTTTGTTCATGACACGATATAGAACATCGTCAACTACCACATAGGGTTTTAGGGCACGATCAGTAGGGTTATTTTTCTTCTTTTGTATTAGTTCTCTAATTTTATCGTCCTCTTTTTGCATTGTTCTTATATCTATTTTGGGACATAACACTAGGTTGCACACGTCTGCACAATCTTCTTCTTGACCAAATTTGGAGGGTAACTCATCCTTCAACGGACACCTTGACAAAAAATCTGCGGTCACGTTATTGCGGCCTTTTACATGTTCAATCGTAAATTGATAAGGTTGTAAACGGATGGCCCAACGCATAAGACGAGAATTTAGCATCTTATTATTTCTTAGATAACAGATGCCGCAGGCATCAGTCCGAACAATGAAGGGGCGATCTGCCAATAAAACGTGGAAATGCAAAATTGTCTTAGTAACTCCTAGCGCTTCAAGCTCAATCGTAGAGTAGTTGAGATCCGCTGGAGACAGATTTCGAAAAATAGGCTATTGGGTGTTCTTTGTTATCTTCCTTAATTTGTGCGACGTATCCACCTATTCCGTCTCGACAGGCATCCGAATAGACTATGGCGTCCTGATTCGGGTCAAAGTGGGCGAGGACTGGCGCAGATATGAGACAAGACTTCAAAGTATCCCATGCTTGTTTCTCGGTTTCTCCAAATTCGAATTTGGCGTTCTTTTTAGTCAATGAAATGAGGGGTTTTGCAATAGTAGAAAATCCTTGGACAAAAGCTCTGTAAAATGAACAAAGTCCAATAAAACTACGTATTTCTTTGACTATGGTACCTTTCATATAGCTTCAGTTTTGGCGGGATCTACGCAAATTCCTCGTCTACCGACGATGTGACCAAGCACCGAGGCTTCTTCGTAACCAAAGTAACATTTCTTAGGGTTGAGTTTTAGGTTCGCCTCCCGTAGTCGAGATAGAATATTTCTCGTTCTCTCTATTAAAGCTGGAAAGGAAGGACTAGTGCAAACCAAATCGTCTAAATAACAGATTACATACTTCCACATAATGTCACCAAAGATAACATTCATCATGTTTTGAAAAAGGGCCGGGGCCGTGGTTAGGCCGAACGGTAATCTCAAAAATTCGAATTTTCCCCGGCTGCAGATGAATGCAGTCTTCTCTATATCGCACGGACGGATGAGTAATTGATGGTATCCATTTTGCATGTCCAAAGTATTTATGAATTTGGTCCCGTTTAAAAAGGCTAGTACCTCATCTCTGCGCGGCACGCACATAATTTGGCCTTAAAATCCTATTGATTCCTCTAAAGTCGATACATATGCGTGGGGAGCCATCTTTTTAGGTGCTATCATAATTGGTGCCGAATATGGGCTCTTACTTTCCCGGATAATATTGCTGTCTAAAATTTTCTGGATCTCTTCTGCGACTCTGTCTCTCTGTTTTGGTGTTTCTCTATATGGGGGGTGAGAAACAGGAATATCTGTGATGACCTCTAAGGGGCACATAAATTTATCGGTAGCCGCAGTAAGACGAGACTTATCCCAGGCTACAACATCCCTAAATTCCATCAATAAGTCCAGTAACTGGTTTCTTTCTTCTGAGTTTAAGTTTGGACCAATATTTAAAACTTGAGCTAATTCTTCCTATGTTTGGGGGACGTTTTGGGGTTGTCCAGACTTCCACGTCGTCTGTTTCATCTTTATTAGTAAGGTGTACGATCTGATTAACGGCCTGCACGTCATTGTCCGTCTCATCATTTAGAGACTCAACCTGGGGAACAAGTTTCCCTAAATAAAGGTTTTTAGACAAAGATCTAGTTCGATCCGAACTATTAAAAATAGAGTAATATTTCCATTTTCAGTAAAAACTGGACCTCTGGGGATCAAACAGGAGTGCCAATACCGAATTCCTTTGGACGGTATGAATTCCCAAATATGCACGTTCCCGGTTGGTGCCATAATTTCTATGTCATACGACGCCTTGGACGGCACGCGGACATTTGCTGGAAGGTGCACTTTATAGGTAGTGTCCGGATAGATATCAAAAATTTCGTCGCTCAACCCCAAGGGGTTTGGCACGACCTCTTTCTTAATAGGATCCTCAGCAAAACTATCTAGGTCAGAGAGAGTTGCTGGATCATTTCCACTTCCTTGCGTTGTCAAAGGTTTTTCTAATGTTTCTAACTGTCCTCTATTTGTCCTCTACAGGCTCATAAGGCGCCTGTGAGGCCAGGGGTGGCTTTTCAGAGTGTTGGTTCTTTTTGCTATATCTTGTCGCATAAAACACTTTCTTTTTCTTTCTGGGAATAATCTCTGTACTCGAACTTTCTGTAGAACTAGCTACCAAAGTTCCACTAGGGCCTGGTTGAGGGTCAAGGCTGCATAGATTCTTTTCCTCTTTTTCTAAGTCAGGCGAATTGGTAGGTTCCAGCTCAGGAGCACTTGAAGATACCTTGCCCTTCTTAGTTCGTTTACGTCTTGCCTTTTCACGCCTATTGACTTTTCCATTCGTTCTATTCGTAGGCTCCGAGGGAAATTTTGTAGTTTCCCTGGAACACACGAATACTCGAGATGTAATTTCTTTAACAGGAAGTTTTTGTCTCTTATCAGCTACACTAGCAACGGAATTTATGGGATTTCCGTTGACCAATTTTGGAGACGGATCCCTACTCCTGAGTGGGAGGTTCCGTTTCCTATAAGTTTGGTTGTTTCTATGAGGGGGGTTAGAGAAGGCCGTTTGTCTAGCATTATCGACCTGTGCCGATTGAGAATCGTTAAACGATCCTTTTACTGCTGACGGTGGGTATCGTTCAACATATGTTAAATCTAAAGTATGAATTACACCTTGACGATGCCCATTTGTACCTTTTGGGATTGTGAACCATAGGTCTTCAACATGATTCCCGTCTTTATCTGCTAGCTCCAAGTATTTGGAATGAATGGTTGTGACATACTTATGCAAAAAATCTATCCCTAAAATGACATCATAGGCGCAAAACTGTGGGTCAAGTATAGCTACGTCTAGAAACCTTCGTTTGGTTGTTTTCAAGTGATCCTTGAAGCAACACGCTATTCTCACCACAGGAATGTAATCTGTGGGGTGGGCACCTACGCCACGAAGCTTTACATAACCCTTCAATCTCTCAGTTAGTGGGAATCTTGGGGGTAAGAGGGTAAGAAGCCAGCGAAATTTCTGAGCCTGTGTCAATAAGAGCTTGCGCCCAGCGGTCTCCTATTTTTATCTTGACTGTACAAAGCTGCGCCCGCCCATGGCCAAAGCCATAGGTATTTTGGTGAGTGTTCTTATACATTTTATAACTCGGTTCTGCTACTACTTCGTCTGAGTAACAAGAGCTAATCTGTACAAATCCAGGTTGGGTATTTTCTTTAATGCTTGACCAGTCCAAGCGGTCATTTTCCCATATTACGTCATAACTCATCCTCTGACTAACTAATCTTTGTGCTGTGTGAAGTTTTCTAAGATATTGAAGGCACTGTTCGAGATTATCACAATCATCCACATCAAGCATCAGCTTATTTAGGATGTCTGGTAACAAACTCATTCTAAGCTTACTCATCAATTCACTTTCATTAACCCAACCTCGTAAGAATTTCAAATCCTTTATTAACTTATAAATGAACGCTAAAGTACTTTCATTGGGTTGTTGTTTTCTTGTATCAACGTCATATTCTAATCTTGCAGTGTACTCAATACTAGGAAATGCCTTTTTAAGTTTTTCCTTTGTCTCGTTATAGTTTAAGGGTGAAAGGTTTGCTAGGTCTACTAAATAAAAGGAGAGAGCTTCCCCTTTCAAACAATAAGGGAGGTAATTTACTATCTCGAGGGTCGACCATTCGTATATGCTAGCCACTAATTCATATTCTTGCAGGAAAATTTCCACGCACTCATGTCTATTACCAGAGAAGGAGGGAATTTCAACATTTGGATAAATCTTGAAGGCTTGTGGTTTAGCACTAATAGTAGATTTTTGATTGTCATCCTCGGGAGGAGGGTTGCTAACTTGGCCTGTTACAACAGTATCTGTAAATTTAGGTTTCTCAAAACTATATGGTATAGATGCCTTGGTAACCGGACTAGTTTTAATTTCTTGCTCAGATTTTAAATTTATACGAGGCTTATCCTCAGGATCTACTTTTAAAAAGGGCGAAAAATTTGATTTTTGCTTGTCAGAGGTCTTATCTTCACTTGATGAATGTGAAACGGGCTCATCTTTCAGATCTAAGGACCTGTCTAAAGAAGTGTTGACATTTTCAGAAACGGACCTATAGTCGGTATCAGTGACGCTTCTATTTTCTAACTCGGAGGTTTGTTCTGGACTAAATTCTGATGTATTAGATCTATCTTGTTCGCTAAGTACTGATTTTTCTGTCTTTTCCCCTTCGCTAAACTAATTTCTCCACTGGGGACGTGGGTGTAACTACGCTATTAGGTGGCGAAACAAACACTATCTGTAAGGGATCTAACTTTTCCTCTTGTTGGTACTTTTTCATTTCCTTGGTCGCAGGTGATTCACCAGTTTCATTATAGGAACTAAATTTAGAACTAGCACTAGCTGAAGGTTGTAAACCAATATTCTTAATACTATCAGTTTGTTTGTTAGATTCACTCTGAGTTGGAGAGGTTGAGGGATCGTCTCTATTTTCTACTTCATCTAAACAAATTACTGACGCACCAATTTCCGCGTACTCAAATATTCTAGCAATGTTTTCGTTTATTCTACTCTCAGACCAGGAGTCGTCTTCTTCAATTTGCTTCTGGTGGTCGGAATAAACTGAGGGAAAAGCATCATCACTTTTCTTCTCATCGTCTAACATCCTCTCAGCTAGAGCAGGGGCGACGAGGTCATTCCTCTGGTCAGCGTCCTCTGTGGGAGGGTCTTGGTTCGCTGCTCGGGGAGTGGAAACCGTAGGAGGATCCCAATGGTCATATCGGAGTTCTTCTTCGGAGTTCCAAGAAGGGTTTGACTCATCCTCCAGGGATGACGCAGGAGGAGACTCCGGGTTGTCGTCTTGTAATTGGGCTATCTCTTCGTTTTGTAATTTCTGCAGTTCGTATCCCAACCAATCGTCTTTCAACGATTCACCCCCATCTGAATCTGCACTACTAATATCTCCATTTGACCACTTTAGTAACTACACTGAGTATGTTATCTATGCTGTCCAAATATTGCAGTTTCTCTTGGAGGGTAAGGCTATTTTCAAACATGACAGGGTTGGTTTGAGTAGCTGTTGTCCGAATAACCTTAAGTTCACGATCTGTCAATCCGGATCATTTTAGGAAACTTATATTCGGTCTGAACGCTAACATCTTTCTTTTGAAAAACTTCGGTCTGTATTTCCATATCAAAATTTCCGACTACATTTTTCTCAGGTAATAAATCTTCAAAGGGGGCTGAGGGGTCAGCTTGAAATACAATACCTAATTTCTCTTCCTCGTCACCTTGGCGACGAACAACTGTGACCTGTACTTTCTTGTTCCGTAGTTGTTTAGTTAAAGGTCGAACTAAGTTTCCTACTGCAGGGGACAGTTCTGTTTGTAATGAATGCTTAATCTGGTCTATTAATGCTTCATCGTTAGGTTGTGTCAGAGAGCGCAATTCATTTTCATTATTCTCGTCAGGGCTCTCAATTTTCGTTTCCCTTGGTTCGGTTCCTATATTTGCATAAATTGGCTCTTTATTCGTGAAAGCCTGGGGTTCGAGACCAATATTTTCATAAATTGGTTCTTTACTCGTCGATATTTGTGATTCAGTATTTAAGTTAGCATACATAGTTTTAGGACGGATCTCAGCATAAACTGTTTCATCACTACTACCAGCATAAAAGTATTGAAAGGTCGGTCTTTGCATTTCTAACGGCGTTGTAGGATCTGACAGTTCGTATTTAATAGGAAAATATAATGCTAGTGGGCTATCTGGTTTTTTTGATACACCACTATCTTTTTTCCTGAACTTAACACTAAGTTACTTAATCTATTTTCCTTATCAGCTAACTTACTATTGTCTAAAGGTCTTTGGTTCGAGGGGACATCAGGTATTACACCTGATGTTGAATCTATCTCAATTGTTGCTTGAGGGCATTCCTGACCTGCAGTTATTAGTTCTGCGATTTCTAATTCGTCCTTTAAATTTAATTCATTCACTAGTTTTTGGATCTACCCCCGGTGGGGTCTCGTCAGTATCTGAATTTACATATATCGTCCTGGGAGCTGGTGTTGGTTTATCACTCGAACCAGCACTGTATTTCTGTATCATTTCTAGTCGGGATAGGACTGGACGCGGCAAGCGGCGTTAGATCGTAGCCACTCGCCGGAGCGTCAGGAATTTGCGGGCTAGCAGTCGTTGGTTCGAGATGTCTGGGCTGACTCCACGTATCCAAGTATCTCGGTAACGGGTTCTTTTTCCAACGGCCAAACTGAGGAGGAGAATGCCCATGTACTTTTACTTTATTGCATTCAATACAATAATAATTATTCCACCGATCCAAAATATAACGGTGCTTGCCCGTGGGTGTCTTAGGACAATGGGATTGCCCTAAATCTAACAGCTTTTCTTTTATTTTCTGCGCGAAACTCATTTTTGATGAATAAATCTGTTTTTTTTTCAAGTCAGTGGCCTCTTAAACCAGGGCAGTGGGTAATCAATCTATTTCCTCTGATATAATAGGAATTTAATCACTGATAGCTACTTCCCTCGGAAATGCTACGTCAATTTTTTACGTATTATGAGACTTATTATTATTTCAATATCTTTATTTAGCTTCCTTTGAACTTGAATACTCAACTTCCCTTTCTTTATAAATTTTGCTTTATTTTTTAGAACGGGAAACGGAAAGTGACTAGACAGCTGTTTATAAAAGAAAATGTTTATTTGTTCACTTATGATGATTTTACTTTTTACTTCTATTCTTTTTTTCTTTTTAAACTTCATTTTTTTAAAACTATTTTATTTTAAATCCACAGGGGGGATTACGATCATTCAACCATTGGATCATGTACTCCCATGCGCAAAAAAAAAAAAAAAAAAAAAATGCGCGTATACTGTAAATCACGATTTTTCTCAATTATTTCATTTTCCTTATGTTTATGGGTAAAATTCAGTTATTAGTATGTGGAGATAATAGAAAGCAATCCATCTAAGGAGATATTTCCAAAAAATATAATAAAATAATAAAAATACAAGCAAAAAACAAAATTATGTTCGGTTTTCTGTATACTGGCAATAATGTTTTCGAGGGAATTTTTGGAGCAGCACAGCACGATTGTAGAGGGAATTACAGAATTGGTAACAGAACAGGGGGACAGTTGAATCGAGGAACAGGAAAATGGAGTAAAATATTGCATTTATTGGCTTAAATCTAGGGTGTAAATTGTCTGCCAAATATAAATTAACTTCTGTAACCAAGATGTACGGAAATATATAAACAAAGAGAAAAACTGTTGTCTTAAGTTTGGAAGTGACATGCTCTATAGCCATGAGCATTTATTTCTTAAGAAAAAGATAAGCAGCAAAAGAAAGTCTGTGTGGTCAAGTGGGTAGAGTGACGGACTAGTAAGTCTTATACTGTTTTGACCCCAGATCGAATCTCATCCGATCCTGTTCAATTTTTTTTACGAAACATTATAGAAGTGTATAATTTGTATGTTAATAAAAACTGAAACAATACAATAAAGAAATAACTTTCTGTTACCTCTAATGACGTATTTATTTAGAATTAGTGTACTATTAGTAATAGCCATTGCTTTCAGTTTATGCTGTTATATAGCTTCTTTTATCATCCTCTTTTCTTAAAAAAAACAACAAAAAAACAAATTTGTCTCCAATAATGTATGAAAAATATATATAGACAGAAACAGACATTTTAGTATCAAACGTGATTTATCGTGATGAAATAAACAAGTTTCCCGTTATTAAAAAAGAAAACTATAGAAAATCATTGAATTTGGTCTTTAGGTTTTTAGCATGCTATATATATTCTTTATAAGACTATACTTTATAAGGCAAGATGTGCGATCATACCCACAAATTTAGCTAGTGGATGAAAGATGTTTTCGGCACAAATATTTTACAGGTCTAGGTGCATGAAACACCAATACGCCATGGTCTTGACCTTCGTTTATTTCACATTATTATCCGACATATCATAGCAGGTAAAAAGCAGCATCAATCGGCAAGAAAAACTGCAAGTTGTGGTCTTAGTCTGTTTTTGATGCTCCGGACTCGATCGCCTAGCACGCCCGTCTATACCTTGACTCATACGTTTATCATTCAGTGCAGGCACATATCCAGCTTTATTTTTCGGAGGGGGTCCGACACGAAAGCTCGTAAGCACGTAATTCTAATGTTTCAAAAATATCAATAATAATAATAATAATAATGCAGCAGTTCTGTATTTCTCTTAAACATTCCTTACTTTTCATATATGAACCGGTCAAACTGCATTCTAACACAAACGAAATCAAAAAAATATTTTCTAGAGAAATGTAAGGAAAACTGTCTGCTACGTATATCACATAACAAAAATAGCAAATGGGAATGAGTGTATCGTTCTAATACAGTAATGTTATAAACAGAACGGAAACGAAATTGTAATCCCATTTAAAAGTGTTCTTTAATTCCACCTGGTATCAATGGCATTACGGTATATTCTTACAAGTAACACTTCCCAAGTGTAACACTCCGATTTTGATAAAATTTGACAGGCAGATACTACACATAAAATAAACGAATACGTGTTTTTTTTATTTTCTGCGGAAAAACGGTTTTAGGGGGCAAAAGCCCTCACCCAAAATTTTGAAAGTTAACGCCCGAAAGACAAAAAAAAAAGTGGACCAAAGTGAACGAAATTGTGCACAGATATGGCAGACGTAAAATGAAGGAATACGTGTTTTGTATTTTCCTGGAAAAACGGTTAGGTGGGGCACAGATCCCTCCAAACCTTTGATCATGAAATATCAAAAGTGCTAGTAACAATATGTCTGATGTGTGTAAAGGACGAAGAATTCCAGCGACACTTTGTGTATGGACAATACGCAAAAACTAAACGAATACCTGTTTTTTTTTTAATTTTCTGCGGAAAAATGGTTTTAAGGGACAAAAGCCTCCTATCCAAAATTTTGAAAGTTGACGCCCGAAAGGCAAGAAGAAGTGAACCGAAATGAATGAAATTGTGCAAAGATATTGCAGACGAAAAATGAGGGAATACGGGTTCCGTATTTTCCTGCAAAAAAAAAGAAAAACGTTGGGTGGGACACAGACCCCTCCAAAACTTTGATCGTGAAATATCAAAAGTGCTAATAATAGTATGTCAGAAGTGCTTAATGGACATGAAGAATTTGAACGACACATTGTGTAGGGACAATACGCAAAAAACAAACGAATACGGGTTTATTTTCTGCGAAAAAATGGTTTTAGGGGGCAGAATTCCCCACCCAAAATTTTGAAATCGTGTATAGATATTCTAGACGTAAATTGAGGTAATTGTGTTTCGTATTTTCCTGGAAATAAAGCGGTTGAGTGGGGAACGGACCTTCTAAGCTGTTGATTACGAAATATTAAAAGTGCAAATAAGTATACGTCAGAAGTTCCTAAAGAGTATGGAGAATTGCAACGAAACTTCGTATAGGGACAATTTGCAAAACAATAAATGAAATGCGTTTTAATTTGTACGACAAAACAGTGTTGGGGCCTAGAGCCCCTCCAAAAAAAAAAGTAAATATTACCGTAAAAGTGCAGGAAGGAATGGACCGAAGCAAATAAAAATGTGTGTAGATATTGTATAGACTGTATGTAAAATAAGGACTTTCGTGTTTTTAAGATATCCCTATCAATTTTGGCACATCAACAACAAACAGGAAATTAATCGGCACGTGTTTTTGTTTATGCGGAAAAACATTATAAGGGTTAAAGTTGCCTCGTGATATACTACAAAATACGCTAACTGTTTGTGCTTGTTGTTGATCTGCCAAATTTGAAGAAATCTGATGGAGACGCTTGAGAAACACGAGAGGCTTTATTTTTCATATCCAATATCTACAGACAATTTCATTCGCTTCGGTCCTCTCCTTCCGACACTCAACGCCTCGGTCCACTCAACAGTTTTTTTTTTCTTTTCAGGAAAATACGAAGCACGTATTCCCTCATCTTACCTCTACAATATTTGTGAACAATTTCATTCAGTTCGGTCCATTTCTTCTTGCCTTTCTTGCGTCCAATTTCAAAATTTTGGGTGGGACCTTTTGCCCCCTAAAACCGTTTTTTCGCAGGAAATAAAAAAGCCGTATTTGTTTATTTTTTGCTTATTGTACTAACACAAAGTTTTGTTCCAATTCTTCGTGTAAATTTAGGCACTTCTGGCATACTGTTATTAGCACTTTTGATATTTCATGATCAAAGGTTTGGAGGGGTCTGTGCCCCACCTAACCGCTTTTTCCAGGAAAATACAAAACACGTATTTCCTAATTTTATGTCCGTAATATCTGTTCACAATTTAGTTCACTTTGGTCCACTTGTTTTTGCCTTTCGGGCGTCAACTTTCAAAATTTTGGGTGAGCGCTTTTGCCCCCTAAAACCATTTTTCAGCAAAAAATAAAGAAGCACTTATTTGTTTATTTTATGTGTAGTATGTACCTGCCAAATTTGATCAAAATCGGAGTGTTACACTTGGGAAGTGTTACTTGTTAGAATTACAACAACAACGCATTCTCCACAGTTTGGACACTGACTCAAAGTAATCTGTCATAAAAGAACCTCAAAAGGGAAAAAGTAACTTTATTAAAAAGTGCTTGAGGTTTGGTAAGGGACAGCTTCCAGGACCTCACGCTGGATACGTCACTGAGTCAATGCATTGTATTTGTTTCTTGCAAAACATGATAATTAGATGCGTAATATGTAAAATTATATCATAGTTTGACTTTTAATAGGTCTTTCCTTAATACATCCATATTATCCGGCGTTCTGCCTGCCTGTTTCATGTCGGATAAGCGAAACTCTACTGTATTTTCAAAGATAGCATATACACAGGGGCTAGAGGTCTGCACGGGCCGGAATTTTTAGAACGGACCCGGCCCGTCCCCTTTAATTTATAATCTATAAGCATTAGCGGATTAAGGGCGGAGCCAATGGAGCCCAGGCTTCGGGGCCCCAAGCTCAGGGGGCCCTTTAAAATCCTCTGTTTAATACTAAAATATAGTAATCAACTTATTATATTATAGGCTTCAGACCGATGCTATTTTTTCCCGCTCGTTACGCTCGCGGTATCGCTAGATTTAAGTCTTTCTATCAGCAGCATTTACCTGTTAATAATGAATGCAATTATTTAATTGTTAATAATGAATTTAACTAAACTAATTATTCTAAACTTGGAGCACATTCAAATATTACAGCATAGTTCTCGGTAGTTCCATAAGCCTATGAGGCTGTGGAAGGCAGAAAAGAAAATTTATGCACTGGAACTATTCTTAACATAGGGCCCCCTTAAAACAGACGGTTCTAGGTCCACAAAAGCCTTAATCCGTCCCTGTCTATAAGCAATATTTCACGAAAAGCTGGTATTTTTTAACAAATGTGTTCGTCATCAACTTTTCATAAAGTAGTCCCTTTCTCCTTTAAGTAATTTCAGAGCCCACGGTGTTTCAGTGGTAGAGCGTTCACCTCTGGTGCATGGAGTCCTTGGTTCGATCTATGCTCGCGCCAAGTGAACCTTGTGCTGGACAAACACTGTGCGTGGGTTTTCTCGAGGTTCTCCCGTTTTATCCCACTTTCTTCACTCGATCATTTCATTCATTTCTTATCATCACTGTCTCCTTTAGTCAGAGCCGTAGGTAGAGATTTCGGCGCCCGGGGCGAAGTAGAATTCGGCGCCCCCCACACTCATCTTACCAATCATTATATATATATATATATATATATATATATATATATATATATATATATATATATATATATATCCAGGGCCTGATTTAGGGGGGTGCAAAGGTGCACGTGCAACCCCCTTCGTTGTAAATATACAGTATCTAACATGAGAAGCTACCAGTGAAAATAGCAACACTTTCCGAAACTTTCTTCTATCGTGTTTCCGTTTGGACAGAGCTTTGAAAAAAAAAAAAAGAGTTTAAGTCGATTTTCTAAAGGTTGAAGGGAAAGTATTCACCAAGCAAAACAATATAACATTTCTCAAGTAGGGAAGAAAACAGAAACCACGAGGAGAGAACATTTTTTCCTGCATAAGACTTGCGACCCTCTTTAAAATACTCCCCCCTCCCCCGTTCTATGGATCAGTTCTCTGGGGTAAAGAATATTGTCGCCTGTCACTTTGAAGAGTTTCAGTGTGATTGGTTATTTTGGTAGATATTGGCATAGGCGCCGACTTTGGGGGGCAGAACACTTTTGGCCCCTTCAATATTTAAAGGTAGGGTCCTCTCCCCCCCCAATATAATAAAGTCGAGGAAAAATTAACAAAGAGGAGCAAGAATTTCTGTCGTAAACTTTGTCGTGCCTTTAATTCAATATTAAGAACAGTCTTCTTATTCGATAGAAAACATCATTTTCAAAACTGTGTTTAATAGAGCACTGAAGCTTCAACCAACACTCTGGCAGCACTGATATGAAAAGTGAAGATCAATGTGGTGTGTAAACTTCCAGTGAAGTTCCCAAATTTTGAACTTGAATTTGTTTTAATGCCTTGAGACAAATTTGACTTAGGTCGTGAATTTCCCAGCGGAGCGGATGCAGCGGAAAGAGGTCCGTGGGGGGAGGGGAGAAGGGGCCTTCATCAAGCAGTTGATATAAAACGACTGAATATAATGATAGACACTATATTTATTCATTGTTTGGCCCCCCAATATTTTCTTCAAGTCGGCGCCTATGGATGTTGGTGCACTCCCCCTCAGACAATCCTGGACCGGCCCTGTATATATATAAGAAAAGAAGCCTTTGTTGTTATTAATCTTCTTAGAAGACCTACATGCAACAACTAAAAACGATCATTATGTATTCTTTTTCAAATAAGAGCTGTTTTCAAGAGTGTTATTTTGGACTTTTTGGTAAACTTGAGAAAACTACCTTTAGTTGTATACAGATTCACTAGGAGAACAGTTATGGAATGTTACGACTATTTACAGCGTTTCATACTATCGATAAGAAATGAAATTTCAATATATTAAAAACTATGTGTTTTTAAATTGTTCGAAATGGGTGACAGTATTAATTTCCAGCAATAATTGTAAAATTTTAATTTTATTCTGTATGTGATCACATCAATAGTATTTTAATTTCGATCTTTTTACGGTAAGAAATATTTTGTGAAAGGTAATGAAAATTCAGAAGGAACCTTCTTTGTAAATATCTAAATATTGATCGATGGAGGTGAAGAATATGTTCAATGTTTGTACTTAAAATCTAAAATGTACTTTGGCTGCTAAAATGTCTGAAATTATAGTAATTACTTAATTTCTTAATGAACGAAAGTTCTGAATTTAAGGTATTTATTATTAATTAACATATTAAAATACACTAACACGTACATACATAAAGAGTGTGTGTACTTATCTTTTATATGTATGTAGATAGGTAAAAACATCACACAACTAGACACTTATGCACAAAATAATATGCTGGCGATACAAAAAAAAATTGATGAAAAATGACCTCAATAAATACCTCCAAATTGGAAGCATTTGATATGTCAATGGAATTTAAAAATAAATCATTGGTAGTGATAAGAGTCTGAAAAAGTAGAATTTCGTTTGGCTAAGTTCTGACCCCTTAAGCCCCTATTCTACAACTGCTTGAAATTCGAAAATGTTACTGTTCCCCTCGTTTACCTTTATTTTTAATTTTCCCGCGCAAACAGCAGCTTGAATGTGTCTCTTCACTCTTCTCACTTTCATACCTTCATTCTCACCGTCGCATAGTGGGGCCAAACCAGACAATTCTTAGCAAAAACTCGAAAAATGAAATAAAAGATTGACTCGATATAATGAAACCTTAATAGTGTACACACAAGATAGTGTGCAGGAAAAGAAGTGATAGCAGTTTACAATGAACTCATGGGACGTGTAAATTTGGTTATCCGCTGAAGCCGGAGAGGCGTTGCTTAGTGACAGAAGATAGGAAATTGACTTTGAATGCGACTGTTCCTCCATTGCATGTAGATATTCAGTGGCTGGCGAAAATGGTGACACAGCCGATATGTATGTATCGTTTTGTATATTTAGAATGTTGATGTGATGTGTAGTCAATAATCATATTTCAAATGATGTTGATGCTAATATCATTTTCACATCACTAAGATAATCCCCTACTTAATATCATATTTGGAAAATACTGTGGTACTGAAAGCATATAAACAATCTATGGACCATAAGATAGATCAATATTAAAAATGATGTTTATCAATTCAGTATTGTGTTTTTTGTGATGCGTGTACAGAAGTGACATTGAAATCAACTAATAATGAGCCTCCGCTCGCTCGAACTCAGAGTGTTCCAATCAAGCCCTGAAATGAGCTCACGTAATGCACGATGCAATATATGAAACAGGTTACTGATGCGTGTAAATCATAATATGTTTAATACATCTGATAATATATTCATGTCGAGAACTTGTGATGAAATAATTTTTATATTGAAGCGTCCTTGCATCTTCATTGTCATAACGAATCCTCCACAACTTTGAAATAATTTGAGAAGCAAGAACTTCTCTTCAATTTTATTACTCTTCACTTGTAAAATGAATAAGTACACTTTTTCCTTTCATGCGTAAGAATGTAAACCAATCGTAAATTGACAAACCAAAGCATATTGCCCACGCGTTTGTTTAGGCCAATCATATAATCTGTTACATAATTTAAGAGCGAATATAAGGAATATTTCCTTTTATGATGTAAAACTATGTTTTTGATGAAATAATGTCGAAATAACATTATTGTAGCCACTGCACACACCGAACTAATTGGTTTTCTTTCAATTTTCTGCTTCATATTACGAATTCTTATTTTTGCCAAGAATTCAGTGCTTTGGCCCTACTGTGCTTCGTGATTAATCCGATTGGGTAGAAAAACGTTTTGAACTGAGCAAAATCATCACTGTCAAAACGCCGAATATGACTTTGCTCGTTTCTGGTTTTGAAAATGCTCCTGCGTACGCTATAAGTCATTACTCGGCACCTTGTATACCACATGTCATTAAGAAATAATCTATAATAACTCTTCAAGTAATAAGTAAAAACTTGTGACTTATTTAATCTCTTGGATTGCGAGCGAAGCGAGCAAGAAAATTTTAAAGAAATCTACATATTTCATTGATAACCGACAGCAATATTAATCTAATAGAGCGCCAATACTTTCTGGGCGCGAATCATCTTTTACTCATGTCCAACACCACTTTTTCTTTTTCCTTGCTCGTTCGGCGCCCCCTTGCTATCAGCGCCCGGGGCGGGCGCCCCGCTGCCCCCCCCTAGCTACGGCTCTGCCTTTAGCCTATCCGGCATAATCGTGGGACGTAAAACTTAGAGATTTCATTTCAAATCATTTCAATCAAAAAACAGTTGCAGGAAGTATGTAATTTCGAATAAAACAACCTACTATATACAATTCTGAGTATATTATTCTTTTATGAAATTCTCGCGAACCTTACTTCTAAATCGAAGGGTAAGAAGACTAAATTCACTCTCTTATTATTATAGATCCATTTCAATTGAAGCAGTTGGAATAGTTGGAAAAAAAATTAAAAAAAAAACACCCTATATTCCAGTGTGCCACAATCGGTATAACGCGGCACACTGGTGTGTCCAGCAAAGTGAACTGTGTGATGCAAACTTTTTCCTATTATTTGCAAGAATATTTGTCGAGCTTCTGTTATTTATTTATTACTATTTTTATTGTTATTATTATTATTATCAACGATTCTTCCATGGATCAGCTGTCTGTATACGGTTAAGCAACCACAAGTATCACATTGAGGGAATGAGTATAATTATTTACTTTAATAGTAATACAAAATCGATTTGCTTGTATATTCTACGTCACATCTCTTGGACGAATAACTGCATCCGTCTAGAAAGCTAGGACTAACAACAAAGGGATCCGAAGTTGTGACCACACACCGCCCCAAATCGTGAGTGCCACAAGTTCCCTTCTACGCCTTAGCACAATAAGGGCTGTTGCGATCAGGGAGAGAGAGAAACAACTTAATTCCATTGCAGTTATATCCTTATTAAATGTTAACTTATATTTATAAATTATGTAAGTGATCGTATCGTTTTCTGTTTATTATTATTATTATTATTATTATTATTATTATTATTATTATACATTTCTTATTACGTTGATTGCCATGTGTATGGAATTCCATACACACGGCTCTCCTGTGCAGTAGAGCGTGATTATTTTCCATACACAAACAATGTAGATATTCCAAGTTTGTTGTGTTCGTTCTATAGCTGTGTATGTAAGTAGATACATATGGCGTAGAAATCAAAATTTAATGTCCATGCCACGTATATGCAAAACCATACACAAAGACATTTATGAACAAAGACATTGAGTTTGAGTTTAACGTCTCGCTCAGCAACGAAGCTATATGAGACGTCGGCCTACTGATTAACGTGGACTCCGAAGCACGTGAGCTCTCGCCGGGAATCGAAGCCGGGTCTTCCACGCCAAAGGCGCGTACGCTAACCGCTTAGCCACTAAGGAGCTCATGAACAGAGACATTTAAAACAAAGGCGAAAACAAAGATGTGTGATGTGATTTTGAGTTTAACGTCCCCTTCAGCAGCGAGGCTATGAGACGTGGACCTACTGATTAACGTAGAATCCGAACCACATGAGCTCCCGCCGGACGAAAACAAAGGCCTTTGGAATTGACAATAATCGTTTGGACATTTCAGTCGCACCTACCTAATATTAACAACGTTTCTACGATAATTTCGTAACATTGTATTATTTCTTTTGTTGATTAGCTTGGTTAGGCTTATTTAAACACTTTTTTCTTTGCACCGACGTGTCACATCTCTTGGATGAAAATACACTAGCTCTCACTGGAAATCAAATCCAGAACCAATGCACTTGAACCATTTGACCACAACAAGGCACATTTAAAAAGAAGTTTCGATTTTGTTCGGAAAATTGTGATTAGGTGTAACATTAAAAAATATATTTAAGAAAGGATACGGAGCAAACGCACTGTACTTTCTCGCTCGAATTTTTTACACTGACTTATGTTAGGCTGTAACTATTATTGAAACATTTATTTGGGAAATTGCGAATAAAATAATGTTTTGGAAAACTTTGCTAGAAGAAACTTCAGGCCCAAAAGTAAAGTACCCTTTGGTCATATTTTCGTTAGAAATAACTCGATCCATATATTAGAATTATTAAGGATATAATTGTATGTGAACTATAAGCAAAAGCGTCTGAGTAATTTCTGAGGAAATCATGAAAAAAGTCACCCCCAAGAATAAATTATCCCTTGTGGATCTTTTCAGGACAAACGAGCTATGCTATATTGTTAGTGTTTTCGTAAAACATTTATTTATGAAATACGAACACAATCGCCTGAGTCGTTCTTGAGAAAATCGCAGGGTAAAACTTACTGTCAAAAGTAATATACCATTTCTAGTTTTTCCGGATGAGGGAATTATACCATATAGCTAGGTTATTTATGTCACATGTATTTATAAAATATGAACAACAAACATCTCCTGAGTGTTTTTTAGGAAGGTCATCGGGAAAAGCTTACCCCCAAAGGTAAACTCTTCTATCTGTAATTTTGACAGTATATCGAGTAATTTTTAAGCAAATCGTCGGGAAAAAATTCACTGTCAATATATCTCTTTTGGATTTTTCTTTTCGGAACAAGCGAGTTATACCATATTGTAAGATTATTACAGAAAATATTTTACTGAAATTAGAACAAATTTGTTTCAGTTATTACTGAGAAAATTGTCCAAAAAATTCAACCCTTGAGAAAACCACTTCTTCTGTATGTTATCGGAATAAACGATTTATGCTGTATGTTAGTTTATTAATGAAACATTTCTTCACGAAATATGAACAAAATTGCCTGAGGCGTTAATGGGAAAACTATCGGGGTAAAGCTCACCCTAAAATTAAGCTACTCCTTCGAACGAGTAGTTTGTTAGGTTATTAATGATACGTTTATTTATGAAATGTGGTTGAGAAAATTCTGCAAAAAGAACGCATACCATACAGTAAATTACACCATATATATTTTTTCAGAAAAATTATTCATATGCGGTGGAGATTCGTTAATAAAATATATATTTATAAAAAGTAAATAAAATCGTCACAGCTTTTTTACTTGAGAAAATTGAATTGTTTTAAATTTTAATCCTTCAGTAAATTACCCTTACTTTTAGATGTCGAAGGACATAAAATTCGAAAGATAGTATGTTATTAAAACGTTATGTCTAGAATTCGGTCCAGATACGTTGAACAGTATGGCCTCTATTTGAGTGCGTGTAAAAGCGTGACGAACCGAGAGATGAATAGATGGACAGACATCGAAAAATCATTTTTTCGATATGTAGGAGCCATGTAACTTGAATTCATTGAAACCTGGTATTCGGTTTTTATAACTATAACCACACTTTCTTTGGTCGCTCGAATGTGAAAACGAATAGGCCTACACCGACACGTAATGTGATAATTTGTAATCCCAAAAATTTAATTTGTTATGTTTAATTTGTTGTCACGCTGGAAAAAGCTTATGCATGTTAGATCATTTTATTATCAGTTTTTCACGGTACTGTATAATTCGTCGGAAGCATTCGTGTTATTCACAAAGAGAGCGGTAAAATTTAGTTTTGTTTAAAGAAAGCATTATTGATTTTCTTTTTTACACAGACTTGCATTTGTTGCACTTGTTGATATGAAACAAAAGGAGAGAGAGAGAGAGAGAGAGAGAGTCAATACTCTAAAAAGGAACACACACACACAGAAACACTAGAACAGACAACGAGCTATGGCTGTGATTGTGTTCGTCACGCTGTGTGTAAAGCTGCAGGTCGCGCTTGTTTTGTTTTTTACACACTCGCAGTGAGTTGAAGTTACTTCTGCTGTGTTAAAAAAAGGAGAGGGAATGATTAAGCATACCATACCATAAACTAAAAACAATCGCTATTAGTAATAAATAGTAAGCTAATTCTGAATAAATACGTCATCAGAAAAACAAAAAGTTATTTCATTATTATATTGTTTCGGTTCTTATTAACATAAAAATTATACACTTTCTAGAATGTTTTGTAAAGAAAAAAAATTGAACAGGATCGGATGAGATTCGATCTAGGGTCAAAACAGTATAAGAATTACTAATCCGTCACTCTACCCACTTGACCACACAGACTTTCTTTTGTTGCTTATCTTTTTGTTAAGAAATAAATGCTCATGGCTATAGAGCATGTTACTTCCAAACTTAAGACAACAGTTTTTCTCTTTGTTTATATATTTCCGTACAACATCTTGGTTACAGAAGCTAATTTATATTTGGCAGACAATTTACACCCTAGATTTAAGCCAATAAATGCAATATTTTACTCCACTTTCCTGTTCCTTGATTCAACTGTCCCCCTGTTCTGTTACCAATTCTGTAATTCCCTCTACAATCGTGCTGTGCTACTCCAAAAATTCCCTCGAAAACATTATTGCCAGTATACACAAAACCGAACATAATTTTGTTTTTTTGCTTATATTTTTATTATTTTATTATATTTTTTGGAAATATCTCCTTAGATGGATTGCTTTCTATTATCTCCACATACTAATAACTGAATTTTACCCATAAACATAAGGAAAATGAAATAATTGCGAAAAATCGTGAGTTACAGTATACGCGCAATTTTTTTTGCGCATGGGAGTACCTGCATTTTGTTTTTGGTTTGTTGCATTTGCATAAATGAGAGTTTTAGGCAGTTATTCCCAGCCAGCCGTCGGACATGCACTCCTAGTACAGGAGGGCCCTGCTGAACCCAGAGAATAAAATACCTGTGACTCCCAAGCTTTGCATGGGAAAGGATTTTAGACACTTATCGCCAGACAGACCGTCGAACTTTCATCCCGTGAAACGGGCGGTTCTGCTGTCTAGAGATAAACTGCCTGTGATCCTCCCCAAATAAGTGGTAAGGATTTTAGTCACTTATCGCCGGACAAACGAGTCGAACTTTCATCCCGTAAAACGGGCGGTTCTGTTGCCCAGAGATAAAAATGACTGTGATCCCACCAAAGCTAGCAGAAGCATAAGCAGATTTAGGGTTTTGCAAGTACATGAGACAAAAGCTGAATTCTGTCTTAACACTCGCGTCCCGATTTTACATTTCCATCAGTACACAAGAAAACGTCGTGAGGTAAACTGAGTCTTGCTCTGCGGAACCTAGCAACTATTCCGCTGACTTATAACAACTTAAAGCGAGAGAAGTTGAGAATAGAAAATTTTCGTCGCTACTTCACTCCTTGTAAAACGCACTACTTAGACCAGAAGGATTATACTTGTATATCAGAGTCATAAGCTAAACACCGCCTAGGCCAAGTACGCCACTGGACTTTACTGACTTTACATAGTACAGATACACCACTTGACTAGTCAAAAGAAAAACTTCGCGTACACTTTACACTTTTATGTATTAATAACTCTTCGATAAAAAAAATCACTCGCGATTTGCCCTAAAACGCAACTGAGATTTTTGGTTCCCCTATAAAGTGAACGAGCACCAGAGACTTGTTTAAGGATTCAAGACACACAGTTTGTTACCCGGCGAACACCGAACACCATAAAACTGTTATGTGTTTTCTGAGATTGTCGTTATATTTGTATACACTTTCTTTCGTGAAATCGTATTTGAGATCACTCCTCTACTCTCCACCCAGTATGTCAAACTTGGTTCTGAGTCCAACTCCCTTTAAGCCTTAGTAACGAAACATCGTCGGCTTACTGGTTCGAAGATGATGAGAAAGTGCACTAAAAGTCTCAATAGTGGGGAGAGACTCGTATTTCAGAGGTAGAGCTTGTACTGGAAATCGAAACCCAGGTAACATATGAAGACTGTGAACTGAATCCAGATAGGGAGGGATAGCTTGACTAAATTAAAGAGACCATTTCCATTGTACGGTTTATTTATAAGAATAAAAAAATGAAAATACAAAGAATCTTACAAATTGGTTACTTGAATTTACAACTTTAGGTTATTACTACCTAACCTGTATGGGCACAACTCCTTTATTACCAAACGGGTGCTAGAAGGTTATTATGCTAAGCCGCGGTTGATTCAGAATAGTAAATTTGATAATCCGTACTCGCAACTTGCATTGGCCCAAAAGAGAAAGTGATAATTCTTGAAGGGGGAACTGGGTCTCATGTTGGAATTAAACTATATTAATCCTTCACAAATCTCAAGGTGCTCATCCCGAATCGAGGGGGGGGGGAGACTTAGAAAAATAATCACATACCTGTTTTTACTACGAGCGTCCGGAACGAAGGGCGAAGCACACTGGACGAATGCTGGAAAGAAATTCAACCGAGCTGGGCGACGGGCCTCGCTTATAAAGCGAGTTCGTCTCACGCATTTGTGCCAGTTCTGACGTCGCTCGAGAGCTACGTCACGAGCCTTGACGAGCTTGGAGAAGCTTCTTCATGCGCATGCTCAATAGTGGCCAAGACTTCTAGTTTTTCTATGATTTTTCCCCATCACGCCGGGGCTGAAGTATCTATTTTACATTTACTGATACATTTTTATTTCACGCAGAGCTCCAAATACATAGTTTTTATGTACTTATCGCTTGCGTGGTGTTAACTAAATTTACATCCGCGACCCGGCGCTGTGATTCAGGTGAATCAAAGCCAGGGTCATACCACTATTACATGCGTGTGGGTTGGTGTCAATGAGGCATCAGATTGCTAATACAATCAAAGCCTCACCTGACTCCGTTCTCCCTTTCTCTTTTTTCTTTGCAACACACACAATTAGAAAAGCGCGGGCGTCTCGCCCCATAATTTGAGTCCGGCTTAGGACTTCGAGGCTTAACTGTGTAACAATATATATATCCCAATATGATTCCTTCTAAGTGCAAATCACTTTTTGCATCAATCTATAACATTTTCGTAAACCTGTAAATAAATCCCGAATTCTAGTGTTTAGGAAATCACTATCAGACCTAATACATCCTCCATCACTACCAGAACGCAATCCACATAATAATAATCATAATAATAGTATTATTATTATTATTATTATTATTATTATACGCGTCTTTGGCATGGGAGACCCGGGTTCGATTCCCAACGGAAGTTCATGTGCTTCGGGACCTACGTTAAGTTGTAGATTCACTTCTCATATAGCCTCGCTACTGAAGGGGCACTAAACTCAAAATCAAATCTATTCTTATTCTCTCCTTCTTCTTATTATTATTATTACCTAAGAAATAGCAAAAAGGTTTGAGGGTACTAAATTTGGTAAGAGATTTTATTTTCTCCCAGTTTGTTGTTAGACCTATGGACCTTGCGTTGTTTTGGTGTACCAGAACCATTTTAGATAGGTTTCTACGACGATCTCGCATTTTTTTCACATAAACGTCTTAGTAATTCAATAATATCACCCTTTGTCAGAGTCTATCTCACAAGAATGCCCTCAGTTTCATAAAACACTGGCCATCACCTTAACCCGAACAATCTCACATGAGTATTTTGCGAGTGGAGATGTGTTGTGTTCTATACTGCTTTCAAAATGGTTTCGTCTCAGGTTCAAAGTAGTATATATAAGCTATACGTTGATTTTTAAAATTTTATTTATTTATTTGTTTGTTTTGTAAAACCTGGTTGTTTCCTTTTTATAAAGATAAATGCTGTGCTCGAAAGTCACTCTTTCACGTTTTCCTATAGAAAAGTTTGTCTGAGGAGAAATCATAACGAGTTGAGCCCATACTAGGACATTATTTGGTATATCTTAGAGCCTGCGCAGGGCGGTGTTTTTAACTTCGAGGGAAAAGTACACGTAGAACTAACACTGAACTCGCTTCCTACTGTGTTCAGCATGAAGATTTGCAGACCTGTCTGGTCAATATTTTCCTCATGCTCTACCACATAATCTTCAAGACTTCCATCAGAGGATGTTGTAACTTCTGATACAAAATGTCTGCAATTTCTATAGCACATCAAAGGTTTTGATTCTGCAATACTATGTAATGGATGATATCAATGTTTTCTTGTCAGTATTATTGAAGGTGCACCACAGCGAACGTCAGCGAACATTAACAACGAACGTCTGACCTTTTAGAAATCTGGAACTCAAATTTTCACAGTAGCATTAGAAGTTGCACGGTTCCTCAATGATTCACCCATATCAAGATGGATTCTTGAGGTGATATCCTTCTAAAGTATTTCCAGCCTTAGAACAAAGTAGAAGTAAACAAAGCGAAATGTATTACTCCGCAGCTCACACGTGCTTCGGCAGCGAGAATCGTGAACAGCAAGATCGTCTGCTTACTTACTGTCGTCGCATAATTTCCAAAGTGTAAGGCTACACTTGGTTGGTAAATACTTAACGCACTGAAACTGACTACTACTGTTGGAAGTATGTATTTTCTTAAATCCTTATATAAACGAGATTACCGCTGTTCCTGTTGTCCTCTTTTGTGTTTTATAACAAGAGACGAAAATGGATTATTGTCACACATCGTCACCATGAAACTCTCCATTCTACAATAATATTAAATGAGTGGAGCAGGCGCGCGAACGCCTACGCATGTCCAGTAAATACCGTATGTTCAAATACGGGTGAGGTCGGTTAAATATTATATATATTGAGTTTATTATCACAAAATGCAGGATAAATTAATATATCTTTATTTGGAATTATTATTTTAATAGGGATTATATTGCAGTAGGATACTAGCTCAGTGAGACCAACAACCAATCACTGGTCGTCGACCCACTGGTAGTCAGGTGGGTTTGTTTATATCTACTTTTTTTTGAGGCTGGAAAGAGAATAGTAGAGGTACCCAAGACAGCTCGGTTTTCTCTTCCTATTCCTTGGTGATGCCTATTCACAAGTCCATTCTGTCTGCGGAGTTCGGAGCAAAATTAAATTGTGTGGACACTATGCAAATTACAAGGGGGATAAGGGGGAAAATCCCCTTCGGTAATACTAGAGGTATGGTGTAATCAAAGGGAATTTCTCTCTTATTCCCCTTGTAACTCGCACACTGTCTACACATATAAATACAAAGTGTCAAGAATATTTTTTACACGACTGTGGTGATCATATTATAACTCGTGATATCAACATACTTACGAAATAGGTTACATTTTATTGCTAATTAATATAGACCATTGGATGGTTTTACAACTGATTTGAACATTTCTATTGTTTTATGCATTACAAACATATCTTGAATTAATATTTTACTTCTAGTTACAAATGGCTACTTTACTATTTAAAGCAAACAAAATGTGTTGATTCGAGCGGGAATCGAATGCAACTGAAGTGTGGTTGCTCCTTAACTCTGCCACGACGTTACTTGACAAATTAACGCGTCGTATCATATATGCGTCAAGTCGGAAACTTTAACATGCTTCTTTTCCGCTATTTCTAGCTATTGTGCTCTTTTAGTTTGTAATATAAACACTTTAAATGTACACTACATCCTCGCGTAAGATGGGTCCAAAGTTCTTGTAACAAAATATGCTTTCCTCTTGTAAGATGGAATGTTTTCTTCATACGCTGAATCCACGCGAAAGAGTTTTCTCTATTTAGTACAGTTCTTGATCCAAGAGCATCACAACGGAAATCGGATGTTATATAAATTTCTAAAGTTTCCAGTATTTCTATAAACGTAAGTACGGAAATATAATAATAATTATTATTATTATTAGTCCTTTTGTAAAAGTAGCACAGAATATAATCATTATGGTTACAAAATTCTCCCTACATCATTGACACTACAATTTAATTTTGCTTCGAACCGCGCAGAAAGAATGGACTTGTGAATAGGTATGACCAAGGAACAGGAGCAGAAAACCGAGCTGTTATTGGGTGCCTCTGCTAGAAGGATGTCACCTCAAAAATCCATCTTGATATGTGTCAATCATTGAGGAAACGTGCAATTTCTAATGCTACTGTGAAAATTTGAGTTGCAGATTTCTAAAAGGTCAGACGTTCATTGCTAATGAACTTCGCTGTGGTGCACCTTCAATAATACTGACCAAGAAAACATTGATATCATCCATTACATAGTATTGCAGAATCAAAACCTTTGGTGTGCTATAGAAATTGCAGACATTTTGTATCAGAAGTTACAACATCCTCGGATGAAGTCTTGAAGATTATGTGGTAGAGCATGAGGAAAATATTGACCAGACAGGTCTGCAAATCTGAATCCTGAACACAGTCGGCAGCGAGTTCAGTGTTTTTTCTAGGTGTACTTTGCTCCTCGAAGTTGAAACATCGCCCTGCGTAGGATCTAAGATATACCAAATAGTATCCCAGTATGGCCTCAACTCATTTTGATTTCTCCTCAGACAAACTCTTCTATGGAAAAAAGTAGTGTTCACTCTTTAGCACATCATTTATCTTTATAAAGAGAATACAACCAAGTTTTAGGAAAAATCGTAATGTAATGATGTCAACCGACTTGGCTGGAGCCCTGAGCCACCAGCTTAGCTCGGCTCGGTTCAACTCAATCAACACCTCTAGCCAGCTCCATTGGCATGAGCCACCTGCTCGCCTCGGCTCAAGTGAGCCATCGGCTCGAACCGGCTCAATTGGGGTGAGTCATCAGCTGGGTTCGGCTTAGCTCTTGTGAGTCATCAGTTTGGTAGGGTGAGTTGTTCGCTCGGCTCACTTCTCGATTCTGCTCGGTGGTGACTGAGCCGTGAGTCGAGCTGCTCGAGCCATTGATAACACTACTACTTTGGACCTGAGACAAAGCCAATTTGAAAGCATTAGAGAACATACCTTATCTCTACCCGCAAAATACTCGTGTAAAATTGTTCGGGGTAAGGTGATTGTCAATGTTTCATGGAACTGACGGCATTCTTGCGAGATAAGAGTCTAGCAAACGGTGATATTATAGAGAGCAATTAAGACGTTTAAGTGAAAAAATGTGAGATCCTCGTGAAAAACCTAACTAAAATAGTTCTGATACATCAAGACAACATACTGTAACATAGGTGTCCATAGGTGTAAAAACAAACTGGGAGGAAATAAAATGTTGTCCTACCAAATGTAGTATCCTCAAACTTTTTGTTCCCTACTTAATAATAATAATAATAATAACAATAATAATAATAATAATATGAACTGCGTTCTGGTAGTGATGAAGGAGGTATTAGGGCTGATAGTGATCTCCTGGATATTAGAACTCCGGATTTATTTTCAGGTTTACGAAAATCTTATGGATCGTTGCAAGAAGTAATTTGAACTAAAGGGGAATCACATTGGGATATATAGAAAAAGTTTTACGCCTGTACACCTTATTTTCGGATATATTAGGAAGTTGTCCATCACCTCCGTGTAATACATATATTATAAAAGTGTACGGCAAGCATAACTGAAAAATTACAAAATGAAAAAAGTAAGAGCATCGAGTGAAATTTGAAACAGGTTCAAAAGTACTAAATCCGCACAGAAAGTAAGAACTTAGCACACATGGCTGTCGAAACAACTACGAAGTTTCGTTCCAATCTTATGGCTAGAGAACGAATTTCTTAACAATTCTTTTTTTCAAAACGAATTTTGTTATGGAAAAGCGTGTGTGCTTTATCTACAACCAAGTTTTCAGCATTTACCAAGTACTATGATGTTCTAAACGTATCATTACATTAAGTAGCAAAAGAGAACTAAGTATTTCAAACAGCAAACTGTGAGATGTGTTCGGAAGTCTCGTTATTGTTTTTTCTATGGCTTCCCCTACCATTACGTCGAATGCACTGTTGCCAAACTTACAATTTTAAGGGACGTAGAAAAATTCGAGCGTGCAAATATATCTTGGAGAAGTGTACATTAATAATCATGAAAGAAATCCATAGTTGACTTTTACTTCTTTCCTCTATATGTAACTTAAAAAATTTAATGCAAAACTCTTAATTTGCTTAAGCATTCTTTGGGTAATTTTAAATTACTTTCTCTGAAAAAAAATGAATTTTAATCATTGATTTTCTTTTTTAATTTTAATTCAATACATTTTAAATATATTTCTACAGGAAGTTACATGGAGAAAATATTGGAGATTCAGTCTTTAAATAAATGATATTATGATCTAAAAAAAAAAAAACCGTTATTTTAAAACTAAAAGTCTATTGCTCTGGTTTGATAGAAGAAAGAATACAAGAGTAATATACTGAAATCTCACAATTCTGTTCAAGGTGTACAACTTGAGAACTTTTACACTTTGAGGATCTAAGATCGATAATCTCAGAGAAATACATGGTCTTCAAGAACTAATGAAATACAAGCTGTTTTCACAAATAAACACACACACCCACACACACACACTAAATATTCTTACTTAGGTCAATCTTCACTTGATACTTCACCTTCTTCGGGACTATTATTACCAGACTGTCTCTCAAGGCTGAAACTGTGAGCAAATAAAGAGGAATTCGACACTGCTTCATTGCATAGTTCTTCATTTGAAATTTGTCTTGAATTACTAGTCTTACAGTGATTTTCAGTTTGTACTGTTATCATACTGCTGTTACTATCTACACTACATTGATTACCTATTTTCGGCATTTTAATTTTCACAAACTTTTCACTGCTTTCAGAATTATTACCACCAGGAAAAACTGCAGAATGATTAAACTGATTATTATCAACATTATTGCAAGTCTTCTCTGACTGATTTTTCAGTATTTTGTTCATTTCGGAATTTTCTGTATTAGAGTTCCAAGATGTTTTCTCAGGACACACAAAAGGTACTATGACCACAGAATCACTGTCTCCTAAATTGCACTGTCGACTATTTCTTTTCACTGGTACTGGAAAGCTTAATTTTGGAGATCTATGATCTTTGTAACTCTTTACATACTCGTTAAATTCACATTTCACATACGTAATTCTTTTATTTCTCTCATCAATCTCGTATTCAGGCCCACTAACCTCAAACAGATTTTCCGATATTGTATTTGTCTTGTTCAACGCTTGTTCATCTTTATTCTCTTTCTTGCATTGACTATCGTTAGTTGTAATTTTACTCTGATGGATAACAACCGACTTCTTTTTCATATCTCGCTCCTTTCCTCTTAAATTCCACGGCGCTTCCACAGAAGCATGTTCAATCTTGATTCGTTTTCGTTTTGTGTTTTCCATTTCTTTAAGGATACTACTCTTGGACCCACGCCTCTTCTTACTCAGATCGAATTTATTCTGAATTGTGCGTTTATCTGTTCTATTTCTTGATAACAATTCATCATTTACGGCATTTGTGTACTTAGATATATGAAAGCCATTGTTGCCTCTTGTATTTCGTACACGGTGAAACTTTCTGCAATCAGAATGAGTTTCTTCATTTAATAGACTTGAAACATTTCTCTCACTGTCAGACTTGCTATTAGAACGAGCACACTTTATGTTATGTTTGAACAAATGGGAATTTCCTTTCATCGAACTATTGACAGTTTTGTTATTTTTATAACTTAATTTTGGAAGATCAAATTTTCTCTTTGGCAAATCACTATTCTCACACCTCTCAACAGAGTAAGAATTATCAATTACACTTCTGGAACCTAGTGGACGAGAACTCTTAGATAAACGATGCGAATAACTTCCGTCTGTTTTCTTGTCGCGTAGCGAAGGATAAATGGAATGATTTTTTTTCCCATGCTGTTTGGTTCCAGAAACTTTACCTACTAATTCAATATTGCTAACAGAATCGTGCGTAGAATCTCGTTTCAAGGATATCACTGTCTTTGAATCCATTCCGTTCACAATGATCTGTGTTACTTTATTTCTTCTTCTGAATTCTCCTTGCTCAGTAGAAATGGTGGCTGACACTTTTCTGTCACCAAGTGGTTCTGGACACTGTAAAAGTAAAAGAGATTAATGTGATCATAAAATATTGCACTACGTCTTAAATCAGTTAATTTGAATCATTTCGAGGAGTGGGGCAAACTTAACAAAGCCTTTTTTCTTGTAAATGCACTCAGAATAATCAAAGCATGAATTTCTCAAACTATAGAAGAAAACAAAAAACTTCCTGTCACTGAGCAATTTGGTATTACTACTCGAACACCTGAAATATAATTGCCGAACGCTCAGAATGCACGGAACTTTTGTTCAGTTCGCCCTTACTAACCGGAACACCTCATATAAACTAGGAAATACGCCACGACCGGTAATTGTACCTGTAAACCACCTCTTACAGTGTAATAATGTGATGGGGAACAGCTTATATTAAAGGGATAATCTTCCATACACCTGCCAACTGAACTGGATTCAATCAACGGTCCTGGTATAGAACTCGGTATTGAAAATGTTACAAAAAAAAAAAGTCCAAATTACTAATAGTCTTTTGCCGTGTGCTTATGCATTTAGAATACACATTTTGATCGATTTTCTGCTCGTATTCAATCCAACTCACCTCTTTTTTCTTCTTTCCTTGTCTAAAGCAGTCTGTGTGACGTAATATACTTTTTCCATTCCGACGGAAAAAAACAGGATCCATGTTTACAAGGTTTATAGCTCTAACACAGTCTTTTTCATTCGTTTGTACTGAAATGCCTTTATACAGCCTAAATAAAAAAAATGTCACAGAATGTTCCCATAGCTTCATAGAGCTTTATTTGCATTTTTTCCTTCTCCAAAGACTGCATATCACAACAAGCTAGGACGATACTCTTCGTGAAGTCTAGGAAATTGTCAATCACGGCAGTAGATTTTGTGCTTCCCGAAGTCTGCGCAGAGCTCTGAAAACTACTGACAGAAATAAGTGTTATTTAATGATTAATTTCATTTTCTCCCAGTAATTGCAAACAAATGTTCCAGGGCGTCATTTGGAAAAGACAGGAGGCTGTAATTAGCCCGTTCCTTGACTTTGAAAACACATTGTTTGATCAAATGTATAGTAAAATACCGATATAAAAAGTGAAACTCTTCTGTCGGCTGAGAATCAATCCCACAACAAAATCTACAATAATCCCTCCCTCCCAATACTGCTTTTACTAACAAACTTATACAGTGACGACAGCACATTGCTAGAGCGTTTACATTTGGTTTTAAGAATCGAAGGCGTGATTCCAAGTGTTACATATCATCATCCCGGGACCATGGTGATATGTATTCATCTTTATTTTGGAGTCCAGATACACATGGAAATTCAATTATATTTTTTTTCTACAACAAATTGAGTTCATCGCCTGCGTGGAAGTTCATCTGTCGCTGTCGTCTCTACAGAAAATTATTGTACTTGCCAAGACTTACCAACAATTTGCTGTTATTGAATATTGAAAAGAATTAATGATTTGTAGTTTATGGTAATAAACCTTGGCCAGCAACTTTCCTCGCCTTCACCTTTGCTTACTTAATTGCATCCTTCATTATTCAGTTCCGCGCAATTCACCTTTCTTGCTTTAATTTAGTTTACGTATGTGGTCAATGGTCTATTCTTTGTTTCACAAGTTCGTAATGCCACCTATATTAATTCTAGAGGATGTTCTTAGACTATGCCCAGGAGAACTGTTGAACTTGGAATTCCTTTCAAGCTGGTATTTCTGGTAAGTTTCCTGTCTCAGGCAGGAGAGTGTTGGGTCATGTCCTAGTGGACACGAGGACATGTGTACTGGATTTCCTGAGGTCTTTTGAGGACTAGCTGATTTGGTAGATTGGAATATTCAATGGTGACTTTGGGCACACGTGGAATTATCGGCCGACGTTTCTATCGGACGTTTCACACGAGTCAAGAATAAAACTACTGAACACAGAATTATCTGGAGACTTGGTGGAAGTTAGTGTTTTGGAGCACATCGTACAGGAGTGTGGACTTAGTTAATATCGGGTGAGATCTTGACATAATTAGTTAGTTGCATCTACCCTTCCTCACCTTTATTTGTTGCTGCCAAATTCTAAAAGTAATAATGTGTTAATTTTCATTTAAATTTAGTTCTGTATCCCTTCTCTCTCATTATAAGCAGTTATTCTTGAACATGGTTCTAGTCGCCTAAAGGACTATTGGTGGAGTCGCCCCCAATATTTCAGATATAATCTTGTCTCCTGCTCTAGTTTTCAGAATGTAACATGGTGGATTGCGCCTTTGGTTGTGATTCTCTGTGGTCCTCTTGTTAATTCGGTTTAAATTTTGAATTTAGGAAAGTTCTCTCGCCTTGAAACTTGGTTTTATCTTCTTTTCCCCCCTTACGCCACCTGTTTTTGTATTGTTAAATTCTGGATAGTGTTTTAAGTATGGAGTCCCTTTTCAACAATCATCAGATTCATTTCCCGATTCTGCAATCGGATAGTACTCCGGCCACTCCGTTCGTTCAAGGAATTTGCTCCGGTCTTCTCGAAAGACATTGAGGGTCGTATTTATATGTTCATGAATAGGAAACATGACAGGTGGTATATGGTGTATTTTACCCCTGAAGATTTCCAGATCGAAGAGTTCTTGGACTTGGTTCAGCGAAGGCATTTCCTACCAGTGGGATCGGGTATGCTTAAAATATGTCTCCTCTTACGGGAGACTAAATTTTTTTGCTTTTGATGATAAGTCGCCTCCGAGCATCACTACTGCAGCCTGAATTACAGAGAAGATTGAACTTACATAGGAAGAACTACCGCTTTAGTCCGGTGGTACAGATTGCAGATTTTGTGGCAACTTTTGCAGAGTTGTCTAAACAGTCAAGGTTTATTGTTTCTCCTGACTCCTTATTGTTAAATTTAATTGCGTTTCCGGGCCTTTTTTTGTAAAAGGAACGCATTTTTCTTCCGTTAACTTGTGGATATATTGAGTTTTGGGATATTGGTATGTGTGTGTGTGTTTTTTTTTTTCATTAGGAATAGTTGTGTTTATTTAAGGTGTTAGTCAATGAGTTGTATTTTGGTTTAGTTAATATTTTATTTGTCTAATGGTATTAATTATAGTGTTTTGTATTGTTTTATGACATAGGGAAAACAGTTTTTTTTTTGTATAGTTATAGATTTGTTGTTGATAGTGTTTTTTTCCTCTAGTACAATTTTGAGTATTAAGTTTAGTTGTGTTTAATTTATCTTTATTTATTTATTTATCTTGGTAGTGGAGAAGTTAGTTCACTCGTACAGGTTTTGAAGTTTAGTTTTCTTGTGTTCGAAATACGTAGTGTAATATATTGGAGCTTGGTTGAGTTTAGAAGTTCATTATTCAACCTTGTAGCTAAAATTCAATAGGAAAAGTCAGTGTTTTGTACGTTTATGCACATATCTCGAGTTTTAAGTCAGCAGATTTTTCTTCTGCCATATGTTAAGCATGGGAAAATCACGTTTCGTCTTCCTGCCTGTCGCTGTAGTCGATGCGCTCATACAGCTTTTAAGACTTCGTTTTAATTAACATTGAATTCTAATAATTTGTCAGTAACGTTGAGATTTTTTTTGTCAATTTAATTGCTTCACCTTTCGTTTTTATCTGTTTCATGCACGTAGTTTCTCTATAACAGCGTTTCCCAACCTTTTTCAACTTCGGCACACTACGAGTGTTACTTGGATTCTCGCGGCACACTTATAGATATTATTATTTGTAAATATAAAACACAGTGGTATGTATTTTATGATTACTGATCTCCTTCTCACAGAGAAGAAAACTCTCTATCACTGGTTTTTCCCCGTGGTAAATCATTATGCTTATTTTTCATTCTAATTTAAAAGTAGAAAACAATTGCAATGAAATATTGGACTCAGGTTTTCAAAAATACGCTTTCTTTTTAAAAACTGTATCCAACCTTTTACTAAGAAGGAAGTTCACTAAATAACGAACGAACAAACAAATCTCTTTTACTTTTAAAACACAAATGTAGGTAATTTGTCGAAAAGATTGAATGATATTTTAAATTTTCAAGTTTCAAAGTAGTCTGCAACAATAAAGAAGCAATAATGGCCATAACAATGATCACAAATACTTTTTCAACATTAGAAATGTACAGAATAGTAACCCGATATGAACAAAATTGTAGATTCATAGTAATGTGAAATACAAATATACATTTTCCCCTACGTTTTGCAATTTGATTGCTATAAAATTAATAATTTTGTTTCGATTCCTCGCGGCACACCAGTGGCCCATTCACGGCACACCAGTGTGCCGCGGCACACCGGTTGGGAAACGCTGCTCTATAACCTCAATTATAGTTGGGAGTAATTGTATTGTTAATTAGGAATTTTGTTGTATGATTATTTATTATTGATTTTTTTTTTAAACTAGGAATGATATGCAGAAAATTTCTCCTAAAATAATCCCGACTGTAATTTTCATTACCACTGTCGTTCTAAATTCGGTATAGTTGTGCTTTTGGTATTTAAGCATCATCTTTTTTCTGGAGTCATTCTGATGAGCTGTGTTTGAGCGTGCGATTTTGATATTAATTGTTTCTATTTTGAGTAGGCGCTTCATAGTGTAAAGGAATCAGTGTGTTTGTGCCTGGGCCCACATCGAAGACTTATTATTGATTTATTGACTTTATGCCTATGTCTTTTATCAGCGGACAATGATGTGGGCAACATGTTTTTGTTTATTTTAATTGTGTTTTTTGAAGTTTCAGTGTGTTTCTGATAAGGACAGAGATCTTTCATTATGCGGTTATAATTACAAACGAGAAATAAGTGTGTTACGAATTTGCGCTCAGAACAGCCAGCAACCAACTGATAGGTATTTTGCTGTATCAGCATTTTGTGGACGTAATGTGTTTAATGTAATTGTTTTTACTGTCTTGAAATAAAGTTACGAAAGACACCTTCCTGACTCCTCCCAACACCTAAAACCACACCTTCTATGACGTCTGGGACTCGCTTCTGAGGTCATCGAGAATAGTCGCCGAGCCTGGGGGCTTTCCATAAATAGCCCTGGATACTTCCGCCTCGGGGAGTACGAGTAGCAATGGTCCTGTTTGCTACCCTAGCAGTTAGTTTAAAGACGCCCTGCAGTATCTAGCAATATGATTAGGGCCTTTGCAACGAAAACAGGTAATAGGACCGTTTCCTGACGAGTCTTTATTTTGGGACGACCCTGTATTTGAACCGGATCGGTTAGAATCATTTTGGGGCACATGAAAACTATTGCCACCATTATCATTCATTTGTTGCCTGTTATTACGCGAAAAATTTCGTCTACGATTATTTCCTCTATTTCGTGAGCTATTTCGATTGTTTTAATTTTTATTGGCATCAGAAATAGCAGATACTTGCAGCGTTAACTTGGATAATTGTTTCTGTAATTCAAGCAAACGGCCGTTGACATCATTATTCTGCTGCATTTGCTCTCGTGGCGTGTCAACAGCTCTTACGGCTGTTTCCTGTCTAAATGCTGTGTCAGCAGTTGCAACATATGGAAGGCTGTCTGCCGGCTTGTTGCTGACCAAGGCAGATTGCAGAAGCACTGAATTCTTTTTAATAAGCTGATCCAACTTCTTCCTCTTTGTCAGCAATCGTGCTTTTTCCTCTAATATTAATTCATCGACGAGCGCAGTAAGATTTACATATTCTTTTCTAATGACGGCACGAAAATATTCAGGTTTAAGACCTTCGATGATATATTGAATTTGTGCTTTTTCTGAGGCCGTAGGATCTGATCTAAGAATAAGATCATGTTTTGAATAAACATCATCCATCACGCTTTCATTCGTACCTTGCTCTCTGGCTCTCATCTGCGCAACAGTAAAATGAGGAAGCGCATGATCTTTAAAGGTTTGAAGAATCCGTTCTTGAAACTGGTCATAAGTCCACTGCGCGAATTCGGGTTTTGTCTCAATTGCTGAATACCAATTTTCAGCTCCTCCTCTAAGTAATGATCCTAAAATTAACTTCTTGCGGGCTCCTGTCCATCCATTGACTTCGGCCACAGTTTTGTATTTTCTCAAAAGTCTATCCACATCTTCCCCGAAACGTGCATAAAATGGCTCGGGTCTAATAATAGAATTCATATACTGAACGGGACCTTCGCCTCCTGCATTATTCGCTGCAGATGCCATATCTAAAACTTTAGGACTTAAAGAAATCGAAGAGGAGCCAGAAATCTCGGGAAAGGTATCGGATAAGCGTAACTGCCGACGTAAGTTATACAAATATACGTGTAACCTTAGAGGACTTTGGGGAAGAACACACGACAGGCTCAAAATATACAGTATTGCTATGGTCTAAAATTTCTTCTGTAGGCACATCTAATTCCTCATGTAAGTAACGCAACATAGACAAGAATCTTTAAGAATTTGGGCACACAACTACACATCACATTAATACTATAGCTCCAATAATTAACTTAAAATAATAAAATAATACCGAAGATACGCTAACACAAAAAAAATAAAAAAATACTATACTTCGGAAAGAGTTAAGAGAAGAAGAAAAAAACATCTCGCCAGGACCCAACCGTCATGCACAAAATAAGAGGAAAACATAGGTGAGCTATTTTTCACTTGAGGAAAACCTCTCGGACTCTAGCGCTACTACGCCCCTAAGCGAGGAAATCGGATCGGTCAGAAATTCCATCCAACCGCAACGAAATCCGTGTGCGGACTCGAGCAACAGGCCTCAACGCTACAGTAGTACTTTTCGCTCGAAAGAAAAACGCACACCAAAAGATCATTCACAATAGGGTGAAACCCTCCTCGAACGGTACTACGCCCTTAGCAAGGTTCTGCTCGGAGTACGTCAGACCTCTGCAATAAACCTCGCAGATTCGGTAAAAATGCCTCACTGCATAAGTAGTGAGATGCGAAAGACCCAATTGACAAGACAGCTTATTGGCCTCCAGTCTGGTGAGACCATCCGTCTGTTGCGGAGATACGCCCAATAACTGGTCTCGATCGGGGTGCGTGTGCTACAGTCCCGCAAGAAAACCAGCCTAGACTTGGCACCAAAATGCCTGCTCTAACAGCAGCTATTGGTCAAGAAATAAACAAAAAAAAAATGCACAAATAAAACAGGGCTAAAAAGAATTCTCCACCAAATAAGACACTAGCAGGGGTCAAAAGAAAGGATAGAAAGCCTCATCTCCACCATGTAAAGGGTGTGTGGTGGAGGAAAAATGAAAGGAAACTCCACCTACACACAAGCCGTCAGAAGAACGAAAGTGAGGAATTCAGCTCGTAATTCAGGAACTGGGTTTGGACGGCTGTCATTTGAAGTCCAAGATCATTGGGGAAACAAGCGAAATTTACAAGGAATTTCTATAAAAAAAAAAGAGAGACAATGTTTGGGATAAGAGTATTGGGTTAGTAAAGGAGTACCTTCATTTTGGCGTCCAGGCGTGCGTCGGTTTCTCCTAGTGTCTTGGTCTCCGGTGTCTCGCTCACCCTCTCTGGTAAGAATCTGGTCTACTGGCAAGATGCATCGGCCATCTGCCAGTTCGAAGAAGAAGTTCAAAGCAACTCCAAATCTCGATCAGCAACTCCAATCGCAACTCGGAATCTAACTCCAACTCTGAATCGCAATTCACCGAGGCGGAAGTATCCAGGGCTATTTATGGAAAGCCCCCAGGCTCGGCGACTATTCTCGATGACCTCAGAAGCGAGTCCCAGACGTCATAGAAGGTGTGGTTTTAGGTGTTGGGAGGAGTCAGGAAGGTGTCTTTCGTAACTTTATTTCAAGACAGTAAAAACAATTACATTAAACACATTACGTCCACAAAATGCTGATACAGCAAAACATCAATCAGTTGGTTGCTGGCTGTTCTGAACGCAAGTTCGTAACACACTTATTTCTCGTTTGTAATTATAATCGTATAATGAAAGGTCTCTGTCCTTATCAGAAACACACAGAAACTTCACAAAACACAATTAAAATAAACAAAAGCATGTTGCCCACATCATTGTCCGCTGATAAAAGACATAGGCATGAAGTCAATAAATCAATAATGTCTTTGATGTGGGCCCAGACACAAACACACTGATTCCTTTACAATAGTTAGTTTGAAGACAATTTAAGTTTAAACATACCCTTGAGTATCCCTTGTCTCGTTGTTTGTTTATTTTATTGTTGGGTCCTGATTTTTGACAAATGTAAGTTTACTCTCCCATTTTGTGTTGTTAGAAGCCTTATGAGTATCACGAAGGAGTGCTTCGGCCCAGGATATCACGCTTCGCCTTTGTGTTTTATTTGTTTTATTCCTTTTAAGCACCTCCCACGGTTTCTTTGGTTAGTTTTGTTATATACGATATTTTATTATTGTGATTTGGCGATGACATTCCGCCTGCTGTTGTTGTTTGTTAGCGCTACTGTTCTTGAAGTATAAGAGTTTAATAAAGTAATATGAAGTATGAGAGATTAGACACAGATACAAAAGAACGAAAGGTCCGAACACTGTTTGATGAGTTGGACAATAATTATATATAAAACACTATTTGGACCAGAGTAGTGTCCAATTTTCGTAGTTTGGAGCGATTTTAAAAGCCGAGATTGGCGTACATTTTGTGGAGTATATATTTTGTGTGTTTTGTGCTTAAAGCAATATAAGGAAATACATAACTTTTTTTAAATGATTCTAGGCAGTTGTTATTTGAGTTAATTTCAGATATAGTCTCTCTTGTTTTGAATTTTATTGCCACACAATTTAATCGTTTTAGTTTGTTTTTTCTGAATTTTGAGGATACTTTATTTATATTTCCATTTTTATGCATAAATATTTACATTAATTTTGCACCATTCTATGCTAGTTTATTTTATCACTTAAATATGAATTTATATAGCTTATTTTACCTTAGCTATTTTATTGATTATTTATTTATTTACTCGATTACGACTTTTATCCCAATTATGCCTTTATTTTAATTATATACTGCTGAGATATACTTCATCTTATCTCTGTTTGATCTTTTCCTTTAATTATAGACTGGCCATCTGTAATTAAGTTATTAGGAAATTATATTTGCGTTTACGCGAAGTTTTACCGATATTTGACGTTTTATAATTTTATTATATATTACATTTTCTTCCTGCTTTGAACTTTTAGAGATCATAATTTACATTTGCAATTTTATCTGCAACTAATATATGATTATTTGAAATATACTTGTGATTTTGAGTTATTCACCTATTACTCAAAATATAAGGTTGTATTTTTTGTGGTAATCATGTTTTTTGACTTTCTTTTTTTGCCTAATCTTTACGTATTTATTTATGTGTATATTTAATATTATTTTTTGTTTTGTTTTGATTTTTTAAAAATTCTAATACCTTATTCAAGCTAAGATTTTTTGTGCTTTTTATTCATGCCTATTTACTACGTTGAATTATTTTATTCTTTTAATTTTTACTTTGTTTTACCTAATTGAAGCTCTTTTTTTATTTTATGCAATTTGATCAGAACTTAAAGCCTATATTTTCTTTAAGTTGACTTATTTATGCCTACTGTGAATGTGCTTGTGTTCTATTAAAAAAAGCGGAGAAACTAATATTGTCCCTTGCACTAGGATTTTTTTTGCTTGTGTGTGTGTGTTGGCTTTCGTTTTGAAAGTAATTACTTTTACACCGGTGAACAAGGAGCGCTCGTGTTTTCTACGTACCTCCTCACGAAGCCAGTCCCTACCTTGAGGAAATGCGAGGTAGTTACTTTCTGCTTCAAAAAATAATTACTTTATTACCCTTTTGTGTTGAATTACTTTCATTACCCTTTTGCGTTGTCCCATCTTTAATCTTTGGGTTACTTTAAAATCTCACCCCCCCGTAAGATTATTTTGGTAGTAACTATTGGAAGATTTTTTTTTAAAATTTTGCGATATTGTGCTACATGGATCTGAGTTATTTTTCCGATGTCATTTTCTTGTTGTCTTCAACTAACATTATTTTCTTTAGGTACCTATGGTTCTATGGTGTTTAGCAGTTTGATGTGCGTATCGTGACAGTGGCTTGTGGTTTGGGTCCACGTTCAGGTTTGTTACCTGTTTATAGGAATAATTACCATTTTGTTTATTTACGTTTGTTGTTGTTTAGGTCAAGTGTGTTGACCTTGGTCACTTTTGTTCTGTGGTACCTCCTTTTGTTTTATTATTTTTTTAGGAATAATTTTTTGGTTAATTTTGAGTATTAAGCTTATTTTAGCCTTGGTATTTGATAATTTTGTATCGTTCTGGGTACAAAACTTTATCTTGTATGGCAGTTTATTACATTTGCCTTTAACGGTATTTCTATTTTCTTATATTATATTATATTTCAAGGTAGCATTTTATATTTTTCCCCCAACCTTTTACCTTAATATGCGACTACATTCGGGGACTGAAAAACTTTTAGTGCAATAGTGTAGACAGTATATGATAAACAGTTAATTTATTTTGTGATCTATATGGGTTATCTACAATTTTATTTATTTATTTTTTACGACACTTACGTGACTATATACTGTGTTTGGACGGTGTACTCACCAGTCACTAGTGCTCCTTCATCCTAATTTTATTCTTATTTTGCACATTTTAGTTTATATACTTCACAACCACACCATTCAACAGTGAATGTTTTTCTGCTCCTACTACCGCCTACTTGTGGGAACGCTAAGTACTCCATCTGGCTACCGTGTGTTATCTCCGTGCCATCTGGTGATGTGGATTGTTACAACGTATCATCTTGTATCTCAGAGGTTTGGAGAACTTTTATTATTAGCATCCTTGTCTTTTGACGAATAAAAGTCCTGTGTTTTCTCCAATTTCGCAGACTTATGTTTTGAGACGCCACATCGTGTCTCTGCAAGGATTCGACCCACGATTGAGTCGTCTTTCTGGAGGAGGGGAATGTTATCCCGAGATCATGGTGATATGTATTCATCTTTATTTCGGAGTCCAGATACACATGGAAATTAAATTATACTTTATTTCTACAACAAATTGATTTCATCGCCTGCGTGGAAGTTCATCAATCTCTGTCGTCTCTACAGGAAATTATTGTTAGCCAAGATTTACCAACAATTTGCTGTTATTTGAATATTGAAAAGAATTAATGATTTGTAGTTTATGGTAATAAACCTTGGCCAGCAACTTTCCTCGCCTTCACCTTTGCTTACTTAATTGCATCCTTCATTATTCAGTTCCGCGCAATTCACCTTTCTTGCTTTAATTTAGTTTACGTATGTGGTCAATGGTCTATTCTTTGTTTCACAAGTTCGTAATGCCACCTATATTAATTCTAGAGGATGTTCTTAGACTATGCCCAGGAGAACTGTTGAACTTGGAATTCCTTTCAAGCTGGTATTTCTGGTAAGTTTCCTGTCTCAGGCAGGAGAGTGTTGGGTCATGTCCTAGTGGACACGAGGACATGTGTACTGGATTTCCTGAGGACTTTTGAGGACTAGCTGATTTGGTAGATTGGAATATTCAATGGTGACTTTGGGCACACGTGGAATTATCGGCCGACGTTTCTATCGGACGTTTCACACGAGTCAAGAATAAAACTACTGAACACAGAATTATGTGGAGACTTGGTGGAAGTTAGTGTTTTGGAGCACATCGTACAGGAGTGTGGACTTAGTTAATATCGGGTGAGATCTTGACATAATTAGTTAGTTGCATCTACCCTTCCTCACCTTTATTTGTTGCTGCCAAATTCTAAAAGTAATAATGTGTTAATTTTCATTTATATTTAGTTCTGTATTTTTACCCCTTCTCTCTCATTATAAGTAGTTATTCTTGAACATGGTTCTAGTCGCCTAAAGGACTATTGGTGGAGTCGCCCCCAATATTTCAGATATAATCTTTTCTCTTGCTCTAGTTTTCAGAATTCAACACAAGTTATGTGCGTTCATAGTCGACGACATTGAGACAGCGATTCAATGTGAAGATAGAGAGTCCATTGCTATTGATTTACATATGCAAGGTTAGAATTGGAGAAAAAATGGACAGCATCCTTATTATGACGAAATTTGTGAAACAGAAGAAGGAAAAAGTTTCCAAACTGCGAGAATCACATCAGACGCTTGTCGAATTAAGGTGAAGAACTCTGTTTAGAGTATCAGATGATTGCGACGGAAGAGAAAGATCTTAAGATCTGGGGAATTAAAAATTTAAAAATCTTCAGCTTCCGACACGGGTTTCGAACCATGAATCTCTTAGCCATAGAAGAATGCCTTTATCTATGCTGCCAGGGAAAACTCTAAGCAGACATATACCTTTCTTTTAGCCACATTGAGAAATTAATAGAATGAAATAGTCCAAAAGTTGGCTCGGTGACTGCGCCGTATACATTGAGCGCAGACCTCTTGTAGCTTAGTTACAGGTTACATAATGAACTTCCTACTAAATCTGTTATTACTCTATTAATTAAGTTATATTTAATAGAACTGTCTTATAAAGTAATTCCAAAATGCTCAGACAAATCACTTTTTGCGAAGCTGCAGTGGAAAATGAAACAATCGTCGTAAACATGTTAAGACTTTTGAAAAGAAAAAGTGTTTTCTATAAAAAAGAAAAAGCAACGGACATGAGCTGTAAAAAAGAAAAAGCAATGGAAATGAGCATAAGAGTGTAACTTTGATGTGAACCTATAACTTTGAAAAATATGTTTATTACGTGTTAGATGATTGGTTAGTGTAAGAGACTCCTACGTAGATGGTCCTAGGTTCGAATCCCGACCGTTCTTATTTTTCCTTTTAGCTACACTCATAGTGTGCATTCCTGGAGTTCGAGTTTGAATTAAACGTAGTCAGCTAGTTTAAGCCGAAATTATCTTCAAATATGAGACGTTATAAAATGCTTCTCATTAGCTTGCAGTATTCAACTTTGATATGAACTACTACAACCTTGATTTCTCTCATTTCTCGACGTCATGAGCACCTTGACGTCGCGGTGCGAGAAGCCCACGGTGAAGGGGGACCCATTTAAGTTTCGTAATCCACTTTGCAGGTTTTTATATAATTTCACACTTTTTCCTCAATTTCTAGACTTCCCACTACTTTTAGCCATAGATAAAAAAGGAGGTGAATTCCACTCAGAAGATTTATCACCTCTTTGTTACAATAACTTTCAGTTTCCGAACAATAATGAAGGAAAAGATTGAGTGAAATTTTAAGTTAGAATTCATTAGCTAAATTTTTAATCTTAGGTAACTCTCATTGCTAGTAGTCTTTCATATTTAACCCGTACTCTTTCGTAACCGTATTTCACATTTCCTGTGACGAGAGCAACACCTAATCGAGTATTCAGTAAACTAAAAGCCTATCTTCATAGCACAATGATGCAGATGAAGCTGTTTTTTTTTTTTTTTTTTTTTTTTTTTTGGCGATCTTCAGCATTGAAAGCGAAGAAAGCCACCACGTTGATATTTTAAAGTTGTCTACGAATTCCTCTCCGAAAAGGATAACCCGCATAGTTGTTTCTCAGATGGTCATTTACAGTAATTAAATTGGTAATACCTCCATAGTTGTCGGGGCAAGACACTGAAACCATTCCTACCAAGGGGGGAAGATGACAGGTAAAACTAGTTAAATACGAACGATATTAGTGTCGAATTCATGGTTTGCGGGGAGCTCCTTCGTGGCTAAGTGGTTAGCGTACACGCCTTTGGCGTGGGAGATCCGGGTACGGTTCCCGGTGGGAGCTCTTGTGGTCTGGATTCCATGTTAATCAGTAGGTCTGCGTCTCATATAGTCTCGCTGCTGAACGGGATTTAAAATTAACTCTATTCATAGTTTGCCGGGTCACAAAGATGAACAATGGCACTGCCGATGCTTCTTAATTAAGCCTTGATTGACATGAAGGTGACTGTGGGTGGGTGATAGGCAAAAAGAATCAAAAACATCCAATATATGTGTCGCATGCATAGTTTTCGGGATATTCTGGATGTGGTATATGTCTAAGGTCAGCCCCATTGGCATGAGAACTAGTAAAATTTTCCGAACAGTTCCTTTAGCGTGAGTTTCAATACACTGAGAGTGAAAAGTGGTAATACACAAATACCGGTATCACATTAGGAACTATCAGAGATATGACTTTTGGGGAATTGTTGTTGCTTCAGGGAAACATTCTAAAATCGTCACTACTTTACAGGCGTGTAGGCAGAAATTTTTTGAGGGGTTCAAATTAAATAAGAGGACATTCTGTACTAAAATGTCTACAATCATCTCTAAAATTAGGTGAAATTACAGAAACAGTGGTTTCGGGGACTGGGCTCTGGACCGCCAGGGCGTACATCTTGTGTATGTCCCTGCTGCTCTGTCTGAATTGTCATAAGCTTCCCTTCAAATGTATGACATAAAATGTAAATGAAAAATTTATAATACAGAATAAAATATAAATAGCAAATATATGTATAAATAACTAAGAAGTAGAAAAGAATTAAACCACAAAACTGAAGGAAAAGCTTTCTTAAAGAAACATCACACTTTAAAGGATAAATATAATTTTAAAACCATTTTTCATTTATGCATGACTAAAAAAAAAGTGCGAAGCGCTCATCTGGAGTGCCACTATTTATCTCTACGAACGCGAAAACTATGAATTCGGCACCAATATCTTTCGTCTTCTATTACTTTTCCATGTCATCCTTTTTTTTTCCTCCTAGGAATGGTTTCAGTGTGTTACCCTGACACAGTATACACAGATGCTAATTATAGTTTTCGCGGTCGCAAAAATGAATAGTGACACTGTCAATCCTGATTATTCATCCTTGGTTGGCATGGAGGTCAGAGTGGGAGGATGACAGGCAAGAAGAATCGAAAACATCCTACATTTGTGTCAAATGCATAATTTTCGGGATCACTGACATAAATAGCAACATTCCAGGTATGTGTCCAAGGTCGGCCACATAGGCATGGGACTCAGAGGAGAGAACCAATGAAGATTTCCGAACAGCTCCTTTGGCATGAGATTCAATACACTGAGAGTGAAAATTGGTAATGCAAAAATACTCGCATCTCATCCGGAACTATCAGAGATATGATTTTGGGGAACTTCCGTTGCTCCAGGGAGACATTATCCCCTGATTACTCCCTAAAATTGTCACTGCTTTGCAGGGGCGTAGGCAGAAATTTATTTCAGAGATAGAAAGCTTTTTCAGGGGTTCAAATTCAATATGAGGCTATACTGTACTAAAATGTCTAACATCGTTTCTAAAAGTACGTCAAATTTACAGAAAAATAGTGATATCAGGGGCGGAAGGCTCTGAACCGCCGGGGCCTACATCCTATGTATGTCCCTGCTGCTCTGAATCTCTTAAGATTCTCTTCAAATGTATAAGACATACCATGTATATAAGAAATGCAGAACATAGAATAAATTATAAATAGAAAATATATGTAATTATAACTAAGAAGTAGAAAATAATTATAAACTAACGTTGAAGTACGTTTTTTAAACCATCATAGTTGAAAGAAAAAGTACTTTTAAAACAATTTATGCAAGGCTAAAAAAAAAGTGAAGAGCGCTCATCTGCAGTGTTACTATTCATCTCTTCCAACCAGAAAACTATGAATTCGACACCAGTATCTTTCGTATTCTATTATTTTCTTATATGTCACCCCTCCCCCTCCTAGGAATGGTTTTAGTGTCTTAACCCCACAGTAAATTGTTCAGATGGAATTTATACTTACACTAAATTCGTTTGAAATTCCTCCAGGAGTCCATGTTGGATCGTACGGTCCACTGTACTTTTTCTGAGTCAAACTTTGTATACAATTTTTTATTACCGCCCGACTGTCGTCGTTGTGCAAACATTCATCATGATAAGACGTAGGAAAATGACTTACATTAAGGTTGTAACATTTAATATCAAAGTTGAAATATCGCAAGTTAAAGAAAAACCATGTAATATCAAATATCATATTTGAAAATAATTACGGCTTAAACTAGCTGCGACTATATTTACTTCAAAATTAAATTTCTGAAGTGCATAGTATGAGCGTAGATAAAAGAAAAAAAAATAGTAAGAACGGTCGGAATTCGAACCTAAGACTATCCAAGTAGGAGTCCGTTACACTAACCATTCATCTAATATACAATGACGCCAAGTATTTGGCACTACTTTATCATATGGTTGTATCAAATATAACTTAATTAACACATTAATAACAAACTTTTACTGCCTTGAAATGTGTTCCTGAACAAGAGGAAGAACATTATACACCCAGTAATTACGCTACAAGAGGTCTGCGTCCCATCTGAATGGCGCATCCACCAAGTCGACTATTGGAGCATCCCATTTTACTAGCTTTCAACTCAGCTAAAGGAAAAGTATATGATTGGCTGCATAAAGTTCACCGTGGCGGAGTGGATAGTCATAATTCGATAACTAAAAGGGTCGTGGTTCGAACCCCGTCTCGGAAGCTGAAGATTTTTTATATTCTTAATTTACCAGATCTTAAGATCTTTCTTTCCCTTCACAACCATATGATGCTCTAAGAAGAGTTGTCCACCTTAATTCTACAACTGCCTAATGCGATCCTCGCAGTTCGGAACTTTTCCTTCTACGGTTTCACAAAATCACAATTTTCGTCATAATATGGATGCTGGCCTATATTTTTTTCTTCAATTCTAAACTTGTATATGTAAATCATCCCTTTCTGTCTGCATATTTGAATCTCTTTCTCTTTCTTAATGGCGTCCTTGAACTCCTATAGCTTGGGATCAAATCTTCGACTCTTGAAACCGAAGATAAGCGCTCAAGCAATGTGGTATCGTAACTACATAGGTTTGTTGTTAAAAGCAGCGTCATTTTAGATCGTACCCAGGGGGGGGGGGGCGGAGCGGAGATTTTCCACCGACATAATAGTTTCACTTTTTACTGGTATATTACTATACATATGATCAAATCATATGTATTTATCAAGCTCAAGGGATGGGGGGAATTACACCCTCCCGTCCTGCCCAAATGACGCCCCTGGAATTTTTGCTTGCAATTACTGAAAAGAAATGAACAACACTCATTTTTGTTTGTAGATTTTAGAGCTCGGCGCCCACAGTACAAACTCTGAGCAGCACAAAACCTACTGCAGTGATTAACAATTTCCATAGATTTCACAAGGAGCATATTCCTAGCTTCTGGTCTTTGAAGAAGGGAAGAATGCAAATAAAGGCTTTTATGAAGCTATGGGAACATTTTGTTACATTTTTTCTTAAAAACGCAGGCTCTAAAAACGCATTTCAGAACAAACGAATGATAGAGACGGTTTTACTTGGTAAACTGGTTCCTTTTTTTTTTTCGTGTGAATGGAAAGATTACGTCACACAATGCTTTAGACAAGGAAAGGTGGAAGAGGAGGTGAGTTGGATTGAATACCAGAAGTACTAGTCGATGTAGAAGTGTGTTTCTGAATGTATAAGCAAACGGCGCAGGAGTTTGTTCCTAAGTTGGACTTAAACATTTTGTAACATTTTCTATGCCGCGAACTATACAACTGTATTTTAAAACAGTACAGGACACTTACAGGGTACTGTTATTTTAAAACAGTACAGGGTTCTTATAATTTGTTGGATTGTAGTTCTTAGTTAGGCTGTGTAGGCAAGTTAGTACGATGCCTTTTATTGATGAACACTCATGTTCAAAATGATTGTCGCATATCTAAACTGTCTTCTTGTAAGAATATAATTTTATAATGATGTTGCAGGGCACTTTTAATAGTGATACTATGTGTATAATCGGGAAATGTATATTTGTGATAAATTTCATAGAAAAAGAATTATAAATGCGAAAATTAGAATGAGTAAAACAAAATGTTGTTAAATGAACAAGAAAGTTTTGTTTTCGTTTTATTGTTCTTATTTATTGCTCTTTTGACATAAAATTTGTGATATACATGTCTTTACCGATTATACACATACTATCATTATAAGAAATACCGGGCGAATTCGTTATAAAATTATATTCCTAGAACAACATATTTATAGACATGCGATAATAATTTTGGACATGAGTGTACTTACTGCAAGAGATTCATAGCTATGCATGCAAGTGACGGTATTTAAACAATGAGATCTCAGACATTTTCACTTATAAATAAGGGAAATTGATAGTAAAATTAATATGCACACTGCTTAACAAGGATAAGTATGACTAGACATCTTTATTCCATTTAAATATTTATAAATCTTCAATCAGAATTTTGCTATAATATAAATGTCCGCGGTTAAATTTTGCCCCTATGTTGTACTGTGATTATATGTAAATATTTAAATTTGAAATTTATTCTATTTTTCTGCCCCACACAGAAATTAATTGTTAGGAATACTAAACGGCTAATATTACAAATAATATTGAACAATGCATGAACATTGATGACTATAGTTGATTTTCCTAATTAATGCTTACCGTTTATAAATTGGGGCAGCGGGAATGCAGCAGAAAATAATAGCAACAAAACAACTGACGAGCGAAATTCGAAAGGCGAAGCAAAGAAATATTGCTATGTAGAAATAAATATTATATACAGAATGATTCAGGAAGAATGTCACAATTTGTGAAGTGATTCCACATGGGAAAATAAACCGAAAAAGCACTATGAACATGTGTCCGATTTCGACCGTTACGGAACTGGTGCGGGTTGAAGACTACACACATCCATGAATGATTATGAAGACAAGTGTGAATATTACTTACCGAAATGTTGTGTAGACCCATTGCGTGTGTAGACACTGCTGGTGAACAGAATAATGGTGGGACAGATGACTGATGATCTATCCTACAAGAATGTTCAAAGAGTCCCCACCCATGTCAATGCATTTGTCAATGCGTTGGAGGGTATGTTGTATTGCACATCGAACACCATCTCGGCGATCTTTAATGCGGGCAACAGCGTCGGTAATGCGAGCGACAAGTTCTTTACATGTATTCACCTTCGTAGCGTACACCCCCTTCCCTTTAACCAGCTCCATAAACATAAGTCTAATGGGGTTAGGTCGGGTGATCTGGGAGGCCAGTTAATAGGTCCGCCAAGGACAATCTATCGTTGAGGAAACGTGTTATTCGGATATTGGGATACTTGTCTGGTACAGTGAATCGATGCTTCATCATGTTGCAGGTACATTTGCCGTCGCTAGTCTAATGTCGGGAAATGTACGTATGCTGCGGCTGTCATGCGATTTGGTAGGAACACAGGCCTTACCACCAGGTCATCAATCATACCACACCAGACTTCACTGAGAACCTAACTTGTTTCCATACTGTCATATGGTTTCTTCATCGCCCATGTATGAGAATTGCGGGTGTTCATGATACCATTGCGTGTAAATGTAGCCTCATCTGTAAATAAAGTGTACTGCACGACGTCTCTGTGTCAGCCAACCATTCACAAAATTATTGTCTGCTTACGGTGACACCTGGTTGCAGATGTTGCACGGGCTACGCATGGTATGGGTACAAGCCCACGGAATTTAACGTATGACACACTCACGTTTGTGGAATATCGAGCTGATGGCTAATGCGGCGTGTACTGGTGCTGGGACTCCGTTGTACCGTTGCAATAATGTCTTCTCTTTCCTCAACTGACTGGACAGCCTCACGTTTTGATGTTACGTGTACACTGGGTAGGTTCCGGATTCACGTAATGTTTGAATCCTGGCACAGGGGTTCGTCGATCAGGGAAACATCTCTGGTATTCTATCACAGCCGCGCGGGCACTGCCATTACAGTACCTATACACAAACAACATGTCTGCGTATATTGCATGGGTGAACATATGTGGCATATTGGTATTCATGGACGCAATGGACTTGCTCAATTAAACAACACTCAAACACGTCACACGCACGGCATCACGACTGCTCACTGATCCAACCCACGAGTGCACACTGGATACGCTTGCAACTGTTGTCTCGTGTGTCGCAGTGCTGCCATCTGTTGGAGAACATCCACATCTCTTGTAGGGTGGATAAGTCATCTGTCCCACCATTATTCCGTCCACTACAGCGCCTACACAGCATTTCGGTAAGTAATATTCACACTTGTCTTCATAATCATTCATGGATGTATGTAGTCTTAAAGCCGCTCAAAATCCGTAACGATCGAAAATCAGACATGTTCATAGAACTTTTTCGGTTTATTTTCACATGCAGAATCACCTCACAAATTATGTGACATTCCTCCTGAATCACCCTGTATTTTGGGAAGAAATAATTTGATATCAATATTTATTTAGGAATAAATATGATCTAAGGGAATAATATTCTCGCAGAGATGAGAAATGTAGTTTGTTGATAGCGCGGCATTTGTTGTTACGTGTGGCGTGTGTGTGCCACTTTTTTTAAAAAAAACATCCTAAGTTTACGTGTTAGGAGTAGTCCTACTATTACTAGATTTAGAACAAAAATTATGTGTTGAGGCAATCTAACCTATGCGAAATTATTGATTGGAAATCTTATCAATAACAATAAGAACAATAAAATAAACTGAGTTGGACTCCGTTCGCGAATTTATCTAAGTTTAGATTGTGGACTTGACACAAGGATGATTACTCGCCATGTTTAATGGTGTAATGTGGTGTTCTGACACCGAACAGATATTTTTTATCCATCCTGGGAATATTCTGCAGGCTCAACGAGGAAGTTTATTTGGAACACGAACCGTGCTGAACTGTATAGCCATCCTATCAGATAACTTCTAACCGATTATTTGCTTCATAGGAGCTCTGACAGCTGCAGTGGGAATTCAAGGATGACTGATTAATAGAATAAATATTGTAATTGTTTTTAAATTCTGAAGTTTTGTGTATAGTTCTTGGTGGTGGCATTAGTGGCAGTGAAAAGTAAACCTAAATCTTGGTAAAGAATGGTTTCATACGTCTAAAATTACGTGCAACTGAATAGTACAGGGTTAGTATAAATGATTCATTCGTTTTGAAATGGCTATAGTTTCAAAAGTATTACACGTACACACATGAAAGATATATGAAAAGAACCATAAACCAGAGTTGGCAAAAACCATGGTTTTTATTGAAAAAACCAAAAAACCCGGTTTCTTGGTTTAAATCCGGGTTTATGGTATAAACCAGGATTTTTTGGTTTAAATAATTTGCTCTATGTATTTATATCACATATAGACAGAAACAAGTTAGATTCGCCTTGGTGTTATTATGCAACAACCAGGTTATGCTGGAAGGGGTCACATAAGCTTAGAGCGGAATCTAAACCGCTTTTCGGTTTACATCTGAGAGAAATTGTCCTCCATTTGAATTCGAAACCGGGACTAATTGTCCACAAATGCGATACGTCTGCCGACTCACTCACGAAGGACACCTGATAAAAATACATTGTATTGATCTTTATATACTTGTTAATATAATTGTCAAGAGTAATTTCAGAAGGACAAAAAGATAAACACTTACACAATTGAAACCACTATACAGAATTACATACGGACAATTTCAAAATACTGCAGAGTACAGAACTAATTTAGTCCGAGTTAGTTCACTACGACTTTTATTAAAGTCCAAGTTAAAGAAATACAACGACTTAATTTGCAGGTCAGTAAGAAAAGTGAATAAAGATACGAATTATTTGAGTCCACTTTGGCTCTGACACATTTATACATAAATAGATACCAAAGATACTTCTGATTTCAATAAATGCCTATTGTTTGGTTTGTATGACCCCTCCTCTCCTTCCCCCAAAAAAGGAGGGACGGCATTTCGATGTATTTTATCAATAGTAAACGTTATTAAAATGAAATAATATTTAGAATTTTTCTTTGATTATAATTGCATAACGAGAATAACAAATTATTTAAAAAATCACAAAAGAAACATTCATAAACTTATTTCTAAAAAAGGTTGCTTTTGTAGTATAATCTCTGAGTAATGAATGGGAAATTTAGGTCTGAATATAATACGAATAATATAGGGAGTGAAACGTGATAACTCACAAATCATCAAGATTTTACTAATACTTACACTTTTACGAAAATATTTCGTTTTTTGGTTTAAACTAGCCAACCCTGCCATAAACTCACCAAGTTTGTATTTTGTGGCAGCATGAGTCTATTATCGGGTGTGGCAGTGTGGCAGTACGAGGTGAGTACCTGTCGAAAATGTAGGGAAAGCAGAAAAAAGACGTCGACTATCGTCTGGACGTGTGTCGTGTTACGAAGGGAGCACATATTGGTGAACATTTGTAGAGGGTGTATAAACTTAGTGAGTTTGTGGTTCTTTTCATATATCTTTCATGTGTGTATGTGTAATACTTTTGAAAATAGAGCCTTTTCAAAATGAATGAATCATTTATGCTAGCCCTGTATATGATGAGTATGACTAGTAGCTAAATACCGGTAGCGTCATGTACTTCAGGTTCATAGTGGGAACATTTTATAGCTGTAATCGCGTAATAAATACAAATTCTTGATTTTTATAATCTAAATTCTTTTTGCTTGATTATTTATTTTTATTTATTTATTTCGTAATTAATGAATATTTGCATGCGAAATAAGTTTCGCCAGTCATTCACAGTTGCTTACCTCAGAGAAGTCTTTAAACTACTCATGTAATAGTTATGATGAACCAAGCTAACGATAACACAAATAATACCGCTGTTATTATATTGTTTGCTTAGTGTTGGTTGTTGTGTCGGACTGGAAAATAGGATATATTTTTAATCTTTTATATATATATATATATATATATATATATATATATATATATATATATATATATATATATATATATATATATATATATATATTTGTAATGTGTATATGTATTGTGACATCTTCCATGCTATGCGTTATTTATTCGGAGAAGTGACTAGAGCTCGAAATACTAGTGAATTGTACCTCCAATGTTCATTGTACTGCTCCTCTTTAATTCAAGATAATTAAATTCTTACTATTAGTACAAGTATAAATATCATTTAATTTCATGTGATGGCATGGCTGCTGTAAAGTATAATATTCGTTAAAATAAGTAATGATATCTTACGCTATCATGTAAGCTAATCATTTATTAGAGGCACTGCGAGACCCTAATATAGAATATCCCTATTTGTTGGCAGGTGGAACGAATCTGTTACTAATAATGATTAATGAGTAATTTTATTAGAATGGTCCAAGCTAAAAATACGTAAAGCTGTTAAAACATGTTGGTGAATAATGATGTAATTTTACATGTAATATTTTTACGCAATGATGATGGAGGTTTCTTTGTTATTTTCTGGAACGGTAAACATTTTGAACGGATTGCTTCCATTTAAAATTAAGCGCAACCAAAATTTTCATATTTTAAGAGTCCTCCTGGAATATCAATTACTAACCTGTAATATAACGAGTTATAAAGGAGAAATGAATAAAGATTGAAGTTTACTGGTGGGACCGTTGATCAGGACATTATCCTGGAAATTTTTGATCAATTTATAAAAGAGCCTACCCGGTTTCGATGATGTAGACTTTGGGGGAGATGGCTGAAATTTAGCTTAAGTGTAGAAGGGACTATGCAAATTCTATATTTGAAAAGCAAATTGTCCTAAAATGGATGGAACATACTTAAAAAAAAAGCGCGAAATAAATGTTAACTGAAAATCAATGAAAAATAAATAATTCCTCCACTTATCTATAAAAAAAAGTAAAGAAAAAAAAGAAAAATAGTGGGAGATAGCTGAAATTCAGCTCAAGTGTAAAAGAAACTACGTAGATGCCATATCTCAAAAGCAAATTCTTCTAAAATGGATGGAACACAGTCAAAAACCACGAAACATAACATTAATGTCCATGGAAAATCAATGACAAACAAATAATTCCTCCATTTATCTCAAAAAACAACACAGAGAGGGCTTAAATTCAGCTATAATGTAGAAGAGACTAAGTAGACTCTATATTTCTAAAACAAATTGCCCTAAAATGGATGGAACACAGTGAAAAAGCACAAAACATTTACATTAATGTCAATGGAAAATCAATGAAAACAAATAATTCCTCCACTTATCTCAAAAACCAGATGGCTGAAATTTGGCTTAAATACAGAAGAGACTAAGTAGATTCTATATTTCAAAAGCAAATTGTCCTAAAATGGATGGAACATAGTCAAAAAGCACGAAACATTAACATTAATGTCAATGTAAAATTAACGAAAAACAAACAATTCTTCCACTTATCTCAAAAACCAAAAAAGGGAGATGGCTGAAATTCGGCTTAAATATAGGAGAGACTATCTAAATGCTATGTTCCAAAAGCAAATTGTTCTGAAATGGATGGAACATCCTCAAAAAGCATGAAACATTAACATTAATGTCTATGGAAAATCAATGAAAACAGATAATGCCTCCATTTTTTCATAAACCAAGAGAGGTAGATGGCTAAAAATCAGCTTAGACATAGAACAGACTATGTAGATTCTACATTCAGGAAAGAAATTTTCCTAAAATTTAATGGAACATATTGAAGAAAAAGCACGGAACATTAATATTAGTGCCAGTGGAAAATCAATGAAAAACAATTCAACCACTTATCTCAAAAACCAAAAAAGAGATTACTGAAATTTGGCTCAAGTGTAAAAGAGACTACGTTGATTATATATATTCCAGAAGCAAATTGTCCTCAAATAAATGGAACATAATAATAATAATAATAATAATAAAAAAGCACGAAACATTAACACCAATGTCAATGGAAAATTAATGAAAACAAATAATGCCTCCATTTATCTTAAAACCTAAAACTGGGAGATGACTGAAATTCAGCTCAAATGTAAAAAGAGACTATGCAGATTATATATTTCAAAAACAACTTGTCCTAAAATGGATGGAATATAATAATAATAATAAAAATAAAACGAAGTCCCGCGAAGAATTGAATCTAGTTCTACGGTTTAGGAACCAAACGGCTAACCACTTATAAACGAGAGACAGTGAGTATCTGCCGGTACATAAACATAATATTGTTCAGAAGTACGTATGAACTTACAAATCTCAACTGAGGTCAAGTTAAAAGAAAAATGATTGTATTTAGGCAGCTCAGAAAAGAGCTTTTTAGGTTTGGTTAGGAAATTGCTCAAGGCCTTGTTCAAGATTAATATCTTGTGTAGTCCCTATTAGCTTCTACGCCGGCTCTTCATACCGGTTTCCCTACAGGTTTATAAACGAACCTTGGGCCATCATTTGATGATGAAAATATCTTGTCGTCTGTAAATGTAACTCTATCCCAGTTGCGAATAATATTTACCTCAGTAAATGCTAGTCGGTCGTCTCTATGGACATTTGTCAAATTCTTCTTGTGTGAAGCTCGACTGACCTGAAGACTTATCTTTGAGGCGTCGTTAAGCACTACGAAAACAACCAGGAAAACGAGATGCCAGAGTCATCAACAGGTTTTGACGGCTGACATTAATTACAACGATAACATGTATTTATGTCTTTTATCTTATTTAATGTGCTGGGGAAAATTGCTATTTCATCTGACAACAGCTACGAATTAGAAGAAGAAATGTTACGAATAATTTTGATATGTAAACTTTTATTTTGATGTCGCTATAGGTAAATGTTTGTTATTCATCGTAATCCGGTTGCTATGGTAAGTTTTCGTTACCAAAGATTTGTTTATAAGTAATTGTCAATATATAATGCAGCAGACGCCATACGATCAATAAGTGTATTGAATTCCCGTGAAGCATTAACAAGTATTTTGAAAATATAGTGCATTTAAGTGATCTAAAATAGTGTGCAATCATTGAATTATCATCGTAGTAAGTAGCAATTATATTTTATATGAGTAGATACTAACAAGGAACGGACATGAACGTGTCATCCGGGCATCCTAATCAAACCTAGTCCATTAGATAAACATAACAAAGTTATGTTCATGTACAAAAAATTAGGTGCCACGGACAACGGAGTAAGTCCCTGAGGCCCATTAACACTGTTAGTATAAAGAAAATTCTAGACTCGCAGTGAAATAGCTATTGCATCAACACTGTTGATTGGAAAGTCATGGTTTATATTTGATTCTCTTCAACATGAAACAAGCTTTCCAGAGGTGCTATGTATTGGGGACCATAGTATACCTGAACAGGGAAAATTAGGAGAATGTCAGGAAAGTTCCCTCCAGAAATCCCTCCCATCAACTTTGGACTCCTCTGGGGCGGCTCCGGGTAAAAGTAAACAATCCAAATGTATCTCGAAAAATACTATAGAGAAAGGCGCAAAATTTCAAAGTCAGATGCACTCGCCAATCCAAAAATGATGGTCGCCAGTATCTCTCACGTACGAATTATGAGAGGTCCCTCCCACGGCCTTTTGTTTGACAAAGAAAGAGATTACCTCAGGGCATAAACTTTCAAAACCAGAGAATTAGATTCAGGATAATCAATTTTGAATTGGACAATTCATATACATGTTAAAAAATATCTTACCTTAAGATTTCACGTTTGTGTAACGCTTTCTCTCTGCACTGAAGTACCAGTTGTCGATTGCAGTTTTCGGATCAAAGTCCTTAAGTGAAAGGCCATTGATGGAAATTGTCAGCAAATCATCCAGTGTGTCAGTCTTCAGTGAACTCCTGCAGGCAGTCTATAAGACTGCCGAAGCCTCTCTCACATGAAGTAATACTTAACAAGTAAAACTGCACAAAATGTGACAATTGGAAGCAAATTTGGGAATTTCGTAATGAAGTTTCCGATTAAGAGTGGAAAAGGAGGGGCGAATAACAACGTTGTGAAGACTTCACTTTCCATGTTCGTTGTGAAGGCTTCACATTCCGTGTTTTCTCTCACTCAGTGACAATTATTTTCGTGCGAAACAGAAATTGTGCAGCCCTGTGAGTTTAGGCAGAAACCATTACTATTGAACACTGGTCGCTAGCTCTAAATTTCTAGTCGCCAATGACGACCTGGCGACCGGAAATTTTGCGCCCTGCTATAGAGGATAAGAAACATTTGGATTGTATGCTTTTACCCAGGGCCCCTCCAGAGGGGTCCAAAGTTGATGGAAGAGATTTCTGGAGGGAACTTTTTCGACATTCTCCTCATTTTCCCTGTTCAAATATGCTATGGGCCCCAATACATAGCATCTCTGGAAAGCTCGTTTCATTCTGAAGATAATGAACTATAAACGATGACTTTCCAATCAACAGCGTTGATGCAATAGCTATTTGCACTGCGAGTCTACGATTTTCTTTATACTAACAGGGTTATTGGGCCCCAGAGACTTATTCCGTTAAGAACTATCCAACAAGGATTACATACTATTGAGAAATCAGCGAAAAATTTGCAGGGTAAAAAAGATGGAACCTGTGAAAGAAATCGGATCAGATTAACATTCTTCTGAAGTTTCTAATTTGAATCTGCAGACCTTCATGCAGCAAATGAAAGAACTACTTGATTGTAAAATGGAGCAGGTAGGAAATAAATTAGAACGTTTAAATCAATCCCAGATGGTGTCACAGAGTTAAATAAACTCTAAATTGGAACAACAAAATATCAAGTTCCAACAATTCGAGCAATCTCATAATGCTAAGTTCGAGCAATTGTCATTGAGTCTGAAAACAAATTTAATGGAATGTAAGCACGAACAGATGCTAATTCCACCCAAATTTCAGAGTTACAAAAGGAAGCTTTAGATCTGAAGTACAAGTTAATGACTAGCAGTGAGAACAACATGGACCTTCCAACCAAGAAGTTGTCACAGAGTAACAACATACATTAGTTATTCCTAAATCACCTCCAGCAGTTTCCAGGCACAGATATGAAGATGGACGTCGATCAGAGAATACAGCACGGGAGTACTTCGGATCCAGACAGTCAGGAGGAAAGACCGATGAGTAATTCTACTAACGTAAAATTTAGAAAATTAAGATCCACAAAATTTAGTCATGCTAAATATTTAAATATACCAGTAAAGTTCAGTAATATTAAATCCTTAAAAGCGGTCGTATAGACTATATTCCGGCTAGTACTTTTACAGAAAAATTTGAAGAAGAATGTGTTTGGAAAGGCATTGATAAATCAAACTTAAGATCTTGCCTATGTTTTGTTGCCACCCTGCTCAGTTTGGTACAAAGCTATTAAAAATGGCTTACATAATGACGAAAATTTTAAGAATATTTTGATCGCTAATTTTGAAAATAACTTTATATTGGCTACCAAAGACACACAAGGGACATTTCATGTGAAATCAACCAATGAAATGACAAAATCTGACCAGACGATCTTAGATTTTTGTAAAAATTGGTGTACAGCTTTATTACAGTGGGAGACGAAAAAATCCCAAATATTACCTCTCCTCCTGGAAGTGACCCCATACAGGGTGGTCAAAAATGCCAAAAAATGGCATTTTATCAGTTACAGTGATTATTAAAAATTGTCATAAAATGGTTAATACGTGCACTAGAGACGTAGAACAAACACCATTGGAAAGCTTAAAGATTGCGCTACAAGTTGTACTATATTGAAATTACCTGTAAAATAAAAAATAACACTTCAGAAATTCAAATTAAGATTTGAATTTTGAATTTCGCAGAGAAATGTCCCTTTGAATTTGTTCAAAATTGTCCAGATTGTAGTCTCATACGTGTACTAAAACACCACAAAGTTGCATTTTGGGCACTCAATGGGATCCGATTCAAAATTCAACAAAACCAAACATTGCACGATATTGACCATGTGATTATATGGGTTCAGATCGATAACCATTTGCCTGGAGCTATTTACCTGCAGTATCAAAGGAATGTATATTCAATTTAATTTGTTTCTTGATGTATTCATTTGAATTTACACAATTATCCACCTTTTGAGTTATTTAGAGAGGTATTACGTTTCCAAACAGTACTTAATATAGGTCATTATTCTTGTTAGTCGCTATGGATGTTTCTAAATTTACGTTGGCTACATTGATATATGTTATTTTCATTCCTTTGTTTCAGGATTGCTATTACAGAACATATTATGAAAGGGACGGATATATTTTCCTCCCTTTTACAATATTTATATCAAATGTGTTATGAAAAACAGTGACACTGCTCACAATCACTTCACACATTTTCAGCACAAACAATTAGTCAGTAATTTTTTTAAGTGACAGGAATCCTGAAACAAAGGAATGAAAATAACATGTATCAATGTAGCCAATATAAATTTAGAAACACCCATACTGACTAACAAGAATAATGACTTGTATTGAGTACTGTTTGGGAACGTAACACCTCTCTAAATAACTCGAAAGGTGGATAATGGTGTAAATTCAAATGAATACATCAAGAAACAAATGAAATTGAATATAAATTCCTTTGATGCTACAGGTAAATAGCTCCAGGCAAATGGTTATCGATCTGAACCCATATACTTACATGGTCAATATTGTGCAATGCTTGGTTATGTTGAATTTTGAATCGGATCCCATTGAGTGCCCAAAATGCAACTTTGTGGTGTTTTAGTACACATATGAGACTACAATCTGGACAATTTTGAACAAGTTCAGAGGGATATTTCTGTGCGAAATTCAAAATTCAAATCTTAATTTGAATTTCTGAAGTGTTATTTTTTATTTTACAGGTTTTTTTCAATATAGTACAACTTGTAGCGCAATCTTTAAGCTTTCCAATGGTGTTTGTTTAACGTCTCTAGTGCACATATTAACCATTTTATGACAATTTTTAATAATCACTGTAACTGAAAAAATGCAATTTTTTGACATTTTTGAATACCCTGTATGGAGATACTTTCAGGGGAGAGAGGTAATTTTGGGATTTTTTCATCTCCCACTGTAATAAAGCTGTATACCAATTTTTACAAAAATTTGAGATGGTCAAGTCTGGTGACTTGTTGATTTGACATTTAATGTCCCACAAATTAGAAATAAGAAATACGACCAACGAGTAGACAAGAGTATCATGGACTTTGTGATTACCACTTACAACGATTTACTCAATCCTTACCAACCAGATTCGAGAATTATTGCGTGAATTAGGATTTTGCTCCCGTACAAATTGCAACAGATTTTAATCCCTTCACACTGATTGAATTTTAATCATTTGTTGTTAATTGTACAGAATTGCGATAATCAGACGACTACAAAGTATAGTGGAATAACCCAACCTAATGCAAATGATAATAGAGTTTTTAGAAACAAAAGATACAATCTACCAAATCTAGTTAACAAATTTCATAACAATACGTATCGGATAAGTGGCAGGAATTTTTATAATAGGAGACAACCAAGAAATGAAGTGAATTCTCCTCGCAACTCTACACAAGAGTGTGCGGTGGAATGTGATATAACTGACACGACGTGCACTACTACTTTAAACTAACGTCTGCTGGCGGGGTATGTGTTGAAACCGCGTCAGCAGCAAATTCCAAGACAACGAAAAACAAATGGTTGCAAACTGTTAAAACTTTAGTTTCTAAAGAAGTATTATTCAAGGTCAATATAGATAATATTGATTCTTCTTGTTAATTTAGTACTATAATTTCCTCATTGTACAATTTTAATATGATATTAATTATTGTTTCTTTTAATTACTATTCTGATTTATTATGATTCTTATTTTGTTTCAAGAAATACGAACTGCGTTTAAAATTGTATGATAGCTGCGCCCGAGAGGAAGAAGACTGTTGTTATATTTCAACTTATATTGGCTCTAACAACAATTCATATATATATATCAATGGGAATATAACTATAATCCATTATTAAGAAAATAATTCATTGAGGAACATAATTATTTGGTCTAGGAATTAATTCGTGCGGTTGGTACGCACACATTGAAGCTGTAGTACAAACACAAAATACATAAATACCTTAAGAAAAATATTGTCCATCGCTAGCCACCACTTTCGCCCATCTGTCAGGCAATGTACGGATTCCGTGGCGAAAGAAGTCCTCATCCTTGGAAGCGATCCAGTCAGAGACCCATGTTTCGATATCTTCTGAAGAAGTAAACCGCTGTCCAATCAAATCGTTGTTCATGCAATCGAACAAGTAGTAGTCCGAAGGAGCAACGTCTGGTGAATACGGCGGGTGGGGTAAAACTTCCCATCCGACATTTTCTAAATAGGTTTTGACCAATTTTGCGACATGTGGGCGAGCGTTATCATATTGAACAATAAGTTTATCATGTCTGTTCTCCCATTCTGGTTGTGTTCTGGCCAGAGCTTGCTTCAAACGCATTAATTGTCGTCGATAACGTTCTCCATTCATAGTTTCACCCGGTTGCAGCAGCTCATAGTACACCACACCTTTCATATCCCACCATATGCACAGCATAACCTTTGCACAGTGAATATCTCGTTTTGGTTGTGATGGACCTGGTTCACCTGGTTTCACCCAGGCCTTTTTTCGTTTAGGGTTCTCGTAATGGATCCACTTCTCATCACCCGTAATAATTCGATGCAGAAACCCCTTTCTGCTCTGTCGTTGAAGCAGCAATTCGCAAATGGTTTTTCGTCTTTCAACGTCTCTGTCTTTCAATTCATGTGGAACCCAATGTGACATCTTTTGAATCATTCCCATGGCTTTCAAGCGTTTGGAGACTGTTGTTTGATCAACGCCTAATGCTGCTGCAAGTTGTTCCTGCGTTTGACACGAATCCTGCTCGAGCAATGCTGTCAATTCTTCGTCTTAAAATTTTGTTTGGCTGTCCAGCTCGCTCTTGGTCTGCCAAGCCGAAATCACCACTTCTAAACCGTGCAAACCACTTCTGACACGTTCGCTCAGCTAGAGCATGGTCACCATACACTTCCACCAAAATACGATGACTTTCAGTCGCACTTTTCTGCATGTTAAAGTAATGCAGCAGGACACCCCGCAAAAACACTTTATCAGGCACAAATTGCGCCATGTTCACTTAACTACAAACTGGTGTTGTTGACGCTTTAATCCACTGCCCTATACTACGAACGATACGCGATGACAGGGGTTTGCAACACATGTGTGGATACACGGAACTGTGGGACGCTCCGTTCGTTGCGACATCTCTTGTCCACCCGCACGAATTAATTCCTAGACCAAATAAATAACTGTTTTGTCAAAAATTTTGAATTTGTCGTCGACGATTGATTAAAATGAAATGTAACGAATTATTATGAAATGAAATATTTAAATAAGGTAAATAAATATAATGTATGTATTAATATTAATGAATTGTAACTTTATTATATACGAGGGAAATTCACAAAGTAAGGTAACCGTATACATGTCTTGTAAATTATCTTATCGTCCGACGATTTTTTCTTAAATTGTAAACAATTTAAGAATTCCCATAGCTCGAGAGCCATTTATACAACGATAACATGCATTTACGTCTTTTATCTTATTTAATGTGTTGGGCAAAATTGCTATTTTATCTGGCAATAGCTACGAATGAAAAGAACAAGAACAGTAATAAATAATCTTGATTTCTAAATATTTTATTTTGCTGTCTCTAGAGGTAAATATTCGTTTACTCGTCGTAATCCGGTTCCTATGGTAAGTGTTCATTACCACGGATTTATTTATAATTAAATGTCAATAACTGTCAAATAATCAATAAGTGTATTCAGGCTCAGCGTGGCATATATATATACATATATATATAAAGTAACCAAGAAAGTTCTGTCGCTTTCTGTGGAGGTCCGTGTTCCATTGGCCCTCACATCGTGATTTGAATGCGAATGGAGAAAAGGCGAAGGTCAGTTATTGGTGTGGGTATATCCAAAATACTACCTGGTTGTGGCAGTTCAGTTATTCTGTCCAGTCATAAGGACAGAATGAACATGAAACCTCCACAGAGCGTCATGAGGGCGTCTATGCTGTACGAGTTTAAACTGGGGTCAAACGCCACTGCAGCAGGGCGGAAGATATGCCAGGCCTTTGGTGAGGGTTTCATGAACTACGCGGACAGTACAACGGTGGTTTTATAAGTTTAAGGACGGTGACGAAACACTCGAAGACGCACCACGTACCGGAAGACCATCACACGTACAAAATGACGATCTTCAGACAGCAATTGAAGCGAACAGAGGCTAGACATGTGAGGAACTGGGACTACAATTCAGTGTGAGTGGACAAACTATTCGGCAGCACCTCCATCAACTTGCGAAGAACAATAAGTTGGGTCGATGGATCCTATATGATTTGACAGCGAGCCAGAAGGCAACGCGAACAGATACCTGTGTTTCTTTGCTGTCTCGTCTGAGGAAGGAGCCATTTCTAGACAGGGTGTTGACATGTTATGAGAAGTGGATCCTGTACGAAGCTCCACGGCGCTGTCATCATTAATTATCATCCCATGAACCGATTCCAAAACAACCGAAACCAGGAGGTCCTGTGTGTTTGGTGACTGCTCGCGGCATCGCGCATCGAGAATTACTACCAGCTTGTAAGATCATCAATGCAACTGCGTACTGTTAGCAGTTGAGCTATGATCAAGAAAAACTCAAAACTCAAAACTCTCCAGCACTTCTGAATCGCAAAGGGGTCTTCCTGTTGCAAGACAACTCTAAGCCCCACGTAGCTAGGATGACCCGGGACAATATTCTACGACTTAGATGAGAAACACTATTACATGCGCCATACTCCCCGCACATTGCACCGTCAGATTATCACCTTTATCATTCCTTGGACAATTACCTTGGATGACACCAGTTCAAATCCCTAGTAGAACTGCAAAATGCACTTAATACCTTCTCCGCTTCACGGCCCACCAAGTTCTACCGCGATGAAATCCATTGTGTTCCAGAACGTTGGCAGAAGGTCGTCGATGCTGATGGTGATTATTTTTGATCTTGCACGTACGTCTTCCATATCGATGTTCGAAGGTGGTGGGTGAAAAAGCGAGAGAACGTTCTTGGTTACTTTATATATATTTAAATATATTTATTTAATATTAATTTTATATATATATATATATATATATATATATATATATATATATATATATATATATATATAAATTAAATTTTATAATGACTATGGAAGATGATCGTTATTCTTCTAATGATACCAGTACTCCTTTCCCTGCTATTAGTGATGATATCAATAAAGACTGCAGGTCCATAAATGCAGATTTCTTCCATGGAAGCAACGCATCAGGATCAAAATTTAGCCAAACAAATCAAACCCAAAATGATACCGCATTAAACATGAGCATTGAATTTTCAAACAGGCCTAACGAGACTACCTATAAGCTTTGCAACAAATTGTGTGTTCGTTTAAAAAGCCTAGCAATTCACAATAGCAGGTGCCATTATGATATCAATAAAACCAAATCATGCTCGCCTTCACGGAAATCCCAATTATCCACTGATAATGTCGATCACAAAAGAAAAAAATTGATCTTCAAATGCAATAAGCTTCTAGCAAGATTAAAATCTTCCACTCCAATGTTGCGCAGGGTACCTCGAGAGGCTAGAGCTTCAGTGGCAAACTCTCTGTGCGAGGTATTGCAACAGATAGTACGAACAAACGACTCAGAAGCCTGGATGGATCTCTTCTTTTGTCCTTACGTTACACTGTGCGTTCCATCAAAAGCTGACAAAGTGAATAATTTAGCATCATGGGTTAAACAAAGAGTGCGATGTTGGTCTGATTCTCGTTGCGAAACCCTTCCTAACCACAGTAAAAAATTTTTCAAAGCTCGACGAGCAGTAAATTCCAGTTTTAACATTAAGAATGCCGAGAACAAATTAGTAGATGGTGATGTCCGCAACGCAGTACGGCTTTTCATCTGAGAAGATACTAAAGCTTCTCCGAATAGATCTGTATTAGAAGCATTGAAAGAGAAACATCCGGCCCACAGCCACCCTTTTGAACCTCCCAATCTCATTGAGCCCAGTATTGCAGCGCCTAGAGTATCAGCTGACGAGTTTACGAAGGCACTTAAGTCATTTCCTTTCGGGTCAGGAGGTATGGACAGTCTCCGTCCTTCAATATGAAAGGACCTCCTACTCTCCCAAGAGTGCAAACTAAAGACCACCTGACTAACGCCATCTGCGATTTTCTCCACCTGATTATTTCCGGTGATGTGCCCACGGAAATTAGACCTATTTTCTTTGGAGCATCACTAATAGCTTTGAGGAAGAAAAGTGGCGGCATTCGTCCCATCGCAATAGGCAATGTGTGGAGGAGATAATCAGCCAAAATCATTTGCCATAGAATTAGAGAACCTCTAACACATTTTCTATCCCCACACCAACTGGGAGTTTGCGTCCCACATGGAGCAGAAGCAGCAGTCCACGCTGCTCGTATATACTACTCTTTTTTCCACACCAGCAGGAGAAAATGTTTCTGAAAATAGACTTCAGAAACGCATTTAACGAGTTCAATCGTGACTATGCTCATACAGGTAAAAAACAGTTTTCCATCAATTTATCGATACGTCCATCAGTGCTACTCGCAACCGAGCAACTTATACTTAGGAGATGAAATAATCCTCTCTCAGCGTGGCGTACAACAAGGCGACCCTCTTCGCACTAACTTTACAATCCATCGTTAACAGTATCAATACGAAACTGAACATATGGTATTTGGATGACGGGACTATAGCTGGAGACAAGGATACAGTACTAGAGACATTAGAAATGATCGGATTGCAAATGAATTTCTCCAAAATGTGAGGTCAGCTTTCTCGGAGTCTCCAATGAGCAGTCTAATAATCTCTTCAAGCTGTTTGATGAAGCCGCGTCTGGGATTCACAGAATTTCGATAGATGACGCCAACTTATTAGGAGCAGCATTATCTAATGCAAGACGAACAATATTAAAAGACAAAATTTCTACATTAGAATTCTTCTTTCACGTCTTTCCTTGATTTCAGGTCACACTGCCTTTTAGCTACTACGTGCCTCATTGTCCATGCCAAGGCTGCTATTCTTTCTTCGCTGTGGTCCTTCTTGGCGGGATGCTGATCTTCTGGAATGCTATGACAACACCTTGAAAACCGGTCTAGAATCTATCCTGAATTGTTCACTCAACAATAACTCTTGGTTGCAGGCGTCCCTCCCTGTTAACCACGGAGGTCTCGGCATTTGCCGCGCCATGGACATGGCTATTTCATCCTTTCTGTCTTCATTCTATGGCGCTAAGCCATTGATCGAGACCATTCACCAACAAGATCTTAGCCTAGTATCGGATTCGGATGTCAACGATAGCATTGCTAAGAGGTCATCTATAGTGGGATCAGATCCCCCTGATCTTGATAAGAGAGGACTACAATCCTCTTATAAATCATCACTTTTCAGCTCTACTTCAGTCATCCGATAACCCAGAAGAGAAGGCCAGACTCCTAGCTACATCATCTTCAGAAGCAGGCGCTTGGCACCATGCTATCCCGTCACCTTCTTTAGGATTAGATCTTCCCAATGACAGTTTTCGAATTGCCAGTGCACTGCGTTTGGGAGCAGATGTTGCGAGCAACACAGATGTCCTGCCTGTAGAAGTGTCGTAAACAAGAAGGGCCTTCATGGACTCTCTTGTGCCAATAGTGCGGGCAGACAATCACGCCACTCCAACGTCAACATTATCATGAGGGCACTGAATTTCAGCAGGCGTTCCTTCTATATGTGAACCGTTGGGATGCAGTCGTGCAGACGGCAAGAGGCCAAATGGTATGACCCTAATACCTGGAAAAAAGGAAAAGCATTTCTATGGGATTTTACTTGTTCCGACATCTTCACCCCTTCAAATCTACAATCTTCCTCAGCACAAGCTGGCAACGTGGCTGCTCGCCGTGAAACAGAAAAACGCAGGAAGTACAGCAATTTACTCGACAAATATCATTTTGTCGCTATAATTATCGAATCAGGTGGTTCATGGGGGCTCGAAGGCCTTAACTTTATAAAAGAAATCGGTCACCGCATTTATTTATCGTCAGGAGACGCTAGAGCAACCTCTTTTCTACTACAACACATCAGTATGGCAGTACAAAGAGGGAACGTTGCAACCAAGCTATACTTCGACAAGACTCAACCATCTAACGAACTTGTATGATACAATTCGCAAACATGTACAAACTACCAAACACGGATGCATCGAAGGGAATTTAAATGATGAAGACACCGAAAAACAGGAAGGGCAAGAAAGTGTGAAAACCGATAGAGCTTGTGGCACATGCTTGTCCTGTGCAGCAGTTATTCTTAATGCCTTTATGCAATAGACGAGTTTATTAAATGCACTCTATGTCGCCTATAAATATGCCTTAACATTACAACTTACACAAGTGTGCTGCGAACGAGCATTCTCAAAATTGAAATTAATTAGAACAAAATTGTGTTCTCTCCTGTCTCAGGACATATTGGAAATGTTTACGTTAATCAGCATGGAATATGGTGTCTCTAGTATAATCAATGTTGAAAAAACTGTTAGAAGAGCCCTGTGAATCTTCCGTAGAACTGGAGAGTTTTTGCGCTGTTAACTTAGAGAGTGGTTAGCTTCTTATGTTCCCTTTTTGAGTGTAGAGAGTGGTTAGCTTCTTATGTTTCCTTTTTGAGTCTATCAGCAGTGCCATAATATGGTTCAGTGATATGTCTTATATACTTTAATACTTGTCTGTGCCTGTGTGTCTGTAATGTAACATTAGCTCCCATGAGTAATTATTCTTATGCATTTTAATAACATTGAAAATTATTTTATATTAGAACATTTATTTTAGCAGAGGCAAAGATCTTTTTTTAGAAACTGAACATCCTTTCTCTTGTCATCAGAGAACCGGTTCCCGGCAGGTAAATGGGGAAAGTGTATTGTTTGTATTCCCCTTGTTATCTTCATATTTTTGGCTATTACAAACCTACCCTACTTAAGCCCAAAAATGATGAGAAAAGCAGATGCTAGACGGTTGTCTCCAGAGTAATGCTACCTATCGTCTAGTCGAATATATGTGAATTCACTTCCGAGCACGTAGAATTCCAGAAATGTGCCCACGCTACCTTCACTTTTTTTCTTTTTTTAAAAAGGAAGTAAACAAGCTATTATCTGAAGAGAGGTTGCAATTTTTAAATTTAAAAAAATGTTAGGAGTATAGTTGGAAAAGCAGCCGAGGAGTCCAGTCAGTGCAAGTTCGTGGCTCACAGAAGACACAACCCATTACAACACATATACACACAAACATAACTTTGACTTATATTTTTTGTGTGTGAAATGCGAAATTAAAATGTGCAGCGAAGCAAAGTAGTGGTGCTTTGTAACGTTTCACCCGCATGACACGCATTAAATTATACTTACGCGCTCCAGAACCTTATATACTTATATGTAACATAGAAAAAAAAACATACACCATTCGCAGATTTGTCTAAAGAGTACTTTGAATTTTTTTTTAACGACGTAAGTACAAGTAACGTAATGTAGAGGCAAAGTTACATATCTACTCCGAATAGTGAATCAAATACGATTGTATTATTTCCTTACGAAGGAACTCAGTGAAGGTGTGCGATGGAACTTATTTTAAATTGAAAAAAGAGGCAACCGTTATCCGATCGCAGACTAGATGGCCAGAAGATGATTCAAGAATTGGGTGCAAGACTTTACCCACAAGTCAAGTCTCGAGAGGAGGTAGTTGGACGACCAGAAGAGACTCATCTACCAGAGATGCAGCCGTCGGGATAAGAAGGAAGGACTTCCATAACCCAGGGTTGAGTGAATTATAGGAACAGCATCTCGTGTAGTGGATTCACATCGCGGAGAAAGTAGATATAAATATAATGGACGATCTAAGGATGAAGGGCAACCACGATAAGGTAGGAGAAGCTTTTAAAATTTTTCTCCCCTATTACAATCCAAAGCCGGAGTACTTTGGCCGATCCCATTCACTTATCTATCGACTCTGTTGGTCATCAAGTCGAAACAATCATCACCCTGCAAATCTTCTGTCGTTGGACGGAATGAACAATTTATGAAGTTTATCTTTTTAAAATTTTTTATATGTTTTAGTCACCAATAGAGAGGATGACTTCTCTACCATTTTTCTATCATTATCATGATCATGCAGAATATAGTTAAAGTTTGTTCTATGATTAATTAACGCATTATTATATTTTTAGAAACGCAATTATCTGGTTAGTGTAAGGGAGTTACCAAATAACAATGGTTGCATATTTCAGGTCAGCATTGCAACATTTTACTGTAGCATACATTTATCAATTACACTTCTATTCGGTTTAATCATTCAATCTTGCAAAAATATCAAATTTAAATTATTGAATGTGCTTTCCCTGCATAGAGAGAAGTTCCCGTTATATATATATATATATTACATGGTATGATCTTCAAGTTATTAAGCTGTGAATAAGAGTAGTGTTGGATACCTAACACGTGTTGTAATGGCAAGAATATTTAGTTTGACGTTGCTATGTCAAAACCGTAGTTTATATAGACCAAGTAATAGAGCATTAAGTATTATGAAATATTAAAGCATCAAATTATTAACTGTTATGTGACTCACATTAGATTAGGAGTCTCAGACTTAGGTATATCCTTCGAGAAAGAAATATTTAGAAAAACAAAAATTACCCAGTCTAATTAATGTTACTACGAAATAAATATTTTTTTATGTATCTAACAATTAAAATGTCGACATTCCACGGAGTACTTGGCCAAATGCTCGATTAAGTTCCCTAATGATCAACCATCCATCCATTATATTCTGTGTATGTATCAGTGTGTATAAGATGCAGTATATTATTATCATAGATAGATTGAAATTATTGAATGTCGTTTTTGATATGTATGAAGATATTTTCTTATATAATTACCATGTAGACAAATGCGTACACATTAAGGTTTTATAAGTGCACATCTGTCCTATCTCCTTTCCCATATTTTTTTGATTGTTCTCATCTTGCTATCAAGTCATGACTTTTATTTATCAATTCAAAATTAATTACCTACCTTCTATCTTAGTCATTTTCTTTTTAAGACTCTCTTTCATAGATAACATTTGTGCTTAACGAGTACGTTTATATTCGCTTAAATGATAATTGTTCGCTACTGTGTTGTTTTACCTTTTATAAATCATAAAAACGGAGAATTAGTTTTCTGGTGTACCTAGAATCAATTTCAGTTTATTTACATTTTTTAATGTAACCGTCCTAAACTGTCAAAATATTTTCCTCGAATTTTTAATGTTAACACCAGCATTTTGAGAGACCAGCTGAGCTGACGTTTTTACGTTTAAACAATCTTATTTATTTTATTCTTTCCTTTTCTTTTATTGAAAGACGTTTGAGTCATTCAGCAATTGATCTTTTAAATAAAACTTCACTTGCTGTATGTATGATAGTCAGCATAGTCCGTCTCATAAATACCAGACTAGTAGGACATTTCTTTCAGCCTTGCAGCATATGGATATTCTGTGAAAGTACCCTACGATTTCTATACTGAAAGTTCGAACTAACTACGCCCCTACTTTTCCCTAGCGCTCTGGTTACACCGTTTTGGGGAAAAAGTAGAACTTTAAGGTCTGTATATTATTAAAATTATAGCTCTAAATTTCTCTTTGATCTTTCGGAAAACAATATTAAATTTTAGACTTGGAGACCTGGAGTTCGAGCCCTGTGACGTGAACTTCAGCTTTCCATGAGCTATCGTGCATATCGTTATGGTAATTAACATATCCATACTCAGGAATCGAGATCAAATTTATCTAATCATAAACTTGATTCCTACCAACGTCTATTACAGTAATAGCTTTTGGTTTCCTCGAGACATACAGACTATAAATAAAATTTTGTACACATATACATTACGAAACACGATAACATGTTAAAATGTTTCAATATATAATTGAAGACTTTTGTGCGTCCACTGAAACAATATTGTAAAGCAACCACTTCATCTTTGTGTTATAACTATTCATAATACTCGATCTGTGAGTATTAACTCTAATTTCAGGTTATTATTGATAATGTTTCAGTTAGCATTTTATCAAGCCCCATTGAGAATAGAGTATCATGACAATAAGCAGAATAAACAAATTAAGATGAAACTTACTACACTTTGTGAGGCTCCTACATGCTACATGGGAAGAGAAAATGGGGCCCTCCAAGTGAGGCTCCTGCCAGGGCCTTATACCCTCCAAGTCCGAGACTGACCATAGGTGTCCAAACTCGCGAGCCCGAGCCCACTTGAGATTAGTGAGCGCGAGCCCCACTGAGCGCGAACCCAATCGAGAGAAGTGAGTGCGAGCTTAGTTAACAGAAGTAATCGCGAGCCCGAGTGATCGCGAGCCCAGTTCAGAGAAGTGAGCGCGAGCCCAGTTGGGAGAACTGATCGCGAGCCCGAGTGAGTGCGAGCCCAGTCGAGAGAGATGAGCGCGAGCCCAGATAAGATTAGTGAGTGCGAGCACGAGTGAGCGCGAGCCCAGTTGGGAGAAGTGATCGCGAGTCCAGTTGAGACTGGTGAGCGCGAGCGCGAGTGAGTGCGAGCCCAGTCCAGAGAGATGAGCGGGAGCCCGAGTGAGTGCGAGCTCAGTTGAGTGCGAGCCCGCGCTCACTTCACACTCACGTGGACTAATTTGCTTTAGAGTCAAAATAGGAAATTCAGTCCATGTGCAGAATTGTAAAGGAAGAATTAAACAACTTTACAAAATGAAAAATCACATTCTTGAGGTCTGAGCTGTCATTTTATTGTCCAGAGGACTTCAAACACCTTTCGATAGAGAACCGACTTTTTCATGGCTATTATGAGAGGATGGTATTTGAGTCAGGTATTTGTTTTTGTTGTTTTACTAACAACTTACATGACCCAAGCTTTGTGTGTGTGTGTGTGTGTGTGTGCGCGCGCGCGAGATCATAGAAAGGAAACTACTTGACCTTGCGAAGTAGGAAATTTATTTACTAACAACTAATGAAGCTGTGCGTTTATAGAAAAGTCGAGCGAAATAATTATGTATTATTTAATTATAGCTTCTTTAAATCCCAATAAACAAGAGTAGCTCTTAAGAATGTTGATAACTTGCATCATAATGGTTATTCAGCCCATTAATTTATATGAGGAAACAAAGAATTTTAGCCAGTTAATTTTACTGACTACTTCTTCTTGAGATCTTTAAGTGTATTCTATGCGAAATTTAACCACTGTATTATGTAATTTTAATATATATAAATAAAAACTAAAACAATATTATTACATTGAATATTTTTAAAGCAAGGAACCCTTAAATAGCCCAGAAGAAGAAATTAGTAAAATTAAATGAGTAAAATCTCGTCTACTTAAAAGAAAAATACTTCCTCATATAAGTCAATGGGCTATTAAAAAAAAGAAAGATAACAATTCAACATCAAAAAATAAATAAATAAATAAATATTTGGTCTAGGAATTAATTCGTGCGGGTGGACAAGAGATGGCGCAACGAACGGAGCGTCCCACAGTTCCGTGTATCCACACATGTGTTGCAAACCCCTGTCATCGCGTATCGTTCGTAGTATAGGGCAGTGGATTAAAGCGTCAACAACACCAGTTTGTAGTTAAGTGAACATGGCGCAATTTGTGCCTGATAAAGTGTTTTTGCGGGGTGTCCTGCTGCATTACTTTAACATGCAGAAAAGTGCGACTGAAAGTCATCGTATTTTGGTGGAAGTGTATGGTGACCATGCTCTAGCTGAGCGAACGTGTCAGAAGTGGTTTGCACGGTTTAGAAGTGGTGATTTCGGCTTGGCAGACCAAGAGCGAGCTGGACAGCCAAATAAATTTCAAGACGAAGAATTGACAGCATTGCTCGAGCAGGATTCGTGTCAAACGCAGGAACAACTTGCAGCAGCATTAGGCGTTGATCAAACAACAGTCTCCAAACGCTTGAAAGCCATGGGAATGATTCAAAAGATGTCACATTGGGTTCCACATGAATTGAAAGACAGAGACGTTGAAAGACGAAAAACCATTTGCGAATTGCTGCTTCAACGACAGAGCAGAAAGGGGTTTCTGCATAGAATTATTACGGGTGATGAGAAGTGGATCCATTACGAGAACCCTAAACGAAAAAAGGCCTGGGTGAAACCAGGTGAACCAGGTCCATCATAACCAAAACGAGATATTCACTGTGCAAAGGTTATGCTGTGCATATGGTGGGATATGAAAGGTGTGGTGTACTATGAGCTGCTGCAACCGGGTGAAACTATGAATGGAGAACGTTATCGACGACAATTAATGCGTTTGAAGCAAGCTCTGGCCAGAACACGACCAGAATGGGAGAACAGACATGATAAACTTATTGTTCAACATGATAACGCTCGCCCACATGTCGCAAAACCGGTCAAAACCTATTTAGAAAATGTCGGATGGGAAGTTTTACCCCACCCGCCGTATTCACCAGACGTTGCTCCTTCGGACTACTACTTGTTCGATTGCATGAACAACGATTTGATTGGACAGCGGTTTACTTCTTCAGAAGATATCGAAACATGGGTCTCTGACTGGATCGCTTCCAAGGATGAGGACTTCTTTCGCCACGGAATCCGTACATTGCCTGACAGATGGGCGAAAGTGGTGGCTAGCGATGGACAATATTTTTCTTAAGGTATTTATGTATTTTGTGTTTGTACTACAGCTTCAATGTGTGCGTACCAACCGCACGAATTAATTCCTAGACCAAATAAATAAATAAAAAAATAAATAAATAACACACACACACACACCTAATTTCATTAAAGTCTTTTTTCGAAAGCTACCGTACCCTGAAACGCTGGCGTGTCGTTTGTTGCAACCAGAGTTAAAAGTGAAGGAAAACACGGGGGATGTCATCTCCCACTTCCAAAAATATCTATGGCGTCCCTCCACTTCCTAAAAAATATAGTGGACAACGATAGGCACAAGGGATGACATGACGTCATGCGTTCCCCAACCTTTTCAGATCAATTTTTACCCCTGGTTACAACTCGATTTTGATGTTGTTTGACTTTTATTAAAAACAGACTCCAAATTGAACTGAACCCGCTTGATATAGACCGAACTCACAGAATGGGTAAGGGCGAAAATAGACTGATCATTGTTAAATTTGCATACTACAAAAGGAAGGAGACCATACTGAAAAATGCATATAGTGCCAAGGGGACACCTGTGCGTATAAGTCAGGATTTTTCCTATAGTATTAGAGTCATTAGAAGGGAACTCAATGAATACCGGGTTCAAGCCAAGGCACGCGGACAAAGGGTGCGAATGCAATTCGATAAGTTGTATATTGATGGGAAATCTTATACTATCGAGGACCTACGAAACACAGATGACAAAAATCTAAGTGATACAGTTGGTGTGTGTTCAGTGAGTGTGAACAATGGACACGCTTCAAAAAATTCAGCAGTTGCAGGTGCTTCTTGTAGTGTGTGGTCACCTGCAGAGCCTGTGGGGGTGAGTGATGAAGAGTTTCCAGCTTTGAGACAAACAATGAATGCAGCTCGAAGGGGCAGAGGTCAACCACGCCCTGGAGGAAGAAGCATCCCTTGACACAGGGGCGGATCCAGAGGGGGGAGATCGGGGCGATTGCCCCCCCCAGAATAGGAAGCTTTCTTATTTTATATATATAAATAAAACCCATCCCAAAATTTGGAGCCCTTAAAAGTAGCAGTATGACAACCCACCGCCCCCCCCCAGAAGTCGGTCCTGGATCCGCCCCTGCCTTGACAAACAAGGGAGAATGACCTTGAACAAGGTAAGACTTCTCAAAGTGAGTGCAGTGATGTGTTACGTAATAATGACAGCAAGTGTATTGTAGATAACGCAAAAAATGATAATTTTCTAATGTATTATATGAATGCGAGATCACTTAGGAACAAAGCATTCGAGTTTTCCAGCAACATTTCATTGAACAATTATGATATCGTAGCAATAAGAGACACCTGGTTGTCTTGTGATTATTTTGATTCAGAGTATTTTGATAACAGATAGCTAGTGTATCGTAAAGATAGGGACTATAATACAAGTGGTAAAGCAAGGGGGGGGGGTTGCTGGCAGTACAGAACCTGGAAGTGAGTCAAGTGACTGTTAGCGTGTTTGCACACAATACCGACAAAATCGGAGGAAGGCACGAGAATATCGGTGTCGGCGTACTTTGCACACGCCGCCGACAATATCGGTGGAAGCCCCGACAATATCGTTGCCGGTGATGAGTGAAGTAAGCGACACACACCAAAAAAAATCTTCTCCATATATGAAAACAAATAAAAAATAATAATAATTGAGAAAATTATTTTTTAAAACAACGACTACAAAAACTGTTCTGAAGAGGTGTGGAGGACGGTACAAAACTTAGAAAAAATAGTCCTATGCCTAAACATGTTTAGATTTAACAGTGCCGTTTTAAATAGATGCCGTAAACATATTATTTTCGTTTCGATGAGAATTGATGCTGCGGTACATTGCAAACTATATTAGTTTTAATTTTTGTTGAAACACTGTTACATATTGTATGTATATTATTTTGTTTTCCATGCAATTAACACTAATGTCATAGTAGATTAAATGATAAGATTCGAATTAGTAATTCTGTTTTACATTGCTCCATACTTACACTGCCGCAAATCCCGGGGAGATGAAGGGGACATGTCCCCTCCAATCTTGGAACTGAGGAGATTCTCCCCGCCCCCTATAATCCGATTTGAAATGTGTGTTTTGGGAGAGAAATTTGATTATTTGTGTCCGATCGCCAGAAAGGAAAGTGAGATGGAATTAATGTCCACTCAGAATAAGCCTCAAATTTGCCCGCCTCCCAATGTTGAAGACAACTCTGCTCCCCTGATCCTCCACAGCATTGTTTCTCGACTACAGAAATATTTTGAACATCGCTATATATACAGGGGCGGATCCAGGATATGATCAAGGGAGGGGCTAAACCATATTTTGCCGTTTTATCCAGTGTAAAGCAGGATTGAAGCCCATTTTATCCAGTGTATATCTGAGCGTCAAGGGGGGCGGCTATACCCCCTTGGATCCGCCAATATATATATATATATATAATTTGGGAACGATCTTACCCGTCCCCCCCCCCAATGTTGAAGACAGATTTGCGCTGTTGCATACATATTTGTCGTTTCTCGTTTCTTTTTGTCCAGGAACTCAAAATCCTGGGCAAGGCTTGCATAAATTTCTCGCCATGCTTTTTGCTTTTCAATTCTGTCCTTGAAAGAGTCTGTTATCTTATCCCATATGCAAAGTCTACATTCCACAAGTTCAATAACGGTTAAAATATCGAATGAAAAATTCCTGCCATCTCTAAAAATCTAAGGAAAACTAGAAAGGTAAGAATGCAATAATACACAACCTTTTCATCCAGTCACTGTAGCTAAACTGTAGAACTCTATCAGGGGGTCGAGCCCGGTACAAAGGGGAGAGGGAAAACTTGGATACATAGCTTTGGTCTTTGTTTTCAATTGCCATTCCAGAGATTATTTTTTAAAGTGGGGGATTTGGGATAGTTTTGGAAGTGAGAGAAAAAATCTGCAACAAGTGAAGCACGAAGTCACCTCACATCCCTATTGTTGAGATCACAATCAAGAAAATGCCAAATGAGCAACTTGTCCTTGGAGCTTTGGAAAGAGTGTTTGATTGCGTTGATTTCGTTTCAAAATAATAATAATTCTACTTTGACTTGTCAACAAATATTCTATTCAATCATTGCTTATTGAGTGGGACCGGGAAAAGTGAACTGCACACAATTCTGTTGAAAATAAAAGGAAGTAATAATAATCAGTATTTTTTCCCAGTGTATGCTAAAAGTTACAGTGTATCAAAATGTTAACAGTGTATCAAAATTTGAAAATTACGCTTAAATTAATTTCCAGAATGTATTAAATTTAAATGCATTAATAGATTAAAAAACATACCATCAAAGAGTGTGTGTGTGAGAGAGAGAGAGAGAGAAAGAAAGAACAAAAATAAAAAAGGAAGTGGAAAATAATCAAGAAATTGGTTATCTAAATTTCTTATATTCTATTTGGTAATAGCTATTTAGAGGGAAACCAGTACTCTTCAGACTTACCACATTTTATACTTATTTAATAAAGGGAATTAGCTACTCCAAAACAGAGACTGTAAAAAAAAAAAATAATAAGCTGTTCCGAAGTTGTTTGTAGGACAAGATAATAATAATATTATTATACAATTGTAATAAAAAAAATGGAAACAACAAAATTCCAAAGACAAGAAACGAGATAAAAATACACAGCGCCTTGTCACTCACTCTCTTCATCTAACCCACTGGCCGGCCGACATTATCGGCCGCATGTGCATCCAATCATAAGAAAACATTGCCCCCGACAAAATCGGTGTCGGCGATACCGCCGACATTATCGGGGGCTTGGTCGACAGCATCTGCGTGTCGGAGGATCGGCCGATAATATCGGTGGCGTGTGCAAGCTACGATTTGAGTACGTTGAAGTCGATTTCACCGCCGACATTATCGGTGCTTCCACCGATATTATCGTTGCCGTGTGCGAGCGCACTTACTGACCAGAACCCAGAAGGCATTCTAGTGAAAACTATGGTTAATTACAAACCGCTTTATATCTGTGTTGTGTATTTTGAACCAAACTCACATCTATCATTATACGAATATTTTTTTCATTTTATCGAAAGTAATTGTACGATAGGTAGCACTATTCTCCTTGTAGGTGATATGAATTTGCCTGAAATAACTGGAACAAACTTTGATTTTCTACAGTCAACGAGTAAATCCCAAAGTCTCTATCATTTTATGTTAAATCATGACATGGAATCACTCAATAATGTTACAAATAGCTTAGGGAGAACATTAGATTTAGTAATAAGTAATCTTTCCAATGTAACAGTAATAAGAGAACCACACCCATTAATTAAAGAAGATAATTACCACCCATCTCTTTGTATAAGCTTTCCGCATGTTAAATCATCTAGAATAAAAAACAAAAGAAACATATTTGGTTTCAATTTTAAGAAAGGAAATTATGATAATCTCTATAATGAGTTAGCGAGAATAGATTGGCAATATACGAATCCAAATAAAGCAGTAGAAGAATTCTATAAAGTAATTTATGACATATTTGAGAAGTGCATTCCCATGAAAAGGCCAACGCAAAAAAGGTACCCTTGCTGGTTTAGTAACAGTATAATACAAAAAATAAAACTTAAATGGCAACATCGCATAAAATGGCTTAAGAGGAGGGGAACGACTAATCACCAATATCATTATAACGAGTACTGCAGACTACGTAGAGAAGTGAAGCGTGAAATAGCAATAGCACATAATGATTTTATCTTTAATGCTGAAAATAATATAACCGAAGACCCACAACACTTCTGGACCTACATTAAAAGTAAATCCCGACATCTTTCTTCTGATTGGTGACGGACAAAAGCTCACCGATAGCAAACATAAGCTTCCCTGAAGGACTTGTAATAAAATTCACTGAATATTGAAATTCAGGTGTTAGTTACTTCCTAAGCAGAAAATGGAGCTACTATCTTATATGACTTATCTATCAGATATAAAAAAAAAATAATAAGGACGTTGCGGAGTTGCGTTGTATTAAACGTGGGCAGACCTTGAGGAACTTGTAATAAAATGCCCTGGATATTAAAATCTAGCTTTTGACTACAATTACAAATAGGCCAAATAACTCGGTAGAAAGTAGAGCTACTAATGTCGTATAGCAGTTATCAGATATCAGAATAAAATAGGGATGTTGCAAGTTTAATGTGTGAAGCATGGGCGACAGTAAGCCTAATTTTGGCCCTGGAAATTTTCGAACCAAATTTTTCTTATAAGCCTGACAATTCATCAACTGCATTAAAATAATTTCATGATAAGGCATGAGTACTTACATAATAGAATTTTCTTGCTAACAGGACTGGTGATTTTTTTTTTTTTAAATTTTACGAAATCATCATACTCAGATAGGCTTTGCTTCTTAATGCTGCCGTCGTGCTTGCAGACAAACACTCAAACAACTTTCTTTCGTATTTACTAACACTAAGCTTTTTTGTTTTCATAAGTTGTTTTGATCTTAATAAATAAGAAAGAGATTCTTTTAATGAATATTGGTCTGCAAGTGTGATGACAGCCTTAAGACTTGAAGTCTGCAACACTCTTAATATTTTATTCTGATGTCTGATAACTCCTATATGACGTAAGTCATATAGCCTATTTTCTATTGAGGAACTAGGCCTAATAGTAGTCAAAGCCCAGATTTAAATATCTGGAGCATTTTATTTCAAGTTCCTCAAAGTCCGCCCACGTTTAATACATTAAACCCTGCAACATCTTTATTATTTTATTTTTATATCTTACAACTGATATATAGCATTAATAGCTCTATTTTCTACTGAATTAGGCCTACTGCAAGTCTAGATTTTAATACCTCTTTATACCCATCATATACCCGCGAGCCCAATTGAGGCAAGTGAGCGTGAGCCCGGGTGAGCGCAAGTCTATTGGAGAGAAGTGAGCGCGAGCCCGAGTGAGTGCGAGCCCAGTTGGGAGAAGTGATCGCGAGCGCGAGTGACTGCGAGCCCAGTTGGGAGAAGTGATCGCAAGTCCAGTTGAGACAAGTGAGCGCGAGCCCGGGTGAGTACAAGTCCAGTGGACAGAAGTGAGTGCGAGCCCGAGTGAGTGCGAGCCCAGTTGGGAGAAGTGATCGCGAGCGCGAGTGAGTGCGAGCCCAGTCGAGAGACATGAGCGCGAGCCTGAGTGAGTGCGAGCTCAGTCGAGAGAGATGAGCGCGAGCCCAGATAAGATTAGTGAGTGCGAGTGCGAGCGAGCGAGAGCCCAGTTGGGAGAAGTGATCGCGAGCGCTAGTGATCGCGAGTCCAGTTGAGACTGGTGAGCGCGAGCGCGAGTGAGTGCGAGCTCAGTTGAGAGAAGTGAGCGCGAGCCCAGCTGAGACAGGTGAGCGCGAGCGCGAGTGAGTGCGAGCCCAGTCCAGAGAGATTAGCGCGAGCCCGAGTGAGTGCGAGCGCGAGCCCAGCTGAGACAGGTGAGCGCGAGCCCGAGCGAGCCCAGTGGAAAATGGCCACCTTTGAGACTGACAAGGGAACATCTTATATTGACAGTAGCATTTCGCGCTCAAAGAGTGCGCAATCGATAGAGGACTGAAAAAAGGGAGAAATCCAAATTTACACATGCGGACACCCAAAAACACAGGAAACACAGAGGAAAGAAGGAGCAATAATAATGTGTCTCCTGTGTTTTTGGGTGTCCGCATGTAAATACCCATTGTAACCATGTAACAGAGGAAAGGAGTGAAATAGACATTGACATAGAAATACCTGCAAATGGAGTAAAGTCATCAAAAGGAGGCTTGCACAACAGTATCGTAAGCAAACATTGTATCCACAGACGTGCTGAATAACGTCCGAGGTAATGCAGTGTTGCCAACTGACCACAAAATAAACTTTTGTGCAATGGCACGGGGCACAAATGATAACATATATAAAGTCGAATTATAATAAGTAACATACCTGTGAATTCGGATGGACAGTGTTGCCAACTTGTGGAGATAGCCCTGTATGAAGTCCAAAGGTATAACATCGCAGATGTAGAAGAGTACATACAGTACACGAGTCTAACTAGTGGAAACCAAAATATGAGACCACTAATAAAAATAAAAGCACTGAAGTACGAAAATAACGGACGAAGCACAGTGTCGAAGCAGTGTTGCCAAAGTGGAAAATCAGAAAAGCAGTAAAACACAGCACAAACGCCGAAATGATGCATGCTCTGGGATGACCTATCTCCGATCGTGCTCGTGGTGGGCGTGTTTGATGTTCCACTGCCTCCACGTGACGAGGGCTGTAGCGTCGCCCTTGTCCACTTCCGGACGATAAGTTCACGATTATGTGGTTAGTTTTGTGTCAGGAATGTCCGGTGTAATTTGTACCAATACTCTTTGGACATCCTATATATATATATATATATATATATATATATATATATATATATATATATATATATATATATATATATAGTATTCTGCATCCCGCAATCGTTGTAAACTGCGTATCAGCCAATTGAAACGTCCTGACATGGGGCTGTGACGAAGGCGCTATTTAACCTAACGTGCCCAAGCGTGCCGTCCCCGGGAATTACGAAGCACGTATACATAAACAAAACAAAATCAATTGAGTGCTACCGGGTACGCCATTGGGAAGACATTTGTGTATGTATAGTTATCATTGAGGAGTACGTCGCTGGCAAGCAAGTTGTAACAAATTTAGCTGTGTGTTAGGACAGTTCCGAGGTGCGTATGAAGGGCTAGTTGACAGACAAAGCCTGTGACATTGCTACTGTTATTCCATAATGTTTTTTTTTTCCTATGGCAAAGGGGCGGTATAGTACGCATATTATGTTTGCGAGAAAGAACGTGTGTTCCAAGTGCTGTGTGTGTGTGTTTGTTAGTGTGCATTGAGTGCGCGTCTTTGCTATCATTAATTCGGGGTTTACTCTATTCACAAGACACGTACGTACGTTTCATAAGTGCAAAGCAATACAATGGACCCAGGGCGTGTTGTTGCTCTTTTGAAAAATGAATTCGGTATCAATGAAACCACGCCAACTCCTGCTGATGTGGTTATGTTTCGACAAATTAGACAGCAACAGTAGAATAGAGGCACTCCAGCTGAAATTTGATCCCTCCCGTTCTTAGAATTCGATATCATTTCCTGGAATTGGGAGGCAAGTTTCGACAAGCCTTTAGTTGCTATGTTCATAGCCTTTTACGGCTACCACAGAAGCCCGTGGGAAAATTTTGGTTTATTTGAACCCCCGTCACCCCCTACTCCTCTTTAGTTGCTATGTTCATAACCTTTTACGGCTACCACAGAAGCCCGTGGGAAAATGTTGGTTTGCTGTTGCTATGCTCATAGTCTTGGACGCCTACCAGATGTAAAAAACAAAATAAAACATGCCTTTTTCGTGTTCTTGTCGTTTATTGGCTAATAATTTGAATCCCCAAACCCCCACCCCTCCTGCGAAGAGTGTAAGCGGAACGTATGTGCTTGTGTAGATCATTCTGTTAGCAGCTGTTGCAAAGGAAGAAACGTCAAAATTTAAAGATGTCATCGTCAATGAGTTTATTAGATAAACTTAATAAGCCATCAATGGTACCCTTTACAAAAATGAGAGATTTGGAGATTGGAGTACCATTTCGTATTGTAAACTGTGAGATAATTACAACGGTATATGGCAGGAAGGCATGTGTGACATTTGAAGGAGGCGAAAAAGTGATTTTACCTGGACGTTGTACTGAAAAATTGGAAGCAGATAATGGTGCATTATTAACGTATTTACAAAGTGGGAATGTCTGTTTAATATATAAAGGAATGAAGATTAATGTATCTGGACGTAACATGCACGATCTTGAATTTACTGAACTGGTTTACTCATCGTATGGTAGCATGTACAAACAAGATGAAACATGAATTTTCCTCTTCGTCCCCTTCCTCTTCATGCATACAGTCATCTGTATGCATAGTGTCGTTATTCTGTGCTGGGCAGCGAGTGGAGTAACATGTCTTTGAGTGCTTGTGCATCAACTATGGACACCAAGAAAGAGTACTTGTTAAATGTTGAATATGAACTTAATTCAATGAAAACCAAATTAATTTGTATTGGACTGGATAGTGATACATTTGAACCAGTGATTCGTGTTGGCAAAGAACTTGTGTTTGGAGTGGAGTTAAATTTGGCAGAGTGGGAGAAACTTGTACATTTGACCCCATGTGTTACGGACTATTTAAATTCTCAAGTGGAAATTACATTTAGAAAATCTCTTGGTCGAAAAAACGAACTGATGATGCTAAAATTAATGGGTGAAAAATTAGTGATGTTAGAGAACAAAGGAACACTTCATGCTCCTCGAAACACTGTGTACTTAACTTCAAGTGATTGGCTTTGTTTCTTGGAAATATTACCGTGTATTGAACATGCTGTGAAAAACAGTAAAGTTTGCAGTGTTGTGCTACGTGAATATTTTGACTTGTGTACAGATACTATTCGTAATCATGTACAATTGCAGTGTCTTACATGCAGAGGACTTGCCGGAATCCATACCTGTGTAGACGAACAGAGTATTATTAATGGTATGAACATCAGTTTTCCAAGTGTCTCTCTTGATAAGAACAGTGATGTGAACATTAATGGTGAACGATTAAAATTGGAAATGAAAGTATTTTGCAAACAAAAACTCATAGATTCAATTATGGCTGATTTATTTGATAGTGTATCGACACAGCCATGGTGGGGGGAAACCGATACTCAGCCTTCGGAGGGTATCAATGAAGTGAACGTCTCTTCATAAAGAAGAAGAAAATTGATTTGTTTTTACATGTATACTAAACAACGTAATATCAAATGTAATAAAAATGTATATAGTGAAAGTGAAATGTTTTATTTGTGTGTTTTGTGTTCGTTTCATACACCTCAATATGATAGGATTTTTAATTTTTTTACAAGAAAAAAATCCTAACATATTTTTTTCCTCGTATACTATAAGTGATACGTATAATAATAATAATAATAATCATAATGAATTCAAATTCTTGAAATGAATGTTAAAATAAAAATTAGTATTTGAAATTATTATTATCATTATTATACAACTTTGTCTTAAGTATGATAGGGCTTTTTTATTTTTTAAAAAAAGGAACTAAAATAATTAATATTAAAATTTTAAAAACAAAAGTCCTATCATAATAATATTGAATTCACATACTAGATTTAATTTACGAAAGAATAACTGATTAAGTATTTGAATTCATTATTATTATGTAGTTATGTGATTACATCATTGAATTAATCTTTTTTTTTAAAAAAAACACTATGAAATTCTTTAATTCAATGACTTAACACTAGAATGCCCAACGGAACATTTTTGTTCCATCATCATCTTCATTGCAGTCCTTAACTATTAATTACCGCCCGATTTTTATTACATTCCGTGACTTTTAATCTTTTGGAAAAAGGATGCGATTGCGAGAAAATTAGCTTCGTAGGAAATATAGATTTTTAAATACCACCACATACCCCTAGAATGCCCGCGGAACAATTTTGTTCCACCATGTTTAGGTATATGAGAAATACATTATTACGCACATTATTCCCCCTTTTTTTACACTGACGTTTATTATCCCTCTTCTGTTTGCATTCCTGTCCCTCTCCTCAATGCGTTCTCCCCCCTCAATACCACCTATCCCTCGTTCACTTCCTCTCATCGGCCTACCCAGGAAAACAAAGGCTTTATATAGTGTTTCAAATTTTGCACGCTAATTAGCATAGTTGTTAAGGTAGTTATGACTTCTATTTGACTAAGTCGATGGGAATGACTCGTTGATTTTTACTGCAAATAATTGAAGTGAAGTTTATGGTACATTGGACGTGTCATTGTTGTGCAGTTAATTTCAGTCGATTGTGGTGTGTAATTGACAACTTTTTCGAAATTTGTGTTTGAAAATGTCACGAAAGAAAGGACTAAGCACGGAAGAGATGCTTCAAGTGTTTCGTGAGCTATCGGAGGGAGATTCAGGAGGTTGGTCAGACAGCAGCGTCAGCGGTGACGAGGACTTCATTCCTGTTCGTCAAGTGATAGCATTTTATCTAATGAATCATGCAGTGACCACATCTCTGACTTTTGTTTCTCACATAAACGGGCCTGTGATGTACAAAGTGAGTTTCAACAGACCAAAAAAGTAGCAAAAGTGAGTGAGGGAAAGTGTTCTGATGGGACACAAATGTCAGATTCTGTGGCAGATGATGGTAGAGAATCCATATCAGAAACTGTGCTACCGGTTCAGCGTGTGTGTAATGCAAGGGAACAGTCCATTTTACAAATTAGTGCAACAATTACTGCTCTAGATGGTACCCGTTGGGAGGTAGTACGTCCAGGTAATCCTGCAAGTGGTAGGATTGCTAAGCAAAATGTACTGTAAGAAAAACAAGGTCCGACATCACACGCGATACGCCACATTGCTGATGATTGTGTTGTCAGTTCTTGTCGCCTAATAATTGATGATCATATGTTGAATAGAATGCGGACATAGGCAGGAAAAGAAGCACCCAAACAAACTGGAGAGGAAAGTTGGTCGATGACACTGGATGAGTTAGAAGCATTTATTGCAATAATGTACGTTCGTGGTGCTACAGGGACAAAAGGTTTCAAGGTACATTCCTTATGGTTCCAGAAATGGGGTGTACCCTTCTGCCAAAAGGCGATGTCCAGGAACAGGTTCTTGGAGATTCTGAGGTACTTACGATTCGACGACAAGTCTACGAGACGCGCAAGATTGGAAACAGACAAATTTTGTCATATATCATAAATATGGTACAAGTTCGTGGAGAATTCACAGATGTGCTATGTACCAGGCCAAGACATAACTGTGGATGAACAATTGTTCCCGTCGAAAGCGCGATGTCCTTTCACGCAGTATATGCCGTCCAAGCCCGATTAATATGGGCAAAAGTTTTGGGTAGCCGTGGACAATGATATAAAATATGTAATAAACGCCTTCTCCTACCTGGGCAAGGATGAGTTTCGTCCGGCAGGGAAAGACTTTCAGAATATGTTGCGATGAAACTAGTTCAGCCCTTCTTGAAGAAAGCAAAAAATGTCACGTGTGACAATTACTTTACTTCGGTAGTACTTGCTAACAGACTACGTTCTGCTTCTACTAGTCTAGTAGGAATTATGAATCGTTCACGCACGGAGATTCCAGTTTCTGTGAAAAAATCAAAGGCTCCTTTACATTACACACAGGTGTTGCAACGTGGACAAACTACCCTCACGGTTTACCAGGGAAAAGCGAACAAAAGTGTCATGATACTGAGCACAATGCATCCACAAGTATAACTGCAAGCAGATGGCAAGAAGAAACCTGAAACTGTTATATATTAAAACAAGACAAAGAGCGGTGTAGATTCAGTTGAGATGATGGCTCGCAAATATTCTGTAAAGCCTGCCAGCCGAAGATGACCTGCACACACTTTTTGTAACTTACTGGACCTGGCAGCAATTAATTCCTGGGCGCTGTTCAAGATGGTCACCGGAAAGGTCATTGAACGTCGCAAATTTATTTTGCAACTTGCAGAGGAACTGGCAGAAAGGTACATGATAGGAAAGAATAGAGAGGAGAGTCAGACACCGGGAACATCAACATTTTCCAGCACGAAGGCGTTGTCAGGTACGCAAGAAATGTAAAGTGGGTTGTGGACGATCATGCAATGTGTATACGTCTTGCAACAAGGTTCTGTGCAAACAGTGTACTTCGAAAGAAATGAAAACATTTGTATGTGTTGCATGTCATGCAAACTGATCATACTGTTTGCACCTTGAGGAGGGTGGTGTAGAAATTCAAATGAACACTTTCCACAAAACATTTTTTTCAATTTCTGTTAGGTTTCTTCCCCATTTATTAGTTCAAAAAATATCATTCCTAGCAAACACTTTTTGTAATATGAGCAGAAAAAATAAATGCGCTGGAGCATATAGTTCAGATGTAACGTAAAATTTTCATACAAAATAAAAACACTTGAACTTAATTTCATATATTCTTCACTCTAGCCTGCTTCCCCCTCCCCCACTTCCCCTACCTCACAACAATGCTAGAATAATGTGATACGTCTCTGTTAAAGTTTTTAGTGGATTAAGGCATATAACATTAAGATTTTGAAAAATATATTTTATTTGCTATAGAATCTAAAGAAGTGGAACATTTTTGTTCCACTGGGCATTCTAGGTATCTCGGAAGTGCGGGCATTCTAGTGTTAAAAATATGATTTATGATGTGTATTTAATTACATAATTGATCATAAAACATATTTATTTATTAGGAAACGGAGAAAATAAGAAATAAAACATTTGTTTTCAAAGAGAAAAAAGAATACAAAGTGTTTATTGCTGATGAAACTATTTACACAATTAAAACGACGGTAAGTATAGTACATTTTTAAAAGAACGTTAGATTTTTTTTCACTGTTCAGGTGATGATAACTTCACAACTGCCATATACTGTTCACTGATGATGACTATATACAGTTCAATTAATGATACTACTGCTGTTGATGATGGTGATGAAACGTAGATAGAAGTCATTCTGTACAATGATGATGTCCATACACACGATGACGATCTTTTACTCTCTGAAATGAAAAAAAATTGAAAAACTTAAAATTTATTTTATCTATAATCATGAACAAATAAAACAACAAATTATAATATATACAAACACATTATAATAAAGAAGAAGAAATGACTACCTGCAATAATATGAAAAAAGTAATCAAAACAAACGAAGAAGAATGAATGACATGATTACCTGTAAAAGTAAATACAGCAAGCGACGATCATTTTTTTCTGGAGTTGATGAGAAAGTGTAATGAAATTTATTTAAGGACTTTCCTTTAGCTTTGAAGCATAGGAAAAGATATGAATAATGCCCACATAGGGACGATTTCACACTTTGAATTTGTTTGTTATTAAATGTATAAGAAATGGAATTTCTACGTAGAAATTGAATATGTTGCATTACATATGGAGGAAATCCAAATGTATCGAAGTAGTGGGCATGTCCGTCAGTATGAATATATACGGAAATCCAGTGTGTGCCAAGTTTGTTCGAGGGATCTGTATTTATGATGATAGCTGCAGGTAGTGGAACATGTGTTGGTAATTGGTTGGCTGCATATACGCCAACGAAATGATTGTGAAATAAAGAATTTGTTTGCAAAGCATTCAATAAATCTAGTGTAGAGGACATCATGTATAAAAATGCAGACATGTACATATATATGATATGATATTTAAATAACGTACCTTTAAAAATCCATGATGATGTTCCTCTGATGATCCACTTCTAAGAGAGATTGGGATTCTCCATACGTTATACATGAGACAGGTGCTGGTAGAGGCTTCGTAAAATGAACTTCCAGACGAACACAGTCGTGACGTATAAGGTTCCAATGCTGCACAGCGCTGGCTTCTCCATCTTGAGTAATGTCGAAAACAAAGATAGTATATCCTTGAGGAAAGGCAAGGCGAGGAATATTGTTGCCATGATTGGAAAAGTGAATACCTGATCCACAGAATAAGGTATGATATGAGGAAACATAGAGGTTGTTTTCGAAATTTGGTTCTAATGGTTTTGAAGGTACAGGTTTTCCATCAATGTATAGAGAGAAGAAATTGATGTCAAAATGTTTGAAATGAAATAGATTTGAAGTTATTGTTTCTGTATAGGCATCATTTTATGTAAACGCCACAATCACTCGAGTTGGTAATACTCCCATAAATAAATTATCAATTGTTTTTGATTGAAGATCCTTTGGAATGACAAATGACTTCATTTGCACTCTTGTGAGAGGATATTTGGCTGTTGTTGATTGTAGAAGCTTGTTATGTGCTAGTTTTATTGTAGGACTAACATTAATCTTTTTAATATGTAAAGCAGCGTCTAAAATATTCACTTTAGCCTCAACAGACGAATCACTAGCGACGAGACAAAAGTTTGGCTTTGCAGGAATTAACTTGAGACGTAATTCTACTCCTTGGATTAAAAATTTATCTTGATTAAAAATATCACAATGATGTCCAAGCATGTCGAATTTTGCACTTTTTGCTTGTTAATTCATAACGTTGTTGAAATCCTATATTACCACTAGATGTTGCATCCATATGTCCAGCAGTATCTTGAAACCAGAATGCACATTGAAGATGAGTATTTTTAGCAGAATCATCATAATTTAACAGTTTTTCAATGTATGATCGATATGGATGATTATGAGATGGAAATGAAATCAGTTTGTTATTTAAATACACTTCCACTTCACTGAACATAGAATTTAAAAAGTCATTAATAGGAGCCACAGCTTTATCACTTTCAACAAATGCTGATCCATCAGGCTTAACGATTTGAGCTTCGATGTAAAGAAGAGTATGTGGTAGATCTATGTATTCATCACTTGTTCCTGGGATGACAAACTATAGGAGCATTATCAGCTAGTGAACTGATTGGTTTGTATGAAACATGATTATCCAATATACTGGTTTGCGTTGGTTTTGTAGAAAAAATATCTAGTTCACTTTTTACACTCGCAGGATTGATGATGTAAGAAAGCCATGATGGTGATGATTTAATCAAAGATATCGTGTGATAACTTCCTCTTCTTATAAGACTGATTTTTCATTTGTTTTCTGTGTACGTTTCCTCTTGCCCTTCTTCTTGCGCTTGATGATGTGTAATGATGAAGGGTTAAAGATGGAATGATGTGTAATTCTTCTTTTCCTTCGTTGATATCCAGATCCTAGCATAGATTTCAGTTTATTTTTTCCTTTGTCTTGCAAGACGGATCTCGCTTCACCCATTCGTTGATGAAAGGATTCGTTAATAGGTTGATTATCGATAATATCAGTAATAACATTTGCTCCAGATTTTAATAATTCCTTTCCTACCGTTTTAGCTCCTTGTTTTACTAGTGGCATGACAGAACGAAATAATCCTCCAAGGAAACTTTCAATACCATGTCCAACTTGATAAGGGGAACCAACATAAACGTTTCCAGTTCCAGAAAGAGCTTGTTTTTGATAATATTGTAAATATGGATTATTCATATTTGTCGATGTTGACGCACTGGTCGAAAAAGAAGTTTAACGCATACAGTTCCGAAAGTGAATGCCAGTGGAGAGCCTGTACTATCTCTTATATCTATTTTGATGTGTTCAAAATGCATCTTCTCTATAGGCACATAATGTGGATTAAAAATATCTATAACACTACTTCCAAATGTATGATTCACAGGATTCATATTTATGATACGTAATAATGGTGCTACTGTATCTCCAACAAATACAGATTGAATTATATCACAATACACATACATTGTAGGTGGAAGTCCTAAACGTAAATTTGGAATGCTTTGGCCTTGTTGCATATCCTTTAAATCAACGCTTGGATCAAACCCCAGCATCGCACTAACACTTGGCGATAATGCAACGTCTACATCTATGTCTTTATGAAGACGTCGTATAAAACAGGTATTACTCTCACGAGTATAAGAAATGTGTAAATTTGTGAATCTGTTGTACGTATTTATTATCTTTATCAATTCTGATATGTCAGTGTAATAACGTACAGGAATAGTTATAAATTTCCATTCATCACTTTTTGCAGGTTTGTAAAAAAATTTATTATTTTCTTCATTAATATTTAATATTGAATGAGGATAATGAATTTCAACAATAGCCACTTCCCACTTTTCATGGAATTCCATTCTTTGATGAAGTTTCGTAGTGTATGATGTTAAGGTGTTGTCAGGAAAATATTCCATAGAACTATTACTGGGAAGCGTAACGTAAAAATCTCCATCAGGTTCCATTGTACTTCTCGATCTTCTTTACGGATGATGCAGGTATCCAGGAATCGAAAGAAGAAGGATATCCTTTCCAATGAACAAGATATTCTTTTCTGCCGCCTTTTCTTGTACGTATGATTTTATCTATGTAAAATGTCTTTGATAACGTCACAGGTTGTAATTCCTCTCTGTAAAATAATCCATCTAGTGGTTCCTTGTTTAAATCTTGAATTTCATAAACAGGTGGATCTCTTGGTATTATCTTCTTCACTTTAAATATTTCCCAAGTCCAATTTTGCATATATCCTTTATCAAATGTACGTTTAGTTTTACTAATTCGTACTGTATCACCAATCTTAAGATGTTTTGAGAAATTTGGATTCTTCTTTATTTTATTATCATATTGATTATGCCATACTTGTAATAGGTTATTTTGAGAAACATTTGCTGGTGACATCTTTATGCTTGAATGATAACCTTCATTGTATGATTTCACAAGAAGAGGTAATGCATTTAAATAATTATACGTTTGATATTTTGTAAAATACTTCCACATTTTTTCTTTTAGAGTTCTGTTAAAACGTTCTACAATACTAGCTTTTATATCAGGATTTTTAGTTGTAATATGCTTTATTTTGTTGTCCTCTAAGTACTTCTGTATTGTTTTATTAGTAAACTCACTTCCTTCTGTTCGGAATGTAATTGGTTTTCTGTCTTTGAACACAATTTGTAATGCTTTTAAGACATCATTTGTACTTTTAGATTTTAATAGCACAGCCCATGCATATCGACTGAACACATCTATCACTGTAAGAATATAACGATATCCATCATTAAATTTATGAAGAGATTGAAGATCATTAATATCACTTTCCCACTCATCATCAATGTTATTGACTACATAGAAATCTCTTTTAAAACGACGACGTACAGGTTTGTGTAACGTATACGTTGTTTGTTGCAGTAACCATCTTCTTATACAATGTATAGGAATTTTTCTCTTTGTAGCTATCCACAATTTTTTAACAGTTGAAAACGAGACAGGATGTGAAGGATTGTAGTAAATCTTGCTTAACTGTTTGTTTACGGTTTCCACCTTGACCATACCTGACGTTTACAGGCACGTTTCCTTTTCCTTATAGGAGATACTACTTTTTCCGTTTCTTCTTTTTCTTCTTCTGCTTCTTCGTCGTCTTCTGGAAACGATTTTAGAGGTATTTTTTCCCTTGACGATGATGCTGTTGGTGATGCTTTAGTTCATCGTAAAATATATGACAAACGTTTTGGATTTCCAATAAGTTCTTGAGGTGTGTTATTAGAAGATAAATAATTACAAAATTTCTCCCATCCCGGTGGTTTTGTGTTTCCGGGGTCGCGACTCATCAGAAATTAAATCTACAATGTGAGATCCTTCTAGTTTATCACCTCTGATGTAAACAGTTCCTTTATTATCCCACGTGATATTATCATCATGTTTCATTCTATGTAGTAGTAATTCAACTCTTTTACGAAACATTTTGGATATAGATAATAATATTTCTTCTACTTCAGGCTTCTCTGATTTAGTTGACGTAATTGAAAGTGTCACAGGTTCTTGTTTTCGTATTAAATGTAAATATTTTTGAAGAATATTATTATACTGATTCCACTTTTCTTCATCACTAAGCGATGATAACTAAAATCTCTTGAATTTCTTGATCCAAATTAGATTCACGTTTCTCCAGGGCTGATGATGATGATGGTGTTTTTATACGATTCAGAACTTCAGGTGGAACTAAAATCATCTTTGCGTGTTCCATTGTACTAACAGAATAGTAAACTTGATAATGCACCAGTTAAAATAGGAGCTAATAATGCTGGTAGGAATCCACCCTGCTGCTGCACTAATAAATGCTTCTTCTTTTGGATGGAGTTTCCTTTCTTTACAAGATATCGAAGCGTCCTCTTGTATCGCTTTAATCTTGCTTTCTGTGTCTTTGTAAGAGGTGCATTCCCTTTTAATACATTATAACAACATTCGCAAATACTTCGAATCACTGAAGAGTCTGCATTGGCCAGTATAGCTTTACGTAATTTAGGATTTGCTTTGCTCAGCGTACGAAGATCTCCGTGTTTTACTCTTGGAGACATATTGTCAGAATGAAGAAACACAGTTTAAAACAAACATTATAAACACATCTTCTATTTCGTTGGAACATAAACGTAATGATAAATATCATCAGGAAAGATATTTGTTTGAAAACGAAGTTCATCTGACGTATCCTGTTTTAAATCAATAAACAAATAGCCATATGGTAACTTTGTTGCGTCGTTAAAACTTTCTTGAAGAAATTTTGGATTCTCAGGAGTTAGTTGATAACTTAAATGTTTAATTTGTGATTTATCTCTTGGATTTTTAAATAATACGAGATAAGAACAACTTAAGCTCATATCTCTGCTTCCTTTTCCCTGATGAAATATGTTTTGTGTAATAAATAGTACACTAAGATTTCTATGATGAGAACCCTTTGTAAAGAAATCAACTATATTGCGGTTCACTTCACACATTTGATCAATAATAATAAGATGTGGTCCAGTTTCAGGTAAAAAGTCTTTTGTTCGAGGTAATCCTTCAATAAATTGTACTTTTGTCGAAATTTCACTGTATGCATTTTGCCATTCTGCATAGTACCAATAAATATGACGAAACCATGTATTAACCATGCGTGATAAATTGGACAGGAATCGTATTACAAAGGAAGTTTTTCCACATCCACTTGGTCCGGCAACAATACATGAAAAGGGATGATTCCACGTCGTGTTCATGTTAGAGTATGATCATTCTTTCTTCATACTGTAGCCTTAGCAAATATCATTCAATATCTGCCCCCCATTTTTTCTTTTTTCTTTTCTTTGCATTTTATTGCAACAGAATTCGCGTCTCATTCACTTCTTTTAAACTCCGAATTCTGTTGGGAAGTTTTTCTGTTATTTTTCCTAGCTGGAAGCCAGACATCCTGTCTGCCTTCAAGTCTCGCAATCGAGTTCCCCTTTCTGACCTGTAGGTCAAGAGCAGTTAAGATAAACATTCTCCCCTTTTGGTTCTATACAGAAGCCTGGTTCTTTTTCTATATATATATGTAGTCTTTTAACAAGTTAGATTATTATTATTATTAGTGGTAGAATACTGTTAAGAAAACCCATATAGTTTTGTGTATCTTTTAAATGTCATTTTCTGCTTCTAAAAGAAGATTCTTTTTCGTTCTTCGGAACATTAAATATATATGTATGTCTTTGGTAGAAAACAAGTAGATAAACTGTCGAAGGGTCTTGAGTTCATTATGTATAAAACCTTTCAAGTTTATTACTTGAATTCTTTTATGTTTAGTATGTTTTATAGTTTAAGATACTGTTTGTACAATTCTCTGTAAATCTAGATGTAAAATCATTCTTCCAGAGAAAGGGGCTCACACACCTAAACCCAAGGACTTCACATCACACGCACACGCATGCGCACACACAAAATCTTATCTTTTGCCTGGCTCCGCCCAAGGCACCTTGTTCTAGCCAATCTAGATGTTAATGGCATGGCTTGTTCCAATAGCTAGTATCTCCGCCCCTCAGAGTGGAACTCTTCCGAGCTCCTATGCACCCGAAACCGTGTGCAAAACCAATAATCTTTCTTTTCAGGATACTGGTCCCCCTCGGGCTCCGCCCTAGGTACTTTTTAGATCTCCACGCATGCTCAACCTCTGACCTCACGGTCTTGGTGCAACGTTTGCACACGTTACTATTTTGCACACAGACCGTAAATTGGTGCCGGTTGCACCCCCGATCGAGGCCCTTAAAAACGCGTGTTTTGGGCTCTCTCATCGGACAACGTCCCTCTCCTGAACCCCTCAGAGACGTGCGGCCTACGAGGAGTACGCAATTCGTTAGGTACGTCTCAGTTCAGGAACTTATCACGAAGTATCTAGTTGTCCAACCCTCTGCCTTCCAACCTCTCTGCCTCCACGGAGGCCTGGCTACTCACTCTCTGGGTTACCTACCTCACTCTCTTGGTTTACCCAGTACTTGGCAATCTGTTTCTGAAAGCTCGATGGCTCAGCCAGGGTTCTCCCATAATTGCTGGTCGGCTTAGGAAATTGACGGTCAAACTACTACCCTCCTAATCCTCACGCTAACTTGGCAATCTGTTTCTGAAAGCAAGACGGTTCAGCCAGGGTTCTCCCATAATTGCTGGTCTGCTTAGGAAACTGACGGCTAAAGTTACCTCCTTCCGAACTTGGCAATCTACTTCCGCAAGTTTCGCTACAGCCCGGACTCGCTCTAGAAACTGCTGGCAAGCTTAGGAAGTTGACGGCTAAAGTTTTGTCGCACCCCTATTTGATGTGTGTTTTGACAGACTTTAAGTTTATTGCTTAGCTGGCTAAACACACGGGTAATCAAATAGTTACACCCTGTTTGATGTCTGTTCGCAGACCGGTATATCAAACGGTAAACCCTTACACCTTCCTTGTTTGATGTCTGTTCGCAGACCGGTAGATCAAACGGTAACCTTAATTCCTTCTGGTAACCAACTTTGTTTGATGTCTGCTTAGCAGACCGGTAGATCAAACGGTAACCTTTACATCTACCCTGTTTGATGTCTGTTCGCAGACCGGTAGATCAAACGGTAACCTGTTCCTAACCTCTGGTAGCCTACCCTATTTGATGTCTGTTCTGCAGACCGGTAGATCAAATAGTATACCTCTTACCTACGTACCCACTAGGACTGATTCGTGCCCTCCCAGTCTAGTGCAGTTTTGTTTTATTTGTGAACAGTGCAACAGTTAAGCTCTTTTTAATCAGTGAAGTTATTTAGTGAGTTTATTTTTATAAGTGAGAACTATCTTTGGAACACCGCCACGTAAGTTAAACTCTTTTATAAAAATACACAGTACTTACACTATCGCCCCGGTTCTGGTTCTTGTAATTCGCTTAGAGCCAATAAACTGCAGGCTTACTGCAAGGAACATATTTGTCGAGTTTTGTTTCAAGAGATATCCTAAAGGATTGTTTGGTTATCAAACCTTAATCAGGATAACGATTCCATTGTTTCCACTAGAAGTTAAGTCTTGGTTCAGGCCAACGCTACCGTGTAATACTAAGATTCTTCAGACTGTTTTGTTAGCTGAGTTCCTGTTTCCAGTATAACTTTGCCGCTCGAGTTATAGTTGGTGTTTTGCAGAAACTTTGGTTGACTAATTAGAAGTATTTTGGTAAATTACAAAACTCTCTTGTGTGGGTGCCGGTCTACGCAAACGCATACCGCCGGCCCGCCACAATACGTATATTTATAAAGGGCCTTATTACATTTCTCCTTTTGTTGGAAGTAGTGTAGCCATATGGAAGAGTATCATATGAATTTGGTATTCTACGTCGTTTTATATAATTTATCTTATAAATTTTTGTTTCGGGCATGCTGACGATAGTATGGTCTTTCCTGTGGCAAACTTTTTTCTCATTGGTAATTTTGACTTCAGTGGGACGAGATTCTTCTTCCGCATCCTCTTCACTATCTACTATCATTTTCTTCATTACATCAAAATTTAGGTGTTTTGAAGATCCATAATTTAATGAAAAGCCCCGTATCTTGAATACTTGAAACTCCTTCTTCGTGCTTGGATCAAAAATACGTAACCCATAGTTCTTGGGTCCAGCCGAGACGTATTCTGGAATATAGGCCTCTTTACCATACTCGAGTACTTCATTTGTTAAATCGCCTAAAAAGTCACCAGTTGGGATTGTAGTTTCACCAGGTTTTTGCGTATAAATGACTGAATCTGTATCAAAATACAATACTCTTTCTTGCAGCTGATCTAAATACTTGTACAATTCTAATCTTGTTTGTGCTGTTGTGTACGCGGCTATGACGACATTTACTGTTGGTAGTGAAACAGGAACTTTATCTGTGTATTGCCAATATACATATATCATATCATTAACTGGAAATATTTGATGAACGTCTATATCATGAGATGTTAATTTCTCATATAATTCCTTTGGATCATTAATAATGCTTACATGACCCATGTTCTCACGTTGTCCAAATTTTCAACAAAATGAATTTAACATTAATTTAGCTAAACTTCTAAGTGCTGGATTATGTTGAATTTTATTTTCATCGAGATGTATTCCTTCCTTTTCATAAAATTGCTGAATGTACTTCTGCTTTAGCTCATGTTTCACATGCTGGCCATCCACTAGCTTCCGTTTTTGCTTTCAGGAAGGTGTTTATGTACTCTGCAAATAAGCCGCCACTTTTTGTTTCTTAATCATATTGAACATCATATGCCCAAATTTCATGAATATCTATTATTTTGTATCCTTTTTCTAATGCTTTTCTTACTTCATCTGCTACCCATGTACCATGTAGAACTCGGTCTTCATCGCTGTGATTACAAGATGACTGGTTTAATTCATCACAACATGTACGACAAAGTAGAAACATCAATCTATCATTTGACTTGTAAGGAAGAACTGGGTGTAAGAGATTTTTTGAAGGTAGAATACTTAGTTTAACTAATCCTTCAACTTCTTCAATGGTGGGAATATTTGAATCTCCAGGCAGATAGATAGTAGGATGACGAATTGGAAACTTTTTAGTCTTACAAATATGGGGGTACAACGAAATATCTTTGTATTGAACGGTTTCTCCTTCAGATTCTTGTGCTTTATGATACAAACGTATGGCATTCACACGTCCTCCATAAAAAGCGTCACGAGGATCTAATGGTGATTTCTTTGTATACGGATGATTACTAAGATACTTCTTCATCTCTTCATTTCCTGCCAATTATTATTTAAATTCACAGCTCCATATTTCATGCACTTCACAGCCAAAATCTTTTAATTTTTGGATTTTCCTCTTTGTTGCTTCATATCGAAATTCCATGGTATCTGTAGCATTGTTATAGATGGGTTTATCTCTGTCGTTAGGGTAACAGTAGATACAGCCATGTGTGAAATCGCCTTCATATTCCCACACGTGTATTCTTCCTGTATTGGGATCTCTCCATACACCATCTACTTTTATTGATGCAATTCGTTTTTTCCTTACTACGTGCAGCATTGGTAATTTGGATGTTTCTTGTTTTTTCTTCCCAAGCTATCCATTGTACTGCTTCAACTGATTGAACATCTCTCCATCAATACCCGTTCTTTGGTATGATACCAATCGTATTTTCCTTTAAGAAATTTCTACGATATACCAAATTATATGCACGGGCGATTGTAATGCATTCAAGTAAGGGATTTACATTTGTTTCAGATTCAAATGTATTCATAAAGGAAATAAATGCTTGACGTAATACTTCAACATCCTGTACACAATATTTGATGAGTTCTTTCATTTTAAAGGTATCGTTTCGATGTTCAGTATACCATTGGAGAAACTTGCGTCTTTCGTCTACTTTCATGGTATCTGCTCCATAATATCTAATGTCTGGAAGTGTACCTTCATATGTTTGGTTCTCACGTCGATTGAAAAAGTGTGGGAAATATCCTTTGCACGATTGAAGACCAAATGCACCACTTAATTTACTTAAGGGCATAGGAAGAAAGCTTAGTGAATCAATGAATGTTACGTTCCCTATTTTAAGAGAGAATTTTCGCTCCATTCATGATTACTTCTGGAGTCCAATTCATCTTCTCAACCATGGTCTTAATGATGAAGTGTGCATCATAGCCCTTAGAATTATGGGCTACACATGTTACTGATTTAATGTTTGGACGACGTTGCTGAAGATGTTTTAGAATGTCTTCTATTACATTTTCTCCGTCAAATATATTTTCTCGTTTTCCACAAACGATACAATTATTTTTGATGTCGTTGCCTTCATAACATCTGTAACATGTATGCTGACTAACCAAGACATTAGGTATATGCTCATATATGTTTGCGTTCTCCTCTATTATTTTCGTATTTTGTGTGCATTCAATATCATAAAACAATTATAGCTTTCTTCTCCATGATAATTTTTTCATTGACTTTGATTTTCTTCTTTCATTCACTTTCATGTAACATTCATGATTGGGTGGTACTATATCATAGCAAATGTTGCAATAAGTTTCTCCACATACGTGAGAACGTTTTTCTGTCACTACATACATTTTCAAACACTGGGCACAACATTTCACAGTTAAACATAAAGGCTTTCCATTTTGATACGGCGCTGACTTGTGATAGTCATAGCATGACTGGCCATAAAATTCTCGATTACAATCATTGCAAGTAATATGGGTTTCTTTAAAGTCACATGGTGGCTTCTGATGACAACGATAACATACAGCTGTACAATGTTTCAAATGTTCATGCTTTTTTTCATATTTCTTATGACAGCTTTTACAATAAAACTTACAGCTAAAACATGCTGTCAAGCTTTCAATGACGCTGTAGTGGTTATTTATGAAGAGTACATTTAAAGCAGTTCTCTCGTTATCACTTGGTGGTGCTTCAAACATAACATCACTTCCTGAAAAGCCCCTTTACACTGATTTTATAATCCTTTAAATATTCCAGAAATTTACGAATTTCAGGAATTCCACCACCATGACTAAGATCTACACCGGCAGCTTCACACAGTTCTTCTGCTTCTTTTTCTATTATATATTTACTTTGATTTTTTACATATCTATTATGTTCAGTTTGATTTCTTCCCTTGTATTTTTTCAGTCCTATGGCAACAATTGCATGCGCTAAACATCTTGTACCTGTGTTCTTAGTTGTGATAATACCACCTTTTGCCTTTACATATTCCTCGGTATTCATAACATGTTTCAAACGTCCTTGTCCTCTTGGCATACGTACATGATGAAAATTCACGATGCAATCTTCATTTATAAGAAAAGCCGCATTACTTTGCAGTACTTTCTCATAACTTGTCCATAGAACTTCTGCTGAGAGATTTCTTGCTTCTCTGAACGACAACCAAAAAGGGCGATGTCGTTCTCTTTCAATTGTGATTGTTATTCCTACGTAATCATGCTGGTCCACATTACGTAGCAAATAATCTATTAAAGCCTGTAGACTTGCTTCAATTGCAGTAAAAGGATTTTCACCTGCACGCACGGGGGCTAGACGGAATCTTAGCATTGTACCAGCCATATTGTATCTTCTGTATTGTCTTCTGCGATGTTCTATTATATAAAATCTATTGTTTTCATCATTACGGCTGTTATTTCCAAATCCTACTTGTACACTTGAGTTTCATTCTGCTTCAAATACGGATAGTAACTCGTTCATTCGTTTTTCTATTTCGTCTAAATCGATTTCTATTTCTGTATGTTCTGTATTAGCCTCAGCTAATATTTCCATAATTGATGGATATATTACTTCTTGCTGATCATCTTTTTCAGTATTGGGAAATAAATTGGTAATCCATTTTTCTAGCTGTTTCGTAGAACTCATCTTCTTCTGTCTTCTTCTTTTCCTCATTGTAAGTCTCTCCTATTATTTGGGAGAACGTTAAATTTAGCAATTCTTCTTCTTTTGTTCTTTCTTCGACGTTTTCTTCTTTTGCTCCTTCTTGTAACCATTTTTTAATTTGGGCAATACGTTCGGATGCTTCGTCGTCTTCTTCTGTTATCATTCTATTACCTGCACTTTCCAATATTTCTAATAGTTGTTCTTTTTTTTCTTCTGCAAATTGAATTTCACTAGCTGCATCTCTTTCTTCTTTTCCTTCGGTATTGATAATCATCTCTTCTTTTTCTTTTTCTTCTTCTTCTTCTATGAGTTCTTCCTCCTTTCGTGTACCTTTCTTCATTTCATCATCTTCCTTCCTTCCATGATGATCTACTTCTATTCTAATTACGGCATCTATTTCTCTTAGGAGAACTTGCGTCTCTAAATTTACTTCGATCACCTCTTCTTCTATGTCATTAATAAATGCGGTAATCTCTTTTAATAACTCTTGCGTACACTTGTTTTCCATTTTTCATGATGTATATACGTAATGCAAAACAAAAATTTTCCAATATGTATATGTAAATAGTGGATATATAAGTATTATTTCAAATAGAATATATGAATAAATAAAAAGGGCTATATATAAGTTAACAATGGAATAATAATATCGGTAAGGATAAGGAAAGTCTGATACAGTTATCTTTATTTGTATTCAACCTAAAATAAAAAAAGAAATGAACTGGTTACTTATAACCATATTCCAAATATAAACAGTATAAATTTCAATTCGTTATATGGAAAAGGCAGAAGTTTCAAGGAAAAAAAATAGCATACCTTTTAAGTAGTTAAAATGAATTGAACTTTTTCCGTATTCTCTGGGAGTGAAACAAATGTATGTTCACAGTTTGCTTCAAGTGTGTTGTCTAATGTATAAACGATCTGTACGTGAATTTTATACTTATTCCCCTGGAGACCCCCCAACTTTAACCCCTTAGATGGTGTGTTATTGAGTTCAGAGTATCATCATTGAACACAGCGACCCCGAAAACTATGTATTTGACACTAATATTGTTCATTTTAAATTATTTTATGTATCTTGATATTAACCCTGGAGACCAGCCAAAACATCAACCCCCTTAGATGATGTGTTATTAAGTTCAGAGTATCATCATTGAACACAGCGACCCCGAAAACTATGGGGACAAACATCGTGTACGTGAATTTAATCCAACTATCTCCTTTCCAACATTTCATTCATCTCTCATTATCACCGTCTCCATTAGCATAGCCGACATAACTGTGGGACGTAAAACTTAAAGATTTCCCATTAGCCTAATCGTCATTAGAGTGGGACGTAAAACTCAGATTTCATTTCATTGTTTCTCTCGTTAGATCTTAGCTCGGGGGGTTTGGGGGTGACGGTGGTTCACTGGTAGAGCGTTCACCTCTGGTGTATGGGGTCACAGGTTCAATATCCTGTTTCCATCAAGTGAAATTTGTGGTGGACAAACACCGTATACATGAAAGGTCGTAGGTTCAAAATCCTGTTTCAATCAGAATGAACTTTGTGGTGGACAAACACCGTGTACGTGAATTTCCTTCCACTTTCTCCGTTCCAACATTTCATTCATTCATTCATTTCTCATCATCACCGTCTCCATTAGCATAACCGACATAACTGTGGGACGTAAAACTCAAAGATTTCCCATTAACCTTGTTGGCATAATCGTAGGACGTAAAACTCAAAGATTTCATTTCAATGTTCAAAGATTTCATTTACAAACAGAAAGACAGACAGTTGGCTTTATTGTGGGACGTAAAACTCTTCATTGTTTAAAGATTTCATTTACAGACAGAAAGACAGACAGGTATGCATCATATTATCAAAATTAAAACACCAAGTCTACAGACATATCTTGCGTCAGCTGATATCTAATTGCAATGCGAGTCAGAAAACATTTAAGAATTCCATCTTATCATTTTCTTAGAAATCAATGTACAGCGAACAGAAGCATCATACAAACTCGCTTTTAAATGTATGTGTTTTTAACGTTAGAATTTCATCTCTATGAAACACGGAAACGCAGAGTAAATACACTGTCTGGAGTGCATTTTAGCTAGGTGGACGTTTTTCTTACCATATTTTTATACTTTTTTTTCATCAGGGTCCTCGGTGGCTCACTGATAAAGCGTTCACTTCTGATGCATGGGGGGCCCCACGTTCAATATCCTGTTCCCAACAGATGAACTTTATGATGGACAAACACAGTGTACGTGGATTTCCTCTGGGTTCTTCCGGAGCGTTCACCTGTGATGCGTGAGGCACCGTGTTCAAAATCTGCTTCAGACAAATGAACTTTATGGTGGACAAACACCGTATGAATGGATTTCCTTGGGAGTTCTCCCGTTTCCTCCCACTTTCTTCACTTCATCATTTCTCATCACTTTCCCTCTTCACTAGTCTAGTAGTCAACTATAGGACTAAAACTCATAGATTTCATTTCTTTTTTTCTCTCGTTCCACATTTTTTATTCTATTATCATTACTTAAAGGTGAAGTGATTCGATGTTCCAGGGGGCTCCCCCAAGTACATACTACAGACACATATAACATTTTAAGACATAATATGATTTAACATACAATTAAATGTACTGTACCTTTTATCATTCGTTTAGCAGGGATGTAGGTCAGTCTGTTAACTAGTTGCAATACGAATCATCGAAACATTTGACAATGTTATCTTATCTGTTGCTTTTGAAACTAAACCATTTTAAGATGGAGTTCAATGTGCTAGCAAACAGAGAAAGAAAGACTAGCAAAACAGACATTCACATATATGTATGTATGTGTCTGTTTTCTTAATGTTAGAACCTGAACGGAACTATGAATAAATACACTTGTTCTTTCAACTGCCTTTATAACTAAATGAAGAAAGAACATATATATATTTTTACTTACCTATTTTAATAAGAACGACCAGTATCACAAAACACACACTACAGTTTTAGGCTGAAAACACAATCAATTGGTAGGCTTCAATCGTGATAACTGAAAGCACAAAACACACACTACAGTTTTAGGCTGAAAACACAATCAATTGGTAGACTTCAATCGTGATAACTGAAAGGACTCTGATGAAGATCCGGTAGCCGTCCAAGAGTCTTTGTGGGAGGGGGTGGGGCTTGGGAATCCAAATTAGCTAACCAATACAAGACGAATAGAAAAGGCATGTTTTTTCATGAACCTATAGCTGATGGTAACCCTAAAAGGTTGAAAAAGGCATGTTTCATCTTGTTTCTAGCAACAGGCTGTTCTTACAAATCAACATTTTCCCACGGATCCTGTTGTAGCCGTAAAAGGCTATGAACATAACAACTAAAGGCTTGTCGAAACTTGCCTCCCAATTCCAGGAAATGATATCGATTTACTTGTCATAACAGACATCATGTGAATATCCATATAACACATTTCACATCCTACGTTTTTAAACAATATGATATGCTATGAGAAGCTTCCGCTATTAGAATATGCTCAATCATTGGAATCCATTCGCAGGAGGTCTGGGAGAGGAGTGTATAGGTATGTGTTTTGTTATGAGACTCATATATTGTTTCTTGTCCCATGTCTTAAAAAATCGTGAAATACAATATTTACCTTAGCAACTAAGTCAATTTCGTGAGAAGCTTTGATCATTTGAATATCACGTCTTCGGTTCATAATCTACAGACACTGTGGGAATAGGACCAAGGGGCTAAGCAACACGATTTTGCATGGGTATGTGTTTCGTTATGAGACTCATATATTGTGTCTAATCCCACGTTTTAAAAAAAAAACATGAAATATAATATTTACCTTAGCAACTAAGACCAATTTCATACAATCTGCTGAGAAGCTTCGATCATTTGAATATCATGCTTTCAGTTCATAACCTACAGACATTTCGGGGGAATAGGTCCAAGGGGCTAAATCGCTTATGCTCTTTGGCTTTCCAGGAGGAGTAGGGGGGGACGGGGGTTCAAATAACTAGACAATATAAGATGAGAACACTTATGTTAGGCGTCCAAGACTATGAGCATAGCAACAGCGGGTTCTCATCACCAACATTTTCGTAGCCGTAAAAGGCTATGAACATAGCAACTAAAGGCTTGTCGAAACTTGCTTCCCAATTCCAGGAAATGATATCGATTTCTAGGAAAACAAGATAATTTTTTGATGACTCGGCCATCTGTAGTGGGGTGCATCTACTGCAACTGACGGAAAATGCCATCGATGTGGAAGAAATCAGCACACTCGACGTCCTTGATTCGGAATCGGGATCATAGTGACGTGAACGTGATCGATAGTGACACTGAAGAGGCAGAAACAAGTTTCCAATCACAGAAGAAACTCTGCACACCACCACAATCACCGACAAATAGTTCCGATTATCTGCCATCACCTCCAAAGAGACAACATATAGATTTTCCAACTGAATATCTGGAGAATGCGTACAAGTATTGGACCAGACAGCCAAAACACGGCAAGATGTAATTAGCACCACGTCACAAGGCAATTGACGGGACTTCCAACAGATTAAAATTCACAACAGTTCAGAGCAAATTTAGAGGCCTGCGTTACGCACACTAACTTGCTAGATTTGACAACAGTCGGAAAGGAATTTCCATCAGATGTATCAACGAGGAAGTCTGGAAATTGTTCAAAGAAGCTCGAGCTAGTAACGCTATCGTTCATGACCGAACTTCGCGCATGTGGGCATTGCACGTAAAACTTTTGAAAAAATGAAATGAAATCTTCAAGTTTTACGTCCCACAGTAATGGTCATGTTGGCGCCTGCAATTTCACAGCTTCACGGACATTGTTACACAATTTTAAGCAAAAATATAATATAGGTATTCGAACAACTATCCATCTAGTTGGAAGAAATTACCACCTGGATGAGAATAAGATAAAGGAAAGTGCAGATCACTTTATTTCTGATACGAGAACCGTAATCGCATCAAAGTACACTCCTGAACAGGTATTTAATGCTGATCAAAGTCGCTTCGAAAAGGAGCTGCATTCCCACCGGACTCTTGCTGTGAAAGGAACTAAACGAATAAATATTGAGGTGGGGTTTCTTGCCGCTACTACACATTGTTATATGATCATGCCGGTAATTTCCATGTCTGGTAATCTTCTTTCTCCTCTCTATGTGCTCGTGGCGGAACCCGCTGGTCGCTTTCCTAGAACTAAAGCTGATGATTAGGGATGCGCACGAGTCGAGTCGATATTTAAGCCTGTCTCGACTCGTCTCGAGAAAATGTCTCGACTTGAAAATATGTTTCTGTCTCGACTCGACTCGACTCGAATTCGAGACGAGACGTCTCGAAATTCGAGTCGAGACAAAATATACGAGTTAAAATATACGCACACATAAGCAAGAATATTATGACTACCTACCTAATTGTCAGTTTGTCCACCTTTGGCACGGATAACAATGGCGAACGCGTCTTGGCATGGACGCAGTGATCCTTGAAAGGTCACTGGAGAGAGTTGGCACCACATGCGTACACACAGGTCACCTAATTTCCGTAAATTCTGGGGAGGGGGCGATGCGCTCTGACGTCACGTTCAATCACATCCCATCTGTGTTCGATTGGGTTCAGATCCTGCGAGTTGGGCGGCCAACATCACTTGCAACTTGTCCTGTGTTCCTCGAATCCCTCCATCACAATCCTGGTCTTGTGATATGGTGCATTATCTTTTCGAAAAATGCCACTACCGTTGGGAAACATTGTCGTCATGAAGGAGTGTACGTAGTCTGCAAGCAGTGTGCGATACCCCTCGGCCGTCATGGTGCCTTGTTCGAGCTCCACTAGACACATGGGTGCTTACGTGAATGTTCCCCGGAGCATAATTAAGCCGCCGCCAGCTTGTCTTCGTCCCGCAGTACAGTGTCAAGGAGCTGTTCCTTTGGAATAGGACGGATTCGCACCCTCCCATCGTCATGATGAAGGAATTGTGATTCATCAGCCAATGCAACGCTCTGCCACTATGCCAAGGTTTAGTGACGATGGTCATGTGTTCATTTCAGTCGTAGTTGACGATGTCGTGGTGTTAACATTCGCACATGGATGGGACATAGGCTTCGGAGGCCCATCGTTAAGGGAGTTCGGTGTACTGTGTGTTCAGACACACTTGTACTTTGCCAGGTAATAAAGTATGATGTTAGTTCTGCCACAGTTCGCTGCCTGTCCTGTTTTACCAGTCTGCCTAGCCTATGACGTCCGACATCTGTAATGAGGTGGGGGCGCCCAACCCCTCGACGTTTGGACGTCGTTTCCCCTTCGTTTCGCCACTTGTTGAAGACACTCACCACAGCACTCCTCGAACACCCGACAAGTCCTGCAGTTTCCGAAATTCTCCTGCCAAGTCTCCGGGTCATTATAACCTACCCTCGGTCAAATTCAGATAGATCGCGCGCCTTCCCCATTCTACACACGGCCAACACTCTCACTGATACTACATGCACCGTACGTGTGACTGACTAGCAGGCATTCGTCGGCAGGTGACGCAGATATCGCCTGGACGGGTTTCTATCGATAGTAGGTAGGTAGTCACAATGTTCTGACTGATCAGCACATAATAAATAAATTTAAAATGTAGGAAATTTTCAACATTCTGATTAACTTGCAGGAAATTTCACAAGTTATGACAAGAAGGAACTGACTTGTATAAGACAACGGTTAGTTAATGAGACAATCTTTTTTTTTCTGTTTTTTGAGGTGTGAGCTTTGACCATGCCTTGTGAAATTTTGATGTTTGGTGCTCATCAGTCGCCCTTCCATTTTTTCCCTAATTGTTCCAGTTCATGATAATTAACAATACATTGCACAGTTCGAATATATGTTCACGTTTTCATTCAATCCAACTCAAGCCGCTTCAGATACTATATAGTTGTATTTGTTTACGAAGAATTAATTGCGTATTAGAAATACACCTCAACAAAAATTCTACGCGCTCATCTGCTCAGTATTCAAGGTTTTAATTACAACATGAATTGTTAAAATGTGAATATAAGTTGCATTAGATATCTAAGCAGTTCCTATGGATAATTGAAGCGCATGCTAATTAAGGTTTTCTAGCAAGCACTTCAGCTGTTCAGAAACCTTACGCATTCGAGTAGGAAAAAAATAGAAAGAAAGAAATAAAAATGGTAATTTTGCAACCGTGACTCACTCGGGCTCATGCTCTCTATCCTCAATGGACCTCGCGTTCGCTAATCTCAATGAGGATCACACTAGTTAAGATTGTCATTAATTCGAGTTTGAGCTTGATATTCACTGTGAAATTCTCTTTAGCTCGATCTCGTAATGCCACACGTTCATTTCTGTTTTTTCATTTGTCTCACCATTTTCGATTTATAGGGGTGGCCGTGGACTTTTTCAAATAAGTTTTAGTTTACATTTTGACCCACCAACATTATGCACAGGGTTATCGTATAGAATCGAGGCTTGCTCCATTTTCCTTCATTTTACAACGCTTTCAAACGATATGCTACTTAACCCCCCTTGCCATTTGAAACTTTTGAAAAAATGAAATGAAATCTTCAAGTTTTACGTCCCCAGTTATGCCGGTTAGGCTAAAGGAGATGGAGGATGATGATGAGAGATGAGTGAAATGGTGTAATGAAGAAAGTGGGAGGACCCCGAGAAAACCCACGAGCACGGTATTTGTCCACCACAAAGTTCACACGCTCAAGCTGGGATCGAACTAGGGACCCCTCGAGTTGGACCCCGTCTGGGACCCTGCGGGGAACCCTGGGGCAAACTTTTTTACCCCCAAAAAGTGTGTCCTTGAAAATGATGGGATACGTGTCCACCGAGTTTTCCATTTACCCAACCGTTTCCGAATAAATGACTCGGTTCAAACTATTCTACCAGGTAATTTTTTGTGGCTTTTACATTACAAACCAGTTGAGAATGCTCCAAGAGCATTGCCAGAATGAACTTAAGAAGAATGGAGATATAGAGCGGGAAGTATAACTATCATTGTTCCTAGATGTAAATCTTTTTATCCGCACCTTCTTCTCTTTCTCGCAAAAATTAGCAAAATATCATCTCTCTATGACTCACAGTCCTCGAGATATGGCTGCTTAAATATCTAGAAATTCGAACTTTTTTGGCCAATATCTGGGGAACGGTGGCCAGTTGGTCAGTATAGTTAATCAATGGCAACCAGTTACTATTTGATACCAAGATATTTACCATCCTCTTAGGTATTTATCAACATCAATATCATCTCTCTACAACTTATGGTTCCTGAGCTATGGCTTTTTAAATATCTAGAAATTGGCCATTTTTGGCCAGTATCACGGGAACGGTAAGTCATAGAGAAAATATATTTATGTTGACCAATACTTAAGAGTGTGGTAAACATTTTGGTATAGATAATAATGGGTGGCCACTAGCGAACTGTCCATTTGCCAAATCAGTGGCCATTTGGACAGTGGCCACCGGTTATTATTTGGTACCAAAATGTTTACAATCCTTTTAGATATTGATCAACACCAATATGATCTTTCTATGACTTACGGTTCCCGAGATATGGGTCCTTAAATTTCTGGAAATAAGCCATTTTTTGGCCAATATCTCGGGAACGGTAAGAGTGACGCGAAAAATTTAATCACTTCCTTTGATAGTTTCTGATGCTCTATCGAATGCAATGTTCAAAATTGAAAAAAATCGCAAATAACAGACACACAGAGAATTCAGTGACGAACTTTTTAACTCCGTTGAATATGTTGTAACTCACGATATCCCGCCCGGTGACACTTATAACTTCGGGATTCTGCTAGTTATAACATACCAAATGCGAACACAATTGTCTCGTTCGGATCTCAGTGGAGCCACTCAATTGTCAGTAGGCAAACTGTTTTCTTCAATTAACAAGTTGCAATATCTCGGAATTGTTTTCTTGTTAGATATATCTGGTAAACACGATAATTTATTGTAATACCCGGTAATTGTAGTCTAAGATACGCGATAACGAAAATATGGCATTATAGAATAACATAATAATATGCAAATGTTATACTGTAAAATAAAATCTATGGAAAATCGCAAAGAGCAACCTGACATTCATGTTCACAGTCATACCTCATTATTTAATTTTAATGATTACTTCATTATTTAACTCTGTGAAACTGTTGGAATTAATTACAGGCTGTGTAGAAACGCTTTCCAAATGCATTAAAATTATAAACAAGTAAGTTATAACAATTACAAGTAAAAGGTGCCTTGCTGAGCGTACCTTGTAGGGGCCCCCTCAGGTCTGCCCCCCCGCACCGCGGGGTCTGCGGGCCCTTTATCGCCGCCACTGGCTAATATGAATATGATACAGATGTCAGGAGAGGACAACTAACTGAAAGGACAGCGGTGTTTCCCATATGATCAGACGATGACTTATTTATGGCACGAGCCATAGTAGAAGGCGGCATAGTTGAAGAAACTATACCCTCTCAGTAATCTAAATTGCACGAAAATTTCCAAAGCAGGTTCATTGACCTGAGTACCGCATCTTGTCCACTTTGTCCAAGAGTGGGATGGTTTGTCTCTAACTTTTCTACCGAAAAGCATTTGTCTAGAATGGTGTTTCGGAGACAATAAGATAAAGAAAATATACTAGGCACAGAGAGAGCAGGAGGAGGGAGTGTACCAATTATTCCTTCCTCTAAACTTCCTCTAAAGAGAATGACCGTGCATTAAAAAAAAAATCCATTTTCTGCCTAGTCCTTCTAGACAGCGAGGAAGAACTGGGGGATGTGAGAAAAAAGCTGTAGGATTTCAAAACAAGTTTATCTCTTGTTTGTCTTGCTTGCTAACAATATTGTTTCTCCATAAACTAGGCATTCTTCACGCTCCCATGCAAAAAGCCATTCTGTTACATAGACATTTTTGCATGCTATAAGCATATATCTTAAACATAGAATATGCTGAATACGCTCTTAAGCACTAATATATGCATTAACCTTTGAAATATGCATTTATGTGCATTATAAAACTTCAAATTCGAGCTGTATTATCGTTGTTAGAAACCCCTACCAAGTCTAACAGAGATGCATATAAGCAAATAAAACATGCATTTGCATAAAAATCCGATGTCTACTCATTACCAACCATGTAAGTAGCATGGAAACACAGTGCAGAGCATGCATCACTGTCTGTGGTAATCACAGAACATTGTAAGGATCACTTAGACCTTCTGTAATGTCTGGGAGACGACATGAATCGCAGTGGTTTCAGCGTTGACTTTGAATAAAAGTATAGTTTTTTTCTAATCATGTGTTTCTTTGTATTGCTTCCTGTATCATACTTCCTATGTATGGTTCAAGTTCCATCAATCTATGCCACTTCGGGCATATGAAACTTACTTTCGCAAGTGACATAGCACGCGGAATTTACTTTTGTCCTAAGAGTTGCACAACAGTGTATACCTAGGTACATATACTAGCAGAAGTGTCCGAGTTACGTGAGGAAGAATAAAGTTTAATGAATAAAATCCCAGAAATTTCAGTGTTAAACGAAATATTTTCTTTCCTCCTTTAAAAACGGGAAAGCTGGAATACGTGTTTGCTGATTCTTATTGAGGAGCTTATAATCAATAATTCACGTCTTTGACTTACGTGAATCCTCACATTCAAGATTATGTGCTTATAAGATCTTAAAACAGGAGAGGGCAAGATAATTTTGGCGGCTAACTCGAAATGAAATCTTTCAGTATTACTTCACGTCGCACGATTTTGCTCTGTAAGCTAAAGAAAACAGTGACGCTGAGAATGAATAAAATGGTAGAATGAAGTAAGTGGGAGGAAACTAGAGAACCATGAAAAAGTAGACATACACGGTGTTTCTGTGCCACAAAGGCCACTTGGCACCAGCTGGGGATGGAATCAGAGTCCTCACACACCAAGGGTGTAAGCTGTGCCACTGAGTCACACAGCCTACCCCTGGGCTAGGTCGAGTCCACTTTACGTTCATAGTTTCGTAGTACATAAATGTTACGATAATGAAGTCTTCGAAATGCATTAAACAATTAGCTCTATTTGATTGTGAACTTAGATTAATAGTTCCTGTAAATTTAAAACTGATTACAAAATGAATCCGTAATTTTATTAGATGAATATAAAATATACTCCCAGCACAAAACAAAACAATCTGGAATTGTCATAAAAAAAAAAAAAGGAATATCGTTGCAACCAGAAGAGTAAAGTGAGAAGTGCATTTATCTCACAGTGAACTGCTTTGATGCCAAGTGGTCTAACTCAAAATTTAAATTTTCCAAGAGCGGAAGTTGAAGTTCAATATTTCATGAACAATCCATATTTCTTTTATGTTGGGAACCAAAACCATAACTACTGTATGTAGTTTACTGTTTCATTTAGTGTTTAAAAAACTCCTTTTAAAAAATACCTATCTACAGAAGTGAAAGGTACCTGTACTAGTTCTTGGCATCCAAGCAGTCCATTTATTGTAATATACTATGTAAAATAGTATCGTATCATAATATGTAATGTACAATAAATGTTACATTATATATTGTCCGTCACACGTGATTAGGAAAGCGAATAATCCAGAAGTTACGTAGCCCTATTGCGTTCATGGAAATAAAAACACAATAGTTATAACTATGCTAAATTACTATAGACTGCCAATTGCTCATTCAGAGAATTTATGATGTTCACTTTATTGCAAGGCTATGGATTATAGTTTTATAGAAACTAGATAATCAAATATTATTATTATTATTATAATATTTGAAGTACAATCAAATATCACGACATTAATTATTAGTTTTAATTAACTGAACTGAGCTGAAAATTAAGTCTTGATCTCGAAAGATTAACTATTAAATTTATGCGTTCTGTACCTTTCTAAAGTAATAAATGCTGGAATTGGTTTCAAGGCTGTTCCTGAGTGAATATTTTCTTCAAAATAATATTAAAAATTATGGAAAAATTTTCGAGACATTCGATTCGAGTCGAGATTTTTATGAGCAGTCTCGACTCGAAAATCCGAGTCGAGAAATATATTTGTCTTGACTCGTCTCGAATTTTACGAAGTGTGTCTCGACTCGAATTCGAGACATGTCTCGACTCGTGCGCATCCCTACTGATGATCCCCTAAACATTAGATCGTTCGCCGGAACTACTGCTAACATGAAAAAGGCGATCTGCAAACGTTCATGACACAAGTGTTTTGGCCTTCAATCCAAAACACTTCTACCAGTCGTGTTCTTCTGCTTGGGACTCATGGAGTACAAATAAGGATGTGACGCTTGTTCAGGACACAGTTCCTGACGGCATCGACTTTGAGCGAAGATTCTGGAGAAATGCACCGGACTCATACAGCCCCTTGATGTTGGTTTCTTTCGCTCGTACAAAAACTTCGTTCGCTTCATTACGGACAGTGTTTTACCTACTGGCGAGTTCGACATTTGGAGAAGAGATAGTTTCCTACGTGTGCAATTCTTTGCTCATTACCAGTTTTCTGCCGACATGTTTCGGGACATGATCAAGTTTGCCTCCTTCAGATGCGGTTATACTGATGAAGTACCAGCGTACTTTCTGACACCAATTAAATACTGTTTCGATGCCACGCTATCAGACGAGTGCCAGGAAGAAACATGTACCAACGTGAGCTTCGTCAGCTGTATACATTGTACGAAGTGTTTCTGCTTATCTCACAATCTCATTACAAAACTACATGTATATTGTTCCCAATAAAACAATGTGCCACAAGCAAACTGCGTGTGCTACATTTTACGCCTTTTCTTGTGATTATTACACAATACCAGGGATACCCTCCTGGTGTACAAATGTAGTTTGTCGGTTTATTACTACTTTCACGCGACCCTCTCCTCATAGAGACCAACGTCATGAGGATCGCTTTATCAACAGTAACACTAACAGAGTGACTACCAATAAGGTGTAAGGTGCTTAATATTGCATGCACTAGAGAAGTGAGCCCGCCAAGAGCATGCATCATTTCGGCGTTTGTGCTGTGTTTTACTGCTTTTCTGATTTTCCACTTTGGCAACACTGCTTCGACACTGTGCTTCGTCCGTTATTTTCGTACTTCAGTGCTTTTATTTATTAATGGTCTCATATTTTGGTTTCCACTAGTTAGACTCGTGTACTGTATGTACTCTTCTACATCTGCGATGTTATACCTTTGGACTTCATACAGGGATATATTTACAAGTTGGCAACACTGTCCATCCGGAATTCACAGGTATGTTACTTACTATAATTCGACTTTACATATGTTATCATTTGTGCCCCGTGCCATTGCACAAAAGTTTATTTTGTGCTTAGTTGGCCACACTGCATTACCTCTGACGTTATTGAGCACTTCTGTGGATACAATGTTTGCTTACGATACTGTTGTGCAAGTCTCCTTTTGATGACTTTACTCCTTTTGCAGGTATTTCTATGTAAATGTCTATTTTACATTGCTATCTGCACATTATTATTGCTCCTTCTTTCCTCTATGTCTCCTGTGTTTATGGGTGTCCGCATCATAGATGTTCATTTTACTTCGACCTCACTCACCCTCGCCCTCGCAGTAGCAGTAGGCCCTCGCGAACGGAATTGTCCATCGCCCTCGCGCACCCTCGCCGTCGAAGCTTGTCCTCGCCCTCGCGGCCAAAACTTGTCCTCGCCCTCGCGCACCCTCACACTCGCCATCGAGGCTTGTCCTCGCCCTCGCGCACCCTCACCCTCGCCATCGAAGCTTGTCTTCGTCCTCGCTGCCGAAACTTGTCCTCGCCCTCGCGCACCCTCACCCTCGCTGTCGAAGCTTCTCCTCGCCCTCGCGCACCCTTACCCTCGCCATCGAAGCTTGTCCTCGCCCTCGCGATAGGAGTTGTCCATTATCATTCGCTCGCCCTCGCCTTCGTGCTCAAAACTTTTCCTCGCCCTCGCGCACCCTCGCCCTCATATCATTGAGGGCGAGGGTAATTGAGGGTGAGGAGGCCTTGAGAGGGCCTCCTTCGTGAGAATCAGAGCATCAATTATTCAATCTATTTGTTGAATTATTTCCTTATCGTCAGTGGCGGATCCAGAGGGGCGATTGGGGCGATCGCTACCCCCCAGAAGAGGAAACTTCTTTATTTTATATATACAAATAAAACGCATCCCTGAGTTTGGAGCTCTTAAAAGTAGCTCTAAGTAGCAGTATTACAACCCACCACCCCCACCAGAAGTCCGTCCTGGATCCGCCCTTGCTTAACATACGTCCTAAAGAAAGGAAACTAAACATATCATCGTATAACTTACTGTGGAACACCTAAAATGGAACAACTGTTACAATGGAGATCTCGGTCGATAGTGACGTTTACATCATTTATCAACAGTATCCAATGCTTTTACTTCAAAATGTTCCTTGAACTTCCATGCAAGCATAAGTATTCAGCCACACAAGGGCGGCTCTCATGAGGGTGAGGGTGAAATCAAGGTTTGATGAGTGGCGGTAGAGTGACTGCCGCGGACTATCTGTCAGAATTTGACAGTCAACACGTTGGCCACCCCTGATGTATGTAGCGTAACTGAGGAATTTGAACAAATTCAAAGGGAAAGATCTAAAGAGCTTAATTTTGAAACTCCGTCAGCAAACAAATAAAATACTTCAGAACACTATTGTTGAATTATCACTCGGAAATATATACCCACTCTAACCTATAACATGAATGACTTCATTAATTTGAATGTGAATCTAAGTTAATTGGTATTTTAAAATATAAACTGAAATGTGTCAATGTGCTTGTAAGGTTAATTTCGATGCTCAAATATTGTTAATATTAACCACTAATAGAGATACATTTGTCCTGTCTTAACAATGTTAAAATTTTTAACTTTTTTCAATAATTGCCATAAACATGATACTTTGTCTTAAGAAACTACCCTAGGGGCCTATTTGTGCACTTTATCACTTTGGTCTTGGTTCATTTTTGGCAGCTATCATTGTTGGAAAGTTTATTTTCAGTAATTCCCACAATTATGAAATGATATCTTTCAAATGTTGTCTCAAGGTTTCCTTACACTACAAATACGTAAAGGCAAATGAAAAATGAAATCTTTAGTTTAAGATCCCCCGATTATGGAAGCTAAATGCTAAAGGAGACAGAAGTGAATGATGAAAGCAATAGTTGAATGAGAATGTGGTAGGAAACTGGAGAATCCCCAGAAAACCCACGAACACGATGTCCTCCACCACGACGAACATGCGACCCTTCGAACAAAGGTAATTTCTCTATCGCTGAGCCACCGTTCCTCCCTAAATGGCACGCTCAGAGCTTAGCGCCTCCAGGGGCCTTGGAAAGATTATCGAGCCTAAAATGATTTAGCACTGACTTTTATAAATCCACCAATTCAACAATTAATAATGTCGTGCAAACTTTAAGATTGTAGTAATGAAAGAAAAAATCTTTAGTTTAGCGGCCCAGAGTTATGCAACTGCTAAAGGAGATGGATGAAATTGCAAGTGAATGATGATGAAAGAAATGGTGGAACGGGAAAGTAAGAGAACAAACCTTTATTTTCTTTAGCACAAATAATTAAATGTGTAGATTAATTGATTTCCAGAAATTTTATTATAATTAGCAATTAAAAACTGAAAGGGCGATCACAAACTTTTCTTGCCCAGGACCTCGCAACAATTTGTTACACGCTGCCATACATCATTAAAACAGGAGTAGAGTGACTGAATTATTTTGCTCTGTGGTTGAAAAGTAACAATGCAAAACAGACAATTATTGACTTGAAGAGATAGGATAGTTTAAAAATTCTGACTGGGGAATAAAATCTTCATTTTTACGTCCTACGATTATCCAAGTCTTGTAGCCAACCTGGAACGAAATTCAGCCCACTGAAGATTCTTTGCGAATATCATTTCAATTTGAATTTCGAACAAAGATCTAAGCTTACCTTCATGCTTACGTTACGTCAAACAACTAACATATAAGGTGGAAATAATTCAAATTTTTTTATAAGATGTAATCCAACTGACTAATTAAAATTTTATAAGCTTTAGATGTTATATGTTGATTGATTAAATGTTGCACCTGATAATATGTAGTCGTTACTGCTTGTTACATAGTATTAGCGTGTGTAATGGTTGTATGGGGGAGAGGAGTATTTAAACGCTAATATTTTAAAGTGAAATATTTACATAAAAATTAGGATAATTAAACATTTTCAATAACTCCCTCTTAGACTTCGACTCTGGTTATAGGTCGATTACCGGTGATTACTGAAAGTTAATGATATTGAAATATACAAAGGAAGTTAGTATAGTGTCTAGCAAGCATGTCTGCTTTGCAGCAAGTCTCAGGTTCGATTCTCTTGAGTGAAATTTGAACGCATTATGGTGGTTCGGATCCTACCATAAACTATAGATTTACGTACCATTTAGCATCGGCATCGGTCATGAATTATAAAGGGACATTAACTCTAATACGTCAGAATACAGACAGATCGACTGATTCCCAGATATTCATAAGTAAAACTTATATTTTCCAAAACAGCAAATTACGTTAGTAGAGTGCTATTTTTTTTCTAAATATAGATTATGAACGGTTTGAAATTATGTTTATTTTGTTGTGTGAGAATGTTTCTCTATAGTTAGAATTGAGGACATCTTCGAAAGTTCCCCTTCGGGAGGATGAACACTAAGAATCATGAAATTATAGGTGTAAACCTGAATGCAGTTTTACCCACTTACCTCAATAGTAATCTATGTAAATGTAAGGTCACTTGACAGGTCCAAATGTAAGGTCACTTGACAAAAGGCTTAGATAATGTCCCCACAACCTCCACGATGCGGGGCAACCAACTCCAGGGATGTAAAATATATAGAAAATGTTTAGAAAGTAGAGGCGAATAACTAGGGGCTGCAGCGGGCAGGGGCTGTATTGCAATAATAGACTATCAAAAACTTCCTGCTCAAGTCCTAAAATTTCACACGGCGTACACCATAGTCTTAAAATTTTCACAGAGTATACGCTAGTCTTAAAAATTTCACAGGTTATATATGCTAGTTTTGAATATAGTAGGCCCACTACACGCCTTGAAGCAGAAAGTATGCGCAAATGACTAAGATTGAGCAATACACCTTCGTATACTCTCGACTACACCCCTGAATATATGCTTTTATTTTCTTAGTTTGCTTACATACGTGTGACGAAAATCTGGGAGGAACGCGACCACCCAAGCCCCTCGTTACGACGCCCATGATTAGATGAATCATAGCCGAATACTTCAGGTAGTTTTGCTTCTTTATTTCTAAGTTTTTCTATGCTTTGCTGGCTAAATATCAGTTGTCAGGGAGCTTTAAAACCCGCGATATAGAACCAAATCATTCTATTTTAATATCCTATTTAGCGAAAAAAAAAAAAAAAATAATAATAATAAATAAAAACGTCGATAATGAAGGGTAACAGATCACAGAAAGAAGCCTACTGGACGCTCAAAATAGTCTCCCTTTTCAAGACTGTGCGCTGCATATTCTTACACTATATTAAAAACGCTTTCAAAGATACCAATCTTAAAAAAATAAAAAATAAAATAAAATAAAATAAAAAAAATAAAAAAATAAATCTTTAGTTTAACATCCAACGGTTATGCCATCAATGGCTAAAGGAGACTGATGGAATTGCAAGTGAATGATGATGAAAAAATACGTGAAATGAGAAAACGGGAGGAAACGGGAAAATCCCGAGAAAACCCAAGTATACGCTATCGTCCTCCACGAACTCACTTGGCCTGGGATCGAACAAGTGACCCCTGAAACCAGAGATTAGCTGTAGCACTGAGCCAACGTGCTCCCGTCCAATAATACCAATCGTGTTAATCGTTTAATTGCAATAAATATTTTCGTTTTTAGTTTTCAGTATTGATTTAATAGTTTTGTAACTGGGTACTTGGAAAACGGATAGGATTTCAATTAAAAACAGTTTGTGGGCTGGCCTAGATAGTTGCGATCTACACTTAACGTAATTATCTTAGAATGAGATTTTATTTACAAAACTGACAATTCAATTAAACCATTAACAGTAGTGATTTATAAGATAATCCTAATTTAAGATCAATTAAAATTATTGATCAACTAATAACTGACTTTGATGAAGTGGATTACACTAAGTGTTATCAATTTACGGTGTCTACATTTAATTCATTTAAAAAGTTCGTTATTGAATTCTAAATGTCTTTCCCTCTGTCTGTGTGTGTGTGTGTGTGTTTGTGTCAGGGGCGGCTTCTGGGTGGGGGGGTTGTCATACTGCTACTTTTAAGGGCTCTAAACTCTGGGATGGGAAAAAAATGAAATGAAATCTTTGAGTTTTACGTCTCACGGGTATGCCGGTTAGGCTAAAGGAGACGGTGATGATGAGTAATGAATGAAATGGTGGAATGAAGAAAGTGGGAGGAAACGGGAGAACCCCGAGAAAACCCACGCACGCGGTGTTTGTCCACCACAAAGTTCACTTGGCGGGGGCTGGGATCGAACCCGGGACCCCAAGCACCAGAGGTGAACGCTCTACCACTGAGCCACCGCTCTGGCAATTCAAGTTTGTTCTGGCAATGCTATTCGAGCATTCTTAACTGGTTTAATATTAAGATCTATTTCTAAATAGATAAACCCAATCTGTCAGCCTGTTTGTAAAATTTGCCGTTGTATGCCGTGTTGGTGCCAAGCAATTAATAACTCACTGGCTGCACTTCTCAGAATAGAACGGAATTAGATGGAAATTGAAAAGACGGATGTACCTAAAACAATGGTAAACTGGTAGGACTAGGAAAAAAAATCATAGAATTGAACGCGAGACCTCTTCGAAGGTTTACTGTTATGTGTGACAGCTTCACATAGTTAAATATAACCCTTCTTTTCCTTCATTGTTTTGTGGTTTATGATCAACGTATCTGTTTCCATCCAACAAAATAAGAACGAGCTTTCTTATCAAATGAATATCTAATTGTTGAAATTTCTGTATTCAAACAAGCATCACATGATTTTACGCTTGGACGCATTTTTAAACGAAGCACTTGTATTCACAGAATTCTTTGGTCTTGGCAAATTCTAGGAATTGAATTATCCTCAAAGTGACACATTTGGTAGTCTCACTATTGAAGAATGAATTGCAGAGATGTGAATCAGATCGCTAAAAATATTTCCGACAAAGGCATAAACCTCTGCAAATCCCTGCTAGCTACTATTAAGATATTTCTACCTGAGATGGGAAGCGACACAAACAAGTACTTCTGAACTCAAACGAGTCATTGGAAAATTCCACGAACAAAGAATAGTGACACCCAACAGTTTTATTTTTTTACACTTTGAAAAAAAAATATTCTGTTCACCTGTTAGTTACATTCTTTTCCTTCTAAACACAGAACGTTTTTAAATATGGATATATTAAATTTTTGGGGGGGTACTGCCCCCCGGAAGCTCTGAGAGCCTCCCCCCGAAGGAGACCAAAATAATACGTCTATAATATAATAATGAATAGAATAGTACCTGCAGTGCCGCCCCGGGATACTACGTGTGACCCCCCCTCCAGAACATTGTTTCTGAAAGAAACACTGCTTATGAAGGACTTCTTTTTCTGCGAAATATTATCTCAATTAGTTCCAAAGCGGCTTACTAACATATCGAGCCCTTGTAAGAAGAAATGAATATGAAAGTACACTCGGATAGGTTAATTTTTGAGCCATTTTTCGTGGCAATTAAAACGCAACTCCTGTAGCTTTCTTAACTGCACGGGAAGACAACTAATACGTACTCACGGAACGGCAAAAATTTTATGGCACCATTTTCATTCTATGAACCTTAATACATACAAAAACTTTATATTTCCAAATGAAACTATATAGCGACATTAATGGGTCATTTCAAAAGAGTGGGGGGGGGTAACTGCCCCCCTAATCGCCGCCCATGCTATGATGTGTGGCACATTTGTGCGAAATTAATAATAAGATGATTAAACTGTTTACCCACAACAAAATCCTCCTCGTTTTGCTGAAGTGGCTTTTCCTAAGTTTTATATGTTTCATATATCCTAGTTTTTTTCAGGCCTTTTTTTTAATTTGTCCAAATTTATATTTCTCCTTTTACCACACAATCGTTCAATACTTGCACTATAATATTTACAATCAGTATATCATCCTGTAACGTATTTTATTCCTAATAAAAATCATTGAACAACACAACATACAAACCCTATCTCACTGGCTTGCACGCGAACCTTTGGTGCATGGGGTCCTGGGGACGAATTTAGGACAGAATGGCAGGAGGACAAAATGGCAGGGGACATAATGGCAGGAAATAAAGGCAGGAGGACAAAATGGCAGCGGACGAAATGGCAGGAGGACGAAATGGCAGCGGACAAAATGGCAGGAGGACGAAATGGCAGCGGACGAAATGGCAGAAGGACAGAATGGCAGGAAGTTAATTTGGCAAAAATTATAACTCCTAGGGCTCGTATTTTTAGGTTTTACCTATTGTGTTTGTTAGTAGGTAACGGTTCTCGATTTATTCATTTCTACCTCAAATGTCCAAAGCATATAAATACAGCTAAATTGAACCAAGAGCGTAAACGAGGGTAAATATCAGTTATCCATGTCTTAACTTTTTTCTTAAATTTATTTCTTTTTAACCATCTTCCAATTGATATCTTGGTTTTATAATAATTCTAAGTAGTACAACTTTTATTTATGACGAAAGAATTTTCTCGTGGACTTCCTCTGAATTTCTCTCAGGGTCTAGCTACCATGTGACAAAGAATTAAATCTACTAACTGCTTTCACACACAATATAATTTTGAAACTTGAGAGCGTAGTGGTATCTTTGTGTCTGTAGTATGTAATAATGCTGATACGTTATTCTCTTGAACATCTTAATGGTATTTGTCGTTTGACTTCAGAAGACTGAGTTAAGCCTGCAAGTACAAGTTGTCTATAGTTAAAACATATCAGGTGTACGATCTTGTTTAATAAAACCTGCCCCTCCCCTCCTCTATCTGAAAAGCCCTATATTGTTATTCACGTATGAAATTCAAAGACAAAGGCAATCGTCTTTATCCAGTCATATTTTTATTTCAAGTGTAAGTATTAAAATGTGCTACGCATGGTTGCAAGAGGCTAGTTTTTTTTTTTTTTTTTTTTTTAATACTGAACTTAGGTACCTAATAGTCTGGTCTCTTAATAACAAAAAAGGCTCGGATCGTGACAGACCGGACACAAGTATGAAACTTGGCAGACTGAAAGTACTTCGGTATTCAATTCGTTTTAGAGTCAGGTGCCAAACTTTTCTGGCCGCCATTTTGAAATATGCGGCCATATTGGATTTTATGTAATGTTCTCTTAAAAGATCATTATCTCGGAAACCAATGGTCCGATTTTGATGATTCTTTTTCTAAATTATAAGTTACGCCCGAATTTAATCGATTATGACAGTAATGAAGACAAGGAAATGTGATAAAAACCAGAAAATTAGAAATATTTAAGATTTTATGAAACATATTTACATATAAATGAATTTTTCTCCAAAATAGTCCATTTTATGAAAGCATGTACCCTATAACACTTGAAAGATCATATAAAGAGCTTCAATTTGATGTATAATACGTTAAAATACGATGAAAAATAACCGAAATATAGTTAAATTAAGAAATCAGTACAATAGAATACAAAGTGTGTGCAGAGAATCAACTAGCGAATCTTGATGTTATGTGATAATAAGCATGCTCGTAACCTGGCAAATTAATATTTTTTCTCCACTTTTGTAAATTGTTATTCAAATCAATATTATTTGCATTATTGCTATTGTTATTAAATGAACATTATACTGTTCATATAAATTATATTATGTAAGACACTAAAAAGCCACATCATAAATACGTCTTTGCATATATGTCAATTTTTAAATTTAACTCTTTCAAATAATAAATAGCTACTGAAAAACTGAATATTCCAAATCAAAATGCTAACAAAGTGACAAAAATTGATAACATCCAATCGCCTATTCCACAAAGAAAAAATACTTCTTAGTCACATTGCTGTTCATCACAGGAACTTCCGCAGCAGCAAAGATCTGTATATTGAACACCATTCGTTGAACATAGGCACTGTTTTGACCAAAGAGGAAGAGCTCTGCAGCCATACTTTAGCAATTCTCTTGAACTTTTAGAAACTTCTGGTTTGGTCATCCATAAGGACTTCCACGATCCACCTTCTTTCACCCAGCCGAAGTTTTCTGGACTTGAAAATATTCAGTAGTTCAGACTTGTTTGACGACAGTAAAAGTTTCTCGTGATCAATGATGATAGCCAACTACGATTTTCATAAGAAAAAAGTCTTGCAGATCACCCTCACGCGGTTTGCATGACATATACAGCCCACTGAACAAACTGTAATCATTTCTCAATTCATTTATCTTCTGTTAGGATGATTTCCTACCCTTCTTTAAGTTTTCTCAAGAAAAAAAAACTATTTCCTTTTATAGGAGACTAAATTGACTTGCTTCGTTTTACAAACACCGAGTCAACAAACTCTTCATATTGGTTTTTACCAATCACTTTTCTTTCTGCAACAGTTTCTGAAGATCTTGTAAGACATATGCATGTGATGATAGATTCATTACCTGTTACGTATCTAAAATAGAATTTCCTGCAGCAGAAATTCTGTCATGCAATGTTTGACAAAGATTCTTAAAACTTACATCACTTCAAACATAATTTTCGTTAATTATTTCCTCAATGTGTGCAGCATCTTCAAATTCTTTTGTGGGTCTGCATAACTCAGGAGCAGTGAGCATCCATCGTTGAAAAGCACGTGGATTTTTAGTTAATGGCTCCACTGGAGTCTCTAACACTTGTGTTATTTTGGTCGAACGGCATAAAACAAAACTTTTGGTTAGTCTTTGAAAACACCCAGTTCTCTTAAATTCTGCCTTTCCTTCATTTAAACTCTTCATGTCCCTGAGATGCACAGATAGAGGCAGAAGACGCTCCAACACAGTTACATATAATAGGAAGTTACTTTGTCAGTGAGCTCTAACAACATCAAAATTAGAAGTTCCAATTCCAGTACAAGATCCCAATATGAAAACATAGATATTTTCTATAACGTTCCTTTCCGCCACTGTTGGAATTCTTGTTTACAGTTTCTGGACTCTTGTTCTGTATGAAACTCTGCCATTTGAAGAAAGCCTAGAACTACAGCTGGTTTCTGCTGTGCTCTTCTGGTCCTGGTTAGGTGTGAGCAGTCCAGGAATGTATCAGCTGGGGCTGAACCTGCTACTCCGGCCTCAGCTAAGGACGATGTCCATCCAGTACCATTTAGTATGTGGCCTAACACTCCTCAAAGGACCATTTCTATTTGTAGTCCACCAAACATAATGATAGAACTTCTCCATAGTATGAATCGGACCATCTCCACTTTATTTGTTTTGCTATTGCAAAGAAAGGTTGGTCAAGGAAAATAACCCGTATTTGATTAGGATTACATCGATCAGTAATTTTCTTTATGATAGACATACCATGCTTCACCATTGAAAGAGACTCCGCTTTTCAGTAAAAATTGGCAACATGACGTTGGTACCTTTAGTAGAACGTACACTTCCTGATTGAGTCAAATGATACTCTGCCTACAAGCATTTATTTTCACCTAGCAGAGAATTTCTTTCAATCCACCGCCTCTCTGTCTAAGGTGCTTCTTCGAGCCCTGATCGTATTTGTTCTTGAACAGTAATAGGAACTTGCAGTTTGTCAAAATCACATGATGATACTGATGGCACAATAACATAGATATCTAGTAATAAGTAATCTTATACTGATTAAGAAACTTCAATTCGCATTGGAGGTAAACCAGGGTTGGAATCGGAAGGCAATTGGAATACGTTAATACTTGTTCCATGGAAAGATCCTGTCGAAGAAGTTGATGATGTGTTGTGGTCTAAATTGTCCAATGCACCAATGGTGTACACATTAGTCATTAATGGAAAGGGGCACACAAGAGCCTCTAATTTGTGACGTCTGCATGTCACTGCTGCTATTTAATCTTCATTTTGGATCACACGATTATATATTATTAAAGTGTCTAAGTTATGTAAATTATTGACAATCTTTTTTCTAGCAAGTAAGAGTGTGTACCTGTAAACCTACATACAGTGGAAGCGGCGGTTCATGAGATATGTTGTGCCTTTTTTTCGTGGTGCTAATCTTCTGTTCTTAAAATTAAAATATATTAATTGTCTTATTGTTAGGGCAGTTTTTATAGAATTTTTTTCTATGTTAGATCCATACAGCAGCAATTGAACGAAATTCTTTAGACTTTCTGGAACACTTTCATCTTGAGAGTTTTCTGTAAAGTATCCTGAAAATGTTTGGCACTGCCAGTTCTTCTTAAAGACTTTGAACACATTGAGAAAGCAAAAATCTCTCTTCATTTGATCGTTTAGACATGAAATCCTTGAGTAATTTCTAGCGTCCTTTCTTTAAATACCAATAACATATTTTGCCATCACTGTTTAGTACAATCAGAAATAAAATGACCGAGAATTTTGTTCTTTAGTCTTGTTTTATTCACTGCTTTTGATAAACCTACCGCTCTCAACTTATTTTCATATAGACTGTGCAGCTCTGACAAATTAAAAATGAAATGAACATCTTCTATTTTACATTCCAAGTGATCTATGAGTTCAGCAAATACACGAGATTCTAAAACATCATCATCTTGACTTTCGGTTTCATTTCAAGATCTGTTCTCCCTTTGTCAACTTCTGTACCTATTTTTATACATCCATAAGCACTGTATGTGGTATGTAACCTCCATTGCTATCAAGTCTCCTCCGGAAAGTTTTGAAAGCAGAAATATATCCTAAGTTTTTTGTCAAACACAAGTGACAATTTCTTCTAAATCCTTTCCCAGAATTACAAAAAAATATAAACCGGTGGAATTACGTTTCCTCTACTTTCATTTCTCCTCTTACGCTTTGGTTCATTATTTTCTGTTGATTTCTGTTTACTTTTTGTTTTCTATTCTTTTATGATTTCTCTTTTTAGTTTTGAGACGACAAACTTCAGTCTGCACTGTTTATGCCACTTCGCTGCATTGTCAATTAGTGTGTTTACTAATTCTTCTTTTCCAGTGACAAGTTTCACAGATTTCTTCTAAGTTATCGAAATCTTTATATATCCTCAGGAATTCTGAACACGAATCGCCTAGGAAACACTTAATAAACATATTATTTCAAATACTGCAAGGAATGATATTTTTCAACTTAAAAGGCACAATACACTGTTAATGTGATCACAGTTACATTATAATAACCAATATTATGAAAGAAGTTCATGTTTACATAGAACTGCTGCAATGAAAACTCCCATAACAAAACTAAGTAATGATTAAACGTAGTTATTATTAAGTAATTATGACAAGAATAATAACTAGATAATTTAATGATAAAAATTTCTGCCAGACACCACTAAATTTCACAAAGTTGGCCGATTACGCAGTCTTCCTATTTGCATTGGGTTTGATTTCAAGACTTATATTTCGACTATTTCTCATCGCATTTTAACGTATTATACATCAAATTAAAGCTCTTTTTATGCTCTTTCAAACGTAATAGGGTGCATGCTTTCATAAAATGGACCATTTTGGAGAAAAACTCATTCATATGTAAATATGTTTCATAAAATCTTAAATATTTCTATTTTTCTGGTTTTTATCATATTACCTTGACTTTATTACTGTTATACTCGATTAAATTCGGGGTTAAGTTATAATTTAGAAAAAGAATCATCAAAATCGGACCATTGGTTACCGAGATAATGATCTTTTAAGAGAACATTACATAAAATCCAATATGGCGGCATATTTCAAAATGGCGGCCAGAAAATTTTGGCACCCGACCCTAAAACGAATTGAATACCGAAGTACTTTCAGTCTGCCAAGTTTCATACTTGTGTCCGGTCTGTCACGATCCTATCCTTAACAGACCAGACTATAATATTGGAACTAATTTTCTTCATGAATTGATGTAAGAAGCGGCCGCGTGATTTCGACCAATTATTTCATCACTGATGTCTATGAGCAACGAGATAACAGTGGAAGACAAACTTCGTTCTTCTCAAACTTGATACTTTGAAAAACTTATGAAAGTAGTTTCGTTATCAAAATACATATTCAATCAAATCAGTTTCAGAAGTAGCATTAATCTTATAATAACGTAATGGCTTTAAGAGTTACCCTGAAAATGTATTTTGTATGTTTTCTTTTTTTCGTAATTCAGAGATATTTTGCTGAATTTCACTGGAGTTATGAGAGACCTTAACTTATCAGGCACACCACTTTAATCGCTCGCCTTTCATCCCCAATGAGAATTCAGGTTTTGTCGTCTCGTTTCGTAAATGTTTGTAAAAGTCTCGTATCTTTGTAAATTTATGTACAAAATGTGTCCTGATTTCCGTCTTAGTTTCATGTAGAATTTATCAGAATTCTTCCAGGTTACGACGAGTCCACGAAAGATTGATATAATGACACTTAAATCATATTTATTAATGAAGTAAATTGTGTAATGACTTGCGTATCTTTAAACGTTGATAAATGCTCTTTCTTGTGTTCATACTATTACCTTATCAAATTGCATATGACATATATACAATTAATCATATGACATATATACAATTAATCGGGTCTAGGAAAATTCGGTGTAAGAAAACTCGGTGTAAGAAAATTCGGTGTACAGAAAATACGGTGTACGGAAAACTCGGTGTGGGGAAATTCAGGTGTAAGGTAGATTCGGTGTAATACATATTGAATATTACCACTTACGATAATTTACGACACTTCATATTGTGAAAACGAAAACCATAAAATGTAACGAATAAAATGTTATTACCTATTTCAAGAAAAGCAAATTATTTATTATTATTATTATTATTATTATTATTATTATTATTATTTTGCCTTGAGTCCAATATCTGTTTTATGTCTTTTGCGGGGTATTACTATGAACTACTTTTCATCACATAATGAATCTGATACTTTTTCTCAGAAATAAAACATTTACAACTACAAGTTCAGAGAATAGTTATAGGAACAACTAAAAGCACCACTTTGCCTCACGTTCTGCCCCAGACAGAAACATAATATGGTTGTTAGTGAATAAATTGCAGGAAACAGGATCGCTTCTGAGGAAGACAGGGAAGGATCGGACCTCGCTGGTGGATGTTGTGGAAGATGTCAGTTACCGACTCTAAGTCACCCAACAAATCTCTATTCAACATGTGATTTATGTGTGTTACCACTAACACTTAACTTGTGTTCTTCAATTTCGCTTCAAATATCCAATATCTCATTCGAACTGTAACTTACAATAGCGAATATTTGCTGTTTTTCTTGCGGCCTGCTCTATATTACCCCGGATGAATTTAAACCAGTAAACATAGTCCCATAAATTTCCCATCCTTCCTTGATGATTTGCAGTAAACCGCATGAAAATCGGACTTCAGTTAGAAATTATTGAGCCAAATAAAATCCGTGAGTTTTGAAAGAATTACTCTGTATATACATATGAAAGATGCAAAAATACAGTATATTGATCAAAAAAGTTTTAGTGGAAAGGGCAATATAAAGCAAGATGGTTTTATCAGATAATAGTTGTACAAATAGTGGACTTCTCCTCCAATCAGACACTTTAGTTTGTTTGCCTTAAGTTAAGGTAAACAAGTACTGCAACCCTATTGACTCCTTATTGACTTCTCCAATCAGCCGTAGATACTTTAGTTGAGGCATTTATTTTTACACCTTTGAGTAACATAAACAAACAATGACATTTTTGAAGACCTACATTTTTTTAGAAGTAGAAAATTCTAGGAGGCATCCTCCAAAACAGCATAAGAACTTAAGTTTTAAATTAAATGCCGATTGGTAGCGATGGTCGCTTCGCTAAATCACACGAACGGACTTCGAAAAACAAATTTCTCGTCATGTAAGGGCCATAAAATGTTAAAATCCGTCGAAATCTAGAATTCAAATAATTTCAGGAACACAATTCAATATAAAGCAATATAAAGTAGACAGTAAACAGTAAAAATGATAGTAGACAGTAAAATTACTTCTACACAAAATTTAAACTTCAAACAAATATGCTCATTTATCCTCAAAGTTGAGTTTTTAATAAATCCTACGGCCTACTACAACGAGTCTTTCTTTACACCTAACATTTCCCACACCGAATTTTCCTGCTCCCCAATTAATCATATCCTATATTTTGAAAACGGGAGATCCTATGTCTACCGAAAGTTCTAGTGTTTCTTGTGAGTACTCTACAATTTGTTTCCTCCGATGATTTTTGCCCCGAGCTTCCCTTGAATTTGCCCCTATGCATATTTTATAGACTTAAAAATACTAGAGACAGTCACCAGAAAATAATGAGTACACATCCTACATATTCTCTCGTCAAAAGCTTCGGAACAAGTCGAATCGACCAATTTTAATTCGTTTTCTTTGCCCCAGAAAGTATCTGATCCTTTGTACAATACCGAGGTTAGTTTATTCGCAAGTTAATATGGAGCATTATGTGTTTTCCCTTTTTTTTTTTTTTTGTTTGTTACTTAAAATGTTTTGCAAATAACTTCAATAACTTTTGATACTGTTTGTCTTCACTTGAGCATATACAGATCACAGTGAGAAATAAAGATAAAAGCTGCTTCCTTCTAGTAATATCCGAAAAGATCTTAAATAATATATATAAAAAAGAAAACGACTAAAACTAATTTCTTTCAGTAAGACACTGCGGTATGAATAGAAAGCTTGCAATAGTAAGGTGTTTGTAGATGACTGTCAATTAGAATTGAAATATTATTAGCAGTTCGAATTTTGGAGCATAATGAATAAATCGAAAATTTATGTTGAAATCTTCATTTATCAAGCAAGAAACAAAATAGTTTAAAACCCGACAATTCAAATTAACTTCCTGCCATTTCGTCCTCTGCCATTTCGTCCGCCTGCCATTTTGTCCCCTGCCATTTCGTCCGCCTGCCATTTCGTCCTCTGCCATTTTGTCCTCCTGCCATTATTTCCTGCCATTATGTCCCCTGCCATTTTGTCCTCCTGCCATTCTGTCCGTTCCCCCCTGGGGACAATTCCGAGTGAGAGAACATTGAACGACAGTGGATCGAATTCCGCGTTAAACCTATAGGTCCACTTCTCATATAGCCTCGCCGACGAAAGAGGACGCTAAACGGGAATCAGTCAACAGTTGCAAATTTCGGCTGCATAAACAACTTATGTCTTGTGGAACTTATTAAATTTATTTTGTTAAAGCAGCTCTTTTAACAAAATTTCAGTATTAACGTGTCAGATATTTCTATTTAAGGACAAGAAAAAAACATATTATTTATTTTGTAACTAAATGATAGCTCTACCCACGTAGATTATAAAAGCAGAAACAATGAAAATCGATACAATAGTGACTGACATTTTAACAAATATCGATTCAGATAATAGTTTGGGCTGTCACAAAACTATGAAAAGTTAAAAATTCCGATTAATTGTAACAACTTCATCAGTGGTGGACATTGGAGGAGGATGTATGCTATTAATAAGCCCATTTCATGGGCATCCAAACTCACGAGCCCAACGCTCGCTAGCTCGGCATTCGCGCTCAACCGTTCTCGGGTTCAATAATTAAGCGCTACCCCGAGCGCCAATGAAATAAGTCAGCGCGAGTCCAACTGAGGGAAGTGAGCCCGAGCACGATTCCCAAAGGAATAAATGAGCGAGAGCCCAGTTGAAAAAAATGAGCCCGAGTCCGAGAGAATCCAGAGCAAAATGGCCATCTATCAACCAAAGTCATTCCATCAAGTCTTTTCCATCTGATCTACTGCATTCTGATGGTTCTCTCATTGATTGTGTTTGTTCAGATATCAGCGCTCTTGTCATTTACTGCTGAATGACGTGAGTGACTGTCTGTCTGTCTACCAACACTCTTTAAACATGACAGTGTAGTAGACACTTCTTATCTAAAACGTCTCCAGCACAGGGAGGGCAACAATGAGGCACACTTACTTCTTAATGTAGCGCTATTTCTACCCGGAAACTTTCATGGGAAAAATCAAATATTATTCTTATTTGCATTATTATTTTTAATAATTATGTACGTACACACGAGAAATTGTCTACTGCAATTAATTGAAAGGAAAAATACGATTAATGTATAACCTTGCTATGACACTAACTTTTCATCTAGGGGACATGGCAGATGATATTTTAAATTTTGCCTCTCTCCAAAAGAGGTCAAACAGCAAATTACAAAACAGTTGCTTTTAAGGAAGCTTGTCCTCCTCCCTCGCGTGCCCTCGTTCTCCTGAAGGAAGTTGTCTCTAGCCATCGTGCACCCTCGCTCCCGCAGTAACACTTGGCCCTCACCCTCGTTCACCCTCGCCCTCTTCGTCGAAGCTTTTTCTCGCCCTCGCGCATCCTCACCCCCGCCATCGAAGCTTGTCCTCGCCCTCTTCGTCGAAGCTTTTCCTCGCCCTCGCGCACCCTCACCCTCGCCATCGAAGCTTGTCCTCGCCCTCGCGCACCATCGCCCTCGCTGCCGAAACTTGTCATCGCCCTCGCGCACCCTCGCCCTCTTCGTCGAAGCTTTTCCTCGCCCTCGCGCACCCTCACCCTCGCCATCGAAGCTTGTCCTCGCCCTCGCGCACCCTCGCCCTCGCTGCCGAAACTTGTCCTCGCCCTCGCGCACCATCACCCTCTTCGTCGAAGCTTTTCCTCGCCATCGAAGCTTGTCCTCGCCCTCTCGGCCAAAACTTGTCCTCGCCCTCGCGTCACTGTGGGCGAGGGAACTTGAGGGTGAGGATGCCCTCGAGAGGGCCACCCTCGCGAGGGTGAACATCTCTGGTCCGCATGTATAAATTTGTATTTCTTCCTTTTTTCAGTCCTTTATCGATTGCGCACTCTTTGAGCGCGAAATGCTACTATCAATATAAGATGTTCACTTGTGAGTGTATTGAATTGCTGTGAAGCATTAATAACTATTTTCGAAATATAGTGCATTTAAGTGGTCTAAAACAGCTTTAATTATTGAATTATCATTGTAGTAAGTAGCAATCATATTTTATATGAGTATATACTAAGATAAATCTTTAAATAAATACAAATTTGAACTGTGGTTATACAATCACGGCCTGATCTTGATCCTGGATTGAGATCTTTTGAGGGTCGGTGCCGGTTTTTCGAGCTACGTGCTGTTTCTCTATACTTACTCCACCAAGTGTATGTTGAAGCACGGGGAACACAAAGTTATTTATCAGCTTCAGTTACACTCATGTCAGCGTATTCAACCTCGCGAATCGTTTAAGAACATTGTTCCATGGTGTTTGGGTGTCTACCCAGTAAACTTTGCAAGGAGGTTATTTTTCTTACCAACTAGATATTCGTGGTGAATCGTCTGATAGCAGTTTTCCCACAGAGCAGGATGAAGGGCTATCGAACTCAGAGATGATTGAGACAGAATGCTTCAAAGCTTTGGTTAGAAACATTTATTTGATTGCTATCTTATTATAGATTCAAGAAACTATAAAACAGAGATTTACAATTATTGTTATAACATATTTTGTGAAATCACGATTGTTATAATTGTAATTTATCGGTTATATATATTATTGATTCATATTTTCTCAGTAGGTCCCGTCTGCGTTGGAAGCAGAAGTTGAACACCAATCTGATCCATCAATATGTTCAAGTTTGAAACAGCTTGACTTATGAATTATTATTATTATTTTGAAGTGTAAAGATCAAGAAACTTTACGAATGTAAAATGGAAACAATATTTCGGTCAGAAATACGGTCTCTAAATATTATAGGTATGCGAAACAGAGCCAGAAGATAAAATACAAGTCAGAATAGCTTGCCTCAGGCAAACATAATATCTCTCGTTATTGAGGTGAGATCTAATAGTTCCCTTACATCAAATTCTCCAAGGAATAGTTTAAAATAACGACCTGTCTACCGTTGTGACTAAATGTATGTATTCGACTTCGCTTATTTTGTTTGGATGGTTGGATATTAGTAGATCTTTTCAGCACCGAGTTATATGAGATGTAGCCGCGTCAAAAAAAACTCGCTATTTCTCATCATTTTTGACCTGTGTAGAGATCAATACTGAAACTGAAAATTGTAGTGGATTTCTACTGCTTACGGTTTTAGTAGTGAGTATAGGATATTGACAAAAGGTATTCTTGGGATGCTTAATCGATTGCAGAAAACCACTTCTTGATATTTATGATCATTTTTGCTCTATAGAACCAACGTAAAAGGCAGAAATGTTTTATTTCTATTATTTCTATGTTGACTATTATCTTCGTAAGCGAATTCGATTCCTAAACTTTGTCCCTCTACATCCTGATCAAATTTCTATCTACTAGTCATTTGAGATTTTTTGTCTCTCCGATGGACGGACACACGGACAATGCAAATATGTAACAGAGTTTTGGTACACCAATCTCCTAACAAGTTTTGTTGCTCACTGTAGCAATATTGTCTACAAAACAGAAATTCCTCCATCTTTCTCCTCATGTACATTTGAAGATTTGTAGAGAGGGGAAAACTCTTTTTCAAGGAAACGTAACTTTTCTGTCAGAGGGGAATCCCTGACATCCCTTCGTCAATTCACACACGGGGAAGAATGCATACTTTAACCCGCTTTAGTAACAATTTAGTAGCATCTGTGTCTTCTTAGAAAAAATCTAGGATTATTGGTTTCCTTAATGTTTCAAAAATCATCAGATACAGTGATCAGTTTGAGACTTTCTAAACCGTAACTTCTTCTGAAGAGAGAAAGAAGGAAATAAATTATAAAATCAGCCGAAAAGTTAAAATAAATAAATAAATAAATAAATGAAAGACCCAGTGGGATTTGAACCAGGATCAAAACTATTGAATCCAAACAGAAAGAAGAAACTTTACACGCACGGCTAAAGAAACAGTTGTATGACTGTATTTCAGTAGTATTGTTAACTCTGCAACTCTCCTTCCTTTTTATGATTTTTTTTCTTTTGTGAGGAATAATCAAAAAGCGTGTCTTTAGTTTTTTCTGCACTTGGCAAGGTATAATTTTGTTCTGAAATAACATTGCATTAAGTAATAAAATAGGATCTGAATATTTCAAGCAGAAAACAACAAAGTGCATTGGCAATGTTTGACTATCGAGTCTTTCCCCTCCTAGAACGCTGTTGAAACATTAATAGTAAGGGACTTAGAAAAATTCAGGCGCTCAAACATATTTTGGAGAATTGTACACTGGCAAATATAGTATACATTTTCCAGATCAATTATTGTTTATGGCTTAAGATCTATATTATAAAAGTGAAAGTGACTACGTTTGTGACTCAATCTCTTGAACCGCCTGACCGATCTCAATCTAATTTATGACGGAGGTTCCTGCCTGGGATTTTTTATCATTTCACTTTAACGGAGCAACGTTGAGGAGGGGAAATATACAAAAATCAAGATATATATATATATATATATATATATATATATATATATATATATATATATATATATATATATATAGTGTGTAACAAAGTGGTCGGGACAGTGGAAAAATCTTTTAAGTTTTACGTCCCACGGTTATGTCGGTTAGGCTAAAGGAGACGGTGATGATGAGAGATGAGCGAAATGGTGGAATGAAGAAAGTGGGAGAACCCCGAGAAAACCCACGAGCACCGTGTTTGTCCACCACAAAGTCCACACGGCGCGAACTGAGATCGAACCAGGGACCCCAAGCACCGAGGTGAACATTCTACCACTGAGCCACCGCGCCCCTCTCGGGACAGTGGAATATCTTCAGAAATACACTTGAGATTCAAAAACCGCGAAACAAATATCCAATATTTTAAAAACATCTATTCAACTAAAATAAAATGAAGTTGTTCTCTCCTTCTCTAACGGGGGGCAGAGAGGGCACCTTTAAAATTTTAAATAGAAACCCCCTATTTTTATTGCAGATTCGGATTTCGCGACCAAAAATAAGCAACTTTTGCTGGAAGTACTTTTTCGTTATCTTTCTAGATGGCGCTGTAATTGCAAAAAATGAATATCATCGTACCGACCTCCCCTAACTTTACTACCTGAAATATTTCCGAAATGACAAAAAATGTGACAAATCTGGTTACGCAAGAACGTACCCATGTCAGGGGTCTACACAATTCTGTGAACAAGTGCCCCCAGGGGCCTATCATAGGACCCCAGAGACTAACTTGAAAATTTTAAATGGAAACCCACTATTTTTAATGCAGATTCTGATTCTGCGACCGAAACTAAGCAACTTTTGCTTGGAGCACTTCTTCGTTATTCTGTTAGATGGCGCTGTAATCGCAAAAAAAAAAAATAAATAAATAAATAAAAAAAATAAAAATAAAATAAAATAAAATCCTACCGACGTCCCCTAACTTTGCTACCTGGAATATTTCCGAAATGACAAAAAGTGTAACAAATGTAGTTACGAAGCAATGTACTCATGTCAGGGGTCTATAAAATTCAGTGAACAACAAGTGCTCTAGAGGTTTCATCATAGGGCCCAACTTCAAAATTTCAAATGGAAACCCTTTTTGTATTGCACATTCTAATTCTGCGATTGAAAATAAGCAACTTTTACTTGAAGCACTTTTTCGTTATTCTGCTAGATGGCTCTATAATCGCAAAAAAATTAAATATCATCGTATGCACGTACGTCACCTGAGGTTGATGATACCTCGAGAAATAATTTGCAATTTTAATACTTGTCCAATAACTTTAATAGATCTATTAAACTAGCATAAAATTAAATTAAGAGAACTAACATAAAATGAAGTTGCCTTCATCTCCCCAACATTTCAAATAGAAATCCTCTACCTTAAGACTGATTCGGATTCTGCGACCGAAAATGAGCAACTTTTACTTTAAGTATTTTTATGTTATCCTCCTAGATAATACATAAATCATAATAATAATAATTTAACAATATCATTGTATGTCACCTGAGGTTGATAAATGAAAAGCTGGTTCAAGAACTGGACACGCAGTGTGATGTTGTTGCTAAGACTTGCAAATCAATAAAGTTATGAACATGTTTGTAATAATATTCCTCAAGAACTGAGATTTTTCTGTGAGATTGTGGACACTATGAAAGTTGGTTAAAACCAGCTCTCCGTTGGGACTGAAGTTTCAATTAATAATCGGACATAGTTTAAAAAGCCAAGTTATTCATTTTTATCCTGTTTATGTAGATATTAACGATTTGATTTGAATATAGACCATGTGATTTTGCCTGAGAGGTAAAAGTGAAAGTGGACACGCAATGTTGATCGGTGAATCTATTAAAGTTCAAAATGAAACTATCAGTTTGTTATTATGGTTATGTAAATGTGTATAATTACGATTTGATTTGAAACTGCATGTAATTCCATTTGAGAAGTGAAAGTAAATGTGAACATGAAAAGTTGATCGATAGATCAATTAGTCATTAGCAGTGGCTCGTGCTTTGAATTTTAGGTGGTGCACTATGGATGACCTCTCCTTTTTCATTATTATTATTATTATTATTATTATTCTAAATAATAATAGTTTAATAATAATAATAATAGTTAGTATAAATCAGGGGCGGATCTAGGACGACTTCTAGGGAGGGCGGTGGGTTGTAATACTGCTACTTAGAGCTGCTTTTAAAAGCTCCAAACTCTGGGATGAGTTTTATTTATATATAAAATAAAAGTTTCTTTTTATGAGGGGAGCAATCGCCCCCCTGGCTCCGCTACTGGTATAAATAATAATAGCAATTTCTTCATGGTATGCTTCAAGCATGCAATGGAGAAGCTCATTTTGTATGATTTTTGACGTACTGTTGAAAATTGTTGTGCTTTCTAAATGACTCTTGAGAGCGCTGTCAAGTTCTGCACCGAAATTAATTAATCAACGAAATACGCCTCGATTTGAAGAAGAGTCTGTTTTTCATGCCCTCTTGAAGCCAATTTGAGGGTATCACGAAACCAAATGCAATTGATGATTATATTGAGCACATACCTGTTTTGCGTCACTTTTTGATTGTGATTCTCAATGGACCGCGTATAACCACCATCTAGTTGAGCAGCAAGCAATATTCACACTTCCCAACACAGTGAGATTAGAACGTGTCTTATAGGAGCTGACGAATTTCCATGTTTTTTATTTATTTTGTCGTGCAGATGCTGGATATCCGCACCTTTTTTTACTTCATCTATCTTCCCCCACCCCGAACAACAAACAGAGAAAACAAAACAAAGCATTTTTAATTTCACATTCACATAACCACTTATGCTGTTCGTACAAGTTGAGATTAAACTTCCTTGTAAATGTTCGTTTCTAACTTCTAATTACTTGCGTTATATTGAGAGTCGGAATCGGTCTTCCGATGTCCTTCACAAGTAGGTTTGCTTCTGAAGTTCTTTTCGAAAACGGCTAATTCAACAGAGACGTTACAGAATTCATTGCTACTGCATTGCTAGTTCACGTATATCAGGGACAGACACGTAATTATGCAATTACAGCAACAATATTCCAATGAACAACAAAGACCGGCACACATACACACACACAAACATATAACACTACAAAGTCCACTACCCGCTTTCAAATCTCACCCCTTCCCCAATTAACGCTCTTTTTCTAAAATTTGCCCTCGAATTTACTCATACACACATGAAAAGGAAGACATTATATCAATGCTGCCAAATTTCTACTCCTTCAGATGCGAGTGTATTAAATATCGACACCCTCAATTTGTCTTCACTCTTCACGGGGTCACCTTTAGTATCTCTTAGCTGCCTTGATCTTACTTGGTTGACAGAACCAATAGTTATGACCACTTGGCAATCTCGCATTTAGGCAAGGCGCAAGTTTTTCTCTTCCCTCTCTCTCTGTAGCGACTTGGTTACGGTACGCAACATTGTCACAAATGAACAGACTATTCCCCTTCAGGCGAGAACCATGTCAACCAATACTACAGGGGGAGGGACGGTGGAGAAGTTCCAGTTCCAAAGCGTTATGTTTTGGAAAAGCTGTTTTTGTTTGGCAGATTTGTTTGCAAAAGATCTGCAAGCATATGGAGCCTTATGAGGCAGTGCACGGCGTGATAACCCCCCCCCCCCTCTTGCTGCGCAACCCCCGCAGTGGCAAAGAAGCTGTTAAGCTGGAGAGTTTGGCAAACTCTCAAACAAAAAGCAACTAGCAAGCCCCGTTTCAAACGCACTTGTTTAAAAAGAGATTATGTTGACAATAAAATAAAAAGTGATCTATATTATAAAAGAGAACGTACAAAACCTTTGTTCCCTCATCACGCTAATACGGCTGAACCAATTTCTTTTATTTTTGGGGGGTTATTAGGATTTGGACCCTAGATGGTTTTTATCATATCACTTTAATTTTTAATTACCAGTGTCTTGAGATAATTGACCATTCAAGTGTCCATACGTACAAATCCTTTGTTAGTTCATCATAGGTAAAAATAAACGTATTTATATGCAACCCGCATGACCGTGTCACTCGGCGGGTTAACATAAATGACAGGCGCTATAATGTTAACATTTACTGCAATTTGAAAGCGAAAAAGTAAAAATTATCTAAGTAACAAAGTTTATTGCGTTCCGGGGTGACCGCAGCGAAGCGGGGTGAACGCTGCTAGTTTAGCATAAATAAAAATTGAAAATAATGGAAGGAGGTTTGTACAAACATGCAAACATTAAGAGAAACCGCCGCTGGTCATTAGTAAAGAGAGCAAATGTACTCTTATAAAATTAGTGGAACAAATAACATTTGACCAGAAGAAAGGTATGTGTCATTCCTATGGCATGTTCTGTAAATACTTATTGATCGTAAAATACGGTCCAGTAACGTAGAAGATATTAGATATTGGTAGCAGTAATCATTGTTTCAGAAAACCTCTCAACACTCAAGACGTATTTCAACTAGTTTGTATTAGAGATATCAAAATAGAGTTCTAACACTCTCGATGATACGAAGATGAGATAATCGCGAAAGGTCATGTGCAGAAGTAAGGGTAATATTTAACGAAAAAATTTCACGTTCCACACAATCCCATTTCGAGATCTACTGTCGAGTGCATCGAAAGAAAAATGAAATGAAATCTTTAAGTTCTACGTCCCACGGTTATGCCGGTTAGGCTAAAGGAGACGAAGATGAGAAATAAATGCAATTATGGAATGAAGAAAGTAGGAGGAAACGGGAGAACCACGAGAAAACCCATGAGCACGATGTTTGTCCACCACAAAGTCCACACGGCGCGAGCTGGGATCGAACCAGGGTTCCCAAGCATCGGAGGTGAACGCTCAAAGACGCGTTGCATCGTAAGACGCGTCGAGAAAACGGTAACTATAAACATTCCTGGTCGACCGAAATCGGCGACGAACAGCTGATGTTGCACTTATTTGTTGAAAATACTCACCTTGGAATTCATAACGCTGCTGAACAACATGAGATTAGTCACATGTCTGGGAAAAGAATGTTGAAGAAAATAAAGCTTCACCCATGGTGGAAAGACTACAAGGTGGTTGCATGCGCATGTCGCCTGGAGCGCTGTCGTGGCTGTGACGTAATCTGGTTTGCAAGGGACAACGGGAAAAGGCAGTGACAACTGGAAATTCTTTTTTTTACTTTTTTTTTTTTTTTTTAATGATATCGAGAATGCATAACTGTGCAGTGTACGGCTGTAGTAATTATTACAGATAAACTAAGGGAATTAATATAAAATACTTTAGATTTCCTCAAAAAGAGGGGGAATGTCTCCAGAAATGGATTTTAGCTTGCAGGCAACAGAACAAAATAAACCTAAAATATGGTAAGTTTTACATTAAAGTAATAAATAAATGCAATGTTAAATGAAATTATAAAAAAGCGATTTCATTATGTAGTTTCTTTTTAGTATTAATAATATGTAATAGTAGTATATAGGGCTACAGTAGCTTGTGTTGATTCTGCATACAAAAGTCCAATAGTACGATTTAAAAAGACGAACTTTGAGGCAACACCCGGATTCGAAATCATGAGTGAGGGGAACCGACAGAGGTTATCATTTCTATCATCATTTCCTTCTACATAAGATATTGAGACAACATTTTCCCCACAGAGGCAGGCATGTAACTCGAGAAGGGAGGCACGATGATCTAGGAGCAGGGGCGGATCCGTGGGGGATCGGGGCAATTGCCCCTCCCAGAGAGGAAACTTTCTTATTTTATATATATAAATAAAACACATCCCAAAGTTTGGAGCCCTTAAAAGTGACAGTATGACAACCCACCGCCCCCCCAGAAGTCAGTCCTGGATCCGCCCCTGTCTAGGAGGCTTACCTCCCTCTAGTTACGCAAATGGAGAGCAAGAACGCGTTAAAGTAGTTCAGGTCCCATTTCATTCTGGAGGTCTGCATTCCCTGTAGCCTCGGTGCTAAAACGGGACGTTGCACTTCAAATTAACTAACGTATGGAAGGTTCGTAATAACGATTAACGGTTACAAAGATATATAACAATGTATTAGATCAAGAGAATAAAGTATCCACCTACCATGTCAAGGCGACATTGTCGGGTCATTTTTACACTCAGATTTTGAAATTTTTGTTCATTTTAATCATAACTTTGGATAATTATATATACATATTTAGGGGCCCCCTCCAAAATTACAAAATGAAGAATGACGGCAGTAAATTTAAAAATATGGTAGATTCTCAACCAATCAAGGAAGCACGGTGGCTCAGTGGCAGAAGACTCACCTCTGGTGCAAGAGATACTGATCCGCTTCTCGGTCAAGTGAGTTTGTGGTGGACAACATCGTGTCTGTGAGTTTCTCGTGGTACTCCTGCATTCTCATTCCACCAAATTCCACATAATCATTCACTTGCATTTATCTTTTGTCTTCTTTAGTCCACGGGACAGAAAAAAAAAACTTATCAAGAAAATTATGTAATTTTATGGTTTATATGTTTTCTAGTGTAGCTCTGACACACCTACATCATCTTCACCTACGCCTTGTACTTTGTTTCTTGCTTGAAATAGTCAAGTTGCAATTTCTTTGCTTAAGGTGCTTTGTAAATAAATATTTATTTCTATATATTTTTAGAACACAATAGTATATGTAACGTTTTATTTCGGACAAATGTTTAATAATACAGTTTGTTATGGCGTAAATTTTGACACTAATATTCAGAGAATTGTCAGTTTCACCAAACCTTTTGTTTAAATACAAATTCTATAAATAAGCGATCAGCGACTTCAAATAAGATGATTTTTTTATAAATCAAAAATAAAACTATGTTTAAAATTTAAATACGTGCGTCCCTGCTCAATAAAGTTTTTAACCTCCCCTGAGATTCTGACGAGACTTACGTGGGACCAACCTCTTAAAAAAACTGTCCAACCATAACGAAAATATACGTATACGTGCATTTCTGTTTACGAAAGCCATGAATTCTCCCTTGAGATATTCTCAAAATTTATATGGGGTCATCAGTAAAGAATTCTCTTTCAAGCAAAATAATAATAATAGTAGTAGTAAATCAAAACCGATCAATGTGTTACGAAAATATACTTGAGCATACATAAATATATAATAATGAAATGCATTAACGACACACTGTGTTATAGATTATTCAGGCCTATACATACTCGAGTGTATTACTTCAGATATTTAAAAAAGAAAAGAAAGAAAGAAAAAGCAGAAAATGTAGTGAGTAATATTGGCTTGTTCAAGCTTCAAAGTTGTTTAATATGAACTGATATTACTGTTTCTTTTGCTATTGTAAATATCTTCCTTTGAATTCACTTAGCTTAAGCATTGATTACATTTATTGTTTGCACTAAAATTTTTACTTCGTTGAAGATCACTATAAGTAGAAGAGAAGTTTGCGTGTAAGTTACCAGCAAGCAAACGCTTGTTAGAAGTTCATCTGACTCTCGTTGGCCACGTCTGCGACCAAAATGACGTCATGCGCCAGAGCGACAAGAATGTAGCACTGCATTGCATCCACCTTGTAGTCTTTCCACCATGGCTCCACCCATACAAAATTCATCTGATATATCAGCTGAATGAAGATGTCTTTTATTGCCGTCTAGAATTTTACGAAGATATGATAAAACAAATCTGTGATGATCCTACTTTTCTTACTATCATTGTATTTTGTGATGAAACCAAGTTCCACCTAACCGGTGAAATTAACAGATATAATTACAGGTTTTGATTTGACAGCAATCTCATTGGTCCTTTCAAACACACTCTAAATCCTGAAAAGTTGAATATCTGAGAAACAGTGCTAAATAATACAATAACTGTTCCCTTTTTATTAATGACAATTTGATTTTTGAATTGTGTGAGGAGATTCTTCGAAATCAAGTAATTCCATCAATGAGAGACACTGTAGAATATAATTTTACCCGCAGATGGTTCCAGCAAGATGGTGCAGGACCGGACTACAGTGTAAATATGCAGCAATTTCTTAAGACGGAATTTGCTAAACAACGGATTGGCAGAAGAGGCGAAGTTGAGTGGCTCGCTTGTTCTCTGTTCCCTTGATTTATCACCACTAAACTACTTTCTCTGGGTTCATCTAAAAATCCGAGTATACCAAACAATGCCAATCACTTTGGATAATCTTCGTCAAAGGGTTATTGAAGTTGCACTTATTGAACTGGACGTCATCAGGAATGCAATATTTGTCTTTTACCAACGAACTGCTCACTGTCAAACCACGAAAGGTGGGCAGTTTGAGCACATGCTGTGAAACATCAGTTACACTACGTTCATCTGCCAATTTTAGACAATCAAGTCGTGAGAGGCAAGGGGACTCACGATAATTAAGTTCTTCGAGAAAAACGGGAAGACAGTACGTGGCTCGTAAAGCTGATGTGTAGTTACGCATTCCGCAGCTAGCGTAACAGTAAATTAAGATAGCAGGAAACGAAGACAGGACAACGTTTTTTACTTTCGAATTTCTTGTGAAACGGAATGTAGTTAGTATTCAACGAAGTTGGCGTTATGTTAAATCCAAGTGTATCAGTAGCACCTCCCTAACAATTTAACTGAACTTTGAAAATGCATTTAAAAAGCAGGTGGATCTACTGACTGTGAGATGCAGGAAAGAGTGCCAAGAATTAGACTATCAGACTGATGCACGCTGAATAACAAATGGCTCTCATCTTGACCATCTTTGATAAGGAACATAACACACACGTGTTTATAAACAAACAAACAAACAAGCAAACAAAAAAAAAAAACTTTTTGAGTTTTCTCTTATTTAACATAAGCTGCATGTCATTGTTAGTAAATAAACGTGAGTTATTAACCTGTGAAATCGAGAAGAACATTTACAACAGCCCTGTATATCAATTAAGTTTCTTTGTGCTTTATCCACGTTTTGTAAATTTGTTCTTCTGTGAAATCTCTTTCGTCATTTGTGCCTTTTTGTACTAGTGTGAAATAATGATTTTATTTAATCTGTCCGTGTCACGTGATATTTAACGAATATATTGGTTAACTTGACCTTTACATTCCACGGGAAGATGATTTTGTTGTAAAGCACAAACATTTCTTTCCATATCGTAATGGTTTACAACGGTCGCATTGAAATGTAAATGAAAGCAATTTTGTTTTATGCTATTGTTTTAAAATATTGGTAACACATTCCGTGCTTTTTAATTGCACGTGTATTTCTCGAAATATTTAGGTTATCATCAATCCCAGGTAAAGCACATGATATTAATTCTTTTGTGATTACAGCGCAATCTAGGTAGATAACGAAAAGTACTTCAAATAAAATTTGCGTATTTACGGTCACGAAATTAGAATCTGCAATAAAAATAGTGGATTTCTATTTGAAAATTTTAAGTTGGCCCCTGGGGCCCTATGATAGAACCCCTGGGGGCACTTGTTCACAGAATTGTATAAGCCCCTGACATGGGTACGTTTTTGCGTAACTAAACTTGTCATATTTTTTGTCATTTCGGAAATATTTCAGGTCGCAAAGTTAAGGGACGTCGTGTCGGTACGATGATATTCATTTTTTGCGATTACAGCGCCATCAACAAAGATAACGAAAAAGTGCTTCCAGTAAAAGTTGCTTATTTTTGGTCGCGGAATGCGAATATGCAATAAAAATAGGGAGTTTCTATTTAAAATTTTAAAGGTGCCCCCTCGTCCCCCGTTGGGGAGGGGGAGGGCAACTTCATTTTATGTTAGTTGAATAGATCTTTTTAAAATATTGGATACGTGTTTCGTGGTTTTTGAATTTCAAGCGTATTTCTCGATATATTCCACTGTCTTGATCTTTTTGTTACACACTATATACATTCGCACACACTATATATATATAAATTAAAGTGACTATGTTCGTGACTTAATAACTCTTGAACCACCCGATTAATCTCAATCAAATTTCAACATAGATGAGGTTCGAACCGGTTTTTTTTTTATCATTTTACTTTGACGGTAGATCTTAGGGGAGCGTGAGGGGAGGAGGAGAAATATATGAAAATGAATAAACCTTAATAACTCTTGAACCACCCGATCGATCTCAATCAAGCTCTCAACATAGATAAGGTGCGGGAATGGGATGTTTTCGTCATTTCACTTTTATGACGCAACATAGGGGAGGGGGAGGGGAAATATATATGTTACAAAAAATGAAAATAAAAGTGACTGTTTCTGTGACTTCATCACGCTTAAACCACGCTCCAGATCTTAACCAAATTTTTAGCATAGATGAGGTTCGGACCTGGGGTGCTTTTTTTATCATATCACTTTGACGGTAGCACTTAGGGGAGGGGAGGGGAAAGATACATAAAAATAAATAAAACCCGACCGATCAGGATCAAATTTTCAACATAGATGAGATTCGGGCCTGAAAAGTTTTTTTTTTTTTATTTATTTATTTATTTATATTTTTTCACTTTGACGGTAGAGGATTTAGGATTTGGATTTGTGGGCTTTCGGCATCTAAGGCCATTTAGCCCTTCACGATTTGAGGGATGACGTCCCTCGGCGAGCACACAATCCGGGGAAAGAGAAGGAAGAAAGATTGGGAAAGGAAGGAAGCGGCCTGGGACCTATAAGTTAGGTACCACCCCGGCATTTGCCTGGTGTGAATGAGGAAAACCCAGGAAAACCTCATTCAGGGTGGCTGGCCTGAAAAAGCTGTTACACTTTTTCGACCGAGTGACACCACCGGGAATCGAACCCGGGACCGCTCGCACCGAAGGCGAGAGCGTTAGCGACTACGCTACGCGGGGCCACTTTGACGGTAGAGTGTAGGAGGGAGGGGGAAATTTGTATATACAAATAAATAAAACTTAAATCTTGAACCACTCAACCTATCTCGATCAAATTTTGAACATAGATAATATTCGGGCGTGGGATAATTTTTATCATTTAAATTTGATGGTGCAACTTAGGTGAGGGGGAGATATATGTACAAAATAAAAATGAAAGTTACTGTCTTTGTGACTTTGAACAACCCGACCGATTTCGATGAAATTTTCAACATAGATGAGGTTCGGGCCTGGGATGATATTTCTCTATTCACTTTGACGATAGAACTTAGGGGAGGAGGAGGAAGAAGTTAAAAATAAAATACAATAAAATTTAATAACTCTTGAACCAAACGATCAATCTCGATCAAATTTTCAATCTAAATGAAGTTCGAACCTGAGATGTTTTTTGTCATATCACTTTGACAGTGTAACTTAAGGAAGGGGGGCTGGGAGAGACATTTAAAAATGATCGAAAATGACCGATACTAGTGTCGAATCTATAATTTTTGGGGTCGCTGAGTGAACAGTAACACTTCTGATGCCATTTAGATCCAAATTCAGTCCCCCAACTTGGGGAGGGAGAGGGAAAATATATAAAAATGATAAAAATGGCCAATATCAGTGTTGAATTTAGTTTCCTGGATTGCTGAGATGAACAATGACACTTCCTATGCCGTGCCCTTCAACATGAGGAGGGGAAAAATAATCGAAAATGACCGATATCAGAGAGCGCTTTACTAATAGTAAGAAGTGAGTGACTAAAGGAACATATTATTATTTTTTCTTAATTTAATCCAGCGAAGCGGGCAATTGATGCTAAAGCCTATGAGAAACATCTTGGCATTTCAGCTAAACGAATGAAATGCTAGCTCTGGCGCGACGTTGCCAAGTGGTAAAGAGGTGTGGCTACGGCTAAGTAGACAAACTACAGCATGGTCAGGTGGCAGGGGATAGACGTGGATGTATACAAAATAAACGTGGCAATACCGCTGGCTTCTCATTTGCTAGCACCATTTAAAGGGAACTTGGAGCGCCGCCTTCAAATGCCAAGATGTTTGTCACGCCGTTTAGTTCATTATAAATATTGGACACACAATTATGTCCAAGTCGAAATTACTTTCTGTCCATGTCTGTTCTCAGTAAGTGACTTAGTATAGTATGATACGCTTAATAAGTTAATTACTCGGTAGGCACTGGAGCTATGACAGTTCAGTGGTAGAGTGCTCACCTGTGATGAAAGGAGTTCCTGTTTCAATCACAGGATGTGAGAACTTGTGGTTAACAATACATCTTTGGTGGTCGATAGGTTTTCTCAGGGTTGTTCCATTTCCTAACACATTCTGATTCCATTGACTTATTCATTGGTTTCCAAAGCTAAACCGTTTTCTTATCAGCAGTAAAACTGTCATATGGTTGTTAGCGGCCACGTGCGGTTTGTCAACCAGTTGGATGTTGCCGGTATTACAAAAGCTTAGCCACTCTCCCTGTCGCCAGGGTAAACAATGAAGTCTTGAACTATTCTTTCTGAGTGTTGCAAACCAATAAGCAGATACATAAAACCAGAATAACCATTTAAAATAGAGATAAAATACGTAGAGGTCATTTAACAAGTAATTTTCTCTCCTATAATAATAATAATAATAATAATAATAATAATAATAATAATAATAATAATAATAATAATAATAATAATAATAATAATAATAATAATAATAATAGTAGTAGTAGTAGTAGTTGTTGTAGTTGTAGTTGTTGTTGGTAGTAGTAGTAGTAGTAGTAGTAGTAGTAGTAGTAGTAGTAGTAGTAGTAGTAGTAGTAGTTGTTGTTGTTGTTGTTGTTTTTACGTCCGAGCCGTTTCGGGCTACTGTGCATTTTCGGTAATGCTCGGAAAATAGAATAGATCCTGGACCGCACGTTGAACCGATATTGTATTTTTACCCGTATGAATCGGGTTTGCCCGATTGAACCGTACGAATAGGGATGACCTGATAATCCCGTTTTTATGAAAACAAGCTTAGTCTGTCATTATTGTAAATGATGTGTTGTTTCATTTTATCATCATAACACAAATTGTTCTAATTATCATGTACGAACTCATAACGAGTCTATCAGGTCAAACGGTCCAAACAGGCCAAACACGGGTCAAACGGGTTTATCAAGTCTAAGGATCGAGTAAACCAAACACAATGGGTATCGGGCGGGTACAGTTTACCCGAAAAGTTCAAGCACTAATTATAGGTTAAAGTCAATACTTAAGAGCTCTAATTGTTTGCATTCACTTTTTTCTTTTTTCTTTCCTTTTTTTTAGTTAGCCGACCAACGAACTTGCGGATACATAAATATAAATGCTCAAATCTAAATTATTGCATTATATTATTGCAATGAGCATCAACGTGATTTACTATTAGGAGTTAGCGCGATGCACTGATGTTAGTCTTTTATAAATATTATTATTATTATTATTATTATTTGTTTATGACCTTCATGCAACTTAGAATCAATCTCACATAAAGCACTATATCAGACCTGATAGAACATTATTTTGAAAATTCTCACATAAATAGATAAAATAAACATTTGGAACTTAACACTTCAAGAGTTCAAAACATGACCTCGTTTTCGTTTTCCTCAGTTTCTGAGGACGATTGATCTATCTCGATGACAACATGATCTTTGTCTCCATCAAAAATATTTTGCAAGACACGATAACTTTGTTCAATGTCCTGGGTAAACATTATTATTATTATTATTAACATTATTCGACAGGCCATCTGTCTATAATGACAATTTAAAACTTTTTTCTTTTTTAAAAAAAATGATTAAAAAGCATTCTATTAAGTACCTAAATCCTCATATGTATTAATGTATGCAGGTTAATATCTGAGTAATAAAGCTATCATTATTAATTTCCTGTGTATAGTATCCTAATTTGTAGTTTGTCCAGTTTTTATACACGTGACGAATCATATTAGAAAGAAACTGATCAATTATATATTGACCTGTATAACTATATCTTAAAGTTAGAAATAATATACTTACAAGCAGAGCAGATAAACAGGCAGAATCTTTATTAAGCCTATTATTAATATTACATATTATTATTAGCAATAATAATAATGATAACTAAATTCCTGGCGCAACAGCCTTTAGAAGGCCTGGACTTAAGGCACTCATTTCTGTGAGGTAATGTGTTTAGAGGTCTGCACGGGCTCGGGCTACTATGATAACCGTAATGGAGTTAGCCATACTGAGAGCTTTATACAGTTCTACCTGAGTTGGAGCGGCAACGCCGGAATCTAGTTACACTGAAGGATTTATGGTAGGGACAAGTAAACGCTTAGATCTTGACCTTCGAGGAAAAAATTGGTTATGTTTTGTCGCGTACTATACTCATCCATCTCTTTTAGTCTAAATGGTATAACCGCAGGTTGTTAGAGACTTTCACTTTTCTTTTTTCACTTTTTTTGATGGACACAGTAACTGAACGACCGAAGTTATTCTTGGTTTAGCAAAAGAATATCTATTTTATTCAACCTTGTAGAAGATATGTTGTTTTGGACAAAAAGAAATCACTGCAAGAACGAAAGACGCAGAAAGAAGAACCAGCGGATCTAATAAAGTTTGAAGATATTGAAACTACGTGATATTAATTTTATTTAATTATAAATTAGGCTGAATGATTAGCATCTGAATTCGAATAATAATAATAATAATAATAATAATAATAATAATAATAATAATAATAATAATAATAATAGTAATAATAATAATAATTGCTTTGTAAATTTCTTCATTGAAACAATCAAATAATTCGTGTTTTTATAGTACTTCGTTATGATTTACTTATTTCAATTGTGTGTAATAAACTGATTTGAAAGGGTTTCTCTACATATCCATATTGGTTAAATTTAATAACAGTAGTTTAGTATTTTAGATGTGAGTACAATTCTTACGTATCACCTGACGAAACTTAGTTAGGTAAACGTTTCGAAGTTTCAATACGAATTCACTTCTTATTGGACCTTTCAATTAGTATTACTGCTACTAAATCTAGTTGAAAGATTTGATAATTACAAATCGGTTATTTGAAATTTAATTTCCAGAAACCAGACTATGAGAATTTGATCTACAAATTATCGTAGAATTCAAGCCATCTATTCCTCTCCGGGACAAACCCAGGTATTCGGCATCAAAGGCTATTTAAGCTACTTTAGCCCAGGAAAGAATCTAAGAGATCGTCGAAAGCAAACGACGGTGACAAACGTTTGAAAAGTGACAAAAATACAAATTTACTCTAACTTTTTATATATTACCGTATGATACACTTGTCTGCTTGGAGAAATTGAGTATTACAGAAATACGGTGTTTATTGACAAGTATAGGGAAAAGTATTAGATTTAAATATTGAGGGACCGTGTTGAATCGTAAAATTTAACAATGAAGTTAGGTTGGTTTCTTACGTAGTTTACTTTCTATCGAAGAGCATGCTCTGAACACTAACAACAAAGAATCAAAAATGAAACACTACGTACCTCCGAATTATCAGATTCGAATGATACATTCAGTATTTTAGCATTTGTTTTTTCCTCCTTTACTGTAATATCTGGAGAAGTTTCCAAACTGCTGGTAAGTTGGATGTTACAGTGTCCTTCAGTACTATCATCATTGAATTCCTTGACCACGAAATTATCATGTTGTAAACTTGTACTCTTCTCATCTACCATAGTTAGTAAATTGTTCTTAACTATCTGTACACCTTGTTCCTTAACATTTAATTGTGAAAAAAATGTGTCACTCAGTTCTGATGAAGGCGGGTCACAAGAACTTTGGCATTCTTCTCGCGATGAATCTCTCATTGAATTATTCCCCTCACGATAATAAGTCGTTTTGCTTTTGTAAGAACTTTCGATTTCCTTTTGTAACGATTCTGATAGGAGATTATGCGTAGAGCGCAAGGTATCAACACACTTCAATGAAACGCACTGTTGAGATTCTGTGTTACAAGCGGCAGGAATATTTAATTTATCTTCCACTAAAAGTGAAGAGCACCCTGGGATGTCAATACCTGGAGATGAACACTGGGAGACATTACCTGTCTTATGTAATGTTGATTCAAGTGACAACTGTTCAATTGCAAGTGATGGTCGTTCTAGTCTTTCAGAAAGTAACTTTAGATTTGCTTCCAGATGTTTTACCTGTTTACAATGTTCTTTTCGCTCTCTATACTCTGAATTCTGTTTGCAGTCAAGACTGAGTGTTTTTAAAGTACGGTGTCCTCCGCAATTATTATTCACACTAGTTGATACGGAACGCAGGGATTTCGACTTACACATTTCAGCAGTGCTCTGTGTAGCACTGGAATTCTTCTGAGCATAACTTTCAGAATTAATTTTCTCCTCATTCATTCTTTGAAATCGGTCAATAACTGAAGTAGAAACCGGTTTACTATTCTTATCTTTAAGAGCCTGTTCTCTCATTCTTTTTGTATACACAGTTTCCGTCACTGCTTGGAGAGGTGTTTTTCCATCACCACTCGAAACTTCGTTATTATCTTCTGGTTCACTGTAATGTGACTCTACTGATACGTAAGAATCATTTGTGTAATTTGTTTCAGTTATAGTTGAGGTATGATGATGTTCAGCATACTCGTTCGAATCACTCGAAGAACTTACGAACTTCGGACAAAGAGAATGATTCTGAACTTGAAAACATGACTGATTTACTTGCTGCTCTCTTGGATAGAAAGCATGTGTAACTTCTGAGAAAACAGAGTTATATTTCTGGCCTCCAACTTGCTTCTGCTGTAGAACAAGACTATCGATTCTGGAACAAAACATAATTGTAGGTTAGTTAAAATACTGAAAGGAAGAAAGCTAAAACACACAAATATAACTCTTATAAAAAATAATGGACCAGATTTCAAACAAATATTTGTAAGCAAGGATCAGAAAAATGCATCTCACTATATTTACATGGAAATACAAGACGCTTCAAGTGGCTAAGGCGTGCGCCTTTAGTGCACAGGGTCCGGGTTCGTTTTCCGAACGAAATTCACTGTATGGATTAGGGTGGTTCAGGTTCTTATCTTAAACTGTAGGTCCACTTCTCAAGGTTGAAAAGGAACGACAAGTTTCAACAAACAAACCGAAATATAAATGCTGTGTGTTACAGTTAGGCCTCAGCTTGCATTATTTTACAAATGCTACAGAATTTCTTATGCTATGGCACAGTTACACAATTTTTCAATATTTTACCCTAACACTTTAGTATATTGTATCAATACATTTTCTTACCCAGATTTATGGTAAGCGAAAGTACTGTCACTTTATGATGTCACAGAAAAAAAATCCAGGAATGTAGTGAGAGAGATAAGTTTTGTGTATATTATATACAGGATGAGGCAAAAAGATGTTATCATTGAAGGCGTGTGTTTTGCTTTTGTTTTTTGGAGATTAAACCATGGCGTGCCGATATTCCATTAAGGTATGAACAAAAACAGGTACCTGTATGGAGGTTTTTCAGTCCCCATGCATCGTACAAGAAAAATTGGATCGGACGGGATGCACCGTCGTGCCTGATAATTAGTAGGATCTACGAGAAGTTTGTAAGGACGGGGTCCGTTCAAGACGATCGCAAGGGAAACAGTGGTAGAAAGACATCTCCTTCATTTTGAAGAGACCGTCAATGGAGAGAATTGCCTTGCCATGCTCAGCACGTTCATGGAGAACGATCCACTTGCCATTCGCCACCGACGGTATTTTCAGCAAGACGACGCCCCTGCCCATTAGAGTCAGATGGTTCGGGGTTACCTGAACGACACGTTCGGTAAACGTTGGATTGGTACACGTGGTCCTCTCCTACGGCCAGCACGATTCCCCGACCTGACGCCATGTGACTTTTGGTTGTAGAGCATGATCGTGTGTATGCCAACAAACCTCGCAACTTGGACGACTTGAAGCACCGCAACACTCAGGTTATCGCTGGTATTTCTGCCCAAATGGCCAGAGACACATAATCAACAATGGATAAACTCCATAAATGCATTGAGTGAGATGGGTGCCAAGTTGAAACCCCGTAACCAAATCCTTGTCTTGTAATGTCACGGGAGTAAGCTCCATTTAATGTTAAGATCTTTCTGCCTCACCCTATATATATATTCTATTTTGAACAGTGAAAGAATAATTTTCAGCAATTAGAAAATAATGAAACTATTTCAATTTCATAATTACGATCTGGTACGTAATAGAAAGAATATCACTGAAATGCAATATTAAAATCGCAAATTATAATAATCTCATTCTTATATTCACTAGGAAAACAATACATGGCACAGGTCACGAAAATCTATTTTAGTTTTCATAGTCTTTTTCGAATACTAGTTACCTACTAAAAATATAGTAGAAACTTTTGGAATAAGTTGGAAAATCCTCACGTCACTAGGTTCATTTATATTTTTCACTAAAAAAACAAGTCAGACTACAGTCGACGAGAACTATCTTGGCAGTGACGTCAACGCTCTCAGTTGCTAGGCTACCAACTTACGCTATTCACAAATAGTGCTTAGATGGCACACTAAACGCTTTGCACGTCACTTTCGTAACTACAGTTTAAAATAATGCTGGTAGCGAACTAGAGAGAATTTAGATAACAATGTATTTGAATAATACTAGCATATATATATATATATATATATATATATATATATATGTTATTACGACAAGAAAGAAAATAACATTAGACCCTATATTTATGTCGTCAAACAACAATATCTTTCCTTTCAAAAAGCAGTTTTCTATTTCCAATAGATTTTTAAAACCTAAATCCAAACTTGCGCAGTATTCGTTGTAATGCCCACTCAGAACCTTTGAAGTCAATGCTTTTCTTAAGTTCGCACAATAATTTATTTAAGGTGGCGACAATGCCTTCAGCATAGAGATTGTGAATTGTTCTACGAACTACTACTTCATCGAAAGAATCTAAATTTGTTTGTCTTTTCTGTGTATTTGGCCTTGCTTTACAGGGTGTTACGGCGGGTTGTCCAGACTTTACTCCTCTTTCACAATTCGCCACACGGATCTCTCACTGACAAATGTTGCTCGGGAGGTTTCACGAACACTGTCAGATTTATTATTGTTTGCTGCAAGAAAAGTTATAAACATTAAAAACAATGTCTCCAGCATCACAATGCAACGGCTTGCCTTTCTTTAAGGTACTATCACCCATTCTTATACACAAAATTTCGAGAACGAGAATGAAACAAAGGATTGACAATTTTCACCAGTCAGCACAGACTGTACGTACAGACCTACAGAAAGAAAACACGCACTTTTCAGTTCATTTCATTTCGCTTTTGTTTTTTAATTTGTTTGTTTTTCCTGGAAGTGCTGTTCTTATGTCCTATTGGTAAATGTCATATTTTTCGAAGCTACATTCACTAACCCCCCACGCTCTGTTTCCGCGACCAGAAAACACGTTCACATATCATCCTCTAACTCAAGAGCCGTGATAGGTAAATACATGGGGGTTTCTTTAAAATAAACTTTGGACTTCCCTTCCCATTTCGTCCACTGCATATTTGTGTCTATCTTCAATAGAACGAAAGTTTGTAGCATGTTGAAATCTGAGTGTTGTTAGAACATAATAAACATAAATGGCTATCATTTAAAATTATTTTCCACATACTTATAATATAAAATTCAAATATAAAATAAACCATATTCTTCATGAAAGTTATATAAATATAAAAGCAAAAAAAAAGTAGCATTTATGTCTCTTCGAACTCCAGTTATCGTTATACAAAGAGGACAACTATATTTATCAAAAACGAATCTCCCATTTCGGTTCATTTCCTTTCGCTTTCCTGTTGTAGAGAACAGAGCGTGCTTTTAAGTTGGTATTTGTGTTCGCGCATTTTCTCTTTTTTGGGATTGGACGTTGAATTGAACGAGGCGTCTGCTATAACCAGTGGGATGGCATTTGAGCAAGAGCGAAGTTTACGTCACTGCCAAGATAATTCTCGGGCACTGTAGCTCTTCTTGAAAGACTTTAGAAACTTTAAACATCTTTCGAAATGACAAATAATCATGAGAAATGATTGTGTCCAAATTTACAATTAACTACCACTATGGCCTACGGAACCCGAAGGTTCAATGCAGCATTTATAAAAGCTCTCCATTGACCTCTGTCCTTAGCCAACTGGATCCAGTTTCTACTTTCTATTCCTAATTCTGAATTATCTATCTTATTCTAGTCCTTCCATCTCCGCCTAGGTCTTAATAATGGTCTTTTTCCGATTAGGTTTCCAATTAAAATTTTGAAAGCGATCCTAGACTTAGTCATCCTACAATGTTAGGAAAACGGTATGCAGTTCCTCGAGGGAGTTCCGTAGGTCATAGTCTTATGAAGTTTCCGCCATTCCCCATTCCAAACCCTCTTGAAACCGAATATTCGCCTTAGGATTTTATTTTCCAATACTTGCTTATAACATAATTTACCAAAAAGTTCATCAGAATGCTGAGGGTACAGATTGAAGCAAAGAAAGTGTTACAAAAAGTTTGTCTAAATTACTAACAAACTCTTGTGCAGTGAGCTTATGCATTCACATACGCACATCTCAATCGATTATCTGTTCTTGCTATTCAATCCAACTCGCTTTCCTCCTCTCCTTGTCTAAAGCAGTCTGTATAACACAATATACTCTTTCTATTCAGGCGGGAAAAAAAAAGCAGGAACCATGTTTACAAGCTTTTTAGCTCTAAAACAGTCTCTTTCATTTGTTTGTTCTGAAATGTCTACAGACTGAATAATAATAAATAAATAATTTTAAAAAAAAAGTCTCAAAATATTCCCATAGCTTCACAAACACCGTTATTTGCATTCTTTCCTACCCTCGAAGACTGCATATGACGTCAAGCTAAGATGATGCTCCCTGTGAAATCTATGAAAATTGTCAATCACGGCAATAGAGTTTGTGCTTCCCAAAGTCTGTAATGCTGGCTCAGAGCTCTTAAAACTAATGACCGAAATGAGTGTTACTCAATGATTGATTTTGTTTCCCAGTAATTGCAAGCAAATGTTTCATTGGCCTCATTTGGCAGGACAGGAGTGTGTAATTTCCCTTCCCTTGAGTTTGATAAACACATATTGTGTGATTAAATGTATAGTAACATACTGATATAAAAAGTAAAAGTCTTTTGTCGGCGGAGAATCTCCTCTCCCCCAACCCGGGCAAGATCTAAAATGAAGCTGCTTTTAGAAATAAACCTACAGAGCTGACGATAGCATATTGCTAGAGTACTTACATTTTGTTTTAAGAGTCGAAGGTTTGATCACAAGCTATGTGCGTTCATAGTGGACGACATTCAGAGAGAAAGATTCATATATGGAGAAAGAGAAGGATGATTTACATATGCAAGTTTATAATTGGAGAAAAAATTATCGAACAGCATCCGTGTAAGGACGAAATTTGTGACTGTGAGATAGAAGAAGGGAAGTTCCCGAACTTTGAGGATCACATAGCCACTTGTCGAATTACGAAGGGAGAAATCTTTTTAGAACATCTAATGATTGAGATGGGAGATAAAGATTTTAAGATCTCGGGAATTAAGAATCTAAAAATGTTCAGCTTCCGAGAGAGGTTTCGAACGTAGGACCTCTTAGCTATCGAACCATGACTTTATCCATTTGTAACGTACCGTACTGGTAACGTTACATTTTGATTACATTTTAGTTGCACAGTGTTTGAATTCTCTTATTTTTGGTTGCGTTAGGTTGGACTTTATCCTTATAAGTACTAAGTTGTGTTTAATCTGTTATCATCTGTGATTCAGTCATTATAGTTACTATTTTATATTGATGCCATACATGGTCTACGTAATTTTTATCTGCGGCAAAGGCTTGGTATGTGCATTCTCTACCTGCGCCGTAGGCTATGTTATTATCTTTAGAAACTAGTTAGGCGTCCACTTAAATTAATTTAGTACTGATACGTAATGAAGGTTTTATGTTTGGTGAATATTATTGACCCGCGTATAATATATCTGCAGACCTCGTTAGTAGAGAGAAACCCTATTAACTAATTATTACATTGAAGATAAAATTTAACATAGCTAGCCATTGCAATAAAAAAAATGTGTATGACCCCTTTTTACTCTCGAATGTAACTTATAATAACAAACGCATATTAACGTAAAATTTCGCTATTATGTGGAAATGTATATTTGCACACATATGTATACATATTTTAGGCTTACCTTAACTGAATCGTGTAGTTTATTAATACGAAAATTAGATTGAAGAGAAACTACTCGCATGTACTAATAAACCAAAAGCTGGCTTGCGTCGCAGTAATAATTTCATGCTCTTTTCGTTCCTCATTTGTTTGCATTATTACAAGTATTACGCTGCGCTTTTGTTTGAGAAGAGTACGAAGAAGCGTCACATGGCGGGAGCAAGTGAGAATAGTACATACATTAGTTACATACGTTACCGATTTTTAGTTTACGATTTATATATATAGATAATTGTAGTATTGCAAATTTTTAAATTTGAGCGTGGAAAGATGTTTACTTTTATTATTATTCGTGATGTGAATTATCATGTATAATGTGCGAGTAAGCATGTCGAGTGTAAGAAGAGGGAAGAAAAGCCTAACATGTAGACTTAAGTTACCCGTGACGCAGAGCGACTTGAAGTTGAAATTCTTTGGCGAATTGCTGTTTTTTTTTTTTTTTTTTTTTTTTTTTTTTTTTTTTTTTCGGAAGAACCTATCAAAATTTTATCATTAGGACAACCTTTAGTACATTTTGGTCGATTAAGAATGCTCTGCTAAAAATTTGATAAACCTGTTTTGGATTGTCACGGGATATTGTTTGTCCGCCCTAGTAGAATGGCCCTATGGGACAAAAATAAGCTGTGATGAGCGTCGCGAGACGACCGGGCATCAATTCCTCATGGGAGTGAAACTTGGTGGAATCCCGAAGCTGATTGACAGCGTGTAAGCTACAAAATAACCACACATCTTAAACATTCTTTGATTATCTCTCCACTAATGTAGTCTCTTAGAATTTTCGAGAACCATGATAGCGATCATGAATAATTTCTGTTGCTATGGTAACTATGCATAACGTCAAATTTTAGGTTTCTTGCTACTGAAATAATTTGAATCGTAGATATAAGCAAGAAAATTACAGAAATATATTCAAGTATGGAACTTAAGCATTTTTTTTTTTTAATTTTACTAGGATCAGGTTGATGACATCTAATTACAGAATAATTACCTCACTTGTAGATGTACTTACGGCATCAGCTTGTTGCACTTATGTATTTATGAGAGGCTGATTTGCTATGTTAAACAAATATGATTTTTTTTTCTTGTCTTTCTTTGGCACTTCATTTGATTTGAAACTTTGGTTTTGTAATTCTCCCCACAACAAAAGATATGTGTTACAGATTAACTTTAAGATGCTGTCTGGTAGGTTTTTTTTTTTTTTTTTTTTTTTTTTTTTTGTATGTACGTTCATTTGCATATAGTTCATATTCTCCATTATTTCATCATTTCTGGTGCTGTGGCTAAATTGAGTAACTCAATACTATGACCATATAGAGTGATGCCTCGTACCGGCCACTACTCCCTTCTAATATTGAGATTGAGAAGGAATATGATTGTGGAATATAATAGAGGATATATTATCGCTCGCTGGAAGCAATATATTTGATAAGACAGCTCTATAGTTAATAGAAGTTTTATGTGGAGTCATGAAATACAATGTTGTTGAAGGAGGAGAATTGTAATGTGTTATTTTATTTCACGATTAGATTCTTCGAGATCAGTCTGGAATAGATACCAAAGTACATTGTATGTGTTATTACAATGAGGTATTTTAGTCAGAGAAGTATTTTTTTCTCTAAATGGAAACAAGCAATATAAATAGGTATATTTTTATTTCACTATGACAAGAACACATTTCGAAACTCTTGTTTTAAAATAATATATGTATATATAAAAATAAGAGAAATCGTATAAGGATGTTGTTGAGTATCATATTTTTTCCTTTTAATCAGATAATATTTGCTGTTATCTAGATTATTCATAATGTCAAATCCCTTTTTGTACGATGTTAGCTGAAAATAATACATGAGATCGCTGACATAAAATGGAACAGTCTAATTTAGCCTTATAAACCAATTAAATTACAATATTATGGAAGTTTAGCATGAGTAATCAAGCAATGCCTTATGGATTCTTTACGAGCGGTTACTGTCTTAGGAAGGACTCTGGAAAAGGAGTCAGAATGCGTTGAATATAAACCAGGAAAAATAGTTTTACAAATAAAGCCATAGTTTACAAAATACAAGCCGTTACAAATTTGGCTTAGTTCAGCCAGGATTCTATTTACTTGGTGTTAAGACATAATGAATAAAAACGAGTGTTACACATTCAACGATGGAGAACTCTATGTATTCATATACGTTTCTTTAGCTACATTGAGAAACTAATAGCATGGTATATTTCAAAAGTTAACTCGGTGGGTACGCCGATGACATAATGTAGATCTCTTCTAGTGCATAATGATCCCTTAGTTACATTTAATGAGTGCGTAGATCTCTTAGTTACAGGGTGCATAATGAATTTCCCCCTTGTTCAGGAACACTTTACAAGGCACTAAATATTAGTTCCAAATATTCAGACATAAATCTAGTGGAAAATGAAACAAATCATCGTAAACATGTTTTGAAAAGAACAAGTGTTTTTTGTTTAAAAAAGGTAATAAAAATGTGCATAAGAGTGTCACTTGGATGCGAATCTACAACTTTAAAATATAGTGTTTTTACGTCATTGTCTGTTAGGTGAATGGTTGGTGTAAGGAATTCCTACATGATGGTCCTAGGTTCGAATCCCGACCGTCACTATTATTTTTGTTTCTTTTAATCACGCTCATACTGTATATTCCACAATTTCAATTTTGAATTAAATATAGTCGTAGCTTGTTTAAGCCAACATTATTTTCAGATATGAGATTTGTTATTACGTTTTTCTTTCACCTGTAATGTTTCAACTTTGATATTAAATCTTAAAACCTTAACATAACTCATTTCCAGACGTGTTTCGTTACAAAATTCATGAACATCCAGCCGATATTGTCTTTGGTAATGGGAGGAATCCCCGCCTTGTTACGTGAAGTCACACGAAGCACCTTCCGTGCTTCTGGTGTGAAAATGACGCATTACGAAGGTTATGTTAGAAGCAATATAATTTCTGTAATTGAGCATGCGGGCATGAGCTATAGTGAGGCAGGCGCGAAATATGGCTTAACCGTGCAACAGCACGGAGGTGGAGGAAGAGATTTGAGGAAACAGGTGACACGTAAAAGAGGAAGTAGTGGACAAACAATTTCCTTTGCCGAAGACGACCAGAGGTTAATTGCCCAATGATCTCAGAAACCTTTCATGTCTCCCCGAGAGCTACAAGAGGAAAGCAATTTCCCAGGCGATGTTACGACTGTCCGAGGTAGACTCAAATCTTTTGGTCTGAGGTCATACAGGGTGGATTTAATGCCATGGAGTACGGCAGCTGTGATCGTGTCCCAAGGGGACTACACACACTATTAATAAATGTTCGTCCACAACACCATCAGCCCTCTCGAGGGCTACCTAATTCAACTAACTTATTAGTAGAGACACGATTTTTTGGGGGACACGCGAAAACGCGAAATGTATCAGTTTTGTATGAAAATGTGTACCTAAAATATGTATGTTTTCACTATTTGTTAGGCCGTATAACGCTCGCGATTTAACGGAAATTCTGTAGAATTAGCGAAATTTGCAACAAGTCTCGATATTCCACGAAATTCACGTGACAATTTTTCAACGATTTTACGAATTATTCATTACCACTATTTCTCCCTTATGCATACTTGACCATGAGTAAACGCTATTAGTTCGTCACTTGTCTACCACAATGAAATATGGGACTGTCGGATGTCTGGCGCAAGCCCTCCCTCAGCTTGTTTTCTTGGCTGCAACGAGTGTAGTCCCAGATTTGCCTCGTATATTTCTGAACAGCAAAGCAACCAGTACAATGTCAAAAATTACATGTCTTGATAGAGCACAAGAATGTAAAGATCATCGTTACTACGTTTTTAATGCATGTAAAAAAGTAGTTGTGTAAATTTTGTAATATTAGACTAGCCTGGAAGCAACGCGATTCGTGTGTGAAGCAGAATGAAAGCGAAAATCAGAAAAATAAGTTATTTTGTGTTACCGAGAAAAGAACAAATTTAACACCAGAAAACGTTGAAGAAATGCTTACGTGTTGTTTGCATAAGTAAACTGTGAACACTAAAGTTTTTTCTATTAATATTCTGTGTGTGCTTTTTTTTTTTTTGTTTTGTTTGTTTGTTTGTTTGTTTAAATGATACTTTCATTCAATGAGGATGGTCAGTGCTATTTTTAAAAACTCAAATATTGTTTAATATAGTCACGCATGAGCTCATGTCATGAGTGATGAGTGGAAATTAAGGTGAACGATTTTACCCTGCTTTACGCATATTTTTTACAACGAAATTACGAACCTTTATTTACCACAAAATCGTGTCTCTACTTATTAGTAAAGTTTTATCAAATACATTATGAGACACCAATGAATTTACGTGTCTCAGTGAGTTCTGCACTAATAAGCAGACTAATCTGTGAGACTTGGTGACCGAGTGGTATAACGCTTGCTATGTAAACCAAAACAAGTTGTAGCAGTGGTTCGGGTCCTGCGAAGAAGATTCTTACTTTTTATTACCAGGGATATGTGCATTACGCCTTCCGTTATGTCCGCCTTTGTACGGTCCATCGGGTGACATTCATAAGTCCTAAACGGCATGAGTCCTAAAAATATAGGCACTAGACCTAAATTTTAGGACTTGTGCCGCGAAATGATTTTTAGGTCTTGTGCCTTTTTCATTCACTTGCTTTGGTTCTGAAATTCGCCATCACGACACGAAATTGCGACGATGCAGCAACTAGTAGGTGATAATATTACGAACGTAGCTAATTCCAACGGTAATAGCTCTATTTGTACTACTAAGATTATCATTATCTCTGCTCTGCACTTATACACGAATTACATAATATAACCTATTTCATTCTAAGAATTAGTTATATAATTGGTTTTATATATATATATATATATATATATATATATATATATATAATTGTTTTTTTTTTTCATTTCTTTCAAATTGAGATATGGGAATCCCAAGACAAATTCCTTTAAAAAAATTATAAAAATGTTCAAAAAGCATATTTTACCAGACTTCTGAAACCAAGCAAACATTCAAAGTTGCAATATATACTGTGTGGAGTGTATTTTATTAAGAGTAGGACAAAAATCCACCAAAGTTTAGTTAATTAGGACAAACGCTCACTAGACATTTGATGAGTGCACATTAAATACCAACTGTATACATTTAGAACGCAGTAAATTTAAAATTGAACAAAGAACATTTATTATGCAATCCAGATACTATATTTCACAGTGTGTTTTGATAGAGTTGATATATAAGGAAAAAAATCAACAAATAACGCTAAATTACTAATGTAATATGCAATACAATACGTTTGCAGAAACCACTGCATAGTCATTTAGGGGGTAGCCTGCAAATTTTTCTAGCGGTGCAGGCTTTTTATATGTTAAAAGCAAACAAAAAGTTTATTTCCAGATTACGAAAGCTTCAATAATTCCCGATGTGCCTAATTTCCGTTCTGCCTAATCTGTGAAGGTGAGGAATTCTGTACAAGGAGGGATTTCTTCTAGGATTTTTCCCTCTCAATTGTAAGAGATTCTATAAAAAGAATAACTATTTCTTCAGGTTTCATTATAAATTTTAAATGTTATTCTACTTGTTCTTCTCGGAGAAATGAGTAGGTACAGTTTTATTATTAGCAGTATTATTCACATCTATTTTAGTAAAAATAAATGTGATTCTTTTAAACACCTGCAGAGAAATGGAAAATTGATTGACTCAGTTGCAAGAAAATCGTTTGACATTGTAACTGAAACAAACCTAAAACCAACTTAATTCGGTCTAATATAAAGTCATTTCAAAACAAAATTTTTCTCAGTTTTCCAGTAATTCATGTCCAACATGCTATGGTTAGCAGTAAATAAAAGGTATCATATTTCACATCCCCAAGACACGTTTGGCCATACATTAAATAAATAATCCAAGAGGGTGTATAAGATTATTCCCGATTATCTAATCTTTTGATTTCGTTGAAACTTTATAAAAAACATACAAATATTTGAATGTATGATATTGATATTTTGTATTGGTGTTATTTACAAGCTTGTACATTGACAATATAAATATGACAATAGAAGTATGTTATCGCATATAGTATAGAATTATGTATAGAAGACAAATCAGCTGATAAGGTGATGCTGAAAAAGGAGTTGTAATGTACAAGACTAAGACTCTTTCTTAAGCTTCTCCTTAGGCGTTCTCTTGCATTGTTTACTTAATATGTGGCCAAATATCTCTTGAGGATTCGAACTGTGACACATTTTACGTACTGAGAGCCTTAGCATTTTGGAAATGAATTGGATAACTGATTAAAATTTTGATGTGAAATGACTTGATATTAGGCCGAATTAGGTTTGCTTTATATTCGTTTCAGTCACAATGTCAAATGGCTTTCTTGCAACTGAATCAATCAGTTTTCCATTTCCCTGCAGGTGTTAAAAAATTACATTCCTTTTTACTAAAGTAGATGTTAATAACACTGCTAATGACAGAACTGTATCCTAGTCAGTTTTCCGAAAAGAACAAGTAGAATAACATCTAAAATTTATGATGAAACTTGAAGATATGGTTATTCTTCTTACAGACTTTGTTAGAATTACTAAACAGATTATTAGGAATGCACGAGAAAATCCAAGAGGACAAGACCTTGAAAATTTTGACAATGAACTACAATCAAGGGACAGAATCATAGGCACAGCCTAATAAAAGGATGATTATTCTTTTAGTAAACTGTCACACACCTTTGACAGTGGGAGGGGCGAAGAAGACTACAATTGATGGACGATATCAAAACAGAAAAATCGTACGAGAAGAGAAAGACGTTATCGGAAGACCGTGGAGCATGGAAGCTTCTCAGTTACAGCAAGTTACCTGCGAATAATGGCAGAATACCTATGATGATGGTGTCATGCACCTAAAATGTTATCTGTAATTCTTCACTTTATTGAAGTAACGTTTTCAAAATACTGACAATTCAATAAAACACGTAAGACGTGTTGTACAGACGTGTTCAAATTATTAGACTCACCCTCGAAAAATGCGAAATTGATGTTCCAGTACTAATTTCGGAGTTCTTGAACATGTAATTTAATGGTTTGAACCACGGTGATATCACCGTTGAACAGCAGATGGCATTAGTAGAGGGAGAGAGTTCTGAAAGTGGTATTTCAGTTGTAGACAGCTATTGTGGTTTCTAACAACCGACAATCTGAAGTATTGTGCTTGCAGTCGTAATCAGTTCAAAGTTTTTGTTTTTATTTATTTATTTATAAAACTTACATACATTTTAGTATTCCCATTTAGAATTTTTTTACATTAAAATACATCAGTACATTTAAAACTAAGTTGTACAAACATGTATTATCTGTCAGGAAAGTAAATGTACACCCGTTTTTTGAGTCTGGCATTCCTGCGCCCCATCCATGGAGAGTATGAGAATTAAATCAATCAAATGTTTACTGAGGGACAGGAAGAAAAGTCTAATATGAATAAGACATTGCAGAGGGGTACAAGCAGTGTATACGAATAGTGCATAGTGTAAATAAAGGGCGACACCGAAAGAGAAAGCCAGAAAAAGGTGCTAAACGGAGAAAATAGAGTAAAAATTGTCGAAGTGGGAACATAAAATACAAATACAACAAATATGCCAACAACTAAGCGTTTAACAAGCAACGATCTTGGTGTAGTGGTTAAGACACTAGATTACAAATCCAAAGAACGGCGGTTCGAATCTGCTCCAAGCAGTATATATATTTCTTTTAATAATGCATACAGCACATGAAAGGTGGTAAAAGAGAGCGTATTACCCGTTTAATATGTTAAGTGAAAACGAGTTAAAAATTTCGGTGAAATCTATTAGAGAAGTGAGACAATGAAAATGAGGAAGCAAGTATATTTAATCAGGGGCTGTATCAGAGGGTGGTGACCGGAAAAACTGGAAATTTTCCCGAATTTCGCCCATGTGAGTCTCTACGATAGGCAAATTTCTTCAGAAATGTGCCTATTGCAGAGAGAGAGAGAGAGAGAGATGCTGAGAGTGTGCTGCTTTCCCGGAACTGAGAGTGTGCTGTTTCCATTTAAATCAACGAGATGACAAATAGACGCTTACATAATAATAATGCCGAATACAAACAGCCATAAAACAGCAAAGTAATAATTGCAAGCGTTATCACCTAAGGTTCCAAGATCGGAACAACATATCACTAATATTCCGAGTGCCAAAATATCGTGACTTACACAACTCCCCCTCTCCCCAAATGTGTCCTGTGAAAACAATCACAAGTTTTGGGATGAGGGACCATATTGAGCCTACAATATTAAACTATATAAGTAGACTATTAGCAGATTCGTATTCAGTTATTTTTTTCCACAACCAGTTTTATTGATATTCAAGACAGCAAAAGCAGTATATTTGTTAACGACAAAGCGAAGTTATTGCAACACTGCGTTACACAGTGAGTCATGCATATTACACTCGTGAGTTATGCTATGCAGAAGCTAGCCACCGAGGCACGCTGAATAATGCCTGAAGGAAGCAGCGAGGACAGATAACGATACAGTGAACGGAACAAACAATGCATTACAGACATTTCAAGAAAAAAAAGAAAGATCCCTCTTTCCACACTTCATGCTCTAGTTTTAACTTCCATTTCCTCATCAAAGTTACATGCCTAGACTATTATGCAGTTCTATTACATTTAATCCAGGGTTCTTCAAACAACTTTGTTCTACGAAGGAAAACGTAGAACACTACACTTATAAATATACCATACATAGACAGTTAAGTAGTAATATATGAATGCAATTAACCCCACATAATATCGATTGTCTAAATATACACTAGTTTCAAACAATTGGACACATAAACATTCACAACACCATTATAACCTATCATATGTTAATTCTACTTCACAAGTGGTAGAATGAAAACCGTAGACTGACCGTGGAATGAAAACCGTAGAAAATAGAATGATTTTTTTAAAATTACAATTATGAACACAAGTTAGTGAAGGAAACAATGACAGTCAATGAAAGGAAGATGATCCAAGGTCGGATTTCGAGAAATAACTTGATAATGAGATGAAAACAGAATTTCATAAAAGGAATGGTTATGATGCGCTAGACACAACATGGGTGCCTGTTTCGTCTCGTCATGTGAAAATGTCTCGTGTTAGAGAGACGAGAAAAAGCCTGTGTTTCATTTTGTGCAGTGGCGGATCTAGCTCGGTGGCGGGGGCCTACGCCCCCCACTTTCAGATTGACGAAAATAATTTAAGCTATTATTTATATTGTTTTGAAAATTTATAGTAAGGTCATGATATACTTATCATAGTCTAAATTCAGGCAGCACCTCCCCAGTTTTTACCTTCTAGATCCGCCACTGGTTTCGTGGCTATCCCGGTGTCATCTCGTGTTTCCGAAACGAGACAAATTATTATCTAGTCTCCTATCGTCTAATTTTCTTTCGTAAACCTCATAATAATAGAAGTAAAATTGGAAGTCATGCGGCTTCGAAATGTAATGAAGTTTACAAGTTAGAATTGATAATCGGAGAAAGGGCTATGGAATGCTTTCAAGACATTTTAAACGCGACGAGTCCAAACAAGGACCTGTCACGTCTCGTGTCGGAAAACGAGATGAGACAGACGCTTTGTCTCGTCTCGGAGTTAACAAAACCTATATTGTCTCGCCTATACTAGATTGGAAGCCTCTCACCAGAGATGAAGTAGATCGTGGGCCGTGGGTCAACAGGACGTGACCCACTGCAACCCACCATCCGCCGTGACCCACCATAACCTACATACCCACTACGACCCACCGACACACTCTGCTTAGTGCATTGTATATAGCACCCTCTGAAGAGAGGTGAATTTCTCTACGTTTTACTTTTAGGATCTCCATTTTCTTCTTCTTCTTTTGCATTTGTTTCTATTTACTTACCTGAGATGAGTAAATCTAACAAGGATAAGGCAGACTTTGTTAAATGAACTTAGGGGCCATCTTTTGCGAGGTAGTAGTGCACATTTAAACTGGGAGAGCGCAATAGCCAGAAATAGCCTAGAAAAAGTGTCTCAAAGTTTCGACTCGCCGTATATATTGTACGATGCCTAAAATTATCAAGTGGCGGTGTGGCAGTGTGTGGAGCATTTTTCGGTTTAAGAACAACGGTTTAAGAACAACTCAAGTTATTAAAGTAAACTTTGCCGACATCATAAAAGAAATACGAAAGGCATTTTGAATCGAAGAAATATCACATACAAGTTTGCAAGCGGAGACAAAGAAACCTAACATAACCAAATTAAAGACGAATCGTTTACCGCGTAGCGATCGTGGTTCAGTGGTCAAGGTGCTTGTACGAATCCACGTCGCAATTTTTTTTTTACTTTAAGATTTTTGATGGCGATTGATCGGCGATGACATACGTTTTATTATATTCAGATATTTGAATACTCGGATGTTTCAATAATTGAACTATCAAATCTTCAGGAATAATAATAGTAATAATAATAAACTAATAATTATTATTATTATCTTGTAGGATATTAAAAGCTAGGAACTAATTATCGCTCAGGTCATACCATTATAAGCAGAAACGTGACATTTGGAAAGAATATTTCGGTTTGGTTTAATGTTGCTCACGAGAAGAGGAATTTCTCATCTCGTTTCTAAAACAAACAAAATAACATGAGAATTAACATTTTACATTTGAGACAGGACAAGGCTAACTCAAAATTTTCTTCTTGCTTTGGAAATGAGAATCGAGACGAGACGAAAAGTATCGTAAACATTTCCCGTCTTGTCTCGATTCTCGAAATAGTGTGTGTCCATTTTTTAAGTAACAATTTCTCTGTAGACTGAATCTCATAGGCTATTTCGTTACATTGTATTTCAGAGCTCATTGAATTATGGTCTGTGTAGATATTTTTGTAGCAAATCTTTTATATTTACCTCTGCATATCTAAAAATTAGTTTATTATATGCCTTACTGTTGCGTGATATTCAGTTATTTTCCTTAAAACATACAGTAGAATATTTTCTACATGAAATTTCAGTGGAACGCTCTAGTTTAAAATTTTGGTAGTTGCAAAGGTGTGTCTTGAAGGTATGGAACGCTTTCCCCGAAATCTCTACTTTTAAGTAAGTTTTGCGAAACTTTAGGGCAAGTTTAAAACTTTTGATGCCATTATTATTATGATATCAACACCGTGTATAATCTTTAAAAGATATGCGGTTTGTATCTGAATAGTAAAAGGTAATTCACTGTCGATCTCGGTCGTCGAAAATCTTCAGGAGGCAAGGACATCGGTCACGTTCTGGGTTTGAGTTCCGAAAAGGCAAGTATTCGGGCTCGAGCCAAAAACTGTTAAAAGTTATAGGCTTCAGCCAAACATGTTCAAAACAGTTGGAACCGGGTTTAGGGTTCTCAACGGCTCGAACGGCTCGGCTTGTAACTCATTCACTACCGAACCGAGTCGAGAAGTGAGCCGAGCCAACAGCTCACCCAACCGAGTCCATTTGAGCCATCGGCTTAGTTGAGTTGAGTCGAACCGTGCAGATGGACTAGTTTCAACTTAGCTGGCTCGAACTGGTTCACATGAGCCGAGTAGGTGACCCATCACAATCAAGAAAGCTCGATCTATCGGCTCAATTGAGCCGAGTCGATGGTTCGTTCGAACTGAGCCGGCTCAATTGGGCCGAGCCGGCTCGAGCTGTTCGCTCAGTTGATACGAGCCGAGCTGGTTGATATCACTACCCGGGTTGGTCTTCTGCTTGGGCTCAAGAATTTGACCGTGCAGGTCTCAGCCTTGATTTTAAGAACTACAGTATATAATTATATTGGCGATTACGACATTTGAGGCTGTCTCGTAATAAAAAAAAACTCTTGTCCTCTCGTTATCTAGACGAGACGAGATACACTAAAATTGACCCACGAGAAGCACTAAAATTACGAGACGAGATGGACCCCTGTCGTGAGCAACACTAAAAGTATTCCACATTACTGCTTACATTTCTCATGGCTTTCGCTTTCCAGTCTAATCAGGCCATTATTTCAAAACGAGTTAAAACAAGCTGAACGTGCGAGCGAGCCATTATCAAACTCGAGTCAACTCGAAACTCGATCTCGAAAACAGCGACTTGGCTCGGAACTCAACTCAAGAAAATTACTTTTGACTCGACTCTAATTGAACTTGAGTCGAATTTTGGCTCGACTCGTGCTCATCCCTATTCGTATTTGTATTTTATGTTTCCTCGTTTGGTCTGTGTCTCGTCTCGTGGCTATCCCAGTGTCATCTCGTGTTTCCGAAACGAGACAAATTGTTATATTGTCTCCTTTCGTCTAATTTTCTTTCGTAAACTTCATAATAATAATAATAATAATAATAGAAATAAAATTGGAAGCCGTGCGACTTCGAAATGTAACGAAGTTTACAAGTTAGAATTGATAATCGGACAAGAGAGGGCTATGGAATGCTTTCGAGACATTTAAAACGCGATGAGTCCAGACAAGGACATGTCACGTCTCGTGTCGGAAAACGAGACGAGACATGAGTTGAGTTTTAGTTTAGCGTCCCTTTCAGCAGCGAGGCTATATGAGACGTGGACCTACTGATTAACATGGAATCCGAACCACATGAGCTCCCGCCGGGAATCGAATCCGGGTCTCCCACGCCATAGGCGCGTACGCTAACCGCTTAGCCACCGAGGAGCTCAACGAGACGAGACAGACGCTTTGTCTCGTCTCGTCTCGGATTTAACAAAACTTATATTGTCTCTCCCATGCTGAATTGGAAACCTCTCACCAGAATTGAAGCGGGTCTTGTGTCAAGTGAGACGTGTGGGTCAAGATGTCTAAGTCGGTTAGTGGGTCGTGGGTAAACAGGATGTGACCCACTGCAATCCACCACCCACCGTGACCCACCATAAACCAGCGATCCACCATAACCTACAGACTCACTACGACCCACCGACACACTCTGCTTAGTGCATTGTATATAGCATCCTCTGAACAGTGGTGAATATGTCTACATTCTACTTTTGGGTCTCTATTTTCTTTTTATTTTTTCTTCTTTTTTGGCATTTGTTTCTATTTACTTACCTGAGATGACTATATCTTACAAGGAAAAAGCAGACTTTGTTAAAAGAACTTTCGCGAAGTAGTAGTGCATATTTAAAGTGTTAATATTACAAACTAGGAGAGCGCAATAACCTGAAATAGCCTAGAAAATGCGTCTTAAAGTTTCTACTCGCCGTATATATATGATACGACGCCTAAAATTCTCAAGTGACGGTGTTGCAGAGTGTGGAGCATTCGCGATTCACGCGTAAAGGATCACGAGTTCGATTCCCGCTCGAGTCAACTTGTTTTTGCTTTTACCAATAAAGTAGTCATTTATAACTACAAGTAAAATATTAATTCACCATATGTTTATAATGCATGAAACAATAGGAGTTTCTAAATCAGTTGTAAAACTTTTCAATGTTTCATGTGAACTACATACAAATATAACCTATTTCGTAAACCGCGTTTAACTGCGTTGCACGTACCGTATACAATACAGGCATATGTAATAGTAATGAATGTAATGCCGCGTGCTATAACGTGAGGTTATTGAGGGTGGTTATAAGTCCCTTTTTAACCCCTATCCTTTATTTTTACTTTTACTTTGAATCCTGCTAAATTCAATGTTTCATTCTATTTTTGGTGGTGGGAAAAGAGAAAGAGAAGTTATGGTGTTTGTGTTTGTTTTCTGCAAGTTAAAGCGAAACGAATGTTGATGGGAATTGTTGTTCAATCGGGAAGAGGGGCTTGAACAGCTCTATGAGAGTCAGTTCTTCCTCTTTGGACATTCTCTTTAATTCATTGGCGGTCGTCGGGTGCAAGTGGACTGCTTCTCCCCCAGTTAGAATTATGATTTATTTTTACGATTATTATTATTCCCTGAAAATGTGATCAATTGCGGATTTTAGAAAACTATGTCTGAAGGCCATGGTGTATGTGCACCATAATGTGGTGCCTGCGTCTGTTGTCAGGCTGGATCAAACCATAAACGTTAGGTACGTGAGGCTTAGCCTCTGTCATTGATCTATCCCGGTTCCTAAGTTGGTACTTATGGTCCCAATCGGGAAGTAACCTGTTATACATTACGCCATGCAGTATTCATTCTAATGTGTAAAGTGAATATTATTTAATAGAGTCTTGTACTATTGTGAGAAGGAAAGTTGTGAAATGTTATGATTAGTAGCATTTAATAAGTCAATTATCCGAATGGGATGAGTCTAAAAATTAGGGGGTGGTCGCGAGTATTGACCCGCTGGGTGGGCCTGCATGCTAGTGGCAGTCTATGTCGTCACTTTTTTTTTTTTTTTTTTTTTATGTAAAGATTATGATGTTGAAATGTTGGGTAGGTTTCAATGCAAAGTACTGAGGGGTGGGAGTGGGCGTGCCCTTTCACCCTAGTATGAAAAAGTTGTGGCTATAGTTGAAGTGTAAGGAGTGTTAGTAAATTTTCACAAGTTGATTGGGTGGGAGGGTACTACTCAAAGAAATGGTGATCGTAAGTTTAGCATATATTGTGTGTTACAATACAACGAGGGGAAGTGTATATTTGGAACCTGCATTGTTTCGATATGAGCATTCTGTTTTTCTCTATGATACGATTGCTGTGTTCCATCGTAGAAGCAGAAAGCGCAGGTTATGAGTAGCGGCGTTGCTGCGTGCCCTGGGATGGAGCATTATTTTTTAATGATTCTCAGAATATTGTATGATTTTCCTAAAACTTCGCAGTTGGTTGGCCCCTTACGCATCTGTATTTTATCAGCAACCCGCGTTCACCACAGCTCTATAGGTTACTATGTGTGTAATACAGAAAGGTAAGGGCGGCGAAAATACTGCATTCTTGTTATTTTACAGAATTCGATTTAAAAGTGCAGTGTTAGCAGTTATTAAGTCTGTTCGTGAATTAACGTCATAATTTAAACAGGATTAAGGCATAAACTCTTGCAAAAGTTGAGTATAGTAGCATTTCTCACATTCTTGTAATTAGTGTTCATCATTTCTTATTTGTGCTAATTCTTGTAAGAAAGTATAAAACAACCAGTATTATGGTGGTCCGAAATCGTACAGAAAGTGTTGGTAGGTTTATAATTCTTCCCGATGCACATTGTTGAGAAAGAAGTGCATGTTAAGTTATGTTGAAGTTGTATAAGTTCCGCTGTTTGTTTCGAAAAAAATGAAATGAAATCTTTAAGTTTCACGTCCCACGGTTATGCCGGTTAGGCTAAAGGAGACGGTGATAATGAGATATGAGTGAAATGGTGGAATGAAGAAAGTGGGAGGAAACGGGAGAACCCCGAGAAAACCCACGAGCACGGTGTTTGTCCACCACAAAGTTCACTTGGCGGGGGCTGGGATCGAACCCGGGACCCCAAGCACCAGAGGTGAACGCTCTACCACTGAGCCACCGCGCCCCCCACTGTTTGTTTCGAATACGGTATTCTTGTCCGGATAAGAGGTACATTTAGTAGGAAAGCGAACAGCTTATGAATTCACACTGTACTAGAGATGCAAGGGCTCGGAAAAAAACCGGCTTTTTTGGAAAAAAAACTCGGTTTTTTCTGCTTTGCTTTTTTGCTTGGGAAATTTTGGGCTTTTTTCAAAATTCTGCTTTAAATCGATAAAGCAGACTTTGTTTCGCTTCTCTATAACACAGAAAGTCATTTAATTAGTGGTTGATGCCGATAATAATATAAAACCTTGAAAGTAAACCATGAATTTCGAAAAGATATTTTAAACAATTTTACTTCAACATTTTTACATTATGAATTCCAAAGGATTAACCAATGTATATAATAAACACATTTTAACCTCCTATATACAAAAGTAAGCAGAGCTGGCAAGAACCATGGTTGTTTCTGAAAATGCCAAAAACCAGTTTTGGGGGGGGGCAGTTTAAACCAGGCTTTTTTGGGGTTTAAACCAGGTTTTTTGATTTAGATATTTTGCTTTATGTATTTATATTACATATTCACAGAAATAAGTTTGTTTCGCCTTGGTGTTATTATTCAACAACGGGGTTATGCTGGAAGAGGTCCCATAAGCTTAAAGAAGTCCGGTCAGTAAATTTCTTAAATTGAGAAACTCCCGCCCTAGCCATCCGGAAAATCCCGTCATTCTTTTAAATGTAAAACAATAACGGGAAAATCCTGTAAAATTTAATTTGCATGTAAAATTTAAAGGTCAACGCATTATAATCAGTACGCTAAAACTGAGTGACACACAATCATAGTCAACGTCTTACGAATAAAATCAGAAAAATAAACACACTGCTGAACAAGACTGCACTTATTTAATATAAAAACACATTTACACGTGACGTTTAGATTTTCTATCCAAGATCTTCATCAGACGTGAGTGTACGTCTGATGAGTATCTTGGATAGAAGATCGAAACGTCACGTGTAAATGTTTTTTTATATTAAATAAGTGCAGTCTTGTTCAGCAGTGTGTTTATTTTTCTAAAACTGAGGTATTAAATTATAAATTTAGTATGTAGGTATCATTGAAAGTCCAATCCAAGCTAATGTTGGAAGCTAAGTAGGCAATCGATAAATTTTACCAATTTTAATCAATATATTTAAGCAACCTTCGCTTCTTTATAAAACAACAGGCATGCAGAAATATATAATTTGGTTTCGTTTTGTATGTTTAGGCTTAACATCCTTACGTAATACCGAGGTTATCAAGGAGAAGACTTTCGCTTAAAGTGACATCCGAAAGAGTACTTGGTTTACACATGAAAGAAGGGTTGTGGTTCGACCGAGAATTGAACATGGGACACCTTGATTAAAAGGTGAAAAGGAAATAAGACTAATGCAGATGGTTTGACATGTGAAACGTCACCATGAAGTTCACACGATTCGCATTTTTGTTCTTTTAATTTTTTTAGTTTAAACCAGTTATTAAAAAAAAAAAAAAAAAACAGCTGGTGTAAACGAGCCAACCCTAAGAGTAAAAACTTCTTTCAAAAAATACACAAATAACTAGCAAAATTGTATGTAGTATTTTTACTTCAAAATATTCCATACCCTCTTTTTGAAACAAAATAAAATTAAAATAAAACATAAGAGAAACACTTAGATTTGTATGATACAATTAAAGGCTGCACATGGTTCTGTATATTCTCGAAATTCTAGTCAAGTTTTTTATAACCACCATCAAGGGCGCCCATCAGGGGGGTTAAGGGGGCGCTTGCCTCCCCTAGAGGAAAATGTACTTCAGAATATTGGAAATCCAATAGGATTTTTACATTAGTTACAGCAAAATTTGAAACTATTTTTGAAACGTCGCTTATACTTGCCCCTCCTTGGAAACCACAACATGGGCGCCCTTGACCACCATCACGGTTTACCCAGTCCTCGAGTTTTCTGAATTTTTAACAAGAGGGATTCAACATATTACGGAACAAAAAAAAAAAAAAAAAAAAAAAAAAAAAAAAAAAAAAAAAAGGACTACGGAATATATTTAAGTTAAGCTAAATACAACTGCACAACAAACGTGACTGAGTGGTTGGCTTTTGCGCTTCTATCGGGAAGTCCGGGATTCAACCCAGCATTCGACCATTCTGACAAAGCCTTCCTTCATTCCATCTGAGAATGTAGAAATAGTGCGTGTACTGGCCGACTAGGAGTGTAGGAGTTGGCCGACTTCCTTTCTTATTGTTTTTAAATCGTTATTATTACTAATTACCAGCAGTGACGGTTTTGCGAAGGTTAGAGGATCGGTCTTTCGGACTGAAGCCTGTTTTCCAAAGTTGTGGAATGTCTAAAACGAACGAAATATCTATTAGTTATGCCTTTACTCATAAACTTTAAGCTTCCGTCAAATAAAAATTACGAATGTTTAGAAAAACTAAACATTAGTAGTAAGAAAACCCCTCCCAAAACACTTTTTTAAATTCGCCACTGATTCTCAGTATAAAATGATCCTCAAGGTTGTATCCGGAAGATTATTGCTAAACATATAAACGAAACGAAATATTAGTTATGCCTGTACTCATAAACTTCAAGCTGCTCCCAAATAAAATTAGGACTTTTTAGAAAATGAAACAATCAGAGAAACCCCTCCCAAAGTACTTTTCTAAATCCGCTATTGATTATTTGTATAAATTGGTATTCAAGGTTGTATCTGGAAAATTATTGCTAAATCATTGCACAACTACAGTATAACAGAAATGTGGAAATACGGTTTGACGGACATATTGAAAAACGTATGCTTTGACGGATATATAGAAAAACGTAAGTTTAACTTTCGTGCTAGAAGCTGGAGTACTAAGCTCTTAGAAATGAAACACGGATGACAAACTAAAATGATCTAGAGAAGGAAAAAATGTCGATAACTCAAAAGTTAAAATAAAGTTAAATAACCTGTAAAATTGCCCTCAAATACTACATTCTTCATGTTAGCTTTAATTCGTAAAATATGTGCTCCATCCATCTTGATGGTGAATTACAGAGCTAAATATGGCATTCAGGTCGTGGAAATCTTATCTAACTATAGAATATACTATAAGAAAGCTATTTGGATAGAAAAATCATGAAAATGAAAAAAGCCAAAATTTCCAAAATTCTCGGTTTTTTTCCAAAAAAGCCGGCTTTTTATGTGAAAAAAACTATCGATTCAAAAAAGCCGGCTTTTTTGCATCTCTACACTGTACTGTATAATATTGCTGAAATGGGAAGATCTTCCTTGGTATACAGCTTAAACTTGATTTTGTGTGTGTGTGTGTAGGAAGTAGGGATGGCCAAAATTTTCCGGAATCCGGATTCCGGAAATTTTGTTTTCCGGAATTCGGAAAAATTCCGGATTTCGGAAAAATTTCGGAATTCAGAAACAGTCCGGAATTTCAGAAATATTCCGATATGCGGAAAAATCCGGAAAGTAAAAATTCTGGAATTGGCCATCCCTAGCTAGTAGCTGTTAAAAGAGAAACACAATAATGAATATACATACTGTATTAGTTTCTTGTCGTTGGATATGTCTTTATCATTTACGTAGACAATTGCTACTGCAGTTATTTACTACTTTATGAGAAAGGTCTTATTTTCACACACAAAAAAGTCGCCGGTATGTCTCAAATATTATCGCGTTCCCACCTGCAGCTGCTTCAAAGCACTGCAAACTACTTTTTAACCAGGCGAAAGGCAGTGAAGGAAAATAAATCTCAACAAATATTCTAATAGCATTTGCAACATACCTACAGTGAGCGCAGAAAGTGTTAGTACACCGTGCATGTACTTTATATTGAAAACAGCTAGCATGAGAACGGGAGGTGGAAAATATATATATAACCAGAATTAAGACTACACATTCATACATTTTATTTCTATATACAAGAGAAAGGCCAAACAAACACAATCACTGTTTTGTTCAGAAGAAAAGAGAGAATTCCTTTTTTGTAAACGCAAAAAGTCACCGTACACTTATGCTTGAATTAATGCTTATAAAGCATATTACGTTATTTAATATTTTGTGGGATTACCCTGTGCGTTAATGATTTTCTGTAGTCTTCGTGGCATTGATTTCACCTGTAGTAGTTCGTAGTTCTGTAGCTTCGGGACTGATTATGTCCCATTCTTCTTGAATAGCTTTTCTTAGGCCTTCTTTAGTAGAGAAGCTGTCCCTTCTGATTCTTGTCTCCAGAACAGACCATAGATGTTATATGGGGTTCATGTCTGGGGATTGGGGAGGTGTGCGAAGCTGTTTCAAGGTATTATAGAGTAGCCACAATCGAGTATTTTCCGCTGTATGTTTGGAGTCGTTGTCTTGCTGAACTAACTAACTAACTAACTCTATGGCCTATGGAACCCGGAGGTTCAGTGCCGCGTTCACAAAAGCTCTCCACTGACTTCTATCCTTAGCTGATTGCATCCAGTTTCTACTTTGTATTCCTATCTCTGCGAGATCCATCTTAATATTATCCTCCCATCTGCGCCTAGGTCTTCCTAATGGTCGTTTTCCTATGGGTCTACCAGTCAAGACTTTGAAAGCGTTTCTACTTTCTTCCATTCTAGCTACATGACCTGCCCACCTAAGCCTCCTAGACTTGACGACCCTAACAATGTTGGGTAAACCGTATAAACTATGTAGTTCCTCGTTATGGAGCTTCCGCCATTCCCCATTCTCGTTCCTCTTGGGTCCGAATATTCTTCTCAGGATCCTGTTCTCAAATACTTTCAGTCTATGTTCTTCCCTCAGAGTAAGCGACCATGTTTCGCAACCATACAGAACAACAGGCATGATTATCGTTTTATATATTTTAAGCTTCAAATTCCTCGACAGAATTCGCGACGACAAGAGATTTTGAACCGAGTAGTAACACGAATTCCCTGCTTTTAGTCGACATTTAATTTCTTCGTGAATATGATTTTCGTCTGTTAACATTGATCCTAAATATTTGAAAGTATCCACTTTATCAAAAGCATTATTTAATATTTTAACGCCTCCACAATTTGCCGTATTACGGTCCCGACGTACTTCCATGTATTTAGTTTTCTCTGCATTTACTTCTAAACCCATGTCCCTGCAAGCGTTTAATAAGATCTCTGCATTTATTTCTACTGTTCTCCTATCCTCCCCTATTAAATTTACATCATCAGCATATGCCATAACCTGGCTCTAAGCCCTGGTTGCTATCTTTGATTTTCCTTATGGCGTATTCCAGCACAAAGTTAAATAATAATGGCGACAACGCATCTCCTTGTTTTAGGCCATTTTCGACGTGGAAGCTCGTGGACAAAAATTTTCCTACCCGGACTTTACTTTGGGATTCACTTAAACATATCTTAATTAATCTAATTAGCTTTCTCGGTATTCCAAGTTCTGTAAGAACGTTGTATAATGTTTCTCTCCTAACCGAGTCGTAAGCCTTTCTAAAATCAATAAATAGTTGATGTACCGGGGTATTGTATTCCCACTTCTTTTCGAGTATTTGGCGAATGGTAAATATTTGGTCGATAGTTGATCGATTTCGTCTAAATCCGCACTGATAATCTCCAATAATTTCATCCGCGTATGGGGTCAATCTTGCTAACAGAATATTTGAAAGGATTTTATAGGATGTTGACAGAAGAGAAATGCCTCGATAATTATTACAGTCAGTTTTGTCGCCTTTCTTGTGAATTGGAACAATGATTGACTCTTTCCACTCTTGTGGCAATTCTTCCTTGTTCCAGATAAGGAGAATGGGTTTGTGTATCTTGTTCCACAATTTTTCGCCTCCAGCTAAAATTAACTCAGCCGGAATTTCATCTACACCCGGAGATTTGTGTTTCTTTAATTTCTTTATAGCGGCTTCCACTTCTATTCGATTGGGTTCTGGAATATACGGTTCTGCGGTGTGTATCTCCTTTTCTCCACGCACATTAGTTTTTGGCTGCGTGTTAAGCAAATCGTCAAAGAAATCTTTCCATCTATTTAAGATGCTATCCGTATCAGTGAGAACTGTTCCGTCAGATTTCTTTAATATATAAGCACGAGGTTGATAGCCTTTCTTAAAATCGTTGATCCCCTTATACATGTCCCGAATATTTTTATTTTTACTATTATCTTCAAGTTCCTTAATTTTAGCTTTCAAAAAATCCCGTTTCTTTGTTCTAAAAGTTTTGGAAGTTTCCCGCCTGATATCTGCGAAATTTTGTGTAGTTATTTCATTCGGATTTTGTAGCCACCGTAATTTTGCCTGTTTTCTCTTCTCTGCTAGTTTAATGCATTCTTGGTCGAACCATGGTTTGTTCCTACGTATTTCCGCGTGTCCCAGTTTTTCTATTGCTGAACTTTTAATGCTATTTCTAATTTCAATCCAAGTATCCTCAACACTAGTGCACTCCGAGTCTTCTAAGACCGAGAATCTATTCGAGACTTCAATCTGGTATTTCTCTCTTACCTGGCTCTCTTCTAATTTCTTTAAATTAAATCTCTCCGTTTTCGGACATTGAATATTACCTTTATTCAACGATAATCTCTCCCGTATTATCGCTACTACCAGGTATCGCTACTACCAGGTAGTGATCAGTGTCACAATCAGCCCCTCTAAACGACCGGACGTCAATTATGCTAGATTGTCTTCTTCTATCTACTAAAACGTGATCAATTTGATTATGTGTTTTTCCGTCTGGTGATGTCCAAGTGTATTTATGAACGTCGCGATGTGGGAATTTTGTACTCTTCACGATTAGGTTTTTGGATGTTGCAAAGTTCACGAGTCTAACACCGTTGTCATTACTTTCCTTATGCAAACTTTCGTTCCCTATAATCGGTTTGAAAATATCCTCTCGTCCTACCTTCGCATTGAAATCCCCTAATAGAATCTTCATATGGTATCGCGGGAGTTGGTCAAATATCCGTTCCACTTCTTCGTAAAAACTATCTTTTATATCGTCACCCTTATCTTCAGTTGGAGCATGTACATTTAAAACAATAATATCACACCACCGTCCCTTAAGAGTAATAAAAGAAAGTCTGTCAGTAACAAATTCAACCCGTTTAATTGCTGGTAATATTCGTTTGTGAACGAAAAACCCTGTTCCTAACTGGTGATTTTTATTTCCTTCCCCGTAAAAGAACGTAAAATTTCCGGAATTCTCAGATCCATTTCCTTCCCACCTAACTTCCTGAACTCCTACTAAGTCCATCCTGTATTTCTCTAACTCACTCGTTACAGATTTTAACGCGCCTGCCCTATAAAGACTTCTAATATTCCATGTTCCAAATCTCATGTCCATTTTCTTTTGCTGATGTCGTGCCAAGTTATCAGTCCTTGTCCGAGGCTTTTGTGAATGTTTCTGAACAAGTACCTTTTTTTACAGGATGAGGGTGTTAGCCTTACAAAAACCCCCAAGCTGGAGGACCACTCCTAGTCGTCTGTCCGCGACTGCTTATTCAGTATATTCGCAGCTAACCTCTATATCTAGAGGCCTTCTCCTCGATCCGCAACCTGAGGACGCGCCATGCCGTGGTGACAGGAACCCACGTTACACAATAAATTGTTTTCAAGAACCATCTTCTGCGCACTAGTATGGAGATATTCCTTTAATATGTTAATATACACTTTGTGGATCATCACTCCATCGATAAGGTGGAGACGACCCACTCCTGAGGCACTCATACAACCCCAGACGACCACGGACCCTCCTCCGTGTCTTACTTTAGGGACGAGATTTTGAGGATTCATCTCTGTATTCACCTTGCGCCATAGCATACGCCTCCCATTGGACTCGATAAAATTAAATTTACTTTCGTCCGAAAATATGACCCATTTCCACAAAGAAGCCTGATTTCTTATCTTTATACTCTTTTTCAAACTTTAGTCTCTTTATACGATTTGTCTTGTTCACCCAGAACATTTTCCTGGCTATTCAACCATGATACCCTGCAAATATTCCGCACTGTACTGGCTGATACTTTAACACCGCGTGTTTTCAGATCCGTTGCCAATTGCACAGCACTACTTTTTGGAACCTTCTTTCTTTCCCTAATAATGTAACGTTTATCTTGTTCACTCAACACTCTTGGTCCTCCAGGTTTTTTTTTTTTTTTTTTTTTTTTTTTTTTTTTTTTTTTTTTTTTTTTTTTTAATGGTTTTGCACAGTGATAGAAACATTATACATTATTGTTTATACTGTTGAACGAGGCCTGTCTGCCAGGTTTGCTATCTTTCTCAAAGACTTACCCTTCTTATGCACTTTAATAATTACTTTTCTTGTCTTCTCATTTGTTTCTGTTCGGTTGCTTCCCATTTCGACAGCCCACCGTGCAGTTTTTTCACTCCTATTCACAACTGAACTCATTCTGTTACTCGTCATGCTATACAGAGGTGTATACTCAGGTGAATACTAGTGAACCCCAGTTGTGGTATCTTTGTTTCGTATTCGTACGTCAGGTGTACTATCACTTTTTGCGTCTACTCTATACACTTTCTACGGAATTTATTTACTTTCTGACCATTAAACTTGTCTTCGTGGTTCTTTATTGATATATTCATAAAGCTTAGTTTTCATTATTCATATTGTGTGTGTTATTACACTTCTTAAATTTTCTGTTTCTTTTTCGCAGGCATTCTCGTTTCAATAGCATAGGTGTACGAACACTTTCTGCGCTCACTGTATGTACAGTAATTACAAATTTATAATTTTTGACTTTACGAAGTATACAATGTAATTGTTCAATAATTAACATAAGCAGGCATTCATTAATTTATATTAATATAATAATTAATAAAACTAATAAGCGGGTGATTGATGACTCAGTGGTAGAGTTTTCATCTATGGTATTCTAACCCAGGACATGTGGGTTTTCGATGGCTAATTTTGTGTTCGAAAATTTTTCCGGTGGTAGGCCTACTCTTGGTTCCCTTTCTTATATTTGTTCCATCATCACTCATTAACGAATTTAGTTTATCAAAACTCTATAGCCATATATTCATTCTGTCCGTTAGTGAAACAAACAGTCTCAAGAACTATCTGATGGATTACCAATCAATTTTGGCCATGATGTACACAGTCAATAGTTAAGAATCGAGTTCCCTCATGAATGTAATATTCAAACCGGAAGCGGTACAAATCAACCATTTCCGGTTTTAACGTTAATCATTATATAATAAATATGGTAATAGATAGCGAGAAGCGGTTTCCAGTAATCGACATATATAACATTCATGTAGATAGAATGTTACCCAGTTTGTGCATCTGCTGAAAATAATGAGCTTAGGTATTTAGAGGGCATTTTTCGCTTTAGAAAATGTGTGCTTGGTAAAGAATGTAGAGAATTAGCTGAGTCAGGCACGTAGCTAGAATATGGTAATATGAAGGGGGGGGGGGTCTGTCACGAAATACTGTGGTTATTTACCAGGGGCTCAATCATTCTAAACTATTTTATTGGCAACATATATTGGTTCGTTTAGCCAAGATTTCTAATGGGGGCATGATATGAAATACTGTGGTTACACACCAGAGGCTCGATCAATCTAAATATTTTACTGACAACATACCAATATTGATTGGTTAGGACAATAAAATGAGGATATATCAGTAAGTATTTTAATAAGAAGTTATGAAGTAATCTCGAGTAAAAGAATATAAAAAAGTATTGAAAAAGATATAGTCTTCCGAGGTCATTCGAACGGTGTCGAAAATTTTTCGTCTGGGAAATTTGCGCCCTACCTCAAGAACAGGGAAAATTACGCCTGCGATGTACCTCCACCGTCAAGTTTGAGCCCTGCGAAATAAAAAGAACCTATTGGAGCTTACGCATTTGCTCGGAGGGGCTGACATTACAGCATAAACAATCCTCCCCCCACAACCATACCATTTGTGATTTATTTTCATTGTGGCTATATAAGGGGAGAATAAACTTCAATATAAGCCAAAAGAAAACAACGGATCAACGCAATCACTGCTTCTTCCAGAGATGATTTTGGGGGAACACTGGCCTTCCCAGAGCTCTCAGAGTGCCCCCTCGGAGGAGACCAAAATAATACGTCTATAATATAATAATAAATAGAATAGTACCAGCAGTGACCCCCCTCCGGAATACTAAATGTGCCCCCCCGGAACATTTTTCCTGAAAGAACGACTGAACGCAATATTTGTTTGAAGTGTAATTCCAGAAAGTAAACACACTGTACATAGTTTTCTTCATAATATTACTGACCTGATTTTACATTCACTTTACATTTTCTTTTCTATATTTTGTGTCCTGAAAAGCCAAACAACTCGCAAAGATTGTGAACAGAGATATCTGGGTAGAGCCAAACAGTCTTTTGTAGATTAAATTATACTCTGATTATATTAATAAATATCAGTCATTTGTACGTTTATTGTAAATTTTGTAGTATAATGAAAAATTGTATTTGTATGGATGGCCCTTTAGTGAACTAAAATTGTATTTTTTTCATTTGTTCGGAATATTATAACGGATGGAGTAACTCACTGAGACGATGAGAGGCAAGCCTAGTTTAAGTGCGAGTGGAAGTTACTTTACACAATACAATAATAAGTTGAATTGTAGGGCGCTAAAATCCCAGTGCTAGCCGGCGCATTTTCCCCTCTTTTTGGGGTAGGGCGCAAACATCCCAGTGCAAATATATTGCGAGCGCATTTTTTCCTATTTTTGTGGTAGGGCGCAAATTTCCTGGGCGCAAAATTCTCGCATTCAAGGAAAATATAATGTCCGTGAAGTTGACAAGCCACTTATGTCAGACTCCAATTTCGACTTTAAACGTCGCTAGTGCTACGTTAGTGTTCGATAGTGACGCAAATCGTTAGTACTCCACAGATAACGTGTGCTTTTTAAATAATGGATATAAGTCTTCTATGCCAACACGCCCACTTCTAAGAATCATCTCAAAAATGAGGTTAACCGTTAGAGCAAGTAAGTGCTCATTAGTGCCATTAACATTAACGTTAATGCCTCCATCGTACGGCAAATTGAGTAATAATAACACCACGTTTTTTGCTAGTCTCAATGCGTCCCTATATTCTCGCGAACATTCTGACGTGCCCAAGTTAGTTACTTTTTTTTTATAACTATTGTTTATCTGTTATTGTTTATTGTTTATTGCTAGTCTGCAGAGTAGTCCTTAAATTAATATGCCATTGTCCTTGATAATCATTGCGTATTTACAAGCAGTTTGTTATTACTGTTAGAAGATATCAAAAAACAACAGATAAAATCTACTACTTAACGGTTCATATTTTTCTTTTACAGTACATAAACGATTAATAATAATAATAATAATAATAATAATAATAATAAGACTATTCCAGCATAAAAGTTATCAATTGCATCACACTGGCAACAAGCGACGCATATTTTAACTTCATAAAAATTCGTTTCTCACGATTTTCTGGAAAACTACGTATGATAACATCTTCATTATGTCAAGTTGTTTATCTCAGTGTGATATATGTCTTACCTCCGGACAATATCACAGTAAAACAAAAATTAAATATTAGGAGTACATCGTACTTTTGGACTACATCTCATTAACCATGGGAAGATTGAGTAGTGTATACTTTAGGATGTGTTTCAGCTTAACTTGCATCATACGTTCTTACGATTACAAAAAGGAAATTTGTTCGTTTGCATTTGAACAAAATTCTTAGGATTACAAAAAGAAAAAATAATTTTTCCGAATTCCGGATTTTTCCCGAAATCCGGAATTTTTCCAAAATCCGGACTTTTTCCGAAACCCGGAATTTTTCCGAATTCTGGAATTTTTCCGAATTCTGGAATGTTTCTGAATTCTGGAATTTTTCCGAAATCCGGAATTTTCCGATTTTACTTTCCGGATTCCGGAAACTAAAAATTCCGGAATTGGCCATCCCTAGTAGGAAGTGATTTTCTTATTTAACGGTTGTCCTTTACGTATGCGACTAAGAAGGATACAAGTAGTATTATTTGCAATAAAGTAAATTCAGCTTAACTTCAGAACTTTTTTTAAAATTAAAATTTGGAGAGCTGATTTAGCGTGCAGAGCCATTCAAACCGTATTATGTGGTAGTATGCATAGTGACTTTTTTTTTTTAGGTCTTATTCAATTTGGAATTTTTACAGTTATGTATTCCTAGAATTGTAATAGAATGTCTTTACTGTGTTCCAATTGTAGCTTATACTCGCCCCTAACTTGTATATTGTGAGTGATTTCAAAGTTAACGTATGATGAATTATATGTCTATTAGGTTAGTATGAGACGTGTATTCCTGTTTCCAATCCTGATTTCATCCTGATCGGTTTAAGCGTGAGCTTTCCTAGAATTCTGTCTCAATAGTGAAGAGGCAAGGCCTGTTTAACACAAATGCATTTGTAGAAGTTTTTGTGTGTGTGTGTGTGTGTGTGTGTGTGTGTGTGTGTGTGTGTGTGTGTGTGTGTGTGTGTGTGTGTGTGTGTGTGTGTGTGTGTGTGTGTGTGTGTGTGTGTGTGTGTGTGTGTGTGTGTGTGTGTGTGTGTGTGTGTGTGTGTGTGTGTGTGTGTGTGTGTGTGTGTGTGTGTGTGTGTGTGTGTGTGTGTGTGTGTGTGTGTGTGTGTGTGTGTGTGTGTGTGTGTGTGTGTGTGTGTGTGTGTGTGTGTGTGTGTGTGTGTGTGTGTGTGTGTGTGTGTGTGTGTGTGTGTGTGTGTTATTTGGGTAAGAAATTAACCCATATATTCCCACTGCCCCAAAATTGGGCGGTATATTTCCGATTTTTTATTAGCAAATGTAAAAACTTCTTAAAACTTTATTATTTATGGATCATTAGTTGGAGTATCTGGCTACATTTCAACATTCGGTTAGTGATCGTCTTTTGTTTCCTTTGTGTGTTTTATAGTGAGGTATTTTCTCAAGAGCAAAATGCGATGTCAGGCCAGAAAAAGTAAGTTATTAAAGTACTAATATTTTGATTTTTTAATTTGTTTTTATTGATTTGTTGTTTTCGAACTTCTGTAATTTTGATATAATAATATATTTGGCGATTATTATTATAATCCACTGTTTTTCAACCAAAACTGTGGTGCCCCAAACATGGGGCAGTGGGAACTGTAGGCATGCCTATTGTAAGAAGCCTGCTGCCCAATTATTGGAGCATTGGGTACACCAGAGGTGGTTAACATTTGGACATATTCCTAGTTTACACTTCGGGTATATTTTTAGTTCTGTCAGGTAGGTCTGATTTAAGAGAAAGAACTATCGCCATTCCTATTTCTACCGAACCTTCTATCTCTTCTATCAGCTTCAACAGGTGGTAAGGATATTATATGTATAATAATCGGTTGTACGGATAAGTTTAGGGAAAATGTAGGGCAGTCAAACAGAAATAAGTTTTTAGCTAAAATATGTACCTCTAAGCATGCGACAGAAACTTAAATGATACAATAACCTTCTAATATGAATATTTTCACCAACTAACACATTTTAGTTATAAAACTTTTAAAATATTCTACATAAAAAGTAATACATTTATAACCTTTCAAGTATGTTATTTTCTTTCTGCTATTTAGGTTAAAACATTCATTATTTGTAATGTACACAATAAGTAATTCATACAGTAAATGTTTCAGCGAATGAAAAAATGCAGATTTCAAAACCGGATGTGTAAAAGACTACCTTCTTTTTGTTTCTTCGAGTACGACAGCATCCCGTATGAACTATAGAATTATTAATCACATTGTTATTCAAAGATCACATTGCAAAGATTATGGGCTGTTATGGTGTTTTACTTGTTTTAAAGTTTAACTTATAGAACATAGAAAAAGTTTAACGTATAGAACATATTCTTTTAAGTGTATAATATATGTTTTAGAAATTTTTGAACGATATTTTCTACTCACACTAAAATATATCCTTTATGCTAGGTATATTTTTTCCTTCAGGTTGACTGTCAACGAAATTGCTGCCATCCTTGAACCAGAAGACAACTTACTAGATGCGAATATTTATATCACTCCTCCAGAGAACTCACAATTGAGTGACGAAGACACGGGGACGAGGATTACCAAAGTGCAAGAATAAACAAACTATCTGGTAACCAGCTTAGTGCAAGCGCTGAGCTTGGAATTAGAATAACTACGGGCAATGGAATTGTTGTGGAGGGTGGAAGAGGAAAGTGAACTTGAACCTAGTGAAGCTAGTGTCAGCAGCTCACAGCGCTCAAAAAAGTAAAACTTAATTCACTTCCGATTAGGAAATGGAAGAGGGTCGATATTCCTACGAAACCTCCACGTACCTGGGAAAGGCCAGAATTATTAGAAGATGATGTGTCTCCTGTTGATCTTTTCGAACTACTCTTCGACGATGACGTTGTTTCTTCCTTCTTTAACTATTCGAGACTTTACTCTGTTCAGAAAGATGGGAAACAATTTGATGTCACTCCTAACGAAATGCAACTATTTTTCGCGATTCTTTTGCTTAATGGTTATTGTATGGTTTCCAGGTATTGTTTGTATTGGGACCTGGGTGTAGATACCCATAATGTTGGAGTAGCTAAGGCCATGTCTAGGAATCGATTTGAAGAAATACTGCGTTATCCACATGTTTGTGATAATACTAAGCTTGACTGCAGTGATAAATTCAGTAAAATTCGCCCACTATGGACCATGCTAAACAAACGTTGGTTAGAGTATTTTCCTAAAGATTCATATGTGAACATTGATCAGTCCATGGTACCATACTTTGGACACCATGGTTGTAAGCAACATATTCAAGGGAAACCGATAAGATTTGGGTTTAAAATATGGGCCATGTGTATACGTTTAGGATATCTAATTTCTGCAGAACTTCATCAGGGTGCTTCAACGGGAGACACAAATCCTGAAGTTGGGGTGGGAGATTCAGTTGTTTTAAATCCAGTTGAAAGACTTCCAGCAGGAGAAGGATACAGCATTTACATGGATAACCTTTTTTCATCCGTGCGTTTGTTTTAAACACTGGGAATTAAAGGTCATGATGGAACAGGGACTGTGTGGATGATCAAAGTGGAAAAGGGACCTATAAAAAAACCGGAAGAAATGAAGAAACTGCCTCGTGGATCGTATGGTCAAGTTACATACATTTTGTCAGGCGTAACTATTGCCAGGTACAAAGAAAATAATGTAACTATTGCTTCAAACAATGTAGTTGTAGCTCCGCTAGGGAAAACTAAACGCTGGAGTTAAGGAACGAAAAAGAAAATTGATGTTGATCAACCAGCGTGTGTGCCAGAGTACAATATGTATGTGTGGCATGGACAGGTTAAATGAAAATATTGCCGCATATAGGGTGTATATTCGAATGAAGAAATGGTATTGGCAGCTACTGATGTACCCTTTGAATGCATCAATGTGCAACGCATATCACCTGTATAGGCTAACATCGAGTGGTAGGCAAAAAAATTGCATGAGCTTTTTGGATTTTACTAGAATATTGGTTCAATCATATCTGGCAATGTATACTGTACGCCTGTTAATGGGTAGAACACCTCAATAAGTGCCAGGAAAGAAACGTGTTCCAAAAAGAGCTCGACTGGACGGAAAAGGGCATGGTATTGGTTCGAGTCAAACACAGAAAAAATGACAACGTAGCAAGAATACAACAAAAATGTGTGTGAAATATGAAGTTGGACTTCATGCTAAGTGCTTCCTTGCATTCCACTCATAATAATCGTAGCACAAAGCGTTGTCTGACTTTTAGGTATTCTTTTTTTATTTGCAAACATTTTTGAATGACTGTAAAATGTTTGTGTTTGTTTAAAGGCAGATTTCATGCCTGTATGTTTAAAGTTGTTAATTCTTATATTTTCAGATGTTCTAACATTGTATAAGTTAATACTAAAGCACTTCATTAGAACTTTAGGGATAATATGATCACTAAATTTAATAAAGCACATATTATGCATAATACAAATATAGTTCACAGAAACATTAATGTCTATCTGGTATTAATTTTTGCCTACCCTCCATTTCCCACTGCCCCATTTCTGGAGCTATATTGTATTAGGTGACACGTACCCTGCACTACCCACTGCCCCATTTTTGGGGCGGCCCCACCGCGCAAAGGTTTATGGCCAGAAAAATAAATAACATTTTTCATGTTACAAGAGACCTGAGAATAGATAACACCAAAAAAAGAATTTAAAAACTCGATAAAAAATATCTTGGGAATATATGGGTTAAGTTGAGCGATTAGAAGTCGCTGTATGTTAGTTAATGAACGAATGTTTACCCAAATTAGCTATAATCAAGGGATTAAAAGGAAACTGTAAAAATTTCAAGGTCGAGTAACAAATGGCTGATAAATTATGAGTTTCGTTGCTCTGCTTTCCTTGCCTGCTATTTCAGGAAAATTAGCAAAAAATTTGAATGGTGTTGAAGGCTTAGTACATTTGATAGGATGGTAAAAACATGTGAGCCGTAAAAGCTAAGTTAATAGCATATATGGACTGTAATTACTATGGGTACCAGGGACTTCGTCAATGGACATTTTTGTACTTTAATAACGTAACTTTATTTATTTGGTAACGAATAGATTTGATTTTAACTAATCGTAAACATGTCGGTTGTGTGAAAGCCAAAGGAATGCTATCATTTTTCGAGTGAGTATGGATGTCAGTACTTACGACGTTTGCCCCTCTCAAGGATTTATTTTTTTAATTTGTTTTTCCGTCTGTTAACTTAAAATGGAGTGTCCAGATCGTTTGTTGAACAACTAGGGTGTGCCTTTGGTGCATCAGCCTCAGGTTCAGTACCCGATAGATCATAAAATATAGTATAGAATTATCAATTTGACGCTATGTCGTTTTGTATAGATTGACCGTGGACTGAAGCGTTAGTAGTAGTACTTAATAAAAAAGCCTTTTAGATAGTAATGCAAGAAGGCATGTTATGAAAGGTACGTTTGTAATTGTTCGTTTAATTTGGTACATTGCATGTCGTGTGCATACTGTTTACGATAAAGTTTGCATATGTGGCAAAATCAGGTATTCGATGAAGTAGACATCTTGTGTCTCATGCAAATGCCACTAGCTTATTAGCCTGTAATTAATGGCGAATCCGTAGAGGGATATATAATCTTGCGCCCACCTAAATTTTGATGCAATTAGCAGGTAATTTACATAGCGTTATGATATTAATGAATAAAATGCAACGAAGGCAATGTCATACTTCATAAACTTCTCACGCATGAGCTATAGTTTCTCGATGAAAAATGGTACGAAAATGAGTTATTTAGAGATTGACTGTCCCGAGGAACAGTAAAAAGTGGAAGGAAAATCACCATAAGTTATAAAAGGGTATTTTTTTTATTAGTATGAGTGATTACCTTTATTGATGTTATCGATGTGCTTATGTAGATTACTGAAGAAATACTAGATTTGAATTTATCAAACAGTTGTGATCTGCCTTAATTTTTGTGTCACGATACGCCACTGGTGAGGAGGATTGTTTTGAATATATGTTTTTTATAATAGCATTAAGTGAATCATGAGAGTGGAAGACAAAGGCGGCAAACTTGTATGAGTAACTGTAAATGAAAGGGAAGGAGAAGAGATGAGAGTCAATTGTGAATGAAGGATGTATTGAATTTTGAGATGTATGTAAATCACTAATCCTATTTCTGGACTTTTTAGATAAGCTAAAGAATCATGACTTTTTTGAGATATTAACTGTATTTTGAGATGCTTATTAGCGATGAACATGTACTATAAAAGGACACTTAATGAATGGCAGTGAACCTGTCCTAGAGTAGTGGTTCTCGACCTTTGTGACTGCATACACGCTTTATGCCATGTACACTATGTTTTTTGAAAAAAATACATAATCATAGCGTGAGCCCTTTTTTAACATTATGTTGAAACGATATAATTGTTACGGCACATGTTATTGAACTGCACAACACAACATAGCACAGCGACACGCTGGTTGATCACCACTGTCCTAGATAATCACTCTATAGGGTTAGAAAGTTTGAAAAAAAAAAAAAAAAAAAAAAAGGTGCATGTGAATGATGCAGTGAAGTTAAGTAAGTTATTTGCAAATAAGATGAAGCGTTTTGCGGGAGTGGGTTGGGCTATATTTTTGGTTTGGGTGGGGTTGTATGCCATGTATGCTGCCTATGCCTTTATGCCGCGTAGGTATTTGTTATATCTGGTTTCAAAAACTGTATTTTTCTCTGTTTCTGGAATGTAAAGTTTAAGTCGCTTTTTGCAACATTAATTACTTTCCATTCAACATCAATCTGATATGAATTTCATCGATTTTATTCACAAATATGTGCGGTCCTGTATACATTTGTCGCAAAGGTCCAGTTTCATCTTTTTTAGTGCTGAGTCTTTTCAACAGAACTTGGGAACCCGGAAAGAATTGGATGGTTGTTTCTGGCTTCCGCTTTTTCTTTGAGCTTTTGAAAAAATTGTTCCCTCCTCAATTCTATTAGGTCCCGTAGTTTTTTAAGCATAACTAGTCTGTCAGTGATGTCAGTGGGAGGCATATCATCATACAGAAAGTTCTGGATTGGGAATCGCACTTTCTTTCCGAATAAAATTTGAAATGGTGATACCCCAAACTGTGTTAAAGGAGTGTGATTAATTGCGGACGTAGCCTTGTGTAAATGCAAGGGCCACTGTTTGTGGTCCTGTCTGGCAAGAAATTTGAGGGCTATTTGCAAATTTGAAATTCTTGATTCTACTTGTCCTATAGATTTATGCAAATTCGGCAACGCATATATGGCCACAATGCCTAGAGAACTGAGGAAGGCTTTTTATTTTCAGCTGGTGTGGTTGCTTTGTTGATCTAAGCGAAGAGTCTTCATAACGCCATAGGGTATAATTATTTCACTTGTAATGAAATCTATGAATGCAACTGAGGTGGGAGATTTTATAGGTTTAGTGACTCTAAATGATAATTGTTCCACACCTACGTAATAGTGCGTGTATTCGTCATCCTGTGATGGCATAAGTTTGCCAGATATATCTATGATCCAGCAGTCGAAGAGGTCACCTGGCGGTACTCTTTGCACTGTGTCAATGTTTTGTTCGCAACTCTGCTTAAAGTAGCCACAATCTAAGCATGATGTAACTATGATGTAACCAATTTGTCAGATTCGGTGTATAATATTTGCTACGAATTAGGTAGTATAATTTCAAGTATCGGGGATGAACTAAAGAGTTATTGTGAAACTCGTTAAACACCGTATCGCGCAGTATCCTCGGTATGCATAACAAGATGCATGGTTGGGTTGGTAAATACATGTTACGGTATAGTAGATTCTTTTGAAAACATACTGCTTTGCCATATTTTTTAGTTTTTATCGTCCTTATTTTCCGTTTGTACGGTTCGCACTATTTTAGAGAAGAAGGGATCATCCCTTTGGAGTTGGGCAATGTCAGTGTTTCCATCTAATGCTAAGAGATGAAAGGGATGAACTTCGGTGTCAAGAAGTTCCATGTCTCGTTCATCAAAAAGCAAGGGGTTTCCGACTCAATGTCAGACAGTGCGTTTTGATTAGACCTTACGTGAACTATTGTAAAATCAAAGGGTTGTATCTGTTCCAACCAACTCGTAAGTTTAGGAGTTGTGTAGTAGTTTTTAATGATAGGAGACTTATTACCCGTTATCAATGTAAAATGTTTACCTAGTAGATATTTCTTTAACTTCATTAGCGAGTAGAAAATTGCAAAAAGTTCTAAATTGTGAATTGGCAGAGGTTTAATTCTTTGGGGATGACGAGCTGAGATGTAGCATACCGGATGATAAATTTTTTCGTCTACTTTTCTCTCAAAGAAACATGCTCCTATGCCTTCTGCCGAAGTATCTGTCATTAACATATGTTCTGTGTTTGGTGTTCTGTATAGTTGTAAGATTGGCGGATTTACCATAGCTGTTCTCATTTTTTCGAATGCCTCATCCATATCAGAATTCGAGGTTAATGTTTTTGGATTGACCCTAAGTGCTTTGTACAGTGGTTCTAAAGCTAGGGAAATATATGGAAAGAAGTTGCGAAAAAAATTTACACTCACTAGCCAACTACGTAGTTGTTTTATGATTTTAGGTTTTGGTATTTTAGTAATGGCAGCGATTTTTGAGGGTCTGGCCTAATTGTTGCGTTTTCAATTATGTGCCGTAGACATTTAACTGAAGTGACCCCAATTTCAGATTTGTCAACATTAAATAAAAGTGAATGTTTTTCAGCAACTGCTGAGACTTGATCCAAGAGTTCCAATAAATGCGTGTATGAAGAAGAATTAAGAAGGAAGTCATCAACACATGGGGAGAAATTTTGAGCTCGTATACTGTGATAGATAGTGTGCAGTATGCGTTGTAGGTTGAGCATACTAGATTTATATCCTTGCGGTTCACTGTAAGTTCAAATTGCGTGTGGGACAAATGAAGATCCCGAACCGAAAATGCAGTGGCTTTGCGATCTTTAGGAGCCAGAGGACATTGATAGAAAGATTATGCAAGTCAAGATGAACGATCCAGCGAGCGGCCGACATGTTATCCAGAACGTCTGTCATGGGCTGTATTGGGTCTGCTAATGCTTGGCATTTGCTCGACAATGTCCTGAGATCCAAAACTAAACGAATGTCCGATTTGCTGTTTGGTTTCAGCACTGCAATACTATTATTTCTATACTGACTATTAGATGGTTGGATTATGCCCTGTTCAAAAGATTGCATGATTTTTTTTTCTTTCACAAAAGGCCTAAGGCGATGAGAAATGGTGAAATGGGGCATAACAAAGGGTTTATTATCGATTAGGTTCAGGGAAACTTCAAAGATTTTTATTTGACTAAAATGAGTTTTTGTCCACTTAAAGATAGTGACCCGTTTCTCCAAAATTTCTAACATTTGTTGCTTCTGGGATGGAGAAAGTGCAGAATTAATGTTGAAGTTAGTGAGATCAATGTGATCCTTAATTTTTCTATTCTTTCCCTTCTATTTTGTTCTGTATGTTCTTCTGTCGGTTTAAAAAGTTAACCTAACAGAGTATGCTTTGTAGGTACTAGGCTCTGTACGGAAGATTGTGCCCAAGGCAACGGTAGGCCCTTACAAAAAGTTTGAGCATAGGGAGAGAGATTAAGAACTGGTATTTTAAGGTTATCAATTGAGGTTGCCGTGTGGACCGTGTAACACCCTTTAAAATTGGCATGTATAGGGGAATTTATGTAAAAATGCTGTATGTTTGATTTTAGAGAAATTCTTAATCGTAGTATGCCAACACTATTTGCAAAAATGGTTTGTTTTAGCAACTTGAAAAACAAATTTGTGGCTTTTCTTAACTGCCTGAAAATTTTAAAGAAAATGAACCTCCTCAAGTGTAGGTAATATGGGTTACGCAGGCTTGCGCCCAAAATATATTAAGCTTAGAGCTCCTGTTTCATAATCTAGTTTGGCTAAATGCTGTTTAAGGAATTGGTTTCCTAAAATGATGGGGAATGACTGCAGGGGTGAAATGCGAAAAAGAACCGAAAATGTACGTCCTGCTATTGTGATTGGTAATGTAATTGCGTGGGTGAGGGTAAACGGGAGGTTAGATACACCAGGAAGAACCGTGGCACAAGGAAAAGGCCGCGCTTTTTGAGGAACTAAATAGCTAGTAATTAAATTGAGTCCTGCTTCTGAGTCAAGGATTATTAGTTGTCTTTTTGAACCAACATAGCCCTCAATGTAAGTTAAATGTCTTTTAAAGATCAATGGGACACTCAATGCACACTGTTTATCAGACTGGTGATTATGCTTTTCTGTTATTATGTTAGAAGGAACATGAATATTTTCAGAAACGGAAGAAGGTTGCTGAAGCTGTGTGCTCTTGTGTGGGTTGGATGTCTGTTGTGATTGTAAGTCACTGTGGGAAGGGTGAGTTGGAGGTGAAGCAAGAGGGTTCTCCAAGTTTAGCCGTTTTTTGCCGGCTGCTCCGTTGAGGGTAACGAAGGTAAAGTTGATACAAAAGGGGTGGGACCACTAGGAGTTTGTGACATTGTAGGTGGAGGAAATTGGAAGGGAGATGGGTATGGTGGAGGGTAAAACTGTGGGTAAGGCACAAGCCTCGTTATAGTTTGCATCCTTCTAATTTCTCCCACCTTTTCTAAAAGAAGAGCTTTTCCTATTAAAATTCTTCTGAGGGGAGTTCTGATTGATATTCTTAGAGGTTTGCTGTTGCTTTGGTGTTTTGCAAGAACAACATTTATGGTTGTGATCTGAGAATGGTTTGGGAGTAGTGGGTGGGGATTGAGGTGGACTGTTATAATCCCGGTCCCTACTGTGTGATCGTTGCCTTGGGCGATGTGTTTGGTCATTCCGCCCATGGGAGGAAATACGGGTGTAGGAAGGAGAAGGTGAACGATCTGAGTATTGCTGCCTGTACTGTTGTTTACTATTTTCCATGAATGCAACTGTATGTTATACAGGTTGAGCATTAAGACGTGTGTTAAGTTGGACTTGAAAGGAATCTAAACGAGAAATTATATTGTTTAAAGGGTCTTGCTGATTGGTTTGTGGTGGAGAGTTAGGGGTGGTAGTTAAGCTGGCTAGGGGCCGCTGGGCTAAACTGTCTGCCCTCTCCTTTGTAGCTGCTAGTTCTATAAGTTCATCAAATGACTTAATAGTCTTTTGAGAAAATTCTACACTAAAGTGAGGAGATAGTTCCGTAATCGAATCCAACAAAAAGTCATCAAAGGAGGGTGGGTGATCTAGCTGGATAGACAAGAATTTTTTTGCATATAAATAATAGGAGTGATTCTGTAGGTTCTTGAACTGTTGATCTATATTTTTCAGCTGCGGAAAGAGGTAAATTATTTGGCCCAAATTGCTTTAGGAATTTGTCTTTAAGTGTATTCCATGGCAGGGTGGAAAGTGAATCGGTACTTTTGTACCAATATAGAGGAATGTCTGCGAGACATAACGGGAAGATGGAACGCATTTTGTATTCATTCCAACCTGCAATTTTGGCTGTGCGCTCAAAGTTAGTAATGAATAGGTCCGCTCGTTCTAAAGGGGTAGCCAAAAATATGCTGAGTGAGTTTGGATGAATCGGAATGGTGGTATCAACTGAATTTCCCTGTATGGGTGGAGAAGTAGCCGACAATGTTAGCCCTGTGCCCTGAGTGCGGGCTTTGGATGTTGGTTACGGGTGACCCACTAACTTGGTTACGTGGAATAACATTGTTAATCTGCTGAGAAAATGGTTGCGAGGTGCCAGTCGGTGCGGCGTGGTGGGTAGAGTGTAACCAAGAATTAGCAAGATCATTAGTAACAGACTGTATCTTTGTGATGTTTACACCTAATTTCTGCGATTGAACTGCACTACGCTTTAACGGCATACAGAATCATTCAACAAAACAACAATATTTTATAAGGATATTAAACTTATCAAAATAATTCCACTGAGAAAAGCTATGAGCCTTCACCAAAAAATACAGAAAAAATTGAAACAAAAATAGAACCTGGTATAAAAGATGTAAAATCTAGCTAAAAAAGAAGAATTAGCAAGATCATTAGTAACAGACTACATCTTTGTGATGTTTACACCTAATTTCTGAGATTGAACAGCACTACGCGTTAACGGCATACGGAATCATTCAACAAAACAACAATATTTTATAAGGATATTAAACTTATCAAAATAATTGCGCTGAGAAAAACCATGAGCCTTTACCAAAAAATACAAAAAAAATTAAAACAAAAATAGAACCTGGTATAAAAGATGTAAAATCTAGCTAAAAAAGAATCTGAGCTTTAGCATATCGCCAGGGGAGCCATGATTAATGAAAATGCTTAATCAAATAACTTGAGTTAGGTATGGTATATGATATCAGTTTATATTATTTTCCATCTACCAGTATCCCACGCTGTCTATCAGTGCATGAGAGGTAGGCTCTAATCTCTCCTTTATGGAAGTAAAGTAAAAGAACGTAATTTACCTCAAGATGTTTAATGACAATTTTATTTACACCATGTACAAAATAATGATTATGCGATTATTTGCACAATATCTGAGTAACTAGTCACTAAAACGGTTTTCGCCAGGAAACCAAACTACGATAGCTCAGATAGTATTTCTTACAAGGGACATCACCCAATTGTCTGGCTCCGATTTCTGTGATTTTTTTTTTCCTGATAGAGGACATGTATACATTATTTGTGATCACAGAAATTTTTGCCATGGTGCATGGTTTCTATTTTTTTACAATTTTTAAAAGTTGTGATGTGGTTATTAGATATTACTGCAGAAGTTCCTTACTACCCTTTGTAAACGGAGTGTTAATGAAAGAACAACCATGTAGATACATATAAGCAGGGACGTAGTGTCCATTGAGGCTATAAGGCTTAGCCTATCCATTTATTTATACATCAACCTGAAATTTTGCTTTTGCACATTGATACAATTAATTTTATTAAATTTATGATGCGCTGTTTAAACATCACGCGAGAATAGATTGAAGCTTCTGCAAGAACGCATTGTAGGCTATGTGCCGCTAGCCTCCCGCCTTTCTCATGAAATCTTGAGAATGGGCGATGACAATCGCTTTCCCGTCACCCTCAGCAGATGAAAACCATGAGCAATACACAAATTCAACACGATGCAACGAGCGTGGACGAATGTTGACGAAAGGCTAGCCTTTCGGGTATTTGGGGAAACAAAAGCGACAGGACACGGTCTTGTAAGAAAGTGCGAAACAGAGGGACTATGAAAAATTTAGAAGCTCGCATTCAGTAACAAGTTCTGAGAAAGAGAGAGAGAAAAAGAGAGAGATTAAAAATCTTACTATGAATAGTACTAACACAATAGGGATCTTATTGCGTATCGGTTTCCGCTATCGCAGTGTAAAATTTGCATTTTAGTTGGCGATAATTGACATAGGATTTTTAATTGCTTGTTTCATTTTTTGTGCGTTGCGTTGCGACCCGCAAGGTTTGCGAAGACCGATATGAATGAGGCCTCAGATGAGGTATAGTGCCTTTTTTTTTTTTTTTTTTTGTACTAGCTTTTTCTGTAAAAAGTTCCTCTAAAACTAACTTTTTCTGTAAAAAGCATAAATTCACTGAGAGCTGCAGCACTACTGTTTTCTATTAGTATGCTGATAGGTGTTGTGGGTGAAGTGCTTAAGTTTGTCTCTATCATTTGGAGAATTTAAAATTAATATAGCTCTATATCCGTTTTTATTTGTTTCTTTAAAATGTGTGACAGTGTATGTGATGTGTGAGTATCGCATATGTAAGGAAACCGTATATGTAAGGGAAATATGAAGCAGAAATATTCTTTCTTGCATTGTATGAAAAATGTATTGCATGAATTAGTATTTTTCTGTCAAACATTATAGACCCTAAGACGTGATCGTTTAAATAAGGGCGGGATAGGTTTTTTTTTTTTTTTGGGGGGGGCGCAACTTGAATTCACTTTACACTCATATATACATTCAACAAACAATTGCAGGTTTCAGGGGACTTGGCCCCTTCTAGCCAGCATCTAGATTCGAATCTAATTTCAACCTACCTGTTTCAAAACTTCACGCTACGTTACTGCATATAAGGCCTAGGGGGAAGTCATATGGTAGGTATGACCTTGGCAGCAGCCATCTTGAAATTCGCCATTTTGAATTAAGGTCAACTTTTTAAAAGGGAATAGGGTAATATAATACATAATTTCGGGCTAGAATTTAATCAGGAAGACAATGGTGAAGTTAGTTTTAAGATACGCTCATTTGGGGAAAAGTTACGGGCATATTAATTGTTTATACTTACTATGTGCTTAAGTCCCTTACCTCCGCTTCTAACCCGCGTATTAATGATAATTAGTGGATAAAAGCTTCGGTAATACATGTTATGCCTACAGGGAAGTAGTACGGTAAGGTTAACCTTGACGGCATTCATCTTGAAATCCGCCATTTTGAATTAAAGTGAAGTATTGAAAAATGAAAACCATAGCATGCAACACCTCATTTTAAAAGCAAATTTTTCCAAAAAGCAAATGGTATGCTTATTTTCGTTCTATAGTTAACTAGTATCAATTTAGGACTGCTTCTAATGTGCACCAAACGTCCATTATTCGATCTTTCAAATTGGCAGCAATCCTAATTTTCACCGCATGTTTTAAGATTCCAATTGGCATTTTGCAATTTTTGCCATGGCTCATGTTTTCCAAATTTATTACATTCTTTAAGAGCTGCGATTTGTCCGTTCATAAATAGTGTTGGAATAAGCATCCAGCAATCTATCTGAATTTTGAAGACTTCCAATGTGATTATTTATTTCCTATACCAGCCCTTTAAAGCTAGTTTACTGACATGAATCATCGAACTACGAAACAATTCCAACTTTGCATTCAGGTAATACCAAAGACGTAGCTTGTAATGGATAGTAGATGAGACCAGAAATCAAATAAAAGTTCACTTCAAAAAAAGAAAAAATGCCATATGACTGTTGTGTAAATCAATGGTCTTTTGTTTTGTTTTATATTTATTTTTTATTATTTATTTTTTTATTATTTATTTATTGATTTATTTTCCATGGCAATTTTTTACCTAGTCAAACAAAAATGCCATTCGCTTTCTAACAATTGTGGTCCAAGGTTTATATTTGTAAGATTTATAATCAGTTTTGAACGGGAACTTCATCAAGTTACACATCTTTATAAACAAGTTACCAGAACCTTTTATTTATATATATATATATATATATATATATATATATATATGATAATTGTACAGTTCGCAGCATAGAAATTGTTACACAAATTCTAAGTCCAAATTAATTAAAAAACTCTTGCCCCGTTTTCTTATGCATCCAGAAATACATGTCTTAATCGATTAGTTGCTTCGAGTACGATCCAACTCCAACTCCTCCCCTCCTCCACCTCTAATTGTCTAAAGCAGTCTCTCTCACGTAGTACACTCTTTCCATTCAGACAAACAGAAAAAAAACAGGAATAAAGTTTACAATGTTATAGCTCTAAATCAGTCTTTTTCATTCGTTTGCTCTGAAATATCTTTTAAGAGCCTATTTTTTTTTAAAGTCTCTCAATCTTCCCATAGCTTCATTAATACCTTTAGTTTCATTCTTTCCCTTCTTTAAAGACTGCAAGCTAGTAAGCTAAGAAATCTACGGAAAATGCCAATAACGGCAGTAACTTTTGTGCTTCCTAAAGTCTGTAATGCACGCACAGAGCTCGAGAATATCTACTCACAGAAATGAGTGTTATTCAGTGATTCATTTAATTTCTTTTCAGTAATTGCAAGCAAATATTCCAAGAGCGTCATTTGGGCAGGACAGGAGTGTGTAATTTCACCTCCCTTGAGCTTCATAAATACATATTGTTTGATCAAATGTATAGTAATACACTAATAAAAAAGTGAAAAAAAATTGTCGGCGGATACTCCCCCCCCCTTCCCCCCCGCGAATAAAATCCAAATTACACTGCTTTTAGCAACAAACCTATAGAGTTACGATAGCACATTGCTAGAGAGCTTACATTTGGTTTCAAGAGTCGAAGATTTGATCTCAAGCCATATGAGTTCCTGGGTGACATTGAGAGAGAGACAGAGAGAGAGGTTGAAGTATGGAGACAGAGAGGAATGATTTATATACACAGATTTAGAACTGGGGAAAAATGATCGGACAACATTCGTATTATGATGAAAATTGTGATTTTGTGAAACAGAAAAAGGGAAGGTTTTGAACTGCGAGGATCACATTAGGCAGTTGTTGAATTAAGGTGGAGAACACTTTTCAAAGCATCAGATGATTAGGAATGGGGAGAAAGATCTTGAGAACTGAGGAATTAACCCTTTGGGGATCTTATGGTACATTTTGTATCATACGCGTTTTTCATGGTACATTGCGTTATTTCTCTTCTATTTGAGCTTTTTCGTCCGGTTTTCTTTTCTTTTCTTTTTTTTTTTTTTTTTTGTTTTTTTTGTTTTTCAAGTCCAGAGACATTGTAGAAGACATTACGTATGGTTTCAGACCGTCCTGCGTCCAGACATGGGAGGTGATGACGTCATAAGTCAAAAATTTATTTTCTCATTTTCTAAGCCTATGTTCAATATTTTTTGGCGGACTTGTTTTTCTACGTATTTGGTCTAGGAATTAATTCGTGCGGGTGGACAAGAGATGGCGCAACGAACGGAGCGTCCCACAGTTCCGTGTATCCACACGTGTGTTGCAAACCCCTGTCATCACGTATCGTTCGTAGTATAGGGCAGTGGATTAAAGCGTCAACAACACCAGTTTGTAGTTAAGTGAACATGGCGCAATTTGTGTCTGATAAAGTGTTTTTGCGGGGTGTCCTGCTGCATTACTTTAACATGCAGAAAAGTGCGACTGAAAGTCATCGTATTTTGGTGGAAGTGTATGGTGACCATGCTCTAGCTGAGCGAACGTGTCAGAAGTGGTTTGCACGGTTTAGAAGTGGTGATTTCGGCTTGGCAGACCAAGAGCGAGCTGGACAGCCAAAAAAATTTCAAGACAAAGAATTGACAGCATTGCTCGAGCAGGATTCATGTCAAACGCAGGAACAACTTGCAGCAGCATTAGGCGTTGATCAAACAACAGTCTCCAAACGCTTGAAAGCCATGGGAATGATTCAAAAGATGTCACATTGGGTTCCACATGAATTGAAAGAGAGACGTTGAAAGACGAAAAACCATTTGCGAATTGCTGCTTCAACGACAGAGCAGAAAGGGGTTTCTGCATAGAATTATTACGGGTGATGAGAAGTGGATCCATTACGAGAACCCTAAACGAAAAAAGGCCTGGGTGAAACCAGGTGAACCAGGTCCATCACAACCAAAACGAGATATTCACTGTGCAAAGGTTATGCTGTGCATATGGTGGGATATGAAAGGTGTGGTGTACTATGAGCTGCTGCAACCGGGTGAAACTATGAATGGAGAACGTTATCGACGACAATTAATGCGTTTGAAGCAAGCTCTGGCCAGAACACGACCAGAATGGGAGAACAGACATGATAAACTTATAGTTCAACATGATAACGCTCGCCCACATGTCGCAAAACCGGTCAAAACCTATTTAGAAAATGTCGGATGGGAAGTTTTACCCCACCCGCCGTATTCACCAGACGTTGCTCCTTCGGACTACTACTTGTTCGATTGCATGAACAACGATTTGATTGGACAGCGATTTACTTCTTCAGAAGATATCGAAACATGGGTCTCTGACTGGATCGCTTCCAAGGATGAGGACTTCTTTCGCCACGGAATCCGTACATTGCCTGACAGATGGGCGAAAGTGGTGGCTAGCGATGGACAATATTTTTCTTAAGGTATTTATGTATTTTGTGTTTGTACTACAGCTTCAATGTGTGCGTACCAAGCGCACGAATTAATTCCAAAACCAAATAGAAGATTGAAATTTTGCACAAACATTCAGTCCACCGAGTAGTATTTACCATATTTCTTGTTCCGATGTCAGTGCTAAAACAGGGGGGGAACCAGAGGGGAAAAGGGGTAACAAAAGGGATTTTTGAACCCCCAAAATCCCGTATTTCGTCATTTTCCCGCCTCACATACATGATAGGACCACGTGAGTCATACCGTCTGAAAGGCCGTTCCATTCTGAAGAGAATGACGGTCGAATTATTATTCTAGGGTAATTAGGGACGTCTCAGGGATTTTTCCAAAAATATACTTCTATATAGGGAAATATGGGGCATTATCGGTATATATATTTTTTGGCGGGCTTATTTTTGAACGTAGAAGATTGAAATTTTGCACAAACATTCAGTCCACCGAGTAGTATTTACCAGAAGTTTCTTTCCGATTTCTGCGTAAAAACAGGGGGGGTCCAGAGGGGCAAAAGTTGAAAAAAGGGAAATTTTGCCCCAAAAACTCCGTTTTTTCAGCAATTTCCCGCCTTAGATACATGATGGAGACATGTGAATGCTACCGCCTGAAAGGCAGTTCTATTCAGAAGATAATATGGGCGACACATGACCCTAGGATAATTAGAGATGTCTCAGGATTTTTTCCCCCTGAGATCATAGTGTTTTATGGTGATTTGGGGCATTGTTGGAATTTTTGATAAAAATTCTCCCGCCCTTGCTATTCAAGATAGAAACTTGAAATTTGGCACACACATTCAGTATACCAAGTACTATTTATCATATTTTTTTTTTAGATGGCTACGATCACACAGGGGGGGGGGGCAGGGGGCCAAAGTTCGAGAAAAAAATTTTCCCTCCGAAATTTTCACTTTGACATTTTTTCCCGCTTCTGGTATATGGTATGAGCATGCAAGTGGTACCATTTTAAAGCCAGCTCTATTCTGAAGAGAATGAGGTATGAACCATGATCCTAGGATAAATAGTGACGATGCAGTAGCTGCTTGACTGAAAGTCTCAAAAATAGCCCAAAAACACAAGATCTCCAAAGGGTTGAGAATTTAGAAAATCTGCAGCTTCCGAGACGGGTTTCGAACCACGGACCTTGTACTTAACGAACCATGACTTTATCCATTCTACTACGGAGAACCCTATGTACTCTTTCACATACATTTTCTTTAGCTCCGTTAAAAGCTAACTCAATAGGATATTCCAAAAGTTGACTTGGTGGATGCGCCGTTCTGATAGGGTATAAACCTCTTGTAACTTTGTTACTATATGCATAAAAAACTTTTCCTTGTTCAGAACAGTTTTTAGGGCAGTAAAATTTGTTACTATTGTGTTAATTAGGTTACATTTGATAGAACCATCTGATGAAGTAGTGCCAAACCCTGTGCGTCATTGTCTCTTAGACGAATGGTTAATTTAAGTTACTCCTACGTGTATGGTCGGAGCTTCGAATCAAGACCATTCTTATCGATTATTTTCTTTGAGCTACGCTCATACTGTGCATTCCACAAGTTCAATTTTGAAGTAATGTAGTCATAGCTAGTTTAATTCGAAATTATTTTCAAATATGATATTTGTTATTACATGCGCTTCTTTAAATTGCGATGTTTCAAACTTGATATTAAATCTTACAAACTTAATGTAACTCATTTCCCTACGGCATATCATCTCGAAGGTTTGCACGATTGCAGTCAGTCGTTAATACAAAATTCAGTTTTTACTGTAATGTATGTACATATATTTAGAAAGTTTGACTCAGAAAAAAACGTACAGTGCAATATTGACTCTTAGAGGAATTTCACATGAATTTACTATGCGTATAAATTGCCATGTCAACAATCTACTGTGGGAGCTAAGACACTGAAACCATTGCAGGGAAGGAAAGGGGTTACAAGTAAAAAAGTAATAGAATACGAAAAATATTGGTGTGAAATTCGTAGTTTTCTGGTTCGAAGAGATGAATAGTGGCTACCAGATGCCACTCCTCACTTGTTTGTAGAGTGGCATAAATGGAAAATTGATTTAAAAGTATATTTTACATTCAAATATGATTGTTTAAAAAAAGATTGTCCTTCAACATTATGTTTTATAATTATTTTCTACTGTATTTCTTATTTATAACAACATATTTTTTTATTTATATTGTATTCTATGTTATACGTTTCTTATTTACATTTTGTGTCTTACATTTGAAGAGAAGCTTTTGACAATTAAAGCAGCAGGGACATACACAGGATGCAGGCCTTGGCAATCCAGAGCTTCTGCCCACGAAATCACTACTTTTCTGTAAATTATATCTAATTTTAGACATAATGATAGACATTTTAATAAAGTATGTCCTCAAAAAGCCTTGTCTACGCCCCTGCACAGCAGTGGCGATTTTAGAGAGTGATAAGTTTGTAAGGCCTCACTGAAGAAACGAGACATTCCCAGAAGTCATATCTCCGATAATTCCCAATGTGATATCAGTATTTGTGCATTACCACTTTTTTCCCGCAGTGTATTGAAACGCACTAAAAAGGAACTGTTCTGAAAGTCTTCACTGGTTCCTCCTATGACCTCATGCCAATAGAGTGAAGCTTGGACATATCCATATCTGAAATATCACCTTTTATGTCAGTGATCCCGAAAACTATCCATTCGACACAAATATAGGATATTTTCGATTCTTTTTGCTTGTCGCTCTCCCATTGTCAACTCCATGCCAACCAAGGGTTAATTTGGACTTACGCAGCATCCACAGTGTCACTATTCATCTTTGCACATGAATTCAACACTAATATCGCTCGTATTTGACTTCTTTTACATGTCATCTTCACCTCTTGGTAGGGGTGGTTTCAGTGTCTCGCACCCATGACTATGGAGAAATTTCAACCAACGTTAAGTATAATTATACCGATTACGCTAATGGTGACATTGATGCTGAGAAATGAATGCAATCGTGGAATGAAGAAGTGGGAGGAAACGGGAGAAACCCGAAAAAACTCATGCACACGGTTTGTCCATAATAAAGTTCGTTCGGCGCGAGCGGGTATCGAACCAAGGACCCCATGCTTCATAGGTAAAGTTATAAAAAGGATAGGCGTCTAAACAAATACGGAACACTACTATCAGTAAGAGTTATATAAGATTAGATCTTTAGTTATTTCATTCTAAGTTAAAATTTCAATCAATCTTGTTCTCCATTACTGTTCGAAAACTTAAAGTTGTTCCTGCAAGGACGTGATAATTTTTTTTCAGTAGACTTCACAGTCTATAGCTCCTTCACAACTTCTGTTTCATTTAAGGCTAAAGTAGTTGCATTTTAGACATTGAGGAAAAAGTGTGAAATTATATGAAAACCTCCAAAGTGGAATTACGGAACTTCATTCGGCCCCTTTCTGCTGTAGGACTCCCTCACGACACTCCCGTTAGTTACGCCGGGTTCATGATACAGTTTCGCCTTTTGGGAATATCTTCTAAGGCAGTACGAGGTTTTCCTTTTATTGATGTGTGAATTGAGTTGTATTTGTTAGAACTGTTTTTAAAAGAGACGAAAGATCCTATACTCAAACAGAAATCACGTCTTTCAAAGCTGTAGTGGAAAACGAAACGAATCGTCGTATACATGTTACGTTTTTGAAGAGAAAAAGAGCAAAACATTCATTGCACAAACGGATAATGGTGTCATTTGCATGCAAATTTATAACTTATAAAACGTGTTGGCTTGATAGATGAGGGGTTAGTGAACGGATTTTCTGCTGGTGGTCCTACGTTCGAATCTCGTCCATACTTGTTGCGGTTTTCTTTCAGCTACACTGAGTTTGTGCATTCCAGATCTTCAAGCTTGAACCAAATCTAATACCAGTTAATGAATTAAAAGTAGCTGACATTATTTTCAAATACGAGACGATATTACATGCTTTTCATTAGCTTACAGCACTCAACTTTGATATCAACTCTTCCATCCTTCATTTAACTCATTTCGTGTTTTGTTACAAAATTCATGAATCGTGACGGAAAAAATTGTTTTACCAGTTAATGTTGACTGCTTTGAAAGCAAATGCAAAGTATGAGAACTAAACTTGCCATATCTGTAGTTTCGTGTGGAGAAGAAACAAACTTGTGAACCAAAGGTTTAAGAACAACTCAAGTTAATATAAACTTTGCAGAAAATTATTCACTTATATCATCATAAAAGAAATACGAAAGACGTTCTGAAACGAAGAAATATAACACAACTTTGCCAGCGGAGGAAAGAAACCTAACGTAACAAGACTAAAGACGATTTATTTACAGCCTAGTGATCGTGGTTGAGTGGTCAAGGCGCTCCAGCAGTAAACTGGAGGTTCGTGGTTTGAATCCGCGTCGGGCATTTCTTTTACTTTCGGATTTTTGATGGTGATTGATCGACGATGACACAAGTTTTATTATATTCAGATATTTCAATACTCGGATGTTTCAATACTTGAAATATCAAGTCTTCAGGAATAATAATAGTAATAATAATAATTATTATTATCTCGTGGAAGATTAAAAGCAAGGAGCTAGTTATCGCTCGGGTCATACTGTTACAAGCAGAAACGTGACATTTGGCAAGAATATATCTGTTTCGTTTAATGTTGCCCACGAGAAGAGAAATTTCACATCTTGTTTCTAAAACAAACAAAATAACATGAGAATTAACATTTTACATTCGAGACGGGACAAGGGTAACTCAAATTATCATGTCGCTTTGGAGATGAGAATCGGGACGAGACGAAAAGTATCGTAAACATTTCTCGTCCTGTTACGTTTTCCGAAATAGTGTACGTCCATTCTTTAAGTAACAATTGTTCTGTAGACTGAATCTTATAGGCTTTTTGTTACTTTGTATTTTACAGCTCATTGAATTATGGTCTGTGTAGGTATTTTTTTTAGCAAAGCTTTTATACTTACCTCTGCATATCCTAAAAATTAGTATACTATATGCCTTACTGTTGAGTGATATTCAATTATTTCTATTAGTTATATTTTTTAAACATACAGTAGAACACTTTCTACATGAAGCGTTAGTGCAAAGCTTTGTTTAAAATGTGGGTATTTGCAGAGGTGTATCTTGAAGGTACGGAATCCCTTCTCCGAAATCCCTACGTTTAAGTAAGCTTTTCCAAATTTTAGGGTAACTTTAAAACTTTTAATACCAAATTTTTGTATGGCTCTTGTGACTTCAGTATCCCTACCTTCTACATGAAATTGGCCTGGAAACTTTCCGTTTAACATTTAGCTAGTTGTAGAGACGTATGCCGAGGGTATGTCCTGATGGTCCTGACAATTGTCTCCAATCCCGACTGTTTTGTAACTTTTGCCTAACGCTAGGGGCGATTTTACAGATTTTAATATAATCTGTCCTCGTACGGAATTTGTCTTCTATATTATTATTATTATTATTACTATTATTACTGAATATTTGAGACCTAAATGTTACGTCCTATTCCAATGGAAATAAGCATCTGAAGTTAAGAAAAATCAAAAGAAATTTTTTCTACCCTCTATAAGAATCAATTACCTTATAAGAGATACTTTGGAAGGAAAAGAGGGGGGAAAAAGGTGTCAGCTACTGACATAATGAAGATCGAACCTTCAAATGCATTAACAGAAACTAAGTAGGATTTGTCTTCATCACGATACATAGTAACGCCCTTTCTTTGGGTAAAAGACATTGTTTTATGTTTCCGTTATATTGATATTTTAAGAAAACTATATATACGAAAAAAATAATTGTTCGTATTTACCAATTTTGGTTGAACGAATATATGGAATGTGTTGCAAATGACGAACGGAAATATTGTTATTACGTTTAGTAAGAGTGGAAGAACATAGGAAGAATTCCACAGTGTTGTTTCAGACAAATTTATCACTCACACTAGACCTTAAGGATGACCTTTTTGTATTCATGAACTGTTTGCGAAACACGCCAAGTTTTCAAACAGTAGTAATCGAGATTGTAGACTGTGACGTCATGTTTTTAGTTTTTCCCCTGTGGAGGAAGTCTTTTGAACTCTAACTTGTAAGAACGAGAGAAATTGACTATGTTTTATGTTATTATACATCAGAAATATCAACCTTGTAAATTATAAAATATTTCTGAATTTCGTCTGAGAGACTCAAACCGCGGACCCCTGACTCACCAAACGACTGCTTAAGCCACTACCCTAAGACTGTTCTTTTAAGTAAGAGTCAAGAAACATCGTGTATATAACAAATTGAAAACTTTTACGATTCCAATATTTTATTAACGATGAAAAACTGATTTCGATCATGATAAAATACTGTAGTTCAGAGAATTCAAGTTTAAATTTAAAAAAAAAAGACCAAAAGTACTCAGTAACTTCTCTCTATTATATTCGGTTATTCTCGATTTACATTTATTTCGAGTAACCTTGAACGAGAGGGAGACGAACACAGATGCATCGAGGACATTAATTATTTCAAAGGCTCTCCCATCGGGAACCGAAACTGAGACCCCTCCTACTGAACTATCTGATGGGTGGGGTGTCTGGCTCGTTCCCAAGGCAAGTAAGCTTGAGACGGACAACATCGTGCTCGTGGGTTTTCTCGGGACACTCCCACTTTTTAATTCCACCAATTCGTCCATCATAATTCACTTGCTTTAATCATAGTTTTCCTTAACCTAACAGGCATAATCGTTGGACAATATACGTAAAGATTTCATTTTCAAGCTGTTAACCCAAACCAATCCGAATCGAAAAAGTTGCATATTATTGTTCATTAACGTGTTTTCACAAAAATATGTAGAAAAGGAACGGGAAATAGTAATTCCATTCAAAGGTGAAACAGCAGACTACGATTCCCCGTTTTTTTCTACATATTTTTTGTGAAGACATTTTAATGAGCAATAATATGCAACTGTTTTTTGATTCGGATTGGTCTGGGTTAACAGCTTGAAAATGTAATCTTTATGTTTAATATCCCACGATTATGCCTGTTAGGTTGAGGAAGAGTATGATAAAAGCAAGTGAACTATGATGGACAAAAGGTGGAATCAGAAATTGCGAGTATCTCGAGAAAACCCACGAGCACGATGTTGTCCCTCTCAAGCTTACTTGCCTTGGCAACGAACCAGGCACTCCATCCATCAGATAGTTCAGTTGGCGGGTCTCAGTTTCGATTCCCGATAGGAGAGCCTTTGAAATATTAAATGTCCTCGATGTATTTGTGTTCATATCCCTGTCGTTCAAGATTACTCCAACTAAATGTAACACTTTTGTATATCACTTTTCCGGTGACGAGAGCACCATCAAAGCGAGCATTCAGTGAATTAAACCACTAAAACCTATATTTATAGCACAATTGTGCAGATGAAGTTGAGCCCTTTGGCAATTTTCAGCATGGAAAGCAAAAGAAGGCAATACATTGATATCGAAAAAGTAGTTAACGAATTCTTCTCCGAAAAAAATTACATGTACAGTTATTTTTCAAATGGTAACTTATAATTATACTTACGTTGGTTGAAATTTCTCCATAATTATAGGGGCGAGACACTGAAACCACCCCTACCAAGAGGTGAAGATGACATGTAAAAGACGTCAAATACGAACGACATTAGTGTCGAATTCATGTGCAAAGATGAATAGTGACACTGTGGATGCTGTGTAAGTCCAAATTAAGCCTTGGTTGGCATAGAGTTGACAATGGGAGAGTGACAGGCAAAAAGAATCGAAAATTTTCTATATTTATGTCGAATTGATAGTTTTCGGAACCGCTGAAATAAAACGCGATATTTCAGATGTAGATATGTCCAAGGTTGACCCTCTTGGCATGAGGTCATAGGGGGAACCAGTGAAGAATTCAGAACTGTTCCTTTTTAGTGCGTTTCAACACACTGCGGGTGAAAAGTGATAATGCACAAATACTGATATCACACTCGGAATTATCGGAGATATAACTTGTGGGGATATATTACTAACTGCTCACTCTCTAAAATCGTCACTGCTTTGCAGGGGCGTAGACAAGGCTTTCTGACGGCATGTTTTACTAAAATGTCTACCATCATGTCTAAAATTAGATATAATTTACAGAAAAGTAGTGATTTCGTGGGCAGAAGCTCTGGATTGCCAAGGCCTGCATCCTGTGTATGTCCCTGCTGCTTTAATTGTCAAAAGCTTCTCTTCAAATGTAAGACACAAAATGTAAATAAGAAACGTATAACATAGAATACAATATAAATAAAAAATATGTTGTTATAAATAAGAAATACAGTAGAAAATAATTATAAAACATAATGTTGAAGGACAATCTTTTTTTAAACAATCATATTTGAATGTAAAATATACTTTTAAAACAATTTTCCATTTATGCAAGTCTACAAACAAGTGAGGAGTGGCATCTGGTAGTCACTATTCATCTCTTCGAACCAGAAAACTACGAATTTCACACCAATATTTTTCGTATTCTATTACTTTTTTACTTGTAACCCCTTTGCTTCCCTGCAATGGTTTCAGTGTCAGCCCCCACAGTAAATTGTTGAGATGGTAATTTATATGTATAGTAAATTCGTTTGAAATTCCTCCAAGAGTCAATATTGCACTGTACGTTTTTTTCTGAATCAAACTTTCTAAATATATATATACATACATTACAGTAAGAACGGAATTTTGTATTAACGTCTGACTGTCGTCGTTGTGCAGACATTCATGATGATATACAGTAGAGAAATGAGTTATATTAATGTTGTAAGATTTAATATCAAGTTTGAAACATTGCAATTTAAAGAAACGCATGTAAGAACAAATATCATATTTGAAAATAATTTCGAATTAAACTAGCTGACTATATTACTTCAAAATTCAACTTGTGGAATGCAGTGTATGAGCGTAGCTCAAAGAAAATAATCAATAAGAATGGTCTTGATTCGAAGCTCCGACCATACACGTAGGAGTAACTTACATTAACCATTCACCTAACAGACAATGACGCACAGGGTTTGGCACTACTTTATCAGATGGTTCTATCAAATGTAACCTAATTAGCAGAACAGTAACAAATTTTACTGCCCTAAAAGCTGTTCTGAACAAGGAGAAGTTCATTATGCACATTGTAACTAAGTTACAAGAGGTTTATACGCTATCAGAACGGCGCATCCACCAAGTCAACTTTTGGAATATCTCATTGAGTTAGCTATCGACGTAGCTAAAGGAAACGTATGTGAATGAGTACATAGTTCTGCGTAGCAGAATGGATAAAGTCATGGTTCGATAACTACACGATTCGCGGTTCGAAACCCATCTCGGAAGCTGCAGATTTTTTAAATTCTTAATTCCTCAGTTCTCAAGATCTTTCTCCCCATTCCTAATCATCTGATGCTTTGAAAAGTGTTCTCCACCTTAATTCAACAACTGCCTAATGTGATCCTCGCAGTTCGAAACCTTTCCTTCTTCTGTTGTACGAAATCACAATTTTCGTCATAATACGAATGCTGTCCGATCATTTTTCCCCAGTTCTAAATCTGTGCATATAAATCATTCCTCTCTCTCTCTCTCTCTCAATGTCGTCCTGGAACTCATATGGCTTGATATCAAATTTTCGACTCTTGAAACCAAATGTAAGCTCTCTAGCAATGTGCTATCGTAACACTATAGGATTGTTGCTAAAAGCAGTGTAATTTGGATCTTATTCGCGGGGCGGGGGGGGGGGGGGGAGTTTCCGCCGACAAATTTTTTTCACTTTTTTATTAGTGTATTACTATACATTTGATCAAACAATATGTATTTATGAAGCTCAAGGGAGGTGAAATTACACACTCCTGTCCTGCCCAAATGACGCTCTTGAAACTTTTCCTTGCAATTACTGAAAAGAAATTAAATGAATCACTGAATAACACTCATTTCTCTGAGTAGATATTCTCGAGCACTATGCGTGCATTACAGACTTTAGGAAGCACAAAACTTACTGCCGTTATTGGCAATTTCCATAGATTTCTTAGGGAGCATCTTACTAGCTCGCAGTCTTTAAAGAAGGGAAAGAATGAAACTAAAGGTATTAATGAAGCTATGGGAAGATTGTGACTTTTTAAAAAATTTAGGCTCTTAAAAGATATATCAGAACAAACGAATGAAAAGGACTGATTTAGGGCTATAACATTGTAAACTTGATTCCCGTTTTTTTTTTTTTTCTGTTTGTCTGAATGGAAAGAGTGTACTACGTGAGAGAGACTGCTTTAGACAATGAGAGGTGGAGGAGGGGAGGAGTTGGAGTTGGATCGTACTAGAAGCAACTAATCGATTGAGACATGTATTTCTGGATGCATAAGAAAACGGGGCAAGATTTTGTTATTGATTTGAACTTAGAATTTGTGTAACAATTTCTATGCCGCGAACCGTACAAACAGCGTGTTGGGAAGAGTCATATTATGTCACTTTGATATTTTCTATCATTGCTGCTATTCTTTTAAAGTAGTCTTGATTAAAAATACTTTATTGTTTGTCGTTTGCGCAACATGTAGGCTACATTACCTGAAAAGTTTGTGTTCATATAACATCTTGTTGTAAAGAAATACAAATGAAATTCTAACGTCACGTAGGTCCATAGAGTTCTCACGTATTCTGGTTTGAAATAAATAATTACATTGCAAGCCATCAAAATTCAGATAGATTGCTGAATGCTTATCCCAACACTATTCATGAACTGACAAATCGCAACTCTTAAAAAATGTAATAAATTTTGAAAACATGAGCCATGGCAAAAATTGCAAAGTGCCAGTTGGAATTTTCAAACATGCGGTCGCCAATTTGAAATATCGAATAATGGACGTTTGGTGCACATTAGAACAGTCCTAAATTCAGACTGGTTAACTATAGAACAAAAATAAGCATACCATTGGCTTTGTGAAAAAATTTGCTTTTAAAATGAGGTGTCGCATGCTATGGTTTTCATTTTTCAATACTTCACTTTAATTCAAAATGGCGGATTTCAAGATGACTGCCGTCAAGACACCCTTACCGTACCACTTCCCTCTAAGCATAATATGTATTACCGAAGCTGTTATCCACCTATCTATTAATACGTGGGTCAGAAGCGGAGGTAAGGGACTTAAGCACATAGTAAGTATAAACAATTAATATGCCCGTAACTTTTTCCCCAAATGGGCGTATCTTAAAACTAACTTCACCATTGTCTTCCTGATTAAATTCTAGCCTGAAATTATGTATCATATTATCCTATTCCCTTTTAAAAATTTGACCTTAATTGAAAATGACGGATTTCAAGATGGCTGCTGCCAAGGTCATACCTACCATACGACTTCCCCCTGGGCCTTATATGTATCTACATGGTTGTTCTTTCATTGACATTCCGTTTACAAAGGGTAGTAAGGGACTTCTCCAGTAATCTCTAATAACCACATCACAACTTTTAAAAATTGTAAAAAATAGAAAACATGGACCATGGCAAAAATTTGTCATCGCAAATAATGTATACATGTCCTCTATCAGAAAAAAAAAAAAATAATTGAAATTGGAGCCGGACAATTGGGTGATGCCCCTTGTTAACTAAGTTTTTACTAGTGGAAGTAATTGAACTCATAGGAGAATGTGGAAACCTCTCACCCAATGTTCGACGTTCCTTCCTTTCCACATGGTTAAGTACTTATTTATTTATTTATTGGCAACACAACAGGCTATAGCCCAATTACAGTGTTGCAAATTACACAATTACATGTTCATAACTCTTGATAACATAACTTGAGGTCATAACTCTTGATAAGTCATGATAATGGCACGTCTAAATGTATTAGGCGACATATCACATATATCAAATTCATTGTTATTTGAACACATTCTATTATACAAAGCTGTTGTCCTCCAGATTGGTGATTTCATCATTATATTAGTTCTTGATTTCTTGCAGTAATAAAGACCAGTGTTTCTACGTACTTTTAATGTGGGGACATGAAAATTCAATAAAGAAACTAAATCAGGACAATCCAAAATATTTTGCGTTACTTTTTGAATGAATAATAAATCTATCATATGTCGTCTTTCTTCTAGTGTTGGAGAATGAAAGTTAGCAAGTATGGTTTTACAGCTGTCATAAGTAGGATAAATGTGAGTTTCTTTATATGTTAGAAATTAAAAAAAAAAAAAAAATGTCTGTATTCTTCCTAATTGATTACGATGTTTTATGTGAGTCGGATTCCAAATAGTAGAGGCATACGCCAACTTTGAGCGAACATATGCAGTGTACAAGTTCTGTAATGTTGAATAGTTTTTAAATTCTTTTCCCGTTCTAATTATGAATCCTAATAGCTTGAATGCTTCACTTGTTATATTTACAATATGATTGTCAAACGTTAACTTAGAATCAAACGTTACACCAAGATCTTTAACTGAATTATGCCTATTTACTATATATTTATTAATTTCATAATTAAAGTGACGAGGTGATTTGCTCCTAGTGAATGATAATACTTTGCACTTGCTTCCATTGACCCCAAGTTGATTCGAAGAGCACCAGTTACCAATATGATCTAGACCTTGCTGCAGCTTCATGTTGTTGTCCACAGAATTGATTTTAGCATATATTTTTAGATCATCGGCATATAGTAATTTTTCACGGCCAGGAATACAGTCAGGTAAATCATTAATAAACAAGAGAAATAACAATGGTCCTAAATTTGAACCCCTGAGGGACTCCTGAGGATGCAATATATTCTTTAGATTTGTATGCACTAAAAAGAACTGATTGTTTACGATTAGATAGGTATGATGAGAAGAATTTAATCAGGGACGGGGAAAAGTGGAAAAGCTTTAATTTTTCTAGTAATATGTTACGATTAACTTTATCAAAAGCTTTTTCAAAGTCAATATAAACCACATCTACTGGGCTGCCTACATCTAATGAATTCGCTATAAAATCTGTAATAATTTCAAGATTTGTTATTGTGGATGTTTGTGAAATAAAGCCATGTTGTTTGAGATAACCGGTTTGACGTGATTAAGGATTCGTCGATACAAGATATGCTCAAATACTTTGGCAAAAGCAGGTAATATTGCTATGGGTCGAAAATTGGTAATATCTACTATTGTTGGACTTCGGAATTGGACAAATTAAAGCTGTTTTCCATTTGTCTGGGAAAGTGCTTGTTCTTAGTGATAAATTGAATGCAATTAATAGGGAATATTTAAATATATCAGCGCAACCCTTCAGAATGTAGAAGGGAAGTCCGTCAGAACCAACTGCCGTTTTGGACTTAAGGTTCTTAATAGCCATTTCTACTTCCTTCAAATCTATCTGGCAAGTATTTAGTGCTCCTATGCTACCATATCTGTTATCTCCCAGATCTATGTTGGAATCAATTATCGTTTCTGAAGAGGAATCATACACTGATCTAAAATACTTCGCAAAAGTATTGGTTATTTCCTCGTTACTACACAGATTATGACCCTGAAACTTTAATGATTTAGACGGTAGATGTCTTTTCCTATTTTTAATAAAATTCCACAACTCACTTGAATTCTTAGTAATAATATTTTCAGTATTATGTAAGAATGTTTCATAGGCTAATTTGATGTCATTTTTAACTTCTTTTCTCAAACGAGCAAATTCCATGTAATAGGAGGTACTATTGCTAGTTTTTAGTTGAAATATCCTACGATAACTTGCCTTAGCCTTCAATTTATTAATTATATCCTTAGTGAACCAGTACGGAAATTTCGAGGAAGAGTTTTCCCTGCGAGGGGCGCAAGTATCTAATATTTCATAGATAATATAATATAGCTTACTCACTAGGTCATTAATATTATTGTATTCCCTTAGGCATTCCCAATGGACACACCTTAAACTAGTATACAATTTCATAAAATTCGCCTTTCTAAAATTGTAGCCAAAAATGTTAGAATTACGACCTACTTTTGAACGACTTTCATCATGCACATTTATTACTATAGCGGGATGATGTTGATCTTCTGGCACTAATGGGAGTAATTCCCTGATATTTTCAACAGATTCTAGTGTAGATAAAACTAGATCTAGAGTACGATTTTATTATTGTTTTGTATTTGATTAAAAGATTCATATCATAAAAAGCAATGAAATTATGTAAATTTTGACATTTTACGGTACTATTTTCCAGATTAAATTCATTGTTTTCTATTTCTCTAATGTTAAAATCACCAACCAGGAGAACAGAACATCCTTGGGGACACTTACTTCCAATACGTTCAAAAAAAAAAAAAAATCTATACTTGAATTTGGTTGGAAATAAACTACACATATAAAAATTGTTTTACCCCCAGTCGTGATTTTGACAATAACACAATCAAATTCATCATCATAGCTGTCTACTATACCGAGATTGTATTTCTGCAAAGCTGCCACAAGAACTCCCCCCCCCCCCCAGATTTGCCTAGTTTATCAGCATTGCGATCCTGACGCGCCACAGTATATCTATTATCAAATAGTTCCGCATCATAATGCTTTTCATTTATCCATGTCTCTGTTATTGTAATAATGTCATAATCATGCGACAGAACATTGCAAAAAAAAAAATGTTGGCTTTACCACGTAAACTATTTGCAGTTTGATAATAGACTCGTAAAGCAGTCCTTGTTCTAGTGTCACCACTGTTTTCACATACCAATTGATTGTACATTTCACTGTTTTGAGAGAAAGAAGACTTACCCACAGCCAATTCATTTTCTTCACTTTCCTTCCTCTGTCAATCCCTATATCTGGCTGGTTGGCTCAAGGTCGCGCGGGTTGGTTTCTTCTGTTGTCTCTTCTCAGCGGGTGGCGGTTCCTTCCACACATAGACAAGCCTTTGGGGGAAGCACTTTGATTGTCCACACTCAATGTTGTAACCTCTGTTGTCGTATTTTGGTTCAACTCATGACGTTCTGTTATTTCTTCATTGCGTGTTTGAAGTTCTTCTAGTGTGTATGATTTCCCATTTATACACAGTTTATTGTACTAAAGTCTTGCACGGTCACCTTGCGAGCGAGCATCCTTCAAATAACGTAGGAGATGTCTTCTCGTTTGCCTTACCGATGCTGAGAAATCTTCTGTAATAATTACAGGAGTTCCTTTTGCTCGATAGGCATTTTAAAGCACCTCACTTTTTTTTTTCTTGTACGATGAGAACTTCACAATGATAGGACTGTTGGGTCCACGTCCACGACGATGAGCCCCTTCCAGTGCTAAGGTATCCAAATCAACTTTTAATTGTTTGGTCACAAATTCCTTTACACGTTCTTCTGATTCTTCCCATGACTCAGTTCGATTACATGTACCAATATTCCGAAATATAAGATTGTTTCGACGCGATTGGTTCTCAAGTTTGTCCAAAAGTTCACAATTAAAAACCAGTTGTGATTTCAGTTTCTCGTTTTCCTTTTTCACTACACTAATTCTGTCATTACCACTTCAACTTACGAATTTAGGTCACTAGTCGTTTTGAAAATACCAACTATTTTTTGATCCATTTCCTCAAGTTTTTTGTACAGATCATCTATTGATTTGGGTCCAGAATTCATCTCAATCCCACCTATAACTAACAGCGTTCCAATAATTAGCCCTAGAGAAAACATTCTCAGGACTGAGACATTAAAATCAGAATTCCCGTACAGTTTGCTACACTTGATTTTCACTTTGGCCACAAAAGTTCTTATCCGGCCTCTCCAAGTTACAATGTCAACACCCATACCGTTACACTTGAATGCACTCCGGAGCGACGCGAAAACACGCCCGAACAGCTCAAAGACTTTGTGTCACTATTCTTGACGTCTCGGCTGCCTCAGTGATTTTTTCCTTTCTCCCCATTCTGCCAGCCTGGATCCCATTATATTACCAAATTTTATCAGTCTTTAACTTCACATTAAGAAATTCATGATTTTTTTACAATTAAAGAAGTCTTAGTAACTTCTATCTCCATTGTTCCTTAGGACAAGTTGTTATAACCAAAGAAAAACATATTAATGGTTCCTCTTTTCTAGGGTTTTTTCTTATAATTTACTTAGGCATTATCACTTTTTTATTTATTTATTTATTTATTTTCTACAACTTATCATATCCATTTATTCCTCCTTTTTCACCTCATAGAATCTGTTTTCAACAAAATAGGCATATCCCATATTTAAAGACTCAGAGTCCGATAAAATTAGTCCGGCTATCCAGTGAGTATTTATTTAATGCATACGCTGATGTGTAACTTTATCAGGTATTTTCGTAAACTTATAAGCACTTCCGAATTAAAGCTCTTTGTGACTTGTGAATTAAAATACATTACAATGAGAACACAGAAGCTCAAATACTAAAACTGTATTACGAAAGTCTTTCATTTGTGTAATAAGCTATTCTCACTTAATGCAGAACAGGAAACTATGATAAAATCGAAACTAATGGAACCGAAACAGAAAGGAAGTTGGAATTTTGTATGTGTATCGAGCTTCCCATTGAATCGTTGGCCCAACTGCATTTGTGGATGATTTATTAATATTTCTACCGCACAAGCGAAAGAAAAGATAATGCACACATTCATAGAACGTAAGGTTGTCACACATCGTTAGTGGAAAACAGATGAGTTTCTAAGTTTGAAGTTGCCAATTAAAAACACTCAAGCACATCCTAAATTGTCATAAAATTTTCATTTGAAATATTTTTAAAATCTTGTTCTTAACAAATCGAAATTCCCTTACTTGTCTCAGCTATTCTTGGTCGTTTCAAATTTCTTGACCTTCCCTAGTTTTCCAGGTTTGTGGCCACGTCGCACATTATACAATCTTAATCTAACTACATACATAAAGCTAATTGTAGTCGACACCACCTTAGAGTCTGGAAATGTCATTTCAAAAGAGAAAAGATAAAGGGCGATTTCAAGAATAATTTTATAATTTTACTTACAGTTAATTCAGCAATAGAGATCTCACAACCGGAAGTGTCATTAGATGAATCGTAATACATATAATGCAATTTTAACCTATGTAAGGCCGACTGAAATCGACATCAACTTAGAATGTAAGACCTAATTACTAGGACCAAAATACAAGGTGTTTTAAAAATAATTATTTAAATTCAGTTATTGCTCCTTTACAAATTGAGACCTCAAAATAGTTAGTAACATTAGATATATCGTAATACAAATTACACAATCTTAGTCTACGTAAAACCTACTTAAATTAATACACATTTAGAATGTATTCCGTTATTACTAAAGAAAGATTGCGACGTGTTTTCAGAAGTAGTTTTATAATTTTAAACCCGGAAGTACATTAGAAGAATCCTAATGCTGATTATACAGTGTGGAACAAATAAAAGTCGGACGGAGAATAGAAGTCCAGGGTACAAAGAAACGCAGCAAAAGAAAGGAAACAGATGTTGAAAATGACCATCATTCATCTCTTGAATGACCATATGAATGAAAATGGCCGCAATTTCAGGTGTTCGGACACGTTTCGGAATGATTTTTGCCTTGATCAAAACGGATCCTGTCTGACGCCAATTTGTGACTAATCGTTGCATTGCACTCTTTGCTGGCACTTTGAAACCACGAAATTCAAACCATACAGGGTGGGGCAAATAAAAATGACACCATAAACTCATTAGCAAACAACTGACCACACTCTTTCCATGTATTTGTTTTCACTTAACTTTCCAGAACGAGCACCGTCTGCTGCACTGTGAGTACCATCTTCACCTATGCACTGCTCAACTCACACTGATACAACCTTCACTAAGATCTGAACCAATGGTGTGCGTACACGTGGTGTGGTTCCATGCATATATTCACGTCCACTCGTCCGGGCCACTTTTATTTGCCCCACCCTGTACAATCTTAATCTACTTGACGCCCTTGTAATCGACGCCCACTTAGAATGTGGAGATGTGTTTAGTGAAAACCACGAAGCGTTTTCAAAAATAATTGTATTTAGCAATTCACACTTCGAAAGAGGAAGTGGCATTAGACGAATCGTAATTCAAATTATCTAATCTCAATTTATATGAAACGTACTACAATAGAGACGTCATTATTGAACATCAAAAAAACGAGGCGTTTCAAAAATAATTCTATATATTCAGTTATAGCTCTTTTAGCAAATGAGATTATAAAACCAGAATTGACATCAGATGAATCGTAATACAAGTTATACAATTTTAAATAGCCAACTGCGAGTCATTTCTAAACAGAAAAGATGCGACGAATTTTTAAAAATAAATTCATAATTTCAGTTACAGTTCCTTCAGCAACTGACATCTCAAAACTAAAAGACATAAGATGAATCGTAATACAAATTACATCTTAATCTAAAGCCCAACGTAATAGATACCCTGCTTAGTTTGGGACGTAATTGCTGAACACCAAACAACACGGTTTGCTTCAAACTAATTTCATAAATTTAGTTAAAGCTACTTTAGCAATTCAGACCTCAAAACCAGAGCGGACATCAAATGATTTCAAATTACATTTTCTCAATCTAAATAAATCCCAATGTAAACGACTCCTACTTAGAATGTGAGATATTTATTACTAAATACTGTCATATAATAAGTGATTTATTATAATAATGCATAAAGTTTTTTAAAAAAAGGAACAGAATGGACATTTGAAATTATACTCTTCAGTCCAAGTATTTTCGTATGCAGAACGTGAGAAACATAGTCAAAACAGCCAAAAGTGACAGTAACCTGAGGCCATGGTTGTGTGAACCGAAAGATAAACTTTTCCACAACAACAGAAACTATAACAATATCTAACTGACCTCAATATATGCATATGTAATCTATTATTAAAAAAAAGATTAAAAACATAAAAATATCTGGTAATGTTCTAATATAATATTTTATATATATATATATCCCTCCGTGGTCACTCTGGGGTCTGAAAGACCCCAGATAAATTAATTTTTGATCTGATGTTTTTCTGTTGTTTTTTTGAAAACTTTTCCATCCATGTAAATTAAATTGGTAACACTGCCTGTTGTTATGGTTGGTAACCTGCGTCAATTGCGAGCTGTGTGCTATACAACATGCTTGTGAAGTGTGTTTGGGGTCCAACAGACCCTAGTGTGACCGGCACGTAAGCGTTTGTTTCTTTTGTTCGCTTTTTAATTCCACCTATTTTCCTTTATATCTGACATTTCTATTCATGAAATATGACTCAGAGAAAGTTAAAAGAAGATGAAATACTTGAACTTTTGCTTGTCAATAATGATGGTGACAGTGGTATAGAAGATTTTAGTATTTTCTTAAAGTACAATTACCAAAGCGTTAACCTTTTCAGGACCAACGGCTCAAGCGCTGAGCCAGTAGTTTAAACCTCCGTAGTTCGGCTCCTAATTAACGTAGAGAGATGATTTAGGTGTATCTCTTCAGGAGGGATAAAACGTTCTAATGGTATGCATTTCATCCACATCAAGGGTCTCGCAACGGAAAGGTAGGGGGGAAAATTGGATGTTTCAGTTCCCCTCTCCCTCAGCATTTAGGGGAGAAATTCTCTCCCCAAAGGAGCTACAAGCATAAAAAGTGGCATCAACAAAGATAAATTAACATACTAACTAGTGATACCCTGTGTATGGCCATTGGGCTTGAAAGGGATGAATCAGAGGGATATTGAATTTACCCTTTTTTTAGTGTTTATTTTTTTACAACTGAAAAGGGGCACAAATCGTTGAAATCTTTCCATGAGCTTTCCAATCAGGTATGGTTTATATCTCTGTGACAATTAGGGGTGTACCTAAGGCAGCCAACGTCAGGGTAGACCGAAATATTCCATAAAATATATACAGAATGATTCTCTTAGGAAACACGTTCGGAATATTTTCTCACTTGGTATTGAATATTCGTTCTTCATTTTTTTTTTACGTGATTGTACCCAATGTCTGGCGTACATGTGAATTTTTTCCCTCCGTACAAGTAACAGTGTTGCCAGCCTTTCACAATTTCCAAAAACAAATATATTCTCATTTTTAAAAATCATCATCTTCTTCTAAGGGTTTGGCACGGGTGGCACAAATGTTAGCTGTGTTACATAAGCTACAGCATTGATGTCTGTGTTACATAAGCTTTACAACAAGGTATATTTCCTATCTCTGTGACAATTAGAAGGGGTACTAGGGCCGCCAACGTAAAGGTCTATGATTTTTTTGAAATCCCTGTCGGTCCTGAACAGGTTAATTTTACCGTTCTTCGCAAGATAGTGTATGAAAGTATTTTCTTTCATATTTTGTATAACACGTGTTTGTTATGTTGCATATATTTTATTACAAATGATCCCTAAAGTGTCGAGACTTTTAGCCTTTTTTTGATAAAGTGAAAAAAACGTGTTTTTCCTTCTGACTGTTAATGAAAACTGTAATAAAAGTAACCAAATCGCTTATAAGTGCAAATTTATTGCTTATGGTGAATAGAACGTATCAAAGAACAGCAAAAACAAAAATATTGCAAAAAATATATTTCAAAAATTAAACAAGATAAAAAAAAGGTGGTGGGGTCCTGTGGACCCCTGTGACCTCCGTGTCACAAAAAATAAGTGTGACCACGGAGGGCTATATTATATTTTATATATATATATATATATATAGATAGATAGATAGATAGATAGATAGATAGAGATAGATAGATATTCTAAAAATTGGACAGAAAAAAAGAAATATTCAACATTTTATATTTTTAAATGTAATAATTACATTTATCAGCCTAAAATTCAAAAATACAGTATCAAAATTTCCAAAAAGCAAAAATAATTAAAACAAACAAGGATATTCAAGAATATAAAAAAGTCAGAGCTTTCAAGCAAAGCTTCATTCTTCTTCCAGCGTCACGGCTTTGTCATGAAGTTTCGGAGTAACTGTCGTCCGGACATTAAGTATAAATTAAAAAAAAAAAAAAAAAAAAAAGTATCGCTAATGTGTGGTACAGTATAACAGTTTCAAATTATCTATTATCTATACTTTGTAGTATTTATGTTTTTATCTTTTAGTTTGTTATTTAAAAATTTAATATATGTAACTTTCTTTTATTCAAAATAATTAAATACTATTATTATGCAAACGTTATTCTCAATGTATCCAATTTCTTTCATTCTACTACTATCTGTCTCATCTGAATGAAATGTCATGGATCATTTAGGTAATGGTCTTCAGGTGCAATGGACTACAACTATAATACCGATACTACCTATTAAATTATTGTGGTATCCTAGTACAATGTAATAAACTAATTTCCTTTTTTACACGTTATGACTCTCCCGACAAAGATATCAATAATGCGTAACTTTTCCATTCAGATACATTCGATGACAGATTTTATATATACTACACTAGGTCAGCATAAGTATGTTTTGCTATAATCATAATTATTTTTCACATATGACCTCAATTAGTCAACGCTACGTATATGTTGTTGCTTTAGGAATTATTAGCATTATTACTATTCTGATTTCGGTAACTCAAAATTTGCCTTTGACAACTACTTGTTTTAAACCCGTATATTTTATGGAAATCTCGTTAAATAGTGGTTTTATTTATTTATTTATTTTATTCGTGTGTGCATATTTTCTGTTACGTTTATTTGGCACGCTTGATCCCCACAGAATTTAATGCACCAGATTTAGTTGTTAATGCTACTATACCCTTTAATGATGTGTCCCGTTTTGTTCATTTGTCTGTCTAGGTTCTGATTTTTGGCCACATCAGCCCATTTGTGTTGTGAGGTGACGCGACCTGGTATCATATCTCATTTCTGTCTTTCTTTTTGTGTTAGTATTTCTCAAAGCATCCCTATGTCATACCATTTTTTAAAGCTCAGTAAGGTTAGCGAGTCCATTCTTCGCCTTTATGCAGACATTATCTGTTACATAAAGTATCTCTGACAGGGAACACGAGGTAATTCTGGTATTTCTGTAACTTTTCGAGTCTGAATATTTTACCAATAAGAAAATGTTTTGCCTATTGTTTGCTTTACCATACTTCGCAGTTTGAAAAGTTTTTTTTTCCTATACGTATATATCAAGCTAATTTCAGTCTGACGAAAAAAGAGAAGAAAAACACATTTTTTTTTTCCTCTGTAAATGCATAAGTCTAAAACTAATGCAATTCTTTTCTTTTTAAGATGCACCTGCTTCCCGATGCCAGTTTATTCTCCAGTGTACTGCAACCTACCAGCAGAGGCACCATCTTCCTGCGGGACACTCTATTTCCGGATGCCATTTCCAACATCTCCACGAGTCCTGTTCAAGATGTTCCTGAGCCAGCCTTCACCTGCACGACGCTATCTACAGTTCCTGTCTCATTATGATGCAGCGAAAACCTGTTCCGGTTCTCGGTTACATGCACCTCCAAGGGTTTTTTTTTTTTCTTTCTTCAGTTCCATATGTTTCGATTTTCATCTGTTCCAGAGACAATGGTTCCAGCAGCTTCCTGTATTCCCGACCTTTCTTTTCGGAGTCAGCCACCAGGTAGGCTGAGACAGTATTATAATAATGCATAAAGCTTTTTAAACGGGGAACAGAATGGACATCTGAAATGATACTCTTCAGTCCAAGTATTTGCGTACGCGGAACGTGAGAAACATAGTCAAAACAATCAAAAGTGACAGTAACCTGAGGCCATGGTTGTGTGAACTGGAAAATAAATTTTTCCACAACAAAAACTATAACATAATATCTACCTGACCTCAATATTTGTATTTGTTCTAATATTTAAAAAAAAAAAAAAAAAAAAAAAAAAACTTGCTATGAGTAACGTTCTAATATAAAAAAATAACACTTTCTTTTTTTAAAAATTGGACAAAATACAGAACAGTAAGACTATTCATGGCTTTGGATTAATTGTTTTAACAAAAGAGACACTGACCAAAGCTTAAAACTTTACTTTATTTTAAATTATAATTTGTAACTGTTTCGGATATCTAGCATATCCTTCTTCAGACACGATCGAAATTAATGAAAATACAGACATATATATAAATTAATTGGGATAAGACGGAAGTATTGGAGATGGAGAAAAGAATGATAATAAGGAAGTGGAAAGAAGCGGATTGGATAAAGAAGGTAGGAAGAGAAACTGATGAACTGGACAGGGGGCTTACCAATTAATGGATCATGGCAAGGAAGTTTGGATACCATAGAAAAAAAAAAATAAATAAATAAATAAAAAAAAATAATAAAAAATAAAAGTAAAAATAAAAGGCCCTTATAAGAACCAAAAATAAAGGAAGTGATTAATTGGAAAGTGAACACGAAGACTTATAGGATGGGCTGAAGGCCTCGGTAAATAAGAAAAATAAATAAATAAATAAATAAAAATAAAAAAGTACAACAATGACTCTATATATGACTGTTAAAATAATTTAAAAATCCTTCAATCTATCCATATGTTTACCAATGTTACGCTCAACCCAGTGATCTATTCTTAGGTGAAGACACTATTTCATCCCAGAGAGGAGTACAACAAGGCGATCCCCTGGGCCCAGCACTTTTTGCTATAACCATTCATTCCTTAGTGAAATCGATCAACACTGAATTAAACATTTGGTATTTGGATGATGGAACTATCGCTGATGAACCTGAAGTAATTCTTTCAACTCTAGCACAAATAAATGAGAAGGCATCTGCACTTGGCCTACATTTAAATTTTTCAAAGTGTGAAGTTGGTTTTCTTGGATCAGACGAAGCCAAGTTCGACCTATTATTTAAAAAAAATGACGAAACTGCCCCAGGAATACGTCTCCTAACTAATCAGGATGCTTGTCTTCTAGGCGCCGCTCTCACAAAGGAAGCTTTTACCAATGTCCTGTTAAGCAAAATATCGAAGTTACAATATTTTTTGTCTCGACTTGCCTCGATTTCTGTCCATGCAGCTTTCTTTCTTCTACGTGCCTCTTTGTCGATCCCTCGTTTAAACTACTTCTTACGATGTTTTCCTTCTTGGAATAAGACTCCATTACTGGAGAAATACGATCATGTCCTTAAAATGGGTCTGGAGTCAATTTTAAACTGCTCCTTAAGCGACGAATCTTGGATTCAAGCATCCTTACCTGTGAGATTAGGGGGTCTTGGTATTCGACGATCCGTGGATATGGCGATTCCTTCCTTTTTAGCGTCCTACCACGGATCTCTTCGTTTAGTCGAGGCTCTTCTTCCGCAAGGTTACCACCTACCCAGATGGCACAGTTCAAGAAGGCTCTACCAAATGGAAAAATTTAACAGATACAGATCTTCCAGAGATTAACAAAATAGGTTCTCAGGCATCTTGGTACACACCAATTGCAGCGCATTTTCATGAACTTCTCTTACAGTCAGTTATTGCTCCAGAGGATAAAGCCAGGATTCGTGCTGCCTCATCCCTACATGCTGGGGCATGGTTGAATGCATTGCCCTCCCCACCATTATGTCTTCATATGACTAATGAGGCATTTCGAATCTCTGTCGCCTTAAGATTAGGTGCAGATATTTGTGAGCCACATCGCTGTCCAGCTTGCGGGGATCAAGTTAACCAACGTGGCCTGCATGGCCTGTCATGCATGAAGAGCATGGGCAGACCGCTAGACACTCCTCTGTGAATGATATCATTTTACGAGCCCTTACCACAGCTGGAATTCCTTCAATACGTGAACCTTCAGGATGTTGTCGTTCAGATGGTAAACGACCTGATGGTATGACATTAGTTCCTTGGTTGAAAGGCAAATCACTAGTTTGGGACTTTACGTGTTCAGATACATTTGCCCATTCAAGTCTCTTTTTAGCTGTTATGAATGCTGGGGCTGTTGCTAGTCGTAGAGAAGTAGAAAAGCAAAGGAAATATAACAGCCTCCTTGATAAATTTATTTTTGCTCCAATTGCCATCGAGACTAGTGGTGCTTGGGGATCTGCAAGCATTGATTTTATTAGAGAAGTAGGCAGACGCATTTCTATCGTTACTGGAGATTCGTTCAACACCTTTCTTAATACAACGCATATCTATTGCTATCCAACGTGGCAACGTGTCGTCGGTTCTTGGCACCTTACCACATGGAAAAGAACTAGATGAGATATTTCTTCTCTAACACAGAGGACAATACGGAACATTTGTACTACTGGACGACGTGCTATGCAAGTAGGGTGTGGTATCATTGGATGGCGTGGAAAGGCAGGCAGTGGCACTGGATGTGATGCCGTTGATAGATAGTTTTCTACCCCTTCCTTTGGTTCGACTATCGAAATATGTTTCCTGTTGACTTAGTTATTTTTTCTTAATTGTTTCATAAATTTATTTAATAAAAAAAATTTTTTTATAACAATGAATATATATATGACGGTTAAAGAATTTAAACTCTGTTATAACAACATTTATATATATGTCTGTATTTTCATTAATTTCGATCGTGTCTGAAGAAGGATATGCTAGATATCCGAAACAGTTACAAATTATAATTTAAAATAAAGTAAAGTTTTAAGCTTTGGTCAGTGTCTCTTTTGTTAAAATACAGAAATCATCAACATTTTATACTTTTAAATGTAATAAAAATATTTATCAGGAACTATTATTTGAACTGTCTAAAATTCAAAAATAAAGTGTCAAAATTTTCAAAAAGCAAAAATAATTAAAACAAACAAGGATATTCAAGATAAAAAAGTCAGACTTTCCAACCAAAGCATCATTCTTCTTCCAGCGTCACAGCTTTGTCATGAAGTTTCGGAGTAACTGTCGTCCGGACATTAAGTATAAATTTAAAAAAAAAAAAAAAAAAAAAATGTCGCTAATGTATGAAATAGTATAACAGTTTCAAATTATCTATTGGCAATTCGCATACTTTGTAGTACTTATGTTTTTATCTATTAATTTGTTATTTAAAGATTTAATATATGTAACTGTTTCTTTTATTCAAAATAATTAATTACTATTATTATGCAAACCTTACTCTAATTTTACACAATTTCTTTTATTCTACTATCTGTCACATCTGAATAAAATGTCATGGATCATTTAGGTAATGGTCTCCAGGTGAAAGGCAATGCACTACAACTATAATACCGACACTACCTATTAAATTATTGTGATATACTGGTACAATGTAATAAATTAATTTCCCTTTTTATATGTTAATATAAATACGAATTTTTAAAATTAATGTCATAAGATCAGTTATAGCTTTTTTAACAATTACGACTTCAAAATCGGACATTACATTAAATGAATCGTATTACAAATTATGCAATTTACAGAAAGTCCAATGTAGCAGTCTTCTGCGTAAAATGTGTGTGGGGAAGAGGGAGTTTAGTTACTAAACGGTAAAATTACCAGGCGTTTCCGAAAGAAAGTTTATTAATTCAGTTCCAACTCCTTTAGTAACTGTGACTTCAAAACCGGAAGCCATATTAGATTACAGGTAATACAAGTTACATTTTAACCTACGTAAGTCCCACTTAGAACGCGGGAATTTCATTACTTACTAAAGACCAAAAATACGAAGGATACTCAACAGTAATTTTATCAATTTCGTTAACTATTTTAGCAACTGAGACCTCAAAATTGCAAGTGACACTAGTCAAACTTTAATACATACACAATCTTAATCTGTATAAACCCCACTGAAATCGACACCTACTTAGAATGTGGGGTATAATAACTAAACATCAAAAATACGAACTGTTTGAAAATTAATGTGTTAAATTTAGATCTTTGGTACTTGAGATTTGAACATCGAAGGACACATTATATGAATCATAATACAAATTATATAATGCTAATTTAAAGAAAGCCAAGCAACTAATAATATAAGAATAATTAGTAAACATCAGAAATAAGAGGTATTGTTAAAAATGTTACATATTCAGTTATGTGTCCTTTAGCAATTGAGAGTCAAAAGCGGAAGACATCAGGCGAATCCTATTGTTGCAAGTCATACAATCATAATTTTTATGAAGTCCACTGTTATTAACGCCCACCTAGAATCTGGAGACGTCATTACCGAATACAAAAAAAGTAAAAGGTGTTGTCAGAAATATTATGTTATTTTAGTTATAGCTTTTAGCAACTGGGGCCACAAAAGTAGGAGTGACATTAGATTAATTTTAATACTAATTATACGTAGGGGCACGAATTTTTCGCGCTAAGAATTTGAAATTTTCCCGTTTCGTTTTTTATATTTCGCGTTTTGAAGCATTTTCCAAATAAAGTTTCGCATTCTGTAGCTATTGTGAGAAAGATATTCCCTGATATTTTTACAATTGTTCCTAATATTCATAGATCACTACAGAAATAAATCATTAATTATAAAAAAATCATTGAATATTTCACTTGACATTGTAAATTTCACTTACAGAAAACTATCATTTCTTAATCAAACTGAAGGAAAATCAGTAACTAAACTTACTATGGGTAGGAAAACCATGTTTTCCTCCTTCATTGTTGTACGTTTGTCACTTATCACCGGCCCATACTTGAAAAAAAACTCAAAAATCGGCATTGCTTGTTGGAAGCTACACATACGTAAGTGCATTTACAACAAATTTCAAACAATCATTACTTCGGAACTTTTGTCCATTCAAGACATTCACTATACTGCACTTTCCAGAAGAATCACTTGTCAAGAGTTCATAGGGCGTTCTCTATAACCGTGATTCACCCAAAATGCACCGTTCATGCCACGTTCAACCGCTCCTTCAGTGGAAAACTGGAATTTTTAAATTAAAAACTTTTTAAAAAAATTTCGCGTTATTTCGCGTATTGTTAGAAATTTCGCGCAAAACTGGCAATTTCGCGTTTTATCGCGCAACGGAAACCAATGAAAATACAATTAGAATATTATAAAACGTCAAGAAACTGAAAATTACTTAATTCTGACGCATTTCGTTTTATCGCCCATTGCGAAAAACTCGTGCCTCTAATTATACGTTTTCGACACTAAGCGCCAATCCACCAAAAAAGATTATGTATTCTGAGGCCACCACAGTGCACTAGTCTAAAGAAGAACCAAAGTGTGCATAAAACGGCATCCACCTGCCTTCAGTAAGCGACCAAAGGTGCACAGAACATATTCACATGGCGCTTAAGGTATTAATCCAAATAAGGCCCACTGTAATCAACACTTACTTAGATCATGAAGCGTCATTACTAAGTCATTAGAGCCATTAGGAGCTGTAAAAATTATATCATAAATTTTGTTTCTGCAATTTTGGTAATTGAGACTTCAAAACCGATAGCAACATTAGATGGTTTAAAAGCCAGAACAAAAGTAATTAAATTAATAAATATGATTTTAGTCGTTATAGCGCAAATGTGCCAATTCATGTACGAACTGGCACTAATATAATTCGAACAAAAGAATCTAAAAGCGGGCGTTAAAAAAAAAAATACTGAACAAAAAGCTGTACAAACATTAACAAACAACACTAACGAAAGTAAGCCATAAACACTTCTCTACAGGAAACAATACAGAGAAAGGAAACATTGAAGTACAATCAAGTAGCTGTTCAATTGATTCCGTTCGTTAGTTTTGAATTCCAACAACTAAAAACTTAGAGTTAACCTCTAATATTGTGTAAAAATTTTATACATACATCTAACTTTCTGGTGAGTACTTACAGTCACCCACAAAAGTATGCCCCCTTCCCCCGAGTGCTATAATTCCGTTACTTGGTATACTGAACACTTACAGTTTGTAAACGCCTAGACAGATGCAACCTGTCGAACATCGAACGTTTCTCTCCTTGACGCAAATTGGTCTTCCCGAATCACCATTTTAATAAAGATTAAATTGTGAAGGAAACGATGCACAAAACATTTCTCCATTTTAAGATGGATCTCTATGGTTTGGAGCGTGTTGTCCAATGAACACCATATATTAATCACAATATTGTTGAGAGTGTAATGTATTATTTCATTATATCCTGTATGTTAGAAGAAATAAAAACATTCATCATGCATCAAGTAGAAAATGCTTGAAATTAAGACCTCCAATTCTCATTCCAACTTTTTTTTCCTACTCGACAGATGATGATCTTGCTTTTCACTGCACTGAAATTTAAATTCAAACATTTTGAAAAAAATTCAACCTGGCGGGGATTTGAACCCGGGTCTACGAAATAGAAGTTTAGTGCGCTAACCACTTCCCTACCACATCATTCCATTTTCCACAAAAACTGTTAGCTAGTTGAAATCGTTTCATGTAAGACGATACACAAGATACTAATGGTCGTATGAAGAGACGTTCTTTAGGTGAATGAAAATTACATATTCAAGATTTCCTTCTTTAATTCAGAAACACGTTATATAGACTTCCCTCAATGAGGAAAATATCACGAAACGTTCCGAAACTTGAAGCTGCCTTATCGTTTTTAAAGGTGGTTCCGATTCACCCTATAATTCTTCCGAAACTTAACTTTTAATTTCGAAGAAAAAAAGATGGCAGACGCTATTTTCGCATTCTCTGAATTGTATTAACACATGTAGCAATATCAAGTCCTATGTTTATCTTCCGTAACTAGTAGTTTAGTTTCTGAGCTTTATATGAATAATTTATGGAGTAATGGTAACTCATGAAACTCCTATCGCAAAGTCCTGAGTTCGAATCCGTAGCGGCAATTATTTTTCTTCATTTGATTTTATTGTTTACGTAATTGGTATTGCAATTCTATTATTCCTTTATTTTATTATTAGTATTATTATTATTAACGGTAATTTATGTGTTCTAATCCAAAATAAATCATCCCATCGAGAACACTTGATGTAAAAAAATGTGGCCAAGTCTAGCGCCTCCTTCACTTAAGTTATGACGTCTCATTCATAGCCAAATCTATTTCTCTACGAACTATAACATTTTCAGTTTAATAAAGTAAGAGTCTATACATCTCATTGTAAGAACAATGCATGAAACACAGAACCTAAAGTTATTAAATCTACCATCGCATATGAATTTATGGTCACTATAGCAACAGGCATGCTGCTACACTTATTTTCATAGTCACTTCTTATATACATTCATAATAGTTGAAAATTTTTTCATTGTTGTGTGAATGCAATAGGCACTTCAATAATAAATATGAACATTGAAATGTAAACGACAGCGTGCTGTAGCGTCATGTGTTTGCTGCGTATTCGCCAAGTCATGTAACTAAGATGTAGAAGTTTCTAGTGTTCCGAGAACAAAGGTGTTAGCATTCAGGAGGAATAGAATTGGCTCTGCATGACATAGAACCACTTTTTAAGTGTAAAAATGTCTCGACATTGGCTACATCATGAAATTTTTGATAGGGTTGCAATTGTGTTTTTTGTTTCCTGTAGAATCTACGCACACTAATGGAGATATTGAAGGGAAATTCACTTTTTTGTTGCTGTTTTTAAATTTGTTACTTGCACCCTTAACCAAGCCTGTGTACTAAATTTCAGCTTTCTATATCTACGCGAAGTACCATAAAGGTTTTGATGATTACAAGAGTAACTTACGAAATCAATGAACATTGGTATTAAGAGACTAAAATAACAGGACTATCGCATTAAAACGTAGCACATAAATAAATAAATAAATAAATAAATAAATATAATAAATAAATAAATAAATAAATAAATAAATAAATAAATAAATAAATAAATAAATAAATGTATGTATGTATGTATGTATGTATGTATGTATGTATGTATGTATGTATTAGGGATGGCCAAAATTTTCCGGAATCCGGATTCCGGAAATTTTGTTTTCCGGAATCGGAAAATTTACTTTCCGGAATTCGGAAAAATTCCGCATTTCGGAAAAATTCCGGAATTCAGAAAAAATCCGGAATTCGGAAAAAATCCGGAATTCGGAAAAATTCCGGATTTCGGAAAAATTCCGGAATTCAGAAAAATTCCGGATTTCGGAAAAATTCCGGAATTCAGAAAAATTCCGGAATTCGGAAAAATTCCGGATTTCGGAAAAAATTCCGGAATTCAGAAAAATTCCGGAATTCGGAAAAAATTCCGGAATTCAGAAAAATTCCGGATTTCGGAAAAATTCCGGAATTCAGAAAAATTCCGGATTTCGGAAAAATTCCGGAATTCAGAAAAATTCCGGATTTCGGAAAAATTCCGAAATTCAGAAAAAATCCGGAATTCGGAAAAATTCCGGATTTCGGAAAAATTCCGACATTCGGAAAAAATCCGGAATTTTTCCGAGATCCGGAATTTTTCCGATTTTACTTTCCGGATTCCGGAAAGTAAAAATTCTGGAATTGGCCATCCTTAGCTAGTAGCTGTTAAAAGAGAAACACAATAATGAATAGGCTATATATACTGTATTAATTTCTTGTAGTTGGATATGTCTTTATCATTTACGTAGACAATTGCTACTGCAGTTATTTACTACTTTATGAGAAAGGTCTTATTTTCACACACAAAAAAGTCGCCGGTATGTCTCAAACATTATCGCGTTCTCACCTGCAGCTGCTCCAAAGCACTGCAAACTACTTTTTAACCAGGCGAAAGGCAGTGAAGGAAAATAAATCTCAACAAATATTCTAATAACATTCGCTTATTGTCAACATACCTACAGTGAGCGCAGAAAGTGTTCGTACACCGTGCATACTTTATATTGAAAACAGCTAGCATGAGAATGGGAGGTGGAAAATATATATATAACCAGAATTAAGACTACACATTCATACATTTTATTTCTATATACAAGAGAAAGGGCAAACAAAGACAATCACTGTTTTGTTCAGAAGAAAAGAAAGAATTCCTTTTTTGTAAACGCAAAAAGTCACCGTACACTTATGATTGAATTAATGCTTATAAAGTATATTACGTTATTTAATATTTTGTGGGATTACCCTGTGCGTTAATGATTGTCTGTAGTCTTCGTGGCATTGATTTCACCTGTAGTAGTTCGTAGTTCTGTAGCTTCGGGACTGATTATGTCCCATTCTTCTTGAATAGCTTTTCTTAGGCCTTCTTTAGTAGACAAGCTATGCCTTCTGATTCTTGTCTCCAGAAGAGATCATAGATGTTCTATGGGGTTCATGTCTGGGGATCGGGGTGGTGTGCGAAGCTGTTTCAAGGTATTATAGAGTCAGGGGCGGATCCAGAGGGGGGCGATCGGGGCGATCGCCCCCCCCCCACAAGAGGAAACTCTTATTTTATATATAAATAAACCCATCCATAACAAGTTTGGAGCTCTTAGAAGTAGCAGTATTACCGCCGACCGCCCCCCCCAGAAGTCCGTCCTGGATCCGCCCCTGGCAAACCTTGCAGACAGGCCTCGTTCAACAGTACAAACAATAATTGCGATGTATAATGATTCTATCACTGTGCGAAACCATAAAAATAATAATAATAATAAGAAGAATAAGAATTGGAAGACCAAGAGTGTTGAGTGAACAAGTTAAACGTTACATTATTAGGGAAAGAAAAAAGGTTCCAAAAAGTAGTGCTGTGCAATTGGCAACGGATCTGGAAACACGCGGTGTTAAAGTATCAGCCAGTACAGTGCGGAATATTTGCAGGGTATCATGGTCGGATAGCCAGGAAAATGTTCTGGGTGAACAAGACAAATCGTATAAAGAGACTAAAGTTTGAAAAAGAGTATAAAGATAAGGGATCAGGCTTCTTTCTGGAATAGGGTCATATTTTCGGATGAAAGTAAATTTAATTTTATCGAGTCCAATGGGAGGCGTATGGTATGGCGCAAGGTGAATACAGAGATGAATCCTCAAAATCTCGTCCCTAAAGTAAGACACGGAGGAGGGTCCGTGCTCGTCTGGGGTTGTATGAGTGCCTCATGAGTGGATCGTCTCCACCTTATCGATGGAGTGATGATCCACAAAGTGTATATTAACATATTAAAGGAATATCTCCATACTAGTGCGCAGAAGATGGTTCTTGAAAACAATTTATTGTTCAGCAAGACAACGACTCCAAACATACAGCGGAAAATACTCGATTGTGGCTACTCTATACAGGGGCGGATCCAGGACGGACTTCTGGGGAAGGGGCGGTCGGCAGTAATACTGTTACTTTTAAGAGCTCCAAACTTGTTATGGATGGGTTTATTTATATATAAAATAAGAAAGTTTCCTCTTGTGGGGGGGGGGGCGATGGCCCCGATCGCCCCCTCTGGATCTGCCCCTGAGGTTTGCTATCTTTCTCAAAGACTTACCCTTCTTATGCACTTTAATAATTACTTTTCTTGTCTCCTCATTTGTTTCTGTTCGGTTGCTTCCCATTTCGACAGCCCACCGTGCAGTTTTTTCACTCCTATTCACAACTAAACTCATTCTGTTACTCGTCATGCTATACAGAGGTGTATACTCAGGTGAATACTAGTGAACCCCAGTTGTGGTATCTTTGTTTCGTATTCGTACGTCAGGTGTACGATCACTTTTTGCGTCTACTCTATACATTTTCTACGGAATTTATTTACTTTCTGACCATTAAACTTGTCTTTGTGGTTCTTTATTGATATATTCATAAAGCTTAGTTTTCATTATTCATATTGTGTGTGTTATTACACTTCTTAAATTTTCTGTTTCTTTTTCGCAGGCATTCTCGTTTCAATAGCATAGGTGTACGAACACTTTCTGCGCTCACTGTATGTACAGTAAATACAAATTTATAATTTTTGACTTTACGAAGTATACAATGTAATTGTTCAATAATTAACATAAGCAGGCATTCATTAATTTATATTAATATAATAATTAATAAAACTAATAAGCGGGTGATTGATGACTCAGTGGTAGAGTTTTCATCTATGGTATTCTAACCCAGGACATGTGGGTTTTCAATGGCTAATTTTGTGTTCGAAAATTTTCCCGGTGGAAGGCCTACCTTTCTTATATTTGTTCCATCATCACTCATTAACGAATTTAGTTTATCAAAACTCTATAGCCATATATTCATTCTGTCCGTCAGTGAAACAAACAGTCTCAAGAACTATCTGATGGATTACCAATCAATTTTGGCCATGATGTACAGAGTCAATAGTTAAGAATCGAGTTCCCTGATGAATGTAATATTCAAACCGGAAGCGGTACAAACCACCATTTCCGGTTTTAACGTTAATCATTATATAGTAAATATGGTAATAGATAGCGAGAAGCGGTTTCCAGTAATCGACATATATAACATTCATGTAGATAGAATGTTACCCAGTTTGTGCATCTGCTGAAAATAATGAGTTTAGGTATTTAGAGAGCATTTTCCGCTTTAGAAAATGTGTGCTTGGTAAAGAATGTAGAGAATTAGCTGAGCCAGGCACGTAGCTAGAATATGGTAATAGGAAGGAGGGGGGGGGTCTGTCACGAAATACTGTGGTTATTTACCAGGGGCTCAATCATTCTAAACTATTTTATTGGCAACATATATTGGTTCGTTTAGCCAAGATTTCTAATGGGGGCATGATATGAAATACTGTGGTTACACACCAGAGGCTCGATCAATCTAAATATTTTACTGACAACATACCCATATTGATTGGTTAGGACAATAAAATGAGGATATATTAGTAAGTATTTTAATAAGAAGCTATGAAGAAATCTCGAGTAAAAGAATATTAAAAAAGTATTGAAAAAGATATCGTCTTCCGAGGTCATTCGAACTGTGTCGAGAATTTTGCGTCTGGGAAATTTGCGCCCTACCTCAAGAACAGGGAAAATTGCGTCTGCGATGTACCTCCACCGGGAAGTTTGAGCCCTGCGAAATAAAAGAACCTATTGGAGCTTACGCATTTCCTCGGAGGGGCTGACATTACAACATAAACAATCCTCCCCTCACAACCATGCCATTTGTGATTTATTTTCATTGTGGCTATATAAGGGGAGAATAAACTTCAATATAAGCATCAACGCAATCACTGCTTCTTCCAGAGATGATTTTGGGGGAACACGGGCCTCCCCAGAGCTCTCAGAGTGCCCCCTCGGAGGAGACCAAAATAATACGTCTATAATATAATAATAAGTAGAATAGTACCAGCAGTGACCCCCCTCCGGAATACTAAATGTGCCCCCCGGAACATTTTTCCTGAAAGAACGACTGAACGCAATTGTGTGTTTGAAGTGTAATTCCAGCAAGTAAACACACTGTAAATAGTTTTCTTGATAATATTACTGAACTGATTTTCATTCACTTTACATTTTCTTTTCTATATTTTGTGTCCTGAAAAGCCAAACAACTCGCAAGGATTGTGAACAGAGATATCTGGGTAGAGCCAAACAGCCTTTTGTAGATAAAATTATACTCTTTGATTATATTAATAAATAATTATATATCAGTCATTTATACGTTTATTGTAAATTTTGTAGTATAATGAAAAATTGTATTTGTATGGATTGCCCTTTAGTGAACTAAAATTGTATTTTTTTTCATTTGTTCGGAATATTATAACGGATGGAGTAACTCACTGAGACGATGAGAGACAAGCCTAGTTCAAGTGCGAGTGGAAGTTACTTTACACAATACAATAATAAGTTGAATTGTAGGACGCTAACATCCCAGTGCAAATATATAGCCGGCGCATTTTCCCCTCTTTTTGGGGTAGGGCGCAAACATCCCATCCGTGAAGTTGACAAGCCACTTATGTCAGACTCCAATTTCGACTTTAAACGTCGCTAGTGCTACGTTAGTATTCGATAGTGACGCAAATCGTTAGTACTCCAACTGCATGCCAACACGCCCACTTCTAAGAATCATCTCAAAAATGAGGTTAACCGTTAGAGCAAGTAAGTGCTCATTAGTGCCATTAACATTAACGTTAATGCCTCCATCGTACGGCAAATTGAGTAATAATAACACCACGTTTTTTGCTAGTCTCAATGCGTCCCTATATTCTCGCGAACATTCTGACGTGCCCAAGTTAGTTACTTTTTTTGGGGGGGGGACTATTGTTTATCTGTTATTGTTTATTGTTTATTGCTAATCTGCAGAGTAGTCCTTACATTAATATGCCATTGTCCTTGATAATCATTGCGTATTTACAAGCAATTTGTTATTACTGTTAGAAGATATCAAAAAACAACAGATAAAATCTACTACTTAAAATTCATATTTTTCTTTTACAGTACATAAACGATTAATAATAATAATAATAATAATAATAATAAGACTATTCCAGCATAAAAGTTATCAATTGCATCACACTGGCAACAAGCGATGCATATTTTAACTTCATAAAAAATCGTTTCTCACGATTTTCTGGAAAACTACGTATGATAACATCTTCATTATGTCAAGTTGTTTATCTCAGTGTGATATATGTCTTACCTCTGGACAATATTACAGTAAAACAAAAATTAAATATTAGGAGTACATCGTACTTTTGGACTACATCTCATTAACCATGGGAAGATTGAGTAGTGTATACTTTAGGATGTAAGTTTCAGCTTAACTTGCATCATACATTCTTAGGATTACAAAAAGGAAATTTGTTCGTTTGCATTTGAACAAAATTCTTAGGATTACAAAAAGAAAAAATAATTTTTCCGAATTCCGGAATTTTTCCGAATTCCGGATTTTTTCCGAAATCCGGAATTTTTCCGAATTCCGGATTTTTCCTGAATTCCGGATTTTTTCCGAATTCCGGATTTTTTCTGAATTCCGGATTTTTTCCGAATTCCGGAATTTTTCCGAAATCCGGATTTTTTCTGAATTCCGGATTTTTTCCGAAATCCGGATTTTTTCTGAATTCCGGATTTTTTCCGAAATCCGGATTTTTTCCGAATTCCGGAATTTTTCCGAAATCCGGAATTTTTCCGAATTCCGGAATTTTTTCCGAATTCCGGAATTTTTCCGAATTCCGGAATTTTTCCGAAATCCGGAATTTTTCTGAATTCCGGAATTTTTCCGAAATCCGGAATTTTTCCGAAATCCGGAATTTTTCCGAAATCCGGAATTTTTCCGAAATCCGGAATTTTTCCGAATTCCGGAATTTTCCGATTTTACTTTCCGGATTCCGGAAAATAAATAAATAAATAAATAAATAAATAAATAAATAAATAAATAAATAAATAAATAAATAAATAAATAAATAAATAAATAAATAAATAAATAAATAAATAAATAAATGTATGTATGTATGTATGTATGTATGTATGTATGTATGTATGTATGTATGTATGTATGTATGTATGTATGTATGTATGTATGTATGTATGTATGTATGTATGTATGTATGTATGTATGTATGTATGTATGTATGTATGTATGTATGTATGTATGTATGTATGTATGTATGTATGTATGTATGTATGTATGTATGTATGTATGTATGTATGTATGTATGTATGTATGTATGTATGTATGTATGTATGTATGTATGTATGTATGTATGTATGTATGTATGTATGTATGTATGTATGTATGTATGTATGTATGTATGTATGTATGTATGTATGTATGTATGTATGTATGTATGTATGTATGTATGTATGTATGTATGTATGTATGTATGTATGTATGTATGTATGTATGTATGTATGTATGTATGTATGTATGTATGTATGTATGTATGTATGTATGTATGTATGTATGTATGTATGTATGTATGTATGTATGTATGTATGTATGTATGTATGTATGTATGTATGTATGTATGTATGTATGTATGTATGTATGTATGTATGTATGTATGTATGTATGTATGTATGTATGTATGTATGTATGTATGTATGTATGTATGTATGTATGTATGTATGTATGTATGTATGTATGTATGTATGTATGTATGTATGTATGTATGTATGTATGTATGTATGTATGTATGTATGTATGTATGTATGTATGTATGTATGTATGTATGTATGTATGTATGTATGTATGTATGTATGTATGTATGTATGTATGTATGTATGTATGTATGTATGTATGTATGTATGTATGTATGTATGTATGTATGTATGTATGTATGTATGTATGTATGTATGTATGTATGTATGTATGTATGTATGTATGTATGTATGTATGTATGTATGTATGTATGTATGTATGTATGTATGTATGTATGTATGTATGTATGTATGTATGTATGTATGTATGTATGTATGTATGTATGTATGTATGTATGTATGTATGTATGTATGTATGTATGTATGTATGTATGTATGTATGTATGTATGTATGTATGTATGTATGTATGTATGTATGTATGTATGTATGTATGTATGTATGTATGTATGTATGTATGTATGTATGTATGTATGTATGTATGTATGTATGTATGTATGTATGTATGTATGTATGTATGTATGTATGTATGTATGTATGTATGTATGTATGTATGTATGTATGTATGTATGTATGTATGTATGTATGTATGTATGTATGTATGTATGTATGTATGTATGTATGTATGTATGTATGTATGTATGTATGTATGTATGTATGTATGTATGTATGTATGTATGTATGTATGTATGTATGTATGTATGTATGTATGTATGTATGTATGTATGTATGTATGTATGTATGTATGTATGTATGTATGTATGTATGTATGTATGTATGTATGTATGTATGTATGTATGTATGTATGTATGTATGTATGTATGTATGTATGTATGTATGTATGTATGTATGTATGTAAGTTAGTTAGTTAGTTAGTTAGTTAGTTAGTTAGTTAGTAAGTAATTTAGTTAGTTAGTTAGTTAGTTAGTAATTTAGTTAGTTAGTAAGTTAGTAAGTAAGTAAGTAAGCAAGCAAGTTAGTTAGTTAGTTAGTTAGATAGTTAGTTAGTTAGTTAGTTAGTTAGTTAGTTAGTTAGTTAGTTAGTTAGTTAGTTAGTTAGTTAGTTAGTTAGTTAGTTAGTTAGTTAGTTAGTTAGTTAGTTAGTTAATTAGTTAGTTAGTTAGTTAATTAGTTAGTTAGTTGCTTGCTTGCTTGAATTGCCTGAAAATAAACTGTGAAAAACTTTACAATGCTGGAGGAGGCAGGTTCCAAAGCGTCGCTACTTCGTCAATGAATAGAGCAATTCGCATGTTCTACAACTGATGGAAAAATTATTTACTGCCAAGCATGTAACAAGGAGGTACGTAAAATTCATTCAAATTTTCTTTCATTTCTACAAGGAGTGGGAATAGAGTTACGAGGGTGGGCTGATGAGTTCTCGACCCGATCCAGACGGACTTCAGCTGCAGGCAAAGTGTGAAACTATTCAACACAGTTCCCTCGAAGGCTAACACACTTGGCACTTCGATGCTGCAACTTCTCCAACCCCATAAAAAAAACCTCAAGGTCTGCAAAGAAAACTGTTCCGCAGCTGTTATCACCTCTTCATCACTGTGGAATTTCTGTCCTTTCAGTGCTGTTTTGAGTTTTGCAAACAGATAATAATCAGAACGGGCAAGATCTGGCGAGTAAGGTGGGTGGTCAATGCACTCAAACCCTAGGTCCCTCAGAAAATCCATTGCTCTGCCAGCCTTGTGGATGGGAGCATTGTCCTGCAAGAACAAGACACCTCTCAACTTTCCCCGGGGCTTTTCTTTAATAGCGTCCTTTACCTTAACCAGCAGACTGCAGTAATGGTTTGGCCCTTTGGAAGGTAGTCTGAGAGCAAACACCATCCTTATCCCAGAATATTGAGCACCTTCCCTGCAGTTTTGTGCTTTTAATACTTTGGGCCTTGGAGATCCTGAGTGGCGCCACTCGCATGACTGCTGTTTGGTTTCCGGATCAAAGTAATGCAACCACGTTTCATCCTGGGTAACAAGCCGATTCAAAAAATCGTCCTTGGAGTTCGCAAAATGCCGTAAAATCACCTGCGATGATCTCACATGTTCGCGTTTTTGATCCGCCTTCAAACATTTCGGAATCCATTTCGCAGAAAGCTTGAGCATGTCCAACTGATCATGGATTATTCACCCAACACGTTCTTTGGATATGTGCACTTTGTCAGCTATCTCCTGAAGCGAAATCCGTCTGTTGCTCAAAATCAGGTCATAAATCTGGTCCACTTTTTCCGAAGTTGACACTGACACTGGCCTGCCACACCTGTCACTATCTTCTGTTGAAAATTCACCACGCTTGAAGTTCGCACACCATTTCTTCACAGTGGAGTATGAAGGCCACTGTCCACCAATGTGTCTAGCATGCAACTATGGATTTTCTTGGGCGACTTCTGTTGTAAGAAGAAGAAATTCATTACACCTCGTAACCCCTCTTTGGTGAATTTGACATCTGGCTCCGCCATGGTTCATTCAATTACCTGTAAAATAAAAACCGTTCATAGTAGAATCATCCCAAGCAGTGGGGAAAGGGGTTGGGGACTCCTCCAGAGAAGAATGAATAGTTAAAAAAAACTCGAAAAAATATGACTAGATCGGAAAATAAAAGTCCGAGTCTTTGCGTTTCCATATGTATTTTCAGTTTGTAAAGCACTTGCACGGAAAGTGGAGACCAGAATCCTCAGTCGTCACAATTTCTTGAGGCTCTTCAACTTCAGCTTTTCTGCCCACTGCTCATGCTGCAAAACGTTAAGTATCTATACATAAAATAAGCTCAGATTGCGCATGTTAAAGTAGTTCTTGTTTTGAAAAGGAAATATTCCTGACCCTCTGTTGGTCTAGTAGCCAACAAGCTTGCCTTCGCTGCGCGGAGTTCCAGGTTCGATTCCCTGTGGGAGTACAGTGAACGAAAAAAATGGTTCGGATTCCACTATTAATCAGTAGGTCCACGTCTTTTTATGCCGCCAAGCCATAATCGTCGGACGTAACACTGAAAACAAACCAAATCAAACCGTATATATTCCTGACCACGAAGCAAGAGGTACTTGTCCCTAGTATTCTTAGTTTATTTTTTACTTTCAGAAAAAAAAATAGCGTTTCTGTTTGAACATTGAAAACAAGTTTGGTGCTAGAGCAGGGTGAAAAATCTTGGGGGTTGGGGAAAATGTCCCCCACTAAAACTTGCTGGGAGTGACTAAAGTGATACTAATGTCAGAAGTTTGCAAAATAATTACAGTAATTCGTTTTTATCGTGCATTTTATATTTAACGGTTGTACAAACAGTTAGCAGTATCCTTAATACTGCATAGTTTAATAATTATGGATGCCCAAATATGTGATCTCTCTATATCGACACAAAACATTCCAGTGCTGACTGTTTTTTCTACTCTCTTGTCCGCTTTCACTTCGACTCTCATGATTTCGCGTCCTGTTCTAGAGGAACTGACAATTCGATTGCCTTTGAGTTCTGTCAGCAACATTTAATAATGGAGTTAGTGTGTATCATCTCTTAAATTATGCCTTTTTTACATCTGCAGTTGTAACATGTACTGTAAAATATTATGTTATTCCAATATTAATTCTTTGTTTTATGTTTTACTTTACAGATTTCAAGTGAAAAGAAATCTCATGTGACTCAGCATGCCAAAGGAATGCAGCACAGGGCAAATGTTGAACGCAAATCGAGGATGAAACAAACACTTCTGACACAAAGTTCCGCGGAGTGCAGCAAGAACAACCAGTTTTATGCTGACCTGTGTCACGCAATTGTAGCAGCCAACATTCAATTCGTACTACTGAAAATTCAACTTTCAAGAGATTCCTGGAACAGTACTGCCATCATTCGGTCCCCTCTGAGTCGACGTTACGCAAGAACTATGTGCAACCCACATATGACGAAGCAATATCCAGAATACGAAATGACACAGGAGAGTCTTATATTTGGTTATCGGTTGATGAAACCATTGACGACCTAGGACGATCCATTTGTAACTTAGTTGTCGAGAAACTAAATTCTGAGGCACCATCCATGGCTTACCTTATTTGCGCCAAACAACTTTCAACAACCAATCAGGAGACAATAGCACACTTTGTGAACAATGGATTAAAAGTATTGTGCTCCAACAACCTTGATGAGAAGAAAGTGCTTCTTGCCTATGCTGCATTATACATGGTTGCTGCGATGAAATTGCTAAAGGTGTTCTATCCCTCCCTTGTTCATGTGACATGTCTCGCCCATAGTTTAAATCGTGTTGCGGAGCAGATAAGAGTAAAATTTCCAATAATCAACAAAATGATCTCTACTGTAAAGAAAGTTTTTCTTAAGGCCCCATCAAGAGTACGATCTTTTAAAGAGAAGCTTCCAGATACCTCTCTGCCATCTCAACAAGTGCTTACACGATGGGGTACCCGGTTGAAAGCAGTTGAGTACTACAGTGACCATTTTCGTGCAGTAAAGGAAGTCGCTGAAAATTTAGTGGAGGATGCTTATAGCGTTACTGCTGCCAAAGAATTGGTGAATGATTCTTCTATCTCTACTGATCTGGCATACATCCGATCGCACTACACATTTCTTGTTCGGGTTATTGCAAAATTAGAGGGCTCGGGAATAACACTTTCCAAGAATATTGAGCTTATTCAGGAAGTGGAGCAAAAAATTGTGCAAGTGCCCTGTGAAGTTGGTGAGAAAGTGAAGGTAAAACTTGAAAGTGTATTGGGAAAGAACTTGGGACTTAAGAGTTTGTGTACAGCAGCAGACATTTTGGCTGGGAAACAAAATGAATACAAATGCGAAATTCCAATCGAACATGTACCTAAGTTGAAATTTGCCCCATTACGTCAGTTGATGTGGAACGTTCATTCTATGCGTACAAACTCATCCTCAGCAACAAACGCCACCGTTTCACCATAGAAAACCTGGAAAAGTGCTTGTTATTTACTGTGAGGCCAATTACGGCTCATATGGTGCAGAAATGTGAAGGTGTTGTGTTTTGTGCTGAAGATTTATCTACAAATATATAGTTTTATTCTTAATTTCAGCAATATTTCAATATTAAGCAGGTTAAAATGTAAGGTAACATGACGCGTGTGCGTGCATTTCTGTATCTTAAAGTTTATATTCAGATCGTAATGCATTATTCCATTCAGAAATGAGTATTTTTTATAAGAATCTATTTTTTCATTTTTAATGCCCAATTTAGTATTTTTGGCACTTATTTTAGGCACATAAAACATACATTTTTAGAACCTAAAATTTCGATGTCTAAAAATGACAACAAGGAATTGCTTCGTCCCTCTTGCGAGAAAAATGAAAGCACTCATATCAAGCGAAAATTAGTATCTCTGATATACTATTGTTACTAAAATAATATTTTTAATAATGTGGATTTCAGTAATAAATAAAAAGTAATCTTGTCGCCATTTTTCATTACTGTTTCTAATAAAGATAAATGAAAACTGTATTCATATTTTATTCATAATAGATGCTTTAAAAACCAAAGTCAGAACATAGACAGAACTAAATACTCTGGGGCTGCACTAGAAAACATTGCTTGAAAAAGGGCTCCGCAGCGGAAAAAATATTGACAATGCTGCACTACACGATTGGTCACACTGGAACGTACATCACATATCTAACATTTTCCCATCGGCTGCGTTACGGATGTTGTAAAAAAAAATCTACGGAAGTCACCATTACACAACCTCCATTCCAACACCAACGTCCTCACTCATCACGTAAATATCGTCGCAGCTTGGGGTTTGCACGGAAGGTCCCACCATTTGTAATTTGCCGGTTACATGAACACAAATCGCGAACAATCACATTGTCAAATTCTCACAGAATGTATAATTATGCTCACCAATTGCAAATATCCACAAAGGCGGCAAACATTAGTTTCATTATTTGTCAATTATCAAACATATCAACAGTAATGAAAAACAAACGTAGTGAAACATTATATTATTTAGAATAGTGACAAATTTTTGGAACAATATGTATCTTTACAAGATGTTTTACCTTGTTAGTAAATTATAATTTCACAATTCAATAGATGTGACCAGTGATTTCTTTGTCGAGCGGAAGCCAAGGAAATTTTTTCCCTCTCGCGTTCCCTTCTCTGGCACTAGCTAAATTACTGCTTTCCAAGGCTGAGAAGAATGTTTCCTACCCCTCTGGACATTTTCCTAACAATTCTCAAACATGTTATCAGTATTATTTGTATCTCAACTAATACATTATAAGCAACATACTTACAATAATAATAATAAATATCAGAATTGGAAGGGTTTATATATATATGATAAATACATTCATGAAAGTAGTCAGCATTTGATATGGGCTTGGTTTTCTCCCCTCTAAACAATTAAGCAAAATGTCTTCTCTCTAGAAAATTCGCAAATACAATATTGCATGTAACTGGACTTATTATTTGTATTGCTTTTCAGGTCAAACTAACCGAAATTTCAGGGTGTTTATTTAACCATTTCGTCGTAACTCGTGCCTTATGAACGCTGTTGTTATGAACAAATGTTATTTGTGGCGTTTCTTCAGCAGGATAGACTAAGCGTACTGATGGCAACACACAGTCCTCCAAAATCTGATCATACCCGTCAGTGTTCATCCTAAATGATAAGTCAACTAGTTTTCCAACCCCATCTGCGCTCATTCATGTCCGAATATATACAGAGACACGCCTTGTCTATGTGATAGCTGAGCGTTCTGTGGAAGATATCTTGTGTTATGCTGCTCTTAGTTTGAAGTAAACATTCATGGCTTCAGAAGTCTTGTGGCTTGTTGACGTGCGAACACTAAGAGAGCATTTATACGTGCATCTGTTAGTTTGACCTGCAAAGCAGAACAAATAATGAGTACAGATACATGTCTGTGCACAGCATTCCAGACCTAAAGTTATTTTCAGGTTTGTTACAGCAGCCAACGGGTTTGCTGTTTCAGCTTCAATAATCGACACATTTTCGTCTTCCATTGTCACTTGCGGTCTACCAGTTTTGGTTTATTTTCTAATCCCTGTTCCCCCTTTGGTTCGAGTCGTTCAATCCAATGTCTGTTTTAATATCTGGAAGGCTAGAGCAATTCGCTTTTCAGGCATTCCAGCTTCCCACATGCCAATTATTCTTCCTCTAGTTATAAGGGACGAATAGCCTTCCACCTTCGGTTTGTTTTTTTTATAAAATCGATTTGCCGTAGACAACAAACGGTTCTTTCGACAGGTAATGTGTATAGAGCTGTAGAAAGTAAAGAGCTCGATACGCCAAAAAGAGTAAAACTAGTAATAACACTAGCTAATGTAATTGAATTCGGCAACAGGCCCGTGTTCAGTCAATAAGTTCCCAATCGAATCTTCTGCCGATATGTATCTTCGATTGTTCTCCTATTTTGCAGCTGTGTATCGTATGTTCATAATCGAAATCAGAATTACATAATGAACAAACTCCATGGCTCTGGATAAGTAGAGTAACAAATAAAACACAGTTCTGACCAGAGCAGAATGAAATATATTAAAAACTATACTTACAATGTGTTACAGTTTCAAGGACCTAACGTCCTCTTCATCAGACACAAACACTGAGAAAAGACAGGTGACAGCAGATCTTATATACATGAGAAAGTGAAAGGCCACGCCCCTTCTTCTCTCTCATTGGTCGGAGGGAACCAATGAGGATAAAGTCAATTTCTCGCAAACAGAAAAATATAATGAGCCCTTTCACTTTTTCTAACAGTTCTTTAATGAGATGACATACAAAGAAAGTAAATAACAATAGAAAATCTTAAAATAACTAGATATATATATAAATATATAAATTTAAATAAATAAATAAATAAATATTAATAGCCTATATGCACTTTTCTTGTTCCTTTTCTATCACATCCAACAATTTCTCCCATTGCTCGTGTATATTCATACCGCTTGTCCAATTCATTAGGTTCTCCTCTTGTTCTCTCTTTATTCTTCTAGCCTCTTTCCACTTTCTAATAATCTTCCTCTTCTCTCTCTCTAAACCCCTAGCTCCCTCCCAGTCTATTTTATGTCCCGTTTCCTTCACATGTTTGTATATGGCGTTATTATCTCTTTTCAGTCTAACATCATCCTTATGTTGTTTTAATCTGTCCATAAGCCTTTTCCCCGTCTCCCCTATGTATTTCATGTCACACTCACTACACTTCACTTCATATATCACTCCTTCTTCCTGCTCCTCTATATGATTTTCCTTCTTTTTCCTTTTCTTCCTTATGCACTTCAACAAAGTTTCTCCTCCTTTTCTATAAGTCTTCAAACCACCTTTTCTTAATAACTTCTTCAGCACTTCGGTCTTTTCGCCTATGCTCTGAATGCCATACCACTTCTTGTCTTCCTCTTCTTTCCTATCCATATTATCTTCTTTACATCTAGATGGCACTATTAGTGAACACGGATTTCGAAGACCGGCAACATACATCAAATATAAAGAACTGGGACAGCAATACCTTGTTAGTCTGATAGTTAGCGTATTTGGTTTCCGTATTACGGTTCTCTGGTTCAAATCCCAGTGTAGGTACTTTTTTTTCAGAAAAATGTTTTATTGCACTATATTACATGATATATAATACTATCCAACATTACAATAATGTCAGATTTCCATCAAGTTGAGTTCGAAAGACGCTGCCAAGGATACCTTTTCTCGAAGCAATTCGGCATGTTTTTCACCTCTCATTAGTTTGTTCTAGCTACTATTTCAGTTTCTAGAATAAGATGTATTCACCAAACTTACAAAAAGTGCTACGTTTTAATTCGATAGTCCAGTTATTTTAGTCTCTTAATACCAATGTTCATTGATTTCGTAAGTTACTCTCTTGATCATCAAAACCTTTATGGTACTTCGCGTAGATATAGAAAGCTGAAATTTAGTATACAGGCTTGGTTTAGCGTGCAAGTAACAAATTTAAAAACAGCAACAAAAAAGTGAATTTCCCTCTGTCAATATCTCCATTAGTGTGTGTAGATTCTACAGGAAACAAAAAACACAATTGCAACCCTATCAAAAATTTCATGATGTAACCAGTGTCGAGACACTTTTACACTTAAAATGTTCTATGTCATGCAGAGCCAATTCTATTTCTCCTGAAACGCTAACATTTTTGTTCTCGGAACACTAGAAACTTCTACATCTTAGTTACATGACTTGGCGAATACGCAGCAAACACATGACGCTACAGCACGCTGTCGTTTACATTTCAATGTTCATATTTATTATTGAAGTGCCTATTGCATTCACACAACAATGAACAATTTACAACTATTATGTATGTATATAAGAAGTGACTACGAAAATAAGTGTAGCAGCATACCTGTTGCTATAGTGACCATAAATTCATATGCGATGGTAGATTTAATAACTTTAGTGTTCTGTATTTCATGCATTGTTCTTACAATGAGATGTATAGACTCTTATGTTATTAAACTGAAAATGTTATAGTTCGTAGAGAAATAGATTTGGCTATGAATGAGACGTCATAACTTAAGTGAAGGAGGCGCTAGACTTGGCCACATTTTTTTACATCAAGTGTTCTCGATGGGATGATTTATTTTGGATTAGAACACATAAATTACCGTTAATAATAATAATACTAATAATAAAATAAAGGAATAATAGAATTGCAATACCAATTACGTAAACAATAAAATCAAATGAAGAAAAATAATTGCCGCTACGGATTCGAACTCAGGACTTTGCGATAGGAGTTTCATGAGTTACCATTACTCCATAAATTATTCATATAAAGCTCAGAAACTAAACTACTAGTTACGGAAGATAAACATAGGACTTGATATTGCTACATGTGTTAATACAATTCAGAGAATGCGAAAATAGCGTCTGCCATCTTTTTTTCTTCGAAATTAAAAGTTAAGTTTCGGAAGAATTATAGGGTGAATCGGAACCACCTTTAAAAACGATAAGGCAGCTTCAAGTTTCGGAACGTTTCGTGATATTTTCCTCATTGAGGGAAGTCTATATAACGTGTTTCTGAATTAAAGAAGGAAATCTTGAATATGTAATTTTCATTCACCTAAAGTAAGTCTCTTCACACGATCATTAGTATCTTGTGTACAATATTCCAGGAAATGATTTCAACTAGTTAACAGTTTGTATGGAAGATGAAATGATGTGGTAGGGAAGTGGTTAGCGCACTAAACTTCTATTTCGTAGACCCGGGTTCAAATCCCCGCCAGGTTTAAGCATTTTCAAATGTTTGAATTTGAATTTCAATCCATACTCAGTGTGACAAGCAAGATCGTCTGTCGAGGAGGAAAAAAGATGGACAAGAGGAATTGGAGGCCTGTAAATGGAGACCATGAATTACAAACTTATTTCTTTCAGCAGTTCTAGACAGTGGTGTCTCGTGACATACTTCTTTGGTAGTTCACAGCCGTTAGAAAATTCTAATTCTAGAGTTCTTTCTCTATTCTAAATAAGAAAAACTATAAGGAGCGTTCAAAAAGAAACGGGCCGGAGGCCGAGGAACAGAAACTCTTACCTGTACGTTAAAAGTGTTAGTGCCCTGGCTGTTGAGGCACTTGTCTCACTGCGACATAAGGCAGAGAATGATTGTCTCGTAGAATTCCCTGGGCTGCGTTGCAAACCAGTTCTGAACGTAATGTTGGACATTGTCGTCCGATGTGAATCGTTTGCCTCTCAAGAGTCTTTTTAAGGGGACCAAAAATGGTATAATCGCTGGGAGAGAGGTCTGGACTGTATGGAAGGTGACCGAGAACCTCCCACTTGAATTTCTGCAGGACAGCCCTGACTGTGTTGGACGTATGAGATCGAGCATTGTCAGGGAGCAAAATGACCTCACGGGAGAGCTTGCCTGGTCGTTTCAATTTGATCGCTTGGCGAAGGTTGGTCAATGTTTGCGCGTAACACTGGCATTCAATGTTATCCCGTGCTGCAGGAAGTCTATTAGAAGGGGGGCGTCTTGGTCAAAGAAGAACGTCACGACACATAACACGACTGACCACGCTGGACGATTGGAGTCTGGTTCTGCTGGCTTTATAATTCACGTGGCTTGCACAAGTGACCCTTTAGCGGTGAGTTCTGAACTTCCGCGCTCTTGTCGGAACGCTTTTGTTACACACGCAACAATATTACCATTCTATCACCGGTGTGCACATTACAGCCTTCAGGTTGCTTCTTTTTGAACGCTTCTTATATAAAAATGAATGAAAGTAACCATATATATGTATATTTACATATAATAAGAAGTACACATTCATAAACAAATGCTCCATTTCATTCGTAAATGAAATCACTTCTGATGTTCTTCTGGGCAAGCAACTTGTCAATATCTCTTCTGAAATTTAGTATTTATTTGGTCTAGGAATTAATTCGTGCGGGTGGACAAGAGATGGCGCAACGAACGGAGCGTCCCACAGTTCCGTGTATCCACACATGTGTTGCAAACCCCTGTCATCGCGTATCGTTCGTAGTATAGGGCAGTGGATTAAAGCGTCAACAACACCAGTTTGTAGTTAAGTGAACATGGCGCAATTTGTGCCTGATAAAGTGTTTTTGCGGGGTGTCCTGCTGCATTACTTTAACATGCAGAAAAGTGCGACTGAAAGTCATCGTATTTTGGTGGAAGTGTATGGTGACCATGCTCTAGCTGAGCGAACGTGTCAGAAGTGGTTTGCACGGTTTAGAAGTGGTGACTTCGGCTTGGCAGACCAAGAGCGAGCTGGACAGCCAAAAAAATTTCAAGACGAAGAATTGACAGCATTGCTCGAGCAGGATTCGTGTCAAACGCAGGAACAACTTGCAGCAGCATTAGGCGTTGATCAAACAACAGTCTCCAAACGCTTGAAAGCCATGGGAATGATTCAAAAGATGTCACATTGGGTTCCACATGAATTGAAAGACAGAGACGTTGAAAGACGAAAAACCATTTGCGAATTGCTGCTTCAACGACAGAGCAGAAAGGGGTTTCTGCATAGAATTATTACGGGTGATGAGAAGTGGATCCATTACGAGAACCCTAAACGAAACAAGGCCTGGGTGAAACCAGGTGAGCCAGGTCCATCACAACCAAAACGAGATATTCACTGTGCAAAGGTTATGCTGTGCATATGGTGGGATATGAAAGGTGTGGTGTACTATGAGCTGCTGCAACCGGGTGTAACTATGAATGGAGAACGTTATCGACGACAATTAATGCGTTTGAAGCAAGCTCTGGCCAGAACACGACCAGAATGGGAGAACAGACATGATAAACTTATTGTTCAACATGATAACGCTCGCCCACATGTCGCAAAACCGGTCAAAACCTATTTAGAAAATGTCGGATGGGAAGTTTTACCCCACCCGCCGTATTCACCAGACGTTGCTCCTTCGGACTACTACTTGTTCGATTGCATGAACAACGATTTGATTGGACAGCGGTTTACTTCTTCAGAAGATATCGAAACATGGGTCTCTGACTGGATCGCTTCCAAGGATGAGGACTTCTTTCGCCACGGAATCCGTACATTGCCTGACAGATGGGCGAAAGTGGTGGCTAGCGATGGACAATATTTTTCTTAAGGTATTTATGTATTTTGTGTTTGTACTACAGCTTCAATGTGTGCGTACCAACCGCACGAATTAATTCCTAGACCAAATACATTTTTTTTTCTTGTTGATACTAGAGCCAATGCACTGAAACTATTTTGAGCTACGGCTCTCCTTGAAATGTTTTTATGCTCTTTAACATAGTAAAAACCACTTTCAGTTTCTGAAGTCAACATCGGGTTATTTACTATGATTTTCAATAATTTTGTTGTATGTCATTCTCTTTTTACAGACTCACCACCAATTTCACAACAGTATACTAAAGGGAATCTTAGTTAGACTGCAAACGTCTGCTATCTTGTATATTTCATTTGCCAGGTATGCTGCTTCGTGAATTGTTAACACTATACACGAAACATGCAATGTATCAAATTATTATGATAGTTGCAGAGGCACCTTTAATTACGAACGCTTTGTCCAAATACTTTTGCATCGTTGTCTCAAGACACTTCATGACTGTTTATTTTGTATTTACGTCCTCTGTTAGATATTAGGCTATATAAAACAAGATTTACAGTTTAAAATGGAAATTACTGCAAGTGTTTGATGCTCTCCCACCTGGAATTGACTCTGAATCTGTCCATCAAAGATATACACTAGTCACTATAGAAAACAGGAGGGCAGGATACCATGAAATCAACCAAACCACGCAAAACGTGGAAACTAAAATCTTCTGACTTCTAATGGAGACATACAGCATATTCAAACACTCCAAAATCAGATGCAATCAAAAGCAAGCGAATATGACTTGTTTTTCTACAAGATTATTGTGAGTCTTAATAGAAATGACCATGCGAACAAATCGTGATAGAATATTTGACGTGCATACCAGGCGCGCACCCAGAAAATTTTGTTGGATGGGTCCAAAGTTCGGGAGGGGAGTCCAATACTACAAGACACTACGTTTATGTACGATTGATCCAATGTAATTCTACAGCTGAGAAACACAACCTAATTCTTAAGTTCCGCCATCTATATTCAGGTCCGTATTTGTATATTGTGCGCTTCTGTGCTCTAAATAACCCCCCCCCACACACACACACACACGCACAAACTTACATCTCAAACAAGGAAATAAGCCGTGATGTTGCAAACATACCAGCCTTTGTTGAGTAGCAGTTTAGTTATTACAAGTTACAAAAGTTATAACATAATTTTAAATGGCCTGATTCTCTCAATGATGATTATGATGTGGTATTCTGCCCGAAGGTTTGTGTTTGACCCGAAGGTCCCTGGGTAACGTGAACCCATGGTAGTTTGCCATTGTAGTTCAACACAGTGTTTTATCTGAATTAATTATACTAGAGCATACTAAAGACATTAACATATTTTCTCGCGCTTGCACGGAACTCTGCGAGTTGCTAGTTTTAAATATTACTTCATTGTGAATCTTAAACAAATCCTTAAATGTTGCAGCCCTGTGGTCAACCACAGACTAGCACTTACGTCTATATTAAATATATATATATATATATATATATATATATAGAATTACATTTTTTTTAAGAAAAGAAAAGAGTACAGATGAAGTTTAACATCAGATCTTTAAGCCACATCACTCATTTCTCTAATAAATAATTAAAGTTTTATTATAAAAGTATACAAACCTATGTCAAGTTAAGAAGTTTTGAGGAAGAGGGGGTCCGAACACGGTAATTCTCCGTGTGGGTGCGCCCCTGGTGCTTAAATTCAGCATGATTATAATGTCTTTATTACAGTTCTCATACTTCTTTACTTTTCCAATCAGATGTCGCAAATATATTACACAATTCAGGACCACTGCTAATTCCCTTCATATAAGAGGCAAGAAAAGCACAACAATGATATTTTCATTTCATAATCTATTAGTCATAATTGTTTTAAATTAACTTCGAAATTTCGACACAGTTTAGTTTTGACCTCCAAATGATAGCTAAGTTTGGTCTATTATGTTCTACCTTCTTTCTAAACTTTCACAATCCGTTAGTGCACTAAAAGATATACAGTAGTTTGCTATCGCTCAACAGAATCCTCTACAAAATAGGGTAATAATACGATTTTTCTTACAAGAAACCTTCCGAAAAATGCTTCCGTATCGAACAGGCCTTATATTCACTAGTATTGAGAAAGAATTTTAGGAAAACCTAACACTAGAAACCTATCAAAAAGGGTATACGAGAGTATACGGAACATTTCCACTTATATATATATATATATATATATATTTATTTATATAGTTCAGCATATATATACTGTAATTGAGAGATGTAATGGAGGTATAAGGATGGATATAAGTTATAGTTCTAAAAACGGTCGAGCGTATACTTACCAAAACTTCTAGCAGTACATAGCTGATTGAAATTATGAAAAAGAAATAATAAATACTAGCAAACACATTTATAAATCAATCAGTATACCACCACACAACATGTTTTCACTTTTACTACTTTGAAATACACTGCCAGAATAATGTTATTGCGCATAAAGTACAATTTCCGAAGTAAGTTCCGCCCTCCTCCCCCATGAAAAAACATTTTCACGTATTTTTTAATTTTTTTTTAAAGAAGTGTTACAGTTGAACGTATGTTACTGCAAATAACAATACTCGTCTTTTTCTATTTTGTGTGTGTTAATGAATGTAGAAATAGAAAAATCAGTTTCAAAATTTTCTTAAGGTTCTAACAATACAGAAGGTGAGATTTTACCATTGTAGCAATGTTACCAAGTAGAGGATGGTTTGATAACCTATTCGGTTTTTTTTTTTTTTTTTTTTTTTTTACAAACATTTAGTTCATTTAGGCAGGAAAACCGTAGCCTAAAGAAAAATCCGAGATTATACGTATTTAAGAAAGTCTAGAAAATAAATTAAAACTTAATTTTGTTCTGTGTTAACTTAAGAATCTGTGGGAAAGAGTTCTTTCCCCTCGGTACAACCTCGGAAAGCCGTGATTTTGTGTTCCAGTAGTTTATTTTCATTACAAGAAATTAAGATAAAAAGAAATGTAGATAACCGATTTAAAGAATTAGTTATATACTATTATATTCTATTTTAAATTGCAGTTCAGTCTGATTCTGTTTAAAGCCGCACATTACTGGAAATTAGTCAACAACAGCTGTCAATGCTATTCAAAACTTTGATTTGAACGTCAGGAGAGCGCAGTTCTTCCCTTCAGCTGCCCGCGCTTTCCTTCCATACTACACACAGAGCAGTCTATCCACGCTCGCTGGTCTATTGCGAAGTAGTGTGGTGATGGAATGCATATACGCAAGGGGTAAAGCAAGCTGAGAATAGAAACGGAACTATAATATAATAAAATTCTAAATATTTTTAAATATCTTAAGTAGCAACATACAGCGCACGATATTTGGTGGGTCATGTGCTCTTGCAAACTGCAAACAAACCACTGGTTGTGATATTTTCATTTAATTTTAAGCATTTTCTACGTCCTGCATGATCAGTGTTTTTATTTCGTCTAACATACAGTATATAATGAAATAATACATTACACACACAACAATATTGTGATTAATATATGGTGTTCATTGGACAACACGCTCCAAACCATCTTAGAATGGAGAAATGTTTTGTGCATCATTCCCTTCATAATTTAACCTGCATTAAAATGCTGATTCAGGAATACCAACTGGCATCAAGGGGAGAAATGTTTGGTGTGCGTTAAGTTGAATCTGTCAAGCAGTTTTAAAACTCTAAATGTTCTGGACACCAAGTAATGGAATTATAGCACTCAGAGAGGCAGGTACTTTTGTGAGTGACTGTACAAATGTTTCAGTTACTACTTACTCTTGCCTTAAGTTTGCAATTATACGATCTTTCCTTTTAATTTCACCTTCAGCTGTCTTAAACAGGCAAGAAATGTTCCGTTCAAGGTTTCTTCTTTTAGCTTCTAGTTCACCGTTTCTCTTGTTTAACGATTGCAATCCTTTCTGTAACTCCAATATTTGTTTCTGAAGTTGCCAATTTCTCTGTTGAACCTATGAGAAGAATATATAACCACATCATTAATACCTTTACAATTTATTAATTAATTTATTCACGTAATTTATTTATTTAGAGTATGCGGCAAAATAACAGTACTGAAATTCGCGTACAGATGGCACGCTGGATCAATGTGGTATGAGCTGTGAGCTTCATATGTGTGCTTAGCTGTGTGTGGACTAGCGTAGTGTGCAGTTGGTGGGAAGATAATGTTACTCACAACAGAGGTATTTATTGTCGAGCAGTATTTCCGCTCCTACGGTGTGGGGCAGCATCTCACTGCAGGGGATGAGCGAGCACGTCTTCTGTATTGCTCTGGAGCTATGGCATATGAAGATGAAGATTTCATCAGCAACATATGGTTCAGTGATGATGACCATGTTTACCTTGATTGCTACATCAATCGACAGTTGATCATTATTGCATGATTTGCGTGACCTGTCACACCAAAATCTGTCGTTACAATAACAATGGACGCAGCAAGACGGAACTACTGCCCACATTGCAAGTGTCACTTGCCCTTCTGCCCACGAGAGTTTGGGCATTGCTTGATTTCCCGTGAAACGTATTTTCCATATCCTTCCCATTTCCCTGACATCACGGCTCCAGATGTCTACATATGGTGTATGCTGAAGGAAGTAATTTTCCGAACAGATAACCCTCTACCACTATACAGGAGTTAAGAGAGAAGATTCGGTCATTTATTTTATCGTTCGGGCAACCTGGTTCACTAACCTGTTCATCGATCTACATACAGGACCGCTATGAAAGAATGTGTGCCATGTAAATGATTAACATTTTGAACATATGATGCACAGGCGCGATTCCTCCTAAATTTACGATATGTGTTGACTAACATTCATTTGACATTTGACAACATTTCTTATGTTTCATTATGTTGTACAGCGGGGGACACTTCTAAATGGTACAGCCATATGGAGATTTACGGCTAAGGTGTGCCATTTAGAAGTGTCCCCCGCTGTACAACAAACAAGGAAATAAACAGTACTGTTTGTTTTGCCGCATACTGTATTTACTTTAAAAAAAAATACTATCAGGAACTATGAATTACATTTCTTGGCTCTCGGCATCTATGGCCATTTTAGCCCGTCATGTGTTAGGGAGGACGTACTACGGTGATCATATTACCCAGGGGGTCTGGAGGAGGAAGAAAACGGCTGGGGACCTTTATGTTAGATATGATCCCGGCATTTGCCTGACGTGGATGAGAAAAATCCATGAAAAACCTCACTCAGGATGGGTGGCCTGAAAAGGCTTTTCCATCTTTCCGACTGAGTGTTCCCACCGAGAATCGAAAACGGGACAGCTCGCACCTTAAAAACTAAATGAAAAAAAACATAAGCGTTACATGTAGCATTATGCAAGCAAAGAAAAACATTCTGAGTAAGTAATACTATGCATTAATCTGAATGGAATATATTATGTTTAGAATAGAAATCCTTCTAATTTCACCAGGTAATTTACTAAATCTTACCCACTGGTCATGAAACCAGCAATAAAATCCCATACGTGAAACCATAATGGTCGTGTCTGATGTTGAACCTAGAAAAAAACACAAAAAAATGTAACGGAAAAGAAGTCCTTTCGCTCATCATAAATTGTTTCGTGCTCGGTTTCCAAATTTTCAGAAAAGGGAAAAAAACATACTAACGTACTTTAATCCGACCTTAAGTACTGCATAAGTCATCCTTTTCGCAAACAAGAATAAAACCACATCAGCAAGCAGCGTAAGATGTAATCCGGCAAATACTGTAAATATGAATAAACAAACAGTGATGTAGTGTTCTGACAAAAGCCAAACAGTGAGAAAGAAAGAAAAAAAATCGAAAACTCTGTACAGCAATAGAGTGTAGGAGGTGGAGCAGCGATGTTGAGTAGAAATAACGTTTTTCTCTAACGAAAAAAAAAAAAAAAAAAGTATTTTCATCGTAAAAATTAGTTGAATGGGTTTCAGTTATATTAAAAATATTTGTAACATTTATTTTTAAAAATAGTTGAATATCTTGCATACTGTATAGAAACGTGGAGAAAATCTGTTTCGTTATGTGACTATTAAGTATTGGTGTGCACGTGAATTAAAATAAACTAGTTAAGTAAAAATAATTTATGCATAGGTTTGTGGCAATAGTAAGTTAAACTTGACAATTAAATACAACGCCCATAAGATTTTTGGCTTCACAGCGTGGAGCATAGAGTTTAGGCGTTACATACTGTGAAGTGGCAGTGTGACTTGTGAAACGACGATGGATGTTACTTACATTACAAAAACCTATTCATGTATTGTGCGCAAAGACTACCACTAATGCTAAAGAAGAACTGAAGCAGAGTGATCCGGATGAAGAAAAGCTCAAAATGTATATTGCAAAACTAACCAGATTGAGTACAAAACCTTCCACGTACGACACAAAAGGTTCTAGAACAGTTAGCAGAACAAGGAGGCGCAATTGACGTAAGCACATGAAAGTGAATATAACAGCACAGAAGAATATAAGTCATTATTGAACGAAGGGTTGTATGAAGTTTATTAAGTCACGATACACACACACATACACACACACACACAAAAAAAAAAAAAAAAAAAGTAGCAGCAGCAGTTCTAGTGATTGTTAACCCGCGTAAAAAGCTGAAACCATCAAAATTAGAGCTAAAACTATTAGAGCACAGATTGCTGAATGGCTAATTTCTGAGAACAATTTAAGAGAATGCGTGACGATAAGGACATCGATAAAGAAGACAAATATCAATGTCTATTTCAATTTATTGTACACTTCTGTTCAAAAACTAGACTGCCTTCCACAGACCAAGGTCAAAAATTGAACCTAGGTCCTTACGTCCCTCAGGTTACCTTCTGTTTTGCAGAATCCCTTAAAGCTATGAAACGTTGCCAAGTTCACCCATTACTGTTTCGGCGAATCGCATGAAAAGTTTTGATAGGACCTCAATATTAGAAATATTTGGTGAAATGAACAAAACACCAACATAAATCCAAAGAGGTGCGGCTCGCAATTGAGCCTTGTTGCACAGGTGCAATCGCGATTTACTGCAACAAAAACAAATTACAAACACACAAATAAATCTAGTATACAGGTGAGATCCTTAATATAACTTTTTTTCATTGGATTGTAAATTCAACTATCCGAATGAATGCAATGAGATACTGCACTAAAGTATGGAATAAGGCCAACCTCGCCAAACCTAAACATACTCTTAAGAACCCGAGTACGACTGTCTAAACGCCTCCACAATCTTCTCCGAAATGCTTGCTTTAAAAGTAGAATGGATCTGTATATATGGGTCGTTTTGGAAAAAAAAAACGTAACTTTTTGTGTCCGCTTATAGTGTTCCATTACTATTGAAAAAAAAATAAAATAACGCTTTCTTGACATCCCATACAGTAATTGTCTTTTAATTGATAGCCCAATTAACATTATTTTTGAAATTATCACTTTAAGCGTTTTATTGCTTTTGAAAGTGGCATTTGTATACCTCCGTTACCTCCCCAAGATCATTTTTGACAACTTCAAGCAGTCTGCTCTCAAATATGAAATAATATATTAATCTAATTTCGTGTTTGAAGTGGGGGCGGAATATTCTTGCTGTCTTTCGAGTACTTTTCGTCACAGAAATATGAACACCGTATAACGTAATGGTATATTTAGAGGTGTCCCACGATTTATCTTTATCCTCCGTTACTGAGGATATCGTAATCAAATACGTCAATAGTTGGTGGCTTTGCGCTACCAAACAAAGATAAATTGCGCGCAGTACACACCTAGTCAGAGCGACGTGAGAGTTCGATTGAACTTGTGCTGTGCAGAGGAGACATGTGTCAAGTTTCCGAGGACATCCGGATAAATGTGTATCTGCCGTTCCACGTAAAAGAGGTGAGTTATATGAAGTCAAAATGTAAATATATCAGTGTAACACCCTGGATGTAACTGAATTTCATCATTCTTTCATTACCTTTTAAAGATAATAAGCGCGGCTTATTTCCAACAAGATAACAATTTGTATCCTCCGTATACATATCTTCCATTACCACTACTGGGATAACGGAAGATACACTAGCGTAACGGAACATACAGGATTGGTGTGTGTGTGTTTGTGTTTGTTTTCACGCTTATCTTTCATTTATTTAATAATGTATTTTCGCTACTTAACTCCGATAAGCTAGTTTCGTTTTTGAGAAAGTTCAACCAAAACTCATAATTATTTTACATACACAACAAAATATTAGTAAATCGAACAAAACACAAGTATATATATATAAATGATGAGGAATTTCCTCACGTCAGGGGTCAAAATTGCAAGTGAAACATGTTAAGTCGCTGCAGAGGCATTCAAATGTTTAATTGCAAGTTGGAAAAATTGCGGCTCGACCGGGAAGCAAACCCCAATTTCTGGTTTCCATGTTATGAAAATCAAAAGATCGCCAGTAGAGTCGCATGTTTTACAACTTTCATTTGAGCAATAAGAGCAACGAAACATTATTGAATTGAGTCGGCATTGTGAGTTTTCTCTCTCTCTCTCTCTCTCTCTCTCTCTCTCTCTCTATATATATATATATATATATATATATATATATATATAAACGTATAACCTGTTCAGAAAGGAAACATATGATGCAATTTCTCTCGGGACAGAAGGGTTTGATTACTGATTCTTAAACATGAATTGATAAGATGTATTGAGTTATTTGCATTTCCTGTAAAATTTCATTTGTTGGCACAATTCGTCCCGTTCAAGGCAAGTCATAATGTACAATGTATAAATTTTACAGAAGCAAATAAAAGTTGGTTCCAAAGAGCCCATTTAATCCCATCAAAACGCCCAGCTTTGTGGTTTTGAAAGCTAGATGAATTCAACACAGCTTTCACGATTTGTCACCAGGTGTAGGCCATCAAGGTCGACAGGAAAATATCAAAAAATATTTCAAAAAAAAAAAAAACTGCAACATACTTCCTCATCCCTTGAAAGAGAGAGAGAGAACTCACAATGCCGACTCAATTCAATAATGTTTCTTTGCTCTTATTGCTCAAATGAAAGTTGTAAAACATGCGACTCTACTGGCGATCTTTTGATTTTCATAACATGGAAACCAGAAATTGGGGTTTGCTTCCCGGTCGAGCCGCAATTTTTCCAACTTGCAATTAAACATTTGCATGCCTCTGCAGCGACTTAACATGTTTCACTTGCAATTTTGACCCCTGACGTGAGGAAATTCCTCATCATTTATATATATATATACTTGTGTTTTGTTCGATTTACTAATATTTTGTTGTGTATGTAAAATAATCATGAGTTTTGGTTGAAGTTTCTCAAAAACGAAACTAGCTTATCGGAGTTAAGTAGCGAAAATACATTATTAAATAAATGAAAGATAAGCGTGAAAACAAACACAAACACACACACACCAATCCTGTATGTTCCGTTACGCTAGTGTATCTTCCGTTATCCCAGTAGTGGTAATGGAAGATATGTATACGGAGGATACAAATTGTTATCTTGTTGGAAATAAGCCGCGCTTATTATCTTTAAAAGGTAATGAAAGAATGATGAAATTCAGTTACATCCAGGGTGTTACACTGATATATTTACATTTTGACTTCATATAACTCACCTCTTTTACGTGGAACGGCAGATACACATTTATCCGGATGTCCTCGGAAACTTGACACATGTCTCCTCTGCACAGCACAAGTTCAATCGAACTCTCACGTCGCTCTGACTAGGTGTGTACTGCGCGCAATTTATCTTTGTTTGGTAGCGCAGAGCCACCAACTATTGACGTATTTGATTACGATATCCTCAGTAACGGAGGATAAAGATAAATCGTGGGACACCTCTAAATATACCATTACGTTATACGGTGTTCATATTTCTGTGACGAAAAGTACTCGAAAGACAGCAAGAATATTCCGTCCCCACTTCAAACACGAAATTAGATTAATATATTATTTCATATTTGAGAGCAGACTGCTTGAAGTTGTCAAACATGATCTTGGGGAGGTAACGGAGGTATACAAATGCCACTTTCAAAAGCAATAAAACGCTTAAAGTGATAATTTCAAAAATAATGTTAATTGGGCTATTAATTAAAAGACAATTACTGTATGGGATGTCAAGAAAGCGTTATTTTATTTTTTTTTCAATAGTAATGGAACACTATAAGCGGACACAAAAAGTTACGTTTTTTTTTTCCAAAACGACCCATATATACAGATCCATTCTACTTTTAAAGCAAGCATTTCGGAGAAGATTGTGGAGGCGTTTAGACAGTCGTACTCGGGTTCTTAAGAGTATGTTTAGGTTTGGCGAGGTTGGCCTTATTCCATACTTTAGTGCAGTATCTCATTGCATTCATTCGGATAGTTGAATTTACAATCCAATGAAAAAAAGTTATATTAAGGATCTCACCTGTATACTAGATTTATTTGTGTGTTTGTAATTTGTTTTTGTTGCAGTAAATCGCGATTGCACCTGTGCAACAAGGCTCAATTGCGAGCCGCACCTCTTTGGATTTATGTTGGTGTTTTGTTCATTTCACCAAATATTTCTAATATTGAGGTCCTATCAAAACTTTTCATGCGATTCGCCGAAACAGTAATGGGTGAACTTGGCAACGTTTCATAGCTTTAAGGGATTCTGCAAAACAGAAGGTAACCTGAGGGACGTAAGGACCTAGGTTCAATTTTTGACCTTGGTCTGTGGAAGGCAGTCTAGTTTTTGAACAGAAGTGTACAATAAATTGAAATAGACATTGATATTTGTCTTCTTTATCGATGTCCTTATCGTCACGCATTCTCTTAAATTGTTCTCAGAAATTAGCCATTCAGCAATCTGTGCTCTAATAGTTTTAGCTCTAATTTTGATGGTTTCAGCTTTTTACGCGGGTTAACAATCACTAGAACTGCTGCTGCTACTTTTTTTTTTTTTTTTTTTGTGTGTGTGTGTGTATGTGTGTGTGTATCGTGACTTAATAAACTTCATACAACCCTTCGTTCAATAATGACTTATATTCTTCTGTGCTGTTATATTCACTTTCATGTGCTTACGTCAATTGCGCCTCCTTGTTCTGCTAACTGTTCTAGAACCTTTTGTGTCGTACGTGGAAGGTTTTGTACTCAATCTGGTTAGTTTTGCAATATACATTTTGAGCTTTTCTTCATCCGGATCACTCTGCTTCAGTTCTTCTTTAGCATTAGTGGTAGTCTTTGCGCACAATACATGAATAGGTTTTTGTAATGTACGTAACATCCATCGTCGTTTCACAAGTCACACTGCCACTTCACAGTATGTAACGCCTAAACTCTATGCTCCACGCTGTGAAGCCAAAAATCTTATGGGCGTTGTATTTAATTGTCAAGTTTAACTTACTATTGCCACAAACCTATGCATAAATTATTTTTACTTAACTAGTTTATTTTAATTCACGTGCACACCAATACTTAATAGTCACATAACGAAACAGATTTTCTCCACGTTTCTATACAGTATGCAAGATATTCAACTATTTTTAAAAATAAATGTTACAAATATTTTTAATATAACTGAAACACATTCAACTAATTTTTACGATGAAAATACTTTCTTTTTTTTTTTCGTTAGAGAAAAACGTTATTTCTACTCAACATCGCTGCTCCACCTCCTACACTCTATTGCTGTACACAGTTTTTGATTTTTTTTCTTTCTTTCTCACTGTTCGGCTTTTGTCAGAACACTACATCACTGTTTGTTTATTCATATTTACAGTATTTGCCGGATTACATCAGTGGCGTAGACATAAAGTCATTGAAGAAGAGGCTTAAGCCATTAACATTACTAGAATATTTAGGTGAGGGGGGGCATGGCCCGTACTTCTGAGAATTGAAAGAATTTTTCAGTGATCATATAGTATTGTAATGGTATTCTGGGGGACAACATTGCCCCCTCTAGTTACGCCTGTGACAAACATAAACATATCTCAATATACAGAAAACAAAGTTCAGAGTGACTGATTATCTGATTGATTAACGCATAGGTCAAACCACTTAAGCTAGGAACTTGAAATTTGGACAGTACATAAGATATGTGATGTAGGGTACCAGTATGGAAGGATTTTTGGAAATTCAACGGGGAAGAGGGAGAATGGGATGGAAAGAATTTTTTTAAAGATGGCCGTATCTCCCAATCCTTTACGGTTAAAGACTTGAAATTTGATATTTGGATTTTTCATTTGAAATAATTTGACACATGTTTTAGCGTTTTTAAAAACTATTTTAGTAAAAAGGGGAAGAAAAGAGGTAGGAAAAAAAGGTGTGGGGATTGCAATTATTGTAATAAGACGTCGATATTTTGGAAACTCTGAAGGTTAGAAACATGAAATTTGGTATTTGAACCTCTTATTTAAAATAGATCTCTTTCTTTTTTTATATCTATATGTAACCTAGAAGAAAAGAAAAGGGTGGGAAGAAAAATGTGTGGAGGAATACAATTATTAAAATAAGATGTTTATACTTTGGGATCTGGGAACAGAGTCATGAAACTTGGTATTTAAACTTAAATTCGGTATGGTTGCAGGTACATGAGGTGCGAGGCCGTAGGCCGAGCTACAAGAAAAAACGGTTGGTTTGCTCCCTGTTACTTGAACTGAAATTCGGTATAGCTCGGAATTCTAGAAGGTACGAGACATGACACTTGGTATTTGAACTGAAATTTGGTATATTTACAGGTTTATGAGGTGCGAGGCCGTAGGCCGAGCCATTACTGGCGTCTGGGGGAAGTGGCGTAGCTAGGGAGGATCCAGGGATCTGAACACCCCGAAATTTTTAAAAGTTGTTAAAATAAAGCCTAAAATCGTTTTCAGTCAAAATTTTCCCGGGAGAAGACCCCCGGCTCTCCTCGAAATGAAATCCTGTCTACGCATTGTCTGTGTGCGAAGTCTTCAGCTAGCCGAAAACATTAAAATCTGATTCTCTGCAAGGGATCTTTCGGTAGTCTGGAAATCGCTTGTACAACACATGTTTAACTATTCCTTGTTGGGTGTTAACCGTGTAGCTGTACATCACCTGTACATTGTTGTTAGCAGTAGCTTTGTACAGCCAATGTATAGTCAATGCAAAACTGACATCAATCCAAATGTACTTTTCTGTCGAATTGCATGTATTCTTCACAGGAACATTCACTGTACCTGCAACATGTAACACGCCTGTGTACAGGCTTTTAAACACATAGTAGGTTTGAGTGACTGTACAGTGCTTACGTAAACACACATGTTAACGTTAAGAACATCCAATGTAACGGAAATGTTTCGGAATTCTGGAAAGGGTTTATACGACACATGTTCAGACATTTCTTATTAGGTGTTAAACATGCAACTGTACATCGCTTGTACATTGCTGTTAGCACGAGCTGTGTGCTACCAATGTACGATCAATGCAGAACAAACATCAATCCAGCTATACCTTTTCTGTTGAATTGCATGTATTCTCCAAATATACATTCATTGTACATACAACATGTAACGTGTCTGTGTACAGGCTATCAAACACATACTGTACAATGCATGTTTTGAACACATGTGCAGTGCCTGTTCATTTCTTACATGTTATCATTAAAAACAGCCTCTGTAAAGGGCTTGTTTTTGGCGTCTGGAAGCCGTTTGTACAATACGTACTCAACTATTCTTTGTCTGATGCTAAACATGCAGATGTACATCGCATGTACATTGTTCTTAACAATAGCAGTGTACAGCCAATGTACGATCAATGCAGAACAGACGCCATTCAAGGTATACTTCGTGCTCGATTTGCGTGTATTCTTTTAAAAAAACATCAATTGTACACGCAACATGTAACATGTCTGTGTACAATCTATCAAACACATAATATGCAATGCGTGTTTTGAACACATTTGGAGTGCCTGTTCATTTCAAACATGCTAACGTTAAAAACAGTCTCTGTAAAGGGAATGTTTCTGGAGTCTAGAAGTAGTTGTGTAACACCTGTTCAGTTATTCCCTGTCAGCTGTACATTTCCTGTACATTGCTGTTAGGAAGGGCTATGTACAGACAATGTATGGTCAGTGCAAAATAGACACAATACAGGTGAACTTTTCTGTCGAATTGCATGTATTTTTCACAGGAACATTCACTGTTCAACGCATTTTTGAGGCTTATACAGTGCTTGTTACTTTTTAACATGTTGAAGGCAAAACCAGTATCTGTACATGCACTGTACATTGATGTTACCGAGCTCACTGTACATCATATGTCCGTTTACCTCATAGATCTCAATACATGCACTTACAGATCAAGAAACGCCTATTTTCTTTCATGAAACAGGTACGTAACATGCAAGTTGCATAAAACAGGACCTGGAAAAATGTAACACATGCATTAGACATGCGTTTCCAGTGCCTGTACAGTACCTGTACAGATTTTTCATTTTCGTATGGGTCTGTATATATCCAATTCATATATACCTTCTGTAGTCGAAATGGCGTAATTTGGAATTTTGAGGGAGATGTAGGTGGTGACTGTTAAAGAATCCGTTATTCAAGATTTTATAGAACATGTAGTGGTCCTAGTTGTTTAGTATAGGAGCCTGAATAATAATATCCAAATTTACCAATGATGAGTCAAATGAAATTAAAGTGTCCTTTGAACATTGATAGAAGCAGCCTAGATCGCGCTTTACTAGCGCACCACGTAAATTTTGATTATTTTAAGTCCGTTTTTCGGGAAAGTTCTGGATTGAATATATTTTAAGTCCGTTTTTCGGGAAAGTTCCGGATTGATTAGAACGTCATTGACAGTTTTCTGCAGTAGGGAATCGAAATGTTGCTTTAAGATTTGAAAATTTAATAAAGTAATCAAGAATTTATTATTTGTAGTTGTTGCGCATACGAGTGGAAAAGTTCATGATGTGCTTGATATACGTTTTTTCAACAGCTACCGATAAGTTGTGAGTTTATTAATTTTTTAATTTCTTGAAATTGGCTATTTATTGATTTAGTGTTTCCATTAGTTAATTGCCAATTTCAATTTATGAACTTCGTATAGGCTAAAATTATTGAGTCTGAAATTTGCTAGTCCGAGCAGTAAATTAAAATTGAAACGTGTAATCGTTCAGAACATCCTGCCTGAAAATCACATGGTATGATATAATTAATCTTGTTAATAAATTGCCTATTTTTGTGTAGTATTTTAATGAGGTTTTCATATTTAATGCAAGATTGTTTCTTAAGTTACATCATTGAAAAGACAAGGTGGAGACTGTACATCAAGAAGTCCATAGCTTCGTAATTATAGATTTGAATTTTGCTATTGACAGTCCATATTGTTTAAAGATGATTTCATTAGCTTGTCCAGTGGAAAGCATTGTGAATGCAAACAAGAGAATAAATTCTCATTTCATATTTCAGTAGTTGATGTTGGAGTTCTTGTAAGCAGAGAATAATGCTGATGTTAACATTTTAATTCATCGAACTATATTACTTTAGTTTATATCACAGGAGAAATGGTGCATGTGTCTGTGGACAGTGATTTGTTGTTAAAAATGGAAAGGGTCAGTCCATCTGAAATGGTCCAAAGATGGTGAAAATGGTTTGGTCGACCACTTCCGAAAATTACGAAAATTGGAGTGTGATGAACCTTGTGTATGAGAAGGTCAATAACTCTATATATCTATGCTACATAACGCAACCTTGTGAACACATTAACTTCCGTAACTGGGATTGGATTTGAATGACACTTTGCTGATACATTGAGTGCCTTAATATCGCGGTCCAGTTCGATGATGGGTATCGTGGGTGCAAGAGGGAGCTAACCCCCTTTTCCATATAGACGTTGCAATTACCATGGAGCTAAAAAGAAAGAATAAACGCCACTCGCAAGCTTTTGCACAACTGAACACAAATGAAACTGGGTCTAATTGCTGAGCCGTGCATAATTTTTGAGATCTAGCATGAAGCATATCAAAACATTTAAATTTTTTCGGGCTACGACCATCGTTACTCACGTGTTTTCATCGCGTTTTTATCATGTCATCACTTTTTTCTCTATGTAGTATCAGTCCTGATTTTTTTTGCAATAGTTTATTCACATACAGATTTATTTTGTGGACGAGGCAGCATTTTTTTTTTTTTTTTTTTTTTTTAAGCACTTTGCCCTCTTGAGATATTACGCCGCAAAAATGCCATCAAAATTACAAACTTACATCTTTCGGACCCTCATAAATCTACGGCATCAGTAGTATCATAGCTGTGGATATTTCTGCAGACTCTTTACATGCAATAGTATTCAGCACAAACTTATGAATCCTCACTTTATCCCCACATTCCAACATTTAAAAGTACAATTTTCTGTTCCTTTTCTGGTGATTTCATGTATTGGTTTGCAACCCTGCATATTTATTTAGAAGCAAGAGTGTACAGTTCTCTGTGTACATTAGTCTTTTCTGAAAACATTCATTTTTGTTGGATGTTCGTCTGATTCGTGCGTCCTGAGCAACTGTAGTTTTCGTACACTCTTGCAAATGCACAAAATGGCACTCCACCGACAACAGAAATGAAATGAAATCTTTAAGTTTAACGTCCCACGCTTATGCCGGTTAGGCTAAAGGAGACGGTGATAATGAGAAATGAGTGAAATGGTGGAATGAAGAAAGTGGGAGGAAACGGGACAACCCCGAGAAAACCCACGAGCACGACACCGACAACAGAGGCGCCATTCAGGAACACTTGTAAATACGACAACGTGAATAGTATTATTGACCTTCTTATACACAAGGTTCATCACACTCTACTTTCTTAAATTTTCGAAGATAGTCGAGCAACCTGTGCTGGACCACTTAGTATGAATTGACCTCAAAATTACTTAGAATATCACAGCATTAGAGGCGGAAAGAAAATGAAAATACTTAAAGCTTATAAACTTTTAAAAAGCGTAAATAAAGCTAAATTATGGAGACAGTTGAAAAATATTGTTAATACGTATAAAGAGATTTTGTCAAGAAAACGTGGTGACCATTAATTTTTTAAAAAAGTTATTTTAGCGGATGGGAAGAGGCGTATTCGCTTCTCTGTGTATTAAGGTTAGTATATGATTTTTATCACGTTGAAGATTAGTCATATATATTGTATGCCTTTCAGTTTTATCTTGTTCTCCTCTTCCCCCTCCTTTTCGTTGCCACTAAAACATGGTAAGTATGATTGGCCACACCACCACAGGCATCATGTTGTTCTCTCTTCTTTTCGTCCTTTCAGCTGTGTTGATAATCTTATGTCTTTATGTTTGTTAATTGTCGTCATAGTAAGGTTTTCTTATATCAATCGAAATGTCTTATCTCTAAAAGTTTTAGGCATTTCAGTTTTGTGTAGGTTGTTGTTGAGTTTGGAGAGTACGGTCGCTAGAGTAATGACGTTTCGTGCATTGTTCACATTTTCCATTTTGTCGAAATGGGAATAAAATTAACACTTTTTGATAGGATAAAAGGTAATCTCTGTATGTCTTCTGTCAAAATATTTCTTTTGCTTCTCGTGAGCCTTCAATGTATTGTTTCACTTTTTCTCTGATTTTAAGTACGTGGTCTCTTTCAGTTTGTAGTGAGGAGTTACTTGTAGTTGGCAGGCTGAAATCGTGTGTATCTCGTACCCGTGTAATAACAGGAAGCTTGATTTCTTCGTCTGCGACTGTACAAATGTATTTAGAGTAAACGTGATATACGGCAGTAGGTTCTGCCTGTATTTCGCGATTTTTTGAACAAAGCATTTTAATGAATTCTGTAGAGTTATGAACTTCAATCAGGCCTATATCTCGGTGGTTAAAAGCAGGGCAGAATTTGAATTCAAAATTGTACGTTTTTGCTAAAATTTTAAGTTTCTTTCCTTTATGTACTGGATGTTGGTCCAGATGAAAGTAGCAGAAGGCGCCGAAGCGAAGCAAACCGTAAGTCATGAAGTAAAAATTGTTCAGTTGTATCTGCCGTGATACTATTAACAGGTTTCGTCACTACATATCGAGTGTTTCTGTAGTCACTAAAACGTATTTTGCATTTCCTTCTTCGGTCGGAAATGGCCCTAGAGCGTCAAAGATCCATCGTTTGTCTGAGAGATCGGGTGAGTGGTGTAACAATTATACTTGTAGTATTTCGGTAGCTTCTTGAGAAGCTGACACTCTTTGACACCTTTTGATTTTGAAAGCTTGTTATGACTTCATGTTTGATATGTAATGTTTATGTATCAAATATATAAACATCATATAATATTTATTGAGAGCAGTGTTGTGTTTTGTTAATCCCAGAATGAGGCGCTGACGGATGTTTATGAATTCAATCGAACTATTAACCTGCTAAACTTTTTGATATATGTAAGGATGAAGTAATTCTAATTCTGGATGGTTTTTGTGTACGGTAAAGTAAGTTGTCTTTTAAACAGAAGTATGTAGCAGCTCTTAGCATAGAACTTTTTGTAGGTTCTTTCCTTTTAAAACTGCAGTTATATCGGTGTAGAAGTCATTCTTGCGTTGTTCTTACAAATTTTCCAACGGTTTTTGGTGATGTATTTGAAGAGTGAGATTTTCTAACGCATTTGAGCTACAAGCATGCAAATCTTCGGCTGCTTTGTTTACATCTGTGTTTTCTTAAATTTTTTTTATCCTTACAATTTTTGTTTATCTCTATACGGCTAGTAATATCTACTGGATGGTTTTTACCTTCTGTATGACAAATGTCGAAACTTTACTTAGCTAGAAAAAGTTTATAGCGTGTATATTTGTCCATTCTGCAAGATGGCTTGTTTAGTGATGTTCCGACTAAGTATAGAATACCTAGTTTGCGTAAAACAGATGATTCTGTTCAATTCTTTTTTGGTAAACAGTACTTTTAATTTCGATGGATGTGAGAGGGCGGTTGCAATGCGAAACAACTTTTTCTTCGGCTGTTTGTCGGTTGTAGCAAGTCGAGGAACCTCTTGACTTCGAATGTACAGGCATCTAAGTGTAATTTAGTCTCTAATTTATCATCAAGGTGATAAACTGTGCATTCAAAATGTCCTGTTTTAATTTTTCGAATAATTCATTCTTTTACTACTAGTAAAGGAGGTGAAAAACTGTTTATTTCCTTAATGTTAGCATCAACAGCTGTTGTATCTGTTTATCAATTTCATCCTGTATTCCTAATATAATAGGAGGGTAGTGAGACGAGGCACTTTTATCTATCCTTATCTTCATATCCTCTAAAATAGCGTATGTCATCTTGGTAGTATGAGAATACATCTCTATATACATTCTACTCTAAATATAACTAAATGGGTAATTATCTCGTTTTACGAGTTTCTTAGTGTTTTCTTACGTAGCTCACCAGTACTAAGCAACGGCCACAATGAAAGTGTAAAAAGGATCTGCATCAGAAAATAAGTGTTTGTAAGTATACGTCTCCAAGATGTGAATAATTTCATCACTTGCAAGATCCTATCATTTCTATGTTCTTTTTTTTTTTTTTTTTTTTTAAATAATATACGTAAGTTGTAAAATAAAAAATTCAAAAAAAAAAAAATAGATCACAAAACACATGATACAGAGTTGGTTTGTGAAGTATCTAAATACACAATTGCCCATAGAACTTAGTGCATCTAAGGAATTAATAGTATCAATTACACTTTCATTTTCGTCAGTGCCTGAATATGCTTATTTGCCATATTCCGTTTCTCTTTGTTCTGCTCGTCTTGAATTTTCTGTAGTTCATTCATCTTCAAGGATGCGGTCTTTATCATTGCCTCGGCAACACTAACATCAGCCATGTCCTTTTTTGATAGCGCAGAAGATAATCTTGTCTGAACATCTTTCATCAGTCTAGTAGCTACTTCCACTTCTTTCTGTATTGTTTCGTCCATTTCATTTAATTTCTTCAGACGCAATTCACTATTTGAAACTTTCCTTGATATAGCTTCTTGCTTCACATTTCTTCACGCACTTTCTTCTCTGGAAATCTTTGCCACTGCGACCTCTTTGGATCTACACTCTTCTAAGTAATTTTTATACTTTCTCCAGGCGTTCTGCATAGCATCTATTAATTGCTTTGTAACAGGTAAATTTTCAACTTTTCCTCCATACATTCTAATGCTGCCCTTTACTCAAGCGACCTGCAGCAAACGAAAGAGCACTTCAACTTAGATATGAAAGACAACAAATTATTGCTAAGCGTCGAAGTTAATTCAAGCAATCTACCAGTGTTTTTTGATACAAACTCTTCATTATCAGTATGGTCTAAGAAAGATTTGCCTTTAAATTGCAAATTAATATAATCTGAAACACGCATTAGGGACAATGTTAATAAAGTTATTATATTGAGGTACAGTCATGTCCAAAATGATTATCGCATATCTATAAATATTATGTTGTAGGAATATAATTTGATAACGATTTCGCGCGGTATTTTTATAATGTTGGAATGTGTATAATCGGCAAAGACATGTATGTGGTAAATTTCATATGAAAAGAGCAATAAATAAGGACAATATAATGAAAAAGGCATTTCTTTGTCCATTTAGCAACATTTTCTTTTATTCATTCTAATTTTCGTATTTATAACTCTTCTCCCATGAAATTTACCACAAATATACATTTACCGATTATACACATAGCAACAGTATTAAAAGTACCCTGTAAAATCATTATCAAATTATATTCCCACACCAAGACAGTTGTAGATATGCGACAATCATTTTGGACATGATGTACGTAGCTTTTATTAAATTGAAAATTGAAAACGCATTTTTATTCTTTCTTTTTCTCCACACTTCTTCCTCTTCATCGACAGCGAATTCAGCCTGATTTTTGGTCAAGATGTACTTTCTCCTCTTGTTTGTAAAATTGACCTGCAGCATAACTCCGTATCTTTACAAAAAAGGAAACTTTTACTTTTCCACACGAACATAGGAAGACGGAAGAAATGTCACAGACAATTATTCGTTCAATGCATCTACAAGCCGATACAAACGTATTCACGTCACGTAAAACTACTATATCAGTAAAATCACATTTCTTTTTTTCTGGTCTCGATTGACGGAAAATTATGATGCAGAATTCCTCGTTGTTTCTCCGCTACAAACATTACTACACATATATGGATTGGAAGTAATAATAATGAAAGTTCCAGCTAACGACCTTACGTTACTAATTTCAAATCCCATGTAAAATATTATCACCTTGAATAAAGGAACTCCAGTGGTGTATACGGAAGACAACATGGAAGAATTCTCTTTCAGAATAGATGAGGAAGAAAATAAAAGACAGCACACTAATTTCGAACCCAACTAGAAATACTGGAAAGATTAAAGCATACTGCCAAAACTTTCAACATCGGTGTTGACATGAACCCTCACTTACTTGAACACCTAAAAAAATCACGGTATAATCTGTTATACAAGTACAGAGATGTATTCTCATACTACCAAGATGACATACGCTATTTTAGAGGATATGAAGATAAGGATAGATAAAAGTGCCTCGTCTCACCACCCTCCTATTATATTAAGAATACAGGATGAAATTGATAAACAGATACAACAGCTGTTGATGCTAACATTATGAAGGAAATAAACAGTTTTTCACCTCCTTTACTAGTAGTAAAAGAATGAATTATTCGAAAAATTAAAACAGGATATTTTGAACGCACAGTTTATCACCTTGATGATAAATTAGAGACTAAATTACACTTAGATGCCTGTACATTCAAAGTCAGAGGTTACTCGACTTGCTACAACCGACAAACAGCCGAAGAAAAAGTTGTTTCGCATTGCAACCGCCCTCTCACATCCATCGAAATTAAAAGTACTGTTTACCAAAAAAGAATTGAACAGAATCATCTGTTTTACGCAAACTAGGTATTCTATACTTAATCGGAACATCACTAAACAAGCCATCTTGCAGAATGGACAAATATACACGCTATAAACTTTTTCTAGCTAAGTAAAGTTTCGACATTTGTCATACAGAAGGTAAAAACCATCCAGTAGATATTACTAGCCGTATAGAGATAAACAAAAATTGTAAGGATAAAAAAAATTTAAGAAAACACAGATGTAAACAAAGCAGCCGAAGATTTGCATGCTTGTAGCTCAAATGCGTTAGAAAATCTCACTCTTCAAATACATCACCAAAAACCGTTGGAAAATTTGTAAGAACAACGCAAGAATGACTTCTACACCGATATAACTGCAGTTTTAAAAGGAAAGAACCTACAAAAAGTTCTATGCTAAGAGCTGCTACATACTTCTGTTTAAAAGACAACTTACTTTACCGTACACAAAAACCATCCAGAATTAGAATTACTTCATCCTTACATATATCAAAAAGTTTAGCAGGTTAATAGTTCGATTGAATTCATAAACATCCGTCAGCGCCTCATTCTGGGATTAACAAAACACAACACTGCTCTCAATAAATATTATATGATGTTTATATATTTGATACATAAACATTACATATCAAACATGAAGTCATAACAAGCTTTCAAAATCAAAAGGTGTCAAAGAGTGTCAGCTTCTCAAGAAGCTACCGAAATACTACAAGTATAATTGTTACACCACCCACCCGATCTCTCAGACAAACGATGGATCTTTGACGCTCTAGGGCCATTTCCGACCGAAGAAGGAAATGCAAAATACGTTTTAGTGACTACAGAAACACTCGATATGTAGTGACGAAACCTGTTAATAGTATCACGGCAGATACAACTGAACAATTTTTACTTCATGACTTACGGTTTGCTTCGCTTCGGCGCCTTCTGCTACTTTCATCTGGACCAACATCCAGTACATAAAGGAAAGAAACTTAAAATTTTAGCAAAAACGTACAATTTTGAATTCAAATTCTGCCCTGCTTTTAACCACCGAGATATAGGCCTGATTGAAGTTCATAACTCTACAGAATTCATTAAAATGCTTTGTTCAAAAAATCGCGAAATACAGGCAGAACCTACTGCCGTATATCACGTTTACTCTAAATACATTTGTACAGTCGCAGACGAAGAAATCAAGCTTCCTGTCATTACACGGGTACGAGATACACACGATTTCAGCCTGCCAACTACAAGTAACTCCTCACTACAAACTGAAAGAGACCACGTACTTAAAATCAGAGAAAAAGTGAAACAATACATTGAAGGCTCACGAGAAGCAAAAGAAATATTTTGACAGAAGACATACAGAGATTACCTTTTATCCTATCAAAAAGTGTTAATTTTATTCCCATTTCGACAAAATGGAAAATGTGAACAATGCACGAAACGTCATTACTCTAGCGACCGTACTCTCCAAACTCAACAACAACCTACACAAAACTGAAATGCCTAAAACTTTTAGAGATAAGACATTTCGATTGATATAAGAAAACCTTACTATGACGACAATTAACAAACATAAAGACATAAGATTATCAACACAGCTGAAAGGACGAAAAGAAGAGAGAACAACATGATGCCTGTGGTGGTGTGGCCAATCATACTTACCATGTTTTAGTGGCAACGAAAAGGAGGGGGAAGAGGAGAACAAGATAAAACTGAAAGGCATACAATATATATGACTAATCTTTAACGTGATAAAAATCATATACTAACCTTAATACACAGAGAAGCGAATACGCCTCTTCCCATCCGCTAAAATAACTTTTTTAAAAAATTAATGGTCACCACGTTTTCTTGACAAAACCTCTTTATACGTATTAACAATATTTTTCAACTGTCTCCATAATTTAGCTTTATTTACGCTTTTTAAAAGTTTATAAGCTTTAAGTATTTTCATTTTCTTTCCGCCTCTAATGCTGTGATATTCTAAGTAATTTTGAGGTCAATTCATACTAAGTGGTCCAGCACAGGTTGCTCGATTATCTTCGAAAATTTAAGAAAGTAGAGTGTGATGAACCTTGTGTATAAGAAGGTCAATAATACTATTCACGTTGTCGTATTTACAAGTGTTCCTGAATGGCGCCATCTCTGTTGTCGGTGGAGTGCCATTTTGTGCATTTGCAAGAGTGCACGAAAACTACAGTTGCTCAGGACGCACGAATCAGACGAACATCCAACAAAAATGAATGTTTTCAGAAAAGACTAATGTACACAGAGAACTGTACACTCTTGCTTCTAAATAAATATGCAGGGTTGCAAACCAATACATGAAATCACCAGAAAAGGAACAGAAAATTGTACTTTTAAATGTTGGAATGTGGGGATAAAGTGGGGATTCATAAGTTTGTGCTGAATACTATTGCATGTAAAGAGTCTGCAGAAATATCCACAGCTATGATACTACTGATGCCGTAGATTTATGAGGGTCCGAAAGATGTAAGTTTGTAATTTTGATGGCATTTTTGCGGCGTAATATCTCAAGAGGGCAAAGTGCTTAAAAAAAAAAAAAAAAAAAAAAAAATGCTGCCTCGTCCACAAAATAAATCTGTATGTGAATAAACTATTGCAAAAAAAATCAGGACTGATACTACATAGAGAAAAAAGTGATGACATGATAAAAACGCGATGAAAACACGTGAGTAACGATGGTCGTAGCCCGAAAAAAATTTAAATGTTTTGATATGCTTCATGCTAGATCTCAAAAATTATGCACGGCTCAGCAATTAGACCCACTTTCATTTGTGTTCAGTTGTGCAAAAGCTTGCGAGTGGCGTTTATTCTTTCTTTTTAGCTCCATGGTAATTGCAACGTCTATATGGAAAAGGGGGTTAGCTCCCTCTTGCACCCACGACACCCATCATCGAACTGGACCGCGATATTAAGGCACTCAATGTATCAGCAAAGTGTCATTCAAATCCAATCCCAGTTACGGAAGTTAATGTGTTCACAAGGTTGCGTTATGTAGCATAGATATATAGAGTTATTGACCTTCTCATACACAAGGTTTATCACACTCCAATTTTCGTAATTTTTGGAAGTGGTCGACCAACCATTTTCATCATCTTTGGACCATTTCAGATGGACTGACCCTTTCCATTTTTAACAACAAATCACTGTCCACAGACACATGCACCATTTCTCCTGTGATATAAACTAAAGTAATATAGTTCGATGAATTAAAATGTTAACATCAGCATTATTCTCTGCTTACAAGAACTCCAACATCAACTACTGAAATATGAAATGAGAATTTATTCTCTTGTTTGCATTCACAATGCTTTCCACTGGACAAGCTAATGAAATCATCTTTAAACAATATGGACTGTCAATAGCAAAATTCAAATCTATAATTATGAAGCTATGGACTTCTTGATGTACAGTCTCCACCTTGTCTTTTCAATGATGTAACTTAAGAAACAATCTTGCATTAAATATGAAAACCTCCATTAAAATACTACACAAACATAGGCAAATTATTAACAAGATTAAGGATATCATACCATGTGATTTTCAGGCAGGATGTTCTGAACGATTACACGTTTCAATTTTAATTTACTGCTCGGACTAGCAAATATCAGACTCAATAATTTTAGCCTATACGAAGTTCATAAATTGAAATTGGCAATTAACTAATGGAAACACTAAATCAATAAATAGCCAATTTCAAGAAATTAAAAAAATTATAAACTCACAACTTATCGGTAGCTGTTGAAAAAACGTATATCAAGCACATCATGAACTTTTCCACTCGTATGCGCAACAACTACAAATAATAAATTCTTGATTACTTTATTAAATTTTCAAATCTTAAAGCAGCATTTCGACTCCCTACTGCAGAAAACTGTCAATGACGTTCTAATCAATCCGGAACTTTCCCGAAAAACGGACTTAAAATATAATCAATCCAGAACTTTCCCGAAAAACGGACTTAAAATAATCAAAATTTACGTGGTGCGCTAGTAAAGCGCGATCTAGGCTGCTTCTATCAATGTTCAAAGGACACTTTAATTTCATTTGACTCATCATTGGTAAATTTGGATATTATTATTCAGGCTCCTATACTAAACAACTAGGACCACTACATGTTCTATAAAATCTTGAATAACGGATTCTTTAACAGTCACCACCTACATCTCCCTCAAAATTCCAAATTACGCCATTTCGACTACAGAAGGTATATATGAATTGGATATATACAGACCCATACGAAAATGAAAAATCTGTACAGGTACTGTACAGGCACTGGAAACGCATGTCTAATGCATGTGTTACATTTTTCCAGGTCCTGTTTTATGCAACTTGCATGTTACGTACCTGTTTCATGAAAGAAAATAGGCGTTTCTTGATCTGTAAGTGCATGTATTGAGATCTATGAGGTAAACGGACATATGATGTACAGTGAGCTCGGTAACATCAATGTACAGTGCATGTACAGATACTGGTTTTGCCTTCAACATGTTAAAAAAGTAACAAGCACTGTATAAGCCTCAAAAATGCGTTGAACAGTGAATGTTCCTGTGAAAAATACATGCAATTCGACAGAAAAGTTCACCTGTATTGTGTCTGTTTTGCACTGACCATACATTGTTTGTACATAGCCCTTCCTAACAGCAATGTACAGGAAATGTACAGCTGCATGTCTAACACCTGACAGGGAATAACTGAACAGGTGTTACACAACTACTTCTAGACTCCAGAAACATTCCCTTTACAGAGACTGTTTTTAACGTTAGCATGTTTGAAATGAACAGGCACTCCAAATGTGTTCAAAACACGCATTGCATATTATGTGTTTGATAGATTGTACACAGACATGTTACATGTTGCGTGTACAATTGATGTTTTTTTAAAAGAATACATGCAAATCGAGCACGAAGTATACCTTGAATGGCGTCTGTTCTGCATTGATCGTACATTGGCTGTACACTGCTATTGTTAAGAACAATGTACATGCGATGTACATCTGCATGTTTAGCATCAGACAAAGAATAGTTGAGTACGTATTGTACAAACGGCTTCCAGACGACAAAAACACGCCCTTTACAGAGGCTGTTTTTAATGATAACATGTAAGAAATGAACAGGCACTGCACATGTGTTCAAAACATGCATTGTACAGTATGTGTTTGATAGCCTGTACACAGACACGTTACATGTTGTATGTACAATGAATGTATATTTGGAGAATACATGCAATTCAACAGAAAAGGTATAGCTGGATTGATGTTTGTTCTGCATTGATCGTACATTGGTAGCACACAGCTCGTGCTAACAGCAATGTACAAGCGATGTACAGTTGCATGTTTAACACCTAATAAGAAATGCCTGAACATGTGTTGTATAAACCCTTTCCAGAATTCCGAAACATTTCCGTTACATTGGATGTTCTTAACGTTAACATGTGTGTTTACGTAAGCACTGTACAGTCACTCAAACCTACTATGTGTTTAAAAGCCCGTACACAGGCGTGTTACATGTTGCAGGTACAGTGAATGTTCCTGTGAAGAATACATGCAATTCGACAGAAAAGTACATCTGGATTGATGTCAGTTTTGCATTGACTATACATTGGCTGTACAAAGCTACTGCTAACAACAATGTACAGGTGATGTACAGCTACACGGTTAACACCCAACAAGGAATAGTTAAATATGTGTTGTACAAGCGATTTCCAGACTACCGAAAGATCCCTTGCAGAGAAGCAGATTTTAATGTTTTCGGCTAGCTGAAGGCTTCGCACACAGACAATGCGTAGACAGGATTTCATTTCGAGGAGAGCCGGGGGTCTTCTCCCGGGAAAATTTTGACTGAAAACGATTTTAGGCTTTATTTTAACAACTTTTAAAAATTTCGGGGTGTTCAGATCCCTGGATCCTCCCTAGCTACGCCACTTCCCCCAGACGCCAGTAATGGCTCGGCCTACGGCCTCGCACCTCATAAACCTGTAAATATACCAAATTTCAGTTCAAATACCAAGTGTCATGTCTCGTACCTTCTAGAATTCCGAGCTATACCGAATTTCAGTTCAAGTAACAGGGAGCAAACCCACCGTTTTTTCTTGTAGCTCGGCCTACGGCCTCGCACCTCATGAACCTGCAACCATACCGAATTTAAGTTTAAATACCAAGTTTCATGACTTTGTTCCCAGATCCCAAAGTATAAACATCTTATTTTAATAATTGTATTCCTCCACACATTTTTCTTCCCACCCTTTTCTTTTCTTCTGGGTTACATATAGATATAAAAAAAGAAAGAGATCTATTTTAAATAAGAGGTTCAAATACCAAATTTCATGTTTCTAACCTTCAGAGTTTCCAAAATATCGACGTCTTATTACAATAATTGCAATCCCCACACCTTTTTTTCCTACCTCTTTTCTTCCCCTTTTTACTAAAATAGTTTTTAAAAACGCTAAAACATGTGTCAAATTATTTCAAATGAAAAATTCAAATACCAAATTTCAAGTCTTTAACCGTAAGGGATTCGGAGATACGGCCATCTTTAAAAAAATTCTTTCCATCCCATTCTCCCTCTTCCCCGTTGAATTTCCAAAAATCGTTCCATACTGGTACCCTACATCACATATCTTATGTACTGTCCAAATTTCAAGTTCCTAGCTTAAGTGGTTTGACCTATGCGTTAATCAATCAGATAATCAGTCACTCTGAACTTTGTCTTTTGTATATTGAGATATTTGGTCTAGGAATTAATTCGTGCGGGTGGACAAGAGATGGCGCAACGAACGGAGCGTCCCACAGTTCCGTGTATCCACACATGTGTTGCAAACCCCTGTCATCGCGTATCGTTCGTAGTATAGGGCAGTGGATTAAAGCGTCAACAACACCAGTTTGTAGTTAAGTGAACATGGCGCAATTTGTGCCTGATAAAGTGTTTTTGTGGGGTGTCCTGCTGCATTACTTTAACATGCAGAAAAGTGCGACTGAAAGTCATCGTATTTTGGTGGAAGTGTATGGTGACCATGCTCTAGCTGAGCGAACGTGTCAGAAGTGGTTTGCACGGTTTAGAAGTGGTAATTTCGGCTTGGCAGACCAAGAGCGAGCTGGACAGCCAAAAAAAATTCAAGACGAAGAATTGACAGCATTGCTCGAGCAGGATTCGTGTCAAACGCAGGAACAACTTGCAGCAGCATTAGGCGTTGATCAAACAACAGTCTCCAAACGCTTGAAAGCCATGGGAATGATTCAAAAGATGTCACATTGGGTTCCACATGAACTGAAAGACAGAGACGTTGAAAGACGAAAAACCATTTGCGAATTGCTGCTTCAACGACAGAGCAGAAAGGGGTTTCTGCATAGAATTATTACGGGTGATGAGAAGTGGATCCATTACGAGAACCCTAAACGAAACAAGGCCTGGGTGAAACCAGGTGAACCAGGTCCATCACAACCAAAACGAGATATTCACTGTGCAAAGGTTATGCTGTGCATATGGTGGGATATGAAAGGTGTGGTGTACTATGAGCTGCTGCAACCGGGTGTAACTATGAATGGAGAACGTTATCGACGACAATTAATGCGTTTGAAGCAAGCTCTGGCCAGAACACGACCAGAATGGGAGAACAGACATGATAAACTTATTGTTCAACATGATAACGCTCGCCCACATGTCGCAAAACCGGTGAAAACCTATTTAGAAAATGTCGGATGGGAAGTTTTACCCCACCCGCCGCATTCACCAGACGTTGCTCCTTCGGACTACTACTTGTTCGATTGCATGAACAACGATTTGATTGGACAGCGGTTTACTTCTTCAGAAGATATCGAAACATGGGTCTCTGACTGGATCGCTTCCAAGGATGAGGACTTCTTTCGCCACGGAATCCGTACATTGCCTGACAGATGGGCGAAAGTGGTGGCTAGCGATGGACAATATTTTTCTTAAGGTATTTATGTATTTTGTGCTTGTACTACAGCTTCAATGTGTGCGTACCAACCGCACGAATTAATTTCTAGACCAAATATGTTTGTCATAGGCGTAACTAGAGGGGGCAATGTTGTCCCCCAGAATACCATTACAATACTATATGATCACTGAAAAATTCTTTCAATTCTCAGAAGTACGGGCCATGCCCCCCCTCAGCTAAATATTCTAGTAATGTTAATGGCTTAAGCCTCTTCTTCAATGAGTTTATATCTACGCCACTGATATACAGAGCATATTCGTGTAAAGAAAACATGGATCTTTATAGTAGCTTGTATGTCTTTCATGTTGTTAATATCTGCCTGCAAACTGGGGTTGCTGACTGTGAAGGCTATGTTAACTGTGAAGTACAGCCACAATACATGCACAGGTTTAATGATTGAAAATATCCTCACAAGATGTCAGCAAAATTGTGAACGGAATTATGTAATTTTCTTTATTTAATTCTAACGGCATATAAAATAAAATGATAAAACATAAAATCATAGAAATAAATGAACATGCAATGCACACGTATCCTGTGCATGTACTGTACACGTTGCCTGTTCAGTGCATGTAAAAAGTTAATCAACATGCAATACACAAGTAGCCTGTACCAGCATTATACACATTGCCTGTTCAGTACATGTAAAACATTAAAATAATAATTGCATTTTACATGTACCTGTACAGGCAATGTACATGTATCTGTACAAGCAAAGTACAACACTTCACAGTTTTATTGTGTTGGGTGCTCTAAATAGGTGTTGGGTGCTCTAAATAGGTGTTGGGTGTTCTAAATGGGTGCTGCATACCTGAAAAGCACATGTATTTCGCCTTATACATGCAATGTACATGTACTGTTTCTTTCTCTGGACATGTGCATGTATACGAATTTGTGTTTGTGTTTGTGATTCTCAAAACAGCATGTTCCTCACCTGTAAATAAACTGTTTCTTTTTCTGAACATATACTGTACATTGCATGTACAGGTTTCTTGTATGTGCGTGACGCCTGTAAATGCATGTTCTCTGCGTCTATACAGGCACATTAACTGGATACGTGCAGGCACTGTACAGGTGAAAAGTCGTGTTCCATTTTCAGGCACATGTTTGACATTAACTGTACAGGTGCCTGTTTTTTTCGTATGGGGAAGGTATATATATAAATTAAAAAAAAAAAAAAGCTATTGCCTATACGATTTAGTATTTATAAATTAGACTATCAATTGTCACTTGAAGCCGACAGTTTCTAAAAATGAAGAATTTTATTTAGATTCACCAACGGGATTCCATCTGACGACCAAAAAGCCAGTTCAATTCACAAGGCACCGAAACTATATAATTACTGCAAATGGTGTTAATTCTTTATTTACATATTTTTATTCAAATGCGAAGACTTTGAAAGAGTATTACAGACACCTTAAATTTGCTTTCACGCCATATGGTTAATTTTACAGTTGACTTTCGGTAGCTGCCAGCTAAAAGCGATATCAGTTTTACACTCAACTTTATAATCTCCAAATGTAACTTCTATGCTTTTTTGTTAAGACATGAAGAGAATTTACTTCTTGATCACTTTCCGGGTTCTCATTTGACAACGTTTCCCTTGACGATAGTCTCTATAGCAACGTTAATTGTCTTAGTATTTTTAATTGGCAAAATGAAATCTTTCTTTATTATCTACACGAAATTACCTGCTTTTGCAGTGTGAAACTTCTTCCAACCACTACAACAGCCGCCATAGTCATTCCTAGTGTTCCTGTGTGTTCTCTATTGTCTCAGGAAGACCCGCAGGTGTAAAACTTCGGCCTACCACCGACTTCTACATCTATTCCAATGGACTTCTTTCGTTTACCAGCTCCAAATGAAGTGCAAACCTCGCCACAATATACTACGGCCATTACTTTCAGTGACCTAGTGTATAAATACTAATTGAAAACGTCAAAGCTTCGACACCATCTCCTGTGAGGGAGATGTACTATATTCTACTAATCCTGCTTAGGATAGAGGACAAACTGTTGATCGCTTCTACTATTAGCTTCACTACTAAAACAGTACTATTTTTATTCGTACAAGTGTTCAGTGTTCTAGTGCTTCTTTTAATGTATACCACAACCAATATGCAAATTCTAAACAAAAATAATCCACTAGCTTCTTTTTTTTATTTTTATTTATTTATTATTATTTATTAATTTTTTTTTTTCATTTATTTACGCCACGGGGATGCAAGTTTTGCATGCTTCCAATACGACCTGCTGGCTGTAAACAACTTCAGACAACTACGAAGAAAACATCAACCATCGTCAACGATCGTCAAGAAACGAAGATCAATGGTCAGCAACATTATTGGATAAAAACAACCGAAACACTGCAGAATACATAAATCTTCACCAATTGATCGTCACCTCCATTCTCTAGGACACCTGGTCTCTGAGAGCTCGTTTATCCTTAGCATTCTCTAAAACGCCAGGTCTTTGCAAACACCTCAGCATTCTCTACGACGCCTCGTCTTTGAGTTTTATCCTCCTCTCAAGGAAACTTAGTCTCCGAGAGGTACCTACACACACTCCTTGGCGGCAAGGATCCTGTCCCTACCACCAAATATTCAAGAGGAAATATTTGAACTGTAATTAGTTATAACTGTGCATGAATTTTATAATACGTGACTGGGAAAAATCCGAAGTTTCCGAGTATCATTTTTACCTCTACCCCAAAACACAGAAGTTTAGAATATATTTATTACCTGTGTAATTAACTCCCATCCATTCTATTGCCATCGAAGGCCTTTTTCTTAAATATATTTTGGAAATACTGACAGCATTCAGCGAAAATCTGGATACTTATTTTTAAATAAATCTGTAACAAGGTACAAGATAGCAAGTACTTTTTTTGTTTATAAAAGAGCTCATCAATTGGCTTAGGTTAGTAATTAAACTTACCTCCTTAAGTTCTACTTCATAATCAAAAGTAGGTAAACCATCGTAAATATCGTCTTCTTCATTGTGATCTATCAGTTGATTAGGATTATTTGAACTCATTTCTTAGTCTAGCATTTCCAATATCCAGTTCAATGATTATCTGTATTCAGGAATACACTGAAAAAAGAAAGTTCAAAATTGGATGGATTGTGCTCTTCTAAACTTAACTCTGCATTTAAAAGAAATAGCTACATCAGTTACCTGTACAATCTCTTACAGCAATGTGTAAAGAAAATTGATATTCATCTTGCTTTCCAAAGCCCTGAATTAGTTTACCTATACACATAATTGTACAAAACAGGCGTTGTCAGACACCAAGAGTATTGTATATATATATATATATATTAGGGATGGCCAAAATTTTCCGGAATCGGAAAATTTACTTTCAGGAATTCGGAAAAATTCCGGAATTCAGAAAAATTCCGGAATTCGGAAAAAAATCCGGAATTCGGAAAAAATCCGGAATTTAGAAAAAATCCGGAATTCGAAAAAATTCCGGAATTCGGAAAAAATCCGGATTTCAGAAAAAAATCCGGAATTCGGAAAAATTCCGGAATTCAGATAAATTCCGATATTCGGAAAAAATCCGGAATTTAGAAAAAATTCGGAATTTTTCCGATTTTACTCTCAGGATTCCGGAAAGTAAAAATTCTGGAATTGGCCATCCCTAGCTAGTAGCTGTTAAAAGAGAAACACAATAATGAATATATATACTGTATTAGTTTCTTGTAGTTGGATATGTCTTTATCACTTACGTAGACAATTGCTACTGCAGTTATTTACTGCTTTATGAGGAAGGTCTTATTTTCACACACAAAAAAGTCGCCGGTATGTCTCAAACATTATCGCGTTCCCACCTGCAGCTTCTCCAAAGCACTGCAAACTACTTTTTAACCAGGCGAAAGGCAGTGAAGGAAAAGAAATCTCAACAAATATTCTAATAACATTCGCTTATTGTCAACATAGTGAGCGCAGAAAGTGCTCGTACACCATGCATACTTTATATTGAAAACAGCTAGCATGAGAACGGGAGGTGGAAAATACATATATAACCAGAATTAAGACTACACATCAGGGTGCGAAATCCCGGGGGGGATGGGAGGATTTCCCCCCCACCAAAAATTTTATACTTGCGTTTCCCCCCACCAAAATTTGAAAGGGGGACACCTTAATATGAAAATATAAGTAGGTCTATAATGAAAATTTTCAAACAAACAATAATTTTGAATGCATGCCTGTTTCAAAAAACGTAGTTTACTTGTAAAGGGATTAGGTGTTTAATTTTGTCGGTTTCATTGTGACGAGATGGAGACCTTTATTCTCTAGTTGCGTGCAAAATTGGTAAAATTTCTTAAACAGATTGTTTTTCGATTACAGTTGACGAATCTACAAACAGATTTGCGGATAAACACTTGCTGTTATATGTAACATATGTGGACGAAGAAAATAACCCTTGTTGTTGTTTTTATAAATTAGTGCCTGTAGAAAATGCCGATGCAAAATCTCTTGAAGAGAAAATTATTCAAGCGTTTTCCGAAGATGGCATAGATATTTTAAATCTTAAAGAAAAGCTTTTTGGTTTTGGTTTGGACGGGAATGTAGTGTTTACTGTGAGAAACAAGGTGTTGCTGGGGTTTAGTAGATGAAGTGGAAACAAGGTTTCCTTATAATGATGTGCTAAAGTGCTTTTCAGTGTTTGAAAATAAAGATCATAATAGCATGAGTGGTTTATACGGTAACGTAGAAGTACCGGTATATAAAGCAGCTCAATTGTTTGGATTGAATCCTGATAGTACAGTGTCAGAATGATTTGGTTTGATTTAGTTTAACGTCCCACGGTTTTGCCTGCTAGGCTAAAGGAGACGTGGACCTACTGATTATAATGGAATCCGAACCACTTTGGTCGTTCAACTGTACTCCACCGGGAATCGAACCAGGGACCACGCTAACCGAAGTCAAGCGTGCTAGCCACTAGACCAAACGGGGGTTCTACAGTGTCAGAATGGAGAGAGTACAAGTCAAGTTCTAAGTCGGTAAATGATTTTCAAGTTCTTAAAAGACTTAACGCGGAAAGTTGGTTCTGTGCCATTATCAAATGCTGCCTGTGAATGTGGATTCAGTGTTGTTCATATTAAAAGTTCCGAAAGAAACCGTATGTTGGCGAACACTTTGCAATCTTTATTGACAATTGAACTCAGTGGACCTCCTTTATGGGATGCTGTTACTGCTACTCATACGCAAGTTTCTTCTGGCCATCACATGTCCAACTCTCATTACAAACGGAAAGAAAGTAAGTTTTCTTTCTATTAAAATTTTTAGAATCTTAAAATTTTCCTCTAAGGTAAGATACGTTATTGTAAACTATATTTTAGGTCTATAAATAGAGTAACACAATCATTCAATACTCGTATTATTGTGGCTCTCCCCGCTGGTCTAGTGGCTAGCACGCGCGCACCATCTTCGGTGCACGGGGTCCCGGGTTCGATTCCTGGTGGGAGTGCCTTACAAAAATTTGAACGATTACCGTGATTCGGATTCCACCTTAAACTGTAAGTCCACATCTCACAGTCTCGCTGCTGAAAAGGGACACTAAATTTAAATCAGCAAATCAATCATATTATTGCATTTGTGCTTTCATTTTCTAAGGTTTAACGTCCTACGAATATTCAGTAAGGCGAAGGAAGGCGGTCATGATGAGATTAATTATAATGTGGATAAAGATAGTGGAGGGAAGCGGGAAGACCCCGAGAAAACCCACACACAATTGTTTGTATACAACACGCAGAATTTGGCGCGAGCTAGGATCCCGCCAGGGATCCCACACACCTGAGGTGAGCGCTCTAACCACTGAGGCAACACGGCTTTTTGTTGCCTATCGAGTATTTGTATTGAAATCATATCTGTTATTTATAATAATATATTCTTGCTAATAATACAATATAAATACATAGTATTATTTAGACTTACATAAGTGACGGATATGAGCGACCAAACTGAAATACTAAATACTTATCGAAGAAACGGGAATTTCATAAATAATAAAAACTATGCTCAGACGCTACAGCTCATGGGGATCTATGGCTGACCAGGTGAAGCGCTTCAAGTTAGTAGTTCTAATGCTTGGTTAGGAAATCGGCTCTCAGGGACTATTATTTCTGACTTATAGATCTCTACCACTATTTTGGTGAATGCAATCTTCAATATGATGGTAAACACAAGGATACTGTGCTTCCACGAAAGTCTAACCTGGACCATACGCACCGAAGTGTATATTAAATACAGTAGATAAGTTATCAATTTTGGTTAAATGGATAAATAACATTGAAGTATTTTTAAATAACAATTTTGACTAGTTTGAACACTTATTATTATTATTATTAGTAGTAGTAGTAGTAATAATAATAATAATAATAATAATAATAATAATAATAATAATAATCCATTAAAATTTCAACTTTTTGGAGGCCCCACGAGGCATTAGTGTGGATCGCTGAACTTCTTCCCCCCCAGGGCCGTGCTGGGATACTAATGAGGGCGGTGGACAAGCCTACTACAAGGGCGCCCATACAAAACGGGAATATATATATATATATACTTTGAAAGAAAGTATAGATGCCTTTCTATATCAAAATCACCACCAAATTTGGTTTAGTATTAACGTAAATAGCTAATATGTGGAAACCTTGAATCGAAATCTTCTTTACTAGAGAAAAACTTTTTAGTTCCTGTAGTAACATTTCTGTCAAATAAAAAGAAGCTAAATGTATCAACAACTTAATATAGCTCTATGGAATTGGACACAGGAGGTTCAGTGCTGGATTTACAAAAGCTATCCATTGATTTCCGTCCTTAGCCTACTGGACCCAGTTTCTACTTTATATTTCAATCTCTGCGAGACCATTTTAATATTGTCCCCCCATCTGCGCCTCGGTCTTCCTAATTTTTGTTTTCCTATTTGAATTTCCAGTTCGAACTTTGAAAGCGTTTCTATTTCTTCCATTCTGGCTACATAACCAGCCCGTTTGAGCCTCCTAGACTTGATGACCCTAACAATGCTTTTGTAAACGGTATAAAATTATGCAGTTCATCGTTATGGAGTTTTCGCCATTCCCATTCCTCTTGGAGTTCGAATATTGATTTAAGAATCTTGTTTTCAAATCCTATCAGTCTGCGATTTTCCCTCAGAGTCGGTGACAATGTTTCGTAACCATACAGCAGAACAGGCATGATTATCGTTTTATATTTTAAGCTACAAATTCTTCGACAGAATTCGCAACAACAAAAGATTTTTAACTGAATAATAACACGAAATCCCTGCTTTAAGTTGACATCAAATTTTTTTGTAATTATGGTTTTGGTCTGTTAATAATGATTCTAGATATTTGAAAGTATCCACTTTGTCGAAAGAAAATATTATTTGGTATTTTAACGCATCCATAAAATGCAGTATTACGATCCCGACAAACTTCCATTTACTTAGTTTCCTCTGCATTTACTTTTAAGCCCATATCTCTGCAAGCGTTAAGTAAGATTTCTGCATTCCTTTCTATTGTTCTTCATCCCCTATTAAATTTACATCATAACCATACGCCATAACCTGGTAAATACAATTCAGCTCTAGGACCTGATTCCTGTCTTTGATTTTCCTTATAGTGTTCTCCAGAATAAAGTTAAATAATAATGGCGACAACGCATCTCCTTCTTTCAGGCCATTCTCAACGTGAAAGCTCGTGAACAAGAATTTCTCTATTCGAACCTTACTTTGGGATTCATTTAAACATATCTTAATTAATCTACCTTTTTCGGTATTGCAAATTCTGTAAGCATGTTGTACAATATTTCCTTCCAACCCTAGTCTAAAATCAATAATTGATGTGCTAGAATATTGTATTCCCTTTCTTTTCAAGTATTTGTTGAATAGTAAATATCTGGTCTTTTACCTACATCCGCTCTGATAATCTCCAAAAATTTCATCTGCGTATGGAGTCAATCTTGCTAATAGAATGTTTAAGAAAATTTATTGGATGTTGACAGACGAGAAATGCCTCATACATCAGTGTTGTTGCTTTTCTTCTGAACTTGAATAATGATTGATTCTTTTCACTCTTGTGGAAATTTCTCCTTGTTCTAGATAAGGAGAATGAGTTTGTGTGTCTTGCTCTACAATTCCCCACCCCCAGCTAAAATTAAGTCAACCAGAATTTCGTCTACACCCGGAGATGTATGTTTCTTTAATTTTTAAATAGTGATTTCTATTTCTGTCTGGTTAGGTTCTGGAATATACGGTTATGCTGTATGCATTTCACTTTCTCCACGCACATTAGTTTTTGGCTATGTGTTAAGCAAACCGTCAAGGAAATCTTTCCATCTATTTCAGATGCTATCGTGATCAGTGAGAACTGTTCCTTTAGCTTTCTTTAATATATAAGCACAAAATTGATAGCCTTTTTAAAGTCCGTTGATGCATTTATACATGTCCCGAATGTTTTTATTTTTACTATTATCTTCAAGTTAATTTTAGCTTTCAAAAATTGCGTTTCTTTGTTCTAAAAGTTTTGGAAGTTTTCCGCCAGATGATAGTGAAATTTTATGTAGTTGTTTCGTTCGGATTTTGTAGCCAACGCTGCTTCTTCTCTTTTCTCTTCTCTGCTACTTTAGTGCATTCCTGGTTGAACCATGCTTTGTTCCTACGTATTTCTGCCTGTCCCAATATTTCTTTTGCTGAAATCTTAATGTTTTCTCTAATTTCAACCAAGTATCCTGAACACTAGTGCACTCCAAACCTTCTAAAACCGAGAATCTATTCAACACTTCAATCTGGCTTCCCTCTCACCTGACTCTCCTCTAATTTCTTTAAATTAAACCGCTCCGTTTTCAGATATTGAATATTTCCTTTATTCAACGATAGTCTCTCTCTTATTATCATAATCAACTTCTCTGAACGACCGAACATTAGTTGTGCTAGACTGTTTTCTTCTGTCTACTAAAACGTGATCAATTTGATTATGTGTTTTTCCGTCTGGTGAGGTCCAAGTATATTTATGAACGTCGCGATGTGGGAATTTTATAATCATCACAATAAGGTTTCTGAATGTTGCGAAGTTCACGAGTCTAACGCCGTTGTCACAACCTTCCTTATGCAGACATTTATTCCCTATAATCGGTTTGAAAATACCCTCTCGTCCTACCTTCGCATTAAAACCGCCTAACAGAATTTTCATATGGTATTGCAGGAGATGATCAAATACCCGTTCTATTCTTTCGTAAAAACTTTTTTTATTGTCATCCTTATTTTCTGTTGGGGCATGTACATTTAAAACAATAATATTACACCACCGACCCTTAAGAGAAGTAAAACAAAAACCAACATTCACAAATTCAACCCATGTAATTGCTGATATTACGCATTCGTTTGTGAACGAAAAGCCCTTATCCTAGTTGGTAATTTTTAATTCGTTCTCCGTAAAAGAACTTAAAATTTCCCGACTTGACTCCTCCATTTCCTTCTCATCTAACTTCCTGATATCCCACTAGTTCCATCTTCTATTTCTAAACTCATTCGTTACACATTTTAACGCGCTTGCCCTATAGAGACTTCTTATCTTCCATGTTCCAATTCTCATGTCGATTTTACTTTGCTGAGTTCGTGCCAAGTTAGGCCTATGAGTTCTGATCCGAGGAATCTGCGAATATATCTGAGCAAGCCTTTTTTTCACAGGATGAGTTGTTAGCCCCACACCAAATCCCCAATCTGGAGGATAACCCCTTGTCTGTCTGCGACTGCTTATTCAGTATATTCGCAGCTAATCTCTGTATCCGAGAGGCCTTCTCCTCGATCCACAACCTGAGAACTCGCCGTGCCGTGGTGACAGGAAGACCACATTTTGAAATTAATATAGCTATATTTTAGAATTACAATAGGTACTGATTATCCGAACACTGATTTAAAACACACAGGAACAATCAATATGCTCGGATATATGGACGCATATTAAAACTGTGAAAGCTTCGATGCCGTAAAAATGGTAAATTAGAGACTAGTGTCAATGTAGTATTTTATGAATGCATCGTACGTTTGACTATCCGAACTATTCTTGATGTATCACGTTGTTTCGTTTTATAGCTACATAACTTTATAATATTTTTGTAAGTGATTATACAGTTTACCTGTTCTCTGCCAATAGCAACTGTATGAATTGTAAAGGGCGCCTTGTATTCTTCACAGCTTCTATATTAACAATCATTATTTGAATTTATTATATAAAGCTGTTACACATGATAACTAAAACCACTTATCTATAATGTGATGTTTCGTAGGGCGTCTTATGTAAAAGGCGCACTGTACCTTTCACGGGTTCTTTACCAATAGTAACTGTATGTATTTATTGTACAGAACTGTGGTATACAGACGAGTAAATAAAATCGTTCATCTTTGATGTGGACTCGCAAGGGCGCCTAATGTAAAGGGCGCACTGCACCTTTCACGGGTTCTTTACCAATAAAACTGTAAGAATTTATTACTAAAAACTTGTAACTTTATTTATACTGTGATGTTTCGGAGGGCGCACCGGGACACGTCCCGGTGGGCCAGCGCGGGCCAGTTTCCCCCCCACCATTTGCAAATGATTTCGCACCCTGCTACACATTCATACATTTATTTCTATATACAAGAGAAAGGCCAAACAAAGACAATCACTGTTTTGCTCAGAAGAAAAGAGAGAATTCCTTTTTTGTAAACGCAAAAAGTCACCGTACACTTATGATTGAATTAATGCTTATAAAGTATATTACGTTATTTAATATTTTGTGGGATTACCCTGTGCGTTAATGATTGTCTGTAGTCTTCGTGGCATTGATTTCACCTGTAGTAGTTCGTAGTTCTGTAGCTTCGGGGCTATAGAAGTCAGTGGAGAGCTTTTGTGAACGCGGCATTGAACCTCCGGGTTCCATAGGCCATAGAGTTAGTTAATTAGTTAGTAGCTTCGGGACTGATTATGTCCCATTCTTCTTGAATAGCTTTTCTCAGGCCTTCTTTAGTAGAGAAGCTGTGCCTTCTGATTCTTGTCTCCAGAACAGACCATAGATGTTCTATGGGGTTCATGTCTGGGGATTGGGGAGGTGTGCGAAGCTGTTTCAAGGTATTATAGAGTAGCCACAATCGAGTATTTTCCGCTGTATGTTTGGAATTGTTGCCTTGCTGAACAATAAATTGTTTTCTGCGCACTAGTATGGAGATTTTCCTTTAATATGTTAATATACACTTTGTGGATCATCACTCCATCGATAAAGTGGAGACGACCCACTCTTGAGGCACTCATACAACCCCAGACGAGCACGGACCCTCCTCCGTGTCTTACTTTAGGGACGAGATTTTGAGGATTCATCTCTGTATTCACCTTGCGTCATACCATACGCCTCCCATTGGATTCGATAAGATTAAATTTACTTTCGTCCGAAAATATGACCCTTTTCCAGAAAGAAGCCTGATCCCTTATCTTTATACTCTTTTTCAAACTTTAGTCTCTTTATACGATTTGTCTTGTTCACCCATAACATTTTCGACCATGATACCCTGCAAATATTCCGCACTGTACTGGCTGATACTTTAACACCGCGTGTTTCCAAATCCGTTGCCAATTGCACAGCACTACTTTTCGGAACCTTTTTTCTTTCCCTAATAATGTAACGTTTATCTTGTTCACTCAACACTCTTGGTCTTCCAGTTTTTTTTTTTTTTTTTTTTCGCACAGTGATAGAAACATTATACATCACAATTATTGTTTGTACTGTTGAACGAGGTCTGTCTGCAAGGTTTCCTATCTTTCTCAAAGATTTACCTTTCTTATGCAATTTAATAATTACTTTTCTTGTCTCCTCATTTGTTTCTGTTCGGTTGCTTCCCATTTTGACAGCCCGCCGTGCAGTTTTTTTCACTCCTATTCACAACTAAACTCATTCTGTTATTCGTCATGCTATACAGAGGTGTATAATCAGGTGAATACTAGTGAACCCCAGTTGTAGTACCTTTGTTTCGTATTCGTACGTCAGGTGTACGATCTCTTTTTGCGTCTACTCTATACACTTTCTACGGAATTTATTTACTTTCTGACCATTAAACTTGTCTTCGTGGTTCTTTATTGATATATTCATAAAGCTTAGTTTTCATTATTCATATTGTGTGTGTTATTACACTTCTTAAATTTTCTGTTTCTTTTTCGCAGGCATTCTCGTTTCAATAGCATAGGTGTACGAACACTTTCTGCGCTCATTGTATGTACAGTGAATATAAATTTATAATTTTTGACTTTACGAAGTATACAATGTAATTGTTCAATAATTAACATAAGCAGGCATTCATTAGTTTATATTAATATAATAATTAATAAAACTAATAAGCGGGTGATTGATGACTCAGTGGTAGAGTTTTCATCTATGGTATTCTAACCCAGGACATGTGGGTTTTCGATGGCTAATTTTGTGTTCGAAAATTTTTCCGGTGGTAGGCCTACTCTTGGTTCCCTTTCTTATATTTGTTCCATCATCACTCATTAACGAATTTAGTTTATCAAAACTCTATAGCCATATATTCATTCTGTCCGTCAGTGAAACAAACAGTCTCAAGAACTATCTGATGGATTACCATCAATTTTGGCCACGATGTACAGAGTCAATAGTTAAGAATCGAGTTCCCTGATGAATGTAATATTCAAACCGGAAGCGGTACAAATCAACCATTTCCGGTTTTAACGTTAATCATTATATAGTAAATATGGTAATAGATAGCGAGAAACGGTTTCCAGTAATCGACATATATAACATTCATGTAGATAGAATGTTACCCAATTTGTGCATCTGCTGAAAATAATGAGCTTAGGTATTTAGAGGGCATTTTTCGCTTTAGAAAATGTGTGCTTGGTAAAGAATGTAGAGAATTAGCTGAGTCAGGCACGTAGCTAGAATATGGTAATAGGAAGGGGGGGTCTGTCACGAAATACTGTGGTTATTTACCAGGGGCTCAATCATTCTAAACTATTTTATTGGCAACATATATTGGTTCGTTTAGCCAAGATTTCTAATGGAGGGATGATATGAAATACTGTGGTTACACACCAGAGGCTCGATCAATCTAAATATTTTACTGACAACATACCCATATTGATTGGTTAGGACAATAAAATGAGGATATATTAGTAAGTATTTTAATAAGAAGCTATGAAGAAATCTCGAGTAAAAAATTATAAAAAAGTATTGAAAAAGATATAGTCTTCCGAGGTCATTCGAACGGTGTCGAGAATTTTGCGTCTGGGAAATTTGCGCCCTACCTCAAGAGCAGGGAAAATTGCGCCTGCAATGTACCTCCATCGGGAAGTTTGAGCCCTGCGAAATAAAAGAACCTATTCGAGCTTACGCATTTGCTCGGAAGGGCTGACATTACAGCATAAACAATCCTCCCCCCACAACCATGCCATTTGTGATTTATTTTCATTGTGGCTATATAAGGGGACAAACTTCAATATAAGCCAAAAGAACACAACGGATCAACGCAATCACTGCTTCTTCCAGAGATGATTTTGGGGGAACACTGGCTTCCCCAGAGCTCTCAAAGTGCCCCCTCGGAGGAGACCAAAATAATACGTCTATAATATAATAATAAATAGAATAGTACCAGCAGTGACCCCCTCCGGAATACTAAGTGTGCCCCCCGGAACATTTTTTCTGAAAGAACGACTGAACGCAATTGTGTGTTTAAAGTGTAATTCCAGCAAGTAAACACACTGTACATAGTTTTCTTGATAATATTACTGAACTGATTTTACATTCACTTTACATTTTCTTTTCTATATTTTGTGTCCTAAAAAGCCAAACAACTCGCAAGGATTGTGAACAGAGATATCTGGGTAGAGCCAAACAGCCTTTTGTAGATTAAATTATACTCTTTGATTATATTAATAAATAATTATATATCAGTCATTTATACTTTTATTGTAAATTTTGTAGTATAATGAAAAATTGTATTTGCATGGATTGCCCTTTAGTGAACTAAAATTGTATTTTTTTCATTTGTTCGGAATATTATAACGGATGGAGTAACTCACTGAGACGATGAGAGGCAAGCCTAGTTCAAGTGTGAGTGGAAGTTACTTTACACAATACAAAAATAAGTTGAATTGTAGGGCGCTATCATCCCAGTGCAAATATATAGCCGGCGCATTTTCCCCTCTTTTCGCGGTAGAGCGCAAACATCCCTGTGCAAATATATTGCGAGCGCATTTTTTCCTATTTTTGTGGTAGGGCGCAAATTTCCTGGGCGCAAAATTTTCGCATTCAAGGAAAATATAATGTCCGTGAAGTTGACAAGCCACTTATGTCAGACTCCAATTTCGACTTTAAACGTCGCTAGTGCTATGCTAGTGTTCGATAGTGACGCAAATCGTTAGCACTCCACAGATAACGTGTGCTTTTTAAATAATGGATATGTCTTCTAACTGCATGCCAACACGCCCACTTCTAAGAATCATCTCTAAAATGAGGTTAACCGTTAGAGCAAGTAAGTGCTCATTAGTTCCATTAACATTAACGTTAATACCTCCATTGTACGGCCCTTTGAGTAATAATTACACCACGTTTTTTGCTAGTCTCAATGGGTCCCTATATTCTCGCGAACATTCTGACGTGCCCAAGTTAGTTACTTTTTTTTTGGAACTATTGTTTATCTGTTATTGTTTATTGTTTATTGCTAGTCTGCAGAGTAGTCCTTACATTAATATGCCATTGTCCTTGATAATCATTGCGTATTTACAAGCAGTTTGTTATTACTGTTACAAGATATCAAAAAACAACAGATAAAATCTACTACTTAACGGTTCATATTTTTCTTTTACAGTACACAAACGATTATTATTATTAATAATAACAATAATAATAATAAGACTATTCCAGCATAAAAGTTATCAATTGCATCACACTGGCAACAAGCGACGCATATTTTAACTTCATAAAAATTCGTTTCTCACGATTTTCTGGAAAACTACGTATGATATCTTCATTCTGTCAAGTTGTTTATCTCAGTGTGATATATGTATTACCTCTGGATAATATCACAGTAAAACAAAAATTAAATATTAGGAGTGCATCGTACTTTTGGACTACATCTCATTAACCATGGGAAGATTGAGTAGTGTATACTTTAGGATGTGTTTCAGCTTAACTTGCATCATACATTCTTACGATTACAAAAAGGAAATTTGTTCGTTTGCATTTGAACAAAATTCTTAGGATTACAAAAAGAAAAAATAATTTTTCCGAATTCCGGAATTTTTCTGAATTCCGGAATTTTTCCGAAATTTTTCTGAAATGCGGAATTTTTCCGAATTCCGGAATTTTTCCGAAATCAGAAATTTTTCTGAATTCCGGAATTTTTCCGAAATCAGAATTTTTTCTGAATTCCGGAATTTTTCCGAAATCCGGAATTTTCCGATTTTACTTTCCGGATTCCGGAAAGTAAAAATTCCGGAATTGGCCATCCCTAATATATATATATATATATATGGGAGGGATTTCTTCAAAAACGCAGACTAAAAAAAAAAAAAAAAGACCATACGTACATGGCCGCTAAAACTTCGGCAGTTATTATCAACTAGAGATGCAAAAACGCCGGCTTTTTTGAATCGATGGTTTTTTGCACATAAAAAGCCGGCTTTTTTGGGGAAAAAATGAGAAGTTAGGAAATTTTGGCTTTTTTCATTTTCATGATTTTTCTATCTAAATAGGTTTCTTATAGTATACTCTATAGTTAAACAAGATTTAATGACCTAAATGCCATATTTCCCTCTAGAATTCGCCATCATGATGGATGGAGCACATGTTTTATGAATTAAATATTAAGTACGTAGTATTTGAGAGCAATCTTAGAGGCTATATAACATTTCAACTTCAGAGTTATCGACATTTTTTTTTTCTTTAGATCATTTCATTTTGTTATTCGTGTTTCATTTCTTAGAGATTAGTAGGCCTACTCTAGCTTCTAGCACATGAGTTAAACTTCCGTTTTTCAATATATCCGTCAGAGAGTACGGTTGTCAGTATATCTGTCAGAGCGTACTTCCACATTTTTGTCATACTGTAGCTGTGCAATGATTTAGCAATAATCTTCCGGATACAACCTTGAATACAGTTTTATAGAAATAATCAGTAGCGGATTCAGAAAAGTATTTTGGGTGGTGTTTCTCTGCTTAATGTTTGGTTTTCCTAAAATTTCCTAATTTTTATTTGGGAGGAGCTTGAAGTTTATGAGTATAGGCATAACTAATATTTCGTTTTGTTTGTATTCAGCAATAATCTTCCGGATACAACCTTGAAGACCATTTTATACTGATAATCAGTGGCGGATTTAGAAAAGTATTTTGGGAGGGTTTTTCCATATTAATGTTTAGTTTTTCTAAAGTACCTAATTTTTATTTGAGGAGAGCTTGAAGTTTATGAGTAAAGGCATAACAAATATTTCGACTATTTTAGAAATTCCGTAATTTCGGGGTAAAGGCTTCAATCCCCACCCTATAACCCCCTTCGCAAATCTGTCACTGCTGGTAATTAGTAATAACAACGATTTAAAAACGATAAAGGAAGTCGGCCAGGATTCACAGTACACGCACTATCTCTACACTCACAGATGGAATTAAGAAAACTTTTGTCAAAATGTTCGAATTCGGGGTTGAATCCCGGAATTCCCGATAGAAGTGCAAAAACTAACCACTCACTCATGGTTGTTGTGCAGTTGTGCTTAACTTAAATATATTCTCTCTCTCTATGGCCTATGGAATCCGAAGGTTCAATGCCGCGTTCACAAAAGCTCTCCACTGACTTTTATCCTCAGCCAACTGGATCCAGTTTTTACTTTGTATTCCTATTTTTGCGAGATCCATCTTAATATTGTCCTCCCATCTGCCCCTAGGTTTTCCTAATGAACGTTTTTCGATTGGATTTCCAGTTAAAATTTTGAAAGCGTTCTTACCTTTTTCCATTCTGGCTGCATGACCTTCCCACCTGAGCTTCCTAGACTTGATGACCGTAACGATGTTTAGTAAACCGTATAAATTATGCAGTTCTTCGTTATGAAGTTTCTCCCATTCCCGTTCCTCTTGGATCCGGATATTCGTCTCAGGATTTTATTTTCAAATACTTTCAGTCTGCGTTCTTCCCTCATCGCAAGCGACCATGTTTCACAACCATACAGAACAACAGGCATTTATTCGTTTTATATATTTCAAGCTTTAAATTCCTCGACAGAATTTGCGGCGACAAAATATTTTGAACTGAATAATAACACGAATTTCCTGGTTTCAGTCGACATTTAATTTCTCTGTGGATATGATTTTGGTCTCGTAATATTGATCCTAGATATTTGAAAGTATCCAGTTTGTCGAAAGTATTATTTGATATTTTAACGCATTCACAATTTGCCGTATTACGATCCCGGTAAACTTCCATGTATTTAGTTTTCTCTGCATTTAGTTCTAAAGCAATGTCGCTGAAAGCATTTAGTAAGGTCTATGCATTTCTTTCTACTGTTCTCCTATCATCCCCTATTAAATTTATATCTTCAGCATACGCCATAACCTGAATACCATTCAGCTCTAGGGCCTGGTTGCTATCTTTAATTTTCCTTATAGCGTACTCCGGAACAATGCTGAATAATAATGGCGATTACGCATCTCCTTGTTTCAGACCATTCTCGACGTTGAAACTCATGGACAAGAATTTTTCTACTCGGACTTTACTCTGGGATTCATTTAAACACATTTTAATTAATGTAACTAGCTTTTACGGTATTCCGAATTCTGTAAGAATTGTACTATACTTCCCTCCTATCCGAGTCGTAAACCTTTCTAAAATCAATAAACAGCTGATGTACTGGGTAATATATTCCCATTTCTTTTCGAGTATTTATCGAGTAGTAAATATCTGGTCGATGGTTGATCGATTTCCCTAAATCCACACTGATAATTCCAATAATTTCATCTGCGTATGGAATCAATCTTGTTAATATAATGTTAAGAGAAATACCTCGCTAATTATTACAATAAGTTTTGTCGCCTTTCTTGTGAATTGAAACAGATTGATTTTTTCCACTCTTCTTAATGTATTAGTTTTTTTTTTTTCAAAAAAGCTGAATTTCTGTAGTTAAAAATTCAGAAACCTTCAGGACTGGGTAAACCGTGATGGTGGTTATAAGCCTAGGAAACCACACGACCAGATGAACGGTCTATTACGCATATCATCCATGAACAGAAAATTCGGTACTTGCCCGATTCTAAACAAGCTTAAGGAACAGTCAGTGCATTATAGAATTCGGAATTTTGCCAATTTTGCTGATCCGAAGCACCTGATAGGTGGTAACAAATTATTACGTATGTGATCAATGAATGAAGAATTTGTTCGAAATATCCATACAATGTATATGAAAGTTAAAACTTAAAAGTTTGAAGAATGTGCGGAATCACCTGAAACCAAGCTCCTGATGTGCAGCCTTTAAGATTATCATATAAAAGTATTTCTCTCATGTTTTATTTTATTTTGTTTCAAAAAGAGGGTGTGTGATATTTTGAAGTAAAAATACTACATACAATTTTGCTAGTTATTTGTGTACCATTTTTTTAAAAATAAAAGTACTTACTTTTGTGTATAAGAGGTTAACAAATTATTACATCTATTGGTTAATCCTTAGGAATTCATAATGTAAGTATGTTAAGAATTTTTAAAAAATCTTTTCGAAATTCATGGTTTATTTTAGGTTTTATATTATTACGTACATCAACCACTAATTAATGAGTTTTTGTGCTGTAGAGAAGTGAAACAAAGTCTGCTTTATCAATTTAAAGCAAAATTTTGAAAAAAGTCTAAAATTTTTCGAGCAAAAAAAAGCGAAGCAGAAAAAACTTTTTTTTTTTTTTTTTCAAAAAGAGCGTTATTTTCCCAGCCCTTGCATCTCTATTACCAACTGACGTGAGAGATTGTCGCATTCGCTTCGTACTTCTGACGTGGCTTCTATGGCCGAACTTTTAGCCTCCGACGAAGCCTCTCCCAAGGACGACAAAGTTTTAGATGGATGACGAAGTGATTTAGGCAGATTTCTAACGATAGAACAACCGGTAAACAGAATAATACGCTGCTGCAATAAAGAAGCCCGTAGCCAAATAGCAAAACCCGTTGCAGTGGTAAAGATTACATCGAAAAATAGTACAGAAACATCAACTCAAATCCGATAGAAGTCTAGACATTAACCTATCAGAATTAAAATATTTCTATTAAAATATTTCATATGATCTACGTTATTTGATAGGTGTTTCAAAGACAATTCTACACGTAGTCATAAATGTGTACCTGCGTATTCCTACGTAGTCGTAAATGGACAACTAACGGTTTACTGAATGTCTACCGTATAAGAATAACAATACAAAATTTTAAAATTGTAAACATTCCCTGTAAACGGATTTAATTTCAGGAGAAACTAATACTTACACTTACTAAGTTAGATCGAATGATTCTTTAAAGTTATACTTCTAGACATTACAAATAAAAAGTAATACAATAAAACACGGCTGCGAAACGTAGTTTACGGGAAGTTTAAGAGGGAAAAGGACAGTCTAGATATAAATACAACGAAGGCAAAAAGGTATGGAAAGTTCAAGAGTATACAAGTTTAAGAATGTAAATAATAATTATTATTTTACGCGCTTTTCGCGTGGGAAATCCGGTTTGATTCCTGGCAATAGCTCATGTAGTTCGGAGGCCACATTAAGCTGTAGGTCCACGTCTTATCCAGCTTTGTTGCTGAAGGAGACGCTAAACTCAGTATCAATTATGTTATTATTATTATTATTATTATTATTAAATAGGGAACAGAAAAACGATTGGAGGGTACTAAATTTGGCGATACAACATTTTATTTCTTTGCAGTTTGTTTTACACCTATAAACTAGTTGTCTTGGTGCATCAGAACGATTTTATACAGGTTTTTACGGCGAGCTCACTTTTTTCCCCACTTAAACAGAGCAGGACGTTTGGGCGCAAGCCGTATACCTGAACAGGTTAATCTACTTATAAGGGTTTTAATGTATTTCCTAACTAGAATCCGGACGTCTACGCTAAAAGAAAACTATCTTTATAAACTCTAAATTTTCGTTGTTATAGTATGTCCTATAGTAAACAGTCATAGAAAGTTGCATTAAATGCTTGTTTAGTTCTAGTAAGTTTTTGTATAATGCAGAAGGAAAAAACATGGGTCTAATTACTTTGTTTCTAGAACGATATGTCCTAATTTCAGGAAAATCGGAGACCATGACTTGCAGAATTTTTTCAGCATGAATCTGTATTGGACTTAAATAAAATTTGTTGTAGGCATCCTGTAACACTCCAAAATACATTTACATAATCTCTAACGTAAAGGAATAAGCATTTTGGATATTCATAACTTCATATTTTTATAATAGCTATGGAAGATGATCGTGATTCTTCTAATGATACAAGTAATCCTTTCACTGCTATTAGTGATGATATCAATAAAGACTGAAGGTCCATAAATGCAGATTTCTCCCATGTAAGCAAAGCATCAGGATCAAAATTTTACCAAAGAAATCAAACCCAAAATGATACCGCATTAAACATGAGCATTGATTTTTCAAACAGGCCTCATAAGACTACCTGTAAGCTTTGCAACAAATTGTGTGTTAGTTTAAAAGGCCTCGCAATTCACAATAGCAGGTGCCATTATGATATCAATAAAACCAAATCATGCTCGCTTTCACGGAAGTCGCAATCATCCACTGATAATGTCGATCACAAAACAAAAAATATGATCTCCAAATCAATAAGCTTCTAGTAAGATTAAAGTCTTCTACTCCAATGTTGCGCAGGGTACCTCAAGGGGCTAGAGCTACAGTGGCAGACTCTCTGTGCGAGGTATTACAACAGATTATACGTACAAACGACTCAGAAGCTTGAATGGATCTCTTCTTTTTTCCTTACGTTACACTGTGACATTTAAGCTGACATTTAACACCATGGGTTAAACAAGGAGTACGATGTTGGTCCGATTCTCGTTGCGAAACCCTTCCTAACCACAGTAAAAAATCCTTCAAAGCTCGATGAGCAGTAAATTCCACTTTTTAACATTAAGAATGTCGAGAACAAATTAGTAGATGGTGATGTCCGCAACGCAGTACGGCTTCTCATCTCAGAAGATACTACAGCTTCTCCGAATGGATCTGTATTAGAAGCATTAAAAGAGAAACATCCGGCCCACAGCCACCCTTTTGCACCTCCCGATCTCATTGAGCCCAGTATTGTAGCGCCTAGAGTATCAGCTGACGACTTTACGAAGGCACTTAAATCATTTCCTTCCGGGTCATCAGGAGGTATGGACAGTCTCCGTCTTTCAATATTAAAGGACCTCCTACTCTCCCAAGTGCAAAACTAAAGACCACCTAACGCCATCTGCAATTTTCTCCACTTGATTATTTCCAGTGATGTGCCCACGGAAATTAGACCTATTTTCTTTGGAGCATCACTAATAGCTTTGAGGAAGAAAAGTAGCGGCATTCGTCCTATCGCAATAGGCAATGTGTGGAGGAGATAATCAGCCAAAATCATTTGCCATAGAATTAGAGAACCTCTAACACATTTTCTATCCCCACACCAACTGGGAGTTTGCGTCTCACATGGAGCAGAATCAGCAGTCCACGCTGCTCGTATGTACTACTCTTTTCCACACCAGCAGGAGAAAGTTTTTCTGAAAATAGACTTCAGAAACGCATTTAACGAGTTGAATCGTGACTATGCTCATACAGGTAAAAAACAGTTTTCCATCAATTTATCGATACGTCAATCAGTGCTAATCGCAACCGAGCAACTTATACTTAGGAGATGAAATAATCCTCTCTCAGCGTGGCGTACAACAAGGCGACCCTCTTCGCACTAACTTTACAATCCATCGTTAACAGTATCAATACGAAACTGAACATATGGTATTTGGATGACGGGACTATAGCTGGAGACAACGATACAGTACTAGAGGCATTAGAAATGATCCGTAGACGGGCTAAGGAGATCGGATTGCAAATGAATTTCTCCAAATGTGAGGTCAGCTTTTTCGGAGTCTCCAATGAGCAGTCTAATAACCTCTTCAAGCTGTTTGACGAAGCCGCGCCTGGGATTCAAAGAATTTAGACAGATGACGCCAGCTTATTAGGAGCAGCATTATCTAATGAGGCAAGACGAACAATATTAAAAGACAAAATTTCTAAAATAGAATTCTTCTTTACACGTCTTTCCTTGATTTCAGCTCAGTCTACCTTTTGCCTCCGTGACTCATTGTCCATGCCAACGCTGCTATACTTTCTTCGCTGTGCTCCTTTTTGGCGGGATGCTGATCTACTGGAATGCTATGACACCTTGAAAACCGGTCTAGAATCTATCCCGAATTGTCCACTCAACAATAACTCTTGGTTGCAGGGGTCCCTCCCTGTTAACCATGGAGGTCTCGGCATTTGCCGCGTCATGGACCTGGTTATTTCATCCTTTCTGTCTTCATTCTATGGCGCTAAGCCATTGACCGAGACCATTCTCCAACAAGATCTTAGCCTAGTGTCGGATTCGGATGTCAACGATAGCATTGCTAAGTGGTCATCTATAGTGGGATCAGATCCCCCTGATCTTGATATGAGAGGACTACAATCCTCTTGGGACGATCCTCTTATTAATCATCACTTTTCAGCTCTACTTCAGTCAACGATAATCCAGAAGATAAGGCCAGACTCTTAGCTACATCATCTCCAGAAGCAGGCGCTTGACTCCATGCTATCCCGTCACCTTCTTTAGGATTACATTTTCCCAATGACAGTTTTCGAAGTGCCCGAACTGCGTTTGGGAGCAGATGTTTGCGAGCAACACAGATGTCCTGCCTGTAGAAGTGTCGTAAACAAGAAAGGCCTTCATGGACTCTCCTGTGCCAATAGTGCGGGCAGACATTCACGCCACTCCAGCGTGAACGACATTATCATGAGGGCACTAATTTCAGCAGGCGTTCCTTCTATATATGAACCGTTGGGATGCAGTCGTGCAGACGGCAAGAGGCCAGATGGTATGACCCTAATACCGTGGAAGAAAGGAAAAGCACTTCTATGGGATTTTACTTGTTCCGACACCTTCACCCCTTCAAATCTACATTCTTCCTCAGCACAAGCTAGCAACGTGACTGCTCGCCGTGAAACAGAAAAACGCGAGAAGTACAGCAATTTACGCGAAAAATATAATTTTCTCGCTATAATTATCGAAGCAGGTGGTTCATGGGGGCCCGAAGGCCTTAACTTTATAAAAGAAGTCGGTCACTGCATTTATTTATCGTCAGGAGACGCTAGAGCAACCTCTTTTCTACTACAACGCATCAATATGGCAGTACAAAGAGGGAACGTTGCATCAGTTTTGGGAACGCTACCCTCTGGGAAGGAACTGGAGATCTTTTTTCTGTAATCTCGGCGAAAGTTTGAAAATGCTGTTGCAAAGCTTATCACAATAATGTATATTAGTAAATAATTATATTTTAATATTCTGTAAAATATAAATTTTACACTGTTTTATAACTTCATAGCTATCTCTAACATTGTATTACTGTTTATTACTATGTATTTGCCACAGAGATAATTGGAAAGGAAACAGCAGTGAAATATAATATAGATATTGAATAATTTATTTTTGTCTTATGTTAAATTTATTATGACATTATCAATCCATGACGGAATTATGGGCCAAACCCCACAAGTATTTTACAATGTCAACAGTTTCAAAATTTGTACAATATGATGAATTGTTTCCTCTGCTTGAATAAATTTCCTTCTTCTCTTGGCAACTCTTCTCCTCAAAGTATCGCTTCGTACACTGAATCCCGCTTTTTTGTGTCCTTTGAAGTGCATTAATAAAGCGCCAAATCGACGGATGGTGCATTTAAAGCTTCGATTGAAGTCCACGATGAGCTACTTAGGCGTGGTGTTCTTTCTTGACTGTGTCATTGAGAACTCTGCCATACAGATTCCACATCCTTTTGAAAATAATTCTGTTCTTCTAGTACCATGCGTTTTAGTAATTTATTATAGAAGAAGAAAGTACAAAAATGAAAATATGTACAGTAGTCACATCTTTCAAATAACTAAACATTAACGAAAAAGTGCGTTTTTTTTACACAAATTACATTTCTTTATTACATATGTCTTATTTTGTTAAAAATAAATTTATTAAAAAGAGCTAAACAACATAGTACGAGTATCGCGACCCGGATAGTCGAGAGTCTGTTGCAGTTCCTATTTGTTTTCAACTGATAGAGGCATGTTGTGGATGACGTACAGAAACTTTGTTGTGTTCAAGATGTTATTTCTTAGTTTTTGCAAACTTATTTGTGGAAGTATTTCGAAATTTCCAGTGCCTAAATATCTGAACTCTAGTTATGGAATACACTATAACATATATAGGTAGGTAAACCTATTTGGATAAAAGGTTTTGCGCCCAAATGTCATAGACCCCACTTAAACGCCTTAATAGTTCTCAATAGTATGCTCCAGTCACGTATCACCGTTTGCTAGAGAGAGTATCATAGGAGTTCCCTCAGAGTTCCATAAAGCACTGACCATCACCTTACTCCGAACAATCCCAAGTGAGTATTTTGGGAGAGAGAAGATAAAGCGTATTTTCTAATTCTTCGACACCCGTTTTGTCTCAGGTTCGAAGTGGTGGTTCTAAGTAATTTTCTGAATTCGAATTTTACTAAAACTTCCTTGTATCTTCTTTATAAAGATAAATGACCAAGCTCACGTTTGATTATTAAAAAAAAAAATTAAAAAAATGTTTTTCAGGGGAAAAAACGATTTGGTGCAACACGGACACTATTTGATATATCTTAGCTCCTGCGCAGGGCGATGTTTCAACTCAGAGGAGAGAGGGAAAGAAATATGTCTGAAAAGAACACTGAACTTGATACCGACTGTGTTCAGCATTTCATCAGAGGGTGTTGTAACCTCTCATACGAAATGCTTGTAGTTTCTAAAACACATGAAAGATTTTGTTTCTGCAACACTATGTCATGGATAACATCAATGTTTCCTGAGTCAGTATTGTTGAAGGTGCACCGGAGCAAAGATCATAACCAACGAACGTTTCACACTTTTGGAAATCTGTATCTCAATTTCTAACAGTAGTATTAGAATTTACACGGGTCTTCAACGACTGACACATATCAAGTGGATTTTAGCAGTCATATTCTTCTAGTAGAGGTACTAAGTAACAGCTCGGTTTTTCGCCCGCTGTTCCTTGGTTATGCCTATTCATAGAGCCATTCTGTCGATTTGCGAAACTTGGGTCAAAAGTAAATTGCTGGGCCAATAATGTAGTTTTTTTTCTTGTTCTTTTCTCTTTTTTTTCTTTTTTTTTAAATATAAAGCTTGAACTATCCGTATGAATTACAGTCATATTTCGCTAAATATTTAACACAAAGGAAGTAATAATAACAACATCCACTCCTTAATATTACAATGTTCTACTTGGTATATGTTAAAAAGCACTCGTTATCTTTTACATGGGATCAGATCAATTCAAATTAAAAGAAAATTGATGTATAGACTCAGTATCGTATGAATAGGTTTTATTTCCATCCTTATCTTTTAAATATATATCAGTGTTTGAATTCATATATATATATATATATATATATATATATATATATATATATATATATATAAGGGTGTTTCACCTAATTTTGCGACCTCAAATATTTCCGAAATAACAAAAAATGTGACAAATCTAGTTACATAAGAATGTACCCATGTCAGGATCATATAAAATTCTGCAAAAAAAAAAAAAAAAAAAAAAAAAAAGTGCCCCAGGGGTTCCATCATAGGGCCCCAGGAGCCAACTTGAAAATTTCACATGGAAACCTCCTATTTTTATAGCAGATTCTGATTCTGCAATCATAACTAAGCAACTTTTATTTGAAGCACTTTTCATATATTCTAATAGATGGCACTGTAATCGCAACAAAATGAACAATTCAAGCTGAAGTGGTTCAAACTAACGATTTTTGGATTCAACATTTATCGCCACTGAACGAAAACAGTAAGGAACAGCGAGAAACGTTATATTATATATAATATGAACTCAAGAACAAGTTCTTTCTTTGATACTATTCCTCTATTACAACCAGTAGTTGTAGATGTAACTGACTAATTCGAAGTTTGAGTATTGTATTCAGATAGTTTGGAAGTCTTCTGTAGTTTCAAAATTCACTTGTATTAATTTCATCTGGAAGTTATTAGAATCCTTCAGAGTAACGAGAGGTTCACGAAGGGAGTGATATAAAATTCAAACCATATTTATCATTGGAGTATATGGTGTATCCTCCATCTTTAAAAAAATTGATAAATGTTCCACATTGTGTTCGTACAATCATTTGTCAATTTATGATTTTTATGCTTTGATCCATGTATCAATAAACAAGGCTTGAGAACTAAGACTGGGATAAACTAGAGTTGCCCGCCAGAATCGTGAAATTTATCTCTAGTCTCGAAAATTAGACGAAAATTATCATTTTTCTAATCTCATCTCGAATTTACAAGATACTTACCATCTTGGGGGCAACAAGTGTCTAATACTATATATAACAATAAATTATGCTTAATTAGCCGTGTAGAAAGACGTAGAATTAAAGAACTTTAGGAAAAACTCTGGGTACTAGTGAAAAAACATAAAATAAAAAATTGACTAAATATAAATTAGAAATGAACATCTGTGTGAATTCATGTTATTGTGTTTTTGTCATAATCATGAAGGTTTATTTTTTGGGCTGCACAATTCCAATTGCTTGTTCCTTTAAGTCATTACTGATTCAGTTGTTAATAAAGAAAATCATATGTACTCATTTAAAACCTACTTAGGCAGTCTGTAGGACAAACGTAATACTTAAGTAATGATAATAATTATTAATATCCCTTGCTAATCACTTTTTAAATATATATATTAGCAATTTTGGAATCGTTTTCTCGTATACAAAATTCTTACGTATTATGTTTTAATGTAGTGCTTTTTTTAACAAAAAATCTAGAAATAACAAAAAGGAAAACGTGGCCGCTACAGGTCTGTCACCCTCACCCACTTTCTTTCGACCAGCCATAAATAAGCCCCCATACTGAGTTTGGTGACATCCTACACCATCCGGGGTGTGTCCGCATCTGACAACTGTATACGAGGACAACGTACTATACGTCTCCTAATTTTGCGACCTCAAACATTTTCGAAATGACAAAAAAGTGACAAATCTAGTTACATAAGAATGTACCCATGTCAGTGGCTTTTAAAATTCTGTAAGTAACAAGTGCCCCCACGGTCCCATCATAGGGCCCTAGGGACCAACTTGAAAATTTCAAATAGAAACCCCCTATTTTTATTGCAGATTCTGATTCTGCGATCAAAACTAAGCTACTTTTATTTGAAGCACTTTTTCGATATTCTAATAGATGGCACTATAATCGCAATAAAATGAGTATCATCCTACAGTACGTCTCCTAACTTTGCGACCTCAAATATTTCCGAAATGACAAAAAATGTGACAAATCTAGTTCCGTAAGAATGTACCCATGTCAGGGGCCTATAAAATTTTGTAAACAACAAGTGCCCTCAGGGGTCCCATCATAGGGGCCAACTTGAAAATTTCAAATGGAAACCCTATTTTTCTTGCAGATTCTGATTCTGCGATCAAAACCAAGCAACTTTTACTTGAAGCACTTTTCGTTATTCTAATAGATGGAGCTGTAATAACAACAACAACAACAACAAAAATCGATATCACGTTACCCACCTAAGGCTGACGATAAACTAAATACCTCGAGAAATGCACTTGCAATTTATGCGTGTGTGCAATCATTTTAAAACATCTATTCAACTAACATAAAATAAAGTTTCCTTCACCTTCCCAAAATTCCAAATTAAAACCCTCTACATTAATTCAGATCCGGATACTGCGACCGAAAATACACAACTTTTAGTTTATGTATTTTTTCGTTGTCCTCCTAGATAACACATAAATCATAATAATAATAATAATAATAATAATAATAATAATAATAATAATAATAATAATATCATTGTATGTCACCTGAGGTTGATAAATGAAAACCTGGTTCAAGAACTGGACATGCTGTGTGATGTTGGTGCTACGACTTGCAAACAAATAAAGTTATGAACATGTTTGTAACAATATTTTTCAAGAACTGAGATTTCTTCTGTGACCTTGTGGACACTATGAACGTTGATTAACTCTAGCTCTGCGTTGGGACATGAAGTTTCAATTGATAATTGGACATAGTGCCAAAAGAGAATTAAGTTATTAGTTTTTGTCATATTTATGTAGATATGTATAAACCTAAGAGACAAAAGTGAAAGTTAACATGTTAGGTTGATCGGTGGATCTATTAAAGTTTAAAAGGACATCATTTTTTTGTTATGGTGATGTAGATATCCATAATTACGATTTGATTTGAAACTGCATGTAATTCCTCTGAGAAGTGAAAGTAAATATGAACATGTAAAGTTGATCCGTACATCTAAGAGAGCAAATGTGCCCTTATAAACCTAGTGGAACATTGTTTAGCTAGTGGTCTACTTTGCCACGCTTAGTTGCATGCATGGGGAGCATGCCCGCGACCGTTCGGTCTATTTAATGGACGGGTTCCGCCTACAATGCACCCCGCCCGTAGTTTGCTCAATATACGCTATATTGCACGTGCACGAAGTGCACCGTCAAGATTTGCCCCCTAACCTTGACACCTTAGTGTGTCACCCCCATTCTCTGAGGGAGTGGGATACGCCCACTGCGCGGCCAGACCGAAGTCCTGAGTGCCTACCAGTAGACCTACTGGTTGAGGCAGACTGCTAGCGAGTCAGTCCTACCATGCTCTGCAGGCATGGCGCCCGAGCGTTATAAGGCAAGCTCACCTCCCGCCCGTGTTCACCGTTACCCAGATTCCTGGGATTGGCTCCCACAAGCTACCGAATCCCACGGTATGACCACAGCCCGGCAGAGTCCAACCCAATCCGGGGCCCCAGGCAAATGCCCGAGGGGGCTTGTTCAATCCCGGCCCTGCCTACCTCTATCGTTCAACTGGCAACCGCCTTGTCATGTAGAGGTACCATGCACACGTCGAGATACTCCCGTATCTCATCCCGGACCCAATGGTACGTGTTAAGTCACCATTTGAGTTTGGTGCCGGCCCATATCCCACGGTGCTTCCCCCCTTTGGCAGGATCAGAACCGTTACCCAAAAACATATGTTCTGTCAATTCCAATATGTCATGTTCTGTAAATTCTTATGGTTGATTGTAAATTACGGTCCAGCAAGTAGAAGCCATTAGATATTGGCAGCAGTAAGCATCATTACAGAGAACCTCTGAACACTCAAGTTTTATTTCAACTAATTTGTGTTAGAGCTCTTAAAGTTCTAACGCTCTCGATAATACGAGGATGGGGTGATCACTAAAGGTCATGTGCTGAAGTAAGGGTAATATTTAACGGGAAAAAAAAAATCGCGTTCCACACAATCCTATTTCGAGATTACTGTTGAGCGCATCGTAAGACGCGTCGAGGAAACGGTAACTATAAAGCATTGTAACATTTCTGGTCGACCAAAATCGGCGACAAACAGCTTGATGTTGCAGATATTTGTTGAAAATATTTAACTTAGCATTCATAAAGCTGCTAAACAACATGACATTAGTCACATTTCTGCGAAAAGAATGAAGAAAATGAAGTTCCACCCATACAAAGTTCATCTGATACACCAGCTGGATGATTGTCTTTGATCGGCATGTAGAATTTTGTGAAGATATGATGAAATAAATCAATGATGATCATAGTTTTCTTACCAGCAGTTCTCTGATGAAGTCACGTTCCACCTAACCGGTTACATTAACAGAAGTCATTGCAGGTTTTGATTTGACAGCAATCTCATTGGTCCTTTCAAACTACAATCTTCAAAAATGTTTAATATCTGGGCGGTAGTGCTAAATATACAATAATTGGTCCCTTTTTTATTAATAACAATTTGACTTCTGAACCGTATGAGGAGATGCTTCGAAATCAAGTAGTTCCAGCAATAAGAGACACTGCAGAAGACAATTTTGCCTACAGATGGTTTCAGCGAGATGTGCAGGACCGCACAACCGTGTAAATATGCGGCAATTTCTTAACACGGAATTTCCTAAATGACGGATTTGCAGAAGAGGTTATATTGGGTAGCCCGCTGGATCTCTGTTCCCCTGATTTATCGCCAGTAGACTACTTTTTCTGGGTTTATTTAAATACCCGAGTATATCAAACAATGCCAACCACTTTGGATAATCTTCGTCAAAGGGTTATTGATGATTTTGCACTTATTAAACTGGACGTTATCAGAAATGCAGTATTTGTTTTACCATCGAATTGCTCACTGTCATACCAAGAAAGGTGCCAAGTTTTATGACATGCTGTGAAACATCAGTTACACTTTGTTCATCTGCTAATTTTAGAGAACAGAGTCCGAGAGGCAAAGAGACTCATAATAATAAAGTTCTCAAAAAAGATTACGTGACTAGTAAAAGGGATGTGGTAGTTACGCATTCCGTAACTAGGTGAGCAGTAAATCTAGATACCAGGAAACGAAAACAGCACAATGTTTTCTTCTTCTTCTTCTTTTTATTCTCTACATTCATGTGAAACGGAATTTTCAACGAAGTTAGGATTATGTTAAATCCGAGTGTATCAGTCACCCATCCCTAACAATTAAACTAAACTTTGAGAATGAATTTAAGAAGGAGATGGATCTCCTGGCTGTGGAATGTAAAAAAAAGTGTGCCAAGAATTAGATTATCAAACTGATGTATTTTGAATTACACACGGCACTCATCTTGAGCAACTTTGACAAGAAACAAAACACGCATGCATTTATAAACAAAAAATAATTTTGAGTTTTCTGTCATTTTAACATAAGCAGCATGTCATTGTTAATAAACACACGTGAGTTATTAAGCTTTGAAATCGGGAAGATAATTTACAATAGCCCTGTATATCAATTAAGTTTCTTTACGCTTTATCCGGTTTTCTAAATTTGTTGTTCTATGAAATCTCTTTTGTCATTTTTGCTTTTCCGTACTAGTGTGAAATAATGATTTTACTTAATCTGTCCGTGTCACGTAATATTTAACAAACATATTTGTCTACTTGAGCTTTACAATTCTAGGGAAGATGTTTCCTGTTGCAAAACACAAAACCTTTCCTTTCCATATCGTAATGGCCTACCACGGTCGCATTGAAATGTAAATAAAAGCAATTTTATTTTATGCTAAGCCTTTTTATAATATTGGACACGTATTTCGTGCTTTTTAATTGCATGTGTATTTCTCGAGATATTTAGTTTATTATCAATCCCAGGTAGCGTACGATGATATTCTTTTTTTGTGATTACAACGCCATCTAGGCGGATAACGAAAAGTACTTCAAGTAAAATTTGCGTATTTTCGGTCGCAGAATTAGAATCTGCAATAAAAATAGGGAATTTCTATTTAAAACTTTAAAGTTGGCCCCTGGGGCCCTATGATGGGACCCCTGGGGGCACTTGTTGTTTATAGAATTTTGTAGGCTACGACATGTGTACATTCCTACGTAATTAGCTTTGTCATATCTTATGTCATTTCGGAAATATTTGAGGTCGCAATGTTAGGGGACGTACATACGATGATATTCACTTTTTGCGATTACAGCGCCATCTATTAGAATATCGAAAAAGTGCTTCAAGTAAAAGTTGCTTAGTTTTGATCGCAGAATCAGAATCTGCAATAAAAATAGGAGGTTTCTATTTAAATTTTTTAAGTTGGCCCCTGGGGCCCTATGAAGGGACTCCTAGGGGCACTTGTTGTTTACAGAATTTTATAGGCCCCTTACAGAGGTACTTTCTTATATAACTAAATTTGTCACATTTTTTGTCACTTCGGAAATATTTCAGGTTGCAAAGTTAGGTGAGACACCCTATATATATACATATCAAGTGCTTGAATTCACTTTTGCCACTTAGAACTGATTTATAAAACTCATCAAGATTTGTTTTGCTTCCATCTGGATTATAGTAAGAGGTCAACAAACTTTTAGATTGCTGAAGAATTCTTTCTGAACTAGCTCTGCTTTAACATCATCGAGACGAGACGACTGATGGAGTAATTCCAAGCACTTTGTCATCCTTATCCGGGCAATTTTAGGTTTATGCAAGATAACCTCAGGATCAAGGCATGATATGGCACGAGTAAGATGATATCTAAGGACATTTTTCGAGTATTTTTTCAGTAGTGTAGTGCCTATCAAAAATTTTTGACAATCTCTGAAGAAACTGCACTTGCCTGCTTCCTTAACATCTTTAAACTTACTAATCCGTTTTTTTTCTTCTTCTTCTTTCTCGAATCCTATATCTACACTCTTTGGGACTTTAGAATTACTTTTTAATTTTTAGATCTATAGACATTAACTTATTTGCCGTTAGGATGCAGTGAAGAATTTCTTCTTTTACAAAACGATTCAATAAATTTATAATAACAATAAACAAGTCTTCATATAAGAGGGGAGCCATAGGTTTTTCGGCCTGAAACTTAGTTAAAAATGGTTCCAGCTCCAACGCCACAGATTTGAAAAATGTAAGTTTAGCAGGCATGAGGGGATCTTGAACACCTGATTTCACTCTGTTCACGGTGGAATTTTGGGAAAGTTTAGTGTCTGGACTTTCAATGAAACCTTTGACATTTTCAAATAGTTTTAAAGCTCTGTCTACACAATCAGCATTTTCCATCCATCGAACTTCACTTTTTTTTTTTTTGGTGGGGGACAGAATTTCATCTGAATTTTTACTATTGCTACAAAATGAGAGAAACATTCCTTTTCGCGCTGGTGACTAACTGCATAAGTAATAAACACCGTAAAAATTTGTTGAAGTCCATTCAAAAATCAAATGTCCCCTTAAAAGAGCACCGTGTAGCACATACAAACCACAGGATCCAATCTGTAGAAGTTTGGTTTCACTTCCCTGTACCTCTATTTCAGTTTGTAGAGAAGTTGGAACTTCCAATTGACATTGGGTCCATCTGTACTTATTTGGAGTATCTTGGTCAAATCAAAAACCTTTGGGAAAGCTTTTTTAAATTTCAACAACAAATCATTTGCAGTTGCCCTATATAAAAAAACAGTCAAGTATCTTGTTGTAATATTATCTTAAATTTGATCCCAAAATCGCACATGCAGGTCCATTTGACCTTTTCCAGCAATTTTGTTAAACGACTCGTCAAACGCAACAACAAAATATTCACTTTTTCCTAGCTGCTTGTAAGGTTTTTCAAGATAAATGAGGTAATATCGTAACATATAGTGTAGCTACATTTAGCAGGCCCCATGTGAAAATTCTCTGCTACGTTAATGTCTGGAAACGAAGTCTGAAAAAGAAAGCCATCGTTTCTACACAAATTGTAACCATCTTTTCAGTTGATGGGTGTGAAACACTCTATAATTTCAGCAGCTTCCTTCGATATGATATAGCTTGAAAGGTTTAGTAGTCTTATTGTCACTTGGAATAGTACCATGTACACCATGAAGTTCTTCAGAAGACTGTACGAAATGGGTTTCTGTACAACTCAACGAAAAATCATTTATTTGAAATGACTCTTTCAACGAATAACACTAGTTAACAAATTTAAACTTTTTGTTTGTTACATGAGAAAAATCACCTGATCTTAAAGGAACTTTTTGCGCTGAATTCGAATATGCACTCAGTTTCTCTCCATCACGTACAGTTTTCCCGTAACAGAGGGATTTTCGTGAAATTCCCTCAAAAATTTCCCTTTTTCAGATATTTTATTCCCCTGGCTCCTGTCCCCTTACATATAGTAACATAGAAATTATACCTAAGTATACCTTGATTTATATTTAATAAACCCTAAAAGTTTCGTAAAAATCGCTTTGTTCTTTCTAGAGAAATAAATATATTTGTATGTATACTGTGTGTACTGTTTATTGCACCTGATAGTAATGCTTTCAGATCTCCTGAGTTGGGGTAAAAACGATTTGCTTTATTACTACAAACACAGGCATAAAAATGAATATTTACAATAGTCAACAACACACTTGTATTGCTCTCTGTAAATTAGAAACGTGTATAAAAATAGAATGTACTTCCAACGTATATTTTTTTTAAACGTACAGTATATGTATATCTTAATACATATATATACAATTCTCCAAGTTTTTTCGTTTTGTTCATGAAATGGTTATCAATATTTGTTATCAAATGTAACAGAATGCAAAAGAAAGAAAGAATGGAATACAGACTCATTGTTGACAACAATGAACTAATGCAGTCTGAATTTTCCACTACGGTATCGTTTCCCCCCTTCCCCCGCGCATTTCTTTCTTTCTTGTGTTCTTGACACCTGGTGAGGAAGTTTTGTACATTTTTATATTGACGTGTGGTTTAACACTACTTCACTTTCAAAGTTGTCTTTGCTGCTAAGAGTGCTTTCATGTTTGATCTTAACGGCATTATACCCAACTAAGACCAGAAGTTTAGTTTGTGATCAGTACAATGGCGTCAAGAGGACGGCGTTCGTGTGTTAACTCACCAAATAGTTTTTGTTGTGTGTGTGGCCAGTTTGTAGTTAAAGGACAGTGTAGATCCATTACGCCATCGGTGAAACTAGCATATTATATATATTTCGGATGTCGTGTGGGAGATCAGGACAAAACTTGGGCACCCAACATAATTTGTGCGTCGTGCTACGTCACTTTACTTGCATGGGCCAAAGGGAAACGGAGGTTCATGAAATTTGCTGTACCAATGGTGTGGAGAGAACCCACCAACCATCTGGATGATTGTTATTTTTGTCTCACAGTAGTTAAGGGACATTCTAAAAAAAGCAAATACACAATAAGTTATCCCAACGTTAAATCCGCAATTAGACCTATTCCGCACGGGGATGAACTTCCACTTCCCGAGCCCCCTATCAACTGGGAAGAGATATGGCCAAAAGACTCTGATAATGATCATGACCTTGATGAACCATCGACATCAACATGTACATCCAAGGATCCAACGTTCATCCCTGACTGTGTTCGCGAGCCACATTTCATCCGGCAATGGGAACTTAATGACCTAGTTCGTGAGTTGCACCTGACAAAACAAGAGGCGGAACTTCTGGGATCAAGCCTCCAGCAGTGGAACTTATTGGATGCAGAAACGAACATATCAGTGTACAGGAAAAGGCATGTTCAATTTTCAAGCTATTTCTCAATGCAAGATAATGTGTGCGTATGTACGGATATAAATGGGTTGATGGCGGAGCTAGGAATTCCTTACGTTCCAGAAGAATGGAGGTTATTTATCGACGCGTCAAAGGTCAGCCTTAAAGCTGTCCTTTTACGTAATGGAAATAAAAAACCTTCTATACCACTTGCGCACTCAGTGAAGATTAAGGAATCCTATGACACCATGTCAACTTTGCTAAATCTTATAAATTACAAGGACCATTGTTGGCAAATATGTTGTGATCTCAAGGTAGTTGGTATTTTATTAGGACTGCAGTGCGGTTACACGAAGTACCAATGTTTTTTATGTTTATGGGATAGCCGAGCTGATGACAAACATTATGAAGTGAAGGAATGGGAACCTAGAGTGAATTACGTACCTGGAGAATGCAACGTCAAATACGCTCCTTTGGTAGATCCTAATAAGATATTACTACCGCCACTTCATATCAAGTTAGGACTTATGAAAAACTTTGTCAAAGCCATGGACACATCTGGTGAAGGTTTCAAGTATTTGCGAGATAAGTTCCCTAACCTGAGTGATGCTAAGATTTCAGCGGGAGTGTTTATTGGTCCCCAAATTAGGAAATTAATGCTTGATGATAGCTTTGACAGCAAGTTAAACAGTGCTGAGCTAGCTGCCTGGACAGCATTTAAGTGTGTTGTGCGCAACTTTCTGGGCAATAACAAAGCTGAGAGTTACACAGAAATCGTACAGGACATGATACAGAAATACAAAGAGTTGGGTTGTAGGATGTCTTTAAAAATCCACTTTTTGCATTCCCACCTCAGCTTCTTTCCTGCTAACCTAGGTGCTCTCAGCGACGAACAGGGGGAAAGATTCCACCAAGATATAATGGCAATGGAGAAAAGGTACCAGGGACGATGGGATCCTTCAATGATGGGGGACTATTGTTGGGGTCTTGTTAGAGAATGCAACATTTCTTACAAAAGAAGGAAGTAGTGTACGTTTTTGTAACTCAATGGAAGTTTCATATATTGTGATAGTTTTGATTGTCTTTTCATGACCTTTTGGTACATTTGTATTATTGTTTATTGTAAATTGTCACACTTGTAAATTATATTGTATTATATTTTATATATGTGTTTGTGGTAATAAAGCAAAACGTTTTACCTCAACTTAAGAGATCTGAAAGCATTACTATAAGGTGCAATAAACAGTACACACAGTATACATACAAACATATTTATTTCTCTAGAAAGAATAAAGCGATTATTACGAAACTTGGAGGGTTTGTTAAATATGAATCAAAGTATACTTAGGTATAATTTCTATGTTAGTATATGCAAGGGGACAAGATCTTGGGGTGTAAAATAAACGAAAAGGGAAATTTTTGAGGGATTTTTCCGAAAATCCCTCTGTTACGGGAAAATCGTACGTGATGGAGAAAAACCGAGTGCATATTCGAATTCAGCGCAAAAAGTTCCTTTAAGAACAGGTATTTCCTTTTATGTAACAAAATCTTTGTTAACTAGTGTAATGACTGAACTATTGGCTTATTTTAACAAATAAATAAGACGGACAAGTTTCATTTCCTGAGAAAAATCCCCAATTTTCTCTGACTTTCCCCTGAAATCTGCCCTTCGTTAAATTTTCTGTGACTTTTCCCTGTTTACCAGATTTGTAAGAACTCTGTACACGACACGAACATGCAAATGGTACTAAGAAAAACTTTGCTTCATTGTAAAGAGAAGAAGTAACGAAGAATGGTCCGAGGAAACAGTCTCGATGCCGATTTACCAGTTTTGCCTGGATAATACATTTTCGGTCAATTTTTATTCAATCAGCTTCAGCATAAAGACTATTCATTGTAAGAACATGAATCGTATTTCGTTTTCTTCGGAATGAATCAGCCTCTCGAACGATACCACTCGCATGTTAGTACCATGTACCCTAGCGGGGCGGGAATTCCCTAAAAAGGGGATTTTTTAAAGAAAAATCCGTTTTTCCAAATGTTGGGCCCCTCTGGGCGCACCCTGTGTTAACGTTCGTATCTCAAAATCACCTAAAACATACTACATTGTATATGTATTATCTGTGCAAAAGATAAATAGGGATGTGACAGAAAATTTTTATGTATTTCTGTCATGATATAGGGGAACGTGAGATACTCTTTATAAGTAGGGAAATATTTTTCCCACACTCGGTTTTCAAAATATTAGATTGATATTTTGCACAGATATTATATGAACTATTTTGTATGTTTCAGGTGATTTTGAGATACAAGCGTTAACAGAGGGGGGTGCCCAGAGGAGCCCAAACTCTAAAAAAAGGGATATTCTCAAAAAATCCCCTTTTTAGGGAATTTTCTCTCTTCAGGTACATGATACCGAGATGCGAGTGGTGCCGTTTGAAACACTGATTTATTCCAAAAAGAACGAGGTACGATTAATGATTTTAGGGTAGTGATAATACTATAGATACTTTACTAAACTAATTGACTGAAAATGTGTAAATATGGGAAAAATTCAAAAATTTGAATTTTTTTTTTTACACATCCCTATTTACCCTAGGATCATGATTAGTACTTAGTTTGTTTCAAATGAGGCTAGGCTTCAAATGGTACCACTCAAATGTCCCTATCGTGTACCTGAGGGCCGAAATTTCCGAAAATGGGGAAATTTCTTCTAAAAACCTTTTTTTTTTTTTTTAATTGGACGGGATTTTCCAGCTTCTAGTACATAACAAGGAAATTTGAGTAGTACAGTTGGAAATATTGCTTCATTATGAACACAACGAGGTACGAATCATGATCCTAGGATAAATAGGGATGTGTCAGAATTTTTTTAAAAAAAAAAAAAGCTCTAAAACTGAATAGTTTTTCCTTCTTCCATGTTTGTGACGTCACTGCCCCCAGGCATCGCACGTGTGACTGCAAAATGCCCATGAAACATGTTCCTTGATGCTTCTACACTTGAATGAATGAAAAAAAAAAATCTCGGTGTGAAAAGCTAAGCAAATTCCGAAGGCCGACGCCATGGTTGATATATAAGTCATAAAGTGTAAAAGAGTTAACACACTGAAAAGTCTAACATCAGTTGCATGTTTGTGCACCTCACCATCCAGCGGTTTCTTAATACTGGATCTGTTTAGGATAGCCCTAGAGCTGGTCGAAAACGATGTGCAAGGACTCCAGAAGCTGCGAAAACAGTGGTGGTGCGTGTGAGAAGAAGTCCTGTACGGAAGCAGAGAGTAATGGCCCGTGAGATGAACATCTCCAAGCGGACGATGTTCAGGCTACTCAGGGACGATCTTGGTATTCGAGCCTACCGACGGCCAACGGGATACTTTCTGACGCCGCGTCTGATGGAGCAAAGAAAACGTAAAAGTAAGCGCCTGTTTCAACGGTACGCGCAAAATAGGCACAGACAGATTCTGTTCACCGATGAGTTGTTCACTCTTGAAGAGTGTTTCAACCGTCGAAATAACAAGGTGTATGCATCATCAGCTCAGGAAACCAGAGACAAAATTCCGAAAGTCCAGAGAGCCCATCAACCCGCGTCCGTCAAAGCGTGGTGGGGAGTGAGCTATGCTGGCACCACACGCCTTCATTTTTAGGAGAAAGGATGAAAACTAGTGCTCAGGCGTACCAAAACACTGTCCTGGGGCCTACAGTGAAAGACTTGACCATCACTCTTTTCAGAACACGCACATGAACCCAATCCACTAAGAACTGGCCCTCTAGTAGCCCTAATCTTAATCCCCTGGATCACAAACTGTGAACAGTGCTCTAAGATATTACCCGCAAGAAGCGTCATCTCACAGTTGCCAATTTGAAGCGCTCTTTACTGTCTCCAGTGGTGTCAATTCCCCTGGAGACAATGCGTGCTGTTATAGATGAGTGACCCGCCAGACTTCAAGCCTCCGTGCATACTAATGGCGGACATTTTGAAATATGATTGGTGCAAACTGTAGTTGGACCATGTATGCTTCACATATTACATGCATATTAAATCTCTTGCCGTGGCGTGTGGTTATTTGTCTTCCCGTGGAGTTAACAAATCTACATGGATTACGTTTTAATTGCCACGGAAAATAGCCCAAAAATTAAGCTTTTGGAATCCAATAATTCCAGTGTACCTTCATTTCTTCTTACAAGGGATCAATATCACTGGTATGCAGTGGATTTTTTACAGAAACGAAAGTAGCCAATCTTTATAGATTTCGAGGCGCTGAACACGAATATCACACTTAAAATTAGCTGGTAGCTCAGGGTTGTCAGTAAATGTGGAATTTACCTTAAAAATTCATGTTTTTCACATTTATTTTGTTAGGTTTTACTCAGGAACGTATAATTACGTTCCTATTTATCGTTGCGAAATGTGTTATACCTCTTGCTATTCGTCGATGACCGCACTTTCTGAAAATTTAACAATCGTTCCGGTAACCGGTACCGTTGGGAAATTATATACCCATATATTCGAGAATATCCCTTTTTTTAGAGGAAAATCCGATTTTTTATTTTTTTTTTACTGGCAACCCTGCAATAGTAAAATTACAATTTATATTTGAAAAGTAACCTGTCAATATTGGGAATGTTTTCTGCAAATCTCGTCATGATCAAAGCGAGCCGAACTGTGGAAAAAAAAATATTATCCGTTCTACCGAAATGCCGAAATTTTATATATCTTTACAACATGTACATTAAAAATGTAATATTGACTTCCGTATGCCGAACAGAACTATAGGACAATACATTCAGACAATGTAACTATCATTTCGGTAGTCTGTACTGGGGTGGGGGATTTTATGTACTGAAATATTGCACGAAAAATTCCCTTTCTGCAAAATTCCGACTTTTTTCTGCCTCCAGCTGGCAACCCTGCAATAAATAACGAAAGAATGCTGGAAAAGTTGTTCTAGGACTGGTAACTTATGTGCCATCAAGAAGACCGAACTGAAAATAAATATTTTCCTTTGAATTGAAATACCGCAAATTTCCCCTGTCTACTACATTTTTGGCCAAAAAAAATAAATTGGTCCTCGGACCTTCGTTATTGCTGCACAAAAGTAAATTGTACACAAATTTATTGCCTAGGATAAATGAATGCACTCACCTTCAATGAATGCGCCGTTTCTTTGCCTTCCTCTTGTAGGTTGTGTCTGGAGCATCCCTCTGTAGCGTCCAGCAGAAGTCAGCCAACATTGCAGCTGTCCACCGACCCGTGTATCGATGCTCCATGAGAGAAATATCCCAGTGAAATGTCTCGCCGTATTCATCACTGAAAGTACCACAGTTCTCTCGGAAGACATCGAGGTGTGAGTGAAGAAAGTGCATTTTCAGTAACATGTTGCAGCCAATGTTTTGATAAACATGAAATAATTCATCCACAAGGTCCCTGTAATTGTCGGCTCTCTTGTTTCCCAAGAACAATGTGGTCAAATTACGGAAACAACGCCACACATGCAGCTGATCAGGGGCTAGAATGGCTTCAAAGTCAGGGTCATTTAGGAGCTGGCGTATCTGTGGACCAATGAATATTCCCTGTTTGATCTTCTCTGTACTTAATCGTGGAAACTTCATGCACAAATATCCGAATGCTGCTTCATTCGTATTCACTGCCTTTACAAACGCTGTCATAAGTCCCAACTTAATATGCAATGGTGGGAGAACAATTTTCTGAGGGTTCACTAGAGGTTCATTGACTATTTTTTGAGCCAGGAATCAGAGCTGTTCTTAAAGGCCACTCCTTTTGTGTATAGTGTTTCTCTCTTGCGCGACTGTCTCACTCACATATATAACAACAATACTTAGTATAACCTCCTTGTAAACCCAACAAAATCGAAATTACTTTGAAATCTCCACATACTAGCCATTCATGCTGATTGTAACTAATGACGCGTAGAACAGATTTCAACGTAGTGTACATTTCTTTCGCTAAAGCAGCATATGCGACAGGGATGGACGCTCTATCGTTATTATTATGTAACAGTACACCCTTCAGGCTTGTTTTGGAACCATCTATGAATAGTCTCCACTCGTCTGGTTTGTATGAAATATGTACGTCATGAAACAAACCTTCAACATCACTTCAGAATGTAATGTCACCTTCAGTACTGAAATGGTTCTCAAGTTCTTTCTGACGATTCCGAAAAACTGTTTCAGCCAGAAGGTTCCACTGCTGCAGTCGTGAGGCTAACACTTCAGCTTTACACTTCGGGAGGTCTAAATCCCTTATCAGATCACTGAGTTCACGTTGTGTGATTTTGTGTGTTTCGCTGGATGAAGATGGCGTAAACGAAGGATCAACAACACTGGTGGATGGATGCACTTCTTCGACTGGATATGTAGGATCAGCATTCTTGCTATCACTGCTTGATGTTGTTGCGTTTGGGGGAACAGGAACTGGCAGTCCTTGTCCATGAGGCACAGGGCGAATTACAAATGGGATGTCAGGGTATTCGATATTTTTCTTCCTTTTGGTATTGATTCCTTTCTTCAAGGGCGGAGTCATACAAAAATAGCAATCAGACACATGATTTGTGGGTTCACGCCAAATAGTAGGCACGCCAAACTTGGTGGAGACGTTTTCCCCATGCATCCAAGCATTTAGTACGGAAGAACACGACGTACAACACACGTGTGGAGCCCAAGATTTGTCTTGGTCTCCCACTCAACAACCGAAATACAATGAATAGGCTTTCCTTACTGCATCAGATAGTGATCGCCTTCTATTACCACAAATAGCGTCTGCACAAATATAACAAAAGTTATCAGGATTGTTCTTGCAGGTGCGGAACATTTTCATGAAAACTGACATTCGTTCAAATAACACAAACACTCAGTTTAATTCAAATACTTTACTGTATATACATTCACCACCAACCACATCTCAACCAACACACAAATGTAAACAGTACAGTAAAAGAGAGCGCGGACACACACACGCACGCCGCCATCAACTTTCAGCCTGTCGAATGATCAGGTGATTGGATCGTGGGCACATGAGTGAGCTTTACGCATTGTTGCCAGATCCAACAAGTGCAACTTGCTTAACGACGGCAGCAAAACCGTTGTTACACTTCTTTGTATATTGCTATTATAACAACAACGCAATTCATCTGTTCCCTAAGTACGTGTGACATTTACCCCTTCGAAATTTCTTGACAATACGGTCATCCCATGGGAAAAACATTTTGTGTGTGTGTGTGTGGATGTGAATAGAATATAAATTGTTGGTGTCAACGTATATTTTATTATTATATTTATCCGAGGATTGCCAGTGCAGTTATTTATTGCAGGATTGCCAGCTGTAGGCAGAAAAAAGTCGGAATTTTGCAGAAAGGGAATTTTTCGTGCAATATTTCAGTACTTAAAATCCTTACCCCAGTACAGACTACCGAAATGATAGTTACATTGTCTGAATGTATTGTCCTATAGTTCTGTTCGGCATACGGAAGTCAATATTACATTTTTAATGTACATGTTGTAAAGATATATAAAATTTCGGCATTTCGGTAGAAGGAATATTTTTTTTTTTTTTTACAGTTCGGCTCGCTTCGATCATTACGACATTTGCAGAAAACATTCCCAATATTGACAGGTTACTTTTCAAATATAAATTGTAATTTTACTATTGCAGGGTTGCCAGTAAAAAAAAATCAAAAAATCTGATTTTCCTCTTTAAAAAAAGGGATATTTTCGAATATATGGCTAAATAATTTCGCAACTGTACCGGTTACCGGAATGATTGTTAAATTTTCAGAAAGTACGGTCATCGACGAATAGAAAGAGGTATAACACACTTCGCAACGATAAATAGGGACGTAATTATACGTTCCTGAGTAAAACCTAACAAAATAAATGTGAAAAACATGAATTTTTAAGGTAAATTCCACATTTACTGACAACCCTGAGCTACCAGCTAATTTTAAGTGTGATATTCGTGTTCAGCGCCTCGAAATTTATAGAGATTCGCTACTTCCGTTTCTGTAAAAAATAAAAAGTGAAAATTTGTTGACCAGTGTATGTTAGTCAGCCGCTTTGAAACTAATTGAGAGAACATTTCCCAAAACAAGAAGAGTCTTTCACAAGTTATTCTTTAATTGCACAAAAGTCTACAGTACTTAAAGTGTCTTTTCTTATTTCTTATTGTATTAATTAAAAAGAGAGTAATAAGAATCGACTTCTACCTTTTTCATTGTTTTGCCTACAGCATTTAAGATATTCTGGTTACAAATTGGTGGTGAAAAAAATTTTTATTCCCTTTACTAGCAGACACAACAATGCCCTTTTCGCAGACGCAGTAAAGCTTTTTTTGTTGGCTCTTTTCTTTGAACAGAAAACAAGAAAGAAACAGTTCAGAATGCTCGAAGAGCATTGTCAGAACGAACTTAAAAAGTTGTTTTTCGAATTTATACAATTTTTTTTATTAGATAAATAATTTTATTAATATTTATACTTTAGTTTAAAGATCTGTTCAAAAGTTAAATTACACACAGTAGGACACTTTACACTTTGTCGACACCCTTTGAACACCTCCAGATTACAAATATTCACCTCTTTTAGATGCTCTGTTGTACAAGTATGTTCCAGATGTGTGTACAAAATGTACAAAACAGCAAATTCTGAACAGTTAGTTATAAAAGGAAAACTTCTTCTAATAATTTGCCAGTAGGTAATGTACCTACCATTTAGAAGCCACATTTCCTCGCTGAACTGCTATGCTGATACGTTGTATCAAAAAAGTAGTAGCTCGCTTGTCACCAGTAACGTGTAGAATACGTTGGCGTACCTCTTTAATGAAATTGAGCCCTTCGACGCCCCAAGTGCAACTCGATTCAATGGCTATTGGCACGAACATGTATCTATCGAGTAGATTTTTATATTTTCTTCTTTTCTCGCATTCTCTGCAGGCTGCAATAGTTCTTTCTCGAGATGAAGAAAGAGTGAGATTAGATGACGCGAAAGTGTCAGAGCAGGTGAAATTCCAGAGAAGAATCCTTCCCCTCTTCCATGGTACCGGCGTCATGCCATCTGGTCTTTTGCTATCAGATCTGTTACATCCCGCAGGTTCACGAACAGATGGAACGTCTGCCAATGTGAGTGCTCTCCAGATGATGGCATTCACGTTCGAATGCCTCACATGTCTTCCGGAACTACTTATACAAGACAGACCGTGTAGACCATTCTGCTTGACTGATGCACCACATTTAGAGCAGTTGTGTGATTCACAGATGTCTACTCCTAGGCGAAGTGCAACTGCAATAGGAAAACTTTCGTTTGGAAGGTGCAGTCCTAGGGTGTGTGAAGGTAACGCCTGTAGCCAACAGGGTTGTTTTGTTTAAAACAAATCTTACATACGTTTTAAACATTTTGTTTTAAACACGTGTATTTTTTAAGTCTTGTTTTAAACATGTTTATTTTTATTTTATTTAATTTTTGTAAATAAAATCTGCCAGAGAAAGAAAATTACAAAAAGTGATCCCCATCAGAAGGCTATTTTCTTCCCGTAGAGTGTTGCCACACTTGGTACAATTACCAAATTCAGCCTTTTTTGTCATTCATCGGCTCGTTGGTACCACGCTGGCATTTTCAGCCCCTTTTGTGAAGAAAGTTATTACAATTCTATCCAATTTAGCACCATGTAACAGATACTTGTCACATTTTCAAAAGTGTCAGTAAGACTTTTCCTATTATCTCATGATTGATTGATTTTTTCCTCGTTTTATATATTTTTCTCATATATGGCCATACTACCGATTTGGTCTATTGGTCACTTTGAAATAGAGGAGCGTTTGATTTCCTTACAATATATACCGAAGATTATAACTGTTTTTCCTTTTCATTTACGGCCTCTGTTATACTTCCTGCGTGCGAGAAAAGATTCGTCTACTTCCACAATTGTTCGGGGTCTTCCTATTTGGATGTTTTTAAAAAGTAATTTTAAATAGAACAATTTCTTGATTTGCACTCTTGGAGAAAGGGGGCGAAGTGTTCTAGAACTTTACTTCTTTTAGTTTCGTGTTATAGAGCCATGTAATTATTACACTGTGATAAAATAATGAATTCATCCCTTTTTGTTTTAATTTGGTACTATTTTTCAGCCCATTCCAGAGCTAGAACGGTGGCAACACTATTACCGTGTGAATGTTTTGATTTCTCATGGCTACAGCAGATCGGTGTGGTGATCCACAATTTATTTCGTCTCTGTTTTCCTTTTTTTTTTTTTTTTTTTTTTTATCGTCTATTGTGTTGTTTAAATGGTTATCAGTTAACTTGCGAGAAAGTGTTGACGAAGATTGGACTACTTGTAGAAATGATATTGAACAATAAATAAAAGAATTATCATTGAAACAAGTTTTTGTGTTGTATTCAGAAAACTATGGGTCCTTTACTAAATTGCGGTTCTGAAATTAAAATATCGCAGGTATTCGTTAATACATACAGTACACGTTGGTTCCCACAGTCTTCGTACAACTTGGAATCGTTTAACATGAGTTTTACGGGGAGACAAAAAGAACATCATTTCGAGTAAACCGAAGAAACTAACCTTCTACGTTTCGAACAAACTTGTGTTGCACGATAAATTTGGCTCCAACTTGGTGGGCTTTTAAAAAATATTTTTAGATATGGGGTCGTTCAGAGCATAGGACCAAGTCCATTTTTAAAAAGGTTCATTTTTGCTCATCAAACATAGTATCTTCGTAGCGAAGAGTCCGAAATAAATGAACCAAAAACTACGTGAAAAGCTATAGTATGGGCTAGAGTTTCATAGGACAACCGCTAGACAAGTGCTTTTCTAGAACGGGGGAACAGGAGGGCTAATTTCCCCCTCCTTGCTCATAAATTTAAGATATTGTGTACGCTGCAGCGTGAGAAAGATTAATAAGTCAAGTTCCAAATGTCATAGTCAATGATGCATAATTACATTAAATACATGCAGGGTGTGTCAAAAAGAATACACCGACGGAAAACGTCATATATTCGCAACCACGAATCCGAAAAGAAAGAAAGAAAACTACGTGACAAGGTGCAATCTAGAGCTTTTATGTGATTACCGCTAGAGAGGGGCGTCCGTTTAGAGGTCATCCGTTCTCCTACCGCCTACCCTGAATTTCAAATTTTGGGACAGTAATGGAGATTTAAAAACCTTTTGCTGAGCAAAGTCCAACAGAACAAAATTGAAGTCCTTACGCCGAATAAATACGGAGTTTGATCAGTTAAAATCCATTTCCATTGGCCGCAAGGAGGTATAGGCTTATATTGCTTTACCCAATGATTCCAAAGGTGGCTCTACTTTGGAGTTTAAGGCCTGCTTAAAATTAATTCCGGAAATTGTACTTAAGCAATTTTCCAGAATTGATCATCTATATTTCTCCCGTATTTATTCGGTGTAAGGACTTCAAACTTGTTCTGTTGGACTTTGCTTATCAAAAAGTTTCTAAATCTGCCTTACTGCCTCTAAACTCTGAATTTCAGAGTGGGGGTGAACGCGGTTGTCCTCACTGATGCCCCTGTCTAGCGGCCGTCATATGAAACTAGCCTACGCCCTTTCACGTGGTTTTAGTTTCATTTATTTCGTACTCTTGACTGCTATGATATTACGTTTAGACATAGCGTTCATTTGCTGAGCAAAACTGAACATTATTGAAAATAGATTTGGATTCATTGTGCTCTGAATGTCCCAAATGTTGTTTCTCATCAATACAATTATTGATTTAAACAACAACCAATACACAGGCTTGCAGAAAATATTCTAAAGTTAGCACAACATGAAGTGTGCTTCAAACACCACTTTTCGAAAATATATTATTTTAAAATAATTTTATTAGCATCAGTATTCCGAAATAGCAATCAAATTTTTGCACTCCAGGTGATCAATTGAGTAAAAATTATGTACATATGTGCAAAATTCTAATAATAATACAATTAGTTGAGCCAAATACCGTAACTAATGTCATATTAAAGTCAATGGTCATTCGAAACTCACTCTGCAAACCACTGGTGTTACACAAATTAAATTAGGTATCACAAAAAAAAAAAAAAAAAAAAAAAAAAAAAAGTGCGTGATCAGTGACAGTTTACGGAAATACAAAGTCAGCATTTTGAATCCGATACGGACACTCAAAAGTCATTTCCAAAGCCGCTAATGCTATAAAAACGAAATTTGATATATTAAGGTGCATTATCACCAGTGTACTACGAAAATATTTAATCTTTTCTCGAAAATCATCTTGAACAACAAGTGGCTATTAAAAATTCATTAAAAATCTATGTAAAAACCAATTTTAGTCAAACGATTTTATTTCTGTTATCAATGTTGCACTAATCAGTATACACAGGATGAATCTGTAATACTGGTTGCAAGTACAGAGTAAAAAGTCTTAACAAATAAGTTATTACACGATTTTGAAATATGTTTTAAACTGTTCAAAAATTTTAAAACATGTTTTCTTTGTTCGTGTTTTAAAATATGTTTAAAACATTTTGAACATCTTTTTCATGTTTTAAACACAGGTTTTGTTCTTTTTTTAAAAAAAAAAAAACTGTATTTTTTCCAACCCTGGTAGCCAAGCACCTGAAATTGGTGATGAGGAGGCGAGAAGTCTAGCCTTATCCTCTTGACTGTCTGCTTCTTGTAATAACACTGACTGATATAATTTGATGATTGGCTTGTCCCAAACTGATTGCGAACTTCTGTCCGTTATTTCAGGAGGACTTAAACCGACTAGATTAGACCACTCAGATATGCAGTGTTGGACATCAGATTCTATGTGAGGCTCATTCAGTTGGTTGAGGAGTATCTCAATGGTATGCCGGGATCCATAGAATGACGCTAAAAATGAAGGATACGCCAAATCGACAACCCGACGAATTGTAAGACCTCCAGAATGAACTGGAAGGGAGGCCTGTATCCATGCATTGCTATTTAGGTTACAGTTGAGTAACGATTCCAGTCCACATTTCAGAACGGTGTCAAACTTCTCTAGTAAATCGACTTCATGCCAAGAGGTAGAACAGCGTACAAATAGAATATTCTTGGATGGAGAACGACGCACGAAGGAGATAAAAAGCAGAATGTGCGGAGACTAGGGCCAGACGTGGCAATAAAAAATCTATTTTTTTAGTTTTTTCGACTAACAGATTACACGTTGCCTCAGGTGAAAGGGCTGTACCACGTAGAAAGGCTGAAGAGGTTGTGATAAGTTGTATACCCGGTGCTGAATTTTTAAACTGTGAATATAACACTTCCATTTGATCTTGCGAAATTCCTAAAAATCCTACTTCACACTTCATAAAATTTAAATGTAGCTCGATGTCTGCTGCCATAGTTCGAATATTGTGTAGCTCCCTTAAAACTGTCAGGACCTCCTGCTATAGTACCATCACGTAAGTACCAGATGTTTAATTCAGTATTAATCCTAGACACTATGGACTGAATTGTCATGGCGAACTAAGCGGGACAAGGATCACCTTGTTGTACTCCACGCTGCGAGAGTATAATCTTATCACCTAGAAATAGGTTACTTGGTTGCGCATACCATTGATAGACATAGTGATAAATCGATGGAAAATTAGTTTTAATTGTGAGTAGCATTGCGTCTCGGTTCAGTTAAAAGCATTACGAAAGTCTTATTTCAGAAAAGACTTTTGTTGTGAATGGGGAGTAGAAAAGTAAATACGAGCTGCATGTGCTGCGGCTTCGGCTCCATTGGGGACGCATACTCCCAATTGGTGAGGGTAAAGGAAACTTACGACGGATTCTTTAATTCTGGAACATATAACTTTTGCTAATACCCTTCTCCAAATGTTCCCCACTGCAATTGGTCGAATTACACCACTCTTCTTATTAAGCGCAATAAGTGGTGCTCCAAAAAAGACTGGTCTTATTTCCTGAGGTACATTACCTGAAACGATTAAATGTCGTAGTTAATCTTTCTTTTGAATCTTACTCATGATGTAGAAGTAGATCCTTAAGAATCGAACGAGGAGACCATCAATACCTCCAGCTGATCCAGATGGGAAGGATTTTACAGCGTATCTTAATTCAGAAACTGGAATTCTTGGTATATTAGGGTAATCTTTAGGAGGGTCTGGTAATGAAAAGGTGTCTGAATGTGAAGGGTGCTTCTCCTTAAGTGCTTCTAAAACAGATGCAGTAAATGTGACGATGATATCTTCAGAAATTAATAATCTGACTGCACCTCTTATGTTTCCATCGTTGAGTTTGTTTTCGACTCTTTTGGTGTTAAAGGATGTTGGGTCAGTAGAATGTTGAAATCTGCGTTTGTATTTTTATGAATAATCATGGGGTAACGCATCTCGGTGAGAATTATCCCATTCGCAAACTCGTTGCTTGACCCAGGCCGTTAAGTTTTTAACTTGATGTGATTGTGACGGAACATTGAGTACTGCATACGGGAATAATAACAGATCCATCCATGCGTCTAAATCATTTCTGTTTACAATACGACGGATGACATCATAGACAGAGGTAGCTACAGATGACCAAACTCTTGGGACTCTTCTTAGTAAAGGAACAAGAGGATTTTAGTTCGGTTATTAGATTGCAAAAGTCGGAAATTAGATGTTTTTCGTTGTAATTATCACATTCAATTCCATTTGATGAAGGATTATAATTTAGAGATGGCTTCTGTTTTGGTATGGAAGGCTTATTTATCTTATGGGGAGTCTGATGACTTTTGTTAATGTGGATGGCAAGTCCTCTTTGATTGGCCAGATGTTTTCCACAATGAGGGCATGATACATATTTTTCATCGTATGAAAAATTAACTAATTCATCATTGTTTGTAACTGACACGCTTCCAATGTCAGAAACTCCCTCTATATTGTGACTCTCCTGGCAGGAAGCATCATTGGAGATTAAATGATTTCCGTCATCATAACTTTGATCAAGCCTTTGCTGGTCAGCCGCCACGCTGCACAAATACAATTCAGGATTATGTTAATGAACCAACTTCATCCACCATTGTTGATCAACAAAAATAATTTTAATAACTTAAACAATAGAAAATTTTAATCTGTTCAAGATAACAATTTAACGGATTTTATAACGAATTGGAAAGAAAATATATCATAGTATCGAAGTTTAAATCATGAAAATACCTCAATAGTGAGAGATATCGTTTGTGAAAAAACACTCCTCCGGAAGCACCTCTCTTTCTGCCCACACATATACACAGACACAATTCACAAATGCGATATATAGCACTTAATCAAACGAAAATTGCGGAGCACACATTATATGCTTACTCTTTTCACGAAATTGTATATTAAATGCATTTCATTAAGTTCAATAGATAATACACTTACATATATGGAACCTGTGTATTAGCGGATCTGTTGAATTAGCGAGCTGTCACTTTTTATCACTGTATATGTAATGAAAATGAAGATATAACCAGTGGCCACCGGTTACTATTTGTTAACAAAATGTTCACCATCATCTTAGGTACTGATCAACACCCATATCATCTCTCTATGACTTACAATTCCCGAGACATGGCTTCTTAAATCTCTTGAAATCGGAACTTTTTTGGCCAATATCTTGGGAACGATAAGTCGTAGAGATAATATTGGTGTTGATCAATACCTAAAAGGATGGTGAACATTTTGGTACCAAATAGTGACCGGTGGCCACTAACTAACTGGCCACTGGCCAAATCACACAATTTTCCAGACAGAATTCTAAGATGTTCATGAGTAAGGAATCAAATATCTTCTTAGATCTTCATTGTTTAAGAGACAAAGGGCTACTACCTAATTACGTAGCTCTTGTCAATTTACTTAATAAAATACTGTATGAAATACGATATACGGTATTTTAACTGAAAAAGTTAGTATCCTATTAGTTATAAACATTTCGTCAAACAAAGTGTTAGGAACAACCAAAAAAACTAACACACACAAATATTCAGATCATGTCTTAACCCCCCACATACACACGCTTTTAACGACCAATCGTGGCCACTGTATGTATGTAATAGAGACTAGTAAATGCAATGTAACTATGAAAGTACATTATCATTCTAAATATCAATCACTTACCCTTAGAATAAGTTTACATTATATAAGTATTTGCTGCTTTTTAGTTCATTTTATGTCATCATCATAGGTATTCTGCCTTTATTGGCAGATCACTTGCCGCAGCTGAGAAGCTTCCATGCTCCACGTTCCTCCGCTAACCTTTTCGTCTTCGCGCATGATCTTTCTGTTTTAATATCATCCATTAATTGTAGTCTCCTTCGCCCCCTCCCTCTCTTTCCCGCCACCATACCCTCTAGGACCTCCCTCATGATACAATCTCTTCTTAGGCAATGTCCCAACCAGTTTCTCTTCCTCTTCCTAATAATATCTAAGTGTTCTTTTCTCACCCACCATTTTTAACACTCTCTCATTCGTCTTCCGCTCGACCCGACTAATTCTTTCCATTCTTCTCCACACCCACATTTCGAAGCAGGGTTGGACCCACCTGAAAAAAACCACTTTAAAACCCACCTGGGTTTCTGTCTTATTTGTTAGTATATTATTGGTACAACTAAGGTGATCACATTGTAAGTGATTTTTATCAGAATTTAGACTTTCCTTGGGCGAATTAGAGGCTTTCACGTTAAGGTATACAACAACATTCAACATAAGACCTTTATAAAGTTCTGAATGCACTAAATGAACTTAAAAAAAACAACTTACCTTAGCTTGAGATAGTTATAGAACAAATTAATATATGGATTATGCTTATGCTTATAGCCTATTTGAAGTAAAATAAGCAATTTTGTACTTTAGAAAATATTTTCCGTGAATAGTGTGCTCGTGGACTTGGCGACACCGAGGAACACGTTTGACGGATTTAAGGTCATAGGTGCCGGTACTAATAGTACATATGTAAATACATTAGTAAAACTATTAGTATTATTTCTTACCTTTGATGTAAAACACAAGTTTCTTCAACTAAAATTTGGTTTTCCAACAATAACAGTTTAGTTCAGTCATTTGTTGCTACTCTTCAAATAAGCATTCTGTAGAATCAACACCAGCAATGGCGTAAAAATTCTTGTCAAATTTAAGATGCTTAATGATCGGGGTTCCGAAGACTATGTAACGCTTACTATTTCAAGTGCTGAGTTCAAATTTCCGTACTAGTGGAAGTTTTGATGTACACGCTGTGAAAGAAGTGCTCGGGAAATTCCCGAATTAAACGCAGAAGGATCGGAAATGAATACTTCAACAATAAAACTATTTATTTTACGCTTAAGCGTGCCATACGTTCCGTAAAAAACGGGACAGTCCCGCTTTTGAGCCCGTGTCCCGCGTCCCCTTAAATTTAGTCGGGACAGGGAAATGTCCCGTATTTTAACTCCGTTCCATTTCTGCCATCAATATCAGCTTATTCGAAAAGTGAAAAATAAAAAATCTGACATTGGCTGGAAATCCTGTAATTAGTGAATGAACAGTACGCTGTTACATGTAACAGTTTCGAGGAAGTTATTACACCACCCTGTTCGACTTGATAGCGAGCGAAATTTGCAATGCTATTTTTTCCATTGCACTTGATGGAAACTCGGATACTCTCCGGAACATTAAAAAAAACTTTTCGTTTTAGTCTCACGGTTATGGCTGTTATGCTCAAGGTGATGGTGATGATCAGAAATGAATGAAATGACGGAATGAAGAAAGTGGGAGGAAGCGTGAGAATCCCGAGAAAACCCACGCACAAGGTGTTTGTCCACCACAAAGCTCACTTGGCGCGAGCTGGGATCGAACTAGGAACCCCATGCATTAGAGGTGAACGCTCTACCACTGAGTTACGCGGCCTATTATACTTTTGTTCATAACCAGACTACAGTTCATTGCATTGTGTTGGAAAGTTGACGGGGGAGAGGAATCTGAGGTGTCCCGTATTCTCATGGAGAAAATATGGCAGGTTTATTTACGCTGGAAGATGTTAATTTCATATAAGACATTTTAAAACATTTATTTATTTCATACATGAATTGTATCTTTGTTTTAAATTAATAGACCCCTTTTGGTATTCATATTTGGCGAACGTCAGTCAGGCTTCTGGATGACCTGATCTACATTTGTTCGTTTGTCTGTCGAGCTCCTTCATGGCTATGCGGTTAGTGTACGCGTCTTCGACGTGGGACCCAGGTTTGTTTCCTGGAGGGAGCTCATGTGGTTCGGATTCCACGTTAATCAGTAGGTTCCGTCTCATATAGCCTCGCTGCTGAAAGGGACGTTAAACACAAAATCAACTCAATTCGTTTGTCTGCCTCTACCACACACACACATTACAAGGTACAACTTTCGGCCTTTTAAGTTAAAAGTTTCAGAGTACAAGCACAAGACACTGTAAATTTCCTGTATAGGTTTTGGCGGCATACCAACGTAAAATATCAAAATGGCGGCCACTTTTTTAAACCAGCGAGTATCCACGCTACAAAGCGCAATTTTCAGTCTTTTAAGTTGAAATTTTGACGGTGGAAGCACGAGATACGCTAAATTTGCTGTATAGATTTTCTCGAGGATCGAATGTAAAATTTCAAAATGGCGGCCATTTTTTTTTCAAAACAGCAGTGAGTAGAAGATTGTTGCAAGTTGTGACATGACAATCTTGAAATATAAATCACTTTTTAACAGTTTTACCCCCAAGACATTGAAATATTTCGAAAAAACCCGATTAAACCCGAAAAAACCCATACGGACCCAGGTGGGTTGGGCTTTTTCAAACCCTGTTTCGAAGGCTTCCAGTCGATTTTCGTCACCTTTACGTAATGCCCACGTTTCCGCCCCATACAGTACAACACTCCACACGAAGCATTTTATAAGTCTTTTTCTCAACTCTTTGTTCAAGGTCCCACAAAACAGACTTTTCTTTCTTTTAAAGGCTTCTTGCGCCATTCCTATCCTTGCTTTTATTTCACGTTCGCATTTCATGTCATTACTAAGAATACTAGCCAGGTATCGAAAACTATTCACTTGTTCTATTTGCTCCCCTCCTACTTTTATATTTGACACAGACCCCTTCGTTCCAATCACCATGGCTTTTGTCTTTTTAACATTTATTTTCATCCCATATTCTTCAAAGCTCTTTCTCATTTTTCCTAACATTTTGTTGATTTTCTTTTCAGATTCTGCAACAAGCGCCATATCGTCTGCAAATCGTATGCATCTAATCATTCTACCTCCTACCGAAATGCCATCATCATCATGTAGGCTCTTTTTCACTATCTCTTCTAGGTAGACATTAAACAGTGTTGGCGAGAGGCAGCATCCTTGTCGAACTCCCCTTTCAATTGCACTCTCTTCCGTCAGTTCTTCCCCTATCCTAACACTTACTTCTTGGTTCATGTATAAGTTTCTTATGAGTCTTCTATCTTTCCATTACAACCCTATCTTTGTTAGAACTAACCATCATTTTATGTGAGCTGGATTAAATTTAGAGGGAATATATTTGTTGTGTGGACCCTAATATGAAATTATGCTTTTTTTTTTAAATCTTTGTATGTCAAATTTTGGCCTTATATCTAATATACCCTATTACAATGTTGATCATTTCATTATTTTGAAAATTCCTAATACGAAGGTCACTACGAAAGTTTTGAGATGTGAAATAACTTACATACTTAAAATCAATTTAACACTTACATTTTCTCAAAGTATTCACCATTACACTGTACACACTTTTGCATCCTCGAAAGCCACTTTTGGAAGAAGTGTTGCCAGTCTTTTTATTCTAGTGTTGAAAGTTCATTCTCGTAAGCCACTACAGCTTCTTCAGGGCTGCAAAATCTCTTCCCACGCATGCGATCTTTGATCCTGGGGAACAGAAAAAAATCACATGGGGCCAGGTCAGGGCTTTACGGCGGATGAGTCATAAGTTTGACCTCCGTAGATTCTAAAAACTGAATTGTGATGTTGGCCGTGTGTGCGGACGCGTTATCATGATGAAGCAGGATTCCCACGCAATCCAGTTCTTGGACGCCGTTCCCGAAGCTTCTGGAACACTTTTGTTAGGAAAACACTGGTGTGCCACTGAGCACTAACAGTCCTTTGTTCTTCAAGTGGAACAGTTGCAACATGACCAGATTTGGAGAAGAAAGTTGCGACCATCTTCTTCCCCACACTTCGCGGTCGCTTCACTTTCGTGAGTGGATTTTCGTCTGGAAAGATCCAAACTGTAAACTGGCGTTTATTTTCAGGGTCAATTTGATAGATCCAAGTCTCATCACCAGTAACAATGTCAGAGACGCGTCGAGAATTGCCTCCATCAAATCTTGCAAGCATTTCTTCACACCATTCCACACGCATGCGCTTCTGCTGTTCAGTCAAAGTGTGAGGCACCCAACGAGATGAAACCTTCCTGAGCCGAAGATGATCATGAAGAATTTTTGTTACTGCTGGCGATCCAATGTTCACTGTAGATTCAATGTCCTTGAAAGTTGTTCGAGGATTTTCTCGCATCATTTGTTCCACAGCGGCAATGTTTTCAACTGACACAGCTGTTGCCGGACGTCCAACTCTCTCTTTATCTTTAAACGATGTCCAACCTCTTCTGAATTCACCAAACCACCGAAAAATTGTAGCACGGGAAGGAGCAAGGTCCCCAAATGCCCCCTGCAAACGGTCAAGGCTTTGTGTCTCGTTCAAACCACTTTTCAAATCGTAAAGGATCATTGCTCGAAAATGTTAACTTTCGAGCTCCATTCTAGACAGTCGAATACTGCTCACATCAACAAACTAGTGAAGGCAATACGGCCACGCTGATAAGCGAGGCGAGTTGAAACTTGCTTCGCTTCTCTCTGGATACCACTACCGAACGCAATTGTTGGAATTCAAATGCTGTGCCACAACAATGCGTATCTTAAAACTTTCGTAGTGACCCTCGTAACATATAAGAAATGTGTCCAAAAGTATCGGTATCGGTGCATCTCTACTTATAACGTATGGTTGTGCTAAGTTTGACAGGCAAACATATCCTTATTTTTGATCTATAGTGAAACGTGTACACTACGTGTATGGCGTGGTATTTTCTCAATTAATATTGAAACCAGAAGTGATAGTAGATTCCTACCACTTCTGGTTGTAGTAGAGAGATTAGAGTGAAGATGGAATATATCCTTGGAACGCTTCATTGACTGTAGGATACAGCTTCTTGTTATCTATGAACGCTTTTACTCTATAGCGATCACCACTAAAACTAAATTGAACGATTTTCTGCCACACATTTTGTAAGGGCAAAATCCCTAGTCAAAACGCACACTGGGAAGAATAAACTTTTTAACTCATTTCAGTAACAATTTGGGAACTCGGATACAAATGGCTACTTTCTAAAGCATGATTTTTCCTGAAGAAGGAAAGAAATGAATTGGAAACTGTAAAGTAAGAACAGCGAAAAACTTTTCTTTTAATAGGAAAATAAAAGCCAGTCGAACCGGTTTCAAAAGCTTTGAATTTCAACAAAAAGAAAGAAACACACATGGCTATCGAAACACTACAAAAGCCACCTTTCAGTTATATTGAAAGCGAGAGAACTGCTTAAATCATCTTTTCTTTTCACAATTTTCTTTGGATTAAAAAGCGTGTCTTCTCTAACTAAACAAAGATTTCTGCATTTGGCAAGTACTAATTTCCTCTGAATATTTCAAACAGCAAACAACAATATGTGTTGGGAAGGCTTCATACCCTTGTTTTCGTATGATTTCCCCTTCTATTACTTCGAATGTGTTGTTGCCAAACTCATAATTTTAAAGGACTGAGAAAAGTTCAGTTGCGCGATTATATTTTGGAGAAGTGTACATAAAACTGACTGCGGTATTTTAACAACGTATCTATAGAAAAAAATCGATAGTATTGTGTAACTCATTTCATTTCCTCAAACGCTTTATTTCCTTACCAATATTGTGCAATCATATTTCAGTCATTTTAGCTTCAAGATCGTTGAGAATAATATTTATCTTTCTGTCTTCAGCCTTTTGTTTTTTCTTACTTACTTTTCCTCTTGCAGTTGATTTGTTCCTTCTGGAAAACGAGTACGAGCATTTCGTGCAAAATACATCCTGGTGTAACATTTGTTACAAAATTTTTATCATGATATTTATATGCTGAACTTTATTTTATACAGCTGGCAACATCGAAAGTGGTACGGTCTGGTTTCGCGCCGGCTTGAGTCGCCATTGTTTGGTCTTCCTCATTCCGATTAAGAGAACTAGCAATGAGTTCAAGAAATTAAAATCGAAGTTGTAATAAAACAAGCATTTTTAATAAGTGTTAAGATTCGTAGTAAGTTCTGTACAGTAAGAAGTGATTACTGAGTTTATTCCAACGGATAAAGGAAATTTCTTTCTTTCAATATTCGATATAGTACAAAAAAAAAAAAAAAAAAAAAAAAAAAACATATGTGTGATTGAGTGTTCCGAAGCACTTGTAGTATCAGTGAGTATATCTTTTAAATGCATTATTTTTTATTTACTTTTATTATTCTATATACAGGATGACTGGTAATTCGATGCATTCATTTTAAGGGGATATTCTACAAGTATTTTGGAACATTTTCACCTATATGAACCGGGGATCGCAAATCAATAGTTTGAGTAATTTGCACGTGTATGATTTCTTTGAAATTTGCTGGGTAACGACAGGTGCACGAGAAAGTTTTACCTGTATAATCCTGCATACCTATGTACATAATCTGGTAATGTACAGCTCGTAACTTTGCACCGTTGCTGTGTTATAGTTCCAAACGTGGAGTAAGGTGTAGTGGTCCAAAATCCATTACTGCACCTCAGAAAGCAGCTTGGCAACATCGCAGAAGCACTTGCCCCTAGGAAATGACTGAATGGTTGGGAAGTGGTGGAATGAAGAGGACTAGCTTAGGAGAGTAATGCTCCCGGAAGTAGGAACGGAAAAGAGAGTTGTGATTGGTTGGCGTTATTTATGTCTTGCCACGTTGCATTCAAATAGCAGAATTGAAACAATGGTTGTTGTCGGTCCTCGTGGCCGAGTGGGCTAGCGCTGTATGCTAGTAACGAAAATCTCTTTTGGCGTGAGTTCAAACCCGGCCGGAGGAAAGTTTTCTTAACATTTTTTTTTTTACATTTTTATAACACTTTTTAAATTAAAATAATACTCAAAAATGTGATTTACTACTTTTGTGCAGATAAGTAGTAGTAGTAGTAGGATCGGGTTAGAAACCCAGCAGGGCTCGTTTTGTTGCCCTTGTACTAAATGATATAAGACTCGTTTTGTTCCCCTTGTACTAAATGATATAGATTTTGTGACCAACTTAAAACAACTGACTAGGATAGCGCGTAAAACAGCTGGCTAGAGTAGCGCGCGAAAAACGTACTTCCGGGAGTATTACTCTCCCGAGCGGGTCGTGAATGAAGATAGTGTGCGGTCAAGAGAAAACTCTAACTAGAACGGATTTCATACCCAGGGTCGTGCATCTGTCTGGCTATCATTCGAGCAGTGAACGGGTGCGATGTTTTCAATTAGGCAGACACCATTTGTAAGCATGCTACGCTCTGAGACTTTACAGAATGCCTCAACACACGCAGCACCGAGGCATAATATATCCTGGTAAATGTGGTCCCTTTGCCTAGAAAGCAAGTAGTAATACACCATGTTGATTCCAAATAAACGTGATCATCACTTTGGTCGCTCACAGTTGAACACGGACTTCCATTGGTGGTGGTACGTCGACATGCTATCATTGGTTTCAACTGCTATTTATTTATGAAAGGAAATGACTCAAAGAAGGATTCGGACCTACAACTCCTGGGTCGCTAGGGGGGTCTAGGATTTAGGAAGGAACTGGTCCTGGCCTTCGCCTGAAGTGAGTGAAGAAAACTAGGGGAAATATAGTCAAACCAGTGAAAGCGTGCCGACGTACCACCATCAAAGGAAGTCCGTGTCCAACTATAAGCGACCAAAGTGACGATCACGTTTATTTGGGATTAACATGGACTTGCTTTCTAGGCAAAGGGACCGCAAGTACAAGGACATACTATGCCTCACTGCTAAGTGCGTTGAGGGATTCTCTGAAATCCCAGAGCGTGGCATGCTGACAAATGGTGTCTGCCTAATGGAAAACAACGCACGACCCTGGGTATGAAATCCGTCATAGTTCGCGTTTTCTCTTGACCTCACACTATCTTCATTTTTCTACTTCTCAATCATGCAGTCATTTCTTAGGGACAAGTGTATCTGCGATGTTGCCACGCTGCTTTCTGAGGTGCAGTAATGGATTTTGGACCACTACACCTTACTTCACGTTCGGACCTATAACACAGCAACGGTGCAAAGTTACGAGCTATACATTACCAGACTACGTACATAGGTACGCAGAATTATACATGTAAAATTTCATCGCTCTACGATATGTGGAAGTGCGTTAGGGTAAAACTTTCTCGTGCACCTGTCGTTACCCAGCAAATTTCAAAGAAATCATACATGTGAAAATTATGCAGAAACTATTGATTTGCAGGTTCCAAAATACTTGTAGAATATCACCTTGAAAGGAATGCATCGAATTACCAGTTACCCTAAACATACATACATACATATATATATATATACATACATACATATATAGATAGATAGATAGATAAAAAAACGATCATTAGTCATAAAGTGTATATATATATGTACTTTATGACTAGTGATCGTTCTTTTTATCTTTTAAAGAAATACAGAAATACAGATTTAAACAATTAGTTATGAAAGGAGAATAAATACAAAAAAAAATCTAAATATATCCCTTAAATGCACCGCGTAGTTGATTAGCTACACACTTAGTTCTTGCGTATGAATCTCACAATAGTTGTTTCTTCTCTTAAGTGCATTTTGTCGCAGCTTGTATACATTCCGCTTTTGCAAGTGCTTAAAGAAAGCATCCCTAGGCCTCTGACGAACTGAGTTTTCTTTCATTACTTTTCTTTTAAGTGATAGTTATGTCTTACCTTTTCGTTATTTTATAGCGCAATATATACATGTCTAATATGTGTGAATGTGTAAGAGAAGTTTAAAAAGTAAAAACAAGTAGACAAGTAAAAACAAAGGCTACCCATACGAGAAAAACAGGCACCTGTACAGTTAATGTAAAACATGTGCCTGAAAATGGATAATACAGTACCTGGACTTATCCAGTTAATGTGCCTGTATAGACGCAGAGAACATGCATTTACAGGCGTCAAACACCCACATACAAGAAACCTGTACATGCAATGTACAGTATATGTTCAGAGAAAGAAACAGTTTATTTACAGGTGAGGAACACGCTGTTTTCAGGATCACAAACTCAAACACAAATTCGTATACATGCATAGTATGTCCAGAAAAAGAAACAGTACATGTACATTGCATGTTTAAGACGAAATACATGTGCTTTTCAGGTATGCAGCATTCATTTAGAGCACCCAACACAATACCTGTAACGTGTTAGTACTTTGCCTGTACAGATACATATACATTGCCTGTACCGGTACCTGTACATTGCATGATTATTATTATTTTTTAATTTTTTTTACATGCACTGAACAGGTAGCGTGTACAGTACCTGTACAGGATACGTATGCATTGCATGTTCATTTACTTTTATGATTTTATGTTTTAACATTTTATTTTATATGCCGTTAGTATTAAATAAAGAAAATTACGTAATTCCGTTCACATTTTTGCTGACATCTTGTGAGGATATTTTTGTGACTGTACATCACAGTTAGCAACCCAAGTCTGCAGGCAAATATCACCAACATGAAAGACATGCAAGCTACTATAAAGATCCATGTTTCCTTTACACGAACATGCACTGTATATCAGTGGCGTAGCCAGAAACTCATCGAAGGAGAGGCTTAAGCCATTAACATTACTAGAATATTTAGCTGAGGAGGGCACTCTTACTTCTAAGAATTGAAAGAATTTTTCAGTGATCATATAGTACTGTAATGGTAAGCTGGGGGACAACATTGTCCCCTCTATGAGTTAAACACACACACACATCTCCAGAATGACTGACTGATTGATTAAAGCATGGATCAAACCACCTGAGCTAGAAACTTGAAATTTGGACAGTACATAAGATATGTAATGTAGGGTACCAGTAAAGAAAGATTTTTGGAAATTCAACGGGGAAGGGGAAGAATGAAATGGCAATTTTTTTTTTAAAGACGGCCATATTTCCGAATCCCTTATGGTTCGAGACTTGAAATTTGGTATTTGGATTTTTCATTTGAAATAATTTGACACATGTTTTAGCGTTTTTTAAAACATTTTAGTAAAAAGAGGAAGAAAGGAGGTGGGGAAAAAAGGTGTGGGGATTGCAATTATTGTAATAAGACATCGATATTTTGGAATCTCTCAAGGTTAGAAACATGAAATTTGGTATTTGAACCTCTTATTTAAAATAGATCAGTATTTGTTTTTATATCTACAGATGGTGATCAGAAAAACGGAAACACCTGTAGTTGGCAACACGTCAGATGTATGGGTTGGCAGTGGTGTCGTGGCGCCCGCAGCGCCGGACCGCTGGTGGTGGCGTGCTAGGTCGGTCTCCATACTACGTCAGGCGCAGTGGACAGCAGTGTCCAGTGGCTGCAGCAGACGGAGGTAGTGTAAAATGGGAGACCTCTCAGATTTTCAAAGAGGGCAAATTGTTGGTGCGCGGTTATGTGGAGTGAGTGTGACGGCAGTGGCTACTGTTAGGTGTGTCGCGTGGGACAGTGTCGAAGGCGATGACGGCCTACACAACACACGGGAAAACCACATCGGGGAAGCGGAACAGTGGGCGGAAGAAAATCATGAGCGACAGGTCACGCCGGGTATTAAAGCGCATTGTCACGCAGAACCATCGTGCCACTGCGGAGCAAGTGACGGAGGAACTCAATCAGCACCTCCCCCACCCTGTTTCGACAATCACAGCCTGCCGCGAATTACATGACATGAACTTACAGGGTCGTGTTGCACGGGCCAAACCGCTCATCTGGGACCATAACGCTTTCGCACGCCGCAAATGGTGCCGCGACCATGCAACTTGGACCGTTGAGGACTGGAAACGTGTGATATGGTCGGATGAGTCATCCTTTACCTTATTCCCAACCACGGACCGTGTTTATGTGTGGAGAACGCCCAAAGAAGCTTATGATCTGCAGTGTCTCCGCCCAACTGTGAAACATGGCGGCGGCTCGGTGATGCTGTCGGCCGCCATATAATTTTTTTCACTGGGTCCTGTGGTCACACTTAGCGGACGAATCACTGCCAACGATTATGTCGCAATTTTAGGAGACCACTTGCATCCTATGGTCCGGATGTTGTTCCCGGACAATGACGCCATCTTCCAGGATGATAATGCACCCATTCACACAGCTGGCGTTGTTACAGCGTGGTTTGAGGGACATCGGGATGAAGTTCAACACCTCCCCTGGCTCGCCCAATCCCCAGATCTCAACATAATTGAACATCTGTGGTCCGTCTTGGAATCATGACTCCGGCGACGATTTCCACCTCCATCCTCTCTCACAGAACTGGCCGATGCCCTGCACGAGGAATGGTGTAAAATTCCTCCTGCTACCATTCACGACTTGTATGCCTCCATCCCACGTCGCATCAAGGCTGTTCTGAAGGCGAAAGGTGGCCCGACACCATATTTAATCTGGTAAGTTGCAATTTCGTTCAGGTGTTTCCATTTTTCTGATCATCTGTATATGTAACTTAGAAGGAAAGAAAAGGGCGGGAAGAAAAATGTGTGGAGGAATACAATTATTAAAATACGTTTATACCTTGGAATCTGGGAACAGAGTCATGAAACTTCGTATTTCAACTTAAATTCGGTATGGCTGCAGGTTCATGAGGTGCGAGGCCGTAGGCCGAGCTACAAGTAAAAGCGGGGGGGTTTGGGGGCAAAGCCCCCTGTTACTTGAACTGAAAATCGGTATAGCTTGGAATGTTGGAAAGTAAGAGACACTGGAGTCTACATGACACTTGGTATTTGAACTGAAATTCGGTATACTTACAGGTTTATGAGGTTGGAGGCCGCAGGCCGAGCCATTACGGGCGTCTGGGGGCAGTGGTGTAGCCAGGGAGAATCCAGGGGTCTGAACACCCCGAAATTTTTAAAAGTTGTTAAAATAAAACCTAAAATTGCGTTTTCAGTCAAAATATTTCAGGAAGAAGACCCTCGGACCCTCCTCGAAATGAAATCCTGTCTACGCCACTGTCTGCGTGCGAAGCCTCCAGCTAGCCGAAGGCTAGTAAAATTTAAAATGACGATATTTGTCATCTCATCACGGCCAAACGATAAAGCCGAAAGAAATCATTTTTGGTATACAGTTAGGCCCCAATCTGGGTTATACAGGGGATTTATAATACTTACTTTGATTATAATACGTACCCTAAGGGGGCAGCAGTGTTTTTTTTTTTTTTTCTCGAAGGATTAGCCCCTTCGGGATCCTATGGTACAATTTGTACCATATGCACTTTTCATGGTACATTGCGTTATTTCTCTTTTATTTGAGCTTTTTCGTCCGTTTTTTTTTTTTTTTTTTTTTTTCAAGTCCAGAGGCTTTGCAGAAGACATTACGTATGGTTTCAGACCGTCCTGCGTCCAGACATAGGAGGTGATGACGTCATAAGTCAAAAATTTCTTTTCTCATTTTCTAAGCGTATGTTCAATATTTTTTTGGCGGGCTTATTTTTCTACGTAGAAGATTGAAATTTTGCACAAACATTCAGTCCACGGAGTAGTATGTACCAGATTTTTTGTTCCGATGTCAGTGCTAAAACAGGGGGGAACCAAAGGGGCAAAGGGGTAAAAATAGGGATTTTTTACCCCAAAAATCCCGTTTTTCGTCATTTTCCCGCCTTATACATGATAGGACCACGTGAGTCATACCGTCTGAAGGCAGTTCCATTCTGAAGAGAACGACGGTCGAATTATTATCCTAGGGTAATTAGGGATGTCTCAGGGAATTTTTAAAAAATATACTTCTATATAGGGAAATATGGGGCATTGTCGGTGTATATATTTTTTGGCGGGCTTATTTTTGAACGTAGAAGATTGAAATTTTGCACAAACATTCAGTCCACCGAGTAGTATTTACCAGATTTTTTGTTCCGATGTCAGTGCTAAAACAGGGGGGAACCAGAGGGGCAAAGGGGTAAAAATAGGGATTTTTTACTCCAAAAATCCCGTTTTTCGTCATTTTCCCGCCTTACATACATGATAGGACCACGTGAGACATACCGTCTGAAAGGCAGTTCCATTCTGAAGAGAACGACGGTCGAATTATTATTCTAGGGTAATTAGGGCCGTCTCAGTGAATTTTTATGCAAATATACTTCTGTATAGGGTAAAAGTGGGGCATGGTAGGGAAATTTTTTCTGGCGGGCATATTGTTTCACGTAGAAGATTGAAATTTTGCACAAACATTCAGTCCACCGAGTAGTATTTACCAGAAGTTTTTTTTTTTCGATTTCTGCGTAAAAACAGGGGGGTCCAGAGGGGCAAAAGTTGAAAAAAGGGAAAATTTGCCCCCAAAAATCTCTTTTTTCAGGAATTTCCCGCCTTAGATACATGATGGAGACATGTGAATGGTACCACCTGAAAGACAGTTCTATTCTGAAGAGAATGATTGGCGGATTATAGTCCTAGGGTAATTAGGGATGTCTCAGGAATTTTTTCCCTGAGATCATAGTGTTTTATGGTACTTTGGGGCACTGTGGGAATTTTTGATAAAAATTCTCCCGCCCTTACTATTCAAGATAGAAACTTGAAATTTGGCACACACATTCAGTATACCAAGTACTATTTATCAGATTTTTTTTTGATGGCTACGATCACACAGGGGGGACCAGGGGGGGCCAAAGTTCGAGGAAAAAAATTTTCCCTCCGAAATTTTCACTTTGACATCTTTTTCCCGCTTCTGGTATATGGTATGAGCATGCAAGTGGTACCATTCGAAAGCCAGCTCTATTCTGAAGAGAATGAGGTATGAACCATGATCCTAGGATAAATAGTGACGATACAGTAGCTGCATGACTGAAAGTCTAAAAAATAGCCCAAAAAGCCAGGATCCGGAAAGGGTTAGTAGCGCACGAGCTATTCAACTTACTAAGCTGAAATTGGGTATATTAGCTTGTAATTAAAAATAAACAGACATGTCCCCTAGTGTTTTCGAAAATTCCCTCTTTTAGAGAGGGGAGGGGTATTTTCTATATTCTATATGGGGAAATGATAATGCGTTATATGTAAAATAACCCAAAACGGTCAATATTTGTGTTGGATCTATAGTTTTCAGGCGCGCTGAGATGAACAATGACAATTACGAAGTCGTTCAATCCAAGTTTAGCCCCCATTGACATTAAGGGAGGGGTAATAAAATATTCAAATTGACCACGATAAGGATAGAATACATAGTTCTTTGAATCGCTGAGATGATTACTACTATTAGTAGGGGATAAATGTATGTTCTAGCGCACTTTCACCCCCACCCCTCAATAACATAGCACACCCCTGCTTCCAAATATCTTCTAATCTACCCCCTAATAATTTTTAACACTTTTTATGCCCCAAATAACTTCTATCACATCTCAAATAACTTCTATCTTACTCATAATAACTTCTAATGCATTCTATCACTAAATCTAGTTACAAAAAATCACTAAATCTGGTTACAAAAAAGTCACTAAATCTAGTTACTAAATCAAGTTACAAAAAAATCATTAAATCTAGTTACAAAAACAAAAAATCACTAAATCTGGTTACAAAAATCTGGTTATAACCGGTTTTGACTTCAAAAAATCACTAAATCTGGTTACAAAATCTGGTTATAACTGGTTTTGACTTCAAAAATCACTAAATTTTGTTACAAAAAGTCACTAAATCTAGTTACAAAAATAAAAAAATCACTAAATCTAACAACATTTAACAAGAATAAACAATTGCATTTTAAACTCTGATACATACTCTTTTAAATGTCGTTTGAATTATCAAAATCGGATAAAAAATAACGAATTTAGCATTTTGCCGCCTGTATTTATACAACCCAACACAGCACAGAAGGTTTGTCCACACACACATTTACAATTCAGTTTGCTTGAGAGAGGCAACAACATATTTTCTTTCTTTTTATAAGCAACTCCGCCAGCATTAACCCAGATGAAACCTTTGCCGGAGTGTCTGTCTTCGATTTCTTGATTCAAGGTTATTCCTCATGAAAATTTTTGAACGGACAACTTCAACTATGCAAATTAAAAACTTTCCGTGTTACTTAGCTAGCATGAACGAGAAACTGTTTAAATAAACCCGCCAACGAAACTAGTGTTTTACCATGCAGTGTATCCAACCCAATATATTTTTTCGGAACGTTCCAGGATTTTAATTTTTAAAGATATCGCTTTAAAACATATAGGGATGAATTCACCCCATTACTAATAAATATGATAATTGTTAAAAGTGAGTTGGCAACACTTGAAGTCCCACCCCCAAATAACGTTATTATTTAATACCTCGGTCCCTAATTAACCGATTTCAAAAATTCAAACGGCAAATGAATACTAATAACATAACCAATTTTATAAAATGCATAGATGGTTGCATAACCCAAAGGATACTTTTCCCTTTTTCAATATCTCCACAAAATTTCAACTAATCGAAAAAATAAAAATACTACCATAATTCAAATAAAATTTTAAGACTTTTTTAAAGAATAACATTTTCCCGAAAACTCAAAAATAAACCCGTAAAAAATTCCCGAAATTTTGAACTTGCTACAACATCGTCAAATATTAACCGATTTTCAAAATTCAAACGGTAAATGGTTTCTATTTTTTATAATTTTTTTCTAACGCGTTACTGGTTGTCTATGTCTAAGGATAAAATTATAAAAAATCAAAAATCTTCACTATGTAAGAATGTATTAAGGAAATGTAAACAGGACATAAATACTAGACTACAAAACAATTATTTTCATGCATTACTGGTTGCCTATGTCTAAGGATAAATTTACAAAAACAACTTTTATGACTTAAAAATATAAATTTTATCTAAAATTAAACTATACATAAAAGTTAATTAAATATGACCTAAAACTAAACTATACATAAAAGTTAATTAAATATGACCTAAAACTAAACTAAACTATACATAAAAGTTAATTAAATATGACCTAAAACTAAACTACACCATACATAAAAGTTAATTAAATATGACCTAAAACTAAACTACACCATACATAAAAGTTAATTAAATTTTACCTAAAACTAAACTATACATAAAAGTTAATTAAATTTTACCTAAAACTAAACTATACATAAAAGTTAATTAAATATGACCTAAAACTAAACTATACATAAAAGTTAATTAAATATAACCTAAAACTAAACTACACATAAATACATTTTAACTATATCTTATAATGCCCCCAAGCTAATGTACTTATACCACCCTCTAGTATATATCTTTTGTCATCATTCGAATCTAATGCTAACTTATTTACAGCTATGGTATATACATCATGCTTACAACTTCGAATTAGATTTATATTTTTGTATGTTTTCACATCATTGAATAGGGTTTGCTTATAATCATCAAATTGTAACTCTTTTGATACTACACATTTTGTTATTCCTTTTGCTTTTTTCTTCTCTTTATTTTCAACTTTAAAGGCATACATCTTTGATCTTAACCCAATAAATTCTGTCATTATTTTACCATTGTTTTCATCCTTCATCTTTCCTAATACTTTTTTGTTTACTAATGGTATTCCATATTGATTATCCTTTCCATATTCACTTGTGTCAAATAGATCAACCATTTCTTTTAAGTCTTTGTAGAAATCATCTGCATCATATATAAAACTATCAGTATCCATATAACATAACCCTATATCAATATCATATTTAGGTTTCATAATGTTGTAATGGAAGTCATACATAAATAGTTTTGACAAATCTAGCACACTCATACCAACATATATAGGTTTGTTGAAGGTCAATTTTTCTTTTTTCATATGTATCGCACACAAATCTTCAGTAAATATTGTCCTGTAATCAAAGTTCGGTTTTGCTATTAACTTTTCCACCCACATTGGATCACATTCTAAGGTAATAGATGGCCTCTTTCTAATGTTTTCCATTGTTTTACCAAATACGCTATTATTCATTAACTTGTAAAAATCTTTCTCGAAATCATTCTTAGCTTTTGTTCTCATATTTGTATTTAGATCAATATATTCCTTTAACCAGTTTGATTGCTTGAACTCCAATATTCTATGAATTTTCTTTAATATCATCCCAAGTGACATATACAATTTTAAGTTTCTGTAGTGAATAACATATCTTTCTTTATTGTAAAGCGTTGTTAATAATTTTGAATGTTTCGATCCTGGTGGACACATATTTACTGGAGCTAATGGTAGATCTGTATGTTTATCATGTAAGTATTCTGGATATTCTAAATCAACTTCTAATATGTAGCCAGTTTCTGAATCATCTGGAACATTCATTATGTTTATGTAAGGTTGAACCCATTTAAAGTCTTTGTAAGGCATGTACTGACTCATAGCCCATCCATATAAATTGTTTGCATCTAGATAAGCTAAATACTTTGAAGGTTCGTCTTTGTTATAATTTTTCATATACTTATTATTTGCTTCTACATATCTTTTACTACATTGTGAAATTCCACCTCTTATACCTTTTTCTATCATTAATATTTTGTCATAGTCAGTTAACATTTCTAGTTTGATCTTAGTCATCTTTAACATTGAATCCCACGATAAACCAGGAGCAGTGAAATACCAAGCAGGATCTAAACCATATGCTTTTAAACACAAATCTCTAAAACTTTCAAATACATCAGCTAATATTAATACATCTGTCTTGTTATAAAGTTCTGTATATTCACCTAGATTTTTAATATTGAATGACTTCCAAACATTTTCCGCATGCTCATAATCTTCATCACTGATGTGGGTTTTAGTAAGTTTATTAAAGAACATTTCTTTTGAAGGTAGTTTTGTTTCTTCTAATCTTTCAATTGAGTCAATATAATCATATGGGTACACACCTTTTTTAATTACTAAATCTAACAAATCATTAGGGAAGTACTTTGACGTTTCTCTATATTGTTCTTTTGTAAGGTTATTTGCTAGTTCTGCTAAACTCCTTGGCATAAACCTAAATGAATCTAGAAATCGTAAATTAATTCCATTCTTTTTATCAACCTTCACATATTTTGAGTATGTTATATATTTTTCCTCATTATTTGCAATTAGTTTTATTTCATTCTTATCATAAGCAAGTTCTTTAACAAACAGGTGAGTATCATAACCACTTAAGTTGTGAATAAATACTGGAATAAAATTAGGATTTCGATAGCTTAAGTTACAATAACTGTGAGCTGCACCTCTAAACTTCCCAGTTAAATGATCATGATCTCTTACTTTTGCCTTATTTTTATTTATATCCTTTAAACATTTTCCTAATTCATGTTTCCATTCTTCTAACTTTTCAATCATGCTATCATTATCTTTAGCGAATTGTATTTTCTTATTTAACATATTTATTTGTTTTTCAATTGCTGGTGGTAAATCATTCAAGTTTCTCTCACATATATGACAACTATTGGAATTATTATATCTATTTTCTTCATCTTTAGTTAGACCATTCATTTCAACTCTTTTGTTATATATTTTCTTTATTTCTATTGCTTCTTGTTTTAACTTCTCCACAAACACCTTTGCAGCATCTAAACCAATATAACTAACAGGACGTTTATACACACCATTTGAGTATTTAATATAATAACAGAAACTCATTGGTAAATGCTTTTGATACTTCACAGTTTTAGAACAATTATGGTCTACTTCCATTTTACATAACATACATTCAAAATCGGCATATATCGCAAATGGTACTCTAAATGATCTATTATAATTTTGGAACTGTATTTGATTGTCATATGGTTTTGGAAGTTCTATTCTAACAGATTCATGCTTCTTACAATATAGCTCATGTTGTTGTAATTGCTTCTCATTTCTAAAATGTCTTACCAAAATCTATCACAAAAGTACAATTTCTCCTTATGTTTTGTTACTTGACTTATTAATCTCGATAAATCCTTTATCCAACAAAAATGACTATTATTTTCATCTTTTACATATAATAAATTGACGTGTTTGTCCTGCTTATTTTTTGTGATTTGAAGTGGGTATATACTATATTCATTATCATAACTATACACGTTAATGGATATGTTACTTCTCTTTTCAAACTTTACTATATCTTTTAATTGTACAGAAAATTCAATACCATTACAATATTTATCTTGTAACTCATTCACAATTTTTGTATAGTGTGAAGGTCGTTGATATTGAGAACATCTATCAATAGGCTTTAAATAACTTGCAATTGAATATAAGAAACCTTTATTATCTTGATTTTTAATATTGATTACTGCTTTCCTATCTTTAATTGGTTTAGGAAGGTCAATGTAGGAAGAAGCTCGTAATGGTACATATTTATTTAGTCTGATTTCTAAATGTTTAATTTGATGTAATGTCTATCCTGATCCTCTACCTTGAAATTCCTCCATCTCTCTACATAGTTTTTGTTTAGCATGGGTTATATATTCGTCTAAGTCAGTTGATTGTAATATTCTTTCATTCATAGTTTTAAAATTGCGTTCTTGTACTTCTTTATCTTTAATATAATCACAAATGAATACAAGGTTGACTTTTAATGGGTGGTGTTTTAATTCTTCCTTGATTTTGTTAATAACTACTTTCCCACTTATATTTAAAAACTTCACTGGATCTTTATATCCTCCTATGTTTTCAATTGTGATAGTTTGTAATCGTTTCTGTATTGCTGTTTCCTTTGTTTCTACTTTAATTGGTATTCGTTGTGGTTTCGATTCTTCAAATACTTCTTCTTTAAATGGAAATATGTTCCTAATTTGTGATCTGTTTTGTTCATCCTCATATTTTTTAATACGGTCAATAAGTTCAGCCTTTCTTAATTTAGAATAACCTTTTATTCCTTTCCTTTTACAATGGTTTTTTAATTCATCAACTTTCATTGTGTATATAACTTTCAATTCATCTGGTTCATTTTGATATTGTTCGATTTTTTTGATTAATTCACTCTTATTTAAAGAACTATAGTTACGGATTTTCTTAACTTTACATATTAGTTTTAGTTTTGTAATCGACATCTCCTTCATCTCCTCACCAGTAAAATTAACATTATTTATACTCATCTTATATGAAAAAATACTGTATCGTTTATTTATATATTTACCAAATTTTTTAATTCATTTTCATAATATTTTTCTCATGTTATATATACCAACATTAGCATACTTATTTTTCCTAACACAACTGCTAATACTTGTACACTCCTGCAATTGTCTACATATATTAGTGTGTTGTGTTAGTATAGGGCTTTTATGGGATTACCCCATCCAAGTCATTATTAATATGATAAAAATTAAATCATTTTCATAAACTCACTCATCATCATAATTATCATTTACCTTCTTATCCTATTTACCTTTAATTAAATAACTATAAAAGATAACATTTATAATATTATATTACTTTTATTTATTTAATTATTATACAAATTATTAAACCCTAACCATTTAATAAACCCTAATTATTTAATAAACACTTTATTACCTTTTATGAAATAAAATTTATAATATTATATTACTTATTATGCAAATTATTAAACCATAACCATTTAATAAACACTAACCATTTAATAAACAATTTATACCTTTTATGAAATAACATTTATAATATTATATTACTTTTATTTATTTAATTATTATACAAATTATTAAATCCTAACCATTTAACAAACCCTAACCATTTAATAAACAATTTATACCTTTAATGAAATAATCATAAAAGATAACATTTATAATATTATATTACTTTTATTTATTTAATTATTATGCAAATTATTAAACCCTAACCATTTAATAAACACTTTATTACCTTTTATGAAATAACATTTATAATACTATATTACTTTTATTTATTTAATTATTATGCAAATTATTAAACCCTAACCATTTAATAAACACTTTATTACCTTTTATGAAATAACATTTATAATATTATATTACTTTTATTTAATTAACTATTATGCAAATTATTAAACCCTAACCATTTAATAAACACTTTATTACCTTTTATGAAATAACATTTATAATATTATATTACTTTTATTTAATTAACTATTATGCAAATTATTAAACCCTAACCATTTAATAAACACTTTATTACCTTTTATGAAATAACATTTATAATATTATATTACTTTTATTTATTTATTATGCAAATTATTAAACCCTAACCATTTAATAAACACTTTATTATCTTTTATGAAATAACATTTATAATATTATATTACTTTTATTAACTATTATGCAAATTATTAAACCCTAACCATTTAATAAACACTTTATTACCTTTTATGAAATAACATTTATAATATTATATTACTTTTATTTATTTAATTATTATGCAAATTATTAAACCCTAACCATTTAATAAACACTTTATTACCTTTTATGAAATAACATTTATAATATTATATTACTTTTATTTAATTAACTATTATGCAAATTATTAAACCCTAACCATTTAATAAATAATTTATACCTTTTATGAAATAATCATAAAAGATAACATTTATATTATAATATTACTTTTATTTATTTAATTATTATGCAAATTATTAAACCCTAACCATTTAATAAACTATTTATACCTTTTATGAAATAATCATAAAATATAACATTTATAATATTACATTACTCTTATCTATCCAACTATTATGTGAATCATCAAACCCTAACCATTTAACAAACACTTTATTACCTTTCTTTCTCAATATTTTTTCAACCAAATACTCATCCTTATATTTAGTTTTCAATAATTCTGGTTCATAAAATCTTCCTCTAACTTCTTCATTGTTTAAATCTTTAATTTTATATGTTGGTGGATTAGATGGTATAACCTCATTAATAACAAACACTTCTGTTGACCAATTTGGTGTATAACCTTTCTCAAACAAACCTTTAATTTTACTTATACGAACATAATCACCAATCTTATACTTTAACTTAACAGATTTATATTCTTTCTTATATACTTTTTTCAATATCACATGCTCATTTTTCTTATTCACTTCTACAGGTTTCATGCCAATTGTTCTATGTACTTTGTTATTATATTCATCAACCAAACCTTGCAATATTTTTAACCACTTATAATTACCTTGAACAGTAAATTTCTTCCACATATTTTGTTTAAGTGTTTTGTTAAATCTTTCAACAACAGAAGCTTTTTTACCACTATATGTTGAGTAATGATTGATATTGTTTTTTCCCATCAAATCTTCAAATTCTTTATTATAAAACTCTTTACCTTGATCAGTTTGTAAATTATTAGGTTTTCTTACTTTTAACACTGATTCAAATGCTTCTGTAACATTCTTACCACTCTTATCTTTAACAGGAACAGCAAATGCATATTTTGAAAACACATCTATAATCGTTAGCAAATACTTATACCCTTTATTTAATTTTGAAACACCTTTTAACACACCACTATCCATTTCCACAAGATCAGCTTGCCATAAATCATCCATACCTTTAACAATAACACTTAACCTAGGATAATTTTTTCTAGATGGTTTATGAATTTCTTCTATAATATCTTCTCTAATACCTTCACCTTCATATAGTCAATCGCGCTTTTTAATGAATTGGGATTTATTAGTACCACATACAACACATATACCTTTCTTAACATATCTCCCATTCTTTGTCTGTTTTATTTTAATGTTATCTATTTTTGTATCTGTTCATTTCTTACACTTAACACAATACATCATTATTTATTAAAAGAAAATAATTAAGGTTCTCTTTCTATATACATAATAACTTCCAATAATTTTCCTTCTTCCATAGCTGAATTTTTTTGTGCTTGAAACATAATTTTATCACCCTTTTTAATGTTTAATGGCAAATTTACCACTAAAGTATTGTTCAAAAATATATCTAAAAAGTATCTATCCAAACTTAATTCCATATGCATTATTTTTCCATTGTAGAGAAACTCATAATCATTAGATAAATTAAATATTCTGAAGATTGGATTTGGAACATTTCTAGTTCTCAATCGACATAATAAATTTATAGTTTCTTTTTGCATAATTAGATTAAAAGTTTCCTTTTTCATCATTTGAAAATCTTGTTTTGTTGTAAGTGTATTTAATTGGGATGATATTTCTGACTTATATTGATTAAATTCTGAAACAGGAACTTTTGCTTTAAATAGAATAGTAACATTATTATTGGTCTTTTTAAATTCTTCCATATATTCACCTTTTAAAACCTCAATATCATCTTTCTTTATATGTGTATCTTGTAATGATTTTAAAACATCTTCAAATTTGTTTCTATCACTTTCTAATTGGTTGCTAATATCGCTTTTCACTGACTCGAGCTGGTTTAACGTAATAGCATCTTGTTGATCAATACCATTAGTTATATTAACTAATCTTTTTTGTGTAAAATCAATCCACGATCTATAATTTGTTGTGAAAATTTTATTTAGTTCAGATTTAAAATTTGTACGACTCATTAAATTTTGATGTGTGTCTCTTTTATATTTTTCAAATTCTTCATTCTTAACCACATTATCTAAATTCCTTAACTGCTCTTCACTAATATCACTTACCTTACTTTTAATATTACCAAAAATATCCATATTTATTATATAATAATTTGAGTTATTTAACAGCAAGTAAAACAGTTATACGAGCTCCACCAAAATCAATCAAATCACCATTCTCATCTTTAATTGAAACTTTGAAATTATTAAATTTATTGTGATGTATTGGGAAAAATATCTTTTCATTAGGTTCATATATAATTGGTTCTCTAAACTCTGCAATTGTTCTAAATGTTGCAATTAAGTCTGTTTCATTGTGTGTTGTATCATTGTGTTTTAAAATCATACCTTCTGCTAAATCACAGTGAATATTTATAGTATCAAACGGATGAAACCTTGGTACCTTATCTCCAACATGTTCTATCTTTTCAGTCAAGTTCTTTTCACTAAAACCTAATACAGTATTAATGGTATCTAAGGTTATATCACATTGTTGGCTAAATATTTTAACTCTATTTTTCCTTCTATCCTCAGTAAATTGAATATTTTTAAAAGGATCGTTGGTATATGGAAGGTTTGATTTAATATATTCTTCTAATTCTTGTAAACTATATTGGCCAGGCTGAATTATGAGTTGTTTTGTAAATTTTGAGTTACTACTACAGAATGTTAATTTATTGTTCTTTTCTGTAATGTTTGGAGTTAAGTATGTTGTGTAAAATCCTGCAACAGCTACTTCTAAATCGTTTTCAAATGGGTAATGCAATGATATGTTTAATACAGATCAATAACCATTTAAATTATATACCTTCATTTATTATATAATAAATAACTAATATGGATAATTGGGATATTAAAGTAAGGTTAACAGAAGAAACGGCGAAGAGAAAGAGGAATGGAGAGTTGTTACCTGATGATATAAGATGTTTAATAGTTGGGCCTAGCGGTTGTGGTTAAACGACGTTAATGATTGATAATTTTTTGTTGGCACCTAAATGGTTAAAATATGCAAATGTTTATATATATTCTAAAAGTTTAAATCAACCTAAATACCAACACTTAATACAACTTTTTCGAGATATCGAACGTAATATTAAAGACACAATAGCAATAATAAAAGGAAACAATGAAGAGATTATTCCATTAGATGAATGGAGGACTATTCTGTGGTAGTATTTGATGATTTCATATTAGAAGAACACAATCACGTTAGAGAATATTTTACTCGAGGTCGTCATAAGGGTTGAACTGTTTCTATCTTGGACAAACATATTCTAAAGTGCCAAAACAATTAATTAGGGACAACTTAAACTTTATTTGTATATTTAGACAGGACAATGTAAATTTAAAACATATATATGATGAATTTGTTGCATCTGATATGTCGTTTGAAAAATTACAATTATTATGTAGCAAGTGTTGGAGTGAAGAACATGGTTTCTTAACAATAGATATGACTAGGAAGGTGAATAATGGTAAATATAGAAATAAAATTAAAGAATTTCTAAAAGTGTAAACTAAACGTATATGAATGCAGGTGAACGTATATATTATGTTATGTTATGTTATGTTATGTTTTTATTTTTTTCTTTATATAATAAATGGATGTTAATAAAGCTAAGAAGTATATTAAGTTAAAAGAAGAACTTATTAAAAGATTTAGGGAAATTAAACAAAGTAATCGAAGTAAGTATGAAAAATTTAAAGAACAAGATCAGCCTGTTATTGATGCAATTAAAGATTTAGGGCAAGATATATCAAAAGTAGCAGAAGAAAATAAAAATCTAATTCAAGAGTTAGTTCCAGTTGTGTATAAAAGTACGAGAGTGGATTCAAGCTTATTAGAAACACCGCCTATGTATGATAGTTCTATAAATGAAAGTGATACGCCTATAACAGAAGAAATAAAACACATGAAAAAACAAATTAAATATAAAGTAGGAGGAATAGAATCTTCAGCAACAACTCATTTTGGTAATATTGCCTCAAGATATTATGCAACTAGAGATGATAAAAGTTTTGGAATACAACCATATGATGAAGATGGGAAAATTATACATATGATAGGAAATGCGGAAGTTAAAATTCATGGTGATGATTTTAGTTATTAATAATCGACATTATACAGGAACAGAAGGTTTATGGGAATTATTGACAAAACATAATCCAACAAATTATAATGATGATGATCTAGAAAAATATAAACAAATAGTAATTGATTCTAGTGTTGCATTTCATAATAATGATCCGAATACAAGAAAACAAAAATCTAGTAAAGGTAAAAAATATAAAGAAATTATCAAACCTATTTGGGATGAATATATAAAACCAACAACACCTTCAAAAAAGACACCAAAATCTGGAGAAGGAATAAAGGTATATAACGAATTATCAAAAGAATACATATGGATGGATGGTGTGAGAAAACTGATTGATCGCTTGATTGTTATTGATGGGGAAGAAAAATCTGGAAATGATAACTTTTATAATGAAAAAGTAGGTATTATGGATATGATTAATTCTAAACTTGCACAATTTGTTCCTAATGATCCAAAAGGTATAGGTTATTTGATTAAGATATTGAATACGCTGCCACCAAAATTTTGGAATAGTGAAAAGTATGGAAAAGGATTAGTAAATGATTTGATTAATAAACTTCCATTTGAGTTGCATATTCCAGGATTTAGATTTTGCGGGCCTGGGACTAAGTTAGAAGAAAGATTAGAAAGAGGTGATGAAGGTATTAACAAATTAGATGAGGCTTGTAAAGAACATGATATATACTATAGGGATAATAAAGATACAGAATCAAGATATATTGCAGATAAGGAATTAGAAAATAAAGCTTGGGAAAGAGTTTTTGATAAAGATGCTAATTTAATAACTGAAAAACTACCTGCTCTTGGAACTGCTTTAATGATGAATACAAAAGTAAGATTTGGTTTAGGTTTATAAGTAATGAAAGTAAGATTAGGTTTATAAGTATTTTTTAGATTTAGGTTTATATATGTACTTTTTATGGAAATTTTTCATAAAAAGCTTTTAATTTATATAATAAATATGCAGTTAAAAGGTTTTACATTTACGATTCCTAATCAGGAACTTAAACAATTAAATATAGATCACATTTTAACTAACAAACAACTCAAACAAAAGGAAGCAAAACTAAGTAAAGGACAATGTATGTCTCTATCTCTTTCTATACCACAACTTAAGAAAATAAACAAAGAAATGAAGGCAAATGATAATAAAGTTCATTATGGTGGTTTTATATTTACTATTCCAACGATTTTAGCTTTAATAGGTGCTCTAGGTTCTGTTGCTGGAGGTGCGGCTGCTATTGCTAAGACTGTAGATGATGCAAAAAAGAATAAAATGGAATTAGAAGAACAAAAGCGACATAACTTAGCAATGGAAGGAAAACAAGGTGGTAAGCTTTCAAAAAACGTAAACTCCAAAACAGTAAAGAAAAAGAAGAAATTAAACCTTTAAGTAATTTAGATCTAATACAACTTGTTAAAAAACTTAAGATAAGAAACTTTAGAGGTGTATTTATGAGTGATGAATTGCCTAAACAACCAAAGAAGAATGAGTGTGGTATTGTTAATTTTGATACGTCTAAAAATATAGGAACGCATTGGATTTGTTATTGGAAAAAAGGAAATAGAAAGTATGTGTTTGATTCATTTGGAGGTAATCCACCAAAAACACTCGTAAAATATCTTGGTCATAATATAGAGTACAATAGCAGCCGTATACAACATTTTAACGAGGTAATTTGTGGACATTTATGCATTACAGTGTTAAAAATGTTTACAGATGGGTATAGTTTTTCAGAAATTATTAGTCAGGTGAATAGGAATAAGGATATTTGGAGAAGTTATATTTAAGTTTTTATGGGTTTATTTTATGGGCTTAATTCATAAAACGATTACAAATATTTTTTATAATAAATATGGATAAGATAGAATCATATGAATTACAATCCTTTAAACCTAATCAAAAAACAATCGAGAATTTAAATAAGCCAAACAGGTCTATTGAATTCGATATTGACGTGGGTGATGGCTTCATACATCCTTATTATGCTGATATTTATGTAACTTTTGAAATTAGAGGTAGAGATGGTGATGGAGAATATACTACTGGTCAAAATATTAGACTTATTAATAATTTCTTCCCACATTTGTTTTCTCAAATTCAAGTTAGTAAGCATGGACAGATATTAGATATTATAGATTATCCTGGTTTAACTTCAACAGCTGTAAACACATGTACGATTTCAAAACCAGAGGCAAATCACTATGATGAATGTGGATGGGAAGGAAAAAAATGAAATGAAATCTTTAAGTTTTACGTCCCACGGTTATGCCGGTGAGGCTAAAGGAGACGGTGATAATGAGAGATGAATGAAAATGGTGGAATGAAGAAAGTGGGAGGAAACGGGAGAACCCCGAGAAAACCCACGAGCACGGTGTTTGTCCACCACAAAGTTCACTTGGCGGGGGCTGGGATCGAACCAGGGACCCCAAGCACCAGAGGTGAACGCTCTACCACTGAGCCACCGCGCCCCCCTGGATTGGAAGGAATTACGTGGGCAAGAACAGATGAAGAAATAGTGTTTTTGCTAAGTCTTTTGCCAGGATTTTGTTCAGATTTTAAAGATATTATGTGGAAAGGAGGTTTGAAATATACATTTAAAAGAAGTGGTTCTGATGATACTGCATTTGCTATTTGGAAAACAAAAAAGCAGGATGGAACATTTGAGAATGATCAACCACATCCAGGTAAACTTAAGATTACAAATATGGAGTTAAGAATGCCTATTGTTAATTATGAACCTAACTATGCCACCTTGTTAAGATCAAATATGTTAAAAGAAGGTAAAATTCCTATTTCATTTAACACGTATCAATGTTTACAGAAATCAGTTAGTGGTAAATATTTAGAATTCGATTTAACTACACAATTTAACTCAAGTGAATTTGATATGCCTAATTTTGTGATTGCCTTTTTCCAAACTGATAGAAATGATAATCAAGAAAGAGATTCAAGCTATTTTGATCATTGTAAAGTTCAGAATATCCATTTTCGTAATTCTAGAAATGAATCTTTCCCATTAGAATCTTTAAACTTAGATTTTGCAAAACATAAGTATTTGAAAGTTTATGAAATGTATACGGTATATAAGCGAGCTACAATTGGAAATACTGAGATGTTTTATTATCCTAAGGAATTTTTAGAAAATAGGCCGATGTTCGTAATTAACACAAGTAAGCATAAATCAGTAACTGTAAGTGATAGAACTAATTTGAAACTGACTGTTAATTTTGAAAGTGATGTACCAGATAAAACAATTTGCTATGTTGTTATGATTGGTAAGAAAAATTTAGAGTATGATGTTGAGAAAGAAAAAATAATTGAGAAGATATAAATCAATTATATGTTTATTAGATTTGTTTAGTTTGTAAGTGTTTTTATGATATTATCATAAAAACTTATTTAATAAAATGACTATTCCAGATAACATTCCACGTGAGAATTTAATTGTGTTAATTGAAGATACTATATTAAATCTTGAGAAGTTATTAATGAAAAACAAAAGGAAGTTCAAGAGAATAAAATGTGTTTATACTACTATTATTACGTTATCAATTCTATTATCAGCTTCTACAGGGTTCATCAATGTATTTATTCCTGTTACAGTGTATTCAATTATTACAACTGCATTTGCTTCGGCTTCTGCTGTTATCACTGGTCTATCAACACGGTTTAATATAGCTTCAAAGAAAGAATATTATAAAAATATGGTGAATCGAATTGGGATGTTTAAAGATGAGCTTAATGTAATTAAGCTCATGAATGGTGAATTAACAGATGAAAATGTAAGAGATATTGTTAACAGAATCAATGATATACTTAACGAAATTCGAGGCTATTAGAAACTGATTTTTAAAAAGTTTTAATATAATAAATACGATGGCGAGTCATATTGAACTTTTAAATAAACTTGGAAGTCTTGAACAAAAACAGGTTATTGAATTAAGAGAATTAGAATTAAATACAGAATATAAGATTGTGAAAATGGAAAAGATTAAAACTAAGTTTGGAAAGAGCATTTTAGTTGAATGTGAGGAGTTTACGGTATTTCTTCCACCTAGATTTACAAAACACTTAGCAGATAAAATGATTGATGAGATCGTTAAAGATGGAATAAAAATCAAATACACTGGTTTAAAAGATAATTATCCAACTGTTGAGTTCTGTATGTAAATCCAAAAAAATAATAAAAATGATCAAAAATATGTTGTCAGAAGTAAAAAATGGAGTGAATAGAACGGATCCTCAAAAGAAATTTATACTTACTAATAACTTTAATGTAATTGTGAAAAATGTGCAGACCGAAGTTCAAGTTGTTTTTGATATTAACGGCTGTCTATTCAGTTTGAATTATGATCAGTGGACAGAGTTTAAGAAGTCATTGTTTCCTATAGAGAACGAGGTTAGCAGAAGATTCCATTATCAATATCCGAACTTGTAACTATCAATATACTAATTTGTAAGTATTATGTAATTATGTAGAATTTAGTTAACTTTTATGGTAAAATCATAAAAGTGTTTTGTAATTTTATTTTACTAAATTTAGTGATTTTTATAACTAGATTTAGTGATTTTTTTGTTTTTGTAACTAGATTTAGTGATTTTTATAACCAGATTTAATGATTTTTGTAACTAGATTTAGTAATAGAATGCATTAGAAGTTATTATGAGTAAGATAGAAGTTATTTGAGATGTGATAGAAGTTATTTGGGGGATAAAAAGTGTTAAAAATTATTAGGGGGTAGATTAGAAGATATTTGGAAGCAGGGGTGTGCTATGTTATTGAGGGGTGGGGGTGAAAGTGCGCTAGAACATACATTTATCCCCTACTACTATTCCAGAAGCCATTCAAATTCAAATTTAGCCCCATCGGCATGGGGGAAGGAGGAGGTGCGGAATTTCATCAATTGATGGTCTGACGAAGCGAAGCGAGTACGTTCAATGTTAACATTAAAATCTTTCGGTAATCTGGAAATCGGTTGTACAATACATGTTTAACTATTTCTTGTTGGGTGTTAACCCTATAGCTGTACATCACCTGTACATTGCTGTTAGCAGTAGCTTTGTACAGCCAATGTATAATCAATGGAAACAGACATTAATCCAGATGTACTTTTCTGTCGAATTGCATGTATTCTTCACAGGAACATTCACTGTACCTGCAACATGTAACACGCCTGTGTACAAGCTTTTAAACACATAGTGTACAACCCAAGGTTTGAGTGACTGTACAGTGTTTGTTTATTTCAAACATGTTAGCGTTAAGAACAGCCTCTGTAACGCGAATTTTTCGGAAGTCTGGAAAGGGTTTATACAGCACATGTTCAGGCATTTCTTATCAGGTGTTAAACATGCAGCTGTACATTGCCTGTACATTGCTGTTAGCAAGAGCTGTGTGCTACCAATGTACGATCAATGCAGAACGGACATCAATCCAGCTATACCTTTCCTGTCGAATTGCATATATTCTTCAAATATACATTCATTGTACAGTCCGCAGCAAAAAACCTGCAACATGAGCATGTAAGTTTATTGTGAAACGACGAAGTCTTTTGCTCCAAAATAAGTGTGCAGGGGAGGACGCCGAGGTTTCTCCTGCAAGATTCGTGCCACTTAGACGTTATGTTGATTCCCTGGGCTGTTAGGTGTAGTTTCGCAATAAACTTACATGCTCATGTTGCAGGTTTTTCGCTGTGGACTCTACATGTAACATGTAACGTGTCTGTGTACAAGCTATCAAACATATATTGTATAATGCATGTTTTGAACGCATGTACAGTGTTTGTTCATTCCTAACATGTTAACATTAAAAGCAACCTCTGTAAAGGGCGCGTTTCTGAAGTCTGGAAGCCGTTTGTATAACATTTATTCAACCATTACTTGTCAGGTGTAAAACATGCACCTACACATCGCCTGTACATTGCTGTTAGGAAGAGCTATGCACAGCCAATGTACGATAAATCCAGAACAGACCCATTTAGGGTATACTTCGTGGTCGATTTGCATGTATTCTTAAAAAAAAAAAAATCATTACATGTAACATGTCTGTGTACAGACTATCAAACACATATTGTACAATGCATGTTTTGAACACATGCGCAATGCCTGTTCATTAAAAACAGCCTCTGTAAAAGGCGTTTGTACAATACGTACTCAACTATTCCTTGTCAGATGTTAGTCATGCAGCTGTACATCGCCTGTGCATTGCTGTTAGGAAGGGCTATGTACAGACAATGTATGGTCAGTGCTCAACAGACGTCAATACAGGTGTACTTTTCTGTCGAGTTGCATGTTTTCTTAACAGAATCACTCATTGAAATCCAACATGAACCATGTCTGGATACAGGCTATCAAACCTATACCGTACAACGCATGTTCTGAACCCATGTGCAGTCCTTGTTGATTCCTAACATGTTAATATTAAAAACAGCCCCTGTAACGGGAATGTTTCTGGAGTCTGGAAGTAGTTTGTACAACACCTGTTCAATTATTCCCTGTCAGGTGTTAAATAAGTCATGCAGCTGTACATCGACTGTACATTGCTGTTAGGAAGGGCTATGTACAGACAATATATGGTCAGTGCAGAAACGTCAATACAGGTGTACTTTTCTGTCGAATTGTATGTAGTTTTTTACCGGAACATTCATTGTACACGCAACATGTAAAATACTTGTATTTAAACTATTAAACATTCACTGTTCAACTCATTTTTGAGCGCTTGTACAGTGCTTGTTACTTTTTTTTAATATGTTGAAGGCAAAACTAATGTCTGTACATGCACTGTACATTGATGTTGCCGAGTTCACTGTACAGCGTATGCCCGTTTACCTCAAAATAGATCTCAATACATGCACTTACATATCAAGAAACGCCTGTTTTCGTTCATGAAACGTACGTAACATGCAACATGCATAACACAGGACCTGGAAAAATGTAACACATACACTAGACATGCGTTTCCAGTGCCTGTGCAGATTTTTCATTTTCGTATGGATAACCACAAAGTAGATATTGTGGCATGCGTTCAAAGTGTAAATTGCATTACGTACAAACAGTTAATAAAAAATTATTTACCAAAACTTTAATCCTAGGATTTTAGAGTAATTTATTATTAACTGTTTGTACGTAATGCAATTTACACTTCGAACCCATGTCACAATATCTACTTCGTGGTTAGCCTTTATTTTTACTTGTAGTAATATTAAATGTTAAAAACTTCTCTTACACATTCACAGATATTAGACATGTATATATTGTGCTATAAAATAACGAAAAGGTAAGACATAACTATCACTTTAAAACAAAAAATGTAATGAAAGAAAACTCAGTTCTTCAGAGGCCTACGGACGTTTTCTTGTAGAACTTGCAAAAACGGAATGTATACAAGCTGCGACAAAATGCACTTACGAAAAGAAACAACTATTATGAGATTCATACGCAAGAACTAAGTGTGTAGCTAATCAACTACTCGGTGCATTGAAGGAATATAGTTAGATTTTTTTGTATTTATTCTCCTTTCACAACTAATTGTTTAAATTTGCATTTCTATATTTCTTTAAAAGATAAAAAGAACGATCAGTAGTCATAAAGTAACGCTGTCCACCTGACTGTGTATGACAGCAGTTCAAGGTGAGGTGAAAGTAGCTTGCAGGTGTTCCACCTGCATGTCTGGTTTTGGGTATTCGTCTTGCGTGGGAAAACTTCCTACCACTCTTATCTATCAGCTATGTTATTATTATTTTATTATTATTATTATTATTTCCTTTTTACGAATTAAACTGTTGCTTTTTGAGGAGAGGAAAGTAGTAATGTTTACATGGTTTTGCTTTCAAATGCAGTATAAAAGTCAAATATTTTGCAACTCAGCAATCATTGAGTTACGTTTGCTCATTTTCCCCCCTTCCCCTTGAAAAAGCAAGAAATAAAGGAAATAAAAATAAAATTTATATTCAGTTTTAGATGAGAATTAATCCAAGGAGAAATTTGATGTTAATGTTATTTAGTACTAGTCACATAAATTACTATGAAATGTCAGCTTTAAGACCAAGTATTATTAATTTGTGAGGACAAAAATTGTAGAATATTTTTGTTAGTTTTGTTTGAAAATAAAGTATTTTCTTATATTTAATAAAGGATTTATTTGTATTTTCATGCAACTAACCCTTTAAATAATTACATTATCTTTTAATAGGAGGAACCTGTAGCTCAGTATGGTTTCACAAGTGTGGGTTTCCTCCGGTTTTGTTACTTTAAAATAGAATAGTGGGATCGGAGAATTTGAGCACTTGTGAAATCATAATAGTGATTACAAGGTATGAGACTAGACAATCAAATAATTAAAGGGATACCTTTCGTAGCATGTTGAAATTAGTCGGAATTTACATTAGAAAAGATAAAAATAATTTGTGTCGTGCGCTGCTTATATTACTTTATGTCAATTACTGACAGATTTGACGCATATGCTACAAAATAAATTTTCCAAATTGAGATTGTACACGAGAATTGATCAAAAACTAAATACGACTTTATTGGTAAGGGCAGTGTACTTTTGTGAAGAAATTCCTACGAAACCGAATTAAAATCGCGTATTTGTTGTTTTTCATTAGTAAAAACTTACGACAAAGTTAAATTTGCGTAGAAATTCCGCGTGTTATCGCTATTTACTACGAAACCCAAAATTATATGAGGTTGTTTCACAATTTGTTTTGAAATTCTCTGTGTTGTTTCATAGTAAGTTAAAATATAAGGTGGACACATTTATACTCGTACTGTCAGACTGCGTGTTCGAACATACAGAATCGTTTTCAGACACGTAGCAGACAGGAATTCACCACTGTTGCCTCAGTCAGATGCGTACAGCGCAAAGAGACTGTTGTGTTCGTGCAGAGCTGTGTATTATTACTGCAGTTCATTAGTGACAAAATATAATGTTATTAAGTAGAAGAATAGAATGTTATTAGAAGGTAAATTAATTGGTGAAGAATGTCATGAACGCGTGTATGCGCCAGTATCAAGATGCATGGGGCACTTAAGAGACTTGAGTGAAGAGAAAAGGAATCTTTTCAAAATATGAACAAGCAGTGATATTGGAAACATGCAACTATCATGAATTGAAGTTTTTTCTAAATTATTATTGTCTGTTTAATAATTGGTGTTGCGACCTGCTAAAAACCACTAAAAGCCATAACTAAAGGACTTTCAAAAATTTCGAGTGCACACTGACCAAAGGAAAAAAATTATGCAGTGGAGCTGATTCCTCGAAAATCATTATGTGCTACATGCTACACAAAAATCTTTGTTCTACATAGGAAAAGCGAAAACAAAAACAATGATGATGATGAATCAGGAAAAGAACTTGATTTTGTCCCTCCATAAGACAATATTGACATTTTGAATGAAACGTCTTCAAAAGTGTGTACGGTATCACCTGTTTCAAAACTAAGGAAGTTAAGTGTTGAAGAGCGACCAAGAGCAATCAGCAAGAAGTTGACTACAGGCTTGCGAAGAAAGGTTGAAGTTGCCTTTGACATTTCAGTTGCTGATGAATCACGGACAGAAAATGTGCATTCAGCGTCGCTGGCCAAAGAATATGAAGTTCTGATCAAAAAATTGAAACAGAATTGCACTGTTGCTGCGGAAGAACAACAAATGAAAATAATAAGCTTACTACCCGAATTGTGACCAAGACAAATGGAAAGTACTGAATTTAATGTTTCAGAATGTTTAATTACACTGGCTAGGGAACTAACAAAAAAGCAATGAATACTACATGTATGTAACAGAAGCGGTAAAACTATGCTACCGCTCATTTATGGTTCTTCGTATATTCGGAAATAAGCACGGTATGAATAATAAACTACGAGTATATTAATTATCTCCAGGGTGGATTGATTTAAATCAAATTCCAAAATAAATTAATTTAAAGTAAAAATAAGTAAAATCCTGCCTCTGTTGCGTTACTTCAATTATGGAAGATAATCATAATACAATAAGATGCAAATGTATGTACAGCACAGTATGAGAACGAGTGTTTCATGCAGATGATGATTAGGAAAAATCTCGTTTTGAACGGGTAACTGGGGAATTCTGCTTTATCTTCGTAACATAAGGTTTTTAAATCATTAATTATTCCAACGAGAAAATCTTCATGGAAATTTCAGACGAAAATTCTTTTCTGTGCGCGTCTGTTTGTTTGTTCCTACATAATAGGGGCGTGTTTATAAAGGGGTCCGATTCCCTCTCCGAAACTTAAATCTTTTTTAGATTTTATAACTTTAGGCGAAATTTGTGTATTTTATATGTATTTCGTGCCGCAATCTAGTTTCAATTTTTTTTAGGTATGCCTCTGCCAAATATGAGTAACTTTTGTTAAAAGAAAGTATCATGTTGATAAACGTCGCCGTACCCTTTCCTTAGTGCTTAAGAAACATTGTTTGGGATTAGAGATGCAAAATATCCGGCTTTTTTTCATTGATTTTTTTTTTTTACATAAAAAGCCGGCTTTTTTTAAGGGAAAAACGGAAATTTTGGCTTTTTTCATTTTCATGATTTTTCTAGCTAAATAGGTTTCTTATAGTATACTCTATAGTTAAACAAGATTTCATGACCTAAATGCCATATTTCTCTCTAGAATTCACCATCATGATAGATGGAGCACATGTTTTATGAATTAAACATTAAGTACGTAGTATTTGAGAGCAATTTTAGAGGCCATATAACTTCATTTTAAGTTCAGAGTTATCGACATTTTTTTCTTCTTTAGATCATTTCATTTTTAGTTATTCGTGTTTCAAGAGCTTAGTACTCTAGTTTCTAGCATAGTTAAACTTATGTTTTTCAATATATCCGTCGGAACATACTTCCACATTTCAGTTATACTAAAGCTGTGTAATGATGTAGCAATAATCTTCCGGATGCAACCTTGATACAATTTTATACAAATAATCAGTACGGATTTTGAAAAGTGTTTTGGAAGGGTTTTTTCTTATTAATGGTTAGTTTTTTTTTCTAAAAATGCCTGATTTTCATTTGAGGGGATCTTGAAGTTTATGAGTAAAGACATAACTAAAATTTCGTTTGTCTTAGAAATTCCGTAATTTCGGAGAATAGGCTTCAGATCGAAAGACACTCCCACTCTAATCCCTTTCGCAAATCTGTCCTTGCTGTAATTGGTAATAACAACAATTTAAAACATAAGAAATGAAATCAGCCAGGAATCACACAGTACATGCACTATCTCTATATTCACAGATGGAATTAAGAACTTGTCGGAATGCGGGACTGAATCCCGAATTTCCCAATAGAAGCGGAGAACCTAACCACTCGCTCATGTTTGTTGTGCTTGATTTAAATGTATTTTGTAGTTTTTTTAAGGAAAGTTCCGTAATGACATGTTGAATTCCTGTTAAAAATTCAGAAACCTTTAGGACTAGGTAAACTGTGATCGTGGTTATATATTCCAGAGCCTTGGAAACCAAACGCTCAGATGAACAGTATTACGCATATGATCCATGAACAGAAAATTCAGTACTTTCCTGACTCTAAACAAACTTAAGGAACAGTCAGTGCATTACAGAATTTGGGACTTTACCGACTTTGCAGGTCCCAAGCACCTGATAGGTGGTAACAGATTATTACGTATGTAATAAATGAATAGAAAAACATTTTCAACATTTCTGTTCCATTTCGAAGAAGTTTCTGTAGGGGTAGCAAAGGCGGAAGCAAGAGATGTATTAACAAATTAGGTGATTTTTGAGCGTCCCATACAAAGACTGCATTTTTTCCAGTCTTTTAAAGTAATACGTTGAATTGTAATAAAACAATGATTATTTTTCATTGTTACTCTAGTACGAATGTTTATGAAAGTCTTAGAAGTCAGACATAATAAACTTATAGGCTATAAAAGATTGACGAGGGTATGATACTTATTTATTTATTTAACAATCACCAGATGCAGCTCAGAGGCTATTTTATACTGGATATCTAACAACAATATGGAAAGGATTTGGGAAGGTATCGGCCAGGGCCTGTTTTAGTAGGTACCATCCCGGCATTTGCCTGGTAGGACTGAGGGAACCACTGGGAAAGCCCAGCCAGAATGGTCAGCAGCGGGAATCGAACTCATGACCTCCCGAATGCGAAGCCAACGTTGTACTACTTAAGCCACTTTATATACGTAATGTGCAAAGAGAAGAACATGTTATTTTTGAGAAGGCTACGGCGCCGAAACTTAAATTTGTTTTGTGCGTTTGTTCAGTAAATATATTATTATTTTCCCGATGTGTTATTTGTTTGAACTCACACACAGAGTACAATAAATTCTGTATGTCATATAACAGTTTTTCCTTGCTTTTGTATTTTTAATTCACAATAAAAAATATTTCTTATAATGAATACGAAAACTTAATTGCAACTTATTATATATGGGTGATTCTACGAAAAAGGGAAATTTTCACTTGAAAAATTTTTGTTCCGTTGATGGTCGCCTATTTCGATAAAAATATCACATGCACTTACTACTACTAAGTACATGTTAATTAGGTGTTCAGCAAAGCTGAATCGTTATTGGTGTAGTAAATAAAAAATAATAAACTTTTCAGCACCCACAGAGTTGAGATTAGTTAACACGGAGTTGGAAATTGCTGTGGAGTTGAGAAACGTGATACATCTGGGTGATAAGTTTTGGTTTATAAGTGATTAAGCTTATAATTTACATAAAAATTGAAATAATTTTCCAATAGTTTTTGTGAGTCAGAATTATTCTCCTTATGTTGAATAAAATTCCAACAAACTAGATGACCGTAATTTGTTATACAAAAATACTCCAGAAAATACTGCAAACATATGAAAATATATCTAATGAAGGTTCTAAAATTGAGTATATATATATATGAATATGTGACGTAAATAAGAAAAAAAAAAGAAATACACATTAGGGTGGTCCTTAATTTTCGATTTCCGAATTTCTTTGCTCCCAACCCCTAAATTGGTTCCATCTCGGACCAAATTAATCTGTGAAAAAAAATGGGCTCAATCGAAGAATATTTAACCGACCCCCAAGCGACCTAAACATCTGAATGCATTTACAATGTATAGTATATGGCAAAAGTTTGTAATAAACTCTTGTAACTTAAAAATGGCTGAGGGAAAGGAATCATATCTTGGATAGAGGTTGTAGAAGTAGATCCATACCTGATACTGAGTAGTGACCGAGATGAGGCATATCTTTACGTCCAACATCTTGGATTCGGGCACAAAATTTTAAATAGAAATGACCTCGTATGATATATCATTTTGAGGTAGCTTTTGACGACAAACAGACGTCTGCCTTTATTTTCCACTTATCTCTGAACATGTAATATTTATCAACTATGGAAAATAAAAGCTCCAAAAGTAATAAAACATAATATTATGTGAGTTTATATCACTGTACGGGCTGCAGATTTATAAGATTGTTGAATAGTTTCCCTTATTTGAATTAAACTATACAATAAAGAAAGAAATGCACATGCCCATCTACTTGGAAAGAAGATGTGAACTTTCAACATGGGTTGAATATATTGATAAACATTGTGGTGGTGAATGATGTTGCAGAGAGAGGTGTGAAACTAATACAAGAATACGGGAACATTTTAACAAAGGACGAAAAAGAGAAACAATACATATTACAGGTAGTCAGTGAACACAGAAAAAAGTATCCAGATGGCTACAAAAATTGGCTTAATGATGCAGTAGAATTTGTCTAGTTATCCATAGCCTTCAGCTTTCTTTTATTATCATTTTAAACATTCATTATATTATTTATGTAATTTCATTTCATATAGGGAAATTCCATGTCAGATCAACACAGCTATTTTGGTCACCATTTCAGATTTTGATGAAATTTGGTGTGTTAGTAGGTTTTGATGAGAAACGACCAGAAATGAAATTTTTCCTTCCTGACTCTTACAGTTCTGGAGTTATAGCATCTCAAAGTTTGATTTTTTGTAAGAAAATTGGTTCTGATTGATTATTAAAAGAGCTTGCAACTTTGGTCCTAATTAAGATAGAGACTTCATTCGAGTGTCATTTTAAAGCTCATAGACAGACCTTTCGTTTGACATGCCACACTTGACCTTTCCCGTAAAATTGAAAATTTGACCTTGATCTTTGACCTTTGACCTTGAATAGCAAAAAAGACGTGGTCATCGATTTTCGTGAAACTTTTACAGAATAATGGCTTATTATTGGTGATGACATTTGGAAAGTTTCAGAGTAGGACAGCCATGGGATGCTGAGTTATGAACTTTTAAGTGAAAGTCACTGATAGTAATTTTGACCTTTTGCCGAAAATTTAGTCACATTGCTGATTATAAATGCTTGTAACTTTTGCCCTAACTATTATAGAAACTTAATTCCTATGTCATTCTTAAGCTTGTAGATAGACCTTATCATTTGATATGTAACACTTGATCCTTTCTGTAAAACTGAAAATTTTGCCTTGAATGACACGAAAAATGACGGAGTAACTTTTACAGAATAATTGCTTGTTATTGGAGATGACATGTAGAGAGTTCCATAATGCGATATGCATGGAATGATAATGTGTGTATTCTTAAGTAAAGATCACTTATTGACCGAACGAAACGGAGGTTAGTCGATTTGTGTTGTCTATCCGTCTGTCTCGCGATAACTTTCGAACGCGTGAATCGATTCGAATGAAAGTGTCACAGATCGTTTATTCGTTCAAATGACAAGTCAATTTCGTTGGGGAAGTAAATCAGACGAAGAGGTAAGGGTGAAATCTCCTCTTAAAAGTGCAAAAATGTAGAAAACTATTATTAAAAACGAATTTAATGGACTATTTTCTGTTATTAGAACTTTATAAGTGTTCGAACATACCTCGGGAATTCCGGGCTAATAGTTGGGAAGGAGGGGGAATCGGACAAGAGCGTGGCCAGAAAATCAAAAGGGGATGCTAACAAATCAGACTAACGAATTGCTATGAAAATTGCACAGCTTTATCGCAAGGTGTACTTTTCGAAGAACCTTAATACTAGTAGTAATTAGTCATTTGTTTATAATTGCATTGTTCGTTATTCAGGGGACTAAGTGTACTTTAACGTAGAAATAACCAGTGAAAAAATTATCTACATACCTGAGGACGAAATGCCTGCACTAAAACTGTTTCTCTAGCATAGTAGTTGATTTTTGAGAGTCTGCTTTGTTAAGCACATATGTGCGTCCAGTGGCTGTTAGCGGATGAACTGTAGCTAGTACACACGAAGTAGGAAGTATTAAAATGTCTTCCTTGCGGGGATATGTGAAAGATGGATTAGGCCCTGCAGGATGTAAGAACGTCACAGTAACTTCCTGCTCAACTTCGTCTAGAGACAGTACACATCCTAACCACCATTTGCCGTCATAAGCACATGTAACAAAACCTGCTTTTATTGCTTCTATGGATAGATGTGCTCTTAATTTTTTTTCACACAGTAAGTTCGGTATTCACCACTGTTTGAGAATTTCTTCGCATGTAAAGTATTTACAGTAACTGGTAGAAAAGCATGTAGTTTCTGAGTTCCAGCTATTGCAGAGGCACTGTTGTATCTTGAGGTAAGCAGCGATTCTTCTGCAGCGTGTTCTTCTGAAGAGACGTAACAAAAAGTGACGCTCGGCATAGCTGTAGTAGCCCAGTTATAAAGTGGCTTTGGAGTCATTATTTGGTCATCACACGGATTCTGGAGACTAGCTTTGGCTGCAAGTCGTTTTAATGTTCCACCCAATCCATCACAGGCACTTTTACCATGTGTAGTAGCGAAAAAGTGCCACTCAGCTTTAATTCCAAAGTCGTCTTCGTGCGAACACAGGTTAATGAATTTTTTCTTATTTTTGTATTGTGCTGCAGCCCCGTCAGAGAAGTAGAAAATCTTTGACACTATTGAAAACTTAGATTTGAGGAAGTGCGTTTTTTTTTTTTTTTTGCGGGGGGGGGGGAATAAGTGTACTGCTGTAGTGTTGTGTATGAGGAAGTCAGATATCACAACAAAACTTACGTGAGTTATAGGGTTTGATTTATAGTATGCGACGAATGGATGTATGGTTGCCTGGGAATTGTTCCAATGGTAGCCTTGCACAGAGTCTTGCACAACAAATGAATAATTTTCACTGAAGTCACAAGGAGCAATGAATTCACCCACATGAAGATTGTCTTTGAGGCCTGTCAAGAATTCTGTTTGTTGCTTTGCGATAAATGAATGGCACAAAAGAATCTGTAATTTCTCACTGAATTTTGGGCAAAAATCTTCTGATGATTCTTGGATTGTGCATAGAGTGGATCGGTCTGTAGCTACCCATTGACGGTATATTATACTGTCTACATTATGTTCCTCCATATGGTTTTGAATACTTATTATTAACCTCTCTGTACCAGGGCAAGTTTCACAGTCACCAAAGTAACATGATATATTAGGTGGATTACAGACAACCTGTGCAAGGCAGTCATGATATGATATAATGGGATGTGCATCATCAGCTGTAAGTGTCGATAGTTTGGCTCCTGCTATCATCAGTTTCACATTCTGATGCGTGCTGCAAACACAGACCGAATGAGTTCCCACAGCCCCCGCTAAGATACACTGCTTGGGTCTCAGTTCTGCAAATTTTGAGAAACCAATGGAAATATCAGGATACTGATTCTTAAATGCCTGGAATAGTTCTTTCAAATTGCAAAGAATGAGCCTTTTTTGTTTGTGTATTTTCTGGTCTCCAATCCTTACAGAAACGAAATCTTTTTTACCAGGCATTATTCTGCTGACAGAATCTGCTTCATAGAATTCTCTGACCACTTCTACAACCGATGTAGGTAATGCTTTCCCAGGTATGATGTTAGATGTTGCCATTATACCCTTCTCTTGAACCAGTTTTTTGGCACTACGTACCATGTAATTAGGTGCACCAAATTCTCGCTGAATTTTACGAACTGACCAACTCCGCGGCAGTACTGTTAGTACTTGAATTTTCTCACTTCTTTTCACACAACTTCTGAATTTGTCTTTAAGTTGTTGCAGCATTTCTTGAGTAGAATCCTCTTCGTCACTACTGGAACTTTCACTACTTTCAACATGGACAATTTTCCTCTTGAGGGCAGATCCAATTTTCTTCACTTTTTGTCCCGGATATTTCTTTTGAGAGATCTTAGTTTTCAATATTGGAGACTCGCCAATAGAGAGTAAGCTTTCATTCACAGCCTTCAAATTTTCATCGTCGTGTAATTTTTTCTCGGGTGTACTAATCTCGGAATTATTGTCTGTACATTGGTCTGTTTCAGTCATGTTCGTAATCAGGCAACTTCGCGACATTTTTCCTGCACTTGTCACATATTTTATGTCTTCTGCAATACTGGTACTTTCTTGATCATCCATTCTGTTACTGACCTTAGACCTCTATTGCAGTTATGGCCGTTAATGGAAAAAGGATTACAACAGTATATTTGGTACAACAGTTCAATACCTTTCACACTGGATGTAGTTGCCATTTTACTTCATTAATGACCTGGGAATCCTTATTTTAGAAATGATAATGATAAACTCTGAGGAAAAAAGAAAAACATAGTAACAGTATATTATTATTAGTAGTAGTAGTATTTATACTGGAAGAACAAATGAAACATAAACGAACTTTTTTCTTCTGTCATCAGCAATAGCAAGCACTATTCTGTAAAACAGGGCGCAAAATTTCCGGTCGCCAGGTCGCCATTGGCGACTAGAAATTTAGAACTGGCGACCAGCGTTCAGTAGGAATGGTTTCTGCCTAAACTCACAGGGCTGCGCAGTGTCTGTTTCTCTCGAAAATAATGTCACTGAGTGTGACAAACCACGGAATTTGAAGTCTTCATAACGGACAAAGAAAGCGGTCTTTACAACGTTGTAATATGCCCCTCCTTCCCCGCCCTCAATCGAAATGGTCTGCCTCATAATTTGTACGTGAGAGACATTAGCGACCATCATTTTTGGATTGGCGAGTGCGTCTGAATTTGAAATTTTGCGCCCTGGTGTAAAAGCAACTCAGTCATTTTTCTTGTCATTCAAGGTCAAAGGTCGGTAAAATTTTCAGTTTTACAGAAAGGATCAAGTGTTACATATCAAATGATAGGTTTATCTACAAGCTTAACAATGACATCGGAATTAAGTTTCTATAATAATTAGGGCAAAAGTTACAAGCATTTATAACCAGCAATGTGACTAAATTTTCGGCAAAAGGTCAAAATTACTATCAGTGACTTTCACTTAAAAGTTCATAACTCAGCATTCCATGGCTGTCCCACTCTGAAACTTTCCAAATGTCATCACCAATAATAAGCCATTATTCTGTAAAAGTTTCACGAAAATCGATGACCACGTCTTTTTTGCTATTCAAGGTCAAAGGTCAAGGTCAAATTTTTAATTTTACGGGAAAGGTCAAGTGTGGCATGTCAAACGAAAGGTCTGTCTATGAGCTTTAAAATGACACACGAATGAAGTCTCTACCTTAATTAGGACCAAATTTGCAAGCTCTTTTAACAATCAATCAGAACCAATTTTCTTACAAAAAATCAAACTTTGAGATGCTATAACTCCAGAACTGTAAGAGTCACGAAGGAAAAATTTCATTTCTGGTCGTTTCTCGTCAAGCCCTACTAACACACTAAATTTCATCAAAATCTGAAATGGTGACCAAAATTTTTGCCCTAAAGTGTGTTGATCTGACATGGAATGTCTCTAATAAATAATTTCAATATAGGCTGGTGTGTATTTCGACGGGATGTAATTATGTAACAACATATATAATTATTTCCTTGTTACATGTATGTAATAGTTTATTCATATTTCAGTAACCTATAAAGATAAAAACAATATTGAAAGATAATAAAATATTATTTCAAAGCTAAAAAGAATTAAACGACCAGAGATAAGTTGAAAATATAGGAAGATATGTTTTTATAATGAAAGGTTACCCAAAAACGATGTCACAAAACATCATTTCCATTTAAAATTTTGGGTCCGAATACAAAATTGCGGACTTCAAAATGGCCGCCATCATGCTATTTCTCAGGGTCAGATGTGGATTACTTCCAATCCCTGTATCCAAGATTTGGCCAATTTCCCTTCAGCAGCTTTAAAGTAAGAAGGGTTTATTCCAGACTTTTCCTATATATTAATATATTGGATATGCATTCAAACTTTAGGTCGCTTGAGGGTCGGTTAAATATTCTTCGATTGAGCCCATTTTTTTCATGGATAAATTGGGTCCGACATGGAACCAATTTAAGGGTTGGGAGCAAAGAAATTCGTAAAAAAAAAAAAAAAAAAAAAAAAGCCATGTAATTAAGGACTACCCTAATACACACACACTTATCGAATATTGAAAAATTATTGCGCTTTCAATATGTTGACTATCATATGGAGAGGACAAACTTTTCACATGCAAGGGGCACTTCGTTACCTTGCTTTGTTATTTCAGGTTATATATTTTAATATTAAATCAATCTATTCATAATTAAGTTGTGTGTATTAATGTCAGGCCTGACACATATTTATCTAATATATTTATTTGGTTCTATCTATTTAATAAGTATAGCATAATCTATAATTTTACTATGTTTAATATATGTAAATGTATGTAAATATCAATTAGTGCATTATCCCAAATCACTTATATAAGCCAAATTTTCTTTTAAGATTAAGATTCAGTTAGTTAGATCGAGTATTACTCTCGCTCCCACTATTATAGACCTGGTAGAGAGGCTAGTTTTTTGAAGATTTCACTTTTCTTTCATACTTTTCCAGTAATTTTCCACTGCTGTAGAAGTTTCTAGAACCGTTAATACTTAAATTTTTTCTGTCCCCGGCAAAACATATAAAAAGGCGGATTTTCTTTATGGCTTTCGCTGTTTCAGCTAAGGAGGCCTGTAGAGTAGAGGGCTATGCTGGTGGCTTTTCAGTCCGAAGGGAATTAGCAAGAGAGCTTTTTCCTGGGAGTTTGACCTTTAGATTAGTTACTGGTTGTCCTGTGGATATGTTAGTCCGTGGCTTCCAGTCCCGCTAGAGAAAGTGGTCTCTGGCCGTAATTTAGGTGAATTCTAGTTAGGAATAGGAATTAAAGAATGAAGTAGGATTTTTGAGCTCTACGTCAGAGTAATGACTTAACTGGGCTCTAGTTAAAGGTTAGAAGGAGTAAAAAGTAATTTGCTCTTGGGGTGACCCTAGGGAGAGAGTGAACCCAGGGCACTTAGGTTTTGAAACTCTCCAGGTGCTGGAGGTTTTTCCCATTTAAAATAGAATCCAAGTTGCGATTTGGTTTCGTTTCCTGTACAGTCATGCAATAGTCAGGCTTGGCTGGTGTTTTTGTTTTCACACTGCGACTTTCGTGTTTGAAAGTATTAGAGTGTGTGTTCACCTTTTAACCTAGAGTCTTGAATGGAAGACGTAATATAGCTGGGCCATGAGTGACGGATGCTTCTCCTAATTCCCTAAGTTACCTATCCTTAAGATTTTAGCTAGTTTCCTTTTTCTGGATTTCTCAGAGTTTTGAGAGTCCAAACCAGGTGTAGGCCGGACTGTTACTAAATGAAGTTAAGCAGTCCTTGAAAGTAAGGAATATGGACCTAGAGTACAGAGAGTACTAGTTTCCATATTACCGCAGTTCCCAAAGAATTATTAGAGAAGTCTTTTATTTTTATGTTTTAGTGATATTTAAATTAGTTTGTGCTCCTTGAACTCTCATGATGAGTTTTTGGGAAGTCGAGCAAAATATTAAGGATTAATTTTACAAGGGCGAAGTAACGTCCTTTGAATCTCAAGATTTCTAGTCACTCACCTTACCTAAATTCGAGAAACATAAAGCTTAATAAATCTAGTTATTCTCCATAAATCATTTGACTTGTTATTTTTAACTCAATCGTATTTTTGAACCTGTTACCTAGACAACAGCGAGCGGACGAATTATTTCTTTTGGAATTTCTTTCTTTTTTTGTTGTAAGGTAAAAATGGCAGACTCGTAAGAGTGGTGAGATAAAGAATATCGATTAGGAACATATTTTCAAATTGAGATAAAGCGATCAGATCCGTAGCGATCAGAAGGAGAGCATAAATAATAATAATCCTAGTCGTAATAAATAATATAATAATAAGAATTTTTTTACCTTACACACATAAGCTTACGAAACAGATGAAGTAGTCACTAAACCTGTCTATTGTCTACTTCATTTGATTTTTGAGCTTATGTAAAGTGTCTGTCTTCTCTGTGTGATCAAGTCAACATGTCGAAAGTGCAATACTTTTTCAACATTTGGTAAGTGTATTTGTATATTTGGTATATATACAAGATGTTTCAAAACAATACACACATCGTTTGGGAGCTGATTCCTGACACCAAGATAAGACGAAAAGTATAGACAACTGGGTACACAAATGCTTCCTTTCGGAGTTATAGGCTGTCGAAAACTTGAAAAAAATGAACTTTAAAGATCCTAGCTCCAAAACTATGAGACCTGCCATAGTCGGGTCACGACTTCACTTAGGAACTAATATGTGCAATATCCAAAAATATGTTTCAGAATCCTGAGGTACTCACGAAGAAATTTTTATAGAGGGAGTTTGACTACGGGCGTATAATCTGAAGTACTCACCAACTACTTCTATAAAAGTTGTTGTGGAAGTACCGCAAGATTCTGAAACATGGATATTTGGATAGCGCACATACTAATTCCTAAGTGAAGTCTGACCCGACTACGATAGGTCCCATAGTTTTATGCTATGGACCTTTAAAGTTCATTTTTTTCATGTCTTCGGCAGCCTATAACTGCGAAAGGAACCATTTGTGCACCCAGATTGGTCTATACTTTTTATCTTATCTTGGTGTTAGGAATCACCTCCCAAACGTTGTCGGTATTGTTTTGAAACGCCCTGTATAATGCACACTAAATGACAGTGTAAGGCACTAATCATTTCTGTTTTCTTTGAATAATTCGATGTTCTTTGTTAAGTAGCCCTCATTTTCCACTCCAATGAAGGAAATATCTTGAGGAAACAGGGAAGGGCTGTTCTAGTCTACACAGAATGACAACTGCCAACGCTTTTTAAACGTCAGGTTTAGTAGGCCAGGAGAAATTCCTCCCGATCCGCGTCATAAAATTGACTGCCCGTATATTGCCCTCAGACTCTTCGACAATCCCTGAAAAGAAAACAACTAGTTGATCATAAGATTGAGACTTCAATAGGTTAAAAATAGATACCATCCACCTTGACTTGACTGAAGTTTTACCTCCGGCTACCTGACAGCCCCAAATCTGAACTTCCGCGAAACACTCCTTAAATGGGCTAGGACCCACCAGCCGGCCTTTGAGTGTGAATAACACGTGGTCAGCGTGTCGGCTCCTACGACTGTTGCGATGGTCTGCGCGATCAGGTTTCAGTACATCTCTACTCAAATGAGTTTTTCAATTGCCTCTCTGTGCGAAGTAAACACCATTAATTTTTGAGCTTCTACCGGGAAACAAACCCAGAACCACACACGAAAGGCGAACATACTAGTCACTAGACCATAAACGAGCTTTATTTCTATCAATATATTGAAAGAACAAATATTTGGAAGAGCATGAGCATAACAAACACTATAGGATTATCAACTCCTTGAACTTGTCTCAACACCGAGGATTCCTGTTTTCAAATGGACATGGAGTTGAGAAAATCGAATATAATTTATCTTTACCGGCCCACTAACCAGTACATATGAGTAATTGTGTACGAATTTTCTACGTTAAGGCGTAGGTTCCTCAAGGAAAAGAAGGTATATACCATACAAATACATTCAGTAATAAATACCATGGTGTTTAGTATCAATTAATATACGCACCTGCTTTCCACACACAAAAATATTTTTCCTATAGCTTTTAACACATGCACACAACTTTTTCTGTTCTTCAGTCAAACATGTCTGCCTTGTCTTCTTGTGGGTGTTGCCAATGTGGACGACCATGCTATCTGTTGAGAGCATTGCCATGGAGTTGAGACGAAATAGAGGTGACAGAAACGAAGCATAGTCAAGCTTTCGAAAATAATCGTTATAAAGGTTTACTTTCCACAAAACCGAAACATTGAAGTGTTCTCTTCCATTTAATTACCATTAAATGATGTTTGATTTGCAACTTCAGTTGTAATTTATTGATTAAAATCAGTCAACTGTAGTCTGTGACAGCCCACGGTGTTGAGAAATTGGGCAATAATTAATTTTTTACGTGGAATCACCCATACATGGATTATTTTTTTGGGATTCATAATAAAAATGTGTTAAGAATTAAAATTGTTCGAAATATGTTTTCGAAGTTCATGTTTATTTTCAAGGTTTTGTATTATTATCTGTATCCACTACTACTAAAATGAGTTTTTGTATTGTAGAGAAGCGAAGCAAAACCTGCTTCATCAATTTAAAGCAGAATCTGGAAAAAAGCCCACAATTTCCCAAGCAAAAAAGCGAAGCAGAAAAAACCGAGTCCCCCCCCTCTCCCAAAGAAAGATGTTTCTTTCCGAACCCTTGCATCTCTATCTGGGATTGAAATAAGTTAACGACTGGAAATCAATTCAAAATTCAAGCCCAATACTTTCACTTAAATGGCATAATTAACATTCAATATTAATTCCTAATGTTTTATCTTCAGTTCGTGACTTGTATTACGCGAGAAGATAGGTTTGATTTAAATAAAAAAATCATTTAAATAAAAAAAAATCAACAAACTTTTTTTTTTAATTATGATTTTTTCCACCCTGATTATCTCTCTCTTTCTTGACCTTGCAGTTTCAATATCCCAACCAACTACAAATGAGGTGGCAGTCCCATGAATACTTCCTCTTCCCTTGATGGCTGGTAGTTCAAGACAAGTGGGAATATCAAACGTAAGGATTCACTTATAAAGATGTGCTACGATGAGTAGAAATACGTTACTTAATTACCACACAATGACATGTATAAACTATTGTAGCAAAAATGAAATACAATGAATAAAATTGAGTATTACTATATTGGAAATTTGAAAATAAGTAACAGACATATTCATACTTTGCATTTTCACATAAAAGGAACTAACATCAAAATGACAAAACACGACGATTAACTACTTTCATAATTGTGAATTGAACTCAAACCTGAGATATTCTTTCGTGCGCACTTTCGCTGGGTTACGATCGCACCACGCACTGGTTGGGTTGGGGTGGGGGGGAACAAACGTGGTACCTGCTTCAGGTCCTCTTCTTGCAGTAAACTGTGTTGCAATATATATGAATGTGTCTATCATCGACCTCCAGCTTACGGTGACATATCCACTATGAATTCCTTGTCACTAACACTGGATTTTTATGTGTGTTCCAGTAGTTGCACATTTCTCTACATTAGCAATCCGCAGACAAGTTTTGAATTAACTTTTTACTGTATTATTGCACTACGAGACTAATACGAAGAATTTTCTAATTCACAACCTACCTTCGGGCTGTATGAGAATACCAGAATAATAGTTACTCATACAGCAAGTTATTGCCACTGCTAGCTACAGGACATTGTGCTGTTTTATGCACAAATCGCAGAGTAATAACTTAACGTGTAGAGCACATCTAGAGTCGGGAACGACTAACAAGCAACGTACAGAACAAGGCAGGATCAGATCCGACTCAAACTTTGCCCAGAGGATACATAATAGAAAAGAAGACAAAATGCCAAATTAGAGCTGCCCCCGCCCAGAAACACCGGAGATATGCTCCGCAATATAACGCACCATGCGACAATATCATATAAGGTAAACGTCGCAAGATACCCGTTTATGTCGAAAACGGAAAAGATGGGCAGCACGAGGATATCAAGATATTTGATATGCTATAACACTGACTTGACGACCATCTTGAAAGCCACGATCTTGGATATACCGTAAGGTATTGAAATGAGAAGTCTCATTGTGTGGTAAACTAGCCTTCGCGTGGGAGACTTCAACAACTCATGGAACTCATCGAGTCAATGCAGAACGCTGCCTTTCCCTGATATTGTGACTGTTTGGGACCTTCGCGAAACAGTGTAGCAAACCGCGCAAAGGAAAAGAAACATTCGTAAAAAAATGTAAGCTAGAACATGACTGGGCTTTCTCATCCGTATACACTTTGTTTCAGATAGTGTTGTTTTAATAAACGTGGGCCGAAATGTCCCTTGTTCACACGAAACAGCAAGAAAATTGAACAAGAAACATACAAAACTTCGTCCAGGAGTGAGCTTCATCCCAGGTAGGTCGTGCTTTTGCTCATCAATCCAAGATGATATCTCCTAGCTCTGAAGAGAGCTGTCGAATTGCTGTTCCATAAGAAATAGTCCTTTGTAGTTTATGTAGTCTCCAAACGAGTGTACGTACAGGGTGTCTACAAAAATTCCAAAATGAAATTTCGTGACTTTTTCTTTACCCAATCATAACATTTCCTAACATATTCAAAAGCGAATTTGGACGTGAATTAGGCCTAATTTTCATCCATGAGATAGAAACGTACTTTGCTTGCAATTTGATAGCGTCTAAAGCTGACCATAAATATTTTTGGTGGTGAAGTTTGACGTTTTACGGAACAAAATTTTCCAATATGTACTTACATTTGCACAGTTAAAAAAGATCGTGACCCAAAAGCTAAATTCCGTGACTTTCATGACAGTTTTTATTATTATTATTATTATTATTATTTTATTTTATTTTCTTTTTTTTATTTCGTGACTTTTGTGACTGATAGACAGCCTGTCGTATCACGCGAGGCAACTGTGGGTTTCACTGTCCCAAACAGAATCCCAATATCCTCGAAAGGCATAATGTGTCAAGGCGGATGCACTTCCATGCACAGACTTTGTTGCGATTACTTGTCGCGTACCATTGTTGTGGAGTCTTACTCTATTATTCTGTCCTTCGAATACACGTTTGTTTTGCCAGTCTTCTACACTTCGTCCCGTCCATACCATTACACATGTTTTTTGCGGTTACATCATTGGTTTTCTTTTTGCGTTATGTCTTACATTCATATATTACACACCCCGCTTCTCATTTGAATACCTTACGCTATATCCAAGACCGTGGCTTTCAAGATGGCCGCCAAGTCGGTGTTATAGCATATCAAATATCTTAATATCATCCTGGTGCTGCCCATCCTTTCCGTTTTCGACAAAATAGAGGATCTTGCGACGTTTACCTTATATCATATTGTCGCGTGGTGCGATATGTTGCAAAGAATGTTGTTTATAGTGCTAGCTGGGAACATGAGAAGGTACAAGTTTCACTCTTCGTCATTCCCATATAGTGCCTAAGAACACATAACACTTTAAAAGGTACTAATCTTAGAAGAACGAAAGCGTGAATATATGAAATATTTAAAACGAACGAAGGAAATGAAAGATGAATAATTCTACATAAGGTATATTACGATATTAACAAGTAAATAATAATATAGGGTTAGCCTAAGTCATTCATCGGATTTCAAAGCACTGTTATAAGTATACTGCGTACAAAGATGGATGATATACGGGTTTAAGTTTATAGAAAAGTTGGTCATCTGTCTGAAACAAACAAACAAACAAACAAAAAAAAAAAAAAAAAAAAAAACCGGGAAGAAATGGATAATTTGCTCACTTGTGTACTTAATAATACGTATGTAAGGAGAGCGGAAGTTGTGTTTCTTTTTTCTTAGGATCACTCAAGCAGGCGGTGCTATCAAATAGAAAATTTATAGGAAAATACGAAGTGAAAAATTTTTTGTGAAGAAATGATAGGTGAATATAAGTAATTACTGTCAGGGCAAAGCAGGGATTATGAGTGAAAGTGAAAGTATTGTATGTGAAAGTTTGCTCTTCCACTACTCTCGTTTATGCGTACACATCCCGTCACTGACGCGAATGCTCTCTACGGACACACCCCCTTGCTACCGCTCGAGGACCCCCTGCTGCACTCCTGCCCTGATTGTTACATAGCATTCGTGCTTTTTAATGGCCACCTAGTACAAACTGATTTGTGTTTTATGCACAAAGTTTTATATCATACGTTCACACTATATTTATACTGAGCCCTCCTGAAATCAATCTGCAAGTAGTCATGGAGCTCCTCACTTAGTACATGCTCTGCTAAAAGAAATACAAAGCGCTAACCTAACCTGAAAGTGCAAGAATTGTGTAAAAATTTGGGGGTTAACTTTACAATGCCTACTCTAGCTGGTACTCTCACTCAGAAAAAAGAAATTACAATATTAATTTTACGAAAATGGATCAAAACTTCCCTATCCTTAAGCTAAACCGTTTCTACCCCTACCCTACTTATTCCAATCTTATTCCACTCTACCCTACCCTACTATACTATACCCTTTTAAGGCGGCCCACCTTATCGATGCGCAAATGAAGCGAGGTTGAACAGTCTGCTCAATTAATGCCCTTTTCTTATACAAGTTTATAAACATGGAACTATTTGGGGGTTAAGTTCCAAAGTTGGTCGTCCATTTCCAGCAAAATTTTTAAAATTTACAGGAAAGATATGGATAATTTGATCGTTTGTGTGCTTAATAATACATAAGGGTCTCGAAAATCTGTTTATTTGTTATATATAATCGGTTATAAACTTGGGACTATACGGCGAGCGGAGGGAACTACTTGGCGCAAGGTAACCATACAGTTGCATTGTGGGAAAGTAAGAAGCATTTGTTACGAACAAACTGCAGAAAATGTGGAAAGGAGATGACAGCGGAAAAACGTGGCGAAAGCGGACGCCCAACTTCGAAATAAATGCTCTATTTGGCAAACGGAAGAAATTACTTAGTGCAAGGTAACAACTTTCGATTTCGTGAAAGTAACGAGCATTTGTATTCTGAATGGCGGCAAGTGTACAGACGCTCCATTTGGTATCCTTACGCAGAGACGAGAAATTACATTCTATTAACTTTAACAAAATGGGTTAAAACTTCCCAAAGCTAATCCGACAATAGGGTTAAGTGCTGTATAGCCGGGCGAATTTTAGGAAATTTACCGGGTCAATTGGAGAATTCATTTAAGTTTGTGAGGGAGAATGAAAGTCAAGTAAGGGGAATAGTAAAAGTTAACAAAGTGGTTGTATTTATTGGTTGTTTTTGATGTAAGCGGCTCTGAATGTGGAGCCGGATGGAACATATCCCAAAGAGGTAAACTTCTTTTACTATACGGATCCATTGATTGTAAAATGTACAGAAAAAATTAGGCAAGTCTTTAATTTGCCCATTTCATGTCAAGAACAGAACCCACTGCGGGGTGGACTTCTAACCCGTTCCTACAACTGCTACTACTATTCCTACTTATACTATGGATCCGTATATTAATACTACACGCCTAATGTAACGTAATCTGACATAACTTTCTGTAATCCAACCAAATATAACCGAATACAGTACGTTTTCGTACTTTTTTTCTTATTTTCAAATTGGTTCGGCGATACAGCACTTATGCCCGATAACATATCCTACTCTACCCTTTTAAACCGGTAATAAAAACTCATGGCTTTTAAATTTTCGTATCTGTCATTACGCTTTATATCGTTTACTGGCGGACGACCAACTTCGGAATCAATGCCCATCCATGAAAGGATACGTATACTCACAAAGTATCTGATAACATTCCACAGATATTCCAAGTGTGAGCCTTTAATCACCCGGCAAACATCCAAAGGTAATCCAGTTCCCAGTTCTGTCCGATGCTCACAAGCACGTTTCCATCAATGTCCGTCACACCAGCAGTGATGAGTTCCTACAGTCCTTGCAATGTTGTTGGCATTGGAGGTACTTACTACAGGAAGAAATCATATGACGTAAGGGTAATTGTTTAGTAATGGGGGCCAATACTAACGAGGACAGAAAACAACGTGCCCTGTGGGGCTCTAACCCGCCTTCACTCGCTAATGCTTGCTCGTCAATACAGTCTGAATTAAATGTTAATAACCGAACCAAATCTGATAGAATATCACATAAAATGTAAAAAACCTGGCCCCTCAAAGCTAAACAATAGCTGACGTATTAGGCCTATTTGTAAATAAACAGTGATCTGAAACTCGATGAATGCCAAAAGATTTCTTACAGTGCTAAATTACGTCTGTACGAAGTTCTTACCTTGTTTTGATTCAATGTGAATTCGAGATAGCACAATAAGTATACAACAGTACCTCATCATCTTCTGTGCGCGTGGATACTTCCTACTGTTGCATTACGTATAAAAATGATTTTATTACATTTAGAAGTGGTAATAGAACACGCAAGAAACCCAGATCATGTATTCGCACTCCATGAAATCTTGGATGCTATTATCCTTTTCTAACACATGTAACAAAATTTACTTACTTACCTGTACCACTTAAAATTTGCTTCCTTCAAAATATTCCGATCCGAACTTCCTACCCGCCAGCGTTGCCAGACTATAAGAAACAAATTTATTGTCACAAGTACTGATGTATCGCTCGCGAGTGAGCCTACTCCACTCTGACTACAGTGTTGCCAGACCAGTCAGTTGGAAAAGCAGGAGATTCGAAAATAAAAAACAGGAGAAAGCAGTAGACACATACAGTGGTGGCGTTTGATTGTAAATCCGGGGGGGGGGGTAATATGCCATTATTAAGAGGGCAGTAGTCAAAGCAAGCAATCCAGAATTCATTTCCGATGAACTACGTTGAGCAAAGAAAGTGAAAAGTCCCGATTTATATTAATATTATTTGATACAAAACATGTGTGAAGTAAAACGTAGTGAAAGAGCAAAGTGGAGTGGGAAAATGTCTTTTCATGCACGTAGCGATAACGTAACTATATTGTGCAGTTACACGTGACCGTGGCGTAAGACGATTTCTTGCTGACGATCGCGGAGAAACCATCTAAGCCACTCTTCCAGCCCAAGTCCCAATTTAAACAACACTTACTTGTAAATCTTACAGAAAGTCATAAAAAACGCTAACCATAATTTCACCATTTACCGTAAAGACCGCATAACTCGTGGAGGTGGAGTGATGATTTGTGTAAATAATAAGTGGAAGAGCAAGAGAAGACTGGATCTCGAACGGGATTGTGAACTCATTTGGGTGGAAGTATTTATTCCAAAGCGTCGTTCTGTGTTTATTGGGTGCTTCTATAGGCCGCACAGGAACACCCCCCAGCACATCTTAGAAGCTTGCCATGACTCACTGTTACATGCGTTGTCACACGGTGACGTCATCCTATTGGGTGATTTCAATCTTTCCATCACGTGGCAGGACAGCAAGCATGGCGTCACTAAAGATGGAAACGACAGTTATTTCATGGACAATTTTATTCATGGACTTGGTCTAGGTCAACATAATATGCATAATACCCGCAATAATAGCAATCTTGACTATATTCTCTCTAACCTAGAACCTCGTTGTGTTATCCCATGCAGAAATCTTTTTCCATCGGATCACGATTCCTTGGATGTTTCTTTCGATTTCCTCCCCTCCACTACTACAAACCAGCCCCTCAAAAGTAGGTCACAACTTCTTTGGAAGAAAGCCCCCTGGGGTGACATCTGCCGGGCTATTGAACTGTTTCCTTGGTGTTTGTTAGAGGTAGGAACTGTTGACGACGCTGTGGACTTGTTTACATCTGTTGTCCACTCAGCCATAAAGGACTTTGTACCGGTGAAAGAATCAAAATCGAACAGGTTTCCGGTCTGGTACGACAATGAACTTCGTGAACTTTTTAAAAACAAAAAGCTTGCCTGGACTCTATGGAAATCACATCCGAGTGACTACACATACAAAAACTTTGCTAGAATTAGAAGTCTTGCCAAGAAGGTACAGCGGCGTAAATACTTTGAATACATGGACTCAATTGGTAATTTTACTGTTAGTAACCCTAAAGTCTTTTGGTCTGTAATTAAATCTAGAACAAAATCTCCGGGCATACCGGCAACAGTTCAAGATGAAAATACTGAAGCGAGTGATGATCAAAGACCCGACCTCTTCAATAACTACTTCTGCAAAACATTTACTTCCCTTCCCTCTACACCCCATCTTCCCCCTCTCCGCTCCATCTGTTCGGACACCTTATCCAATCTCTCTACCACCCCGGGCGAAGTTCTGGCTCTCTTGCTATCGTTATCTCCACACAGATCACTTGGACCTGATAAAATTAGTCCTCTCTTTCTCAACAAAACTGCTTCAGTTATTACGGTTCCTCTATCTATCTTATTCAATAGATGCTTCAAGGAAGGGTATTATCCCACCAGTTGGAAACTAGCTCACGTGACCCCAATATATAAATCAGGACTTAAAGATCATGTATCCTCCTATAGGCCAATATCTCTTCTTTCTGTAATATCAATTATCTGCGAAAAAATAATCAAAGACAGGCTACTTAAATTCACCTCACCTTACATCCATAGTTCTCAGCACGGCTTTCTACCGAAAAGCTCAAGTCTCTCAAACTTAAGTACTCTTCTTTCCTGTGCAGTCAAATGTATGAATAACAATACTCAATTAGATGTTATCTATTTTGATCTCTCGAAGGCCTTTGATTCTGTCAGTCACATTCATCTTCTTCATAAACTCTCCAATAGATTTAATGTACATGGCAAATTTCTCTCTCTAATCACAAGCTACTTGAAGGACCGTAAACAGAGAGTTGTTCTTTCAGGGGCGACTTCTAACCCCCAACCCGTGATCTCAGGGGTGCCTCAGGGGAGTGTACTTGGGCCTCTGCTGTTTGTCCTGTATATGGATGATCTCTACACGCACTTATCAGCTCAACCTAGTGGCCTTCTGCTTTTTGCTGACGATTGTAAGTTATACAGAGAAATATCGTGTCTCCATGACACAACTGCTCTACAGGAAGACATAAATTACCTTACAGGCTGGTGTGAAATGTGGCACTTGAAACTCAACAGTAAGAAGTGTGACAGTATTACTATTACTTTGAAAAAGTCTCCTGTTCCCTCCACATACCATATCAACGATTTCCCTATCACACATTCTGCTAGTCATAATGATCTTGGTGTCATCTTTGATTCAAAACTCACATTCTCTGACCACATCTCCTCAATACTAAAGAATTCAATGCGCATGTTGGGACTTCTTTATCGATTCACCGAACTACGCACTGTTTCTTCACTAGCAACTTTTTATAAGACATTAATAGCGCCCAAGATCGAATATTGCTCTCCCATATGGGCCATGGCAGCACCTACACATCTCTCCAGACTTGATTCTGTTCTCAATTTCTTCATCGCTATAGTCCGTTTTCGTGTTCCTGCACTTCGAATATTATCTAAGAAGGAACTCTTGCGACATCTTAATATTCAGACTCCTGAAGTACGCAGAACTATCTCTGACCTGAAATATCTACATAAAATAGTTAATGGAAACTTAAGATCGGAAATATTACTTCAGGAACTATCCTTACGTGTCCCTTCCCGCATCACCCGGAATACCCACCTATTCCATCTTGCCCGTCCTAGGTTGGCTGTTATACAGAGGTCTCTTTTTTATAGAATACCAAACTGTTATAATCAAGTAACAACTGATGTGGACATATTTTCGAGCTACCCAGTGTTTGAAAGAGCAATTAAGCGAGCTTTGACGGAATAGTTTTACTCTTACACTCTTCTTTCTATGTTGTTGTTATTGTTATCTTGTTTTTTTTTTCTTTCTTTTGTTAGAATGTCCCTGTGTAAAATGGCAAAGTTATGCTGTATCTGGGAATTTGTTCAATAAATAAATAAATAAATATAGAGAATGACGTACAGTTGTATTCTTTGGATTCATATTATACACAGTAAAGCTCTATAACTATATGCTCTACAGAGCTTTGTGTATTATAACAGAGAAATTTCGTCTTTTTATGTGAGGAAACATTGAAAATTTAATAATAATAATAATAATAATATTTCTTCAACTTCTCGAAGTAAGGAAAAAGCAGGAGATTGTTCACTTTTCATTATCTTTCGCAGTAGATCAGTAGAACGTAGAAAAAGCAGGAGATCTTTTGCAAAATCAGTAGATCTGGCAACACTGTCTGACTAACTCTTTTGGATGAGTGAGTGAGTCGTTATTCACTAGAAATGACCAACGATTCTTCGAGAGTCGTTACTCTTCGAGAGTAGGGATGGCCACAATGTTTCGAAAAATGAATTTTTCGAAAACGAAAAGTGAGGAACGAAAAATTTTTCGAAAAACGAAAATCGAATTTTTTTCGAAAAATGAAAAACGGATAACTTTCGTAAAACAAACTGAATTCATTTCATTTGTTAGGACTTCCAAACTACAGTATGTTATGCATACGCATAGGAAGTCTTATAGAACGGCTATGTTCGTCTGTCTGTCTATCCATCCGTACGTCTGTCGGCTGGCATCAGAGCAAGAGCGTTAAGAAATAGCGAGAACCATACATAGTTTTGCAACACGAATAGGATTCATCTAATCCATTTGACTTTTATTTAATCCAGAAGTGGTAGAGATCTATCGCCTTCTGTTACATTGTTGATCACCACAGAACATAAGTGGTAACATATAGAAAGACCGGTTTTTCAGTGTCCCAAGAATATATTCAATGTTCGCCCTTATTACACTTCAGCTTAAGCTATGCATAAGTGTAGGAAGTCTTTAGAATGGCTTTGTCCGTCTGTCTGTCGACAGATGTCAGAGCAAAAACAGTAACAGATATTGAGAATTCGTTTCTTGTGGTCGATTTAGAGCCCCAAAATTAGGATCCATCTCCTCCATTAACTCCATTCAAGCCGTAAGTGGTTCAAATACCCTTTTTTGGTTTCAACTTCTATCACTGTAGAACGAAAAAGGTAATAAATAGCGAGAAGCGATTTATTGCAAACAATTTAGCGTCTTAAGACAATTCCTACTTACTATTACTGCTATTATTTACTATTTTTTCAGTACTGATTACGAGATATCAAAATGTAGATTTTTGCAATCGATTTAGCTTCCAAAAAAATAGGTCTATCTTTTCCATTAATCCTCTATTCAGATCGGAAGTTGTTCAAATTAACCGTTTTCGGTTTCAACATTAATCGATATAGACCAAAAATAGTAATAGATAGCCACAAGTATTTTTTTTAAAAATTGAATCCATACAGCGTCTCAAGAGTATATAAGCTATATATCATCACAACCCACAATACTATCGAAACCGAAAGTGGCTGAATTTACTAGTATATTGGTTTCAATACTGGTTTTTATAAAGCAAAAACTAAGAGAAATCTTATGCTGTTTTTCGTAATGTACTAAGTATCCCAAGAATTGGTTCTATCTTTTCCTTTGACTTTTATTTCGACCAGAAGTGGTTCAAATTAACGATTACAAGTTTCAACATTTATCACCACAGAACAAAATTGGTAATAGATAGCGAGAAGTGGTTCATCTATAATCGATTCAGGGTCTCAAGAGGAAATACCATTACAATCCGCAATACTCCACAAAGGAAGAAATGGTTGAAGTTTATTACTATTTTTGATTTTATAGGTAATAATAATTTCCATAGAGCAAAATCGGTTAGGGATATCGAGATGCATTTTAAAAATCAACCCAGCGTCCCAAGAATAGATTCCACCTTCTTCGTTAACACTTTATTTGAACCGAAATGGTTCAAATTAACAATTTCCGGTTTTAATACTTGTCGCGATAAAACAAAAATTGTAATAGATAGCGACAAACAATTTTCTGGAATCAATTCAGGGTTTTAAGAGAACATATCGTCATAACCTGCATCACTCTTTTGTAACCGGAAATGCTTGAAATTTACTACTAGTTTCGGTTCCAATACTTATATTCATAGAGCAAAAACTATAAATGATATCGAGAAGAGATTTTTCTGAAATCGATTCAGCGTCCTAAGAATAGATTCCATCTCCTCCCTTAACCCTCTATTCAAGCCGGAAGTGGTTCAAATAAGCCATTCCTGCTTTTAATCTTTATCGCCATAGAACAAAAACGATAAGTGATAGCTATAAATGGCTTTTTGATACGGATTCAGCATCCGAGGAACAGATTCTATCTTTGATCTTATTAATCTATTCCAACCAAGAGTTTTAGTTGTGCTACTTGTCACTGAAGTTTGAGTATTCAATTCGCATAGATTGGAAGTCTACCATAGTTTTACACTGTGGAACGAAACTCACTTGTTTCTCTTTAAAAACAGGAAGTAGGAGAAATGTATCATAACCATAGGCGTATCCAGGGGGGCGATCGGCTATCGCCCTCCCAGAAGGACACTTTCTTATTTTATATATAAATAAAACCCATCCCAGAGTTTGGAGCTCTTAAAAGTAGCTCTAAGCAGCAGTATTACAACCCAGCGCCACCTCCCCAGAAGTCCGTCCTAGATCCGCCCCTGATCACAACTCTCGGTTTCAGTATTGATCACTATAGAGCAAGCATGGTAATAGTTAGCGAGAAGCATGAATTCAGTACCTTGGGAAAAGACTATCTTCAAGTTTTATCCTCTGGTAGAAATTTACTGCCACTTCTAATTTCAATAGTGATCACTATAGAGCAAAAATGATGAGATAAGGAGATATTCGAAGATCGTCATCTCGATCGTTATCCCTCTATGTAAACCGGAAATGGTGAGAAGCTACCATTTCCAATTTCATAGTAAGGAAAAAACGTTACCCGGAAGCAGTTTTTGATATGGATTTTGTGCCACAATGGTAGTTTCCATCTCTAATGCAACTGAAAGTGATAAATACTTACTAAATCCCCGGTTACAATATTCATTCTCATAGAATGAGAGAGATACTGGGAAGCTACAAACGTTTCTTTTAAATATACTAGCTGAACCTGCGCTCTCTACACAGCGCATCATTCGCATATGAGCATAAATCTCCTTCTCATTCCTCACAACATCTGTACATGTCCCTTTACAGACACAAGTGAAAGACGTATTGATTTAAAATAAGCCAAGGGGGTATCATAAAGGGGAGACTTTTTTCGATTATTTTTTCTCAATATCTCGCACAGTTTGCAAGACTTGAGCCTACTTCCGGTTGAAGTTTCTAATTCATCTATGACCAGTGTTTTCTTTCTTATTGCATGCAGTATGTAATAAGCAAATACATTACATACACAATTAATTATAATGTCTTCTATATATAGTGTTCATTGGGCAAAACACTCCAAAAATTAAGGTTCATCTTAGACTGGAAAAATGATTATCCTTCCGTTTCCATTATTATTTGGCCATGAAACAAACGCCTGAGGCATATGCAACCCTTATATAGAACAGTGTGGTGTTGGAATGTATAATGCGTAGGATATGATGCTTTAGTTTTTTGTTTTTTAAATTTCAACACTTCCAATGTACCCGTAAGAATGTAATAAAGAAATACTGCCCATGTTTTTTAAATGTTCAATAAGAACTGGACAATCTACGTGAAATTTGCAATTGATCAGTGAAAACATCATCTTTCTAGAGCCTGTAGTTTCCGAGATCTCATTGTCGAAAGGATTGGCCAGAAACATATAAATGTATTTTAAAAGAGCTCCAAAGATGGCAGCACAATTCATTTGCATTTATTTCGGAGAATTCTTATTAAAGGCAAAGGCCTTTGAACAATAATTTCAAAGGATAAACTTTGTGAAAAATATTTCTTTAAGTAATTTATTTAGAGTACACTCTTTTAAAAATATTTGTCTTTGTTATAAACGTGAAATCACAAATAACCGTGAATCAAAGGTTTCAAAGCTAAGCTTATAGGTTAGAGCTCGGTCGCTCTCAACGGGAACTGGCCACCTGGAATCTCTAACCAGGTAAAAAAATAGGGTATTCGTAGCTGGCGAAGAAAAATAATCAAGTCACTTAGTATGTTCATCCCCAATTGTTATTTTTATCCGCGATCTTCGTACATACGGTTGGAATACTTGCCTCTTTGGGGTTTAGGAAACAACCGTCGAATTGTATTTTCATACCTCCACGGAGGTTGACACGTTGATTTGATCTTAATTGTTGACATCCTTGTTATTCTCTAGGCTTACGATTTATTTTGATACTCTCCTCTTCGGAGGCAGAGATAACTAAACTTCGTTGACGACTTTGGCAACTCTACCGGCTAACGATTCGTAGTGCTTCCTCCTCGGAGGAAAAGCACCTTGACAAACTAAAACCTTAGAGCAGTGCTCTAAGTTCATATCATCTATTGGGAACGCCACTACCTTTCTTGTAAGCTGGCGCCATCCCCTACTCTAACAATAAAGATGGCCTCTCAGAAGACATCCACCAAATCTGAGAAAAAATCTCAATCGACGAAGATTCCTGCTATTAGGGGCAAAATAATCCGAGCCACTTACAAACCAGAAGACTTTCTTCTGCCCTTGGGCAAGAAGAAGCAAGCAGCCATTCCAGGGGAGCTCAAATCAAAACAAAGTACACTTATGCAATCAAGTGCCTCACAACCGGCTACTTCAAACAAGCCTGAAGATATGGACTTTACAGTAGTGGGAACACTAAAGCGACGTAGGTCTTCATTGGAAAACCTCAAGAAAGCAGACTATCCGCCACTCCCAGTCAGCAATAGGTTTGATGTTTTGTCTTCCACCCAAGCAGATAATGCTAATGCCAGCAATAATATTGCTCCGCCAAAACAGCCGCCCAGTCATAAGCCTCCTCCCATCTTCATATACGGTATTACAAATACATATACTTTCATAAAGACCTTGTCAAGAACATTGAAGGAGCCTCCATTAGCACAGCCAAATAAAGAGCGCATTCGACTTCAAGCGTCCAACAAAGATGATTATACCACCATCAAAACTTACTGTGAGCAAACGAAGACTGAGTATGCCACAGGTGTAGCAAAAAATGAACGACCTATTAAGGTAGTTGTCCGAAAACTACCTATTGACACAGATTTAGACGACCTAAAGGAAGAATTCTCCCGAATGGGGTACAAACCAACCAGCGTCCACCAAATGTCTCGTAAAAGCAAGACGGAAGACAAGAAAATAATGATGCCACTGTTCTTGGTTGCTTTAGAACGAACTGCAGCAGTCAAAGAAATATACGCTATAAACAACTTACTTCACTACCGGGTTCAAATTGAACCTTACAAGCCTCCCTCAGTCTTGCAATGTTACAGATGTCAACGCTTGGGGCATTCGCAAGACACCTGCCAAGCCCACCCGAGGTGTCTCAAATGTGGGCAATCACATTTTACACAGTCCTGTACTAAACCAGACACATCCACACCCGCCACCTGCGCAAACTGTCAGGGAGATCACCCAGCAAATTACCGAGGCTGTCCGGTATATAAATCCTACTCAGAAGCTCTCAAATTGCCGGTGCAACAACCGAACAAACACCCAGGTATACCTAAGAAAAATTTACACACATCATCCTCAGAGAAAATTTCCATTCCCACTGCTGATAATATACAACCCGTGACAAAGGATGACAATGATGTTGAAGCTCCAACTTCTTCTCACAACCAACCAGTTACTGCCGTCCAACAAGAGAACTCTAACGAAGATGTTGACTTAAAATCAGTTCTTTCATTTCTCAAGGGCTTACATTTTCGTAAAATACTTACACACATTAAACGTGGTATCACACGTTTTCGACAAGCTGCAGACTCAGCTTCCAAGGCTGCAGCAGTAATCGAAACAATAGCGGAAATGGTTGACGATGGCTGTTTCTAAATCCGGCGTCTTACACCACACACTTATACTTGCCACGTGGAATGCAGATGGTCTTGAGGGGCAGAAACAAACGCTTCTTCGCTTTCTAATAAAGCATAGAGTTGATGTCATGTTCATCCAAGAAACACATTTTACTGCTCGCATCACTTCTTGGCGAATATCTAATTACATTGTATACAGACAGGACAGAGTGGGTAGACAGAAAGGAGGATTGCTGCTCATAATCAAAAAGTCATTACCAGTAAGGTCGCTTACAATACCACCACTACTTACTTTAGAGGCACTTGCTGTTGAGCTAATAACTCCAGGAGTTCCATTAGTACTGGTCACTGGTTATAGGTCTCCGGCCACACATTTAGAACCGACTGACTTCGACATCATCGCAAATTTAGGGCCCAAAGTTATCTTAGCTGGTGACCTTAACGCAAAGCATGGAGAATGGAACTCCATTATCCCAAACACTGCTGGAGACGCTTTACACGAATATCTCCTCACGTCCATCTTTATCATCAGTGCTCCACCAGATCCAACTCATTATCCCAAATTTGGCGGCCAACCTGACGTGCTTGACGTTGCTCTTTGCAAAAACGTATCCTTTAGTACTCATCCATATGTTCTCTCGGACCTAGACTCAGACCATGATCCAGTCATTTTTCATGTCTCCCATCGCAGCATCGCCCACACTGCTCCTATTCTTAAACACATAGAAACTGATTGGGATTTGTTTAAACAGGAATTAAACACACTGATCGACCTAAGAGATCGGCCCGCCACCATTCAGGACATCGATCAGGCAGTTTCTCATATCACTGTAGCACTTCGTACAGCAGAGGCAGCGAGCTCCACTACTACCATCTCTCCAACGCAAACAGGTCAACACGACAGTCTACATCTGCAACTCTATATTCATTTAAAACGTTGGGCTAGACGTCGCTGGCAGCGCACACTTCATCCAGCCTACAAGACACTGTGGAATAAACTGCGTACAAAGATCAAGATGCTGACTCAGCGACAAAACCAGCAGTACTGGGAAGATACTTTTCGCAACCTCACAGTAAATGATCGTAAAATTTGGACATACTCTAAATCCTTCCAACGGGCTACTAATGCTTCCAGAGCTAGAGTCCTCCAAGGACCACAAGGACTGACTCAAGACCCGCAGTTGCAAGCAGCTACTTTCGCTGACTCTCTGCAAGCACAGTTCCAGCCCAATAGAAGCCAACTCGATCCTTATTTCCACCAGCACATTAGAACTACCTTATATAGTATACGAACTCAAAACCCTACACATGGCATCAACCCAGTTACACCTCGGGAAATAGAAAAACACATCAAATGTCTACCGACAAAGACAGCATCTGGGCCTGATGGGATTCGACCTGAGCTACTGAAACATCCAACTCGAAAATTACTGGTCTTTTTGGCACATTTATTTAATACCATCTTTCAAATATGCTACTTCCCAAAGACCTGGAAGGAAGCTCGTATCATCACTATCCCTAAACCCGGAAAGAATCCGCAACTTCCGGAAAACTATAGGCCAATAAGTCTTCTGTCACACTTAAGTAAATTATTTGAACGTGTGTTCCTCTGGAGGCTAAAACAACATGTCGCCAACAGTGATCTTCTCCCCTTCCATCAGTTTGGGTTTCGTGCTCAACATAGCACTACTACCCAACTCGTACGAGTAGTTGATCACTTAACCGTGGCTTTCAATAGAAAACACCACACCCTTGGAGTATACCTGGATGTGTCAAAAGCATTTGATAAAGTATGGTTAGCTGGATTATTATATAAGCTATACACTCAAGGTTTTCCGGATCGTTTTCTGCATTTACTTCGCTCTTATCTCATTGGCAGATCATTTCATGTGTCGGTTGATGGTGTCAAATCCTCGTCTAGGCCAATTAAAGCAGGTGTCCCACAAGGCGCTGTACTTTCACCGCTCTTATATAATCTCTATACAGCAGATCTTCCGACTTTACCAAACTGCTTTTTCGCAACGTATGCCGATGATACCGCCTTTTTCACAACAAGTAGTTCACTTGCACAGTGCTACATCTATATGCAACGTCAACTAGACAGTTTTCAGGAATGGGCTAGGCGCTGGAGAATTAAAGTAAATGCCGACAAAAGTTGCGCTGTCATCCACAGTAGAAGACGCATCCGCGCCCCTAGAAATCTAATATATGAGAACGCACACATTCCTCGCGCCACGCATGCGAAATATTTGGGTGTGACATTAGATCATGGGCTCACGTTCGCCCCACACATCAAAGATATAAAGCAACGAGCGTTACGGAAAATCTCGGCATTGTACCCCATTTTTCGCTGCAGTTCAATCTCTCATGAGGTTCGAGTGCACATATTTAAGATGATAGTCCTGTCCACACTTTCTTATGCATGTCCTGCCTGGCAACATGCTTCTAATAGCCATCTACAAACACTCGAAAGTGTGCAAACGAGGGCCGGTCGCATCATCACTGGTCACGACAGATACACATGCAACAGACAAATTCTGGAAGATTTAGAGCTGCCTCCTGTTAGAGAAGTTCTACGGCATCTCCATCATAAGTTCTGGCATACTTTACCAAGACATGTTAATCCAGCTATAGCCACCATCGGCACTGAATGCGCTCTACGGAATGTTCATCGCACGCCACGCATTTAATATCTTTCCATAGCTCGAAATAACAACATCAGCTACTCTGCGACAGTTGCAGATGTAGACTACCAGACATAACAAAACAATAGTAATACCCATCTAGCCACCAGCACATCTATATATATTCTTTATGCCATCTTACTCATGGAGTCAGGGGCTTCGGCCCGATACTCTTCACAAAACTTCAACATTACCGTGACCGTGACCGTGACCGTGCGTGCTCTCAACGGGAACTGGCCACCTGGAATCTCTAACCAGGTAAAAAAAAATAGGGTATCCGTAGCTGGCGGAGAAAAATAACCAAGTCACTTAGGTATTTATCCCCATTGGTTTATTTTAGTCGCGATCTTCGTATATACGGTTGGATTACTTGCCTCTTTGAGGCTGAGGAAACAACCGTCGAATTATATTTAATACCTCCACGGAGGTTAACACATCAAATTGATTATTTCTGTTGACGACCTAGCTATTCCTCTTGGCTAAACGATTAATTAAGTTACTCTCCTCTTCGGAGGGTAGCTTATACTTTTGACATCAGCTTCATTCATCATCCGAGCTCCTATGATGGCTACGTCCAAGCCAGTCATCTCGAAAAAGAAGACCAAAATCCCAACGAAGATAGTCAGCCGATCTCAACACCGGCCTGAGGACTTCCTTATCCCGCTGGGGCGGCCCACCACCTCCGGCGCTACTGCCAAGTCACGATCATCCTCGACAAACCGGTCAACGACTGACGTTCCATCCCTTGCTCCACCGCAGGACGACAATGCCATGGACTTTACCCTGGTTACTACACCCAAGCGACGTCGCTCGTCCTTGGAGTCCACACTGAGCCAACAATATTCATCAGACTTCCCTGTTTTACCGATGAGCAACCGATTTGAGCCTCTCTCTACTCTCACAGCTGACGAGTCTCCTGTGATAGAGCCACGGCCCAAAAGCACCAAAGAGATTAAACCACCACCTATTTACATTTACGGCATCAAAAACACTTACAACTTCACCAAAAGCCTTTCCAAGACCCTCAGAGAATCGCCTCAGGTTCGGCATAACAAAGAACGCATCGTGATTCAGGTATCTTCTAGGGACGGCTTCACAACTATAAAAAACTACTGCGAACAGACGAAAACTGAATACGCTACTGGCATCGCCAAAAGTGACCGACCCCTAAAGGTTGTCGTTCGCAAATTGCCCATCGATACAGACGTCGTCGACCTTCAGTCTGAACTATTCACCTTAGGCTTTAAGCCACTCACGATTCATCAAATGTCTCGTCGGGGCCCCACTGGTGGAGATAGGGTTCTCATGCCCCTTTTTCTCATCTCCCTCGAGAAAACTCCAAATATACAAGAGATCTATAACGTATCAGCTTTGCTTCATTATAAAGTTACATTTGAGCCGTATCGACCGCCGAGTGTTCTGCAGTGTTACCGGTGCCACCGTCTTGGTCATTCACAGGACACTTGCAAAGCTTAACCTAAATGTGTCAAGTGTGGGCAAAGTCATTTTACAAAAGCCTGTGCCAAACCAGATGCATCCACGCCAGCAACCTGTGCAAACTGCGGAGGGGACCATCCAGCCAATTATCGCGGTTGTCCCGTCTTTCGCTCCTACTCAGATGCTCTCAAGAAATCAACTTCTTCTAGCCGCAGCTCCGGTCCTACTGTATCAACTTCACTGGACGATAAGGCATCTCGCAGCGACCATCCTCCACCACCAAATCAGGATGCTCCCTCTACGTCCAGCACACCAGATAGTGCGTCTACACCATCCGTTAATGACTTTAATCTCCACTCACTCCTCACTTACATCAAAACCTTCAACTTCGGCCGCATTATCTCTCATCTCAAGAAGGGATTTACTAGACTTCGGGAAGCCACGGATCCTGCGTCTAAGGCTGCTGTCGTCATAGAGACATTCGCTGACATGATTGCTGATGGCTGCTTCTAACCAACCACTCATTCATCACACCATAACTGTTGTCACCTGGAATGCAGATGGTCTTACCGACCAGAAGCGTCTCCTAATTCGTTTTCTTGCAGAACATCAGGTAGATATCATACTCATACAGGAAACTCACTTCACTGCCCAGGTTACACACTGGAGACTGCCAAACTACCAATTATTTCGTCTCGATCGAGTTCAAGGACGGAAAGGAGGATTACTGATTGCCCTGAAACGAAGTTTCAAGGCTAGACAACTCCTTTTACCCCCGTTACACACACTAGAAGCTCTTGCTATAGAAGTCTTCCTCCCCGGGATTCCTCTCATATTGGTCACGGGCTACCGTTCTCCAGCACATGACTTAGATCCCAATGATTTCGACGCCATCTCGAATTTGGGCCCCAAAATCATATTGGCAGGGGACTTCAATGCAAAACATGGGGAATGGCACTCCAGACGTTCCAACGAAAACGGACGAATATTACACCGGTATCTGCACACATCTCCATTCATTGCCTATGGGCCACCTGATCCAACTCACCATCCTAAAGCAGGTGGAGAACCGGATGTGTTGGACATAGTTCTAAGCAAAGATACCATCTTAGCTACACGTCCTTACGTGATCTCAGCACTGGACTCAGATCATGATCCGGTCCTTTTCAAAATTTCGCATCGTCATATATCCCGTCCTGCACCCGCTCATATCTCCCGAACTACGAACTGGGATGTCTATAAGCAGGAATTAAACTCTTTGCTCGACATAGCCGCTCGTCCAAATTCTCCTGCGGAAATTGATCAGGCGGTCGCCCATCTCACACTTGCTCTACGTACGGCTGACTCCCTCAGCACATCAATAATTCCTGACTCGCAGTCCGATCCACAATGTGACTCTCCATTACTTCGTCTTTATATCCATCTCAAACGCTGGGCTCGAAGTACTTGGCAGCGCACCAGACATCCACTCTACAAAACACTATGGAACACCTTAAGCCGCAAAATCAAGACCATCACTAGACGACAAACCGAGCAGTACTGGGAGACACTTTTTCGTGGGGTCACACTTAATGACACTAAAATCTGGCAGTATTCCCGCCTTTTCCAGCGCCGAGAGACTTCTCGTCAAACTCAAATACTGCAAGGTTCGCATGGGGTCATACATGACGACCAAGGGCAAGCAGACCTATTTGCTGCATCTCTAGAGCGCCAGTTTACACCTAATGCGACTCCTGTCACTCCTCACATTCGGCAGGACGTTCGGGCCACCATGCGCATGCTCCATTTTCAACCAATACTTCCCCTGCCTGAGGTCGTAACACCAAGAGAAGTTGAGCGCCAAATTTGTCACTTGCCCAACAAAAAAGCGCCTGGAGTTGATCAGATCCGCCCAGAACTACTGAAACATGGGACACGGAAGCTACTCCTCTATCTTGCTGCTTTATTTACAGGCATCCTTCAGGTTTGCTATTTTCCCCGTGCTTGGAAAGAAGCGAAAGTCATTCTTCTCCCTAAACCAGGTAAAAATCCGACTCTCCCAGAAAACTATAGACCAATTAGCCTATTATCTCATGTGAGCAAACTCTTCGAACGAGTACTTCTCGCCCGACTTCACGAGCACGTCACCACTCTGGATATACTCCCCCACCATCAATTTGGTTTTCGTGCTAACCACAGCACAACAAGCCAATTAGTGAGGGTAGTCGACCACCTGACTACCTCTTTTAATCGACGACAATATGTTGTGGGTGTATACCTTGATATCTCGAAGGCGTTTGATAAAGTGTGGTTACCAGGCCTCATTTATAAACTTCGCTTACAATGCTTCTCGTTACCTTATCTCAAACTCCTCACTTCATACCTCTTTCATCGCTTTTTCCATGTCTCTGTGGGACGGACCAAGTCTGCTCCCAAACCAATTCAAGCTGGTGTGCCTCAAGGCGCGGTTCTTTCGCCTCTGCTTTACACCTTATACACCGCAGACTTACCCATTGTGCCACATTGTTTTCCTGCAACATACGCCGATGACACTGCTTTCTTTACGAACAGCAGCAATCTTCGTCTTTCCTACCACTACATGCAGCGCCAACTCAATGTCTTTCAACGTTGGGCTACCATCTGGCGCCTAAAAATCAACGCGGATAAGAGTGTTGCAGTCTGCTATAGCAAAAGACGCAGCAGAGCCATCCATCGTTTATACTATGACAACATTGAAGTTCCGCACCGTCTGCATGCTAAATACTTGGGAGTTATATTAGATAGAGGCCTTACTTTTGGTCTTCATATCAGGGACATTAAACACCGAGCCCTTCGAAAATTGTCTGCCCTCTATACTATTCTGCGTTGCAGTGCCTTAAGTCATGAAACAAGACTCCACGTCTTTAAAATGGTAATTTTGTCCACAATCACCTACGCATGTCCAGCATGGCAACATGCGGCACTCAGTCACTTGCGCACGGTCGAGAGTGTGAAAACCAGGGCAGCTCGTATCATAACAGGCCATGACCGATATACGCGCAATCGTCAACTTTTAGAGGACTTAAACATATATCCTATCCGGGACGTGTTACATCAACACCATACTCGTTTTTGGGCCAACCTCCCCCGCCACGTCAACCCCGCTATAGCAGCCATTGGCACAGCGCATACACACCGACGAACTTACAGGACGCCACGGTTGTAGCATAACTCTTTACCCACACTCTCCCCCTCACTGCGACAGTTGCAGCTGAAGGTCACATGACGTCGTCGTATCTCATATTCTAACTCACCCCCCACAGGTCTAATCATTTTCTTTTCTATAGCTGTCATCGAGTCAGGGACTTTTGTCCGATACTCGACACAAAACCACACTTTCAAGCTAAGCTAAGCTAAGCTCTCAACGCATCTCAACTCAGAAGTCAGAATCGATCTTCGATTCATAGTTATGAGAAGAATTACTAACGCTCTGAGAGCTACTAATATTATTTTTGTTCATTCAGGGAAGATTGCTCTGCTACAGACAATCGACATCCCCTTGAAGTCCGTATTGTTGACTCAAGTGGGAGCCCGTGGCCATCATCATCCAATCTCTTCATCATCTATTTTGTGGAGGGCCAGTGTTCGCACTGACCGACATCTCCGCGAGGACGTATTGCTGCCTCAAGTGAGAGCCACAGTGGGCTTCCCCTAGCACGTCATCTCATTGTCAGAGTCGTCTAACATCTCAAGGGATGGCATCAGGTGGCCATCCGGGACTACCACCGTTACCTCCGGGTCCGTCTATCGAACCTACCTCGGTGGGTAAGAAGGCCGACCGCAGACAGCAAACTACCTCTCAAGGCAAGAATACTGGTAGATCCCGCTCTCGTACACCGGATAAAGCCAACAGCACTTCTCATCAACCACCGACTAAACGCCATCATACTGTAAGTGATTCTGAACAATCTGTCAGTTCAATGAATCTAGACGACGACAAAGAATTCCCATCTATTCAGGATACCTCCAAACCGTGTCTGTATTCATTTCTGCTCACCAATTTTGACACCAAGTTTGACAATACAAAGCTAGCCTTCCAACAACTTGTAAAATATCTGCCACGCGCTTCTGTAGCACAGATAGTTCGCACTCGAAACGGAATCATTTTCAAATCTTACGATTCTACTTTCTTAACTACTGTGCGAAATAAGTGCAGCTTTGAAATTTTTGGTAAGCACGCCAATATGAAGCGCCTCAAACCTAAGACATTTCGTCAAGCACCGCCACCACGTAAACCACCGGCTCTTTCGGTTGTCATTAGAGGGGTTGACCCTTCTCTAACCGACGACGAGGTCATGGAAGAACTTACTCTTGAGGGACACTCCATTGTAAAATGCCTTCGTATTAAAAACGATCAAGGAGCTACCTATATGGTACGAATATTAACCAATTCTCAAACCACTATTGATGATCTTCTTACTCATGGCGCCCTCATCTATAAAAAGAAACATCGCGTAGAGCCATCGAAATCGCCGCCACCTTTACCATTAAGATGTGAGCGCTGCCAAGCATACAATTCACATCCAACATCGAAATGCACGCAGCCAAGCAAGTGTGGGTACTGCAGTGGAAACCACGAAACGAAAGCTTGCAATAACCTAACGAAGCCACCTCAATGCTCTACGTGCCCGGAACAACACCCCACATATAGCTATCGCTGCAAAGCACGGCCAACGGCCGAACCTTTAAATCCGGAGCTCACTGTTCCGCTGCGACCCGTCCTGCCTGACATTCAACACAATGTACCACCCCAACCTCTTGGCGAAGCAATTTCCATCCATCAACTCCTTTCGTTCTTTACCATCGCATTGCAAAATATTCATCCTTTTCTACGTCAACATATTCTCCAGGTGGTCAATCACGCAGCCCGCATCATCTTTAAATACTCTTTCCAAGCTACTTACTCTGGACCTCATGTCTATTTTCATGCCACCCCTCTTGACGAATTACATGTCTCCTCCGACACTTCCAACACTACTCCTGCACCTTAATCATGGGTATTTCATTACTGTTTCTTAATATTCGGTCACTTACTTCCCAGTACACTCTCTTCGAACAGCTACTTCTAGAAGAAACTATTCAGGCTTTCCTTCTGAACGAAACTCTCCTTACTCCATCTATGACGTTCAGGATACCTCGCTACACCCTACTCCGTTCAGATTCTACTATTGCAGCACGCCGAGCAAACGGAGGAGTGGCCATTGGCTTCCATCCTTCGATTAGTCACCGCCAATATCATCCTGCTTTGATTAATGTTCCAGAGTATCTCATTACTACGTTGTACTTCCACTCCCTTTACGTTACCATAGCTACCATATATGTACGCCCTGGACATCCCATCCCACGCTCATTCTTTCTTTACATCTCCAATAACTTTAAATATTATATCATATTGGCCGACATCAATATTCACAGCCGTCCAGCTAATCAGAAACAAAGCTTCCTTGACTTCATTACTACTCATACCACCGGCCATGTTTTTGATATACCTAAAGCAACCAGACCCATCACGAATACCACACCTGACGTAGTTATTTCTTCTGGCAATCTCTTCCAGCGTTGCACACTTGAAGTGCTCGATTCCATAGGTAGTGATCACCTTCCTATCAAACTTCATATCGATCAACCGCAGGCTCCTACTCTTCGTTTGCTCCCTGAACCTCGTCGTGTTCCACGATTTGATCAAGCCAAGTGGGATGACTATCGCACTACTATTGCTGAAGATTTGGTTACCATCGAGCCTCCTACTACCGAAGATGATCTCTACGCACGGGTCTCTGAAATCACTCATTCCATTCATCACGCTTCTGACCTTCATATACCCACAACTGAAATATCCAGGTACCAACCACGTTTACCGCCAAACTACCTACCTCTCATACATCGTTCTCGTGAATTCTTTCGCGAATATCAGCGCACTGGTAACCTAGAAGCTCTTCGTCATCATCGCCAACTTCAGCGCACTGTACGTAACTACGTCAAGGCACATAAGCTTCGCAACTGGGTGAAGACGTGTAACAACTTAGCTGAAACTTCACACCCTACTAAGTATTGGAAGCGATTTCATATGTTGACTGGGAAGCTTACTCGCACACCATATCCGCTGTTAGTAAATAACCAACCATTACACACAGACGAAGAGAAAGCGAACGCCTTTGCAGACCACCTGCAGACTACCTTCACCCCATTCCCATCTGATTTTGTTCAAAGACATCCTACTGATCGCTTGAACTTATCATCTTCATATCTACAACCCAGCGCAGCACACATTCTTCCAGACAACAATCCTCTCACAGCTCCAATTTCTACATCTGATATCGCCACCGTCGTAAACCGCAAGCGCAACACAGCTCCTGGTATCGACCACATAACTTATCGTCATATCAAAGAGGCTCCTTATTGTCTTCTTCTGCTTCTTTCATATATATATTCTTTTATTCTCCGGACCGGCTACATCCCCTGTGACTGGAAGACTTCTTCCACTCTCATGTTTCTTAAGCCCAACAAACCTCCAGATTCTGTTGCTTCTTACCGTCCAATACAATTAACCTCCGTTTTTAGCAAAATTCTTGAGCGCATCATTGTCATCAGACTACATCACCATCTTTCTCAATATAATCTCTTGCCTGTACACCAAGCTGGTTTCCGACCTAATTTCAGCATTAATGATCAATTGCTCAGACTTCTCAACCTAATCACAAATCATTATAACACTGATCGGCCTTCATGCCTCATTCTTTTTGACCTAGAGAAGGCTTTTGATAAAGTGTGGCATTTAGCCCTCATGTTCAAACTTCACCGTTTTAGGCTTCCACTCTGCTACCTCCGTTTCATTTTCCATTTTCTTTCTAACCGCCTATCTTATGTTACCATCAATAGTTCTTCATCACATCCGATCTTTATCCATTCTGGTGTACCTCAAGGCTCCGCTCTCTCGCCTCTTCTATACCTTCTGTTTGTAGCCGATATGCCAACCCTTCCTCCCAATGTTCATACTTTTCAATATGCAGATGACACTGCCTTTCTTTGCACAGCCAGAACTATTCAACAAATCAATTCTGCACTCCGCCTAGCAATAGACTCTTTTCTCCGATGGTGTGCTAAGTGGCGCCTTCATATAAACTCGACTAAGACTCAAGCTATCGTCTTCATACCACCTCGAAAACGTTCTCGAGTTCAGAAAAACCCCAATCTACTTAATCTAGAGGTTCATGGCACACGAATATCACCTACTAAACAGGTTACCTATCTTGGTATCATAATCGATCATCACTTAACTTGGCGGGCCCATCTTCAAGCAATCATTCGTAAAGCGTATGCTCGGCTCAATTTACTAAAACGTCTAGTTGGTACCACATGGGGATTGCAACCCACTACAATCCTTAATACGTATAAGGTATTCTTACGTCCAGTTCTAACTTATGGTCATCCCGCTTGGGTTGCTGCACTACCTTTTTTCTATCAGAAATTACAAGTTCTTGAAAGGCACGCATTTCGTCTGGCTTATAGGATCAAGCTTCCCAGTCCGACACAGGAGCTTTACGACCGTATCTCTTTTCCTACCATTCTCCGTCATCTTGAACAGTTGCGACTAAAGTTCATCACAAACCGGTTTCAGCAACGTCATCCATTACTTCTAGATACTATGGATGCCGACCGCCACTATGATTTAGGATATCAATTTTCTACTTGCCCTCTATCCCTACTCTTCTCTTTATATCTCAAAACCATTCCACCAGACCATCCAGATCATTTTGTCGCTTCAGCTTATTCTTCTGATCACCTTCCATTTCATATATCACCTACATATGCTGCACCGTAACCTATTGTGCTAACAGGGCTCCACTTGTCTACATTACTGTCCAGAGCAGCCCCTGGACAAGAAGATAATCTGCATTCGTCTCACTAACATATCCTTGTGTTGTCCTGTCATATGCACTTCATTGTCATTTTTTCCCAGTCCTCATGATTATGAACAAAGTTCATAATGTCCAATGAAATTGAATAAAATGCAATAAAAGCAATAAACTGAAATTATGATCTAAATAAAATAAATGATTCTTTCCGCTTACTCTTACTTCCCATAGACCACCTCCAATATCCTTCCTTCCCCAGTCTCTGCACTCCTCATCCCGGATAGAGGGCGTAACCCTCGCAAGGGAGCTAGCCTTCGGCTAGCACTAAAAAAAAAAAAAGCTCTCAACGGAACTGGCCACCTGGAATCTCTAACCAGGTAAAAAAAAATAGGGTATCCGTAGCTGGCGGAGAAAAATAACTAAGTCACTTAGGTATTCCATCCCCATTGGTTTATTTTAGTCGCGATCTTCGTACATACGGTTGGATTACTTGCCTCTTTGAGGCTGAGGAAACAACCGTCGAATTATATTTAATACCTCCACGGAGGTTAACGCACCACATTGATATTATCTGTTGGCGACCTTGCAATTTCTATTGGCTAAACGATTTCTTAAGTTACTCTCCTCTTCGGAGGGTAGCTTATACATTTGACATCTCAGCTTCACTCGTCATCTGAGCTCCTATGATGGCTACGTCCAAGCCAGTCATCTCAAAAAAGAAGACCAAAATCCCAACGAAGATAGTCAGCCGATCTCAATACCGGCCTGAGGACTTCCTTGTTCCGCTGGGGCGGCCCTCCACCTCCGGCGCTACTGCCAAGTCACGATCATCCTCGACTAACCGGTCGACGACTGACGTTCCATCCCTTGTTCCACCGCAGGACGACAATGCCATGGACTTTACCCTGTTTACTACACCCAAGCGACGTCGCTCGTCCTTGGAGTCCACACTGAGCCAACAACATTCATCAGACTTCCCTGCTTTACCGATGAGCAACCGATTTGAGCCTCTCTCTACTCTCACAGCTGACGAGTCTCCTGTGATAGAGCCACGGCCCAAAAGCACCAAAGAGATTAAACCACCTCCTATTTACATTTACGGCATCAAAAACACTTACAACTTTACCAAAAGCCTTTCCAAGACCCTCAGAGAATCGCCTCAGGTTCGGCATAACAAAGAACGTATCGTGTTTCAGGTATCTTCTAGGGACGACTTCACAACTATAAAAAAACTTCTGCGAACAGACGAAAACTGAATACGCTACTGGCATCGCCAAAAGTGACCGACCCCTAAAGGTTGTCGTTCGCAAATTGCCCATTGATACAGACGTCGTTGACCTTCAGTCTGAACTATTCACCTTAGGCTTTAAGCCACTCACGATTCATCAAATGTCTCGTCGGGGCCCCACTGGTGGAGATAGGGTTCCCATGCCCCTTTTTCTCATCTCCCTCGAGAAAACTCCAAATATACAAGAGATCTATAACGTATCAGCTTTGCTTCATTATAAAGTTACATTTGAGCCGTATCGACCGCCGAGTGTTCTGCAGTGTTACCGGTGCCACCGTCTTGGTCATTCACAGGACACTTGCAAAGCTCAACCTAAGTGTGTCAAGTGTGGGCAAAGTCATTTTACAAAAGCCTGTGCCAAACCAGATGCATCCACGCCAGCAACCTGTGCAAACTGCGGAGGGGACCATCCAGCCAATTATCGCGGTTGTCCCGTCTTTCGCTCCTACTCAGATGCTCTCAAGAAATCAACTTCTTCTAGCCGCAGCTCCGGTCCTACTGTATCAACTTCACTGGACGATAAGGCATCTCGCAGCGACCATCCTCCACCACCAAATCAGGATGCTCCCTCTACGTCCAGCACACCAGATAGTGCGTCTACACCATCCGTTAATGACTTTAATCTCCACTCACTCCTCACTTACATCAAAACCTTCAACTTCGGCCGCATTATCTCTCATCTCAAGAAGGGATTTACTAGACTTCGGGAAGCCACGGATCCTGCGTCTAAGGCTGCTGTCGTCATAGAGACATTCGCTGACATGATTGCTGATGGCTGCTTCTAACCAACCACTCATTCATCACACCATAACTGTTGTCACCTGGAATGCAGATGGTCTTACCGACCAGAAGCGTCTCCTAATTCGTTTTCTTGCAGAACATCAGGTAGATATCATACTCATACAGGAAACTCACTTCACTGCCCAGGTTACACACTGGAGACTGCCAAACTACCAATTATTTCGTCTCGATCGAGTTCAAGGACGGAAAGGAGGATTACTGATTGCCCTGAAACGAAGTTTCAAGGCTAGACAACTCCTTTTACCCCCGTTACACACACTAGAAGCTCTTGCTATAGAAGTCTTCCTCCCCGGGATTCCTCTCATATTGGTCACGGGCTACCGTTCTCCAGCACATGACTTAGATCCCAATGATTTCGACGCCATCTCGAATTTGGGCCCCAAAATCATATTGGCAGGGGACTTCAATGCAAAACATGGGGAATGGCACTCCAGACGTTCCAACGAAAACGGACGAATATTACACCGGTATCTGCACACATCTCCATTCATTGCCTATGGGCCACCTGATCCAACTCACCATCCTAAAGCAGGTGGAGAACCGGATGTGTTGGACATAGTTCTAAGCAAAGATACCATCTTAGCTACACGTCCTTACGTGATCTCAGCACTGGACTCAGATCATGATCCGGTCCTTTTCAAAATTTCGCATCGTCATATATCCCGTCCTGCACCCGCTCATATCTCCCGAACTACGAACTGGGATGTCTATAAGCAGGAATTAAACTCTTTGCTCGACATAGCCGCTCGTCCAAATTCTCCTGCAGAAATTGATCAGGCGGTCGCCCATCTCACACTTGCTCTACGTACGGCTGACTCCCTCAGCACATCAATAATTCCTGACTCGCAGTCCGATCCACAATGTGACTCTCCATTACTTCGTCTTTATATCCATCTCAAACGCTGGGCTCGAAGTACTTGGCAGCGCACCAGACATCCACTCTACAAAACACTATGGAACACCTTAAGCCGCAAAATCAAGACCATCACTAGACGACAAACCGAGCAGTACTGGGAGACACTTTTTCGTGGGGTCACACTTAATGACACTAAAATCTGGCAGTATTCCCGCCTTTTCCAGCGCCGAGAGACTTCTCGTCAAACTCAAATACTGCAAGGTTCGCATGGGGTCATACATGACGACCAAGGGCAAGCAGACCTATTTGCTGCATCTCTAGAGCGCCAGTTTACACCTAATGCGACTCCTGTCACTCCTCACATTCGGCAGGACGTTCGGGCCACCATGCGCATGCTCCATTTTCAACCAATACTTCCCCTGCCTGAGGTCGTAACACCAAGAGAAGTTGAGCGCCAAATTTGTCACTTGCCCAACAAAAAAGCGCCTGGAGTTGATCAGATCCGCCCAGAACTACTGAAACATGGGACACGGAAGCTACTCCTCTATCTTGCTGCTTTATTTACAGGCATCCTTCAGGTTTGCTATTTTCCCCGTGCTTGGAAAGAAGCGAAAGTCATTCTTCTCCCTAAACCAGGTAAAAATCCGACTCTCCCAGAAAACTATAGACCAATTAGCCTATTATCTCATGTGAGCAAACTCTTCGAACGAGTACTTCTCGCCCGACTTCACGAGCACGTCACCACTCTGGATATACTCCCCCACCATCAATTTGGTTTTCGTGCTAACCACAGCACAACAAGCCAATTAGTGAGGGTAGTCGACCACCTGACTACCTCTTTTAATCGACGACAATATGTTGTGGGTGTATACCTTGATATTTCGAAGGCGTTTGATAAAGTGTGGTTACCAGGCCTCATTTATAAACTTCGCTTACAATGCTTCTCGTTACCTTATCTCAAACTCCTCACTTCATACCTCTTTCATCGCTTTTTCCATGTCTCTGTGGGACGGACCAAGTCTGCTCCCAAACCAATTCAAGCTGGTGTGCCTCAAGGCGCGGTTCTTTCGCCTCTGCTTTACACCTTATACACCGCAGACTTACCCATTGTGCCACATTGTTTTCCTGCAACATACGCCGATGACACTGCTTTCTTTACGAACAGCAGCAATCTTCGTCTTTCCTACCACTACATGCAGCGCCAACTCAATGTCTTTCAACGTTGGGCTATCATCTGGCGCCTAAAAATCAACGCGGATAAGAGTGTTGCAGTCTGCTATAGCAAAAGACGCAGCAGAGCCATCCATCGTTTATACTATGACAACATTGAAGTTCCGCACCGTCTGCATGCTAAATACTTGGGAGTTATATTAGATAGAGGCCTTACTTTTGGTCTTCATATCAGGGACATTAAACACCGAGCCCTTCGAAAATTGTCTGCCCTCTATACTATTCTGCGTTGCAGTGCCTTAAGTCATGAAACAAGACTCCACGTCTTTAAAATGGTAATTTTGTCCACAATCACCTACGCATGTCCAGCATGGCAACATGCGGCACTCAGTCACTTGCGCACGGTCGAGAGTGTGAAAACCAGGGCAGCTCGTATCATAACAGGCCATGACCGATATACGCGCAATCGTCAACTTTTAGAGGACTTAAACATATATCCTATCCGGGACGTGTTACATCAACACCATACTCGTTTTTGGGCCAACCTCCCCCGCCACGTCAACCCCGCTATAGCAGCCATTGGCACAGCGCATACACACCGACGAACTTACAGGACGCCACGGTTGTAGCATAACTCTTTACCCACACTCTCCCCCTCACTGCGACAGTTGCAGCTGAAGGTCACATGACGTCGTCGTATCTCATATTCTAACTCACCCCCCACAGGTCTAATCATTTTCTTTTCTATAGCTGTCATCGAGTCAGGGACTTTTGTCCGATACTCGACACAAAACCACACTTTCAAGCTAAGCTAAGCTAAGCTCTCAACGCATCTCAACTCAGAAGTCAGAATCGATCTTCGATTCATAGTTATGAGAAGAATTACTAACGCTCTGAGAGCTACTAATATTATTTTTGTTCATTCAGGGAAGATTGCTCTGCTACAGACAATCGACATCCCCTTGAAGTCCGTATTGTTGACTCAAGTGGGAGCCCGTGGCCATCATCATCCAATCTCTTCATCATCTATTTTGTGGAGGGCCAGTGTTCGCACTGACCGACATCTCCGCGAGGACGTATTGCTGCCTCAAGTGAGAGCCACAGTGGGCTTCCCCTAGCACGTCATCTCATTGTCAGAGTCGTCTAACATCTCAAGGGATGGCATCAGGTGGCCATCCGGGACTACCACCGTTACCTCCGGGTCCGTCTATCGAACCTACCTCGGTGGGTAAGAAGGCCGACCGCAGACAGCAAACTACCTCTCAAGGCAAGAATACTGGTAGATCCCGCTCTCGTACACCGGATAAAGCCAACAGCACTTCTCATCAACCACCGACTAAACGCCATCATACTGTAAGTGATTCTGAACAATCTGTCAGTTCAATGAATCTAGACGACGACAAAGAATTCCCATCTATTCAGGATACCTCCAAACCGTGTCTGTATTCATTTCTGCTCACCAATTTTGACACCAAGTTTGACAATACAAAGCTAGCCTTCCAACAACTTGTAAAATATCTGCCACGCGCTTCTGTAGCACAGATAGTTCGCACTCGAAACGGAATCATTTTCAAATCTTACGATTCTACTTTCTTAACTACTGTGCGAAATAAGTGCAGCTTTGAAATTTTTGGTAAGCACGCCAATATGAAGCGCCTCAAACCTAAGACATTTCGTCAAGCACCGCCACCACGTAAACCACCGGCTCTTTCGGTTGTCATTAGAGGGGTTGACCCTTCTCTAACCGACGACGAGGTCATGGAAGAACTTACTCTTGAGGGACACTCCATTGTAAAATGCCTTCGTATTAAAAACGATCAAGGAGCTACCTATATGGTACGAATATTAACCAATTCTCAAACCACTATTGATGATCTTCTTACTCATGGCGCCCTCATCTATAAAAAGAAACATCGCGTAGAGCCATCGAAATCGCCGCCACCTTTACCATTAAGATGTGAGCGCTGCCAAGCATACAATTCACATCCAACATCGAAATGCACGCAGCCAAGCAAGTGTGGGTACTGCAGTGGAAACCACGAAACGAAAGCTTGCAATAACCTAACGAAGCCACCTCAATGCTCTACGTGCCCGGAACAACACCCCACATATAGCTATCGCTGCAAAGCACGGCCAACGGCCGAACCTTTAAATCCGGAGCTCACTGTTCCGCTGCGACCCGTCCTGCCTGACATTCAACACAATGTACCACCCCAACCTCTTGGCGAAGCAATTTCCATCCATCAACTCCTTTCGTTCTTTACCATCGCATTGCAAAATATTCATCCTTTTCTACGTCAACATATTCTCCAGGTGGTCAATCACGCAGCCCGCATCATCTTTAAATACTCTTTCCAAGCTACTTACTCTGGACCTCATGTCTATTTTCATGCCACCCCTCTTGACGAATTACATGTCTCCTCCGACACTTCCAACACTACTCCTGCACCTTAATCATGGGTATTTCATTACTGTTTCTTAATATTCGGTCACTTACTTCCCAGTACACTCTCTTCGAACAGCTACTTCTAGAAGAAACTATTCAGGCTTTCCTTCTGAACGAAACTCTCCTTACTCCATCTATGACGTTCAGGATACCTCGCTACACCCTACTCCGTTCAGATTCTACTATTGCAGCACGCCGAGCAAACGGAGGAGTGGCCATTGGCTTCCATCCTTCGATTAGTCACCGCCAATATCATCCTGCATTGATTAATGTTCCAGAGTATCTCATTACTACGTTGTACTTCCACTCACTTTACGTTACCATAGCTACCATATATGTACGCCCTGGACATCCCATCCCACGCTCATTCTTTCTTTACATCTCCAATAACTTTAAATATTATATCATATTGGCCGACATCAATATTCACAGCCGTCCAGCTAATCAGAAACAAAGTTTCCTTGACTTCATTACTACTCATACCACCGGCCATGTTTTTGATATACCTAAAGCAACCAGACCCATCACGAATACCACACCTGACGTAGTTATTTCTTCTGGCAATCTCTTCCAGCGTTGCACACTTGAAGTGCTCGATTCCATAGGTAGTGATCACCTTCCTATCAAACTTCATATCGATCAACCGCAGGCTCCTACTCTTCGTTTGCTCCCTGAACCTCGTCGTGTTCCACGATTTGATCAAGCCAAGTGGGATGACTATCGCACTACTATTGCTGAAGATTTGGTTACCATCGAGCCTCCTACTACCGAAGATGATCTCTACGCACGGGTCTCTGAAATCACTCATTCCATTCATCACGCTTCTGACCTTCATATTCCCACAACTGAAATATCCAGGTACCAACCACGTTTACCGCCAAACTACCTACCTCTCATACATCGTTCTCGTGAATTCTTTCGCGAATATCAGCGCACTGGTAACCTAGAAGCTCTTCGTCATCATCGCCAACTTCAGCGCACTGTACGTAACTACGTCAAGGCACATAAGCTTCGCAACTGGGTGAAGACGTGTAACAACTTAGCTGAAACTTCACACCCTACTAAGTATTGGAAGCGATTTCATATGTTGACTGGGAAGCTTACTCGCACACCATATCCGCTGTTAGTAAATAACCAACCATTACACACAGACGAAGAGAAAGCGAACGCCTTTGCAGACCACCTGCAGACTACCTTCACCCCATTCCCATCTGATTTTGTTCAAAGACATCCTACTGATCGCTTGAACTTATCATCTTCATATCTACAACCCAGCGCAGCACACATTCTTCCAGACAACAATCCTCTCACAGCTCCAATTTCTACATCTGATATCGCCACCGTCGTAAACCGCAAGCGCAACACAGCTCCTGGTATCGACCACATAACTTATCGTCATATCAAAGAGGCTCCTTATTGTCTTCTTCTGCTTCTTTCATATATATATTCTTTTATTCTCCGGACCGGCTACATCCCCTGTGACTGGAAGACTTCTTCCACTCTCATGTTTCTTAAGCCCAACAAACCTCCAGATTCTGTTGCTTCTTACCGTCCAATACAATTAACCTCCGTTTTTAGCAAAATTCTTGAGCGCATCATTGTCATCAGACTACATCACCATCTTTCTCAATATAATCTCTTGCCTGTACACCAAGCTGGTTTCCGACCTAATTTCAGCATTAATGATCAATTGCTCAGACTTCTCAACCTAATCACAAATCATTATAACACTGATCGGCCTTCATGCCTCATTCTTTTTGACCTAGAGAAGGCTTTTGATAAAGTGTGGCATTTAGCCCTCATGTTCAAACTTCACCGTTTTAGGCTTCCACTCTGCTACCTCCGTTTCATTTTCCATTTTCTTTCTAACCGCCTATCTTATGTTACCATCAATAGTTCTTCATCACATCCGATCTTTATCCATTCTGGTGTACCTCAAGGCTCCGCTCTCTCGCCTCTTCTATACCTTCTGTTTGTAGCCGATATGCCAACCCTTCCTCCCAATGTTCATACTTTTCAATATGCAGATGACACTGCCTTTCTTTGCACAGCCAGAACTATTCAACAAATCAATTCTGCACTCCGCCTAGCAATAGACTCTTTTCTCCGATGGTGTGCTAAGTGGCGCCTTCATATAAACTCGACTAAGACTCAAGCTATCGTCTTCATACCACCTCGAAAACGTTCTCGAGTTCAGAAAAACCCCAATCTACTTAATCTAGAGGTTCATGGCACACGAATATCACCTACTAAACAGGTTACCTATCTTGGTATCATAATCGATCATCACTTAACTTGGCGGGCCCATCTTCAAGCAATCATTCGTAAAGCGTATGCTCGGCTCAATTTACTAAAACGTCTAGTTGGTACCACATGGGGATTGCAACCCACTACAATCCTTAATACGTATAAGGTATTCTTACGTCCAGTTCTAACTTATGGTCATCCCGCTTGGGTTGCTGCACTACCTTTTTTCTATCAGAAATTACAAGTTCTTGAAAGGCACGCATTTCGTCTGGCTTATAGGATCAAGCTTCCCAGTCCGACACAGGAGCTTTACGACCGTATCTCTTTTCCTACCATTCTCCGTCATCTTGAACAGTTGCGACTAAAGTTCATCACAAACCGGTTTCAGCAACGTCATCCATTACTTCTAGATACTATGGATGCCGACCGCCACTATGATTTAGGATATCAATTTTCTACTTGCCCTCTATCCCTACTCTTCTCTTTATATCTCAAAACCATTCCACCAGACCATCCAGATCATTTTGTCGCTTCAGCTTATTCTTCTGATCACCTTCCATTTCATATATCACCTACATATGCTGCACCGTAACCTATTGTGCTAACAGGGCTCCACTTGTCTACATTACTGTCCAGAGCAGCCCCTGGACAAGAAGATAATCTGCATTCGTCTCACTAACATATCCTTGTGTTGTCCTGTCATATGCACTTCATTGTCATTTTTTCCCAGTCCTCATGATTATGAACAAAGTTCATAATGTCCAATGAAATTGAATAAAATGCAATAAAAGCAATAAACTGAAATTATGATCTAAATAAAATAAATGATTCTTTCCGCTTACTCTTACTTCCCATAGACCACCTCCAATATCCTTCCTTCCCCAGTCTCTGCACTCCTCATCCCGGATAGAGGGCGTAACCCTCGCAAGGGAGCTAGCCTTCGGCTAGCACTAAAAAAAAAAAAAGCTCTCAACGGAACTGGCCACCTGGAATCTCTAACCAGGTAAAAAAAAATAGGGTATCCGTAGCTGGCGGAGAAAAATAACTAAGTCACTTAGGTATTCCATCCCCATTGGTTTATTTTAGTCGCGATCTTCGTACATACGGTTGGATTACTTGCCTCTTTGAGGCTGAGGAAACAACCGTCGAATTATATTTAATACCTCCACGGAGGTTAACGCACCACATTGATATTATCTGTTGGCGACCTTGCAATTTCTATTGGCTAAACGATTTCTTAAGTTACTCTCCTCTTCGGAGGGTAGCTTATACATTTGACATCTCAGCTTCACTCGTCATCTGAGCTCCTATGATGGCTACGTCCAAGCCAGTCATCTCAAAAAAGAAGACCAAAATCCCAACGAAGATAGTCAGCCGATCTCAATACCGGCCTGAGGACTTCCTTGTTCCGCTGGGGCGGCCCTCCACCTCCGGCGCTACTGCCAAGTCACGATCATCCTCGACTAACCGGTCGACGACTGACGTTCCATCCCTTGTTCCACCGCAGGACGACAATGCCATGGACTTTACCCTGTTTACTACACCCAAGCGACGTCGCTCGTCCTTGGAGTCCACACTGAGCCAACAACATTCATCAGACTTCCCTGCTTTACCGATGAGCAACCGATTTGAGCCTCTCTCTACTCTCACAGCTGACGAGTCTCCTGTGATAGAGCCACGGCCCAAAAGCACCAAAGAGATTAAACCACCTCCTATTTACATTTACGGCATCAAAAACACTTACAACTTTACCAAAAGCCTTTCCAAGACCCTCAGAGAATCGCCTCAGGTTCGGCATAACAAAGAACGTATCGTGTTTCAGGTATCTTCTAGGGACGACTTCACAACTATAAAAAAACTTCTGCGAACAGACGAAAACTGAATACGCTACTGGCATCGCCAAAAGTGACCGACCCCTAAAGGTTGTCGTTCGCAAATTGCCCATTGATACAGACGTCGTTGACCTTCAGTCTGAACTATTCACCTTAGGCTTTAAGCCACTCACGATTCATCAAATGTCTCGTCGGGGCCCCACTGGTGGAGATAGGGTTCCCATGCCCCTTTTTCTCATCTCCCTCGAGAAAACTCCAAATATACAAGAGATCTACAACATATCAGCATTGCTTCATTATAAAGTTACACTTGAGCCGTATCGACCGCCGAGTGTTCTGCAGTGTTACCGGTGCCAACGCCTTGGTCATTCACAGGACACTTGCAAAGCTCAACCTAAGTGTGTCAAGTGTGGGCAAAGTCATTTTACAAAAGCCTGTGCCAAACCAGATGCATCCACGCCAGCAACCTGTGCAAACTGCGGAGGGGACCATCCAGCCAATTATCGCGGTTGTCCCGTCTTTCGCTCCTACTCAGATGCTCTCAAGAAATCAACTCCTTCTAGCCGCAGCTCCGGTCCTACTGTATCAAATTCACTCGACGATAAGGGACCTCGCAGCGACCGTCCTCCACCACCAAATCAGGATGCTCCCTCTACGTCCAGCACACCAGATAGTGCGTCTACACCATCCGTTAATGACTTTAATCTCCACTCACTCCTCACTTACATCAAAACCTTCAACTTTGGCCGCATTATCTCTCATCTCAAGAAGGGATTTACTAGACTTCGGGAAGCCACGGATCCTGCGTCTAAGGCTGCTGTCGTCATAGAGACATTCGCTGACATGATTGCTGATGGCTGCTTCTAACCAACCACTCATTCATCACACCATGACTGTTGTCACCTGGAATGCAGATGGTCTTACCGACCAGAAGCGTCTCCTAATTTGTTTTCTTGCAGAACATCAGGTAGATATCATACTCATACAGGAAACTCACTTCACTGCCCAGGTTACACACTGGAGACTGCCAAACTACCAATTATTTCGTCTCGATCGAGTTCAAGGACGGAAAGGAGGATTACTGATTGCCCTGAAACGAAGTTTCAAGGCTAGACAACTCCTTTTACCCCCGTTACACACACTAGAAGCTCTTGCTATAGAAGTCTTCCTCCCCGGGATTCCTCTCATATTGGTCACGGGCTACCGTTCTCCAGCACATGACTTAGATCCCAATGATTTCGACGCCATCTCGAATTTGGGCCCCAAAATCATATTGGCAGGGGACTTCAATGCAAAACATGGGGAATGGCACTCCAGACGTTCCAACGAAAACGGACGAATATTACACCGGTATCTGCACACATCTCCATTCATTGCCTATGGGCCACCTGATCCAACTCACCATCCTAAAGCAGGTGGAGAACCGGATGTGTTGGACATAGTTCTAAGCAAAGATACCATCTTAGCTACACGTCCTTACGTGATCTCAGCACTGGACTCAGATCATGATCCGGTCCTTTTCAAAATTTCGCATCGTCATATATCCCGTCCTGCACCCGCTCATATCTCCCGAACTACGAACTGGGATGTCTATAAGCAGGAATTAAACTCTTTGCTCGACATAGCCGCTCGTCCAAATTCTCCTGCGGAAATTGATCAGGCGGTCGCCCATCTCACACTTGCTCTACGTACGGCTGACTCCCTCAGCACATCAATAATTCCTGACTCGCAGTCCGATCCACAATGTGACTCTCCATTACTTCGTCTTTATATCCATCTCAAACGCTGGGCTCGAAGTACTTGGCAGCGCACCAGACATCCACTCTACAAAACACTATGGAACACCTTAAGCCGCAAAATCAAGACCATCACTAGACGACAAACCGAGCAGTACTGGGAGACACTTTTTCGTGGGGTCACACTTAATGACACTAAAATCTGGCAGTATTCCCGCCTTTTCCAGCGCCGAGAGACTTCTCGTCAAACTCAAATACTGCAAGGTCCGCATGGGGTCATACATGACGACCAAGGGAAGCAGACCTATTTGCTGCATCTCTAGAGCGCCAGTTTACACCTAATGCGACTCCTGTCGCTCCTCACATTCGGCAGAACGTTCGGGACACTATGCGCATGCTCCATTTTCAACCAATACTTCCCCTGCCTGAGGTCGTAACACCAAGAGAAGTTGAGCGTCAAATTTGTCACTTGCCCAACACAAAAGCGCCTGGAGTTGATCAGATCCGCCCAGAACTACTGAAACATGGGATACGGAAGCTACTCCTCTATCTTGCTGCTTTATTTACAGGCATCCTTCAGGTTTGCTATTTTCCCCGTGCTTGGAAAGAAGCGAAAGTCATTCTTCTCCCTAAACCAGGTAAAAATCGGACTCTCCCAGAAAACTATAGACCAATTAGCCTATTATCTCATGTGAGCAAACTCTTCGAACGAGTGCTTCTCGCCCGACTTCACGAGCACGTCACCACTCTGGATATACTCCCCCACCATCAATTTGGTTTTCGTGCTAACCACAGCACAACAAGCCAATTAGTGAGGGTAGTCGACCACCTGACTACCTCTTTTAATCGACGACAATATGTTGTGGGTGTATACCTTGATATCTCGAAGGCGTTTGATAAAGTGTGGTTACCAGGCCTCATTTATAAACTTCACTTACAATGCTTCTCGTTACCTTATCTCAAACTCCTCACTTCATACCTCTTTCATCGCTTTTTCCATGTCTCTGTGGGACGGACCAAGTCTGCTCCCAAACCAATTCAAGCTGGTGTGCCTCAAGGCGCGGTTCTTTCGCCTCTGCTTTACACCTTATACACCGCAGACTTACCCATTGTGCCACATTGTTTTCCTGCAACATACGCCGATGACACTGCTTTCTTTACGAACAGCAGCAATCTTCGTCTTTCCTACCACTACATGCAGCGCCAACTCAATGTCTTTCAACGTTGGGCTACCACCTGGCGCCTAAAAATCAACGCGGATAAGAGCGTTGCAGTCTGCTATAGCAAAAGACGCAGCAAAGCCATCCATCGTTTATACTATGACAACATTGAAGTTCCGCACCGTCTGCATGCTAAATACTTGGGAGTTATATTAGATAGAGGCCTTACTTTTGGTCTTCATATCAGGGACATTAAACACCGAGCCCTTCGAAAATTGTCTGCCCTCTATACTATTCTGCGTTGCAGTGCCTTAAGTCATGAAACAAGACTCCACGTCTTTAAAATGGTAATTTTGTCCACAATCACCTACGCATGTCCAGCATGGCAACATGCGGCACTCAGTCACTTGCGCACGGTCGAGAGTGTGCAAACCAGGGCAGCTCGTATCATAACAAGCCATGACCGATATACGCGCAATCGTCAACTTTTAGAGGACTTAAACATATATCCTATCCGGGACGTGTTACATCAACACCATACTCGTTTTTGGGCCAACCTCCCCCGCCACGTCAACCCCGCTATAGCAGCCATTGGCACAGCGCATACACACCGACGAACTTACAGGACGCCACGGTTGTAGCATAACTCTTTACCCACACTCTCCCCCTCACTGTGACAGCTCAGCTGAAGGTCACATGACGTCGTCGTATCTCATATTCTAACTCACCCCCACAGGTCTAATCATTTTCTTTTCTATAGCTGTCATCGAGTCAGGGACTTTTGTCCGATACTCGACACAAAACCACACTTTCAAGCTAAGCTAAGCTAAGCTAAGCTAAGCTCTCAACGCATACTGAATCAAGAGGCCTAACCTCTCTTATGCGAGTTAATGTGCGAGCGAGGATCAAGCAAGGATCAATACGCATTTGTGAGCAAAGCACAGGTACTGCATTTAGAGGGTTGACGAAAGTCTTCACTTTCGGAGGGCAGCTTGCTTTTTGAACCTCATCTTATCATTCTTTCTTTCATCTTCATCTTCATTTGGGTTTCGGCCCTAGGATATTTCATTATTATGGCGGACTCAGGCAACACCACTGGACAGACGAATCTTGGCAGACATTCTGGCTTACCATCTTTATCTCCTTCAATTCCCAGCACTTCAGTAGCACAACCATCCACTCGCACTCGGCATTTTTCTTGGGGTCATGAACCGATCAGTGCATCTAGCGATAGACATCCATCAAGCGAATCTACGCAATCCGCGAAACGCATCCGGTCTCGCTCACCAATAACATCCATGGATATCGAGGTTGAACGACAAAATTCTGGTGTATCTTCTGCAGTTTCATCAAATCACGCTTCTCTTTTCCATTTCATACTTACTGATTATGACACTAAGTACACAAACCCTAAAATGATATTTCTACAAATTGCTAAGTATGTTCCTCGAGTTCGAGATACCCTAGTACAAATCGTTAAAACCAAAAATGGCTACATCTTAAAGTCTAATGATCCAAATTTTGGAATTACAATCCGTAATAAAGCTTCTTATGAAATTTTTGGTAAGCACGCCAAACTCACTAAACTCACGGACAAGCGACCCAAACAACAGCCACTCCCTAGAAAACCTCCGTTTCTGTCGGTAGTCATAAGGGGTGTCTCTCCTGATCTAACTGACGCCGAAATTCGAGAGGAATTAGCACAAGAAGGCATTTCAGTGGACAAATGTATTCGCATTCGAAATAACACTGGTCCTACATATATGGTAAGAGTTCTATCGCAGCGGCAAGATACTATCGACTATCTTCTCAGATTTAGAGCACCTATCTATAAGAAAATTCATCGCGTCGAACCATCTAAAACTCAGGGTCCACTACCAATCCGGTGCGAAAAGTGTCAGCTGTACAACGACCACACTACGGGCAATTGCCGTAATCAACCTAAATGTGGTTACTGCTCCGGCCTTCATGAAACCAAAACTTGCCCCAACTTAAAAGGACCACCTAAATGCAATACATGTGGCAGTGGGCTTCACCCCACATATAGCTATCGGTGTAAGGCTAAACCAGCACCTACGCCTACTCCAGAACTTACTGTTCCATTGAAAACAGCAGACAAAACTACACCACCTACACACTCAGTATTACCCTCGCTCACAGTTGAAGATCTCATACGCTATGTTAGTCTAGTATTGCAAAACATATTTCCGTTTCAGCGAGCTCATGTCATATAACATATCATTTCTGCAGCCAAATCACTTTTTAACATTAATCTTCATGCCACTTATTCTAATAATTATGTTCATTTTCATATTGGATCGCTGGAAACCACGGTTTAAAACCATATACACCGTCTTCTTCATAATGGGGATTAGTTTTTTATTTGTCAATATTCGATCCTTTAAGCAACATAAACTATTACTTGAAACTCTGTTATTAGAGGAGCATATTAGTGCTTTTGCTCTAAATGAAACCGCTTTGAAGCCGAATGTATGTGCTCGTATTCCAGGATATCAATTACAACGCTGCGACTTTCAAGATCAAGCTGCTCGTGCCCAAGGGGGAGTTGCAATCGGATATTTTCCAAAATATCCAGTTCGTACATATACTCCGCAAGCTTTAGGGCATCTCCCGGAATACCTGTTAGTCACTTTATACTTTCCATCGATCATAATCAATTTCAGTACGATATACATTCGACCACGACAACCTATACCATTAGAATATTTCCGTTACATAGCCACTAACCATCGAAATATTCTCATCATGGCGGATATTAATATTCATAGTCGTACTGATCGCGAAAAAACAGAGTTTCACGAGTACATAACTAATGATCTTCAGCTTTATCTTCATGTTCTTCCTGCACATACCAGACCTATCAGCCAGACTACACCAGATGTCGTCATCACCTCTATCAATCTTCTTAATGACTGTCAGCTTGCAGTTCTAGATTCCATCGGAAGTGATCACCATCCAGTTAAATTAACATTAACTCGAGGAAAACCCCCACGTCCTATACTTACACCTCGTCGGGTTCCGAGGTATGATAAGGCGAACTGGGCTCATTTTCGGGAAGACTTGGAACATTCACTTTCTAGCATTACGCCTCCAAATACTGAAACCGAACTTACTACCTGTCTTACAGCTATTACTACGGCAATTCAAACCAGTGCCCATCAGAATATCCCGATGCAACAAGTGCATTCCCACAAACCGGCTTTACCACCGACATATCTTACGCTCATCCAGAAAGCCCGACAGCATCTTCGAGAATATTATCGAACCGGGAATGAAGCATGTCTTCATCAACATCGCCAATGGCAAAGAGCTGTTCATAACTATCTTGTCGCTTATAAACGCCGTAATTGGATCAAGACCTGTAACACTTTATCCGAGGAAGCACACCCTTCTCGCTACTGGAAGCGATTTCATCAACTTACTGGCAAAACCACCACGATAACCTACCCGTTAGTTGCAGATGGCATTCCTCTGTTTTCTGACGAAGAAAAAGCCAACGCCTTTGCTACACAACTACAGACCGTTTTTACGCCAACAGCTACCTCTAAACGCTCTGAACGGACAGATCTGTCTTGTATTCCTGCACTGCAACCTTCCACAGAACATGTGATTGCCCCGGAACACCCACTCACTACACCTATTACTACCAACGAAATCCAATTGGCTCTAAAACGGAAAAGGAACACAGCACCTGGGATTGACAACATCTCTTATAGACACATCAAAGAAGCGCCATACTCATTTCTCCTGATACTGACTACAATATATAATTTCATACTCCAAACTGGATTCTATCCTTCTGAGTGGAAAATCTCTAAAATTTGTGTTTCCAAAACCAAATAAGCCTGCCCATTCTGTTTGCTCTTACAGACCAATCCAACTCACATCAGTATTTAGCAAGATTCTGGAAAAAATTCTTGTCTCTAGACTTCATAAGTATCTTGAAACTACTATTCTACTGCCTATCCACCAAGCAGGTTTTCGGCCTCGTTTTTCCATAAATGACCAGCTTCTTCGTCTCAGCACCATAATTACAAATCAGTTTAACAAAGGGTTTCCATCATGCCTCATTCTTATGGATTTGGAAAAGGCTTTCGATAAGGTATGGCACTATGGTCTTATTACAAAACTACAGTCATTCAAACTTCCCACATGCTATCTCAGGCTTATTTACTCGTTCATTACAAATCGCATTGCATATGTCACAGTTGGTAAAGCACTCTCCTGGCCAATATTTCCGCTTACTGGAGTTCCACAGGGGTCGGCTCTAAGTCCATTATTGTATACTCTTTATGCTTCTGACATTCCAACAGTACCACGTAATGTATTTACTTTCCAATATGCAGACGACACAGCTTTTCTTGCACTTGGTAACACTATCCATCAAATCAGCGCTGTACTCCAGGCAACTCTGGATAATTTCATCACTTGGTGCAAGAAATGGCATTTAACCATTAACAACGACAAAACGCAAGCACTGGTTTTCATACCACCTCATAGACGTTCCAGAGTCTACCGTAACCCGAAACTGCTACGAATAACAGTTGATGGATACCAAATACGCACTACCAGCACTGCTACGTACTTGGGCGTTGTTTTTGATTCCAAACTAACTTGGAGTGCACACCTGCAAAAGCTCAAAACTAAGGCGACTACTCGTTTAAATTTTCTACGTCGTCTCACGGGCACTACGTGGGGCCTCAAACCCGATGTTCTACTCCATACTTACAAGATGTTTCTCCGTCCTATTCTCACCTTTGGACATACTGCCTGGTGCAATGCCTCTGTTTCCTTCTACGAAAAACTTTGCATATTGGAGCGTCACGCTATTCGTCTAGCCCACCAACTTAAACTTCCGTATCCTACGTGGCTCACGTATGAATACATCAACTTTCCGAAGATCACAGAGCATATTGCACAACTTCGTAGTCGGTATGATCTGTCAGGAAAGTAAATGTACACCTATTTTTCGAGTCTGGCATTCCTGCGCTCCATCCGTGGAGAGTATGAGAATTAAATCAATCAAATGTTTACTGAGGAGCAAAAAGAAAAGCTTAATCTGAATAAGACATTGCAGAGGGGCACAAGCTGTGAATACGAATAGTGCATTGTGTAAATAAAGGACGACACCGAAAGAGAAAGCCAGAAACAGCTGTTAAACTTACAAAAAAAGAGTAAAAATTGTCGAAGTGGGAACATAAAACACAAATACAACAAATACGCCGACAACTAAACAGTCACAATGCCATGATCTTGGTGTAGTGGTTAAGGTGCTGGCTTACAAATGCAAAGGACGCAAGTTCGAATCCTCGGCAAGGACATTTTAAAAAATTTTTGTTAATAATACATACAACTCATGAGAGATGGTAAAAGAGGTCGTATTTAGTTTTTCGTAGCAATTATTATTGGTAATGTTTAGTACTGAGAATACTTTTTGTCTTTGCGTATTGCTTTTATTCTCTTCTTAATTTTGAAAGAGAAGAATATCCGAACAAATGCCACCAAAATTCCTCATATTTTGAATGTAAACGCCATTTGCAATTAGTAAAGAATAAAAATTGAACGTTCCGAAGTAGCTGCAAAAAGTAAAAAGAAAAACATGGAAGTCGACCATACTCATGGTTATTAAAAATACAATTTCTACATGCCTTACACCTCCCGACCACGTTTCTACGTTAGCAAGTAAGAGGTTTGTGTTTAGGTTAGGTTGGTCAATACGTTTTGCAAAGGGGCCCGGTTTAGCTCTGACGCACCACAGGTGCGAGAAGGGAGAAAAACACTTTTTCTCTCTCCCTCTGTGTGTCTACTTATCTATCTATTTGTATATATATAACGCTATTTGTGAATGCCATAACCACCCTAATTTTCAGCGGATTGAGACGAAACTTGGCACAAACATTAATTGTTGAAATATCTTGATGAGTTCGTTAACCAGAATAATCAGATGAAAATGTTCAAAATGGTGGCCCTTCAAACTCTTAAAAAGTTCCAAGGGAACCAAATTTCGCCCATAAATAGGTATTCAGAAAGTTTGAATAAATTTTCCTCTTTTACTGAAATATTTGTGTGCAGAAACTTATTGAAATATTGGACCCGATTAATCGCCTAAAGAAGGTTCACGCCCTTTCGCTACGGTCAGTTTTTTTTTTTGGAGGAGGGGGTTATTTTCCTATCGGAACAAGATGATTGTTAGTGATGATATGAAATTACACATTGAAAGTGAAGTAACTTGTGACACGTGTTATTTGAAAGAGTAATATAATAAATGTGCATTCCTCTAACACAGAGAACTGTAAATCATGTATTTCGAGTTCGGGAGCCTGAATGGCGAGGAGTGTTATTTGATTTGCTTTTTAGTAACACATTGCATTGCAAATAAAGGTAGGCAACATTAGTGGTAAGTAAAACAATAATAATAATAATATTAATAATAATAATAATAATAATAATAATAATAATAATAATAATAATAATAATAATAGGTGTTGTTTGTGGCAAGGCAATATCTTCCTCAGTTCTTCTTCAAACGTAATGATTGTAACGCCATATCTCCCTTACAAACAAAATATTAGCAATTTATATCGAGAGAACGGGAAACTGTAGAGCGATGGGAGCAACGTTGGACAGTATGCACTCATAGTACTCAGAAAAGTAAGCGATTTCAATGCAAAATGAACGAAGAGTCATTGTCATGGGTACTCATGGGGCCACGGGAGAGCCCTCTTTAGGCAAAATGTCGATAGCTTATATCGAGAAAACAGGAGGTGATAATGGGATGGGACCAACGTTGGACACCGTGGACCCATAAGGCGTATCGAAAAAATTAGGGAGGCGGGCGCCAGCCAGCCTTATTTATTTCCACATAATAATATAAAATTATATTGTCGAAATACACACACGAGTTAGCTACTAATATTTCATATTATTATTATTATTATTATTATTATTATTATTATTATTATTATTATTATTATTATTATTATTATTATTATGTTATTATTATTATTATTATCTACAGCGTCTTTTCATTACGTGAGCATGTTTGACATGAAACCAAAGAGAAAATCCATCCTGTAGCGAAAAGAAACAATACTTTCTCTCAAATTGATAAAATATCAAGCCGAGATTGATTCGAACTCGCATGGACGGCGCGAAAAGCCAGTGCTTTGTCCACTATTTTTTTAACTGACTCACCGAACGCGTTTCAGTAACTTACTTATTGCTAATTTTACTTGCTTCACTCGTTTAACTTGCTTTTTCTAATAACTTACAACGACAGGGACACGAACAAAGAAACATCGAGAACAGTTAAAAATGATAGATGCTCTCCCGCCGAGAATCGAACCCGAGACTCCATACACCCAAGGCTCACGTGCTAGCCTCTAGACCAGCGGCGATGGCATCGCTCACTTCCTGTGTCGTTAGGGATTACGACCACTGTATTGCCAGCTATCACTTCTGTGGGTTGTATACTATGATCACATGTTTCTTCTTTGCTGGAAGAGTAAAACCTACATTATATGTAATACATGAGGTATTTAGACCTACATGCTCTTCATATAATGTAATAAAAGGGTCATGGTGTCGGATTTTAATACATGACGTATTGCAGTATACAACATGCTTTGCATTACTTGTTTGTTTGTAGACAGCTACTAGCTTAGTATTCTGAAAGGTTGTGTATAAACTAGGGATAGCCCGTTCCGGAATTATTAGTTTTCGGACTCCCGAAAGTAAAGCCGGACAAATTCCGGAATTCGGAAAATTCCAATTTTGTAATAATTTCGGAATTTGGAAAAATCCGGAATTTAGAAATTTCTGATTTCGTTAACATTCCGGAATTCGGAAAATCCGGATTTTTTCGAAAGTCGGAGTTTTTCTCAATAACGGAATTTTCTAAATTCCGGATTCTTTCCGAGTTCCGAAATTCTTCTGAATTCCGGAGTATAACTGAATTCCATAATTTTGCGAAATCCGGAAAGTGAAAGTTCCGCTCCCGAAAAATGAATTTATTTTGGTTAATATGAATCGTGGCGGAAATAAGTCTTTGACCAGGTAATGGCGACTGCTTTGAAGGAAATGGGGAGTATGAGAATTCAATCTGTCATATTTGTAGTTTCGTGTGGAGAAAGAACGAACTTGTGAACCAGTGGTTTAAGAAAAACTCAAGTTATTAATATAAACTTTGCCGACTTCATAAAAGAAATACAAAAGACATTTCGAATCGAAAAATATAACATACAAGTTTGCAAGCCGAGACAATGAAACCTAATGTAACCAGTCTAAAGACGGATCGCTTACCGCGTAGCGATCGCGGTTCAGTGGTCAAGGTGCTTCTGCGAATGCACGTTGCAATTTTTTTTCTTACTTTAGAATTTTTGATGGCGATTGATCAGCGATAACATACGTTTTATTATATTCAGATATTTGAATACTCGGATGTTTCAATACTTGAACTATCAAATCTTCAGGAATAATAATAGTAATAATAATAATTATTATTATCTCGTAGAAGATTAAGAACTAGAAGCTAAATTATCGCTCAGGTCATACCATTACAAGGAGAAACGTGACATTTGGAAAGAATATTTCGGTTTGGTTTAATGTTGCTCACGAGAAGAGGAGTTTCTCATCTCGTTTCTAAAACAAATAAAATAACATGAGAATTAACATTTTACATTCGAGACGGATCAGGGCTAAATCAAAATTTTCGTCTCTCTTTGGAGATGAGAATCGAGACGAGACGAAAAGTATCGTAAACTTTTCCCGTCTTGTCTCGATTCTCGAAATAGTGTATGTCCATTCTTTAAGTAACAATTGCTCTGTAGACTGAATCTCATAGGCTATTTCGTTACATTGTATTTCAGAGCTCATTGAATTATGCTCTGTGTAGGTATTTTTGTAGCAAAGCTTTTATATTTACCTCTGCATATTCTAAAAATTAGTTTATTATATGCCTTACTGTCGCGTGATATTCAGTTATATTTATTACAGTTATTTTCCTCAAAACATACTTTTTACATGAAACTTCAATAAAAGGTTCTAGTTTAAAATGTTGGTAGTTGCAGAGGTGTGTCTTGAAGGTACGGAACCCTTTCGCCGAAATCTCTACTTTTAAGTAAGTTTTGCCAAATTTCAGGGCAAGTTTAAAACTATTATTATTATTATTATTATTATTATTATTATTATTATTATTATTATTATTATTATTATTATTATTATTATTATACTATTGAACTTGCACGGCGAAATTACTGTATAATACGATATCATTTCTGTAATTTTACTCCATTGTATGTTATTTAGTTTATTAATGGGCACTAAATTGTCTCCAGATCAACGAATAAATTAACTACGGCATGCACTTTGGTGGAAATATCATTGCAATAAGATTATTGGTTCGTTCCAAACATGTTCATGTAATGATATTTCCACCAAAGTGCATGCCGTAGTTAATTTATTCGTTGATCTGGAGACAATTTAGTGCCCATTAATAAATTAAATAACATACAATGGAATAAAATTACTGAAATGATATCGTATTATACAGTAATTTCGCCGTGCAAGTTCAATAGTATAATAATAATAATAATAATAATAATAATAATAATAATAATAATAATAATAATAATAATAATAAAACATTTTCATCGGTCGTGCGCGGAAAGTGAGAATTAAATCAATCACATGTCAAGTCAATGTAAGGAGAAAAGCCTAAACTGAATAAGACATTGAAGCGGGTCACAAGCTGGGAATAAGAATAGTGCATGGTGTTAATAAAGGACGACACCGACAGAGAAATCCAGAAACAATAGGTAAACGAAGAAAAAAAAGAGTAGAAATTGTTGAAGTGGAAACAAAATACAAATACGAATAGGGATGAGCAGGAGTCGAGCCAAAATTCGACTCGACTCGAGTTCAATCCGAGTCGAGTCAAAGATATTTTTCTTGAGCTGAGTTCCAAGCCAAGGCGCTGTTTTCGAGGTCGAGTTTCGAGTTGAGTCGAGTTTTATAATGGCTCTCTCGCTCGTTCAGCTCGTTTTAACTCGTTTTGAAATAATGGACTGATTAGACTGGAAACCGAAAGCCATGAGAAATGTAGGCAGTAATGTGGGATACTTTTAGTGTTGCTCACGGCAAGGGTGCGTCTCCTCTCGTAATTTTGGTGCATCTCGAGGGGCAATTTTAGTGTATCTCGTCTCGTCTAGATAACGAGAAGACAAGAGTTTTATTATTATTATTACGAGACAGCCTCAAATGTCGTAATCACCAATATAAGTATATACTGTAGTTCTTAAAATTAAGGCTGAGACCTGCACGGTCGAATTCTTGAGACCAAGCAGAAGACCAACTCGGGTAGTGATATCAACCGTCTCGGCTCGTATCAACTGAGCGAAGTTGTTGTATTACTATACATCTGCTTCCGGCCCTGTCAAATCTGGTCGATCTCGTTGACGCGACATATTTGCTTTTTTATACCCCTTTCTTCGTTTACTGAACAAAACAGTAACTATTCTGAAATATACTACTGCGCATGCCTCGTAGATAAATATTTCTGATGCCAATAGTTTCCGTTTTGTCCAAGGAATGTTCTTTTTCTTATTCCCAGCATGACCCTTTTATTACATTATATGAAGAGCATGTAGGTCTAAATACCTCATGTATTACATATAATGTAGGTTTTACTCTTCCAGCAGAGAAGAAACATGTGATCATAGTATACAACCCACAGAAGTGATAGCTGGCAAGACAGTGGTCGTAATCACTAACGACACAGGGAGAGAGTGGTGCCCTTCCCGCTGGTCTAGTCGCTAGCACGTGCGCCTTTGGTGTATGGAGTTCCGGGTTCGATTCCCGGCGGGAGAGCATCTATTATTTTTAACTGTTCTCGATGTTTCTGTGTTCGTGTCCCTGTCGTTATAAGTTTATAGAAAAAGCAAGTTAAACGAGTGAAGCAAGTAAAATTAGCAATAAGTAAGTTACTGAAACACGTTCAGTGAGTCAGTTAAAAAAAAAGTGGACAAAGCACTGGCTTTTCGCGCCGTCCATGCGAGTTCGAATCAATCTCGGCTTGATTTTTTATCCATTTGAGAGGAAATATTGCTTCTTTACGCTACAGGTAGTCCACTCTTTTCGTATTTTTCGCTGTCGTTCACAGTTAAAGTAACTGACTGTTATTTTTTCTACGAATGATGGATCTTCTCTTTGGCTTCATGTCAAACACGCACACGTAATGAAAAGACGCTGTCGATAATAATAATAATAAGAATATGAAATATTAGTAGCTAACTCGTGTGTGTATTTCGACAACATAATTTTATATTATTATGTGGAAATAAGTAAGGCTGGCTGGCGCCCCCCCCCTATTTTTTTCGATGCGCTTTATGGGTCCACGGTGTCCAAAGTTGGTCCCATCCCAGTATCACCTCTCGATATAAGTTATTGACACTTTGCCTAAAGAGGGCTCTGCCGTGGCCCCATGAGTACCCATGACAATGACTCTTTGTTCCTTTTGCATTGAAATCGCTTACTTTTCTGAGTACTATGAGTGCATACTGTCCAACGTTGCTCCCATCGCTCTACAGTTTCTCGTTCTCTCGATATAAGTTACTAATATTTTGTTTGTAAGGGAGATATGGCGTTACAATCATTACGTTTGAAGAAGAACTGAGGAAGATATTGCCTTGCCACAAACAACACCTATTATTATTATTATTATTATTATTATTATTATTATTATTATTATTATTATTATTATTATTATTATTATTATTATTATTATTATTTTACTTACCACTAATGTTGCCTACTTTTATTTGCAATGCAATGTGTTACTAAAAAGCAAATCAAATAACACTCCTCGCCATTCAGGCTCCCGAACTCGAAATACATGATTTACAGTTCTCTCTGTTAGAGGAATGCACATTTATTATATTACTTTTTCAAATAACACGTGTCACAAGTTACTTCACTTTCAATGTGTAATGTCATATCATCACTAACAATCATCTTGTTCCGATAGGAAAATAACCCCCTCCTCCAAAAAAAAAACTGACCGTAGCGAAAGGGCGTGAACCTTCTTTAGGCGATTAATCGGGTCCAATATTTCAATAAGTTTCTGCACACAAATATTTCAGTAAAAGAGGAAAATTTATTCAAACTTTCTGAATACCTATTTATGGGCGAAATTTGGTTCCCTTGGAACTTTTTAAGAGTTTGAAGGGCCACCATTTTGAACATTTTCATCTGATTATTCTGGTTAACGAACTCATCAAGATATTTCAACAATTAATGTTTGTGCCAAGTTTCGTCTCAATCCGCTGAAAATTAGGGTGGTTATGGCATTCACAAATAGCGTTATATATATACAAATAGATAGATAAGTAGACACACAGAGGGAGAGAGGAAAAGTGTTTTTCTCCCTTCTCGCACCTGTGGTGCGTCAGAGCTAAACCGGGCCCCTTTGCAAAACGTATTGACCAACCTAACCTAAACACAAACCTCTTACTTGCTAACGTAGAAACGTGGTCGGGAGGTGTAAGGCATGTAGAAATTGTATTTTTAATAACCATGAGTATGGTCGACTTCCATGTTTTTCTTTTTACTTTTTGCAGCTACTTCGGAACGTTCAATTTTTATTCTTTACTAATTGCAAATGGCGTTTACATTCAAAATATGAGGAATTTTGGTGGCATTTGTTCGGATATTCTTCTCTTTCAAAATTAAGAAAAGAATAAAAGCAATACGCAAAGACAAAAAGTATTATCAGTACTAAACATTACCAATAATAATTGCTACGAAAAACTAAATACGACCTCTTTTACCATCTCTCATGAGTTGTATGTATTATTAACAAAAATTTTTAAAATGTCCTCGCTTAAGATTCGAACTGGCGACCTTTGCGTTTGTAAGCCAGCACCTTAACCACTACACCAAGATCATGGCATGGTGACTGTTTAGTTGTCGGCGTATTTGTTGTATTTGTGTTTTATGTTCCCACTTCGACAATGTTTACTCTTTTTTTGTAAGTTTAACAGCTGTTTCTGGCTTTCTCTTTCGGTGTCGTCCTTTATTTACACAATGCACTATTCGTATTCACAGCTTGTGCCCCTCTGCAATGTCTTATTTAGATTAAGCTTTTCTTTTTGCTCCTCAGTAAACATTTGATTGATTTAATTCTCATACTCTCCACGGATGGAGCGCAGGAATGCCAGACTCGGAAAATAGGTGTACATTTACTTTCCTCACAGATCATACATTACATCTCGCATAGAAACGGGTCATCCACTTTTCTTGGATATTCTTCGAACGGATGCTCTCACTGATGCCGCATATCGTTACAAGCATACCCCTTTGAATATACTCATTTCATTATATGTCCGCCATGCAAACCTCACAGTAGCTGAACGCGACATCTATGCCATTTATATCATCCATGCTCATATTCCTCATGTTTTTCCAACTTAGCACAGACATCCTCACAACTAACTAGGACTTCCCCTTGTGATCATTAGTCCCGAGTCGCCCCGGGACAGAAGATTTAACCTACATCTGTCTTACTAACTTCTTTGTGTTTGTGATGTGATGGCACTTCATCTCATATTACATCATCATTATCTTTTGTTTTGCTCACCGCCACAATTATCGCACAGTTTTGTCTTATCGCACATTTGCACTTATTTTTCAATTTATATTTCACTCTTTATCTTATAACCCAGTATTTATCCTTTTCTTATCTTATATTTAAAAATCATTATATTTCACTTTTCGCACCTCCGTTTCACAGCCTGTTCTTGTGTACTTTAGAATAAAGATAGTTTAATTAACATAAATTATGGAAAATAAATGATGATATACCCTTTCTCAACTGATGACATTACCCAAACTTCCCTTAGCCCAACAAATTATTTTCCAAATTGTATTTTTGTTTAGAGAACCACATGCCAAAGAGAGGGCGTAACCCTCTGAGAGGCTGGAGAAGTAATAAAGTTTTTGAAAACCATCATCCTTATAAGAAGCCATTTCTCTCTTCTCCTTTCCAAAAAAAAATCGCTCTCAACGCACCTTACCAAGAAGCCTAGCCTCTCTTGTGTTTCTTACGGTGTCAGTGAGGACCAAGTATTGAACATGTACTTGCGAGCATAACACAATTAGGACACTTAGAGGATTGACGAAAGTTTTCACTTTCGGAGGGCGCTTGCTTTTTGAACCTTATTCATATTCATCATCTTTTCTTTCTTTTTCATCTTCGTTTGGGCTTCGGCCCTAGGCTTCTTCATCACGATGACGGACTCTGGCACCACAAACGGTCAAGCGCTCCCTGGTCGACACTTAGGACTACCACCAATCATTCCGACGAATCCAAGCACTTCGTGCGAACTAACTACATCTATCGGATCTCGCAGCAGGACTCGCCATTTTTCTTGGGGAAGTCAACCGATAGGCAGCACATCTAGAGATAGGCATCCTTCTACTGAATCCACACAATCTGCTAAACGTGTTCGATCAAGGTCCCCTATTACATCAATGGATATTGCGAGCAATCCACAGCATACTAATATGACTACCGGGCCTATTGATCAGTCTTTATCACGTTCAACTTTCGATCCTGTCTATCATTTTCTACTCACGGATTATGACTCTAAATTCACAAATTCCAAAATGATATTCTTACAAATCATGAAATACGTTCCTAGGGTACGGGATACTCTAATCCAAATCGTTTCTACTAGGAATGGCTACATCCTGAAATCCAAAGATCCAAATTTTGGAATTACCATACGGAACAAAGCTTCCTACGAAATTTTCGGGAAAAACGCTAAACTCACAAAATTGGCAGATAAACGTCAGAAGCAGCCTCCACCACCGCGACAGCCATCTTTTCTATCTGTTGTCATTCGAGGTGTCTCACCCGAACTGACAGATGCAGAAATACTCGAGGAACTAGCGCAAGAAGGGATATCAGTCGATAAATATCTTCGGATTCGAAATAATAATGGTCCTACATACATGGTCCGCGTTCTTTGTAAGCGTCAGGATACTATCGACTACTTATTACGATATGGTGCGCCGATCTATAAGAAAATCCACAGGGTTGAACCATCCAAAACTCAAGGACCATTACCAATTCGTTGTGAAAAATGTCAGGTTTACAACGATCATACTACCGCTAACTGTTCAAATCCCTCTAAATGCGGATACTGCTCAGGGCTGCACGAAACCAAAGCGTGTCCCGATCTCCAAGGACCGCCGAAATGCAATACTTGCAGTGGGATTCATCCTACCTACAGTTATCGCTGCAAAGCCAAACCAGCACCAACTCCTGAGCATCCAGAACTAACGGTACCACTAAAAACGGCCGATAAAGCACTCAACCGACTCAATCCATATTACCTCCGCTAACCGTTGAAGATCTCCTCCGTTATATCAGCTTGGTGTTACAAAATATATTTCCATTTCAACGGGCTCATATCTTACATCATATAATCTCTGCCGCAAAATCCATATTTCACATCAATCTCCATGCAACGTATTCCAATAGTTATGTTCACTTTCACATTGGGCCTCTGGAAACTGCTGTTTAAAACCATGCATGTGTTACTCTGCATTATGGGGATTACTTTCCTGTTCGTCAATATTCGTTCATTTTCACAACATAAGCTGTTATTCGAAACATTATTATATGAGGAGCATATTAATGCATTTGCACTTAACGAAACCGCCTTAAGACCGAACGTGTTAGCCCATATTTCTGGTTACCAACTACAGCGCCATTATTATCCCGATCATATGGCACGTGCTCAAGGAGGGGTTGCAATAGGTTATTCTCCCAAATATCCAGTAAGAGCATATACTCCTCAAGTTTTTGCAGATCTCCCGGAATACTTACTTTACTCTATATACTTTCCATCATTAATAGTTAATTTTAGCACAATCTATATTCGACCACGCCAACCCATACCATTACAGTATTTTGAATATATAGCCAATAACTTTCGTAATATTATTATCATGGCGGATATCAATATCCATAGTCGTAGTGCTCGTGAAAAGGCAAATTTTCAGCAGTTCTTAACTGACAATCTCCAGCTGCATCTTCATGTCCTTCCTACTCACACCAGACCAATCAGCCAGACTACACCAGATGTCGTAATTACATCTATAAATTTTATTAACGACTGTCAGCTTGAAGTTCTCGATTCCATCGGAAGCGATCATCATCCAGTTAAATTAACATTAACTCGAGGACAACCGCCACGACGGGAAATTGCACCGCGACGTGTTCCTAGATTTGACAAAGCGAATTGGCCTCATTTTCGGCAAGACATCGAACACACACTTTCAAGTGTAGCAGCTCCAGCTACAGAACCTGAGTTGGCTTCGTGTCTTACTACTCTCACTGAGGCAATACGAACCAGTGCTCATAATAACATTCCAACTGTTCAAGTGACTCTCCACAAGCCAAAATTACCACCGACGTATGTCACTCTCATACATAAGGCTCGCCAACATCTCCGTGAATACCATCGAACTGGGAATGATGTCTATCTTCATCAACATCGCCAATGGCAACGAACGGTTCGTAATTATCTTGCTGCATATAAACGTCGCAGTTGGATTAAGACTTGTAATACCTTATCTGAGGAAGCACACCCATCACGCTATTGGAAGAGGTTTAATCAACTAACTGGCAAGAATAGGAAAACAACTTATCCTCTAATTTCAGATCGCACCCCTCTTTTCTCAGACCAAGAGAAAGCTAACGCTTTTGCTAGTCAGCTACAGACAGTTTTTACTTCAACAGCTGGCTCTAAGATCTCTGAACGGACAGACATCTCTTGCATTCCTGCTTTACAACCTTCTGCAGATCACGTCATTGATCTGGAACATCCACTCACCGCACCGATTACTACAGATGAAATTCACATTGCTCTCAGGCGGAAAAAGAACACAGCCCCTGGGGTTGATAACATTTGCTATCGACATATTAAAGAAGCCCCGCAATCACTTCTACTACTACTGGTGGCGATATACAACTTCATTCTCAGAACTGGTTTCTATCCCTCAGACTGGAAAGTATCAAACATTTGCATGTTCCATAAACCGAACAAGCCTGTACACTCTGTTTCCTCTTACAGACCAATTCAACTGACATCAGTATTCAGTAAACTTTTTGAGAAAATTCTTGTCTGCCGTCTTCATAAGTACCTTGAGACAACTACTCTACTACCCATCCATCAAGCAGGATTTCGGCCTAACTTCTCCATAAATGACCAGCTACTTCGCCTCAGCACCATAATCACTAACCAGTATAATAAAGCCTTCCCTTCTTGCCTCATTCTTATGGACTTAGAAAAGGCTTTTGATAAAGTTTGGTATTACGGCTTAATCAAAAAATTACAATCATTCAATTTTCCACTTTGCTATTTGAGGATAGTATATTCTTTCCTTACAAATCGCATTGCTTATGTTACAGTCGGCAATGCTCTATCTTGGCCTATCTTTCCGCTTACTGGGGTTCCTCAGGGTTCGGCTCTCAGCCCTTTATTGTATATCCTATATGCTCCTGATATCCCTGCAGTTCCACGTAATGTTTTTACTTTTCAATACGCAGACGACACAGCTTTTCTTGCTCTTGGTAAAACTATCCGACAACTTAATATTCTTTTACAAAGAACTCTCGATAATTACATCAAGTGGTGCGAGAGATGGCATTTAACCATTAATACAGAAAAGACTCAAGCAATCATATTCTTGCCTCCAAACAGACGTTCCCGCGTTTACAGAAATCCGAATCTTTTGCAAGTAACTGTTGATGGCTACCGTGTACGCCCTACCCCTACTGCTACCTACCTAGGCGTGGTTTTCGACTCAAAACTCACTTGGAATGCTCACCTGAAAAAGCTAACAGCTAAGGCTAACATGAGGTTAAATCTATTGCGCCGTCTCACAGGCACGACTTGGGGTCTGAAAGCTGAAGTGATACTTCACACCTATAAGGCATTCCTCCGACCCATCCTCACTTTTGGACACACCGCCTGGAGCAATGCTTCTGCGTCATATTACGAAAAACTCTGCATTTTGGAGCGACATGCTATTCGGCTGGTTTATCGTATTAAGCTTCCTTACCCTACATGGCTGATATATGAGTATATCGATTTTTCAAAAATCACGAAACATCTCTCAGAACTACGACTAAAGTATATCACTTCACGTATACAAACAGGTCATCCGCTATTCTTGGACATCCTGCAGGCTGATGCTCTTACTGACGCTACATTTCGGTACAAACATTCACCGTTAAACATCTTAGTATCTCTGTTTGTCCAAAATACACATCTGACTGCTGACGAACGGGAAATATATGACATTTACTTCATTAATGATCATCTTCCTCATATTTTTCCATATTAGCACTGAAATTCTCACTATTAACAAGGGCTTCCCCCTGTCCTCATCAGTCCCGAGTCGCCCCGGGACAGAAGATTTAACACTGCATCTCTCTTGCTAATTTAACTATGTCTGTGTTGTGTTTGCACTTCATCTCATACCTCATCATCATTGCTCTAAGTTCTATTACATTTGTGATACATTTTTTTTCCTATCATATTTATACTTTAGCACCTCGTATATCTATTTGCACATATGTGTTCTACTTTTGATTTATTATTATTATTATTTATCAGTAACACCTAGTTTAGTATGCTCACTTTTTCCTCATGTTTATATAACTGCACTTTGACCATCTCACAGTGTTAACAATCAATGTAAATCTAAAGGCATCTATGCCAAAGAGAGGGCGTAACCCTCTAATGGCTGGGAGTAGGAGTATCACCCTGACCAAATCAGTGAATAATTGATGAATAAAGGATTATCCACCTCACTTATAACCCTATTTCCCTTACCTCTAAAAAAAATCGCTCTCAACGGTCTAAGACCCGTGAAATTGTTAAGACACGCCGTGGCATCATTTTGAAATCCATTAACCCAAATTTCGCCACGCATGTTCGCAACAAGGCAACTTATGAAATTTTTGGGACGAAAGCAAAGACTTCTACTTTACAGCCGAGTCCACGCAAAACTCCTCCTCCACCACGGCGACCTCCTATGCTGTCTGTAGTTATTCGTGGTGTAGAACCAGATCTTACTGATGACGAAATTCTTGCTGAACTCCATCAGGAAGGGCTACCTATAAAGCGTTGTATTAGGATCAAGAACAACCAGGGACCAACTTACCTCGTTCGAGTGCTGACTGATCAACAACAGCTGATTGATCAACTTCTATCCAAGGGCGCATACATCTATAGACGCAAATATAAGGTTGAGCTATCTCGCACGCCAGCACCACTACCTGTTCGCTGCGAGAAATGTCAACAATATAATTCACACCCAACAGCTGAATGCACAAACAGCACCAAATGTGGCTATTGTTCCCGCGAACATCCTACAAAAAACTGTCCAAACCTTCAAGAACCACAACGTTGTGATCGCTGTTCTGAACGTCACCCAACGTACAGCTATAAATGTAAGCTAAGCCTCAGCCTGATCCAGCAAAGCCTGAACTAGTTGTTCCAATACGTTCGGTCGATGCACGAACTCCACCAGCAAATTCATTACGCCATCCAGTTACCGTCGAAGATCTACTCCGTTTTCTCACTATTTCACTACAGAACATCCACCCATTTCTTCGCAACCATATTCTAACTCAAATCATGCACGCAGCCAAACTGTTATTTAATCTACAACTACATGCAACGTATTCCGGACCAACCGTGCATTTTCAAATTCAACTACTTGAAGTTTATGTTTGATATGGACAACTCTACCTTCGGACTTACATTCACTTTCATTATGAGTTACAGTTTACTTTTCCTTAACATACGATCACTGTTGACGCACCAATTGCTCTTTACACAGCTCCTCTAGGAGGAACAAATTGCCGCATTTGCTCTTAATGAAGCTTACCTTGCACCATATTTAACATGCTATATACCGAAGTATAATTTACTTCGACACGACGCTCCAACTGGACCACGTCTCTACGGAGGCACAGCTATTGGTATTCAACAAAGTCTTCCTTATCGTGCAGTTACTGTTCCACCTACTCTTCACCTTCCTGAACATAACATCACGACAATTTATTTTAGAGGCAAAACAGTTACCTTTGTTACTATTTACTATCGTCCAGGCTGAGTTTTCAGCTATGATTTCTTCCGCTATATTGATACCAACTTCCGACATTACATTATCATGGCCGACCTCAATTTTCATAGCCGTTCCCAACGTGACAAAGACAACTTTCTCGATTTTGTTCGGAACGAAACAAGAGCTGAATTTCATACTTTACCAAAAGCTACACGTCCTATCAGTGGCACTACTCCTCACGTAGTCATAACTTCATCTTCACTATCTCAGTCTATTCACATATCTGTACTTGACTCCATAGGTAGCGACCATGTCCTCATCAAAGTCGAACTTCATTGTTCTTCCAACACTCAGCCGAAGCCTCCTCCTCAGAAGGTCTACTGCTACCAAAGGGCAAATTGGGAACAATATCGCAGCGATTTAGACACTGCCGTAACTACGCTCACAATGCCTAGTACGCAATACGAACTCGATCGAACAATCACTGGACTTACTACAGCCCTTCAAGACGCAGCACAACGTTCCATTCCAACAATCGAAGTTCAGCTACACAAACCTAAGTTACCTCCGCAATATTTACCATTTATTACAGCATCCCGGAGAGCTTTCCGTGAATATCTCGCTACAGGTAACCTTGAAGCGCTTCGGCTTCATCGCCAGTACCTAAGGATCACTCATAATTATATCGTTGCGTTCAAGAGACGCCACTGGATTCAAACTTGCAACACGCTAGCTAATGAAACCCATCCTACAAAATATTGGCGCAAGTTCCATCAATTAACAGGTAGAGTTTCTCGTACGCCTTACCCCATTGTTCATAATCATCAAGCAGTCCTTACGGATGCAGAAAAGGCTAATATTTTTGCTTCCTATTTTCAAGATATCTTTACACCTCTACCCTGTTGGCATACACCAGATCGCTTGCAATCAACTAGAAACCGACATACCGATGCAACTTCTCCTTTCTTTCGTCCGTCTGCTGATCATGAATTAGAAGCAAATAATCCTCTAACCATGCCGATTCAACCCGAAACTATTAGTAATACACTTAAAGGCAAAAGGAATACTGCGCCAGGATTTGACTCTGTTACATATGTACTCATCAGACAAGCGCCCCACTCTCTTCTACTATTTCTTAGCACCATTTATACCTTTATTTTGCGAACTGGATATATTCAACTCGACTGGAAATACTCAAAGGTGCTTCTCTTTCCTAAACCAAAGAAACCTCCATCAGAAGTCACATCCTATCGTCCTATTCACCTCACTAGTTGTCTCTGCAAAATCTTGGAAAGAATCCTTGTCCGTCGCATGCACGACCATCTTCACTCACACAATCTTCTTCCAATACACCAAGCTGGATTTCGACCAAATTTTAGTACTCAAGATCAATTATTCCGTCTCACCACAGCTATTTACAATCAATATAATACAGGTTTTCCTTCTTGCCTTGTAACATTTGATTTGAAAAAGGCTTTTGACAAAGTTTGGCACCCTGGCTTACTACATAAACTTCGTAACTATCTCCTGCCAACTTCGTACATTCGCTTCATACACTCCTTCTTAATAGGACGACTAGCTTACATCTCAATCAATGGAACACTATCTCATCCTATTTTGCTGCAATCTGGTGTACCACAAGGCTCATCATTGTCTCCTTTATTATACTTACTGTACGTCGCTGATCTGGTTATTCCTAATAACACCACAATATTTCAGTTTGCTGACGACACTCCTTTTTTCACATCTGGCCGCACCGTACAATCACTTAATAAAACCATGCAAGTAGCCATTGATACATTTGTCCGATGGTGTCATGTTTGGAGGTTAAATATTAACTCGTCCAAAACACAAACCCTAGTTTTCTTACCACGTCGATGCCGTTCACGAGTGCATCGATTCCCGAATTTACTTCGCCTTCAGGTTGATCTTACGCCTATTCCAGTTTCAAGTACTATTATGTATCTCGGTGTCATTTTTGACACTCATCTTGCCTGGACTCCACATCTCACCAAACTCATAGGTCAAGCGCAAAATCGACTTAATCTTCTCAAACGATTAGTGGGCACAACCTGGGGATTAAAGGCACATACCGTTCTCAATACATATAAAACCTTCGTGCAGAGTACATTAACCTATGGACATACAGCCTGGGCATCTGCGCCCCTAAAATTCTATCAAAACCTTGCTATACTAGAACGCCATGCTATACGCCTAGCATACCGCATCCAACACGTTTACTTTATGAGATGATCGATTTTCCGCCATTATTAACGCACCTCGAACAACTTCGTATACGTTACATCAGCAAACATATGGCACAGCCCCATCCTATGATACTTGATATACTCCGCTATGACCGTGACAACGATGCACCACCAACTTTCATTGACACCCCTCTCCAACACTTCATGACATTATATCATTTGCAGTTAGATGATGACATATTGGACCCCGAAATCTATACAATATACCGACCACATGAACTTTCATCTCATATCTATCCATCATATGCACAGTAATACCTATTAACAAGGGCCTCCTCCGTCTTCATCAGTTCCTGAATGCCCCAGGAACAGAAGATAACTTCATTTGTCTAAACTAACATAACCTTGTGATGTGACGTCCAAAGCACTGCATTTCATCCATTCATTACATTTGTTCATTTTTCTTACTGCAGCCCTCAACATTCGTTTCCTCTCATAATTTGTGTTTATGTAATAACTGCCCATATTCACTTCTAGCCATTAACCTATTATTGCTTGTGTTGCATACATATTGCTCCTGGAATCATTTCAATCCATGTATGTTTAATATAAATATGATGAATAAAGAAATAATAAACCTGACAACCCTTAGACCACCTACATTTCCATGGAGACAATTGATCTACATTACAGCACTTACCCGAAGAAAGGGCACAACCCTTTAAACGGGACGACGAACAAAAAAAAGTCGCTCTCAACTCACAATATTGTACTGAATCAAGGAGCCTAACCTCTCTTGTGCTAGTTAGTGTGCTAGCGAGGAACAAGTGTTGCAATACGCATTTGGGAGCAAAGCACACATATAACACTTAGAGGGTTGACGGAAGTTTTCACTTTCGAAGGGCAAACTTGTTGTTTTTTGAAATTCATCTCATCATCTTGTTCATCTTTTTCATCCTCGTTTGGGCTTCGACCCCGGGCAGCTTCATTAAGATGGCGGACTCTAGCAACACTAACCGGCAATCGAATCTTGGGAAGCATTTCGGATTACCTGCTACCGTTCCTTCAAATCTAGGCGCTCAATCTGCACAGACGGCACCCATTGCACCTTCTAACCGCACTCGTTACTTCTCCTGGGGAAGTCAACCACTACCGTCTGCATCTAGAGAAAGGCATCCATCTAATGACTCAACACAGTCAGCAAAACGCACACGGTCACGGTCCCCAACGGTCACAATGGATGTAGAACTCATTCCACAGAATACCAATATTGCTACAGGGGTTCAAGGTACATCCTCAGTACAATCGAATGTCGGTCCTGTCTATCATTTCATACTCACAGACTACGACACAAAGTACACTAATCCCAATCTAATTTTCCTGCAAATCATGAAGTATGTTCCACGGGTACGGGATACTCTGGTCCAAATTGTTCCCACTAAAAACGGCTACATTCTTAAATCTAAAGATCCGAATTTCGGAATTACTATTCGCAACAAAGCCTCCTACGAAATCTTCGGTAAAAACGCAAAACTAACAAAATTGACGGATAAGCGGCAGAAACAACCTCCACCACCTCGGAAACCACCATTTCTATCAGTCGTTATTAGAGGTGTCTCTCCAGAGCTTACCGATGCAGAAATTCAAGAGGAATTAAAGCAAGAAGGAATCTCAGTAGAAAAGTGCATTCGTATTAGGAATAATATGGTCCGACGTACATGGTTCGTGTCCTTTCTAAGCAACAGGACACTATTGATTACCTGTTACGTTTTGGTGTACCCATTTACAAGAAAATACATCGCGTTGAATCATCCAAAACACAAGGACCATTACCTATTCGCTGCGAAAAATGTCAGACGTACAATGACCATACCACAGCAGCTTGTTCCAACCCATCTAAGTGCGGTTATTGCTCGGGTCTACATGAAACCAAAGCATGTCCCAACTTACGAGGGCCACCTAAATGTAACACCTGTGGCAGTGTGGATTACCCTACATATAGCTATCGTTGCAAAGCGAAACCAGTGCCGAAACCAGAGCACCCGGAGCTAACAGTACCACTAAAAACGACCGATACAACAACTCAACCTAACCATTCAATCTTACCACCGCTAACAGTCGAAGATCTTCTTGGCTACATCAGTTTGGTGCTTCAAAATATCTTTCCCTTTCAGCGAACCAATATCCTTCACCCCATTATCACAGCCGCAAAATCCATCTTTCACATCAATCTCCATGCCACTTATTCAAACAATTATGTTCATTTTCACATTGGATTACTGGAAACTACTGTTTAATACAATCCGCATAGTATTCTTCATTATGGGTATTACTTTCTTATTTGTTAACATTCGATCATTTTCGCATTGTACATTCAGTATCCTCTTACAGACCCATCCAGCTCACCTCAGTCTTCAGTAAGCTATTGGAAAAAATTATCGTTTGTCGACTCCATAAGTATCTTGACACAACTTCTCTGTTACCTATCCATCAGGCGGGCTTTCGCCCTGGATTTTCTTTAAATGACCCGCTACTTCGTCTCAGTACAATAATTACTAACCAATATAACAAAGCTTTACCATCATGTCTTATTCTCATGGATTTAGAGAAGCCGTTCGATAAGGTTTGGCATTACGGCCTCATTAAAAAATTGCAGGCGTTCAAACTTCCCGTGTGCTATCTTAGGTTAATATATTCTTTCATTTCAAATCGCATTGCATATGTCACAGTTGGTACAGCCCTCTCTTGGCCGATTTTTCCTCTAACTGGTGTAGCACAAGGATCAGCTCTCAGCCCTTTATTATATATCCTTTATGCGTCCGATATCCCTTCTGTACCACGCAACGTCTTTATTTTTCAATATGCTGACGATACAGCTTTTCTTGCACTCGGCAAAACTGTGCACCAGCTTAACATTGCTTTACAAGCAACACTCGATAATTTCGTCAAGTGGTGTAAGAAATGGCACTTAATGATCAACTCCGAGAAAACGCAAGCTCTAGTATTTCTACCGCCTAAATGTCGTTCCAAAGTCCATAGAAACCCAACTCTCTTGCGCCTAAGTGTTGATGGGTACCCTGTACGCCCTTCCACCACTGCTACCTATCTAGGCGTGGTTTTCGATTCAAAGCTCAGCTGGAATGCTCACTTGAAAAACCTAACGGACAAAGCTAATCTTAGATTAAATCTTTTGCGACGCCTCACCGGAACAACTTGGGGACTAAAAGCCGATATTTTGCTTCATACTTACAAATTATTCCTTCGTCCGATCGTTACCTTTGGGCATACAGCTTGGTGCAATGCTTCCGTTTCTTTCTATGAAAAGCTTAGCATCCTGGAACGACATGCTATTCGACTGGCGCATCGAATTAAACTTCCATATCCGACGTGGCTCACGTATGAATACATAGACTTTCCAAAGATCACCGAGCATCTCGCACAACTTCGCCTTAGGTACATAACCTCCCGCATCCCAACAGGCCATCCGCTTTTCTTGGATATACTTCACAATGATGCACTTACCGATGCAGCATACCGATACAAGCACTCCCCATTAAATATCTTCGTATCTATATATGTGAAACATTAACAACTTCCTGCGGCTGATAGGGAAATATATAAAGTATACGTCATAAATCATCATCTTCCTCATATCTTTCCATCTTAGCACAGATATCCTCATCACTAACAAGGGCTTCCCAATGTGTTCATTAGTCCCGAGCTGCCCTGGGACAGAAGATTTAACCCTGCATCTGTCTCACTAATCACACTCTGTTTGTGACGTGTAAGCACTTCACCTCATTTTCATAATCATTATTCTTTATTCTAATATATTTCTTATGTACTGTAATTCCTATTATTATCCTAGAACCTCAAACATATATCTGCACTTTTCTATTATATATTTTTTCTTTTCAGAAATAATCTATGGATTTATTTTGCATTTACTAATCTATGTGTTCATGATTACTGCAGTTTGCCCATATATCATTACCTTGAAATCAATAGTGATACTTTGAACTCCATGCCAAAGAGAGGGCGTAACCCTCTAATGACTGGGAGCAGGGCCGCCCACAGGGGGGATGTATGGCGCAAGCTGCGCCATTGAGAAAAATTTTGGGGGGATTTTACTCTACTTTCAAACTAGCAATTTTACTGTCGGAATAGCATTAAAACACGATTTTGAGAAGCTAATTTTCAAAAATTTTCCGGGGTGAACCCCCGTACCCCCTGCTTCGATACTCGATGAATGAAGTACCGCGCAAGTAGCCGTATGAAAGGAAAGGTTGGTTTGTTTTAAGAGAGAAGGGCCGCCCACAGGAGGGATGAATGGCGCAAGTTGTGCCATCGAAAAAAATTGGGGAAGAGTTTTAATGTCGAATAAGTAATTTTGCTGTCGTCAGAATAACATTGGAACACGATGCGATTTTTTTTTTAATCTCGAGAATGAATCCCCCTACCCCCTGCTTAGAAACTCTATGAATGAAGTACCGCGCAAGTTGCTATATGAAAGGATGGCGCCAAGTTCTGGTGAACAACAGTTACAAACACTCAAGGAATCACTTTCAAATTTAGATTTGAAACTTGCCTATGTTGCCTGTTGAAAATTATAAAGTAGTTTGACATAATTGTGAGCTAGTGGTAACCATACAGACAAAAGCCAAGTTTCAAATCTAAATTTGAAGTGAGCCAGTGAGTGTTTGTAACTGTTGTCCACCAGAACTTGGCGCCTATTTTTGTGATTTCAATTCTTTTTAAGGCCACTCGTACTTGGCTCTTTTACAGGAATGTTTTTTGTTTGATATCACTTCTTTTTGTAGGCTAATTTCGAGGATAACATTTTCTTTTGGTATCAAACTCAATAACTTGTAACTTGCGTCTTACTTTTCATGTACAAGGGAATTATATCAATATTTTGTAAAGAAAAAAGTAATACTACTAATTGTAAAAAAAGAATACCTGTGCCATACACCGTGTGTAGAAGTTTTTATACCCTTCAATATCCTTATAGAACATATTTAGTATTGTACACTACCAAGACTACTAATAAAAGTAATGCCATTTTTATAATTACTACTGCCCCTACTACTACTACAAGCATTCTATAATACTACTACAGGAAATAAAAACAACAAAAATAACAATTACTAGTACTATAAAAACTACTGCTACACTGGGCAATTGTTTTTAGAGGACTTGAGTTTTGAGGAGGGAAGAGATTATTAGTTTTGGGGGGTAGTGCGCCATCAGTTTTGGGGGGATGGGCACTAGGGTGCGTCGTTTTGCCACTTTTTTTCGGAACGAAATGTAATACCTGGCAAAAGTGGCCCATGTACACGGACATTACAGGTATAGATTTTTTTTTAAATCAGATAATATCTTCTGTGAGAACTATTGCCTCAAAGTTTCAAAATTTCACTGAAAATTACAAAAAATACCAAAATTGTTCATTATTTTTAGTTATGTTAAAGTAAACATATTTTTGGATTTTACATGCCAGATGCTATGAAAACTGACATTGAAGTCTCAAAATGTCAGTTATATGCCCCTGCGGTGGGATAGGGGTGCCTCCTCTGGGGCCGGAAAGGGGACAAATTCAGTACAATTAAGTCTTTCTACAGCTATTTTCGGCCTTGCCTTTTCCTTCTACTGGTGGTTCATGGTGGTAGCAGAGCATTGTTATTTTTCACCATGACACTCCCCCTTCACCTCACAATACTGCATCGCCCTTCTCCTGTCCCGATCTGCGTAACTCAGCGTCATTATCAGGAACGAGTCGGATATGCTTCAAATTGGGCGCTATTTCTCAAGCGCTATATTTGGTTACTGTTGCCTTCAGCTTATATGAATTGGCCGTTACAGATAATAGTTTGCTAAACACATTTTCACAGAAAATTCTGTATTTCTTTTTTTAAAAAGTCAATATTATTTATTATATCACAAAAATGACTTCAGTGACAATGAAGCAGGCCTTGAAGAGAAAGCAGAGGAAAGCTCTTCTGAGGAAGAGATCGAACTCAAAGACAGAACATCTAAACCGAAGCTAGATTTGACTGAAACTGCTATGTTTGCTCAGAGATACATTGTAAGCGAAAGTGCTGCGGCACATATAACATCAACTGTGCTTCAGGCAGCTTTAAAGGCTGGAATTATAACATCTCAACAATATAGCGACATAAAATCTGCTTTAATTGTGGACAGGAGCAAAATAAGGCGTGCGAAAATTAAAATTGCTCAGAATTTAAAAGAAAGTTTTAGAAATGATGATCCTATTAAAAGCTTATACTTTGATGGTCAAAGGGAAGACACTAAAACACACGCAGGCATCGTTAGAGAAGAGCACTTATCACTTGTGGCTGAACCTAACTCTCAATACGTTGGTGACGTGACACCATCCTCTGGCTCTGGCCATGACGAGACCACGGCTATTTTCCAGTACATCATGAACCAAATCGAAGGTGGCTTTGATGAAGTTTTATGGTTCTTGAGGTTCTTGGGTGTGATGGAACAAACACTAACACTGGTTGGAAGGGAGGTATTCGTCGAAAATTAAAGGAACTAACAGGCTATTTGTCTCTTGCATTTTAATGAACTGCCTTCCCGAGCTCTCTTCACGCATATTGGCGCTAATTCAAGCCTCTATTCTTACACAGGTCCCATAGGTTCAAAACTATCTGACTGTGAAAAGCTTCCAGTGGTGTGATTCAAACCAATAAAATGTGACTTACCTCATCATAGTCAGAAGACTCAGATAACTCAGTAATGACCTGAGATACTTATTTCAAGTCTTCCATTGCTAATGGTCCTCGTCACGTCTTTGAGACCATTCATAGGTCTAGATACTTACCAAATGAATACCAGGCTGTAATCCGTTCATCCATTCAGACGAATGTATTTCTCGCACTCCCAGAGAATGTTCTTTTCGCCATGATGACTGATGGTCTACTTGCTGTCCGACAAGATGATTTACATAAGATTCTTAGTGCTCGAAAACACGAAGCAGAGAATCTTCATAACACTATTAGATAAAACATCATTCCCATACTGAATTTTGAGGCGAAAAATTACACTGAAATGATCTTTTGGGAAAGCACTGATGTGTCAATAACTGTACCACCAGTTCTAAGGACGGTATCAAGCAAATAGCTCATGGACAAAACTTTCACTTTCGGACAACACTGTGCCAGAATAGTCCTCCAACGTCTATCCATACCACACGGTGGCAGTAGAACGGATAGTGAAATTAGTCACTGAAGCAGCCTCTGAAGTATGTGGCAGTAATGCTAGGGACGGAGTGATCAGGTCAACCTTACTTTCTAGGCAAGCTTTATCTAAATTTCAATCAAAGTCACAATTTGTTACAATTTTTCCTGACAGTGACGAATTGGAATAGTTCATCCGTCCCTATGTATGGTTAGTTGCTTGGATAGGGCTGGCGCAGCAGCCTTAGGTGCAGCCACCTCCACGTGGTAGACTCTGGGACGCTTGGACAGGCTATATGACCAGGTGAGCGAGGACCTGACAACTGCTTAAATGTACTGAATTTGCCCCCTTTTCTGGTCGCAGAGGAGGCATCCCTATCCCCCCCCCCAAGGACACATAACTGGCATTTTTATACTTGAATGTCAGTTTTCTAAGCAACTGACATGTATTTAACCAAAAAATGTTTACTTTAACATAACTAAAATTCATGAAGAACTTTGGTATTTTTTTCTAATTTTCAATGAAATTTTGTAACTTTGAGGCAATAGTTCTCACAGAAGATATTATCCGATTTGAAAGAAAATCTATACCTGTAATGTCCATGTGGGCGGGCCACTTTTGCCAGGTATTACATTTCGTTCCGAAAAAAAACTGGTAAAACGCTGCACCCTAATGGGCACCCCTGGCTGCGAGTAGGAAGTTATTTTATAAAACTAAAATTGATGAATAAAGATGTATATATGTTACCCTATTCCCGTACTCCTAATAAGAAAAAAGCTCTCAACGGAGCACTTCGCTGGTTTCCAGCTTTCTGGAGGCACTGGTTGCATTGTCAAGTCTAGGCTAGGATTATTACGTGCTTGTGGACGCAAGCACGGCAAATCTTAGTTACGGGCGAGAGAGTGAGAGAGACTAAGGGTTTCACCCAAGTGGATACTGCCTTACCGTACACACCAGTGTACAAGATTTTTGGAAGCTTAGCTTCATCATTCATACATCATTTCCACTATACCTTACTACAATACGAAGATTATCATCAACCCAGACGTGCCTTATGGCATCTCAACCTGTGAGTGGCCAACACTCCGGTTTACCACCAGTTGTACCGCAACCCTCTTGTTCTTCCGGGAAATCGGTCCGCCGGAGATGTCATTCATTGAAACGGATCTCTACCAGCCAGGGCTCTTCAGCTCACTCCCGTTCACCAGTAGCTTCAACAAAACTGCCGCCAGCTAAACGATAGCATAAAATCAGTGACGCCAGTTCTGAATCCTCAATGAATATTGACATTCGAGACGATAACCAGTTTCCTAATCTACCTCCACCGGGTCGCCCTACTATCTATTCTTATTTACTTCAGAACTTTGACCCGAAATTCACTAATACAAAACTTCTTTTCATTCAGATTACTAAATACCTGCCTCGTGTCAATATCACTCAAATCATAAAGACCAGGAACGGAATGATTATCAAGACACCTGATCCAGAGTTTCTCCGTACTATCCGGAACAAGTTCAGTTTCGAGATTTTCGGAAAAAATCTACAATGACCAAGCTCAGTGACCAACGTACCAAACAGCCACCTCTGCCGAAGAAATCACCTACTCTTTCTGTTGTTATTCGCGGGGTAGATCCGAGTTATACCGACGATTTGATCCTCAAAGAACTCAAGTTAGAGGGCTACCTTATCATCAAATGCATCCGGATCAAAGGCGACCATGGTCCGACATACATGTTGCGCGTACTTACAAATTCACAGCAGACCATTGATGACCTGCTAACTCGTGGTGCATATATCTACAAACAGCGCCATCGTGTAGAACCATCCAGGACTTCTCCATTACCTCTCCGCTGTGAGCGCTGTCAGGTCTATGGACAACACTCTACATCTCAGTGCAGAAACCCATTTAAGTGTGGTTACTGTTCCGGCCCACATCCTACACGTAGTTGTACTAATTTGAAATCACCTGCAACGTGTTCCACATGTCAAGAAAATTCACATCCAACATATAGTTACAAATGCCGATCCAAACCAGCTCCTGAGCCATCAAAACCAGAGACAGTAGTGCCACTGCGCATACCTGAACAAATCCAACCACCTACAAATCCGCTCTTCAACAGCCTGTAACTGTCCATTAGATTTTAACATTTCTTACTCTGTCTTTACAAAACATCCACCCATTCTTACGTAACCACATCGATCAAGAAATTCAATACGCAGCCAAGGCAATTTTCAACGTTAACATCTCTCCCACATATTCTGGCAATAATGTTTACTATCATTCAAATGTACTGGAAACCGAGGTTTAAAAGCTACCATGTCTCTCTTCATTGCACTATGGCGCTCTCCTTGTTTTTGAACATACGTTCTCTGTCACAGCACAAGCCGCTCTTTGAAGCGCTTTTGCTTGAAGAAAAGATTCATGCCTTTCTGCTTAATGAGACTCATCTCTCACACAACATGACATGTCGCATACCTCGATTTCAATTGTTACGGCAAGATAGCACCATAGCAGCCAGGCGAGCCAACGGGGGAGTAGCGATTGGGTTTTCTCCTTCTATCCCATTTCGCAGTCATTTACCCGTTTTACAAAATAATCCTGAACATCTTATCACATCTTTATACTATAAAGAACTCTATGTAACAGTTGCAACTTTGTATATCAGTCCTGGTCATGATATTCCATTCAGTTTCTTCCAATACATCTCTAATAATTTTCGCACCTATATAATCATGGCAGACGTGAATTTACATAGCCGTCTGGCGACTCAGCGAGACCAGTTTCTCAATTATATCACTAGCCATACTACCGGTGTGACACTGCCACTGCCGAAACCTACGAGGCCTTCTAGCCAAACTACCCCGGATATAGTTGTGTCGAGCAACATCTCTCATCGTAGCTCTGTTGAGGTACTTAATCTCATTGGCAGCGATCATGCTCCTATCAAACTCCTTATTACAACTCGGTCAGCTACTTCTCAGAATATACCTTCACGAACTACCTATCGTTATGATAAGGCAAATTGGACTGCATACAGATCGCATCTCACAGAAAATCTCTCTGATCTATCGCCCCCAAGCACCGAATCAGAGCTCTATCATTGTCTCGAATCTCTGACTACTGTCATGCAAAATGCTACTGCCAAATACATTCCTACATCTACTACTTCTGCCTTTCGACCATCTTTGCCTCCACAACACCTGCCGTTGATAAAACGTTCTCGTCAGTTTTATAGGGATTTCGTCGCTACTGGCAACCTAGACTCCCTGCATCACCACCGACAACTTCAACGCACCGTTCACAACTATCTCAGAGCTTACAAACTACGGAGCTGGATCAAAACTTGCAACCATCTCGGTTCTCTTTCTCATCCAACGCAGTATTGGAAGCGTTTTCGGCAACTCACTGGGCAAAATACTCGAACAACTTACCCTCTTATTGACAATAATACGCCTCTTCATACCGATACTGACAAGGCTAATGCTTTTGCACAGTACCTTCAGGAAATATTTACACCACTGACACCTGATTTACCTCATCGTCGTCATCCTGTCGACAGGCTCAATCTGGACTCGCCACATTTACAACCAAATATTCAACATTCTCTTCCCGAGAACAATCCTCTTACTGAGCCAGTCTTGATATCTGACGTTACTTCTGTTGTTGCTCATAGTCGTAACACAGCTCCTGGTATAGACTCTATTACATACAGGCACGTTCGAGAAAGCCCCTATACTGTTTTATATTTGCTTTCTCTTATATATACATTTATTCTTCGTACTGGCTATGTCCCTGTCGACTGGAAAACATCCAAAACGCTCATGTTTCTCAAACCAGGCAAACCTGCTCATACTGTCAGCTCTTATCGTCCCATTCAATTAACATCAACATTTTGCAAAATTCTGGAGCGTATCATTGTCAAACGTCTTCACTGCTATCTGGCACTACACAACTGCCTTCCTCTCGAACAAGCTGGTTTTAGACCCTCTTTCAGCATCAACGACCAACTACTTCGCCTTACTAATTCCATCTACAACCATTTTAACACAGGACATCCATCTTGCCATGTCCTGTTTGACTTGGAAAAGGCATTCGATAAGGTTGGCATCCAGCTCTTATTTATAAACTGAAGCAGCTCAGATTGCCTATTGCCTATCTCCGCTTCATTTTTAATTTTCTCACTTGTCGCCTGGCCTACGTCTATATTAATTTCAGTTACTCCTTTCCAATTTTTCTTCATTCTGGGGTTCCACAAGGATCGGCTTTGTCACCCTTACTGTACATTCTATATGTTGCTGACTTTCCTGCTGTTCCAGCTACAGTACAATTCTTTCAGTATGCAGACGACACTGCACTGCTCGCCACTGGTAAAACTATCCACCAACTCAATTTGGCCTTACAAGATGCTATCAATACCTTTGTCGATTGGTGCTCTCACTGGCGCTTGAAAATAAATCCGACGAAAACGCAAGCTATTGTTTTCCTATCACCGAAATACCGTTCTCGTATACACCGTAATCCTCGTCTCTTGAATCTTACTGTTCAAGATGTACCTCTCAAACCGTCTCGTACTGTCAAATATCTTGGCCTTACTTTCGATTACCGCCTTACGTGATTGGCCCATTTAGAAGCTATCGCAAAAAAAGGCATATGGTTGTCTCAATTTGCTGAAAAGTCTTGCTGGAACAACCTGGGGACTCTCTGCGACTACTATCCTGAACGCCTATAAAGTTTTTCTGCGACCTATACTTGTTTATGGTTTCCCGCCTGGTTATCTGCACCACCATCATACTATGAGAAACTACGAATTCTTGAACGACATGCCTTGCGCATCGCTTTTCGAATTAAGTTGCCCAGTCCAACTCGGGACCTCTATGCTCGCCTTACATTTCCACACATCCTCTATCATATGGAAACACTTCGAACAAAATATATTACCCGCCGTCTGCAGTCCAACCATCCACTTTTACAGCAAACATTTGAAGAACACGCCCGTAATCTCTCCCCCTCTGCTGCTTTCATTCCTCCGCTTTCATTACTGCTTACTCTCTACCGCTACACTATTCCCCCTGACCATCCAGACAGCCGTTACTACGAACCATATTCTTCAGATGCTCATCTCCCTCATATCTGGCCATCATATGCACCGTAACACCTACCGTTCTAACAGCTCACCATTGTCTTCATTAATGCCTAGCGTCGCCCCTAGGCGAGAAGATAACACGCATTTGTCATACCAACAAAACCTATGTGTTGTGATGTGTACTGCACTTCATTCTCATCTGCTCTCATCCATCTGCTTTGATGCTCTTTCACATCTAAACCTTCAACCAACCTAATGATTATGGTTATTAAAACCATAATGACCTGAATTGCTTGTTAATAAAAATGCTTTTTAACCAACCATAGCCCATCTATTGTTTCCAATATATTGAAATAGTACATCTACCTCTCTTCCCCTACAGAGGGCGTAACCCTCTTCGGGTAGTTGCTAGCACTTGCCAGCAGGCAAAAAAACGCTCTCAACGATACTGACCTTGCGACTATAGCCATCTAGTGGTCTATTTGTCGTGCTAATCTTTGCTAGGCTATTCGTTTGTTCCATTAATTAGATCTTAGAACTTGCGGAGGATTCTCTTCAAGAATCGACATCGGCCTCACGGTCCGAGCCGCACACTTTCTTAGGTAGGGCTTGTTTCTAACTTTGGTTGTCCAGTCCGCTCAAACCTGTACGGGGCGCTACACTTTTAGTGTTTGCGACACGTCAGGCATTTACTAACTCCCTTAGTTGGTGAGGTAACACTTCGGTGTTAGCACACTCGCCTATCCATTACTCATCATGCCGGGACCTCCTAACCCCGCAGACAATACATCCGGGCGTCATACTCTCCCTGCCACTGTGATGGGGCCACCTCAGGATCGTCGCCCACGGCCACGAGAACGAGAACGCACCTCCTCTGGGGCTTCTTCTGTCTCTCCTGGTTCTCCTGTTCGAGATAGAGGTTGTTCCCGATCACCGACTTACATCAAGAAGCTCAAATATACTGAGGCTCTACTCAGTCCACCCAAGCCTAAACCCACACAACCATCAGTCGCATCTGCCTCTACCTCATCCACTGAGGAGCCTATCATCATCGACAAACCATCTACTATTATCTTCACCATCCTCTTTACCAATTTAAAACCAGAATACTTCAACGTGAAACAAATGTACGTCCAGCTGACGCGCTACTGTACTCGTCTCGATCTTCAGCAACTTATAAAAACTCAAAATGGCATCTTACTGAAAACCACCAATCCTGGATTATATGAACACCTTATTTACAAAGTCGGACCAGCCATGTTTGGAACTAACGCTAAGATCGCCCTTCTGAAAACACCCAATCAGAAAACACCACCGCCACCACGCCGCACGCCATTATTATCCGTGGTCATTCGTGGGGTCGACCCCACCCTAACAGAAAAAGAGATCTTGAAGGAACTGAAAGAGGACGGCTACCACCCAACAAGAGCACTCCGTATTAAAAATTCCAATGGTCCAACTTATATGGTGCGCCTACTCACGGACGACCAGACTCTCATTGATGAATTGCTGCAAAATGGTGTCTATATATATCGCTGCCACCATTGGGTGGAAGCGTCACGCACTCCCCCGCCGCTTTCCTTACGCTGCGAAAATTGTATAGCCTATAATGCACATCCTACCAACAAATGCACCTCTCCATCAGTGTGCCCACATTGTAAAGGCGCCCATAAGCTCAAGACTTGCCCTAATCTCCAACAATCTGCTAACTGCAACACCTGTGGTGGACCTCACCCTACATACTCGTATCAATGCCCCCAGAAACCGAAGCATTTACCCGACAAACCGGAAACTGTAGTGCCTCTCCGTATTCATCCGGCAACCCAGGTCTCTACTGGCACCCAAACTTCACTCCTACCGTCACGTACAGTTGAAACCATGCTGCAATTTATAACTCTCGTTCTCCAGAATACCTTTCCCTATCAACGGGAAGCTATTCTTACTCATGCCACGAAAGCAGCACATGACATCTTCCACCTCCATATGGCTGCTACATACTCTGGTCTTTCAACTTACTTTCATTTCCATTCTGATACTCCACCATGAATACTCGCACACAGGGGAAACGGCCCATCAAGTTACTATTTTCAAACATCCGATCATTACGGACCAATCGAGTCCTTTTAGAAACCATGGCTGCTGCACATAACGTTGATTGTATCCTACTCAACGAAACTTTCTTAAAGTCCAGCGAACGTTACTATTTCCCCCACTATCATCTTACACGCGCAGACCTATCAAACCATCCAGCTCGCGGGGGAGCAGCTATAGCGGTTAAACACTCTCTTCCACGGCGACATATTCTACCTCCTAATCCACAACGCTACTCTGAACATGTGATCCAAACCATCTACTTTCCATCTATTACATTCACAGTTGCCACTATTTACGTCCGTCCTACCCAGCCATTACCGTACCATTTTCTCACTTATCTTGACTTGAACTTCCGTACCTATATTCTTCTGGCAGATATTAATTACGCCTCTCGCACTGCGGAGCAGCGACAGCGATTTACTGATTTCCGAGCAACTACCCATAGCACTATTCTTTCCCTACCTCAACACACTCGACCAGCTAGCAATACCACCCCTGATGTAGCCATAGTATCCAATAATCTGTTATCTCGGACGTCCGTGGAAATTCTTGGTTCTGTGGGCAGTGACCATCTACCGATCCTTCTGACTCTCACACAGACTATACCAAAACTGATGACATCACTTCAACTCCTAAAGATAACTTTACTGCAGCCAACTGGGATCGTTATCAAGAGATTATCACCAACGACCTCGGCAACCTCACTCCCACACTGGACTCCATTGCCAACGTCGATCAACTTTGCACTACACTTGAGACCGCAATCATCCACAGTACTGCATGTTCCATTCCAAAATACTCCCAACCTAAGAGCCGTCCAAATCTCCCTTCTGGAGTATTAGATATCCTAGCACGATCCGATCAGTATTTGACCGAATATCACCGCACGCATGATCGTCACTTCTTACACTTACATCGTCAATTCCAGCGCATGGCAAAACATTATATTATTGCACGGAAGAGACTGAACTGGCGACTATCATGTAACCAGCTACGTGATGAGCGCAACCCAACTCGATTCTGGAACCTCTTCAAACGACCAACATTTCAGAAGCATAGACCACAATATCCGTTACTTATTAATGGCACTGTCCCTACTACAGACTTGGAGAAAGCCACTCTATTTGCAAACAATTTCGAAGCGGTTTTTACCACCCACTCTTCCCCTATCTTCACTCATCCTAGTGATCGGCACATAATTGCAGTCGGTGATCCCGAACAAGCACGATTTGCGCCAAACTTCACTCAACTCCCTCAACCCGACGATCCACTACTGGCACCCGTTACTTCCATCGAAATCCTAGAAGTCCTCAAATACCACCGCAATACAGCACCAGGTAATGACAATATCTCCTATCGTCAACTTCTCCATGCGCCTGCAGTCTTTTTGCTCTTACTCGCTCATCTGTACTCCACAATACTTGCGACCGGCTATTTTCCAACTGCGTGGAAGCTTGCTAAGATAGTGGTCTTTTTAAAACCGCAAAAAGACCCCTCCTCAGTGGCATCATATCGACCGATCAGTCTCACGAACGCTTTTAGCAAAACCTTCGAACGAATTCTTATGAAGCGTCTGCAGCCATACATTACAGAAAGGGCGATCATTCCACCAACTCAAGCTGGTTTCCGACCTTCCTTTGGCATTAACGATCAACTTGTCAAACTTTCCTCCTTACTGGTCAACCATTTTAACAAACGCCTCCCATCCGTCCTAGTATCACTTGATATCGAAAAGGCTTTCGACACTGTTTGGCACGCTGGACTAATGTACAAACTTACCTCCCTTCTACCGTTTCCCTACGTGCGGATCATAGCTCAGTTTCTCCACAATAGACTGGCTTATATCCAGATTAATAATACCAAATCTCCAACCTTCATACTTCGTGCTGGCGTTCCCCAAGGTTCCGTGCTATCACCCCTCTTATATTTACTCTATGTCGCTGATATGCCTCAACCTCCGCCTCCAGTCCATATGCTCCAATTTGCCGATGATACGGCGTATCTCGCACTTGTGTCTTCCGTTGACCAAATTAATCACCTCCTTCAACGTGCACTGGATAATCTTGTTGCCTGGAGCCTCAAATGGAAGCTTAAACTAAATCCAACGAAAACGCAGATGACCTTATTTGGCCTCAAGAGGAACAAGTTTTGCCCTACTCGCAATCCCGAGCGCCTCACGATTACGCTCTTGGACTCTCGTCTTCCGGTTCAGGATACTTTAAAATATCTTGGTGTCACGTTCAATAAACACCTAACATGGAACGCCCACCTTCGTAACTTGGAAGCCAACATCCGCCGACGCCTTAACCTCCTTTGACATCTAAATGGCACTACGTGGGGTCTTAACGCCAAATTGCTTCTATACACCTACAAGGTCTTCGTCCGACCAGCACTGACGCACGGTCATCTCGCCTGGCTATCAGTGACTACCTACTTTTATGCACGCATTCAAATCCTTGAACGCCATGCACTCCGCATTGCATATTCTCTACCGCAGCAAACACCTACTGCAGAGGTCTACCGACGCACCACTATCCCTACAATTCTTACTCATCTCCGACGCCTTCGCAGCCGCTACATCTTTCAGCGCATTACCAACGCCCATCCTCTACTTGACGAACTCTTGGAGCAAACACCTACGCAACCCAGGTACGCATACCCGCCTATCGATCATCTACTGGCCATTTACGAACAGGACAACTCCCCCGAGACACACAACCCACTTCGCCGTATCTATCACCACTATGACCACATCCACCATCCATGAACCCACACATGGATCTCTCTACAGTCAAGCTTCCACCGTCTGAACTCGACCACATTCCCAATCTATGCACCACTCCATGCTCATCTCTCATCGCTTTTGCTCCTGCAACTCTATATTAGATGGCCTATCTGCTTCTTAATATTGCATAACAGCCTGAGAACCATCTGATATTAGCTCGCCCAACTTTTTCTTATATCACTGGCCATAGAGAAGGCATAACCTTCTGCGGCCCGCCCATCTCATGATGGGAATGAAAGACAGGGAAAAATACGCTCTCAACATACTCTCGATCGATACTTCATTCGATCCTAACAGCTGTGACGTACCAGACGTCAGAACAGCTGCATTTTGATTCCTTCCTGTTCCTAATCCCGGATTCTTTCTCTTGCATTACTTTTGAGCTCTGTCCGTCAGACTTATCTAGTCAAGGGCGTCCAGTGCTACGAGTTTGGCAAGTGAATTTATCCAACCTTGACGGCTATCCGAACGAGTCGTCTCACCTTTGCATCATCTCATCATTTGATCAGATTTCATACACAACCACACACCATTACGGCTTCGTGCCGCAGGTCTCGGTTTGCTCATGGCGGACTCTGGCAACGCTTCTGGACCACCTCTCGAATGCAGACACGGAGGTTTACCACCTGTTTTCGTAACTCCCTCTGCGAGCTCCACGAAGGTGGAGAGGCAGAGAGAGCACTGCGAAAGACGCCGCCGAGCCTCAGAGCGCTCAACTACCTCAACAGTGTCTAATGCCTCAAGCAGGCAACGATCTAGGTCTCCACTTAGTCAGCCCAGCTATGCCAGCAAAGCACAATCTCCTCCTGCTAAGAAGCAACATACCGCCAATGACTCCGATATATCCGACATGGACGCTGAAAATTCCACATCATCACGCCGAGCATCAACTACCAATATCACACTACATTCACAGTCCTCATCTGTTCATTGTTTCCTATTGCAGAAATACGATCCTAAGTATTCTAATGAAAAGTTTATTATTCTGCAACTTAGGAAATATCTACCCAGTCTTCCACTCCAGGAAGTTGTCAAAACGCGAAACGGATACATATTGAAGTCCACAGATCCAAATTTCCTCACGACAGTACACAATAAGGCATCCTTCGAAATTTTTGGTAACACCGCCATCATTACTTCTCTCACTTCTTCTCGACGTAAACAGCCACCTCCACCTAGATGAGCTCCAATGCTTTCTGTAGTGATTCGCGGAGTTGCTCCTACTTACTCAGACGAGGAAATCCAAGCAGAATTACAGTATGAAGGGCATACTATTAACAAAGCCATCCGTATTCGTAATAACACTGGCCCAACTTATATAGTTAGAATCCTCACTTCATCTCAGGACACCATAGATACTCTTCTCACTCAAGGCGCCCTCATATACAAGCGACGACACAGGGTAGAACCCTCTCGGTCGCCTGCACCCTTACCTATTCGATGTGAGCGATGCCAAGCGTATAACAGCCACACAACAGCCGATTGTAAAAATGCTACTGTTTGTGGTTACTGTTCTGGTCCACATCAAACGCGACTTTGCCCAAATATGGAACTTCCACCCCAATGTCCAACATGTCAAGATAGGCACCCCGCCTATAGCTATAAATGCAAAAACAAACCTAAGCCTGATGAATCACACCCGGAATTAGTTGCTCCACTCCGCACCCAGTCAGCATCAACCAACACTGAAAACCATGTCGATGATCCAGTGACTGTCGGCAAACTCCTGGAATTTATTACTCTTGCACTTCAGAATATCCACCCCTTCAATCGTCAGCACATTCTCCAACAACTCACACTTGCCGCTAAATCAACTTTCAATGTCTCACTTTATGCTACATACTCCAATAACTATGTTCATTTTCATACTGCACGATACGAAACAACTGTTTAAAAATTTTCTCCTCATGGACTTGTCTTTCTTGTTCCAGAATATCCGATCTCCACCCAAAAACAAAGTTCTCTTCCAGACCGTATTACTCGAAGAACACATTACAGCTTTCCTTCTCAACGAAACCTTTCTGACCAAGTCTATCTCTTGCCGATTCCCTAATTACATCTTACTCCGCTGTGATAACCCACTACCAGCCTTGCGCGCTAATGGCGGAGCCGCTGTAGGCTTCCGACACAACATACCATACAGGCAGCAACAATGTACTATTTTACATTTACCAGAGCATGTCATTACTACTCTGTACTTTAAAAATATCACTATCACTTTGGCTACAATATACATCAGACCAGGCAATCCAATTCCTCTGAATTTCTTCTCTCATATATCAGCTACATACCGCCATTATATCATTCTCGCTTATATCAATTTCCATAGTCGCTCCGCTCAAGACCGAACCCGTTTTACTGATCATATCACAACTCATACGACAGGCGTTCTTCTCGATCTTCCAACGGCCACTCGGCCAATATCAAACACCACTCCGGACATTGCAATTACTTCTAACACGCTCACCACACGCTGCACTGTCACAGTTCTCGTTTTACTTGGCAGCGATCATGCGCCGTTAAAACTTACATATCACACAGGTCTTGCTCCTCACCAGCCTCTCCCACCACCTCGTCTTTCACCCCGCTACGATAAAGGCGACTGGCCGCGTTACCGTACTTACCTCTCTTCTGCTCTTGCACCTTATCAAGCACCATCCACTTCAGATGAACTTAACGCTCAAGTTGATCATATTACTTCTGCTCTCCAACAAGCCTCCGCTCTCTATATACCACAAACAGAATCCATACTATATCGTCCAAAACTCCCACCGCATTATCTTCCTTTGATTTGTCAATCACGACAAGCTTATCGTGAATATCTCCATACACGAAACCCGGATGCACTTCATTATCACCATCAACTACAGAGAACTGTCCGAAATTACCTTCTAGCATATCGGCAAAGGCAGTGGGTGAAAACTTGCAATAATCTCGCCGACACAAGCCGTCCAACCGTGTATTGGAAGCGTTTTAACGCCTTGTGTGGGAGATTTACCAAGATTCCTTATCCTCTCCTTGTCGATGACAAGCCATTACACTCGGATTTGGAAAAAGCGAACGCATTCGCAGACCATCTTCAAGGTATATTTACACCTCCTGCACAGGTTACTTCCCGCTCACATCCTGTTGACAGTGTAAACACGGATTCACAGCACTTTCAGCCGGACGCCAACCATCCATTATCACCGCATGTCCTAACTGTTCCCATCCAGTCGGATGAAATAACAGCTGTGGTTCAGCGTAAGAAAAATACCGCTCCCGGCTTTGATAGCATAACTTACCGCCACATCAAGGAAAGCCCACCTATACTGCTCCAACTCCTGGACCTTATATTTAGGTTCATACTACGCACTGGTTTCTACCCCACTGAATGGAAAGTTTCAAAATGTCTCATGTTTCCGAAACCTAATAAATCTCCCAGTTCCGTCTCATGTTACAGACCCATCCAGTTAACGTCCACACTCAGTAAAATCTTTGAAAGGATCATCGTTAAACGCTTACATCCATATTTAAACGATCGCCATCTCGTCCCGACCCATCAAGCTGTTTTCCGTTCTGATTACTCTATTAACGACCAGTTGCTTCGTCTCACGACATTAATCACAAACCATTATAACGCGATTCAGCCATCTTGTCTTCTCCTATTCGATCTCGAAAAATCGTTTGATAAGGTATGGCATTTAGCGCTCATTTACAAGCTTGTCAGACTCCGGCTTCGTATGATCTATATTCGGCTTATATATCGCTTTCTTGTCTGTCGTCTTACTTACGATGCCATAAATTCTGCGCTTTCATATCCCATTTTTCTGTTATCTGGCGTTCCACAGGGATCTGCTTTATCACTTCTTTTATATTTACTATTCGTTGCCGACTTTCCAGATCTACCAAGAAACGTCCATCTGTTCCAATATGACGATGACATGGCATTTCTTGCCCTCTGTCGCACCGTTCCGCAAATCAATCTTGCACTCCAGGAAGGTATCAATCGCTTTACACACTGGTGCCAGAAATGGAACTTAACAATAAATGCCGGAAAAACACAAGCCATAGTTTTCATCCCAACTCGCAAACGCACAAAAGTCCATCGCAATTCATCTCTTCTTTCATTACAAGTCAATAACGTACCGATACATCCTTCTAAAACTGTCACTTATCTTGGCCTCATTTTCGACCGTCACCTCACTTGGACACCTCACCTCAACTCTGTTAAAACTAAGGCATATAATAGACTTAATTTACTCAAAAGACTAACCGGAACTACTTGGGGTCTCTCTTCCCAGCTTATCCTTAATACATATAAAGTCTTCCTTCGCCCAGTGCTTACCTATGGTTCTCCAGCCTGGATATCAGCATCACCATCCTACTATGCCAAGCTCGCAGTTTTCGAACGACACGCCTTTCGCATCGCTTATCGCATTTCATTACCCAGTCCCACCCGTGATCTTTACTCTCGTGTTACATTTCCTGTTCTTAAATTTCACCTAGAAACGCTACGCCGTAAATTTCTCACCGATCGCTATTCTCGTCACCACCCACTACTTTTCGACACTATGCACTACCTTTCACTTCATCCATGCCGACCACGTTATTACTATACCCCTTTGCACCTCCTTTTCACGCTCTATTGTTATACATTGCCCCCTAATCATCTCAACCTAGAACTTCTGGACGACTATCGTATTCATGCTCATCTCTCTCACATATTTCCTTCATATACTGCACAGTGATCTTCCTTTGTTTACTAACAGGGCTCCCCTAGTCTTCATCAGCCTAGCGTCGCCCCTAGGCAGAAGATAACAGCATTCGTTCATCTAACCTTTCCCTTGTGTTGTGGCGTACTCGCACTTCATTTCATCCTTCACATTCATAGCATATACTTATAATTACCATCCTCTATCGTCTATGTTATGTTTATAGTTTCATAATTTATTTCCATTCTTCCGATTGCATTTTCTTTATGATTTCTCTTATATGTTTATATTATTATTTGTGCATCCACCTGTCAGTATGTTTATGATCGCAAAGATCATAATGTCCATACATAATCATATATATATAGTGATGTAAATAAATGACGAAATAAAGCAAAATAAAGGTTGAAACTGTAACCATGCATCCCTTAGATCCTCTCCCAATATCCTAGTCCAACCATTTTCCTTTACATCCCATTCCTAAAAGAGGGCGTACCCCTCTAAGAGGTTGCTAGCTTACGAGCTAGCTTAAAAAAATCGTTCTCAATTGGTGCTGTAGCATTTTAAGAGATAGATAATTTCATAATCCCAAGAAAAGATTTCAAGCCCTGCCCATTGGTCCAGTGGCTAGCGCGTATTCCTTTGATGCACAGGGTCCCGAGTCGGAAAGCATTGAACGTGTTACGGTGGTTCGGATTCCACTTTAAAATGTAGGTCCACGTCTTGTATAGTCTCACTCGTTACTGAAAAGGGACGCTAAACTTCAACAAATAATCAAATAAAAATATTTCAACTTAGTAGTATTCTTCTGCTGAAGTTAGAGCAAGTAAAAACTAATACGAAAACGAAGACCAGCCTATTTAAAATTTGAATTCTCGTTTGATGAGATATTATAGTCAGACACTTAGTTCTTTGTCCTAACGTATATAAAACATCTTTAGAATACAATCACTTCATGTTTCATATTTTGTTAAAACGAATTGTTAAAAGTCAATTTATTCAGAGTTGCCTGATACTATCACGATCAGTTTATACAGGATCCCTCTCTCTCGTAATTTGTTAGTCTTTTTTTTTTTACATTATAAAATATATTGTCGATAAACTAACTATAGTGCGCCACAGATGACAAGATAGACGGAAAATATGCGAACTAAAAATAGTGTTACAAATTTATGAACTCTAGTAGTTACTTTTGTTATAAGAACTATATTGTGCTATTAATGCAGAAAGAAAAAAAATGTTTAATTTTCTTGTGTTCATGTTATTTTTTTCGCTTTCATTGTCAAGTCGTATTCGAGAAATATATCCTTTTCTTTGTCGGCTGAACAATGGGGAGATCTAAATATAATGAATATAAATACAACTGGTTATGATATGATTTTTTTTTTATTTGAGTTTAGCGTCCGTTTCAGCAGAACTTTTAAACCCTCTTAATCTATAGGTAACTTTCATGTTTACTTAGTAGGCTTCAACAAGATCTGTTTTCTAGCTACAGAAGGAACTGAGCGAGCGTTAAAGCAAGGGAAGGCAACCGAGTATTATCAGGCAGCTTAACTTAGGATTGAAAACATAACCTCCCTTAAAGAGTCAACCCATTACCTATTAAAACAATGAGAAAATACAGTCATTTAGCCACGATGGAGTATATTGCTTCTCTGGAATAGTTATTTAAGTACGTGCATGATATTACACAACAATTGAATGATTTTGCGAACAACAGGATTTTGTTGTCAAAATAAAGACGCTGTGTTTATAGTAATTTAAGATTTAAGTTGATTTGAATTTCGTGTTTCTGTGTAGCTACCTATCTTCCACTCTGTGTTTTATTGTTTTCGTAAGATAAAATGAAAGAATGTTCTACATGATAAAGGATTACCCACAATCTGCACTCACAACGAAAATACGATTTTTCATTAAAATAATACGATATATATATATATATATATATATATATATATATATATATATATATATATATATATAGGGGAGATCGTTGTACCTTGGGCCACACTAAAAAGAAGGTTAAATGGAGAGAAAATAATGCATTTAACACAATAAGTTATTTATTATATTTTTCAGACAGTTTTCTTTGAACATAATTTACCTTAGTTTGAAGTACAAAAGTCGCAAACATTCTTTATAACCTTGCTGTTGAGAAACGACGTAGATACATATTAGAAGTTACAAACATAAGTTTCCCACTCACGACCTGTATTTAACGAACTTATATTTAACACATTAATTTATTTATTATATTTTTCAAACGAAGTTTTTTCTTCGAACATTAGACAAAACAAAGTTTACCTTAATTTGATGTATAAATGTCACAAACATAAGTTTCACCACTCACGACATGTATTTAACGAACTTATAGTTAACACATTGATTAATTTATTATATTTTTGAAACGAAGTTTTTCTTTGAACTTTAAACAAAACAAAGTTTACCTTAGTTTGATGTACAAAAGTCACAAACCTAAGTTTTCCACTCATGACCTGCTACCCCAGCACATAAATAGTGAGTCCACCGTCCACACTTAATGTACCTACACCACTTTTCTCCACTACAATCAGCCTCTTTCGAACTGCAACAATATAGGCATTCTTCCTCTGCACTATCTTCATCATCTGTAGGCACAAGAGAAAATGTCAATTCATCTTCACTCTCAGATGACGATGGTGATTGTGTCTCCATTACTTTTCTTCTCTTCTTCATTCCTTCCGCGCTGTTGTGGGTCTTATGACTAGAGCCCTTCTTGCTAAGTTTGTCAGACTTCGTTTTAAAAATATCCCCTAAATTTCTGGCCACTTTGATAGAGTTTTGATTTTTTTGCGCTTTTCTTCACACGTTTCTTCTCTTTTTGCTCCTTTATAGCCTGTTTCTCGGACGTGTTGGTCGCTATCATAGTTTATCTTCCCTTCCTTGTAACATTGGCATTTCTTTCTGGACCCTTTGGAAACGGCTGGATTTCTTCTGGAGTGACAGTTTTCCTAAGTTCTCTTCTCTTGGCCTCAGGTGTTCCCGATTCAATATTGTAGTCTTGTGCATTTGATGTCTTAGCAGTTGATTCATCCAAATGTTTCGAACTGAAAGCTTTGTGCACAATTTTCTCATTCTCATACTCCAGACCAACTGTAACCTCTTCTGATGGCTGCGTTTGTGTAACTTGATCTGTGACGTATGAACTCAGGAAATCGTCATCACTGAAAACACTCATGTTTAGTGGATATATCCCTGACTTACAAAAACCAGATAATATGTCGATTGGTGTAAATGCCCTAAGAAATGCTATTCCCAGCGTCTCTGCAACTGTATATATATCAACTGTTTTCCCTTTATTGTTATACGTCCACTCCTCAACAGCCTGATTATGAACTGTCTTCAGTGGCACATAAACAGAAATACCTAAAGGTTGTAACTTATGAGAAGTGTGTGGTGGGAATGTTACCATCACTACACCAGCAGCTGAAGCCTTATCTAAACATTCTGGAGAAAGATGAGTTTCATGATTATCTAAAATTAACAAAATCCTGTTTTCCTTTGGACAGTTGACGAAGGTAAGAAAATGATCAAAAAACTCCAGAAAGGATTCTTCATTGGACCATCCTGATACACTGGCGGCTCCAATACTTCCTGTGGGACTGCCAAATAACATTCTGTCATTAACATTGGTGGAATTGAATTTCCAAGTGCGTTGACGGCCGTGGTCATAGTGACCAGGTTACCTTTTTCTCCTGATGTTGCACAACCGACCTGCTTGACACCTTTAGGGGCAACTATTTTGGACTGTCCCTGGACAGTGATGAGCCCAGTTTCATCCAAGTTCCAGATCTTCTCGGGAGGAATGGGACCAAATCTATTGTGAACGTCTTTGATGTTGGTAAAAAAGCATGGAACATTATGGCGATTAAAGCTGGTAGCCCGACTTAGGCTAATTGCTTCGGGCTTCCTTATCGAAAGTTTTGTGGAATGTCTTTTAAGAAACGCACGCATCAATTCTTCTCCTGCTATTTGATTTTCTTCCCATGTTGCTGGATACTTCTTCTCATTTCCTTTAGCAAATTTATATGCAAGTACTCTAACACGTTTCTTAGTTAGCCCGTATTGCATTTTTGCAATAGTTTGAAAATAATTTACATAACTTTCTTCTTCGGCTTCTGTGAAAACCTTCTTCACTGTATAATTCACTTTATATTTGAATTCTTTCTCTTTACTGTTTTTAAATTTGTGTAAATATCGGGTAAGAGTAGAACGGTTTACATTAAACATTTTCGATGCTTCTCTATAGGATATCTTCTTTTTTGGATCATTGGAATGAATAGCTTCAAGCGCATTTCGTAAGGCAGTTGGATCCACAGGATTTCTCTTGTTTCCAGATTTGCTACGGGACATCTTAGTAAAACAACAAGCCTTCCTGAAATTAAAAAAAAGTATCTTGTAACCTCTTGTACCATAAACCACGATCAATTTGGTCCATGGTACACGATGTAGCTTTGGCCCAAGGTACGTGAGCATCTACATTTCAACAAAGATGGCCACCTTTGATTGGGTCAAGAGTGATGCGAAGCTGGGTGTTGTAGGAATGTTCCGAAGAGGATGACTCTTGCCATACGGTATGGAAATCATAAGCAAACTCGGTATTTGGTTAGTTACCTCCACCCACGTTTTTAAGAGAAACGTGTCGTGTCTCTAAACCGTAGTGTAGTACCATATTGCAACGTTTTTGAGAAGACAGATAATAATTATATTAATGACTACCGGCCGTCCCCAATACAATTGTGCTTAATCATAATTACCTGTTGTTTTATCCGTGACATTGTACAATACAGAATACAAAGGTGTACTGACAGTAACAACTCAATTTATTACATTACTTATACGTATATAAAAAAAGAGAAAATGAATACAGACAACTATATTTGTATAACCCTTATATCAGTGCACATTTCCTTATTTATTTGTTTTAATATGTATGAGTTTATTATGCCCTTGCCGTAAACATATTAAATAAAAAAAATATGGTTATGGCACCGAACGTTTGGATTAGTGCGCACTTCTTCTATATATTTGTCACTTTTCACTTTAGTAATACAAATGTATTCCTGTGCCCGACTAGTTGTTACATGATTTCTTTATATCTTTGACAACTTTATTTTCACTGGTATTTATGAGCTTTGAACTGCAACTAATAATTTTGAAGCATCTCCAACTGAATGCAGAATTTCTGTCACCATATCTCGTCCAATACCATTTTCCGCCAATACCCTCACTGTTTCTTCTTCTTCTTCTTCTTCTTCTTCAATTACATGTTACCAAAAGTTTCTGTTCTCTTGCTGTTCGGATAAACGAATGACAGGAGACAAAATACGTCTATTTAGATCTGTCATAGAGTGGCATCGGACAGGGGCGGAGAGATTTTCAGACATTAAAAATCTTTCCAGAACCCTGGAACACAATAATTATTTATATAACAATTAAATCACACCGTTTACTTATCCTTAATACATTTGCTTTCACTCTTATATTGATATGGTTTGATATTTAAACACCGTTAAGTTCACCGCGTGCACAAAGGGCATATCACAAAATCGAACCAATTACTAGGGCATTTGAAAAACTAAAGTTTATATAATTCGTTTTTATGAATTATCCTATGTGTGTTCACATTGAAGTATATATTTTCTTTGGTCACTTAACATTCCACTCAATTAAACGATTAAAGAAACGTCACTAACACTTCTCTTTTTTGTATAAACAAAAACTCACATTTTTTACCTGTTAAAGTGCCTTTTACAAACATTAAATATCTAGAACAATTACAGTAATGTGGTAACAACATATAACTATAGCCTTATTGAAGCAAAGATTAAACCTTTAATTCTACAAAGAACAAAATACTATTATTAACATGGCAGAACACAAAATCTTTTTTTAATATGAAGTCTTGTATCTCCTCGTAGAGGAATCAAAAATGCTAATAAGAAAGACAAAAATTCGTGCTACCTACTATCTATCTATCTATCTATCTATCTATCTATCTATCTATCTATCTATCTATCTATATATATATATATATATATATATATATATATATATATATATATATGTGTGTGTGTGTGTGGGCGTGTGTGTGAACATTTCTTCATTAATCATTACATTTTCAAATGATTTACTAACGGATTTCAAACTACTTACAACTAACATTAACAGCTTTTTAAGGCACAATTTTAGATCACATAAATCTTGTAAATATAGATCATATTCTAATATTGATTCAACAATTTCATTGATATATTTAGTGTCAAAAAGAGCTTTGTCTACTTTGGCAAGGTTAACCTGGACTGATTCATGAATATTACAGATGATTTTAGTCATATGACTGAATTTCATCAACTTTATACTGATTTTTCAACCCGTTTTCGATTTCAGGACCGCAATGTTTCAATGCAAGGTCAAGCCATATTTTCTTTGTTTCCTTTGTAGGTCTCCATACCTTCATACGATCTATCGAATGTTTGCCAACCGAATTTCCCGTTAAGGGGTCAATTAGTTCAAAAACCTTTTTATTATGAGTACCTCTGCATACTAAAGGACCACGATACAACTCGAAAAATTTTGCCACTTTCTTATCAATTGCAGAGCTTGCATGATTTTGACGAAGAAATACTAAATCATTATGTTTAATTTTGTACCTACATTCCTGTTTCATATTATATTTTTCATTTCGTTTCCGAATAACTTCCTTTCTTTTCATGTCAGCCACTAACAATTTACTATCCCAAAGAGATTGTTCATCATTTTCATTTTCATCAGATACAATACCAAAATTCCGAAAAATTGACTTTTCTTGTTTCACATTGAAATGCAAGCTAGCCGGGCTTACTCCAGGGCAACTTGATATGGAATAATTCAACAGAAATACAATTTGGGGAATATATTTTTCCCATGTTGTGTGATCTTTCTTACACAATAATTTAAATAATTGATTTGTTTCTCGGTGCATACGTTCAACAATTGATGAAGGATGATACGGGCTTACATAATGTATAGTGATACCATATTCAGCCATTTTATCTTTGAACTTTTGTGAGCTGAAGAAACTTCCATTATCTACCAATACGGCATTGGGCAAACCCAAATGAGTAAAATAATATGACTTTAAAGATTTCAAAACACATTTTGTAGTTGCATTTCTCATTGGATATAGCGTATAATACCTAGTAAAAGCATCAAGTATGGACAATGCATATTTACATTTTGTGGATGATTCAGGGTAAGACCTTAGAACATCAATGGATACAAGACTGCGTAGAGAATCTACCGAAACAGTTTGTAACGGTTTTGCTGGAGGGGAGGTTTCAATCTTTGTTTTCTTACACTCTATACAATTAGAAATAAAATCACTAATATCCCTCCTCATAGATTTCCAGTAACATACATCATTGACAAAACCAAATGTCTTTTCTAAACCAAAATGGCCACGTTCACAGTGCATATGTCTAATTACTTCCTGAGTTAGTGAAGGAGGAATACAGATCCTTCATGAGTTTGGAAAGTGAAATTTTTATTCATTAAAACACCATTATCAATTTTATAGAATTTGTCTAAATTTCGATTTTTCAATTTTGTGTAAGGATCATTAGGATTTTCTAACCATTTAGCAATTCAGTCATACTCAGGATGTTCCCTTTGTTTTTCAATAAGTTCAGAAACCATCATATTTTTGAACAAAGTTGGCAAAACTTCTAAATTATTGATAACATACAACTCCTCTTTAGGTGACAATACAACGCTGGAAAGAGTATCACTGGCTTGGTTATTTTTACCTGCTATGTGAACAAATTCAAGGTCAAAACATTGTAACTCCAGACTCCATTTAGCAAGTCTAGAGTTCCAGTGACGAATTTTATCCAAATATAGTAAAGCATGATGGTCAGTAAACACTCTCACATGTCTACCATAAAGTATATGTCCCCAACGTCTAATAGCTGTTACCACAGCAAGAGCTTCAAGCTCTGAAATAGTGTAATTTCGTTGTGCTGGTGACAGAACTTTACTATAAAACCCTATGATGTGGCGTTCGCCATAATTCTCTTGATACAAGATATTTCCAACCGCGGTTAGGGAGGTATCTGTCACTACGTTGAAATCTTTGTCCAGCCGGGGATGAGATAATACCACTTCTTCACATAAACTATTTTTCAAACTTTGGAAACACCTTTCACATTCTTCAGATCAGACCCATTTTTTGCCTTTCTTCAACAGATCGAAAAGAGGTTTAGCTTTTTCGGCGAACTCGTACACAAACTTGCTGCACCATTCAAAAAGGCCCAAACATCGTCTCACTTCTTTTGTTGTTTTCGGTCGTGGTAAATTTTTTATCATCTCAATATACGCGGAGTCTTTTGAAATCCCTTCTGAAGTCACAATGAAACCAAGGAAATTAAAAGTACTATTGCAAAAGGAAGACTTCTTGAGGTTCACAGTCATACTTGCCTGCCTTAAATTTAGTAAACAGTTCATCCAAAATGTCCAATTGTTCTTCGAATGTGATTGTAGGTAGGGAGAGATCATTTATATAAGGGACCAATTTGTCGTACAAACCAAATCCTAAAACCTTCTGGAGGCACTCCTTGAGGCTACACCCTCCATTCTTATATCTAAACGGAATCGCAGTAAAGGAATACTTGTTCCCATTCCAAGAGAAGGCCGTGTATGGCCAAGAGTCCTTAGAAAGTGGTACCTGGGTATAACTTGACAGGAGATCAATGTTAGAAGTGTACTTGGCACCTGAAATTTTAACAATAAATTGTCAATTTTATTCACTTTTAATTGCTTGTTTCACGTGTTTATTTAACATAGTCAGATCCACTACTATGCGCATTTTATCAATATTTTTCTTCCGGACACAAAAGATGGGGTGGTTGTAGATGGACACACAAGGTTCAATGACACCACATTCTAACCATTCTTTAATTTGATCAACAATGGCTTGTTTAAACTTAAACGGCAAAGAATACTGTCGATTGACTATAGGTTCGGTTGTTTCCACCTGCATTGTATATTCGAACTGGTTATACCTACCGGGTCGGTCTTGAAATATTTCACTGTGTTTAATCAACAAATCGAAAAGTAACTGTTTTTGTTCCCCAGACAAGTTTTCCGTAGAACGAACCTTTTCACGAATTTCCTGCACTGAAACGTAGTGACTTTTATTAGTGAAGCTGTCTGCCACCTGTATGTGCCTAACCGGGTTTTCTTTTACTTTAATTTTACAATAGGAATGAGATATTTCATCATCAATTTCATTTAGTTGCATACCATAAAAGTCAAACAGAAATTGTTCTTCACCAGCTTGGTCTAAATTTAGATTTTCTAATGTATCTTAGGTAGAGATGCAAGGGCTCGGAAAAAGCCGGCTTTTTTGAAAAAAAAACTCGGTTTTTTGTGCTTCGCTTTTTTGCTTGGGAAATTATGGGCTTTTTTCAAAATTCTGCTTTAAATTGATAAAGCAGACTTTGTTTCGCTTCTCTATAACACAACAAATCATTTAATTAGTGGTTGATGCTGATAATAATATAAAACCTCGAAAATAAACCATGAATTTCGAAAATATATTTCAAACAATTTTTCCTCAACATATTTACATTATGAATTCCACAGGATTAACCAATGTATATAATAAGAATTTTTTAACCTCCTATATACAAAAGTAAGCAGAGTTGGCAAGAACCATGGTTGTTTTTCAAAATGCCAAAAACCCGTTTCTGGCGGATGTTTAAACCAGGCTTTTTTGGTTAAAACCAGGGTTTTTTTGGTTTAAACCAGGCTTTTTTGATTTAGATTTTTTGCTTTATGTATTTTGTTACATTTTCACAGAAATAAGTTTGTTTCGTCTTGGTGTTATTATGCAACAACGGGGTTATGCCGGAAGAACTTCCATAAGCTTAAAGAAGTCCAGTCAGTAAATTTCTTAAATTGAGAATCTCCCGCCCTAGCCATCGGGAAAATCCCGTCATTACTTGAAATGTAAGACAATAACGGGAAAATCCTGTTATTGCTCTGCATGTAAAATTTAAAGGTCAACGTATCATAATCAGTACGCTAAAGCTGAAGTATTAAATTACAAATTTAGTATGTAGATATCATTGAAAGTCCAATCCAAGCTAATGTTGGAAGTTACGTAGGCAATCGATAAATTTTGCCAATTTCTATCAATATATTTAAGCAATCTTGGCTTCTTTATAAAACAACAGGCATTTAGGCATGCAGAAATATACAATTTGATTTCGTTTCGTATGTTTAGGCTTAGCATCCTTACGTAATACCGATGTTATCAAGGAGAAGACTTTCGCTTAAACTGACATCCGAACCGCTACTTGGTTTACGCATGAAAGAAGGGTTGTGGTTCGACCGAGAATTGAACATGGGACACCTTGATTAAAATGTGAAAGGGAAATAAAACTATTGCAGGTGGTTTGATATCTGGAAACGTCACCATGAAGCTCACACGATTCGCATTTTTCATTCTTTTATTTTTTGGGTTTAAACCAGTTATTAAAAAAAAAGTTGGTGTAAACCAGCCAATCCTAAAAGTAAACACTTCTTTTAAAAAAATACACAAATAACTAGCAAAATAGTATGTAGTATTTTTACTTCAAAATATTCCATACCCTCTTTTTGAAACAAAATAAAATTGAAATAAAACATAAAAGAAATACTTAGATTTATATGATACACTTAAAGGCTGCACATCTAGAGCTTTTGGTTCTGTATATTTTTGAAATTCTACAGTTAAGTTTTATATAACCACCATCACGGTTTACCCAATCCTCAAGTTTTCTGAATTTTTAACAAGAGGGATTCAACATATCATTACGGAACCCCCCCTCCAAAAAAAGAACTACGGAATATATTTAAGTTAAGCTAAATACAACTGCACAACAAACATGACTGAGTGATTAGCTTTTGCGCTTCTATCGGGAAGTCCGGGATTCAACCAGCATTCGACCATTCTGACAAAGCTTTTCTTCATTCCATCTGTGAATGTAGAAATAGTGCGTGTACTGTGAGTTGGACGACTTCCTTTCTTATTGTTTTTAAATCGTTATTATTACTAATTACCAGCAGTGACGGTTTTGCGAAGGTTAGGGGGGCGGTCTTTCGGACTGAAGCCCGTTCCCCAAAGTTACGGAATGTCTGCAACAAACGAAATATCTATTAGTTATGCCTTTACTCATAAACTTTAAGCTCCAGTCAAATAAAAATTACGAATGTTTACAAAAACTAAACATTAGTAACAAAAACCCTTCCCAAAATACTTTTCTAAATCCGCCACTGATTCTCCGTATAAAATGATTTTTAAGGTTGTATCCGGAAGATTATTGCTAAACATACAAACGAAACGAAATATTAGTCATGCCTGTACTCATAAACTTCAAGCACCTCCCAAATAATATTAGGAATTTTTAGGAAACGAAACAATCAGGAAAACAGCTCTTAAAGTACTTTTCTAAATCCGCTATTGATTATTTGTATAAATTGGTATTCTAGGTTGTGTCCGGAAAATTATTGCTAAATCGTTGCACAGCTACAGTATAACAGAAATGTGGAAGTACGGTTTGACGGATATATTGAAAAACGTACGCTTTGACGGATAAATAGAAAAACGGGCAAGTTTAACTTTTGCGCTAGAAGCTAGAGTACTAAAAGCTCTTAGAAATGAAACACGGATGACAAACTAAAATGATCTAGAGAAGAAAAAAGATGTCGATAACTCAAAAGTTAAAATAAATTTAAATAGCCTCTAAAATTGCCCTCAAATACTACATTCTTCATGTTAGCTTTAATTCGTAAAACATGTGCTCCATCCATCTTGATGGTGAATTTCAGAGTGAAATATCGCATTTAGGTCATGGAATTCTTATCTAACTATAGAATATACTATAAAAAATCTATTTAGATAGAAAAATCATGAAAATGAAAAAAGCCAAAATTTCCAAAATTCTCGTTTTCTTTCCAAAAAAGCCGGCTTTTTATGTGAAAAAACCATCGATTCAAAAAAGCCGGCTTTTTTGCATCTCTAATCTTAGGCAAAATTTAACTGATATGCTTTATTTTCTAAATTGTCATACATCTCTTCCCTAATTGAAAGTTCTTTTAACCATTCGCGTTGAAGAGAATTGCTTTCACAAACTAAGTTGTTAATGATGGGACATACTCTATCTGAGCATGAAACATCTGATAAATAATCACAATCATCTTCGAAATTTTCAATAACAGGATTAGATACTGCAGAAACTTTACATACATTTTGCTTTTCATGTACAGCTTCTCTACGTGACATAATCTTTACAGGCTTGCTATCATTAGAACCAGAATTATCGTCATTAGAACCTAACATTGGGAGTACAACAATTTTTCCATTTTTCTCTACCCTTACGGTACCATGACGAAAATCTAATTTTGCGTCAGCAAGAGACAAAAAGTTTCTTCCTAAAAAGCATTCTGTGCTGAGATCTGGAACCACTAAGACCCTTACATCAAATGATAATTTACACAATTCAATGAATAAATTAATTTCGCCCGTAACCTGTTTTTTACGCTTGCCTGAGTAATCAACCAACAACACGTGAGGTGCGGGTTTCAACTGTGGGTGCGAAATTATACTAGACACTCGTTTCCACGTATTACAATTAACCAAAGATACTGACGCACCACTGTCACAGAGAGCTTGCCAACAATATTCACATAAATTTCTGCTGTTGGTACCATTTGTCTCACCTCATCCTCAGATTCATGTTCACTATCAGAGAAATATTCATTATCCCATTTAATAACATTTACAAAATTTTTACTAACCGTAATAACCTCTATGGGGTACTGAACGTTGAGTGCATTGTCATTATACCATTATTTTTCACAATATTAGATGCTTCCAAAAACGCACTCTTTTTGAGAGCGGTGTTAGTTTGGGTTTTGATATCGAACATTACCATTGGCTTGCACGTAATCGTTAGAAGTGTTATGTGTTTGTGGTTTTACAAAATTCCCATTACCTAGGTTAGGTGGCGTTTGGAATGGATAATTTGGCTGACCACTCTTACCACTAAGATTTTGATTCTGGTTGAAATATTGCCTTTGAGTACTGACACTACTTGCATTACGACTAACATTTTCATTACTCTGGGACCTATTTACGTGCTGAAAACCAGAATTATTAATACCTTCGTAATAGTTATCCTCACTCCCTACATTCACATCATGTTCGCCATCAGAATGTGATCGTGTTTGGTTACGTTTGAAAAATCTTTTCCTTTTACCTTGGTTATTGTGTTTACTCCGTTTACTATTTTCATTTACCTGGTTTACTTTTCCTTCTTCAACCTTATTTACACGTACTGGCTTGTTGAAAAAAACTTTTCTATACTGATCATTACGGTTGTAGCTGTTCGACTAACTTTCTAAATCTTGTACAGCATTTAACAATAACGACAAATCATTCATAGGTAAAATAACTAACTGTTTTTGGTAATATGGTGGTAATAATAGCTTAACAGTATTCAGGAGAAAATGTTCAGTCGCTTCAGGATTTAATTTTCTAATTTTATAGTACCTATTTGACACAAATTGGTATACAGTGCCGTCTGACTTTGCATCATAAGGCTTGGATTGTAACCTGGCCATCTTAGCTGCAATAACCTGATCAGATTCGAACTGTTTTTTGAAATGCATTTGAAATCTTCATAGCTTTCAAATTTACTTCTGTTAGTATTGTACCATTCTTTAGCTGTACCTTGTAATAAAAATCCTAGGACATCAACATACCTATCTTCTGGTAAATCATTAAGGTCAGCTGTATGTTGAAATTTACTCAGAACCAGTAAAGCAGTAACATCATTTTCTACTCCATCAAATTTTGCAAAGTTATCTAGGTCTAACCTAACCTTACCTCTCACCTTATTTTGTTGCTTTCTGCACTTAAAACGTTACCTAAATATTTCTTTAATTTCGTCTCTCTTTCACTATCACTACTTTCAGAAGTGTTACTGTGTGAATAAAGCTTATTGTCCCTACTGTCTTTATGTGAACCGTAAAGATTCAGTCTACTACCGTCGGGTTCTTGTTTACTTACTACACCTGTTTGCTCATTCTTAATCTGTGCAATAGACTTTTTATTTCTTTAATTTCATTTTTTGTTTGTTGAAATTCTCTTTCAAAATATTCATTTACCCTATGTATAACACATGTATTTTCATAACTCTTATTAATGGATTTTCTAGTTTCGTCTTGAACTTCCATTAACTTACCAGTAATTTCATCACACTTTTGATCTAGTTTATTTACATTATCCGTATTTACTTCCACTCTATTGGCTAAAATAGTGACACTTAAATTCATTCTATCGATTTCTTGTGCTAACGTCTGTATTTGTACTGTATTTATTTCGGCCTTTTGTTTACTTCATTAATTTCGTCACAGCAGCTACGATCCTGTTCGATAATAATACCTATCTTACTTTCAGTATCGCTTATTTTATTATCAATTACCTCTATTTTAGCTTGCATATTCCCTAACTGTTCACACGCCTTTTCTTGTGCTTGTTTACATTCAGCTTTAGTGTCAGCAATTTCAGTTTTTAATTCTTGGTTACATTTATCGATTTTGCTATTTACTTCGTTTTTGGTTTCTTCAATATTTTGATTACACTTGTTTATTGCTTCTAACAATTGCTCCATTGTCACCTTACCTTCTGCCATGATTATTAATTCATTTTCCGATTTATTTCTATATGTGAAAATACTTAAGGAACTTTGTGATTAAAAATATCTATTGCACAATTGTCCGTGCACTACAATACTCACACCACGGTCCCTGTTCGGGCACCAGATTTGATTGGGTCAAGGGTGGTGCGAAGCTGGGTGTTATACGAATGTTCCGAAGAGGATGACTCTTGCCATACGGTATGGAAATCATAAGCAAACTCGGTATTTGGTTAGTTACCTCCACCCACGTTTTTAAGAGAAACGTGTCATGTCTCTAAACCGTAGTGTAGTACCATATTGCAACGTTTTTGAGAAGACAGATAATAATTATATTAATGACTACCTGCCGTCCCCAATACAATTGTGCTTAATCATAATTACCTGTTGTTTTATCCGTGACATTGTACAATACAGAATACAAAGGTGTACTGACAGTAACAACTCAATTTATTACATTACTTATACGTATATAAAAAAAGAGAAAATGAATACAGACAACTATATTTGTATAACCCTTATATCAGTGCACATTTCCTTATTTATTTGTTGAGCTTAGCGAAGCGAAGCTCTTATACTCGGGTTAGCCGTTTGGTTGTCCGCGAACTCCTCCTAGACCGTTTGGCCGATCTCAACCAAACTTAGCACGCTGAAAGAGTATGTCGTGCTGAGTGACAACATAGGTCGAAATAAAAAATCCGATGTACCATCGAGGAATAATCACCGAAAAACGCTTCCTCTTAGACCGTTTGGCCGATCTCAACCAAACTTAGCACGCTGATAGAGTATGTCGTGCTGAGTGACAACATAGGTCGAAATCAAAAATCCGATGTACCATCGAGGAATAATCACCGAAAAACGCTTACTCCTAGACCGTTTGGCCGATCTCAACCAAACTTAGCACGCTGATAGAGTATGTCGTGCTGAGTGACAACATAGGTCGAAATCAAAAATCCGATGTACCATCGAGGAATAATCACCGAAAAACGCTTCCTGATTACGTAGTTTAAGCTCGCTCAGCTCATTTCATTGCAATCGGGTATATACATTGCATTCCTAGTTGAGCTGAGCGAAGCGAAGCTCTTATACTCGGGTTAGCCGTTTGGTTGTCCGCGAACTCCTCCTAGACCGTTTGGCCAATCTCAACCAAACTTAGCACGCTGATAGAGTATGTCGTGCTGAGTGACAATATAGGTCGAAATAAAAAATCCGATGTACCATCGAGGAATAATCACCGAAAAACGCTTCCTCCTAGACCGTTTGGCCGATCTCAACCAAACTAAGCACGCTGATAGAGTATGTCGTGTTGAGTGACAACATAGGTCGAAATCAAAAATCCGATGTACCATCGAGGAATAATCACCGAAAAACGCTTACTCCTAGACCGTTTGGCCGATCTCAACCAAATTTAGCACGCTGATAGAGTATGTCGTGCTGAGTGACAACATAGGTCGAAATCAAAAATCCGATGTACCATCGAGGAATAATCACCGAAAAACTCTTCCTGATTACGTAGTTTAAGCTCGCTCAGCTCATTTCATTGCAATCGGGTATATACATTGCATTCCTAGTTTTAATATGTATGAGTTTATTATGCCCTTGCCGTAAACATATTAAATAAAAAAATTATGGTTATGGCACCGAACGTTTGGATTAGTGCGCATTTCTTCTATATATTTGTCACTTTTCACTTTAGTAATACAAATGTATTCCTGTGCCCGTCTAGTTGTTACATGATTTTTTTATATCTTTGACATCTTTATTTTCACTGATATTTATGAGCTTTGAATTGCAACTAATAATTTTGAAGAATCTCCAACCGAATGCAGAATTTCTGTCACCATATCTCGTCCAATACCATTTTCCGCCAATACCCTCACTGTTTCTTCTTCTTCTTCAATTACATGTTACCAAAAGTTTCTGTTCTCTTGCTGTTCGGATAAACGAATGACAGGGGACAAAATACGTCTATTTGGATCTGTCATATACCTAAACGCTACAATACAGCTAAGACTCAGAACTTCACCAATATTTTACTTACCAATGGATGAGGCATCCGATGACAATATTCAAATTAATCCTAGTCTATTTATTCACAGTCGACACTCATTCAACTTAACACTGAAAATTTTTCTTTGACCGTAGAAAATTATTTTTCTCTCCTCACATAAACAACACTTTCTGAAACACATCCAGACTCGCACTGGTGAACAATTGGAAACCGAAGAAGACTGTACTTTGATATTGGATCACCAGAAAGCAGCACTTTCCGAGATATTGGAAATGGATCAAGGTACACTATGCTCTTGGTACAACGACCTCCCATATATATATATATCTTATAGAGGTAGTAGCTACCTCGTGCCTAAGCGGTTATCGGCGGGAGCACATGTGGTTCGGATTCCTCATTAACCTTTAGGTTCATGTCCCATATTGTCTCGCTGCTGAAAGAGACGTTAAACATCAAAAATATAGGCTAGTGTTAGCGATCTTCTTTCTTAATGTGATGATCCCAGGTACAAATCCGAAGACTATTTATCCTGTCTGAGGTTTCCCCAGTTGCTTTCCTCATGTTCCATCAAGCAAATAAATGATATTTTTCAGTGCAGCCACTGGCCAGCTTCCTTCAAGTTCGTCTAATATTATTAGAGATTGTTTCTCGTTTCAGTATAAATTGGCGTATCAGGCTGTATCAGGAAGTTGGTTAGCATTCAATACAAGCTCAATATACACTATTTTAAAACATATGAAGCATTCCGGGTAGTAATGGTGAACTTAACAAGAAGTTACTTTGGTAAAGACACATTTTAAACTTTCTTCAATGAAGAACTCTACAAAACGTTCTTTTAATTAGTTGTTATTATTATTGTTGAAATTTCTTGGGTAAATAAAAAAGTTGAGCAGATGTTGAGTTTGTCTTTACTATTTGAAATATTTCATACTGTATGTAGTAAATTTGTATGAAATTAAAATAATTGTTGAAAATAATTTAGAGTCTTTTTTCGATTCTTCAAGATTATTTGTAAATGCTATGTTTTCTTAAAAGACACGCAATGTTCCAAATATGTTTTGAAATTCAGAGTAAACTTGCTTTATAATATTGTAATACCTATCCTCATCACGTAGAGGTATGTTCTCAACTTTGCAACACTATTTTTCCGCCTACAAGAAAGTGTCAATCAATAGGAGTTGCAAACACACTATCCACCCACCCCAACACGACTATCAACAGAGCTGAGTTGCCACATTTAACATTAAGATACCGTACACGGCTGCCGATGAAAGAAGAAACCATATGCGTGGTGTGTTTCTGTTTCTCTTCGAAGTCCGTGGCGCTCAGATGTCACGTTTGCTTCAAACGTGTACGATTCATTTTGTCCTTCTCAACAAAGAAAGAGAGGGGAAAGAAAGGAACTCCGTAACTATAAATAAGTTATTGCAAAGAATATAGCCTATATATATATTGTAGATACATGGAAAATAATATCAAATTATTATAAGTTATTTAATGGTGAGTAGCATAATTGTAATTTAAATGAAGTCAAGTTTTGGGTTAAGAGATTACAAAGAAAGATGTGAAATTGTGATACGTTGGAATGGCACGTGTTATTGTTATTGTTATTGTTTGTTTATGTAATCGAGTTACGCATGGTTGTGTTTTTATGTTCATGAAATACTGTCGAGACGCTAGCTCGCAGTATGGTGTAAATGGAAATTGGGAAAATTGATATAAGTCTGAGTTTAAGAAAGATGTAATGAAAAATACTTTGTTAGCACAAACACAATTTGGATATGGCATAATATTCAGATTCGCAAAGATTGACTGTCTGGGAATTCGGTCATGATGTGACAAGGTCTGCAACAAAAGTTTGACCAATAGTTGGGGTTACCAACGTCGAGACATGAAACGACGAATTCCATTGTCTGGAAAAGAAGAATAAAAACGAAATCAAATCTACATTGGATCGAGGTCGGAGTTCTACATCAGAGTTTTAGATGAGAGCTTGAAGAATTAGGATTCGACGATTACAAGTAATAGAACATTAGTAACTACTATCTTACGATGGTTGGCTTCTGGTCGGCTATTCGTTATAAAGCCGAACTGTCGGTATAAGCATTAGTAGTCTGTATCTTCGGTCGACGTGAGAACGAGATTTCGTCCATGGTCATCACCGAGAACTAAGACCTGCGACTGTCCAACGAATTGCCAAACGTAGTCCAGAGAGAAACCCAGGATTGGAACATTCGTCGCTCCAGGGACCAGCCAGAACATCCTAAGGTATGTGTACCTCAACTATAGTGTTGACTGTGATCAAATCTCCAGACAGTCGAGTACCGTGATCTGAATTTATTAGGTCATATCCGTAACAACAACACACTACACATTACACTTTCTAATTGGTTATAATACATGAGCTTTTACAGATGAAATGGAGCGCTTTTGATTCACTAAATTATTCTCTCGCTAGTGTAATAGATTTATTGAAACCTGCCCATTTCAGATAATGGGTAGAAGCAACTTTCCGCGTCACAACGCATTTGCCCCCGAAAATTATAGGCACGACGCGAGGTTGTCAATATATATATATATATATATATATATATATATATATATATATATATATATTACTATGGTTATGTGAATATGTGTCGGTAAGATACAAATGGACACGTAATTAAAATACAATTATTATTATTATTATTATTATTATTATTACTAAACAAAGAAAAATAACCATGGCGAAAAATTTACTTGATGTACAGAACATAATATTCGTTTCCCCTATCTCACCATCATTGCCTCCTAACGGTATAATAAGTATGTTGACATTTTTTGAAAATCCCACCTTTAGTCCAGGCCTTTTGTATTATAGCACATGCATATTTCACTACAGACCCCTATTATTCGATATTAAAATAGCCCTTCCCTTTGGTCTAGTAGCTACCGCGTGAGGCTTTGTTGCACATAGTCTCGGGTTCGATTTCCAGTGAAAGCACAAAAGTACACGTAATATTATAATTCACTTTCATCGCTCATCCATTTCATTTAGCCTAAAGGACACAGTCGTGGGACATTTTTTTCATAATAAATTGTCCACTTTGTCTATTGCGAGGTTTCTGAACCTTGGACTCGCTAGAATATGAGGGTTGAAACAAATGAAATCTTAAGTTTACATCCTACCATCACGCCGGCTAGACTAAATGAGACGGTGACGATGAGAAATGAATTAAATGATGGAATGAAGTAGGAGGAAACGGGAGAGCCTCAAGGAAACACATGCACACAATGTTTGTACCACAAAGCTCACTTGGCCCGAGCTGCGATCAGAAAAATATTTTTAAAAAATATTTTGAACTTCTTTTGATAGACATATATTTATTTGTATCCTCGTCGCCAAAAGTGCCTTTACATCGCCGTGACGGGTATGTGACAGCGCAGTACATTAAAGAAGGGATGGTTGCATAAGAATTTGTGATTAATTTTGAAGAGTTTTTATTTTGACTAGGAAAATAAAGTAGGTATAGGGAGTAAAGACACAGATTTGAAGCATCAGTGCACTGTCATCTCTGAAAAGATTCGTATTATTGCCTTATATGTTAAGTTAAACACCACAACATCTGTCACTGAAACCGTAGATCATCTTACTTTTTAAAATTGCCTCTGTAGCCTATTTGTCCATACATTAATCTCCAGACATGATGTATAGAGAGGAGAAAGAAAGAGATACAACATCTGTAAGATTTATGTAATTCACTAAGGGACTATAGGAAACGACTAAGCTAATTACTGCTACTAGCGCTTTTTAATCTTCAGGGATTTACTACATGTTCGCAAAACATTATTCTAAGTCCTAAATCTGTGCGTGAATTATTTCATTTGCCTCACTGTAATTATTTTAGAATGGAAACTGATTACGCTGAACGTGAAAATGTTTCTCGTAAAGCAAGGGCCGTAATAAATGTAAATAAGGTTCTCATTATTATATAAAACACATAAGTATTTATTCCGTGTATAGAACAATATAATACAGTAACTAAGCAACATCATAATCACTAACGCCCGCAGGATTTTTTTCAACGGGTAGAGGGGAAGTCCGATATAGAATGTTTCGTTTTATTCCCTATATATATTAACAGTCATAACATTTATCATTGATAGCGTATATCGTCTTTCGCCACTGTAGCTTATTAGTCAGAACATTCATCTCCAGACATGATGTCGAGAGAATAGAAGTAAATAGATATGATCAGTGGTGTAACTAATTTTACTGCGCCCTGGATCGATCGATCATCGATTTACTCATACTCCCCCAGGCCCTCTACCACAGGTATTTCAGCTGCTGCGTTATATATATGGTTCCATGTCAGAAGGGCCAAACAAAAGGGCAAAGACAGAAAGACCCGAGTCAAAAGGGCCCTGTGTCAAATGGGCCCGAGTCAAAAGATCTCCGCAACAACAGGGCACGAGTCAAAAGACCCTGCGTCAAACGGGCTCGGATCAAAAGGGCCCGAATCAAAACGCCCCTCATAAAAAGGACCCGGGTCGAAAGGTCTCCTTAACAAAAGGGCCCGAGTCAAAAGGCCCCGAATCAAAACGACCCTCATAAAAAAGCCCGAGTCAAAAGGGATTCCGCTACAAAAGAGCCAGAGTCAAACGACCCTGCGTCAAAAGGGACCGAGTCAAAAGTGGCCGAATCAAAACGCCCCTCATAAAAAGAGCCATAGTCAAAAGGAGCCCACGAGAAAAGGATCCGAGTCAAAGGCCCTGCGTCAAATGAGCCCGGGTCAAAAGGGGCTCTGCCACAAAAGGGTCCGTGTGAAAACGACCCCACATCAAAAGGGCACGGGTCAACAGGTCTCTACAACATAAGTCCCGAGTCAAAACGCCCGTCATAAAAAGGAGCAGTCAAATGGGGCCCCGCTACGAAAGGGCCCGAGTCAAACGGCCGTAAGTCAAAAGGTCCCGGATTAAAAAGGCCCTAGTCAAAAGATTTCAAATCAAAATGCACCTCATAAAAAGAGCCCGGGTCAAAAGGGTTCCACGACAAAGTTACCTGAGTCAAAAGACCCTGCGTCAAACGGACCCGGGTCAAATAAAGCCGGAGTCAAACGGCCCCGCGTCTAAAGGGCCCGGGTCGAAAGGTCTCCTCAACAAAAGGGCCCGAGCCAGAAGGCCCGAATCAAAACGCCCCTCATTAAAAGGGCCATAGTCAAAAGAGTCTCACGACAAAAGACCCGAGTCAAAAGGACCTGCATTAAACGCGCCTGCGTCGAAATGGGCCCCGCTACAAAAGGGCCCGAGTGAAATTGGCCCCACATCAAAAGGGACCTGTTCAAAAGGTCTCCACAACAAAAGGGCCCGAATCATAATGCCCCTCATAAAAACGAGCCGAGTCCAAAGGGGTCCCCCTACTAAAGTGCCCGAGTCAAACGGTCGTGCGTCAAAAGGGTGCTGGTTTAAAGGGCTGGAGTCAAAAGGGGCCGACTCAAAACGCCCCTCATAAAAAGAACCCAAGTCAAAAGTGTTCCACGACAAAGGGACCCGAGACAAAAGGCCCTGCGTCAAATGGACCCGGGTCAAATAAAGCCGGAGTCAAACGGGCCCGCGTCGAAAGGGCCCGGGTCGAAATATTTCCTCAACAAACGGGCCCGAGACAGAAGGCCCGAATCAAAACGCCCCTCATCAAAAGGGCCCGGGTCGGAATGTCTCCGCAACAAAAGGGCCTGAGAATCGTTTGTTAACACAACGCAAAAATTTGAGATTTAGATAGCGATAATAAACATAACAATTATAATGATGTCTGCAGAATTTTTGTGTATACTGGTACGGAATGACAACCAACGTCAGTAACAGAGGCGACTCTTGAGGGAAGTGACATTGGTAAAAATTAACATTTTACGAACGCAATCCACAAGAAGTTAACTGCACAAATGTATGATGGAATTTCATTTACGGTGGAAAACATTAACGGTCTCAAAACAAAAGATCAAACAAAACTAGTGATGAGCGCAAGAGTCTTGGTCTTGCAGTTTTTGCAAGAGTCTTGCATGCAAGACCAAGACCAGGAATCCCGATGCAAGACCAAGACCAAGACCAAGGGGTGCAAGACCAAGACCAAGACCACACCTGCAAGACCAAGACCAAGACCAAGACTCTTGCGCAAGAGTCTTGCACAAGTACCGTTTCGGTGGTAGAGCAGTCACATGTGGTTATACGGGTCCCTGGTTGGATTCTAGCATGCGACATGGAAACTTTTTAGTGGGCAAACACCGTGTGCGTGGGTTTTCTCGGTAGAGACCTGCATGGGCCGGGCCTTGCCCGAGACCCGAAGCCCGGCTCTACCCGCGGGCCGGGCTTGGGCGGGCCGATTCTATTATTTCTTTGAGTCGAGCCGGGCTTGGCGGTCCGACACTGATTTCTTTTCAGGTCGGGCCGGGCTGGGGCCGATTAATTGCAATTCTTTAACCCTCGAGAAGTCGCGCTGAAAAAGTAACGCGAGTAGTCGCGCGCGGTCAAATGGACCGAATGAACATAATGTGTTGCAAAAATCGTTTTAAACAGTTTTCTTGTATTAGAAACGTAATTTTGTATATTTTCTGATTAAGAGGGAATAACATTTTTATTATTATAATAAGTTTTACAGTAATAACTATTAGAGAAACCTACAACTAGACATGTTATTTTTTTATTTCTCATTTGGAATAAAATGTTTTTGTCGTTACATATTTCTTTAGATAGATAGCTACGCACTGGTTTTATTGAAAATTCTAAACCTGATGATGATCTTTTGTTTTTGTCAACTTTGGTTCGTCTAAAATTAGAAATGCAATTGTAAATTAGTTAAAAATATACTATATAAACATAACAATAAAACAAAGCTTCACAGCGCATTTTACATTGAATTAGAGCTCAGTCGTAGTTAAGCGGTTAGCATACACGCCTTTGGCGTGGGACTGCCGGCTCGATTCCCGGTGGGACCTCATGTGGTTCGGATCCTTCGTTAAGCAGTAGGTCCACGTCTTACATAGCCTTGATGCTGAAAAGGGCGCAAAATTGAAATCAAATCAAATTTACATTGAATTATTTTAAGGTCCTGTTATTTTGAAACTTCACCTATACAGCACTACATTGAATTATTTTAGGTTATCTTCAAATTTACACTGTTCTACACTTCGTCGTCGCTTATTTCGTCCCCTCTTGCTCTGACTACATTCGGGGAATCACTGGTCATTTCTGGGTTTAAGGTCTTCAGATTCGCTCGCAGACTCCTCACTTGACCTTTCGTGTTCACTCATATATAAATATTTGTTATGATCATCCTCAGACAAAGCTTCCACGAGATCATGTCGGCTGATTTATCCAAATAGGCAATCCCTAACATTTCCCTCCGTTGTATTAAGCTGTTCAGTTCTAATTTTCTCTTTTCTCATACTTGGTATCAGTTTGTTAACTCTGTCGACCTCTCTTCCGTCCATTAAAATAATATTTATGTTTATAAAGCTTAAAACATCTCCAAAGCAAAGGTCAGGTGCAGAGCGAAACACTGAGAAAAAACATTACACGGTTAGTCGCGCGCGGTGGAAAGCACCGCGGAATCACTAAACAATCACTAGTACTTAAACTAAACAACGGATAACGGAGTGATTGAGCAGGAATGTTTGGGAAAGTGAGGGGCAAGATTAGCTAGACGGAGAAGTCTGTCGGACAAACAGAATGGACACACGATCGAAAATAATTTCCCTGTGGTGCTTTTGACCGCGGCGCGACTACTCGAGGGTTAATAATTATTGACATTCGTTAAACGATAATTAGAATAAAGGCAAACGTTGAAGAAGTGTGCCCGTGAAAAATGTTATAAAATGAAACTTCGAAAATTTATCGGGCCCGGGCCGGGCTTGGGCCAAGAATTTTAAAAAAACTTATAGGGCCGGGCCGGGCTCGGGCCGAAAATCTCCAAAACGTTTCGGGTCCGGGCTGGGCCGCGCCTACGTACATTCGGGCTGGATTGGGCTCGGGCCGAAAACTTCGGCCCGTGCAGGTCTCTATTTCTCGGTGTTTTGATGTTCCCTCCTACTTTCTTCAATCCACTATTTCATTCATTTCTCCTGAATACCGTCTCCCTTAGCCCCGATACATAATCGTGGGACGTTAAACTAGATATTTCGTTTCGTTTTAAAACATATTAGTGGTGTTGTTCTTCCAAAACTAAAGTGAAATGTAGTATTGAACATTGGTGATACCGTACACCGTAGGTGTCGACTACATGGGTATGGCCTTGGCTCCCAGACTCAAGCATCCGTTGGGAATTTTTAATGTGTGCTCATAAAATTAATATCGAAATAACATTTTCATGACATTGAAAAAACTTAATACATGTAACCGCAAGTTTGATTTCATGGGCGGATGCTTATACGTTGAATAATTGTTTATCAATATAACTTTTAGCATCCTTAGGTATACGACACATCGAGGGTTGAGCGATATAACATTATCCTACAACAATAAATCTATGTCATAAAATTGAAAGTGACTATTTTTGTGACTCCTAATCTCTTGAACCACCCAACCGATCTCGATCAAATTTTCAACACAGATGGAGTTTGAGCCTGGGAGTGTTTTCATCATTTCACTTTGACGGTAAGCTTAGGAGAGGGGAGAAGGGGGAGTTATATAATAATAAATAAAACTTAACAACTTCAACCAAAGGAGTAATCTCGATCAAATTTTTAACATAGATGAGGTTCAAGCCTGGAATGTTATATGTCAGTTCACTTTGGTGGTAGAACCTAGGGGGAGAAGAGCGAAAGGGTATATATATATATATGTATATAACTTAATAACTCTTGAACCACCTGACCGAACTCGATCTTATTTTAAGATAGATGAGGATCGGGCCTGAGATGGTTTCTATCATATCACTTTGATCTTGAAGTTTAGGGGAGAGGGAGAGGAAAGATATTTAAAAATGATGGAAAATGACCGACATTGAAATGGAATCTATAGTTTTGGGGACCGCTAAGGTAAACAATGATACTTCCGGTGCTGTTTAAATCAAAATTCAGCCCCGTAGCTTGGCGGAGGGGAGGGGAGATATATAAAAATGATCGAAAATGGCGAATATTAGTGTCGAATCCATAGTTTTCGAGGTCGCTGAGTTGAATACTGAGACTTCCTATACCATTTACGACCAAATTCAGCCTCGTAATTTGGGGAAGAGGGAGATGCATAATAATGATTAAAAATGACCAAATATTAGTGCCGAATCCATAGTTTCGTGGTCTCTGACACGAACAGTGACACTTGTGATGCCGTTTAAATCCAAATTCAGCCCGGCAACTTGGGGAGGAGGAAGACAGGGAAACATAAAAATAATCGAAGATGACCGATATTAGAGAGCGCTTTACTAATAGTAAAAAAGTGATTGACTAACGATATATATATATATATATATTATTATTATTATTTTAGTTTAACCCAACAAAGTAGATACTTGATGCTAGTAATCCATATTCACAAGTGAGACTTCAAATAACTTGGAGTTTGATGCCCTTATTTTGTATTTCTAATACAGGTCAACAGTATTTATATAAATTGAGTCTACACAAAAGACATAGACAGTTGAGTCGTTTTCAGTTTTCCCTCAAATTATTCTAAAATATTAAGAGGTTTGATTATAATAATTATTATTTTAATTTTCTTTCCCTCTTTTTTTTTTGGTCAATATTGCTAAACATATCATCATCATAATAGCTATTCTGCTATTATTGGCAGGTTATTTGCTTCAACAGACAAGGTTTGACGTTCGGTGGTCCTCAGCTGGTCTCTTCGTCTTGACGTGGCAATTTTCAGTTTCAATACCTTCCTTCAACTAGTTTGCTTCGCTCCCTCACTCTTTTTCCTTCCACAATACTCTCTAGCACGTCCCTTGTAATACAGTTCCTCGTCAGCCAATATCCTAAACAGTTCCCTTTCCCCTTCTTAACAATATCTAAAATTCTTCTCTTTTTTCTCCTACTGCTAATATTTCTAACACATTCGTTTTCGTTCAACACGGCTAATTCTCTCCTTTTTTCTCCATGCCCATGTTTCGAAAGTCTGCAATTTTTTCATCGCTTTTGCGTAATGTGAATGTCTCTGCCCCATGGAGTACATATTGGAATCAGTAAAACAAAAATTCAATATTTAATTGGAAGTTTGTTTAATACAAGAATTAGCTAATCGTGGTTGGAAAGAAAAATCTGACGCCTTTAGAGTGTAAAAATAATTTTGCAATTCATGGTATTTCAATAATCTGTGCCGTCTGATTTTCTTTCATGCGAAACAGGGGTAGCCTCCTCAGTTTGGGAACCAGTGGAATGTTGGATCTGTTAAAAAAATATATATATATATATATATAAACAGATTACGAAACCCTGTAATTTAGGCATATCTTATAAGTAGTGAAGCATGGGCACCCATTAAAAAAATAAAGGTCATAACCTATGTTGTACGCTATCATAATTACACGACGTTAAATTATATTACATTTAGAAACATACATTGTATTTCCGTTACTACTGGTGCTTTGTAGAGTTTATTATCCCTTATATCCATAGTAAAATTTACCTATGAAAAGCTTGGGATTTCTTAAATGCAAGACTTGCAAGACTCTTGCATGCAAGACCAAGACCAAGACCAAGGGTTCCAGTGCAAGACCAAGACCAAGACTCGATGTGCAAGACCAAGACCAAGGCTCGATGTGCAAGACCAAGACCAAGACCTTGCGTTCAGTTGAGTTGATTTTAGTTTAGCGTCCCTTTCAGCAGCGAGGCTATATGAGACGTGGACCTACTGATTAACGTGGAATCCGAACCACATGAGCTCCCGCCGGGAATCGAACCCGGGTCTCCCACGCCAAAGGCGCGTACGCTAACCGCTTAGCCACAGAGGAGCTCAGACCAAGACCTTGCATTTGCTCATCACTAAACAAAACACATCAATCACTTTTTGTTCATTGTTATGCATATTGTGATTATTATTATTATTATTATTATTATTATTATTATTATTATTATTATTATTATTATTATTATTATTATTATATTACTTTTATTATTATTACCATTTTTATTATTAATAATATGCAAGGTCAGTGGTAGCCCATGCCTTCAAACCAGTATACGCCACTGTTTGAAACTATGAACTCTACATTAACATAGGTCGTCTTTCGATCATTTTATGTTCGAAGGTGTGCATGGGTGTCTTACCCCTTCCCCCAAAGCATGAAAAGCAAACACAGCCAGGAGCAGAGAGAGAGAGAGACACACAGAACACACAGCTCGCTGTGTAGCTGCAAAAGACCTATGGGTAACTATAGTTGCCCTCTTGTTACAAGGTGTTGAGTCAGGTAGTATCAAGGTCAGTTCCTGCAGTTGAACACGAAGTTGACTGTTAGAAAACAGAAGCATATAACTAGTCTCATCTGTTTACTTTTCACGAATATTTTTCACCTTCATGTGTACAGATCACGTCTGGCGTACATTTAAAAGGCATGCTGTGTCAAGTATATATTCCCAAAAAGATATGAGTACTCAAAAGGCAAAAACCTGTAGCTACTTTTGTTTTCCTTTTTCTATTAGCCAGTGGAAGCGTTGTTTCAACATCCTTCTTGTAGCTTGCTTAGCACTTTCACTTCCTCTTTTTAGTTGAGCTTTCGGCTATGAATACTAGGGATGGACACATTTTTTCGAAAAATACTTTTTCGAAAAATGAATTTTTAAAAAACGAAAATTTTTTCGAAAATACGAAATTTTTTTCGAGAAACGAAAAACGATTTTTTTTCGAAAAAACGAAAACGAAATTTTTCCGAAAACCGGAAAACGAAAACTACCGAGAAACGGAAAACGGATAATTTTTGTAAAACAAACTGAGTTTATTTCATTTGTTAGTACTTCCAAACTATAGTATACTATGCATACCTATAGGAAGTCTTATAGAAGGGCTATGTTCATCTGTCTGCCTATCCATCCGTTCGTCTGTCAGCTGGTATCAGAGCAAGAGCGGCAAGAAATAGCGAGAAGCATACATGTAAGTTTGCAACACGAATAGATTCATCTAATGCATTTGACTTCTATTTAATAATCCAGAAGTGGTAGAGATCTATCGCTTTCTGCTACATTGTTGATCAACACAGAACACAAACGGTAACATATAGAAAGACGCGATTTTCCAGAACCAATTCAGTGTCCCAAGAATATATTCAATGTTCGCCCTTATTACACTTGCAGCTTAAGCTATGCATAAGTGTCGAAAGTCTTGAGAATGGCTTTGTCCGTCTGTCTGTCGAGAGGTGTCAGAGCAAAACAGTAACAAATATTGAGAAGTCGTTTCTTGCGGTCGATTTAGAGCCCCTAAAATAGGTTCGATCTCCTAAATTAACCCTCCATTTAAAACCGTAAGTGGTTCTAATACCATTTTTGGTTTCAATTTGTATCGCTATAGAACGAAAATCGTAATAGATAGCGAGAAGCGATTTGTTGCAAACAATTTAGCGTCTTAGACAACATACAACTATCCACAACATTTAATCAAAACCAGAAATTGTTTATATTTACTATTATTTCCGGTTTTAATACTGAATTACGAGATATCGAGATGTAGATTTTGGCAATCGATTCAACTACCTAGAAATAGCTGTACCTTTTCCATTATTCCTCTATTCAGATCGGAAGTTGTTTAAAATAATCATTTTTGGTTTAACATTGATCGATATAGAACAAAAATAGTAATAGATAGCCACAAGTGTTTTTTTTTTAAAAAATCTATACAGCGTCTCAAGAGTATATAAGCTATATATCATCTCAACGCACAATACTATCGAAATTGAAAGTGGCTGAATTTACTAGTATATTCAATAGGGATTCAATACGGATTTTTATAAAGCAAAAGATTGAAGAAATAGTTATGCGGTTTTTTGCGATCGACTAAGCGTTCTAAGAATAGGCTCTACCTTCTCCCTTGATCTCTATTCACACCAGAAGTGGTTCAAATTAACGATTACAAGTTTCAACATTAATCGCCACAGAACAAAATTGGTAATAGATAGCGACAAGTGGTTCATCTACAATCGATTCAGGTTCCCAAGAGGAAATACAATTACAATCCACAACACTCCACAAAGGCAGAAATGGTTGAAGGTTATTACTATTTTTGATTTTATAGGTAATACTAATTTCCATAGAGCAAAATCGGTCAGAGATATCGAGATGCATTTTTTAAAATTAATCCAGCATCCCAAGAATAGATTCCACCTTCTTCGTTAACACTTTATTTGAACCGAAAGTGTTCAAATTAACCATTTCCGGTGTTAACACTTGTCGCGATAAAACAAAATTGTAATAGATAGCGACAAGCAATTTTCTGGAATCAATTCAGGGTTTTAAGAGAACATATCTTCATAACCTGCACCACTCTTCTGAAACGGAAATGCTTGATATTTACTACTACTTTCGGTTCCAATACTTATATGCATAGAACAATAACTATAAAAGATATCGAGAAGTTTTCTGAAATCGATTCAGCGTCCTAAAAATAGATTCCGTCTTTTCCCTTAACCCTCTATTCAAGCCGGAAGTGGTTCAAATTAGCCATTCCTGCTTTCAATCTTTATCGCCATAGAACAAAAACGATAAGTGATAGCTAATAATGGCTTTTTGATATGGATTCAGCATCCGAGGAACAGATTCTATCTTTGATTCTATTAACCTATTCCAAGCAAGAGTTTTAGTTGTGGTACTTGTTGTACTGAAGTTTTGAATATTCAATTCGCATGGATTGCAAGTCTGCCTCAGTTTTACACTGTGAAACGAAACTCATTTGTTTCTCTACAAAAACAGGAAAAAATGTATCACAATCAGGGGGGATCCAGGGGTCGATCGCCCCCCAGAAGAGAACACTCCTATTTTATATATAAGTAAAACCCATCCCAGAGTTGGAGCTCGTAAAAATAGCTCTAAGTAGCAGTATTACAACCCCCCCCAGAAGTCCGTCCTGGATCCGCCCCTGATCACAACTTCCGGTTTCAGTATTGATCACCATAGAGCAAGCGAGAAGCATGAATTCAGTACCTTCGCAATAGACTATGTCCAAGTTTTATCCTGTGGTAGAAATTTACTACCACTTCTAATTTCAATAGTGATCACCATAGAGCAAAACTAATAAGAGATAATGAGATATGTTTATATATATGAATCCAGGATTCGAAAATTGTCATATCGATCGCTATCCCTCTATGTAAACCGGAAATAGTGAGAAACTACCATTTCCGATTTCATAGTAAAGAAAAGGCGATAACCGGAAGCAGTTTTTGATATGGATTCTGTATCACAATGGTAGTTTCCATCTCTAAGTTTAATGCAACCGAAAGTGATAAATACTTACTATATCTCTGGATACAATCTTTTTTTCTCATAGAACGAGAGAAGTACTAGGAAGCGACAAACGTTTCTTTTCAATATATAATTTTATAATTCCAAGAAAAGATTTCAAGCCCTGCAACTGGTCTAGTGGCTAGCGCGTATTCCTTTGATGCACAGGGTCCCGAGTGGGAAAACATTGAACGTGTTATGGTGGTTCGGATTCCACTTTATAATGTAGGTCCACGTCTTGTATAGTCTTGCTCGATTCTGAAAAGGGACGCTGAACTTCAACAAACAACCAAATAAAAAATATTTAATCTTAGTAGTATTCTTCTACTGAAGTTAGTAGCAGTAAAAACTAATACGAAAACGAAGACCCACCTATTTAAAATTTGAATTCTGGTTTGATGAGATTATTATAGTCAGATACTTAGTTCTTTGTCTTACCGTATATAAAACATCTTTAGAACAAATAAACCATTCAATAGTATTTTGTTAGTATTAAATTGCCTATTTTTGAAAGCAAACAAATTGTTTTTGATACTGACTTAATTAGTTATAGAAAATAAGATAAATGAATGGGGGATCTTAGTGAGAAGTCTTTAGTATCAGTACATATAATCACTTCATGTTTCATATTTTGTTAAAATCAATTGTTAAAAGTCAATTTATTACAGAGTTGCCTGATACTATCACGATCAGTTTATACAGCATCCTTCTATTTGGTAATTTATTAGTCTTTTTTTACATTATAAAATATAATGTCGGGCTAATTGCTGTATCGCCGGACTGTAAGCTAATTGCTGTAATTTTAGGAAATTTACCGGGTCAATTGGATAATTTATTTAAGTTTATGAGGAAGAGTGATTGAAAGTCAGGTAAGGGGAATAGCAAAAGCTCAGATAGTGATTGCATTTGCTGGTTGTTTTTGATGTTGTAAGCGGCACTGTATGTGGAGACGGATGGACTATTTCGCGGAGAGGTACACTTGTTTTACTATACGAATCCATAGATTGTAAAATGTATAGATAAATTTGAGCAAATCTTTAATTTGCCCATTTCATGTCGAGAACAGAAACCAACAAACCCCTGTGGGGCTTCTAATCCGTTCCTACTACTATCACTACCCCTACTCCTACTCCTCCTCCTACTACTACTGCTACTCCTACTTATACTATGGATCCGTATAGTAAAACTGCGCACCTAATAACATAATCTAACGTAACTTAATGTAATCCAACCAAATATAACCGAATGCAGTATATTTTGTTCCAGTTTTTCGATTTTCAAATTGATCCGGCGATTCAGCAGTAATGCCATATTGTCGATAACACATTAATAATTTCTAGTAAATAATTATTTTTTAATATTCTGTAAAATATAAATTTTACATTGTTTACCTTTGTGAATTATTATTTCTAATTTATATCCCTCAAGAACCGAGAACCAAGGGTCTGTGGATCACAATATTTCATGCTGAGCTCGCACACGTACTAGACTTGTTAAAGTCTATGACCATATCAACTTTGGCCAATGAAATTTATTCATTTAACTAAGTTCAAGTCCAAATTTTCTGAACAGTATTTTGAGAAAAAATACTGCTACAGGCTAGTCAGAGCATTGTGAGCGGGAGGAAGTGAGATTGCATGATATGAATAAATTACCAAAATAATTAATATGCAAAAATGCAAATGTGGGAGGAATCTTTATATGAATACTGACAACTACTTTAATTTAATGCAACCTACAGTCACAAAGTTAATTTACTAAAATTAGTTCAGTCGGTAGAGTCTTAAGTTGAATATAATTAAAATTTTGAATAATAAACAAGATTCCTGTTAGCATGAAACTCTAGTTTACAGGTTAACTATGGTTTTAACACCCATCCTGTATGCGAAAGATACCCAAAATACGCTCATCGTATTCACGATCCATTGATAGACCCAGCTTCTGGCCTGAAAAGGAAACAAGATAGACAAAAGGGTAACACATTACCTTGCGGCCATACTGCAAACAAGAAAAGAAGTCAAAATTCCAGTGGTAATCCTTTTTAATGCACCACTTCAATAATTCCAGATGCACAAAATATTGTAATATTACAGGAGCACTCGCGCGCGCGGTCTCGCTATGAGACCTGAGGAAAAAGAAAAAAAAATATATATATATTCTTTTAAAAATTTCTTTATCAACTTTTGAGCTCTCAATTTTAATCGTTCGTGCACGTTTATGGTTATTGCGCCGTACTCTTCTTACTTGCAGTGTCTCTGCATTTACCACAGTATACACTTCCTGGTAGGATTTCTTCCGTTCTCGGCGACCATGCTCCTTTCCCTCCTGTCGTGCTGCTAGGCTCTTTCTACCGTCATCTTTCTTCTGACATTGGATTCCTGCTACACCAGTGGCGGTTCAACGGGGTAGCCCTTTGTGCGATAAAACTAGCGAATAGGTTTATATGTGAAGAAAGTTCTCACTGGACTGTCATCATATGACACACTGGCGTTATATTGCACTAAACCCGCCTACTTTTAATACAAGTAAAAAGGCTCAGTTCTTGTATTAAACGGAATTTAAATAAGCTATGCTACGATTTAGCGTCGGACATTGCCTAAAATCAGGCATTGAGTTTGTCTTCATTAATGCTGTTACTCACTTTAGTTTTCACTGTAAGTAACGTTAACAGGTGATATGGCGTATGACGTAAAAACGGCAAAAGTTACAACTTGTGCGAAGCACTTCACAAAATATATGGTAAAGCATTGTCTCTTCCCACTAGTAACTTTTAATACATGTTGCACTTTGTCTGATATCACCTCGTCGATGTTTCGTAAACCGCACTGTTGTAAATGTTAGCGCTACCTCCTACGCTCTCATTCCACTAAGAGAATATTAGTTCGGCGTAAACGAAGATTTACCGGAGGTAAATTACCTATTAATGCTCATTTCCAAGCACACACGCACTAAGTATATGTTTGTAACTAAAGCACTGTTATTTCGCGCACATAGCTGAATGCTACAAAGTTTCAAGTAACTGACGGTTAAACAAGACTCCGAATTTCGTGTTCGATGTTCACTATATCGCGATTCAAGAAGAACTGTCCTTCCTGGTTGTCCCCTGTAATGTTATATTCACTTCAAGGTTCATTGTTCGCTCCAGCTTTTGGGTTGGGCCAATCCACTATAGCCCGCTTCCCTGGAATAGGGGTGAAAGGTACATCCCTCACCTGTAAGCTTCCAGTGACCTAGATAATTCGATATACAACACTTTTTCATATTCTTTTGCAATTTGTAGTTCACTCCAGTAACATCGTTGACAGTCACTATGAGTGTTTGATAGCTTAATAATCAAGCTTCAGTTTAGTATATTGCACTCACTCACACTGTGCTGTATTTACTAGAAATATTAAAATAAACACCAAAATTATTCAAACATGGTCACTTGACAGGTTTACTTGCACAACTTGACAAGTGGTACCACCTATCGGCGACACCAGGAACTGTTTGTACAAGTGACATTGAATATTGCAAATTACTGAAACTGATGCATTGAAGGATTGTGCTTATTAGTTGATTACTTATGTTAATTAAACAATTTAAATAAGCTACACAAAATGCAAACAAATTAAAATGAACCCTAAACAAAGCTGTCGTAGCCTGACACATTATAATAAGCATTATAGAACTGTTTGAGAGTTCTCTTCTCTCTTGCAACAGTATTGCATCTCGTCTAGGTTTAAAAAAAACTGAGGTGTGTGTTCGTCTCTCTGAATACCTTCCATAACCATCAACTAGGCCTAAAACTGCCATTAGTACAAGCCATTTATATCAAACCAAAATATATATCGAGCTAAATATATCTAAAACTACGGGAACACCCAGAAAGTTTATTTACATAACATAACACATACTATTATAACAGATCATGTATCAGCGGAGCAGGCAAAATAATCTTTTGACAGAGACATCTAGCGGATGTCACGGAACAATTACAAACAGCGTTCTAGACAACTACCACTATAACTCAAGTGGACTCGTCCATAATTTTGAAATTGTCAACTTCCCTTTCTCTGAGAGTGTTCCGTTGACCAAGGGACGCTTCAAGAGTCTAACATGCTAAAAATGGGTGTGTCTTAAAAAAAATAACACCTCTTTGTATCCAGCATTCTCTCATAGATACGCTAAAAATTTTATGACTTTTAAAGCATTGTATTTGTGGGCACTGTGTCTCGGTAGTGATAGTGTATGCTCCTACCTACAACAACACTAGGAAATGAGACTAGCTATCCATCTATGCAAAACCTGAAGCTCATAGGTATTCTATCCTTATAAAGATGGTTACATTGATTCCTATATCTTCCACGACGTGGGAGTCCAAGGCTCCTTTAGGAACACATGCTTTCTTTAAGTTTTTTTTGTGAGGCCTTCGCTGCCTCTCTGCCAGCCAACTAGCGTATCTAAAATATAGAATTTTCTCTCTTCTTCGAAGTTAATATTAATTAATATCAAAGTATCATTGCTTCACTCTGAAGTCCAGTCCTGTTGTTCGTTAATATTCAGTTATATAACAAAATAAACGATATATATACATAAAAATACAAATAAAAGTTATATGCTACCGCTGATACGTATGTAAATATCAATAAACTTCATATGCAAATCCCTAATTAAATTGTAATAATATTCATAATTTCACGCAAATATTAAATATGTAAATCATCTTAAGACACAGTTCATGTGACGTTCACATTATTCCCCTCCTAAGGAAATGCAACCGTTAATCGCTTAATCGTTGCATTTTCTCAGAAGAGGTGCCAATATACTTTACGTAAATCACATACATATTCCGTATATACTAAACTTTACACAAAATTTTCCCTAAATACATGAATATATCCTAACAATAATAAAATAGTAAACTAATCACCAATAACAAATAAAATAATCCCTAACATGTCATAATCACTTCATAACTTATCATTTTATACGAAATTCATCTCTTTACATTATATCATTATTCCTCTGTAGTATTACACTCCGCCCAACAACTCTCTTGAAAGCCAGACGTAAGGAGGTGCGTCTGTGAGTGTATACTTCTTCTGCTTTTCATCCTGCATGACGCGCTGTGTTTACTTCCTGCTTTTCCTATGTCATCAGGTCAGCTGGGTCCTGAGGAGGCGTGGTTTCACGCTGCACGTATTTCTTCAGGTGAAACACGTTTCTCTTCATTAACACTTCTCTAGTCTCAGGATTTTTTTATTTTCTGGCTGTGCTATCTCGAATACTGCGTACTGAACGTTACTCATAACCGACGAAAATGCGTTATTGATATTCTTTCGTGAGAGACTACTGTGACTTACTTTTACAATATATTTTATTGACATTTCTTTACTCATCAACCATGATGGTTGAGAGGCACACACACTAGCGAAGCACACCACGGCTTCAAGCTGTTAAACAATTTCTTCATTTTCTACGTTATACTACCGTGTAGGAAACTGAATTGTTACTGGCTAATTGCTTCTATTAAAATTGTGCAATGATCCATTCTTCTTTTGCACTCAACAAGCGTACTCTTAAACGAAGTGGTATTCTTCTCTATAAATCCCCACGTCATCCATCGACTAAAAGTATTCTCCACAGCAGTTCTGGCTCGAAGAGTGTAAGGATACATCCTGGTCTTCATGGGTCGGTCATCGGTCACTTCAATGGAATGGCTGTAGTCCCTAATCGTACCGGGCTTCTCGTCAAATATGGCTCAATGTTTGTAGAGCACGTCGTACAACTTTTGCTTTTCATCCCCACTCAAATCCGTATACTTTTCGACATGATCTCTGATATCGTCCGGTGTAGCCTGGGTTCGAACCTTCGCCCATTCCTGTGGCGAGTAAACAACATTCGCAAGTTCGGCGGCAGTTGGGAACTTCCCATCATCCAACTGGCTGCGCAGGGTAGCCAACTCTTGCTGGTGGCCTCCACCTGCTGACGCTCGCTCGAACTGCTCCGTAGTCAGCGGTCCTCTCCTCGACACGCACATACTACTAACTGTGGGATTCTCACAATCAACCACATCCTCTTCGAACTCCCAGGATAATTTTCTTATGAACAGGTCTTCTTCCTCTATTTCAATGTCTCGAAAAGAAACTTCTATATGGTGGGGGTGATTAAGCAAAAGGACGTTTTTCTCATAGTCTAAAATCGCCCTACTTTCTACAAAGAACTGTGAACCCAAAATGAGTTCACGGTTCAGCCCTTTCACTATTATTGCCGAAGTATAGTACTCCTTATCTGCTATAATAAGTTCTAACAATACTTGGCCGATGATCGACGCCACGGCGCGACCGAACGCTGAACTGACTCGAATGTTCGCAGACTTGATGAACGCTGGTGGGGGGTCTCGCTTACGTATTTCCTCCCAACATTGCAGTGAGATCGCTGATATGCTAGCTCCACTATCCAATAAAGCCAGAATTTTACTATTAAATAGACCTACTTCTACCTCGGGAAGTGTTACTAAATTATTATTGGGTAGCTTTTCGGTTGAACTTTCCAACAAGTCTCTAAAGATCGCATTCGTCTCGTCAAACAATTTTCTGTTTATTTTAATTTTGTCCCCATTTCTCTGCAATAACATAATTTCAGGGTGACGAATGTCGTTATTTCCTTCACGATCGAAATGTGTGGTGATAATTATACGTCTACAAGTTTCACAATCCCCATTCTCAAGTGTCTCTACAGTCTTTACAAATGTCTCACTACTTTCTTCTTTTTCTTCTTCTAAAATATTGTTATACTCAATAACACAATTACGCATATTCTCAGAAATAGATTTCGCCGGTTGAACCTGAATATCCAGTACGCAAGTATTCAAGTCACCGCTCTGAGAACATGCGGACAGTTCTCAGTGGCGTTGACTAGTTCCTGGGCTATTCGCACGCGAGTTGCCTCGAGACGAGGCTTGTCTCGATGACTGTTCAGTCCTTTCGCTATGAACTCGGAGCTCATTAACCTCCGCCGCCTAGTCACTGTTGTGATTGTTATTGCGTGGTTGCGTGTTACCACGACCCCTATTCCTTCCACGTCTTTACCCTCGATTGTTTTGATTTCCCGTTCGAGAATCTCCAGTGTCACGAGACTGACCACTGGAATTTCTCGAACGCCAATTGCCAGTATTATTGTTACTTCTATTTCCATTGCCTCTTCTTGTACCCCTATTGTGGTAAGACCCATTGTCCCTGTGGAACCTTCTGTCTCTAGTGGGGTTACTCGGCCTACTGTTTCGTGGGGGGGAAGATCGTCCTGTATCTTCTTCTTCTTCCTCTACGGTGAGTGTATTTATTCCCCTCCTATTATTGTTACTTGGTGGCTGGTATGTGGACTGTAGCTCACCAACAATACTTAATAACTCATCTATAGAGCGAGGCTTCGATGAAACGATGCATCTATAGATAGAGAATGGCAATTGACGTGGCAAAACTCTCAGAAGTACTTGAGGGGGTAAAGGGGGATCGAGAATACTGTTGGTGTGTAGTAACTCCAACAAGTATTCAGTCGGTTTCTTGTTTCCCCGTGTCTCAAAACGTGACGTCAAAATGGAGGCGCGGAGATTTGCAAGTTTTTCTTCGCTGAGATAGGCGTCTTTGAAATGCCTAACGAGATCTTGGTACGTGTTGCATTTCTTTAAAGTCACCTGCACCCACTGACGTGAGATGCCACGAAAACAGTGGGAGGAAAATGCCAGCCGTCTCTCCTCTGGTACACCCGTTAAGTCAAAATAATTCTCTAGCTCTACCAGAAAATTGTGGGCTTGAACCTCCGATTCGCCTCCTGTAAAAACAGGAAGAGACAGATCTCTGTGTAGCAGCTTCAATGCCGACGCTACCTGGCAAGTAGCCACACTACCATTGCTACTACTGACGTTGTTGATGTTTTGAGGGGGGGGGGCAGCCTGCTCGTCTGAGTTCTCACGCCTGGGAAGCTCAGGAAACTGTCCCGCATGGCTCGGTCCAGCGACCGGCGTGTCGACTCTCTCATGCGAGACAGAGGCTGTGTTTTGACAGCTGGAACCGTTTTCTCTCACCGACTCCTTTAACAGTTCCAGCTGTTCCTCCCATCTCAGTTCTGCTCTACGTAACTTCGATTGCAAATGGCCCACTGAACTATCCACTGTTGCCTTCACTCTGTCTATTTCAGTAGAAACGGCGGCTACATTTTCCCCCACTCTCTCCATGTCACCACGTAAATGGTTGACATCCCGAGAGACCTGAGCGAGGTCCGAACCAAGGACCTCAGAAATCTCGCCTATCTTATTTTCAGTATGCACCTCCAATTCACTGATCCTATTTTCGGTTGCTTCTACAGACGACTTTAATTCTTGGCAGGATGCTGCGATCTTGGATTCCAGAGCTTCCGCTGAGGAAACAATCCTTGCCTCTAGCTCTGTCACATTCTGAAGCATCTCATGCCGGAAACTGGCAGTGATCTGCTTTTCGACAGCCTCTAACCTATCTAGCATCGCTCTGCTAGCGTTCTCCTGCCTACTCGCTAATTCCGATAATGTTCTCTCATGTGTCTTTTCTTGCTTTTCTAACTTCTTTTCTTGTTTCTCTAGCTTGTTCGAAATTTCGTTTAACGTCTTCTCTTGTTTCTTTTCCTGTGATTCTAATTTGCCTGATATTTCTTTTAACATGTGAAAAAGTGACGCGAGACACGGGTCAGTTACAGATGTGACTTGCGCTGAGGTGCTAGGAACCGGTTCCCTAACCTGCTCCGATTCATTATCCCTTTCATTACTAACGGTACCTTCTCCAGGCGGAACTACTTCCTGGAGAGAGGTGTTTACATTTCCTACAGAATCGCTCACGGTGTCCTGAGACTCCGATGGAAATTCCATTACTTGCGCAAATTGTTCGTCAATTATGTTGTCGCCTACAAAGCCTTCCATCGCCTTAGCTTGTCTCCGCGTTATAAGCATAAATGTGATTATGAGCTCTAGATAAACAACTATGTGCTCTAATATGCCTAATCTGAATTCACTAAATATTATTCCCCTCCAAAAGGTTTAGCAATTTTCAATACACTTCAAAAGAATAAATGCATATGACACAAAAATAACACACACATAAATGGTAAACTTTCTGGATGCCAGCGCGAACACCTGAAAGAAAAACATCTACTGATACCCGCGTCTGGCTTGTACTAAATTATCGTAAAAACGTTGGGTATCTTTCATTTCTTGTGGCAACATATTTTACTGAACAGAAAAATGAAAAGGAAAACAAGACTTTACTTTAATTCTCTTGCCACAACATTTAATACTGAAAACAAAATTTAGCAAGGGACATTTCTATAAAGCATACATCCAGGATGGTGTGTGTGCCGAGCCCCACGCGCACGGCAGCCAAGTTCTTTGTGAGCGGGAGGAAGTGAGATTGCATGATATGAATAAATTACCAAAATAATTAATATGCAAAAATGCAAATGTGGGAGGAATCTTTATATGAATACTGACAATTACTTTAATTTAATGCAACCTACAGTCACAAAGTTAATTTACTAAAATTAGTTCAGTCGGTAGAGTCTTAAGTTGAATATAATTAAAATTTTGAATAATAAACAAGATTCCTGTTAGCATGAAACTCTAGTTTACAGGTTAACTATGGTTTTAACACCCATCCTGTATGCGAAAGATACCCAAAATACGCTCATCGTATTCACGATCCATTGATAGACCCAGCTTCTGGCCTGAAAAGGAAACAAGATAGACAAAAGGGTAACACATTACCTTGCGGCCATACTGCAAACAAGAAAAGAAGTCAAAATTCCAGTGGTAATCCTTTTTAATGCACCACTTCAATAATTCCAGATGCACAAAATATTGTAATATTACAGGAGCACTCGCGCGCGCGGTCTCGCTATGAGACCTGAGGAAAAAGAAAAAAATATATATATATTCTTTTAAAAATTTCTTTATCAACTTTTGAGCTCTCAATTTTAATCGTTCGTGCACGTTTATGGTTATTGCGCCGTACTCTTCTTACTTGCAGTGTCTCTGCATTTACCACAGTATACACTTCCTGGTAGGATTTCTTCCGTTCTCGGCGACCATGCTCCTTTCCCTCCTGTCGTGCTGCTAGGCTCTTTCTACCGTCATCTTTCTTCTGACATTGGATTCCTGCTACACCAGTGGCGGTTCAACGGGGTAGCCCTTTGTGCGATAAAACTAGCGAATAGGTTTATATGTGAAGAAAGTTCTCACTGGACTGTCATCATATGACACACTGGCGTTATATTGCACTAAACCCGCCTACTTTTAATACAAGTAAAAAGGCTCAGTTCTTGTATTAAACGGAATTTAAATAAGCTATGCTACGATTTAGCGTCGGACATTGCCTAAAATCAGGCATTGAGTTTGTCTTCATTAATGCTGTTACTCACTTTAGTTTTCACTGTAAGTAACGTTAACAGGTGATATGGCGTATGACGTAAAAACGGCAAAAGTTACAACTTGTGCGAAGCACTTCACAAAATATATGGTAAAGCATTGTCTCTTCCCACTAGTAACTTTTAATACATGTTGCACTTTGTCTGATATCACCTCGTCGATGTTTCGTAAACCGCACTGTTGTAAATGTTAGCGCTACCTCCTACGCTCTCATTCCACTAAGAGAATATTAGTTCGGCGTAAACGAAGATTTACCGGAGGTAAATTACCTATTAATGCTCATTTCCAAGCACACACGCACTAAGTATATGTTTGTAACTAAAGCACTGTTATTTCGCGCACATAGCTGAATGCTACAAAGTTTCAAGTAACTGACGGTTAAACAAGACTCCGAATTTCGTGTTCGATGTTCACTATATCGCGATTCAAGAAGAACTGTCCTTCCTGGTTGTCCCCTGTAATGTTATATTCACTTCAAGGTTCATTGTTCGCTCCAGCTTTTGGGTTGGGCCAATCCACTATAGCCCGCTTCCCTGGAATAGGGGTGAAAGGTACATCCCTCACCTGTAAGCTTCCAGTGACCTAGATAATTCGATATACAACACTTTTTCATATTCTTTTGCAATTTGTAGTTCACTCCAGTAACATCGTTGACAGTCACTATGAGTGTTTGATAGCTTAATAATCAAGCTTCAGTTTAGTATATTGCACTCACTCACACTGTGCTGTATTTACTAGAAATATTAAAATAAACACCAAAATTATTCAAACATGGTCACTTGACAGGTTTACTTGCACAACTTGACAAGTGGTACCACCTATCGGCGACACCAGGAACTGTTTGTACAAGTGACATTGAATATTGCAAATTACTGAAACTGATGCATTGAAGGATTGTGCTTATTAGTTGATTACTTATGTTAATTAAACAATTTAAATAAGCTACACAAAATGCAAACAAATTAAAATGAACCCTAAACAAAGCTGTCGTAGCCTGACACATTATAATAAGCATTATAGAACTGTTTGAGAGTTCTCTTCTCTCTTGCAACAGTATTGCATCTCGTCTAGGTTTAAAAAAAACTGAGGTGTGTGTTCGTCTCTCTGAATACCTTCCATAACCATCAACTAGGCCTAAAACTGCCATTAGTACAAGCCATTTATATCAAACCAAAATATATATCGAGCTAAATATATCTAAAACTACGGGAACACCCAGAAAGTTTATTTACATAACATAACACATACTATTATAACAGATCATGTATCAGCGGAGCAGGCAAAATAATCTTTTGACAGAGACATCTAGCGGATGTCACGAAACAATTACAAACAGCGTTCTAGACAACTACCACTATAACTCAAGTGGACTCGTCCATAATTTTGAAATTGTCAACTTCCCTTTCTCTGAGAGTGTTCCGTTGACCAAGGGACGCTTCAAGAGTCTAACATGCTAAAAATGGGTGTGTCTAAAAAAAAATAACACCTCTTTGTATCCAGCATTCTCTCATAGATACGCTAAAAATTTTATGACTTTTAAAGCATTGTATTTGTGGGCACTGTGTCTCGGTAGTGATAGTGTATGCTCCTACCTACAACAACACTAGGAAATGAGACTAGCTATCCATCTATGCAAAACCTGAAGCTCATAGGTATTCTATCCTTATAAAGATGGTTACATTGATTCCTATATCTTCCACGACGTGGGAGTCCAAGGCTCCTTTAGGAACACATGCTTTCTTTAAGTTTTTTTTGTGAGGCCTTCGCTGCCTCTCTGCCAGCCAACTAGCGTATCTAAAATATAGAATTTTCTCTCTTCTTCGAAGTTAATATTAATTAATATCAAAGTATCATTGCTTCACTCTGAAGTCCAGTCCTGTTGTTCGTTAATATTCAGTTATATAACAAAATAAACGATATATATACATAAAAATACAAATAAAAGTTATATGCTACCGCTGATACGTATGTAAATATCAATAAACTTCATATGCAAATCCCTAATTAAATTGTAATAATATTCATAATTTCACGCAAATATTAAATATGTAAATCATCTTAAGACACAGTTCATGTGATGTTCACAGCATCAATGCAACTCTGTACTGTCAGCAGTTGAGCCGTGTTAAAAAAACAAAAAAAACAAGACTCTGGAGCCAGCGTCAGCAGTTGAGCCGTGTTAAAAAAAACAAAAAAAAAACAAGACTCTGGAGCCAGCACTTCTGAATCGCAAAGGGGTCCTCCTCTTACAGGACAAAGCTAAGCCCCACGTGGCTAGGATATCCCGGGACACCATTCTACACTTTGGATGGGAAACACTATTGCATCCGCCATACTCCCCGGATATTGCACCGTCCGATTACCACCTGTTCCATTCCTTGGACAATCAGCTTAGAGGACACCAGTTGAAATCCCTAGTAGAGGTGCAAAATGCACTTGATACCTTTTTCGATTCACGGCCCACCAAGTTCTACCGCGATGGAATACATGGCCTTCCAAAACGTTGGCAGAAGGAGACTATTTTTGATCTTCCAGGTATGTCTTAGGTTAAATATCGATGTTTGAAGGTGTTGGGTGAAAAAGCGACAGATCTTTCTTGGTTACCTTTATAGTTACTAAGCTCGTCGAGCTCTACCACCGTACCAAGTTTGGTAAAAATTGGATGAGTTCCATCTTTCGCGCTTTAATGAAATTTCTTGATTTCACTGATTCCAAACCTAACATTGATAGCTAATAACTCAGAAACAAAAAGTCTGCACATCATAATATTTTATATGAGCTTCCATGCATACCAAGCTTGTCAATATTTACGATCCTACCAACTTTAGTCAAGATCATTTGAGTTTAATCAAATGCGACTTAGTGAAATTTCTTGATATCACTAACTTAAAACACAAATTTGATTAGCAATAACTCTGGAACCAAAGTCCCAAACACCATAATATTTAACATGTGTACTAAATACATTGCAGTCCATAACCATACTAATTTTGGTCGTGATTGGATGAGTTTCGTCAATAGTAGCACTAAACACTATCCTTTCATTAGATCGAGCTCCTCCGTGGCTTAGCAGTTAGCGTACGCGCCTTTGGCGTGTTAGACCCGCGTTTGATTCCCGGCGGGAGCTCATGTGGTTCGGATTCCACGTTAATCAATGAAATGAAATGAAATCTTTGAGTTTTACGTCCCACGGTTATGCCGGTTAGGCTAAAGGAGACGGTGATGATGAGAGTTGAATGAAACTGGTGGAATGAAGAAAGTGGGAGAAAACGGGAGAACCTTGAGAAAACCCACGAGCACGGTGTTTGTCCACCACAACGTTCACTTGGCGGGGGCTGGGATCGAACCCGGGACCCCAAGCACCAGAGGTGAACGTCCACGTTATTCAGTAGGTCCACGTCTCAAATAGCCTCGCTGCTGAACGGGACGTTAAACTCAAAATCAATTCAACCTTTCATTAGATCCAAATCCAAGGAGCACGGTAGCTCAGTGTTAGAACGCTTACCTCTTGTGCATTTGATCCCAGACCAAGTAAGTTCGTGGCAGACAACATCGTGTCCGTGTATTTTCCCGGGGTACTCCCATTTCCTCCCACATTATCATTCCACGAATTCCGAAAACTTTTCGAGAAACGAAAAATCATCAAAAAAGGGAAAACGAATTTTTCGAAAAAATCTTTTCGAAAAAACGAAAAATCTTTCGAAAAAACGGAAAACAAATTGTTTCGAAAAATGAAAGACGAAAAAATTTCCGAAAAACGAAAAACTTTTTTTTTCGAAAAACGAACGAAAAAACGAGAAATGAAATTTCCGAAAATCGAAAAACAGATTTTTTAAAAAGACCATCCCTAATGAATACCACCGCGACAAGTCGTGGTTCTTATGATAGTGGCGTATTTTCGTCCGGAGAAATTATGGAAATAATAAATAATGTAGACTCCGATGCTTTTGAAACGGACGATGAATGTAGTTTGTACGAAGATTCTAGCATCAATTTATGTGACACACATACCTCTTTTCATATAACATCGCTGTTGAACGGGACGTTAAACTCTAAATCAAAACTCAACACATACCTCTTTCTATTTAAAAATATTGTGTGGTATACAATATTCGGAATTCAAGATGGCTGCCATGATGTGCACTAAATCATTTATGTCGTTATTATTGTTCTGTCCCAATACTTTTCAGTAACCCTGTATACAGATCCACATGTCTTCTCACAGCAAAATTAATCTAATGTTTTCCACAGAATATTTTTCATACTAATATGTATTTCTATACTTTGATCCAGGAGTAGAAATGGAACTCTAGAAGTAAGGGAAAAGTCAGCAATAGATAAAGTTTGATTGAGCTATGTCACGAGAATACAAACTCAGAAAGACGGTAGTTAGGGGCGGACACTCCTCTTCCACCCTTCCGTCAATCAGTAAGTTATCTTTTTTAATAGGGTCCTTTCGTTACTAGATTTGTGGCTAGGTCCATCTTTCACTATGGTCTTTTATTGTCAGAAACTGTGATTTAGTTTGTACCTGGGGCCTTGGGCCCTTCTTTCAATATATTGGACAGTTGGGTCCTTCTTTCATACATTGAGAAGTTGGGGCCCTGGGCCCTTTATTCATTATATTGGGCAGTTGGGGCCCTTCTTTCATTTCATTGAGCTGTTGCGGTCCTAAGCATGTTTTTCATCATGTTGAGCTGTTGGGACCTGGGACCTTTTTTTCATAATGTAGGGTAGTTGCATCCCTTTCAAGGTTGAAGACTGGTGCCTGGTTTGTAGCTGGGTTCATATTTAACCACAGGCTGATTGGTTCTTTATGGATGTTAATACACCTTGTAGGTCTATATTTGATAATTCAAAAATGGGAAAACAACGCATTTTAAAAAATTTATTTTCTATCAAAAAGTTTACAAAATAACAGGAGAAAACAGTGGAAGACGCCAAGAAAGCGGGCATTTCAACATAATGGTTGATTCTATCCAAGATGTTTCAGGGCTTAATCAGCTGGCTATAGTAATTCTCTGCGTTATAAACGGTCAAGTATTTGAGCGGCTGTTAGTAGTTGTCGTAAACAGCTTGGGCGTCTCTGGCGGGGGGACGATGGGGACGCGTCCCTCCAATATTTTGAAGTACAAAATATTCAATATTTTGTTCTAATTTAATTTATTTTCTAACGGCAGAATAACATAAAAATGATAATAATTATATTTATTTGTCATATAATATTCAGGCTGTGTAACAGAGTTCTTGATATGCCTCACGGGGTCCGTGAAGGTAAGCAGAAATGTAACAAATGGAATTAAAGATAATAAACAGGTTGGGCTAGATAGTACCATTTAAATAACTTTCTTTGATGTCCTCCCCAAATTGTATATGCCAGAGACGCCAGTGGTAAACAATGACACTACAAGACAAGTAACTTATAATGAAATAAAAAGAGTACTTTGTGGCAAAAATGTTTTGATGCTTGTGATGATATTGTAAGTTGCTTTTTTGATGGAGCTGCTAACTTCAGTGGATGCTATTAAGGAGTTAAAGCATTACTGGAGAAGGATAATCCTGAAATCATTTACACCCAATGCATGGCTTATGCTCTTAATTTCGTTATGACAAATTCGACTGAGTAGATACCTGAAGCTGCAAATTTATTTGAAACCAGTGCCATGTTCTGTCTGAATACTACAAAAGAAAGGATGTTTGTAAGAAAATGATTGATGCAAGCCACGAGGGACATGACAGACTACGAAAAGTTCAACAAGTTGGTACAACACGATGATGGAGCAGAAACACGGCACTGAATGCAGTAGTGGACACTAATGAGTTTCGCTACGAAACATGAAACCAAGACGAGGATGACTGTCTATCATCAAGATTTCTTTCATTTTTATTGTTCCTCAGTGATGATGTACTGAAAAGGGGTTTTAATGCGAAATGAAAATTTTAAGCTAAACTTTGCTGAATAAATGGACAGAATTTAACACTGTAATGAGGACTTCTATGTTTCAGGACTTATTTACGGAAACGGAGCCTGTTTCAAAATACCTGCAGTCTCACGGATTGGACTATCTTACTACCTGGAGATTTCTAGACAATTTGCAGCAGCAGCTTCAGAAGAAAATAGAGGCAAAATATGTCTGTTTAATGCTTTACGAAAACACAAAAATATTTTGTGTGAAAATAAATCAACAGCTTGCGCAATCTGGTGTAGAGATAGCAATGGAAAAAACTTTTTGCACAGAAGAATCTTAAAGAAAAAGAAAATGCCAGGAGAGCAGATGAACTGGAAAAGAACTTAAATATAAGTGAAAATGATTTATTCAGAATAAAAAAACTTCAACAAAAATTCTGAATACAGCTGTTACATGTGTCAGTGATAGATTTCAGCAGCCGAAAGATCTCCAAATACTGGAACCTAAGCACTTTTCAGAAATCAAGAACAATGGTGTATCTGCAAGAGCTTTCAGAGTTCTTCCGAAAAAAAAAACTAAATATAAAACAGGAGAAAATATACAAAGAGCTCCAGCAGTTCTCTGTCGTGTATTTCACTGTCACAAAACGTTCTCGTTTTTGATGATCCTGAAGAGAATGATGCCCCTGAATCCGTAGAAGATGATGATGATTATGCATCTGAGCATGCTATGGAAGATGGAACATCTTTGGACGGGATTCACGGTAAGAGTGATAATGATGCTGCAAACACCTTGTATAAAAATTGTTTGTCATGTGCAGGGAAAATTTTGCACCAATTTCCGTCAGTCTAGTTGCTTTAATAATTTATACATTGTATACAAACATGCGTTGTCTCTACCATGCACACAAGTGACATGTGGAAGGTGCTTCTCAAAGTTAAAGTTAGAGTAAACAAATCTCAGAGCTAGTTTGTGTGAAGACATTTGGACACATTTTTGCTAATGAATATGGAAAGAGACATGTTAAATTTAGTGTCTGTGAACGAAGTTATTCAGAAACTCCGCGATTCATAAGCTGAACTGCAAAGAATCTTAACTTTTTAAAATTATTAGTTGTTTCGTGGTTCAGCAGTGTTTATCATTTTCAGTAAAACTGTCGTGTTCATTCCACAGTCAAAAGTTATTATTAGTTGTTTAGTGTTACAATTTTTAGTAAGCTGCCCTGTTCATTCCATAGTAAAAGTTATTCGCTATTATTTTTTTAGTGTTTCAGCTACTATACAGAGTGTCTCAAAAGTCCCATGACATACGGTAACTCTCTTATTATCAGAGTTACAACAAAATATAGGCGGGGAAACGGTCTCCAAATATGATGTTTTCAATCTAAAGTGAAAGAATTTTTCAAATCGGACAAGCCGTTTGGGCTGTACACTCTATATGCGCCCAATGTTACATGAAAATGCACGTTACCATTTACCCGGACCCACAACATAAATGAATGAAGTTACTGTCTATTAAAAACATTATATTTGTAGGCGGTTTCCTCTCTTACATTTTCTTGTAACTCTGATAACAACAGAGTTATCCATGTCAGGGGACTTTTTAGACACCCCGTGTGGCAATGCAATAATAATTATAAAATATTCTCTTGAAAGTTTGTTTCTGGAAATTCTGTGCTCGCTGTGTCATCAAATTTTCAACGACCAATGATAAATTATAGCTTGCAAAAACTATCAAGTAACAACGAATTTACAACTGCACAACGCGATGGCTCATCGCAGATGTTCATTGTACGCAGTGGCGCAACCAGGATTTTATTTCGGGAGGGGCTAAGAATATCCAGTACAGTAGTCTGCAAACGACGTGCTGCACCATTTGATGTGGACAAAATTGAAATTTTGAATTCTCCTCATTACAAGCAATTTAGTTATCCTTATTATTAACATGCTAAAAACCCTTAAAATGAAAATTCCAATTCACAAATTCCCTATTATTAACGGTTACAAGTTTTAAAATTTGCGCTATAATAAATATTTTGAACATCTTTATTTTTGCATAAAATGACGCACTCTTTACTAACATTTATTACTCTAAGAAATTAATGTAGGGGTTTTCACTGGGTATTTCTCCTTTCGTACAGTGCTTTGACTTAATTCAATATTCATTTATGCTTTGATCTATTTTGAAATTTCACTAAAATTTGTCTGCAACGCTGCTGTATAAGATAGATCAGGTTTGCTTCGGAGATGGCATGGGCCCCCGAGTTCATAGCTCGTTACGCCACTGATTGTACGTTATTTTAGAAATTGGTGTTATAGTCTGAGCTCCCTCCATAGTAACCGCGACCTAGGCCCTAATACACCCAGTCCGCCTATGACGGGAGTGCAAGCAAACTTTCATGGAGAACAACTTACTCATGGAGATCCACTCTTGGAGATCCACTCTTGCTTTGATCTCAAGCTTTTTACACGTGGAACCGTATTTACCGGGCCCTTTGGACGCGGGGTCTTTCTGACTTGTGCCTTTTTGACGCAGGGCCCTTTTGACTCGCACCCAGTTGACGCCTGGCCGTTTTGACCCGTGCCCTATTGTAATGGTGCTCCTTTTGATCAGGGCCCGTTTGACGAAGTTTCTTGTTGACTCTGGCCCTTTTGTCGCAGAACCCTTTGGATCCGGACCCTTTTGACGCAGCGTCCTTATAACTCGGCTCCTTTTGTTGCAGATTCTTTTTGACCCGGGCCCTTTTAACGCAGAGCCATTTTGTCGCGGAGACCTTTTTACCTAGGCCCTTTCGACGCGGGGCTGTTTTGACTCGGGCATTTTGTAGCGGGCCCCCTTTGGACTCAGATCCGTTTGACGCAGGGCACTTTTGACTCGGATCCTTTTGTCGTGGTACTCTTTTCACCCAGGCCCTTTTCATGAGGAGCGTTTTGATTCGGCCCCTTTTGACTCGGGTCCTTTTGTTGCGTAGACCTTTTGACCCAGGCCCTTTTGATAGGGGGCCAATTGACTCGGGTCCTTTTGTAGCGGGGCTTTTTTTCACTCGGCCCGTTCGACGCAGAGCCCTTGCGACCCGAGCCCCTTTGTACTGGGAACCTTTGACTCGGGCCCTATTGATGAGGGGTGTTTTGATTCGGGTCTGTTTGACGCGGGGCATTCTGACTCGGGTCATTGTGTCGTGGGACCCTTTTGACACGGGCTCTTTAAATGAAGGGCGTTTTGATTCGGGTCTTTTTGACTCAAACCCTTTTATTGCGGAGAGGTTTTGACCCGGGCAATTTTGACTAGGGCCATTTTGACTCGGGCCCTCTTGTAGCGCGGCACCTTTTGACACGGGTTCATTTCAGGCAGGTCTCTTTTGACTCGGGCTCTTTTGTCGTGGGACCCTTTTGACGCGGAGCTTTTGATTCTTGCCCTTTTGACTCCTACCCTTTTCTTGCGGAGAAGTTTGACTCAAGCCCTTTTTTCGCGGGTCCCTTTTGACTCGTGCCCTTTGTAGAGGGGCCACTTTTGACTTCTGCTCTTTTCTTGTGGAGATCTTTTGACCCGGGCCCATTTGACGTGGGAAAGTTTTGACTCGGGCTCTTTTGTAGCGTGACTCTTTTGATCCTGGCCATTTTTATGAGGGGCGTTTCGTTTCGGCCCTTTTTGACTCGGGCCCTTTTGTTGGGGAGACCTTTTGAACCGGGCCCGTTTGACGCAGGTTGCTTGGGACTCAAGCCCTTTTGTCGTGGGACCCTTTTGACTTGGGTCCTTTTAATGAAAGGCGTTTTGACTCGTGCCCATTTTTGCGGAGATCTTTTGAACCGGGCCCTTTTGACGCCGAGCCGTTTGACTCGGGCCATTTTGCAGCGATGCCCCTTTTTGACCCGGGGCCTTTTGACTCGGGTTATTTTGTCGTGGGTCTCTTTTGACCCGGGCTCTTTTTATGAGGGCCGTTTTGATTCCGCCCCTTTTGACTCGGGCCCTTTTGTTGCGGAGGCCTTTTAGCCCGGGCCGTTTGACTCGGGTTCTTTTGTAGCAGGGCTCTTTTTCAGCCGGGCTCGTTTGAAGCAAGTCCCTTTTTACTCGGGCCCTTTTGTCATGGACCCTTTTGATGAGGGTCGTTTTGATTCGGGCAATTTTGACTCTTGCCCTTTTGTTGCGGAAACCTTTTGACTCGAGCACTTTTGTTGCGGGGTCATTGTGGTCTGGCTCTTTTGTAACATGGTCCATTTTGACTTGGGCCCTTTTGACTTGGGCCCTTTTGTTGCGGAGACGTTTCGACCTGGGTCCTTTTCACATGAGCCATTTTGACTCGGGCCCCTTTGTAGCGGGGCCTCTTTCAACCCGGGTCCGTTTGAAGCAGGGCCGTTTTGACTCGGGTCCTTTTGTTGCGGGCCATATTGACTCTGGCCTTTCGGTCTTTTCCCTTTTGTCAGGCCCTTTTGACATGGAACCGTATATATAACGCAGCAGCTGAAATACCTGGGGCAGGGGGCCTGGGGGAGTATGAGTAAATCGAAGGTAGATCGATCCAGGGCGCAGTAAAATTAATCACATCACTGTTCATATCAATTTATTTTTTCTTTCGACATATCTGGAGATCAGTGTTCTGACTAATAGCCTACAGCGGCGAAAGACGATATAAGTTATCAGTGTTGTGACTGTTAACGTAATATATATAGGGAATAAAACGAAAAACTCTATATCGGTCTCCCCCCCCCCCGTTAGAAAAAATCCTGTGGGCGTTAGTGATTATGATGTTGCTTAGTTACTGTATTATATTATTCTATACACGGAATAAATACTTATGTGTTTTATATAATAATAAGAACCTGATCTACATTTATTACGGCCCTTGCTTTACGACAACGAAACATATTCATGTTCAGCGTAATCAGTTTCCATTCACAAATAATTACAGTGAGGCGAATGAAATAATTCAAGCCCGAACATGTCGTAGTAAATTTCTGAAGAGTGAAAAGCGCTAGTAGCAGTTGTTAGCAGTTTTTAACTTAACATATAAGACAATAATTTGAAAAACTGAGAATACAAATCTTTTCAGAGATGACAGTGCACTGATGCTTTAAATCTATGCCCTTACTCCCTATACCTACGTTATTTCCCTAGTCAAAATAAAAACTCTCCAAAATTAATTAAAATTTCTTATGCAACCATCCCTTCCTTAGAGTACTGCGGTGTCACATACCCGTCACGGCGATGTAAAGGCACTTTTGGCGACGAGGATACATTTGTTTCCAAATAGAAAGAAGAAGAAGAAGAAGAAAAAGCATATTGAGAAATTAGCTACGAGAATCGTTTTAAAATCAATTGGAATAAAAGAGGAATGAAACTCGTTAAAATCTGCAGATTTAAATACAAGAAAAATACAAATAGAACTTAAAAACGTAATCGATGAACAGCAATTATATAGTTTTTTTTTATTATTACGAGACAGTCTCAAATGTCGTAATCACCAATATAATATATACTGTAGTTCTTAAAATCAAAGAAGAGACCTGCACGGTCGAATTCTTGAGCCTAAGCAGAAGACCAACCCGGGTAGTGATATTAACCGGCTCGGCTCGTATCAACTGAGCGAACAGCTCGAGTCGGCTCGGTTGGGATGAGCCGTCGGCTCGGCCCAATTGAGCCGATGACCTCAGTTGGAACGAGCCATCGACTCGGCTCAATTGAGCCGATTGCTCGAGCTTCCTCTCTTGGGATGGGTCACCTACTCGGCTCATGTGAACCGGTTCGAGCCAGCTAAGTTGAAACTAGTCCATCGGCACGGTTCGACTAAGCTCAACTAAGCCGATGGCTCAAATTCGCTCGGTTGGATGAGCTGTTTGCTCGGCTCACTTCTCGGTTCGCTTCGGTAGTGAATGAGCTGTAAGCCGAGCCGCTCGAGCCGTTGAGAAGCCTAAACCCGGTCCCAGCTGTTTTGAACATGTTTGGCTGAAGCCTATAACTTTTCACAATTTTTGGCTCGAGCCCTAATACTGGCCCCTTCGGAACTCAAACCCAGAACGTGACCGATGCCCTTGCCTCTTACAAACCGCATATCTTTTAAAGATTATACACAGTGTTGATATAATAATAATAATAATAATAATAATAATAATAATAATAATAATAATAATAATAATAATAATAATAATAATAATAATGACATTAAAAGTTTTAAACTTGCCCTAAAATTGGGCAAAACTTACTTAGAAGTAGAGACTTCGGGGAAAGGGTTCCGTACCTTCAAGACACCCCTCTGCAACTACCAACATTTTAAACTAGAGCGTTCCACTGAAGTTTCATATAGAAAGTATTCTACTGTATGTTTTAAGGAAAATAACTGTAATAAAAATAACTGAATATCACGGAACAGTAAGGCATATAATAAACTCGTTTTCAGGATATGCAGAGGTAAATATAAAAGCTTTGCTACAAAAATACCTACACAGGCCATAATTCAATGAGCTCTGAAATACAATGTAACGAAATAGTCTATGAGATTCAGTCTACAAAGCAATTGTTACTTAAAGAATAGATATACACTATTTCGAGAATCGAGACAAGACGGGAAATGTTTACAATACTTTTCGTCTCGTCTCGATTCTCATATCCAAACCGAGGCGAACATTTTGAGTTAGCCTTGTCTTGTCTCGAATGTAAAATGTTAATTCACATGTTATTTTGTTTGTTTTAGAAACGAGATGAGAAATTCCTCTTTTCGTGGGCAACATTAAACCAAACCGAAATATTCTTTCCAAATGTCACGTTTCTGCTTGTAATGGTATGACCTGAGCGATATAATTAGCTCCTAGCTTTTAATCTTCTACGAGATAATAATAATTATTATTATTACTATTATTATTCCTGAAGATTTGATAGTTCAAGTATTGAAACATCCGAGTATTCAAATATCTGAATATAATAAAACGTATGTCATCGCCGATCAATCCCCATCATAAATCCTAAAGTAAAAAAAAAAAATTGCGACGTGGATTCGAACAAGCACCTTGACCACTGAACCGCGATCGCTACGCGGTAAAAGATTCGTCTTTAGTCTGGTTACGTTAGGTTTCTTTGTCTCCGCTTGCAAAGTTGTATGTTATATATCTTCGATTCGAAACGTCTTTCGTATTTCTTTTTGAATAATCTTCGCCAAACTTTATATTAATAACTTGGGTTGTTCTTAAAACTTTGGTTCACAAGTTTGTTTTTTGTCCACACGAAACTACAGATACACAGATTTAATTCTCATACTTTGCATTTGTTTCAAAGCAGTAGTTATCACCTGGTCAAAGACTTATGTCCGCCACGTTATAGATTAATCAACAGAAATTCATATTCCGGAAGCGGAAGTTTCACTTTCCGGATTTCGGAAAATTATGGAATTCGGTAAAATTCCGGAATTCAGAAAAATCCATGAATTCGGAGAAATTCCGGATTTTTCCGAATTTCGGAATGTTTACGAAATCAGAAATTCCTAAATTCCGGATTTTTCCGAATTCCGGAATTTTTCGAAAATCGTTTTTTTTTTTCGAATTGCGGAATTTGTCCAGTTTTACTTTCGGGAGTCCGGAAAGTAAAAATTCTGGAATTGGTTATCCCTAGTTTACACACAACTTTTCAGAACACTAAACTAATAGCTGTCTACAAACAAAGAAGTAATGCAAAGCATTTTGTATTCTGCAATACGTCATGTATTAAAATGCGACAGCAGTTTCAGTATCTAACCAGAAATTGAATATATCTAGCTACTGGAAGTTGAGGTATGAAGAATTGTATTGTGCCTTATCTTTTTGTGTCCTGTACAACCCTGCAAACCACTGAATGTCTAAACGGCAATCGTTAAATCCAAGTTGTAGTATTCACGGTTACATCCTTTTGTGTCTATACGATCGCTTTCTATATGATAGTAAAGCTTTCTATATGATAGGGTTAGTGATTCTTTCTCTGCTCTCCTGTAAAGTTGTGATACGATCTACTACAGGATACAGAACTAATTATCAATGTAACCAAAGTTGTTATATTACTACACATCTGCTTCCGCCTCTGTCAACTCTGGTCAATCTCGTTGACGCAACATGTTTGCTTTCTATACCCCTTTCTTCGTTTACTGAACTAAACAGTAACTATTCTGAATTATATCACTGCGCATGCCTCGTAGATAAATATTTCTTCTGATGCCAATAATTTCCGTTTCGTCCAACCAATATTCCGTTCATTATTTCCAGCATGAACCTCTTATTACATTATATGGAGAGCATGTAGGTGTAAATATCCCATGTATTACATACGTACAGCATGTAGATTTAACTACAACATGTAAGCCATTTGTCGACTTCCAGCAAAGAAGGAACACGTGATCACAATATACAACCCACGGAAATGATAGCTGTTAATACATAGTAATCCCTAACGATATAGTGGGTAGGGATGGTATCGAGTCGAGACGAGACGAGACTTTATACAGTCTCGGTTGACAAGTAGCGGTCTCGGTTTCGATCTCGTCTCGAGTAAAAAAACGCCGTCTCGGTCTCAGTCTCGTCTCGGTCAACAGATGCCTGTCTCGGTCTCGAAGGCCAAGTCTCGGTCTTGTCTTGAGTCTCGTCTCGAAAATCTCGAAATATATAGTGTGAAATTAAAATTTAAAGTATTATTATCGTACAATCTGTCTTTTTCGCTTCTTATTTTTCGCCTTCATTCTTGACTTAGAATTATGGTATGACATACCTCTTCGTAGCTAATTTGCTAACGCTAATGTTTTGCATGTGTGTGTTCCAGGTTCAATCATCAGTGGGTATAACATACCCGGGATAAAACCCTAATAGTAACCCATATTTCACTTTCAGAAATAGACTTTGTCTCAAATAGCTTCAGTACTGCCTATACAATTAAACTCTATTAAATTAACCCCAGTACTATACAGTAGTTTATTTCCTTCCTTTGAATCAGAATTGTTCAATACCTCTTAACGGATAACGCAACACATAGCAGCACGAATGTATTAAATCGTACCGAATTTGAAATTTTCCAATTTCTCAGTTATTATCCAATACATTCTGCTTTGACTGTCATTTTAAAAACAGAATACTGTATAATATTCATTATCTTAACAAATAGAATAAATTATTACTACAATACATTTTGTTTCAAATTGATTAAATGCTTTGTTACTGTTTCACATTTCAGTGTTTAATTGACACTTTAAAACAGGAACTTCCTTAACGTTGTGGTGGGAGCTACGGCACTTATCTTTGCTATGTGTGCTCTCGTACTGGATCACCAAACAAGTTAGATTCAATGTCCGATGTTTCGTATAGTTCGCGTCTCACTTTAAGTACATTCTGTTTTTTAGAGACGTTCATAAGGTCGTAATGTATTACATAAGCATATATCCAGTGCCGTAGCATAGATTAAGCTTATTTCTGAGCTCTCAGTAGTGCATGTGATCTTTATTCGAGAAAACTAACCGAGCGTTCATTATGATGAAATTTTATATTGATTGAAAATTACTTGCGAAACATGGACATACATATTATATAAGTATATATAGGTAATTCGAGCTATATGTATCTATTTTCTCTGTCCCGGCAATACGAATGATTCTTAACTTTCTAGTTTTCTTTTCTATTAATTTTCGTAATTTTGCTGCAATATGACGAGTCAAAAATACTTTTTTCGCTGTAGGAATTTCGTTAAATTTTGGATTCGTTTTTACCCTACCTTACCTAGTAAAAGTTATATATATATATATATATGTGTGTGTGTGTGTGTGTGTGTGTGTGTGAGCTTTAGAGGTAGACTATTCTAAGCCATTTTTTGCTCGAAATTGATTTCACAATACTTTTTAATAGACTATGTTACTTTAAGTGGTGTAATAATATAAGTCTAAAAGCATGGTATTACTTTGTAACTACTTAGTATAGTTTGAAAAACAGTACTATAGGTTTTACTTAAGGAACCGGTTTTTCGCTTCTCCTGTAAAATTACGAAATTATACTTTGCTTAGTTTATCTCTGAGGTCCAGATATAATCAAATCATAACCATAATCATAATCAACCATTATCAATCCACTGCTGAATGAAGGTCTTTCCAAGTCATTCTCCACAACTGTGTATCTTGAGCAATTCTTTTCCAGGCTACGCCCCAGTTGTTCTTGATTTCTTCAAACCTTCTTCTGTCAGGACGTTTCCCAGGCTGTTTTTATCTCGTGGTATCCTGTCTAGAATTGTTTTTGTCCATCGATCATAATTTCTTGCAATATGTCCAGCACATTTTCCAGTCCATATTAAAAATCATTTCATTAGTACCAGTGATTAGTTGCCAAATAATTCATTTCTACTGTATATATTTGTCCTACAAATAGTTCAAATCCGCTAGTTTTGGAACACAGACACGCTAATTTTTGATCTTCGAATCTGACAACACAGACTCAATGATTCAAATCAACACAATGTGAGGACTCCATTTGGTCTAGTGGCTAGCACGCTTGACTTCGGTTCGCGTGGTCCCGAATTAGATTTTTGGTGGGGTACAGTTGAACGACCGAAGGGGTTCGGATTCCATTATAATCATTACCTCCACGTCTCCTTTGGACGTTTTAGGAGGGCCGGATCTACGAAATATTGCTCCCGGGGCAAAGAAATTTTTGTGCGCCCCCTTCCTCTCAGGTCTAAATATTTTATGTTAGAAATTGGAACACATCTTAGGTTAAAGTATATATTTTAAGAAGTTTAAACTATTTGTCATCTTTCTCCCTTTTATAACTTTCACTGAAATTTGTGTACACATACGAGCTTGAAGCCAATTATGAAGCGTATCCAAAAGTTACAAAGTGAGAAGTACTAAAAATCATTTTATTGTTTAATTGAAACACAAAGCGATACATTATGCAATGTTTATATTTTATTTATATTAAATGTTTATGATATTTTTAAAATTTAAATTCTAAAACCGGTTTTTTGTTGAAGCTCATTTCTTTCGAAAATAAAATACTCTGTTATACTGAAAACAAAGTTCTCGAGACTTTTCTTGTAAGAAACACATAGTTGTAGAAGATGCAACTTTGTTATATACATGCATTGGAACCTATTGTGAAATGTCCTTCAGATTTTAACGCAGAGTAATATGAGTGTTGCAATAGAAAAAAAAAGAAATACATAACAATTCAAACAAGCTATAAAGGTAACCAAGAAAGTTCTGTCACTTTTTGTGGAGGTTTGTGTTCTACTGGCCCTCACACCGTGAGCTGAACGCGAATGGAGAAAAAGCGAAGGTCAGTTGTTGATGTGGATATATCCAACATAGTACCTTATTGTGGCAGTTCAGTTACACCGTGAACTTGCGTAAGGACATAGTAAACATGGGACCTCCACAGAACGTGTATGCTGTAAGAGTTCAAAATGGGGTCAAACGCCGCTGCAGCGGGGCGAAAAATATGCCAGGCCTTTGGTGAGAATGTCGTGACTACGCGAACAGTGCATTGGTGATTTAACAAGTTTAAGGACGGTGACAAAAGACTCGAAGAGGCACCACGTGCCGTCAAACCAACACAGACCTCCACAAAATGAAGATCTTCAGACAGCAATTGAGGCGAACAGTGGCCAGAAATGTGAGGAATGGGGCTATAATTCAGTGTGAGTGGAGAAACTTTTGGCAGCACCTCCATCAACTTGGGAAGCAATACAAGTTGGGTCGATGAGTCCCACATGATTTGGCTCCGAGCCAGACGGCAGCGCGAGCAGACACCGGTGTTTCTGTGCTGTCTGGTCTGAGAAAGGAACCATTTGTGTAGGGATGCGCACGAGACGAGTCGAGACAGGATTTTCCTGACAAAATTCGAGTCGAGACACGGCTCTTCCAATAGAGAAACATACGTTTTTTGAGTCGAGACATCACTTTTACAGCACATTTTCGAGACGAGACAGCCACAAATCTTGTCTCGTGCGCATCCCTACATTTGTGGACAGGGTGTTGACATGTGATGAGAAATGGGACCTGTACGAAGCTCCACGGGGCCGTCATCGTTGGTTAGCATCCCATGAACCGGTTCCAAAACAGCCGAAACCAGCACTGCACCAGAAGAAGTTCCTCCCGTATGTTTGGTTGACTGCTTGCAGCATCGTGCATCGGGAACTGCAACCACCTGGTCAGAGCATCAATGCAACTGTATACTGTCAGCAATTGAGCCATGTCCAAGAAAAAACTCAAAACTCTGGAACCAGCACTTCTGAATCGCAAAGCGATCCTCTTGTTACAGGACAACGCTAAGTCCCACGTGGCTAGGATGACCCGAGACATCATTGTACGCCTTGGAAGGGAAACACCATTCCATCCGCCATACTCTCCGGACATCGCACTATCCGATTATCACCTGTTCCGTTCCTTGGACAATCACCTTAGAGGACCCCAGTTTAAATCCCTACTAGAGGTGCAAATTGCACTTGATACCTTCTTGGCGTCACGGCTCACCACGTTCTATCGCAATGGATTCCATGGCCTTGCAGAACGTTGGCAGAAAGTTGTTGGTGCTGATTAGGACTATTTTTGATCTTCCAGGTACGTCTGAGGTGACATATCGATGTTCGAATGTGCTGGGTGAAAAAGCGACAGAACTTCCTTGGTTACCTTTATATTTAGACACATTTTTCTATAAATACGGCCCCTTAACTTGATAACCTGTAGCTTCCTCTTCTTCTGTTGTCTCAGGAAATTCTTCATTGACTTTGTTTATGATTCCTTCTGTGTGTGTATATTGGCTTTTCAGTTGTATGCTTGGCTTCAGTTTATGTGTGGGCCTTTCACCTGTGTGTAAATAAGTCTTCTAGTACTACGCTTAAGTTTAAGGTAGATAGTTATACACGTTTCACATCCATTAATATGTAACAATAAATATAGAAAACAAGTACTTTTATTTATAGTATTTATTAACAACGGTATTTATATAGTTCCCTTCTCGTTTTGTAACATGCGCTCACAAAAATAGTTTTTTTACTTTCTTTTATGCAAAGTCCTCAATATTTTTTTCATAAGATCATATTGATTGAGCAACTTTGTTCTCTATACGTAATGTTGGCAAATCTGAAAGCCTTTTTTGTCCCATGGATGAATGTAAATAGTTTTAGTTTAATGAAACTTCTTTCACAAGTTGCCACACTACATGGTAGAGATCTGCACGGGCCGAATTTTCGGCCCGAGCCCAATCCAGCCCGAATGTATCTAGGCCCGGCCCAGCCAGGCCCGGCCCGATAAGTTTTTTAAAATTCTTGGCCCAAGCCCGGCCCGGGCCCGATAAATTTTAAAAGTTTCATTTTGTAACATTTTTCACGGGCACACTTCTTCAACGTTTGCCTATATTGTAATTATCGTTTAACGAGAGTCAATAATTATTAAAGAATTGCAATTAATAGGCCCCAGCCCGGCCAGACCTGAAGAGAAATCAGTGTCGGCCCGCCCAAACCCGGCCCGGCCCAAAGAAATAACAGAGTCGGCTCGCCCAAACCCGACCCGACTTTGGGCCTCGGGCCGAGGCTGGCAGTGCAGGTCTCTCCTACATGGAAGGATAAGAAAAATTCTAAGAGCCACTGAGACGTTTGGACAGACACTTTGAAAGCCAATTACGGCTGAATTTTCCGAACGCAGCAAAAAAACAATATGAAGAAAGGAATCTAGCAAACAGAAACCAATAAGAAATTAACAGATATATGAATGAATTAGTTTGAATGTGTGAACGTGTGTATGGGGCGTTCCTTTCGGACCGGAGGTCTCCTCCAGGATTGCTGGTATTCCGCATGCCCCGGAAGGAAGCGCGGGAGTAAAAGTGAGCTCGACACATCCCCGGACAGACCGGATTGGAACTCCGGATGCGTCGGGCCAGAGTGAATTTCGTGTTTCGGTGGTGAGTTATCATGCATTCTAACATACAGCACATTAATATCTCATAGAATTAAGAAATGAGACAAATGAACTCGGGTAAAAGAAAACAGTGACAATCCGCGATCTTGTTGCGTACGCGCCGCTTTCGGTTCCGGTGCACACGGCGGTGGGACACAACTGACCAGGGCCCGCACTAAGTGCTCCGAGTGGGTCCTGGACCCCAAGCCGTTGTATTGGGGACCGTGGACATACGTAAAACAACCGAGGAACATATCGAAAACAAAATTATCTTACATGAGATAGACAAGATTTAACGAAGAATGCACAAAAGGAACGGAACAAGTGTAGTATGTGTAGTGGAATTAGACGTCAAACTGTGTTTCACACACAGGAGTGTGATAGTGTATTAGTGTAATATTATAAATACCAGTGTGGACAGTGCTTAATAGTGATAAGTGAAATGTGGATTTTGTAGTGATTTTGTAGGAGAATGTGGTAAATTAATAAAAAAACATACAGGAGAGAATCAAACTATATACAAGGTGAAAAACCTAATCATACAGGAAAAACCTGAACGAAATGAAAAAAAGAAGAAGAGGGAATACTGCATAGATGAGCTAAGTATAGGCAAAAAGCAATGAATGATGATATTTATGATAGGATCAATGTTAAGCTCGACTTGAGACAGAATGTAGAGTAGATAAGTTTGATTAGATAAAGAAGACTTAAATAATCATTAGAGAATAGTAGTTAGTAGTAAGGATTAGCTGTTTTTTTTTCTTTAAATTTTATTTTGTTTTGTTTTGATTGTTTTCTCTGTTCAATGTATTGTGGTTCGCCCTCGTCCTTGTCCTTGTCCCCACTCAAAAAAAAAAAAAAAAAAGGGAAAATGAATGATGAAATAAAGAAGGAAGAGAAGATTGCAATGATGATAGCCCGTTTCGGTTAAATCTTCAGATGCCGAAACCGAAGAGGCGCGTCTGAGCAATCAAAAAAAAAAAAAAAAAAAAAAAAAAACTTTGAAAGCCATTTCTGGTAATCATGTCGATGTTGAGTATGTTCCTTGGAATGGACTTCTTGAGGTCCGGCAAGAATACAACAGCTTGATCATTAAGACTCAATTTCTATACATAATTCTACAGCATTCAAATTGTGTTGCTATTTCAAAGTGAGGTCCGCGCACGAATTTTTCAGGTCCTGCGAAGACATTTCACACAATGAGCTTTCTCTGAGAAAGCTGAAGTCTTGTTTAATTATTTGAGTTCTTCCCGTAAGAGGTCAAGAATTCTGGAGAAAGATTGTCTAAGGCGATCCTCTTCACTAAAAAGTCTTGCTTTATCCTCTCCTGATATTCTCTTCAAGATACACTTTTCTCTGAACTGATCTTCCACATCTATCAAATTAACAGTAACCTTCGCTTCCGTCAGCCATCTGTCAAATCCATAATTCTGAACCTGGAGATGGTGTTCAAAAAATCAGATAACAAATCAAGAGACCTTTGCAAAATCAAATCCTTATTCTGAGTGTTCCTTCCAGACATATTTCTAGAGGGACACTGACATCCGGAAAAGACTAAAATAATAAGTATATAATAATATATAATAATTAATAGAGTAGTACCGTGTGAAAATATGAGCCCTTCCGAATACTAAATGTGCCCCCAAGGAACATTTTTTCTGAAAGAAACCCTGCTTATTCTTTATTTCTTTGTTAACTAAATTTATTTCATGCAAAACTGAGTCCCAAAATACTAAATTCATTACAAATTTCAGATCTTTGATTGGTTTCATTAAGATTTTGGCAATTGATTTGACTTCTGAATTAGAGCAAGTGGTTATAATTTCATCAAATGCTGCGAAAACATTTTTCAGCTCATATTTCCTCCCACTTTCTTCATTCCTCCAACCATCTCATCATCGTCCATACGGGCAAACTTGCCTGCGTTAATCTTGCAGGAATGGTGCCCCCTATATGCACTCAATCAGCTGCGCCCCGTGGCAAATGCCCCGAATTGCCCCCCACCCCCGTAGATCCGGCCCTGCGCCCTAGCATAATCGTGGGACATTAAACTAAATCAAACCAAACCAAAAATCAAAACGATGTGTATTACTAACTGTAAGTCCTTGAATAGCTGTATACAACTATGGGGGATGCGGCACAGGATCGACACGGCATACGACCAACAATTCAGCTCAGAAACCTGTTTCGGTCCTGTGCCGTGTCGATCCTGTGCCGTTTCGGTCCTATGCCGTTTCGATCCTGTGCCGTTTTGCTCTTACGCCGCTGCTCTGAAATAATTTAGCTTTTAATCATGTGCCTAAAAAAATAATATTTTTATTATCTGTTTAATCTTTGCTCTTACAAATTATAAACTCCTGTCGATTCTATGCCTGTGCAAGTTATATACATAGAATACGTACGATCGAAACGGCATAGAGCCGACACGGCATAGGACCGAAACGGCACAGGATCGACACGGCATAGGACCGAAACGGCACAGGATCGACACGGCGCAGGACCGAAACGGCATAGGACCGAAACGACGCACGATCATCGCCACTGCGTAGGATCTATAAAACCAAAGATTTATTTCTCATAAAAGCAATCAGAGCCCTGTCAATTGATTTTAAAATATAAGAATTATAAGATATTTACTATATGAATATTAATAATTGTGAGTGACAAAAGAATGATAGTGCTAAATGGACTAACTAACTAACTAACTCTATGGCCTATGGAACCCGGAGGTTCAGTGCCGCGTTCACAAAAGCTCTCCACTGACTTCTATCCTTAGCTAATTGCATCCAGTTTCTACTTTGTATTCCTATCTCTGCGAGATCCATCTTAATATTGTCCTCCCATCTGCGCCTAGGTCTTCCTAATGGTCGTTTTCCTATGGGTCTACCAGTCAAGACAAAATGTAATTTCTTGTGTGCTTGGTCAAAAGCATTTCTATATGTATGGAATACTTATTATTATTATTATTATTATTATTATTATTATTATTATTATTATTATTATTATTATTATTATTATTATTATTATTATTATTATTATTATTATTATTATTATTATTATTACGTTTTAACTCGTTTTGAAATCATGGCCGGACTACACTGGAAAGCGAAAGGCATGAGAAATGTAAGCTAAGTAGTAATATGGAATACTTTTAATGTTGCTCACGAGAGGAAACACTGCTCGCATGTCTTCTCGTCTCGATATCGAGACCACAAGAGATCTTTTAATAAGAAGCTGAGTTGGCAAGTAATAACTGAGCCGATGGCTCGAGCCGGCTCGCTTGGGGTGAATCATCGGCTCGAGCTGGCTTGGTTGGGATGAGCCATCTGCTCGGTTCGGCTCATCTGGGCCGAAGGCTCTAGCTGACTCGGTTCGGTGAGCTGTTGGCTCGGCTCACTTCTCGGTTCGGGTCGATAGTGAGTGAGCTGTGAGCCGATCTGCTCAAGTTGTTGACAATTGTAAACCCGGGCCGAACAGTTTTGAAGATATTTGGCCAGTGCTCTATAACTTTTAACAATGTTTGGCTCGAGCCCGAATACTCAACCTAAAACCTCAACCTAAATTCAGAAGCTCGTGAACAATATCCTTGACTCCTAGACTTCACGACTACCGAGGTTGGCAATCAACTAGTTTTTTAGTATTCAAATACAGACCGAGTATCCTTCATGTTTAAACACAGTGTTGTTATAATTATAATAATTATTATTATTTATTGTTATTGTTAATAATAATAATAATAAAAGTTGTACTAGTAGTAGTACTAGTATCATTGATAACCTATATTGTCTATGCAAGATACTTGAAGAGAAGACTCGAAACTACACACTAGATTTAGCTCGACTCGACCCGAATTCGAGTCAAGTTGAAGGAATTTTTTGGAATCGAGTTCAAAGATGTCTGTTTTTAATCGAATCGAGTTTCAAAGAATACTCGCTCGTACTCGCTCGTGCCTATCGTAGGATGACCACATTCTAACAATCGAAAAGTAGGACACAAGTATAATAGTATATGATATCTTACTGCGTCGGCAATATGCATATCATTATTTAATTTAATGTTAACCTTAAGTTAATAAACATTTTTGTTAAAAAGAAGCACTGAACAAAAGTATTAAAGGAATTAAACACAACTCCAAATGCTTTGATGAATAACAAATTGGTTTATTTTATGAACGTACAGTCAAAGTTCGTGTTGGGCTAAAAAAAAATAATAAATTTCGAAGCGTTGTATTATTTTAAGAAATGAGAGAAAATTTAGACCGACACAAGGGAACTTCTATTTAACTTGGTTAGCATCACTGTCATAAGTTCAAAAAGAAACCTTTCCTACTTTACCGATATCTCAACAAGCTCTTCTCAGTAAAAGCGATGTATTGTAAAAAATGGTTTGTTGATTGTTCTCCATCCTTAGTCTTTTGAGGAGTGTTAAAAAATACAGCGGTTCTTCATTCAGGAAAAGAGTGTGCTTGATTCAAAATATTGTGAATAAAGAATGAAACATTAAGATATTGCAAATAAATTAACTCTGGACATTTCGCAGGACATTTTAAAGAAGAAGGATATTTCTTGATTTCCTAGGCATCTTCGCAACACGCAGGACAGCTCTTTGAAAAACAGTACTGTACTGCGAAAATCAGTACGTCTGGTTACCCTAGCCCATCCCTACGAGAAACGCAGTATGGCATTTTAGCCAATGTTACTTTATATGAAAATATTCATAACTTATGACTGTCAAGTAAAAATTTGTCCTTGCATTTACATAAAGCGATTCAGAACGTGCAACAACAACAACAACAGCAATAATAATAATAATAATAATAATAATAATAATAATAATAATAATAATAATAATAATAATAATAATAATAATAATAATAATAATAAAAGCGATAGTAATAGTAGTACGGAAAATTGAAGTGATAACATTTTTTCACATATTCTAAGTTTCGGACCTAAAAGTAATGCGTTAGTAACGCGTTACTTTCGAAGTAAAGTAACAGTTACTTTTTGGCGGCGTTACATTTTAGGAAAAAGTAAACTTGTAACGCGCTACATTTTTACATGTAACTTACCCAACACTGTCCATGGGAAAATTGTTCACTGCTCAGGCCAAGGATTGTTTCGGACTGTCGACAGATGGATGTCGTTTATGGCAGACCTTTGCCTAAAGGGCTGCCCAAAGTTTGTAGTCCAACGGGTTAAGGTCCGGGCTGCTAGAAGGCTAATCAGTGGTAGAAATGAAGTGAGGGACGTTCCGTGCCAGCCAGTCCTAAGTTTTTTTTTTGCTGTGTGGCCTGGAGCGGAATCCTGTTGGAAGGTCCACCTTTCTCCAGGGAACATGGTAGCAGACAGTGGTTACACTATAGGTGTTAGCACTGTGTCCTGATATACCTTGGCAGATATTTTAACGCCTTGTTCGCAAAAATACAGCTGGGTTGTGCTTGAGTAGCTCACTCCCCACCAAACCATCACTGGGGCAGCATGATGTGCTGGGTGTCATCCAGAAGTCCTAAACGGCAGAACTCCTAAAAATATAGGCACTAGACTTAAATTTTAGGACTTCTGTAGTTTAGGACTTGTGCCGTGGTATGATTTTTAGGACTTCTGCCGTTTAGGACCTCTGTCGTTTAGGACTTCTGCCGCGATATGATTTTTAGGACTTCTGGCGTTTAGGACTTCTGCCTTTTAGAACTTGTGCCGCGATATGATTTTTAGGACTTCAGGCGTTTAGGACTTCTGCCTTTTAGGACTTGTGCCGTTTAGGTCTTGTGCCTTTTTCATTCACTTGCTTTAGTTGTGAAATTTGCCACCACCACACGAAATTGCGACGATGCAGCAACTAGTTGGCAATAATGTTAAGAACGTAGCTAATTCAAACAATAACAGCTATATTTGTACTACTAAGATTATTATTATCACTATCTGTTCTGCACTTATACACGAATTACATAATATAACCTATTTCATTCTAAGAATTAATTACATAATTAGTTAAGAAATCCGTTTCTTTCGAATGGAGATACGAGAATCCCAAGACAAATTCCTAAAACAAAAATAAATAAATAAAAAAAAATTAAAAATATATTTAAAAAGCATATTTTACCAGACTTCTGAAACCAAGCAAACATTCAGAATTGCAATATATACTGTGCGGAGCGTATTTTATTAAGAATAGGACAAAAATCCACCAAAGTTTACTTAATTAGGACAAAAGCTCACTAGACATTTTACGAGTGAACCAACTGTATACAAAAAGAACGCAGTAAATTTAAAACAGAACAAAGAACATTTATTATGCAATACAGTGGGTGACATTCATAAGTCTTAAACGGCACAAGTCCTAAAAATATAGGAACTAGACCTAAATTTTAGGTCCTGTGCCATTTTTGCAGAAATTACTACATAGTCATTTAGGGGTGTAGCCTGCAAATTTTTCTAGGGGAGCATAATATTTATATATTAAAAGCAAATCAAAAGTTTATTTCCAGATTACGAAAGCTTCAATAAGACAATAAATTTATACATATTAAACATGTACACAAATACATAATATTATTATATTTCCAGTTAGTTCCTTTTTGAAACCTGGACCTTGACAGAGCGTAAATTTAAAACCACAGCTTGTGAGAAATGTACGAATAAGTTAGTTATAAGAAATCGGAAACTGTTCATGGAAGTCCATTTGTTTAACTGTATTTATCTTCTGTACTCTTATATAAAAGAGTAAAGATGTGTGATTTTTGGGCATACTACTACAAGTAGAGTCGTTAAATTTTAATTATAAAATATAATTTTCTTATGAAAGCAGGACATAAGAAAGAATTTTTGGAAATAAGTATCGTAAAAAGGGTGGGGCAAGCTTTTTTTAAAGGGTAGTGTATCTTGCAAGTTTCTAAGGCTCGGTTCAGACGTGCAGAAAAGTCTGTTGCGGGCCCGCAGCAGACTCCTGCGGGCGTCACAGAGCAACCAGTTCAGACGTGCAGAAAAATCTGCTGCGGGCCCGCAGCAGACTCGTGCGGGCGTCTCAGCCCAACCACTTCACATAAACATAGAAAACAGCTCATTTTATTTTCAGCTGCAGTTAAATGAAGATAGAAATTGAAAGAAGAAAACGTGCTCTTTTTGTACACTTAGCCAGTAAAATCCTAAGCAAGAAACAGAGACGATACTGGGTTCATCCGTACGTAAGCTCACGACTGCTTAAAGGTGAATTTTCTTCCATGTTTATTGACTTGCGCAATGACAAAGAAAAGTTCTTTAATTATTTTCGCATGAGCATCACTTCATTTGATGAACTTTTATCGAAAATAAGTGATAAAATTAAAGCAGAAGATACTTTCATGAGACTAGCGATACCACCAATTGAAATATTGGCTGTTACATTAATCAGTTGATTTTGAGTTTAACGTTCCGTTCAGCAGCGAGGCTATATGAGACGTGGTCCTACTGATTAACGTGGAATCCGAACCATAAGAGGGCCCAACGGGAATTGAACCCGCGCCTCCCACGCCAAAGGCGTGTACGCTAACCGCTTAGCCACGGAGGAGATCTAGCTGTTACATTAAGGTAAGTTAATTATGTTAACTAATTACCATTTGTAAGAGCACAGAAAGTTAAACATTCGGAGACCTATTCATAGACATTTTCAAGTGTTATTAGCGGCCACTGGCATAGTTTAACAATTGCGTGACTAATTTCGATTTTTTTGACATAGTTGGTGGATTTAAATTAAAAATTAGACATTATTCTAGACTTCCCGAATATCCCGCTCAAGAGGGGGCGTTTCAATAATAGTAAAATTTCCCTTTATTTATTCAAAAATTACCGAATGTGAGGATTCGCTTCAGTTAGAGATATAAAATTCGCCATGTAAACTCATAATAAAAATAATGGAGCACAGGTTTCAGCGTGTTTGAAAATTTTCTCTTGAAGGGGAGATGGGGGATTTCTATAGTAGTGGGGTCCGGTGGCTCAGTGATAGAGTGTCCACCTCTGGTTCGATCCCAGCTTGCGTCAAGTGGGCTTTGTGGTGCGAGAAGCACCGTGTGCGTGAGTTTTCTCGGGGTTCTCCCGTTTCCTTCCACTTTATTCATTGCACCATTTCATTCATTTATCATCATTTCCTTTAACCTATCCGGTATAAGCGTGCGACGTAAAACTCAAGGATTTCATTTCATTCCTATAGTAGTGACATTTCCCGTTATATATTGAGAAAGCGTTCAATATGAGGACTCGCTTAGATTGGAGATGTGAAATTCTTAATGTAAACTCTTAAATAAAAATAATGGATTTAGTGTTTTCGAATAATCCATTTCTAAGGTGAGAAAAAGGAAACATTTTTATAATTGTGGCATTTAACGATAGAAGGTTTTGAGGAAATTCCCAATTGCCTCCTTGTAGCACACCACAAGGAGGCAATGCAGCAAACGGAAGCAGAAACAGATGGGCTGATTATTTTGTAAGCGACATAGGTAGAGTTCTATGGCAAGATAACTTTGTTTAAGTTGTTCTTTATGTAAAAAATAAATAAATAAATAAATAAATAAATAAATAAATAAATAAAAAATAAAAAAATTCAGTTGTTATCTCTAGAATAGCAACGACGTGCACAATATTATGAATTGTACGAGAAACACAAATATTTCTGTTACATCTCGAGTATGCTTTTTATTTTTTAACCACATGAGTGCCCCGATGTTCAACAATTTTCGTGTTAATTCTTTTTTTTTTTAATAGTACATTAACAAATAAAGACAACAATTATCAGCCGAAAAACGATGTTTCTTCTTTCTTTTCAGTTCTGCTATTATGTTGATGGTTGTTTTGGACTTCAGCGTCCTTTTTGAGCACAGAGGCTATATGATACGTGACCTTGACCTAAAGTATAATGCAACGTACGTTATAAACAGTCGGTTCATTCCGGAGTGAGTGACAAGAAATCTTATCAAAGAAACTGTATTAACAATAAAGGCTTGTTCTCCAAGCGTATTTGTTTATTGTTATCACAAAAAAGTATTCATAGCCTCGCTGCTGGAAAGGGACGCTCGACGAAAATCAAGTGTAAATACTACATGAATATTAGATTTTTACATTGAAAAGTAATAATAATACATACCAATGCTGTTGTTTTCTTCTTCTGTTTTTACATTAAATTTCTCACATAAGGTTTCACATACCTTATTCCACGCATCTCGTTTTTTTTTTTTTTTTCTATCTATACATTTCGCACTTTAAATTCCATATCTTGTATTTTTGTATTTCGTTAATGAATAATTCTTCATTCAGTTCTTCGCTTTCCATTTCTGCGGGCGTGGGAAAGTCTGCACGTGTGGCTTGACTCATTGCCAGCAATGGTTTTCCGACCCGCTACACCTGTGCGGACTCGCTGCGAGCCAGCAGTCCCCGCAACTCAATTTTCGCCCGCTGCGGGCCCGCAGCAGAGTCGTGCGGGAAAGTCTGCACGTGTGGCATGAATGATAAGAACCAATGTATTTCCGGCTCGCGCGGGTCCGCAACAGAGTTTTCTGTTGCGGGCCCGCAACAGACTTTTCTGCACGTCTGAACCGAGACTAAAGCTAGTAAAATGAAACTTATCATATAAACTTTCCTGTTTAAATAAAACTGAAAATTGAACACACAAAAGGGAAAGAGCAAAGGGAGCTCTTTTTTATGTTCGAATTCCCCATTACTTACTCAGAAAATATGTAAATAAATTAAGGAAGGATTTGTTTAAGCTAGATGCGTGATACTCGGTATTTGAACTTTTAACTAAAAGTAATAAAATACTATATGTTTCAGGTCTTGAAAATTACACTTCTAAGGGAAAGGAGGGTCAATTTCTATAATATTCAAATATCCCACTGCTTATGAGATTTGGGCAGAAAACACTTTTCCTTTAGGCCTCGATTCATCCAGTTAAGCAAACGAGAGTACAAAGTGGCTGATTAATTAGGTTCTTTTAATTATTTTAACATGTTGACGTAGTTTAATTTTTTAAAAACTGTATTCTTTCACATTCTATTATAAACATCCTTCATTTGCTGTAATTATTAAACACGTTTAATAAACATAAAACAGATCAACCCCCGGTCCCGGCCAAGAATGTGGTTTTGGTATTAAGCCATCATTTGCCGTCCGTAACATAACCTTAGATTTTAACTTCACGTACTATCAAGACTCAAGTCTCAGAAATGTAGCATATATGAAATATACTACTACTACTTCTGCTTCTACTACTACTACTACTACTACTACTACTATTACTACTACTACTGCTGCTGCTGCTACTACTACTACTACTACTACTACTACTACTACTACTACTACTACTACTACTACTACTAATAATAATAATAATAATAATAATAATAATAATATGTACTTCTGAAATACTATGTATCTATGTGTTATTAATTCTTTCATAATCTTGAAAGAAACTTCTGATTTGTTTTTAGTTTGTAAAAGTAGAGGCCCTCTAGAATAACTTGCTGGCTACTCCCTGAATGAGTATATATTGGTTTCTGTACACGTATTGTGTTATCACTTACTAGTCTAGTGTTAGTTGTAGAACAAGACAATGGTTCTTGTCTTGGAATATTACTAGTTTGGTTTGGTAGTACAGTGATAGAGTGTGACCTATGATTTAATTTCCCTGTAGGGTATGCTATCTGCAATGCAATAAACTGTATATGCTTCTTCTTCCTAACAAGGCTGGGTGATAAGCCCCTGCAATTCCATTACAAATAAGGACGAAATTATTTTATAAACTACTTGGTGAACCTTTGTTAATATAACGCTATTAGTTCTTACAACCTTTTGTTAATCTTATTTAACAATTGCAAAATGGAATAAGAGAGAAAATATATAATGATGATGATTGTTTATTTACATAAGGTATACATACAACAAAAGGGAATCTGTTGGTCACTGCTGCGTATCTGCTAACCCAGGGTCAAACTCTGTGTGTCACAAAAGTTAGTTTAACAGAGTTTAAAATAATATATATTTTGTTTGACTTACTAAGATTATCATATTAGGAAAATGATTTGAAATAACACGCCAGGCATAGGATAAGCCTTGGGCTATATCGCTTAGAACTGTTTTAAGAGTAAATCTATCATTTATGCATTAAATTTCATTACTGGCTACTTACACGTTTCGGCCTCGTATTGGAAGTCAGCTTCTCGTGTTCTTTTCATATCCCACGATAACTGTTTTAATTGCACACTCCGCCAAATTACCTTTCCGACCTTACAATACTTTCTTGAAAAGCTGCGGCTATCATATATCACCAGACGTTTCAAAACCCGACATCCTTTACTTCAGGGTACAATGCGTTATTTAGCACTTCACCCAACAATTTACCGTTACTATCATTCTCCACTTTCGCTTCTCTTCACCTTATATCACTATACTCTACCGGTTCCGTGTATCTAGCACCCGTAGATTTAGCGCCCAGTATTTCTGGCTCACAGAAGGAATTTTATATTGATTTTATCTCACAATCAGGGATGTCCAGTTCATTTTACCACTCTTTCCACAGGTCGTTAATTCCTGTTATTTTCTTACATCCATGTTTCGTGTACTTAGCGTCCACTAAGTAAAACTGTTATGAAGAGGGGGAGAGAGAGACCAGCCGATAGCACTGATTATGAAGCTTCAATGAATCATAACGTCCGGGGGAAAGGGTGAAACGCAGAAACGTATATATATATATATATATATATATATATATATATATATATATATATATATATATATATATATATATATATATATATATATATGTAACTGCACTCCGTGGTATGCAATGCTCTACCAATATTTAAATGTACTATAAACTAAGATTGCATATGTAGCTTTTAATGTGAAAACTATGTAAAACAGACGTAATCTAGAATACCGCAGTGAGGATAAGTCATACAAAAAACGGTGAACGTATTCTCACGACTGAAAACCGGGACAAAATGTAAACTGGCGAAACACTGGGATAAGAGTCTTCATGGAGGCCACGGTGGTTCAGTGGTAGAAACACTCACATCTGGTTCATGGGGTCCCTGGTTTGATCCCATCTTGCGTCAAATGGGCTTTGTGGTAGTTAGACGCTGCGTACATGAATAAACTCGGGGTTCTCTCGTTTCCTCTCACTTTCTTCATTCCACCATTTCATTCATTCTCACAATCACCGTCTCCTCTATCGTACTCCTATCTCCTTAATCATGGGATGTAAAATCCAAAGATGTCATTTCATTTCAAGAGCTTCCAATCCGGGACTCTTCTCGTGTCCCAGTAAAAACCTGACATATGGTAACTCCGACTATATAACAACATCGGGTTTGATACTAAAAGAGAAAAAAGTCAAATTATCATATGGTATTACATAGTTTCGGAAAAAAACATCTAATAAGCTAGCCGCATTAAGTCTGATACATATTTCACAACTTTATGCGTAATATAAATCTATCTAGGCAATTGATATCATACACTACAAGCACTGAAAAATAACGTAACGTTCTATAATAAAAAGAACGTTACTTTACGAACCAATAAGTTAATCGCTCTACGAACCTTATTGTACACATTATACCCTAAAGTTACAGCCTTATGCAGTAATCAATCCCAATCAGATATTGAACGAGTATGGTGTTTCCTTGAGAATAGTCCATCACTAATAAGTTGAACAAGCGCCTTTGAAGGCTAGTCGTCTTCCATTTACCCTTTTCTTCGGTAATTCATCTTGCTACTCTTGTTCGATGCGGTTGAAACCATGGCTTCATCCTTTTGCAATGCCTATCCACAAGGAAGGATGGACAGGTTCAATCTTTTGGAATTTCAAATTCGAAGCTTCTGTCAATTTACTCGTTCGTGTCTCTTTCTGTAATGTTGCTATATGAACGGGTATGTTGCGAGGAAACAAAAGAGGTTAGCAAAGAAATCGAATCGTAAGATGGCCATAAGATGAAAGTCGCATACTCCAGAGACTACCTGATACGTAATGTTGATCAAAATAAATTAGGAATTCTTCAGTTTCTTCTGGTACGATTTGCTGTTAGTAATTCATCCCTTCTGACCCTTGTCAGAGAGAAGGAAAACAAATCCGTCCACCATTTCATAGAAATCGGACTTTCTCATTCTCCCTGTAAAAATTCGCCAATCCCAACTGCTGCAGTATGTACACTCATGTCCAAAATGATTGTCGCATATCTATAACTGCCTTCTTCTAAGAATATAATTTGATATTGATTTTGCGGGGTACTTTTAATACTGATACTATGTGTATAATTGAGAAATGTATAGGCAAGTGGTAAATTTCCTAGGAAAAGAATTATAAATACGAAAATTAGAATGAGTAAAACAAAATGTTGCTAAATGGACAAGAAAATTTTATTTTCGTTTTATTGTTTTTATTTACTACTCTTTCGGCATGAAATTTGCCACATTCATGTCTTGATCAATTATACACATACTAACATTGTAAGAAATAATGGGCGAATTCGTTACCAAATTATATTCCTGCAAAAACATGCACATGCGACAATAATTTTGGACATGAGTGTACTTCGTGTTCGTGTGACTTGTCTGGAATGCTTTGGCTTACGACTTCCCTCACTAGCCACGTCTGGTTGTGAATTTAATTTACATATTCCAATATTTGTTTGTTTTATCCCTCCCCGCTGGTCTAGTGGCAAGCACGCAAACCTTTGGCGTATGAGGTTCAAAGTTCGATTCCTGGTGGGAGAGCATTGAATGACCAAAGTGGTTCGGGTTCCACTATAATCAGTAAATTCAAGGTCTTCTTTGGCCTACCCGGCAAAACCATGGGACGTAAAACTAAATGCAAACCTTTTCTTTTTTCGCAAAAGGAACGTTTTATTATGAAATAAAACACTATTCAGAAATATAATATTGAAATTTGCAAGAAGAAAACTTATTTCTGCGTAACAAAATTTAAAAATTAATTAGTCACAGGTAATTGGTTTATTAGATTGTAACGAGTTACAGTATAATTTCCCAAAGTCTCTTCTCATACAATTCTGCTGTTCTCACATGTAACACTTCTCAATTGTAACACTCCGATTTTGATAAAATTTAGCAGGTAGATACTGCACATGAAATAAACGAATAAATGTTTTTTCTTTTCAGTGGAAAAACAGTTTTAGGGGGCAAAAGCGCCCATCCAAAATTTTGAAATTTGAGTCCCGAAAGGCAAGAAGAAGTGAACCGAAGTGAATGATATTATAAAGTACACCACGTGAGTTAAATATTAGCTCACGTTAATATTGTGCACAGATGCTATAAACGTAAAATGAAGCAATACATGTTTCGTATTTTCCTGGGGAAAACGGTTGGACGTAATTGCAACAATAGTTTGTGTAGGAACAGTACGCAAAAAAAATTAAATGAATACGTGTTTTTGATTTTGTGCGGAAAAACAAAATTGTGACAAAGGGCCCCCCTCCTAAAAATACGAAATTCAACGCCACGAACCCAGAAAGAAATATACTCTAATAAATGAAAATGTCCACAAATATTGTAGACGTAAATTGGGAGAATACGTGTCGTATTTTCCTGTGAAAACTACCTGCGCTTCTGCGGTAATAATTACTTTTTTTCGGAGGGACTTTACTCACACTACAGTTTTTCCACAGAAACTAAAAACATGTGTTCGTATATTTTTTTGCGTATTGTTTCTAAACAGTTTCGTTACATGTCGTTTTAAGTACTTTTCACTATACTAATTAGCACTTTGATAAATCGTGATGAAATGTTTGACGGGGTCTGTACCCCACCCATCTTTTCCAGGAAAATGCGACACAGTACGGTATTCTGTCATTTTACGTCTACAATATCTGCGCATAATTTCGTTCATTCCGGTCTACTTCTTCATGCCTTTCGGTCGTCAATTTCAAAATTTTCGGTGGAGACTTTTGCCCCTAAAAACATTTTTCCTGCAGAAAATAAAAAAAGAAGTGTTCATTTATTTTTTCTATATTCTCCCTACACAAAGTTTCCTTACAATTCTTCATGTCCTTTAGGCACTTCTGAAGTACTGTTATTAGCACTTTTTATATTTTGTGATCAAAGGTTTGGAGGGATCTGTGCCCCACTCAACCGTTTTCCCAGGAAAATACGAAATACATATTTCCTTGTTAATGTTTATAATATCTATCGACAATTTTATTAACTTCGGTCCTTTTCTTCTTGCCTTTCGGGCCTCAACTTTCAAAATGTTCGGTGGGGGCTTTTGCCCCCTAAAGCCATTTTCCCGCAGAAAGCACGCATCCTTTTATTTTTTGCGTATTGTCTGTAAACACAGTTTTGTTGCAATTCTCCATGTCCTTTAGGCATTTTTGACGTACTGTTATTAGCGCTTTTGATATTTCGAGATCAAAGGTTTGAAGGGGTTTGTGCCCAGTAGAATAATACGCATCCATAGTCCATTTTTGACCTTGAAAGTACTTATACTCTATGTACATACTGTTATTGAAGTAATGAATATTGTAATTACTCTAAGTACTCTCATTGAAGTACAAAGGTTCAATTGAACTTGAATTATTACGGCTTTTTACCGGTATTTTAGGAACAATTACTGACATGTAATTATGCTGTACCGGACTGTAGTCTCATTATTTTGCGTACGTAATAACGACCTATATTTTTTTGTCCATTTTTTTTCTTTTACATGCGTTCCTTTGTAAAGCATGTTAAAGTGACAGGATGATTTTTTTTTTTTTTTTTGGATAAAGGTTTAAATATGAAATTGAACGAAACGGTCGGCTGTGTTTGTACTTCATGTTGATTAATTATTTCTTGTGTACTTTGTAGCATTTTGAATGTCTAAACGGAGATGGCCCATATATAATGATCTTTGAATGTGGTCTTTATAAAGTGATAAGCTGAATGCATTTGTAACGAGGGTGTGACATTAGATTGATTGAATCGGCAGACTTTGTAGTGCTTTGAATTATAGCGACAAATTTAAACAAAACAACATTAGTTACTGAAAATAAATTGTTTTGGGTTTAAATGAGAAAATAATGTTAATTTAGTTCTGGGTAGGGTGGACATTTTAATATAAAGGAAGTAATTAATAATGTAAAGAATTCACGCATGGTTTTTGAAGTGTATAATTAATGTCAACCGTTTGATTTTGAAAGACTTTTTTGAAACGGAAACGCAATCCTTTAAAGATTAATTGTTTGGGGAAACAACAGGCAAACAAAACTGCAACCCGGCAGGTTTAGGACGCGACAGGAAAATTAATTCAGAACGACAAGGGTTCTTTAAGAAAAGAGACCGCCATCTGTTTTAACATAAGTGCCCGCAGGGGAGGTTGGGCGACACAGAGGATGTAATATATGGAGAGTGAGAAGGTTCTAGAATTTGGTAAAACTTTCTGGATTTATTTTTGTTGGTATAGAAACTTTGATGCAAATCAAGTGGTTACATTTGAAGAAATAAAAGCACGATGCATTTGAGTTGGTGAATTGTATTCTATAGAAGTTAACAGAGAAGAAGAATTTATCTGTAAGTACTGGCTTTGTTTTTTCTTGTTTTATGTTTATGTTTTTTTTTCGTATGAGAAGGGACATTGGAAATGAAATACACGCAAAACATTTGTAATTGTTGGGAGTATAAGGGGGACGGAAGTGTTTGTTTTTATCGGGAATTGATCGCGGATTTTCCGGCATCGAAAACCATATGACTCGATGTACTTATATGTAATTATAAATTAACTAAGGTGTAGTGTAATGTAATATGGAGGCTACAGGGATTTAATATTGGTCATTGCACTTGGATGTGAACCAGGGCCCTCCCAGGTGGAAAACCGTACGCTAAATTTTTTTTTTGTTTGATGGAGTTTTTTACTTATATGGCACTAAAATTGAACACAATCTGTGACTTGCCGGGAATCGAATTATGATCTTTCGCGCCGAAAGCCAAAGACAATAAACAAATAGCAAGGAATTTTGGATTGTTTGGACCTCTCCGTTAGGACGAGGCGTAGTTATTATTTTACATATTAAAAGAATAGTTGTATAGACACACAAACGGACACATTTTATAATAAATATGCGATTGTTTTCTTGTTCATAGGACCATAGCATATCTTCAAAATATAAGAAGTTAGTGTTACATGAAAAGACCATTAAATGATGTGTGAAACTGATTACTTATGTAATATGGTATTAATTTTTATTATTTTTGTGTGTGGTATTAACATTTACAGTAGGGGAAAGGAACTGGGTAGCCTACACCTGCTTTGAATTTTTCTTATTTTTATCTTTAGTACTATTGAACTGAACATAAGTTTGAATTTCGGTGACGAATAATATTTTTATAATTGTTAGCATATGTCAGTGGTTTCCAACCTTTTTCATTTTGAGGCGCATCTGGAAAAATGTTGTTTGTAAAATGCAGGAGCTGAATAAAAGCTTGGTATGTGATACTTTTGTAATCATTTTATGAGAAAATTTAGATTTTTTCTTATTGTTCCTTGATGGTACAAATAATCGTATTTGATTTGAAGTTTAGCATCCCTTTTTAGCACCATAGTTATGTGGGACATGGACCTACTGATTAACGTTGAATTAGAATCCTTGAGCTTCAGCAGGGAATTCAATCCCCACGCCAAAGGCGCGTACGCTAACCACGTAGCCACAAAGAAGATTTATTCGTGTTTGAAACAGTTACGTGAACTAAAATACGGTATATAGTTAATTTCTTTTGGTAAGCTTCGTGTTTTATATTATATATTCACCTCGTGATTTACAGCGGTCCTAAACTAATAGATAGGAGTTTTGTGTTGTAAATGAGAGGAGAGTATTTGAAAATGTTATTTAGCTCAAAGTCGCGTCTCAGTTTCATTAATTGAATGTCGGACAAGCGCCTTTTGTAGGTATAGAGCATATGGTTTTTTACTTTAACGTTTTAGGCTTACACTTCCTTGCTATGAAAGATGGGAAACTAGTTTTAAAAAGTAAAACGATTATTATGGTTTATATGAAAAAAGCACTGTGAATCAAACTTGGACCTACGTGTACGAAAAGCGCCCTGCTAGCCATTAAATTATCGGAATATATTAGACAGTATGGAAAACAAGAATTAGTACCAAGAATGTAATTTTACGTGCGTATGTGACATACACGCTGGGACGTTTTTATACTAACATTATCAGTGAGATTATTTTGTTTTGCTAATATTATATATCTAGGGTTTAGGGTAAAGTAGACGGATAAAAGCGAATACTTATAAGTAATTTATGAAGGGAAGAAATAATAGTGGTAGAGGGAAACAGACATAATGTTTCTTTGGATGAAAGGAAGACATTTCGTATAAGACATAACCATACTATTTTATTGAGGCATTAGGTCATAGATTTTTTAGATCAAGAATTTTTAGATGGGGATAATGTAAAAGTAATTAGAACATGATACGATATTAGTTAACGAAGAATCTTCTTTATTGAAATTCTGTGTATGAAATTAGTACACAGTACTAATACTGCGTACTGCAGTGTGCTAAAATGAACCGAGAATAATAAGTTGTCTAATATTAATCACATTGATTGCATGGTTTAAAGACACTTTTTAAATATAGAAAACATATTTGTTTCTCGCCGAGCGACTTTGTATGAGAAGTGACTAGTAAGAGGAGATATATATGTAATAACAGGTAGTGTACGTTAGGGACAACTTGTAGTCATCTAATCAAGGTAGGTAGCGACACTTGTTGTTACGGAATATAAGAGATAAACGTTTATTCGGCAGTGCAGGTAACGGCATCTAATAGTGTGATTAATGTACTTATTATTGGAATTATCCTTATATACTGATTATAGTATTTAAGTTTATGACAAGATTTATTAGCTTTGAAATTTTGTAGGTCCGCAAATTTCCTGTACACTAGCGCCATGTTTGCCGTCAGATACGAGGCAGCTCAGATAATAACAACAATTGGCTTAACCGACCTATTAGGAATTACCGTGAGTGAGTTACTGAGACGCCTTGCTGTTACAATAAGGATAGTAGTTTTAATTCGGTAACAATATCTACTGTATAAAAACAAGCAAATAAAAAGTGGCTTGTTTTAAGATAGCACTGGATAAAGCATACCCTTTAACTGGCCTACACACCGTCTGCATGATGTAACTAGCTCTATTAAGAGTTAGGATGGGTTGCATTTTAGATATAATGAAAGCTTTACGTAGTATACTTGACATTTATGCTACGTAAAAATAACGTATTTTAAATAATGTTTCATAAGTTTCTTTTTTGGAAGTTTGTGATTTCTGTGACAAAAAATTGCATTAGGAAGTGTGCTGCAATCTATTTTGTATTTATATAATTATTACTATAATTATATTTGCTATACTTCAAACAAAATCGAGACTTAGCCCTAATAAATGACTGCTTAATATTTTTAACAAAACATATTGCATTCAAATTGTTTTGTTTGAAATATAATTGTGTTCTTTTATTTGATATTGAGGAATTTCCGGCTATACTATGATCGTAAGACTTCTAAGAAGGAAGTGAAGAATAGCAAGCGAAACGAAAATGGCCCTAACTGTGTGTAAATCAGCAATTCACAACTTTTAATGCAAGTTTTCTACTAGTATGTAACTGACAGATTGTTAGATTCTTGCAGATGCTCGCTTGCTGCTAACTTAGAGATCAGATAACTTTTTAAAGTTTCGCAAGTCTAGTGCAAGTGAAGCGCAAACTTATACTATGTAGGATGTGACATACTCTGCAATGAAGCAGAAACGGAACTGGTGGGTCACATACCTAGAACAGATAGAAGATGGACGAGAAATAACATACATTGGATTTTCTAGAGATAAGAAGCGATGTACATAGAAGACAATCGAATACAAAATGTATAGATATAACCTGCCGTTTAGCAGAAAATGTACAAATGGAAAAGATCAGCTGATGGAAACATGTAGAAGAAAATGATGGAGACCTTCGTTCAGGAGATGATTGATATCATTTGAATACATATGAAAGTTAAACTTTTATATTTAAGCTGAACGTTACAATTTTTTCTACAGCGACAGGAAAATGATCTAGCAGTTGGCAACACTGAAAAAACGTTAGAAGCACAGACGGTGGATGATTTAAATTATTTATTTTTACGTCCTAATAGTTTTTTTTAGTTTCACATACATTAATTGTATTTTCGTTTCTTTATTATAAACATGAACATGCAAAGCATTTTGTTTATACAGTTAGTTTTAATTATTTGATATTGTACTGATTGGTATATTATTTCAATTACTAGAAGATAGTTGAAAAGTTTTGTGTAGCTAGACAACTATGGAAACCTTAGAGTATTGTGATATGAGCATGTTTTAAGTTACAGAAGAAGGGTGAAACAGAATCATGTTGAAAAGTTGTAAAAGGAGAATGTGTAAGGAAATAAGAGATTTGTGAATTAAGAGAGACAATTGAAATCATATTTAGTTATTAAACTAAAATATTTGATAAAGATTTTTAAAATTTTCTATAATTTTATTTGACATATCCAGTTAAAAATGCGCACGCTATTCACAAGTAATGTAGTTAGACACGTATTTGAAGACATTTAGTGGTATTTTGATACATTTTTAAAGATATGCCTGAATATTATTTTTAACGATATATAATTGTTTTGACTATATAGCTGAAAAGTAATCATACTGATATGTATTTTGGCTATATGTTTTGTTTTCCAAGGTCCTAATACGTGATATAAGCTATTCAGCATTTTATGAACTTATTTTGTTCATCCACTACTAAATTACATCCATCAGTTGCACATTTAAATCAGTAAATTTTTAACTTATGAACCAACTAGTTATTACTGTGAAGACTACGTTACATCATAATAAATTATAATTGAGCAAATCAATTATTTCTAAGTCTTTAGCAGTGGAGGTTTAGATGTTAACTATCTCAATTGTTCAAAATTGGATTCCAATTGTAAGTGCACTTGTTATGATTACTTTTTGATATTTTAGTTTCATATTTAAGTATAAAGTTTGTTTGTTTATTATCTATATAAGTAAATGTTTGTATTCATACTATTTAAAAGTTCCTATAATACATTTTCAATGAAAGGAAAATTTTCTGCATCTTAGTTTATCCGAAGAAACAACATGTAGTGTATTCCCCTGCAAGAGAAATGTTTCTGAAATTCAGTTTAACAGAAAAAGTTGGTAAAAAAAAAAAAAAAATATGTTAATAAAAATTTTAGTGGTGTAATTGTCTGCAAGAAATGTTTTCTGGAACTTCGTTTAACAAAACAGTTAGTAACATAATGTTAGTAAAACACTTTAATGCAAAAGTTAATGTTTAATGTTGTAACAATAAAAAATTCTGCATTCTAGTATATAAGACTCATGCCAGAATAAGGGTTTTCGCTTTGCTCTCAAGACAGAAAAAGAAGAAACTCGTATCCACGAAACTTGTGAAATTTGGCGAGTAGCTTTTGCATTAAAGTGTTTTACTAACATTATGTTACTAACTGTTTTGTTAAACGAAGTTCCAGAAAACATTTCTTGCAGACAATTACACCACATATTGTTTCTAATGTTACTGATAAACTAGAATGCAGAATGTTTATTGTTAGAACATTAAACATTAACTTTTGCACTAAAAGTGTTTTACTAACATTATGTTACTAACTCTTTTGTTAAACGAAGTTCCAGAAAACTTTTCTTGCAGAAAATTACACTACATATTATTTCTTCGGATAAACTAAAATGCAGAATGTTTATTGTTACAACACTATACAGATAAATTTTGCACTAAAAAATTCTACTAACATATTTTGTTACAAACTTTTTGTTAAAATGTATTTCAGAAACTTTTCTTGCAGACAATTACACCACATATTGTTTCTAACGATTCTGATAAACTAGAATGCAGAATGTTTATTGTTACAACGTTAACATTAACTTTTTGCACTAAAAATTTTTATTAACATATCTTGTTACCAACTTTTTCTGTTAAACTGTATTTCAGAAACTTTTCTTGAGAAAATTATGCTACATATTGTTTCTTCGGATAAACTAAAATGCAGAATGTTTATTGCTACAACACTATACAGATAAAATTTTGCACTAAAAAATGTTTTACTAACATTTCGTCACAAACCTTTATTTTTTGTTGTTAAACTAAATTCCAGAAACTTTTCTTGCAGAAAATTGACACTACATTCTTTTCTAACTTCTGAGAAACTAGAATGTAGAAACGTTTTGGTTACAATATACATTAACTTTTGCACTAAAATTTTTATTAACATTTTTTTTACCAACTTTTTCTGTTAAACTGAATTTCAGAAACATTTCTCTTGCAGGGGAATACACTACATGTTGTTTCTTCGGATAAACTAAGATGCAGAAAATTTTCCTTTCATTGAAAATGTATTATAGGAACTTTTAAATAGTATGAATACAAACATTTACTTATATAGATAATAAACAAACAAACTTTATACTTAAATATGAAACTAAAATATCAAAAAGTAATCATAACAAGTGCACTTACAATTGGAATCCAATTTTGAACAATTGAGATAGTTAACATCTAAACCTCCACTGCTAAAGACTTAGAAATAATTGATTTGCTCAATTATAATTTATTATGATGTAACGTAGTCTTCACAGTAATAACTAGTTGGTTCATAAGTTAAAAATTTACTGATTTAAATGTGCAACTGATGGATGTAATTTAGTAGTGGATGAACAAAATAAGTTCATAAAATGCTGAATAGCTTATATCACGTATTAGGACCTTGGAAAACAAAACATATAGCCAAAATACATATCAGTATGATTACTTTTCAGCTATATAGTCAAAACAATTATATATCGTTAAAAATAATATTCAGGCATATCTTTAAAAATGTATCAAAATACCACTAAATGTCTTCAAATACGTGTCTAACTACATTACTTGTGAATAGCGTGCGCATTTTTAACTGGATATGTCAAATAAAATTATAGAAAATTTTAAAAATCTTTATCAAATATTTTAGTTTAATAACTAAATATGATTTCAATTGTCTCTCTTAATTCACAAATCTCTTATTTCCTTACACATTCTCCTTTTACAACTTTTCAACATGATTCTGTTTCACCCTTCTTCTGTAACTTAAAACATGCTCATATCACAATACTCTAAGGTTTCCATAGTTGTCTAGCTACACAAAACTTTTCAACTATCTTCTAGTAATTGAAATAATATACCAATCAGTACAATATCAAATAATTAAAACTAACTGTATAAACAAAATGCTTTGCATGTTCATGTTTATAATAAAGAAACGAAAATACAATTAATGTATGTGAAACTAAAAAAAACTATTAGGACGTAAAAATAAATAATTTAAATCATCCACCGTCTGTGCTTCTAACGTTTTTTCAGTGTTGCCAACTGCTGGATCATTTTCCTGTCGCTGTAGAAAAAATTGTAACGTTCAGCTTAAATATAAAAGTTTAAATTTCATATGTATTCAAATGATATCAATCATCTCCTGAACGAAGGTCTCCATCATTTTCTTCTACATGTTTCCATCAGCTGATCTTTTCCATTTGTACATTTTCTGCTAAACGGCAGGTTATATCTATACATTTTGTATTCGATTGTCTTCTATGTACATCGCTTCTTATCTCTAGAAAATCCAATGTATGTTATTTCTCGTCCATCTTCTATCTGTTCTAGGTATGTGACCCACCAGTTCCGTTTCTGCTTCATTGCAGAGTATGTCACATCCTACATAGTATAAGTTTGCGCTTCACTTGCACTAGACTTGCGAAACTTTAAAAAGTTATCTGATCTCTAAGTTAGCAGCAAGCGAGCATCTGCAAGAATCTAACAATCTGTCAGTTACATACTAGTAGAAAACTTGCATTAAAAGTTGTGAATTGCTGATTTACACACAGTTAGGGCCATTTTCGTTTCGCTTGCTATTCTTCACTTCCTTCTTAGAAGTCTTACGATCATAGTATAGCCGGAAATTCCTCAATATCAAATAAAAGAACACAATTATATTTCAAACAAAACAATTTGAATGCAATATGTTTTGTTAAAAATATTAAGCAGTCATTTATTAGGGCTAAGTCTCGATTTTGTTTGAAGTATAGCAAATATAATTATAGTAATAATTATATAAATACAAAATAGATTGCAGCACACTTCCTAATGCAATTTTTTGTCACAGAAATCACAAACTTCCAAAAAAGAAACTTATGAAACATTATTTAAAATACGTTATTTTTACGTAGCATAAATGTCAAGTATACTACGTAAAGCTTTCATTATATCTAAAATGCAACCCATCCTAACTCTTAATAGAGCTAGTTACATCATGCAGACGGTGTGTAGGCCAGTTAAAGGGTATGCTTTATCCAGTGCTATCTTAAAACAAGCCACTTTTTATTTGCTTGTTTTTATACAGTAGATATTGTTACCGAATTAAAACTACTATCCTTATTGTAACAGCAAGGCGTCTCAGTAACTCACTCACGGTAATTCCTAATAGGTCGGTTAAGCCAAATTGTTGTTATTATCTGAGCTGCCTCGTATCTGACGGCAAACATGGCGCTAGTGTACAGGAAATTTGCGGACCTACAAAATTTCAAAGCTAATAAATCTTGTCATAAACTTAAATACTATAATCAGTATATAAGGATAATTCCAATAATAAGTACATTAATCACACTATTAGATGCCGTTACCTCCACTGTCGAATAAACGTTTATCTCTTATATTCCGTAACAACAAGTGTCGCTACCTACCTTGATTAGATGACTACAAGTTGTCCCTAACGTACACTACCTGTTATTACATATATATCTCCTCTTACTAGTCACTTCTCATACAAAGTCGCTCGGCGAGAAACAAATATGTTTTCTATATTTAAAAAGTGTCTTTAAACCATGCAATCAATGTGATTAATATTAGACAACTTATTATTCTCGGTTCATTTTAGCACACTGCAGTACGCAGTATTAGTACTGTGTACTAATTTCATACACAGAATTTCAATAAAGAAGATTCTTCGTTAACTAATATCGTATCATGTTCTAATTACTTTTACATTATCCCCATCTAAAAATTCTTGATCTAAAAAATCTATGACCTAATGCCTCAATAAAATAGTATGGTTATGTCTTATACGAAATGTCTTCCTTTCATCCAAAGAAACATTATGTCTGTTTCCCTCTACCACTATTATTTCTTCCCTTCATAAATTACTTATAAGTATTCGCTTTTATCCGTCTACTTTACCCTAAACCCTAGATATATAATATTAGCAAAACAAAATAATCTCACTGATAATGTTAGTATAAAAACGTCCCAGCGTGTATGTCACATACGCACGTAAAATTACATTCTTGGTACTAATTCTTGTTTTCCATACTGTCTAATATATTCCGATAATTTAATGGCTAGCAGGGCGCTTTTCGTACACGTAGGTCCAAGTTTGATTCACAGTGCTTTTTTCATATAAACCATAATAATCGTTTTACTTTTTAAAACTAGTTTCCCATCTTTCATAGCAAGGAAGTGTAAGCCTAAAACGTTAAAGTAAAAAACCATATGCTCTATACCTACAAAAGGCGCTTGTCCGACATTCAATTAATGAAACTGAGACGCGACTTTGAGCTAAATAACATTTTCAAATACTCTCCTCTCATTTACAACACAAAACTCCTATCTATTAGTTTAGGACCGCTGTAAATCACGAGGTGAATATATAATATAAAACACGAAGCTTACCAAAAGAAATTAACTATATACCGTATTTTAGTTCACGTAACTGTTTCAAACACGAATAAATCTTCTTTGTGGCTACGTGGTTAGCGTACGCGCCTTTGGCGTGGGGATTGAATTCCCTGCTGAAGCTCAAGGATTCTAATTCAACGTTAATCAGTAGGTCCATGTCCCACATAACTATGGTGCTAAAAAGGGATGCTAAACTTCAAATCAAATACGATTATTTGTACCATCAAGGAACAATAAGAAAAAATCTAAATTTTCTCATAAAATGATTACAAAAGTATCACATACCAAGCTTTTATTCAGCTCCTGCATTTTACAAACAACATTTTTCCAGATGCGCCTCAAAATGAAAAAGGTTGGAAACCACTGACATATGCTAACAATTATAAAAATATTATTCGTCACCGAAATTCAAACTTATGTTCAGTTCAATAGTACTAAAGATAAAAATAAGAAAAATTCAAAGCAGGTGTAGGCTACCCAGTTCCTTTCCCCTACTGTAAATGTTAATACCACACACAAAAATAATAAAAATTAATACCATATTACATAAGTAATCAGTTTCACACATCATTTAATGGTCTTTTCATGAAACACTAACTTCTTATATTTTGAAGATATGCTATGGTCCTATGAACAAGAAAACAATCGCATATTTATTATAAAATGTGTCCGTTTGTGTGTCTATACAACTATTCTTTTAATATGTAAAATAATAACTACGCCTCGTCCTAACGGAGAGGTCCAAACAATCCAAAATTCCTTGCTATTTGTTTATTGTCTTTGGCTTTCGGCGCGAAAGATCATAATTCGATTCCCGGCAAGTCACAGATTGTGTTCAATTTTAGTGCCATATAAGTAAAAAACTCCATCAAACAAAAAAAAATTTAGCGTACGGTTTTCCACGTGGGAGGGCCTTGGTTCAAATCCGAGTGCAATGACCAATATTAAATCCCTGTAGCCTCCATATTACATTACACTACACCTTAGTTAATTTATAATTACATATAAGTACATCGAGTCATATGGTTTTCGATGCCGGAAAATCCGCGATCAATTCCCGATAAAAACAAACACTTCCGTCCCCCTTATACTCCCAACAATTACAAATGTTTTGCGTGTATTTCATTTCCAATGTCCCTTCTCATACGAAAAAAAAACATAAACATAAAACAAGAAAAAACAAAGCCAGTACTTACAGATAAATTCTTCTTCTCTGTTAACTTCTATAGAATACAATTCACCAACTCAAATGCATCGTGCTTTTATTTCTTCAAATGTAACCACTTGATTTGCATCAAAGTTTCTATACCAACAAAAATAAATCCAGAAAGTTTTACCAAATTCTAGAACCTTCTCACTCTCCATATATTACATCCTCTGTGTCGCCCAACCTCCCCTGCGGGCACTTATGTTAAAACAGATGGCGGTCTCTTTTCTTAAAGAACCCTTGTCGTTCTGAATTAATTTTCCTGTCGCGTCCTAAACCTGCCGGGTTGCAGTTTTGTTTGCCTGTTGTTTCCCCAAACAATTAATCTTTAAAGGATTGCGTTTCCGTTTCAAAAAAGTCTTTCAAAATCAAACGGTTGACATTAATTATACACTTCAAAAACCATGCGTGAATTCTTTACATTATTAATTACTTCCTTTATATTAAAATGTCCACCCTACCCAGAACTAAATTAACATTATTTTCTCATTTAAACCCAAAACAATTTATTTTCAGTAACTAATGTTGTTTTGTTTAAATTTGTCGCTATAATTCAAAGCACTACAAAGTCTGCCGATTCAATCAATCTAATGTCACACCCTCGTTACAAATGCATTCAGCTTATCACTTTATAAAGACCACATTCAAAGATCATTATATATGGGCCATCTCCGTTTAGACATTCAAAATGCTACAAAGTACACAAGAAATAATTAATCAACATGAAGTACAAACACAGCCGACCGTTTCGTTCAATTTCATATTTAAACCTTTATCCAAAAAAAAAAAAAAAAAAAAAATTCATCCTGTCACTTTAACATGCTTTACAAAGGAACGCATGTAAAAGAAAAAAATGGACAAAAAATATATAGGTCGTTATTACGTATGCAAAATAATGAGACTACAGTCCGGTACAGCATAATTACATGTCAGTAATTGTTCCTAAAATACCGGTAAAAAGCCGTAATAATTCAAGTTCAATTGAACCTTTGTACTTCAATGAGAGTACTTAGAGTAATTACAATATTCATTACTTCAATAACAGTATGTACATAGAGTATAAGTACTTTCAAGGTCAAAAATGGACTATGGATGCGTATTATTCTACTGTGCCCCACCCAACCATTTCTCCCGGGAAAGTACGAAACACATATTCCATCATTTAACGTTTATAATATCTGTCAACAATTTCATTCACTTCGACTAACTTCTTCTTGTCTTTCGGGCCTCAAATTTCTCCCAATTTTGGGTGGCGGCTTTTACCCCTTAAAACAGTTTTTCCCAGAAAAGAAAAGAAAAACCCGTATTCGTTTATTTCATGTGTAATATCTACCTGCCAAATTTTATCAAAATCGGAGTGTTACACTTGGAAAATGTTACATGTGAGTACATTCATGTAGCTTGCATTTGCGGCAAAGTTCTTGATTTGTGCTCTCTCTTTGCTGGAGAGACTTTCTTATGCTGTTCCTCTTCAGTATGCTCGGAAGCTTCTATTCTCCGTGATTTCTTCTCAACGTTGACGAACTGCTAACCGGACGAAATGAAGAATTTACGGCATTTCAAACTTTTTAATGTTTGTTTCTCGTTTGAAATTACGCTTTGATGACACAATATCATAAGTGTTGAGTCCACTTACATCAGTTATGTAAAATACTGTCATAGGCCATTTTGTTCATTGTTTTGTGGTGTAACAGCGAGCCATATGATTGTTAGTGTGAACGTATGATTTTGTTGTGTTGTAACACTTTGAGTTTTTTCCTCCGCTCTAGAAGTGACAACTTCAGGATAGTTGTGCATTGTGCTTTGCAATTGTAAAATGGCTGAACTTACTGGGTATATATTGTCAAAAGAGACAGCGCACCCAAAAAATGAGAAGTTGTTCGTCTACAATCATATTATATGTAAGAATAAAATTATATTGCAGAGTGTGTGTAGAATCTGCAACTTCACGAATTAGGAACAGTTCGTCATCAGGTATTCTAATAGCGCCGATGTCGTCATCAAAACATAAGGCAGCCTTGTAGGATCGCTTTTCTCCGGAGTATTGCTTTTTGCATTAGCACGTGCTTTTTGCATTAGCTATAGGTGCTACGCTTCAAACTTCTAACCAATCCTCTGGATAAGAAAACAACTCAACGTCTCATTTCAATATCGGTATCTGAACAAGAAACTTCAGTTGCATTTGTATATAAGTCTGCTAATATCTTATCGTCTGTCGGGAATCAATTTCTTCATCGTTTATTGATTTACCAAAAATATTCCTCCTCTACCATCAATAGTGACGTTAATTGTTAGTGATCTGTTAGTCTACCACTTTCAATGTTCAAAACACACTAGCAATAAACAAAACTTTACATACAATCAGTGGCAAAGCCAGGATTTCTATTTGGGATGGGGGTCAGTGTCCTACTCTGGAAAACTTTTTTTTGTCAATGTGGAGACTGAAAGCGCAAATTTAGGTTATATTCTAGCAACTTTAAAAATTTTGGGGCTTGGGAGTGCAGATCCCCGGAAACTCCCCCTGGATACAATGGAGAAATTAATACAGTTTGATAGACAAAAGCAACGATTATGCTTCTGACAAGGGATTTATATAAGTGAATAAATAAAGAAAACCTGCTACTAAAATAAGCAAAATTGCAAATAATTAAATCAATCAAACTACATAATAAAACAAAGTTGCAATATGTTATATCTGACTTCATTGGGACAGTTAGAAGATTATCAGAACGTTAACTCCGCTACGGGCCACAATCTCAATCTATACTGAATCTATCCTCATAGTTCTTCATTAAGGCTCGAGTTTAATGGACCCACTCGGTACCCAATGCTATAAATTTTAAAAACTATCACTTGACTCACGGAAATAAAAAAAATACTTAAATAACATAATACAAGAACACAACCGGGGAAATGTCATAGAATGTCAGTAATTACTAAGCCTTAGTGAGTATGCGTATGCGTATGAGTGCAATGGACCCACCTGGTAGTCCTAGGGTTAAAAGTGTATCCTTGTTTGGATATTTAGATAGAGGAAATATTAGTTCTTGCCGAATTTCTTTACTACTTGCGATATGTTCCATTATTTTCAAACTAGGGTTTAAAATGTTATTGATTGCGTTTAGGGCGGCTTATAACACTGAAAGGAGTCGTTTTATGACATGTTTATTAGAACGTTTTATTTTCATTTGATATGAAGAATTACCCTCTCTCGTTAGATTAACATTTTTAGTAATTCTTCTCGTAGGACTTTACCATGAATGAAATCAAGGATCTCTGATGCTTGATCAATGAAATCAAGCAAATTTTGGCAGTTGAATTTTTTGACACTCTGTATTTACGATAGGAAATGAAGTTATGCAATGTGCATAAATAATTGCTGTTTTCCATGCAGTAGTATTTGCATTAAGGTGCGTGTAATTATTATTATTTAAAATTATATAAATTTTAAAATAACACTTGCACATGAATTCACATCCATATATGAAAATCTCATAGATGATATGGTAATATTCTTAAGTCGTAATTAAATTGTACGTAATTACAGATGTACTCTCATGCGCAAAAAAAAAAATTCCGCGTATACTGTAACTCAAGATTTTTCGCATTTATTCCATTTTCCTTACGTTTATGGGTAAAATTCAGTTATTAGTATGTGGAGATAATAGAAAGCAATCCATCTAAGGAGATATTTCCAAAAAATATAATAAAATAATAAAAAATATAAGCAAAAAACAAAATTATGCTCGGTTTTGTGTATACTGGCAACAATGATTTCTAGGGATTTTTTCAGTAGCAGATCACAATTGCGGAGGGAATTCAGTAGGGGAATCGAGTAGTTGGATCAAGGAACTGGATAGTGGACTAAAATGTTGCATTTATTGGTTAAAACCTAGTGTGTAGATTGCCTGCCAAATATAAATTAGCTTCAGTAACTAAGATGTCGTACGAAAATATAGAATTAAACAGAAAAAAACTGTTATCTTAAGGTTCGAAGCGATACGCACCATGGTTATGAAGATTATTTCTTTTAAAAAAAAGAGCCAACACAACGTAGCCTCCGTGGCTAGGTGCATAGAGTGGCGGATTCGTAGACATTTTATTATTTTGACACCACATCGAATCCCATCCCATCCCATCCTTTTTTTTAACAAAACATTATAGGAAGTGTATAATTTTGATGTTAATAAGAACCGAAACAATATAATAAGGAAATAATTCATTGGTAGTATCCTTTAATCGACGTATTTATTCAGTATTAGAATACGTGTACTATTGAAAACAGTTATTGTTTTCAGTTTATAGTCTTGTATGTTACTTCCCGTTCTTGAACAGCAGACAACTCACTTCGGGTTTGTGTGTCAGGAAGAACATACGCGACCTTGACAGTCTGACCAGCCTCCCCCTTGTTACATCGACCTGATGTTAAATGATCGTTTATGTGTGTGTGTGTGAGCTTGTTTTTTGCTTTTTAGAGTATTGACTTTCTCTCTCTTTTTTTTCATATCCACAAGTGCAAGAATTCTTTCGTTGAACGTAACTAAATTATACAGATCTATGTATACGGAACACGAATATTTCCAAATATAGAATGAATATAAACGATAATCATACCATATTTCTACATTATATAGTAGCGTGAAAAACTGATATTAAAATGATATAACAAACAGGCATAAGCTTTTTTTCTAGCGTGGCAACACATTAAACGTAACTCATTAAATTTTGGGAATTACAAATTATCACCTTACGTGTCGTTGTATTCCTATTCTTTTTCACGTTCAAGCGACGAAAGAAGAAATTGTAGTAATAGTGATAAAAATCGAATTCGAGATTTCAATGAATTCAAGTTTCACGCCCCCACATATCGAAAAAATGATTTTGATGTCTGTCCATCTGTTCGTTTGTTGGTTCGTCACGCTTTTACATGCATTCAAATAGAGGCCATACTGTTCGACGTATCTGGACCTAAGTCTAGACATGAAGTTTTTATAACACTTTATCGTTTTGAATTCTATATACTCCGACACCTAAAAATAAGGGTAGTTTACTGAAGGATGAAAATTTAAAATAATTAAATTGTTTCAAAAATAGCTGTAAAAGATTTTGCTTATGTTTTTTTTACAAATATAGTTTGAATCATTGCTCTGAAAAAAATACATAAGGTGTAATTTACTGTATGGGATGCGTTTTTTCGAGCAATTTTCTCAATCACATTTCATAAATAATTGTATCATTAATAACCTAACAATATGACACAACTCGTTCGTCCTGTAAACATTCAGAAGAGGTAGTTTACTCTTCTCCGACGATTTTCCCATTAACGCCTGACGCAATTTTGTTCATATTTCATAAATGAATGTCACATAAATAACCTAACGATATGGTATAATTCCATCATCCTAAAAAGCTAGAAGTGGTGTATTACTTTTCGGGGCAAATTTTACCGTACGATTTTGTCGAGAATGACTCTGGCAATTTTGTTCGTATTTCATAAGTAGCCTAACTCGTTTGTCCTGAAAAGATACACAAGGGATATTTTATTCTTGGGGATGACTTTTTTGACGATTTCTCAGAAAGTACTCAGACGCTTTTGCTCATAGTTCACATACAATTATTTCCTTAATAATTCTAATATATGGCATAAGTTATTTCTAACAGAAATATGACCAATGGGTACTTTACTTTTGGACATAAGTTGCTTCGAACAAAGTTTTCCAAAACCACATTATTTTATTCGCATTTCCCAAATAAATGTTTCAGTAATAGCTGCAGCCTAACACGAGTCAGTTTAAGAAATTCGAGCGAGAAAATTCAGTGCGTTTCATCCGTACCCATTCTTAAATATATTTTTAAATGTTACACCTAACCACAATTTTCCTAACAAAATCGAAACTTCTATTTAAATGTGCCTTGTTGTTGCCAAATGGTTCAAGTCCATTGGTTCTGGATTTGATTCCCGGTGAGAGCTAGTGTATTTTTATCCAACGTTAAGGTATAGGTAATAAGTAGGTGCAAAGAGAAAAGTGTTGAAACAAGCCTAACCAACCTAATAAATAATACAAAGAAATAATACAATATTACGAAATTATAGAAGAAACGATGTTAATATTAGATATTTGCGTGTGAGATTGTCCAACCGATGACTGTCAACTCCAAAGGTAAGAAAGTGAAACATCCAATACCAGGTTAATCAGTGGTCTCTAGGTAAAGCTATCCTACTAGGAAGTGATTGAGATACCAAAAAATGTTGTAATCGCTGGGAGACATGTTAGGAGAATACATTGGGTGAGAGACTTTAATTCATGAATAGTCTGCACCTTCGTTGGTGTATTGAAGTGCGTAGGTGGTGTGTGTTTAGCACATCGGGTTCCTTTGTTGTTAGTCCCAGCTTTCTAGACCGGATGCAGTTATTCCCGGTAGAAAATACAATATATATATATATATATATATATATATATATATATATATATATATATATATATATATATATATATATATATATATATATATATATATACATTTCTATTACTATTAAAGTAAATAATTACACTCATTCCCTCAATGTGATACTTGTTTGTTTAATTGTATACAGAGAGCTGATCCGTGGAAGAATCGTTCATAATAACAAATAAAATAAACTCGACAAATATTCTTGTAAATAATAGGTAAAAGTTTGCGTCACACTGTTCATTTTGCTGGGCACGCCAGTGTGCCACGTTATCCGGTTGCGGCACACTGGAATATAGGGTATGGCTTTCTAATTTTTCCCAACTATTTTAACTGCTTCAATTGAAATGAATTTATAATAATAAGAGAGTGAATTTAGTCTTCTTACCCTTCGATTTAGAAATAAGGTCCGCTAGAATTGTATATATAAAAAATAATAATACTCAGATTTTTATAGAGTAGTTTGTTTTATTCGAAATGACATACTTCCTGCAACTGTTTGGGTTGGAATTATTTGAAATCAAATCTTTAAGTTTTACGACCCACGGTTATACCGGCTAAGCTAAAGGACACGGTGATGATGAGAAATGAATGCAATGGTGGAATGAAAAAAGTGGGAGAAAACGGGAGAACCCCGAGAAAACCCATGCACATTGTGTTTCTCCACCACAAAATTCACTTGGTGCGTGCTGGGGTCGAACCAAGGATCCCATGCACCAAAGGTGAACGCTTTATCACTGAGCCACCGCGGACCCTCTGAAATTATTTATAGGAGAGAGTGATTACTTTTATGAAAACTTGATATCGAACACATTTGTTTAAAAATACCAGCTTTTTGTGAAATATTGCTTAATATTCAGGAAAACCTAAGTCAATATAATAATAATAATAATAATAATAATAATAACTATTATTATTATTATTATTATTATTATTATTATTATTATCTTAAATTAAAAACTCTCTGGACCTAGTGCATTGGCACAATTCCACGAATTAAAAAGAATGTGTTTACTTATCACATAAGTGTAGAAGGACTTAATCCCTGTTGCTTTCAATATAAAAAGAAAGTGTCCAACTGTCAAATGATATGCTACATAAAATGCCCTATGCAACATAATGTAGTATAGAGTCATCATTCCAGGTTGTCTAAAGAACACTTTCGTTTTAGCAAGAAAGGAAGAAAATAGAAAATACTGAGTTTTAACCTAGTAGAAAGTTTGCAGATTTAAGGGAAAATGCACAGAGTTGTTGGATATAAAATGTAGTTCGGATTAATGGAGTAAGACACCGTAAATATTTTATTGTTTGAAATATACTGGGAGTGACCAAGCCATTACATATGGAAATATCGAAAGAGGTACGTTAATGGTGTTAGTTGCAAACTTTTTTAGAAATGAAAAAACTAAGGAAATCTCTAAAACTCTGATATCACAGATCCAAATTGACTGACTGTTAAGTAAAACTGCTAAATCTGAGTAAACCAAAAAAAAAAAAGTATTAATGACCTGTGTTAGTTTCAGACATATCATTCTCATATCAAAACTACGATAGAAGTAAATTATGAATAAAGGTGAATTCACAGTTCTGGAATACCAAGAAATGATTTTGCTAGATGTAACTTTTCAGAAAACTTTTTTATAAGGCTTTAGATGATTTATTATTATTATTATTATTATTATTATTATTATTATTATTATTATTATTTGTTTGTTTGTTTGTTTATTAGCTTCCCCATGCCGTAAACGTCGCCAACTCCTAGTGGCTCACTTGTCGGTAAATGGCGATCGTCGATATAGCGACGCGTCGAAGGATTGCCGCTAGCGTGCCACTAGTGGCAGGGATTCGTCGAGTCGAAGCAGATATCTAGAATCGGGGGTATTGAAGTTACAACAACGTAAGAACGAGAACTTAATTTTGGTCCGCGCTCGTTTGATTTGTCACGGAGAATCGTAAAGGGACCAACATGAACTATCGCCAGTCATGTGCATGCGGTTATTATTATATATTATTTTTCCCTGACGAATTGTTATTATAAGGACAATATTTGAGCTCCGGGGGTCAAGAGTAACTCCTGCCTTTACATTATGAAGTGAAAAATCTTGAGGTGGGTGCGTATAATTGTATGAATTTAGTTGGCAACTATCGCCGATCACTAGCAAGTGAATATAGGAGAACTATGAAAAAAGTAAATAGACGCTTGCCATTTTGTTATAAAGTTACATGACGAGTGCATTTGATTTGATTCCGAACAGTTGTCTTCAAATATACACGGTTAAGAAATTTTAGAAAGACTTCAACGATTTATCACTCTACAAGCTGTGTCTTGATAATCGCCTCCGTGACGAATTCGGAAGAACACGCAATTAGTAACCCTAAGGTTGATGGTTCAAGCCCAGCTCAGGGCACTTTTGTTTTATTTTTTTAAAAATGTTTTTAGACTCATCTTGATGCAAAGAAATTACGCATATAGGCGATTTAACGTATTTTAGGGAATAATTTTGTGGTTCGTTGGCGTCCCGTCGCTTCTCTGCCGGTGGTGGTATAATTTTCAAAACGGAAGTGGGACCAATTTTTGGCTGCGGGACCGCCAATTTTTGGGGACATGTCACTAGTTGCCTATCGGTGGTCCACCGACGCTTACGGCATGGGATTATCCCCTCACGAGTGAGGCAGATTGTAACCGACCAAGAGTGTTTTGGAAAAATGGGAAACATCTTCCGACTTTGACTTCTGAATAATCCGTTTAGGATCAAGTCAAATCAAAGCTGCGCCACGGGAAGGTAGAACAAGTGAGGCAATCGTTCCAAGCACTACGCTCGACAGTTTCCGTCTCATTCACGACTTAGATTCTTCAGGAAAAGTAACAAGTTTATTACTTGTAATTTATTCTTTGAGTCAAAGTATTTTGCAATAAACCATCGTTTTGTAAGATATTTTTACGATTGTATACTATTAATTTCGAAAATTGTACTCATAATATAATTTCCCATCATGGATTTGAAAAAATTAAAGTTGGAACAAAGAAAGATCTCCGATCCACATGTCTCTTCATGTTTGATATGGAAGTCTCATCTTCATTATTGACCCTTAATTTATTTTAGTCCTAGGCAACGCCAATCAACGGGATGGCTCTAAGTGAAAACATTCATTTAGATGGTTAAGTAATCAGGAAATTCCTGCTGTTATTTCACGAAACACAACAGATCTTGAGAAAAAAAAAAACAATTTTGCTTATCAGGGGGAGGGAGTAATCATCTGCTTACGTTTGCTTAACTAGGAAGAAGGCAAGGGCGCCGATCCTGGGGGGCCGGGCCCGCTCAAAGCTCATGTAGGCCTCCTTTGTATTTATGAATATACAATATTTGGCATTATTTGAGTGTAATTTGTCTTAAAATCCTCATATGTATATCTTCTGCATTTGAATGCCCCCCCCCAAATTTACAGAGAAATTGGCGTCCTTGGAAGATCTAGTGAAATGAATAAAAATGTGATAACGTAATACTTGAACAACTCTATCTAATGGAGGAAAGTAAATTAGTATTCAACACTTCTTTCAGTTTTAAGCATTTCAAAGATTCTCGTAATTTAGTAGCGTCCCGGATTTGCATTTTTGAAGTACGGGAACTTTATCTATACCTTAACGTGGGAATCGGTTTCGGACCATGCACTTAAGCCACTTTGCCATAAGAGGCACAAGGAGTTTTTCTTTCGATTTCCTTAGGAATATTGCGAATGGTATAACTTTTAAAACCATGTTTAAAAAAGAATATACATCGACATAATAAGATAATAATCTGATACCTAGGAAATATATTGAATTGTTTTTAATTTGTTCTCACGCTTCCAAAACAGTACTTATGTTTTTTTATTCCAGCCTTTTAATATAAGCATTTCAGACTATTGTCTGTTCTAGGACGATACAATTCTAGTTCATGTATATGCTAGCTTTGGAAATACAGTAGAGTTTCGCTTATCTGACATAAACAGGCAGGCAGAACGCTGGATAATATGGATGTGTTAAGAAAAGACCTATTAAAAATAAAACTTATGATATAATTTTACATATTACGCATCTAATAATAATGTTTTATAACAAATAACTGCACTGCACTGAATCAGGGACGTATCCAGCGTGAGGGCCTGAGAGCTGTCTCCCTCCGAAACTCAAGCACTTTTTAATAAACTTGCCTTTACCCTTTTGAGGTTCTTTTATATCAGTTTACTAGTAGTCAGTGTCCAAACTTTTGGCAATGTGCTGTTGTCTTGTTATAATTCTAAGAACATACCATAATGCCATTATACCAGGTGCAGTGGCGTATTTAGGAAGGTGGCTTCCGGGCTTAAGCCCCCCACGAAATCTTACTTAGTATAGTAAAGTAAATAAAATATCTTGCAGATTTTTCACATTTCCAGGCAAAGCCCCCCCTGAAAGTTAGCAAAGCCTCCCCGAAACAAAATCGTAAATACGCCAATGACCAGGTGGAATTAAAGAACAGTTTTAAGTAGGATTAACATTTCGTTTCCGTTCTGTTTTTAACTTTAATATATTAGAACGATACACTCCATGTCTTCTTGCTATTTTTGTTATGTGATATACGTAGCAGACAGTTTTCTTTAGTTACATTTCTCTCGAAAATATGTTTCATTTTGTTTGTGCTATAATGCAGTTTCCAAAATAAACCGGTTTATAAATGAAAAGTAGGAAAAAGTGTAAGAGAGGTACAGAACTGTTGCATTATTATTATTATTATTATTATTATTATTATTATTATTATTATTATTATTATTATTATTATTATTATTATTATTATTGATATTTAAAAACATTAGAATTACGTGCTTACGAGGATTCGGGTTGGGCCCCCTCCGAAACCCAATAGAAAACCTGGATACGTGTCTGCACTGAATGATAGACGTATGAGTCAAGGTGTAGACGGGCGCGCTAGGCGATAGACTCCACAGCATGAAAAATAGATTAAGACCACAACTTGCAGATCTTCTTGCCGATTGGTGCTATTTGCAATGATATATCGGATCATATGGTATGTGGAACAAAGGATGGTTGGATAAGCGAGACCATGGTGTATTGGTGTTTCACGCACCTAAACCTGTAAAATGTTTGTATAAACAATTATCTTTCACTTCCTAGCTAAATTTGTGGGTATGATCACACACCTTGCCTCATAAAGTATAGTCTTATAAAGAAAAATTTTTTTTTTTTTTTTTTTAGCTAAAACCTAAAGAAAAGCAAACTTCATTTTTTTTAAATAATGGCAAACTAGTCCACTTCATCACAATAAATCACGTTTGGTACTAAGATGTCTTTTTCTGTCCGTATATATCCTTCACACTTCGTTGGAGACAAAATTGTTTTTTCCCCAAGAAAACAGGATGAGAGAAATTATACAACAGCATGAACAGAAAACAATAGCTATTAACAATAGTTCTCTAATCCTGGATAAATACGTCATTACAGCAAAATATCAGTAAGTTGTCCTTATTATATTGCTTCGGTTCTTATTAACATGAAAATTATAATGTTTTGTAAAAAAAAAAAAAGAAAGAAAGAAATGGGATGGGATGGGATGGGATTCGATGTGGTGTCAAAATAATAAAATAATTACGACTCCGCCACTCTACCCACCGAACCACGGAGGCTACATGGTGTTAGCTCCTTTTTTTAAAAGAAATAATCTTCATAACCATGGTCCGTATCGCTTCGAGCCTTAAGATAACAGTTTTTTTTCTGTTTAATTCTATATTTTCGTACGACATCTTAGTTACAGAAGCTAATTTATATTTGGCAGGCAATCTACACACTAGGTTTTAACCAATAAATGCAACATTTTAGTCCACTATCCAGTTCCTTGATCCAACACCTCGACTCCCCTACTGAATTCCCTCCGCAATTGTGATCTGCTACTGAAAAAATCCCTAGAAATCATCGTTGCCAGTATACACAAAACCGAGCATAATTTTGTTTTTTGTTTATATTTTTATTATTTTATTATATTTTTTGGAAATATCTCCTTAGATGGATTGCTTTCTATTATCTCCACATACTAATAACTGAATTTCACCCATAAAAGTAAGGAAAATGGAATAAATGCGAAAAATCTGGAGTTACAGTATACGCGCAATTTTTTTTTTTTTTTTTTTTTTTTTTTTTTTTTTTTTTTGCGCATGGGAGTACATGAAGAGTCAGTGTGTTAGAGCTGAAGGTGGTGAACAGAAGAGGAAGAAAAGAACACATTTCTTTCAACTTGCCTAAGGGGTTTTAAAAGTGACATGACAATTGTGCAGTAAGAATAGCAGGATCTTTCAAGTGAAAAATCCTTGTTCTTTAGTCGTCAAAAGAGAGGGGATGGGGATAGATAATATGAGTACGAAATTACATTTATACATATAAACTAGTTCTCTCTTTGGTCAACCCTAGCACACTGATAAGCATCAAATATTTTCTGGGCGCTAAGTATACGATATTATATGTGGGCGCTAAATCTACGGGCGCTAAGTATACTCCACGACTCTACCACCGTTAGATGCCGCTTTACTTATCATCGCCGATTACGTCATTCATGTACATCTTCCTCTCATTCACCCATCATTTCCAGCACAGTGATTACCATTATTTACTAACATGGGCCTCATTCGTTTTCATCATTGAATAGAGCAGCCTCTAGGCTGAAGATAAGCTCATTTGTCTAACTAATATCACCCATGTGTTGTCCTGTGTATGCACCTCGCCACATCATTCACGATCATTACTATATCATACGTATCGTGCATGCTATACCTAATCCTTCGTTATGATCATTAATGTTCTTTGCTTATACTATACTGTCTGATTATTTTCTTATTAATAATAATCATATATATGTAAAGTAACGTTTCTTTTCATCTATTTATATAATTTATCTCATCTTACCTTTCGCACTTCTATTGTTCGCAGTTTTGCTTTGTTTCCTCACTTATATATATATATATATATATATATATATATATATATATATATATATATATAATTACCATATTTATATTTATGTTGTATTCAATTATACTCGTTATTATGTTATTAAAACTACACCCACCATTCAGGTATGATTATGATTGAAAAGATCATAATGTCCTAGTTCTAGTAATAAATAAATAAATAAATAAATTACTCTTAGCCAACACATTCCTTACTTCTTTACCATAATACCAGGGACGGCGCTAAGGGTGGGCGGGGGTGGGCAACCACCCACCCGATGGATGGCCTCGCCTACCCATCCGCTCACCCCAACAGAACAGGGGGGACAGGAGGGGGCAATTGCCCCCCGCAAGATTTTGAGGAATACATATACTTTATCGATTGTCTACTAATATACTAGTGCAAACTGTGAAAGTCTTATGTTGTTGGTGTTCTTGCCCCCTCAAGCGAAGTCTGAAATGACACCCCTGTAACAGAAGGAGAATAATGAAGGTGACCAGAGCCGGATTTAGGTTTGATGGGGCCCTAAGCTATTGAAGATAATGGGGCCAAGTTTATTTCTAGCATTCTTTTTCAGCGACAAAATTTCGCCTTTTCTGTTTGAATATATGCTATATGGTAACTTATGGACCTAATACATATCTATTAAGTAAATACGTTTTCGTGTATATTTCGTTAACTTAACTTACTGTTTTGAATACATTACAGAAAAACTGTAAAATTTGTAAAATTAGCGGTAGTTTAATTTGGTACCAATAAAGTCCCTTGCCGATCTTTTTGCACCAACTATGATCCACGCTCCACGCCATGCTTCTACAATATGTGGAGACCGCATCATTTCTTATTTCAAGTTGTTTCTATTCAGTTGGGTAAAGTTTGAAACGTTTCCAGGGATCCGTGTAAGTAAATACAGTCTAAATATCATCCAGGGTTGGTAATTACTGCCTGAAGCTCAACTAATCGTGTGAGCTTTTTCCAGGTCAGGTTACTGGAGTAACTCAAAATGGAATGCAACCCTCGAAAATTACACAAGGTGTAATACGACACAAATTCGCTGGAACCAGAGGCGAACTTAGAAGGTTAAAACTGGAGAAGGGGCAACTAAAACCTAGATTATGATAGATATATCGTGAGTTTACTCTAAACTTTCAAAAATATGTAAGTAATGGCTTCAATTATTTTTGTCACTCAAAAAACTGGGATCGTAGACCTCTCCGGCCCCTGGCTAGATACGTCTCTGGCTGAAAATCATAAAAACACCGTTAAAAAACCTAACTGTTGCACTAAAATTATTATAAGACCTATAAATGTAGGTAGCATCTTTTTACTGCGACGTGAAAAGATGTTGGTACCTTGCTTTGCTATGTAGTAACCAGTGGCGTATTTAGGGGGTGGCTTCCGGACTTAAGCGCCCCCGAAATCACTTAGTATATAAAGTAAATGAAATATCTTGCAGAATTTTCACATTTCCAGGCAAAGCCCCCCCCCCCGAAAGTTAGCAAAGTCCCTCCCGAAACAAAATCGTAAATACGCCACTGGTAGTAACTAGTGCCGATAACCTAATGGATTCAGCCTGTTGCATACTAACTTACACAAGGTAAATTCGGGCAGTTCTGAACGTAACAATACATAAAATACTGTTAATATATACAAACGAACGACTCATATGCCTAGAACGAATGGATGAAATCACTACGATTCGTGCTCCTATTCTTTCCTTTAGTCAGGGGCGGATCCATTCTGAATGTTTAGGGGGGGCAGTCGTTCGAAGTCAATTGGTTTTATTTTACGTTTATAATACAAAGGTGAAAATTCTTAGGATAGGTTTTATTTTTAAAATAAAAACATATTCAATTCTGGGGGGCGATCGCCCCCTGGATCCACCCCTGCCTTTAGTGATCCATTATTGCACTCTATAGATCACTATATGAGCTCCTCCGTGTTTAAGCGGTTAGCGTACGCACCTTTGGCGTGGGAGACCCGGGTTCGATTCCCGGTGGGAGCTCATGTGGTTCGGATTCCACGTTAATCAGTAGGTCCCATCTCATGTAGCCTCGCTGCTGAAAGGGACGTTAAACTCAAAATCAACTCAATTCTATAGATCACTATGAAAATCAGTGCCAAGTTCTGAAAGTTATAAAAATACTTCTGCAAACTACTTTTCATACTTACGTACAGCGAAATAAAATAGCTATAATTTCGCGATGTAAAGATTATTGCCGCTTAGGGCTGTAATTCCTTTATATTTTACTATTATTTCTCGAGCTTGTCGTTTCATGCCTTCTTCTTAAGCATCCACTGTTACCAGACTCAATTTCTTGTCGAGTTCCAAATAGTACAAGAAAGGGTAGCACTAGAGTTCTATCCGCATACAAGATACTGTATCACTTATGCTGTGAAGTCTTATTAAAGTAGCTAAGTGTAATGGCTGGAAAACAGGGTCCCGATTACAAATGGGGCTCTGAAACAAAATCCCCATTACAAGCGGAGCTGGGAAACGAGGGTTCCATTATAAGCGGGGCTGGGCAACAGAAATCCCATTGCAGGCGGGTTGGAAAACATGGCCCTATTACTTGCTCGTACATAACAGTACAGAACACCGTTGTTGTATGTGCGTTTTATCTTATTTGCTTTTTCTTATTATTTGGAAATGACATTACAGCCACTTTTTCTTTAAAATTTTTGGAGCCCCCAAGAGAGCTATAGCTTGTTTAGCTTATACGCAAATCCGGCACTAAAGGTGACATCCTGTACTTCACAAGCAATAGGTATTACTTTCGATTGTAATGTAATAGGTTCTATGACTCTGTTTAACTCTGCAATGGACAATGATTTTAAGACAGATACTTGTAGTAATATAATGATGCCAAAAGTTGTGATTAATGAATTGAAGTTTAACACACACGCACAATCGTGCTATTGAAACGCCAGTGTTTGTATGTGCTGCACTGAAAAAAAAAAAAAAAAAGTGCTTTCTGAAAAGCCAACTAAATAATGGACAGAGCTGGCCAGTATTATCTATTGTCTCATTTTGAGAAAGAGGGAGAGGAGAGTAGTGCTTTGTGTCAAGGGCGCCGATCCTGGGGGCCCAAGGGGGCCCGGGCTCCCCCAAAGCCCATATGCGCCCCCGCATTTTATTTATGAATATACAATATTTGGCATAATTTGAATTCAATTTGTCTTAAAATCCTCATGCATGCCTTCTGCATCTGAATGCCCCCCCCCCCCAAATTTACAGAGAAATCGGCGCCCTTGCTTTGTGTAGGCGCGATAGCTTCTTATAAGAGGGTTCCAACTTGCAATTGTTTACAGCAATGTACCACATGTCTTACCCGTGTGGCATTAAACAGATTTGTAAAAACCCTTATTGTAGCATTGTTGAGTTGATCTCTGTTGCGTTCAGAAGTCTTGGCGGTCGGTGCTTGTTCAGCTAATATGTCGAAAAAATTTAGCGATTTCTTCTCAAGCTCGGTGTCTTTCTCGTGTTCAAAGAAGCGCGATTTTCAATCCGTTGATGTTAGTGATAATCCTTCTTCTTCAATGGGGAAAAACACAAAAAATACAAATACATGTGACAACCAGGATTCGCAATTTGAAGTGTTCGATTTCGAGGAAAGTGAAAATGAACTAGATGTTGGAGAGAGCGAAGACGACAGCATTGCTTCTGAAGTTACTCATTTATATTTTTTGTCTCTTGCTTTCTTGTAATAAATACTTCAAAGATAAAAATGTTTGCAGCAGCCTATTTTATCCTTGTTTTACTTTACCTACTTATTGTGTATTTTATGTTATTAACGAAAAGTAGAGTATTATCTGTTAGTCTGCGTTGTTTGAACCTTCTTTTATTTCTATGCATTCATGTGCATTCTTGGAGGGAGAGGAGTTAAAGCAGTCTTGAACTTCTTCGACTACACAGAACACACCGTTATTATTATTTAAAAAGCTGAAAGTAGAGGTAGTGTGTGTGCCACGCGGAATTCGGTAGGTCGAGCATATTGCCACGAACTCCCGCAGCCCATCCTAAGTCCTGTATTTCTTCAGTCTTACCAGGTGAATGCTGGAATGGCACCTTCTATAAGGCCAACACAGCTGTTTTCCACATCCTTGTTTCTCCCCTATTTCGATCTGAGCCTTAGCTAACTAAAGAGTATAAAAATTGAAATTTAATTATTGTCAAAAAAATGTCTACATTGCCCAGTTCTCATTTTCGTTGTCCGCCCACCCAGCCACTAGGTCCGTCTCTTTCCGCCCACCCCATCAAGCGTTCCTGGCGCCGTCCCTGCATAATACCTTCACTTCTCCCACCTAAGAGAGGGTGTAGCCCTCAAAAAGGGAGCTAGCCTATGGCGAGCACTTAAAAAACAACGCTTTTAATTGCTATTGTAACATGTTAATAGATAGATGTTGTAAACGGTTATCTGTTTGTGGTCAATCCTTTCGACAATGAGATCTCGGAAACTGCAGGCTCTAGAAAGATGACGTTTTCACTCATCGATTGCAAATTTCATGTAGATTGTCCAGTTCTAATTGAATATTTAAAAAACATGGACACTATCTCTTTATTACATTTTTACGGGTACATTGGAAGGGTTGAAATTAAAAAAAAAAAAACTAAAGCATCACATCCTACGCATTATACATTCCAACACCACATAGTTGTATACAGGGGTTGTATATGTCTCAGGCGTTTGTTTCATGACCAAATTATAATGGAAAGGCAAGGAGAACCATTTCTCCAGTTTAAGATGAACCTTTATTTTTTGAGTGTTTCGCCCAATGAACACCATTTATAACTGACATTATAATTAATTGTGTATGTAATGTATTGTCTTATTGCATATTGCATGCAAGAAGAAAGAAAACACTGGTCATACACGAATTAGAAACTCCAACAGGAAGGAGGCTCAAATCTCGCAAACGGTGCGAGATATTGAGAAAAAATAATAATAAAAAAATTCCCATTTATGATACCCCTTGGATTTTTAAAAATCAATACGTCTTTCACTTGTGTCTGTAAAAGGACATGTACAGATGTTGTAAGGAATGAGAAGGAGATTTATGCTCATATGCGAATGATGCGCTGTGTAGAGAGCGCAGGTTCAGCTAGTAAACAATTAATATGCCTGTAACTTTTACCCAAATTGGCATATCTTAAAACTAACTTCACCATTGTCTTCCTAATTAAATTATAGCCCGAAATTATGTATCGTATTACCCATTCCTATTTAAAAAAACTTGGTCTTAATTCAAAATGGCGGATTTCAAGATGGATGCCGTCAAGGTCATACCTACCATACGACTTCCCCCTAGTTTTATATATATATATATATAATTACATTGTTGTTTTTTTCATTAATGCTTCGTTTACAAAGAGTAGTAAGGAAATTCTGCAGTAATCTCTAATAACCACATCACAACTCTTAAAAATTATAAAAAATAGAAACATGCACCACGGCAAATATTTCTATCATCTCAAATAGTGCATACATGTCCTTTAACAGAAAAAAAATCATTGAAATCAGAGCCGGACAGTTGAGTGATGTCCTTTGTTAGATTTAAAATCAATCAAGAACGATGGAGTGGATTCCACCCCACCCCACTGTGACATGTTTCATACTGTTTTCGATTGATTGATTAATAAATTAATTGAGATTTAACGTTCGTTTTCAATACTACTTTTACATGAGCGAGTTAAGCACCTTCCTTTCGCTGAAATCGATATTATACATGGCAATTGTAATAGAATAATCTAAATATTTCTTTGTTCTATCTACAAAAGTTATAATTCTGCCATTTCGAGATGTATAGCAAGAAACCAGTGAATTATTCTATTTGTCAAGAAAGCATTGAGGAATGATTTTATGTTATAAATCAGACAGTGATAGTTGATTAATTAGAGTTTAGCCATGGTTAGGACTCCACGCTAATCAGTAGATCCATGTCTCATATAGCCTCGCTGCTGTAAGGGGTGTTAAACCCAAAATCAACTCAATTAGAGTTTAGCGTGCCATTCAGCAGCGGGCCTACTTGAGATATGGAAACACAACTCAACGTGGGACTCGCACCGCATATGCTTCTACCTATAATCAAAATCTGGTGCCTCGCGTAAGAAATTACAGTAATACCGTTGAAACAGTGAAGATATTTACTATCCTGTTTTCAGCTATGGCATTTTACATTTACAGTTCTTATAATATGGTTTCCTAATCAAATTTGAAACGAAAACACTTGAATAAAGAATTACTTTTAAAAAATGTTCTTAGTCTCCGGGTGTTAGAAAGAAAATTAAAAAATCAAATATGACTTTCTCCATGTCTTGAACACACGATTAACAAATTATTCATCAAACTTTTGGACTATTGTGTAAGCTACTTTAGGATTTTGTATAAAGTGGTTTTCTGTTCCACAGCCAGATACTACAGAATTTGCGACAAATAACTGGAAATTACATTTCTTGCAACATGTTGTGTTTTACTGTTTCGCCTATTTCCGCTTCGCCGAATGTCTTTGCCTACTTAATTATCGCACACCTGTGCAGGCGGCCATGATCGACGCATCAGCACTTCCTGTTATCCCGAAAACTAGTTAAAGAGAATTTATTCCCACAACGGAGGGTCATGAAGTGGCTCCGCTGAGATCCGAACGAGACAATTGTGTTTGCATTTGATATGTTATAATAACTAGACGAATCCCAAAGTTACACGTGCCACCGGGCGGGATATCGTGAGTTACAATATATTTTTTAGTGTAAAAGCTACAAAACTACAGAATAGTTGGAACCGGGTAATTTGTTCGGAAACGGTTGGGTAAGTGGAAAACTCGGCGAACACGAATCCCACCATTTTAAAGGGTACACAGTTTGGGGTAAAATAGTATGTCCCAGGGTCCCCCACAGGGTTCCCGACGGGGTTCAACTCAAATGTTTGAAATAAAAAGGGGAGTTAAGTAAGATATCATTTGAAAGGTGTTGTTAAATGAAAGAAAATGGAGTAAGTCTCGACTCTCTACGACAACCCTGTGCAAAATGGCGGCGGGTCAAAATGTAAACAAAAAATTAATTGAAAAGTCAATGGTTACCCCTATAAATCGGAAACGGTGAGGCAAATTTGAAAACAGGAAAGGACGTGTGGCATTATTTGCAAAGTGCGGCATTATATTCAAACGATTTAAGTTGAAACGTCTTGTCCCAGGACCCCCACAGGATCCCAGGTGAGGTCCAATTCAAAAGTTTCAAATGGCAAGGGAGGTTAAGTAGCATATCTTTTTAAAGCTGTTGTTAAATGAAAGGAGATGGAGGAAGTCTCGACTCTCTACGATAATCTTGTGGAACATGGCGGCGGGTTAAAGTATAAACACAAACCAAATTGAAAGGTCTATGGCTACTTTGAATCCAAGATGGCCGCTTAAAACCTATGTCATTCATAACAGTACAAATCTAAATCTGTCTTTTTTTAATTATGTATTTAGAAACAACAGGAAGACTAAATAACAACTGAATTTCGATTCACTTCAACTATTATTTCATTCCGTAACAACACATATATGTTTTTTCCTAATGCACGTTCGTCACGGTTCTCTCGATATCATTTGTGTTAATATAATGAATGTAATGTAATGTAGTGTATCAAGCAATTATAAAGCATTGCTTATTATCCAATTTGTATTCGGTGTAGAGCTTCAATTTTCTCAAAGTTTCAAATAAAATAATGAAATATGATTTACTATCGAATCGGAATTCATGTCAGGTATTATTATTACTTTATTGGTGTTTTCCTTTCTTTCAATTGTTAAAACATGAAACTTCCTTGCACTGTCATAAAATATGTGCTCTTTTCCAATAGCATAATAAGTGCTCATATAATTTTAAACTTTGAAATTAAGAATTGAATCAGTACAAGAAGTACAATTTGGATAACGAATGATTTATAATTGATGTTTAGTGGCGTACTGAAGGAAAGGGCTTTCGGACTTTGAAACCCCCCTTGAGCAATGTATTATGCAAAAGTAAGCACCTTTATCATATTAGCACGTTTATATATATATATATATAAACACTTGATATTATATAAACGTATGTTCCTAAAGCCCCTGAACCCCCTAAACATTTGCGTAGAGTACTGATTGTGTTTCTCTTATTATTTTAACCGTTTTATGCTTTGAACGAAATTTGAAGTGCAGGGACCCTGGGAAGGTGACCACCTTTACTATCAAAATTTCTTTAATGCTTCTCAGTTTTTCTTCAAAACAATCAATAACGAACGAAAAATAAAGGATTGAGTTTGATTTAGAATCGAAATTTGAAATACCACCAAAAAGTTGGCCCATCCAACCTTATTTTGTAAATGACTCTTGTATTTTGAAAACAAACTATTTTCTGTACTGTGTTTTATTTGTTAAACTATTTTCTCTTCAAACCAATCAATAAGAAATCAAAACACGTTATTAGCTTGAGTATTGAATCGATATTTAAAAACAGAAAAAACAGTTTGAAGTTGACTACCAAATGTATCCTGCAAACAGATATATTTTACTGGTTGTTTTGAAACAAGTGATTTTTTCTTCAAAATAAGCAACCCGCCCCGAAACAAATCACCTTCATCAACATTATTTCTTAAATATATTCTTATGTTTTTTTGAATCGAATTACTTTTCTTCCAAACAAGCAACAACAAATCCATTTCAAACGATTGATTTTGGTCTTGAATCGAAATTTGTAAGTAAAGGAATCAGATTGAATTTGATCACATTCTAAATTTATTTTGTAAATCTCTTTTTCTATTTCTTCGAAACAAGCGACTTGCTCTTAAAAACAACCAATAAGAAACGCTTAGCTTCGGTTTTGATTCGAGACTTTAAAGTGGAGCCAATATGAAGTTCCATCACCCATTTCTCTTGAAAAGACTCTTTATGTTTTTCGAAACGGACTATTCTTTTTCAAAATAATTAATAGCATACGCATATAATTGATTTTGATTTTCAATCAAAATTTTAAGTGGAGGAACAAGGGTAAATTTGGCCATATACCAACTTTACTTTGTAAACATCTCTTTATGTTTTAAGAACGATACGATTTTTACGATTTTTTGTTCAAAAAAGTCAATAACAAACGAAAAACAAACGATTGTCTTCCGATTTCAAGTCGAAATTTGAAAGGCGACAACTTAACATAGGTGCATTGCTTTGCTTAAAAAATTCCAAATTTCCAAACGCAAATTCTAAGCCTACAGTTTTAAAATTGCAGTTACATGCACATACTTCAACTCAGTATACATAAAAAATTACATTATAAAAACATCAGACAAATAATATTATTTATTCAGTATTGAAAACCTCGAATCCACTATTGGAGTTATTTAGCGTCATTTTTTTAATATCACAAAATTAAAGGTGTGGGACATGGATATATTACGAACAGTATTTTTATACAATTTGTATATATATATATATATATATATATATATATATATATATATATATATATATATATATATATATATATATATATATATATATATAATAAACCGTTTAGAATTATTTATCGTTACAATTTTTTATATCCCCAAATTCAAGGTGATGGATATGCGATATTGATATATTCAGAAAGTGTTGACCACCCTACAGAATGTCGGTCGTACGCTCTTTCTGTCCTATGCCGTGTCGATCCTACGCCGTTTAGGTCCTATGCCGTGTCGATCCTGTGCTGTTTTGGTCCTATGCCGTGTCGGCCCTGTGCCGTTTCGGTCCTATGCCGTGTCGATCCTACGCCGTTTCGTTCCTATGCCGTTTCGATCGTATGACGGTTCTCTCCTATATATCCTTAAGAAAATAATTGTTACTTAATATTGCGTAATTATAAGATAATGTATTTTTTATTATTTCAATCGTATGAAAGTTCTGGTGTCGATCCTATGCCGTTTCGGTTCTGTGCCGTGTCGATCCTATGTCGTTTCGGTTCTATGCCGTTTCGGTCGTATGCCGTGTCGATCCTACGCCGTGTCGATAATACGCCGTGTCGGCCTACGCAGTGTCGGTCCTGTACATGTAACCCCAACTATGGTATGGATTTAGTTTGAGGTGGTCGGTGGTCAAACTAAAACAAATGAAATGTAACTAGGGTGTAATTAGAACTTCTAATTAACTATGGTTTTGTGTACATCACGATTAAGGTTTAGGGGAACAACCAGGGTTACTGACAAGTTATCAGTTATACTTAATTTCAGTTACAATTTGCATTTACATGTATTGCTGGAACAAAAACTTTGACATTAACATTATAAAGACTACGAAAAACATCGTCTTTTGAAAACATTCTTGCACCATAAAACAAATTACAAGTAATTCTAAAATATTTTCAGTTTAACTACGTTATTTGCACTATATTTAGAATAATATTTAGCAATTATTTAAGTTGGCAACACTACTTAAAATAATGGAACTGCGACTTGTAATTAAAACCACTAAAGACTATTGTTGTAATGTTATAGAGGCAAACTAAATCAACAATCATTTAAAAAATTTAACACAAATAACGTTATTTTAAACTGTACAACAATCACTATCCATGTGTTTAGTATCTCTGAAACGGTTTGAAATAAAAATTGTTGTAAATGACATTATGATCACTTAAATCTTTTGGAAGCATCTACATGATGGTGATCTGTCAGCACGTTTTCGAAGTGAAGTCTTTAGAAAAAGCTAAATTTTTCATTTCTTGTAACTTTGATCCTTCATTCATTCGAATTACATTATACCATGATCATAGTATTTGACGCTAAGATACAAATGATGCGCATTACACCATCTATGCCATTTGAGTTATAAGAGATCTCTAAAATGTTGATGTTGGTGATACTGTATTGTCCTTTGTTAGACTGAATAATGTATGTGGTATTGTGGTTTTATTTAATATCTAAATTAGAAATAGGTAATACCATAGTGCAATTTGAGAAAATATAACTATATTTTGCGTTGGCAACACCGCTTATTTATGTAGTGGTATTGCAGAGTAGCCCATTTAGAAGAATTTTCCCTTCAATATTTCACACAACATGGTACAAATATAGGTTTGGATCCAAGGGGAAGGGTTATAGGGACCATATCCTCCTTAACGCTCAGGTATGCACTGAATAAAATTAACTTCAATCCTGCTTTACACTGGATAAAGAGGCAAAGTATGGGTTAGCCCCTCCCGTGATCATATCTTGGATCCGCGCCTATATATATCCAGATATATCCGGAGAGAGAGAGAAGATTATATACAACATCAGTAGAATGTGAAAAAATGATCACAAATTTATTTCGGAAGGGGCTTGAGCCCGACACATACTCCCTAAATACGCCACTGTACATCAGTCAACCGTTCCCATATTATCTCACACAGCAGCGAAACAAATTTGAGTAAAGGCAAAAGAGCTCTCAATATTCGAGACGAGACCGAGATTTTCGAGACTGACCAAGGTCTCGTCTCGTTTTATACAGGTCTGTCTCGGTCTCGTCTCGGTATGTAAAAGTCCGTCTCGGTCTCGTCTCGATATATAAAAGTCCGTCTTGGTCTCGGTCTCGGTACCATCCCTAACAGTGGGTGAATGAACAAAGCACTGGCTTCTCGCGCCGGCCACCCGAGTTCGAATCTATCTTGGCTTTTTTATCCAGTTGAAAGAAAATATTGTTTCTTTTCGTTACAGGTAGTCACTCTTTTCATATTTTCTATCCTCCTTTGCACTTTAGAAAAGAAAACTGTCTATTCTTATTCGCTCTACGAATGATGAATCTTCTCTTTGATTCCATTTCAAACATGCGCAGGTAGTGAAAGACGCTGTTAATAATAATAATAATAATAATAATAATAATAATAATAATAATAATAACTATTACTAGCTGACCCATGCGTAAATATTGCACAATATAATTTAATATTAATATGCGAAAATAAGTAAGGGGGCTGGCGTACCCCTCATATTTTTTCATGCGCCTTATGGGTCCACAGTACCCAACGTTGGTCCCATCCCTCTACCACCTCCTGCTCTGGATATCAATTATTCACATTTTGCCTGTGGAGGGCTCTACTGTGGCCGCATGACTCCACATGACGATGCCCCGAAGGACGCTCTTCATTATTATTTGGATTGAAATCGCTTATTTTCATTTGTTTACTTTTTAATCAAGTTGTGGGGGGCTAGCGCCTCAACATATTTTTTTTTTCGATGGGCCTTATGAGTGCATAGTGTCCAACGTTGCTTCCATTCTTCTACCACCTTCCGTTCTCTAGATATAAATTATTAATATTTTCCTGTAACGCAGATATGGCGTTTCAATCATTACGTTTGATAAAGAATTGAGGAAGATATGGAGTTGCCATAAACAACACCTTTTAGTGATTATTATTATTATTTTACTTATCACTAATGTTGCTTATCACTATTTCCAATGCAACGTGTTACTAAAAAAGAAATTAAATTATACTCCTCGTTACGCTCTCAAACATCAAATACTTGATTTATAGTTTTCTGTGTTTGCGGAAAGCACACAAGTTATTGTCCGTTCACTCTAGGATGGAAAATTGTTTACAAACAACAATTGTAGTGCGAGCGTCAACACCTTGCTTCTCACCCCTACATGGTTAATTCATGGTTGCCAGGCACATGAATCGCCGAACCGAATGTACCTACTTCTGCACAGTCATAGAACAATTATTATTACTACATAAATTGCTACTTTTGGGATGACTGAAATATTAACGTTATGACAAATCGAGTTAGTTATTATGTAATACAATCTTACATATAATGCACACTCAATTTTGTACAAGTGTTATTGTTCGAAAGTGTGCGAAAAACTTGTACGCCTGGCAATATTGGAAGCATGCAGTTTGTATTGTAAACAATAAACAGAGATCGCGAAGACCGTTAAGTTCGCTGGACAGCGTTGTTTTCATGATAAGGCGACAGAAACATCTTGTAGTGATTGTAAACAGAGGCTGGGAATTTCGATGCGAGTATAGGTGGAAATATTCTCGCCACATTATTGCCTGTTGGTGAAGGTTTGCAATGTTGAAAACTGCCAAGTCTAGAATTTCATACTAATTGAACGAGTTTTGAGAAGGATTAGTATGATGCAATAATTATAAATACTAACAACCATAGACTAAAAAGTATTAGGAAATAAAGTATGCTGCTGTAAGAATAATACAATACACATTGAATTACGTGTTCAAAGTACAGTATAAAGCGAATTTTAACATGTAAATATTTTAAAGCAGTACGCATTTACCCTGTTTGGGTGCCCTTACCAGACACTGTCCAACACAAAAAAGGCATTAAAATAGGTAGATCGAGAGTGGGCATGAACCCAGCTCTGGCTGGTATTCCTTATTAAGGTTTTCTTCAGTCCCACGAGGTGAATGCATAGACGATAGCTTCTGTATGGCAGGGGCGGATTCAGGACGGACTTCTGGGGAGGCGGTGGCTTTTAGTACTGCTACTTAGAGCTACTTTTAAGAGCTCCAAACTCTGGGATGGGTTTTATTTAAATATATAAAATAAGAAAGTTTTCTCTCCGGGGTCCCCGATCGTCCCCTGGATCCGCCACTGCTGTGAGGCTGGAATTGGGCCAAACACTGAGGCCCCAGAATTGGCGGGAAATATATTACTCCAGAATGTTGCCAAAACTTCCATAAATATTATGGTGGTGGGTTCCGATATCCCTTTTTCGTTTATATGTGTTTAAATTCATTATGAAGTAAATGTAGAAGTGTTTCTTTCATTCTCTTTCTTTCTTTCTTCTCATCTTTCTCATCCTCGCTCTATTTTCCCCACCTTCTTAAAGTCTGAATACTATCCCCCTGTAAGATTGTTTTCTCCACGACCCAAGGTTTAAAGAGACCAACCTGATATAGTTAACTATTAGCAGAACTGTACCAATAAATTCACATTAGAGACAGCGCCGTAACTTAGATTTTTTCTAGCGGCAAGCATTAATACGTGTATTTGGGCCTCCTAGAAAAAGTTTTTTTCTCATTCTAGGACCTCCTCTTTCTATCTTTCTCTTACTATTTATGTCCCCTCCGGAGCCTGTGGTCTTCCCTCACGGCAAGGTCTGCGGGGCCGTTACTTACGCCCCTGGGTCCCTTCCATACATGACAAATTAATTCAGGGAACAATATTGACAAATCTCAAAACCATACGAATAAATATTATTTCTAGGCCCCTAATAGTACACGTTTTTTACTGAAGTGGGACCACGACTCACTTTTGTTTTATTTACCTTTTGTGCGCTGCTTTATGTAGTGTAGGGAAACTGTTTGATGCTTCATTTATAATCTCATGTTCGTATCGTATATGGATTAAGAAAATTTTGCCTCAAAATGGGGCCCTTCCAGTGGCGGCGGTTGGACGTTAAAAGTGGAGGGGCAAGGACATGATCTCAATATTTGTATATCAATGTTAGTTTTCCTGGTTTCTTCTAACAATTTGTTTGACGAAAGGTTGTATAACTATTAGGATACTCTCTTTTCCAGTTAAAATACTGTATATCGTGTTTCATATTTTTTAAAAGTAGATTGGCAAGAGCAACGCAAGTAGATACTAGCCCTTTTTACTCTTAAACAACGAAGGTGTAAGAAGAGATTTAATTCCTTGCTCAAGAACATTTTAAAATTCTGTCTGGAAAATTGTGTGATCAGATTAGGGGCCTATTTAATAACAAATTTGCAAAACAAATAAACAGAAAAATAATATTAATCGAATAGTAGTGAAAAATGAGGCTTGTTTTGCAAAAGTTACATTGAAACCGGGGATTAATGAACAACTTATATTTTTAATTCCACACATGCTATTAAATGTATGTTATTACTCTTAGAAAGATAGTAAATACTAGAAGCATATGCTGCGACATTTAAAGAAGTACTTTTGCAGCTTCCCGAAGCATGTTCGTTGCATGTACAGTTTTCACTTTCTTGGAATACGTACATCAAAACTCAACAATACTTAGAATCACTCCAGTTATACAAAATAATCCTAAAACATAGAATTATGTTGAATTCACTAAATTTAACTGTATATAAAAAACTGTATATGTACACCCCTAGACTCGTATATTACACTGCAAAAATTGCCGCGCCTTTGACGTGGGAAAACCCGGGTTCGATTCCTGGCGGGAGCTCATGTGGTTCGTATTCCACGTTAATCAGTAGGTCCTCGTCTCATATAGTCTCACTGCTGAACGGGATGTTAAAAAAATCAAATCAACATATTCCTTAGTATTAGAAAGATGTAAAGACATTTTAGGAACTTTCGATTTTTGTGCAATTAAAGAATAACTTGTGATTCAAAGTTGTGCAGGACTTATTTTTTGTACGAAATGTTATCTCAATTTTTATCAAAGCGGCTGACTAATATATTGAGCCCTTATAAGAAGAATGAAAATACACTCGAATTATGGCGCTCCAATAGGTTAATTTTTGGGCCATTTTTCGTGGTAATTAAAACGCAATTCCTGTAGCTTTCTTAACTGAACCGGAAGACAACCAATACGTACTTACGGGACGGTAAATATTTTATGGCACAATTGCTATTCTATGAACGATTAATACATACAAAAACCTAATATTTCCAAATGAAACTATATACATTAATGGACCATTTCAAAAAAGTGGGGGGCAACTGCCCCCCTTTGCCCCCCCTAATCGCCGCCCATGGGCCCTTCGAACGGTCGGGAACCTCCCTGGGGGCAGTTCCCCCTTCCCTGCTCCACTCAAGTTACGGGCCCTGATTACAGAAGAAGTAAACTGTTTCGAAATTTACGCAACTTGCAAATACCAAACCCTACTAGTGCTAAAGCTAATGAGTTAGTGCCACTGTTACTACTGCTATAAGGGGAAAGAAGGGGAAGGACTGCTAAGATTCGCTAGCCAGGTTTTGAGTCAAAACACAGTGCCAAGCTACAGTAAACGGACAATACTTCACTTTCAATGTGTAACTTCACATCATCACTAACAATCGTATTGTTCCGATAGGAAAATATTCCCCTCCCAAAACCTGAGCTTGGCCGTAGCGAAAGAACGTGAACCTTCTTTAAGTGACTATTCGGGTCCAATACTTCAATAAAAGCAGATTAATCCCTCCACACCAATATTTCAATAAAAGAGGAAAAGTCACTCAAGCATTATGAATACCCATTTATGGGCCAAATTTGGTTCCTTGGAACTTTTTAAAAGTCTTAACTGCCGCCATTTTGAATATTTACATCTGATTATTATGGTTAACGCATTCATCCAAGATATTTCAACAATTAATGTTTGTGCCAAGTTTAACCTCCATCCGCTGAAAGTTACGACAGTTGTTGCGTTCACAAAAAGCGTTATATATATATATCCAGAGAGAAAGAAAGAGAGAGCGAAACTTTCGATCTGAGAATGGTTGAATGGTTTTCGTCTCAGAGGGTCATGTTCGGCAAAAGTGTATAGAAATTTTGCGGCATTTCAGACTTGATGGTCTTTGCAATAGGCACATTTATTTAAAAAAAAATCCTATTGTAGAGACTCGCATGTGCAAAATCGGGAAAGTTTAGTTTCTCCGATCACTGTGCTCTGATACATACCTCTGATTACATTACCTGCTTCCTCGTTTTCATTATTTGACTTCTCTAATAAATGTCAATGGTATTTTTAGGTCATTTTCACTTAACATATTAAACGAGTAATAGGATCTCTTTTACCACCTCTCATGTGCACGACTCGTTCGGAAAAGTAATACTCCAGAAGTAGAGACTAAATACACGGTTCTGATTGGTTGGTGTTATCCGTTTCTCGCCATGCAGCATACATATAGTAGAAAGGAAATGTTAGATCCTGCCGCCGTTTGTAGCCGAGTGTTCTAGTGTTATTAAAAAATTTAAAGAATTTTGCTTTTGGCGTGGGTTCAAACCCGGCCGTAAGAAAATTTTCTTTTAAGAACATTTTTTTCATCTCATGCTCTCCGCGCAGGACCTTATTATTATTATTATTATTATTATTATTATTATTATTATTATTATTATTATTATTATTATTATTATTATTATTATTAGTAGTAGTAGTAGTAGTAGTAGTAGTAGTAGTATTGTACTTTTCAACTTGCACGGCGAAATTACTGTATAATACGGTATCATTTCTGTAATTTTACTCCATTGTATGTTATTTAGTTTCTTAGTGGGCACTAAATTGTCTCCAGGTCATCGAATAAATTAACTTTGGCATGCAATTTTGGTGGAAATATCATTACAGGAAGAACATTACCGGTTTGTTCCAAACACCAGGGCTGAACTTAGCAATATTTAGCTTATGATGTTGCATGAGAAGATATTGTAGGGGTGAAGTGCTGCACTTCTGAGTAAAACACCTAATCAATATAAATTCAAATCCTTTTCAAGTTTTTTTTTTCAAAGCAATCGTGAAGAATGAAAGAACACTACACCATTTGTTAAACAAACTTTGGCTAGCGCAATCGGTGGAGTATGATGGTCTCTGCAATAGGCATATTTCTGAAGAAGTTTGCCTATTGTTGATACTCATATGTGTAAAATTCGGGAAAATTTCGTTTTTCCGATCGCCGCCCTCTGATACATACCGCTGAATAGATATACCTGCTTCCTCGTTTTCATTGTTTCACTTCTCTAATAAATGTAACTGGAATTTTTACCTCGTTTTTACTTAACTTCTCAAACGGGTAGTACGCTATCTTTTACCACCTTTCACATATAGTATGCATTATTAAAAAATCAGTCTACTTGGTATGGATTCGAACTTGCGTCCTTTGGATTTATAATCTAGCGTCTTAGCCACTACACTAGGACTTATGCTTGAAAAGTCTTTAGTTCTTAGCATATTTGTTTGTAATTGTATTTTATGTTCCCACTTCGACAATTTTTAGCCTATTTTCTTCGTTTACCAGCTGTTTCTGAGTTTCTCTTTTGGTGTCGTAATTTATTTACACCATTCACTATTCGTACTCACAGTTTGTGCCCCTCTGCAACGTCTTATTCAGATTGGACGTCTCTTCGTGCCCCTCACTAAACATTTGATTGACTTAATTCTCATACTCTCCATGGCTGGAGCACAGGAATGCCAGGCTCAAAAAACAGATGTAAACCTTGTCTCAAAAAGGTTGAGCGCATTCTTTATTGGTGTTTTGAGGCAAAAATTTTCTAAGTCCAGCTTCGGGTATCTTCGGAAAAAAGTAAACCAGGTTCGAACCTCCAAGCCAGCCTTTGCAATCGGGAAAAAGTTTGCAGATGTGTTTTTCTTCTTTTAAATATAATAAGACTTGTTACCAGTGTAGAAAAAAAAAAGCAACATTGATTGAAATACTTAATGATACAATATTTCGAAACCTTGTATTAACGTCAGCACATTCTTGTTTGTCATTTAGCTCTCCATACGTAATGGAACATTTAGATACGTTAAAGAATCTTTCCATATGTAAAAGAATGCTCAAAGTTAAGACATAGAACGTAATTATCGCCTCAAAAACAGCGTTTGTAGTGGATATGAATGTCATAATTTTCTTGAGAACAGTTACACATGTTTCGCTAGAAGCATGTTTCTGTATATCCTTGTGTTAGCTCACTGGTAAGCTGTCGGATTTCAAATCGTACAGTTGTGAGTTCGATTCTCATCTCGGTCAACGGTTTTCTTTTAAATTATATTTTCCGCAATGCATGAAAAATTATATAAAATAATTACATTAAAATACATCAGTTATATATATATATATAACATAATCATTGCAGAACATAGTAATTATTATGTTTATAATATAACATCTGAGATAGGTAGGTGTTCACAGCAGGTCGGTATTATATATGAGAATGTTAAATACAAGTTAGAAAAATTGTTCAATAGCAATAAATAAATTATGTAGTGTATTTATTTGCAGCTATTTGTCATATAGACGGTACTTCTCAATATTCATATTACAGCATATCATTTATGTTCTTGAAATATTATTCGATGCATAAAGAGAGGGTATAAACAGAGAATCCAAAGTCGGAACGCTCGCAAGAAATTCATGAACCCCAAAGGTCACGTGAGTAGACTGGAATTGTCCTTATGAAGCATGCCACAGCAGAAAGTCTTTACATAGATTTTCAATTCAATTCCCATTGGCGTAACTAGGATATTTTCCTAAGGGGGGGGCATGGTCCATTGGTTCTGAAAAATTGGAAGAATCTTTTAGAAGATCTTGTTATGATGTTATATATAGTCTCCCTTACCCCTCACGCATTATCAACTCCAAGTTATTTAGTTCTAACACGACACTGTCATGTAACATTTCAGTGAAAATTTATTTTTTTTAAATTTACTTAAAATTGTATATTCCCTATATTCTGATGCTACTAAATAACTACCTAAAATCTACTCTAATTATGAAAACTCATAATGTTCTATTACTGTTTTACTCGAGCAATTCTGAGCGAAAATACATTATTCGTAGACGTTAACTGTCATGCTCTCAAGGCAGTTTACTCTTACACATGGGTAAAAGTGGGTCTGAAAAGATAGGGGGACGGTTGACGTCACGCCGGCTTCCGTGCCTATCTTTGCCCATTGCATTTTTTAGGAATTGGAGGGGCACCGTAGATAGTTTTGGAAGTGGGAGAAGGGTGTCCTCCTGTGTTCCCCTTTACTTTTACTCCTGCTCTTACATCTTTTAGAAACACAAATAAATATACAAGAAGTGACATAATTTAAAGTTATAACTTTTCAAAAGTCAGTCATGGGCTATTCATTGTCGTTTACTAATGTTGCAGTTTAATTACATAAATATTTGCGAACAAAGAAATGCAATAAATTTTTATACACAAAACATTTTTAACTAAAAAAACAGACACAATGGTATACAAAACAGTGGTAGAAATATAGTTGGCTAACTCCCGAAATATTAAAAAAAAAAATACAATTAGAGTGAAGCAGATCAACAATACGAGAGGAGAAGACATGTAGACGGACTTGAGGGACCCGTTTTCCTATAAAAGATGTTTCCCATTATCTTTTCAATTAAATATTAAATTACACACCTTACAATTATCGGGAGGACGTATGATAAGTGGAACTGATGGACAAGCAGATGTGATTGTAAAAATTAAAACAACAAACATTTAATGAAACAAAGATTCAACCAGCAGAATTGATTATTAATAATGTTGATCACAATATTTTAAGAGAGAGAGAAAATATATCAACACTTATAATATTAATGAATTACATTATGAGCTTTTAAGCGTAAGCTTGAAATCTCCCTTGAAATCCCCCTGACTAGTAGCAGAAATTCTGAGAATTTCGTAACTCTTCTAGAAATTCTGAGAATTTCGTAACTTTTCTAGAAATTTCAAATTCCCTGACTCTTCCAGGATATCTCGCTCACCTCGCCACCATGTATTTCAAGTAATACAAACATCCTCATAAGAAAGAGTAACCAAAAGCTTCCTGATTCTTTAAAATTTTTAACACGATCCTTCTTTTTCTCATTTCGTTTTTCATCCTTCCTGTTTTTTATTTCTGGTCTCGAAGGGGGGTCCGGACCTCCGGTCCCCCTGGCTACGTGCCTGCCAGGGGACACCCACAAAGAGGTCCACCGGACCCGAACCCTCAAAAATATATATATATTTAATGATTGTGTTTTGTCTGTACCAGGGAGCACTCATGGAAAGTCCATCCAATTTGGATCGCATAAAATGTTAGTGACTTGACATACATATGTGCACTTCCTTAATAAAACTATACTTGACTTAACAGTGAAATTATTATTGGTTTATTTCCGACGAACAAAGAAAAACTTAAATATTTATATTGGCTAATCAGTAAGCGCAAGAATTTCTCTAGATTAGGAAAATTTCCCTCAAACTACGAACACTGCGAACACTACGAACTTTTACAGCATGAAACTACAATATCAGGTTATCAGGAACACATTTTTTCTTTAGCATAGCACAAATACACTTCCTTTTCGAAAGCAAAATATAAAAATTGTTCATGTGGTGCACAACTTACGCTACTTGGAAATTATTTATGGTTTACTCGGACGCAGAATAACGTCATGTCTGTGTCTTGCAATATTGTACCCCTCCCAACTTTTGACACTCTGAACAAAAATTTCTGGGTGCGCACTTGATTACAGTTTATACCTTAAGAATGTAACTACAAACTTCAGTTCATAAATAATACTAATACTAAGAAGAAGGAGGAAAAGCAACAAACGATATTGAATAGTGACTTTTGAATGGGTACTATATGCGTAATTGCTTCAGTTTAGCAGTTCAAGAGTTCGGCTTCTTTTTTTCTTTCCTTTCTGTTTTTTCAGTGTACCTTAATAATTTGCTCTGAGAATCGCAACTGTTCAAACATTACTACAGTATGCTATAAATAAAATAATAACAATAAGACTGATTTATCACACATGTATAAACAAGAAAAAATTACTACGTCAATAAGTGAATTACTTGAAAGAATACAAAAATAATTTACTATGAACCTATCAAATAAAAAAAGTCGCATACAGCTCAAGTCGAGAGGTCACTATACTGCCCACTATCACATTAGTCCAGGTATTTTATTACATTCAGGCACAAGACTATAGACCCATATTAAAAAAAAAAAGTCATTAAAATTGTTATGCGTAAATTGAGGTAAATTAATAACATTATTTTCATCCAGTATAAAAATTCTGGGGAGGGCCAGCTTTGCTTCTAGGGGGAGCCGGCACCCCCTGGACCCTTTCTAGTTCCGCCTATGTCAATTCCTAATATATGCTTTTGCAATGTGGAAGTGGTGATGCCTTGAGTCGCTCTCTCTCGCTCGCTCGCTCACTCTCTATTTATACAGAATATAAAAGTTGATGTATGTGTGTTTTTGAACATAATTCTGATATATCTAGAGCAATTTTAACTATATTTCTTACAGTCTGGAAAAGAGTACTGTCGGGATACATATCAAAAATGCTAGAATTAGTATCGAATCCATAGTTTCGTGGTCGCTTAGATGAATAGTTCTACTTTCAATTCAAGTCCAATTAAGCTCCCATTAGCACCCAGGATGGTTACGTAGCGACACAAAAATATCGACGTCAACCGATATTAGAATCGAATTGTAAGTTTTCAGCGCCGCTAACAGTTCCGCATTTCCCATTAGTCCACATTAGTCCACATTTCACATTAGCCCCATTGCCTAGAGGGCAACATATTTGCAGCGTGCGAAGTTTAAAACTTGAATAATATCTTAATGTTTTCCTTATGAAAAAAGTTAAAAATCAAGAGCAAATATACTATTTCATGAACAATCCTCTTTTACTATTGTAATATGTTTAATATTAGCGTAAGAAATCTAAAAATAATTCAGAACATGTTTCACATTTGTTATTTTTTGTTACGTAGTTGTAGCTGTAGCATCTAGTGAGTGGTATTTAATTGTAATAACTTCACTAATTAAGCATATTCGAATTAAGTTTTATTTTTAAGTTAGGGATGAAGGGGCGGAGAAATATGTAGTTATTGGGGACGACGAGAGTAAAAGTGTGTATGTTTAGCCGTGAATTAGAGATCATCTTTTGTTGTAGTTATGTAGACCTTGAATTCTTTTGCTGTTTTATTTCGGTAATCCTCGGGAGAATATTGGGATGAGACTGTGCTTTTGACAATTTGTTTTTGGCAGTACACGGGAGAGTATTGGGTTATATTAGTTAGCCGGACATAGTGTTGATTTTGAATAATCGGACAAAGTGTTGGAAAATAGAAACAACAAATGAAGGATGTTACTATGTAGAAATAAATAATGTGTAATCGTGTTGATGTAGAGTAGAAATGGAGCCATATAAGTGGCTGAAGTCTTTTTTATGTTAAGGAAAGTTAGAGCCAGTGTGGCAATTGATATTTTAGGGTTTATGAGCCAAGCGTGGCTGTTGATAATAAGGTCGAAGAGCCGAGAGTGGACACTGTTATGGTAGGTTGATGAGCCAAGACTGGCTTTTGATATTTTAGTGGCTTATGGTAACGCCAAGTGGGATCATAGTTATTGTTATAGTTTTTGGGATTCAGAAAGGCTCCTGTTTAATTGAGTGTATTGGTGTAAGTCAATTAAAGGTTGACAGTGAAAAGAAAATGGTATAATTCATTTGTAAACTCTAGTAGATTTGAAAAGTTAATTAAAGTAATATTTTGCTTCACTGAAGGTACCAAAAATAAACAAACCTAACAATTATAATACATATCCTTAGGGGGGAGTAGAAGTCCGAAATTTTGCGAAAAATTGAGTATCTCACAAGTCGTTGAACTGAGAGCTGAAATTCAGCATATAACTCTTTATTAAAAATAAACAGCATATGTCCTGACATTTTTTTATTTTTTATGAGCGGGGGGAGGGGGAATTTTCTATATATTGGAAATTGGTAGTGGATTGATTTGTAGAAGTAATCGAAAACGTTTGATATTAGTTGGGAAAGAAATTGAGTAATGAAAACTACAGTTCTTCGAATTTTATACCCACTGCTTTCTATTTACAATTGCAGAAGCTGGTGTTTAATATATGGAGCGTTCAGAACATAAGGCAATCATGCCATAAAGTTGAGAGAAAATGGCCATAAAATTTGTATTCTGAACTTAATTACATGGGCATTTTCAATTAAAACGGCATGCTTAATTATATAGAAAATTAGTTTTTCTTTCTTTTTTACGTTCGTCTACTTTTCATTGATTTGAAACTTTTAAATTTCATCCTATTTTCTACTGAAATGTGTATGTAAGGCAAGAAAGAAATAATTATATATGATAAATTTAAATTCATTTTAATTCGGAAGATGAGAAACACTTTACCATTGTATATCTTAAAGCTCAGATCCACCAATATTGTAATAGAGAGGTGCAATGAGCCATTGACGGTAGAAACTCAAACTCCGTTAAGTGATAATTTCATAGTCTTGTTTTATTACAATTGTAACCTCTTTAGTCAATGGAGACAAGGACGTGGATCATAGGTCAGAGTTGACGATGGATTTTGGTGGGTCGGAGTTGGTCGCAATGGTTCAGAGTAGTTCATAGTTGGTGGTAGGTCAGAGTGGATCACGATGGATGATGGGTCAGAGTGGGCCAATGGGTCATTTGGGTGTTGGGTGATAGTAGGTCATGGTGGGTCGTGGATCAAATTTTCATTGACCCACACCATCTCTGGTTAAAATTGTACTAAAGAGAAGAGGCACCGAAGATGTATGTTGGCTATTAAGCTCAAATTTTGCACATAGATAGCACCCCACCAGAAAGCAATAAATCTGAAATGGTTCACGGTACCACCTCCTAGAACTCGAGATGTAGGGGTTTGTCTGATTGGCTAAATTAAGACCTCAATGATTTATCCTTCAACAACCAAGCTTTTTATGATCGTTTCCGTGGGGAATTCAGAAGAACACGTGATAAGTAATCGTAATATTGATAGTTCGCGTCCACCCCGGGGTATTTGTTTAGTGTTTTCTTGACTCACCTAAGTATAAACAAATCACAGATATAGGCAATTTAACATATTTTGGGAGAGTAATTTTGTGGTTCATTGGCGTTTCATCGCGTCTCTGTCAATGGTAGTAAAGTTTTCAAAATGGAACTGGTGCCACAGCTGATCGTCACTGCGGGACCACCAATTTTTGGCGAGAGGTCAATAGTTGACCATCTGTAGTCCACCGACGCTTACAGCTTAGAGTAATGAACGATGTCTTTGCCTTGTAGACTTCATGACTACCGAGTTATTATTATTATTATTATTATTATTATTATTATTATTATTATTATTATTATTATTATTATTATTATTATTTGTAGTAATAGTAGTATAATTGATAATAGAATAATTATATTGTCTATGTATTGTCTCGGAAGGACTACACACAGGATTTGGCTCGTTTTGGTTCGACTCGACTCTAATCCGAGTCGAGTTGGAGGAAATTTTTCGCGCCGAGTCCTAGAGTAGACCTCAAAGATGTCTGTTTCGAGTCGAATCGAGTTTCAAAGAAAATTCGCTCGTGCCCATTCCAACTAATGAGAGCTAATCGGAGTTAAGCGAAATCGAAAGTCTCACTATTTCTCAAAGCGACCCCGAGAACTATGAATTCGACACTAATATCGATCATTATCTATCATTCTTTTATATGTATCCCCCTCCCATTCACCATAGGTAACCCAACAGCACTCTTTTTCAGACTAAAAGAAATGTGGTTTAAAATTACTCTAGGCCAGTGGTTCTCAATCTAATTTCTATCACGATCCCCTTTTATCACATCCTCTTGCCAGCGACCCTTTTATAATAAGCTTGTATGGGATTTTTAACATACCTATTTCTATAATAGTAGAATCCATTTTTTGTTTATAGTGAACAGAGCCGTGGCATGGGAAATCAGCGCCCGGTGCGAGAGTATATGACGATGTCTCCGTACATATGAGTGAGGTCGACAGACTAACAGAGAAGCGCCACCATGGTTGGCATGAAGCTCAATACAATTTTCAAAAGTAAACCCTGCATTTCCTTGATTTTGAGCACATTTTATTACTTTTTCCTTCTATTTTATACATGTACACATGCACCTTCCTAACATGAGTAACACACTTCCTCCGAAATTTGTGGCCCCTTTTTTCGGCGCCCGGCACTGACAGTGGATACAGTAACTGTAATATCTATATTCCCAACGACGAAGGTGTTGGTTCAAGATGGATGTTAAACTCCTTCATTGAAGAGGTCATTAACGTATCTGATCTAAGCCCACAACTTCTTGACCAAATAATCGAATGATCATGCGACAAGTCTTTGCAATTGGTTTTCTGTAACGAAGACTTGGACAAGTTCTACCTGATGAGGAGAAAAGAATATCCTGGTCTGGTGATTGCTGCTTTAAAAGTAATAATTCCATTTGCTATTTCGTACCTGTGCGAAAGTGGGTGTGTGTGTTTTATTTCATGGTAAACATTAAAATAAAGACAAGAAATCGCTTATCAGTTGAAAATGGCTTGATAATGTTCGTCACGAAGATTGAACCGGGCATTGCTGTACTAGTGAAATTGCACCATGCTTAGGTATCTCATTAGGTTTCAATTTTAATTGTATTTCAATGTGCAGGTTTTGTTCCTTGTGTATTTTTCTAGCATTTCTATATACAATTCTCATTAGTTTCATATCATACCCCTTTCATTTAAATTCATTTTTAAACAACTCTGCACCCTTTGCAAATGTTCAGTAGACTTATTTTTTATTGTGCTTTACAGTAGGCCTATGTATAAAAATAAAAGTATGCCTATCAGAACAAAATTCAAAAGAATATTTAAAAATAATTTCCGGTATTAGATTCTAACTATATTTATCTCTTCCGCTTATCTTCGCGACTCCCTAGGGGCCGCGACTCCCAGGTTGAGAAACCCTGCTCTAGGCATACATGAGTTATGTTGGAACATACATACATACACTTTTATATGTATAATTACAGATAAGAGAGGGTTGAGAGAGAGAGCGATTAAGCAATTACCGCTCTCAATCTCTTCAGTCTACTTTTGCGAATCGTAAATTTCTTACGTGACAGTTTGGGGCCAGCTAGTTTTTTGTCTTGGACCACGATCCGAATTTCGATATGCTCTACCTAAATGCTGTAATGCGAATATTGAGAAGTTACCTGCGTATGAAAATAGCTGCAAATAAATACATTACATAACTTATTTATTGCTATTACACGATTTTCTTAATTTGTATTTAATATTCACATATAACATACCGACGTTCTGTCAATACCTCAGATGTTATATTTTAAAGATCAGTATTAATTATGTCGTGAAATGATATGAATATATATATTCAACTAATATATATATATATATATATATATATATATATATATATATATATATATATATATACAACTGATGAATTGTAATGTAACTATTTTACATAATTTTCATGCATTGAGGAAAGTAGAATATCATAAAGAATCTCACCTGAACGGGTATGGAACTCACGATTTAAACGCTCGGGGTGTACCACTGAGCTAACATTACCGCTTTTCAGAATCTGCTTCTGAAATATAACTGAGCTCATACGTAAATGCTCTTTTCCTTATGGAAATCACAAGGACGAAATAAGAGTGTGAATACATAGTTTCGAAATATTGTATCATTAAGTATTTCAATCAATGTTCTTTTTTTCTACACTTAATACCATTTCAACATGTCTTATTATATTTAACAGAAGGAAAAACATATCTCTACATTTTTTCCCGATTGCTAAGGTTGGCTTGGAGGTTCGAACCAGCAGCTTTAGTTTACTGTTTTCCGAAGATACTCGAAGTTTGACTTCGAAAGTGTTCGTCTCAAAACAGCTATCATCATATCGCTCAATCTGTTTGGTATATGGTATATGTTTTTATACGTATGAAGTCAGTATAACAATTTATTCTTTAAACAGCTTTTCGTATGTATTAATATTCTTTTATAAAAACTGTTTTTAATATTATTTTTACGGCGCACCATTTTCAGATTTCTTTTGCGAGTCGTTGATCAAGTCGTTCCCCACAATAGGCGTGTCGTGCAAGTAACCAATCACACGTCAGGTACTAGCTTTTACCTATTGCTTCCTGCTCACAGCTCAGAACATTGGTAACTATGGATAGACGTACAGCAGTAATTGCTTTATGTGAGTTGGAAGGCTATTCTGCAACTGCAGCTAGCAGGCGAGTAGGTGTCCCGGCCTCTACAGGAAGGCGATGGATTCGGAAATATGGTGCTACAGGTCAGACTGGTAATTTACGATCTCCTGGTCGTCCGCATGTGTCAACCGAAGCCGAAGATGCGAGATTAGTAAACGAAGCCCGGTTAGACCCACTAAGGACGTCTAGACAACTAAGGGAAGCTTCTCTCTTTCCTGGTAGTAAGCATACAGCTCTGCGAAGGCTTCGTCATGCTGGGTTACGTGGCTGTGTTGCTGCCGTGTAGGAAAAACTCTCAGACGACCACAAAATTTACCGTCTCGTGTTTGCACAGGCGAATGTGGGTCGCAATTGGGAAAACGTAGTTTTCTCAGATGAATCCATATTCACAACATCAAATGAGGGACGCCGTTTTGTGTATCGTCTAAGAGGCACCCGATATGACCCTGGATATGAGGCTGCTTGCAATCGCAGTGACCATGTATCTATTTCATGTTGGGGATGGATTTCCAGTCGCGGAGCAGGACAGCTTCACAGAATTGAGGGACATCTTGACAGTGCTCAGTACTTAGACATTATGAGTAATATCATGGTGCCATCTGTACGAGTATATCAGCCTGATGGTGTAATTCAGTTCCAGCAAGACCAGGCGTCAATACATACTTCCCGTGTGGTTCAGGAATGGTTCGCAGGGCAGCCTGAGATTGATTTATTTGACTGGCCGCCTCGTGGAGCAGACCTCAATCCCATAGAAAATATGTGGGCAGAAGTGAAGCGTACTCTAAGGGACAGTTGGCCTGAGGCAGATCCACCAAGAACTCGGGATGACCTGTGGCATCTTGTTTCCGAAGCATGGCTGAAGGTAGGGGAAGGAGATAGATTTGTCACCCATTTAATAGATTCCATGCCCAGAAGAATGGAGTGTGTAATAAATTCAGAAGGGTCTTGGACACAATATTAATGTCCCCGCCTTAACTCCCGAAAACAGCCCTTTTCAGGGCTACCTAAACGCTTCTGAAAATATTTCTAGAAGTAAACCCCTTCTTGTATCTGATTTCAGTGCAATTCTACTAACAAAAAAAAAACGATAACTCGCTGCAGGCTTTGAACTCAAGACCTCTTCAGTACCAAACCCATACTCTACCAGTGAGCTAACATGAAAACGCAACCCAAACACGATTTTCAATTTCTGGTAGTCGATGACAATGATGCTCATATACTTTGCAAATGGTGTATTCAACTTGGGATATTCCGCAACACACCACACACATAAACAAGTCGAGAGAGAGAGAGAGAGAGAGAGAGAGAGAGAGAGAGAGAGAGAGAGAGATGAATATACAAAAGCATATTCAACGTATTCGAATGAGACTCCAAGTAACGACATTCCGTTCTAAAGAGAATTTGTGTTTCTTCCCGTGACGTTAAGGGGATCGGGAAAAATTATGTGTCTTCAAGCAGGATCCGACTTTGGATACTCTGTTTATACACTTTCTATATCCGTAGGAATATACTGTATTTCACAAATGTAAAAACATGCTGTAATGAGAATATTGAGAAGTTACATCTGTATGACAAATAGCTGCAAATAAATACACTACATAATTTATTTATTGCTATTGAACGATTTTCCTAACTTGTATTTAACATTCTCATATATAATACCGACCTACTGTGAACACCTACCTATCTCAGATGTTATATTTTAAACATAATAATTACTATGTTCTGCAATGATTATGTGATATATATACAACTGAGGTATTTTAAGGTAATTATTTTATATAATTTTTCATGCATTGCGGAAAATACAATTTCATAAAAAAAATCACTGACCCAGATGGGAATCGAACTCGTAACCTTATGATTCGAAATCCGACACCTTACCAGTGAGCTAACACAAGGACTTACGGAAACATGCTTCTAGCGCAACATATATAACGTTTATCAAGATAATTATGACATTCATATCCAGTACAAACGTTGTTTTTGTTCTACTTTGACTTTTATTTTAGTACTCAGGCGATAATTATGTTCTATGTCTTAACTTTGAGCATTCTTTTACATATGGAAAGATTCTTTAACGTATCTAAATGTTCCATTACGTATGGAGAGCTAAATGACAAAAAAGAATGTGCTGACATTAATACAAGGTTTCGAAATATTGTATCATTAAGTATTTCAATCAATGTTGCTTTTTTTCTACACTGGTAACAAGTCTTATTATATTTAAAAGAAGAAAAACACATCTGCAAACTTTTTTCCGATTGCAAAGGCTGGCTTGGAGGTTCGAACCTGGTTTACTTTTTTCCGAACATACCCGAAGCTGGACTTAGAAAATTTTTGCCTCAAAACACCAGTAAAGAATGCGCTCAACCTTTTTGAGACAAGGTGTACAGATATGTTTTTCCTTCTGTTAAATATAATAAGACATGTTGAAATGGTATTAAGTGTAGATAAAAGTAACATTGAAATACTTAATGATACAACATTTCGAGACTATGTATTCACACTCTCGTTTCGTCATTGTGATTTCCATATGGAAAAGAGCATTTACGTATGAGCTCAGTTATATTTCAGAAGCAGCTTCCGAAAAGCGGTCATGTTAGCTCAGTGGTACACAACCGAGCGTTTAAATCGTGAGTTCGATACCGTTCAGGTGAAATTCTTGTATGATATTCTACTTTCCTCAATGCATGAAAATTATGTAAAATAGTTACATTACAATTCATCAGTTGTATATATCAGTTGAATATATATATTCATATCATCAGTTGTGTATATCAGTTGAATATATATATATATTCATATCATTTCACGACATAAGTAATTCTTATCTTTAAAATATAACATCTGAGGTATTGACAGAACGTCGGTGTGTTATGTGTGAATATTGAATGCAAATTTAAAAAATCGTGTAATAGCAATAAGTAAGTTATGTAATGTATTTATTTGCAGCTACTTTCATCGCAGATAACTTCTCAATATTCGCATTACAGCATTTAGGTAGAGCATATCGAAAATCGGATCGTGGTCCAAGACAAAAAACTAGCTGGCCCCAAACTGTCACGTAAGAAATTTACGATTCGCAAAAGTAGACTGAAGAGATTGAGAGCGGTAATTGCTTAATCGCTCTCTCTCTCAACCCTCTCTTATCTGTATTTATACATATAAAAGTGTATGTATGTATGTTCCAACATAACTCATGTATGCCTAGAGCAGGGTTTCTCAACCTGGGAGTCGCGGCCCCTAGGGAGTCGCGAAGATAAGCGGAAGAGATAAATATAGTTAGAATCTAATACCGGAAATTATTTTTAGATATTATTTGAATTTTGTTCTGATAGGCATACTTTTATTTTTATACATAGGCCTACTGTAAAGCACAATAAAAAATAAGTCGACTGAACATTTTCAAAGGGATAGAATTCGTGTTACTATTCGGTTCAAAGTCTCTTGTTGTCGCGAATTCTGTCGAGAAATTTGAAGCTTAAAATATACAAAACGATAATCATGCCTGTTGTTCTGTATGGTTGCGAAACATGGTCGCTTACTCTGAGGGAAGAACATAGACTGAAAATATTTGAGAACAAGATCCTTAGACGAATATTCGGACCCAAGAGGAACGGGAATGGGGAGTGGCGGAAACTTCATAACGAGGAACTACATAATTTATACGGTTTACCCAACATTGTTAGGGTCGTCAAGAAGGCTTAGGTGGCAGGTCATGTAGCTAGAATGGAAAAAAGTAGAAACACTTTCAAAGTCTTGACTGAAAGACCAATCGGAAAACGACCATTAGGAAGACCTAGGCGCAGATGGGAGGACAATATTAAGATGGATCTCGCTGAGATAAGAATACAAAGTAGAAACTGGATCCAATTGGCTAATGATAGAAGTCAGTGTAGAGCTTTTGTGAACGCGGCATTGAACCTCCGGGTTCCATAGGCCATAGAGTTAGTTAGTTAGTAGAGTTGTTTAAAAATGAATTTAAATCAAAGAGGTATGATATAAAACTAATGAGAACTGTATATAGAAATACTAGAAAAATACACATGCAACAAAACCTGCACATTGAAATACAATTAAAATTAAAACCTAATGAGATACCTAAGCATGGTGTAATTTCACTAGTGCAGCAATGCACGATTCAATCTTCATGACGAACATTATCAAGCCATTTTCAACTGGTAAGCGATTTCTTATCTTTGTTTTAATGTTTACCATAAAAAAAACACACTTTCGCACAAGTACGATATAGCAAATGGAATTATTACTTTTAAAGCAGCAATCACCAGACCAGGATATTCTTCTCTCCTCATCAGGCAGAACTTGTCCAAGTCTTCGTTACAGAAAACCAGTTGCAAAGGCTTGTCGCATGATCATTCTATTATTTGGTCAAGAAGTTGTGGGCTTAGATCGGATACGTTAATGGCCTCTTCAATGAAGGAGTTTAACATCCATCTTGAACCAACACCTTCGTCGTTGGGAATATAGATATTAAGCTACTGTATCCACTGTCAGTGCCGGGCGCCGGAAAAAGGGGCCACACATTTCGGAGGAAGTGTGTTACTCATGTTAGGAGGGTGCATGTGCACATGTATAAAATTGAAGGAAAAACGTAATAAAATGTGCTCAAAATTAAGGAAAGGTAGGGTTTATTTTGAAAATGTTATTGAGCTTCGTGCCAACCATGGTGGCGCTTCGTAGCTAGTCTGTCGACGTCAGTCATATATACGGTGACATCGTAGTATACTCTCGCCCCGGGCGCTGATTTTCCATAGCACTGTTCACTATAAACAAGAAATGGATACTACTATTATAGAAATAGGTATGTTAAAAATTCCACACAAGCTTATTATAAAACAAATTATAAAAGGGTCACTGGCAAGAGCGTGTGATAAAAGGGGATCGTGATAGGAATTAGATTGAGAACCACTGGCCTAGAGTAATTTTAACCACATTTCCTATAGTTTGAAAAAGAGTGCTGTCGTGTTACCTATGGTAAATGGGAGGGGGATACAAATAAAAGATTGCTAGAAAATGATCGATATTAGATTAATAGTTTTCGGGGTCGCTTAGATAAATAGTGAGACTTTCAATTTCGCTTAACTCCGATTAAGCTCTCATTAGTAGGGATGGGCATAGAGATGCAAGGGCTGGGAAAAAAACAGGCTTTTTTTGAAAAAAAAACTCGGTTTTTTCTGCTTCGCTTTTTTGCTTGGGAAATTTTCGGCTTTTTTCAAAATTCTGCTTTAAATTGATAAAGCAGACTTTGTTTCGCTTCTCTATAACATAAATAGTCATTTAATTAGTGGTTGATACTGATAATAATATAAAACCTCGAAAATAAACCATGAATTTCGAAAATATATTTCAAACAATTTTACTTCAACATATTTACATTATGAATTCCGAAGGATTAACCAATGTATATAATAAAAGGTTTTTAACTTCCTATATAACGTTACAAAAGTAAGCGAAGTTGGCAAGAACCATGGTCGTTTTTGAAAATGCCAAAAACCCGTTTTTGGGGGGGGGATGTTTAAACCAGGCTTTTTTGGTTTAAAGCAGGATTTTTTGGTTTTTTGATTTAGATATTTTGCTTTATGTGTTTATATTACATATTCACAGAAATAAGTTTGTTTCGCCTTGGTGTTGTTATGCAATAGCGGGGTTATGCTGGAAGAAGTCCCATAAGCTTAAAGAAGTCTGGTCAGTAAATGTCTTAAATTGAGAAGCTCCCGCCCTAGTCATCGGGGAAATCCCGTCATTACTTGAAATGTAAGACAATAACGGGAAAATCCTGTTATTGCTTTGCATGTAAAATTTAAAGGTCAACGTATCATAATCAGTACGCTAAAACTGAGGCATTAAATTACAAATTTAGTATGTAGATATCATTGAAAGTCCAATCCAAGCTAATGTTTGAAGCTACGTAGGTGATAGATAAATTTTGCCAATTTCTATCGATATATTTAAGCAATCTCGGCTTCTTATTAAAACAACAGGCATTTAGGCATGCAGAAATATACAATTTGATTTCGTTTCGTATGTTTAGGCTTAGCATCCTTACGTAATACCGATGTTATCAAGGAGAAGACTTTCGCTTAAACTGACATCCGAACCGCTACTTGGTTTACGCATGAAAGAAGGGTTGTGGTTCGACCGAGAATTGAACATGGGACACCTTGATTAAAATGTGAAAGGGAAATAAAACTATTGCAGGTGGTTTGATATCTGGAAACGTCACCATGAAGTTCACACGATTCGCATTTTTCGTTCTTTTTATTTTTTGGTTTAAACCAGTTATTAAAAAAAAAGTTGGTGTAAACCAGCCAACCCTAAATGTTAACACTTCTCTTAAAAAAATACATATATAACTAGCAAAATTGTATGTAGTATTTTTACTTCAAAATATTCCATACCCTCTTTTTGAAACAAAATAAAATAAAACATAAGAGAAATAATTAGATTTATATGATACACTTAAAGGCTGCACATCTAGAGCTTTTGGTTCTGTATATTCTTGAAATTCTACAGTTAAGTTTTATATAACCACCATCACGGTTTACCCAATCCTCAAGTTTTCTGAATTTTTAACAAGAGGGATTCAACATATCATTACGGAACCCCCCCTCCAAAAAAAGAACTACGGAATATATTTAAGTTAAGCTAAATACAACTGCACAACAAACATGACTGAGTGATTAGCTTTTGCGCTTCTATCGGGAAGTCAGGGATTCAACCCAGCATTCGACCATTCTGACAAAGCTTTTCTTCATTCCATCTGTGAATGTAGAAATAGTGCGTGTACTGTGCGTTGACCGACTTCCTTTCTTATTGTTTTTAAATCGTTATTATTACTAATTACCAGCAGTGACGGTTTTGCGAAGGTTAGGGGGGCGGTCTTTCGGACTGAAGCCCGTTCCCCAAAGTTACGGAATGTCTGCAACAAACGAAATATCTATTAATTATGTCTTTACTCATAAACTTTAAGCTCCCGTCAAATAAAAATTACGAATGTTTAGAAAAACTAAAAATTAGTAAGAAAAACCCTTCCCAAAATACTTTTCTAAATCCGCCACTGATTCTCAGTATAAAATGATCCGGAAGATTATTGCTAAACATATAAATGAAACGAAATATTAGGTATGCCTGTACTCATAAACTTCAAGCACCTCCCAAATAAAATTAGGACTTTTTAGAAAACGAAACAATCAGAGAAACCCGTCCCAAAGTACTTTTCTAAATCCGCTACTGATTATTTGTATTTCTATAAATTGGTATTCAAGGTTGTGTCTGGAAAATTATTGCTAAATCACTGCACTACATTATAACAAATGTGGAAGTACGGTTTGATGGATATATTGAAAACGTACGCTTTGACGAATATATAGAAAAACGTTAGTTTAACTTTTGCGCTAGAAGCTAGAGTACTATGTTCTTAGAAATGAAACACGGATCACAAATTGAAATGGTCTAGAGAAGAAAAAAATGTCGAAAGCTCAAAAGTTAAAATAAAGTTAAATAGCCTCTAAAATTGCCCTCAAATACTACATTCTTCATGTTAGCTTTAATTCGTAAAACATGTGTTCCATCCATCTTGATGGTGAATTTCAGAGCGAAATATCGCATTTAGGTCATGGAATTCTTATCTAACTATAGAATATACTATAAGAAAGCTATTTAGATAGAAAAATCATGAAAATGAAAAAAGCCAAAATTTCCAAAATTCTCGTTTTTTTCCCAAAAAAGCCGGCTTTTTATGTGAAAAAAACCATCGATTCAAAAAAACCGGCTTTTTTGCATCTCTAGATGGGCACGAACGACTTTTCTTTGAAACTCGACTCGACTCGAAACAGACATCTTTGAGGTCTACTGTAGGACTCGCCGCGAAAAATATCTTCCAACTCGACTCGGATTAGAGTCAAGTCAAACCAAAACGAGCCAAATCCTGTGTGTAGTCCTACGTAGACAATACATAGACAATAATTATTCTATCATCAATTATACTACTATTACTAATAATAATAAAAATAAAAATAATAATAATAATAATAATAATAATTATTATTATTATTACGAGAACACCGTGTACAAACATGAACAATAGATGGTTAGTAAAGGAATACTAAAAGCTAGTTGACTGCCGACGTCGGTAGTCATGAACTGTACAAGGTAAAGACATCGTTCATTACTCTAAGCTGTGAGCGTCGGTGGACTGCAGATGGTCAACTATTGAAACTATGACCAGAAATTGGTGGCCCCGCAGCGACGATCCGTGGTGGCCCAAGTTCCATTTTAAAACTTTACTACCAGCAGCAGAGACGCAATGAAACGCCAACGAACCACAAAATTACTCTCCCAAAATATGTCAAATTGCCTATATGTGTGATTTGTTTATATTTAGGTGAATCAAAAAAACACAAAACAAATACCCCGGGGTGGACGCGAACTATCAATATTACGATTACTAGGCACGTGTTCTTCTGACTTCTCCACGGAAGCGATCATAAAAACTTGGTTGTTGAAGGATAAATCATTGACGTCTTAATTTAGAAAATCAGACAAATCCCTACATCTCGAGTTCTAGAAGGTGATACCGTGAACCGTTTCAGATTTATTGCTTCCTTGTGGAGTACTATCCATGTGCAAAATTTGAGCATAATATCCGACATGCATCTTCGGTGCCTCTTATCTTTAGTACAATTTTAACCAGAGATGGTGTGGGTCAATGAAAATTTGATCCACGACCCACCATGACCTACCCAAATGCCCCATTGGCCCACTCCGACCCATCAACCATCGTGATCCACTCTGACCCACTACCAACTATGAACCACTCTGAACCATTGCGACCAACTCCGACCCACCAAAACCCATCGACATCAACTCTGACCGATGACCCACGTCCTCCTCTCCATTGACTAAAGAGGTTACACTTGTAATAAAACAAGACTGTGAAATTATCACTTATCGGAGTTTGAATTTCTACCGTTAATGGCTCAAGCACCTCTCTGTTACAATACTGGTGGGTCTGACCTTTACGATGTATAATGGCAAAGTGTTTCTCATCTTCCGAATTAAAATGAATTTAAATTTATCATATATAATTATTTCTTTGTTGCCTTACAGACACATTTCAGTAGAAAATAGGGTAAAATTTGAAAGTTTGGAATCAAGGAAAAGTAGACCAACGTAAAAGAAAAAAAAGAGAGAGAGAGAAACTAATTTTCTATATAATTAAGCATGCCGTACTAATTGAAAATGCCCATGTAATTAAGTTTAGAATACAAATTTTATGGCCATTTTTCTCTAACTTTATGGCTTGATTGCCTTATGCTCGGAACGCTTCATATATTAAACACTAGCTTCAGCAATTATAAATAGAAAGCAGTGGGTATAAAATTCAAAAAGAACTTTAGTTTGCATTACTCAATTTGTTTCTCAACTAATATCAATCGTTTTCAATTATTTTTACAAATCAACCCACTACCAATTTCCAATATATAGAAAATGCACCCCGTCCCCCCGCTTATAAAAGACAATTTTAAAAAATGCCAGGACACATTCTATTTATTTTTAATAAAGAGTTATATGCTGAGTTTCAGCTCTCAGTTTAACGGGTTGTGAGATACTAAATTTTTCGCAAAAATTCGGACTTCTACTTCCCCTACGGATATGTATTATAATGAAAGTGACACGCGTATGATAACTTCCCAGTTGGGATTGGAGCCTGATTATATACCAAACGTCAATTCATTTGACTTTGCAATTTGACCGTGATGATTACGCAGACATAGTTACTTTCAACTTTTAATGATACATATCCTTATTTCATATGTTACAGATGATTCAAAAATATTTTTTCAAGCAGTTAGCTCCTCTAGAATCTCACAGGCTGCATCCCAAAATCCAACTCCTACTATTCTATGACAATCCAAAAGTGACTGAACGTTTTTATTAGGAACAAATGACAAAAGAAAAATGGAGATCTTGAAAGTAAAATGTAGAAAAGCTCGGTGCCCCCAATAACTACATATTTCCTGCCCCTTCATCCCTAACTTAAAAATAAAACTTAATTCGAATATGCTTAATTAGTGAATTTATTACAGTTAAATTCCACTCACTACATGCTACAGCTACAACTATGTAACAAAAAATAACAACTGTGAAACATGTTCTGAATTACTATTAGATTTCTTACGCTATTATTAAACATATTAGAATGGTAAAAGAGGATTGTTCGTGAAATAGTATATTTGCTCTTGATTTTTAACTTTTTCATACGAAAAAAAAAATATTATTCAAGTTTTAAACTTCGCACTCTGCAAATATGTTGCCCTCTAGGCAATGAGACTAATGTGAAATGTGGTCTAATGTGGACTAATGGGAAATGCTGCACTGTTAGCAGCGCTGAAAACTTACGATTCGATTCTAATATCGAATGATTTCGATATCTTTATGTCGCTACGTAACCACCCTGGGTGCTAATGGGAGCTTAATTGGACTTGAATTGAAAGTAGAACTATTCACCTAAGCGACCACGAAACTATGGATTCGATACTAATATCGACCCGTTTCGAGCATTTTTGATATGTATCCCGACAGTACTCTTTTTCCAGATTGTAAGAAATATAGTTAAAATTGCTCTAGATGTATCAGAATTATGTTGAAATACACACATAAATCTACTTTTATATTCTGTATAAATAGAGAATGAGCGAAAGAGCGAGCGAGAGAGGGCGACTCAAGGCATCACCACTTCCACATTGCAAAAGCATATATCAGGAATTGACATAGGCGGAACTAGAAAGGGTCCAGGGGGTGCCGGCTCCCCCTAGAAGGCATGCTTCATAAGGACAATTCCAGTCTGGTCACGTGACCTTTGGGGTTGATGAATTTTTTTGCGAGCGTTCCGACTTTGGATTCTCTGCTTATACCTTCTGTTTATGCATCGAATAGCTTTTCAAGAACATAAATGACATTCTGTATTATGAATGTTGAGAATTACCCTCTATATAACAAATAGCTGCAAATAAATACACTACATGATTTATTTATTGCTATTGAACGAGTTTCTTATTTACATCCTCATATATAATACCGACCTACTGTAAAAATTATCTCAGATGTTATATTTTTAACATAATAATTACTATGTTCTGCAATGATTATGTTATATATACACAACTTATGTATTCTAACGTAATTATTTTATATAATTTTTCATGCATTGCGGAAAATATAAGTTAAAAAAGGATTAACCTAGATGGGATTCGAACTCACAACCTTATGATTTGAAATCCGACAGCTTACCAATGAGCTAACACAAGGACTTCTAGAACTATTTTTCTAGCGATGTATAACGGATTTCAAGATAATTATGACATTCATATCCATTACAAACGCTGTTTCTGTTCTACTTTGTCTTTTATTTTAGTACTCAGGCGATAATTATGTTCTATGTCTTAACTTTGAGCATTCTTTTACATATGGAAAGATTCTTTAACGTATCTAACTGTTCCATTACGTATGGAGAGCTAAATGACAAACAAGCATGGGCTGACATTAATAAAAGGTTTCGAAATATTGTATCATTAAGTATTTCAATCAATGTTGCTTTTTTAAACACTTGGTAACAAATCTTATTATATTTGAAAGAAGAAAAACACATCTGCAAACTTTTTCCCGATTGCAAAGGCTTTTTCCCGAAGATACCCGAAGCTGGACTTAGAAAATTATTGCCTTAAAACTCCAGTAAAGAATGCGCTCAACCTTTTTGAGACAAGGTGTACATCTACTTTCCTCACAGATAATACAACACTCTCCCCTATAATTTTTATGTTTATTATCGCTACCTAAATCGCAAATTTTGCGTTGTGTTAACACAAACGATTACGGAATGTGCCTGGTTATCGTTCATCAATTCGCATCACGAAATATATATAGTGATTTTGCTGTTTGGTAATGACGGCTGTAGCGGGTAGGCCGAGTAGGCACAGGCCAACCCAAAATTTTTGAAAAATAGATAGGCCTGAACCCCAAAAGATACAATAAAGAACAAATATATTGTTCAGTATTTATATTAATGGTAGGTAATTATTTAACGACTAGCATCAACCACTAATGTAAAAGTAATTTGCTAGTGTCATTAAGCAATCAAATGTGTATATATATACAATACATGAGCGAGGTAGCGGGCTTACCCAAAATTAAAATCTATAAACCGCCCATGCTATTGGACTTAAATTCATTAGTGTATTGATTTTAGCCTTAAAAACGTTCTTCAATCAATTTACTTTGTGAAAAAAAAAATAAAAGATAAAAGGAAAAATGAAAATTTATAATTTTGTTCGTAGCATTTCAATTTCCATCTACTATCCATTTCATAAAGATAGGCCCCTGACTTCGCGGTTCAGCCCTCACTTTCTCTCAAAACTTATATTCCATTGTCGTATCTTGTTAGAATTGTTGGAATGTTGTCTTTTCAATACTTAAGACATAGAAATTTTCTTTGTACTGTGTAGTGAGAAAGAAATAGGAATTAATGAAAAAGTGCGTATTTTATCGTACTTTTTTGGTAGACTAATGTTTATAGGACTATATCTAGGAAAGGAGATCACATAAAATAATTCGCTGTACACGATATGTAGGTGCATCTATTACTTGTAAGTTCTGAAAATTTCATTACTTAAAATTAGAGAAACGAACTGTTTACCTTGTTTAGATTTGCATGTGATGGTCCTCGAAAATTTGTTGCTTTTTGTCAGTTTTTTTTTTCACACTGCACGCAGTACAAAATACATTTGCACCGAAAGAAATACACTCACGAAGTTTATGATATGATATAATCTTAGTTGATATGTAGTTAAGTTTACACTTCACAGAAAATCTGTTTTCAGATCTAGGAGTCCCAGTATTTCTCTTTAGTGTTGTACATTTCGAAGCACTTCCCCACACAAAGTTCAACTTCATATATCAGACCATAAACGCTAATATTTTATTAAAAACTTCTTTCACCGTGAGGATGCTGCTACGCACTTTGCATCTCATTTGTCCTACTCTATTAGGACTTGCGGATATTAGGAGAACTTTGTATGGGTAATGGCCCCTTGCTACCAGTCTTTCACGGGTGAAGACTGGGATAGCCCCTGTAGTTCAGTGCCTGCTGAGTGCATCACTTTTTCTGCTACGTTCACATAAAAAGTTCAAAGTGCGATTTGTTTTCCTGTTTTCTTCCTGTACAATATGTGAGCACTGACAGTGATAAGTCAAACAGCAGAAAAAACACCTTTTTCCATAATTTGATAGACATACTAATAGCTCTTACGTAGTTGATTTATAAAAATCGCGTAAAGCTGGCTACAAAGCACATGTGAATAATAATCAATGTAAAAGATTTCTTGTTTTCAATTGTAGTAACAGGCTTTTACTTAGAAAACAAAGCTTTTTGTTTTAGTAATTTTTCTTTTTCTCAATCTGCTGTTATGCGTATTGATTCATTTCTCTTTCTACTATTCCCGGTGGGAGCTTATGTGGTTTGGATTCCACGTTAATCTGTAGGTCCTCGTCTCATATCGCCTCTGCTGAATGGAACGTTAAACTCAAAATGAACTCAACTTTTTTACTATAAAACTTTATCGGTAAAAATAGCTGAAATACTTTATATGGGGATAGCCCAGCATTTTGATTAATTCCCGGGACACCACTAAACAGGGGTTTTTCATTTACCTGAATTTTATCGCTCCAAACTACATCAGAATTTACCTTCAAATACGAATGACGCGATTATTTTTCTTCTTTCAGGGCACAATCTCAGGTTCACTTGAAACATAGTTACTATCTTGTTCACTCCCGGATATGCCGCCACTGAGCACAGAATAATCAATGTTATTACTGTCTAACTCACAACCATCTGTGTCGGAGTCATTAATCAGTTCTGCAATTTCATTATCGCTCAAAATTTTGCCACTTCCTTTTATAATGCCACCGCTTGTAGAAGGAATATTCATAATTTTTTTTTCAATACTATGTACTGAAATACTGAGGAAAAATACAAATGCACGTTCGCCTGTCTCACTCCAATGAGCAAGGGCGCCGATTTCTCTGTAAATTTCGGGGGGGGGGCATTCAGATGAAGAAGGTATATACATGAAGATTTTAAGACAAATTGCACTTAAATTATGCCAAATATTGTATATTCATAAATACAATAGGGGAGCCCATATGAGATTTGGGGGTCCTGGGCCCCCTCGGCTCCCCCAGAATCGGCGCCCTTGTCAATGAGCACATGTGATGTAAGTGTGTAAGTTTTTGATGCCTACGAACTGAAGGGAAGTGTTAAAAACGTAATCAGTGCGACGTGATTAGACACAAAAACAGTCCTCTTCACCTACACATTGCATAGTTTTCTTTCGTTGAAATAAAACAAAGGACCCATGTTTCTCTATTACACTCAGCAGCGGAATTGATCACAGAACAACTTGGGTGAACATGTGATTGCCAAGGCTACATTTTTTCCCCTTTAACATGTCCGTAAGCTGGCAAGTGTGTATATTGATAGCTCTTGAGGTAGAAATGAAGTCATTATTAATAAGTGTCCAGGAAGATAGCAGGAGCTATGATGATGAGTCAACACGTGACGAAAGTGAAAATGAAATGAAATCTTTGAGTTTTACGTCCCACGGTTATGCCGGTTAGGCTAAAGGAGACAGTGATTATGAGAAATGAATTAAATGGTGGAATAAAGAAAGTGGGAGGAAACGGAAGAAAACCTACGCACACGGTGTTTGTCCACCACAAAGTTCACTTGGCGGGAGCAGGGTTTGAACCCAGGACCACATGCAGAACGCTCTACCACTTTGTTTTTTTTACTTGAACGACTTATTACTAATTTTACTTGCTTAACTCATTTTTAACTTGCTTTTTCCAATTACCTAGAGCGACAGGGACATGAACACAGAAATATCGAGGCCAGTTAAAATCACAAAGGCTCTCCCACCGGGAATGGAACCCGGGACCCCGTACAACCACTGAGCCACCGCAGCGCGTTGAAGCAAAGCGCTACGAAATGATGCCCCGAAATTCTCAGATATACCCAAAATGGCTGCTATGTCATTGTGCTTAACTTCAATTTACTCACTCTGCCTAGAGGAACCGAATCACAGGAAGGAAACCTATTTGGTTTCCAGCCGTGGCTCGCTAGCGGAGGAACATAAGTGGGCACGCAAGCAGTTACACGTTTCTCTCTGCTGGCAGTAGTAGAAGAGCGGTATCCCAGGGGTTGCCAAATCATCAGTGTCTACGAAAGCGGGAGGAATTGCGTTGCGTTCTAAGTGCTAACGGCTTCCTTAGTAGTTAGTACGTATTCACGTTTGCGAAAATATTGAGAAAATAGTACCATGAAAAGAAGATAATAAACTATAAACGTATTATTTTAAATTAATTTATACGTGTTATATTAACTTTCTTTAGTAATGTTGCGGGGCTACCGCCGGGAGCCTCGGTTGCTCATAAAATACGCCACTGTCGGTAACTAGTGGAGAGTATAATCCAAATTTGGTAGGCAGGTAGCCCATCATCCAAAGAATAAAGATGCTATACTTGGTGGCCAAGTCGGCCAAGGGCGGGCTCAGCTCAGTTCGGTTCTGCATGTACATGGTACTTTATTTCTTAGTAACTACCGGCCGGATCTGAAGGAAATTTGCTGGACATGTAGCCCATCGTCTAAGAATAAAGATAATTTTATTTGCTGGCCAAACTTGGCCATATGCAGGCTCGGCTCGTCAACAGAGGGCTGTGTTCCATAGCTACGCGCACTGGGAGCTTCCAAGTTCGGTTCACTGGGTGTATTCCCCTTGTAATAATTTATTACAAAGAAAAACAATGATTAGTCATGTTAAAAATTCCTGGAAGCTCTAGATTTAACTGCACATACAGAGGTTGTTCAGCCTACGTTTGGCCGATTTTGTTCCTTCCCCCTCTCGGGTAGAATGGACTTACCCGACCTGGCTAGTGACGTTCTGCAGTGTTGTGTAGTGGCTTCCTGGGAACGGAGTTGTTTTCCCGCGCGGACGACAATAACGCACAAAACAGGACAATTGTTGTGAGTGTTGTGTTAAATTTGTTTCCAAGTATGCGGGTTTCCTCTCTGTGACCAAAATGCCGCTGAAACTAAGCCGGTTTTGGGAAGGCTATGTTGCGGCTCTTTATGACGCCCACTTTAGTGTTTCTGTCATTAGAAAACAGTGCAAGAAGAGTAGTTGCAACATCAGTTTAAGTGGAATAAAAGATGTTATTAAAATGTACAAGGGCAACGAAGCTCCACTATTTGGATTACCAACGAAGTTGCCTAAGAACGATAATGTCCAAGGCCACCTCCACCATGCAGAGAGGAAACTTCGCAAAATTGCAATGCTGCAAGAAAATCCGCCAACACAAAGGTGTATGGCTAATCGTCTTGACGTGTCTTTGGGAACTGTGAGCCGGACGTTACACCATCATCTCAAGCTGGAAAATGTCATGAAAGGTCGCGGCCATCTTCTCATGGATGCTCACCAAGAGGAATGAAAGTGTAACGCCTGGAAATTGTACGAACGGCATCTGGCAAAACAAAGGTGGATGTACGTCGTAACGCTCGATGAATCATGGATTTATCTTGCCGACTGCGGGAAACCGAGAGCCATCATGTACCGAGAGAAAGGCGCCAAGAACTTCAGAAGGTGGGTCCATGTCTGTAAAGAATCCTTCCGAAAAGGGTTCATGGTCGTTTCTAGCTATTGTTACCGAGGTAAACTGAAGATTCGTAGGGTGGCGAAGAACTGCAAAATAAATTCGCAGTATTTTCAGAAGCAGATCATGCGGCCGATCTACGAGCATGAGATTCCAACAATGTACGGAAATTACGCCAATCTGGTGCGCATTCACATGGACAAGGCCTCATCACATACCTCGCGATCGTCTCTCGCATTCTACAATGAGATGGAGGAGGGAAGTTGTATACAGGTGATACCTTTCAATCAGGTACATGTTAAATTTACAGATGCAAGTCCAATGAACTATTGTGGATTTGAATTGCTGAAGCGGGCTTTGGGAAAACGGAGTGTGACAAGTGTGGAAGGACTTTGGAAAGCTGTGCAAAGGGAATGGGACAAGATTCCCCTCCCAGTTCTTCAGAGAAGCCGATTACAGTGGAAATTGCGCTATCGGGCTATTGTTAGGAACCAAGGGAAACACATCGAGCACTTACGGACCTGGCGCCATGAATTCTTCTAAATTTTTAGGTAAGTCGAAATTGGCCGAATGTAGACTGAACAACCTCTGTAAAATTTCAACAAATCCTTATATATAGTATTCTTTATCTTTTCGATTTATTTTTCCGTGTTCCAGCTTAGCCGAATTATTTGTGCGCGTGACTTTGATACGAAGGGCCCATTACTCCCAGTGGTAGTACTAAAATTATCCAGTGTTAACTTAGTATCATGAAACAATTGGGATACTATCTGAATCCAAAGCTATCAAATTCCAGTCCAAGAAGCCAAAAATAATGGCGTCTGGGCGGTAATTGGCTAACCACGCATCACCGAGTAGATACAGTGCCATCTAGGGGCCAGAGATTTTTACGGGCTGTGGCGAAAGGAAGCTTAATACAATTTCCCTCTACCTGTAATCAAACTTCATCAGTTTCTCAATATCGTGTAACTACAGAAAACTGAAAATAACATTATTCTAGCCAGCCACATAGTGCACATAAGTGCCGGTGATAGTGGTCAGGCTTAATTTAGCGTCTAGGCTCCAAACTAGAACCAGAAATTTGACTCTCTCTCCCCGTGTTGTATATTATAAAATAAATCAATCCATTGTATACACGACTCCAAAAGCGCATTACCACCTGCAGTCTACTTTTCCTGCAATAGCAGGCAACCCAAAAAGCTCGGCGGTTGAGTTGGTTGCGAATTCGAAAGGCGTTGCAACAAACCTCAATTTTGTAACAAAAACATCTGACAAATTACAAATAAGAGATTAAAACAAATTGTTAAAAATGATAATTTTTTATTGTGACGGAGTTGGATGACATCAAAAGTTACAAAATGATCTTACTTAAGCAGTTCAAACAAGATGAATGGCAAGAAACAGATATCAGAGGAATACATTTCTCTCCTTCCATCCCGAAAAAAGAATCTCATAAAAAGGAAAAAAGGTACATAATATAAAGGTTTAATATAAAAGCCAGTCCCAAAATTTTCAAAGTTGACACAGGAAAGGCAAGAACAACTGAACCGAAGTGAATGGAATTGTGCACAGATATTGCAGACGTAAAATTAGGGAATACGGGTTTCGTATTTTAATGAAAAAAACGGCTGGGTGGGGCACGGATCCCTCCAAACATTTGATCACAAAATATCAAAAGTGCTAGTAACAATATGTCAGACGTGCGTAAAGGACACGAAGAATTGCAACGAAAATTTACGTATGGACAATACGCCAAAAATAAACGCATAGGTTTTTTTTATTTGCTGCGGAAAAACAGTTTTAGGGGGCAAAAGCCCCAACCAAAAAGTTTGAAAGTTGACGCCCGAAAGGTGAATAGAAGTGAACCGAAGTGGATGAAATTGTGCACAGATATTGTTGACATAAAATGAGGGAATACGGGTTTCGTATTTTCCTGGAGAAACAGTTGGGTGAGGCACGGACCCCTCCAAGCATTTGATAACGAAATATCAAAAGTGCTAGTAACAATATGTCAGATATATGTAAAGGACACGAAGAATTGTAAGGACATTTTATGTATGGACAAAACACAAAAAACAAACGAATAGGTTTTTTATTTTCTGCGGAAAAAGCGATTTTCGGGGAATAAGTCCAAACCCAAAATTTTGAAAGTTGACGCCCGAAAGGCAAAAAGAAGTGAATGAAATTGTGCACAGATATTGTAGACGTAAACTGAAAGAACAAGAGTTTCGCATTTTCCTTGAAAAAAGGATAGGGTGGGGTATGGACTAGAGACCTGCACGGGCTGGGCATGGGCCGAATCCAGCCCGAACGTACCTAGCCCCGCCCCAGCCCGGGCTCGAAAAGTTTTGGAGATTTTCGGCCCGAGCCCGGCCCGGCCCGATAACTTTTTCAAAATCCTTGGCGCAATTCCGGCCCGGGCCCGATAAATTTTTAAATTTTTGGTCCGACCTTATTTTTTTTAAAAAATAGCTCGAGCCCGAATCTTTCTCAAAATTTAGTACTAAATTTGACCTAACCCTCAGAAACATTTTTTAAACTCTGGTTCACAACCTGACGTTTGCCTCTCGAATGTTACCATTGCCTCCTAGAACTTTGCCTGTCATCGAGACAACAAAAACTCCATTCCCTGTAACAAAAATCTAACTTAAATGATTTTTAGCATAAAGTGAAGATGGCAATATTGTTTAGCGACAGGCAAAACATTCTCACCCCTTGTCATATTTTGAGTTCAGTGAAGGTCAAGGTCAGAGCTCAATTTACCGCATAATGCCTGCAATCCTCTATATAGAAAGTGGAGCCGCTAAGCAACACAAACTGTAAATAGCTATTGCCTTTTTTGTAACATTTTTCACGGACACACTTCTTCAACGTTTGGCTTTATTCCAATTATCGTTTAACAAAAATCAATAATTGCAATTGAATTGCAATTGATCGGCCCCAGCCCGCCCCGACCTGAAGAGAAATCAGTGTCGGCCATCCCAAGCCCGGCCCAGCCCAAAGAAATAACAGAGTCGGCCCGCCCAAGCCCGGCCTGTGCAGGTCTCTAGCATGAACCCCTCGAAACTTTTGATAACGAAATAATAGAAATTCCAGTAACAGTATGTCAAATGTGTATAAAGGAAATGAAGATTGCAACAAAACTTTGTGTATAGACAATGTGCCAAAAATAAAAGAATACGGGTTTTTTATGTTCTGCGGAAAAACGGTTTTAGGGGGCAAAAGCCCCAACCAAATATTTTGAAATTTCACGCTCGAAAGGGAAAATGTGAACCGAAGTGAATGAAATTGTGCACAGACATTGTAGACGGAAAATGAGGGTATGGGCTTCGTATTTTCCTGGAAAAAAGGGTTGGGTTGTGCACGAACTCCTCCAAACCTTTGATCCAGGAATATCAGAAATGCTAGTAACAGTAGGTCAAATATGTGTAAAGGACATGAATAATTGGAACATAACTTTGTGAATGGACAACACGCAGAAATAAACGAATACTGTTTTTTTTATGTTCTGCGGAAAAAACGGTTTAAGGGGCAAAAGCTCCCACAAAAAATTTTGAAAATTGACGCCCGAAAGCAAAAAGAAATGAACCGAAGTGAATGAAATTGTGAACAGATACTGTAGACATAAAATGAGGGAATACGAGTTTCTTACTTTCCGGGAAAAAAGAATTAGGTGGTGCACGGACCCCTCCAAACCTTTGATCACGAAAAATCAAAAGTGCCAGTAACAGTATGTCTGATGTGTGTAAAGAACATGAATAATTGCAACGAAACTTTGTGTATGGACAATACGCGAACAATAAACAAATAGTTTTTTTATTTTCTGTGGAAAACAGTTTAGAGGGCAAAATCACCCAAAGAATTATTTGTGAAAGAAAGCGGAAAAGGTTATTTTAATTTTAATATGTGTTACTTTTATAAATTCGCAATTATGTTTCAAAATGAATGTTTACTGATGTTGATTGTTGCAGTTTAGTATCCCATTGCTGTACTTAGGTTATATGAGACATGTCGTAACGCGTTTGAATTTTAATGCCCTCTCACTGGGAATCGAACCCGAAAAGACTAATGTTTGTTGCAATTATTGGATAGCCAGCAAATAATTTCACTGGGCAACAAATTTTAACTTTTTTCATGCTTCGGAATAGAAAAGTGCATTTTCTTATGCAAACGAGGATGCTGAATACGAAAATAAAAATAAAAATGATGAATTGGTTCGAGTTTAAGTGTAATCGATAGAAATGTGTGTTAGGTAGTGTTGACACTTAGATTCTTGAATTTTCTATTTGGTCTTTCACTTAAGTACCTATTGCTTCAATTCTGTTCCTCCGATTATCTTGGTTCATATGCCATTCACTTCAGAATAAACCAGGCTTGCAAATTGTACTATGCGCATGTGTACATGATGTATAAGAAGAAGGAAATTCAAGGTAAAATTGGGAATTTACCGTCCAAAAGTCCCTTGTTTCAAATGTAGCAACCACTGGTACGGCCCCGACTAAAGGCACCCAAATATAACATACCTTTAAAAACCACTGTAGTTTTTAAGTAATACATGTGCCAAGTTTCATTGCAATAGTTGTGACGGAAAAAATATTTCTCAGCTGTGCTAGACAATACCAAATTGCATATAGGAAGAAAGTGAGATAATTATAAAATAAAATGAATCCGAACAGTGTTATTTATTTGAAATGAAATGAAATGAAATCTTTGAGTTTTACGTTCCACAGTTATGCCGGTTAGGCTAAAGGGGACGGTGATGAAGAGTAATGAATGAAATGGTGGAATGAAGAAAGTGAGAGGAAACGGGAGAACCCCGAGAAAACCCACGCACACGGTGTTTGACCACTACAAAGTTCACTTGGCGGGGCTGGGATCGGACCCGGGACCCCAAGCACCAGAGGTGAACGCTCTACCACTGAGCCACCGCGGCCCCTATTATTTATTTGAGTATCATGACTTATACGCCATTCTCTTCAGAATAGAACAGGCTTTCAAATGGAATCATGATAATGTGTGTGTGTGTGTGTGTGTGTTGTACGAGAAAAGGGGAAATTGGGAATTTTCCGTCCAACAAAAATCCAAGAGCAGAGTTGCTCCAGTAGCCCTGATATTGTTTCTCCATCATTGATATAACTTGGTAAAAAATGTTTCCCATGTTCATCAATGACTGATCCGCAATTTTCTGGAAAGAAATCTATGTGGGATTGCAATTAGTGTTGTAAAAAAACGGTTTTTTTTCTGTGAAGTTTTTTTTCAATAAAAAACATCGTTCTTTTTCATGTTTTTTTCAAAAGTCTGTTTTTTTTCTGGTAACTATTATTTATTGATTTATGTTGCAGATTATTGAAATAATCAACAGAACTTGAGTCGAAGCCCTCGTAACTTAGAAATCGTTTGCTTCTTTGAACCTATACGAGCAAAATTGTGTGATTATTCCTTTCGGTCCCAGGTCATTTTTGGCGTTTTCCTACATTTCTAATTAGTGACTTATTGCTCAAAAACTATTCATTCGATTGATATGGTTAAGGCCTTGTTTTTAAGAAAATGGATGTGGCTATTTTTTGGTGTAAGTTGCATTGCAGTGTTACCAAAGAGTGGGAAATTATTGAGGGAAATGTAGGGGTGAAAATTTACAAAAAATTCCCCAACCGAATTTCAAAAATTTTTTGTATCTAGCACCACTGCTGCTATATGGGTTCAAGTCACCTAAACAAATCTTTGGTGTGTTGAAAAGATACAGTGAAATCCTGAAGTCGCTGGCTTCCATCCAAAGAGGGAAAGAAAAAATTCTGTCATACACATGAAATGTTGACACTTTTTACGCCTCAGAGGCAAAAATCAAATATGCCGGGGTACAGCTTCTCTAATTATCCTATTGAAACTTTTTATGGTATGTTCTGTAGGGCAAAGAGAAAGCTTTCAGGTAGTGGTACGTTTGTTTCAATGTAGCCAGTAAGAGGGTAATAATAGAGGGGAAAAGGAAAATTTTCCGAATTTTTCACCTAATAGCGGGAATTAATTGTTTTGGCTGGAAACGCTGCCATCAGACAGACGAAAGCTAGTTGAAAATAAACCGTAGTACTCGAAGAATATATCCAACAAGTATCATGGCGATATATAACAAAGTAAGCATGAAATTAAAAAAAAAATCTCATTCTACCTCAGAAATTCACTATTTTCTTACCATTTCCAGAACATGGTTTATTATAAACCTCAACTGTACTTCCTCTAATTATTCTAGTGAAACTTTTTATGGTGCGCTGTGTATGCTAAGGATGAGGCTGTTAGACACTGGTACATTTGTTCGAATGTAGCCAACAAGGAGGAAATAATAGAAATAAAAAAGGGAATTTTTCCAAAATTTGCCCCTAAAATCTGAAATTAAAATTTTTTGTAGCTAGCAACACTACTATCAGACACACACAAACTATCTTAAAATAAGCTTTGGTATCCCTCTAATATATCCTACAAGTTTTGTGACGATATCTAATAAAGTAAGCATGTCAATAAAAAATATCTCATTCTACCTTAAAAAAATCACAGTTATCTTTCCAATTAGAGAACAAGGTCCACTGTAAACCTCAACTGTACTTCCCCTAATCATATTATTGAAACTTTCTATAGTGTGTTGTGTAGAGCAAAGACGAGACTTCCAGATACTGGTAGGTTTGTTCCGATATAGCCAACAAGAGGGAAATAATAGAGACAAAACATATATTTTTTCCAAAATTTCCCCCTAAAATCTGGAATTAAAATATTCTGTAGCTGGCAACACTGCAACCAGACAGACGCAAACTATGTTAAATTAAACATTGGTACACCACTAATATATCCTACAAGTATTATGGGGATATTTAAGGAACAAAGCTTCTAATTACCAAAAATATATTACGGTAAACAGAAAAGTAAGGAAAAACTAGAAAAATCAAGGGCTAGAACAGCCCTGCCCACGACGAACAGATAGTGGAAACTCTCCTCGTGAACGCTCACGAGCATTCTACGGGCAAATACCATTGTTCGTGCTTCGTGGATCTTCGGGTTTCGTCCTTGGAGGAGCGGAAGTGTTGTCAACCTTGGCGGTAATCACTAGCTTACCAAAAAAAAGTATGTATGGTAACTGATTGCCATTTAGTGTAAAGTGTTTTTTTTACAATGTGGTAACCGTTAATTATAGACAATAGACAATACAAACTTGTAACAGCAATCAAATGATAAACTATGTACGTTCCTTTTCTTCTTTTTTCTTTCCTTTTGTTAAAGAAGGATGTGGGTTTGTTATATCCGAGTGTGGGTTTGTTATATTATGTTCTTTCGCTTTTTAGGAAAAGAGATAATCTGTTGATACGAAAAAAAATACTGTAGCACTTGTTTGTAATTATCTAAGTATTATCTCCAGAAAATTAGCTTATGCATGTATGTGTGTGTACGAATAGGCTTAGCAAGGGGTTGGTTGTGGAGATTAGAAGCCACTATTACACTATCAATAGGAAGAATAGTATTTCTTACTCCACTTTTAAAGTTACTTTGATCGCAAAGAATCAAACAAAATATTAAGAGAGCCAAAAAGATTTTCCATTTTTAAGAGTGACCGTTAGTGACTGCAATTAGTTTTTTTTTTTAACAAGGAGTGTCTTTTTAATAAGGAAAAATGTATTGTCCCTGGCTGGTTGCTTGCCGGTGGCTTGTTAAAAGTGAAAAAGAATGTTAAATCATTTCAACGACTGAAGCTACACGCTTGTCTTTCTTCCATAGTTACTGACTGATATTGAAATTCACAATGTTGTAGGCCTACTGTAATAGCGTAAATTCGGAAGGAAACGTTCCAACTGAATGATACGAAAAATTATTCCCAATGTCTTGAACATGAAACGTGGGTTGCACGGATAACGCTTAAAGTAGGCTGGATTGCACTGGAATTTCCTTCCGGCAAATTAGTGTTTGTCGGAACTCAGTTCTTCTGTGTTATTGTCTCTTAACAACATTTGAACATTTCTTTTAGATAATAATAACTAACTAACTCTATGGCCTATGGAACCCGAAGGTTCAATGCCGCGTTTACAAAATATTTCCACTAACTTCTGTCCTTAGCCAACTGGATCCAGTTTCTACTCTGTACTCTTATTTCTGCAAGATCCATCTTAATATTGTCTTCCCATCTACGCCTAGGTCTTCCTAGTGGTCTTCTTCCAATTGGGTTTTCAGTTAAAATTATGAAAGCGTTTCTAATTTCTTCCATTCTGGCTACATGGCCTGCCCACCTGAGCCTTCTACACTTAATAACCCTAATAATGTTAGGTGAACAGTATAAACTATGCAACTCCTAGTTATGAATTTCCTCCAATCCCCATTTTCATCCCTCTTTGGTCCAAATAATAATAATAATAATAATAATAATAATAATACGCATTATTATTATTATTATTATTATTATTATTATTATTATTATTATTATTATTATTATTATTATTATTATTATTATTATGATTTTCAACCTCCCGTCGTTCTCCTATCAATCTAGCAACGAAAGGCGTTTACAACTTAGCAAACGTGAAGCGAGTGACAAGTTACAGACCGAGTGCTAATGTAATACAACGTCACGAATTGTGTAAGCAAGCTAAAGAGGTCTGAAACAATTCGTTTCCGATTTTTGCAGTCGTTTTTACGTCTGTAAGATGACATGTTTAATGTTAGTTTCTTTCTTTCTTGTTCATTTGTTAGTTACTTCAACGCTAACTGTAACCTCTATCATGCGTCTTCCTCAACCAAAAAACGTACCAATTTTATTTCCTGCAGTGTTTTCGCGTCACTGCTTTCGAAATGGGGTGGGGGAGAGCACACCTGCACATTTCACGCTTGCGTCTGCTCAATGCTTATCATCGTGCGAATTTCTGGCCAGGCTTGGCCATAGGTTTTTTGCCATCATGTGTGGTTGGCAACACTTATCGGATGAAGTGGAAGAAGCGAAGCTAGCAGCACCTGTGCTCACCTGTTCTTATCTTCGCTCGTGCTCGCTCACGCTTTGGCTCCGGGAGCCAATTCATGGACAGGCCTGGGCTAGAACCTAAATACGAATTTTACGTGCGTCCCCTAATTACCCCATTGTAACGATCTGTACTTTCGTTTGTTAAGTAAGGACAAATGTTCGATTGGCGTAAGTTGACTTGCACTCGGACGTATAGCTACGGATTTATAAACAAAAATTTCTAATTTTTTGCCCAAATATAGGAGAATTTTAAATTCCCTAATTGGCAACACTACGCGCAGGTCCGTTCAATTGATGTTAACAGTTAGGTATCCATCCGAGGTATCTACCTGGCAAGTCTTAAGGATGTCTTTCTACAACGAAGGAAGCTACAGGGGAAAAAAGTAAAGGAAATTCGAAATTAGAAAATTCTCGAATTTTTTACTGGGGTGAAATTCGACACCAGAAGAAAAAGAAATTAATATGATAAACTATAGTCCAACCATATTTTGCAAGAATAATATCCCGATATCTTAATTAGTGTCCACACTGGAGCGGATTAAACAAGTGACACACCTGTGTGTGCCACTTTGGCCACCTGGCCCACCGAGTACACATTTGATTACATGTTTTTGACTACTAACTCGTGTTGTTGTTGTAGTCATAGTCTCGACTAATAATAATATCGTTGTAAACAATAACTTTATAAGGAAAATTTTCTCTCCTTTTTACATCTTAGTTCCAACACTGTTGGTGAGAAATGTAGGGTGTTTCAAAATAAATTTTTGGGTTCGTAGTATTTATTACATTTTAGGTACAATTATAAGCAATGCATGAAGTAAAAGAGCACCTCAAACAGTCTTTGCTACAAGTGTTCAATGTGAGATTCATTCATCACATGGCACACATCTAGTCGATAGGCGAGAAAGGCCCATAAACTTTCCGTCATATGGCACAAAACACATTCAATTTAGGGGAGTTTCGTTTCAATTGTACCATCTCCTGAGGATTTGCTGACGGCCAGATGCAAACATTATAATTGTTCACATTAGCTCTTAGGTGAAAAGTCGATTTATCACTGTAGACGACACGATCCAGAAAATCTTCATTGTTATGCAGGAATATTTCACTTGCGAAATTGGCACGTTAACCGTAGTCTGTAGGTTTTAGACCTGTAGCAACTGCAAACAATAAAAACGTAGTTGCAAGCGTCTCCTTAATATTCTTCACACAGACGGTTGCACTGTACAGGTTTAGTCTTTATTAAAACACAAAAAGCTTTCTGCTCTCTAGTCTCCATCTTTGCTACTTGCTCTTTCTAACGACAGACAGAAGAAACAACGTATGTACTGTACATGCGTGCGTACAAAACTGTTTGAGTTGCTCTTTCATCTGATATACACGTAATATTTAGAATTGTAAGTTAATTGTAATAGATACTACAAAGTTTCAAAAACCTAATATTAATTTTGAAACACCCTGCATTACTTCAAATTGAGTCATCCTATATTCAGGTCCTAGTCAATTTGTCGCCTCGTGCAATGGCATAATTTGCCGCCTCCCCCTTTCTCCAGAAAGAACAAATCTTAGAAGTCATGATTTTAAGTATGCTACTCCAGCATGAACAACAAAGGTGAGAGTAAGTGCAGTCGCACTCAGAAAGGCTTAAATACTTACTAAAAATGCAATTCCGTTGTGTCTGTTTTTTTGTTTAAATGTTAATCTATTATGATAGTGAAAGATAAAACAAACACACCTGCAGAGGAAAGATGGTAATACTTTTTATAGAATTCACTATCGAGCTTCAATCTCAATGTATCAGTTTGCAATTCCAGTACAACAAGCTCTTTTATCTTTATTTCTTGATTTTTCTTCTACATCTTCTAACATTTAAAAAAAACTTATTTCTATCTTCAATGATAAGGAACTTGCTTCTGACAAAAACAAGACTACTTTCATATCAAACAACTAGCTCTTTTATCTTTATTTCTTGATTTTTCTTCTACATCTTCTAACATTTTTTAAAAAACTTATTTCTATCTTCAATGATAAGGAACTTGCTTCTGACAAAAACAAGACTACTTTCATATCAAAACTGTGATAACTTACAAAATGGAACAGATATTCACTACTATTCGAGAATTGAATTCTTGCATTTGACAACAATCAAGGAATTTGTGCTCGGATTTATTCGACCATTTGCTTTAGCATTGTCCATGTGGCATTAAACTAATGCAACCTAAGCATAATTTATGAATGTAGTATTCAAATAGAAGGTCAGCTTAGTAAACGTAACTACCATCATCATGAAGTCTGTTTCCAACAAGAAATATTTAATTTAAATAATATACTTATGACAGATTTTGCCGGACCATCCAAGCTTGCCGTTCCACGCAATTAGGAGGGCTTCCGGGCTTAAGCCCCCTTCCCCGAAATCGTACTTACTATAGTAAAGTATATGAACTATCTTGCAGAATTTTCACATTTTCAGGCAACCCCCCCCGAAAGTTAGCAAAGCCCCTCCCGAAACAAAATCGTAAATACGCCACTGCAAATATGCTGGAGCCGGCTCTGCATATCATATATATCTAGTCGACAAATTATTTATATATGACATTTAGAAAAATACTATTAGGCAAATTAGTATTAGTTTTTACCTTTAGACAAGTTATTGGAATTTTATACTGTTCGTGACATTATTTTCGTACTTATTAAAGGCCTGCTTTCACGAAAAAACAAAATTCCATTTCTACTTTTATTTCTTAGTTGATATTGATGAAAATTGCTGAAACCCGAATTGTTAATAGGTATGATATTCATGTAAATTGTAAAATATTTGTAGCGTATCAGTATCTAGCGTTTAATTTATGTTGCATTTTACGGTGATTACACCTCCATAAAAATATTTCATATTTAAATAGACGTAAGATGCATTACAAATGACTATTTGAAAAAAAAAACGAAATTTAGAAAAAAAACGAGAGGCAATGTTTTTTTTCTAAGAAAAACGTACATTTCTGAAAAAATACGAACCGTTTTTTTCTATTTACAACACTAATTGCAATATATGTATTTTTAGTGATACATTACACCATATTGCTCGGTAAACGGTATTAGGTTCACCTCTATTTCTAGGGATGGTATCGAGACGAGACGAGACGAGACTTTGTACAGTCTCGGTCTCGTCTCGGTTGATAAGTAGCGGTCTCGCTCTCGATTTCGAGTCAAAAATCGCCGTTTAGGTCTCGGTCTCGTCTCGGTCAACAGATGCCTGTCTCGATCTCGGTCTCGGTATCGAAGGCCAAGTCTCGGTATCGTCTCGGGTCTCGTCTCGAAAGTCTCGAAATAAATAGTATGAAATTAAAATTGTGAAAGTATTATTATCGTACAATTTGTCGTTTCCGGTTCTTACTTTTTGCCTTCATTCTTGACAGAATTATGGTATGATGTACTTCTTCGTAGCTAATTTGCTAGCGCTAATGCTTTCCATGCGTGTGTTCCGGGTTCAATCATCAGTGGGTATATCATACCTGGGTTAAAACCCTAATAGTAACCCATATTTCACTTTCAGCAATAAACTTTGTCTCAAATAGCCTCAGTACTGCCTATACAATTAAACTCTATTAAATTAACTCCAGTACTATACAGTAGTTTATTTACTTCCTTGAATCAGAATTGTTCAATACCTCCTAACAGATAAGCAACACATAGCAGCACGAATGTATTTAATTGTACCGAATTTGAAATTTTACAATTTCTCAGTTATTATCCAAAACGCTCTGCTTTGAGTGTAATTTTAAAAACAGAATACAACGTTCATTATCTTAACAAATAGAGTAAATTATTACTACAATATATTTTGTTTCAAATTGATCAATTGCTTTATTACCGTTTCACATCTCAGTGTTTAATTGACACTTTAAAACAGGAACTTCCATAACCATATGGTGGGAGCTACGGCACTCGTCTTTGCTATCTGTGGTCTCGGGTTGGATCACGAAACAAGTTAGATTCAAAATATTATGTTTCGTATAGTTCGCGTCTCACTTTAAGTACATTCTGGTTCTTATACAAGTTTATAAGGTCGTAATGTATTATATAAGCATATATCTAGTGGCGTAACATAGATTAAGCTTATTCCTGAGTTCTCAGCCGTGCATTGGGTCGCGATGGCTCAGTGGTAGAGCGTTCACCTCTGGTTCGATCCCAATCCCCGGGTCCCCAGGTCCCGGGTTCGATTCCGATCCTCGCCAAGTTAACTTTGTGGTGGACAAACACCGTGTGTGTGGGTTTCCTCGGGTTCTCCCGTTTCCTCCACTTTCTTCATTCCACCATTTCATTCATTACTCATCATCACCGTCTCCTTTAGCCTAACCGGCATAACCGTGGGACGTAAAACTCAAAGATTTCATTTAATTTTTCTTAGCGGTGCATGTGATCTTTATTCAAGAAAACTAATCATGCGTTCATTACGCTGAAATTTTAAGAGATTGCTTGAAAATTACTTGCGAAAGATGGACAGACATATTATGTAAGTACATGGGTAATTCGAGCTATATGTATCTATTTTCTCTGTCCCGGCAAAACACGCGATTCTTAACTTTCTAGTTTTCTTTAGTATTAATTTTCGTAGTTTTGCTGCAATATGAAAGATCAAATTTGTTTTTCACTGTACGAATTTCGTTAAATTTTGAATCTGTTTTTACCCTACCTTACCTAGTAAAAGTTATATATATACAAGGTGACCGCGTGACTATGTTACAAAATGTAAGGGATGATTCCTGACACGGAAACAAGAAAAAAAGTTCAAATAAACTTTTGTCCAACGTACATAATTTCGGAGCTACAAGGTGCCGAAAGCGTAGGAAAATGACATTCAAAGCTCTATAGCTCGACTATGGCGAATGATAAAGCTAATGCGGCATGGTCACGTCAAAGACACCGAAGCTACTGTATTCAAAAATGCTTAGGTTGAGATCGTTCAATTCGTGCACAAGGGATTCCCCAAAGGAGCGTAGGGACTCCGGGATAATCTGTCAAGAAAGATGGGTCAAAGAGGATAAGGATGAATAGCTGTCCCAACTGCGGGCAATAATGCGTCAGTACTAAGTCGATATCTCGCACAAGCACAAAATTGCCAACAGTTTTATACGTACCATGTGTGGTTGCATAACGCGCACTAAATAAGAGTGTGAATCATGAAAGGAAAATGTGAATAACACTAGTTAACAAAGGTTTTGTTACATAAAAGGAAATACCTGTTCTTAAAGGAACTTTTTGCGCTGAATTCGAATATGCACTCGGTTTTTCTCCATCACGTACGATTTACCCGTAACAGAGGGATTTTCGGGAAAATCCCTCAAAAATTTCCCTTTTCGTTTATTTTACACCCCAAGATCTTGTCCCCTTGCATATACTAACATAGAAATTATACCTAAGTATACTTTGATTCATATTTAACAAACCCTCCAAGTTTCGGAATAATCGCTTTATTCTTTCTAGAGAAATAAATATGTTTGTACGTATACTGTGTGTACTGTTTATTGCACCTTATAGTAATGCTTTCAGATCTCTTAAGTTGAGGTAAAACGTTTTGCTTTATTACCACAAACACATATATAAAATATAATACAATATAATTTACAAGTGTGACAATTTACAATAAACAATAATACAAATGTACCAAAAGGTCATGAAAAGACAATCAAAACTATCACAATATATGAAACTTCCATTGAGTTACAAAAACGTACACTACTTCCTTCTTTTGTAAGAAATGTTGCATTCTCTAACAAGACCCCAACAATAGTCCCCCATCATTGAAGGATCCCATCGTCCCTGGTACCTTTTCTCCATTGCCATTATATCTTGGTGGAATCTTTCCCCCTGTTCGTCGCTGAGAGCACCTAGGTTAGCAGGAAAGAAGCTGAGGTGGGAGTGCAAAAAGTGGATTTTTAAAGACATCCTACAACCCAACTCTTTGTATTTCTGTATCATGTCCTGTACGATTTCTGTGTAACTCTCAGCTTTGTTATTGCCCAGAAAGTTGCGCACAACACACTTAAATGCTGTCCAGGCAGCTAGCTCAGCACTGTTTAACTTGCTGTCAAAGCTATCATCAAGCATTAATTTCCTAATTTGGGGACCAATAAACACTCCCGCTGAAATCTTAGCATCACTCAGGTTAGGGAACTTATCTCGCAAATACTTGAAACCTTCACCAGATGTGTCCATGGCCTTGATAAAGTTTTTCATAAGTCCTAACTTGATATGAAGTGGCGGTAGTAATATCTTATTAGGATCTACCAAAGGAGCGTATTTGACGTTGCATTCTCCAGGTACGTAATTCACTCTAGGTTCCCATTCCTTCACTTCATAATGTTTGTCATCAGCTCGGCTATCCCATAAACATAAAAAACATTGGTACTTCGTGTAACCGCACTGCAGTCCTAATAAAATACCAACTACCTTGAGATCACAACATATTTGCCAACAATGGTCCTTGTAATTTATAAGATTTAGCAAAGTTGACATGGTGTCATAGGATTCCTTAATCTTCACTGAGTGCGCAAGTGGTATAGAAGGTTTTTTATTTCCATTATGTAAAAGGACAGCTTTAAGGCTGACCTTTGACGCGTCGATAAATAACCTCCATTCTTCTGGAACGTAAGGAATTCCTAGCTCCGCCATCAACCCATTTATATCCGTACATACACACACATTATCTTGCATTGAGAAATAGCTTGAAAATTGAACATGCCTTTTCCTGTACACTGATATGTTCGTTTCTGCATCCAATAAGTTCCAAGTGTGTTGTTGATTATTGTAAATATTCATTTTTATGTCTGTGTTTGTAGTAATAAAGCAAATCGTTTTTACCCCAACTCAGGAGATCTGAAAGCATTACTATCAGGTGCAATAAACAGTGCACACAGTATACATACAAATATATTTATTTCTCTAGAAAGAACAAAGCGATTTTTACGAAACTTTTAGGGTTTATTAAATACAAATCAAGGTATACTTAGGTATACTTTCTATGTTACTATATGTAAGGGGACAGGAGCTAGGGGAATAAAATATCTGAAAAAGGGAAATTTTTGAGGGAATTTCCCGAAAATCCCTCTGTTACGGGAAAACTGTACGTGATGGAGAGAAACCGAGTGCATATTCGAATTCAGCGCAAAAAGTTCCTTTAAGATCAGGTGATTTTTCTCATGTAACAAACAAAAAGTTTAAATTTGTTAACTAGTGTAATTTGGTACAAATGGTAAATACATGATATCACGCTGCCCTATCATTGAACAGACGCTTTTAATAAAATTAAATAATCATGAAATGTACTAAAATGTTGTAAAAGGATCACACTATTAAAGTCTTTCTTCTATGTATTGTTGTCACTGAAAACAAATAAACAAAACTGAGCAAAACAACCATAATGTAAAAGAGCTTGTTTCCTAAAAACAAAAGTCACAAAAATGGGAATAATGTCTTCAATCAACATTTTACAGCAGGATTGAATGCAGCCAAGAACATCATCAATTACCTGTAAACGAGACAAATCTCCCAATTATCCTACAATAGGTGATGGACATGGCGTCCCTCTACTTCAACACAGGCCTTATAGCCTCGCAGTTTCTGACGCATCCGCTGTAACAACCCAGGATCTGTTCTTATAGTATCACAGGCAGCGAGTATTCGTGCTAATAGTTCTTCTGCGTTGTCTATAGGCGTTTCATAGACAAGTGTTTTGACATGACCCCACAATAAAAATCAAAGGGAGTCAAATCTGGGGAACGTGCAGGCCAATTACAAGGACCGCCTCTTCCAATACATCTGTCACGAAACGTTTGATTGAAATACTCTCGAGCACTAGCTGAAAAGTGGGCTGGGGCGTCATCATGTTGAAACCACATCCGTTGACGAACACCGACTCTAATAACTCTGGAAGTATGTCTCGCAGGAATCTCGTATACACTGGTGCAGTTAATCGTGGTGGTAGTAAATATGGACCTATTATCTGATCACTGGTAATACCATCCCACATATTTATGGCGAATCTGTCTTGGTAGCCCCTTTCCACAATTGAATAAGAATTTTCGGCTGCCCATACATGACTATTGTGACTATTAGATATCCCGTTTTTCGTAAAACAAGCTTCGTCGGTGAAAAGCACGTAGGAAGCAAACTGCGGATCAATCACAGAGCGTTGGAGAGACCACTCACAAAACCGAACGCGAGGTTGAAAGTCAGTTGGACGTAAGGCCTGAACCCTCTGCGGATGATAGGGGTGTAACTGTTGTTCGTGTACTACTTTCCAAACAGTATCTTGTGTTACTCCCCTTTCACGTGCTACTTTCCGGGTACTTACTGTTGGGTCTTGGGCGAAACGATCAAGCACTTGTTCTTCAAAGTCCGGAGTCCTTGTGGTTCTTCGTCTTCCTTGGTCATAGTATTGAGGTTGTAAATTCCCCGTGTCTCCTAAGCGTTGAAAAAGTCTGGCAAACATAGTATGGGTTGGATGTCTTCTTTGTCGATACTTCAGTCGATATAACCTATCAGTTTCTCGACTGTTGCCATTTGCTTGACCGTATACAAATATCATGTCCGCAAGTTCTGCTATCGAATACTCCAATTGATCTCACATTCGAACAAGCAAAGCACAAACTGCACTAACGAACTCGTACGCTACGAACAAACCACATGAAGAATGACTTTCCACCTTCCCCAACACCTTCTAGTAGGGTTGTCTTATATTTTCCTTAGCTTCGATTGTTTTCTACGAGAGAAGGAAGAACAAATGTTTGTGATCGAACCTGAAAACTGTGGCGTACTTCAGGCGATAACACCGTCTGTGAAAACAAAATATCCTCTAAACGATAACAATATGACGACATGTTAAGCATTCTAGACAAAATCTCGGAATCAGTCCTGAAAAACAGTGGAAGCAGCGACTAAAACAAACGTCCTGATAAATTGTTTTTCCTTGTTCTTTTTCAATGTTCGGGTAACGCACATTACGGCTAATGATAAGAAACGGATATTTTACTGTTGTTCTCTGGCAGTGGTCAAATTAACATGGGATGGCGGAAAAATCCCCCTCTCGTAAAAAGTATCCTTGGCTCGTATCATCAAATAAAATAAGATTTCTGCCTGGAAGAAAGCACCCATATCCCCCGGTTTTTCCCCTTAGTTTTACTTGCTTTCAATGACAAAACTACATGGAAGAAAGACTTTAATAGTGTGATCCTTTTACAACATTTTAGTACGTTTAATGATTATTACCTTTTATTAAAAGCGTCTGTTCAATGATAGGACAGCGTAATATCATGTATTTACCAATTGATTTTGGTTTCAGCAATTTGTGGAAGTTTACACAGAACATATTTGAAGAATGTTTTGATGCGTCTATGAATAACCGCCATTCATCGAGATTATCGTCTATGTTAAGTTTACTCATAAGACCAGTTAGGCCTACATTGTTACAACGTAATAGGTCACTTTCCACTGAAAATACTGTTTAGGGATTCTGACGTGTTCAAAACACGAACACTTTTAGATCTTCAGAATAAGCTCCCCATTTCTTGAGTTTGGATGCCAGCAGTTCTGCGCTACTTATTGAGAACCACAGGTAGTTTAATTCAGGTTGAGTATCATATGGTGAATAGATAATGATATTTTGGTTTGGTGAGGTTAGGATCGGTGGAAGACGATGAATCTGCATCAGAATTTGACAATGTGGGCCGACATTGATCGTCTTTTGCTCTTCGTCGGGTACGAGAAGTTGTGGAACCTTTAGTTCTTCAGAGTGTGGCGCAGTGACGAACGTTTCAGGGAATATTTGAATAAGTAGCAGTCCACTTTTTTCATTTTTGGATATACCTTTAATTGGAAGAACTATGCAAAATTTGCAGTTTGAAGTATGATCTGTCGGTTCTCTCCATATCATTGGAACTGCAAATGGCACGCATGGCATTTTTCCGTGTAGCCAGTCACGCAAATTTGTAGAACAAGTATTACAACAGATATGTGGTGCTCACTTCTTGTCCACATATCCCACTTTACAGCCAAAGTAAAAGTGATAAGTTTTCTTTATGATAGGAGCGAAATTCCACCTTTCGCTTTACTTCGTTAAAAACAACAATTTGCTCTGCACTGCAAACACATTTAAATAGATAAATAATAGGCCTAATAATAATAATAATAATAATAATAATAATAATAATAATAATAATAATAATAATAATAATAATAATAATAATAATAATAACAGCACAAACCCACCCGCCCAATATCTCACCACCACTACGTCCAAGATCGCAAATTGTAACTACAAAAGAACGTTACACAACATGTATTCTCTGGCAAACTCTTCAATATAAACTAAACCGCAAAGTGGTTGATAGTTCTTTGTTAGCGATGAAGTGCGAGTAATATGGATAGCCAGAGACTACGCAGGAATTTATTTTGGGAGGGGCCCTAAGCTTTTCGGGGGTCCAAATACAATTTGAAGCTAAATTAAAATTTGTAAAATTTCACCTGAAATTAGACTAAATTTACAAACAAGTCGGGGTGTCAAGACCTTCAGGACCCACCCCTGCGTATGTCCCTGACGATAGCAATGAAACTAACCCTCGAACAATGGAAGTTGATTGAAATAAGTAGACAGCTCCTGTTGCCACGAACCCTTAATATGCCCAGCAGAGCACATCGGGTGATAACGTATTTCTTTGAAACCCGAACCAATCTTCAAAAACAAATTTTATATTCGTTATCAGCACCTTAAAATTAGTAAGAATTGGTTAGTTTTATCTCCGAAGCATTTTCACTGTTGACCAGTGTTTTCAGAGCAAGTTTCTCTTTATGTAGTTAATACGTTTAATGTGGATTAAATATGATCGAAGATTAGTTGATATAAAAGGAAAATTAGTATAATTGAGTTCACTTTTCATCTATTAGTAAATACACATTAGTAACTAGTGTTTTGTAACTTGTATGCTTAGTGCATAAAATAATTTTGTGACCCTGCTAACAGATTCCTAAAGTGAAAAATATTAACTGTTAACAATCGGATTGTACCTTTTGTTGCTTGATTTCCCTTAACACTGATACACATATTTCCAAGAATGACACGCATAGTCCTAACAGTCTTGCAATGGCAAGACATATATCATTCCATTGATAATATTGAGGTAAACAAAATGTCATATGTGCGTGTAAAAACCCATGTAAACTTTTCTAGAACATATAGTAAAATATCCTATTCGTAGATATGAAAATTGATGCTTTCTTACAGCTACTTACTGATATAAAAGTAAAACTAAATTATATCGTCGTTAACCATGCGCGCTGATCTTGGGGATTGGCCTCCCTGGATGTAGATATCTTTATTCGAATTTGTGACAAGGAACTACACATATTTCAATGCCTCCCCAAAGTTATACAGAAGTCGTCGTCGCTGTCATTAAGATCTCTATTACACCAATTCTAAGACTACATTACTCGTTAATGAGATATAGTCCAGAATGTTGATGGATTTTCTTCCTTTAAAAATAACATTGTCAAACACATTATATATGTATAAATCGATAAATCACATCGAACCAAATAAAATGAGATGCTCAAGTACAAGTTTACATATTTAGTTTATAGAAAATATGCTGCACTAACAACTGAATCTTTCGTTACAGCGTTGCCAGATCTAGCATAATGATGCTAGATCTAGCATAATTTGCATGTCTTTAGCATCTAACATCTTGCTTTAGCATCCTGGCCAAATCTAGCATAATTTCAGCAAGTTTATCAAAAAGCCGTAAAGCCTGGAGATGAGAAAGAAGTTCGTGGGAAGAAAAAGAACGGCAGAAATGTATCCTCTTCCATTGATTCATACAGTCGGTAAACCATACAGACAGTCTTATTTTCCGAAGTGAGTTAGAAACGGCTTTGGGCTTTTTTGTGGCTTCACCCAGGGTTTTCTAATCCTTTAATTGCCAGGCATGGGCGAAGCTATGGGAACCATTCTCCCCCCAACTTTTTGACAACTTCACCATCTTTATTTCTGACTTCATGACCATCTTTATTCCTGAAATGAAAGGTCCGAGACCGACCAAAATTCTGCCCCCCCCTCCCCGCCAAAGACAATTCCCAACTCTGCTTACGCTGCGAGGTAATTTTCTTTCAAAATATGTAAACAAACACTTTGCATTCATTTATACGATATATACGCCATTGATCTGGCAACGACTGCACTAGTTTAGTTGAGTTAAAGCTTTGGTGCGTGAAGTGTTTAGTTCTATCCACGCATTCTTGCGCTCTGCGTATTTTAAGTTATGTTATCGTATCTCAACTTCTTTTTTTTCTTTTAAAACTCCTGAATTAGTAATTATGAGGATTTAGCATAATTTGACCGAATCTAGCATAATTTCGATCAGGTTTTGGAAGAATTCCAAGCTGTGAGTGGCAACGCTGGTTGCCAATAATCAATGACAGCTTTCATTAGGTCCGTCAACTTGGAGTGCGGAATCGGCAAACCACATATTAAACATGTTCATAATTTTGTACACATTTTGTACATCTTTTAAAAAATTTTGTACACCCCTGTGTTTCCAGAAATTTCTGATCAAAATTCCGCACTCCAAGTTGACGTTCGAGTGCGGAATCACCAGATCCGAGATTTAAGTAGCTAAAAATAATCTGGAAATTTTGTACAATTTTGTACACCTTTAAAATAACATATCGAAGAATTAAGTAGCCAAAAATAATCAACGAATTTTGTACATTTTTGTACACCTTTTAAAAAATTTTGTACACCCCTGTATTTCGAAACAATGACCAACTTACGGATTTTACCATAAGCAGACCATTAGGTTGGAGTGTCGATTATCAATATATAACATATAATTAGCGAATATGATTCAATATATGCCGTAAAATCTTGTACACCTTCCGTAGAATTTTGTACATCATTCAAATAATTTTGTACACCCCTGTGTTTCCGGAAAATTAGCTATAAAATTTCGAATTCAAACATCAACTTGGAGTACGGAATCTTCATATCGAAGAATTAAGTAGCCAAAAATAACCTACGAATTTTGTACACTCTTGTACACCCTTTAAAAAAATTGTACACCCCTGTATTTAGGAAAAAATGGCCTTCAACTTACGGATTCTACCATAAGCAAACCATTAAGTTTGAGTGCCGATTAGCAATATATGACATACAATTACCGCATATGATTCAACATATGTCGGGAAATTTTTTACACCTTCCGTAGAATTTTGTACACCATCCAAATAATTTTGTACACCCGTCTGATTCCAGAAAATTAGATCCAAAATTTCGAACTCAACCATCAACTTGTAGTGCGGAATCTTCATATCGAAGAATTAAGTAGCCCAAAACAATCTACAAAGTTTGTACACTTAATTAGCGAATATGATTCAATATATGCTGCAAAATTTTATACACTTTCCGTAGAATTTTGTACACCATTTTAATAATTTTGTACACCCCTGTGTTTCCAGAAAATGAGCTCCAAAATTTCGAACTCAACCATCAACGTGGAGTGCGGAATTTTCATATCGAAGACTTAAATAGATATAAATAATCCACGAATTTTGTACATTTTTGTACACCTTTTAAATAATTTTGTACATCCCTGTATTTTGAAAAAATGTCCAAGTTACTGGTTCTACCATAAGCAAACCAATAAGCAAACCGATTAGCAATATATGACATATAATTAGCGAATATGATTCAATATATGCCGCAAATTTTTGTGCACCTTCCGTAGAATTTTGTGCACCGTTCAAATAATTTTGTACACCCCTATGTTTCCAGAAAATTAGCTCCAAAAGTTCGAACTCAACCATCAACTTAGAGTGCGGAATCTTCATATCGAAGATTTAAGTAGACACAAATAATCTTCGAATTTTGTACACCTTTCAAAAATTTTGTATATCCCTGTATTTCGAAAAAGTTGGCATCAAACATGGATTCTACCATAAGCAAATCCAACTTGGAGTGCCATTTAGTAATATCAGACATACAATTAGCGGATATGATTGTACATGTCAAGTAGAATTTTGTATACCCCCCGTAGAATTTTGTATACCACTCAAATAATTTTGTGAACCTTTGGGTTTCGAAAAAATTAGCTCCAACTTTTCGAACTTAACCATCAACTTGTAGTGCGGAATCATCGTGTAGAATATTTAAGTAGACAAAAATAATGTACGAATTTTGTACACTTTTGTACACCATTAAAAATTTTTGTATGCCCCTGTATTTCGAGAAAATGGGAATTGAACTTACGGTTTCCGTTTTAAGCAAATCATCAACTTAGAGTGTCGATTAGCAATATAAGACATACAATTAGTGGATGTCATAGTACATGTACCGTAGAATTTTTTACATCTCCCGTAGAATTTTGGTCACCACTCTAATAATTTTGTACACCCCTTTGTTTGAAAAAAAAATAGCCCCAAAATTTCGAACTCAACCATCAGCTTGGTATGCGGAATCATCATATCGAAGATTTAAGTAGACAAAAGTAATCTACGAATTTTGTACATTTTTGTACATCTTTCAAAAAATTTGGGTAACCCCTGTATTTGGAAAAAATTGGCTTTAAAGTTACCGATATTATCATAAGCAAACCATCATGTTGGAGTGACGATTAGCAATATCAGACATATAATTAGCGGATATGATTGTATACACGACTCCAAAAATGCATTACCACCTGCAATTCTCCTTTTCCTGCAATAGGAGGCAACCCAAAAACCTCGGCGGTTGGGTTGGTTTCTAATTCGAAAGGCGTTGGACTAAACCTCAGTTTTGTCACAAATATATCAGTGTGGGAAACTGCAAATAAGAGAATAAAACAAATTGTTAAGAATGACAATTTTATTGTTGTGACGGAGTTAAATGACATCAAAAGTTACAAAATGACTTACTTAAGCAGCTCAAACAAGATGAATGAAAAGAAACAGATATAAGAAGAAAGCATTCCTCTCCTTTCCCCCCCCCAACCCAAAGAAAGAAACTCATAAAAAGGAAGTTTTATAATATAAAGTTTTCACATAAAAGCCTAACAGCACAAAAACCAATAGCTAAACGAAACATAAAAGAGAGAAACACAGAATAGTAGACACCAGTGGCGTAGCAGACTTGCGGCCCTCTCATGGAAGATAAAGAAATGGGACTCTAGTTGTAAACCCCATTGCTATAATAATAATAATAATAATAATAATAATAATAATAATAATAATAATAATAATATTAATAATAATTACTATTACTATTATTATTATTATTATTATTATTATTATTATTATTATTATTATTAAAAATTGGTTTCCTTTTCAAAATCTCTGACTCTGCCTAAGAGCATGAATGCATATAGCAATCATGTGTGCACGTTTTGTCAATGAGCGGTCCCAAAAGCAATACGGGGTGGAAATCTCCAAGAGAGAGAAATAAAAAATTTTCTTATGGTAAATTCTAGATCAAAGTTCGAAGCACTTGGCTTTGCACGTGTTATTTTGTTTATTTTTTCACGGAACAGAAAAGTTCTGGCACCTAAGAAATTGTACCATATAATATTTCAAATTTTCAAGTGGAGGTATTTACATTGCAATTTGTGGTAATAAAGATATTATGATTAGAAAACAATATTGTAAAATATAAGTTTAATTTCTTCATCCCTCACAAGTCTTAGGGTTCCCTTATACCTCGCCGTCCCCCGAATATCGATATCGAAAATTTAGAATGATATATTCATGTCCATATATTCGCGATATCGAATGTTGATATATGATAATATAGATATCGACGATAGCGATGTATCGACATATCACAGGCCCAGGTCCGAGAAGTGATGTTTGAAATATACTGAAATCAACAATCAAATTCTAAATAAGTTCTCCATTTCCGTATTCAATGTTGAGGGGGAAGGGTGCGATCCCGAATAGACATTTTAAGAAAAACAAATGTTAAGATAAAAGTAGGTTTTCCGTCTCCCCTTGAATACAAAAATTAACAGAAAACTATTACTGTAATTTACCTTTTACTTCTGTTTCTGATTGTTATCACAAATCAGCGACAGTACACATACTTTACATAGTATACCAATACACTCTATAACTTTTCACAACCAAGCAAGCCGGAAGATGAATTTCCTGTGATACGAAAGTGGAATGTTCTACAAAATAGTCATAATTCAATGGCCATATTTCTATCAGTACTTTGATACGGACTAAGAGCTACAAGACTAACAGAACTAGAAATTAGAGATTTCATTCCTTTTTTCTCTCAGACTAAAAGACTTCTGCATTTTCCTAAGATTTTCATTTTCTTAATATAAGTCCCCTATCCTGGACTAATTCTGGCTACCGCGGTTTCGAGGTAATCGGTAAACGAAAAAGTAAAGTTTGTCGACTCTCAACTCTCGACAGTTTGTGAGAAGATATTTCACAGTTCATCTTGTTATTTCTTCGTTACAAAAAAACTTCTAGTTGACTCTATTCATTTTAAATTACTGAACTTATAAACATTTACAATTATTGAAAAATGAATCATTATTTTTAAACATAAAATGTCGTTACAGTTCAGTAGAATGCAGTAGTAGATGGAAGTGAATGAAAATATTGTTTATTTGTTGGGATGTGCAAACTGAATGTGAATAATAAGTGTTTTCCATTCTCTTGTCCAGAGGCGGATCTACGATGGACTTCTGAGGGCTCGGTTGTTGATAATACTCCTACTTAAAGCTACTTTTAAGAGCTCCAAACTCTGGAATGGGTTTTATTTATATATAAAATAAGAAAGATTCCCTTTCTGGGGGGCAATCGCCATGATCACCCCCTGGATCCGCCCCTTCTCTTGTGTAGCAGATTTTGAAGACATTTAGTTCGTGTATGCATCTGACATTGTGATTATGGATGGCCACATCTGGATAATTTTTATTCTGATATAGGATAGAAACTTATGCGGATTTGCAATATACGGTTGACGGAACAAAACGGATGACGGATAACGGATAATATCCGGCTGACGGGTAATATCCGGATAACAGATGACGGATAAGATCCGGATAACGGATGACATCCTGATGTCGGATAATATCCAGATAATGGATATATCCGGATAATTTATAAAATTTAGATAATGGATAATATTTGGATAATAGAACATTCGGATAACTGATTACCTCCGGAAGACGAATAAAAGATAATAACCGGATAACGTATATGGTTTTAAAAAGACATAATAGGAGAGTGACGTACAAGTCTTTTATGCTCATGGAGTTATTAAAAGACGATCATCGGGCAGTGGTCTTTACCATTGAAAGATATTGTTTCTTAAAATGTTTCCTAGTAATTTCCTATTTTCTTGTTCTTCTTGTGGGGCGCGGTGGATCACTGGTAGACCGCTTACTCTGGTGTGTGGGGTCCATATTGTATCGATCCCTAGGAAGTAAGTTTGCGGTGGACAAGATCGTATACGTAGGTTCTCGCAAAGTACTCCCGCTTCTTGGCACTTTTCATTCCATCAATTCTTCTGTTATCATTGATTTGCTGTAATCATTGGGCGCGGTGGTTCAGTGGCAGAGCGCTTCCTCTGGTGCATGGGATCCTTACGGTTTCGATCTCCGGCCAAGTAAGTTTGTGGTGGAAGGATCGTATTCGTGGGTTTTCTCAGGGTACTCCCGCTTCTTCGCACTTTTCATTCCACCAATTCCTCTATTATCATTGACTTGCTTTAATCATTGCGCGCGGTGGCTCACTGGTAGACCGCTTTCTCTCGTGCGTGGGGTCTTTATTTTCTCGAAACCCAGCCAAGTAAGTTGTGTGGTGCACAGGATGGTTTACGTTGTTTTTCTCAAGGTACTCCCGGTTCTTCCCACTTTTCATTCCACCAATTCTTCTATTATCATTGACTTGCTTTAATCATTGGGCGCGACGGGTCAGTGGTGGAGCGCTTCCTCTAGTGCGTGGGGTCCTTATTCTTTCCATCCCCACCCAAGTAAATTTGAACTGGACAAGATCGTATCCGTGGTTTTTCTCAGGGTACTCCCGCTTCTTCCCACTTTTCATTCCACCAATTCCTCTTTATCATTGACTTGGTATAATCATTGGGCGCGGTGGCTCAGTGCTTAAGCACACCCTCTGGTGGACTAATTAAGTTTGTGGTTGACAAGATCGTATCCCTGGGTTTATTCAAGGTACTCCTGTTTCCTCCCACTTTTCATTCCATCAATTCCTCTATTATCATTGACTTGGTGTAATGATTGGGCGCAGTGAGTCACTGGTAAAGCGCTTTCTCTGGTGGGCCAAGTAAGTTTGTGATGGACAAGATCGTATCCGTGGGTTTTCTCATGGTACTCCCGCTTCTTCCCACTTTCCATTCCATCAATTCTTCTATTATCATTCACTTGTTGTAATCATTGCGCGCGGTGTCTCATTGGTAGAGCGCTTCGTCTCGTGCGTGGGGTTGTATTTGTTTCGATCCCCAGCCAAGTAAGTTTTGAGGTGGACAGGATCGTATCCGTGGGTTTTCTCAGGGTACTCCCGTTTCCTCTCACATTTCATTCCACCAATCCCTCTATTATAACTGACTTACTCTAATCGTTGGGCACGGTGGCTCAGTGGTAGAGCGCTTCCTCTTGTGCGTGTGGTCCTTATTGTTTCGATTTCGGGCCAAGTAAGTTTCTAGTGGACAAGATCGTATCCGTGGGTTTTGTCAGGGTACTCCCGATTCCTCCCATATTTAATTCCACCAATTCTTATATTATTATTGACTTGCTTCAATCATTTTGCTCAGTGGCTTAATGGTAGAGCGCTTACTCTGGTGCGCCAAGTAAGTTTATGATAGACAAGCTCGTATCTGTGGGTTTTCTTAGGGTACTCCCGCTTCTTACCAATTTCCATTCCACCAATTCCTCTATAATCATTGACTTACTCTAATCATTGGGCGCGATGGCTCAGTGGTAGAGCGCTTCCTCTGGTGTGCCAAGTAAGTTTGTCGTGGACAAGATCGTAACCCTGTGTTTTGTCAGGGTATTCTCGCTTCCTCCCACTTTCCATTCCACCAATTCTTCTATTATCATTGACTTGCTTCAATCAATGGGACGGTTTCTCAGTGGTAGAACGCTTCATTTGGTGCGTGGGGTCCTTACTGTTTCGATTCCCGGGCTAGTAAGTTTGTGCTGGACAAGATCTAATCCGTGGGTTCCCACATTTCAGTCCACCAATTCTTCTATTCTCATTGACTTTCTTTAATCATTGGACGCAGTGGCTTAGTGGTAGAGCGCTTCGTCTGATGTGCCAAGTAACTTTGTAATGGACAAGATCGTATCCGTAGGTTTTGACACGGTACTCCCGCTTCCTTGCACATTTCGCTCCACCAATTCTGGTATTGTTATTGAGTTGCTTCTACCATTGGGCGCGGTAGCTCAGTGGTAGAGCGATTCCTCTTGTGCGTGTGGTCTTTATTGTTTCGATACCCAGCCAAGTACGTTTGTGATGGACAAGATCGTATCCCTGGGTTTTGTCAGGGTACTCTCACTTCCTCCCACATTTCATTCCACTAATTTTTCTATTATCATTGACCTACCTTTATCATTGGGCGCGGTGGCTCAGTGCTAGAGCGCTTCGTCTGGTGGACAAGTACGTTTGTGGTGGAAAAGATCGTATGCGTGGGTTTTGACAGGGTACTTCCGCTCCTCGCACATTTCACTCCACCAATTCCTCTATTATCATTAACTTCCTTTAATTATTGGGCGCGGAGGCTCAGTGGTAGAGTGATTCCTCTGGTGGGTCAAGTAAGTTTGTGGTGGACGAGATCGTATCCCTGGGTTTTCTCATTCTTCCCATTTTTCATTCCATCAATTCTTCTATTATCATTCACTTGCTGTAATGATTGGGCGCGGTGTCGCAGTGGTAGAGCGCTTCGTCTCGTGCGTGAAGTCCTTATTGGTTCGATCCCCAGCCAAGTAAGTTGTGTGGTGGACAGGATCGTATCCGTGAGTTTTCTCAGGGTACTCCCGCTTCCTCCCACATTTCATTCAACCAATTCTTCTATCATCATTGACTTGCTTTAATCATTGGAGAGGTTTTGGTCCCTTGAGCATTGCAGTGATGTGAGAAATCAGATTTGGTTCCAAGGATTTGGGTTGTGATGTGGTTCAATCTCAGTATTTTATTACGCGAGATAAAACCATCCATACAGCTATAAATGTTGTTCTATCTTGCGCAACCAGGTATTGAGATTGAGCCAATTCGGAACCGCATTTCTGGCGCTTTGTGGCCAAGAACTGATTTCGGACATTAGGCTCTCCTCAAACGACTAGGATCTTTCCAATGTTATCATCCGCGTCCAACAACCCCATGTTTAAAAGGGGTATAGAAAGGACCCGCCTCTAAAACTTCCGGACCCAGTTTCTTCAGGTTCAAGGCTAGGGATCGATTCATGATATCACAATTGTACTTAACGGATCAAAACCTTTCAAATGCCGCCAACTCCGGCCAACAACTTCATGTTTAATAGGTGAATAGAAGGGACCCGAGCTCATAGCCCGACCCCATTCCTTGAGCTTTGTAACCTGGGCCTGATATCTGACATTACTACTGCACTCAGGGGCAGTGGTAATGGTTGAAATCATTAACCTAACTATGTGGGCGAATGGGTATCCTCCCCGCTGGTCTAGTGGCTAGCACGTGATCTTTTTTACCCCAGAGTTTTTCAATGAATGCATTTTTACTAATTATACTATTTTTTTAAAAGGTTGCAATCAATACGTTTGTTTATTTAATACATAGTCAATGTTGAACAAGGTTCTCCGTTTTATATCTGGCAATAAGACCCTCTCTGTTCTGTCTCTAGACTGTCATATTACACTTAATAAATGCCAAATTACGATTTTTATCAACAAAGAGAAGCTGGTACATAATAATAATAATAATAATAATAATAATAATAATAATAATAATAATAATAATAAAGATATTTTCATCCTTCTTTAAAATTTCTGTGGCTTTCTCTGAATCTGGATATGTTGTTTTATAGTGTATAACGTAAAAAGTCTTCAAACAGCAATCTGGCATAAAGTATTTATGTAAAAACTAAACAACTGACCTTGTTTCTTTTTGCCTGTAAACACAATGTTACGATTTACAAGGCACAGACAAAAGTAGAGAGCAACATGATATTTCGCCTAAGGGCAGGTTCGTTGCTAAACTGAAGACTAGCACTCCGTCAACATATTGTAAAGCTATCAATAAGTCAAATTCACAGGTTCTTTCCAAACGTTTTGTATACAGGTTAATCAAACTACGTTGTTGTAGGTAAGGGATGAGACTCTGAAAGACCGATATGTGTTAGAGCTCAGAGCCGTACCTAGAAATGTCGTTGCCCGGGGCAAAGTAGAATTCGGCGTCCCCCGCCAATCACCTTACCAAGCTTTGACTTTTCCTTTCTGTGCTTTTATTTTTAACATATAAGAGAAACACATTTTTATTAGGCTACGCTGATTTTTTTTACCAAGCCGTTTGGACAGACCATCGCAACAGCCAAAAGTGATCGTTATGTATTATTTAACAAATAAGAGCTGCTCTCAAGAAGCTTCTTTTAGAGCTGCTACCTTGTATACTAATCCTACTGGAGAATAATTATGAAAAAAGCATGGAGTCGATTCTCCTACGTCAAGGAGACCGTGTTACACATGGAGTTGGAGGACGCGAGTGGTAGCGTTGGAAAGGTTCGGGTCCCCTCAGTGCAGTAGTAATGTCAGATATCAGGCCCAGGACACGAAGCTCAAGGAATGGGGTCCTGACCTTATGGGTTCGGGTCCCTTCTATTCACCTATTAAACATGAAGTTGTTGGACGGCGTTGGCGGCATTTGAAAGGTTTTGATCCGTTGAGCACAATTGTGATGTCAGATATCGATCCCTAGCCTTGAACCTGAAGAAACTGGGTCCGGAAATTTTAGAGGCGGGTCTTTTCTATTCCCCTTTTAAACATGGGGTTGTTGGACGCGGATGATAACATTGGAAAGATCCTAGTCGTTTGAGGAGAGCGTAATGTCCGAAATTGGTTCCTGGCCTCAAAACGCCAGAAATGAGTCTCCGAATTGGCTCAATCTCAATACCTGGTTGCGCAAGAAAGAACAACATATAAAGCTGTATGGATGGTTTTATCTCGCGTAATAAAATACTGAGATTGAACCACATCACAACCCAAATCCTTGGAACCGAATCTGATTTCTCACATTACTCTGACAAAAGCTACAGATACGATCTTATCCACCACCAACTTACTTGTCCAACTAGTGGAAGCGCTGTACCACTGAGCCACTGCGCCCAAGGATTGAACCAAGTAAATTATAATAGAAGAATATGTGGAATGGAATGTGGGAGGAAACGGGAGTACCCTGACAAAACACACGGATACAATCTCGTCCACCACAAACTTACTTGGCCAACCAGAGGAAGCTCTGCACCACTAAGCCACTGCGCCCGATAATTGAAGTAAGTCAATAATGATAGAAGAATTGGTGGAATGAAATGTGGCACAAAGCGGGAGTAACCTGACAAAACCCACGGATACGATCTTGTCCACCACAAACTTACTTGCCCCACCAGAGGAAAGGCTTTACCACTGAGCCACTGCGCCCGACTGAAATAAGTCAATAATAATAGAAGAATTGGTGGAATGAAATGTGGGAGGAAGCGGGAGTACCCTGACAAAACCCACGGATACGATCTTGTACACCACAAATTTACTTGGCTCACCAGAAGAAACGCTCTACCACTGAGGCACTGGGACCAATGATTGAAGAGAGTGAATGATAATAGAATAATTGGTGGAATGAAATGTGCGAGGAAGCGGGAGTGCCCTGTCAAACCCCACGAATTCGATGTCGTCCACCACAAACTTATTTGGTCTACCAGAGAAAGCGCTGTATCACTCAGTCAATGCGCCCGATGATTGAAATAAGTCAATGATAATAGACGAATTGGTGGAATGAAATGTGGGAGGAAGCGGGAGTACCCTGACATAACCCACGGATACGATCTTGTCCACCACAAACTTACTTGGCCAACCAGAGGAAGCGCTGTATCACTGAGCCACTGCGCCCAATGATTGAAGTAGGTCAATAATAATAGAATTGGTGGAATGAAATGTGGGATGAAACGGGAGTACTCTGACAAAACCCACGCATACGATATTGTCCACCACAAACTTACTTAACCGATCGGAGGAAGCGCTGCACCACTGAGCCTCTGCGCCCAATGATTGAAAAGAGTGAATGATCATAGAAGATTTGGTGGAATGAAATGTACGAGGAAGTGGGAGTGCCCTGTCAAAACCCACGGATACGATCTCGTCCACCACAAACTTACTTGGTCTACCAGAGGAAGCGTTGTTCCACTGACCCACTGGGCCCAATGATTGAATTTAGTGAATGATAATAGAAGATTGGTGGAATGAAATGTGGAGGAAGCTGGAGTACCCTGAAAAAACCACGGATACAATCTTGTCCACCACAAACTTACTTCGCCCACAAGAGAGGCTTTACCACTGAGCCACTGCGCCCAATTATTGAAGCAAGTCAATAATAAGAGAAGAATTGGTGGAATGAAATATGGGAGGAAGCGGGAGTACTCTGACAAATCCCACGGATACGTTCTTGTCCACCACAAACTTACTTGGCCCACCAGAGGAAAGGCTTTACCACTGAGCCACTGCGCCCAAGGATTGAAATAAGTCAATAATAATAGAAGAATTGGTGGAATGAAATGCGGGAGGAAGCGGGAGTACCCTGACAAAACCCACGGATACGATCTTGTGCACCAAAAACTTACTTGGCCCACCAGAAAAAACGCTCTACCACTGAGCCACTGCGCCCAATGATTGAAGAGAGTGAATGATAATAGAAGAATTGATGGAATGAAATGTGCGAGGAGGCGGGAGTGTCCTGTGAAAACTCAGGGATACGATCTTGTCCAACACAAATTTTCATGCAGGGGATCGAAGGAGTAAGGACGCCACACACTAGAGGAAGCAATCTACCACTGAGCCACCGCGCCCAATGATTAAAGCAAGTCAATGATAATAGAGGAATTGTTTGAGTGAACGGTGGGAAAAGCGGGAGTACGCTGAGAGAACCCACGGATACGATCTTGTCCACCTGAAACTTACTTCGCCGGAGATCGAAACAATAAGAATCCCACGCACCAGAGGAAGCGCTCTGCCACTGAACCACCGCGCCCAATGATTACAGCAAGTCAACGATAATAGAAGAATTGACGGAATGAAAGTGGCAAGAAGCGGGAGTACCCTGGGAGGACCTACGTATACGATCTTGTCCACCGCAAACTTACTTGACTGGAGATCGAAACAATAAGGACCCCACGCACCAGAGTAAGCGGTGTACCATTGAGCCACCGTGCTCCACATCAAGAACAAGAACATTGCAAGTTACTAGGAAACATTTTAAGAAGCAATATCTTTCAATGGTAAAGACCACTGCCCAATGATCGTTTTTTAATAACTCCATGAGCAGAAAAGACTTATACTTCCCTGTCCATTTATTTCTTTTTAAAACCATATACGTTATCTGGATATTACCCTTTATTTGTCATCCGGATGTAATCAGCTATCCGAATGTTCTATTATTCAGATGTTATCCGTTATCTTAATTTTATAAATTATCAAGATAAATCCATTATCCGGATATTATCCGTTATGCATCATCCGGATATCATCCGTTATCCAGATCTTATCCGTCATCCGTTATGCGGATATTATCCGTCAGTCAGATATCCGTCATGCGTTATCCGAATATTATCCGTTATCCGTCATCCGTTTTGTTCCGTCAACCGGATATTTCAAATCCAGATAAGTTTCTATCCGATATCAGAATAAAAATTATCCTGATGTGGCCATCCCTAATCAGCATCGTCAGATGCATACACGAACTAAATGTCTTCAAAGTCTGCTACACAAGAGCAGGGGCAGATCCAGTGGGTGATCATGGCGATTGCCTTCCAGAAAAGGAATTTTTCTTATTTTATATATAAATAAAACCCATTCCAGAGTTTGGAGCTCTTAAAAGTAGCTCTAAGTAGGAGTATTATCAACAACCGAGCCCTCAGAAGTCCATCGTAGATCCGCCTCTGGACAAGAGAATTGGAAACACTTATTATTCACATTCAGTTTGCACATCTCAACAAACAAACAACATTTTCATTCACTTCCATCTACTACTGCATTCTACTGAACTGTAACGACATTTTATGTTTAAAAATAATGATTCATTTTTCAATAATTGTAAATGTTTATAAGTTCAGTAATTTAAAATGAATAGAGTCAACTAGAAGTTTTTTTGTAACGAATAACAAGATGAACTGTGAAATATCTTCTCACAAACTGTCGAGAGTTGAGAGTCTACAAACTTTACTCTTTCGTTTACCGATTACCTCGAAACCGCGGTAGCCAGAATTAGTCCAGGATAGGGGACTTATATTAAGAAAATGAAAATCTTAGGAAAATGCAGAAGTCTTTTAGTCTGAGAGAAAAAAGGAATGAAATCTCTAATTTCTAGTTCTGTTAGTCTTGTAGCTCTTAGTCCGTATCAAAGTACTGATAGAAATGTAGCCAATGAATTATGACTATTTTGTAGAACATTCCACTTTAACATCACAGGAAATTCATTTTCCGGCTTGCTTGGTTGTGAAAAGTTATAGAGTGTATTAGTATACTATGTAAAGTGTGTGTACTTTTCATGATTTTTGATAACAATCAGAAACAGAAGTAAAAGGTAAATTACAGTAATAGTTTTCTGTTAATTTTTGTATTCAAGGGGAGACGGAAAACCTACTTTTATCTTAACATTTGTTTTTCTTAAAATGTCTATTCGGGATCGCACCCTTCCCCCTCAACATTGAATACGGAAATGGAGAACTTATTTAGAATTTGATTGTTGATTCCAGTATATTTCAAGCATCACTTCTCGGACCTGGGCCTGTGATATGTCGATACATCGCTATCGTCGATATCTATATTATCATATATCAACATTCGATATCGCGAATATATTGACATGAATATATCATTCTAAATTTTCGATATCGATATTCGGGGGACGGCGAGGTATAAGGGAACCCTAAGACTTGTGAGGGATGAAGAAATTAAACTTATATTTTACAATATTGTTTTCTAATCATAATATCTTTATTACCACAAATTGCAATGTAAATACCACCACTTGCAAATTTGCAATATTATATGGTATAATTTCTTAGGTGCCAGAACTTTTATGCTTTGCTTATGGTAGAATCCGTAAGTTGGCCATTTTTTCGAAATACAGGGGTGTACAAAATTTTTAAAAAGGTGTAAAAAAATGTAGAAAATTCGTTGATTATTTTTGGCTACTTAATTCTTCGATATGAGAATTCCGCACTCCAAGTTGATGGTCGAGTTCGAAACTTTGACGGTAATTTTCTCGGAACACAGTTGTGTACAAAATTATTTTAAAGGTGTACAAAATTGTACAAAATTTCCAGATTATTTTTAGCTACTTAAATCTCGGATCTGGTGATTCCGCATTCAAACGTCAACTTGGAATGCGGAATTTTGATCGCAAATTTCTGGAAACACAGGGGTGTAGAAAATTTTTTACAAGATGTACAAAATTGTACAAAATGTGTACAAAATTATGAACATGTTTAATATGTGATTAGCAGATTCCGCACTCCAAGTTGGCGGACCTGCTTTCATTCATTGTCCTGGCAGTAGCGAAGTAGCAGCTTGTTTGTCTTTCCGTAAGGTGACACACATACACTTTTTCGAACATGCTAGTTGTAATCGTAGATAATAACCATCAAGTTAATTAAAAAAGTCTTGGTAATAAGTATTTTCAAATTGGTTAGAATGAATCCGAACCTGTTTCCGGGACGGGTAATTTGAATAGGGACATCAAAATATAAGCCGTCACTTTAGAATCTTTTTAAAGAAAATTACAAAAGTGTTTACTTAAAATATTAACTTTATTTATTATTTACAAGGCTATAAAAATATTTCTTCAAATTCTATCAAATATTACAACTTTCACAATTACAAATTAGAATTTCTCACTAAGTACAAGATCGTACAATAAATAAGTACCAAAATTTATAGTTGTAAAACAATTTCTTCTGGTATAACTTTCAGTTTTAAATTTCACTACTGTAAATCAAGTCAAGAGGACAAAAGTTACTTGTAATATGGGCAAAGTTCCTTCAATCTAAGAACCCAACAAAGCTGACTCTCATTGAACTATATGAAAAAGAAAACTAAATATTCTAAACTTTCTAAACAGAGTACTCAAAAAAGATCTCAAGATACGTGTTTGTAAACAAGTTATGATTATATTAACTACTGCTTACTTAAAACGATGTTATTATTGCTATAATAATTGCGTTTCTTCTTACTTTCTTTATCCATTTTCTGTTAAAGATTATAGCTTCCTATTGAAGACTTTTTATTAACTTATTACCAACTGCATTCTTCTACTTATAATAAGGAATACATACATTGGTTTATTTCGAAAATATAAAAAAGAAGCTGACACCCGCTTAATGGATTAAGTCAACCATAGACAGGGCTGCTTGTAGATTTCATGGTCTTTCACACAAATTCTATGCGAGGTCCAACCAAACTTGTGAAATCTCCATCCCCGTAAAGGTCGTCAGCACAGTTGTAACTTCGTTTTTGTTGAAATAGTAAAGTAACAATATATATATGGTTCAAGTCCTCTTTTTTATTATTTCTTCCACTACTTTTACAGGGCCTGTGACACATCCATAAGGTGTCTGAGCCACAACCCTCGATTTTGATGAAACTTGGTAGATTAATAGGACACTTTGCAAAACTAATGTGATTAGCAGGAATTTGTCGAAAAAGCTGTAGTTTCTGAGATTCGATTCAGAGCCAGTCGATACATAAAAAAATGACATTTGTCGTGATATCACGGGAACGGCTCCACCGAGAACAAGCAAACTTTGAAAGCCATAGTAGATAGTCTACATGATAGCTTTGAAACGAAATTGAAACGAATTGTCTGCGCTTGCGCAGAGCGTAAGGATACACTATCAGGTCTATGATCGCGGTCTATTGGAACACATCAGTGTGATGCAGGCATCTATGCATCAAAGAAACATGCCAAAATCATAGCCCATAGTGTTGCCACGAGACGAGCCCATTTTCATGTCTCGTCTCGTGTCAACAACGAGCAAACACTTCGAGACGAGACCTGTCTATTATTTGCAAGATGAGACACGCGATAGTGTTGTAAGTAGACAAGATGCGACAGCCCCAATATCCCGTTTCGTCTCGTAGCAATATTACTTAGTTGTATAAAGCAAAGGCTAACGTAAGAGATCCACGACGGTAGTTACTAGGGGTGTTCGGAATTCGATTTCGTATTCCGGAATTCGGAATTCTCTAATTCCGGAATGTTCCGAAATTCCGGAATGTTCCAAAATTCCGGAATGTTCCGAAATTCCGTAACTTTTCGAAATTCCGGAATGTTCCGAAATTCCGGAATGTTCCGCAAATTCCGTAACATTCCAAAAGTTTGGAATTGTGGAATGCTCAAAAGTATGAATTTCGGAACTGTTTTCAAGACTGAAATTTTGAAGCTCACTGTTGATTCTGGAATCGTAATATTAATATTAGTTCGAAGTTTGAATATAAAAGTTCGAAACAGTCTTGAGGCAATGGTTCTCAAACATTGTTACAAGGCTTTAATCGCACAAATTTACTCGCAAATACTTTCTCGTTTTCACTTTGGTATCTATGGAATATAGTAGCAACATGTCTTAAACAGTTATGCATTCTCACATTTACAAATATTGGAATAAAGTACAGCATTTTATTTTTACATTTTATCTTTTACATCTTTTTTCAATCATTGCCATTTTGTATTTTGAAGAACCAACAAGGAAACAATTTACATGTTTGGCAATTTAATTCCAAAATATTTGTTTTACTATTAAGCAAACAATACAAGAACACACGAAACATTTGTAGTCATGTCATTTGGAATTATATTAATTAACTTTTAATCTAAAGTACAAGGAGTACACATGAGTAATACATAATTGTGAAAATTTTGACAACTGAAACCCTGAAATGGTATAACTGATGCTACCTGAGACGTCATCAAATAATGCAACAAAAATGTAAATGTAAATTACTATTGAAAGAAAAAGCAAAATTTCTGTGCTACAAAATAATACTGTTAGAGAACAATGATGTGGATAAAATATTATAAGAGCATGTATTAAATGTCAATTTTCATATAAATGCTCAGATGATTTTTTTAAAAATTAGGGGAAAGTAGACTTTAGACGATATTAGACAAGGCAATTATGTATGCAAAATTAGGAGACATGCATTCAAATTTTTTCCTGTAATAAAAATTAGAATTCAACTTTCCATGGTAGATTGCACATGTTCTATCTCCGAACAAGGTGAAATACTATGGAAAGTTGAATGTTTATTATTACACGAAATAATTTGAACGCATGACTCTTAGCATGCAAGATTGCATAGAAAATTGCATCGCATAAAATGGGCTTTAGGGACTTTTAGCTTAACAAACTTCTTTTATCTCATTGATCTTTTTTATCTGATTTATTTGAGAAATCAGGAGAAAGAAAGTTTTCGCCAACTTTTCTACTCAAGGAAAGTAAGACATCAATTTTTGTAAAGATCAATTTACGCGAAGTGCGAATAGTTTTTGATACAAATTAATTATTTCGTAAGAGCGAAATATGAACATTAGGCTAATACTTTTAATATGAATATTAACATTTACGAAATGATTTCTTTCATTTTTAACTTTTACCATCGCTACTCACAATTTCAGGTATACTAATTGAACATTTACCTTTCTTGTTGTTAGTTAGTCATTGGTGCAGACCCTTTCATCTGAATGCATAACTACCCTTCATATTGCAGCTTTGTATGAAAATGTACATATTCTGTTGGCTTGTATCAGTGTAATTGTTTAAAGAAAGTAACATGCTTTTACATCAGAATTTCACAACATTGATAATATATTGGTGATTAATACAATTTCTCAACGAACCAGTTTTAAATGTTTTTCACTCACACAATTCATTTATCACCTTGCATAAAATTTTGATTAGTAGAGTTAGAACTAATCTTCATACGTAGGTTCCAATGCTTAGTATTTAACTGATAGACACCTTTATTTAGTTAGTTATTCAAATAAGTGTCGCAGGACAAGAAAAGAGTAGCGCGTACATGTGAATAATTATAAGATATTATGTAAAGTTTGCACCTCTATTCGATTTACTCTCGTTACATTTTGACAAGTTAAGCAAATAATGCTTGATAAAGCTTTCATTAAAAAAACAGCAGTAGCATCATGATTATAGAAGTTATAAAAAACATTAAACAGTAATCCCTTATTCTAAGAATTTTTTTGCTGTTTATAGCATGCAGTATACTAAATACGATACAAGCGATGCATTATTAATTTTAGCTTTGCGTGATTTGAACCTGAAATATGAAATACTCATTCTAGTTTCAAAAAAGTTCGTGTAACATCAATAATGCATATTTTTACATAACACGGGCAGCAGCATAATAATTGTACATTTATATATCTGAAGATAAAAGAATATTAAAGACTATTTTGTAACAAATTATGTAAGATACTAAACGGTACCACAATAATATTTGCCTACCAGCTATAACATCATAGTATTAAACTGTCATTACAAATTATTAGAATTTTGTGGTGCTATGAAAAAACTTTATTGAATTTTGACTGGTTGAGTTTAAACTTGAATGACTAAATTTGAATTTAGTTTTATTTTTAGGCAACTAAGGCTAAAAATAAAAATAAAACTGTCGCGCGAGAGGCGTAGGTGTAAAGATGTAGAAAGGCAGAGTCCTGGCCGTACAGCTTTATATGTAACTTTTGAATAGTTCGTTATAGTTAGTCCTGATGAGACGATCCATGACCTCAGTGCTTTCTTTTCCCATATTATCTCTACTTTATTCATTAATAAAAGTTAAGGAGATTTTTCTCTTATTTTCTCTTAGGCTGTCCCTAAATTCGTGTGTTAATTTTATTGTGGTACTACACAAGGCTGATCAAAGCCAGGACAGTGCAATCTGGATTAAACTTAGACGAAGGTGAAGTTTTGTGTTGTAGCAAAACAGGACCACGGGTATTAAGGGATGCTGAGTTACAGGATCAGAGATTAAAATCCATTTTTTAGTTACAGGATTCCAATGTTACATGGAAAAATATACATCGCTGGTAGCAATAATTGGCATATGTGCCTACATTATATTGCTAAATAGTTGAATAATGACAAATATTCGTAACCGAATCCAGTGACCTCTAGCATATCTCGTGCCGTCTTTGTGGAGATAGCTTCTTTACGACAGATCATCTAACACAATTAATGCAATTGAAGAAGGTAAGATGCCATAATACACGCATAAAAGATCTATCAAAATTTTCATTTTAGCCAAAAGGGATCACAACATTACCACTCTCCCACTCCCCCCCCCTTTTGCGCAAAGCGTCGCAAGATACTGGTGTCCCACTGGCAGGAAAACTTGCTACGCGTAAAAGAGAGAAATCTATTTAAAATTTACTTGACTTTTGGCACCGAGTGGGCGTTTAAGAGCTATTCGAACCGAGAAATTAAACTAACACTAATTTTACCATTTTTCTGTAATATCTTCAAATCAGATAAAAATAGTCGAAAAGTGAAAAGCGGGTCGCCTAGATAATATTATTTTGCATGCGATATCGTTAACACAAGTCACTTAGTTTCTCTTGTTTCGCAGCCACTTAGAAGCCCCCAAACATATGGCAGGCCTACAAATGAGTTCAAAATGAAAGAAACTAAGTGACTCTTGGTAATGATATCATATTTATTTTATTTATTTATTTATTTATTGTAACAACAACACAACAGGCGTCCTGCCCATTTACAGTGTTTGTTTACATATATGGTAAAATATCATTATTTTTACAGAAGAAAACCATACAGAAATTTTTATTGTTTCATTAATTAACTCAGCTCATCATACTACAAATTGTGTTCCTAAACATTTTTTCAGACATATTGAATATGTCTATCATTTCACACTTTTCTTCTATATTATTGTAGTGAGAGCTCATTCTCCATAAAGGGGATTTATACAGGATGTCAGTGCGTGCTTTCTTACAGTACATGGTATTACTACTGCTTAACCTCGTTCTAGACGTCGGAACATGCAAAATAATATTGTCTAGGCGGCCCGCTTTTCACTTTTCGGTTATTTTATCTGTTTTGAAGATAATACAGAAAAACGGTAAAATTAGCGGTAGTTTAATTCCGCGGTACGAAGGGCTCTTAAGTAGCCTTACAAAGAAATCAGCACGGCTGAAGTGAGAAATCTATCGTTTCTTGCTCTGTGGATGTGAAAATTCAGTGATACTCAGTTTTCATGAAACGGACTTGAACAGGTTTTCCAAAATTTACGAAGTTCCCAAATAACAAATTCAGTGATTTTGCTGTGCACATGTGCGTACTAGAGATGGAGTGGGTCAGTGGGTCAAGTTTTCTGAGTGGGTCAGTGGGTAGTGGGTCAACAGCATGTAACCCACGGCGACCCACTGTGACCCACTGCGACTCACCACCCACCATGATCCACTGCGACCCACCACCAACCGTGACCCACTGCGATACACCCCACACCATGACCCACTGCGACTTACCGACTCAGTCTGATCTACCGACTCACTCTGCTCACTGCATTGTAAACAGTATCTTGTGAAGACTGGTAAATTTGTCTGTGTTTTACTTTCAAGACTTCCATTTCGCTTCCTTTTCCATTTGTTTCTGTCTACTTACCTGAGGTGAGTATAACTAAGTGAAAAAAGAACTTCAGGCACTTTTGGATATTGATATTCGTAATTGTAATAATACAAATAGGACTTATACTACTATTTGGCTTTTGAGGCCTGTGAGTTTTTAGACGAGCTAACTACTGAAAAAAAATACATTTTTAAATCACTGCTATATATAAATTATTATATAAAAAAATGAATGTAACTATGTGTGCCTGATCATGATCATCACGGCAAATTGCAAAGTCAAATGAAATGACTTTTGGTATATAGTTAGGCCTTAATCCAAACTGGGATTTTATATCCCTTTGATTATAATACATATCATAAGAAGGTAGTGGGGATTCGAATTTTTTCGAAAAAAATAAGTATCTCGCAAGCCGTTAAAATTACGGAACTGAAATTCAGTGTATTAGCTCTTTAATAATAATAATATAAAAAAAGAATGTGTCCTAGCATTTTTTTAAAATTCTCCTTTATAGGGGGGTGGGGACTTTCTATATATGGAAAATTGATAGTTAGTTGGTTTGTAAAAATGACCGAAAACGATCGATATTAGTTGAGATAATATTCAGAAACAAAAAATACAGTGCTTCGCTTTATATATCCATGCTTTCTACTATAATAATTGCTGAAGCTTATGTTTATTATATGGAGCGTTTACAACACGGGGTAATCAACTCATAAAATTGTGAGAAAAATAGACATGAAATTTGTACTGTAAGCTTAATTACACGGAAATTTTAAGTTTGGATTGTACGCATATGTAAAATTGTACATTTTTTTCCCTTTTACGTTGGTCTGCTTACCTTGATTTGGGACTTTCAAATTTCATCCTTTTTTCCACTGAAAAGTATCGATAATTCAACAAGGAAATAATTATACTATGATAATTTATTTAATAATTGAAATTCATCGTAATTTGGCCCATGACAAACAGCAGTGTGGTAATTGCAGGGGAAGAAGGGGGAAATTCCCAGGCACCTCTGAACACTTCCCAGGAACCTCTTTCCCTTTTGCTTTCTAGGGGGAGGGAACCTGGTAATGTCATCAAAACTTCATGTGTAATTACAAAAATTAAATTTATAAACAAATAAGAAATCACCAGTTTATCAGGCTTTAATTGATAACACTGGTAAACAAAATTTTGCTTATTATTATTTCTTAATGAATTTTATGTATTTTGACCCCCTGAACACGAATCCGGCACTCATTTTTATGTAGTGTCAATATTTTCTGTGATATAAGCATGTTTTATTTTTCTACCTATACTGGTTTGTGAAGAGCAATTTGCCTGCATTTATTTCGATACTCGCTAGGTGGTAGCGCATTTGTTATTAAAGATAATTGTTCGGAGTAGCAAACAGAGAATATATATTTTAAAGATTTATAGCAGAATTGTAAATTTATTAATTAGAGTCTAAGCAATAATTAAGCTGTAGCCAATTCTGGTAGTAATCAAATGGTCGCAATGTGCTGCTCCCACATTTTCCACAGTTATTTTTTCTGGGTGTGCGTGCGTGTAGTTAAATGTCAGTGTGTAATTAATGTATTTGAGCAACATGTCGTCTGGTCGAAACTGCAAGTTACGTGCGGGTACTATATTAGTCCGAAGCAGGTGAAGCATAGGATTGTGCCTGGAACAAAATTTTGTGCAGCCTATAAAGCTTACTTCGAATGGCGGTTGGGGATCTTGACAAGCCATGGGCCCCACATGTGTCTTGTGGTAATTGAAGGTCGATGTTGGAACTTTGGTTGCGTGGGAATAGGAAAAGCATGCCGTTTCCCATTCCGCAAGTGTGAAGAGAACCTACCAACCATCATGATGATTGTTATTTTTGCATGATCGACTTGACGCACTACAAGAAAGGCAAGTACAGGCGTCAGCTACAGCACCCAAACATACCATCCTCTTGAGCACCTGTTCCGCATAGTGAAGAACTCCCTATTCCCTCATCTCCGCCCCAAACGGTTTTCAGTGAAGAAGCAGCTCATTCCGACAGTTCAGATAGTTCGTTCATGTTGGAAGATAGTGAGAAACCTCATTTACTGAACCGAAAAGAACCAGATGATCTGATTAGAGATCTATAATTACCGAAAAATAAGTCCGACTTGCTAGCATCACGACTCAAAGAGTGGAACTTTCTGCTTGCTTCCTGCAAAATATCTAAGTACAGAAGCAGACACCAACGTCGTTGTTCATGCACAGTTCGAGTACTAGTCTGAAGGCTATTTTGCACAACGGAAAACATTATCCTTCAATCCCTGTTGCATATTATATGATGTTGGAGAAAATTGAATATGAGGAACATCAATGGGACGTGTGTGGGGATTTCAAAATTATTGGTTTTCTTCTTGGGTTACAAAGTGGTTATACTAAATATTCCTGCTTTCTATGTCTGTGGGACAGTCGGACAACTAGCCAGCATTATGACCAAACCGTGTGGCCTGAAAGAACGGAGCTTATTCCAGGAACACATAATGTGATAAATGAAGCATTAGTGCCCAGGGAGATTCTCATGCCAACATTACATATTAAGCTGGGATTGGCAAAACAATTTGTGAAAGCTCTGGGTCACAATTAACCTTTCCTACAATGTATCAAACAAATGTTTCCAGTTTTATCAGAGACAAAAGTTATAGCTAGCATTTTCACAGGTCCTCAGATTCGTGTTATGCTTCTATTTGACACTTAAACAAAGAAATGACGGGGTTGAAAAGAAACGCTTGGGAAGCCTTTCATAAGTTGGTGACGGAATTTCTTGTGCATAACCGAAGTGAAACGTTTGATCACCAAGTTAAGACACTCATTGATCAATATCGAGCATTGGGATATAGAATGTCTTTAAAATTACATATGCTTCACTTACACTTGGATTTCTTTAGGGAGAATTTAGGAGATGTTAGCGAAGAGCACGGGGAACGTTTCCATAAGAACATTCAGGTATTGGAAAGCAGATACCAAGGAAGGTGGGACTGTGCAATGATGGGTGATTATATTTGGGGGTTAGTCCGTGACGAAGTAAACGTTTCCTACAAAAGAAAAAGAACCACTAACCTTCACTTTTGATTATGAAATTCCAATACTTGATGAACATTTTCCTCTAATCTCAAGTACTTTTGTATATTTTTTATACGAAATGTAATATTCATATATTTTGGTATTTGTGTATTGTTATGTAGATTTTTGTTACCCAGAAAGTTGATGTCCAAAATGTATGTTATGTTTGTAGTTCAATGTTCCTATAAGATACAATTGTATAATATGTTACTGTTTCAGTAAAATCTAATATGCTTATATCATCACAAATTTTGACATTACGGGAAAATAACTGCCATATTCGTGTTCAGCGGGTGCAAATCATTAAGAAACCAATGAAAAATCATTAGAAGCACGACCACAATGTGTGTATTATGCTTGTAGTTCAATGTTCCTATAATGTAGTCCAATGTATAATATGTTACCGTTTCAATAAAATCTGATATGCTTATATCATCACAAATTTTGACATTACGAGAATATAACTGCCATATTCGTGTTCAGAGGGTGCAAATCACTAAGAAACAATGAAAAAATCAACAGAAGCACGACCACAACGTTTGTGTTATGCTTGTAGTTCAATGTTCTCATAAGATACAATTGTATAATATGTTACTGTTTCAATAAGATCTGATATGCTTATATCATCACAAATTTTGACATTATTGGAAAATAACTGCCATACTCGTGTTCAGCGTGTGAAAATCATTAAGAAACCGACAAAAAAGCAACATAAGCACGACCTTGATGAAAATTTGTATACCAGTGTAATTTATGTACATGATTCCCTATCGAAGGTGTGGTAGATGAAGTTTCTGTTTTCCATGAGTCGACATTGCCAACTGACATGGTCAATATGGAAAAGATGCTGTATGGCGATTGAGAGATGATATTACTTGCTGAATATTTCAGAACTGACCGACAAGCAGATTGTCGATGAGGAGTTGCAGAAATAGAAGTATTATCAATTTCCACGACAGAGTGCGAACGGGGATTTCCCCTTATGAATTTACAGATGACTGATATTAGAAATAGACTAAGTGCTCAAACATTGTCTAACTTGTTGTTCACCAATATTGATGGCCCACTGTTAGATAAGCTCAAAGTAGACGAGCTAATTATTTTTTGGCTGAAGGATGGCCATCATTCCGCTGCGGATGATTTACCACGAAAAACTTCTGGAGGGCAACAGGAAAGAAACCCGATTTCGGATTTGTTTTAAGGTGGCAAATTACGAGTAATGGAAAATGTATACTTGTATTACTAACAGCTTATTTGTGTTATTCAACTTTGTGCCTAATTTTTAATAAGTCTATTCTTTGCTTTTTATAAACTAGAAGGTAATCTACTTTGAAAATGAAATGAATTCTTTAAGTTTTACGTCTCACAGTTAAGCCGGTTAGGCTAAAGGAGATGGTGATGATGAGAAATGAATGAAATGGTGGAATGAAAAAAGTGTGAGGAAACGGGAGAACCCCGTGAAAACTCACGAGCACGGTGTTTGTCCACCACAAATTCCACACGATGCGAGCTAAGATCGAACCAGGAACCTCAAGCACCGGAGGTGAACGCTATACCACTGAGACACCGCGTCCCCATAAACTACTTTGAATAAATATTCATAACAATTGCAATTATGCATTTTGTAACTTACTTTAACTTGGTGTTCTGGTGAAATTACAAGTATATTTTATGGAAATGTTCTCACAGAGTGTGCCCGACATCCTTTAATAGCTATGAAAAATTGATTTTTCAAGTCTTTTGTGAGAAAAATACTGTGAACTAAGGAATCATAACCTTTTCTATATTGTACAGGGGTATTTTACTACGAATAGAAATTTCTTTTGGAATGGGTTGAGAAATTAATACTTGCAAGAATACTCTCCTAATATAATATTTTAGGCACACATTAATTTCCTCTCACCTCGATTTCTTCAATTTTCACACTGACAAACACTACCATTTTATATCGTAAAGGTCAGATCAACCGTTATTGTAACAGAGTGGTGCTTGAGCGATTGACCCTAGAAATTTGAACTCCGATTAGTGACAATTTCGTTTTTTTCCTTTTCAAGTGTAAACTCTTTAGTCAGTAAAGATTCCATGAATCACGTGTCAGAGTTGATGATGGATTTTGGTTAGAGTATGTCACAGTATATGAGAATGGTTCATGGTGGGTGGTGGGTCAGAGTGGGTCACAGTGGGTGATGGGTCAGAGTGGGTCATGGTGGGTCGTGGGTCACAGTGGGTCATGGTGGGTGGTGATTCAAGTTTTCATTGACCCACGTAAAGTCTGGTGCGTACCACTATAAACCCATCTCTCTCTGTCCTAGTGTGTCTCAGCTGTGACATGCTACTTTATATTGAAAATGAACTTTTTCCTCACACACCTAGGTGTTTACGTTCCTTTTTTCATTATTATTATTATTATTATTGATATTATTATTATTATAATAAATTATTGACCCTTGAATGACGATTGTCTGAAAGTTGAACAAATGCTTTCTTCATGTAAACATAGGTGCCCAAATATAGGTAAACTTAGTAAAGGGCAGGAGTTCCACTTCAATTATTTTCTAGTATCTTTCTTGACTCTTTTATCCACTTTCACGAGAGCCTGTAAGTTGATTGTTGACTCTTAATTGACAATATGTGAAATAAAAATTCGCAGTTTGTTGTTTGGAAATATAAATTGATCAGTAAAAATAACGTGAAACAGTAAGGGCTCTTTTAGAAACGACCGCTTTATACAAACAGTTTGAAGAAATAATAATAATAATAATAATAATAATAATAATATGAACCTTCAAAAGAGTAATCTGGTCACCTTATGTAAAACATATGAAATTTTACCTGTGGACAATTGAAAGTTCCGCTGTTTCTGCTTCTCCCTCGTCCCGTGGATCATCTTCCGCAGTCTTCAGTCTTTCTTGGCTCCATATTATTTGATGACGCCTTTTTAAGTGCGATATCATGCAGGTTGTACTGCCACCTTTTATAGGAACAACAGCCGAGCAATTAATAACTGTACACCGTACTTCAGCCTTTCCTTCTATTCGTTTAAATTACTTCCACGTATAAGATTTCATTGTGCTTCTGTTTCGTTGACTGTACTACGAAACCTCCAACTCGTTGTGAAAAGTCTATTACTGCTGGAGAGACTGCGACAGAGTCTAAAAATTCGGGACAGTATCAGACAATGAAAAGAGTTTGCGAATTCGGGTAAGTCCCGAACAACGGAGGAGATCGGGTGAGTACTTCAGAAGTAGTGTACTAGAGCGCACGTGTCCATATGAAAAGCATTCATTAGAAGAACGTTGAAATTGGAAGTAGATTGGACACCGGTGACTCAGAGGAGTTCCTCTCCTGTGTATCACTAAAGCATTCACGTGCCTGTGGCTAGGCGTTGATAGGGGCATAACTTACGCTAGGTGTGGTCCAATCCAATGACGGTCTGCCAATTCCATACTTATGTGCTGAACACATACGCTTGTAAGCGTCTACAATTCGGGAAAGTACCGATTCACATACACCTCCCAAACATTAAAAACAAGCTCACAAGCCAAACTTTGATTTTGGCGCGATTAATTCGGTGCTTCGGGTACGTCATGTAAATTCGCTTTTATCCCTTGTAGGGTATTATTTCAGATTGTTTATTACAAAAGCGTCTTATTTCCAAAAGGACACTGCTTCATAGCGTATGCTGTGCTATGGCATACTGAAATGCCACGAAAACTATACTCTAGTGTTCACGTTATGTTACATATGCACATCAAGCTTTAGTCAACGAAATGATCTATTTGTTCACAAAACGGAAACACCTGACTTAGCAAAATAATATTCTGTGCACTATTGCAGATTATCACAAATTAAAATGCCAAGCCATCAACCAACTATCAAGAAAAAATATCTAGCAACAAAGCACGGAATCGCGTGTCGGTGGGTTGGGAACCATGTTCCTCTTTAGATTATTGACAAATAATTTCTACTTCCCTCCCAGTAAGCAGGGGTGTGGGGCCACCGAAAATACTGGTCAAATTTTTTTCAAATATTTCAGACTATCCTATCCCATTAATTACTGAAAATCGTATTTTCTTTTAAATGATTCTCTGCCCCTCCTTCAGGTACTTATACTTAAAAATGGCCATACATCAAAAGATATGCAGTTCAATTTCTTGTTAGGGTTGCCTCGTATAAATGGAAAAGGTACAGTCGGTATTCATTTAAAAAAGAATATACAAAGTGGTTTATAAAAAAGGTGTTTCTTGAAAGATAAACCAAACTAAGGGGAAGAACTAGCTCGAATTTCTATGTTCCGATTTCTGCAACAAAATCACGGAATTTACACTGAATCACTTACGATTGAGACTTAATAGATAAGCAGACAAAGTTCCAAATCTTATGCGCAATCGTTCACAGTGAACGGATCTAGAGAATGAAACAAACCAGTTGCCGTGGACCAAAACTCCTTCCTTCTGCATTCAAAGCTAAGCTTTGCGCACACCTCTCAGTTCGGGGTAACAGCAAAAATTATTTTTTAATAAGAAGTTCCGGAATGTTTCGAAATTCCGGAATGTTCCGAAATTCCGGAATTCCGGAATTAGGAACAGCCCTAATATATATATATATATATATATATATATATATATATATATATATATATATATATATATATATATATAGCCTATATATATAGTACATGTGTGCATTTTAAACGCTTAAAAGTTGTAAGAAAAAGGAAACAAAGTATTATTTAATCAATTGTAAGTGAAAAATGAAATATATCTGTTTACAACTCACTGTTATGCTGTGTAGCCTGTACCGTAAAACATTATTAATGAGAGTGAATGATTATGAAGTGATTTAGTGGAACAGAAAAACCGGAAAAATCCCGAGATAAACCGTGCAAACGACACTGACCAGACAAGCTAACATGGTCTGAAAACCAGAGATCCTTTCCAATAGTCTGCCATTGAGTGATTTTGTCCTTATTCTTTGAGTCATTTCGCAATCAAGTCAATTCATGGCCCGTCTTATAAATTATTTTTACTTATACATGCCAATTACTGCCTCAATGTGATATTCTTTTAAAAAAAATAAATAGGCAATAGAGTTGTCCACGATGCAGGAAATACCTGTCTCGTCTCGAAAATGAGACGGATGTCGTGACGAGAAATAGATTTTCAAATTTGAGACGAGACGTAAATTTTCTGTAGTTTCGTGGGCTATAAGATTTCGTCCCAGTGTTAGCTCTCAAACAATGTTTTACTGTTACATGATTCGTAATATAGAAACTATAGGTTCATGGAGTGCTTATACGAACAAAATGAAGAGCATTAATAAACGTTTGAAGATATGGAAGTCACTATACAATATATTGTAATAATAAACATATTTAAGTGTTGTTACATTTTACTCTTTGAGGAGTTCTCGCGCAGCGGAAGGCTATTAATCAATTCTTTATTAAATTAAGCAGTGGCGGCTAATGTTAGTGTTGCAGCGTTGCGCAACGACCAAAGTATTTCAAGAAAAAAATATTATTAGCAATAGTAGTAAAGAACAGAAAAAATACTTTCTAATACTCCCATATATACTTTAAATAACATATTTTTTTACTTCCGTAACTGTCCGTTTCGTTAATCCGTTTTAAAAAGCGAAAAATAATCCGTCACAGAGTATCTAATTTACATTGTGTTGCAGCGAGCATGCAACGACCAGATTCCTTCAGCGCGGGAATTGGAGCAAATGTTAAGTCTCCTTTCCCCTATCTCAGAAGTTAAAGGGTCTGGTCGTTGCAGTGCTTCTGCAACACAGCACGGTTTCCAGTGAATGAGAAGGTTTTTCGCGCTAAATAAAATTTCTGAATTTTATTTCACTAGCAATTAACAAATGGAAATTGTTTCTATGCATTCATATTTTTATATTACGGTACTTATAGTGAAGCAAATCAATATAATGACAATTAAAAAAAACTGATAGCAGAATTACAAAATAAGAAAGAAAATGCGTATGTAGTAGAGCAGAAATCAAATGAAAGTAGATCCGCATTTACAAGTTAATTCTTAGCTTATATAGATAATGAAGGTTTCTTCTACAGTAATTTGTGAACCAAATATTAATAAGTCAATATGCAGAATCTCTCCCCCCTCTGTGGATAGTATTTTAGTATATACATATTTCTTTTATAAAATAAGTATATTTTATACTCTTGAAAGAACTGTAAGGTGGGGAACGCCACATTAAATTTGGGACTAGTTAGCAATGTTCAGAGGCGTAGCCACGAGGAGGGGTCCACCGGGTCCGGACCTCCCCAAAATTTCGAAACTCGACTAGCATTTGTAGACTTTCTTAACGAACTATACTTGTTTAACAGAGAAATGATTGATGTAAGCTAAATATTTTATTTTACGCCTCATCATGTACTCTTTCTTTTCTTATAGAAAGAGTCGTTCTATCATTTTTTCTAAAAATATAGGTGACAGTAATTAAGAATTACTTATCTTTTCGGGTACAGTAAAAGACAGGTTCGTTATTACGTAGACATATTAGGCCTTCCTCAAATACTTTGGACCCCTCCCAGCTAACATGTTCCTATATCTGGCGGGTTTCAAGGTTGCTTTCCAGAACGTTGATAAAATCCGTTAAGTTGTGACAACAGCAAAACAGAAAAACACGTTTAAAAGTGCAAGGTATTGAAGTTAAACAAATTCTTGCAGAGTCTCTCACAGTGGCCATATATTTTCTGATGTAGGTTGTATTGACATTTTGACCAATTGCCCGTTTGCACAGGGTCATCATAGAGAGTTGAGATTTGTTCTATCTTCTTTTATTTAACAATAGCTTTCATACAATATGCTACTTGACCCCCGGTTCCATTTGCCAATTTTGAGTTGGACCCCGCCTGGGACCCTGCGAGTGCCCCGGGGGCAATATTTTTTCATTCAAAAGGTGGTGGGCTCCCAACACTAATTTGATATGTATTCGCTGAGTTTCCTTACCTGACCGTTTCCGAAAAATCTGACCCGGAAACTGACTTTGTAATGTATAGTATGGAGCTCAATTTCTAATTTTTCACGCTTATATCTCCGCAACGGTTGCGATCGAGGATGTATCACTTTTCGTGTTATGTTCTTTTGCTACAAGGTATCCAACGACCATAGTCTCGACTCGAAGTCAGAGTTGCACTTGGATAGGTTCCCTCGTTAGACAAAACAAGCAAAGTGCAATTCAGAAGTGTTAAAAAAAAAAAAAAAACGGTTTAAGTTTACAGGACATCTTATGGCAGTAATGTTGTATGCACTAGGTACATTTCCACAATTTATTTGAAATTTTCCTAGATAAATTTTGAATAAAGCGTGTTCAATGTACATTTTTTTATAACATTAATCTCTGCTACGAACTCTCTTCAGTCTACACTGAAGAGGAATTCGGATCACTATCAGGGACTGAGTTTGCTAGAATGAATTGATCACAAAAATCTAGAAAAAATATTTAGTGAATCTACAAAGCTTCTGCAATTAATATTAACTGTACCTATGGCGTCAGTAAAAGAAGAAAAGTTATTTTTCAGATCAAAAAGAATTGACACTTTCAAGAAATTGAATGTCCCAAGAAAGGTTATCACCATTGGTTATGCTTTCCATCGAAAAAGACCTGACAATAAGAATACTAGAGTTCAACCAGCATGTATTAGGCCGATTTGTTCCAATCAAAGAGAAAAGAATGAACTTACTAATTAAATAAGGTGATTAATCGGATTAAATGTTCTGCATTTTTTATTTTTTAAAAACAGAATTTTATTTAACATGTCACATAGCATTTGCATCTAAAGTTATGCTGATTGGTCAATAAGTCCACTTTATATATTCTGTCTCCGATCGTTCGTACTGCAACACCCGAAACCACAATCCACCGGCCGCCACTGAAATTAAGAAACCAACAGAGCATACATTTTCTAGATAAATTACAAAACGAGACAAGAAAAATCGAGACCAGACGAGAAAAAATTCCGAAAATCGAGACGAGACAACAATTCTACGATGGGTCTCGAGACGAGAAGAGAAGACGAGAAAATGTTATGTTCTGTCTCGTCTCATTTATGAGCAACATCAATTAACAAACATATTGTCTATTAGCAGATATGTCATCTAATAATACAAATAGCGTTGATACCAAGCGCACGTGACCTCAACTTCACGAAATGATCCTGAGCTTATTGAGAGTGATGTCAAGATCACGATGTAAGTGTAAGGTCGTGTGAGTAATGTCAAAAGGATGTTTTAAGTGTGAGGTCGAATGTGATAGATGTTAATGTTGTGAGTATGAAGTTAAGTTATCGTATGGTCGAAAAGATTTGTGAGCGTGATGTCGATTGTCGAGGTGATGTGAGTGTAAAGATGAGTGAGTGTAAAGTCGCTCGAAAAGATGTTGTGAGTGTGATTTTCTAGTTATGTTGAAATCATGATGCTGAGTAAGCGAAATGTAGAAATGATATTAAGACGGATCTCGCAGAGATAGGAACACAAAGTACAAATTGGATCCAATTGGCTAAGGATAGAAGTCAGTGGAGAGCTTTTGTGAACGCGGCATTGAACCTTCGGGCTCCATAGGCCATAGAGTGATTTAGTTAGTTAGTTAATCGTTGAAACAAGCTAAGTTATCACTACTGTTCTATGACCTACATCTGGCCCACCCAGAGAAAAAGTAGACAACTGTACCTGATTGCAGACATGTGTCCCACTTCATCTAACCCGAAATAGCCTCAATACTATCCTTTTCTTATAGTTAGTTATTTATATAACACTTGTGCATCTTTAAACATTGATAAATTATATTCATGGTGTTCGTGCAATCACTTTATCAAGTTTTAGTTTTATGCTATGAATCATGTAACAATAAAGCAGTGTTTGAGATCTAGGACCTGGGTGAATTCGAGTTCCCCACGAGATTGATTATATTTTTCATCTCGTCTCGAACTTAAAAAATAGAGACGAGAATCGAAACAAAACATTTCTTGCACTTTGTTGTAAATTTTGAGCGTGATGTTAGCATTGAATATGATGGCAAATATTTAATATCCATCTGAACAGAACAGTCTGTGGAGTTTGACTTTTATGTGTATTTATGCTATAGAGGGTGTTTTATCCTATTGGGTTGGATATTCAGAGCAAATTTTTAAACACATTTTTTAGTAAAGATAGATAATACTTCCTGTCTGAGTATGTTGCTCCAGTGGCGGATCTACTCCGGGACCGGGGGCCTAGCCCCAGTTTTTGAAAAAATAATCAAGTTATTCTTTATATATTTTTTCAAAGTTTATAATAAGCTCATGATATACATGTCATAAACTGGGTTCTGGCTGCCTTCCCCCAGTTTTTACCTTCTTGATCCGCCTCTAGGTTGCTCTAACAAGGGAAGAGAGCAAGATTATATATCGAAGTGGAAGATGGCTTATACATCATTCTAAAGAACTAAAGTGCCAAAAGAACCTTTACATCGCCGTGACGGGTATGTGACCGCGCAGTACTCTAATGAAGGGATGATTGCATAAGAATTTGTGATTAATTTTGAAAAGTTTTTATTCTGACTAGGGAAATAACGTAGGTATAGGGAGTAAAGGCACAGATTTGAAGCATCAGTGCACTGTCATCTCTGAAAAGATTCGTATTATTCCCTTACATGTTAAGTTAAACACCACAACATCTGTCACTGATAGCGTAGATCATCTTACTTTTTAAAATTGCCTCTGTAGCCTATTTGTCCATACATTAATCTCCAGACATGATGTATAGAGAGGAGAAAGAAAGAGATACAATATCTGTAAGATTTATGTAATTCACTAAGGGACTATAGGAAACGACTGAGCTAATTACTACTACTAGCGCTTTTTACTCTTCAGGGATTTACTACGACATGTTCGCAAGACACTATTTTAAGTCCTGAATCTGTGCGTGAATTATTTCATTCGCCTCACTGTAATTATTTGAGAATGGAAACTGATTACGCTGAACGTGAATATGTTTCTCGTAAAGCAAGGGCCGTAATAAATGTAAATAAGGTTCTCATTATTAGATAAAACACATAAGTATTTATTCCGTATACAGAACAATATAATACAGTAACTAAGCATCATCATAATCACTAACACCCGCAGGATTTTTTCCAACGGGGAGGGGGAGTCCGATATAGAGTTTTTCGTTTTATTCCCTATATATATTAATAGTCATAACATTTATCATTGATAGCGTATATCGTCTTTCGCCACTGTAGCCTATTAGTCGGAACATTCATCTCCAGACATGATGTCGAGAGAATAGAAAGAAATAGATATGATCAGTGGTGTATCTAATTTTACTGCGCCCTGGATAGATCAATCAACGATTTACTCATACTCCCCCAGGCCCCCTGCCCCAGGTATTTCAGCTGCTGCGTTATATATATGGGTTCCATGTCAGAAGGGCCAGACATAAGGGCAAAGACAGAAAGACCCGAGTCAAAAGGGCCCAGGTCGAAAGGGGCCCCGCTACAAAAGGACGCGAGTCAAACCGGCCTACGTCAAAAGGGCCCTTGTCAAAAGGCCCTGCGTCGAACGGGCTCGGGTCAAAAGGGCCCGATCAAAACGCCCCTCATAAAAAGGACCCGGGTCGAAAGGTCTCCGCAACAAAAGGGCCCAAAAAGCCTCGAATCAAAACGACCCTCATAAAAAGGGTCCGAATCAAAAGGGACTCCGCTACAAAAGAGCCAGAGTCAAACGACCCTGCGTCAAAAGGGACCGAGGCGAAAGTGGCCGAATCAAAACGCCCCTCAAAAAGAGCCATAGTCAAAAGGAGCCCACGAGAAAAGGATCCGAGTCAAAGGGTCCTGCGTCAAATGAGCCCTTGTCAAAACGGGCTCCGCTACAAAAGGGTCCGAGTGAAAACGGCGCCACATCAAAAGGGCCCGGGTCTAAAGGTCTCCACAACATAAGGTCTCGAATCAAAACGCCCTTCATAGAAAGGAGCAGAGTGAAAAGAGGCCCCGTTACAAAAGGGCAAGAGTCAAACGGCCGAACGTCAAAAGGTCGCGGGTTAAAACGCCTTAGTCAAAAGGGGCCAAATCAAAACGTACCTCATTAAAAGAGCCCGGGTCAAAAGGGTTCCACGACAAAGTTACCTGAGTCAAAAGACCGTGTCAAACGGACCCGGGTCAAGTAAAGCCGGAGTCAAACGGCCCCGCATCAAAATGGCCCGGGTCGAAAGGTCTCCTCAACAAAAGGGCCCGAGCCAGAAGGCCCAAATCAAAACACCCTCATCAAAAGGACCATAGTCAAAAGAGTCCCACGACAAATGGACCCGAGTCAAAAGGCCCTGCATTAAACGGGCCTAGGTCGAAATGAGCCCCGCTACAAAAGGGCCCGAGTGAAATCGGCCCAACATCAAAAGGGACCGGTTCAAAAGGTTTAAACAACAAAAGGGCCCGAATCATAACGCCCCTAATAAAAAGGTGCCGAGTCCAAAGGGCCCCCCCTACAAAAGTGCCCGAGTCAAACGGGCGTGGGTTGAAAGGGCTGGAGTCAAAAGGGGGCGAATTAAAACGCCCCTTATAAAAAGAACCCGTGTCAAAAGGGTTTCACGACAAAGGGACCCGAGTCAAAAGGCCCTGCGTGAAACAGATCCGGGTCAAATAAAGCCGGAGTCAAACGGGCCCGCGTCAAAACGGCCCGGTTCGAAATGTTTCCTCAACAAAAGGGCCCGAGCCAGAAGGCCCGAATCAAAGAGCCATTCATCAAAAGAGCCCGGGTCGAAAGGTCTCCGCAACAAAAGGGCCCGAGAATCGTTTGTTAACACAACTCAAAAATTTGAGATTTAGATAGCAATAATAAACATAACAATTATAATGATGTCTGCAGAATTTTTGTGTAGACTGGTACGGAATGACAACCAACGTCAGTAACAGAGGCGACTCTTGAGGGAAGTGACATTGGTAAAAATTAACATTTTACGAACGCAATCCACAAGAAGTTAACTGCGCAAATGTCTAATGGAATTTCATTTACGGTGGAAAACATTAACGGTCTCAAAACAAAATATCAAACAAAACACATCAACAACTTTTTGTTCACTATTATGCATATTCTGATTATTATTATTATTATTATTATTATTATTATTATTATTATTATTATTATTATTATTATTATTATTAATATATTACTTTTATTATTATTACCATTTTTATTAATAATAACATGTAAGGTCAGTGGTAGCCCATGCCTTCAAACCAGTATACGGCACTGTTTGAAACTATGAACTCTACATTAACATCGGTCGTCTTTCGATCATTTTATGTTCGAATGTGTTCAAGGGTGTCTTACCCCTTCTCCCAAAGCATGAAAAGCAAACGATATTTTCGCGAACACAGCTAGGGGCAGAGAGGGAGTGACACAGAACACACACAGCTCGCAGTGTAGCTGGAAGAGACCTATGGGTAATTATAGTTGTCCTCTTGTTATAAGGCGTTCAGTCAAGTAGTAGGTATCAAGGTCAGTTCCTGCAGTTGAACACGAAGTTGACTGTTAGAAAACATAAGTATAAAACTAGTCTCTTCTGTTTACTTTTCACGAATATTTTTCACCTTCATGCGTACAGGTCACGTCTGGCGTAGATTTAAAAGGCATGCTGTGTCAAGTATATATTCCCAAAAAGATATGAGTACTCAAAAGGCAAAAACTTTTGTTTTCCTTTTTCTATTAGCCAGTGAAAGCGTTGTTTCAACATCCTTCTTGTAGCTTGCTTAGCATTCACTTCCTCTTTTTAGTTGAGCTTTCGGCTATGAATACTAGGGATGGCCACATTCTTTCAAAAAATACTTTTTCGAAAAATGAATTTTTCGAAAACGAAAAATGGAAAACGGAAAATTTTTCGAAAATACGAAATCTTTTTCGAGAAACGAAAAACGATTTTTTTCCAAAAAACGAATTCTTTTTTCGAAAAACGGAAAACGAAAACAACCAAGAAACGGAAAACGGATAATTTTTGTAAAACAAACTGAATTTATTTCATTTCTTAGTACTTCCAAACTATAGTATACCATGCATACGTATAGGAAGTCTTATAGAACGGCTATGTTCATCTGTCTGCCTATCCACCCGTTCGTCTGTCAGCTGGTATCAGAGCAAGAGCGGTAAGAAATAGCGAGAAGCATAGGTTTGCAACACGAATAGATTCATGTAATGCATTTGACTTTTATTTAATCCAGAAGTGGTAGAGATCTATCACTTTCTGGTACATTGTTGATCAACACAGAACACAAACGGTAACATATAGAAAGACGCGGTTTTCCAGACCCAATTCAGTGTCCCACGAATAAATTCAATGTTCGCCCTTATTACACTTGCAACTTAAGCTATGATAAGTGTCGGAAGTCTTTAGGATGGCTTTGTCTGTCTGTCTGTCGAGAGGTGTCAGAGCAAAACAGTAACAAATATTGAAAAGTCGTTTCTTGCCGTCGATTTAGACCCCCTAAAATAGGTTCGATCTCCTAAATTAAACCTCTATTTAAAACCGTAAGTGGTTCTAATACCATTTTTGGTTTTAATTTGTATCGCTATAGAACGAAAAGAGTAATAGATAGCGAGAAGCGATTTATTGCAAATAATTTAGCGTCTTAAGACAACATACAACTATCCACAACATTCAATCAAAACCACAAATAGTTTATATTTACTATTATTTCCGGTTTCAATACTGAATTACGAGATATCGGGATGTAGAATTTTGCAATCGATTCAACTACCTAGAAATAGCTGTATCTTTTCCATTAATCCTCTATTCAGATCGGAAGTTGTTTAAAATAATCATTTTCAAAAATAGTAATACATAACAAAAATAACAAAAATAGTAATAGATAGCCACAAGTGTGTTTTTTTTAAAAAAAAAACGAATCGATACAGCGTCTCAAGAGTATATAAGCTATGTATCATCTCAACGCACAACACTATCGAAATTAAAAGTGGCTGAATTTACTAGTATATTCAATATGGATTCAATACGGATTTTTATAAAGCAAAAGCTTGAAGAAATAGTGATGCGGTTTTTCGCGAACGACTAAGCGTTCTAAGAATAGGCCCCACCTTCTCCCTTGATTTCTATTCACACCAGAAGTGGTTCAAATTAACGATTACAAGTTTCAACATTAATCGCCACAGAACAAAATTGGTAATAGATAGCGACAAGTGGTTCACCTACAATCGATTCAGGTTCTCAAGAGGAAATACAATTACAATCCGCAACACTCCACAAGGGCAGAAATGGTTGAAGTTTATTACTATTTTTGATTTTATAGGTAATACTTATTTCCATAGAGCAAAATCGGTCAGAGATATCGAGATGCATTTTTTAAAAATTAATCCAGCATCCCAAGGATAGATTCCACCTTCTTCCTTAACACTTTATTTGAACCGAAAGTGTTCAAATTAACAATTTCCGGTGTTAACACTTGTCGGGATAAAACAAAAATTGTAATAGATAGCGACAAGTAATTTTCTGGAATCAATTCAGGGTTTTAAGAGAACATATTGTCATAACCTGCTTCACTCTGTTGTAACCGAAAATGCTTGAAATTTACTACTACTTTCGGTTCCAATAATTATATTCAAAGAACAAAAACTATAAAAGATATCGAGAAGTTTTCTGAAATCGATTTAGCATCCTAAAAGTAGATTCCGTCTCCTCCCTTAACCCTCTATTCAAGCCGGAAGTGGTTCAAATTAGCCATTCCTGCTTTCTTTTTTTTCGCCAAAGAACAAAAACGATAAGTGATAGCTAATAATGGCTTTTTAATACGGATTCAGCATTCGAGGAACAGATTCTAACTTTGATTTTATTAATCTATTCCAACCAAGAGTTTTAGTTGTGCTATTTGTTGTACTGAAGTTTGAATATTCAGTTCGCATAGATTGCAAGTCTGCCGTAGTTTTACACTGTGAAACGAAACTCATTTGTTTCTCTACAAAAACAGGAAGTAGGAAAAATGTATCACAAGCAGGGGGGATCCAGGGGTCGATCGCCTCCCAGAAGAGAACACTCTTATTTTATATATAAATAAAACCCATCCCAGAGTTGGAGCTCGTAAAAATAGCTCTAAGTAGCAGTATTACAACCTCCCCCAGAAGTCCGTCCTGGATCCGCTCCTGACCACAACTCCCGGTTTCAGTATTGATCACCATAGAGCAAGCATGGTAATAGCGAGAAGCATGAATTCAGTACCTTCGCAATCGACTATCTCCAAGTTTTATCCTGTGGTAGAAATTTACTACCATTTCTAATTTCAATAGTGATCACCATAGAGCAAAAATAAGAAGAGATAATGAGATATGTTTAGGATTCGAATATTGTCATATCGATCGCTATCCCTCTATGTAAACCGGAAATAGTGAGAAACTACCATTTCCGATTTCATATTTTAGTAAAGAAAAGACGATAGCCGGAAGCAGTTTTTGGTATGGATTCTGTGCCACAATGGTAGTTTCCATCTCTAAGTTTAATGCAACCGAAAGTGATAAATACTTACTATATCTCTGGTTACAATATTTTTTCTCATAGAACGAGAGAAGTACTAGGAAGCGACAAACGTTTCTTTTAAATATATAGTTTCATAATTCCAAGAAAAGATTTCAAGCCCTGCCACTGGTCTAGTGGCTAGCGCGTATTCCTTTGATGCACAGGGTCCCGAGTGGGAAAACATTGAACGTGTTATGGTGGTTCGGATTCCACTTTAAAATGTAGGTCCACGTCTTGTATAGTCTTGCTCTATACTGAAAAGGGACGCTGAACTTCAACAAACAACCAAATAAAAAATATCTCATCATAGTAGTATTCTTCTACTGAAGTTAGTAGCAGTAAAAACTAATACGAAAACGAAGACCCACCTATTTAAAATTTGAATTCTCGTTTGATGAGATTATTATAGTCAGATACTTAGTTCTTTGTCTTACCGTATATAAACATCTTTAGAACAAATAAACCATTCAATAGTTTTTTGTTAGTATTAAATTGTCTATTTTTGAAAGCAATCAAATTGTTTTTGATACTGACTTAATTAGTTATAGAAAATAAGAGAAATGAATGGGGGATCTTAGTGAGAAGTCTTTAGTATCAGTGCATATAATCACTTCATGTTTCATATTTTGTTAAAATCAATTGTTAAAAGTCAATTTATTACAGAGTTGCTTGATACTATCACAATCAGTTTATACTGGATTCTTCTATTTGGTAATTTGTTAGTCATTTTTTAAATTATAAAATATATTGTCGGACTAATTGCTGTATCGCCGGACCAGTTTTAGGAAATTTACCGGGTCAATTGGAGAATTTATTTAAGTTTATGAGGAAGAGTGATTGAAAGTCAGGTAAGGGGAACAGTAAAAGCTCAGATAGTGATTATATTTGCTGGTTGTTTTTGATGTTGTAAGCGGCACTGTATGTGGAGGCGGATGAACTATTACGCGGAGAGGTACACTTGTTTTACTACACGGATCCATAGATTGTAAAATGTTTAGATAAATTTGAGCAAATCTTTAATTTGCCCATTTCATGTCGAGAACAGAAACCAACAAACCCCTGTGGGGCTTCTAACCCGTTCCTACTACTATCACTACCCCTACTCCCACTACTACTACTACTACTACTACTACTACTGCTGCTGCTGCTGCTACTACTACTGCTACTCCTACTCCTACTTATACTGTGGATTATAAGTGGCTAGGATGACCCGGGACACCATTTTACACTTTCGATGGGAAACACTATTGCATCCGCCATACTCCTCGGACATTGCACCTAATAACATAATCTAACGTAACTTAATGTAATCCAACCAAATATAACCGAATGCAGTATATTTTGCTCCATTTTTTCGATTTTCAAATTGGTCCGGCGATTCAGCAGTAATGCCATATTGTCGATAGCACATTAATAATCACTATTAGTAAATAATTATTTTTTAATATTCTGTAAAATATAAATTTTACACTGTTTACCTTTGTGAATTATTATTTCTAATTTATATCCCTCAAGAACCGAGAACCAAGGGTCTGTGGATTACAATATTTCATGCTGAGCTCGCACGCGTACCAGACTCGTTAAAGTCTATGACCATATCAACTTTCTCCAATATCGGATGAGGTTAACGCGTTTTAATGAAATTTATTGATTTAACTAAGTTCAAGTCCAAATTTTGTGGACAGTATTTTGAGAAAAAAATACTGCTACAGGCTAGTCAGAGCATCAATGCAACTGTGTACTGTCATTAGTTGAGCCGTGTTCAAGAAAAAAAACTCAAGACTCTGGAGCCAGCACTTCCAAATCGCAAAAGGGTCCTCCTGTTACAGGACAACGCTAAGCCCCACGTGGCTAGGATGACCCGGGACACCATTTTACACTTTCGATGGGAAACACTATTGCATCCGCCATACTCCTCGGACATTGCACCGTCCAGTTACCACCTGTTCCATTCCTTGGACAATCAGCTTAGAGGACGTCAGTTCAAATCCCTAGTAGAGGTGCAAAATGTACTTGATACCTTCTTCGATTCACGGCCCACCAAGATCTACCGCGATGGAATACATGGCCTTCCAAAACGTTGGCAGAAGGAGACTATTTTTGATCTTCCAGGTATGTCTTAGGTTAAATATCGATGTTTGAAGGTGTTGGGTGAAAAAGAGACAGATCTTTCTTGGTTACCTTTATAGTTACTAAGTTCGTCAAGATCTACCACCTTACCAAGTTTTGTAAAAATTGGATGAGTTCCATCTTTCGCGCTTTAATGAAATTTCTTGATTTCACTGATTCCAAACCTAACATTGATAGCTAATAACTCAGGAACAAAAAGTCTGTACATCATAATATTTTATATGAGCTTCCATGCATACCAAGCTTGTCAATATTTATGATCCTACCAACTTTCGTCAAGATCATTTGAGTTTTATCAAATGCGACTTAGTGAAATTTCTTGATATCACTAACTTAAAACACAAATTTGATTAGCAATAACTCTGGAACCAAAGTCCCAAACACCATAATATTTAGCGTGTGTACTAAATATATTGCAGTCCATAACCATACTAATTTGGGTCGTGATTGGAGGAGTTTCGTCAATAGTAGGCACTACACACTATCCTTTCATTAGATCCAAATCCAAGGAGCACGGTAGCTCAGTGTTAGAACGCTTTCCTCTTGTGCATTTGATCCCAGGCCAAGTAAGTTCATGGGAGACAACATCGTATCCGTGTATTTTCCCGGGGTACTCCCATTTCTTCCCACATTATCATTCCACGAATTCCGAAAACTTTTCGAGAAACGAAAAATCATCGAGAACTGGAAAACGAATTTTTTTCGAAAAACGATTTTTTTTCGAAAAAACGAAAAACGAATATTTTTCGAAAAACGAAAAACGAAAAATCTTTCGGAAAAACGGAAAACAATTTTTTTTCGAAAAACGAACGAAAAAACGAGAAATGAAATTTCCGAAAATCGAAAAACAGATTTTTTAAAAAAGGCCATCCCTAATGAATACCACCACGACAAGTCGTGGTTCTTATGATAGTGGCGTATTTTCATCTGGAGAAATTATGGAAATAATAAATAATGTAGACCAATGCTTTTGAAACGGACGATGAATATAGTTTGTACGAAGATTCTAGCTTCAATTTATGTGACACACATACCTCTTTTCATATAACATCGCTGCTGAACGGGACGTTAAACTCTAAATCAAAACTCAACACATACCTCTTTCTATTTAAAAATATTGTGTGGTATACAATATTCGGAATTCAAGATGGCTGCCATGATGTGCACTAAATCATTCAAAGCAGTTTATACACCAATGCCAAATTGTAACATTTGCTTTTCCTCCGTCTATGCGTCTCTTTGTTACAGCCCTGTCATAATACTTTCCCTATTTGATACATATGTAAAACATAGCACACCCTGTCTCAAACAGATGAAGTGTCAAAAACGAATTCACATTCTCATTTGTGGGAATATTCAAGTCTAAGTTGAAGTGTAAAATCATAACCTTTTACATTTAAAACAATATTGTGTGATATGCAATATGGCGGAATTCAAGATGCCTTCCATGGTGACCACACTCCAAATCAATGCAATTGACATGTCGTTATTATTGTTCTTTCCCAATACTTTTCATTAACCCTGTATACAGATCCACATGTCTTCTCACAGCAAAATTAAACTAATGTTTTCCACAGAATATATTTTTTTTATACTAATATGTATTTTTATACTTTGATCCAGGAGTAGAAATGGAATTTTAAAAGTAAGGGGAAAGTCAGCAACAAAGTTTGATTGGGCTATGTCAGAAAGACGGTAGTTAGGGGCGGACTGGCCAGGGCCCTTAGGTCGCAATCGCGGCCTAGGCCCTCTAAGAAAACAATGATGAAAGAATAAAGAAAGAAAGAGAAAGAAATGCTAAAACAAAAGAGAGCTAAATAATTCGGTGGCTCAGTGTTATTATGCTACCAACACACACTCCTCTTCCATCCTTCCATCAATCAGTAAGTTATCCTTTGCAATAGGGTCCTTTTGTTACTAGATTTGTGGCTAGGTCCATCTTTCACTATGGTCTTTTATTATCAGAAACTGTGATTTAGTTTGTACGTGGGGCCTTGGGCCCTTCTTTCAATATATTGGACAGTTGGGTCATTCTTTCATTACATTGAGAAGTTGGGCACTGGGCCCTTTATTCATTATATTGGATAGTTGGGGCCTTTCTTTCATTTCATTGAGCAGTTGCGGTCCTAGGCATGTTTTTCATCATGTTGAGCTGTTGGGACCTGGGACCTTTTTTTCATAATGTTGGGTAGTTGCGGCCCTTTCGAGGTTGAAGACTGGTGCCTGGTTTGTAGCTGGGATCATATTTAACCACAGGCTGATTGGTTCTTTATGGATGTTAATACATCTTGTAGGTCTATATTTGATAATTCAAAAATAGAGAAACAGCGCATTTTTAAAAATTTATTTTCTATCAAAAAGTTTACAAAATAACAGGAGAAAACAGTGGAAGACTCCAAGAAAGCGGGCATTTTCAACATAATGGTTGATTCTATCCAAGATGTTTCAGGGCTTAATCAGCTGGCTATAGTAATTCTCTACTTTATAAACGGTCAAGTATTTGAGCGGCTGTTAGCAGTTGTCGTAAACAGCTTGGGCGTCTCTGGCGGGGGGACAAGGGGAACGCGCCCTCCCACTATTTTGAAGTACAAAATATTCAATATTTTGTTCCAATTTAATTTATTTACTAACGACAGAATAACATATAAATAATAATAATAATATTTATTTGTCATATAATATTCAAGCTGTGTAACAGAGTCTTGATATGCCTCACGGGGTCCGTGAAGGTAAGCAGAAATGTAACAAATGGAATTAAAGATAAACAGGTTGGGCTAGATAGTACCATTTAAATAACTTTCCTTGATGTCCTCCCCAAATTGTATATGCCAGAGACGCCAGTGGTAAACAGTGACACTACAAGACAAGTAACTTATAATGAAATAAAAAGAGTACTTTGTGACAAAAATGTTTTGATGTCTGATATTGTAAGTTGCTCTTTTGATGGAGCTGCTAACTTCAGTGCATGCTATTAAGGAGTTAAAGCATTACTGGAGAAGGATAATCCTGAAATCATTTACACCCAATGCATGGCTTATGCTCTTAATTTGGTTATGACAAATTCGACTGAGTAGATCCCTGAAGCTGCAAATTTATTTGAAACCAGTGCCGTGTTCTGTCTGAATACTACAAAAGAAAGGATGTTTGTAAGAAAATGATTGATGCAAGCCACGAGGGACATGACAGACTACGAAAAGTTCAACAAGTTGGTACAACACGATGATGGAGCAGAAACAAGGCACTGAATGCAGTAGTGGACACTAACGAGTTTCGCTACGAAACATGAAGCCAAGACGAGGACGACTGTCTATCAGCAAGATTTCTTTCATTTTTATTGTTCCTCAATGATGATGTACAGGACAGGGGTTTTAATGTGAAATCAAAATTTTAAGCTAAACTTTGCTGAATAAATGGACAGAATTTAACACTGTAATGAGGACTTCTGTGTTTCAGGATTTATTTATGGAAACGGAGTCTGTTTCAAAATACCTGCAGTCTCACGGATTGAACTATCTTACAACCTGGAGACTTCTAGACAATTTGCAGCAGCAGCTTCAGAATAAAATAGAGGCAAAAGATGTCTGTTTAATGCTTTACGAAAATACAAAAATATCTTGTGTGAAAATAAATCAACAGCTTGCGCAATCTGATGTAGAGATAGCAATGGAAAAAGACTTTCTACACAGAAGAATTTTAAAGAAGAAGAAAATGCCAGGAGAGCAGATGAACTGGAAAAGAACTTAAATATAAGTGAAAATGATTTATTCAGAATAAAACACTTCAATGAAAATTCTGAATACAGCTGTTACATGTGTCAGTGATAGATTTCAGCAGCCGAAAGAACTCCAAATACTGGAACCCAAGCACTTTTCAGAAATCAAGAAGAATGGTGTATCTGCAAGAGCTTTCAGAGTTCTTGCGAAAAAAAAAAACTAAATATAAAACAGGAGAAAATATACAAAGAGTTCCAGTAGTTCACTGTCGTGTATTTCACTGTCACAAAACGTTCTGGTTTTCGATGATCCTGAAGAGAGTGATGCCCCTGAATCCGTAGAAGATAATGATGATTATGCATCTGAGCATGCTATGGGAGATGGAACATCTTTGGACGGGATTCACGGTAAGGGTGATAATGATGCTGCAAACACATTGTATAAAAATTGTTTGTCATGTGCAGGGAAAATTTTGTACCAATTTCTGTCAGTCTAGTTGCTTTAATAATTTATATATTGTATACGGACATGCGTTGTCTCTACCATGCACACAAGTGACATGTGGAAGGTGCTCCTCAAAGTTAAAGTTAGAGTAAACAAATCTCAGAGCTAGTTTGTGTGAAGACATTTTGGACACAATTTTGCTCATGAATATGGAAAGAGACATGCTAAATTTAGTGTCTGTGAACGAAGTTTTTCAGGAACTCCGCAAATCATAAGCTGAACTCCAAAGAATCTTAATTTTTTAAAATTATTAGTTGTTCAGTGGTTCAGCAGTGTTTATCATTTTCAGTAAAACTGTCATGTTCATTCCACAGTCAAAAGTTATTATTAGTTGTTTAGTGTTACAATTTTCAGTAAGCTGTTCTGTTCGTTCCATAGTAAAAGTTATTCGCTATTATTTTTTTTAGTGTTTCAGCTACTATACAGAGTGTCTCAAAAGTCCCATGACATACGGTAACTCTCTTATTCTCAGAGTTACAACAAAATATAGGCGGGGAAACTGTCTCCAAATATGATGTTTTCAATCTAAAGTGAAAGAATTTTTCAAATCAGACAAGCCGTTTGGACTGTACACTCTATATGCGCCCAATGTTACATGAAAATGCAACGTTACCATTTACCCGGACCCACAACATAAATAAATGAAGTTACTGTCTATTAAAAACATTATATTTGTAGGCGGTTTCTCCTCTTACATTTTGTTGTAACTCTGATAATAAGAGAGTTATCCATGTCAGAGGACTTTGTAGACACCCCGTGTGGCAATATAATAATAATTATAAAATTTTCTCCTGAAAGTTTAGGTTTCTGGAAATCCTGTGCTTGCTGTGACATCAAATTTCCAATGACCAATGATAAATTATAGCTTGCAAAAACTGTCAAGTAACAACGAATTTACAACTGCATAACGCGATGGCTCATCGCAGATGTTCATTGTACGCAGTGGCGCAACCAGGACTTTATTTCGGGAGGGGCCAAGAATATCCAGTACAGTAGTCTGCAAACGACGTGCTGCAATATTTGATGTGGACAAAATTGAAATTTTGAATTCTCCTTATTATAAGCAATTTAGTTATCCTTATTATTAACATGCTAAAAAACCTTAAAATGAAAATTCCAATTCACAAATTCCCTATTATTAACGGTCACAAGTTTTAAAATTTGCGCTATAATAATTATTTTGAACATCTTTATTTTTGCATAAAATGACGCACTCTTTACTAACATTTATTACTCTAAGAAATTAATGTAGGGGTTTTCACTGGGTATTTCTTCTTTCGTACAGTGCTTTGACTTAATTCAGTATTCATTTATGCATTGATCTATTTTGAAATTTTACCAAAATTTGTCTGCAGTGCTGCTGTATAAGATAGACCAGGTTTGTTTCGGATAGGACATGGGCCCCCGAGTTCATAGCTGGTTGCGCCACTGATTGTACGTTATTTTAGAAATTGGTGTTATAGTCTGAGGGCCCTCCATGGTAACCGCGGCCTAGGTCCTAATACACCCAGTCCGCCTATGACGAGAGTGCAAGCAAACTTTCATGGAGAACGACTTAAGCGATAGCGATTGTTCCAAAACAATCAACAAGCAAACAAAACTAATATTACCATTCAAATTTCCTATTTGTTACTAATAACCACAGATATATTTCCTTCACTTGCACAAACACTTCAACTTACTAAGGGGACACAACCCTCTTGTGCATGCCTGATATCCACTCTTGCTTTGATCTCAAGCTTTTTACTCGTGGAACCGTATTTACCGGGCACTTTTGATGCGGGATCTTTCTGACTTGTGCCTTTTTGACGCCTGGCTTAGTTGAGGCCTGGCCGTTTAGACCCGTGCCCTATTGTAGTGGTGCCCCGTTTGATCAGGGCTCGTTTGACTCAGTTTCTTGTTGACTCTGGCCCTTTTGTCGCAGAACCCTTTGGACCCGGGCCCTTTTGACGCAGCGTCCTTATGACTCGGCTCTTTATGTCGCGGATCCCTTTTAACCCGGGTACTTTTAACGCAGAGCCATTTTGTCGCGGAGACCTTCTACCTGGGCCCTTTCGACGCGGGGCTGTTTTGACTCGGTCATTTTGTAACGGGTCCCCTTTTGACTCGGGTCCGTTTGACGCAGGGCCCTTTTGACTCGGACCCTTTTGTCGTGGGACTCTTGACCCAGGCTCTTTTCATGAGGAGCGTTTTGATTCGTCCCCTTTTGACTCGGGCTCTTTTGTTGCGTAGATCTTTTGACATTGGGCCATTTGACTCGGGTCCTTTTGTAGCGGGGACCCTTTTCACTCGGGCCCGTTTAACGCAGAGCCCTTGCAACTCGAACCCCTTTGTAGTGGGAACCTTTTGACCCGGGCCCTTTTGATAAGGGTTGTTTTGATTCGGGCCCGCTTGACGCGGGGCATTCTGACTCGGGTCATTTTGTAGTGGGACCCTTTTGGCACGGGCCTTTTAAATGAAGGGCGTTTTGATTCGGGTCTTTTTAACTCAAACCCTTTTGTTGCGGAGAGGTTTTGACCCGGGCAATTTTGACGAGGGTCATTTTGACTCGGGCCCGTAGGGGGGCAACTTTTGACCCGGGTTCGTTTCACGCAGGTCTCTTTTGACCCGGGCTCTTTTTCGTGGGACCCTTTTGACGCGAACCTTTTGATTCGGGCCCTTTTGACTCGACCCTTTTCATTCGTGCTCTTTTGACTCCTGCAGGGGGCCTAGGGGAGTATGAATAAATCGAAGATAGATCGATTCAGGGCGCAGTAAAATTAATCACATCACTGTTCATATCAATTTATTTTTTCTTTCGACATCATATCTGGAGATGAATGTTCTGACTAATAGGCTACAGCCGCGAAAGACGAAATACGCTATCAATGATAAATGTTATGACTGTTAATATACATAGAAAATAAAACGAAAAACTCTATATCGGTCTTCCCCCCCAGTTGGAAAACATCCTGCGGACGTTAGTGATTATGATGTTGCCCAGTTACTGTATTATATTATTCTATACACGGAATAGATACTTATGTGTTTTATACAGTAATAAGAACCTTATCTACATTTATTACGGCCCTTGCTTTACGACAACGAAATATATTCATGTTCAGCGTAATCAGTTTCCATTCTCAAATAATTACAGTGAGGCGAATGAAAAAATTCAAGCCCGAACATGTCGTAGTAAATTCCCGAAGAGCGAAAAGCGCTAGTAGCAGTTGTTAGCAGTTTTTAACTTAACATATAAGACAATAATTTGAAAAACTGAGAATACAAATCTTTTCAGAGATGACAGTGCACTGATGTTTTAAATCTATGCCCTTACTCCGTATACCTACGTTATTTCCCTAGTCAAAATAAAAACTCTTCAAAATTAATTACAATTTCTTATGCAACCATCCTTTCCTTAGAGTACTGCGTGGTCACATATCCGTCACGGCGATGTAAAGGCACTTTTGGCGACGAGGATACATTTCCACCCCTAGAATCGCAAACGGTGAGACAGGTGCCGAAACAGGAAAACACGGGTTTGATCATTTTAAAAGTACAACGTATCAAAGCAAAAAGTGTTGTCCCAAGGGCATCCGCAGGGTCCGAGGCGGAGTCCAACTCAAAAATTCCAAATGATAAGGGAGTCAAGTAGCATATCGCTGCAAACGTGTTTGGAAATGAAAGAAGACGGAACAAGTCTCGACTCTCTAAAATTACCCTGTGCAAACTGGCGGCCGGTCAAAATGTACATCGTCATTTCGATTCTCCGAGTGCATTCGCTTTCCATTTTGCAATCGGCACTTGTCATTGTGAGACATTTGCACGTATTCGCTGTTCCTGGTGCAAGAAATTTTTTGTTTGAATCATTTTATATTTGATAGCCTAGACAACAAGCGTCAGTATCACTATTGCACACTATATGTGAAGTAGTCAGTTCTATACTCAAAGATGTAAAATGTTATTTCTTTTCTTTTTTTATTTCTTAATTTTATTTTATTGTATTTCTTTGTTTATTTATTCATTTAGACATTACTGGACCCAAAGAGCAGAATCTCACAATAGAGGTATTTCCTTTCTCCCCGTTGAGTGCAAGAATTAAAGTGAAAACAAACTAAAACCCTACAGAAAGAAGAACTAACAAGAAATATGTTTGCACAGTGTTATCGTAGAGCGTCCAAACTTACTTCATCTACTTTCATTCAACAACAGCTTTCAAAATGATATGCTAATTGATTCCCCTTGCCATTCGAAAATTATGAGTAGGACCATTCTGTGACCCTGTGGAGGACAATGGGAAAAATATTTTTACTTTCAATCTTGTACTTTTGAAATGACGACACACGTGTTTTCCTTTTTTGGCATCTGTCTCACCGTTTCAGGTTTCTTGGAAGTGACCATAAACTTTAGAATGACGTTTTTGCTGACATTTTAGCCGGACGCCATTTTGCGCAGCTTAATTTTAGAGAGTCAAAACCTGCTCCGTCTTCTTTAATTTCCAAACACGTTTCCAATGATGTGTTACTTGACCCCCTTACCATTTACAATTTTTGAGTTGGGTCCTGCGTGGGACCGTGGGAAAATTTTTATTATAGTTTCGTTAAAACGCGTCATTAGCTCTTTCGATTGGTGTATAAGTCATATTTCCACTTCGATATATAATCTCCCTCTCTTCTCTTGTAAGGTGGGTTCTCTTATAGTCGTTTGGTGGAGTCACTACTAACCGTAGATGAGAGATTGTTGCTAGTTGAAGTTTAGCGTCTCTTTTCAGTACCGTGTACAGAGATTATACAGTATTACATTTTGACCTGAAATTTCAGATACGATATGAACCACCGTAATTTGCGTTCCAGTTATTTTTTCATAGGAAGTTTTATTCTTCACACGAGACGCACTTTCTAACGACTAGGCCAGAGGGAAGAGCCACAGAGCGTTGATATAGTGGTCAGATCTTTTCCCACATGTATCTAAAAACTAAAACTTAAAAAAAATTAAAACAAACGTGAAGTACAAATATTCTCTTCGAATTAAACGTTCCAGCTTCATGCTCCTATGCAAAAGAAAGACAAATGGGAATGATAACGAACGAAATATTGGAGTGCAGGAAGTAGGAGCAAACATAATTCCTAGACAGTCCACGCACATAGTGCTTGTCGAACACAAAGCTCACCTGATGAGACCTGGGATCGAGTCAGAGACCCCACGCAACACAGGTGAGCTTTCTACCACTGAGCCAACGCGGCCCCCAATAGGTGTTGGATAGATTGGGAATTAGAATTAGGAATACAGGTATATAGTAAAACCAAATTATTATTATTATTATTATTATTATTATTATTATTATTAGTAGTAGTAGTAGTAGTAGTAGTAGTAGTAGACCCTATTAGTTTATTACGTCCATTCTGAATTACATGAGTCCCAACCGGGAATCGAACTGAGCTCTGTTGCTACGAACCTAGTTCGTTCTCTATACATCCGCTGTTGCTACATCTGAAGAAAAATTTGAAACCTGTTTGACCTTATGAATCATTTCCAGCTCTATGAGGGGTTGTAAAACTACAAATGCAGAACAATAGTTTACGTGACTGATCATACCGCCGGTCGCTTCAACCATTATAGCGAGAGCGAGGGGAGGGCGAGTAATTCCAGCGGGTGGTGGATTTGTGTCATCTTATCGCCAAACAAAATCTTCGCAAATGAAAGAAATGTTATGGGTGGTGCTTAGTTCACAGCTTTTGTATTGAATTGAGACACTTTGATGTCATCTGGGAGTTGGAAACCGTAGATTTTATCTGGAGTAAATTCATTTCGTTCCTAAACTTTCTTTTCATAAGTGAGCATATTTATGATTATGGAACACTTTTGCGGTAGAAAATGAGACCCCGAGTTGCTAGTCTAGTGAGTGATAGTTCACATAGTCTTGGGTTTGATTCCAGATTGGAAAGCATATGTAGAATTTTAACTGTCTTCGACATTCGTGTATTCGTGCCCCTGTCGCGTTCAGTGAAAATAGAGTGGTAAGAAGTGAAATTAGGTACAATAGAGGTAATTACAGAAATAAAATTACTGAGGCATGTTCGATTGATCAGTTAACTTTTAAAAAGAAGTGATAAAATTCTAATCTTTGGTGCAGTGATCCGAGGTTCGATTCCAGTGGGGACACTCGATCGAAAAGACGTAACAACTTTTCCGGGCCAGCCATCCTGAGTAGAGTTTTCCTCATTCACTCCAGGCAAATGCCGGGATGATACCTAACGTACAGGTCGCAGATCGCTTCCCCCCTTTCCCGGATAGTATGCTCGCCGAAAGATGTGATCTCTAATGTGTTACGGGCTTACAGCCATAGATACCAGTAATGCCCAGAAATATGTATAAATAAAAAAAAAAATAAAATAAAATCTTTGGTGCATGAGGACTCTGGTTTGATCCCTCTCGCGCCAAACAGGCTTTATGGAGGACAAAGATCGTATTCTTGAGTTTTCTCTGGGTTGTCCCGTTCCCTCCCACTTTCTTCATTCCACCATTTTATTCATTCTCATCATCATATATATTATACACGGTATATGAATGGGACGCAAAACTGAAAAGATTTATTTCAGTTTCTTGAGGTCGGAAAAAAGTTATTTAGTTTTGTATCCGATGTTTTGTATCCGCCTGTAACAAAAAATCCTGTCCTAATCCTAACTATAAATAAAACTACATGAACTGACATAAAATAAAGGGAAAGTTGACGTGGAAAGTTGAATATTTTCATGATTGTAGCTTTTCGGGACTAACTCACAGGAAAATGGTCAAAAACGAATATTTTTAATTTTTAGGGGGTCCAAAAGGGAATGAAGTACTTGGAATAAATACTTGAAACTCGATATGCTTGTACATTTTCCTTAGCGTTAACTAAGTAAAACGTCAAAAATACAAATTTCCAACTGTAGAGTTGTTTTATGGGGAAAAATATTCTCAATTTATTTCTATGGAACATCTTCTACACCCCAAAATATTTAGACAATTCCAGCAGGATTAGGATGATGAAATTTGGCATGAGTGTAGCCTTCCGAGACTAACCTACAGGAAAATGCCAAAATTGAATATTTTAAGTTTTTAAGGGGTCTAAAAAAGGGCGAAGAAATCCCCATGTTATTTAAATGGACATTTTCTTGGGATACAAAATCTTATCTTTTAGATAGTTAAAATATGAAAAGAAACTTGAATTTGATAGAATTGTGGGTTTAACAGGTGCGAGGCTGTAGGCCGAATCAGTGGGCGAAGTCCTCAGGTGGATCAAATTCAGGAAATGTAATTAAGGTGGATCACCACCCGGAAGTCAGTATAAGCATTAGTTGATTGCCTTAACCAACGCGTAAAGAAATGGCACATATTATAAGTATTACACTATAAAATAGAGTTATTCGTCAGCTACAACATGAGATACTATTTTCTGTGATTATGTATTCTGTTAGCTAAAAAAGTAACATATAAGAGAAAAACTTGACCAGTTTTAAGATGAGTACGTAAGATGGCGCTTGCTGTTAGATTTTGCTAATCCTGTGCTCAGTTTTATGAAACTTTACTTATAAGCATAAAATATTTTACAAGTAGTTGTCTAATTACGGAATTTAGATATTAAATTACCGTTTTTCGTGTTATGTTTTACACTTTATCCAAATATTATTTTGTGTTTACGGAAATAGTTTTAGCGGCTGAATCTCATGCTTACGCAGGACGCCATAATGCTTCGTTGCCAAACTTACATGTGTACTATTGCAGTCGCAGCAATACGGCAATTCCTTGTTTCCTTGTTAGCGCTTGAAGTCCAGAGGAGAAACCTGTGAATTGTGACAAAACTATTATAGTTAATAAAAGTGGAAAATGGGGAAACGTAAGGAATCATATATATATATATATATATATATATATATATATATATATATATATATATATATATATATAAGAAGAATCCAATACTAAGTAAAAGATCGAAGAGCCAAAGGAAGCAAAGAGAAAGGGAGCATAAATTGAAGAAACAGCTAAGCGCTTTTCAATTTTTAACTGTTTATTTCCACGTAATACAAAGATAATTTATTTTGAACATTAAATATGTAGCCTAATATGTGTTCTTTCTTTTTTCTCCTTTCCTTTCCTTTCCTTTCTTTCTTTCTTTCTTTCTTTCTTTATTTATTTTTGCTGAAACTTAATTTGCTTAGGTAAAATATTATATCTTCTTGAAAATAATCTATATATGTTTTTGAGCTTTCATACATACACGAATAGTTGCCTGAACCCGTTAGTGGAAAGTAGTAATTAATTCCACTTACTAGGGAAAGTCGTGAGGTGTTACTCTGACTTCATATTGATACTATGCTCAGTCGACTCGTTTTTACATATGAAACAATCAGGCAACCGGAGAAATCCTCGATCGCAAGCTTGTTCGAATTATGGGCGTTAAAATTTCAAAATTGAACAGACTTTGAAAAAAGTTTGAAGAAACCATTTTTTGAGATACACGCTTCATTTTTGGTACTGGGGTGTTGTCTTGGGTACTCGACGGAATGGTGAGGTCGAAACGTACACATTTTGCAAGATAAGGGAACTTATTGAGGAAGGGTTGAAGGGTAATGGCATCTTACAACTTGCAAATTGCATCCTATTTGGCACACCGGATAAATAGGCTAATAAAATTTATTTGAAACCAACTGTATTGTCATTCAAATGTCACTTTCTGTGTGGCCACCTAAACATTAAACAATGACATTTGTCTCCGAAACGCGGGACTAACTGCAACGCGACTCCCAACCCAGCCGGCCTCTGTGCATTGTGGAAAAAATGAAATATTTCAGTTTAACATCCGATGATTATACCCTTTAGGCTAAGGAAGACGATGATTAAGACAAGTGAATGATGATGGAAGAATTGATGGAATGAGAAGAAGGGAGGAAACAGGAGTACCCCGAGTAAACCCATAGACATAATGGTATTCATTTTTTTTTTTTTTTTTTTTGCTCAGATCGCGCCTTTCAGTTTCGGCACCTGAAAGTTTAACCGAAACAGGGCTATCATCATTGCAATCTTCTTTGCTTTATTATTTTTCATCATTCATTTGGTTTTCAATTTGGACAAGGGAGGACAGGGACGAGGGATAGGAAAAATGGACGAAACCACAACACTAAGAAACAACAAAATAAAATTTAGACAAAATCAACAAAGAAAAAAAAGAAAGAAAAAAAAATTTTTATATATAAACTCCTAACTACCTAATATTTGTTCATCTTCTAATTTTCCTATTCTATTCTATTCTCGACTCAAGTTTAGCTTACTCTAGTATTCAATTGTTTCATCCTCGTTCCTTTTATCATACTTAGCCTTTCTCGTATGTTTATCATCATCTTCATAGGTCTAGGTTTCACCTGCATGATAGGCTTTCACCTAGTTTTTATGATCATCTTCCTCATTGAGTCAGGTTTCTCCTGTATGATTAGCTTTCCACCTATATAATATCCTTTCCACCTATTTTTGTACTATCATCATCTTCATTAGATTTAGATTTCACCTGTGATGGTCTTCCACCTGTATGATAGGCTTTCCACCTATATAATAACCTGCCACCTATTTTTTGTATCATCTTCATTTGATTTAGGTTTCACCTGTATGATAGGCTTTCCACCTATTTAATTTGTTCTTTTTATTTTTGACATTTTTTAAATTTAGGTTTCCTCCTGTGTGATTTTTTTAAAATAAATTTTTACTACATTCTTCTAATAGAGGATGATAATATTTGCACCACTGAACTCAGCATCATTATTGTACACTTACATTTAAATATTGCACGCTTAAATAAGCACTACACACTCCTGTGTGTGAAAACACAACTTTTCCGTAATAAAAACAACATACCACTATCACCACACTGCACACTACAACACCCATTCACTTTTCTGCGATCACGCAAACTTTGATTTCCTTATTGATCCTAAGCTGTGTTAGTCATTTCAGTTTTCCACAATTGACTTCTATGGTTCGGTCCTCAGTGCAACGGTTTGAGGTCCAGGACCCACTCGGAGCACTTAGTGCAGGCCCTGATCAGTTGTGTCCTGCCGCCGTGAGCGCTGGGACCGGTGTTGACACCTATACGAACAAGGTTCGAGGTATTCATTGTGGAAGATGGTGTTTCAATATTTCATCGCTAGCCATTTTTTAAAATTTTCAACGGATTTCAATGACGATTGTATGAAAATAGTGGCCAAACTTCACTCAATATTTTACGGTATTTCGCGAGAAATGTGACCAAAAAACAAACAATCGGCTAGCGATGATGTGTGCAAACAGCGGTTTTCTCGAGAATAAAAGTCACCTGGTTCACAACTTTGAGCGCACATTCCCGCTAACCATTTCTTTCTTCTTTAAATTTTTTCGCTCTATTTTCTCACTGAATATCTTAAAATATTTTCTGGAGTTTGACCAATATTTCCCCATAATCGACATTCCAATTGCTGAAAACTAAGCACATGGCTAACGATGATGTATTAGAACACCGTATTCTGCGATGCATAAGCATAGCCCGACAGGATTCGGAGTACCGCAGCAGGGCAAGCCTGTCTGGCGGTGATCGAGCTGTTTGGATCTAGCTACAGAAGGGAAAGAACCAGGCCAGTAGTCAGTCCAAAAATGCAGGGGAGCGGTAGAAGTTAGGGGGGCCGATCCAACCATATTATAGTTCATCACCATATTATTGTTCATTTGCAAGCTTATCGTGAAAATTTTAGGGGAGCAGTAAAAATTTATGGGGAGCCCGGCCCCTAGACCCACCGGGGATACGGGCCAGAGATAGAGTGGGTCAGTGGGTCGGTGGGTCAAGTGGGTCAAGTTTTCTCAGTGGGTCGTGGGTCAACAGCATGTGACCTACTGTGACCCACCACCCACCGTGACCCACTACGACCCACCACCCACCATGACCCACTGTGACCCACCACCCACCATGACCCACTGTGACCCACCACCCACCATGACCCACTACGACCCACCACCCACCATGACCCACTGTGACCCACCGACCACCATGACCCATTGCGACCCACCGATTCAGTCTGATCTACCGACCCACTCTGCTCACTGCATTGTAGACAGTATCTTCTGAAGACTGGTAAATTTCCCTTAGTTTTACTTTCAAGACCTTCATTTCCCTTCCTTTTTCATTTGTTTCTGTCTACTTACCTGAGGTGAGTTTATCTAACCAAGTGAAAAAAGAACTTCAGGCACATTTGGATATAGATATTTTTAATTGTAATAATAGCAATAGGACTTACACTACTACTTGGCTTTCGAGACCTGTGAGTTTTTAGAGGAGCTAACTACTGGAAAAAATACATTTTTGAATCACTGTAATATATAAATTATTATATAAAAAATTGAATGTAACTATGTGTGCCTGATCACCACGGTCAAATTGCAAAGTCAAATGAAATGACTTTTGGTATATAGTTAGGCCTTAATCCAAACTGGCATGTTATAATGCTTTTATTATAATGCATAATATCCTAAGGAGGTAGTAAGGATCCGAATTTTTGCGAAAAAAATGAGTATCTCGCAAGCCGTTAAACTTACGGAGCTGAAATTCAGTGTATTAACTGTTTATTGAAAACAAACAGCATGTGTCCTAGCATTTTTTAAAATTCTCCTTTATGTGGGGAAGGGGGGCACTTTCTATATATGGAAAGTTGATAGTGAGTTGGTTTGTAAAAATGATCGAAAACGATCAATGTTATTTAAGAAAAACAATCAGAAACAAAAAATACAGTGCTTGGCTTCATATATCCATTGCTTTCTGCTATAATAATTGCTGAAGCTTATGTTTATTAAATGGAGCGCTTACAGCACAGGGCAATCAACCCATAAAGTTGTGAGAAAAATAGGCATAAAATTTGTACTGTAAGCTTAATTACACGGAAATTTTAAGTTTGGATTGAACGCATAATTGTATGGAAAATTTTACACTTTTTTCCCTTTACGTTGGTCTACTTTGATTTGGAACTTTGAAATTTCATCCTTTTTTCCACTGAAAAGTATTGATAATTCAACAAGAAAGTAATTATACTATGATAATTTAACTGAAATGTATCGTAATTTGGCATATGGCAAACAGCAGTGTGGTAATTGAAGTTGAAGAAGGAGGGAAATTCCCATTCACCTCTGAACACTTTCCAGGAACCTCGTTCCCTTTCGCTTTCTAGACGGGGGAGGGAACTTGGTAATGGTATCAAACCTTCATGTGTAATTACAAAAATTAAATTTATAAACAAATAAGAAATCATCAGTTTATCAGGCTTTAATTGATAATTTATTCACAAGATTCCCTGTCAAAGGCGTGGTAGATGAAGTTTCTGTTCTACATGGGTCGACATTGCCAACTGACATGGTCGATATGGAAAAGATGTTGTATGGTGATAGAGAGATGATACTTCTTGCTGAGTATTTCAAACCTGACCAAGAAAAATCGTTATCAGACTTAAGTCTAACAAGTATATTGTCGATGAGAAGTTGCAGAAATCGGGTAGAAGTATTATCAATTTCCACGACAGAGTGCGAACGGGGATTTTCCCTTAAGAATTTAAAGATGACTGATATTAGAAATAGACTAAGTGCTCAAACATTGTCTAACTTGTTGTTCATCAATATTAATCGCCCACCGGTAAACAAGGTCAAAGTAGACGAGCTAGTTATTTCTTAGCTGAAGGATGGACATCATTCTACTGCGGATGATTTACCGCCAAAAAGTTACCAACAGGAAATAAATCCGATTTCAGATTTGTTTTAAGGTGAAAAATTACGAGTTACGGAAAATGTATACTTGTATTACTAATGGCTTACTTGTGTTATTCAACTTTGTACCTAATTTTTAGTAAGTCTCTTCTTTGCATTAGGTAAACTACTTTGAATAAATGTTCATAATAATTGCAATTATGCATATTTGTAACTTAAATTTAACGTGGTGTTTTAGTGATTACATAAATTACAATTATGAGCATGCTTTATGGAAATGCTCTCACATAGGGTACCCGAGCACCTTTATTCCCTATGAACAACTGATTTTTCAAGTCTTTTGTGAGAAAAATACTGTGAACTGAGAAACCATAACCTTTTCCATATTGTACTGGGGCATTTTCCTGCGAATAGAAGTTTCTTGTGGAATGCGTTCAGAAATTAACACTTGCAAGAATACTCTCTCAGTAGAAGTATATTTTAGGCATACACTAAAATCCTCCCTCCCACCTCGGACTGTTTCAATTTCCTCACTAACAAACACTTTATCATATTATATCGTAAAGGTCAGATCCATCGTTATTGTAACAGAGTGGTGCTTGAGCGATTGACTAGAAATTCAAACTCCGATTAGTGACAATTTAACAGTCTTGTTTTATTACAAGTGTAAACTCTTTAGTCAGTTCAGAAGAGGCCGTGGATCGTGTTCAGAGTTGATTACGATGGATTTTGGTGAGTCAGAGTAGATCAAAGTGGATGAGAGTGGTTCATGGAGGGTGGTGGGTCACGGTGGGTCAGAGTAGGTCACGGTGGGTGGTGGGTCAGAGTGGGTCACCGTAGGTAGTGGGTCACCGTGGGTGGTGGATCATGGTGGGTTACAGTGGGTCATGGTGGGTGGTGGGTCAGAGTGGGTCACGGTGGGTCGTGGGTCATGGTGGGTCGTGGGTCAGAGTGGGTCATGGTGGGTCAGTGGGTCGTGGGTCAAGTTTTCATTGACCCACGCCAACTCTGATACGGGCCTGGGAAGAACACAACAATATAGATCATCACAAGTTTAATTATGAATATCACGTCGTTCTTCATTGAATTTTGCACGCCTGGCAAAGCGTTTCCAAAACAAATGTGATTGTTCAATTTGAAGGTGGCCACACAGGAAAGTGATATTTGAATAACAATATAGTCGAATAGGGGTATCAAATACATTTTATTAGCCTATTGGCCCCAGGGGTAAAAGTGAAGGAGAATGCACGGACGCCGTACCCCCACCTCGGAAAAATATTAAGGCGTCCCCCCAGTTCCGAAAAAACTGTAATGGGTATAGATAGGCAGGGGAACGGCGTGGCATCATGCCGCTACCTACCGTTCCCCCACCTTTTCAGATCCACTTTTACCACTGGTTGGCCCAGTATGCCAAATGGGAGGCAATTTGCATGGTGTAAGACGCCATTACCCTTCACACCATTCCAAATAATTGCCCTTATCTTGCAAAATGCATACGTTTTGATCTTACTACTGTCTTGGGTATCCAGGAGAACTCCCTGATATCAAAACTGAAGCCTCTATCTCACTTCAAACTTTCTGCAAAATCTTTCAATTTTGAACTTTTAACGCTTTTTTGACAACTCGTAACACTAGAAAATTGTTGTTTCCGTAAATACCGGATATGGAAGTGGAGATACAATTTTAAAACCGGTTCCAAGAACCTGAGAAATTTTAATAACCGGTCCGGGCAAACTAGGTGAATGACACCATTGAGTAAAGCAATAGGCCTGTATGCTTTGCCAATGATCAGGCCATGAGCGACCGCAGCGGAGGCAAGGGGGCAATCGCTTTACCCAGCATTTTCGAAACGCTTCTACCCAGAAACACACATGAAGGAACATTATATTTGGTTACACCTACTAGAATATATAATATAGACCTATTTAATGTAGTCCACAAAGTTATGTAAAAATAAATGCCTCAATTAAAGTATCTACGCCTGATTGGAGAAGAAGTCAATAAGGAGTCAATAGGGTTGCAGTACTTGTTTACCTTAACTTAAGGCAAACAAACTAAAGTGTCTGATTGGAGGAGAAGTCAACTATTATCTGATAAAACCATCCTGCTTTATATTGCCCTTTCCACTAAGACTTTTTTGATCAATATATTTTTGCATCTTACATATGTATATACAGAGTGATCTTTCAAAACTCACGGATTTTATTTGGCTCTAGAATTCCTAACTGAAGTCCGATTTTCATGCGGTTTGTTGCAAATCATCAAGGAAGGATGGGAGATTTATGGGACTATGTTTACTGGTTTAAATTCATCCGGGGTAATATCGAGCAGGCCGCAAGAAAAACAGCAAATATTCGCCATTGTACGTTACAGTTCGAATGAGATATTGGATATTTGAAGCGAAATCGAAGAATACAAATTAAGTGTTAGTGAGAATACGAATTAAGTGTTAGTGAGGATACAAATTAAGTGTTAGTGGTAACACACATAAATCACATGTTGAATAGCCCGTTTCTCGCTATAAACGACAGAGAGATTTCTTGGGTGACTTAAAGAGTCGGTAACTGACATCTTCCACAACATCCGCCAGCGGGGTCCGATGCTTCCTTGTTTTACTCAGAAGCGATCCTGTTTCCTGCAATTTATTCACTAACGACCATATTATGTTCCTGTCTGGGGCAGAACGTGAGGCAAAGTTGCGTGTAAATGCCCTTTACGTAGCAACAACAGATCCCGTTCTCCAAAAACGATAAAATCACGATGCTCCAAAAAGTGCATTATTGTAACTGTGTCCTGATCATATTGATACAGTAGCAGAGCATAATTCTCAATACAACAGCCCAGTTTCCTGTTTCTTATTGACCGTCGCGAGGTTGCTATCTAACAAAGAAAGTCAAATCTCCACACCGCACCTCACCTAATTCGAATTTGGTACAGTGGCGAATATTTGCTGTTATTCTAGAGGCGTGGCCGATATTACTCCAAATGAATTTAAACCAGTAAACATAGCTCCACAAATTTCCCAACGTTCCTTGATCATTTGCCACAAACCGCATGAAAATCGGACTTCAGTTAGAAATTCTAAACCTAAATGAAATCCACGAGTTTTAAAAGAAAAAAATGAAATGAAATCTTTTTTTACGTCCCACAGTTATGCCGGTTAGGCTAAAGGAGACGATGATGATAAGAAATGAATGGAATGGTGGTGGGAGGAAACGGGAGAACCCCGAGAAAACCCACACACACGGTGTTTGTCCACCACAAAGTTCACTTGGCGGGGGCGGGGATCGAACCCGGGACCCCAAGCAGCAGAGGTGAACGCTCCACCACTGAGCCACCGCGGCCCCTATGAGTTTTAAAAGAATCACTATGTATATGTTCTATGATGTACTATAGGAAAGGTGCTTTTAGTTGTTCCTATAACTATTCTCTGAACTTATAATTGTAATTGTTTTATTTCTGACAAAAAGTATCAGCTTCATTGTGTGATGAAAAGTAGTTTATAGTAATACCCTGCAAAAGATATGAAAGAGGTATTGGACTCAAGGGAAAAAAAAAATAAATTTCCTTTTCTTGAAATAGGTAATAACACTTTATTCGTTATATTTTATGGTTTTCGTTTTCACAATATGAAGTGTCGTAATCGTAAGTGGTAATATTCAATATGTATTACACCGAATCTACCTTACACCTAAATTTCCCCACACCGAGTTTTCCGTACACCGAATTTTCTGTACACCGAATTTTCTGTACACCGAATTTTCCTACACCGAGTTTTCTAACACCGAATTTTCCTAGACCCAAATTTGGTTGCTCCTCTTACTCTATCATTCCACAGTCTGTTTCTTCTTGTTCCACCACACGTTCACCGCAACATTCTTATTTCGGTAACGTTCTATTTGTTTTCCTGTGCCTTCTTTATTAATCAAGTTTTTGCTCCGTATATCATTGCTGGCATATAAACCATCCCTTTGTTCTTTAATGTGATTCTGCAGTCACACGAAACGATTAATACTTTCTTTCTATTTCTACATCCCTTTTGCATCTTGTGCGTTATTGCCAAATCTCAATCAAAATTCTTGGAAACAGTTGAACCTAATTTAAAAAAATAACTTCATTAAATTGTTCTTCTGGTAATATTTACTTCCAAATTTCCTTCTCCGTTTAACGAAAATTCTGCATCAAAAGTGTGCTATCTCAAACTCTCATGTCGTGAAACCACGGAGCTTTCTAGCAAGTGTGAACATCCTATCAGTATATTATATTCCTAATGAGGGGATCCTCTCAAAAATTAAATGTAATGTTGTTTTCTGACCATAATCGGTAGTATGCAGGAAAATCATCATATACTCTAATGTATGCAAAACACATTAACCCACAAACGCCCCTTGTGCTACCAGTGAACCACTTTATTTTTCACTACGTTACATGGGCTTTATCATCCATTTAGCCAAACCCCCGTTGTTCCACTTCAGGCACACTACCCGTTCTCTTGTTGTATGAATTTCGTTTAGTTTTCTTCTCAGGTTTTCGATGTAACACGGTATTGTTCAATGCAGTTGCTAACGAATAAAACTGGTCTTGGGCGTTTGTGGGTTAAAGTGGCGAGAACAAAATCTTAAAGTTATAAAAATTGTCATAAAGATAATTGGTTATTTCTACAGATCCATAATAGACACATAGGTATAGCTCCCGGCAAAGAGGATCAAAGATACAGTTGCCCTTTCTCCCCGGGAATTTCGAAGGGTGTTAGTTCTTGTAAATACATGTCAAATAATACTAATCTTCCTCGCATACTATATAATATTTAATATATTTTATATTCAATACTACTGTATTATAGTTTGTTTACTGTAGTTAATGAGGATAATGCTTAATAAATGTTATGTTGTATAATGTATTATGTGAACGCATATATCAAAGTATGTGTGTGCATTCGTGACTGTGCTTGGGGAACCGTCAGTCTTTGCCCCTTCCCTTGGAATCGATCCTTTGCCACCCCTTGGAAGAAAGCCTTGCAGGCGTTCCTGCGTATAAAAGTAGAAATTTTAAGATTTAGAAATTAAAATTGAGAATGAAAGTATGAAACAAATAAGTTCTATAAAGGATGGCATACACAAAATGTGTAGTTGAACAGGCAAGCGAATTTCAACCTTATGCATTAAATTTAAAATACTTGCAGAACACCAGTGAAAACGAAAAATAAGTCTATCTACATAGCCAAATAAGCATTTAAAAAAATAACGAAAAGACTTTATAAAATTTCCCACCACATAGACCTTCATATGACCAACCACCGGAGCGAGAAGCAGAAAATGGACAAAAAGTGGCTTATTATATTCTGAAACCTTCATTCTTATGTGTCTATATACAAAGCTGAATATTTGTTTGTTTATTTATATATTTTTCCGCTATAGAAATTCATATCACTGGCTTAGGATAATCCTAGGCAGTGCTTTTATTGACGCAATGAAAGGTGCCGGTAATCATCATAAAAATGTAGATCTCATTCTGATTGGTTGCGAGGATCAAAATTTAAACAAGTGGGAGGAATTACGGATACTGTCATTTACTGATCGTATTACGTATTTCAAGGTTTATAATATATTCTTGTTTCCATCTTCAAATTAATTCAAATTTTTTGAAAAAAAAATATATAGGTTAGATAAATACAAAATAAAGAAGGTAGACTACTGACGCTCCGCATTGTACACTCCGCATCAAAAAAATTGCGACACCTAACGCCGTGCAGCTAGGCCACCCAATATACACCTTCTTATCCCATAATCGTGTCTGGTAGAGAGACTCCCTCCCTCCTCTCCTTTCTTCTCTCCCATACTAGAATTAGCTAACAACATGAACGCATTTCTAATTTAAAACTAGACATGTATTAGCATCGATAAAATGAAATAACAAAACTGAGACGAAAAAAAAATCATAAGTTGATTTAAGAACAAATTGAAACACACATAATGAAAAATTGAAACCAATCGATGCCTATTACACCGAGGTTCAGAAATGAGGCAGAGAGAGAGAGAGAGAGAGAGAGAGAGAGAGAGAGAGAGAGAGAGAGAGAAGGCGAGAGAAGAAGAAAAGGAAAGGAAGGACAGATAAAAATGTGAATTCTAAACTTAGTAAGAAAAGAACCTAACATTATAAAGTTCCGTTACCAGAAATCCAACAATAATATAGAAATAACGTTTGTTTTTATATATTTTTTCAGGACTATTCGAATATATAGAGGATGCTTGAAACATTCATTAAGTCACTTTCAAAAAAGATAGCATACTCAATTTCCAGTGGAACTGTAGATCTCACAGACACATCTAAGATAACGTCAAAAATTTAACACATGCTTTGTTTCCGCGTGGTTCGGTTGTAAATTCGGTAGTGTTCATTGGACGTACCGGTACTAACTACATTCTAATAAAGGTGCATTTCGCCCCCCCCTTGTAGTTTCGAAACAAAACCTATGCCAATCGTTTGTGCTACGTTTCTGCTGGAAAGTACCGCAAAAATTTTCGTTTGTACCATTTCCGATACAAAGTTATAAGAGTTTTAAAGTGGGAGGGGGTGGAAAAACGGCAGCCCCCCTACCTTGGAATTTCAAAACGAAACCTATGGCAATCGTTTGTGCTACGTTTGTGCCGGAATGTACCGCAAAAATTTTCGTTTGTAACACTTCCGGTACGAAGTTATAAGGAATTTAAAGTGGGGGGGGCTGGGGAAACGGCAGCCCCCCAACCTAGGAATTTCAAAACAAAAACCAATGCCAATCGTTTGTGCTACGTTTGTGCCGGAATGTACCGCAAAAATTTTCGTTTGTACCACTTCCAGTACGAAGTTATAAGAGTTTTAATGTGGGGGCTGGGGAAAGGGAAACCCCTCCACCTTGGAATTTCAAAACGAAACCTATGGAAATCGTTTGTGCTACGTTTATGTCGGAATGTACCGCAAAAATTTTCGTTTGTACCACTTCCGTTACGAAGTCATAAAGGTTTTAAAGTGGGAGGGCTGGGGAAACTGCAGGCCCAACCCAAGAATTTCAAAACGAAACCTATGGCAATCGTTTGTGCTACGTTGTGCCGGAATGCAAAGCAAAAATTTTCGTTTGTTCCACTTCCGGTACGAGGTTATAAGGGTTTTAAAGTTGGACGGCTAGGGAAACGGCAGCCCCCCCACTTAGGAATTATAAACCTAAACCTATGCCAATCGTTTGTGCTACGTTTGTGCCGGAATGTGACGCAAAAATTTTCGTTTGTACCACCCGGTACGAAGTTATACAGTTCTAATGTGGGGGCTGGGTAAACGGCAACACCTACCTTGAAATTTCGAAGCAAATCCTATGCCAATCGTTTGTGCTACGTTTCTGCCGGAATGTACCGCAAAAATTTTCGTTTGTACCACTTCCGGTACGAATTTATAAGGGTTTTAAAGTTGGAAAACTGGAGAAACGGCAGCCTCCAAACTTGGAATATCGAAACAAAACCTATGCCAGTCGTTTGTGCCACTTTTTTGCCGGAATGTGCCGAAAAAATTTTCGTTTGTACCACTTCCTATACGAAGTTATAAGGGTTTTCAAGTAGGGGGGCTGGCGAAACGGCAGCCTCCAACCTTGTAATTTCGAAACAAGACCTATGCCAATCGTCTGTGCTACGTTTGTGCCGCAATGCAACGCAAAAGTTTTCGATTGTTTCACTTCTGGTACGAAGTCATAAGGGTTTTAAAGTGGGAGGCTGGAGAAACGGCAGCCCCCCACTAAGGAATTTCAAACCTAAGCTTACGCCAAACGTTTGTGCTACGTTTGTGTCGGAATATACCGCAAAACTTTTCGTTTGCACCACTTCCGGTACGAAGTTATAAGAGTTTTAAAGTGGGGGTTGGGGAAAGGGCAACCCCGTACCATGGAATTACGAAACGAAACCTATGCCACTCGTTTGTGCCGGAATGTACCGCAGAAATTTTCGTTTGTACCACTTTCGGTACGAAGTTATAAGGGTTTTAAAGTGGGGGGCTGAAGAAACGGCAGTCCCCCACTTAAAAATTTCAAAACAAAACCTATGCCAATCGTTTGTGCTACGTTTGTGCCGGAATGTACCGCGAAATTTTCGTTTGTACCGCTTCCGGTACGAAGTTATAAGTGTTTTAGAGTGGGGGCAGGAAAAATTGCAACCCCTCCACCTTGAAATTTCAAAACGAAACCTATGCCAATCGTTTGTGCTACGTTTGTGCGCGAATGTGACGCAATAATTTTACGTTTTTACCACTTCCGGTACGAATTTATAAGGGTTTTCAAGTAGGGGGGGCTGGAGAAACGGCACCCTCCAACCTTGTAATTTCGAAACAAAACCTATGCCAATCGTTTGAGCTAAGTTTGTGCCGGAATGTAACGCAAAAATTTTCGTTTGTACCACCCGGTACGAAGTTATACGAGTTCTAATGTGGGGGTTGGGTAAACGGTAACCCCTACCTTGGAATTTCGAAGGAAAACCTATACCAATCGTTGGTGGTACGTTTGTGCCGGAATGCACCGCAAAAATTTTCGTTTGTACCACTTCCGGTACGAAGTCATAAGGTTTTTTAAATTGGAAGGCTGGAAAAACGGCAGCCTAAAAACTTGGAATTTCGAAACAAAACCTATGCCAATCGTTTGTGCTACGTTTGTGCCGGAATGTGCCGCAAAATTTTCGTTTGTACCACTTCCGGTACGAAGTTATAAGGGTTTTCAAGTAGGGGGGCCAGAGAAACGGCAGCCTCCAACCTTGTAATTTAGAAACAAAACCTATTCCAATGGTTTGAGCTACGTTTGTGCCGGAATGGAACGCAAAAATTTTCGTTTGTACCAATTCCGGTACGAAGTTATAAGGGATTTAAAGTGAGGGGCTGGGGAAACGTCAGCCCCCACTTAGGAATTTCAAAACAAAACTTATGCCAATCATTTCTGCTACGTTTGTGCCGATATGTGCCGCAAAAATTTTTGTTTGTACCAAATCAGGTACGAAGTTATATGGGTATTATAGTGGGGGCTGGAGAAACGGAAGCCTCCAAACTTGGAATTTCGAAACAAAACCTCTGCCCAGCGGTTGTGCTACCTTTGTGCCGGAATGTACCACAAAAATTTTCCTTATACCAATTCCGGTACGAAGTTATAAGAGTTTTAATGTAGGAGCTGGCGAAAGGGCAACCCCGTACCATGGAATTTCGAAATGAAACCTATGCCAATCGTTTATGCTACGTTTGTGCCGGAATGTACCGCAAAAATTTTCGTATGTACCACTTTTAGCACGAAGTTGTAAGGGTTTTAAAGTGGGGGCTGGGGAAACGGCAGGCACCCCAATAAGGAATTTCAAACGCAAACCTATGCCAATCGTTTGTGCTACGTTTGTGCCGGAATGTACCGCAAAAATTTTCGTTTGTACCACTTCCGTTACGAAGTCATAAAGGTTTTAAAGTGGGAGGGCTGGGGAAACTGCAGCCCGAACCCAAGAATTTCAAAACGAAACCTATGGCAATCGTTTGTGCTACGTTGTGCCGGAATGCAAAGCAAAAATTTTCGTTTGTTCCACTTCCGGTACGAGGTTATAAGGGTTTTAAAGTTGGAGGGCTGGGGAAACGGCAGCCCCCCACTTAGGAATTATAAACCTAAACCTATGCCAATCGTTTGTGCTACGTTTGTGCCGGAATGTGACGCAAAAATTTTCGTTTGTACCACCCGGTACGAAGTTATACAGTTCTAATGAGGGGGCTGGGTAAACGGCAACACCTACCTTGAAATTTCGAAGCAAATCCTATGCCAATCGTTTGTGCTACGTTTCTGCCGGAATGTACCGCAAAAATTTTCGTTTTGTACCACTTCCGATACGAAGTTATAAGGGTTTTCAAGTAGGGGGGCTGGCGAAACGGCAGCCTCCAACCTTGTAATTTCGAAACAAGACCTATGCCAATCGTCTGTGCTACGTTTGTGCCGCAATGCAACGCAAAAGTTTTCGATTGTATCACTTCCGGTACGAAGTTATAAGAGTTTTAAAGTGGGGGTTGGGGAATGGGCAACCCTGTACCATGGAATTACGAAACGAAACCTATGCCACTCGTTTGTGCCGGAATGTACCGCAGAAATTTTCGTTTGTACCACTTTCGGTACGAAGTTATAAGGGTTTTAAAGTGGGGGGCTGAAGAAACGGCAGTCCCCCACTTAAAAATTTCAAAACAAAACCTATGCCAATCGTTTATGCTACGTTTGTGCCGGAATGTACCGCGAAATTTTCGTTTGTACCGCTTCCGGTACGAAGTTATAAGTGTTTTAGTGTGGGGGCAGGAAAAATTGCAACCCCTCCACCTTGAAATTTCAAAACGAAACCTATGCCAATCGTTTGTGCTACGTTTGTGCGCGAATGTGACGCAATAATTTTACGTTTTTACCACTTCCGGTACGAATTTATAAGGGTTTTCAAGTAAGGGGGCTGGAGAAACGGCAGCCTTCAACCTTGTAATTTCGAAACCAAACCTATGCCAATCGTTTGAGCTAAGTTTGTGCCGGAATGTAACGCAAAAATTTTCGTTTGTACCACCCGGTACGAAGATATACGAGTTCTAATGTGGGGGTTGGGTAAACGGTAACTCCTACCTTGGAATTTCGAAGGTAAACCTATACCAATTGTTGCTGGTACGTTTGTGCTGGAATGCACTGCAAAAATGTTCGTTGTACCACTTCCGGTACGAAGTTATAATGTTTTTTAAATTGGAAGGCTGGAAAAACGGCAGCCTAAAAACTTGGAATTTCGAAACAAAACCTATGCCAATCGTTTGTGCTACGTTTGTGCCTGAATGTGCCGCAAAATTTTCGTTTGTACCACTTCCGGTACGAAGTTATAACTGATTTAAAGTGGGGGTGGGGAAACGGCAGCCCCCACTTAGGAATTTCAAAACAAAACTTATGGCAATCATTTCTGCTACGTTTGTGCCGGAATGTGCCGCAAAAATTTTCGTTTGTACCAATTCAGGTACGAAGTTATATGGGTATTATAGTGAGGGCTGGAGAAACGGAAGCCTCCAAACTTGGAATTTCGAAACAAAACCTCTGCCCAGCGGTTGTGCTACGTTTGTGCCGGAATGTACCGCAAAAATTTTCGTATGTACCACTTTTAGCACGAAGTTGTAAGGGTTTTAAAGTGGGGGCTGGGGAAACGGCAGGCACCCCACTAAGGAATTTCAAACGCAAACCTACGCCAATCGTTTGTGCTACGTTTGTGCCGGAATGTACCGCCAAAATTTTCGTTTGTACAACTTCCGGTACGAAGTTATAAGTTTTAATGTGGAAGCTGGGGAAACGGCAATCCCTCCACCTTGGAATTTCAAAACGAAACCTATGGCAATCGTTTGTGCCGGAATGTACCGCAGAAATTTTCGTTTGTACCACTTTCGGTAGGAAGTTATAAGGGTTTTAAAGTGGGGGGCTGAAGAAACGGCAGCCTTCAACCTTGTAATTTCGAAACAAAACCTAGGCCAATCGTTCCTGCTGCGTTTGTGCCGGAATATAACGCATAAATTTTCGTTTGTACCACTTCCGGTACAAAGTTATGAGTTTAAAAGCGGGAGCTGGAAAAACGGCATATTTTTACCTTGTAATTTCGAAACAAAACCTATGGCAATCGTTTGTGCTACGTTTGTGCCGGAATGTACCGCAAAAATTTTCGTTTGTATCACTTCCAGTACGAAGTTGTAAGGGTTTAAAAGTGGGGGGCTGTGGAAGAGGCTGCCTTCCCAGTTAGGAATTTCAAACCTAAAGCTATGCCAATCGTTTGTACCGGAATGTAACGCAAATTTTTCGTCTGTACCACCCGGTACGAAGTTATACGAGTTTTAATGTGGAGGCTGGGTAAACGGCAATCCGTACCTTGGAATTTCGAACCAAAACCTATGCCAATCGTTTGTGCTACGTTTGTGCCGGAATGTGCCGCAAAAATTTTCGTTGGTACCAATTCCGGTACGAAGATTTAAAAGTTTTAATGTGGGGGCTGGGGAAAGGGCAACCCCGTACCATGGAATTTGGAAACGAAACCTACGCCAATCGTTTGTGCTACGTTTGTGCCGGAATGTACCGCAAAAATTTTCGTTTGTACCACTTCCGTTACGAAGTCATAAAGGTTTTAAAGTGGGAGGGCTGGGGAAACTGCAGCCCCAACCCAAGAATTTCAAAACGAAACCTATGGCAATCGTTTGTGCTACGTTGTGCCAGAATGCAAAGCAAAAATTTTCGTTTGTTCCACTTCCGGTACGAGGTTATAAGGGTTTTAAAGTTGGAGGGCTGGGGAAACGGCAGCCCCCCCACTTAGGAATTATAAACCTAAACCTATGCCAAACGTTTGTGCTACGTTTGTGCCGGAATGTGACGCAAAAATTTTCGTTTGTACCACCCGGTACGAAGTTATACAGTTCTAATGTGGGGGCTGGGTAAACGGCAACACCTACCTTGAAATTTCGAAGCAAATCCTATGCCAATCGTTTGTGCTACGTTTCTGCCGGAATGTACCGCAAAAATTTTCGTTTGTACCACTTCCGGTACGAATTTATAAGGGTTTTAAAGTTGGAAAACTGGAGAAACGGCAGCCTCCAAAGTTGGAATATCGAAACAAAACCTATGCCAGTCGTTTGTGCTACTTTTCGCCGGAATGTGCGGAAAAAATTTTCGTTTGTACCACTTCCGATACGAAGTTATAAGGGATTTCAAGTAGGGGGCTGGCGAAACGGCAGCGTCCAACCTTGTAATTTCGAAACAAGACCTATGCCAATCGTCTGTGCTACGTTTGTGCCGCAATGCAACGCAAAACTTTTCGATTGTATCACTTCCGGTACGAAGTCATAAGAGTTTTAAAGTGGGAGGCTGGAGAAACGGCAGCCCCCCACTAAGGAATTTCAAACCTAAGCTTACGCCAAACGTTTGTGCTACGTTTGTGTCGGAATATACCGCAAAACCTTTCGTTTGCACCACTTCCGGTACGAAGTTATAAGAGTTTTAAAGTGGGGGTTGGGGAAAGGGTAACCCCGTACCATGGAATTACGAAACGAAACCTATGCCACTCGTTTGTGCCGGAATGTACCGCAGAAATTTTCGTTTGTACCACTTTCGGTAGGAAGTTATAAGGGTTTTAAAGTGGGGGGCTGAAGAAACGGCAGTCCCCCACTTAAAAATTTCAAAACAAAACCTATGCCAATCGTTTGTGCTAAGTTTGTGCCGGAATGTACCGCGAAATTTTCGTTTGCACCGCTTCCGGTACGAAGTTATAAGTGTTTTAGTGTGGGGGCAGGAAAAATTGCAACCCCTCCACCTTGAAATTTCAAAACGAAACCTATGCCAATCGTTTGTGCTACGTTTGTGCGCGAATGTGACGCAATAATTTTACGTTTTTACCACTTCCGGTACGAATTTATAAGGGTTTTCAAGTAGGGGGGCTAGAGAAACGGCAGCCTCCAACCTTGTAATTTCGAAACAAAACCTATGCCAATCGTTTGAGCTAAGTTTGTGCCCGAATGTAACGCAAAAATTTTCGTTTGTACCACCCGGTACGAAGATATACGAGTTCTAATGTGGGGGTTGGGTAAACGGTAACCCCTACCTTGGAATTTCGAAGGAAAACCTATACCAATCGTTGGTGGTACGTTTGTGCTGGAATGCACTGCAAAAATTTTCGTTTTTACCACTTCCGGTACGAAGTTATAAGGTTTTTTAAATTGGAAGGCTGGAAAAACGGCAGCCTAAAAACTTGGAATTTCGAAACAAAACCTATGCCAATCGTTTGTGCTACGTTTGTGCCGGAATGTGCCGCAAAATATTCGTTTGTACCACTTCCGGTACGAAGTTATAAGGGTTTTCAAGTAGGGGGGCCAGAGAAACGGCAGCCTCCAACCTTGTAATTTAGCAATAAAACCTATTCCAATCGTTTGAGCTACGTTTGTGCCGGAATGGAACGCAAAAATTTTCGTTTGTACCAATTCCGGTACGAAGTTATAAGGGATTTAAAGTGGGGGGCTGGGGAAACGGCAGCCCCCACTTAGGAATTTCAAAACAAAACTTATGCCAATCATTTCTGCTGCGTTTGTGCCGGAATGTGCCGCAAAAATTTTCGTTTCTACCAATTCAGGTACGAAGTTATATGGGTATTATAGTAGAAGCTGGAGAAACGGAAGCCTCCAAACTTGGAATTTCGAAACAAAACCTCTGCCCAGCGGTTGTGCTACGTTTGTGTCGGAATGTACCACAAAAATTTTCGTTATACCAATTCCGGTACGAAGTTATGAGAGTTTTAATGTAGGAGCTGGCGAAAGGGCAACCCCGTACCATGGAATTTCGAAATGAAACCTATGCCAATCGTTTATGCTACGTTTGTGCCGGAATGTACCGCAAAAATTTTCGTATGTACCACTTTTAGCACGAAGTTGTAAGTGTTTTAAAGTGGGGGCTGGGGAAACGGCAGGCACCCCACTAAGGAATTTCAAACGCAAACCTATGCCAATCGTTTGTGCTACGTTTGTGCCGGAATGTACCGCAAAATTTTTCGTTTGTACCACTTCTGGTACGAAGTTATAAGTTTTAATGTGGAAGCTGGGGAAACGGCAATCCCTCCACCTTGGAATTTCAAAACGAAACCTATGGCAAACGTTTGTGATACGTTTGTGCCGGAATGTACCGCAAAAATTTTCGTTCGTACCACTTCCAGTACGAAGGTATAAGGGTTTTAAAGTGGGAGGGCTGGGGAAAAGGCAGCCTTGCCACTTAAGAATTTCAAACCTAAACCTATGCCAATCGTTTGTGCCGGAATGTAATACAAATTTTTCGTCTGTACCACCCGGTACGAAGTTATACGAGTGTTAATGTGGACGCTGGGTAAACGGCAATCCGTACCTTGGAATTTCGAACCAAAACCTATGCCAATCGTTTGTGCTACGTTTGTGCCGGAATGTGCCGCAAAAATTTTCGTTGGTACCAGTTCCGGTACGAAGTTATAAAAGTTTTAATTTGGGGGCTGGAGAAAGGGCAACCCCGTACCATGGAATTTGGAAACGAAACCTACGCCAATCGTTTGTGCTACGTTTGTGCCGGAAGGTACCGCAAGAATTATCGTTTCTACCACTTCCAGTAGGAAGTTGTAAGGGTTTTAAAGTGGGGGCTGGGGAAACGGTAGCCCCCTCTTAAAAATTTCTAACCTAAACCTATGCCAATGGTTTGTGCTACGTTTGTGCCGGAATGTTACGCAAAAATTTTCGTTTGTACCCCCGGCCCGAAGTTATACGAGTTTTAATGTGGGGGCTGGGTAAACGGCAATCCCTACCTTGGAATTTCGACGCAAAACCTATGCCAATCGTTTGTGCCGTAATGTAACGCAAAAATTTTCGTTTGTACCACTTCTGGTACGAAGTTGCTGAGTTTTAATGTGGGGGCTGAGGAAACGGCAACCCCTACCTTGGAATTTCAAAACGAAACCACGGCAATCGTTTGTGCTACGTTTTTGCCGGAATGTACAGAGAAAATTTTCGTCCCTACCACCTCCAGAACGAAGTTATAAGGGGTTTAAAGTGGGAGGGCTGGGCAAACGGCAGCTTCAAAACAAGAATTTTAAAACAAAATCTATGCCAATCGTTTGTGCTACGTTTGTGCCGGAATATGTCGCAAATATTTTCGTTTGTAACACTTCCGGTACGAAGTTATAAGAGTTTTAATGTAGGGAGGCTGGGGAAACGGCACCCTTCAGCCATGTAATTTCGAAACAAAACCTATGCCAATCGTTTGTGCTGCGTTTGTACTGGAATGTAACGCAAAAATTTTCGTTTGTACCACTTCCGGTGCGAAGTTATAAGAGTTTAAAAGCGGGAGCTGGGGAAACGGCAACCCTCTACCTTGTAATTTCGAAACAAAACATATGCCAATCCTTTGTGCTACGTTTGTGCCGGAATGAAAAGCAAAAATTTTAGTTTGTACCACTTCCGGTACGAAGTTATAAGGGTTTTGAAGTAGAGGAGCTGGAGAAACGGCAGCCTCGAACCTTGTAATTTCGAAGCGAAACCTATGCCAATCGTTTGTGCTACGTTTGTGCCGGAATGTACCCCAAAAATTTTTGTTTGTACCACTTCCGGTACGAAGTTATATGGGTTTTATAGTGGGAACGCTGGAGAAACGGCAGCCTCCAAAGTTGGAGTTACGAAACAAAACCTATGCCAATCGTTTGTGCTACGTTTGTGCGCGAATGTGACGCAATAATTTTCGTTTTTACCACTTCCGGTACGAATTTATAAGAGTTTTCAAGTAGGGGGGCTCGAGAAACGGTAGTCTCCAACCTTGTAATTTCGAAACAAAACCTATGCCAATCGTTTGAGCTACGTTTGTGCCGGAATGTAACGCAAAAATTCTCGTTTGTACCAATTTCGGTACGAAGTTATAAGGTATTTAAAGTGGGGGGCTGGGGAAACGGCAGCCCGCTAACCTAGGAATTTCAAAACAAGACTTAAGCCAATCGCATGTGCTACACTTGTGCCAGAATGTACCGCGAAATTTTCGTTTGTACCGCTTCCAGTACGAAGTTATAAGAGTTTTAGTGTGGGGACTGGAAAAATTGCAACCCCTCCACCTTGGAATTTCAAAACGAAACCTATGCCAATCGTTTGTGCTACGTTTGTGCGCGAATGTGACGCAATAATTTTCGTTTTTACCACTTCCGGTACGAATTTATAACGGTTTTCAAGTAGGGGAGCTGGAGAAACGGCAGCCTCCAACCTTGTAATTTCGAAAAAAACCTATGCCAATCGTTTGAGCTACGTTTGTGCCGGAATGTAACGCAAAAATTTTCGTTTGTACCACCCGGTACGAAGTTATACGAGTTCTAATGTGGGGGTTGGGTAAACGGTAACCCCTACCTTGGAATTTCGAAGGAAAACCTATGCCAATCGTTGGTGCTACGTTTGTGCCGGAATGTACCGCAAAAATTTTCGTTTGTACCACTTGCGGTACGAAGTTATAAGGTTTTTTAAATTGGTAGGCTGGAAAAACGGCAGCCTAAAAACTTGGAATTTCGAAAGAGAACCTATGCCAATAGTTTGTGCTACGTTTGTGCCGGAATGTGCCGCAAAAATTTTCGTTTCTACCACTTCCGGTACGAAGTTATAAGGGTTTTCAAGCAGGGGGGCTGGAGAAACGGCAGCCTCCAACCTTGTAATTTTGAAACAAAACCTATGCCAATCGTTTGAGCTACGTTTGTGCCGGAATGTAACGCAAAAATTTTCGTTTGTACCAATTCCGGTACGAAGTTATAAGGTATTTAAAGTGGGGGCTGGGGAAACGGCAGCACCCACCTAGGAATTTCAAAACAAAACTTATGCCAATCATTTCTGCTACGTTTGTGCCGGAATGTGCCGCAAAAATTTTCGTTTGTACCAATTCAGGTACGAAGTTATATGGGTATTATAGTGGGGGGCTGGAGAAACGGAAGCCTCCAAACTAGGAATTTCGAAACAAAACCTCTGCCTAGCGTTTGTGCTACGTTTGTGCCGGAATGTACCACAAAAATTTTCGTTTGTACCACTTCCAGTACGAAGTTATAAGAGTTTTAAAGTACGGGCTGGGAAAAGGGCAACCCCGTACCATGGATTTTCAAAATGAAACCTATGCCAATCGTTTGTGATACGTTTGTGCCAGAATGTACTGCAAAAATTTTCGTTTGTACCACTTCCGGTACGAAGTTATATGTTTTAATGTGGAAGCTGGGGAAACGGCAATTCCTCCACCTTCGAATTTCAAAACGAAACCTATGGCAATCGTTTGTGATACGTTTGTGCCGGAATGTACCGCAAAAATTTTCGTTCGTACCACTTCCAGTACGAAGTTATAAGGGTTTTAAAGTGGGAGGGCTGGGGAAAAGGCAGCCCCAACCCATGAATTTCAAAACAAAACCTACGTCAGTCATTTGTGCTACGTTTGTGCCGGAATGAGCGGCAAATATTTTCGTTTGTACCACTTCCAGTACGAAGTTGTAAGGGTTTTAAAGTGGGGGGGCTGTGGAAGAGGCAGCCTTCCCACTTAGGATTTTCAAACCTAAACTTATGCCAATCGTTTGTGCCGGAATGTAACGCAAAAATTTTCGTCTGTACCACCCGGTACGAAGTTATACGAGTTTTAATGTGGAGGCTGGGTAAACGGCAATCCCTACCTTGGAATTTCGAACCAAAACCTATGCCAATCGTTTGTGCTACGTTTGTGCCGGAATGTGGCGCAAAAATTTTCGTTGGTACCAATTCCGGTACGAAGTTATAAGAGTTTTAATGTGGGGGCTGGGGAAAGGGCAACCCCGTACCATGGAATTTGGAAACGAAACCTACGCCAATCGTTTGTGCTACGTTTGTGCCGGAATGTACCGCAAGAATTTTCGTTTCTACCACTTCCAGTAGGAAGTTGTAAGGGTTTTAAAGTGGGGGCTGGGGAAACGGTAGCCCCCTCTTAAAGATTTCTAACCTAAACCTATGCCAATCATTTTTGCTACGTTTGTGCCGCAATGTTACGCAAAAATTTTCGTTTGTACCACCCGGTACGAAGTTATACGAGTCTTAATGTGGGGGCTAGGTAAACGGCAATCCCTACCTTGGAATTTCGACGCAAAACCTATGCCAATCGTTTGTGCCGTAATGTAACGCAAAAATTTTCGTTAGTACCACTTCTGGTACGAAGTTACTGAGTTTTAATGTGGGGGCTGAGGAAACGGCAACCCCTACCTTGGAATTTCAAAACGAAACCTACGGCAATCGTTTGTGCTACGATTTTGCCGGAATGTACAGAAACACTTTTCGTCCCTACCACTTCCAGTACGAAGTTATAAGGGTTTTAAAGTGGGAGGGCTGGGCAAACGGCAGCTTCAACCCAAGAATTTTAAAACAAAATCTATGCCAATCGCTTGTGCTATGTTTGTGCCGGAATATGTCGCAAATATTTTCGTTTGTACCACTTCCGGTACGAAGTTATAAGAGTTTTAATGTAGGGAGGCTTGGGAAACAGCACTCTTCGGCCATGTAATTTTGAAACAAAACCTATGCCAATCGTTTGTGTTGCGTTTGTTCTGGAATGTAACGCAAAAATTTACGTTTGTACCACTTCCAGTGCGAAGTTATAAGAGTTTAAAAGCGGGAGCTGGGGGAACAGCAACCCCCTACCTTGTAATTTGGAAACAAAACCTATCCCAATCGTTTGTGCCGGAATGAACCGCATAAATTTTCGTTTGTACCACTTCCGGTACGAGGTTATAAGATTTTTAATGTGGGGGCTGGGGAAACGGCAACCCCTTATCTTGGAATTTCTAACCGAAACCTATGCCAATCGTTTGTGCTACGATCGTGTCTGAATGTACCGCAAAATTTTTTGTTTGTAACACTTCCAGTACGAAGTTGTAAGGGTTTTAAACTGGGGAGCTGGGGGATTAGCAACCCCCTACCTTGTAATTTCGAAACAAAACCTATGCCAATCGTTTGTGCTACGTTTGTGCCGGAATGTAACGCAAAAATTTTCGTTTGTACCACCCGGTACGAAGTTATAGGAGTTCTAATGTGGGGGCTGGAGAAACGGCAGCCTCCAACCTTGTAATTTCGAACAAAAACCTATGCGAATAGTTTGTGCTACTTTCTTGCCGGAATGTGCCGAAAAAATTTTCATTTGTACCATTTCCGATACGAAGTTATAAGGGTTTTCAAGTTGGGGGCTGGCGAAACGGCACCCTCCAACCTTGTAATTTCAAACTAAGACTTATGCCAATCGCATGTGCTACATTGTGCCGTAATGTACCGCAAAATTTTCGTTTGTACCACTTCCGGTACGAAGTTATATGGGTTTTATAGTGGGAACGCTGGAGAAACGGCAGCCTCCAAAGTTGGAGTTACGAAATAAAACCTATGCCAATCGCTTCTGCTACGTTTGTGCCGTAAATGTACCGCAAAAAAATTTCGTTTGTACCGCTTCCGGTACGAAGTTATACGAGTTTTAAAGTGGGTGTTGGGGAAAGGGCAACCCCGTACGATGGAATTTCGAAACGAAACCTATGCCAATCGCTTGTGCCGGAATGTACCGCAGAAATTTTCGTTTGTACCACTTCCGGTACGAAGTTATAAGGGATTTAAAGTGGGAGGGCTGAGGAAACGGCAGCCCCCTAACCTAGGAATTTCAAAACAAGACTTATGCCAATCGCATGTGCTACATTTGTGCCGGAATGTACCACAAAAATTTTCGTTTGTACCACTTCCGGTACGAAGTTATATGGGATTAATAGTGGGAACGCTGCAGAAACGGCTACCTCCAAAGTTGGAGTTACGAAAAAAACCTATGCCAATCGCTTGTGCTACGTTTGTGCCGTAAATGTACCGCAAAAAAGTTTCGTTTGTACCGCTTCCAGTACGAAGTTATAAGGGTTTTAAAGTGGTAGGGCTGGGGAAAAGGCAGCCCCAACCCATGAATTTCAAAACAAAACCTACGTCAGTCATTTGTGCTACGTTTGTGCCGGAATGAGCGAGTAGTATTGGCGTGACTTCAGGACACTTTTTGGCCCCTGGGTCCCTCCCTCAGGACCCATGGTCCCTGGCCCGGGGTTAATGATTTAGGGGTACCATGGCCCACCCCTTAATTTTGGCAGGGGTACATAGGACCACCCCCAGGACCCATGGTCCCTTGCTCGGGTCAATGACCTAGGGGTACTTAGGACCACCCCTCTAGAATTTGGCAGGGGTACATAGGACCCCCCCTTAAATTTTGGAAATTGCCAAATCTAAAAATTTGGTGTGGTAGCCTAGGACCATAGTATGTACCTCTATCAGTATTGGGGGTCTATGTCGTTTCCTTTCATGGGTAAAAAATTGCCAAAAATTTAAATTTTGGAGGTTTTTGACCTAATTTATCCCCTTTGATGAGGTATTATTACCCTATATGGTTATATGGGCATATACAGGGGTTCATTACCTTTCATAAGACATGGGTATATTGGTGCACCCCTTTAAATTTTTGGGAGGTGTTCCTTGGCCCACCCCATCAATTTTGGAAATTGCCCAATTTAAACATTTGGTACAATAGTATAGAACCCTAGTATGTAAAGTAGAAAGGGACAGAAGTATTCAACATGACTGCGCACTTGAGTTTCAGTTCACAATACGAAAACCAGTGAGCAAGTAAACAGTCTTTTGTAGGATCGTGTTTTACTTCTTGAAATTATTTTTGAACATTTCTGTGAATTCAACAACAGAACGCAGTAGAAATACGGACTAGTTTTTACTCCAACCATTACTTTCGCTCCAACCCAGGGATGCCACATTTATGATTTCGTACTAGATTTAGTGATTTTAGTATTGAACTAGTGATCTAGTACGTACTTTGGGTAAATAGGCACATTCTAGTGATTTTTTTGCATTTTTTTCTGATGCAGACAAATGAGAAGGAAATGGTTCCTAAAATAAAAGGAAGAAGTATATTGCAGTTCAAAACAAATGTAGAAACCTTAAATTATTTTTTGTTTTCCCTCTGACTGAATGAAACCCCTGCTGCGTAACGACCTTAGGTAAATAACGGCTATCTTTGGTCCGCTACCTCCTTTTGTTAGCCGACATGAGATGGGTTACTTTTTTTTCTGGAAGAAAGTGAAGAAATAATTATCCAGTACATTTACGTTTTGTCAGGCACACAGGCGCAGTCTGTACTTGTTTCCTAACGAATTTTAGCAACATAACATAAATGAAACACATGTACCAGAAAATAGAGGCAGTACAAACGGAAATTTTCATCTGTGACACATTTGATGAGAAATATAGTTAGATGTCACGTGCAAGCACTCTAAACATGTCCTATCCTGTAATTCTATTCGTATGTTTATGTAGGTGAGACTGGGAAATCGAGAAACAATAATAACTGGTTTTCTTCCATGGGAAAAATCTAAATGTGAAGGGATGTTACACTGGGACTTTAATTGCGTCCTTTGTACAAGATTAACAAGTAATAGCAATTTTTTAATTTATTTTAGTTCTTGGGGAGAGGAAGATGGAAGCGAACCCTCGTAAGGACCTCTGCAAGGAAACATGAATACTATCCGCCACTGTTTGTTACATTACACAAAATAGTTTTATATATATATATATATATATATATATATATATATATATATATATATATATATTGAGTTTCAGTCAGGGTTTTCATTCTGCAGGAGAGGGGGGATAGTAATACCTGACGAACATTTTCTATTCTCAGAGTGCTGCAATGATAGCATTTCCTCCATTATAACTTGGCCAAGCTAGTTGCATTATATGTAAGGATTAAGTTAGCCTAAAAAGCTTAAATTTCTATGCCTGTTTTACTCTGTACCCATGTTTCTCATTTTCGGTCTACGGGACTCTGTGTCCGGAAATTTTCGATGGCTTCCAAGTCGGAAAATAAGTGTATCAAAGGCATATATATTATATCTATGGTTATATGAGGCATGGATCTACAGTTTAAAGTGGGATACCGGTAACAACTTCATGAGCTTCCACCGTAAATCGAACCAGAGTCTCCCGCGATCAAGGCGTATGTGTTAACCATACAGCCACGAGGAAATTCACATAAGCACACACACATATATATTGTTGAGTTGATTTTGACTTTACCGTCTCTTTCAGCATCGAGGATATATGAAATGTAGACCTACTGATTAACGTGGAATCCGAACTACATGAGCTCGTGCCGGGAATTGAACCCGAGTCTTCCACGGCAAAGACGCGTACACTAGCCGCGGAGTTCACACACACACACAGAATCAGAGTCCTCACACACCAAGGGTGAGAGCTGTGTCACTGAGTCACAGCGGCCACGGGGCTAGGTCGAGTCCACTTTACGTTCATAGTTTCTTACTACATAAATGTTACGATTATGAAATATATTTCCCTTAATGAGCTGCATAAAAACAAAAGCTTTCGAAATGCATTAAACAATTAGCTCGATTTCAGTGTGAACTTAAAGTTATATCAGAGTGTAAATACGGATACGCACCAAAGCTCGAAACCTTAATACACTATTTCTCCTATATAGTCAGCATGTATCAAGCAATCGTTCAGCTTTCATTTGAGAGGATGGAAATCGAAGGCCCCTGAACAACTATGTTACTAATGTGCGGAATGTATTTATCTTACAGTGAACTGCTTTGATGCCAAGTGGCCTAATTCCAAAATTGAAATTTTCCAGGAGTGAAAGTTGAAGTTCAATATCTCATGAACAATCAATATTTCTTTTATGTTGGGAACCAAAACCATAACTACTGTATGTAGTCCATTGTTTTATAACTTAGTGTTTACAAAAATCCTTTTAAAAAATACCTATTCATAGAAGTGAATGGTACTTATCTGTACTAGTTCTTGGCATCCAAGCAGTCCATTTATTGTAATACTAGCTTAATATACCCATTCTTCGCATGGGGGCTGTATTTGAAAGTCAACACCTGTGGAAGTATCACCATTCATTTCAGTGACCGCGAAAACTATGGATTTGACACTAGTATCAATCAATATGGGCTATTTATACATGTCTCGGTATTCCTCACCCGCTGACACCCGGCCCGCATACAGTAGTAGCTGAATTTGCAAGTCATCGCTGACGGAAGTGTCACCATTGATCTCAGCGACCGTGAAAACTATGGATTTGACACTAATGTCGATCAATTTGGATTACTTTTACTACATGTCTCGCTAAACGCCCCCCTGAGACCCCCTGGTTCCAATTTTGACAAAAACGCTTCGCCTTAGACTGGGACCTGGACCAAGGTATCTGTGACCAAAATTTGGTAACTCTCGGTCAACTTGTCTGGTCCCCAGGTCGGTCCCAGTAAACGTCCCCCCGAGACCCCCCTGGTTCGAAATTTAAAAAAACGCTTCGTCTTGATCTGGGGCCTGGACTAAGGTACCCGTGACCAAATTTTGGGAACTCTCGGTCCACTCGTCTGGTCCCCAGGTCGCACACAGACAGAAAGACAAACACACAAACAAACTCTTTATTTTATTTATATTAGATAAAATATACTATGTAAAATAGTCTCGTATCATAATATGTGATTTACAACAAATGTTACATTATATATTATCCGTAGCTCGTGATATGCTGCAACATATTAAAGCCTCAGAATAGTTGGGCAAGCGAATAATCCAGAAGTTACGTAACCCTATTGCGTTCAAGGGAACGAAAACACTATAATTATAACTATGCTAAATTACTATAGACTACCAACTGCTCATTCAGAGAATTTATGAAGTTCACTTTATCGCAATAGTTTTATACAAACTAGATTTAGACTACGGATAATAGTTTTATACAAACTAGATAATCAATTATTATTATTATTATTATTATCATTATATTTGCAGTACAACCAAATACAACGACATTAACTATTAGTTCTAATTAACTGAATTGAGCTGAAAATTAAATCTTGATCTTTAAAGATTAACTATTAATTTTATGCCTTCTGTACCTTTCTGAAGGAATTAAAGCTGGAATTGGTTTCAAGGCTGTTTCTGAGTGAATACTTTCTTCAAAATAATATTAAAAATTATAGAAAGATTTTCGAGACATTCGAGTCGAGTCGAGGTTTTTAAGAGTCGAGGTTTTTAAGAGAAATACGTTTGTCTCGACTCGTCTCGAATTTTACAAAGTGTGTCTCGACTCGAATCTCTACCCAAATTCGAGTCGAGTCGAGTCGAGATTTGAGACGTGTCTCGACTCGAGCGCATCCCTAGCCTCCAAACTTGTAATTTCAAACCTAAACCTACGCCAAACGTTTGTGCTACGTTTGTGTCGGAATGTACCGCAAAAATTTTCGTTTGTACCACTTCCGGTACGAAGTTCTAAGGGATTTAAAGTGGGGGGGCTGAGGAAACGCCAGCCCCCTAACCTAGGAATTTCAAAACAAGACTTATGCCAATCGCATGTGCTACATTGTGCCGGAATGTACCGCAAAAGTTTTCGTTTGTTTCACTTCCGGTACGAAGTTATATGGGTTTTATAGTGGGAACGCTGGAGAAATGGCAGCCTCCAAAGTTGGAGTTACAAAACAAAACCTATGCCAATCGCTTGTGCTACGTTTGTGCCGTAAATGTACCGCAGAAAAATTTCGTTTGTACCGCTTCCGGTACGAAGTTATAAGAGTTTTAAAGTGGGTGTTGGGGAAAGGGCAACCCCGTACTATGGAATTTTGAAACGAAACCTATGCCAATCGTTTGTGCCGGAATGTACCGCAGAAATATTCGTTTGTACCACTTCCGGTACGAAGTTATAAGTGATTTAAAGTGGGAGGGCTGAGGAAACGGCAGCCCCCTAACCTAGGAATTTCAAAACAAGACTTATGCCAATCGCATGTGCTACATTTGTGCCGGAATGTACCACAAAAATTTTCGTTTGTACCACTTCCGGTACGAAGTTATATGGGTTTTATAGTGGGAACGCTGGAGAAACGGCAGCCTCCAAAGTTGGAGTTACGAAACAAAACCTATGCCAATCGCTTGTGCTACGTTTGTGCCGTAAATGTACCGCAAAAATTTTTCGTTTGTACCGCTTTCAGTACGAAGTTATAAGAGTTTTAATGTGGAGGCTGGGGAAATTGCAACCTCTCCGCCTTGGAATTTCAAAACAAAACTTATCGCAATCGTTTGTGCTAAGTTTGTGCCGGAATGTGCCGCAAAAATTTTTGTTTGTATCACTTCCGGTACGAAGTTATAAGGGTTTTAAGTGGGAGGGCTGAAAAAACGGCAGCCCCAACCCAAGAATTTCAAATCAAAACCCATGCGAATCGTTTGTGCTACGTTTGTGCCCGAATGTGACGCAAAATTTTTCGTTTTTACCACTTCCAGTACGAATTTATAAGGGTTTTCAAGAAGAGGGGCTGGAGAAACGGCAGCCTCCAACCTTGTAATTTCGAAACAAGACCTATGCCAATCGTTTGTGCTACGTTTGTGCCGGAATGTAACGCAAAAATTTTCGTTTGTACCACTTCCGGTACGAAGTTATAAGAGTTTTAATGTAGGGGATGGGGAAAGGGCAACCCCGTACCATGGAATTTCGAAATGAAACCTATGGCAATCGTTTGTGCTACGTTTATGCCAGAATGTACCGCAAAAATTTTCGTTTGTACCACTTCTAGTACGAAGTTGTAAGGGTTTTAAAGTGGGGGCTGGGGAAACGGCAGCCGCCCACTTAGGAATTTAAAACCCAAATCTATGCCAATCGTTTGTGCTACGTTTGTGCCGGAATGTAACGCCAAAATTTTCGTTTGTACCACCCGGTACGAAGTTATACGAGTTCTAATGTGGGGCTGGTTAAACGGCAACCCCTACCTTGGAATTTCGAAGGAAAACTTATGCCAATCGTTTGTGCTACGTTTGTGCCGGAATGTACCGCAAAAATTTTCGTTTGTACCACTTTGGGTGAGAAGTTATAAGGGATTTAAAGTGGAGGCTGGGGAAACTTCAGCCCCCACCCAGGAATTTCGAAACAAAGCTTATGCCAATCGTTTCTGCTACGTTTGTGCCGGAATGTACCGCAAAAATTTTCGTTTGTACCACTTCAGGTATGAAGTTATATTGGTTTTATAGTGGGGGGCTGGAGAAACGGAAGCCTCCAAACTTGGAATTTCGAAACAAAACCTCTGCCCATCGTTTGTGCTACGTTTGTGCCGGAATGTACCGCAAAAATTTTCGTTTTTACCAATTCCGGTACAATGTTATAAGAGTTTTAATGTAGGGGCTGGGGAAAGGGCAACCCCGTACCATGGAATTTCGAAACGAAACCTATGCCAATCGTCTGTGCTACGTTTGTGCCCGAATGTACCGCAAAAATTTTCGTTTGTACCACTTCTAGTACGAAATTGTAAGGGTTTTAAAGTGGGGGCTGGGGAAATGGCAGCCGCCCACTTAGGAATTTCAAACCCAAATCAATGCCAATCGTTTGTGCTACGTTTGTGCCGGAATGTAACGCAAAAATTTTCGTTTGTACCACCCGGTACGAAGTTATACGAGTTCTAATGTGGGGCTGGTTAAACCGCAACCCATACCTTGGAATTTCGAAGGAAAACCTATGCCAATCATTGGTGCTACGTTTGTGCCGGAATGTACCGCAAAAATTTTCGTTTGTACCAATTCCGGTACAAAGTTATAAGAGTTTTAATGTAGGGGATGAGAAAGGGCAACCCCGTACCATGGAATTTCGAAACGAAACCTATGCCAATCGTTTGTGCTACGTTTGTGCCAGAATGTGCCGCATAAATTTTCGTTTGTACCATTTCTAGTACGAAGTTATAAGGGTTTTAAAGTGGGGGCTGGGGAAACGGCAGCCGCCCACTTAGGAATTTCAAACCCAAATCTACGCCAATCGTTTGTGCTACGTTTGTGCCGGAATGTAACGCAAGAATTTTCGTTCGTACCACCCGGTACGAAGTTATACGAGTTCTAATGTGGGGCTGGTTAAACGGCAACCCCTACCTTGGAATTTCGAATCAAAAGCTATTCTAATCGTTTGTGCTACGTTTGTGCCGGAATGTGCCGCAAAAATTTTCGTTTCTATCACTTGCGGTACGAAGTTATAAGGGTTTTCAAGTAGAAGGGCTGGAGAAACAGCAGCCCCCAACCTTGTAATTTCGAAACAAAACCTATGCCAATCGTTTGTGCTACGTTTGTGCCGGAATGCATCGCAAAAATTTTCGTTTGTACAACTTCCGGTACGAAGTTATAAGAGTTTCAAACGTGAGCTGGGGAAACGGCAACTCCCTGCCTTGGAATTTCAAAACGAAACCTATGGGAATCGTTTGCGTTACATTTGTGCCGGAATGTACCGCAAAAATTTTCGTTCGTACCACTTCCAGTCCGAAGTTATAAGGGTTTTAAAGTGGGAGGGCTGGGGAAACGGCAGCCCCAACCCAAGAATTTCAAAACAAAACCTACGTCAATCATTTGTGCAACGTTTGTGCCGGAATGTGCCGCAAATATTTTCGTTTGTACCGCTTCTGGTACGAAGTTATAAGGGTTTTAATGAAGGGGGGCTGGAGAAACGGCAGCCTTCAACCTTGTAATTTCGAAACAAAACCTATGCCAATCGTTCCTGCTGCGTTTGTGCCGGATTGTAACGGAAAAATTTTCGTTTGTACCACTTCCGGTACGAAGTTATAAGAGTTTAAAAACGGGAGCTGGAAAAACGGCAACCCCCTACCTTGTAATTTCGAAACAAAACGTACGGCAATCGTTTGTGCTACGTTTGTGCCGGAATGTACCGCAAAAATTTTTCGTTTGTAGCACTTCTAGTACGAAGTTGTAAGGTTTTTAACCTATTTGAACCCAAATTATTTTTTTATCGAATTTAATTTTTGTTCCCGTCAGATTGGTAGAAATAAAGGTAAAAAACATATTTAAATACATTATGGTTCACGAAAATGTCATGGACTCCTAATTCGGTAATGTTCCATTTTTGGAACAACGGGCCTGAAAGGGTACAGGTTTCTGAAAGAAAATATTTCAATTTAGCCAGGCTAAAGTATTATTTCGTTAAAATTTTAGGATACAGATTTTACAATAATTAGCAATATTCATTAGATACAAAGTATACAAATATTGAAACATGTTAATATTATGCATATCCACATAATAATAGATTTTTTTTCATTATAATTATTTTCCAATACATTACATTCTTACTACTGATGGAAGTAAAAGAAGCACTTCCATGTTGTGTTGCTTTCACTGTCCACATCTTGATTGTCTTTCTGATTTTACAATGAAATGTCCTTCTTTGTCATATCCCATTTCATTTATTGCTTCTTTGTTCACTGGTCGCAATGTGTCTTCCAACAATTGCTGGTTATTGGGATTAGTTTTGTTATGCGACTTTGCAGAAGGCTGACTTTCATTACATGTACTAGTTTTCGGAGCTTCATCATCCAACAAACTCACCTATAAATTCATTTCTCAGCTGGCCGCTTTGCATTACTGTAAAAGAAGTTTCTCCCTTAGCGGGCAACTAATTTCTCGATAGCCTCTCTATATCTGTTTTTCTTTTTCCGAGAACTCTTCATTTTCTGATGGTGTAATGACAATATCTGCAGCAAGAATATGTTCTCCGTTAGCAAGTATATTGATAATTTCGTCAACAGTCAATCTGAAATAGGGAGGGACGATTTACATTTCTGGGCATCTATGGCCATGTTAGCCCGTCACGTTTGACACTCGGCGAGAGCACTCTCTAGGGAAAGGGAAGGAAGCAAGTGTTGGGGAAGGAAGGAAGCGGCCTGGGACATATACGTTAGGTACCACCCCGGCATTTGCTTGGTGTGAACGAGAAAAGCCAGAAAAACCTCATTCAGGATGGCTGGTCTGAAAAGCTTCTTACACTTTTACGACCGAGAGCCCGCACCGTGAATCGAGCCCGGAACTGCTCACACTCTATCTGAAATAAAACAGTATTTCTAGAAATAAATAAAATCCATAGGAAGTTGTGAAATACACTTTTAAAATATAAAACAACAAAATATTTATTTATTTACAAGCTACCAGATACAGCTCAAAGACCATTTTACACTGGAGTGATCAACATAATGATAACATTGGGGAAGGAAGTGAAAGGAAGGCGGCCAGGGCCTGTAAAATTGTGTAGGCTCCTAATGATTCCCCTACAGTACCTATAAAATATAACTATATAATATGCCTTTATCTATGTCCAAAATTTACTGTTTTTATTTCACTGCAGTAAAGTGAAATCAATAATAAATGTTACAAAATGTAATCAGGCATTCCTAACAACTCCTACATATAAATAAATAAATATACGATCCAGTGAATGAGCGATCAAGACACCTGGAACTCTATTTGGCTGTCATTTTTCAACTGAAAAAGAGTTGGTTCGTGGCTAAGCGGTTAGCGTACACGCCTTTGGCATGGGAGACCGGGTTCGATCCCGGCGGAAGTTCATGTGGTCCGGATTCCACTTTAATGAATAGGCCAATTCTCATATAGTCTCGCTGCTGAAAGGAACGTTAAAATCACAATCAACTCAACTGAACAGAAAAGCGTACCGCGTGGGTGTAACAATTAAATAAATTTTTGTGTATAAACTTCCCCTCCTCCATGAGACCAATAAATTCCGAATGAAAGCTCAAAATGCCCTCAAAAGCGGCACAAATAGCATCAAATAAAAATACGCTCATAAAATGTACGAAACAATTACTAATTCATGCAATAAAATTGCGATATTCCATAACTTTATGGGTACATTTACGCCCGTTGTTCCAATAATGGAACAAACAAAATGCAAACTTCACGTACCCGTTCGAGCCCGCTGTTCCAATATTTTAACATTCAAAATTATAAAACGCTCTTATTAATAACAATCATAATCAATTGTTGCATTTCACATGCACTGAAAACTTGATACTTCTCCTACCCAAATAGTATTATATAGGTAGAAAATTCATAAACGAACATAAAATTCACTTACCTCCTTTCAGACGCCATAATTTATTCTTATTCAACGCAATTAATATGGACAGTACACATCGTTCCCGCCAATTCAAGACAAAGATATGGCATTTGCTAAACCATTGGTGCCAAATAAAGAGGTCCATACAAAAATTGTTACATTTATTCACGTAATATGAAAAATAAAAGTAAAGTAAAAAATGTTCCAATTTTGGAACAACGGGTTCAAATGGGTTAAAGTGGGGGGCTGTGGAAGCAGCAGCCCCCCACTTAGGAATTTCAAACCTAAACCTATGCCAATCGTTTGTGCTACGTTTGTGCAGGAATGTAACGCAAAAATTTTCATTTGTACCACTTCCGGTACGAAGTTATAAGAGTTTAAAAGCGGGAGCTGGAAAAACGGCAACCCCGTACCATGGAATTTCGAAACGAAACCTGTCAATCGTTTGTGCTACGTTTGTGCTGGAATGTGCCGCAAAAATTTTCGTTTGTACCACTTCCGGTACGAAGTTAAACGAGTTTTAATGTAAGGGCTGGGGAAACGGCAACCCCTCCACCTTGGAATTTCAAAACGAATCCTATGGGAATCGTTTGTGTTACGTTTGTGCCGGAATGTACCACAAAAATTTTCGTTCGTACCACTTCCAGTACGAAGTTATAAGGGTTTTAAAGTAGGAGGGCTGGGGAAACGCCAGCCCCAACCCAAGAATTTCAAAACAAAAGTTATGTCAATCGTTTGTACTACGTTTGTTCCGGAATGTGCCGCCAAAATTTTCGTTTGTACCACTTCCGGTACGAAGTTATAAGGGTTTTCAAATAGGGAAGCTAGAGAAACGGCAGCCTCCAACCTTGTAATTTCGAAACAAAACCTATGCCAATCGTTTCTTCTAGGTTTGTGACGGAATGCAACGCAAATATTTTCGTTTGTACCACTTCAGGTACGAAATTATGAGTTTAAAAGCGCGAGCTGGGGAATCATCAACCCCCTGTCTTGGGATTTCGAAACAAAACCTATGCCAATCGTTTGTGCTAAGCTTGTTCCGGAATGTACGGCAAACATTTTCGTTTGTACCACTTCCGGTACAAGATTATAAGGGTTCTAAAGTGGGAGGGCTGGGGAAACGGCAGCCCCCACCCAAGAATTTCAAAACAAATCCTATGCATATTATTTGTACTACGTTTGTGAAAGAATGTGTCGCAAAAATGTTCGTTTATACCACTTCCGGTACGAAGTTATATGGGTTTCGAAGTGGGGAGCTGGAAAAACGGCAACCCCAACCTTCGAATTTCGAAGCAAAACCTATGCCAATCGTTTGTGCTACGTTTGTGCCGGAATGTGCCGCAAAAGTTTTCTTTTGTACCACTTCCGGTACGAAGCTATAAGAGTTTATAAGCGGGAGCTGGGGAAATGGTAACCCCCTGCCTTGGAATCTCGAAACAAAACCTATGACAATCGTTTGTGCTACGTTTGTGCCAGAATGTACCGCAAAAATTTTCGTTTGTACCACTTCCGGTACGAAGTTGTAAGAGTTTTATGTGGGGGCTGGGGAAAGGGCAACCACGTACCATGGAATTTCTAACCGAAACCTATGCCAATCGTTTGTGCTACGATCGTGCCTGAATGTACCGCAAAATTTTTTGTTTGTACCACTTCCAGTACGAAGTTGTAAGGGTTTTAAAGTGGGGGCTGGGGTAACAGCAGCCCCCCCACATGGAATTATAAACTTAAACCTATGCCAATCGTTTGTGCTACGTTTGTACAGGAATGTAACGCAAAAATTTTCGTTTGTACCACCCGGTACGAAGTTATAGGAGTTCTAATGTGAAGGCTAGGTAAACGGCAACCCCAACCTTGGAATTTCGATGCAAATCCTATGCCAATGGTTTGTGCTACGTTTCTGCCGGAATCTACCGCAAAAATTATCGTTTGTACCACTTCCGGTACGAAGTTATAAGAGTTTTAAAGTGGGTGTTCTGGAAAGGGCAACCCCGTACCATGGAATTTCAAAACGAAACCTATGCCAATCGTTTGTGCCGGAATATACCGCAGAAATTTTGGTTTGTACCACCTCGGGTACGAAGTTATAAGGGTTTTAAAGTAATGGGTGAAGAAACGGCATCCCACACAATTAGGGATTTCAAAACAAAACCTATGCTAATCGTTTGTGCCGGAATGTACCGTGAAAATTTTTGTTTGTACCGCTTCCAGTACGAAGTTATAACAATTTTAATGTGGAGGCTGGGGAAATTGCAACCCCTCCACCTTGGAATTTCAAAACCAAAGCTATGGCAATCGTTTGTGCTACGTTTGTGCCGCAAAAAGTTTCGTTTGTATCACTTTCGGTACGAAGTTATAAGGGTTTTAAGTGGGAGGGCTGAAAAAACGTCAGCCCACTCCCAAGAATTTCAAATCAAAACTTATGCCACACGTTTGTGCTACGTTTGTGCCCGAATGTGACGCAAAAATTGTGGTTTTTACCACTTCCGGTACGAATTTAGAAGGGTTTTCAAGTAGGGGGGCTGGAGAAACGGCAGCCTTCAACCTTGTAATTTCGAAACAAAACCTATGCTAATCGTTTGTGCTACGTTTGTGCCGGAATGTAACGCAAAAATTTTCGTTTGTACCACTTCCTGTACGAAGTTATAAGAGTTTTAATGTAGTGCCTGGGGAAAGGGCAGTCCCGTACCATGGAATTTCGAAACGAAACCTATGCCAATCGTTTGTGCTAGGTTTGTGCCGGAATGTAACTCAAAAATTTTCGTCTGTACCACCCGGTAAGAAGTTTTACGAGTTTTAATGTGGGGGCTGGGTAAATGGGAATCCCTACCATGGAATTTCGAACCAAAACCTCTGCCAATTGTTTCTGCTAAATTTTTGCCGGAATGTACTGCAAAAATTTTCGTTTGTACCACTTCCGGTACGAAGTTATAAGGGTTTTAAAGTTGGAAGGCTGGAGAAACGGCAGCCTGGAAACTTGGAATTTCGAAACAAAACCTATGCCAATCGTTTGTGCTACGTTTGTGCCGGAATCTGTCGCAAAAATTTTCGTTGGTACGACTTCCGGTACGAACTTATATGAGTTTTAATGTGGGGGCTGGGGAAAAAGCAAAACCCTACCATGGAATTTCGAAACGAAACCTATGCCAATCGTTTGTTCTACGTTTGTGCCGGAATGTACCGCAAAAGTTTTCGTTTGTACAACTTCCGGTACGAGGTTATAAGGTTTTTAAAGTGGGAGGGCTGGGGAAAGGGCAGCCCCCCTCTTAAAGATTTCTAACCTAAACCTATGCCAATCATTTGTGCTACGTTTCTGCCGGAATGTAACGCAACAATTTTCATTTTACCACCCGGTAAGAAGTTATACGAGTTTTAATGTAAGGGCTGGGTAAACGGCAACTCCAACCTTGGAATTTCGACGCAAAACCTATGCCAATCGTTATTGCTACCTTTGGGCCGGAATGTAACGCAAAAATTTTCGTTTGTACCATTTCTGGTACGAAGTTATAAAGAGTTTTAATGTGGGGGCTGAGGAAACGGCAACCCCTACCTTGGAATTTCAAAACGAAACCTATGGCAATCGTTTGTGCTACGTTTGTGCCGGAATGTACAGCAAAAATTTTCGTTCGTACCACTTCCAATACGAAGTTATAAGGGTATTAAAGTGGGAGGGCTGGGGAAACGACAGTTTCAACCCAAGAATTTCAAAACAAAACCTATGCCAGTCGTTCGTGCTACGTTTGTGCCGGAATATGCTGCAAATATTTGCGTTTGTACCACTTCCGGTACGAAGTTATAAGGGATTTAACGTAGGGGGCTGGAGAAACGGCACCCTTCAACCATGTAATCTACAAACAAAACCTATGCCAATCGTTTGTGCCGGAATGTACCGCAAAAATTTTCGTTTGTACCACTTCCGGTACGAAGTCATAAGAGTTCTAAAGTGTGGGGCTGGGGAAACGGCAGCCCCCACTAAAGAATTCCAAACTTAAAGCTACGCCAATCGTTTGTGCTGCGTTTGTGTCGGAATGTACCGCAAAAATTTTCGTTTGTACCACTTCCGGTACGAAGTTATGAGAGTTTTAATGTGGGGGCTGGGGAAACGGCAAGCCCCTACCTTGGAATTTCGAAACAAAACCTATGCCAATCGTTTGTGCTACGCTTGCGCCAAAATGTACCGCAAAAATTTTCGTTTGTACCGCTTTCGGTACGAAGTAATAAGGGTTTTAAACGGGAAGGGGCTGGAGTAATAGCAGACTGCAACTTCGGATTTTCGAAACGAAACCTATGCCAATCGTTTGTGCTACGTTTGTGCCGGAATGTACCGCAAAAATTTTCGTTTGTACCACTTCCGGTACGAAGTTATAAGGGCTTTAATGTGGGACGGCTGGGGAAACGGCAGTCTTCACTCAAGAATTTCAAAAGAAAATTTATGCCAATCGTTTGTGCTACGTTTGTGCTGGAATGTGCCGTAAAAATTCTCGTTTTTACCACTTCCGATACGATGTTATAAGGGTTTTCAAGCAGAGGGGCTGGAGAAACGGCGGCCTCCAACCTAGTAATTTCGAAACAAACCCTATGCCAATCGTTCGTGCTACGATTATGCCGGAATGTAACGCAAAAATTTTCGTTTGTACCACTTCCCGTACGACGTTATAAGAGTTAAAAAGCGGGTGCTGGTGAAACGACCACTTTCTACCTTGGAATTTCGAAACAAAACCTATGCCAATCATTTGTGCTACGCTTCTGCCGGAATGTACCGCAAATATTTTCGTTTATACAATTTCCGGTACGAAATAATAAGGGATTTGAAGTGGGGGGCTTGGGAAACTGCAGCTCCCACCTATAAATTTAAAAACAAAACTTATGAATATTATTTGTCCTACATTTGTACCGGAATGTACCGCAAAAATTTTCGTTTGTACCGCTTCCGGTACGAAGTTATAAAGGTTTTAAAGGTGGAAGGCTGGAGAGACGGCAGCCTGGAAATTGGAATTTCGAAACAAAACCTATGCCAATCGTTTGTGCTAGGTTTGTTCCGAAATGTACCGCAAAAATTTTCGTTTGTACCACTTCCGGTACGAAGTTATAAGAGTTTTAATGTGAGGGATGGGTAAACTGCAAGCCACTACCTTAGAATTTCGAAACAAACCTATGTCAATCGTTTGTGCTACGTTTCTGCCGGAATGTAACGCAAAAATTTTCGTTTGTACCATTTCTTAAAAACCTTACAGCAAAAATTTTCGTTTGTACCACTTCCAATACGAAGTTATAAGGGTTTTAAAGTGGGAGGGCTGGGGAAACGGCAGTCTCAACCCAAGAATTTCAAAACAAAACCTATGCCAATCGTTCGTGCTACGTTTGTGCCGGAATATGCTGCAAGTATTTGCGTTTGTACCACTTCCGGTACGAAGTTATAAGGGTTTTAACGTAGGGGGGCTGGAGAAACGGCACCCTTCAACCATGTAATTTCGAAACAAAACCTATGCCAATCGTTTGTGCCGGAATGTACCGCAAAAATTTTCGTTTGTACCACTGCCGATACGAAATTATAATAGTTTAAATGCGGGAGCTTGGGAAACGGCAACCTTCTACCTTGTAATTTCGAAACAAAACCTATGCCAATCGTTTGTGCCGGAATGTACCGCAAAAATTTTCGTTTGTACCACTTCCGGTACGAAGTCATAAGAGTTCTAAAGTGTGGGGCTGGGGAAACGGCAGCCCCCACTAAAGAATTCCAAACTTAAAGCTACGCCAATCGTTTGTGCTGCGTTTGTGTCGGAATGTACCGCAAAAATTTTCGTTTGCACCATTTCCGGTACGAAGTTATGAGAGTTTTAATGTGGGGGCTGGGGAAACGGCAAGCCCCTACCTTGGAATTTCGAAACAAAACCTATGCCAATCGTTTGTGCTACGTTTGCGCCAAAATGTACCGCAAAAATTTTCGTTTGTACCGCCTTCGGTACGAAGTAATAAGGGTTTTAAACGGGAAGGGGCTGGAGTAATAGCAGACTCCAACTTTGGATTTTCGAAACGAAACCTATGCCAATCGTTTGCGCTACGTTTGTGCCGGAATGTACCGCAAAAATTTTCGTTTGTACCACTTCCGGTACGAAGTTATAAGGGCTTTAATGTCGGATGGCTGGGGAAACGGCAGTCTTCACTCAAGAATTTCAAAAGAAAATTTATGCCAATCGTTTGTGCTACGTTTGTGCCGGAATGTGCCGTAAAAATTCTCGTTTTTACCACTTCCGATACGATGTTATAAGGGTTTTCAAGCAGAGGGGCTGGGAAAACGGCGGCCCCCCTCTTAAAGATTTCTTACCTAAACCTATGCCAATCGTTTGTGCTACGTTTCTGCCGGAATGTAACTCAACAATTTTCATTTTACCACCCGGTAAGAAGTTATACGAGTTTTAATGTAAGGGCTGGGTAAACGGCAACTCCAACCTTGGAATTAAGACGCAAAACCTATGCCAATCGTTTGTGCTACCATTGGGCCGGAATGTAACGCAAAAAATTTCGTTTGTACCATTTCTGGTACGAAGTTATAAAGAGTTTTGATGTGGGGGCTGAGGAAACAGCAACCCCTACCTTGGAATTTCAAAACGAAACCTATGGCAATCGTTTGTGCTACGTTTGTGCCGGAATGTACATCAAAAATTTTCGTTCGTACCACTTCCAATACGAAGTTATAAGGGTTTTAAAGTGGGAGGGCTGGGGAAACGGCAGCTTCAACCCAAGAATTTCTAAACAAAACCTATGCCAATCGTTCGTGCTACGTTTGTGCCGGAATATGCTGCAAATATTTGCGTTTGTACCACTTCCGGTACGAAGTTATAAGGTTTTTAATGTAGTGGGGCTGGAGAAACGGCACCCTTCAACCATGTAATTTCGAAACAAACCCTATGCCAATCGTTTGTGCTACGATTATGCCGGAATGTAACGCAAAAATTTTCGTTTGTACCACTTCCCGTACGACGTTATAACAGTTAAAAAGCGGGAGCTGGTGAAACGACCACTTTCTACCTTGGAATTTCGAAACAAAACCTATGCCAATCATTTGTGCTACGCTTCTGCCGGAATGTACCGCAAATATTTTCGTTTATACAATTTCCGGTACGAAATAATAAGGGATTTGAAGTGGGGGGCCGGAATCTGCCGCAGAAAGTTCGTTGGTACGACTTCCGGTACGAACTTATATGAGTTTTAATGTGGGGGCTGGGGAAAAAGCAAAACCGTACCATGGAATTTCGAAACGAAACCTATGCCAATCGTTTGTTCTACGTTTGTGCCGGAATGTACCGCAAAAGTTTTCGTTTGTACAACTTCCGGTACGAGGTTATAAGGTTTTTAAAGTAGGAGGGCTGGGGAAAGGGCAGCCCCCCTCTTAAAGATTTCTTACCTAAACCTATGCCAATTGTTTGTGCTACGTTTCTGCCGGAATGTAACTCAACAATTTTCATTTTACCACCCGGTAAGAAGTTATACGAGTTTTAATGTAAGGGCTGGGTAAACGGCAACTCCAACCTTGGAATTAAGACGCAAAACCTATGCCAATCGTTTGTGCTACCATTGGGCCGGAATGTAACGCAAAAAATTTCGTTTGTACCATTTCTGGTACGAAGTTATAAAGAGTTTTGATGTGGGGGCTGAGGAAACAGCAACCCCTACCTTGGAATTTCAAAACGAAACCTATGGCAATCGTTTGTGCTACGTTTGTGCCGGAATGTACATCAAAAATTTTCGTTCGTACCACTTCCAATACGAAGTTATAAGGGTTTTAAAGTGGGAGGGCTGGGGAAACGGCAGCTTCAACCCAAGAATTTCTAAACAAAACCTATGCCAATCGTTCGTGCTACGTTTGTGCCGGAATATGCTGCAAATATTTGCGTTTGTACCACTTCCGGTACGAAGTTATAAGGTTTTTAATGTAGTGGGGCTGGAGAAACGGCACCCTTCAACCATGTAATTTCGAAACAAAACCTATGCCAATCGTTTGTGCTGCGCTTGTTCCGGAATGTTAGGCAAAAATTTTGGTTTGTACCACTGCCGATACGAAATTATAATAGCTTAAATGCGGGAGCTTGGAAAACGGCAACCTTCTACCTTGTAATTTCGAAACAAAACCTATGCCAATCGTTTGTGCCGGAATGTACCGCAAAAATTTTTGTTTCTACCCCTTCGGTACGAAGTTATAAGGGTTTTAAAGCTGGAAGGCTGGAGAAACGGCAGCCTCCAAACTTGGAATTTCGATACAAAACCTGTGCCAATCGTTTGTGTTACGTTTGTGCCGGAATGTGCTGCAAATATTTACGTTTGTACCACTTCCGGTACGAAGTAATTAGGGTTTCTAAGTGGGGGGACTGGAGATACGGCAGCCTTTTAGCTTGTAATTTCGAAACAAGACCTATGGCAATCGTTTGTGCTACGTTTGTGCCGGAATGTACCGCAAAAATTTTCGTTTACACCACTTCCAGTACGAAGTTGTAAGGGTTTTAGAGTGTGGGGCTGGGGAAACGGCAGCCCCCTACTTACGAATTTCAAACCTAAACCTATGCCAATCGTTTTTGCTACGTTTGTGTTGGAATGTAACGCAAAAATTTTCGTTTGTACCACCCGGTACGAAGTTATACGAGTTTTAATGTGGGTGCGGGTAAACGGCAAACCCTACCTTGGAATTTCGAAACAAAATAAATGCCAATCGTTTGTGCTACGTTTGTGCCGGAATGTACCGAAAAATTTTTCCTTGGTACCACTTCCGGTACGAAGTTGTAAGGGTTTTAAAGTGGGCGGCTGGGGATACGGCAGCCTCCAAACTTGGAATTTCGATACAAAACCTGTGCCAATCGTTTGTGTTACGTTTGTGCCGGAATGTGCTGCAAATATTTACGTTTGTACCACTTCGGTACGAAGTTATAAGGGTTTTAAAGCTGGAGGGCTGGAGAAACGGCAGCCTCCAAACTTGGAATTTCGAAACGAGACTTACGAAAATCGTTTGTGCTACGTTTGTGCTGGAATGTGCCCGAAATATTTTTGTTTGTACCACTTCCGGTAAGAAGTTATAAGGGTTTCTAGGTAGGGGGGCTGGAGTAACGGCAGCCTTGAACCGTGTAATTTAGAAACAAAATCTATGCCAATCGTTTCTGCTGCGTTTGTGCCGGAATGTACCGAAAAATTTTTCCTTGGTACCACTTCCGGTACGAAGTTGTAAGGGTTTTAAAGTGGGCGGCTGGGGATACGGCAGCTTCCCACTTAAAGATTTCAAACCTAACCTATGCCAATTGTTTGTGCTACGTTTGCGCCGGAATGTGCCGAAAAAATTTTCGTTTGTACCACTTCCGGTACGAAGTTATAAGAGTTAAAAGCTGGAGCTGGGGAAACGGCAACCCCTCCACCTTGGAATTTCAAAACGAAAGCTATGGAAATCGTTTGTGCTATGTTTGTGCCGGAATGCACAGCAAAAATTTTCGTTCGTACCGCTTCCACTACGAAGTTATAAGGGTTTTAAAGTGGGAGGGCTGGGGAAACGGCAGCCCATACCCAAGAATTTCTAAACAAAACCTATGCCAATCGTTTGTGCCCGAATGTGCCACAAATATTTTCGTTTATGCCACTTCCGGTACGAAGTTATAAGGGTTTTAATGTAGGGGGGCTGCAGAAACGGCAGCCTTCAACCATGTAATTTCGAAACAAAACCTATGCCAATCGTTTGTGCTGCGTTTATGTCGGAATGTACCGCAAAAATTTTCGTTTGTACCACTTCCGGTACGAAGTTATGAGAATTTTAATGTGGGGGCTGGGGAAACGGCAAGCCCCTACCTTGGAATTTCGAAACAAAACCTATGCCAATCGTTTGTGCTACGTTTGTGCCAGAATGTGCCGCAAAGATTTTCGTGTGTACCGCTTTCGGTACGAAGTAATAAGCGTTTTAAACGGGAAGGGGCTGGAGCAATGGCAGCCTTCAACCATGTAATTTCGAAACAAAACCTATGCCAATCGCTTGTGCTACCTTTGTGCCGGAATGTACCGAAAAATTTTCGTTTGTACCACTTCCGGTACGAAGTTATAAGGGCTTTAATGTGGGACGGCTGGGGAAACGGTAGTCTTCACTCAAGAATTTCAAGAGAAAATTTATGCCAATCGTTTGTGCTACGTTTGTGCCGGAATGTGCCGCAAAAATTCTCGTTTTTACCACTTCCGATACGATGTTATAAGGGTTTCCAAGCAGAGGGGCTGGAGAAACGGCGGCCTCCAACCTAGTAATTTCGAAACAAACCCTATGCCAATCGTTTGTGCTACGATTATGCCTAAATGTAACGCAAAAAGATCCCATTGTACCACTTCCCGTACGACGTTATAAGAGTTAAAAAGCGGGAGCTGGTGAAACGACCACTTTCTACCTTGGAATTTCGAAACAAAACCTACGCCAATCATTTGTGCTACGTTTCTGCCGGAATGTACCGCAAATATTTTTCGTTTATACAATTTCCGGTACGAAATAATAAGGGATTTGAAGTGGGGGGCTTGGGAAACTGCAGCTCCCACCTAGAAATTTTAAAACAAAACTTATGAATATGGTTTGTCCTACGTTTGTGCCGGAATGTACCGCAAAAATTTTCGTTTGTACCGGTTCCGGTACGAAGTTATAAAGGTTTTAAAGGTGGAAGGCTGGAGAAACGGCAGCCTCCAAACTTGGAATTTCGAAATAAAACCTATGCCAATCGTTTGTGCTAGGTTTGTTCCGAAATGTACCGCCAAAATTTTTGTTTGTACCACTTCCGGTACGACGTTATAAGAGTTTTAATGTGAGGGCTGGGTAAACGGCAAACCACTACCTTAGAATTTCGAACCAAAACCTATGCCAATCGTTTGTGCTACGTTTTTGCCGGAATGTACCGCAAAGATTTTCGTTTGTACTAATTCCGATACGAAGTTATAAGGGTTTTAACTGGGGGACTGGAGCAATGGCAGACTCCAACCTTGGAATTTCGAAAAACAGCTATGGCAATGGTTTGTTCTACGTTTGTGCCGGAATGTACCGCAAACGTTTCGTTTGTACCAATTCCGATACGAAGATATAAGGGTTTTAAAGGGGGGCTAGAGCAATGGCAGACTCCAACCTAGGAATTTCGAAACACAACCTATGCCAATCGTTTGTGCTTCGTTTGTTCCGGTATGTACGGCAAACATTTTCGTTTGTACCACTTCCGGTACGAGGTTATAAGGGTTTTTAAATGGGAGGGCTGGTGAAACAACAGCCCCCACCCAAGAATTTCAAAACAAAACCTACGCCAATTGTTTGAGCTACGTTTGTGCCAGAATGTGCCGCAAAAATTTTCGTTGATACCATTTCCGGTACAAAGTTATATGGGTTTCAAAGTGGGGGGCTGGAGAAACCGCAACCCCCAAATAGAAATTTGCAAACAAAACTTATGAATATGGTTTGTCCTACGTTTGTGCCGGAATGTACTGCAAAAATTTTCGTTTGTACCGCTTCCGGTACGAAGTTATAAGGGTTTTAAAGTTGGAAGGTTGGAGAAACGGCACACTCTTAATTTGGAATTTCGATACAAAACCTATGCCAATCGTTTGTGCTACGTTGTGCCGGAATGTGCCGGAAAAATTTTGGTTTCTACCAATTGCGATATGAAGTTATAAGGGTTTTCAAGGGGGGCTGGAGCAATGGCAGCCTTCAACGTTGTAATTTAGAAACAAAACCTATGCCAATCGTTTCTGCTGCGTTTGTGCCGGAACGTACCGGAAAAATTTTCGTTTGTACCAAATACGATACGAAATTATAGGGGTTTTAAAGGGGGGTCTGGATCTATGGCAGACTCCAACCTTGGAATTTCGAAACAAAAGCTATGGCAATGGTTTGTGCTACGTGTGTGCCGGAACGTACCGCAGAAATTTTCGTTCGTTCCACTTCCGGTACGAAGTTATAAGAGTTTTAATGTGGAGGCTGGGGAAACGGCAAACCCCACCTAAAAATTTCAAAACAAAACTTATGCCAATCGTTTGTGCTACGTTTTTGCCGGAATGTAACGCAAAAATTTTCGTTTGTACCACTTCCGGTACGAAGTTATAAGGGTTTTAAATTTGGAGGGCTGGAGTAACGCAGCCTCCAAACTTGTAATTTCGAAGAAAAAACCTATGCCAATCGTTTGTGCTACGTTTGTTTCGGAATGTGTCGCAACTATTTTCGTTTGTACCACTTCCGGTACGAAGTTATAAGGGTTTCTAAGTAGGAGGGCTGGAGAAACGGCAGCCTTCAACGTTGTAATTTAGAAACAAAATCTATGCCAATCGTTTCTGCTGCGTTTATGCCGGAATATAACGCAAAAATTTTCGTTTGTACCACCCGGTACGAAGGTATACGAGTTTTGAAGTGGGGGCTGGGTAAACGGCAACCCCTACCTTGGAATTTCGAAGCAAAATCTATGCCAATCGTTTGTGCTACGTTTGTGCCGGAATGTACCGCAACAATTTTCCTTTGTACCACTTCCGGTACGAAGTTATAAGGGTTTTAAAGCTGGAAGGCTGGAGAGACGGTAGCCTCCAAACTTGGAACTTCGAAACAAAACCTATGCCAATCGTTTGTGCCGGAAGGTACCGAAAAAATTTTCGTTTGTACCACTTCCGGTTCGAAGTTATAAAGGTTTAAAGTGCGGGGCTGGAGAAACGGAAGCCCCCAACTTAGGAATTTCAAATCTAAACCTATGCCAATCGTTTGTGCTACGTTTGTGCCGGAATGTGCCGCAAATATTTTCGTTTGTACAACTTCCGGTACGAAGTTATAACGGTTTTAATGTAGGGGGGCTGGAGAAACGGCAGCCTTCAACCATGTAATTTCGAAACAAAACCTATGCCAATCGTTTGTGCTGCGTTTGTTCCGGAATGTAAGGAAAAAATTTTCGTTTGTACCACTTTCTCTACGAAGTTGTAAGAGTTAGAAGCTGGAGCTGGGGAAACGGCAACCCCCTACCTTGTAATTTCGAAAAAAAGCCTATGTCAATCGTTTGTGATACGTGTGTCCCGGGATGTACCGCAAAGATTTTCGTTTCTACCACTTCCGGTACGAAGTTATAAGGGTTTTAATGTTGGGGCTCGGGAAACGGACACCCCTCCACCTTAGAATTTCAAAACGAAACCTATGGCAATCTTCTGTGCTATGTTTGTGTTTGAATAAACCGCAAAAATTTTCGTTTGTACCACTTCCGGTACGAAGTTATAAGAGATTTAAAGTTGGAGGGCTGGAAAAACGGCAGCCTCCAAACTTGGAATATCGAAACAAAACCTACGCCAATCGTTTGTGCCACGTGTGTCCCGGAATGTACCGCAAAGATTTTCGTTTGTACCACTTCCGGTACGAAGTTATAAGGGCTTTAAACGGGAAGGGGCTGGAGCAATGGCAGACTCCAACTTTGGAATTTCGAAACGAAACCTATGCCGATCGTTTGTGCTACGTTTTTGCCGGAATGTACCGCAAAAATTTTCGTTTGTACCACTTCCGGTACGAAGTTATAAGGGCTTTAAAGTGGGAGGGCTGGGGAAACGGCAGTCTTCATCCAAGAATTTGAACACAAAATTTATGCCAATCGTTTGTGCTCCGTTTGTGCCGGAATGTGCCGCAAAATTCTCGTTTGTACAACTTCCGGTACGAAGTTATAAGGGTTTACAAGTAGAGGGGCTGGAGAAACGGCGGCCTCCTACCTAGTAATTTCGAAAGAAACCTTATGCCAATCGTTTGTGCTACGATTGTGAGGGAATGTAACGCAAAAATTTTCGTTTGTACCGCTTCCGGTACGAAGTTGTAAAGGTTTTAAAGGTGGAAGGCTGGAGAAACGGCAGCCTCCAAACTTGGAATTTCGAAATAAAACCTATGCCAATCGTTCGTGCTAGGTTTGTTCTGAAATGTACCGCAAAAATTTTCCTTTGTACCACTTCCGGTACGACGTTATAAGAGTTTTAATGTGAGGGCTGGGTAAACGGCAAGCCACTACTTTAGAATTTCGAACCAAAACCTATGCCAATCGTTTGTGCTACGTTTTTGCCGGAATGTACCGCAAAGATTTTCGTTTGTACTAATTCCGATACGAAGTTATAAGGGTTTTAACTGGGGGACTGGAGCAATGGCAGACTCCAACCTTGGAATTTCGAAAAAGAGCTATGGCAATGGTTTGTTCTACGTTTGTGCCGGAATGTACCGCAAAAATTTTCGTTTGTACCAATTCCGATACGAAGATATAAGGGTTTTAAAGGGGGGCTAGAGCAATGGCAGACTCCAACCTAGGAATTTCGAAACACAACCTATGCCAATCGTTTGTGCTTCGTTTGTTCCGGTATGTACGGCAAACATTTTCGTTTGTACCACTTCCGGTACGAGGTTATAAGGGTTTTTAAATGGGAGGACTGGTGAAACAGCAGCCCCCACCCAAGAATTTCAAAACAAAACCTACGCCAATTGTTTGAGCTACGTTTGTGCCAGAATGTGCCGCAAAAATTTTCGTTGATACCATTTCCGGTACAAAGTTATATGGGTTTCAAAGTGGGGGGCTGGAGAAACCGCAACCCCCAAATAGAAATTTGAAAACAAAACTTATGAATATGGTTTGTCCTACGTTTGTGCCGAAATGTACTGCAAAAATTTTCGTTTGTACCGCTTCCGGTACGAAGTTATAAGGGTTTTAAAGTTGGAAGGTTGGAGAAACGGCACACTCTTAATTTGGAATTTCGATACAAAACCTATGCCAATCGTTTGTGCTACGTTGTGCCGGAATGTGCCGGAAAAATTTTGGTTTCTACCAATTGCGATATGAAGTTATAAGGGTTTTCAAGGGGGGCTGGAGCAATGGCAGCATTCAACGTTGTAATTTAGAAACAAAACCTATGCCAATCGTTTCTGCTGCGTTTGTGCCGGAATGTACCGGAAAAATTTTCGTTTGTACCAAATACGATACGAAATTATAGGGGTTTTAAAGGGGGGTCTGGATCTATGGCAGACTCCAACCTTGGAATTTCGAAACAAAAGCTATGCAATGGTTTGTGCTACGTGTGTGCCGGAACGTACCGCAGAAATTTTCGTTCGTTCCACTTCCGGTACGAAGTTATAAGAGTTTTAATGTGGAGGCTGGGGAAACGGCAAACCCCACCTAAAAATTTCAAAACAAAACTTATGCCAATCGTTTGTGCTACGTTTTTGCCGGAATGTAACGCAAAAATTTTCGTTTGTACCACTTCCGGTACGAAGTTATAAGGGTTTTAAATTTGGAGGGCTGGAGTAACGCAGCCTCCAAACTTGTAATTTCGAAGAAAAAACCTATGCCAATCGTTTGTGCTACGTTTGTGTCGGAATGTGTCGCAACTATTTTCGTTTGTACCACTTCCGGTACGAAGTTATAAGGGTTTCTAAGTAGGAGGGCTGGAGAAACGGCAGCCTTCAACGTTGTAATTTAGTATGGCAAGGAGGCATTGGTCCATACTAAATATGCATAATAAATTTACAAAATTAAAAATAGTGCAAAACAACGCCCAAAGATCAAAAATTGCCACGATGGAATTAAGAAGATTTTTTGAAATCAATGAAATAGACATAGTAAACATACAGGAACCATACACTGTCAAGAGCAAATTAACAGCATTTCCGCCGACAGCAAGAATAATAAAGGAGGGAAACGATCCGAAAGCAATAACAGTAATCATGAATAAAAACATTGAAGTACTAAAAATTGCGCAATATTGTGACGAATGGACAGTATGCACGGAGGTAACCTTCGGTAACAAATCTTTTTGGCTGATAAATTCTTACTTTCAATACAGCTTAAATATACATGATTTCATACAGAAAATACAAACAATAATTTGGCAAAATCAAAGAACTAATTTTATTATTACAATAGATGCAAACGCAAAATCAAGTATGTGGGGCTCACCGATAACAGATGACAAAGGCGAAATCCTGGAAGATTTTGTTCTACAAAATGGTTTAAGGGTTATAAATAAAGGCAACAGACCAACATTCACAGGCCCGAGAGGAAAGTCCTTCATTGATGTTACTATAAGTACTATTCAATTAGAGGAACAAATAGTGAACTGGACAGTTCAAGACAATGTAACAACAAGCGATCATGAAGTAATAACATTTAACATTGAAGATACTACCCTTGGAACAAAAGTTGAGAATTATAACATAAGAAAAATAGATTGGGAACTTTTCGAGAAAAACCTGTGCTTACCACAAATTGATGACTACGACGACCTAGATAAATTGGTAACAGATATAGAAAATAAAACAAAGAAATCTCTAGACGAATCAATTCCAGAAGTCAAGACAAAGAAAAAATATAATGACTTTTGGTCCCCAAAACTAGAAAGACTAAAGAAGATAGCAAAAGCAAAAAGAAAAAGCTACCAATCTACAATAATTCCTATACTTAAAGAAAGAAGACTAGAAAATTATAGGATAGCGAAACAAAAATATACAGAGGAATTATTAGCTGCTAAAAAGAAGAGTTGGGAACTATTTCTAAAAAATAATATAGAACTAGATCAATGGGGGCTTCCCTACAAACTAATCATGCAGAAAATTAACAACATAACGCTAACTACACTAAAGAATAATGATAATTCATATACGAAAACAAGAGAAGAAACTATGCTTAAACTGTCAAATAAATTCTTTCCAAGAGATGACGTAAATGAAGAAACAGATCAACAACGAAAACTAAGAGAGGACTATAACCAAATTATCAGGAAAGAAAAGGAAGACGAAATAGACCTAGTAACAAATGAGGAAATCGAACAAATAATAAAGAAATTGAAATCAGGAAAAGCCCCTGGATTAGACGGAATAAAAAATGAAATTTATAAAAAGAAGAAAGAAATATGGATACCTTATCTAACTAAATTATGCAATACTCTACTAAGGAAGAGGAAATTTCCGCTTTCTTGGAAGGAATCAAAATTAATAATATTAATGAAAAGTGAAGATAGGGACCCAACAGATGTAAGCTCCTACAGACCAATATGCCTCCTTCGGAATATTTCCAAAATTTATGAAAAAACAATAGTTTCCAGACTACACAAATATAGGAATATTGAAAGAGATAACTTGCAATACGGCTTTAGGAGGGGCAAATCAACCGAGGACGCTCTAAATGCTTTTGTGGACAACATTTTGGATCGCAGGAGCGCAAAAAAGTACGTATTAACCTTGTTTGTAGATATAGAAGGGGCTTTCGACAATCTGTGGATCCCCTCGCTGGTACGAAGACTAAAAGAGCTAAAAATACCAGAATACCTAGTGAACACAATAAAAGATTATTTTCAAGACAGAAAAATAATAATAAAAGAAGAGAATGGGGATATTAGCATTAATACACAAAAAGGATGCCCACAGGGATCTATTCTAGGTCCATTGATGTGGGACATTGAATTCCAGCCATGCTTGGAAGCATTAAACAAAAATAAATGCGTAGATAGAGTAATAGCCTTTGCAGATGACCTAGCAGTAATAACATCAGCAAACACAAGAAGGGAAATAGAAGAAAACTCAAAAGAAATAATAAGAATATTGCAAGATTGGAGTTCAGAAAGTAAACTAAAATTATCCAAGAAAAAAACCAAATATATGATTTTCGGAACAAAACTGGCAAGGGACCCAACCATCAAAATTGGAGAAGAAAAAATAAAAAGAGTAAGCGAATTCAAATATCTTGGCATTCAGGTAGATGATAAACTAAACTTTGGCCATCACATAAATTACATTAGTGATAAAGGACAGAAAGTTACCAATAAATTAATAAATATAGCAAGTAATAAATATAAGCTTCCACGAAAAATAATAAAAATATACCACGACTCAATTTTAGGGGCAACTATGAATTATGCTGCCAGCGTTTGGGCTCACAGGTTGTTAGAAAACAATGCACTAAAACTGAAAATAGAAAGACCGCAAAGAAACATAATGATCAGACTAAGCGGGGCATTTGGTACTACTCCCCACAATGCACTAGCTGTATTGTTGGGGTTAAAACCAATGCATTTATTAATAATCCAACGGGCGGCAATGTATTGGTTTAAAAAAGGAAACAAAAGTAGGGTACAGGACCTAATAGGGAAAGAAATAGATAACATACAAGACATAGAGCAAGTAATATTAGAAAAGTGGCAACAAGACTGGAATAACTCAGAGAAGGCAAGAAGAACACATAAATTAATTTCAAACATAAATGAAAGACTAAAATGGAACCATTTTGAACCATCTGCAGGCCTTGTCCACTTCCTCACGGGACATGGGCCCTATGGCCAATATTTTCAAAGGTTTGGCTTAAAAGAAGAAGGGAACTGTGGTTGTGGTGAGTTTGGAACTCCGGAACACTATATAATGTGTTGTCCCCTACTAGAAGACCGAATGAACGAGAGGAACAATATAAGAACAGGAAGATTAGAGGATATTATTAGCGAAGAGGAAGATTTTAAAGTGCTCAACAGAATTACGGCTGAATTTTCCGAACGCAGCAAAAAACAATATGAAGAAAGGAATCTAGCAAACAGAAACCAATAAGAAATTAATAGATATATGAATAAATTAGTTTGAATGTGAGAACGTGTGTATGGGGCGTTCCTTTCGGACCGGAGGCCTCCTCCAGGATTGCTGGTATTCCGCATGCCCCGGAAGGAAGCGCGGGAGTAAATGTGAGCTCGACACATCCCCGGACAGACCGGATTGGAACTCCGGATGCGTCGGGCCGGAGTGAATTTCGTGTTTCGGTGGTGGGTTATCGTGCATTCTAATATACAGCACATTAATATCTCATAGAATTAAGAAATGAGACAAATGAACTCGGGTAAAAGAAAACAGTGACCGTCCGCGATCATGTTGCGTACGCGCCGCTTTCGGTTCCGGTGCACACGGCGGTGGGACACAACTGACCAGGGCCCGCACTAAGTGCTCCGAGTGGGTCCTGGACCCCAAGCCGTTGTATTGGGGACCGTGGACATGCGTAAAACAACCGAGGAACATATATCGAAAACAAAATCATCCTACATGAGATAGACAAGATTTAACGAATGCACAAAAGGAACGAAACAAGTGTAATGCGTGTAGTGGAATTAGTCGTTAAAATGTGTTTCACACACAGGAGTGTGATAGTGTATTAGTGCAATATTATAAATACCAGTGTGGACAGTGCTTAATAGTGATAAGTGAAGTGTGTGTCTAGTGATTTTGTAGGAGAGTGTGGTAAATTAATAAAAAACATACAGGAGAGAATCAAATTATGTACAAGGTGAAAAACGTAATCATACAGGGAAACCTGAACGAAATGAAACAAAGAAGAAGAGGGAATACTGCATGGATGAGATAAGTATAGGCAAAAAGCAATGAATGATGATATTTATGATAGGATGAATGTTAAGCTCGACTTGAGACAGAACGTAGAGTAGATAAGTTTGATTAGATAAAGAAGACTTGATAATCATTCGAGAATAGTAGTTAGTAGTAAGGATTTGCTGTTTTTTTTTCTTTAAATTTTATTTTGTTTTGTTTTGATTGTTTTCTTTGTTCAATGTGTTGTGGTTCGCCCTCGTCCTTGTCCTTGTCCTTGTCCTTGTCCCCGCTCTAAAAAAAAAAAAAGGAAAATGAATGATGAAATAAAGAAAGAAGATTGCAATGATGATAGCCCGTTTCGGTTTAAATCTTCAGGTGCCGAAACCGAAGAGGCGAGTCTGAGCAATCAAAAAAAAAAAAAAAAAACTCCAACCTTGGAATTTCGAAACAAAAGCTATGGCAATGGTTTGTGCTACGTGTGTGCCGGAACGTACCGCAGAAATTTTCGTTCGTTCCACTTCCGGTACGAAGTTATAAGAGTTTTAATGTGGAGGCTGGGGAAACGGCAAACCCCACCTAAAAATTTCAAAACAAAACTTATGCCAATCGTTTGTGCTACGTTTTTGCCGGAATGTAACGCAAAAATTTTCGTTTGTACCACTTCCGGTACGAAGTTATAAGGGTTTTAAATTTGGAGGGCTGGAGTAACGCAGCCTCCAAACTTGTAATTTCGAAGAAAAAACCTATGCCAATCGTTTGTGCTACGTTTGTGTCGGAATGTGTCGCAACTATTTTCGTTTGTACCACTTCCGGTACGAAGTTATAAGGGTTTCTAAGTAGGAGGGCTGGAGAAACGGCAGCCTTCAACGTTGTAATTTAGAAACAAAATCTATGCCAATCGTTTCTGCTGCGTTTATGCCGGAATATAACGCAAAAATTTTCGTTTGTACCACCCGGTACGAAGGTATACGAGTTTTGAAGTGGGGGCTGGGTAAACGGCAACCCCTACCTTGGAATTTCGAAGCAAAATCTATGCCAATCGTTTGTGCTACGTTTGTGCCGGAATGTACCGCAACAATTTTCCTTTGTACCACTTCCGGTACGAAGTTATAAGGGTTTTAAAGCTGGAAGGCTGGAGAGACGGTAGCCTCCAAACTTGGAACTTCGAAACAAAACCTATGCCAATCGTTTGTGCTTTGTTTGTGCTGGAAGGTACCGAAAAAATTTTCGTTTGTACAACTTCCGGTACGAAGTTATAACGGTTTTAATGTAGGGGGGCTGGAGAAACGGCAGCCTTCAACCATGTAATTTCGAAACAAAACCTATGCCAATCGTTTGTGCTGCGTTTGTTCCGGAATGTAAGGAAAAAATTTTCGTTTGTACCACTTTCTCTACGAAGTTGTAAGAGTTAGAAGCTGGAGCTGGGGAAACGGCAACCCCCTACCTTGTAATTTCGAAAAAAAGCCTATGCCAATCGTTTGTGCTACGTGTGTCCCGGGATGTACCGCAAAGATTTTCGTTTCTACCACTTCCGGTACGAAGTTATAAGGGTTTTAATGTTGGGGCTCGGGAAACGGACACCCCTCCACCTTAGAATTTCAAAACGAAACCTATGGCAATCTTCTGTGCTATGTTTGTGTTTGAATAAACCGCAAAAATTTTCGTTTGTACCACTTCCGGTACGAAGTTATAAGAGATTTAAAGTTGGAGGGCTGGAAAAACGGCAGCCTCCAAACTTGGAATATCGAAACAAAACCTACGCCAATCGTTTGTGCCACGTGTGTCCCGGAATGTACCGCAAAGATTTTTGTTTCTACTACTTCCGGTACGAAGTTATAAGGGTTTTAAAGTGGAGGTTGGGGAAACGGCAACCCCTCCACCTTGGAATTTCAAAACGAAACCTATGGCAATCTTCTGTGCTACGTTTGTGCCTGAATGTGCCGCAAATATTTTCGTTTGTACAACTTCCGGTACGAAGTTATAACGGTTTTAATGTAGGGGGGCTGGAGAAACGGCAGCCTTCAACCATGTAATTTCGAAACAAAACCTATGCCAATCGTTTGTGCTGCGTTTGTTCCGGAATGTAAGGAAAAAATTTTCGTTTGTACCACTTTCTCTACGAAGTTGTAAGAGTTAGAAGCTGGAGCTGGGGAAACGGCAACCCCCTACCTTGTAATTTCGAAACAAAACCTACGCGAATCGTTTGTGCCACGTGTGTTCCGGAATGTACCGCAAAGATTTTCGTTTGTACCACTTCCGGTACGAAGTTATAAGGGCTTTAAACGGGAAGGGGCTGGAGCAATGGCAGACTCCAACTTTGGAATTTCGAAACGAAACCTATGCCGATCGTTTGTGCTACGTTTTTGCCGGAATGTACCGCAAAAATTTTCGTTTGTACCACTTCCGGTACGAAGTTATAAGGGCTTTAAAGTGGGAGGGCTGGGGAAACGGCAGTCTTCATCCAAGAATTTGAACACAAAATTTATGCCAATCGTTTGTGCTCCGTTTGTGCCGGAATGTGCCGCAAAATTCTCGTTTGTACAACTTCCGGTACGAAGTTATAAGGGTTTTCAAGTAGAGGGGCTGGAGAAACGGCGGCCTCCTACCTAGTAATTTCGAAAGAAACCTTATGCCAATCGTTTGTGCTACGATTGTGAGGGAATGTAACGCAAAAATTTTCGTTTGTACCGCTTCCGGTACGAAGTTGTAAAGGTTTAAAAGGTGGAAGGCTGGAGAAACGGCAGCCTACAAACTTGGAATTTCGAAATAAAACCTATGCCAATCGTTCGTGCTAGGTTTGTTCTGAAATGTACCGCAAAAATTTTCTTTGTACCACTTCCGGTACGACGTTATAAGAGTTTTAATGTGAGGGCTGGGTAAACGGCAAGCCACTACCTTAGAATTTCGAAACAAAACCTATGCCAATCGTTTGTGCTACGTTTTTGCCGGAATGTACCGCAAAGATTTTCGTTTGTACTAATTCCGATACGAAGTTATAAGGGTTTTAACTGGGGGACTGGAGCAATGGCAGACTCCAACCTTGGAATTTCGAAAAAGAGCTATGGCAATGGTTTGTTCTACGTTTGTGTAGGAATGTACCGCAAAAATTTTCGTTTGTACCAATTCCGATACGAAGATATAAGGGTTTTAAAGGGGGGCTAGAGCAATGGCAGACTCCAACCTAGGAGTTTCGAAACACAACGTTTGCCAATCGTTTGTGCTTCGTTTGTTCCGGTATGTACGGCAAACATTTTCGTTTGTACCACTTCCGGTACGAGGTTATAAGGGTTTTTAAATGGGAGGGCTGGTGAAACAGCAGCCCCCACCCAAGAATTTCAAAACAAAACCTACGCCAATTGTTTGAGCTACGTTTGTGCCACAATGTGCCGCAAAAATTTTCGTTGATACCACTTCCGGTACAAAGTTATATGGGTTTCAAAGTGGGGGTGGAGAAACGGCAACCCCCAAATAGAAATTTGAAAACAAAACATATGAATATGGTTTGTGCTACGTTTGTGCCGGAATATACCGCAATAATTTTCGTTTGTTCAACTTCCGGTACGAATTTATAAGAGTTTTAAAGTGGAGGCTGGGGAAACGGCAGGCCCCTACTTTGGAATTTCGAAACACAACCTACTCCAATCCTTTGTGCTTCGTTTGTGCTGGAATGTACGGCAAACGTTTTCGTTTGTACCACTTCCGGTACGAGGTTATAAGGGTTTTTAAGTGGGAGGGCTGGGGAAACGGCAGCCCCCACCCAAGAATTTCACAACCAAACCTATGCCAATTGTTTGTGCTACGTTCGTGCCAGACTGTGCCGCAAAAATTTTCGTTTATACCATTTCCGGTACGAAATAATAAGGGATTTGAAGTGGGGGGCTGGGAAAACGGCAGATTCCACCTATAAATTTCAAAAGAAAACTTATGAATATGGTCTGTTTTACGTTTGTGCCGGAATGTACTGCAAAAATTTTCGTTTGTACCGCTTCCGGTACGAAGTTATAAGGGTTTTAAAGTTGGAAGGTTGGAAAAACGGCACACTCTAAATTTGGAATTTCTATATAAAACCTATGCCAATCGTTTGTGCTACGTTTGTGCCGGAATGTGCCGGAAAAATTTTGGTTTCTACCAATTGCGATAAAGGGGGGGCTAGAGCAATGGCAGCCTTCAAGGTTGTAATTTAGAAACAAAACCTATGCCAATCGTTTCTGCTGCGTTTGTGCCGGAATGTACCGGAAAAATTTTCGTTTGTACCAAATACGATACGAAGTTATAGGGGTTTTAAAAGGGGGTCTGGAGCTATGGCAGACTCCAACCTTGGAATTTCGAAACAAAAGCTATGGCAATGGTTTGTGCTACGTTTGGGCCGGAACGTACCGCAGAAATTTTCGTTCGTTCCACTTCCGGTACGAAGTTATAAGAGTTTTAATGTGGAGGCTGGGGAAACGGCAAACCCCACCTAAAAATTTCAAAACAAAACTTATGCCAATCGTTTGTGCTACGTTTGTGCCGGAATGTAACGCAATAATTTTCGTTTGTACCACTTCCGGTACGAAGTTATAAGGGTATTAAATTTGGAGGGCTGGAGAAACGCAGCCTCCAAACTTGTAATTTCGAAAAAAAAACCTATGCCAAACGTTTGTGCTACGTTTGTGTGGGAATGTGTCGCAACTATTTTCGTTTGTACCACTTCCGGTACGAAGTTATAAGGGTTTCTAAGTAGGAGGGCTGGAGAAACGGCAGCCTTCAACGTTGTAATTTAGAAACAAAATCTATGCCAATCGTTTCTGCTGCGTTTATGCCGGAATATAACGCAAAAACTTTCGTTCGTACCACCCTTTACGAAGGTATACGAGTTTTGAAGTGGGGGCTGGGTAAACGGCAACCCCTAAATTGGAATTTCGAAGCAAAATCTATGCCAATCGTTTGTGCTACGTTTGTTCCGGAATGTACCGCAAGAATTTTCCTTTGTACCACTTCCGGTACGAAGTTATAAGGGTTTTAAAGCTGGAAGGCTGGAGAAACGGTAGCCTCCAAACTTGGAACTTCGAAACAAAACCTATGCCAATCGTTTGTGCTTTGTTTGTGCCGGAAGGTACCGAAAAAATTTTCGTTTGTACCACTTCCGGTTCGAAGTTATAAAGGTTTAAAGTGGGGGGCTGGAGAAACGGAAGCCCCCCACTTAGGAATTTCAAATCTAAACCTATGCCAATCGTTTGTGCTACGTTTGTGCCGGAATGTGCCGCAAATATTTTCGTTTGTACAACTTCCAGTACGAAGTTATAACGGTTTTAATGTAGGGGGGCTGGAGAAACGGCAGCCTTCAACCATGTAATTTCGAAACAAAACCTATGCCAATCGTTTGTGCTGCGTTTCTTCCGGAATGTAGGGAAAAAATTTTCGTTTGTACCATTTTCTCTACGAAGTTGTAAGAGTTAAAAGCTGGAGCTGGGGAAACGGCAACCCCCTACCTTGTAATTTCGAAAAAAAGCCTATGATAATCGTTTGTGCTACGTGCGTCCCGGGATGTACCGCAAAGATTTTCGTTTCTACCACTTCCGGTACGAAGTTATAAGGGTTTTAATGTTGGGGCTGGGGAAACGGACACCCCTCCACCTTAGAATTTCAAAACGAAACCTATGGCAATCTTCTGTGCTATGTTTGTGTTTGAATAAGCCGCAAAAATTTTCGTTTGTACCATTCCGGTACGAAGTTATAAGGGATTTAACGTGGGGGGCTGGAGAAACGGCAGCCCCCACCTAGGAATTTTAAAAGAATACTTATGAAAATCGTTTGTGCTACGTTTGTGCGGGAATGTAACGCAAAAATTTTCGTTTGTACCACTTCCGGTACGAAGTTATAAGAGATTTAAAGTTGGAGGGCTGGAAAAACGGCAGCCTCCAAACTTGGAATATCGAAACAAAACCTACGCCAATCGTTTGTGCCACGTGTGTCCCGGAATGTACCGCAAAGATTTTTGTTTCTACTACTTCCGGTACGAAGTTATAAGGGTTTTAAAGTGGAGGTTGGGGAAACGGCAACCCCTCCACCTTGGAATTTCAAAACGAAACCTATGGCAATCTTCTGTGCTACGTTTGTGCCTGAATGTACCTCAAAAATTTTCGTTTGTACAACTTCCGGTACGAAGTTATAAGGGCTTTAAAAGGGGAAGGGGCTGGAGCAATGGCAGACTCCAACTTTGGAATTTAGAAACAAAAACTATGGCAATGGTTTTTGCTACGTTTGTGCCTGAATGTACCGCAAAAATTTTGGTTTGTACCACTTCCGGTACGAAGTTATAAGGGCTTTAAACGGGAAGGGGCTGGAGCAATGGCAGACTCCAACTTTGGAATTTAGAAACAAAAACTATGGCAATGGTTTTTGCTACGTTTGTGCCGGAATGAACCGCAAAAATTTTCGATTGTTCCACTTCCGGTACGAAGTTATAAGAGTTGTAATGTGGAGGCTTGGGAAACGACAAGCCCCAACCTTGGAATTTCGAAACACAACCCATGCCAATCGTTTGTGCTACGTTTGTTCCGGTATGTACGGCAAACATTTTCGTTTGTACTACTTCCGGTACGAGGTTATAAGGGTTTTTAAGTGGGAAAGCTGGTGAAACGGCAGCCCCCACCCAAGAATTTGAAAACAAAACCTAAGCCAATTGTTTGAGCTGCGTTTGTGCCAGAATGAGCCGCAAAATTTTTCGTTGATTCCACTTCCGGTACAAAGTTATATGGGTTTCAAAGTTGGGGGGCTGGAGAAACGGCAACCCCCACCTAGAAATTTCAAAACCAAACATGAATATTTTTTGTCCTACGTGTGTGCCGGAATGTACGGCAAACATTTTCGTTTGTACCACTTCCTGTACGAAGTTATAAGGGTTTTGAAGTGGAAGGACTGGGGAAACGGCAGCACCACCCAAGAATTTCAAAAGAAAACCTATGCCAATTTTTTCTGCTACGTTTGTGCCAGAATGTGCCGCAAAAGTTTTCGTTTATACCACTTCCGGTACGAAGTTATATGGGTTTCAAAGTGGGGGGCTGGAGAAACGGTAACCTTTATATTGGAATTCCGAATCAAAACCTATGCCAATAGTTTGTGCTACGTTTCTGCCGGAATGTAACGCAAAAATTTTAGTTTGTACCACACGGTACGAAGTTATACGAGTTTTAGTGTGGGGGCTGGGAAATCGGCAACCCCTACCTTGGAATTTCGAAACAAAACCTATGCCAATCGTTTGTGCTACGTTTGTTCCGATATGTACGGCAAACATTTTCGTTTGTACCACTTCCGGTACGAAATTATAAGTTTTTTAAAGTTGGAAGGCTGGAGAAACGGCAGCCCCCAAATTTGGAATTTCGAAACAAAACCTATGAAAATCGTTTGCGCTACGTTTGTGCCGGAATGTACCGAAAAAATTTTCGTTTGTACCACTTTCGGTACGAAGTTATAAGGGTTTTCAAGGGAGGGGTCTGGAGCAATGACAGACACAAATCTCGGAATTTCGAAACAAATGCTATGGCAATAATTTGTGCTACGTTTGTGCCGCAATGTACCGCAAAAATTTTGTTTGTTCCACTTCCGGTACGAAGTTTTATGGGTTTTAAGGTTGGAAGGCTGAAGAAACGGCAGCCGCCCACTTAGGAATTTCAAACCCAAATCTATGCCAATCGTTTGTGCTACGTTTGTGCCGGAATGTAACGCAAAAATTTTCGTTTGTACCACCCGGTAGGAAGTTATAAGGGTATTCAAGTAGGGAGGCTAGAGCAATGGCAGCATCCTACTTTGTAATTTCGAAACAAAACTTATGCCAATCGTTTGTGCTGCGTTTGTTCCGGAATGTATCGCAAAAATGTTCGTTTGTACCGCTTCCGGTACGAACTTTTAAGAGTTTAAAAGCAGGAGTTGGAAAAACGGCAGAATCCACCTAGAAATTTCAAAACAAAACTTATGAATATGGTTTGTCCTTCGTTTGTGCCGGAATGTACCGCAAAAATTTTCGATTGTACCGCTTCCGGTACGAAGTTATATGGGTTTTAAGGTTGGAAGGCTGAAGAAACGGCAATTTCCATACAAAACCTATGTTATCGTTTGTGCTAGGTTTGTTCCGGAATGTACCGCAAAAGTTTTCGTTTGTTCAACTTCCGGTACGTGGTTATAAGGGTTTTAAGGTGGGAGGGCCGGGGAAAGGGCGGCTCCCCCACTTAAGAATTTCAAATTTAAACCTGTGCCAATAGTTTGTGCTACGTTTGTGCCGGAATGTACCGCAAAAGTTTTCGTTTGTTCAACTTCCGGTACGTGGTTATAAGGGTTTTAAGGTGGGAGGGCCGGGGAAAGGGCGGCTCCCCCACTTAAGAATTTCAAATTTAAACCTGTGCCAATAGTTTATGCTACGTTTGTGCCGGAATGTAACGCAAAAATTTTCGTGTGTACCACCGGATACGAAGTTATACGATTTTTAATGTGGGGGCTGGGTAATCGGCAACCCCAACCTAGGAATTTCGAAACAAAACCTATGCAAATCGTTTGTGCTACGTTTTTGCCTTAATGTACCGCAAAAATTTTCGTTTGTACCAATTGCGATACGAAGTTATAAGGGTTTTCAGGGGGGAGCTCGAGCAATGGCAGACACCAACCTTGGAATTTCGAAACAAAAGCTATGGCAATTTTTTGTGCTACGATTGTGCCGGAATGTACCGCAAAAATTTTCGTTTGTACCACCCGGTACGAAGTTATAAGGGTTTTCAAGTAGGGAGGCTAGAGCAATGGCAGCATCCTACTTTGTAATTTCGAAACAAAACTTATGCCAATCGTTTGTGCTACGTTTGTGCCGGAATGTATCGCAAAAATGTTCGTTTGTACCGCTTCCGGTACGAAGTTATAAGAGTTTAAAAGCAGGAGTTGGAAAAACGGCCGCCTCCACCTAGAAATTTCAAAACAAAACTTATGAATATGGTTTGTCCTCCGTTTGTGCCGGAATGTACCGCAAAAATTTTCGTTTGTACAACTTCCGGTACGAAGTTGTAAGAGTTTTATGTGGGGGCTGGGGAAAGGGCAACCACGTACCATGGAATTTCTAACCGAAACCTATGCCAATCGTTTGTGCTACGATTGTGCCTGAATGTACCGCAAAATTTTTTGTTTGTACCACTTCCAGTACGAAGTTTTAAGGGTTTTAAAGTGGGGGATGGGGTAGCAGCAGCCCCCCCACATGGAATTATAAACTTAAACCTATGCCAATCGTTTGTGCTACGTTTGTACAGGAATGTAACGCAAAAATTTTCGTTTGTACCACCCGGTAGGAAGTTATAGGAGTTCTAATGTGGGGGCTAGGTAAACGGCAACCCCAACCTTGGAATTTCGATGCAAATCCTATGCCAATGGTTTGTGCTACGTTTCTGCCGGAATCTACCGCAAAAATTTTCGTTTGTACCACTTCCGGTACGAAGTTATAAGAGTTTTAAAGTGGGTGTTGGGGAAAGGGCAACCCCGTACCATGGAATTTGAAAACGAAACCTATGCCAATCGTTTGTGCCGGAATGTACCGCAAAAATTTTCGATTGTACCGCTTCCGGTACGAAGTTATATGGGTTTTAAGGTTGGAAGGCTGAAGAAACGGCAATTTCCATACAAAACCTATGGCGTAACACAAAAGCTGGGGAAACGGCAACCCTTCCACCTTGGAATTTCAAAACGAAACCTATGGGAATCGTTTGTGTTACGTTTGTGCCGGAATGTGCAGCAAATATTTTCGTTTGTAACGCTTCCGGTACGAAGTTATAAGGGTTTTCAAGTAGGGGGCCTTGAGAAACGGCAGTTTTCAATCTTGTAATTTCGAAACAAAACCTATGCCAATCGTTCCTGCTGTGTCTGTGCCGGAATGTAACGCAAAAATTTTCGTTTGTACCAATTGCGGTACGAAGTTATAAGGGTTTTCAGGGGGGAGCTTGAGCAATGGCAGACTCCTACCTTGTAATTTCGAAACAAAACCTATGGCAATCGTTTGTGCTACGTTTGTGCCAGAATGTAGCGCAAAAAATTTCGTTTGTACCACTTCCGGTACGAAGTTATAAGAGTTTTAATGTAGTGCCTGGGGAAAGGGCAGTCCCGTACCATGGAATTTCGAAACGAAACCTATGCCAATCGTTTGTGCTAGGTTTGTGCCGGAATGTACCGCAAAAATTTTTGTTTGTACCACTTTTGCTGAGAAGTTATAAGGGATTTAAAGTGGAGACTGGAAAAACGGCAGCACCCACCTAGGAATTTCAAAACTAAACTTATGCCAATCGTTTCTGCTACGTTTGTGCCGGAATGTAAAGCAAAAATTTTCGTTTGTACCACTTCACGTATGAAATTATATTGGTTTTATAGTGGGGGGGCTGGAGAAACGGAAGACTCCAAACTTGGAATTTCGAAACAAAATTTCTACCCTTCGTTTGTACTACGTTTGTGCCGGATTGTACCGCAAATTTTTCGTTTGTACCACTTCCGGTACGAAGTTATAAGAATTTTAATGTGGAAGCTGGGGAAACGGCAACCCTTCCACCTTTTAATTTCAAAACGAAACCTATGGGAATCGTTTGTGTTACGTTTGTGCCGGAATGTGCAGCAAATATTTTCGTTTGTAACTCTTCCGGTACGAAGTTATAAGGGTTTTCAAGTAGGGGGCCTTGAGAAACGGCAGTCTTCAACCTTGTAATTTCGAAACAAAACCTATGCCAATCGTTCCTGCTGTGTTTGTGCCGGAATGTAACGCAAAAATTTTCACGAAGTTATAAGGGTTTTCAGGGGGGAGCTTGAGCAATAGCTGACTCCTACCTTGTAATTTCGAAACAAAACCTATGGCAATCGTCTGTGCTACGTTTTTGCCAGAATGTAGCGCAAAAAATTTCGTTTGTAGCATTTCTAGTACGAAGTTGTAAGAGTTTTAAAGTGGGGGGCTGTGGAAGCGGCAGCCCCGCCACTTAGGTATTTCAAACCTAAACCTATGCCAATCGTTTGTGCTACGTTTGTGCCGGAATGTAACTCAAAAATTTTCGTCTGTACCACCCGGTAAGAAGTTTTACGAGTTTTAATGTGGGGGCTGGGTAAATGGGAATCCCTACCATGGAATTTCGAACCAAAACCCCTGCCAATTGTTTCTGCTAAATTTTTGCCGGAATGTACTGCAAAAATTTTCGTTTGTACTACTTCCGGTACGAAGTTATAAGGGTTTTAAAGTTGGAAGGCTGGAGAAACGGCAGCCTGGAAACTTGGAATTTCGAAACAAAACCTATGCCAATCGTTTGTGCTACGTTTGTGCCGGAATCTGTCCCAAAAAGTTCCGTTGGTACGACTTCCGGTACGAACTTATATGAGTTTTAATGTGGGGGCTGGGGAAAAAGCAAAACCGTACCATGGAATTTCGAAACGAAACCTAAGCCAATTGTTTGTTCTACGTTTGTGCCGGAATGTACCGCAAAATTTTCGTTTGTACAACTTCCGGTACGAGGTTATAAGGTTTTTAAAGTGGGAGGGCTGGGGAAAGGGCAGCCCCCCTCTTAAAGATTTCTAACCTAAACCTATGCGAATTATTTGTGCTACGTTTCTGCCGGAATGTAACGCAACAATTTTCATTTTACCACCCGGTAAGAAGTTATACGAGTTTTAATGTAAGGGCTGGGTAAACGGCAACTCCAACCTTGGAATTTCGACGCAAAACCTATGCAAATCGTTTGTGCTACCTTTGGGCCGGAATGTAACGCAAAAATTTTCGTTTGTACCATTTCTGGTACAAAGTTATAAAGAGTTTTAATGTGGGGGCTGAGGAAACGGCAACCCCTACCTTGGAATTTCAAAACGAAACCTATGGCAATCGTTTGTGCCGGAATGTACAGCAAAAATTTTCGTTCGTACCACTTCCAATACGAAGTTATAAGGGTTTTAAAGTGGGAGGGCTGGGGAAACGGCAGTTTCAACCCAAGAATTTCAAAACAAAACCTATGCCAATCGTTCGTGCTACGTTTGTGCTGGAATATGCTGCAAATATTTGCGTTTGTACCACTTCCGGTACGAAGTTATAAGGGTTTTAACGTAGGGGGGCTGGAGAAACGGCACCCTTCAACCATGTAATTTCGAAACAAAACCTATGCCAATCGTTTGTGCTGCGTTTGTTCCGGAATGTTAGGCAAAAATTTTCGTTTTTACCACTGCCGATACGAAATTATAATAGTTTAAATGCGGGAGCTTGGGAAACGGCAACCTTCTACCTTGTAATTTCGAAACAAAACCTATGCCAATCGTTTGTGCCGGAATGTACCGCAAAAATTTTCGTTTGTACCACTTCCGGTACGAAGTCATAAGAGTTCTAAAGTGTGGGGCTGGGGAAACGGCAGCCCCCACTAAAGAATTCCAAACTTAAAGCTACGCCAATCGTTTGTGCTGCGTTTGTGTCGGAATGTACCGCAAAAATTTTCGTTTGTACCACTTCCGGTACGAAGTTATGAGAGTTTTAATGTGGGGGCTGGGGAAACGGCAAGCCCCTACCTTGGAATTTCGAAACAAAACCTATGCCAATCGTTTGTGCTACGTTTGCGCCAAAATGTACCGCAAAAATTTTCGTTTTTACCGCTTTCGGTACGAAGTAATAAGGGTTTTAAACGGGAAGGGGCTCGAGTAATAGCAGACTCCAACTTTGGATTTTCGAAACGAAACCTATGCCAATCGTTTGTGCTACGTTTGTGCCGGAATGTACCGCAAAAATTTTCGTTTGTACCACTTCCGGTACGAAGTTATAAGGGCTTTAATGTGGGACGGCTGGGGAAACGGCAGTCTTCACTCAAGATTTTCAAAAGAAAATTTATGCCAATCGTTTGTGCTACGTTTGTGCCGGAATGTGCCTTAAAAATTCTCGTTTTTACCACTTCCGATACGATGTTATAAGGGTTTTCAAGCAGAGGGGCTGGAGAAACGGCGGCCTCCAACCTAGCAATTTCGAAACAAACCCTATGCCAATCGTTTGTGCTACGATTATGCCGGAATGTAACGCAAAAATTTTCGTTTGTACCACTTCCCGTACGACGTTATAAGGGTTAAAAAGCGGGAGCTGGTGAAACGACCACTTTCTACCTTGGAATTTCGAAACAAAACCTATGCCAATTATTTGTGCTACGCTTCTGCCGGAATGTACCGCAAATATTTTCGTTTATACAATTTCCGGTACGAAATAATAAGGGATTTGAAGTGGGGGGCTTGGGAAACTGCAGCTCCCACCTATAAATTTCAAAACAAAACTTATGAATATTATTTGTCCTACGTTTGTACCGGAATGTACCTCAAAAATTTTCGTTTGTACCGCTTCCGGTACGAAGTTATAAAGGTTTTAAAGGTGGAAGGCTGGAGAAACGGCAGCCTGGAAATTGGAATTTCGAAACAAAACCTATGCCAATCGTTTGTGCTTGATTTGTTCCGAAATGTACCGCAAAAATTTTCGTTTGTACCACTTCCGGTACGAAGTTATAAGAGTTTTAATGTGAGGGCTGGGTAAACTGCAAGCCACTACCTTAGAATTTCGAAACAAAACCTATGCCAATCGTTTGTGCTACGTTTATGTCGGAATGTACCGCAAAGTTTTTCGTTTGTACTAATTCCGATACGAAGTTATAAGGGTTTTAAAGGGGGGACTGGAGCAATGGCAGACTCCAACCTACGAATTTCGAAAAAAAAAGCTATGGCAATGGTTTGTTCTACGATTGTGCCGGAATGTACCGCAAGAATTTTCGTTTGTACCAATTCCGATACGAAGATATAAGGGTTTTAAAGGGGGGCTAGAGCAATGGCAGACTCCAACCTAAGAATTTCGAAACACAACGGAATGTAACTCAAAAATTTTCGTCTGTACCACCCGCTAAGAAGATTTACGAGTTTTAATGTGGGGGCTGGGTAAACGGGAATCCCTACCATGGAATTTCGAACCAAAACCTATGCCAATTGTTTATGCTAAATTTTTGCAGGAATGTACTGCAAACATTTTCGTTTGTACCACTTCCGGTACGAAGTTGTAAGGGTTTTAAAGTTGGAAGGCTGGAGAAACGGCAGCCTGGAAACTTGGAATTTCGAAACAAAACCTATGCCAATCGTTTGTGCAACGTTTGTGCCGGAATCTGCCGCAGAAAGGGGGGTCTGGAGCAATGGCAGACTCCAAACTTGTAATTTCGAAACAAAAGCTATGGCAATGGTCTGTGCTACGTTTGTGCCGGAATGTACAGCAAAAATTTTCGTTTGTTCCACTTCCGGTACGAAGTTATAAGAGTTTTAATGTGGAGGCTGGGGAAACGCAACCCTCTTTCTTGGAATTTCGAAACAAAACCTATGCCAATCGTTTGTGCTACGTTTGTGCCGGAATGTACGGCAAACACTTCCGTTTGTACCACTTCCGCTACGAAGTTATAAGTATTTTAAAGTGGGAGGGCAGGGGAAACGGCAGCCCCCACCCAAGAATTTACTAAACAAATCCTATGCCAATTTTTCGTGCTACGTTTGTGCCGGAATATACCGCAAAAATTTTCGATTGTACCACTTCCGGTACGAAGTTATAAGGGTTTTGAAGTAGAGGAGCTGGAGAAACGGCAGCCTCCAACCTTGTAATTTCGAAACAAAACCTATGCCAATCATTTGTGCTACGTTTGTGCCGGAATCTACGGCAAGCATATTCGTTTGTACCACTTCCGGTACGATGTTATAAGGGTTTTAAAGTTGGAAGGCTGGAGAAACGGCAGCCTCCAAACTTGGAATTTCGAAAGAAAACCTATGCCAATCGTTTGTGCTACGTTTGTGCCGGAATCTGCCGCAGAAAGGGGGGTCTGGAGCAATGGCAGACTCCAAACTTGTAATTTCGAAACAAAAGCTATGGCAATGGTCTGTGCTACGTTTGTGCCGGAATGTACAGCAAAAATTTTTGTTTGTACCACTTCCGGTACGAAGTTAGAAGAGTTTTAATGGGGAGGCTGAAGAAACGGCAACCCCTCCACTTTGGAATTTCAAAACGAAACCTATGGAAATCGTTTGTGCTACGGTTGTGCTGGAATGTACGGCAAACATTTTTGTTTGTACCACTTCCGGTACAAGGTTATAAGGGTTTTAAAGTGGGAGAGCTGGGGAAACGGTAGCCCCCACCCAACAATTTCCAAAGAAAACCTATGCCAATTGTTTGTGCTACGTTTGTGCCGGAATATACCGCAAAAATTTCCGTTTGTACCACTTCCGGTACTTAGTTATAAGGGTTTTCAAGTAGAGGAGCTGGAGAAACGGCAGCATCGAACCTTGTTATTTCGAAACAAAACCTATACCAATCGTTCGTGATACGTTTGTGCCCGAATGTAAAGCAAAAATTTTCGTTTGTACCACTTCCAGTACGAAGTTATATGGGTTACAAAGTGGGGGACCTGGAGAAACGATTTCCCCTATATTGGAATTTCGAATCAAAACCTATGGCAATCGTTTGTGCTACGTTTCTGCGCGAATGTACAGCAAAAAGTTTCGTTTGTACCACTTCCGGTACGAAGACATAAGAGTTTTTAAGCGGGAGCTGGGAAACGGCAGCCTCCAACTTTGCAATTCCGAAATTAAACCTATGCCAATAATTTCTGCTACGTTTGTGCCGGAATATAATGCAAAAATTTTCGTTTGTACCACCCGGAACAAAGTTTTAAGAGTTTTAATGTAGGGGCTGGATAAATCGCAGCCTCCAAACTTGGAATTTCGAAATAAAACCTATGCCAATCGTGAGTGCTACGTTTTTGCCGGAATGTACGGCGAAAATTGTCGGTTGTACCACTTCCGGGACAACGTTATAAGAATTTTAAAGTGGGAACTGAAACAAATGCAACCATTTACTTAGGAATTTCGAAACGAAACCTATGCCAATCGTTTGTTCTACGTTTGTGCCGCACTGTACCGCAAAAATTTCGGTTTGTACCTCTCCCAGTACGAAGTTATAAGCGTTTTAAAGTGGGAGGGCTGGGGAAACGGAAGCTTCCACCGAAGATTTCCAAAACAAAACTTATGACGATCGTTTGTGCTACGTTTTTGCCGGAATGTACGGCAAATATTTTCGTTTGCACCAATTCCGGTACGAAGTTATAATGGATTTCAAGCCGAAGGACTGGAGAAACGGCAGCCTCCAATTTTGCAATTTCGAAACAAAACCTATGCTAATCCTTTGTGCTACGTTTGTGCCGGAATGTAACGCATGAATTTTTGTTTGTACAATCTGCGGCAAAAAACCTGCAACATGAGGATGTAAGTTTATTGTGAAACTACGCCTAACAGCACAGGGAATGAACATAACGTCTAAGTGGAACGAATCACGCCAGAATAAACCTCGGCCTCCTCCCATGCACACTTATTTTGGAGCAAAAGACTTCGTCATTTCACAATAAACTTATATGTTCATGTTGTAGGTTTTTTGCCGCGGATTGTACCACTTCCGGTACGAAGTTATAAGAGTTTAAAAGCCGGAGCTGGAGAAACTGCAACACCCTACCTTGGAATTTCGAAACAAAACCTATACCAATCATTAGTGCTACGTTTTTGCCGGAATGTACCGCAACAATTGTCGTTTGTACCACTTCCGGTACGAGATTATAACAGTTTTCATGTTGGGGCTGGGGAAACAACAACCCCCCCACCTTAAAATTTCAAAACAAAACTTATGAAAATAGTTTGTCCTACGTTTGTGCCGAATGTACCGCAAATATTTTCGTTTGTACCGCTTCCGGTACGAAGTCATAAGGGCTTTAAATTTGGAAGGCAGGAGAAACGTAAGGCTGCAAACTTGGAATTTCGAAAGAAAACCTATGCCAATCGTTTGTGCTAGGTTTGTTCCGGAATGTACCGCAAAAATTTTCATTTGTACCACTTCCGTTACGACTTTATAAGAGTTTTAATATGATTGCTGGGAAAACGGCAAGCCCCTACCTTGGATTTTCGAAACAAAAACTTTGCCAATCGTTTGTGCTACGTTTGTGCCGGAATGTACCGCAAAAATTTCCGCTTGTACCAATTCCGATACGAAGTTATAAGGGTTTTCAAGGGGGGGCTAGAGCAATGCCAGACTCCAAACTTGAAATTTTGAAACAAAAGCTATGGCAATTGTTTGTGCTACGTTTGTGCCGGAATGTAACGCAAAAAATTTCGTTTGTTCCAATTCCGATACTAAGTTATAAGGGTTTTAAAGGGGGATCTGGAGCAAAGGCAGACTCCAAACTTGGAATTTCGAAACAAAAGCTATGGCAATGGTCTGTGCTACGTTTGTGCCGGAATGTACAGCAAAAATTTTCGTTTGTTCCACTTCCGGTACGAAGTTATAAGAGTTTTAATGTGGAGGCTGGGGAAACGGCAACCCTCTTTCATGGAATTTCGAAACAAAACCTATGCCAATAGTTTGTGCTACGTTTGTGCCGGAATGTACGGCAAACACTTCCGTTTGTACCACTTCCGCTACGAAGTTATAAGTATTTTAAAGTGGGAGAGCGGGGGAAACGGCAGCCCCCACCCAAGAATTTCCAAACAAAACCTATGCCAATTGTTCGTGCTACGTTTGTGCCGGAATATACCGCAAAAATTTTCGATTGTACCACTTCCGGTACGAAGTTAGAAGAGTTTTAATGTGGAGGCTGATGAAACGGCAACTTCTCCACTTTGGAATTTCAAAACGAAACCTATGGAAATCGTTTGTGCTATGGTTGTGCCGGAATGTACCGCAAAAATTTTCGATTGTACAACTTCCGGTGCGATGTTATAAGGGTTTTAAAGTTGGAAGGCTGGAGAAACGGCAGCCTCCAAACTTGGAATATCGAAACAAGACCAATGCCAATCGTTTGTGCTGCGTTTTCGCCGGAATGCAACGCAAAAATTTTCGTTTGTACCACTTCCGGTACGAAGTTAGAAGAGTTTTAATGTGGAGGCTGGGGAAACGGCAACCCTCTTTCTTGGAATTTCGAAACAAAACCTATGCCAATCGTTTGTGCTACGTTTGTACCGGAATGTACCGCAAAAATTTTCGTTTGTACCACTTCCAGTACGAAGTTATAATGGTTTTACAGTGGGATGGCTGCGGAAACGGCAGCCCCAACCCAAGAATTTCAAAACAAAACCTATGCCAATCGTTTGTGCTATGTTTGGGCCGGATTGTGCCGCAAAAAAATTCGTTTGGGCCACTTCCGGTACGAAGTTATAAGATTTTTAATGTGGGGGCTGGGGAAACGGCAACCCCCTATCTTGGAATATCGAAACTAAACCTATGCCAATCATTTGTGCTACGTTTGTGCCAGAATGTACGGCAAATATTTTCGTTTGTACCACTTCCGGTACGAAGTTATAAGGGTTTTAAAGTGGGAGGGCTGTTCAAACGGCAGCCTCGAACCTTGTAATTTCGAAACCAAACCTATGCCAGTCGTTTGTGCTAGGATTGTGCCGGAATGTAACGCAAAAATTTTCGTTTGTACCACTTCCGGTACGAAGTTATAAGATTTTTAATGTGAGGGCTGAAGAAATGGCAACTCTTTATCTTGGAATTTCGAAATTAAACCTATACCAATCGTTTCTGCTACGTTTGTGCCGGAATGTACGGCAAACATTTTCGTTTGTACCACTTCCTGTACGAAGTTATAAGATTTTTAATGTGAGGGCTGAGGAAACGGCAACCCCCTATCTTGGAGTTTCGAAATTAAACCTTAGCCAATCGTTTGTGTTATGTTTCTGCCGGAATGTACTTCAAACATTTTCGTTTGTACCACTTCCGGTACGACGTCATAAGAGATTTAACGTGGGGGCTGGGGAAACGGCAACCCTCTACCTTGGAATTTCGAAACGAGCTCTATGCCAATCGTTTGTGCTACGTTTGTGCTGGAATGCACCGCAAAAATTTCCGCTTGTTCCACTACCGATACGAAGTTAGAAAAGTTTTAAAGTGGGAAGGCTTGGGGAAACGGCAGCCCCCACCCAAAAATTTCCAAACAAAACCTATGCCAATTAATTGTACTACGTTTGTGCCGGAATGTAACGCAAAAATTTTCGTTTGTTTCACTTTCGGCACGAAGTTATAAGGGTTTTCAAGTAGAGGAGCTGGAGAAACGGCAGCCTCGAACCTTGTAGTTTCGAAACAAAACCTATGCCAATCGTTGGTGCTACGTTTGTGCCGGAATGTAACGCAAAGATTTTCGTTTGTACCACTTACGGTACGAAGTTATATGATTTTTAATGTTGGGGTCTGGGGAAACGGCAACCCCCTGTCTTGGAATTTCGAAATTAAACCAATGTCAATCGTTTGTGCTACGTTTGTGCCGGAACGTACGGCAAACATTTTCGTTTGTACCACTTCCGGTACGAGGTTATAAGAGTTTTAAAGTGGGAGGTCTGGGGAAAGGGCAGCCTCCCCACTTAGGAATTTCAAACCTAAACTTATACCAATAATTTGTGCTACGTTTGTGCCGGAATGTACCGCAAAAATTTTCGTTTTTACCACTTCCGGCACGAAGTTATAAGAGTTTATAAGCGAGAGCTGGGGAAACGGCAAAACCCTGCCATGGAAATTCGAAACAAAACCTATGCCAATCGTTTGCGCTACCTTTGCGCTGGAATGTACCGCAAAAAATTACGTTTGTACCACTTCCGTACGAGGCTATAAGGGTTTAAAAGTGGGAGGTCTGGGGAAAGGGTAGCCTCCCCACTTAAGAATTTCAAACCTAAACCTATGCCAATAATTTGTGCTACGTTTGTGTCAGAATGTGCAGCAAAAGTTTTAATTTATACCACTTCCGGTACGAAGTTATATGGGTTAGAAAGTGGGGGGGCTGGAAAAACGGTAACCCCTATATTGGAATTTCGAATCAGAACCTATGCCAATCGTTTGTGTTACGTTTCTGCCGGAATGTACCGCTAAAGTTTTCGTTTGTACAACTTCTGGTACGAGGCTATAAGGGTTTTAAAGTGGGAGGTCTGGGGAAAGGGCAGCCCCCCCACTTAGGAATTTCAAACCTAAACCTATACCAATAATTTGTGCTACGTTTGTGCCGGAATGTAACGCCAAAATTTTCGTTTGTACCACTTCCGGTACGAAGTTATAAGATTTTTAATGTGAGGGCTGAAGAAACGGCAACACTTTATCTTGGAATTTCGAAATTAATCCAAAACCAATCGTTTGTGCTACGTTTGTGCCGGAATGTACGGCAAACATTTTCGTTTGTACCACTTCCGGTACGAAGTTATAAGATTTTTAATGTGGGGGCTGGGGAAACGGCAACCCCCTATCTTGCAATTTCGAAATTAAACTTATGCCAGTCATTTGTGCTACGTTTGTGCTGGAATGTACCGCAAAAATTTCCGTTTGTTCCACCTCCGGTACGAAGTTATAAGATTTTTAATGTGAGGGCTGAAGAAACGGCAACTCTTTATCTTGGAATTTTGAAATTAAACCTATAGCAATCGTTTGTGCTACGTTTGTGCCGGAATGTACGGCAAACATTTTCGTTTGTACCACTTCCGGTACGAAGTTATAAGATTTTTAATGTGGGGGCTGGGGAAACGGCAACCCCCTATCTTGCAATTTCGAAATTAAACTTATGCCAATCATTTGTGCTACGTTTGTGCTGGAATGTACCGCAAAAATTTCCGCTTGTTCCACTTCCGGTACGAAGTTACAAGAGTTTTAAAGTGGGAGGGCTTGGGGAAACGGCAGCTTCCACCCAAGAATTTCCAAACAAAACCTATGCCAATTGTTTGTGCTACGTTTGTGCCGGAATGTACCGCAAAAATTTTCGTTTCTACCACTTTCGGCAAGAAGTTATAAGGGTTTTCAAGTAGAGGAGCTTGAGAAACGGCAGCCTCGAACCTTGTAATTTCGAAACAAAACCTATGCCAATCGTTGGTGCTACGTTTGTGCCGGAATGTAACGCAAAAATTTTCGTTTGTACCACTTCCGGTACGAAGTTATATGATTTTTAATGTTGGGGGCTGGGGAAACGGCAACCCCCTGTCTTGGAATTTCGAAATTAAACCTATGTCAATCGTTTGTGCTACGTTTGTGACGGAATGCACGGCAAACATTTTCGTTTGTACCACTTCCGGTACGAAGTTATAAGGGTCTTAAAAGTGGGATGGCTGGGCAAACGGCAGCCCCCACCCAAGAATTTAAAAACAAAACATATTCCAATTGTTTCTGCTACGTTTGTGCCAGAATGTGCCGCAAAAATTTTCGTTTATACCACTTCCGGTACGAAGTTATATGGGTTAGAAAGTGGGGGGGCTGGAGAAACGGTAACCCCTATATTGGAATTTCGAATCAAAAATTATGGCAATAGTTCGTGCTACGTTTGTGCCGGAATCTACCGCAAAAATTTTTGTTTGTACCACTTCCGGTACGAACTTTTAAGGGTTTTAGGTTGGAAGGCTCTAGAAACGGCAGCCTCCAAACTTGGAATTTCGAAACAAAACCTTTACCCATCGTTTGTGCTACATTTGTGCCGGAATGTGAGGCAGAAATTTTCGTTTGTACCACTTCCCGTACGAAATTATAAGAGTTTGTAAGCGAGAGTTGGGGAAATGGCAACCCCCTGCCATGGAAATTCGAAACAAAGCCTATGCCAATCGTTTGCGCTACCTTTGCGCTGGAATGTACCGCAAAAAATTACGTTTGTACCACTTCCGGTACGGGGCTATAAGGGTTTTAAAGTGGGAGGTCTGGGGAAAGGGCAGCGTCCCCACTTAAGAATTTCAAACCTAAACCTATGCCAATAATTTGTGCTACATTTGTGCCAGAGTGGGGAGAAAAAGTTTTAATTTGTACCACTTCCGGTACGAGGTCATATGGGTTAGAAAGTGGGGGGGCTGGAAAAACGGTAACCCCTATATTGGAATTTCGAATCAAAACCTATGCCAATCGTTTGTGTTACGTTTGTGCCGGAATGTACCGCAAAAGTTTTCGTTTGTACAACTTTTGCTACGAGGCTATAAGGGTTTTAAAGTGGGAGGTCGGGGGAAAGGGCAGCCCCCACTTACGAATTTCAAACCTAAACCTATACCAATAATTTGTGCTACGTTTGTGCCGGAATGTAACGCAAAAATTATCGTTTATACCACCCGGTACAAAGTTATACGAGTTTTAATGTGGGGGCTGGGTAAGCGGCAACCCCTACCTTGGAATTTCGAAACAAATCCTATGCCAATCGTTTGTGCTACCTTTGCTCTGCAATGTACCGCGAAAATTTACGTTTGTACCACTTCCGGTACGAGGTTATAAAGGTTTTAAAGTAGGAGGGCTGGGGAAAGTTGAGCCCCTCCCCCACTTAGAAATTTCAAACTTAAACCTATGCTAATAGTTTGTGTTACGTTTGTGCCGGAATGTAACGCAAAACTTTTCGATTGTACCACTTCCGGTACGAGGTTATAAGGGTTTTAAAGTGGGAGGGCTGGGGAAAGGGCAGCCTCCCCACTTAGGAATTACAAACCTAAACCTATTCAAATAATTTGTGCTACGTTTGTGCCGGAATGTAACGCAAAAATTATCGTTTGTACCACCCGGTACAAAGTTATACGAGTTTTAATGTGGGGGCTGGGTAAGCGGCAACCCCTACCTTGGAATTTCGAAACAAAACCTATGCCAATCGTTTGTGCTACGATTTCGCCGGAATGTACCGCAAAAATTGTCGTTTGTACCACTTCCGGTACGAAGTTATATGGGTTTCAAAATGGGGAGGGGCTGGAGAAACGGCAAGCCCCACCTAGAAATTTCAAAACAAAACTTATGAATATGGCTTGTCCTACATTTGTGCCGGAATGTACCGCAAAAATTTTCGCTAGTTCCACTTTCGGTACGAATTTATAAGAGTTTTAATGTTAGGGCTAAGGAAACCGCAAAGCCTCCCACTTAAAATTTCAAATCAAAACCTATGCCAGTTTTTTGTGCTACGTTTGTGCCGGAATGCACCGCAAAAATGTCTGTTTGTACGACTTCCGGTACGACGTTATAAGACAGTTAATGTGGGGGCTGGGGAAACGGCAACCCCCTACCTTCGAATTCAAAACGAACTCTATGCCAATCGTTTTTTGCTACGTTTGTGCCAGGTTGTACCACAAAAATTTCCGTTTGTACCGCTTCCGGTACGAAGTTATAAAAATTAAAATGTGGGAGGGGTGGGGAAACGGAAGCCCCCAACCAAGAATTTCAAAACAATACCTATGTTAATCGTTAGTGCTACGTTTTTGCCGGAATGTACCTCAAAAATTTTCGATTGTGCCGCTTCCGGTACGAAGTCATAAGGGTTTTAAAGTTGGAAGGCAGGAGAAACGGAAGCCTCCAAACTTGGAATTTCGAAATAAAACCTATGCCAATCGTTTGTGCTAGGTTTGTTCCGGAATGTACTGCAGAAATTTTCATTTTCACCACTTCCGTTACGACGTTATAAGAGTTTTAATGTGAGGGCTGGGGAAACGGCAAGCCCCTACCTTGGATTTTCGAAACAAAAAATTTGCCAATCGTTTGTGCTACGTTTGTGCCGGAATGTACCGCTAAAATTTTCGTTTTTACCAATTCCGATACGAAGTTATAAGGGTTTTCAAGGGGGGGGGCTAGAGCAATGGCAGACTCCAACCTTGAAATTTTGAAACAAAAGCTATGCCAATGGTTTGTGCTACGTTTGTGCCGTAACGTACCGCAAAAAGTTTTGTTTGTTCCAATTCTGATACTAAGTTATAAGGGTTTTAAAGGGATGTCTGGAGCAATGGCAGACTCCAAACTTGGAATTTCGAAACAAAAGCTATGGTAATGGTCTGTGCTACGTTTGCGCCGGAATGTACAGCAAAAATTTTTTTTGTTCCTCTTCCGGTACGAAGTTATAAGAGTTTTAATGTGGAGGCTGGGGAAACGGCAACCCTCTTTCTTGGAATTTCGAAACAAAACCTATGCCAATCGTTTGTGCTACGTTTGTGCCGGAATGTACGGCAAACATTTTTGTTTGTACCACTTCCAGTATAAGGTTATAAGGGTTTTAAAGTGGGAGAGCTGGGGAAACGGTACCCCACACCCAAGAATTTCCAAAAAAAATCTATGCCAATTGTTTGTGCTACGTTTGTGCCCGAATGTAACGCAAAAATTTTCGTTTGTACCACTTCCAGTACGAAGTTATATGGGTTACAAAGTTGGGGAGCTGGAGAAACGATTACCCCTATATTGGAATTGCGAATCAAAACCTATGGCAATCGTTTGTGCTACGTTTCTGCCGGAATATACCGCAAAAAGTTTCGTTTGTACCACTTCCGGTACGAAGACATAAGAGTTTTTAAGCGGGAGCTGGAGAAACGGCAGCCTCCAACTTTGCAATTTCGAAAGAAAACCTATGCCAAAATATTGTACTACGGTTGTGCCGGAATATAATGCAAAAATTTTCGTTTGTACCACCCGGTACAAAGTTTTAAGAGTTTTAATGTAGGGGCTGGATAAACCGTACCTCCAAACTTGGAATTTCGAAATAAAACCTATGCCAATCATGAGTGCTACGTTTTTGCCGGAATGTACGGCGAAAATTGTCGGTTGTGCCACTTCCGGGACGACATTATAAGAATTTTAAAGTGGGAACTGAAACAAATGCAACCCTTTACTTAGAAATTTCGAAACGAAACCTATGCCAATCGTTTGTTCTACGTTTGTGCCGCAATGTACCGCAAAAATTTTCGTTTGGACCTCTCCCAGTACGAAGTTATAAGCGTTTTAAAGTGAGAGGGCTGGGGAAACGGAAGCTTCCACCCAAGAATTCCGAAACAAAACCTATGATGATCGTTTGTGCTACGTTTTTGCCGGAATGTACAGCAAATATTTTCGTTTCCACCAATTCCGGTACGAAGTTATAAGGGCTTTCAAGCCGAGGGACTGGAGAAACGGCAGCCTCCAATTTTGCAATTTCGAAACAAAACCTATGCTAATCCTTTGTGCTACGTTTGTGCCGGAATGTAACGCATGAATTTTTGTTTGTACCACTTCCGGTACGAAGTTATAAGAGTTTAAAAGCGAGAGCTGGAGAAACTGCAACACCCTACCTTGGAATTTCGAAACAAAACCTATACCAATCATTTGTGCTGCGTTTTTGCAGGAATGTACCGCAAAAATTTTCGTTTGTACCACTTCCGGTACGAAGTTATAACAGTTTTCATGTTGAGGCTGGGGAAAAAACAACCCTCCAACCTTTAAATTTCAAAACAAAGCTTATGAATATGGTTTGTCCTAAGTTTGTGCCGGAATGTACCGCAAATATTTTCGTTTGTACCGCTTTCGGTACGAGGAATAAGGGTTTTAAAGTTGGAAGGCTGGAAAAACGGCAGCCTCCAAACTTGGAATTTCGAAACAAACCCTATGCCAATCGTTTGTGCTACGTTTGTTCTGGAATGAACCGCATAAATTTTCGTTTGTACCACTTCCGGTACGAAGTTATAAGGGTTTTAAAGGTGGAAGGCAGGAGAAACGGCAGCCTCCAAACTTGGAATTTCGAAACAAAAGCTATGGCAATGGTCTGTGCTACGTTTGTGCCGGAATGTACAGCAAAAATTTTCGTTTGTTCCACTTCCGGTACGAAGTTATAAGAGTTTTAATGTGGAGGCTGAGGAAACGGCAACCCTCTTTCTTGGAATTTCGAAACAAAACCTATGCCAATCGTTTGTGCTACGTTTGTGCCGGAATGTACGGCAAACACTTCCGTTTGTACCACTTCCGCTACGAAGTTATAAGTATTTTAAAGTGGGAGGGCTGGGGAAACGGCAGCCGCCACCTAAGAATTTCCAAACAAAATCTATGCCAATTGTTCGTGCTACGTTTGTGCCGGAATATACCGCAAAAATTTTTGATTGTACCACTTCCGGTACGAAGTTATAAGGGTTTTCAAGTAGAGAAGCTGGAGAAACGGCAGCCTCCAACCTTGTAATTTCGAAACAAAACCTATGCCAATCATTTGTGCTACGTTCGTGCCGGAATGTACGGCAAGCATATTCGTTTGTACCACTTCCGGTACGATGTTATAAGGGTTTTAAAGTTGGAAGGCTGGAGAAACGGCAGCCTCCAAACTTGGAATATCGAAACAAGACCTATGCCAATCGTTTGTGCTGCGTTTGCGCCGGAATGCAACGCAAAAATTTTCGTTTGTACCACTTCCGGTACGAAGTTAGAAGAGTTTTAATGTGGAGGCTAATGAAACGGCAACCCCTCCACTTTGGAATTTCAAAACGAAAGCTATGGAAATCGTTTGTGCTATGGTTTTGCCGGAATATACCGCAAAGATTTTTGTTTGTACCACTTCCAGTACGAAGTTATAAGGGTTTTACAGTGGGATGGCTGCGAAAACGGCAGCCCAAACCCAAGAATTTCAAAACAAAACCTATGCCAATCGTTTGTGCTACGTTTGGGCCGGATTGTGCCGCAAAAAAATTCGTTTGGGCCACTTCCGGTACGAAGTTACAAGATTTTTAATGTGGGGCTGGGGAAACGGCAATCCCCTATCTTGGAATTTCGAAACTAAACCTATGCCAATCATTTGTGCTACGTTTGTGCCGGAATGTACGGCAAACGTTTTCGTTTGTACCACTTCCGGTACGAAGTTATAAGGGTTTTAAAGTGGGAGGGCTGGGCAAACGGCAGCCTCGAACCTTGGATTTCGAAACCAAACATATGCCAATCGTTTGTGCTAAGTCTGTGCCGGAATGTAACGCAAAACTTTTCGTTTGTACCACTTCCGGTACGAAGTTATAAGATTTTTAATGTGAGGGCTGAAGAAACGGCAACTCTTTATCTTGGAATTTCGAAACTAAACCTATACCAATCGTTTGTGCTACGTTTGTGCCGGAATGTACGGCAAACATTTTCGTTTGTACCACTTCCGGTACGAAGTTATAAGAGTTTATAAGCGAGAGCTGTGGAAATGGCAACCCCCTGCCATGGAAATTCGAAACAAAACCTATGCCAATCGTTTGTGCTACTTTTGCTCTGGAATGTACCGCGAAAATTTACGTTTGTACCACTTCCGGTACGAGGTTAAAGGGGTTTTAAAGTAGGAGGGCTGGGGAAAGTTGAGCTTCCCCCCACTTTGAAATTTCAAACTTAAACCTACGCCAATAGTTTGTGTTACGTTTGGGCCGGAATGTAACGCAAAAGTTTTCGATTGTACCACTTCCGGTACGAGGTTATAAGGGTTTTAAAATGGGAGGGCTGGGGAAAGGGAAGCCTCCCCACTTAAAAGTTAGAAACCTAAACCTATGCCCATAATTTGTGCTAGGTTTGTGCCGGAATGTAACGCAAAAATTTTCGATAGTACCACCCGGTACAAAGTTATACGAGTTTTAATGTGGGGGCTGGGTTATCGGCAACCCCTACCTTGGAATTTCGAAACAAAACCTATGCCAATCGTTTGTGCTACGTTTTCGCCGGAATGTACCGCAAAAATTGTCGTTTGTACCACTTCCGGTATGACGTTATAAGAATTTTAAAGTGGGAACTGAAGAAAAGGCAACTTTCTACCTTGGAATTTCGAAACGAAACCTACGAAAAACGTTTGTGTTACGTTTGTGCCGGAATGTAACGCAAACGTTTTCGATTGTACCGCTTCCGGTACGAAGTTATAAGGATTTTTAAGTAGAGGAGCTGGAGATACGGCAGCCTCCAACCTTGTAATTTCGAAACCAAACCTATGCCAGTCGTTTGTGCTACGTTTGTGCCGGAATGTACCGCCAATATTTCTGTTTGTACCACTTCCAGTACGAAGTTATAAGGGTTTTAAAGTTGGTTGGCTGGAGAAACGGCAGCCTCCAAACTTGGAATATCGAAACAAAACCTATGCCAAACGTTTGTGGTACGTTTGTGCCGGAATGTACAGCAAAAATTTTCGCTTGTACCAGTTGCGATACGAAGTTATAAGGGTTTTCAGGGGGAGCTCGAGCAATGGCAGACTCCAACCTTGGAATTTCGAACCAAAGCTATGGCAATGGTTTGTGCTACGTTTTTGCCGGAATGTGCCGCAAAAATTTTTGGTGTACCACTTCCGGTACGAAGTTTTAAGGGTTTTCAAGTACGGGGGCTGGAGAAAGGGCAGCTTCCAACCTTGTAATTTCGAAACAAAACCTATGCCAATCGCTTGTGCTACGTTTGTGCCGGAATGCAACGCAAAAATTTTCGTTTTTACCACTTCCGGTACAAAGTTAAAGGAGTTTTAATGTGGGGGTTGTGAAACGGCAACCCCTACACCTTGGAATTTCAAAACGAAACCTATGGAAATTGTTTGTGCTACGGTTGTGCCGTAATGTACCGCAAAAATTTTCATTTGTACCACTTCCAGTACTAAGTTATAAGGGCTTTAAAGTGGGAGGGCTGAAGAAACGGCTACCCCAACCCAATAATTTCAAAACAAAACGTATGGCAATCGTTTGAGTTACGTTTGTGCCTGATTGTGCCGCAAAAATTTTCGTTTCGACCACTTCCAGTACGAAGTTATAAGAGCTTTTTATGTGGGGGCTGGGGAAACGGCAACCCCTCCATCTTGGAATTTCAAAACGAAAAAAATGGCAATCTTCTGTGCTACGTTTGTGCCTGAGTGTCCCGCAAACATTTTCGTTTGTACCACTTCCGGTACGAAGTTTTAAGGGTTTTCAAGTACGGGGGCTGGAGAAACGGCAGCCTCCAACCTTGTAATTTCGAAACAAAACCTATGCCAATCGTTTATGCTGCGTTTGTGCCGGAATGTACCGCGAAAATTTTCGTTTGTACCACTTCCGGTATGAAGTTATAAGAATTTATAAGCGGGAGCTTAGAAATGGCAACTCCCTGCCTTGGAATTTCGAAACAAAAATTTTGCCAATCGTTTGTGCTACGTTTGTGCCGGATTGTGCCGTAAAAAATTTTCGTTTCGACCACTTCCAGTACGAAGTTATGAGTTTTTATGTGGGGGCTGGGGAATCGGGAACCCCTCCACCTTGGAATTTCAAAACGAAAACTATGGCAATCTTCTGTGGTACGTTTGTGCCTGAATGTACCCCAAAAATTTTCGTTTGTACCATTTCCGGTACGAACTTATAAGGGTTTAAAAGCGGGAGTTAGGGAAACGGCAGCCTCAACGTAAGAATTTCAAAACAAATCCCATACAAATCGTTTGTCCTACGTTTGTGCCGGAATTACCGCAAAAATGTTCGTTTGTACCACTTCCGGTACGAAGTTATAAGAGTTTTTATGTGGGTGCTGGAGAAACGGCAACGTTTCCACTTTGGAATTTCAAAACGAAAACTATGGCAATCTTATGTGCTACGTTTGTGGCTGAATTTACCGCAAAAATTTTTGTTTGTACCACTTGCGGTACGAAGTTATAAGAGTTTGTAAGCGAGAGTTGGGGAAATGGCAACCCCCTGCCATGGAAATTCGAAACAAAGCCTATGCCAATCGTTTGCGCTACCTTTGCGCTGGAATGTACCGCAAAAAATTACGTTTGTACCACTTCCGGTACGGGGCTATAAGGGTTTTAAAGTGGGAGGTCTGGGGAAAGGGCAGCGTCCCCACTTAAGAATTTCAAACCTAAACCTATGCCAATAATTTGTGCTACATTTGTGCCAGAGTGGGGAGAAAAAGTTTTAATTTGTACCACTTCCGGTACGAGGTCATATGGGTTAGAAAGTGGGGGGGCTGGAAAAACGGTAACCCCTATATTGGAATTTCGAATCAAAACCTATGCCAATCGTTTGTGTTACGTTTGTGCCGGAATGTACCGCAAAAGTTTTCGTTTGTACAACTTTTGCTACGAGGCTATAAGGGTTTTAAAGTGGGAGGTCGGGGGAAAGGGCAGCCCCCACTTACGAATTTCAAACCTAAACCTATACCAATAATTTGTGCTACGTTTGTGCCGGAATGTAACGCAAAAATTATCGTTTATACCACCCGGTACAAAGTTATACGAGTTTTAATGTGGGGGCTGGGTAAGCGGCAACCCCTACCTTGGAATTTCGAAACAAATCCTATGCCAATCGTTTGTGCTACCTTTGCTCTGCAATGTACCGCGAAAATTTACGTTTGTACCACTTCCGGTACGAGGTTATAAAGGTTTTAAAGTAGGAGGGCTGGGGAAAGTTGAGCCCCTCCCCCACTTAGAAATTTCAAACTTAAACCTATGCTAATAGTTTGTGTTACGTTTGTGCCGGAATGTAACGCAAAACTTTTCGATTGTACCACTTCCGGTACGAGGTTATAAGGGTTTTAAAGTGGGAGGGCTGGGGAAAGGGCAGCCTCCCCACTTAGGAATTACAAACCTAAACCTATTCAAATAATTTGTGCTACGTTTGTGCCGGAATGTAACGCAAAAATTATCGTTTGTACCACCCGGTACAAAGTTATACGAGTTTTAATGTGGGGGCTGGGTAAGCGGCAACCCCTACCTTGGAATTTCGAAACAAAACCTATGCCAATCGTTTGTGCTACGATTTCGCCGGAATGTACCGCAAAAATTGTCGTTTGTACCACTTCCGGTACGAAGTTATATGGGTTTCAAAATGGGGAGGGGCTGGAGAAACGGCAAGCCCCACCTAGAAATTTCAAAACAAAACTTATGAATATGGCTTGTCCTACATTTGTGCCGGAATGTACCGCAAAAATTTTCGCTAGTTCCACTTTCGGTACGAATTTATAAGAGTTTTAATGTTAGGGCTAAGGAAACCGCAAAGCCTCCCACTTAAAATTTCAAATCAAAACCTATGCCAGTTTTTTGTGCTACGTTTGTGCCGGAATGCACCGCAAAAATGTCTGTTTGTACGACTTCCGGTACGACGTTATAAGACAGTTAATGTGGGGGCTGGGGAAACGGCAACCCCCTACCTTCGAATTCAAAACGAACTCTATGCCAATCGTTTTTTGCTACGTTTGTGCCAGGTTGTACCACAAAAATTTCCGTTTGTACCGCTTCCGGTACGAAGTTATAAAAATTAAAATGTGGGAGGGGTGGGGAAACGGAAGCCCCCAACCAAGAATTTCAAAACAATACCTATGTTAATCGTTAGTGCTACGTTTTTGCCGGAATGTACCTCAAAAATTTTCGATTGTGCCGCTTCCGGTACGAAGTCATAAGGGTTTTAAAGTTGGAAGGCAGGAGAAACGGAAGCCTCCAAACTTGGAATTTCGAAATAAAACCTATGCCAATCGTTTGTGCTAGGTTTGTTCCGGAATGTACTGCAGAAATTTTCATTTTCACCACTTCCGTTACGACGTTATAAGAGTTTTAATGTGAGGGCTGGGGAAACGGCAAGCCCCTACCTTGGATTTTCGAAACAAAAAATTTGCCAATCGTTTGTGCTACGTTTGTGCCGGAATGTACCGCTAAAATTTTCGTTTTTACCAATTCCGATACGAAGTTATAAGGGTTTTCAAGGGGGGGGGCTAGAGCAATGGCAGACTCCAACCTTGAAATTTTGAAACAAAAGCTATGCCAATGGTTTGTGCTACGTTTGTGCCGTAACGTACCGCAAAAAGTTTTGTTTGTTCCAATTCTGATACTAAGTTATAAGGGTTTTAAAGGGATGTCTGGAGCAATGGCAGACTCCAAACTTGGAATTTCGAAACAAAAGCTATGGTAATGGTCTGTGCTACGTTTGCGCCGGAATGTACAGCAAAAATTTTTTTTGTTCCTCTTCCGGTACGAAGTTATAAGAGTTTTAATGTGGAGGCTGGGGAAACGGCAACCCTCTTTCTTGGAATTTCGAAACAAAACCTATGCCAATCGTTTGTGCTACGTTTGTGCCGGAATGTACGGCAAACATTTTTGTTTGTACCACTTCCAGTATAAGGTTATAAGGGTTTTAAAGTGGGAGAGCTGGGGAAACGGTACCCCACACCCAAGAATTTCCAAAAAAAATCTATGCCAATTGTTTGTGCTACGTTTGTGCCCGAATGTAACGCAAAAATTTTCGTTTGTACCACTTCCAGTACGAAGTTATATGGGTTACAAAGTTGGGGAGCTGGAGAAACGATTACCCCTATATTGGAATTGCGAATCAAAACCTATGGCAATCGTTTGTGCTACGTTTCTGCCGGAATATACCGCAAAAAGTTTCGTTTGTACCACTTCCGGTACGAAGACATAAGAGTTTTTAAGCGGGAGCTGGAGAAACGGCAGCCTCCAACTTTGCAATTTCGAAAGAAAACCTATGCCAAAATATTGTACTGCGGTTGTGCCGGAATATAATGCAAAAATTTTCGTTTGTACCACCCGGTACAAAGTTTTAAGAGTTTTAATGTAGGGGCTGGATAAACCGTACCTCCAAACTTGGAATTTCGAAATAAAACCTATGCCAATCATGAGTGCTACGTTTTTGCCGGAATGTACGGCGAAAATTGTCGGTTGTGCCACTTCCGGGACGACATTATAAGAATTTTAAAGTGGGAACTGAAACAAATGCAACCCTTTACTTAGAAATTTCGAAACGAAACCTATGCCAATCGTTTGTTCTACGTTTGTGCCGCAATGTACCGCAAAAATTTTCGTTTGGACCTCTCCCAGTACGAAGTTATAAGCGTTTTAAAGTGAGAGGGCTGGGGAAACGGAAGCTTCCACCCAAGAATTCCGAAACAAAACCTATGATGATCGTTTGTGCTACGTTTTTGCCGGAATGTACAGCAAATATTTTCGTTTCCACCAATTCCGGTACGAAGTTATAAGGGCTTTCAAGCCGAGGGACTGGAGAAACGGCAGCCTCCAATTTTGCAATTTCGAAACAAAACCTATGCTAATCCTTTGTGCTACGTTTGTGCCGGAATGTAACGCATGAATTTTTGTTTGTACCACTTCCGGTACGAAGTTATAAGAGTTTAAAAGCGAGAGCTGGAGAAACTGCAACACCCTACCTTGGAATTTCGAAACAAAACCTATACCAATCATTTGTGCTGCGTTTTTGCAGGAATGTACCGCAAAAATTTTCGTTTGTACCACTTCCGGTACGAAGTTATAACAGTTTTCATGTTGAGGCTGGGGAAAAAACAACCCTCCAACCTTTAAATTTCAAAACAAAGCTTATGAATATGGTTTGTCCTAAGTTTGTGCCGGAATGTACCGCAAATATTTTCGTTTGTACCGCTTTCGGTACGAGGAATAAGGGTTTTAAAGTTGGAAGGCTGGAAAAACGGCAGCCTCCAAACTTGGAATTTCGAAACAAACCCTATGCCAATCGTTTGTGCTACGTTTGTTCTGGAATGAACCGCATAAATTTTCGTTTGTACCACTTCCGGTACGAAGTTATAAGGGTTTTAAAGGTGGAAGGCAGGAGAAACGGCAGCCTCCAAACTTGGAATTTCGAAACAAAAGCTATGGCAATGGTCTGTGCTACGTTTGTGCCGGAATGTACAGCAAAAATTTTCGTTTGTTCCACTTCCGGTACGAAGTTATAAGAGTTTTAATGTGGAGGCTGAGGAAACGGCAACCCTCTTTCTTGGAATTTCGAAACAAAACCTATGCCAATCGTTTGTGCTACGTTTGTGCCGGAATGTACGGCAAACACTTCCGTTTGTACCACTTCCGCTACGAAGTTATAAGTATTTTAAAGTGGGAGGGCTGGGGAAACGGCAGCCGCCACCTAAGAATTTCCAAACAAAATCTATGCCAATTGTTCGTGCTACGTTTGTGCCGGAATATACCGCAAAAATTTTTGATTGTACCACTTCCGGTACGAAGTTATAAGGGTTTTCAAGTAGAGAAGCTGGAGAAACGGCAGCCTCCAACCTTGTAATTTCGAAACAAAACCTATGCCAATCATTTGTGCTACGTTCGTGCCGGAATGTACGGCAAGCATATTCGTTTGTACCACTTCCGGTACGATGTTATAAGGGTTTTAAAGTTGGAAGGCTGGAGAAACGGCAGCCTCCAAACTTGGAATATCGAAACAAGACCTATGCCAATCGTTTGTGCTGCGTTTGCGCCGGAATGCAACGCAAAAATTTTCGTTTGTACCACTTCCGGTACGAAGTTAGAAGAGTTTTAATGTGGAGGCTAATGAAACGGCAACCCCTCCACTTTGGAATTTCAAAACGAAAGCTATGGAAATCGTTTGTGCTATGGTTTTGCCGGAATATACCGCAAAGATTTTTGTTTGTACCACTTCCAGTACGAAGTTATAAGGGTTTTACAGTGGGATGGCTGCGAAAACGGCAGCCCAAACCCAAGAATTTCAAAACAAAACCTATGCCAATCGTTTGTGCTACGTTTGGGCCGGATTGTGCCGCAAAAAAATTCGTTTGGGCCACTTCCGGTACGAAGTTACAAGATTTTTAATGTGGGGCTGGGGAAACGGCAATCCCCTATCTTGGAATTTCGAAACTAAACCTATGCCAATCATTTGTGCTACGTTTGTGCCGGAATGTACGGCAAACGTTTTCGTTTGTACCACTTCCGGTACGAAGTTATAAGGGTTTTAAAGTGGGAGGGCTGGGCAAACGGCAGCCTCGAACCTTGGATTTCGAAACCAAACATATGCCAATCGTTTGTGCTAAGTCTGTGCCGGAATGTAACGCAAAACTTTTCGTTTGTACCACTTCCGGTACGAAGTTATAAGATTTTTAATGTGAGGGCTGAAGAAACGGCAACTCTTTATCTTGGAATTTCGAAACTAAACCTATACCAATCGTTTGTGCTACGTTTGTGCCGGAATGTACGGCAAACATTTTCGTTTGTACCACTTCCGGTACGAAGTTATAAGAGTTTATAAGCGAGAGCTGTGGAAATGGCAACCCCCTGCCATGGAAATTCGAAACAAAACCTATGCCAATCGTTTGTGCTACTTTTGCTCTGGAATGTACCGCGAAAATTTACGTTTGTACCACTTCCGGTACGAGGTTAAAGGGGTTTTAAAGTAGGAGGGCTGGGGAAAGTTGAGCTTCCCCCCACTTTGAAATTTCAAACTTAAACCTACGCCAATAGTTTGTGTTACGTTTGGGCCGGAATGTAACGCAAAAGTTTTCGATTGTACCACTTCCGGTACGAGGTTATAAGGGTTTTAAAATGGGAGGGCTGGGGAAAGGGAAGCCTCCCCACTTAAAAGTTAGAAACCTAAACCTATGCCCATAATTTGTGCTAGGTTTGTGCCGGAATGTAACGCAAAAATTTTCGATAGTACCACCCGGTACAAAGTTATACGAGTTTTAATGTGGGGGCTGGGTTATCGGCAACCCCTACCTTGGAATTTCGAAACAAAACCTATGCCAATCGTTTGTGCTACGTTTTCGCCGGAATGTACCGCAAAAATTGTCGTTTGTACCACTTCCGGTATGACGTTATAAGAATTTTAAAGTGGGAACTGAAGAAAAGGCAACTTTCTACCTTGGAATTTCGAAACGAAACCTACGAAAAACGTTTGTGTTACGTTTGTGCCGGAATGTAACGCAAACGTTTTCGATTGTACCGCTTCCGGTACGAAGTTATAAGGATTTTTAAGTAGAGGAGCTGGAGATACGGCAGCCTCCAACCTTGTAATTTCGAAACCAAACCTATGCCAGTCGTTTGTGCTACGTTTGTGCCGGAATGTACCGCCAATATTTCTGTTTGTACCACTTCCAGTACGAAGTTATAAGGGTTTTAAAGTTGGTTGGCTGGAGAAACGGCAGCCTCCAAACTTGGAATATCGAAACAAAACCTATGCCAAACGTTTGTGGTACGTTTGTGCCGGAATGTACAGCAAAAATTTTCGCTTGTACCAGTTGCGATACGAAGTTATAAGGGTTTTCAGGGGGAGCTCGAGCAATGGCAGACTCCAACCTTGGAATTTCGAACCAAAGCTATGGCAATGGTTTGTGCTACGTTTTTGCCGGAATGTGCCGCAAAAATTTTTGGTGTACCACTTCCGGTACGAAGTTTTAAGGGTTTTCAAGTACGGGGGCTGGAGAAAGGGCAGCTTCCAACCTTGTAATTTCGAAACAAAACCTATGCCAATCGCTTGTGCTACGTTTGTGCCGGAATGCAACGCAAAAATTTTCGTTTTTACCACTTCCGGTACAAAGTTAAAGGAGTTTTAATGTGGGGGTTGTGAAACGGCAACCCCTACACCTTGGAATTTCAAAACGAAACCTATGGAAATTGTTTGTGCTACGGTTGTGCCGTAATGTACCGCAAAAATTTTCATTTGTACCACTTCCAGTACTAAGTTATAAGGGCTTTAAAGTGGGAGGGCTGAAGAAACGGCTACCCCAACCCAATAATTTCAAAACAAAACGTATGGCAATCGTTTGAGTTACGTTTGTGCCTGATTGTGCCGCAAAAATTTTCGTTTCGACCACTTCCAGTACGAAGTTATAAGAGCTTTTTATGTGGGGGCTGGGGAAACGGCAACCCCTCCATCTTGGAATTTCAAAACGAAAAAAATGGCAATCTTCTGTGCTACGTTTGTGCCTGAGTGTCCCGCAAACATTTTCGTTTGTACCACTTCCGGTACGAAGTTTTAAGGGTTTTCAAGTACGGGGGCTGGAGAAACGGCAGCCTCCAACCTTGTAATTTCGAAACAAAACCTATGCCAATCGTTTATGCTGCGTTTGTGCCGGAATGTACCGCGAAAATTTTCGTTTGTACCACTTCCGGTATGAAGTTATAAGAATTTATAAGCGGGAGCTTAGAAATGGCAACTCCCTGCCTTGGAATTTCGAAACAAAAATTTTGCCAATCGTTTGTGCTACGTTTGTGCCGGATTGTGCCGTAAAAAATTTTCGTTTCGACCACTTCCAGTACGAAGTTATGAGTTTTTATGTGGGGGCTGGGGAATCGGGAACCCCTCCACCTTGGAATTTCAAAACGAAAACTATGGCAATCTTCTGTGGTACGTTTGTGCCTGAATGTACCCCAAAAATTTTCGTTTGTACCATTTCCGGTACGAACTTATAAGGGTTTAAAAGCGGGAGTTAGGGAAACGGCAGCCTCAACGTAAGAATTTCAAAACAAATCCCATACAAATCGTTTGTCCTACGTTTGTGCCGGAATTACCGCAAAAATGTTCGTTTGTACCACTTCCGGTACGAAGTTATAAGAGTTTTTATGTGGGTGCTGGAGAAACGGCAACGTTTCCACTTTGGAATTTCAAAACGAAAACTATGGCAATCTTATGTGCTACGTTTGTGGCTGAATTTACCGCAAAAATTTTTGTTTGTACCACTTGCGGTACGAAGTTATAAAGGATTTAATGTGGGGGGCTGAGGAAACGGCAGCCCCTACTTAGGAATTTCAAAAAAAAACTTATGCCAATCATTTCTGCTACGTTTGTGCCAGAATGTGCAGCAAAAAGTTTCGTTTCTACCACTTCCGGTACGAAGTTATAAGGGTTCTAAAGATGGAGGGCTGGAGAAATCGCAGCCTCCAAACTTGTAATTTCGAAATAAAACCTATGCCAATCGTTAGTGCAACGTTTTTGCCGGAATGTACCGCGAAATTTGTTGTTTGTACCACTTCCGGGACGACGTTATAAGAATTTCAAAAGTAGGAACAGAAAAAATTCAACCCCCTACTTTGGAATTCCGAAACGAAACCTATGGCAATCGTTTGTTCTACGTTTGTGCCGCAATGTACCGCAAAAATTTTCGTTTGGACCACTCCCAGTACGAAGTTATAAGCGTTTTAAAGTGGGAGGGCTGGGGAGACGGAAGCTTCCACCCAAGAATTTAAAAACAAAACATATGCCACCTGTTTGTGCTACGTTTGTGCCAGAATTTGCCGCAAAAATTTTCGCTTGTACAACTTCCGGTACGAAGTTATATGGGTTTCAAAGTGGGGAGGCTGGAGAAACGGCAGCCTCTAACCTTGCAATTTCGAAAAAAAAATTATGCCAATCGTTTGTGGTACGTTTGTGCTGGAATGTTCCGCAAAAATTTCCGTTTGTACCACTTCCGTTACGAAGTTGTAAGGATTTTAAAGTGGGAGGGCTGGGGAAACGGAAGCCCCCACCCAAGAATTTCAAAACAAAACCTATGATGATCGTTTGTGCTACGTTTTAGCCGGAATGTACCACAAAAATTTTCGTTTGTACCACTTCCGGTACGAAGTTATAAGGGGTTTCAAGTAGAGGAGCTGGAGAAACGGCATCCTCCAACATTGTAATTTCGAAACCGAACCTATGCCAATCGTTTGTGCTACGTTTGTGCCTTAATATACCGCAAAACTTTTCGTTTGTAACACTTCCGGTACGAGGTTATAAGGGTTTTAAAGTGGGAGGAGGGCTGGGTAAAGGGCAGCCCCCACTTTAGAATTTCAAACCTAAACCTATGCCAAAAGTTTGTGCTACGTTTGTGCCGGAATGTAACGCAAAAATTTTCGTTTGTACCACCCGGTACCAAGTTATACGAGTTTTAATGTGGGGGCTGGGTAATCGGCAACCCCTACCTTGGAATTTCAAAACAAAACCTATACCAATCGTTTGTGCTACGTTTTTGCCGGAATGTACCGCAAAAAATGTCCTTTGTACCACTTCCGGTAGGACGTTATAATAATTTTAAAGTGGGAACTGAAGAAAAGGCAACCCCCTACGTTATAATTTCGAAACGAAACCTATGCCAATCGCTTGTGCTACGTTTGTGCCGGAATGTACCGCAAAAATTTTCGTTTGTACCACTTCCGGTACGAAGTTATAAGGGTTTTAAAGTTGGTAGGCTGGAGAAACGGCAGCCTCCAAACTTGGAATATCGAAACAAAACGTATGGCAAACGTTTGAGCTACGTTTGTGCCGGATTGTGCCGCAAAAATTTTCGTTTCGACCACTTCCATTACGAAGTTATAAGCGTTTTTATGTAAAAAAAAAAATGAAATCTTTGAGTTTTACGTCCCACGATTATGCCGGTTAGGCTAAAGGAGACGGTGATGATGAGAGATGAATGGAATGGTGGAATGAAGAAAGTGGGAGGAAACGGGAGAACCCCGAGAAAACCCACGAGCACGGTGTTTGTCCACCACAAAGTTCACTTGGCGGGGGCTGGGATCGAACCCGGGACCCCAAGCACCAGAGGTGAACGCTCTACCACTGAGCCACCGCGCCCCCCGCGTTTTTATGTGGGGCTGGGGAAGCGGCATCCCCTCCAACCTTGTAATTTCGGAACAAAACCTATGCCAATCGTTTGTGGTGCGTTTGTGCCGGAATGTATCGCAAAATATTTCGTTTGTACTACTTCCGATACGAAGTTTTAAGAGTTTAAAAGCGGGAGTTAGGGAAACGGCAGCCTCCAACCTTGTAATTTCAAAACAAAACCTATGCCAATCGTTTGTGCTACGTTTGTGCCGGAAAGTAACGCAAAAATTTTCCTTTTGTACCACTTCCGTTACGAAGTAATAAGGGTTTTAAACCGGGAGGGCTGGGGAAAGGGCAGCCTCCCACTTAGGAATTTCAAACCTAAACCTATGCCAATCGTTAGTGCTACGTTTTTGCCGGAATGTACCGCAAAAATTATCGTTTGTACCATTTCCGGGACGACGTTATAAGAACTTTAAAGTGAGAACTGAAAACATGCAACCCCCTACTCTGGAATTTCGAAAAGAAAACCTATGCCAGTCGTTTGTTCTACTTTTGTGCCGCAATGTACCGCAAAAATTTTCGTTTTTACCGCTCCCAGTACGAAGTTATAAGCGTTTTAAAGTGGGAGGGCTGGGGAAACGGAAGCTTCCACCCAAGAATTTCAAAACAAAACATATGCCAGTGGTTTGTGCTACGTTTGTGCCAGAATGTGCCGCAAAAATTTTCGTTTATACCACTTCCGGTACGAAGTTATATGAGTTAGAAAGTGGGGGGGCTGGAGAAACGGTAACCCCTATATTGGAATTTCGAATCAAAACCTATGGCAATCGTTTGTGCTGCGTTTGTGCCGGAATGTACCGAAAAATTTTCGTTTGTACCACTTCCGGGACGAGGTTATAAGAGTTTGTAAGTGGGATCTGGGGAAATGGCACCCCCCTGCCTTGGAATTTCGAAACAAAAACTATGCCAATCGCTTGTGCTACCTTTGTGCCGGAATGTACCGGAAAAGTTTTTCTATGTACCACTTCCGGTACGAGGTTATAAGGGTTTTAAAGTGGGACGGCTGGGGAAAGTTCAGCCCCCCACACTTAGGAATTTCAAACCTAAACCTATGCCAATAGTTTGTGCTACGTTTGTGCCGGAATGTAGCGCAAAAATTGTCGTTTGTACCACTTCCGTTATGACGTTATAAGAATTTTAAATTGGGAACTGAAGAAAAGCCAACCCTCTACCTTCGACTTTCGATACGAAACCTATGAAAATCGTTTGTGCTACGTTTGTGCCGGAATGTACCGCAAAAATTTTCGTTTCTACCACTTCCGGTACGAAGTTATAAGGGATTTAATGTGGGAGCTGGAGAAACGGCAGCCCCTACCTAGGAATTTAAAACAAAACTTATGCCAATCGTTTGTGCTACGTTTGTGCCGGATTGTGCCGCAAAAATTTTTGATTCGACCACTTCCAGTACGAAGTTATGAGTTTTTATGTCAGGGCTGGGGAAGCGGCAACCCCTCCACCTTGGAATTTCAAAACGAAAACTATGGCAATCTTCTGTGCTACGTTTGTGTCTGAATGTACCGCAAAAATTTTCGTTTGTACCACTTCCGGTACCAAGTTATAAGGGTTTTCAAGTAGGGGGGCTGGAGAAACGGCAGCCTCCAACATTGTAATTTCGAAACAAAACCTATCCCAATCGTTTGTGCGGCGTTTGTGCCGGAATGTATCGCAAAATATTTCGTTTTTACTACCTTTGGTACCAAGTTATAAGAGTTTAAAAGCGGAAGTTAGGGAAACGGCAGCCCCAGCGCAAGAATTTCAAAACAAAACCTATGCCAAACGTTTGTGCTACGTTTGTGCCGAAATTACCGCAAAAATTTTCGTTTGTACCACTTCCGGTGCGAAGTTATAAGTTTTTATTTGGGGGCTGGGGAAACGGCAATCTTTCCACCTTGGAATTTCAAAACGAAAACTATGGCAATCTTGTGTGCTACGTTTGTGACTGAATTTACCGCAAAAATTTTCGTTTGTACCACTTCCGGTACGAAGTTATAAGGGATTAATGTGGGGGCTGGGGAAACGGCAGCCCCTACCTTGGAATTTCAAAACAAAACTTATGCCAATCGTTTGTGCTAAGTTTGTGCCGTAAAGTAACGCAAAAATTTTCGTTTCTACCACTTCCGGTACGAAGTTATAAGGGTCTTAAAGTTGGGGGGCCGGAGATACCGCAGCCTCCAAACTTGGAATTTCGAATTAAAACCTATGCCGATGGTTAGTGCTACGTTTTTGCCGGAATGTACCGCAAAATTATCATTTGTACCACTTCCGGGACGACGTTATAAGAATTTTAAACTGGGAACTGAAAAAATGCAACCCCTTACTCTGGAATTTCGAAACGAAACCTATGCCAATCGTTTGTTCTACCTTTCTGACGCAATGTACCGCAAAAATTTTCGTTTCTACCACTTCCGGTACGAAGTTATAAAGGTTTTAAAGTTGGGGAACTGGAGAAACCGCAGAATCCAAACTTGGAATTTCGAAATAAAACCTATGCCAATCGTTAGTGCTACGTTTTTGGCAGAATGTGCCGCAAAAATTTTCGTTTATACCACTTCCGGTACAACGTTATATGGGTTAGAAAGTGGGGGGGGGCTGGAGAAACGGTAACCCCTATATTGGAGTTTCGAATCAAAACCTATGGCAATCGTTCGTGCTACGTTTGTGCCGGAATCTACCGCGAAAGTTTTCGATTGTATCACTTCCGGTACGTAGTTATAAGGGTTTTAAAGCGAGAGGGCTGGGCAAACGGCAGCCCCAAAACAAGAATATCGAAACAAAACCTATGCCAATTGTTTTTGCTAAGCTTATGCCAGAATCTGCCGCAAAAATCTTCGTTTATACCACTTCCGGTACGAAGTTATATGGGTTAGAAGGTGGGGGGGCTGGAGAAACGGTAACCTCTATATTGGGATTTCAAACCTAAACCTATGCCAATAGTTGGTGCTACGTTTGTGCCGGAATGTACCGCAAAAATTGTCGTTTGTACCACTTCCGGTATGACGTTATAAGAATTTTAAATTGGGAACTGAAGAAAAGGCAACCCTCTACCATCGACTTTCGATACGAAACCTATGAAAATCGTTTGTGCTACGTTTGTGCCGGAATGTACCGCAAAAATTTTCGTTTCTACCACTTCCGGTACGAAGTTATAAGGGATTTAATGTGGGGGCTGGGAAAACGGCAGCCCCTACCTAGGAATTTCAAAATAAAACTTATGCCAATCGTTTGTGCTACGTTTGTGCCGAAATTACCGCAAAAATGTTCGTTTGTACCACTTCCGGTACGAAGTTATAAGAGTTTTTATGTGGGGGCTGGAAAAACGGCAAACTTTCCACCTTGGAATTTCAAAACGAAAACTATGGCAATCCTGTGTGCTACGTTTGTGAATGAATTTACCGCAAAAATTTTCGTTTGTACCACTTCCGGTACGAAGTTATAAGGGATTTAATGTGGGGGGCTGGGGAAACGGCAGCCCCTACCTAAAAATTTCAAAACAAAACTTATGCCAATCGTTTGTGCTACGTTTGTGCCGGAAAGTAACGCAAAAATTTTCGTTTCTACCACTTCCGGTACGAAGTTGTAAGGGTTTTAAAGTTGGGGGCTGGAGAAACCGCAGCTTGCAAACTTGGAATTTCGAAATAAAACCTATGCCAATCGTTAGTGCTACTTTTTTGCCGAATGTACCGCAAAAAATATCGTTTGTACCACTTCCAGGACGACGTTATAAGAATTTTAAAGTGGGAACTGAAAAATGCAACCCCCTACTCTGGAATTTCAGAACGAAACCTATGCCAATCGTTTGTTCTACCTTTCTGACGCAATGTACCGCAAAAATTTTCGTTTCTACCACTTCCGGTACGAAGTTATAAAGGTTTAAAAGTTGGGGGGCTGGAGAAACCGCAGCCTCCAAACTTGCAATTTCGAAATAAAACCTATGCTAATCGTTAGTGCTACCTTTTTTTCAGAATGTGCCGCAAAAAGTTTCGTTTATACCACTTCCGGTACGAAGTTATATGGGTTAGAAAGTGGGGAGGCTGGAGAAACGGTAACCCCTATATTTGAATTTCGAATCAAAACCTATGGCAATCGTTCGTGCTACGTTTGTGCCGGAACCTACCGCAAAAATTTTCGTTTGTACCACTTCCGGTACAAACTTATAAGGGTTTTATGGTTGGAAGGCTCTAGAAACGGCAGCCTCCAAACTGGGAATTTCGAAACAAAACCTTTGCCAATCGTTTGTGCTACCTTAGTGCCGTAATGTGACGCAGAAATTTTCTTTTGTACCACTTCCCGTACGAAGTTATAAGAGTTTATAAGCGGGAGCTGGAAAAATAGCAACCTCCTGCCTTAGACTTTCGTAACAAAACCTATGACAATCGTTTGTGCTACGTTTTTGCCGGAATGTACCGCAAAAGTTTTCGTTTGTACAACTTCCGGTACGAGGCTATAAGGGTTTTAAAGTGGGAGGTCTGGGGAAAGGGCAGCCCCCCCACTTAGGAATTTCAAACCTAAACCTATACCAATAATTTGTGCTACGTTTATGCCGGAAGGTAACGCAAAAATTTTCATTTGTACCACTTCCGGTACGATGTTATATGGGTTAGAAAGTGGGGGCTGGAAAAACGGTAACCCCTATATTGGAATTTCGAATCAAAACCTATGGGAATCGTTTGTGCTACGTTTTTGCCGGAATGTACCGCAAAAATTTTCGTTTGTACCACTTCCGGTACGAAGTTATAAGAGTTTATAAGCGAGAGCTGGGGAAATGGCAACCCCCTGCCTTGGAAATTCGAAACAAAACCTATGCCAATCGTTTGTGCTATTTTTGCGCTGGAATGTAACGCAAAAGTTTTCGTTTGTACCACTTCCGGTACGAGGTCATAAGGATTTTAAAGTGGGAGGGCTGGGGAAAGTTGAGCCCCCCACCTAAAAATTTCAAACCTAAACCTATGCCAACAGTTTGTGCTACGTTTGTGCCGGAATGTAACGCAAAAATTTTCGTTTGTACCACCCGGTACGAAATTATACGAGTTTTAATGTGGGGGCTGGGTAATCGGCAACCCCTACCTTGGAATTTCGAAACAAAACCTATGCCAATCGTTTGTGCTACGTTTTTGCCGGAATGTACCGCAAAATTATCGTTTGTACCACTTTCGGGACGACGTTATAAGAATTTTAAAGTGGGAACTGAAAACATGCAACCCCTTACTCTGGAATTTCAAAACGAAACCTATGCCTATCGTTTGTTCTACGTTTGTGCCGCAATGTACCGCAAAAATTTTCGTTTTTACCACTCCCAGTACGAAGTTATAAGCGTTTTAAAATGTGAGGGCTGGGGAAACGGAAGCTTCCACCCAAGAATTTCAAAACAAAACATATGCCAATTGTTTGTGCTACGTTTGTGCCGGAATGTACCGCAAAATTATCGTTTGTACCACTTCCGGTACGAAGTTATATGGGTTAGAAAGTGGGGGGCTGGAGAAACGGTAACCCCTATATTGGAATTTCGAATCAAAACCTATGGCAATCGTTTGTGCTACCTTTGTGCCGGAATGTACCGAAAAGGTTTTTGTATGTACCACTTCCGGTACGAGGTTATAAGGGTTTTAAAGTGGGAGGGCTGGGGAAAGTTCAACCCCCCACACTTAGGAATTTCAAACCTAAACCTATGCCAATAGTTTGTGCTACGGTTGTGCCGGGATGTAACGCAAAAGTTTTCGATTGTACCACTTCCGGTACGTAGTTATAAAGGTTTTAAAGCGAGAGGGCTGGGCAAACGGCAGCCCCAACCCAAGAATATCAAAACAAAACCTATGCCAATTGTTTCTGCTACGTTGACGCCAGAATCTGCCGCAAAAATTTTCGTTCATACCACTTCCGGTACGAAGTTATATGGGTTAGAAGGTGGGGGGGCTGGAGAAACGGTAACCTCTATATTGGAATTTCAAACCTAAACCTATGCCAAAAGTTTGTGCTACGTTTGTGCCGGAATGTACCGCAAAAATTGTCGTTTGTAACACTTCCGGTATGACGTTATAAGAATTTTAAAGTGGGAACTGAAGAAAAGGCAACCCTCTACTTTCGACTTTCGATACGAAACCTATGAAAATCGTTTGTGCCGGAATGTACCGCAAAAATTTTCGTTTCTACCACTTCCGGTACGAAGTTATAAGGGATTTAATGTGGGGGCTGGGGAAACGGCAGCCCCTACATAGGAATTTCAAAACAAAACTTATGCCAATCGTTTGTGCTACGTTTGTGCCGGATTGTGCCGCAAAAATTTTTGTTGCGACCACTTCCAGTACGAAGTTATAAGAGTTTTTATGTCGGGGCTGGGGAAGCTTCAACCCCTCCACCTTGGAATTTCAAAACGAAAACTGTGGCAATCTTCTGTGCTACGTTTGTGCCTGAATGTACCGCAAAAATTTTCGTTTGTACCACTTCCGGTACGAAGTTATAAGGGTTTTCAAGTAGGGGGGCTGGAGAAACGGCAACCCCTCCACCTTGGAATTTCAAAACGAATCCTATGGGAATCGTTTGTGTTACGTTTGTGCCGGAATGTGCCACAAAAATTTTCGTTCGTACCACTTCCAGTACGAAGTTATAAGGGTTTGAAGGTAGGAGGGCTGGAAAAACGCCAGCCCCAACCCAAGAATTTCAAAACAAAAGTTATGCTAATCGTTTGTATTACGTTTGTTCCGGAATGTGCCGCCAAAATTTTCGTTTGTACCACTTCCGGTACGAAGTTATAATAGTTTTTATGTGGGGGCTGTGGAAACGGCAACGTTTCCACCTTGGAATTTCAAAAGGAAAACTATGGCAATCTTGTGTGCTACGTTTGTGACTGAATTTACCGCAAAAATTTTCGTTTGTACCACTTCCCGTACGAAGTTATAAGGGATTTAATGTGGGGGGCTGGGGAAACGGCAGCCCCTACCTAGGAATTTCAAAACGAAACTTATGCCAATCGTTTGTGCTACGTTTGTGCCGGAAAGTAACGCAAAAATTTTCGTTTCTACCACTTCCGGTTCGAAGTTATAAGGGTTTTAAAGTTGGGAGGCTGGAGAAACCGCAGCCTCCAAACTTGGAATTTCGAAATAAAACCTATGCCAATCGTTAGTGCTACGTTTTTGCCGGAATGTACCGCAAAAATTATCGTTTGTACCACTTCCGGGACGACGTTATAAGAATTTTAAAGTGGGAACTGAAAAAATGCAAGCCCCTACTCTGGAATTTCGGAACGAAACCTATGCCAATCGTTTGTTCTACCTTTCTACCGCAATGTGCCGCAAAAATTTTTGTTTCTACCACTTCCGGTACGAAGTTATAAAGGTTTTAAAGTTGGGGGGCTGGAAAAATGGCAGCCTCCAACTTTATAATTTCGAAACAAATCTTATGCCAATCGTTTTTGCTGCGTTTGTGCCGGAATGTATCGTAAAAATTTTCGTTTGTTCCACTTCCGGTACGAAGTTATAAGAATTTCAATGTGGATGCTGGGGAAACGGCAACCCCCTATCTGGGAATTTCGAAACAAAACGTTTGCCAATCGTTTGTGCTACGTTTGTGCCGGAATACACCGCAAAAATTTTCGTTTGTACCCCTTCCGGTACGAAGTTTTAATTTTTTCAAGTAGAGGAGCTGGAGAAACGGCAGCCTCCAACCTTGTAATTTCGAAACCAACCCTATTCCAATCGTTTCTGCTACGTTTGTGCCTTAATATACCGCAGTAGTTAGGGACGGTTACTTCTAGCGCATTTCCCCTCCACCCCCTAACTAACAAAAACTATGAAGCCGCCACTGTGCACTTTAACACCGAGGGATAACCCAAAGTGAGATTGAATATGCTTTTATGACAGCTAAAATATTACAATAGAATCCTGCACAAAATATATTTATTGCATCTTAATCTCTAGTTTATAAGCTTTCATTTGACACTTGAATCATGAAAATCCGTTAATAATTAGCTTTAAAAATTCAATGAGAAGGAATACATACAACTCCGGAACAGGTGATCTGTCACTGATTCATTTTGAACGATTCCAGTACTAACATTGGAACATCACAACACGAGATCATAAGAAATAGGTTAAATAAATATGTTTAAAAATCAGAGTTTATTTCAGCAAAACTGCCGTCGCAGAAATCCTAGGATCCATCTGAGAGGTCAGCGCTGATGTTGTTGTTGTTTTCCCCCCAGATAGATCCTAGGATTTTTTGTTCAATTTCTATGTGCCTTTCTTCTTTCTTTCCTTATTTCCTTTGAGGTCTGTAAGCGAACTTGTGGCTTTCCACCCAGCCTCAGTATAGCTACCTATCTGAATACGAGTCACAACATTCACCCACACAGCTCACAATCTTATTGCATCCATCTCGTCCCATCCCTGGCGCCAGGTTCCCCTTCCTTCCCCCTTCCTTCCCCCCTTTTGCTGTCCCAAGTAACAGAGACGCCCAGCCATATCCACACATGAGTCAGAGGTGAGGACACTGTAACCATCTGTGATGAAAGACAGCCGTATAGCTCAGTTCACTTTACAATTCCTTGAGAAATTACAAATTTATACCCCGGCCGTAGATATAAATTCGCAAGTCCTAGGCAAGGGTTCGAACTTACGTTATCAGCTACGAACCACACGCTTTATGGAACTGCGCGCTAACCAACTGAGCTACGGGTTAACGCTGTATATAGGAGAGAAAATCGGTCCTTATATATGAACAAATACTTCTACAAGTAACGCCATCTATTGGCAAAGTGATAAACTAAATGGTATGTAACGCTATCTATTGAGTAGGTGAGTAACTGCTTCAATATGTTCACCTAGCCGGCAAATTCAAAACAAAAAATATGAAAATAGTAGATATCTTGGTTCCTATAAGAGATAGCGGGCTGATATTTAATTTTTGGCAATTACTGTTTGGCTGACCCATAAGTGTTGCCAACCTATCAAATTAAAAAATCACTAAGTCTAGTAACAAATTTGGTCCTAAGTTTGCAACACTGCAAAAAGAAAATTCATAAATTTGAAAAATAAAAAATACTAGCATAATCTACACAAAATTCTAAGACTTTTTTAAAGAATAACATTTTCCCGAAAACTCAAAAATAAACCCGTAAAAATTCCCGAAATTTTGAATTGGCTATAACATCGTCAAATATTAACCGTTTTTCAAAATTCAAACGTCAATCAATAGAGAAATAAATTTAAATTTTTTTGAATGTATTGTAGGTTGCATAACTTTAAGGATATTATTTAAAAACTCAAATAAATCTCTTATTTATGTATGGATATTTAAAATTCGAATGACATTCAAAAGTACTGCTTCTCCTTATGCATTGTGTATGTTTAAAGGTCTCAGTTTTATGGCTTTATAACCCTAAAACACTTAGAACATACTTAAAATTACAAGTTCGGATACTGATAATGGAATCTTCTGCTAACCTCGTTCTCAATAGGAAACAATGACTTCTTAAACTCTGTCCACTGATCGTAATTCAAGCTGAATAGACAGCCGTTAATATCAAAAACTACTTGAACTTCAGTCTGCACATTTTTCACAATTACATTGAAATTATTAGAAAGAATGAACTTCTTTTGGGGATCCGTTTCTAACCACTCCATTTTTTACTTCTGACAACATATTTTTGTTCATTTTCGTTCATTTTTTGGATTTACATACAGAACTCAACAGTTGGATAATTTTCTTTTAAACCAGTGTATTTGATTTTTATTCCATCTTTAACGATCTCATCAATCATTTTATCTGTTAAGTGTTTTGTAAATCTAGGTGGAAGAAAAACCTTAAACTCCTCACACTCGACTAAAATGCTCTTTCCAAACTTAGTTTTAATCTTTTCCATTTTCACAATTTTATATTCCGTATTTAATTCTAATTCTCTTAATCCAATAACCTGTTTTCTGCTTAAGACTTCCAAGTTTGTTTAAAAAATCAACGTGTTTTGCCATCGTATTTATTATATAGAAAATCAATGAACACTTTTCAATTTTTATCTTCACCAAAATATATTTAATCATTTTTATCAATTTCGTTTTATGGAAAAACTTCCATAAAACAATCGTTAATGAAAACAGTTTGAGGATGCAAGGGTATCTTTTCGATACCCTTTAAAGTCGAATACTGTTTTTGATATTTTTCTCTTACATGGTCGACTATGGCTAACTGATAAAGGGCCAGTGATACTGGCCCTTAGATCCTTGAACCGTAAGGCGAGCAAAACGCTCAGCTTTAAAATCTCTATATGTCCGTTGATATTTTGTTAACTATCTAAAACTCTTCTACTACTTTCTTATTCTTGGGATCATATGTAAAGTTCTTTCGCCCAATCAAAATCGCATAACATATAGTATCAGCAGCCACAGCTTCTGCAAAGTCTACAACAATCTTTATGTTTGTTCTCTCATTTACCGATACATTTTTCCTCTTACTACAATTAATCACATACATTGGTCTGTTATCTATAAACTCTTTAGGGTCATAGTACATTTCGGTATTGCCACACGTTATTCTCTTAAATGCAGTGTAATCTTCGTACATCTTAAAATAATCCTTGTTAGCAATATCTAAGTTTCTTGATTCTTTTGGAAATACCTCATTCCTCCCATTCTTAAGATAGATATTCTTTACCTTACAATGATCAAACTTACTTGCATCTGCTGTTTGTTTGCCACTTCTATCAGTTTGGAACATTACAACTACGAAATCAGGCATATCAAATTGTCTAGAATTAAATTGAGTAGTAACATCAAACTCCAAGAAAGAACCTACAACAGTCTTCTGAACACATTGATAAGTATGGAATGAAAACATGACTTTAGGTTCTTTAAGAATATTCAACTTTAACCTGTTTTCATAATTAGATTCGTATTCAACAATAGGCATTCTTATCTCCATACTCTTTATTGTTATTTTTCCATCATGAGGAGCTGCTTCTGATCCAGTCCACTTGTACAAGACATCGTTATTGTTGTTAGCTTTTGTAAATGTTATTCTCAATCCACCTTTCCACATAACCTCTTTATAATCACTTAAAAAGCCTGGAATTAATCTTAATGGATACAAAACACTAAGGTCCTTTCTTAGACCAAGTTTATCATCTGTTTAAAATCCTGCTTGTTTTAGATAATCAACTTCTGGCTTGGAAATCTTTAATGTTCCGACAGCTGTAGATGTTATTCCTGGTAGTTCAATCTTATCTATAACAACACCATGCTTTCTAACCTCAATTTGAGAAAAGAAGAATGGGAAGAAGTTATCTACAAGTTTTATAGTATCGTTTGCGCCAAATGTTCCTCCAACTGATGCACCAACAACTTCAAAAGTCATATGACAATCTGCTTTGTGTGGATGTATGAAACCATCACCCACATTGAAATCAAACTCAATATCTTTGTTAGCTTCATTCAAATTATTAAATGTTCTTGTGTTAGCTTTAAAACTCTGTAACTCGTAACTCTCAACACTATCCATTTATTATAAAGAAAATCTTGAAACAACGCTTTTATGGGATATGCCCATAAAAGAATCATTGGCCCTTCACATGTGAAGGGCATATTAACAATCAAAAACTTATAACCCCCATCCCAACTTAACCTTAGCATTCATAGCAGTACCAACCCCAAAAGCAGCTAATCGTTCACCAATTGGCGCATCACTACTAAATGCTCTTTTCCATGCTTTAGTTTCTAGTTCCTTATCTGCAATATGTCTCGACTCTGTATCTTTATTGTCTCTGTAGTATATATCGTGTTCTTTACAAGCCTGATCTAATGGGTTAATACCTTCATCACCTCTCTCTAACCTTTCTTGAAGCTTAGTCCCAGGCCCGCAAAATCTAAAACCTGGAATATGTAATTCAAATGGGAGTTTATTAATCAAATCATTTACTAATCCTTTCCCAAGCTTCTCATCATTCCAGAATCGTGGTGGTAATGTATTTAAGATCTTAATCAAATACCCTATACCTTTTGGATCATTAGGAACGAATTGTGAAAGCTTATTATTAATCATACTCACTACACCTACTTTCTCATTGTAAAAGTTATGATTACCAGCCTTTTCTTCTCCATCTATAACTATTAGCCGATCAATTAACTTTCTCACATCATCCATCCATATATATTCTTTAGGTATCTCTGTATATTGTTTAATTCCTTCACCAGTCCTTTTAGGTGTCGTGTTCTTTTTAGGAGTTGGGGTAAAGTTGGTTTAATATAATTATCCCAAATAGGCTTGATAATATTAATGTACTTTAAACCTCTACTAGATGCTACCTTTTTATCTCGATTATATTTTTGGAATGCGGCATCTGATTCTATAATTATTTCCTTGTACTGTTCAAAATCATCATCATCATAATCTTCAATGGTTTTACTAGTATTCGTCGTTAACAATTCCCATAGACCTTCTGTTCCTTTATAAGTTTTACCATTAATTATCAAATCATCACCATTCACTTTAACTTCCAAATTTCCTATCTTGTTTATTATTTTTCCATCTTCTTCTACAGTTCTTATTCCAAACACAGTATCATTTCTTTTACTATAATATTTCGTTGCAATCTTACCAAATGACTGTGCTGTTGTTAAAGGTTCTACTCCTTCCACTTTGTCTTTAGTTTGTTTCCTCATTTGTTTTATTTCTCCCGTTATAGGCGTATCACTACTACTTGGAGAACTATCATAAGTTATCTTTTTAGGTGTTTCTAATAGACTAGGATCTATTGAAGCCGTCTTATGTGCAACTGGAACAAGTTCAGTTATTAGATTTTTATTTTGTTCTCCTACTTCTTTGATCTCACTTCCCAAGTTTTGAATAGCATCAATTACAGGTTGCTCTTGTGTCTTAAATTTATCGTATATACCTGCTCTTTCTTTCTTCCAAGATTTGAAGCCCTTTATCAAGAACTCCTTCAACTTAATATTCTTATCAATTTCTTTCTCATCCATTTATTGTATAGCAAACGAACAAACGTCAATAAGCGTCAAAGAACGTCAATAAACGTGAAAAAACGTCAATAAACGTCAAAGAACGTCAAACGTCAATAAACATCAAACGTTCAAGAAGTGTTTTATCTTGTTCCTATACTTACCATTGCTTACCTTCCTTGTCATATCAATTACTATGAAACCATAATCTTCTTGCCAACATTTTGAACATATCTCTTTAAATTTATCATAAGACATATCTCCTCCAACAAACTCATTATACACATGTTTAAGATTAGTATCATCTTGTCTGAATATGCATAGGAAGTTGACGTTATCTCTTATAAGCTGTTTAGGTACTTTTGAATATGTTTGTGCAAGATAGAAACAGTCTAAATGTCTATGCCTACCTCTTGTAAAGTAATTTCTAACAGTATCTTGGTTCTCCAAAATGTAATCGTCAAACACAACAACAGAGTATTTTTCACATTCATCAATAGGTACAATAGAATCATTACCGCTTAAGAACGTTGCTATTTGCTTCTTAAACTTTAGTTCTGCTTTTTCAAATCGATCTTTTAACTGCTCATACTTTGGCTGATTCATGCTTTTAGAATATATGTAGAAGTAATTATTGTTTAACCAACCTGGCTGTAATAAGAAGTTAAATAGTAAAAAAGTTTTACCATACGCCGACGGACCCACGATAAGGCATCGAACATCATCAGGTATAAGTTCTCCATTTCTTTTCTTAGCTGTTGTTTCTTTTATCATCTCTTTTACATCCCAATTAATAGTTTTCTTACTCATTTATTATAGAGAAAATCGTCACCTTTTATGATTAGAGAGTACAGGCCCGGTTCGTTGATGAAGGTTGTGTGAGATTGTTCATTTGGAAGGGTGTCCGTAATGCGGACGCCCTTTGTAGTCTCCAGGTCTTCAAATTTACTCTGAAACTTTGGTCTTAGGTGATGCGAAGGAAACAGTTGAAACGTTTACAAGACTTTCAGGCCCTTCACATGTGAAGGGCCAAGGATTAGAGACTTGACTTGTATTTACATAGCCTATCTTATATCTTTAAGTTGTTCTCTGATCTTAAGCAACGTATCTTTTATATATTGGCTATCCATTTCACCATTTAATGTTATTATCATCTCTAACTGTTCTTTAAATGAGTTAATACAAGTGACAATGGTTTTATATTCGTCTTTTCTTTTGCTTATGTTTAACTTCGAAGACAAACCTGTTATTATAGCACTTCCAGTTGCAAGAGACGTTGTTAATATCGAGTAAATTGTTACAGGTATAAAAATATTAATAAACCCAGTTGTCGCAGAAAGTATAACCGACAACGTGATCAAAGTGTAGTATGCATATTTAACAATTCGTAGTTTTCTCTTTTTCTTCTTTAAACTGTATTCTAACTTTCGAATGACATCTTCTATTAACTTGATTACTTTCTCTCTCGGAATATCTCTAGGTAAATCAAACTCATTTATTTATTATATAATAAATGGCTAAGGTATTTAAGCTAACGAGTGATACTTCTGTTTTAAAGAAGAAACTCCATTACGAATTAGACAACAGTAGCAACTATTTAAGTATAGGACTAGTTGGGTTTTACAGTACATATCTAACTCCAAACATAACAACACAAAAAAACAGTTTCTCATATGGTGATAGACAAGTTTTTATACCAGAAGGGCAATACAGCTTAAACAGTCTTAATGAATATTTAAAATCTCAATCCATCAACATAACATTATCAGAAGATCATTTAAGAAATAGAGTTAAAATTGAAACTGATAGTAATGATGTTACAATTGGGAGTATAGGCACTGTCCTCGGGTTTAATGTTTTTGAAGTTTTAGAAAAGAACAAAACACACATTGGAAGTAAGTTGCCAAAGTTTCATCCGTTTGATACTATAAATGTTCACTGTAATATAGCAGATGGCATGTTTGTTAAAGATACAGAATACACACATAGAGAAACAGGAATTATAGCATCATTCAAAACGGATGCTGAGTTCAAACATAGTATTATTTACGAGCCTACTTATCCATTATTTTTCCCTATATCCAAAGACAAGGTTGACAATTTTGAGATAAGGATAACAGATGAGAATGATTCCTTATTTGATTTTGGTGGAGCTACAACAACTGTACTTTTACAAACCAAGATTTTCTCTTAAATAAATAGGAAGATGTGTTCTATTAAAGGTTGTATGTTTAGTGTTCCTTATAACGAACTAAAGGATCTAAATATTGATCATGTATTAACAAAGAAACAACTTAACTATAAATCTAAGAAAATTAAAGAAGGTAAAGGAATGGATTTAACTTTAACTACTGCACAAATGAAAAAGATTAAGAAAGAGCATATTGGCGGTTTTATCTTTACAATTCCAGCCATTCTAGCAGCTTTAGGAGCAGTTGGCTCATTAGCAGGTGGTGCAGCAGCGATTACTGAAACTGTACTTGATGCTAAGAAGAATAAACAAGAACTTGAAGAACAAAAAAGACACAATATGGCTATGGAAGAAAAGCAGGGAGCAGGTAAACCAAAGAAGTCAAAAAACTAAAACCATTGACCAACTTCGATATAGAGAGGTTGGCTAAAGAATTAAAGATAAAACGATTTAGAGGTGTATTTATGAGTGATGAGCTTCCACAAAAACCCTATGTACATGAGTGTGGCGTAGTTAACCTTGATAAATCAGAAAACATTGGTACTCATTGGATATGCTATTGGAAAGATAACAACACAAAGTACGTGTTCGATTCTTATGGTGGTGTTCCTCCTAAACAACTGGTACAATATCTTGGTACCGAAAACTTACTTTACAATGACGAACGAATACAAGACTAACTCAGTTATATGTGGCCATCTTTGTGTTAAGGTTTTAAATCTTCTAAATCAAGGGTATTCTTTTAGCGACGTTATGTATATGATTAAAAATGATTAAGCGCTTTTATGGTTTGTATCCATAGAAGTTTTGTTTAAGATAAATATGGAAGCTATACACAATAGATTTTTAGATTATTTTGAGAAGCATGAGGATGAACTAGATCCACTAGTTAGTTATAATTTTTATCAGTATTTTCAGGATGTTAGCGAGATAGACTTACAAGATAAAAACAACGTATATAATGTTATCGATTTATGGAAAAGGTTAATACCAAAATTTTTGTACACGGAAGAAGAGTTAGAAAAGTTACGTCCAATAATTACCTTAAAGGACTTGTTGTCAAATTATAGCTCTAGACCATTACAATGCAGTTATTGTGGTAGTAAGTCATTAACAAAAGGTATGAGTAGATACATTTGTGATGATTGTTCTGTAGAGAGTGGTTGGGTTTACAGTACTTGTGAAGAAACGAAAGCTGCTTGTATAAGAAAACCATGGTATGATACTACAAAAAGATTTAAGTTACAGTTATCTCGTTTGCAAGCTTTACAGGATAGAATTATTCCCGAAGAGGTGCTCAAGGTGTTAAATGATGAACTTAGAGATATACCAAGAGATTTAATATCAACAAAAGATGTTCTAAAAGTACTAAAGAAAAACAAATACACAAAATATTATGATGATGTCTATTTAATACACTATCACCTTACCGATCAAAAACCATTAAAATTACAACATATGGAAGAAACACTTATAAACAACTTCGAAAACTTACACGAGGTCTTTAGGGAGCTGTATCCGAAAAGAGTATTGTTTATTAACTTGAAATGTGTATTGTACCATCTGTTGAAAAAGCACGATGTTCATGTTGATATTGATTTTAAACACTCACCTAAACAAATAGAGATGTTAAAGAAATGTTTTGAAAAATTAGGATGGGCATTTTCTGTATAATAAATGAGTATGGATATATTTGGTAATGTTAAAGATAGAAAAGGTGATGTTGATATTAGTGAAGAAAAATTAAAATTGTTGGAGAATTTAAATGATGTTGTTAGCGTAAGTCAACTTAGATTAATAGAAGCCCAATTAGAGAACGATAGAAAACGATTTGAAGATGCATTAGAAACGTTACAAGATACATACATAAAGAAAGAAGATATTGAAAAGGTTAGGATGGATACTACTAGATTGATTATGCAGAAAGAAACCATGTCTCTACTATATCGATTAAGAGCTAAAAACGTTAAGGAACCAATCTTTAGAATATTTAATCTCTCTAACGGTTACAAATTTCTCTATAATGGAAAAATAATGCACATGGACTTAAGTTTGGATAAATACTTTCTAGATATATATTTGGGTGATACTTTGATTAAAGAGATACCTTTTGACTTTAAGAAGAACGATATAATTACGATTAAACCAAATAAAAATTCTGCTATGGAAGAAGGACAATTATTGTTTGTTGTAATGTACATAGAAAGAGAGCTTTCCTAAAGACGTTTGCTATATAATAAATATGGGTATCTTTGGTAATGTTAAAATGACATCAGAGTTAGATAATACAGTTGTGAGAAAAGATATTGCTATGTTGAAAGAAGAGCTTAACTTCATTAAACGGAGTTATGTTATAGAGCTTCATAGTCGATTGATATCAGAAAATGTTGAAACTCCGTTCTTTTTAATACATAATCTATCTATCGCATACAAATTTCTTTATAAAGGTAGGATAATGCATATAGAGTCATCTTACAATACGTATTATATAGATATATATTTAAATGATTCTCTAGTTGAAACTTTTCCATTGCACTTTAATACAAATGATAAATTGACAGTTAGACCATCTAAAGATTCTGATCTGAAACATGTAAATTATTATTGCTTAATATGCATGTAGAAAGAGAAGACGAAGATAGTGATGATGATGGTGAGAATGTTGATAGCATAATATTAAACAGCGGTAGTTATTGATTTTCTATATAATAAACAGGATGTATTGTGTTAAGTGTAAGAAATCGACAGATACGAAGAAAGATACTATTAGAATTGAACAAACAAAGAATGGAAGATATCTAAAGAAAGGTGTTTGTTCTGTATGTGGTGTTACTAAAACTCAATTCGTCAAAAAGCCTGATTGACTAGAAGAAGGTAAAGGTGTTAGAGAAGACATTATAGAAGAAATTCACAAACCATCTAGAAAAAACTTTGACAGATTAAGTGTAGTTATAAAAGGTATTGATGATCTTTGGCAAGCTGATCTTGTAGAAATGGATAGTGGAGTATTAAAAGGCGTTTCCAAAATCAATAAAGGTTATAAATATTTGCTAACGATTATAGATGTGTACTATTAGAATTGAACAAACAAAGAATGGAAGATATCTAAAGAAAGGTGTTTGTTCTGTATGTGGTGTTACTAAAACTCAATTCGTTAAAAAGCCTGATTGACTAGAAGAAGGTAAAGGTGTTAGAGAAGACATTATAGAAGAAATTCACAAACCATCTAGAAAAAACTTTGACAGATTAAGTGTAGTTATAAAAGGTATTGATGATCTTTGGCAAGCTGATCTTGTAGAAATGGATAGTGGAGTATTAAAAGGCGTTTCCAAAATCAATAAAGGTTATAAATATTTGCTAACGATTATAGATGTGTTCTCGAAATATGCGTTTGCTGTTCCTGTTAAAGATAAGAGTGGTAAGAATGTTACAGAAGAATTCAAATCCATATTAAGAACAAGAAAGCCTAGTAACTTACAAACAGATCAAGGTAAAGAGTTCTACAATAAAGAGTTTAAGAAGTTAATGGATGAAAATAAGATTAATCACTACTCAACCTATAGTGGTAAGAAAGCTTCTGTTGTTGAGAGATTTAATCGAACACCTAAGCAGAACATGTGGAAAAGGTTCACAACACAAGGAAATTATAAATGGATAGAGATATTACCAACACTAGTTAAAGAGTATAATCATCAAATTCATAGAACAATTGGTTTAAAACCTATAGAAGTTAACAAGAAGAATGAGAGGACAATATTGGAGAAAGTGTATCAAAAAGAATATAAGCGTGTTAAGCCTAAATACAAGTTAGGTGATCATGTTCGTATAAGTAAGTCGAAAGGGTTATTTGAGAAAGGATATACACCTAATTGGTCAACAGAAGTATTTGCTATTAGTGAAGTTATTCCATCTAATCCGCCTACATACAGAATTAAAGATTTAGAAGAAGAGGATGTGCAAGGTAGATTTTACGAACCAGAACTATTAAAGACGAAACACAAAGATGAATACTTGGTGTTGAAAGTGTTGAGAAAGAAAGGTGATAAAGTATATGTCAAATGGCTAGGGTTTGATGATTCACATAATAGTTGGATAGATAAGAGTAATGTTGTAGTGTAAATATAAATGTTTGTCTTTTATGGTTATTATGCCATAAAAGGTTGGTTTAAATGAGATAAGGGGGTAACGAAACGATACCCCCATAACATATATTTCCAGCGCTGGAATTCCAGCTGTAGAAATTATCAAAAAAGTAGCAGGTGGTAAAGGAGAAATATGGAATGACAGTCGATAATAATGTGTCAGTATTTTGGACACTCGTAGTTTCCAGGTCTTCAAAATCTACTCTGAAGATCAAAAAATGACCGACTCCTCATATACGAGGGGTCGCTCCAAAACAAAGTTAATAACAAACTAAGTGGACCGAATTCGGACTACTTTGAAAATTCATAAGAACTCATAGCATATATTTCCAGGGACCGAATTCGGGCCGATGAAATTATCAAAGAAAACCAGCTTCCCAGTTTTATAACAAGAAAATAGGTGGAGCAGATCTGCACCACCAAAACACAAGTGAGTAAAGTCCAGGCTCGTTGATAAAAACTGTTTGAGGATGAACGTTCTGTAAGGAGGGTAAAAACTCCCCCTTGTTCATATTAGTAAAGTTTTGTTTATCGAGTATTATTCTGAAAAATTAGCTGGCTTACATCCACGCCACCAAAACTCATCTTACACAGTAAAAACTAGCTGGTAACGAAATAAACAATCTAAAGAGTTAATTTCTTATATAAAGTCATCGCACTGAATACACGCGTTTAACGAAGAAACACAAAGAAACTCCCGAACGGAAGATTTTCCGGTTGCAAAATATACCATCATGACACAAAACAAAACATCAGAAGACAAGCTCATTTCAGAAAAGATAAGCGGTCTAGATATAGACCACTTCAAAGAAGCGACGTATGCATGTTTGAAAGGGGTCCAGTGCTGGTGGACCCCACGAAAATGAAGTTAAAAATAAAGATTTTCTATATAATAAATATAAGTACTATGGATAGTTCACTTAGCTTAAACGATATTTGTTATGAACAGATTAAAGACAATTATTGGTATGGTATTTTTGGTGATTTCAAGTTGATTATAGATAAGAGTACAGGATACTTCAATGTTACTAAGTTGTGTCAGAGTGGTGGTAAAGAGTTTAAAAATTGGTTTCAAAATAAACAATCCAAGGAATTGATAGAATACTATAATGAAAAAACCGGTAGCTGGAATCCCATCGGGCGCTCTACATATCAAATAACAGGAGGAGATAAAGAAACAAATACAATTATCTCAGGAACATACGTATATAGAAAAATATTTCTTGCTATTGCTCATTGGCTGTCTAAAGATTTTTACGATAAGTGTTATGATATAATCGAAGACTACTTTACACAAGATTTTAGACAGCTTCAAGTAAACAATGAAGAGTTACAATCAAGAGTAGAAGAGATAGAACAACAAATGGAACAATTACGATTGCACAATCAAGAACTAGAAAGCAAAGTTGATTATCTTAAAACAGTTGTAGCACCATATACAGAAGATCCAGGAAAGATACATAGGCTATTTATTATCAAGAAAAAACTTACTAAAGAACAACTTGAAAATATACTCTTTTACTATGACGAAGAAGAACGAGATCAAAAAGAAAGAATAGAACGATATAAGTATTGGGTTGGAAGAGTACAAACATGCAATTGCGAAAGTAGGATTAAACAACTCAAACTTAAGTATCCAAGTATGAGTATTCTGCTTAACGTCGACGATCCAAACTCTGTCAACTTATACAACAGAGCTAAAGAAAGATATGATAGAATAACTTGGCACGGTTCGCATATGAATACAGATTTAAGTGATATAGATCTTGTTGACAGGTTTATTCAGTTAAGAGACATTTAAGTATAAAAATACGAGAAACTAAATAAACCATTGCTTTTATGGGTTAGCCCATCAAAGTACGAAGCGTTGTATTAGAACAAACAAACTCCCGAACGGAAGATTTTCCGGTTGCAAAATACACCATCATGACACAAAACAAAACATCAGAAGACAAGCTCATTTCAGAAAAGATAAGCGGTCTAGATATACAACCTCATACAATTTTCATTATCGAGTCCGGTCTCTACTCATTCTTATTATATTTCCAGGGACCGAATTCGGGCCGATAAAATTATTAGAAAAGTAACAGGAGGAGCAATGGAGCACTTTTGCTCTGTTGCTCTACATAAAATTAAGTGGAGCAGATATGCTCCGGTAAAAATAAAGATTTTCTATATAATAAATATGGGTACTATGGATAGTTCTAGTTTAAACTATATTTGCTACGAACAGATTAAAGACAATTATTGGTATGGTATTTTTGGTGATTTCAAGTTGATTATAGATAAGAGTACAGGATACTTTAATGCTACCAAGTTGTGCCAAGATGGAGGAAAGAAATTTTATAAATGGTTAGAAAATAAACAATCTAAAGAGTTAATTTCTTATATAAAGTCATTGCAACGAATTCGTGGGGATGACTTTAAGATTGTTAAAGGTGGACAATTAGGTATTATACGAGGAACATATGTTCCGAAAGATTTAATACTTGATATAGCAAGATGGGTTTCACCAGATTTTTATATTAAATGTAATGAAATTATTATTAATTACTTCACTCAGGAATTTAGACAGTATCAACAAGACAATGAAGAGTTGCAAAAAAGAGTAGAAGAAATAGATCAAACAATGGAGAGATTAAGAATTCAAAACGAGAGCTTAAAAGAAATTGCAGCACCATATACAGATGATGTTTCAAAAGATAATTGCCTAATCATATATAAGAAGAACAGACCTAATGATCCTTTCCCTTATTATGCTATCAGATGTCAAAAGAGAAGTCTATACAAGCCTCTTAATGAAGCAGAAGAAAAATATCCGAATCATGTAATAATATACGAAAAGTTTAGAGATCCTAACAGTATTAAGCTATTCAATCTAATGCAGCAAGAACTAGATATTCGTAAAGGTAAGGGTAATGAGTTTTGGACGTCCTTATCAGAAGAAGAATTGGTTAAAGAAATTGATTGTTTATACGATAGGTTATTATCTGATAATTAAAGTTACAACTGGGGTCCACCAACATTGGACCCCTTTCAAACATACAACTTTTATGGTATAATAGCCATAAAAGATAATTAGTTATGCATTAACCCTCTGCTGCAACAGCGAATGCTACATTCAACATATCACCTAAATTGGGATTATAATGATGTTTTCTTATTATAGCTCTCCAATCCACAAAATATTTATATGCATATATAAAGTCTATAGATAGGTCTTGATAAGTTGAAATGTTAGTCCAATGAACTCTGCTTTCAAACTCTGCAATAAATTCTTCTCTTAAATTTTGAGACATTGAAATCATTTCCCAATCTACTTTGTTAGCGTAATCTCTTATAAAGTTTTCTGATAATTGACGAGTTCCAGATATGTACCACCAATTAACTCTATCTGCATGTTCTCGTATAAAGGCTTCAGAGAGTTCGTTTTTGTAAGATATAGCATCAAAATCAACTTTATCTATAAACTCATTAATAAATTCTTCAGATAGCTTTTGGTTATACGATACTTCTTTCCAATCAACTCTATCTGCAAATTCTTTTATAAAGTCTTCTGATAAGTCTTGGCTTCCTGAAATAATCTCCCAATCAACTTAATCAGCTAATTCTCTTATAAACTCTTCCGATAACTTTTTCCATAAACATATTTCACAATATCTAAATATCTACATACACAATCAAATATAGGTTTGTAAGATAATATTTCCTTAGCACTAGTCATGTTTGTTTTTTATTCTTAGATTTAAATTTATTTCATTTTTGTTGGTTTTGTATATAATAAATATGGAGAAAGAATTTGATTTATTACATGATAGACTTAACCTTATTCATGAAGATCTTAAGCTTTTAGCAGCACTACTAGAGAAGCAAATACTGTTAAAGGAAAAAGAATTAATAATAATGCAACAAAAAACATCTGATTTGAGTAGTGATGATGAATATAAATATGGTAGTGATGATTATGATGATGATGATGAGTAAGTTACAAAAATGATTCAGTTTTAAATGTGTATATGTGACTTTGATGGGTTAATCCCATAAAAGCCGTGTTCTAATACAACGCGTAATATGTAGACAATAGCAGGGGTGTACAATGTTAAGCGTTGTACTAGGACGAATGAAAATGAACTGAAATAACCCGGTGAAGAGTACTAACGAAGATTTTCTATATAATAAATAAGATGAGTAATTATAATAAATTTACCGTAGTAGAGTTAAGACGACAATGTAAAGAGAAGGGAATCAGAAGATATTCCCGATTAAGAAAAGCAGAACTGATAGACCTTCTTAAACAACATGACGATGAACAAAGCAGAAGGCAGATTAGAGATATATTCCCCTTTAAACAAGAAGTAATTGAAGAACCAAGAATCAAAGTTGAATCACAACCAATCGATGTAAAACGGCAGAATATTGCATTAAAATCAAGATTAGAAACATGGAGATTTACAACAGATTACAAACCACAAGATCCACTTGAACAATATATTACTGCAACATCTAAAGCTATATCAAACAGATTACAAATTAGCTTAAGTAAACTTAGTTCATTGAAAGCTAATCTTTATATAAGTTGTACATATAAGAAAGGTGAAGAAACTCAAAACTTCTATTTTAACACTGAAAACCAAGAAATATATCGATCAAGTAATTTGAAAGAAGAAATAACTAAGATGAAACAAAGGTTAAGAACAAGAATGGATGAGCTCCAAGCTAGAGGTTCTGGCTGGGCTCTTATAAACATTAACTTTTTACAACTAGCAATCGTCAAATATACACCATATAGAGGATCAACATACATAGAATTACCTAAACAAATTCAAAACAAAAAGGCAGTAATTAATGTAAAGAAAGAAGATGAAAAATGTTTCTTATATTCAATTTGTTCTGCACTATACCCAGTTAATAAAGATCCACAACGACCTTCCAAGTACAAGCAAGCTGTCAAATACTTACAAGAAAAAATAAAAAAATATTTATTTTCCTGTAAAACTATGCGATATTCCAAGAGCTGAAAAATTACTTAATATTTCTATAAATGTTTATGCATATGATAAAGACTATTCAATCTATATACTATATCACACACAAAACAAGCAAGAAAATCATGTCAATTTATTATGTGTAAAAGAACAAAATGAAGACCAAGTTAAAACACACTATTGTTGGATTAAGGATTTAAGCAGACTAGTATGTACACAATTAACTAAAAAGAGAGCTCGAAAATATTTATGTGACAGATGTTTGTTATACTTTTACTCTCAAAACGCTTTAAATAAACATGAGCAAGATTGTTCGTTAAATGAGCCAGTAAAAATAATAATGCCTGAAGAAGGTAAATGCGTTGAATTTAAAAACTACCAATACATAATGAAAATGCCATTTGTGATTTATGCTGATTTTGAATGTTTGTTACATAAAGTTATGGGTTGTGAAGAGTGTTATCCAGATAACGAGACATATACCAAAAAATATCAACGACACAAACCATCTGGATTTTGTTATTATGTAGTAAAGAGTGATGGAAGTAAAACCAATCCTGTTGTGTATAGAGGTAAAGATGCAGCTAAGAAGTTCATAAGAATGTTAAAGAAAGAAGCCAAACAAATATCAAACATATATAGTCAAAATAATGAACTGCCATTAACACGTAAACAGATAAAAGAGTTCAACCAATCCGAATCCTGTTCTTACTGTAAAGTAAAATATACACCAGAAAACCACAAAGTTAAACATCACGATCATATAACAGGAGAGTTTGTAGCACCTCTATGTAATAACTGCAATTTAAAAGTTAAAGTACCAAAGTTTGTACCAGTGATCATACATAACTTGACAGGATATGACTCTCACTTGTTTATAAAAGAGCTTGGATGTGATAAAGAAGAAATATATCTAATACCCAATAACGAGGAAAGATACATATCATTCAGTAAAAAGGTTGGAACTATTAAATTGAAATTTGTAGATTCATTTAGATTTATGGCTTCTAGCTTAGACAAATTGTCATCGAACTTGAAACCCGAGCAAATGATACATACCCAACACTTTTATCCTAATCAAGAACAGTTTCAACTTGTAATAAGAAAAGGTGTTTACCCATATGATTATGTTAACAATTGGGATAGGTTTAGAGAAAGAAAATTACCACCAAAGGAAGCATTCTACAACAAGCTTAACAACACACATATAAGCGATGAGGATTATAAGCATGCAAAGAAAGTATGGGAAACATTTGGCATTAAGAATCTCGGACAATACCATGATTTATATTTGAAAACAGATGTATTATTGTTAGCAGATGTGTTTGAGAACTTTAGAGAAACATGTCTTAAAGCTTATGATCTTGATCCAGCTTGGTATATGACAGCACCAGGTTTAGCTTGGGACGCAATGTTAAAGATGACAAATATAAAATTAGAATTGTTGTGGGATTATGATATGGTATTAATGGTAGAGAAAGGTATAAGAGGTGGGATTAGTCAATGCTCAAAAAGATATGTGAAAGCAAACAATAAGTATATGGAAGATTACAATAAGAATAAAGAAGATTCTTACTTAATGTATCTAGATGCCAATAACTTGTATGGGTGGGCAATGAGTCAATATATGCCGTATAAGGGATTCAGATGGTTAAGTGAAGATGAGATAAGAGAAATAGATTTCACAAATATACCTGATGATTCTGATACTGGTTACATATTAGAAGTTGATCTTGAATATCCTAAAGAATTGCATGACTATCACAAAGACTACCCATTAGCACCTCAAAACATGTGTCCACCTGGTTCAAAACAACCAAAACTCTTAACAACCCTATATGACAAAGAAAAATATGTAATTCACTATCGAAACCTAAAACAATGTCTTTCACTTGGATTAAAACTTAACAAGATACACCGAGTAATAGAATTCGAACAATCAGATTGGTTAAAGAAATATATTGATTTAAACACGCAGATGAGAACTAGAGCAACAAATGACTTTGAAAAAGACTTCTATAGGCTCATGAACAATTCAGTTTTTGGAAAGACTATGGAAAATATTAGAAAGAGAGTTAATATCAAACTTGTAAGTGATGAGAAAAAATACGAGAAGCTCGTAGCAAAACCGAATTATAAGAGTACTACAGTTTTTACGGAAAATTTAGTAGCAGTTCACCTGAGCAAGGTTAAAGTGCAATTTAACAAACCGATTTATGTTGGTATGTCAATTCTAGATTTGTCAAAATATTTAATGTACGATTTCCATTATAATGTGATGAAACCAAAATATCAAGACAAAATAGAAGTATGTTATACAGATACTGATAGCTATATATACCATATTCAAACAGAAGATGTGTACGAGGACATGAAAAACTACATTGATTACTTCGATACGAGTGATTACCCTAAAGATAACAAATATAAGATACCACAAATCAATAAGAAAATACTTGGTAAGATGAAGGATGAGATTAAAGGTACAATCATAGAAGAGTTTGTGGGTTTAAGAAGTAAGATGTACAGTATAAAAGCACCTCAAATAGATTTAACAGATAAAGACTTCAAAGGTAAGTTCGATAAAGAAAAGTGTTGTAAGAAGGCTAAAGGTGTTAAGAAGAGTGTTGTGTATAAAGAACTTTCATTTAACGAATATAAGGACTGTTTGATTAGCCAAAAAGAATATTAGAAGAAGATGAACTTGATTAGAAGTTATAAGCACGATTTGTACAGTATAGAAGTAAATAATCTAGCTTTAAGTTGTGTGGATGATAAGAGATGTGTTTTAAAGAATTGGATAGATACTCTACCATGGGGGCACTATAAGATAGAAGAGAAATAGTTTTAGATTGTAAGTTTTTAGATGTAAGTTTTTATGATTTTAAATGTCATAAAAGCATATTCAATCTCACTTTAACATTGTAGTTATGGGAATACTTTGCGCTCTGTAACTTTGAATAATTAGCTGGTTCCTTCTGCGCTAGTTAAAAATATTGAGAGGAGGAAAATGCGCCAGAAGTAACCATCCCTAACTACTTACCGCAAAAATTTTCGTTTGTACCACTTCCCGTACGAAGTTATAAGAGTTTATAAGCGGGACGTGGGGAAATGGCAGCCCCCTGATTTGGAATTTCCAAACAAAACCTATGCCAATCGTTTGTGCTACGTTTGTGCCGGAATGTACGGAAAACATTTTCGTTTGTACCACTTTCGGTACGAGGTTATAAGAGTTTTAATGTAGGGGCTGGGGAAAAGGAAACCCCGTGCCATGGAATTTCGACACGAAACCTATCCCAATCGTTTGTGCTACGTTTGTGCCGGAACGTACCGCAAAAATTTTCGTTTCTACCACTTCCAGTACGAAGTTGTAAGGGTTTTACAGTGGGGGACTGTGGAAACGGCAGCCCCCCACTTAAAGATTTCAAACTTTAACCTATGCCAATCGTTTTTGCTTCGTTTGTGCCGGAATGTACCGCAAAAATTTTCGTTTGTACCACTTCCGGTACGAACTTATAAGAGTTTTAGAGTTGGAAGGCTCTAAAAACGGCAGCCTCCAAACTTGAAATTTTTGAACAAAACCTATGCCAAACGTTTGTGCTACGTTTGTGCCATAATGTAACGCAGAAATTTTCGTTTGTACCACTTCCCGTATGAAGGTATAAGAGTTTTTGAAGCGGGAGGTGGGGAAATGGCAACCCCCTTCCTTGCAATTTCGAAACAAAACCTATGCCAATCGTTTGTGCTACGTTTGTGCCGGAATATACCGCAAAAGATTACGTTTGTACAACTTCCGGTACGAAATTATAGGGGTTTTAAAGAGGGAGGAGAGCTGGGGAAAAGGCGGCCCTCCACTTAGGAATCTCAAACCTAAACCTATGCCAATAGTTTGTGCTACGTTAGTGCCGGATTGTAACGCAAAAATTTTCGTTTGTACCACCCGGTACGAAGTTATACGAGTTTTAATGTGGGGGCTGGGTAATCGGCAACCCCTACCTTGCAATTTCGAAACAAAACCTATGCCAATCGTTTGTGCTCCGTTTGTGCCGGAATGTACTGCAAAAATTTTCGTTTGTACCAATTCCGATACGAAGTTATAAGGGTTTTCAAGGGCGGGGTCTGGAGCAATGACAGACACCAATCTTGGATATTCGAAAGAAATGCTATGGCAATGATTTGTGCTACGTTTGTGCCGGAATGTACAGCAAAAATTTTCGTTTGTTCCACTTCCGGTACGAAGTTATAAGAGTTTTAATGTGGAGGCTGGGGAAACGGCAACCCTCTTTCTTGGAATTTCGAAACAAAACCTATGTCAATCGTTTGTGCTACGTTTGTGCCGGAATGTACGGCAAACACTTCCGTTTGTACCACTTCCGGTACGAAGTTTTAAGTATTTTAAAGTGGGAGGGCTGGGGAAACGGCAGCCCCCACCCAAGAATTTCCAAACAAAACCTATGCCAATCGTTTGTGCTACGTTTGTGCCGGAATATACCGCAAAAATTTTCGATTGTACCACTTCCGGTACGAAGTTATAAGGGTTTTCAAGTAGAGGAGCTGGAGAAACGGCAGCCTCCAACCTTGTAATTTCGAAACAAAACCTATGCCAATCATTTGTGCTACGTTTGTGGCGGAATGTACGGCAAGCATATTCGTTTGTACCACTTCCGGTACGATGTTACAAGGGTTTTAAAGTTGGAAGGCTGGAGAACCCGCAGCCTCCAAACTTGCAGTATCGAAACAAGACCTATGACAATCGTTTCTGCTGCGTTTGCGCCGAAATGCAACGCAAAAATTTTCGCTTTTACCACTTAGGGTACGAAGTTAGAAGAGTTTTAATGTGGAGGCTGATGAAACGGCAACCCCTCCACTTTGGAATTTCAAAACGATACCTATGGAAATCGTTTGTGCTACGGTTGTGCCGGAATGTACCGCAAAAATGTTTCGTTTGTAACACTTCCAGTAAGAAGTTATAAGGGTTTTACAGTGGGAGGGCTGCGGAAACGGCAGCCCCAACCCAAGAATTTCAAAAAAAACCTATGCCAATCGTTTGTGCTACGTTTGTGCCGAATTGTGCCGCAAAAAAATTCGTTTGGGCCACTTCCGGTACGAAGTTGTAAGAGTTTTCCAAAAGAAGGGCTGGAGAAACGGGAGCATGCAAGCTTGTAATTTCGAAGCAAAACCTATGCCAATCGTTTGTGCTACCTTTGCGCTGGAGTGTACCGCAAAAAATTACGATTGTACGACTTCCGGTAGAGGCTATAAGGGTTTTAAAGTGGGAGGTCTGGGGAAAGGGCAGCCCCCCACTTAGGAATTTCAAACCTAAACCTATACCAATAATTTGTGCTACGTTTGTGCCGGAATGTACCGCAAAAAGTTCGGTTTTTACCACTTCCGGTACGAAGTTATAAGAGTTTATAAGCGAGAGCTGTGGAAATGGCAACCCCCTGCCATGGAAATTCGAAACAAAACCTATGCCAATCGTTTGCGCTACCTTTGCGCTGGAATGTACAGCAAAAAATTACGTTTGTACCACTTCCGGTACGAGGCTATAAGGGTTTTAAAGTGGGAGGTCTGGGGAAAGGGCAGCCTCCCCACTTAGGAATTTCAAACCTAAACCTATGCCAATAATTTCTGCTACGTTTGTGCCAGAATGTGCCGCAAAAGTTTTGGTTTATACCACTTCCGGTACGAAGTTATATGCGTTAGAAAGTGGGGGGGCTGGAAAAACGGTAACCCCTATATTGGAATTTCGAATCAAAACCTATGCCAATCGTTTGTGCTACGTTTGTGCCGGAATGTACCGCAAAAGCTTTCGTTTGTACAACTTCCGGTACGTGGCTATAAGGGTTTCAAAGTGTGAGGTCTGGGGAAAGGGCAGCCCCCCCACTTAGGAATTTCAAACCTAAAACTATACCAATAATTTGTGCTACGTTTGTGCCGGAATGTACCGCAAAAATTTTCGTTTTTACCACTTCCAGTACGAAGTTATAAGGGTTTTATAGTAGGAGAGCTGGGGAAAGTTAAGCCCCCCCCACTTAGAAATTTCAAACTTAAACCTATGCCAATAAGTTGTGTTACGTTTGTGCCGGAATGTAACGCAAAAGTTTTCGATTGTACCACTTCCGGTACGAGGTTATAAGGGTTTTAAAGTGGGAGGGCTGGGGAAAGGGCAACCTCGCCACTTACGAATTACAAACCTAAACCTATGCCAATAATTTGTGCTACGTTTGTGTCGGAATGTAACGCAAAAATTTTCGTTTGTACCACCCGGTACAAAGTTATACAAGTTTTAATGTGGGGGCTGAATAATCTTTAACCCCTACCATGGAACTTCGAAAAAAAAACGTATGCCAATCGTTTGTGCTACGTTTTCGCCGGAATGTACCGCAAAAATTGTCGTTTGTACCACTTCCGGTATGACGTTAAAAGAATTTAAAGTGGGAACTGAAGAAAAGGCAACTTTCTACTTTGGAATTTCGAAACGAAACCTACGAAAAACGTTTGTGCTGCGTTTGTCAGGAATGTACCGCAAAAGTTTTCGATTGTACCACTTCCGGTACGAGGTTATAAGGGTTTTAAAGTGGGAGGGCTGGGAAAAGGGCAGGCTCCCCACTTAGGAATTACAAACTTAAACCTATGCCAATAATTTGTGCCACGTTTGTGCCGGAATATAACGCAAAAATTTTCGTTTGTACCACCCGGTACAAAGTTATAAAAGTTTTAATGTGGCGGCTGAATAATCGGCAACCCCTACCTTGGAATTTCGAAACAAAACCTATGCCAATCGTTTGTGCTATGTTTTCGCCGGAATGTACGGCAAAAATTGTCGTTTGTACCACTTCCGGTATGACGTTATAAGAATTTTAAAGTGGGAACTGAAAAAAAGGCAACTTTCTACCTTGGAATTTCCAAACGAAACCTACGAAAAACGTTTGTGCTACGTTTGTGCCGGAATGTACCGCAAAAGTTTTCGTTTGTACCACTTCCGTTACGAATTTATAAGGGTTTTAAAGTTGGAAGGCTGGAGAAACGGCAGCCTTCAAACTTGGAATATCGAAAAAAAACCTATGCCATTCGTTTGTGCTACGTTTGTGCCGGATTGTGCCGCAAAAATTTTCGTTTGTAACACTTCCAGTACGAAGTTATGAGTTTATATGTGGGGGCTGGGGAAACGGCAACCCCTCCACCTTGGAATTTCAAAACGAAAACTATGGCAATCTTCTGTGCTACGTTTGTGCCGGAATGTACCGCAAAAATTTTCGCTTGTACCAATTCCGATACGAAGTTATAAGGGTTTTCAGGGGGAGCTCGAGCAATGGCAGCTTCCAACCTTGTAATTTCGAAACAAAACCTATGCCAATCGTTTGTGCTACGTTTGTGCCGGAATGCAACGGAAAAATTTTCGTTTTTACCACTTCCGGTACGAAGTTACAAGAGTTTTAATGTGGGTGTTGTGAAACGGCAACCCCTGCACCTTGGAATTTCAAAACGAAACCTATGGAAATTGTTTGTTCTACGGTTGTGCCGTAATATACCGCAAAAATTTTCATTTTTACCACTTCCAGTACTAAGTTATAAGGGTTTTAAAGTGAGAGGGCTGAAGAAACGGCAGCCCCAACCCAAGAATTTCAAAACAAAACGTATGGCAATCGTTTGAGTTACGTTTGTGCCGGATTGTGCCGCAAAAATTTTCGTTTCGACCACTTCCAGTACGAAGTTATAAGAGTTTTTATGTGGGGGCTGGGGAAACGGCAACCCCTCCACCTTGGAATTTCAAAACGAAAACAATGGCAATCTTCTGTGCTAAGTATGTGCCTGAATGTACCGCAAAAATTTTCGTTTGTACCACTTCCGGTACGAAGTTATAAGGGTTTTCAAGTAGGGGGCTGGAGAAACGGCAGCCTCCAACCTTGCAATTTCGAAACAAAACCGATGCCAATCGTTTATGCTGCGTTTGTGCCGGAATGTATCGCAAAAATTTTCGTTTGTATTACTTCCGGTACGAAGTTATAAGAGTTTAAAAACGGGAGTTAGGGAACGGCAGCCTCAACGCAAGAATTTCCAAACAAAATCTATACCAATCGTTTGTCCTACGTTTGTGCCGGAATTACCGCAAAAATGTTCGTTTGTACCACTTCCGGTAGGAAGTTATAAGAGTTTTTTATGTGGGGGCTGGGGAAACGGAAACCTTTCCACCTTGGAATTTCAAAACGGAAAACTATGGCAATCTTGTGTGCTACGTTTGTGACTGAATTTACCGCAAAAATTTTCGTTTGTACCACTTCCGGTACGAAGTTATAAAGGATTTAATGTGGGGGGCTGAAAAAACGGCAGCCCCTACCTAGGAATTTCAAAACAAAATTTATGCCAATCGTTTGTGCTACGTTTGTGCCGGAAAGTAACGCAAAAATTTTCGTTTCTACCACTTCCGGTACGAAGTTATAAGGGTTCTAATGTTGGGGGGCTGGAAAAACCGCAGCCTCCAAATTTAGAATTTCGAAAAAAATCCTATGCCAATCGTTAGTGCTACGTTTTTGGTGGAATGTACCGCAAAAATTGTTGTTTGTACCACTTTCGGGACGACGTTATCAGAATTTTAAAGTGGGAGGGTTTGGTGAAACGGTAGCCCCCACACAAGAATTTCAAAACAAAACCTGTGCCAATCGTTTGTGCCGCGTTTGTGCCGGAATGTGCCGCAAAAATTTTTGTTTGTACCACTTCCGATACGAAGTTTTAAGAGTTTTCAATTAGGGGGGCTGGAGAAACGTCAGCTACCAACCTTGTAATTTCGAAACAAAAGCTATAACAATGGTTTGTGGTACGTTTGTGCCGGAATGCAACGCAAAAATTTTCGTTTTTACCACTTCCGGTACGAAGTTATAAGAGTTTTAATGTGGGGGTTGTGAAACGGCAACCCCTACACTTTGGAATTTCAAAACGAAAACTATGGAAATCGTTTGTGCTTTGGTTGTGACGGAATGTACCGCAAAAATTTTTGTTTGTACCACTTCCGATACGAAGTTTTAAAGGTTTCAAAGTGGGGTGCTGGAAAAACGGCAACCCCAAACTTGGAATTTCGTAGCAAAACCTATGCCAATCGTTTGTGCTACGTTTGTGCCGGAATATGCCGCAAAATTTTTCTTTTGTACCACTTCCGGTACGAAGCTATAAGAGTTTATAAGCGGGAGCTGGGGAGATGGCAACCCCCTGCCTTGGAATTTCGAAACAAAACCTATGACAATCGTTTGTGCTACGTTTGTGCCAGAATGTTGTATGGGTTTTTTAGTCGGAACGCTGGAGAAATGGTAGCCTCCAAAGTTGGAGTTACGAAACAAAACCTATGCCAATCGCTTGTGCTACGTTTGTGCCGGAATGTACCGCAAAAAATTTTCGTTTGTACCACTTCCGGTACGAAGTTGTAAGAGTTTTAAAGTGGGTGTTGGGGAAAGGGCAACCCCGTACCATGGAATTTCAAAACGAAACCTATGCCAATCGTTTGTGCCGGAATGTACCGCAGAAATTTTCGTTTGTACCATTTCCGGTACGAAGTTATAAGGGTTTTAAAGTAAGAGGTGAAGAAACGTCAGCCCCACACTTAGGAATTTCAAAACAAAAGCTTTGCCAATCGTTTGTGCTACGTTTGTGCCGGAATGTACCGCGAAAATTTTCGTTTGTACCGCTTCCAGTACGAAGTTATAACAATTTTAATGTGGAGGCTGGGGAAATTGCAACCCCTCCACCTTGGAATTTCAAAACGACACCTATGGCAATTGTTTGTGCTACGTTTTGAAGCAAAAAGTTTCGTTTTTATCACTTCCGGTACGCAATTATAAGGGTTTTCAGTGGGAGGGCTATAAAAACGGCAGCCCACACCGAAGAATTTCAAATCAAAACCTATGCCACACGTTTGTGCTACGTTTGTGCCCAAATGTGACGCAAAAATTGTGGTTTTTACCACTTCCGGTACTAATTTAGAAGGGTTTTCAAGTAGGGGGGCTGGAGAAACGGCAGCCTCCGACGTTGTAATTTCGAAACAAAACCTAAGCTTATCGTTTGTGCTACGTTTGTGCCGAAATGTAACGCAAAAATTTTTGTTTGTACCACTTCCGGTACGAAATTATAAGAGTTTTAATGTAGGGCCTGGGGAAATAGCAACCCACTGCCTTGGAATTTCGAAAAAAAACCTATGCCAATCGTTTGTGCTACGTTTGTGCCTGATTGAGCCGCTAAAATTTTCGATCGTACGACTTCCGGTACGAGGTTATAAGGGTTTTAAAGTGGGAGTGCTGGGGAATGGGCAGCCCTCCCACTTAGGAATTTCAAACCTAAACCTATGCCAATCATTTGCGCTACGTTTGTGCCGGAATGTAACGCAACAATTTTCGTTTGTACCACCCGGTACGAAGTTATACGACTTTTAATGTGGGTGCTCGGTAATCGCCAACCCCTACCTTGCAATTTCGAAACAAAACCTATGCCATTAGTTTGTGCTACGTTTGTGCCGGAATAAGTCGGAAAAAATTTCGTTTGTAGCACTTCCGATAAGGAGTTATAAGGGTTTTCAAGTAGGGGGGCTGGAGAAACGGCAGCCTCCAACCTTGTAATTTCGAAACAAAACCTATGCCAATCGCTTGCTCTACGTTTGTGCCTGAATGTACCGCAAAAATTTTCGTTTGTACCAATTGCGATACGAAGTTATAAGGGTTTTCAGGTGGGAGCTCCAGCAATGTCAAACTCCAAACTTGGAATTTCGAAACAAAACCTATGGCAATGGTTTCTGCTACGTTTCTGCCGGAATATACCGCAAAAATTTTCGGTTGTACCAATTCCGATACGAAGTTTTAAGGGTTTTAAAAAGTGCTCTGGAGCAATGGCAGACCCCAACCTTGGAATTTCGAAACAAAAGCTATGGCAATAGTTTTTGCTACGTTTGAGCCGGAATGTACCGCAAAAATTTTCGTTTGTTGCACTTCCGGTACGAAGTTATAAGAGTTTTAATGTGGAGGCTGGGGAGACGGCAACCCCCTATCTTGGAATTTCGAAACAAAAACCTATGCCATTCGTTTGTGCTTCGTTTGTGCCGGAATGTAAGGCAAACATTTTTGTTTGTACACCTTCCGATACTAGGTTATAAGGGTTTTCAAGTAGAGGACCTGGAGAAACGGCAGCCTTGAACCTTGTAATTTCGAAACAAAACCTGTGCATATCGTTTGTGCTACGTTTGTGCCCGAATGTAACGCAAAAATTCTTGTCTGTACCACTTCCGGTACGAAGTTATAAGATTTTTAATGTGAGGGCGGGGAAAACGGCAACCCCTTATCTTGGAATTTCGAAACAAAACCTATGATAATCGTTTGTGCTACCTTTGTGCGGAATGTACCTCAAAAGTTTTCGTTTGTACCACTTCTGGTACGAACTTATACGGGTTTTAAAGTGGGAGGGCTGGAAAAGTTCAGCCCCCCCACTTAGGAATTGCAAACCTAAACCTATGCCAATAGTTTGAGCCACGTTTGTGCCGGAATGTAACGCAAATTTTTTCGATTGTACCACTTTCGGTACGATGTTATAAGGGTTTTAAAATGGGAGGGCTGGGGAAAGAGCAGCCTCCCCCACTTAGGAATTTCAAAGCTAAACCTATGCCAATAATTTGTGCTACGTTTTTGCTGGAATGTACCGCAAAAATTGTCGTTCGTACCACTTCCGGTATGACGTTATAAGAATTCTAAAGTGGGAACTGAAGAAAAGGCAACCCTGTACCTTGGAATTTCGAAACGAAACCAATGAAAATCGTTTGTGCTACGTTTGTGCCGGAATGTACCGCAAATATTTTCGTCTGTACCACTTCCGGTACGAAGTTATAAGGGTTTTCAAGTAAGGGGCTGGGGAAATGGCAGTTTCCAAAGTTGTAATTTCGAAACAAAACTTATGCCAATCGTTTATGGTGGGTTTGCGCCGGAATGTATCGCAACAATTTTCGTTTGTACCACTTCCGGTACGAAGTTATAAGAGTTTAAAAGCGGGAGTTGTGAAAACGGCAGCCTCCACCGAGAAATTTCAAAACAAAACTTCTGAATATGGTTCGTCCTACGTTTGTGCCGGAATGTACCGAAAAAATTTTCGTCTCTACCCCTTTCGGTACGAAGATATAAGGGTTTTAAAGTTGCAAGGCTGGAGAAACGGCAGCCTCCAAACTTGGAATTTCGGACCAAAACCTATGCCAATCGTTTGTGCTAGGCTTGTTCCGGAATGTAGCGCAAAAATTTTCGTTTGTAACACTTCCGGTACGACGTTATAAGAGTTTTAATGTGAGGACTCGGAAAACGGCAAGCACCTACCTTGGAATTTCGAAACAAAACCTATGCCAATCGTTTGTGCTAGGCTTGTTCCAGGATGTACCGCAAAAATTTTCGTTTGTACGAAATTCGATACGAAGTTATAAGGGTATTAAGGGGGGGTCTGGAGCAATGGCAGACTCCAACCTTGAAATTTCGAAACAAAAGCTATGGCAATGGTTTTTGTTACGTTTGTGCCGGAATGTCCCGGAAAAATTTTCGTTTGTTCCTCTTCCGGTACGAAGTTATAACGGTTTCAATGTGGAGGCTGGGGAAACGGCAACCCCCTATCTTGGAATTTCGATACTAAACCTATGCCAATCGTTTGTGCTACGTTTGTGCCGGAATGTACGGCTAACATTTTGAATGGTACCACTTCAGGTACGAGGTTATAAGGGTTTTGAAGTGGGAGGGTTGGGGAAACGGCAGCCTCCACCCAAGAATTTCCAAACAAAACCGATGCCAATTGTTTGTGCTACGTCTGTGCTGGAATATACCGCAAAAATTTTCGTTTGTACTACTTCCGGTACGAAGTTATAAGGGTTTTCAAGTAGAGGAGCTGGAGAAACGGCAGCCTCGAACCTTTTAATTTCAAAGCAAATCCTATGCCAATCGTTTGTGCTACGTTTGTGCCGGAAAATACCGCAAAAATTTTCGTTTGTACCACTTCCGGTACGAGGTTATAATAATTTTATATGTGGGGGCTGGGGAAACGGAAACCCCCTATTTTGGTATTTCGAAATTAAACGTATGCCAATCGTTTGTGCTACGTTTGTGCCGGAATGTACTTCAAACATTTTCGTTTTTACCACTTCCGGTACGAAGTTGTAAAAGTTTTAAAGTGGGAGGGCTGGGGAAACGGCAGCCCCCACCCAAGAATTTCAAAACAAAACTTATGCCAGTTGTTTCTGCTACGTTTGTGCCGGAATGTACCGCAAAAATTTTCGTTTGTACCACTTCCGTTACGAACTTATAATGGTTTTAAAGTTGTAAGGCTCTAAAAACGGCAGCCTCCAAACTTGGAATTTCGGAACAAAATTTACGTCTATCGTTTTTGCTACGTTTGTGCCGGAATGTACCGCAGAAGTTTTTGTTTGTACAACTTCCGGTACGAGGTTATAAGGGTTTTAAAGTGAGAGGGCTGGGGAAAGGGCAGCCCCCCCACTTAGGAATTTCAAACCTAAAGCTATGCCAATAGTTTGTGCTACGTTTGTGCCGGAATGTAACGCAAAAATCTTTGTTTGTACTACCCGGTACGAAGTTATACGAGTTTTAATGTGGGTGCTGGGAAATCGGCAACCCCTACCTTAGAATTTCGAATCAATACCTATGCCAATCGTTAGTGGTACGTTTTTGCCGGAAGGTACCGCAAAAAATTGTCGTTTGTACTACTTCCGGTAGGACGTTATAAAAATTATAAGTGGGAATTGAAGAAAAGGATACCCCCTACCTTGGAATTTCGAAATGAAACCTATTTAAATCGTTTGTGCTACGATTTTGCCGGAATTTACCGTAGTAATTGTCGTTTGTACCACTTCCGGTAGGACGATATAAGAATTTTAAAGTGGGAACTGAAGAAAAGGCAACCCACTACCTTGAAATTTCGAAACGAAACCTATGCCAATCGTTTGTGCTACGTTTCTGCCGGAATGAACCGCAAAGATTTTCGTTTGTACCACTTCCGGTACGAAGTTATAAGGGTTTTAAAGTTGGTAGGCTGGAGAAACGGCAGCCTCCAACCTTGTAATTTCTAAACAAAACCTATGCCAATCGTTTGTGCTACGTTTGTGCCGGAACGTACCGCAAAAATTTTCGTTTGTACCAATTGCAAAAGGAAGTTATAAGGGTTTTCAGGGGGGATCTCGATCAATGGCAGACTCCAACCTTGGAATTTCGAAACAAAAGCTATGGCAATGGTTTGTGCTACGTTTGTGCCGGAATGTACCGCAAAAATTTTCGTTTGTACCAATTCCGATACGAAGTTTTAGTGGTTCTAAAAAACGGTCTGGAGCAATGGAAGACTCCAACCTTGGAATTTCGAAGCAAAACGTATGGCAATGGTTTTTGCTACGTTTGTGCCGGAATGTACCGCAAAAATTTTCGTGGGTTCCACTTCCGGTTCGAAGTTATAAAAGTTTTAATGTGGACGCTGGGGAAACGGCAACCCCTATCTTGGAATTTCGAAACAAAACCTAAGGCATTCGTTGGTCCTACCTTTGTGCCGGAATGTACGGCAAACATTTTTGTTTGTACCACTTACGGTGCAAGGTTATAAGGGTTTTAAGTGGGAAAGCTGGGGAAACGGTAGCCCCACCCAAGAATTTCCAAAGAAAACCTATGTCAATTGTTTGTACTACGTTTGTGTTGGAATATACCGCAAAAAGTTTCGTTTGTACCACTTCCGGTACTTAGTTATAAGGGTTTTCAAGTAGAGGAGCTGGAGAAACGGCAGCATCGAACCTTGTAATTTCGAAACAAAACCTATGCCAATCGTTCGTGATACGTTTGGGCCCGAATGTAACGCAAAAATTTTCGTTTGTACCACTTCCAGTACGAAGTTATATGGGTTAGAAAGTGGGGGGGGGCTGGAGAAACGATATCCTTTGTATTGGAATTTCGAATCAAAACCTATGGCAATCGTTTGTGCTACGTTTCTGCCGGAATGTACCGCAAAAAGTTTCGTTTGTACCACCTCCGGTACGAAGTCATAACAGTTTATAAGCGGAAGCTGGAGAAACGGCAGCCTCATACTTTGCAATTTCGAAAGAAAACCTATGCCAATAATTTGCGCTACGTTTGAGCCGGAATGTAATGCAAAAATTTTCGTTTGTACCACCCGGTACAAAGTTATGAGAGTTTTAATGTGGGGACTGGATAAACCGCAGCCTCCAAACTTGGAATTTCGAAAAGATACATATGGCAATCGTTTGTTCTACGTTTGTGCCGCAATGTACCGCAAAAATTTTCGTTTGTACCTCTCCCAGTAAGAAGTTATAAGCGTTTTAAAGTGGGAGGGCTGGGGAAACGGAAGCTTCCACCCAAGAATTTCAAAACAAAACATATGCCAATTGTTTGTGCTACGTTTGTGCCAGAATGTACCGCAAAAATTTTCGCTCATACAACTTACGGTACGAAGTCATATGGGTTTCAAAGTGGGGGAGGCTTGAGAAACGGCAACCTCGAACAATGGAATTTCGAAAAAAAACTCTGCCAATCGTTTGTGGTAAGTTTGTGCCGGAATGTTCCGCAAAAATTTAAGTTTGTACCAGTTCCCGTACGAAGTTGTAAGGATTTTAAAGTGGGAGGGCTGGCGAAACGTAAGCACCCACCCAAGAATTCCAAAACAAAACCTATGATGATCGTTTGTGCTACGTTTTTGCCGGAATGTACCACAAATATTTTCGTTTGTACCAATTCCGGTACGAAGTTATAAGGGTTTTCAAGCCGAGGGACTGGAGAAACGGCTGCCTCCAATTTTGCAATTTCGAAACAAAACCTATGCCAATCCTTTGTGCTACGTCTGTGCCACGTTTGTGCCGGAATGTAATGCATAAATTTTTGTTTGTATCACTTCCGGTACGAAGTTATAAGAGTTTAAAAGCGGGAGCTGGAGAAACTACAACACCCTACCTTGGAATTTGGAAACAAAACCTATACCAATCATTTGTGCTACGTTTTTGCCAGAATGTACCGCAAAATTTTTCGTTTGTACCACTTCCGGTACGAAGTTATAACAGTTTTTATGTTGGGGCTGGGGAAACAACAACCCCCCACCTTAAAATTTCAAAACAAAACTTATGAATATGGTTTGTCCTAAGTTTGTGAAGGAATGTTCCGCTAATATTTTCGTTTGTACCGCTTTCGGTACGAGGAATAAGGATTTTAAAGTTGGAAGGCTAGAGAAACGGCAGCCTCCAAACTTGGAATTTCGAAACAAAACCTATGCCAGTCGTTTGTGCTACGTTTGTTCTGGAATGAACCGCATAAATTTTCGTTTGTACCACTTCCGGTACGAAGTTATAAGTGTTTTAAAGTTGGAAGGCTGGAGAAACGGCAGCTTCCAAACTTGGAATTTCGAAACAAAACCTATGCCAATCGTGTGTGCTACGTTTGTTCGGGAATGTACCGCAAAAATTTTCGTTTGTACCATTTCCGGTACGACGTTATAAGAGTTTTTATGTAAGGGCTGGCGAAACGGCAAGACCCTACCTTGGAATTTCGAAACAAAACCTATTCCAATTTTTGTGCTACGTTTGTGCCGGAATATACCGCAAAAATTTTCGTTTGTACCAATTCCGATACAAGGTTATAAGGGTTTTAAAGGGAGGACAGGAGCAATGGCAGCCTCCAACCTTGGAATTTCAAAACATAAGCTATGGCAGTGGTTTGTGCTACGTTTCTGCCGGAATGTACCGCAAAAATTTTCGTTTGTACCAAATCCGATACGAAGTTTTAAGGGCTCTAAATGGGGAGCTGGAGCAATCGCAGACTCCAACCTTGAGAATTTCGAAACAAAAGCTATGGCAATGGTTTGTGCTACGTTTGTGCCGGAATGTACCGCAAAAATTTTCGTTTTTTCCACTTCCGGTACGAAGTTATAAGAGTTTTAATGTTAGGGCTGGGGAAACCGCAAAGCCTCCCACTTAAAATTTCAAAACAAAACCTATGCCAGTTTTTTGTGCTACGTTTGTGCCGGAATGCACCGCAAAAATGTTTGTTTGTACGACTTCCGGTACGACGTTATAAGATTTTTAATGTGGGGGCTGGGGAAACGGCAACCCCCTACCTTCGAATTTCGAAACGAACTCTATGCCAATCGTTTGTGCTACGTTTGTGCCGGATTGTACCGCAAAAATTTCCGTTTGTACCGCTTCCGATACGAAGTTATAAAAATTTTAATGTGGGAGGGTTGGGGAAACGGAAGCCCCCATCCAAGAATTTCAAAACAAAACCTATGTTAATCGTTCGTGCTACGTTTTTGCCGGAATGAACCTCAAAAATTTTCGTTTGTTCCACTTCCGGTACGAAGTTATAAGTGTTTTAAAGTTGGAAGGCAGGAGAAACGGCAGCCTCCAACTTTGCAATTTCGAAAGAAAACCTATGCCAATCGTTTGTGCTACGTTTGTGCCGGAATGTAACGAATAAATTTTCATTTGTACCACTTCCGGTACGATGGTATAAGAGTTTTATGTGGGGCTGGAGAAACGGCAACCCCTCCAGCTTAAAATTTCAAAACGAAACTTATGAAAATGGTTTGTCCTACGTTTGTGCCGAATGTACCGCAAATATTTTCGTTTGTACCACTTCCGGTACGAAGTTATAAGGGTTTTAAAGTTGGTAGGCTGGAGAAACGACAGCCTCCAAACTTGGAATATCGAAACAAAACCAATGCCAGTCGTTTGTGCTACGTTTGTGCCGGTATGTACCGCAAAAATTTTCGTTTGTACCACTCGCAGTACGAAGTTATGAAGGTTTTAAAGTTGGTAGGCTGGAGAAACGGCAGCCTCCAAACTTGGAATATCGAAACAAAACCTATGCCAATCGTTTGTGCTGCGTTTATGCCGGAATGTACCGAAAAAAATGTCGATTGTACCACTTCCGGTAGGACGTTATAAGAATTTTTAGTGGGAACTGAAAAAAAGGCAACCCCCTACGTTGGAATTTCGAAACGAAACCTATGCCAATCGTTTGTGCTACGTTTGGGCCGGAGTGTACCGCAAAAGTTTTCGTCTGTACCACTTCCGGTACGAAGTTATAAGGGTTTTAAAGTTGGTAGCCTGGAGAAACGACAGCCTCCAAACTTGGAATATCGAAACAAAACCAATGCCAGTCGTTTGTGCTACGCTTGTGCCGGTATGTACCGCAAAAATTTTCGTTTGTACCACTCCCAGTACGAAGTTATAAGGGTTTTAAAGTTGGTAGGCTGGAGAAACGGCAGCCTTCAAACTTGGAATATCGAAACGAAACTTATGCCAATTGTTTGTGGTACGTTTGTGCCGGAATGTACCGCAAAAATTTTCGTTTGTACCAATTGCGATACGAAGTTATAAGGTTTTTCAGGGGGGAGCTGGAGCAATTGCAGACTCCAACCTTGGAATTTCGAAACAAACGCTATGGCAATGGTTTCTGCTACGTTTGTGCCGGAATGTACCGCAAAAATTTTCGTTTGTACCTATTCCGATACGAAGTTTTAAGGGATCTAAAGGGGGTCTGGAGAAATGGCAGCCTCCAAACTTGGAATATCGAAACAAAACCTATGCCAATCGTTTATGGTGCGTTTGTGCCGGAATGAACAGCAAAAATTTTCGTTTGTTCCACTTCCGGTACGAAGTTATAAGGGTTTTAAAGTGGGAGGGCTGGGCAAACGGCAGCCATAACCCAAGAATTTCAAAACAAAACCTATGCCAATTGTTTCTGCTACGTCTATGCCAGAATGTGCCGCAAAACTTTTCCTTTATACCACTTCCGGTACGAAGTTATATGGGTTAGAAAGTGGGGGGGGGCTGGAGAAACGGTAACTCTATAATGGAATTTCGAATCAAAACCTATGGCAATCGTTTGTGCTACGCTTGTGCCGGAATGTACAGCAAAAATTTTCGTTTGTACCGCTTCCGGTACGAAGTGGTGCTGGGGAAAGGGCAACCTCGTACCATGGAATTTCGAAACGAAACCTATGCCATTCGTTTGTGCTACGTTTGTGCCGGAATGTAAGGCAAACATTTTCGTTGGTACCCCTTCCGACACTAGGTTATAAGGGTTTTCAAGTAGAGGACCTGGAGAAACGTCAGCCTTGAACCTTGTAATTTCGAAACAAAACCTATGGATATCGTTTGTGCCCGAATGTAACGCAAAAATTTTCGTGTGTTCCACTTCCGGTACGAATTTATAAGAGTTTTAAAGTGGCAGGGCTGGGCAAAGGGTAGCCCCCACCAAAGAATTTCAAAACAAAGTCTATGCCAAATGTTTTTGCTACGTTTGTACCAGAATGTGCCGCAAATTTTTTCGTTTATACCACTTCCGGTACGAAGTTATATGGGTTAGAAAGGGGGGGCTGGAGAAACGGTAACCCCTATATTGGAATTTCCAATCAAAACGTATGGCAATCGTTTATGGTACGTTTCTGCCGGAATGTACCGCAATAATTTTCGTTTGTGCCACTTCCGGTACGAAGTTATAAGAGTTTATAAGCGAGAGCTGGGGAAATGGCAACACAATGCCTTGGAATTTCGAAACAAAACCTATGCCAATCGTTTGTGCTACCTTTGTGCGGAATGTACCGCAAAAGTTTTCGTTTTACCACTTCTGGTTCGAGCTTATACGGGTTTTAAAGTGGGAGAGCTGGCGAAAGTTCAGCCCCCCCACTTAAGAATTTCAAACCTAAACCTATGCCAATAGTTTGAGCCACGTTTTTGCCGGAATGTAACGCAAATGTTTTCGATTGTACCACTTTCGGTACAAGGTTATAAGGGTTTTAAAATGGGAGGGCTGGGGAAAGGGCAGCCTCCCCCACTTAGGAATTTCAAACCTAGACCTATGCCAATAATTTGTGCTAAGTTTGTGCCGGTTTGTAACGCAAAAATTTTCGTTTGTACCGCCCGGTACGAAGTTATACGAGTTTTAATGTGGGGGCTGGGTAATCGGCAACCCCTACCTTGGAATTTCGAAACAAGATATATGCCAATCGTTTGTGCTACGTTTTTGCCGGAATGTACCGCAAAAATTGTCGTTTGTACACCTTATGGTATGACGTTGTAAGAATTCTAAAGTGGGAACTGAAGAAAAGGCAACCCTGTACCTTGGAATTTCGAAACGAAACCTATGAAAATCGTTTGTGCTACGTTTGTGCCAGAATGTACCGCAAAAATTTTCGTCTGTACCACTTCCGGTACGAAGTTATAAGGGTTTAAAAGTTGGAAGGCTGGAGAAACGGCAGCCTCATAACTTGGAATATCGAAACAAAACCTATGCCAATCGTTTGTGCCGCAAAAATTTTCGTTTAAACTACTTCCAGTACGAAGTTATAAGAGTTTTGATGTGGGGGCTGGGGAAACGGCAATCCCTCCACCTTGGAATTTCAAAACGAAAACTATGGCAATCTTCTGTGCTACGTTTGTGCCTGAATGTACTGCAAAAATTTTCGTTTGTACCACTTCCGGTACGAAGTTATAAGTGTTTTCAAGTAGGGGGCTGCGGAAATGGCAACTTCAAACTTTGTAATTTCGCAACAAAACTTATGCCGATCGTTTGTGGTGCGTTTGTGCCGGAATGTATCGAAAATTTTCGTTTGTATCACTTCAAGTACGAAGTTATAAGAGTTTAAAAACGAGAGTTGGGGAAACGGCAGCCTCCACCTAGAAATTTCAAAACAAACTTATGAATATGGTTTGTCCTACGTTTGTGCCGGAATGTACCGAAAAAATTTTCGTCTCTACCCCTTCCGGTACGAAGTTATAATGGTTTTAAAGTTGGAAGGCTGGAGAAACGGCATCCTCCAAACTTGGAATTTCGGACGAAAACCTATGCCAATCGTTTGTGCTAGGCTTGTTCCGGAATGTACCGCATAAATTTTCGTTTGTACCACTTCCGGTACGACGTTATAAGAGTTTTAATGTGAGGACTGGGGAAACGGCAAGCACCTACCATTGGAATTTCGAAACAAAACCTATGCCAATCGTTTGTGCTACGTTAGTGCCGGAAAGTACCGCAAAAATTTTCGTTTGTACCAATTTCGATACGAAGTTATAAGGGTTTTCAAGGGGGGGCTGGAGCAATGGCAGACTCCAACCTTGGAATTTCGAAACAAAAGCTATGGCAATGGTTTGCGTTACGTTTGTGCCGGAATGTCCCGGAAAAATTTTCGTTTGTTCCTCTTCCGGTACGAAGTTATAAGGGTCTCAATGTGGAGGCTGGGGAAACGGCAACCCCCTATCTTGGAATTTCGAAACAAAACCTATGCCAATCGTTTGTGCTACGTTTGTGCCGGAATGTACGGCAAACATTTTGAATTGTACCACTTCAGGTACGAGGTTATAAGGGTTTTAAAGTGGGAGGGTTGGGAAAACGGCAGCCTCCACCCAAGAATTTCCAAACAAAACCTATGCCAATTGTTTGTGCTACGTTTGTGCTGGAATATACCGCAAAAATTTTCGTTTGTACCACTTCCGGTTCGAAGTTATAAGGGTTTTCAAGTAGGGGAGCTGGAGAAAGGGCAGCCTCCAACCTTGGAATTTCGAAGCAAAATCTATGCCAATCGTTTGTGCTACGTTTGTGCCAGAAAATACCGCAAAAATTTTCGTTTGTACCACTTCCGGTACGAGGTTATAATATTTTTAATGTGGGGGCTGGGGAAACGGTAGCCTCGAACCTTGTAATTTCGAAGCAAAATTTATGCCATTCGTTTGTGCTACGTTTGTGCCGGAATGTACGGCAAACATTCGAATGTACGAAGTTGTAAAGTTTTAAAGTGGGAGGGCTGGGGAAAAGGCAGCCCACACCCCAGAATTTTAAAACAAAACCTATGCCAGTTGTTTCTGCTACATTTGTGCCAGTATGTGCCGCAAAAAGTTTCGTTTATACCACTTCCGGTAGGAAGTTATATGGGTTTCAAAGTGGGGGGCTTGAGAAACGGTAACCGCTATATTGGAATTTCGAATCAAAACCTATGGCAGTCATTCGTCCTACGTTTGTGCAGGAATGTACCGCAAAAATTTTCGTTTGTACCACTTCCGGTACGAACTTATAATGGTTTTAAAGTTGTGAGGCTCTAAAAACGGCAGTCTCCAAACTTAGAATTTCGAAACAAAACCAATGCCAATCGTTTCTGCTACGTTTTTGCCGGAATGTACCGCAAAAATTGTCGTTTGTACTACTTCCGGTATTACGTTATAAGAATTTTAAAGTGGGAACTGAAGAAAAAGCAACCCCCTACCTTGAAATTTCGAAACGAAACCTATGCCAATCGTTTGTGCTACGTTTCTGCCGGAAAGAACCGCAAGAATTTTCGTTTGTACCACTTCCGGTACGAAGTTATAAGGGTTTTAAGGTTGGTAGGCTGGAGAAACGGCAGCCTCCAACCTTGTAATTTCTAAACATAACCTATGGCAATCGTTTGTGCTACGTTTGTGCCGGAATGTACCGCAAAAATTTTCGTTTGTACCAATTCCGATACGAAGTTTTAAGGGTATTAAGAGGGGGTCTGGAGCAATGGCAGACTCCAACCTTGGAATTTCGAAACAAAACCTATGGCAATGGTTTTTGCTACGTTTGTGCCAGAATGTACCGCAAAAATTTTCGTTGGTTCCATTTCCGGTTCGAAGTTATAAGAATTTTAATGTGGAGGCTGGGGAAACGGCAACCCCTATCTTGGAATTTCGAAACAAAAACCTATGGCATTCGTTTGGGCTACGTTTGTGCCGGAATGTACGGCAAACATTTTGTTTGTACCACTTCCGGTACAAGGTTATAAGGGTTTTAAAGTGGGAGAGCTGGGGAAACGTTAACCCCCACCCAAGAATTTCCAAACAAAACCTATGCCAATTGTTTGTGCTACGTTTGTGCCGGAATATACCGCAAAATTTTCGTTTGTACCACTTCCGGTACTTAGTTATAAGGGTTATCAAGTAAAGGAGCTGGAGAAACGGCAGCATCGAACCTTGTAATTTCGAAACAAAACCTATGCCAATCGTTCGTGATACGTTTGTGCCCGAATGTAACGCAAAAAGTTTTGTTTGTACCACTTCAGGGTAAGAAGTCATAACAGTTTATAAGCGGGAGCTGGGGAAACGGCAGCCTCCAACTTTGCAATTTCGAAAGAAAACCTATGCCAATAATTTGTGCTACGTTTGTGCCGGAATGTAATGCAAAAATTTTCGTTTGTACCACCCGGTACAAAGTTACAAGAGTTTTAATGTGGGGGCTGGATAAACCGCAGCCTCCAAACTTGGAATTTCGTAATAAAACCTATGCCAATCGTGAGTGCTACGTTTTTGCCGGAATGTACGGCGAAAATTGTCGGTTGTAATACTTCCGGGACGACGTTATAAGAATTTTAAAGTGGGAACTGAAAAAAATGCAACCCGCTACTTTGGAATTTCGAAACGAAACCTATGCCAATCGTTTGTTCTACGTTTGTGCCGCAATGTACCGCAAAAATTTTCGTTTGTGCCTCTCCCAAAGTTATAAGCGTTTTAAAGTGGGAGTGCTGGGGAAACGGAAGCTTCCACCCAAGAATTTCAAAACAGAACATATGCCAATCGTTTGTGGTACGTTTGTGCCGGAATGTTCCGCAAAAATTTAAGTTTGTACCACTTCTCGTACGAAGTTGTAAGGATTTTAAAGTGGGAGGGCTGGGGAAACGGAAGCCCCCACCCAAGAATTCCAAAACAAAACCTATGATGATCGTTTGTGCTACGTTTTTGCCGGAATGTACCACAAATATTTTCGTTTGTACCAATTCCGGTACGAAGTTATAAGGGTTTTCAAGCCGAGGAACTGGAGAAACGGCAGCCTGCAATTTTCAATTCCGAAGCAAAACCTATGCCAATCCTTTGTGCTACGTTTGTTCCGGAATGTAACGCATAAATTTTTGTTTGTACCACTTCCGGTACGAAGTTATAAGAGTTTAAAACCGGGAGCTGGAGAAACTGCAACAGCCTACCTTGGAATTTCGAAACAAAACCTATACCAATCATTTGTGCTACGTTTTTGCCGGAATGTACCGCAAATATTTTCGTTTGTACCGCTTTCGGTACGAGGAATAAGGGTTTAAAAGTTGGAAGGCTGGAGAAACGGCAGCCTCCAAACTTGGAATATCGAAACAAGACCTATGCCAATCGTTTGTGCTGCGTTTGCGCCGGAATGCAACGCAAAAATATTCGTTTGTACCACTTCCGGTACGAAGTTAGAAGAGTTTTAGTGTGGAGGCTGATGAAACGGCAACCCCTCCACTTTGGAATTTCAAAACGAAACCTATGGAAATCGTTTGTGCTACGGTTGTGCCGGAATGTACCGCAAAAATTTTCGTCTGTACCACTTCCAGTACGAAGTTATAAGGGTTTTACAGTGGGAACGCTGCGGAAATGGCAGCCCCAACCCAAGAATTTCAAAACAAAACCTATGCCAATCGTTTGTACTACGTTTGTTCCGGATTGTGCCGCAAAAAAATTCGTTTGGGCCACTTCCGGTACGAAGTTATAAGATTTTTAATGTGGGGGCTGGGGAAACGGCAACCCCCTACTTGGAATTTCGAAACTAAATATATGCCAATCATTTGTGCTACGTTTGTGCCGGAATGTACGGCAAACATTTTCGTTTGTACCACTTCCGGTACGAAGTTATAAGCGTTAAAGTGGGAGGGCTGGGCAAACGGCAGCCTCGAACCTTGTAATTTCGAAACCAAACCTATGCCAATCGTTTGTGCTAGGTTTGTGCCGGAATATAACGCAAAAATTTTCGTTTGTACCACTTCCGGTACGAAGTTATAAGATTTTTAATGGAGAGCTGTAGAAACGGCAACTCTTTATCTTGGAATTTCGAAATTAAACCTATACCAATCGTTTGTGCTACGTTTGTGCCGGAATGTACGGCAAACATTTTCGTTTCTACCACTTCCGGTACGACGTCATAAGAGATTTAACGTGGGGGCTGGGGAAACGGCAACCCTCTACCTTGGAATTTCGAAACGAGCTCTATGCCAATCGTTTGTGCTACGTTTGTGCTGGAATGTACCGCAAAAATTTCCGCTTGTTCCAATTCCGGTACGAAGTTAGAAGAGTTTTAAAGTGGGAGGAATTAGGAAACGGCAGCCTCCACCCAAGAATTTCCAAACAAAACCTATGCCAATTGTTTGTGCTACGTTTATGCCAGAATATACCGCAAAAATTTTCGTTTCTACCACTATCGGCACGAAGTTTTAAGGGTTTTCAAGTAGAAAAGCTGGAGAAACGGCAGCCTCGAACCTTGTAATTTCGAAACAAAACCTATGCCAATCGTTGGTGCTACGTTCGTGCCGGAATGTAACGCAAAAGTTTTCGTTTGTACCACTTCCGGTACGAAGTTATATGATTTTTAATGTTGGGGGCTGGGGAAACGGCAACCCCCTGTCTTGGAATTTCGAAATTAAACCTATGTCAATCGTTTGTGCTACGTTTGTGCCGGAATGTACGGCAAACATTTTCGTTTGTACCACTTTCGGTACGAAGTTATAAGGGTTTTTAAGTGGGATGGCTGGGCAGACGGCAGCCCCCACCCAAGAATTTCAAAACAAAACATATTCGAATTGTTTCTGCTACGTTTGTGCCAGAATGTGCCGCAAAAATTTTCGTTTATACCACTTCCGGTACGATGTTATATGGGTTAGAAAGTGGGGGGGCTGGAGAAACGGTAACCTTTATATTGAAATTTCGAATCAAAAATTATGGCAATCGTTCGTGCTACGTTTGTTCCGGAATCTACCGCAAAAATTTTCGTTTGTACCACTTCCGGTACGAGGTTATAAGGGTTTTAAAGTGGGAGGTCTGGGGAAAGGGCAGCCCCCCACTTAAGAATTTCAAACCTAAACCTATACCAATAATTTGTGCTACGTTTGTGCCGGAATGTACCGCAAAAATTTTCGTTTCTACCACTTCCGGTACGAAGTTATAAGAGTTTATAAGCGAGAGCTGGGGAAATGGCAACCCCCTGCCATGGAAATTCGAAACAAAACCTATGCCAATCGTTTGCGCTACCTTTGCGCTGGAATGTACCGCAAAAAATTACGTTTGTACCACTTCCGGTACGAGGCTATAAGGGTTTTAAAGTGGGAGGTCTGGGGAAAGGGCAGCCTTCCCACTTAAGAATTTCAAACCTAAAACTATGCCAATAATTTGTGCTACGTTTGTGCCAGAATATGCCGCAAAAGTTTTGGTTTATACCACTTCCCGTACGAAGTTATATGGGTTAGAAGGTGGGGGGCTGGAAAAACGGTAACCCCTATATTGGAATTTCGAATCAAAACCTATGCCAATCGTTTGTGTTACGTTTGTGCCGGAATGTACCGCAAAAATTGTCGTTTATACAACTTCCGGTACGAGGCTATAAGGGTTTTAAAGTGGGAGGTCTGGGGAAAGGGCAGCCCCCCACTTAGGAATTTCAAACCTAAACCTATACCAATAATTTGTGCTACGATTTTGCCGGAATGTAAGGAAAAAATTTTCGTTTTTACCACTTCCGGTACGAAGTTATAAGAGTTTATAAGCGAGAGATGGGGAAATGGCAACCCCCTGCCATGGAAATTCCAAACAAAACCTATGCCAATCGTTTGTGCTACCTTTGCTCTGGAATGTACCGCGAAAATTTACGTTTGTACCATTTCCGGTACGAGGATAAAAGGGTTTTAAAGTAGGAGGGCTGGGGAAAGTTGAGCTTCCCCCCACTTTGAAATTTCAAACTTAAACCTATGCCAATAGTTTGTGTTACGTTTGTGGCGGAATGTAACGCAAAAGTTTTCGATTGTACCATTTCCGGTACGAGGATAAAAGGGTTTTAAAGTAGGAGGGCTGGGGAAAGTTGAGCTTCCCCCCACTTAGGAATTTCAAACCTAAACCTATGCCAATAATTTGTGCTAAGTTTGTGCCGGAATGTAACGCAAAAATTTTCGTTTTTACCACCCGGTACAAAGTTATACGAGTTTTAATGTGGGGGCTGGGTAATCGGCAACCCCTACCTTGGAATTTCGAAACAACACCTATGCCAATCGTTTGTACTACGTTTTCGCCGGAATGCACCGCAAAAATTGTCGTTTGTACCACTTCCGGTATGACGTTATAAGAATTTTAAAGTGGGAACTGAAGAAAAGGCAACTTTCTGCCTTGGAATTTCGAAACGAACCCTACGAAAAACGTTTGTGTTACGTTTGTGCCGGAATGTAACGCAAAAATTTTTCGATTGTACCACTTCCGGTACGAAGTTATAAAGGTTTTCAAGTAGAGGAGCTGGAGATACGGCAGCCTCCAACCTTGTAATTTCGATACCAAACCTATGCCAGTCGTTTGTGCTACGTTTGTGCCGGGATGTACCGAAAATTTCCGTTTGTACCACTTCCAGTACGAAGTTATAAGGGTTTTAAAGTTGTTTGGCTGGAGAAACGGCAGCCTCCAAACTTGGAATATCGAAAAAAAACCTATGCCAATCGTTTGTGCTGCGTTTATGCAGTAACGCGCCGCAAAAAATTTCGTTTCTACCACTTCCGATACGAAGGTATAAGGGTTTTCAAGTAGGGAGGCTGGAGAAACGGTAGCCTCCAACCTTGTAATTTCGAAACAAAACCTATGCCATTCGTTTGTGGTACGTTTGTGCCGGAATTTACAGCAAAAATTTTCGTTTTTACCACTTCCGGTACGAAGTTATAAGAGTTTATAAGCGAGAGCTGGGGAAATGGCAACCCCCTGCCATGGAAATTCGAAACAAAACCTATGCCAATCGATTGCGCTACCTTTGCGCTGGAATGTACCGAAAAAATTACGTTTGTACCACTTCCGGTACGAGGCTATAAGGGTTTTAAAGTGGGAGGTCTGGGGAAAGGGCAGCCTTCCCACTTAAGAATTTCAAACCAAACCTATGCCAATAATTTGTGCTACATTTGCGCCGGTATGTGACGCAGAATTTTTCGTTTGTACTACTTCCGGTACGAAGTTATATGATTTTTAATGTTGGGGGCTGGGGAAACGGCAACCCCCTGTCTTGGAATTTCGAAAATAAACCTATGTCAATCGTTTGTGCTACGTTTGTGCTGGAATGTACGGCAAACATTTTCGTTTGTACCACTTCCGGTACGACGTTATAAGGGTTTTAAAGTCGGAGGTCTGGGGAAAGGGCAGCCTTCCCACTTAAGAATTTCAAACCTAAACCTATGCCAATAATTTGTGCTACGTTTGCGCCGGAATGTGACGCAGAATTTTTCGTTTGTACTACTTCCGGTACGAAGTTATATGATTTTTAATGTTGGGGGCTCGGGAAACGGCAACCCCCTGTCTTGGAATTTCGAAAATAAACCTATGTCAATCGTTTGTGCTACGTTTGTGCCGGAATGTACGGCAAACATTTTCGTTTGTACCACTTCCGGTACGAGGTTATAAGGGTTTTAAAGTGGGAGGTCTGGGGAAAGGGCAGCCCCCCCACTTAGGAATTTCAAACCTAAACCTATACCAATAATTTGTGCTACGTTTGTGCCGGAATGTACCGCAAAAATTTTCGTTTTTACCACTTCCGGTACGAAGTTATAAGAGTTTATAAGCGAGAGCTGAGGAAATGGCAACCCCCTGCCATGGAAATTCGAAACAAAACCTATGCCAATCGATTGCGCTACCTTTGCGCTGGAATGTACCGCAAAAAATTACGTTTGTACCACTTCCGGTACGAGGCTATAAGGGTTTTAAAGTGGGAGGTCTGGGGAAAGGGCAGCCTTCCCACTTAAGAATTTCAAACCTAAACCTATGCCAATAATTTGTGCTACGTTTGCGCCGGAATGTGACGCAGAATTTTTCGTTTGTACTACTCCCGGTACGAAGTTATATGATTTTTAATGTTGGGGTCTGGGGAAACGGCAACCCCCTGTCTTGGAATTTCGAAAATAAACCTATGTCAATCGTTTGTGCTACGTTTGTGCCGGAATGTACGGCAAACATTTTCGTTTGTACCACTTCCGGTACGAGGTTATAAGGGTTTTAAAGTGGGAGGTCTGGGGAAAGGGCAGCCCCCCACTTAGGAATTTCAAACCTAAACCTATGCCAATAATTTGTGCTACGTTTGTGCCGGAATTTACCGCAAAAATTTTCGTTTTTACCACTTCCGGTACGAAGTTATAAGACTTTATAAGCGAGAGCTGGGGAAATGGCAACCCAATGCCATGGAAATTCGAAACAAAACTTATGCCAATCGATTGCGCTACCTTTGCGCTGGAATGTACCGCAAAAAGTTACGTTTGTACCACTTCCGATACGAGGCTATAAGGGTTTTAAAGTGGGAAGTCTTGGGAAAGGGCAGCCTTCCCACTTAAGAATTTCAAACCTAAACCTATGCCAATAATTTGTGCTACGTTTGTGCCAGAATATGCCGCAAAAGTTTTGGTTTATACCACTTCCCGTACGAAGTTATATGGGTTAGAAAGTGGGGGCTGGAAAAACGGTAACCCCTATATTAGAATTTCGAATCAAAACCTATGCCAATCGTTTGTGTTACGTTTGTGCCGGAATGTACCGCAAAAATTGTCGTTTGTACAACTTCCGGTACGAGGTTAAAAGGGTTTTAAAGTAGGAGGGCTGGGGAAAGTTGAGCTTCCCCCCCACTTTGAAATTTCAAACTTAAACCTATGCCAATAGTTTGTGTTACGTTTGTGGCGGAATGTAACGCAAAAGTTTTCGATTGTACCACTTCCGGTACGAGGTTATAAGGGTTTTAAAATGGGAGGGCTGGGGAAAGGGCAGCCTCTCCACTTAGGAATTACAAACCTAAACCTATGCCAATAATTTGTACTAGGTTTGTGCCGGAATGTAACGCAAAAATTTTCGTTTTTACCACCCGGTACAAAGTTATACGAGTTTTAATGTGGGGGCTGGGTAATCGGCAACCCCTACCTTGGAATTTCAAAACAACACCTATGCCAATCGTTTGTACTACGTTTTCGCCGGAATGTACCGCAAAAATTGTCGTTTGTACCACTTCCGGTGTGACGTTATAAGAATTTTAAAGTGGGAACTGAAGAAAAGGCAACTTTCTACCTTGGAATTTCGAAACGAACCCTACGAAAAACGTTTGTGTTACGTTTGTGCCGGAATGTAACGCAAAAATTTTTCGATTGTACCACTTCCGGTACGAAGTTATAAAGGTTTTCAAGTAGAGGAGCTGGAGGTACGGCAGCCTCCAACCTTGTAATTTCGATACCAAACCTATGCCAGTCGTTTGTGCTACGTTTGTGCCGGGATGTACCGAAAATTTCCGTTTGTACCACTTCCAGTACGAAGTTATAAGGGATTTAAAGTTGTTTGGCTGGAGAAACGGCAGCCTCCAAACTTGGAATATCGAAACAAAACCTATGCCAATCGTTTGTGCTGCGTTTATGCAGGAATGCGCCGCAAAAAATTTCGTTTCTACCACTTCCGATACGAAGTTATAAGGGTTTTCAAGTAGGGAGGCTGGAGAAACGGTAGCCTCCAACCTTGTAATTTCGAAACAAAACCTATGCCAATCGTTTGTGGTACGTTTGTGCCGGAATTTACAGCAAAAATTTTCCTTTTTACCACTTCCGGTACGAAATTATAAGAGTTTATAAGCGAGAGCTGGGGAAATGGCAACCCCCTGCCATGGAAATTCGAAACAAAACCTATGCCAATAGTTTGTGCTACGTTTGTGCCGGAATGTAACGCAAAAATTTTCGTTTGTACCACCCGGTACGAAGTTATACGAGTTTTAATGTGGGGGCTGGGTAATCGGCAACCCCTACCTTGGAATTTCGAAACAAAACCTATGCCAGTCGTTTGTGCTACGTTTTTGCCGGAATGTACCGCAAAAAATGTCCTTTGTACCACTTCCGGTAGGACGTTATAAGAGTTTTAAAGTGGGAACTGAAGAAAAGGCAACCCTTTACCTTGGAATTTCGAAACGAAACGTATGCCAATCGTTTGTGCTACGTTTGTGCCGGAATGTACCGCAAAAATTTTCGTTTGTACCACTTCCGGTACGATGTTATAAAGGTTTTAAAGTTGGTAGGCTGGAGAAACGGCAGCCTCCAAAAATTAGCTGGCTTACATCCAAGCCACCAAAACTCATCTTACACAGTAAAAACTAGCTGGTAACGAAATAAACAATCTAAAGAGTTAATTTCTTATATAAAGTCATCGCACTGAATACACGCGTTTAACGAAGAAACACAAAGAAACTCCCGAACGGAAGATTTTCCGGTTGCAAAATATACCATCATGACACAAAACAAAACATCAGAAGACAAGCTCATTTCAGAAAAGATAAGCGGTCTAGATATAGACCACTTCAAAGAAGCGACGTATGCATGTTTGAAAGGGGTCCAGTGCTGGTGGACCCCACGAAAATGAAGTTAAAAATAAAGATTTTCTATATAATAAATATAAGTACTATGGATAGTTCACTTAGCTTAAACGATATTTGTTATGAACAGATTAAAGACAATTATTGGTATGGTATTTTTGGTGATTTCAAGTTGATTATAGATAAGAGTACAGGATATTTCAATGCTACTAAGTTGTGTCAGAGTGGCGGTAAAGAGTTTAAAAATTGGTTTCAAAATAAACAATCCAAGGAATTGATAGAATACTATAATGAAAAAACCGGTAGCTGGAATCCCATCGGGCGCTCTACATATCAAATAACAGGAGGAGATAAAGAAACAAATACAATTATCTCAGGAACATACGTATATAGAAAAATATTTCTTGCTATTGCTCATTGGCTGTCTAAAGATTTTTACGATAAGTGTTATGATATAATCGAAGACTACTTTACACAAGATTTTAGACAGCTTCAAGTAAACAATGAAGAGTTACAATCAAGAGTAGAAGAGATAGAACAACAAATGGAACAATTACGATTGCACAATCAAGAACTAGAAAGCAAAGTTGATTATCTTAAAACAGTTGTAGCACCATATACAGAAGATCCAGGAAAGATACATAGGCTATTCATTATCAAGAAAAACCTTACTAAAGAACAACTTGAAAATATACTCTTTTACTATGACGAAGAAGAACGAGATCAAAAAGAAAGAATAGAACGATATAAGTATTGGGTTGGAAGAGTACAAACATGCAATTGCGAAAGTAGGATTAAACAACTCAAACTTAAGTATCCAAGTATGAGTATTCTGCTTAACGTCGACGATCCAAACTCTGTCAACTTATACAACAGAGCTAAAGAAAGATATGATAGAATAACTTGGCACGGTTCGCATATGAATACAGATTTAAGTGATATAGATCTTGTTGACAGGTTTATTCAGTTAAGAGACATTTAAGTATAAAAATACGAGAAACTAAATATACCATTGCTTTTATGGGTTAGCCCATCAAAGTACGAAGCGTTGTATTAGAACAAACAAACCCCCGAACGGAAGATTTTCCGGTTGCAAAATACACCATCATGACACAAAACAAAACATCAGAAGACAAGCTCATTTCAGAAAAGATAAGCGGTCTAGATATACAACCTCATACAATTTTCATTATCGAGTCCGGTCTCTACTCATTCTTATTATATTTCCAGGGACCGAATTCGGGCCGATAAAATTATTAGAAAAGTAACAGGAGGAGCAATGGAGCACTTTTGCTCTGTTGCTCTACATAAAATTAAGTGGAGCAGATATGCTCCGGTAAAAATAAAGATTTTCTATATAATAAATATGGGTACTATGGATAGTTCTAGTTTAAACTATATTTGCTACGAACAGATTAAAGACAATTATTGGTATGGTATTTTTGGTGATTTCAAGTTGATTATAGATAAGAGTACAGGATACTTTAATGCTACCAAGTTGTGCCAAGATGGAGGAAAGAAATTTTATAAATGGTTAGAAAATAAACAATCTAAAGAGTTAATTTCTTATATAAAGTCATTGCAACGAATTCGTGGTGATGACTTTAAGATTGTTAAAGGTGGACAATTAGGTATTATACGAGGAACATATGTTCCGAAAGATTTAATACTTGATATAGCAAGATGGGTTTCACCAGATTTTTATATTAAATGTAATGAAATTATTACTAATTACTTCACTCAGGAATTTAGACAGTATCAACAAGACAATGAAGAGTTGCAAAAAAGAGTAGAAGAAATAGATAAAACAATGGAGAGATTAAGAATTCAAAACGAGAGCTTAAAAGAAATTGCAGCACCATATACAGATGATGTTTCAAAAGATAATTGCCTAATCATATATAAGAAGAACAGACCTAATGATCCTTTCCCTTATTATGCTATCAGATGTCAAAAGAGAAGTCTATACAAGCCTCTTAATGAAGCAGAAGAAAAATATCCGAATCATGTAATAATATACGAAAAGTTTAGAGATCCTAACAGTATTAAGCTATTCAATCTAATGCAGCAAGAACTAGATATTCGTAAAGGTAAGGGTAATGAGTTTTGGACGTCCTTATCAGAAGAAGAATTGGTTAAAGAAATTGATTGTTTATACGATAGGTTATTATCTGATAATTAAAGTTACAACTGGGGTCCACCAACACTGGACCACTTTCAAACATACAACTTTTATGGTATAATAGCCATAAAAGATAATTAGTTATGCATTAACCTTCTGCTGCAACAGCGAATGCTACATTCAACATATCACCTAAATTGGGATTATTATGATATTTTCTTATTATAGCTCTCCAATCCACAAAATATTTATATGCATATATAAAGTCTATAGATAGGTCTTGATAAGTTGAAATGTTAGTCCAATGAACTCTGCTTTCAAACTCTGCAATAAATTCTTCTCTTAAATTTTGAGACATTGAAATCATTTCCCAATCTACTTTGTCAGCGTAATCTCTTATAAAGTTTTCTGATAATTGACGAGTTCCAGATATGTACCACCAATTAACTCTATCTGCATGTTCTCGTATAAAGGCTTCAGAGAGTTCGTTTTTGTAAGATATAGCATCAAAATCAACTTTATCTATAAACTCATTAATAAATTCTTCAGATAGCTTTTGGTTATACGATACTTCTTTCCAATCAACTGTATCTGCAAATTCTCTTATAAAGTCTTCTGATAAGTCTTGGCTTCCTGAAATAATCTCCCAATCAACTTTATCAGCTAATTCTCTTATAAACTCTTCCGATAACTTTTTCCATAAACATATTTCACTCAAATTAACTTTCTGCAAATATTTACGTATGAAGTCTTCTGTAATGTGATCATAGTTATATTCCTCCTCATAATCATCATAGCCTATAGATAGCCATTGTTCATCAGTCAGTGAATCTAATATTTCATCAGACAAGTTCATAACGTTCGCATAGAGAATGTTTTGTGTAAGAAATGAGTTGTTTTCTTTAGTGGCTTTCTTGAACAAATGATCTAACATACCTATGGACACGCTAAAATTTATTTTGTCTTCATCATTATAACCACCAATATCTAAATATCTACATACAGAATCAAATATAGGTTTGTAAGATAATATTTCCTTAGCACTAGTCATGTTTGTTTTTTATTCTTAGATTTAAATTTATTTCATTTTTGTTGGTTTTGTATATAATAAATATGGAGAAAGAATTTGATTTATTACATGATAGACTTAACCTTATTCATGAAGATCTTAAGCTTTTAGCAGCACTACTAGAGAAGCAAATACTGTTAAAGGAAAAAGAATTAATAATAATGCAACAAAAAAACATCTGATTTGAGTAGTGATGATGAATATAAATATGGTAGTGATGATTATGATGATGATGATGAGTAAGTTACAAAAATGATTCAGTTTTAAATGTGTATATGTGACTTTGATGGGTTAATCCCATAAAAGCCGTGTTCTAATACAACGCGTAATATGTAGACAATAGCAGGGGTGTACAATGTTAAGCGTTGTACTAGGACGAATGAAAATGAACTGAAATAACCCGGTGAAGAGTACTAACGAAGATTTTCTATATAATAAATAAGATGAGTAATTATAATAAATTTACCGTAGTAGAGTTAAGACGACAATGTAAAGAGAAGGGAATCAGAAGATATTCCCGATTAAGAAAAGCAGAACTGATAGACCTTCTTAAACAACATGACGATGAACAAAGCAGAAGGCAGATTAGAGATATATTCCCCTTTAAACAAGAAGTAATTGAAGAACCAAGAATCAAAGTTGAATCACAACCAATCGATGTAAAACGGCAGAACATTGCATTAAAATCAAGATTAGAAACATGGAGATTTACAACAGATTACAAACCACAAGACCCACTTGAACAATATATTACTGCAACATCTAAAGCTATATCAAACAGATTACAAATTAGCTTAAGTAAACATAGTTCATTGAAAGCTAATCTTTATATAAGTTGTACATATAAGAAAGGTGAAGAAACTCAAAACTTCTATTTTAACACTGAAAACCAAGAAATATATCGATCAAATAATTTGAAAGAAGAAATAACTAAGATGAAACAATGGTTAAGAACAAGAATGGATGAGCTCCAAGCTAGAGGTTCTGGCTGGGCTCTTATAAACATTAACTTTTTACAACTAGCAATCGTCAAATATACACCATATAGAGGATCAACATACATAGAATTACCTAAACAAATTCAAACCAAAAAGGCAGTAATTAATGTAAAGAATGAAGATGAAAAATGTTTCTTATATTCAATTTGTTCTGCACTATACCCAGTTAATAAAGATCCACAACGACCTTCCAAGTACAAGCAAGCTGTCAAATACTTACAAGAAAAAATAAAAAATATTCATTTTCCTGTAAAACTATGCGATATTCCAAGAGCTGAAAAATTACTTAATATTTCTATAAATGTTTATGCATATGATAAAGACTATTCAATCTATACACTATATCACACACAAAACAAGCAAGAAAATCATGTCAATTTATTATGTGTAAAAGAACAAAATGAAGACCAAGTTAAAACACACTATTGTTGGATTAAGGATTTAAGCAGACTAGTATGTACACAATTAACTAAAAAGAGAGCTCGAAAATATTTATGTGACAGATGTTTGTTATACTTTTACTCTCAAAACGCTTTAAATAAACATGAGCAAGATTGTTCGTTAAATGAGCCAGTAAAAATAATAATGCCTGAAGAAGGTAAATGCGTTGAATTTAAAAACTACCAATACATAATGAAAATGCTATTTGTGATTTATGCTGATTTTGAATGTTTGTTACATAAAGTTATGGGTTGTGAAGAATGTTATCCAGATAACGAGACATATACCAAAAAATATCAACGACACAAACCATCTGGATTTTGTTATTATGTAGTAAAGAGTGATGGAAGTAAAACCAATCCTGTTGTGTATAGAGGTAAAGATGCAGCTAAGAAGTTCATAAGAATGTTAAAGAAAGAAGCCAAACAAATATCAAACATATATAGTCAAAATAATGAACTGCCATTAACACGTAAACAGATAAAAGAGTTCAACCAATCCGAATCCTGTTCTTACTGTAAAGTAAAATATATACCAGAAAACCACAAAGTTAAACATCACGATCATATAACAGGAGAGTTTGTAGCACCTCTATGTAATAACTGCAATTTAGAAGTTAAAGTACCAAAGTTTGTACCAGTGATCATACATAACTTGACAGGATATGACTCTCACTTGTTTATAAAAGAGCTTGGATGAGATGAAGAAGAAATAGATCTAATACCCAATAACGAGGAAAGATACATATCATTCAGTAAAAAGGTTGGAACTATTAAATTGAAATTTGTAGATTCATTTAGATTTATGGCTTCTAGCTTAGACAAATTGTCATCGAACTTGAAACCCGAGCAAATGATACATACCCAACACTTTTATCCTAATCAAGAACAGTTTCAACTTGTAATAAGAAAAGGTGTTTACCCATATGATTATGTTAACAATTGGGATAGGTTTAGAGAAAGAAAATTACCACCAAAGGAAGCATTCTACAACAAGCTTAACAACACACATATAAGCGATGAGGATTATAAGCATGCAAAGAAAGTATGGGAAACATTTGGCATTAAGAATCTCGGACAATACCATGATTTATATTTGAAAACAGATGTATTATTGTTAGCAGATGTGTTTGAGAACTTTAGAGAAACATGTCTTAAAGCTTATGATCTTGATCCAGCTTGGTATATGACAGCACCAGGTTTAGCTTGGGACGCAATGTTAAAGATGACAAATATAAAATTAGAATTGTTGTGGGATTATGATATGGTATTTATGACTTTGAAAAAGACTTCTATAGGCTCATGAACAATTCAGTTTTTGGAAAGACTATGGAAAATATTAGAAAGAGAGTTAATATCAAACTTGTAAGTGATGAGAAAAAATACGAGAAGCTCGTAGCAAAACCGAATTATAAGAGTACTACAGTTTTTACGGAAAATTTAGTAGCAGTTCACCTGAGCAAGGTTAAAGTGCAATTTAACAAACCGATTTATGTTGGTATGTCAATTCTAGATTTGTCAAAATATTTAATGTACGATTTCCATTATAATGTGATGAAACCAAAATATCAAGACAAAATAGAAGTATGTTATACAGATACTGATAGCTATATATACCATATTCAAACAGAAGATGTGTACGAGGACATGAAAAACTACATTGATTACTTCGATACGAGTGATTACCCTAAAGATAACAAATATAAGATACCACAAATCAATAAGAAAATACTTGGTAAGATGAAGGATGAGATTAAAGGTACAATCATAGAAGAGTTTGTGGGTTTAAGAAGTAAGATGTACAGTATAAAAGCACCTCTAATAGATTTAACAGATAAAGACTTCAAAGGTAAGTTCGATAAAGAAAAGTGTTGTAAGAAGGCTAAAGGTGTTAAGAAGAGTGTTGTGTATAAAGAACTTTCATTTAACGAATATAAGGACTGTTTGATTAGCCAAAAAGAATATTAGAAGAAGATGAACTTGATTAGAAGTTATAAGCACGATTTGTACAGTATAGAAGTAAATAAGCTAGCTTTAAGTTGTGTGGATGATAAGAGATGTGTTTTAAAGAATGGGATAGATACTCTACCATGGGGGCACTATAAGATAGAAGAGAAATAGTTTTAGATTGTAAGTTTTTAGATGTAAGTTTTTATGATTTTAAATGTCATAAAAGCATATTCAATCTCACTTTAACATTGTAGTTATGGGAATACTTTGCGCTCTGTAACTTTGAATAATTAGCTGGTTCCTTCTGCGCTAGTTAAAAATATTGAGAGGAGGAAAATGCGCCAGAAGTAACCATCCCTAACTACTTACCGCAAAAATTTTCGTTTGTACCACTTCCCGTACGAAGTTATAAGAGTTTATAAGCGGGACGTGGGAAATGGCAATCCCCTGCCTTGGAATTTCGAAACAAAACCTATGCCAATCGTTTGTGATACGTTTGTGCCGGAATGTACGGCAAACATTTTCGTTTGTACCACTTTCGGTACGAGGTTATAAGGGTTTTAATGTAGGGGCTGGTGAAAAGGAAACCACGTGCCATGGAATTTCGACACGAAACCTATCCCAATCGTTGTGCTACGTTTGTGCCGGAACGTACCGCAAAAATTTTCGTTTCTACCACTTCCAGTACGAAGTTATAAGAGTTTTAATGTAGGGGCTGGGGAAAAGGAAACCCCGCGCCATGGAATTTCGACACGAACCCTATCCCAATCGTTTGTGCTACGTTTGTGCCGGAACGTACCGCAAAAATTTTCGTTTCTACCACTTCCAGTACGAAGTTGTAAGGGTTTTACAGTGGGGGACTGTGGAAACAGGGTTTTCAAGTAGGGGGGCTAGAGAAAAGGCAGCATCCTACTTTGTAATTTCGAAACAAAACCTATGCCAATCGTTTGTGCTGCGTTTGTTCCGGAACGTATCGCAAAAATGTTCGTTTGTACCACTTGCGGTACGAAGTTATAAGAGTTTAAAAGCGGGAGTTGGAAAAACGGCAGCCTCCACCTAGAAATTTCAAACAAAACTTATGAATATGGTTTGTCCTACGTTTGTGCCGGAATGTACCGCAAAACTTTTCGATTGTACCGCTTCCGGTACGAAGTTATATGGGTTTTAAGGTTGGAAGGCTGGAGAAACGGCAGCCTCCAAACTTGGAATTTCGAAACAAAACCTATGTTATCGTTTGTGCTAGGTTTGTTCCGGAGTGTACCGAAAAAATTTTCGTTTGTACCATTTCCGGTACGACGTTATAAGAGTTTTAATGTGAGGGCTGGGGAAACGGCAAGCCACTACCTTGGAATTACGAAACAAAACCTATGCCAATCCTTTGTGCTACGTTTGTGCCCGAATGTACCGCAAAAATTTTCGTTTGTACCAATTGCGATACGAAGTTATAAGGACTTTCAAGGGGGGGCTGGAGCAATGGCAGACTCCAACTTTGCAATTTCGAAACAAAATCTATGGCAATGGTTTGTGCTACGTTTGTGCCGGAATGTACCCCAAAAATTTTCGCTTCTACCAATTCCGATACGAAGTTATAAGGGTATTAAAGGGGGGTCTGGAGTAATGGCAGACTCCAACCTTGGAATTTCGAATCAAAAGCTATGGCAATGGTTGGAGCTACGTTTGTGCTGGAATGTACCGCAAAAATTTTCATTTGTTCCACTTCCTGTACGAAGTTATAAGAGTTTCAATCTGGAGGCTAGGGAAACGGCAACCCCCTATGTTGGAATTTCGAAACAAAACTTATGCCAATCGTTTGTGCTACGTTTGTGCCGGAATGTACCTCAAAAGTTTTCGTTTGTACCACTTCCGGTACGAACTTATAAGGGTCTTAAAGTTGGAAGGCTCTAAAAACGGCAGCCTCCAAACTCAAAATTTCGAAACAAAACCTTTGCCAATCGTTTGTGCTACGTTTGTGCCGGAATGTGACGCAGAAATTTTCGTTTGTACCACTTCCCGTACGAAGTTATAAGAGTTTATAAGCGGGAGCTGGGGAAAAGGCAACCCCCTGCCTTGGAATTTGGAAACAAAAACTATGCCAATTGTTTGTGCTACGTTTGTGCCGGAATGTACCGCAAAAGTTTTCGTTTGTACAACTTCCGGTACGAGGTTATAAGGGTTTTAAGGTGGCAGGGCCGGGGAAAGGGAAGCTCCCCCACTTAAGAATTTCAAATTTAAACCTATGCCAATAGTTTGTGCTACGTTTCTGCCGGAATGTAACGCAAACATTTTCGTGTGTACCACCCGATACGAAGTTATACGATTTTTAATGTAGGGGCTGGGTAATCGGCAACCCCAACCTTGGAATTTCGAAACAAAACCTATGCCAATCGGTTGTGCTACGTTTTTGCCTTAATGTACCGCAAAGATTTTCGTTTGTACCAATTGCGATAGGAAGTTATATGGGTTTTCAGGGGGGAGCTCGAGCAATGGCTGACTCCAACCTTGGAATTTCGAAACAAAAGCTATAGCAATGTTTTGTGCTACGATTGTGCCGGAATTTACCGCAAAATTTTTCGTTTGTACCAATTCCGATACGAAGTTTTAAGGGTTTTAAAGGGAGGTCTGGAGCACTGGCAGACTCCAACCTTTGAATCTAGAAACAAAAATTATGGCAATGGTTTTTGCTACGTTTGTGCCGGAATGTACCGCAAAAATATTCGTTTGTTCCAATTCCGGTACGAGGTTATAAAGGTTTTAAAGTGGGAGGGCTAGGGAAACGGCAGCCCACACCCAAGAAATTCCAAACAAAACCTATGCCAATTGTTTGTGCTACGTTTGTGAAGGAATATACCTCAAAAATTTTCGTTTGTACCACTTCCGGTGCGAAGTTATAAGGGTTTTCAAGTAGAGGAGCTGGAAAACCGGCAGCCTCGAATCTTGTCATTTCGAAACAAAACCTATTCCAATCGTTTGTGGTACGTTTGTGCCCGAATGTAACGCAAAAATTTTCGTTTGTACCAGTTCCGGTACGAAGTTATAAGATTTTTAATGTGGAGGCTAGGGAAACGGCAACCCCCTATCTTGGAATTTCGAAATTAAACCTATGCCAATCGTTCGTGCTACGTTTGTGCCGGAATATACCGCAAAAATTTTCGTTTGTACCACTTCCGGTACGAACTTATAAGGGTTTTAAAGTTGAAAGGCTCTAGAAACGGCAGCCTCCAAACTTGGAATTTCGAAACAAAACCTATGCCAATCTTTTGTGCTACGTTTGTGCCGGAATGTGACGCAGAAATTTTCGTTTGTACCACTTCCCGTACGAAATTATAAGAGTTTATAAGCGTGAGCTGGGGAAATAGCAACCCCCTGCCTTGGAATTTCGAAGAAAAACCTATGCCAATCGTTTGTGCTACGTTTGTGCCGGATTGAGCCGCTAAAATTTTTGTTTGTACAACTTCCGTTACGAGGTTATAAGGGTTTTAAAGTGGGAGGGCCGGGGAGAGGGTAGCCCTCCCACTTAGGAATTTCCAACCTAAACCTATGCCAATCATTTGCGCTACGTTTGTGCCAGAATGTAACGCAAAAATTTTCGTTTGTACCACCCGGTACGAAGTTATACGAGTTTTAATGTGGGTGCTCGTTAATCGGCAAACCCTACCTTGGAATTTCGAAACAAAACTATGCCAATCGTTTGTGCTACGTTTTTGCCGGAATGGACCGCAAAAATTGTCGTTTGTGCCACTTCCGGTACGAAGTTATAAGAATTTTAAAGTGGGAACTGAAGAAAAGACAACCCCCTACCTTAAACTTTCGAAACGAAACCTATGCCAATCGTTTCTGCTACGTTTGTGCCGGAATGTACCGCAAAAATTTTCGTTTGTACCACTTCCGTTACGAAGTTATAAGGGTTTTAAAGTTGGAAGGCTGGAGAAACGGCAGCCTCCAAATTTGGAATATCGAAACAAAACCTATGCCAATCGTTTGTGCTGCGTTTGTGCCGGAATGAGTCGCAAAAAATTTCGTTTGTAGCACTTCCGATAAGAAGTTATAAGGGTTTTCAAGTAGCGGGGCTGGAGAAACGGCAGCCCCGTACCTAGTAATTTCGAAACAAAACCTATGCCAATCGTTTGTTCTACGTTTGTGCCTGAATGTACCGCAAAAAATTTCGTTTGTACCAATTGCGATACGAAGTTATAAGGGTTTTCAGGGGGGAGCTCGAGCAATGTCAAACTCCAAACTTGGAATATCGAAACAAAACCTATGCCAATCGTTTGTGCCGGATTGTGCCGCAAAAGTTTTCGTTTAAACCACTTTCAGTACGAAGTTATAAGAGCTTTTATGTTGGGGCTGGAGAAACGGCAATCTTTCCACCTTGGAATTTCAAAACGAAAACTATGGCAATCTTCTGTGCTACGTTTGTGCCTGAATGTACCGCAAAAATTTTCGTTTGTACCACTTCCGGTACGAAGTTATAAGGGTTTTCAAGTAAGGGGCTGCGGAAATGGCAGCTTCCAACTTTGTAATTTCGAAACAAAATTTATGCCAATCGTTTATGGTGCGTTTGTGCCTTAATGTATCGCAAAAATTTTCGTTTGTACCACTTCCGGTACGAAGTTATAAGAGTTTAAAAGAGGGAGTTGTGAAAACGGCAGCCTCCACCTAGAAATTTCAAAAAAACTTCTGAATATGGTTTGTCCTACGTTTGTGCCGGAATGTACCGAAAAATTTTCGTCTCTACCCCTTTCGGTATGAAGTTATAATGGTTTTAAAGTTGGAAGGCTGGAGAAACGGCAGCCTCCAAAGTTGGAATTTCGGACCAAAACCTATGCCAATCGTTTGTGCTAGGCTTGTACCGGAATGTAACGCAAAAATTTTCGTTTGTACCACTTCCGGTACGACGTTATAACAGTTTTAATGTGAGGACTGGGGAAACGGCAAGCACCTACCTTGGAATTTCGAATAAAAACCTATGCCAATCGTTTGTGCTACGTTTGTGCCGGAAAGTACCGCAAGAATTTTCGTTTGTACCAATTTCGATACGAAGTTATAAGGGTTTTCAAGGGGGGGCTGGAGCAATGGCAGACTCCAAATTTGTAATTTCGAAACAAAAGCTATGGCAGTGGTTTTTGCTACGTTTGTGCCGGAATGTACCGCAAAAATTTTCGTTTGTACGAAATTCGATACGAAGTTATAAGGGTATTAAGGGGGGGTCTGGAGCAATGGCAGACTCCAACCTTGAAATTTCGAAACAAAAGCTATGGCAATGGTTTGCGTTACGTTTGTGCCGGAATGTCCCGGAAAAATTTTCGTTTGTTCCTCTTCCGGTACGAAGTTATAACGGTTTCAATGTGGAGGCTGGGGAAACGGCAACCCCCTATCTTGGAATTTCGATACAAAACCTATGCCAATCGTTTGTGCTACGTTTGTGCCGGAATGTACGGCAAACATTGTGAATTGTACCACTTCCGGTACGAGGTTATAAGGGTTTTAAAGTGGGAGGGTTGGAGAGACGGCAGCTTCCACCCAAGAATTTCCAAACAAAACCTATGCCAATTGTTTGTGTTACGTCTGTGCTGGAATATACCGCAAAAATTTTCGTTTTTACCACTTCCGGTACGAAGTTATAAGGGTTTTCAAGTAGAAGAGCTGGAGAAACGTCAGCATCGAACCTTGTAATTTGGAAACAAAACCTATGCCAATCGTTTTTGCTACGTTTGTGCCGGAAAATACCGCAAAAATTTTCGTTTGTACCACTTCCGGTACGAATTTATAAGATTTTTAATGTGGGGGCTGGGGAAACGGCAACCTCCTATCTTGGTATTTTGAAATTAAACCTATGTCAATCGTTTGTGCTACGTTTGTGCCGGAATGTACGGCAAACATTTTCGTTTATTCCACCTCCAGTAAGAAGTTGTAAAGGTTTTAAAGTGGGAGGGCTGGGGAAACGGCAGCCCCCACCCAAGAATTTCAAAACAAAACCTATGCCAATTGTTTCTGCTACGTTTGTGCGAGTATGTGCCGCAAAAAGTTTCCTTTATACCACTTCTGGTAGAAAGTTATATGGGTTTCAAAGTGGGAGGCTGGAGAAACGGTAACCCCTATATTGGAATTTCGAATCAAAGCTTATGGCAATCGTTCGTGCTACGGTTGTGCCGGAATGTACCGCAAAAATTTTCCTTTATACCACTTCCGGTACGAACTTATAATGATTTTAAAGTTGTAAGGCTCTAAAAACGGCAGCCTCCAAACTTGGAATTTCGAAACAAAACCTATGTCAATCTTTTGTGCTACGTTTGTGCCGGAATGTACCGCAGAAAATTTCGTTTGTACAACTTCCAGTACGAGGTTATAAGGGTTTTAAAGTGGGAGGGCTGGGGAAAGGGAAGCCCCCCACTTAGGAATTTCAAACCTAAACCTATGCCAATAGTTTGTGCTACGTTTGTGCCGGAATGTACCGCAAAAATTTTTGTTTGTACTACCCGGAACGAAGTTATACGAGTTTAAATGTGGAGGCTGGGAAATCGGCAACCCCTACCTTAAAATTTCGAATCAAAACTTATGCCAATCGTTAGTGGTAAGTTTTTGCCGGAATATACTGCAAAAATTTTCGTTTGTACCAATTCCGATACGAAGTTTTAAGGGTTTTAAAAATGCTCTGGAGCAATGGCAGAACCCAACCTTGGAATTTCGAAACAAAAGCTATGCCATTCGTTTGTGCTACGTTTGTGCCGGAATGTAAGGCAAACATTTTCGTTTGTACCCCTTCCGATACTAGGTTATAAGGGTTTTCAAGTAGAGGACCTGGAGAAACGGCAGCCTTGAACCTTGTAATTTCGAAACAAGACCTATGCATATCGTTTGTGCTACGTTTGTGCCCGAATGTAACGCAAAAATTCTTGTCTGTACCACTTCCGGTACGAAGTTATAAGATTTTTAATGTGGGGGCAGGGGAAACGGCAACCCCTTATCTTGGAATTTCGAAACAAAACCTATGCCAATCGTTTGTGCTACCTTTGTGCGGAATGTACCGCAAAAGTTTTCGTTTGTACCACTTCTGGTACGAGCTTATACGGGTTTTAAAGTGGAAGGGCTGGGTTAAGGGCAGCCCCCCACTTAAGAATTTCAAACCTAAACCTATGCCAATAGTTTGTGCTACGTTTGTGCCGGAATGTGCCGCAAAAATTTTCGTTTGTACATATTCCGATACGAAGTTATAAGGGTATCAAAAAGGGGGTTCTGGAGCAATGGCAGACTGCAACCTTGGAATTTCGAAACCAAAGCTATGGCAATGGTTTGTGCTACGTTTGTGCCGGAATGTACCGCAAAAATTTTCGTTTGTACATATTCCGATACGAAGTTATAAGGGTATCAAAAGGGGGGTTCTGGAGCAATGGCAGACTCCAACGTTGGAATTTCGAAACCAAAGCTATGGAAATGATTTGTGCTACGTTTGTGCCGGCATGTACCGCAAAAATTTTCGTTTGTTCCACTTCCGGTACGAAGTTATAAGAGTTTTAATGTGGAGGCTGGGGAGACGGCAACCCCCTATCTTGGAATTTCGAAACAAAACCTATGCCATTCGTTTGTGCTACGTTTGTGCCGGAATGTAAGGCAAACATTTTCGTTTGTACCCCTTCCGATACTAGGTTATAAGGGTTTTCAAGTAGAGGAGCTGGAGAAACGGCAGCCTCCAACCTTGTAATTTCGAAACCAAACCTATGGCAATCGTTTGTGCTACGTGTGTGCCTTAATATACCGAAAATTTTCGTTTGTACCACTTCCCGTACGAAGTTATAAAAGTTTATTAGCCTGAGGTGGGGAAATGGCAACCCCCTGCCTTGGAATTTCGAAACAAAACCTATGCCAATCGTTTTTGCTACGTTTGTGCCGGAATGTACCGCAAAAGTTTTCGTTTGTACAACTTCCGGTACGAGGTTATAGGGGTTTTAAACTGGGAGGATGGCTGGGGAAAGGGAGCCCCCCCACTTAGGAATTTCAAACCTAAACCTATGCCAATCGTTTGTGCTACGTTTGTGCCGGAATGTACCGCAAAATTTTTCGTTTGTACCAATTGCGATACGAAGTTATAAGGGTTTTCAGGGGGGAGCTCGAGCAATGGCAGACTCCAACCTTGGAATTTCGAAACAAAAACTATGGCAATGGTTTGTGCTACGTTTGTGCCGGAATATACCGCAAAAATTTTCGTTTGTACCAATTCCGATACGAGGTTTTAAGGGTTCTAAAGGGGGGTCTGGGACAATGGCAGCCTCCAAACTTGGAATATCGAAACAAAACCTATGCCAATCGTTTGTGCTGCGTTTCTGCCGGAATGAGCCGCAAACATTTTCGTTTGTTCCACTTCCGGTAGGAAGTTATAAGGGTTTTAAAGTGGGAGGGCTGGGCAAACGGCAGCCCCAACGGAAAAATTTCAAAGCAAAACCTACGCAAATTGTTTCTGCTACGTTTATGCCAGAATGTCCCGCCAAAATTTTCGTTTATACCACTTCCGGTACTAAGTTATATGGGTTAGAAAGTCGGGGAGCTGGAGAAGCGGTAAACCCTGTATTGGAATTTCGATTCAAAACCTATGGCAATTGTTTGTGCTACGTTTGTGCCGGAACGTACCGCAAAAATTTTCGTTTGTACCACTTCCGGTACGAAGTTATAAGAGTTTATAAGCGGGAGCTGGGGGAAATGGCTACCCCCTGCCTTGGAATTTCGAAACAAAACTATGCCAATCGTTTGTGCTATGTTTGTGCCGGAATGCAACGCAAAAGTTTTCGTATGTACCACTTCCTGTACGAGGTTATAAGGGTTTTAAAGTGGGAGGGCTGGGGAAAGTTCAGCCCCCCACACTTAGGAATTTCAAACCTAAACCTATGCCAAAAGTTTGTGCTATGTTTGTGCCGGAATGTAACGCAAAACTTTTCGATTGTACCACTTCCGGTACGAAGTCATAAGGTTTTAATGTTGTAAGGCTGGACAAACGGCAGCCTCCAAACTTAGAATATCGAAACAAAATTTATGCCAATCGTTTGTGCTGCGTTTGTGCCGGAATGTGCCTCAAAATTTTTTGTTTATACCACTTTTGATACGAAGTTTTAAGGGTTTTCAAGTAGCTGGAGAATCGGCAGCTTTCAACCTTGTAATTTCGAAACAAAACCTATGCCAATCGTTTGTGCTACGTTTGTGCCGGAATCCAACGCAAAAATTATCGTTTGTACCACTTCCAGTACGAAGTTATAAGGGTTTTAAAGTGGGAGGGCTGAAGAAATGGCAGCCCTAACCCAAGAATTTCAAAACAAAACATATGGCAATCGTTTGAGCTACGTTTGTGCCGGATTGTGCCGCAAAAATTTTCGTTTCGACCACTTCCAGTACGAAGTTATAAGTGTTTTTATGTGGGGGCTGGGGAAAAGGCAACCCCTCCTCCTTGGAATTTCAAAACGAAAACTATTGCAATATTCTGTGCTACGTTTGTGACTGAATGTACCGCAAAAATTTTCGTTTGTACTACTTCCGGTACGAAGTTATAAGGGTTTTCTAGTAGGGGGCTGGAGAAACGGCAGCCTCCAAGCTTGTAATTTCGAAACAAAACCTATGCCAATCGTTTGTGGTGCGTTTGTGCCGGAATGTATCGCAAAAATTTTCGTTTGTACTACTTCCGGTACAAAGTTATAAGAGTTTAAAAGCGGGAGTTAGGGAAACGGCAGCCTCAACGCAAGAATTTCAAAAAAAAACCTATGCCAATCGTTTGTGCTACGTTTGTGCCAGAATTACCGCAAAAATGTTCGTTTGTACCACTTCCGGTACGAAGGTATAAGAGTTTTTATGTGGGGGCTGGGGAAACGGCAACCTTTCCACCTTGGAATTTCAAAACGAAAACTATAGCAATCTTTTGTGCTACCTTTGTGACTGAATTTACCACAAAAATTTTCGTTTGTACCACTTCCGGTACGAAGTTATAAGGGATTTAATGTGAAAGCTGGGGAAACGGAAGCTTCCACCCAAGAATTTCAAAACAAAACATATGCCAATTGTTTGTGCTACGTTTGTGCCAGAATGTGCCGCAAAAATTTTCGCATATACAACTTCCGGTTCGAAGTTATATGGGTTTCAAAGTGGGGGGCTGGAGAAACGGCAGCCTCCAACCTTGGAATTTCGAAAAAAAATTATGCCAGTCGTTTGTGGTACGTTTTTGCCGGATCGTTCCGCAAAAATTTAGTTTGTACCACTTCCGTTACGAAGTTGTAAGGATTTTAAAGTGGGAAAGCTGGGGAAACGGAAGCTTCCACCCAAGAATTTCAAAACAAAACCTATGATGATCGTTTGTGTTACGTTTCAGCCGGAATGTACCAAAAAAACTATCGTTTGTACCACTTCCGGTACGAAGTTATAAAGGTTTTAAAGTGGGATTGTTGGGGAACCGGCAGAACACCACTCAAGAATTTCAAAACAAAAACTATGCCAATTGTTTCTGCTACGTTTGTGCCAGAATGTGCCGCAAAAATGTTCGTATATACCACTTCCGGTACGAAGTTATATGGGTTTCTAAGTGGGGGGCCTGGAGAAACGGTAACCCCTACATTGGAATTTTGAATCGAAACCTATGTCAATCGTTCGTGCAACGTTTGTGCCGGAATGTACCGCGAAAATTTTCGTTTGTACCACTTCCGGTACGAACTTATAAGGGTTTTAAAGTTGGAAAGCTCTAGAAACGGCAGCCTCCAAACTTGGAATTTCGAAACAAAACTTATGCCAATCGTTTGTGCTACGTTTGTGCCGGAATGTGACGCAGAAATTTTCGTTTGTACCATTTCCCGTACGAAGTTATAAGAGTTTATAAGCGGGAGGTTTGGAAATGGCAACCCCCTGCCTTGGAATTTCGAAACAAAACCTATGCCAATCGTTTGTGCTATGGTTGTGCCCGAATGTACCGCAAAAGTTTTCGTTTGTATAACTTCCGGTACGAGGTTATAGGGGTTTTAAAGTGGGATTAGGGCTGGGGAAAGGGCAGCCCCCCAACTTAGGAATTTCAAACCTAAACCTATGCCAATAGTTTGTGCTACGTTTGAGCCGGAATGTAACGCAAAAATTTTCGTTTGTCCACCCGGTACGAAGTTATACGAGTTTTAATGTGGGGGCTGGGTAATCGGCAAACCCTACCTTGGAATTTCGAAACAAAACCTATGCCAATCGTTTGTGCTACGTTTTTGCCGGAATGTACCGCAAAAAATGTCGTTTGTACCACTTCCATTAGGATGTTATAAGGGTTTTAAAGTTGGTAGGCTGGAGAAACGGCAGCCTGCAAACTTGGAATATCGAAACGAAACCTATGCCAATCGTTTGTGCTGCGTTTATGCCGGAATGAGCCGCAAAAAATTTCGTTTGTACCACTTCCGATACGAAGTTATAAGGGTTTTCAACTAGGGCGGCTGGAGAAACGGTAGCCTCCAACCTTGTAATTTCGAAACAAAACCTATGCCAATCGTTTGTGGTACGTTTGTGCCGGAATGTACTTTAAAATTTTTCGTTTGTACCAATTGCGATACGAAGTTATAAGGGTTTTCAGGGGGGAGCTGGAGCAATTGCAGACTCCAAACTTGGAATATCGAAAAAAACTATGCCAATCGTTTGTGGTACGTTTGTGCCGGAATGAACAGCAAAAATTTTCGTTTGTTCCACTTCCGGTACGAAGTTATAAGGGTTTTAAAGTAAGGGCTGGGCAAACGGCAGCCCCAACCCAAGAATTTCAAAACAAAACCTATGCCAATTGTTTCAGCTACGTTTATGCCAGAATGTGCCGCAAAACTTTTAGTTTATTCCACTTCCGGTACGAAGGTATATGGGTTAGAAAGTGGGGGGGCTGGAGAAACGCTAACCCCTATATTGGAATTTCGAATCAAAACCTATGGCAATCGTTTGTGCTACGTTTGTGCCGGAATGTGCCGCAAAATTTTTCTTTTGTACCACTTCCGGTACGAAGCTATAAGACTTTATAAGCGGGAGCTGGGGAAATGGCAACCCCCTGCCTTGGATTTTCGAAACAAAACCTATGGCAATCGTTTGTGCTACGTTTGTGCCAGAATGTTATATGGGTTTTATAGTGGGAACGCTGGAGAAATGGCAGCCTCCAAAGTTGAAGTTACGAAACAAAACATATGCCAATCGCTTGTGCTACTTTTGTGCCGGAATGTACTGCAAAAAATTTTCGTTTGTACCACTTCCGGTACGAAGTTATAAGAGTTTTAAGTGGGTGTTGGGGAAAGGGCAACCCCGTACCATGGAATATCAAAACGAAACCGATGCCAATCATTTGTGCCGGAATGTACCGCAGAAATTTTCGTTTGTACCACCTCCGGTACGAAGTTATAAAGGTTTTAAAGTAAGGGGTGAAGAAACGGCAGCCCCCACACTTAGGAATTTCAAAACAAAACCTATGCCAATCGTTTGTGCTACGTTTGTGCCGGAATGTTCCGCAAAAATTTAAGTTTGTACCACTTCTCCTACGAAGTTGTAAGGATTTTAAAGTGGAAGGGCTGGGGAAACGGAAGCCCCCACCCAAGAATTCCAAAACAAAACCTATGATGATCGTTTGTGCTACGCTTTTGCCGGAATGTACCACAAATATTTTGGTTTGTACCAATTCCGGTACGAAGTTATAAGGGTTTTCAAGCCGAGGAACTGGAGAAACGGCAGCCTGCAATTTTGCAATTCCGAAGCAAAACCTATGCCAATCCTTTGTGCTACGTTTGTTCCGGAATGTAACGCATAAATCTTTGTTTGTACCACTTCCGGTACGAAGTTATAAGAGATTAAAACCGGGGGCTGGAGAAACTGCAACAACCTACCTTGGAATTTCGAAACAAAACCTATACCAATCATTTGTGCTACGTTTGTTCCGGAATGTAACGCAAAAATATTCGTTTGTACCACTTCCGGTACGAAGTTAGAAGAGTTTTAATGTGGAGGCTGATGAAACGGCAACCCCTCCACTTTGGAATTTCAAAATGAAACCTATGGAAATCGTTTGTGCTACGGTTGTACCGGAATATACCGCAAAAATTTTCGTTTGTACCACTTCCAGTACGAAGTTATAAGGGTTTTACAGTGGGAAGGCTGCGGAAATGGCAGCCCCAACCCAAGAATTTCAAAACAAAACCTATGCCAATCGTTTGTAGTACGTTTGTGCCGGATTGTGCCGCAAAAAAATTCGTTTGGGCCACTTCCGGTACGAAGTTATAAGATTTTTAATGTGGGGGCTGGGGAAACGGCAACCCCCTACTTGGAATTTCGAAACTAAATATATGCCAATCATTTGTGCTACGTTTCTGCCGGAATGTAGGCAAACATTTTCGTTTGTACCACTTCCGGTACGAAGTTATAAGGGTTTTAAAGTGGGAGGGCTGGGCAAACGGCAGCCTCGAACCTTGTAATTTCGAAACCAAACCTATGCCAATCGTTTGTGCTAGGTTTGTGCCGGAATGTAACGCAAAAATCTTCGTTTGTACCACTTCCGGTACGAAGTTATAAGATTTTTAATGCAGGGCTGTAGAAACGGCAACTCTTTATCTTGGAATTTCGAAATTAAACCTATACCAATCGTTTGTGCTACGTTTGTGCCGGAATGTACGGCAAACATTTTCGTGGGGGCTGGGGAAACGGCAATCCTCTACCTTGGAATTTCGAAACGAGCTCTATGCCAATCGTTTGTGCTGGAATGTACCGCAAAAATTTCCGCTTGTTCCATTTCCGGTACGAAGTTAGAAGAGTTTTAAAGTGGGAGGGATTGGGGAAACGGCAGCCTCCACCCAAGAATTTCCAAACAAAACCTATGCCAATTGTTTGTGCTACGTTTGTGCCAGAATATACCGCAAAAATTTTTGTTTCTACCACTATCGGCACGAAGTTTTAAGGGTTTTCAAGTAGAGGAGCTGGAGAAACGGCAGCCTCGAACCTTGTAATTTCGAAACAAAACCTATGCCAATCGTTGGTGCTACGTTTGTGCCGGAATGTAACGCAAAAATTTTCGTTTGTACCACTTCCGGTACGAAGTTATATGATTTTTAATGTTGGGGGCTGGGGAAACGGCAACCCCCTGTCTTGGAATTTCGAAATTAAACCTATGTCAATCGTTTGTGCTACGTTTGTGCCGGAATGTACGGCAAACATTTTCGTTTGTACCACTTCCGGTACGAAGTTATAACGGTTTTTAAGTGGGATGGCTGGGCAAACGGCAGCCCCCACCCAAGAATTTCAAAACAAAACATATTCAAATTGTTTCTGCTATGTTTGTGCCTGAATGTGAAGCAAAAATTTTCGTTTATACCACTTCCGGTACGAAGTTATATGGGTTAGAAAGTGGGGGAGCTGGAGAAACGGTAACCTTTATATTGAAATTTCGAATCAAAAATTATGGCAATCGTTCGTGCTACGTTTGTTCCGGAATCTACCGCAAAAATTTTCGTTTGTACCACTTCCGGTACGAGGTTATAAGGGTTTTAAAGTGGGAGATCTGGGGAAAGGGCAGCCCCCCCAATTAGGAATTTCAAACCTAAACCTATACCAATAATTTGTGCTACGTTTGTGCCTGAATGTAAGGCAAAAATTTTCGTTTTTACCACTTCCGGTACGAAGTTATAAGATTTTATAAGCGAGAGCTGGGGAAATGGCAACCCCCTGCCATGGAAATTCGAAACAAAACCTATGCCAATCGTTTGCGCTACCTTTGCGCTGGAATGTACCGCAAAAAATTACGTTTGTACCACTTCCGGTACGAGGCTATAAGGGTTTTAAAGTGGGAGGTCTGGGGAAAGGGCAGCCTTCCCACTTAAGAATTTCAAACCTAAACCTATGCCAATAATTTGTGCTACGTTTGTGCCGGACTGTAGAGAAAAAATTTTCGTTTTTACCACTTCCGGTACGAAGTTATAAGAGTTTATAAGCGAGAGCTGGAAAAATGGCAACCCCCTGCCATGGAAATTCGAAACAAAACCTATGCCAATCGTTTGTGCTACCTTTGCTCTGGAATGTACCGCGAAAATTTACGTTTGTACCATTTCCGGTACGAGGTTAAAAGGGTTTTAAAGTAGGAGGGCTGGGGAAAGTTGAGCTTCCCCCCACTTTGAAATTTCAAACTTAAACCTATGCCAATAGTTTGTGTTACGTTTGTGGCGGAATGTAACGCAAAAGTTTTCGATTGTACCACTTCCGGTACGAGGTTATAAGGGTTTTAAAATGGGAGGGCTGGGGAAAGGGCAGCCTCTCCACTTAGGAATTACAAACCTAAACCTAAAGTGGGAACTGAAGAAAAGGCAACTTTCTACCTTGGAATTTCGAAACGAACCCTACGAAAAACGTTTGTGTTACGTTTGTGACGGAATGTAACGCAAAAATTTTTCGATTGTACCACTTCCGGTACGATGTTATAAAGGTTTTCAAGTAGAGGAGCTGGAGATACGGCAGCCTCCAACCTTGTAATTTCGATACCAAACCTATGCCAGTCGTTTGTGCTACGTTTGTGCCGGGATGTACCGAAAATTTCCGTTTGTACCACTTCCAGTACGAAGTTATAAGGGTTTTAAAGTTGTTTGGCTGGAGAAACGGCAGCCTCCAAACTTGGAATATCGAAACAAAACCTATGCCAATCGTTTGTGCTGCGTTTATGCAGGAATGCGCCGCAAAAAATTTCGTTTCTACCACTTCCGATACGAAGTTATAAGGGTTTTCAAGTAGGGAGGCTGGAGAAACGGTAGCCTCCAACCTTGTAATTTCGAAACAAAACCTATGCCAATCGTTTGTGGTACGTTTGTGCCAGAATTTACAGCAAAAATTTTCGTTTTTACCACTTCCGGTACGAAGTTATAAGAGTTTATAAGCGAGAGCTGGGGAAATGGCAACCCCCTGCCATGGAAATTCGAAACAAAACCTATGCCAATAGTTTGTGCTACGTTTGTGCCGGAATGTAACGCAAAAATTTTCGTTTGTACCACCCGGTACGAAGTTATACGAGTTTTAATGTGGGGGATGGGTAATCGGCAACCCCTACCTTGGAATTTCGAAACAAAACCTATGCCAGTCGTTTGTGCTACGTTTTTGCCGGAATGTACCGCAAAAAATGTCCTTTGTACCACTTCCGGTAGGACGTTATAAGAATTTTAAAGTGGGAACTGAAGAAAAGGCAACCCTTTACCTTGGAATTTCGAAACGAAACGTATGCCAATCGTTTGTGCTACGTATGTGCCGGAATGTACCGCAAAAATTGTCGTTTCTACCACTTCCGGTACGAAGTTATAAGGGTTTTAAAGTTGGTAGGCTGGAGAAACGGCAGCCTCCAAAAATTAGCTGGCTTACATCCAAGCCACCAAAAACTAGCTGGTAACGAAATAAACAATCTAAAGAGTTAATTTCTTATATAAAGTCATCGCACTGAATACACGCGTTTAACGAAGAAACACAAAGAAACACCCGAACGGAAGATTTTCCGGTTGCAAAATATACCATCATGACACAAAACAAAACATCAGAAGACAAGCTCATTTCAGAAAAGATAAGCGGTCTAGATATACAACCTCATACAATTTTCATTATCGAGTCCGGTCTCTACTCATTCTTATTATATTTCCAGGGACCGAATTCGGGCCGATAAAATTATTAGAAAAGTAACAGGAGGAGCAATGGAGCACTTTTGCTCTGTTGCTCTACATAAAATTAAGTGGAGCAGATATGCTCCGGTAAAAATAAAGATTTTCTATATAATAAATATGGGTACTATGGATAGTTCTAGTTTAAACTATATTTGCTACGAACAGATTAAAGACAATTATTGGTATGGTATTTTTGGTGATTTCAAGTTGATTATAGATAAGAGTACAGGATACTTTAATGCTACCAAGTTGTGCCAAGATGGAGGAAAGAAATTTTATAAATGGTTAGAAAATAAACAATCTAAAGAGTTAATTTCTTATATAAAGTCATTGCAACGAATTCGTGGGGATGACTTTAAGATTGTTAAAGGTGGACAATTAGGTATTATACGAGGAACATATGTTCCGAAAGATTTAATACTTGATATAGCAAGATGGGTTTCACCAGATTTTTATATTAAATGTAATGAAATTATTATTAATTACTTCACTCAGGAATTTAGACAGTATCAACAAGACAATGAAGAGTTGCAAAAAAGAGTAGAAGAAATAGATCAAACAATGGAGAGATTAAGAATTCAAAACGAGAGCTTAAAAGAAATTGCAGCACCATATACAGATGATGTTTCAAAAGATAATTGCCTAATCATATATAAGAAGAACAGACCTAATGATCCTTTCCCTTATTATGCTATCAGATGTCAAAAGAGAAGTCTATACAAGCCTCTTAATGAAGCAGAAGAAAAATATCCGAATCATGTAATAATATACGAAAAGTTTAGAGATCCTAACAGTATTAAGCTATTCAATCTAATGCAGCAAGAACTAGATATTCGTAAAGGTAAGGGTAATGAGTTTTGGACGTCCTTATCAGAAGAAGAATTGGTTAAAGAAATTGATTGTTTATACGATAGGTTATTATCTGATAATTAAAGTTACAACTGGGGTCCACCAACACTGGACCACTTTCAAACATACAACTTTTATGGTATAATAGCCATAAAAGATAATTAGTTATGCATTAACCTTCTGCTGCAACAGCGAATGCTACATTCAACATATCACCTAAATTGGGATTATTATGATATTTTCTTATTATAGCTCTCCAATCCACAAAATATTTATATGCATATATAAAGTCTATAGATAGGTCTTGATAAGTTGAAATGTTAGTCCAATGAACTCTGCTTTCAAACTCTGCAATAAATTCTTCTCTTAAATTTTGAGACATTGAAATCATTTCCCAATCTACTTTGTCAGCGTAATCTCTTATAAAGTTTTCTGATAATTGACGAGTTCCAGATATGTGCCACCAATTAACTCTATCTGCATGTTCTCGTATAAAGGCTTCAGAGAGTTCGTTTTTGTAAGATATAGCATCAAAATCAACTTTATCTATAAACTCATTAATAAATTCTTCAGATAGCTTTTGGTTATACGATACTTCTTTCCAATCAACTCTATCTGCAAATTCTTTTATAAAGTCTTCTGATAAGTCTTGGCTTCCTGAAATAATCTCCCAATCAACTTTATCAGCTAATTCTCTTATAAACTCTTCCGATAACTTTTTCCATAAACATATTTCACTCAAATTAACTTTCTGCAAATATTTACGTATGAAGTCTTCTGTAATGTGATCATAGTTATATTCCTCCTCATAATCATCATAGCCTATAGATAGCCATTGTTCATCAGTCAGTGAATCTAATATTTCATCAGACAAGTTCATAACGTTCGCATAGAGAATGTTTTGTGTAAGAAATGAGTTGTTTTCTTTAGTGGCTTTCTTGAACAAATGATCTAACATACCTATGGACACGCTAAAATTTATTTTGTCTTCATCATTATAACCACCAATATCTAAATATCTACATACAGAATCAAATATAGGTTTGTAAGATAATATTTCCTTAGCACTAGTCATGTTTGTTTTTTATTCTTAGATTTAAATTTATTTCATTTTTGTTGGTTTTGTATATAATAAATATGGAGAAAGAATTTGATTTATTACATGATAGACTTAACCTTATTCATGAAGATCTTAAGCTTTTAGCAGCACTACTAGAGAAGCAAATACTGTTAAAGGAAAAAGAATTAATAATAATGCAACAAAAAAACATCTGATTTGAGTAGTGATGATGAATATAAATATGGTGGTGATGATTATGATGATGATGATGAGTAAGTTACAAAAATGATTCAGTTTTAAATGTGTATATGTGACTTTGATGGGTTAATCCCATAAAAGCCGTGTTCTAATACAACGCGTAATATGTAGACAATAGCAGGGGTGTACAATGTTAAGCGTTGTACTAGGAAATGAAAATGAACTGAAATAACCCGGTGAAGAGTACTAACGAAGATTTTCTATATAATAAATAAGATGAGTAATTATAATAAATTTACCGTAGTAGAGTTAAGACGACAATGTAAAGAGAAGGGAATCAGAAGATATTCCCGATTAAGAAAAGCAGAACTGATAGACCTTCTTAAACAACATGACGATGAACAAAGCAGAAGGCAGATTAGAGATATATTCCCCTTTAAACAAGAAGTAATTGAAGAACCAAGAATCAAAGTTGAATCACAACCAATCGATGTAAAACGGCAGAACATTGCATTAAAATCAAGATTAGAAACATGGAGATTTACAACAGATTACAAACCACAAGACCCACTTGAACAATATATTACTGCAACATCTAAAGCTATATCAAACAGATTACAAATTAGCTTAAGTAAACATAGTTCATTGAAAGCTAATCTTTATATAAGTTGTACATATAAGAAAGGTGAAGAAACTCAAAACTTCTATTTTAACACTGAAAACCAAGAAATATATCGATCAAGTAATTTGAAAGAAGAAATAACTAAGATGAAACAAAGGTTAAGAACAAGAATGGATGAGCTCCAAGCTAGAGGTTCTGGCTGGGCTCTTATAAACATTAACTTTTTACAACTAGCAATCGTCAAATATACACCATATAGAGGATCAACATACATAGAATTACCTAAACAAATTCAAACCAAAAAGGCAGTAATTAATGTAAAGAATGAAGATGAAAAATGTTTCTTATATTCAATTTGTTCTGCACTATACCCAGTTAATAAAGATCCACAACGACCTTCCAAGTACAAGCAAGCTGTCAAATACTTACAAGAAAAAATAAAAAATATTCATTTTCCTGTAAAACTATGCGATATTCCAAGAGCTGAAAAATTACTTAATAATTCTATAAATGTTTATGCATATGATAAAGACTATTCAATCTATACACTATATCACACACAAAACAAGCAAGAAAATCATGTCAATTTATTATGTGTAAAAGAACAAAATGAAGACCAAGTTAAAACACACTATTGTTGGATTAAGGATTTAAGCAGACTAGTATGTACACAATTAACTAAAAAGAGAGCTCGAAAATATTTATGTGACAGATGTTTGTTATTCTTTTACTCTCAAAACGCTTTAAATAAACATGAGCAAGATTGTTCGTTAAATGAGCCAGTAAAAATAATAATGCCTGAAGAAGGTAAATGCGTTGAATTTAAAAACTACCAATACATAATGAAAATGCCATTTGTGATTTATGCTGATTTTGAATGTTTGTTACATAAAGTTATGGGTTGTGAAGAATGTTATCCAGATAACGAGACATATACCAAAAAATATCAACGACACAAACCATCTGGATTTTGTTATTATGTAGTAAAGAGTGATGGAAGTAAAACCAATCCTGTTGTGTATAGAGGTAAAGATGCAGCTAAGAAGTTCATAAGAATGTTAAAGAAAGAAGCCAAACAAATATCAAACATATATAGTCAAAATAATGAACTGCCATTAACACGTAAACAGATAAAAGAGTTCAACCAATCCGAATCCTGTTCTTACTGTAAAGTAAAATATACACCAGAAAACCACAAAGTTAAACATCACGATCATATAACAGGAGAGTTTGTAGCACCTCTATGTAATAACTGCAATTTAAAAGTTAAAGTACCAAAGTTTGTACCAGTGATCATACATAACTTGACAGGATATGACTCTCACTTGTTTATAAAAGAGCTTGGATGTGATAAAGAAGAAATAGATCTAATACCCAATAACGAGGAAAGATACATATCATTCAGTAAAAAGGTTGGAACTATTAAATTGAAATTTGTAGATTCATTTAGATTTATGGCTTCTAGCTTAGACAAATTGTCATCGAACTTGAAACCCGAGCAAATGATACATACCCAACACTTTTATCCTAATCAAGAACAGTTTCAACTTGTAATAAGAAAAGGTGTTTACCCATATGATTATGTTAACAATTGGGATAGGTTTAGAGAAAGAAAATTACCACCAAAGGAAGCATTCTACAACAAGCTTAACAACACACATATAAGCGATGAGGATTATAAGCATGCAAAGAAAGTATGGGAAACATTTGGCATTAAGAATCTCGGACAATACCATGATTTATATTTGAAAACAGATGTATTATTGTTAGCAGATGTGTTTGAGAACTTTAGAGAAACATGTCTTAAAGCTTATGATCTTGATCCAGCTTGGTATATGACAGCACCAGGTTTAGCTTGGGACGCAATGTTAAAGATGACAAATATAAAATTAGAATTGTTGTGGGATTATGATATGGTATTAATGGTAGAAAAAGGTATAAGAGGTGGGATTAGTCAATGCTCAAAAAGATATGTGAAAGCAAACAATAAGTATATGGAAGATTACAATAAGAATAAAGAAGATTCTTACTTAATGTATCTAGATGCCAATAACTTGTATGGGTGGGCAATGAGTCAATATATGCCGTATAAGGGATTCAGATGGTTAAGTGAAGATGAGATAAGAGAAATAGATTTCACAAATATACCTGATGATTCTGATACTGGTTACATATTAGAAGTTGATCTTGAATATCCTAAAGAATTGCATGACTATCACAAAGACTACCCATTAGCACCTCAAAACATGTGTCCACCTGGTTCAAAACAATCAAAACTCTTAACAACCCTATATGACAAAGAGAAATATGTAATTCACTATCGAAACCTAAAACAATGTCTTTCACTTGGATTAAAACTTAACAAGATACACCGAGTAATAGAATTCGAACAATCAGATTGGTTAAAGAAATATATTGATTTAAACACGCAGATGAGAACTAGAGCAACAAATGACTTTGAAAAAGACTTCTATAGGCTCATGAACAATTCAGTTTTTGGAAAGACTATGGAAAATATTAGAAAGAGAGTTAATATCAAACTTGTAAGTGATGAGAAAAAATACGAGAAGCTCGTAGCAAAACCGAATTATAAGAGTACTACAGTTTTTACGGAAAATTTAGTAGCAGTTCACCTGAGCAAGGTTAAAGTGCAATTTAACAAACCGATTTATGTTGGTATGTCAATTCTAGATTTGTCAAAATATTTAATGTACGATTTCCATTATAATGTGATGAAACCAAAATATCAAGACAAAATAGAAGTATGTTATACAGATACTGATAGCTATATATACCATATTCAAACAGAAGATGTGTACGAGGACATGAAAAACTACATTGATTACTTCGATACGAGTGATTACCCTAAAGATAACAAATATAAGATACCACAAATCAATAAGAAAATACTTGGTAAGATGAAGGATGAGATTAAAGGTACAATCATAGAAGAGTTTGTGGGTTTAAGAAGTAAGATGTACAGTATAAAAGCACCTCTAATAGATTTAACAGATAAAGACTTCAAAGGTAAGTTCGATAAAGAAAAGTGTTGTAAGAAGGCTAAAGGTGTTAAGAAGAGTGTTGTGTATAAAGAACTTTCATTTAACGAATATAAGGACTGTTTGATTAGCCAAAAAGAATATTAGAAGAAGATGAACTTGATTAGAAGTTATAAGCACGATTTGTACAGTATAGAAGTAAATAAGCTAGCTTTAAGTTGTGTGGATGATAAGAGATGTGTTTTAAAGAATGGGATAGATACTCTACCATGGGGGCACTATAAGATAGAAGAGAAATAGTTTTAGATTGTAAGTTTTTAGATGTAAGTTTTTATGATTTTAAATGTCATAAAAGCATATTCAATCTCACTTTAACATTGTAGTTATGGGAATACTTTGCGCTCTGTAACTTTGAATAATTAGCTGGTTCCTTCTGCGCTAGTTAAAAATATTGAGAGGAGGAAAATGCGCCAGAAGTAACCATCCCTAACTACTTACCGCAAAAATTTTCGTTTGTACCACTTCCCGTACGAAGTTATAAGAGTTTATAAGCGGGACGTGGGGAAATGGCAATCCCCTGCCTTGGAATTTCGAAACAAAACCTATGCCAATCGTTTGTGATACGTTTGTGCCGGAATGTACGGCAAACATTTTCGTTTGTACCACTTTCGGTACGAGGTTATAAGGGTTTTAAAGTAGGGGCTGGGGAAAAGGAAACCCCGTGCCATGGAATTTCGACACGAAACCTATCCCAATCGTTTGTGCTACGTTTGTGCCGGAACGTACCGCAAAAATTTTCGTTTCTACCACTTCCAGTACGAAGTTATAAGAAATTTAATGTAGGGGCTGGGGAAAAGGAAACCCCGTGCCATGGAATTTCGACACGAACCCTATCCCAATCGTTTGTGCTACGTTTGTGCCGGAACGTACCGCAAAAATTTTCGTTTCTACCACTTCCAGTACGAAGTTGTAAGGGTTTTACAGTGGGGGACTGTGGAAACAGGGTTTTCAAGTAGGGGGGCTAGAGGAAAGGCAGCATCCTACTTTGTAATTTCGAAACAAAACCTATGCCAACCGTTTGTGCTGCGTTTGTTCCGGAACGTATCGCAAAAATGTTCGTTTGTACCACTTGCGGTACGAAGTTATAAGAGTTTAAAAGCGGGAGTTGGAAAAACGGCAGCCTCCACCTAGAAATTTCAAAACAAAACTTATGAATATGGTTTGTCCTACGTTTGTACAGGAATGTACCGCAAAAATTTTCGATTGTACCGCTTCCGGTACGAAGTTATATGGGTTTTAAGGTTGGAAGGCTGGAGAAACGGCAGCCTCCAAACTTGGAATTTCGAAACAAAACCTATGTTATCGTTTGTGCTAGGTTTGTTCCGGAATGTACCGAAAAAATTTTCGTTTGTACCATTTCCGGTACGACGTTATAAGAGTTTTAATGTGAGGGCTGGGGAAACGGCAAGCCACTACCTTGGAATTACGAAACAAAACCTATGCCAATCCTTTGTGCTACGTTTGTGTCCGAATGTACCGCAAAAATTTTCGTTTGTACCAATTGCGATACGAAGTTATAAGGGCTTTCAAGGGGGGGCTGGAGCAATGGCAGACTCCAACTTTGCAATTTCGAAACAAAATCTATGGCAATGGTTTGTGCTACGTTTGTGCCGGAATGTACCCCAAAAATTTTCGCTTCTACCAATTCCGATACGAAGTTATAAGGGTATTAAAGGGGGGTCAGGAGTAATGGCAGACTCCAACCTTGGAATTTCGAATCAAAAGCTATGGCAATGGTTGGAGCTACGTTTGTGCTGGAATGTACCGCAAAAATTTTCATTTGTTCCACTTCCTGTACGAACTTATAAGGGTCTTAAAGTTGGAAGTCTCTAGAAACGGCAGCCTCCAAACTCAAAATTTCGAAACAAAACATTTGCCAATCGTTTGTGCTACGTTTGTGCCGGAATGTGACGCAGAAATTTTCGTTTGTACCACTTCCCGTACGAAGTTATAAGGGTCTTAAAGTTGGAAGTCTCTAGAAACGGCAGCCTCCAAACTCAAAATTTCGAAACAAAACATTTGCCAATCGTTTGTGCTACGTTTGTGCCGGAATGTGACGCAGAAATTTTCGTTTGTACCACTTCCCGTACGAAGTTATAAGAGTTTATAAGCGGGAGCTGGGGAAATGGCAACCCCCTGCCTTGGAATTTGGAAACAAAAACTATGCCAATTGTTTGTGCTACGTTTGTGCCGGAATGTACCGAAAAAGTTTTCGTTTGTACAACTTCCGGTACGAGGTTATAAGGGTTTTAAGGTGGCAGGGCCGGGGAAAGGGAAGTCTCCCACTTAAGAATTTCAAATTTAAACCTATGCCAATAGTTTGTGCTACGTTTGTGCCGGAATGTAACGCAAAAATTTTCGTGTGTACCACCCGATACGAAGTTATACGATTTTTAATGTGGGGGCTGGGTAATCGGCAACCCCAACCTTGGAATTTCGAAACAAAACCTATGCCAATCGGTTGTGCTACGTTTTTGCCTTAATGTACCGCAAAAATTTTCGTTTGTACCAATTGCGATACGAAGTTATATGAGTTTTCAGGGGGGAGCTCGAGCAATGGCTGACTCCAACCTTCGAATTTCGAAACAAAAGCTATGGCAATGGTTTTTGCTACGTTTGTGCCGGAATGTACCGCAAAAATATTCGTTTGTTCCAATTCCGGTACGAGGTTATAAAGGTTTTAAAGTGGGAGGGCTAGAGAAACGGCAGCCCACACCCAAGAAATTCCAAACAAAACCTATGCCAATTGTTTGTGCTACGTTTGTGAAGGAATATACCTCAAAAATTTTCGTTTGTACCACTTCCGGTGCGAAGTTATAAGGGTTTTCAATTAGAGGAGCTGGAAAACCGGCAGCCTCGAATCTTGTCATTTCGAAACAAAACCTATGCCAATCTTTTGTGCTACGTTTGTGCCGGAATGTGACGCAGAAATTTTCGTTTGTACCACTTCCCGTACGAAATTATAAGAGTTTATAAGCGTGAGCTGGAGAAATAGCAACCCCCTGCCTTGGAATTTCGAAGAAAAACCTATGCCAATCGTTTGTGCTACGTTTGTGCCGGATTGAGCCGCTAAAATTTTCGTTTGTACAACTTCCGGTACGAGGTTATAAGGGTTTTAAAGTGGGAGGGCCGGGAAAAGGGCAGCCCTCCCACTTAGGAATTTCCAACCTAAACCTATGCCAATCATTTGCGCTACGTTTGTGCCGGAATGTAACGCAAAAATTTTCGTTTGTACCACCCGGTACGAAGTTATACGAGTTTTAATGTGGGTGCTCGTTAATCTGCAACCCCTACTTTGGAATTTCGAAACAAAACCTATGCCAATCGTTTGTGCTACGTTTTTGCCGGAAGGGACCGCAAAAATTGTCGCTTGTGCCACTTCCGGTACGAAGTTATAATAATTTTAAAGTGGGAACTGAAGAAAAGGCAACCCCCTACCTTGGACTTTCGAAACGAAACCTATGCCAATCGTTTCTGCTACGTTTGTGCCGGAATGTACCGCAAAAATTTTCGTTTGTACCACTTCCGTTACGAAGTTATAAGGGTTTTAAAGTTGGAAGGCTGGAGAAACGGCAACCTCCAAATTTGGAATATCGAAACAAAACCTATGCCAATCGTCTGTGCTGCGTTTGTGCCGGAATGAGTCGCAAAAAATTTCGTTTGTAGCACTTCCGATAAGAAGTTATAATGGTTTTCAAGTAGCGGGGCTGGAGAAACGGCAGCCCCGAACCTAGTAATTTCGAAACAAAACCTATGCCAATCGTTTGTTCTACGTTTGTGCCTGAATGAACCGCAAAAATTTTCGTTTGTACCAATTGCGATACGAAGTTATAAGGGTTTTCAGGGGGGAGCTCGAGCAATGTCAAACTCCAAACTTGGAATTTCGAAACAAAAACTATGGCAATGGTTTCTGCTACGTTTGTGCCGGAATATACCGCAAAAATTTTCGGTTGTACCAAATCCGATACGAAGTTTTAAGGGTTTTAAAAAGTGCTCTGGAGCAATGGCAGACCCCAACCTTGGAATTACGAAACAAAAGCTATGGCAATAGTTTTTGCTACGTTTGTGCCGGAACAAAAATTTTTGTTTTTTCCACTTCCGGTACGAAGTTATAAGAGTTTTAATGTGGAGGCTGGGGAGACAGCAACCCCCTATCTTGGAATTTCGAAACAAAACCTATGCCATTCGTTTGTGCTACGTTTGTGCCGGAATGTAAGGCAAACATTTTCGTTTGTACCCCTTCCGATACTAGGTTATAAGGGTTTTGAAGTAGAGGACCTGGAGAAACGGCAGCCTTGAACCTTGTAATTTTGAAACAAAACCTATGCATATCGTTTCTGCTACGTTTGTCCCCGAATGTAACGCAAAAATTCTTGTCTGTACCACTTCCGGTACCAAGTTATAAGATTTTTAATGTGGGGGCTGGGGAAACGGCAACCCCTTATCTTGGAATTTCGAAACAAAACCTATGCCAATCGTTTGTGCTACCTTTGTCCGGAATGTACCGCAAAAGTTTTCGTTTGTACCACTTCTGGTACGAGCTTATACGGGTTTCAAAGTGGGAGGGCTGGAAAAGTTCAGCCCCCCCACTTAGGAATTGCAAACCGAAACCTATGCTAATAGTTTGAGCCACATTTTTGCCGGATTGTAACGCAAGTGTTTTCGATTGTACCACTTTCGGTACGAGGTTATAAGGGTTTTAAAATGGGAGGGCTGGGGAAAGGGCAGCCTCCCCCACTTAGGAATTTCAAACCTAAACCTATGCCAATAATTTGCGCTACGTTTGTGCCGCAATGTAACGCAAAAATTTTCGTTTGTACCGCCCGGTACAAAGTTATACGAGTTTTAATGTGGGGGCTGGGTAATCAGCAGCACCTACCTTGGAATTTCGAAACAAGACATATGCCAATCGTTTGTGCTACGTTTTTGGCGGAATGTCCCGCAAAAATTGTCGTTTGTACCACTTCCGGTATGACGTTATAAGAATTCTAAAGTGGGAACTGAAGAAAAGGCAACCCTGTACCTTGGAATTTCGAAAAGAAGCCTATGAAAATCGTTTGTGCTACGTCTGTGCCGGAATGTACCGCAAAAATTTTCCTCTGTACCACTTCCGGTACGAAGTTATAAGGGTTTCAATGTTGGAAGGCTGGAGAAACGGCAGCCTGATAACTTGGAATATCGAAACAAAACCTATGCCAATCGTTTGTGCCGGATTGTGCCGCAAAAGTTTTCGTTTAAACCACTTTCAGTACGAAGTTATAAGAGCTTTTATGTGGGGGCTGGAGAAACGGCAATCTTTCCACCTTGGAATTTCAAAACGAAAACTATGGCAATCTTCTGTGCTACGTTTGTGCCTGAATGTACCGCAAAAATTTTCGTTTGTACCACTTCCGGTACGAAGTTATAAGGGTTTTCAAGGAAGGGGCTGGGGAAATGGCAGCTTCCAACTTTGTAATTTCGAAACAAAATTTATGCCAATCGTTTATGGTGCGTTTGTGCCGAAATGTATCGCAAAAATTCTCGTTTGTACCACTTTCGGTACGAAGTTAAAAGAGTTTAAAAGCGGGAGTTGTGAAAACGGCAGCCTCCACCTAGAAATTTAAAAAAAAAACTTCTGAATATGGCTTGTCCTACGTTTGTGCCGGAATGTACCGAAAAATTTTCGTCTCTACCCCTTTCGGTACGAAGTTATAATGGTTTTAAAGTTGGAAGGCTGGAGAAACGGCAGCCTCCAAAGTTGGAATTTCGGACCAAAACCTATGCCAATCGTTTGTGCTAGGCTGGTTCCGGAATGTAACGCAAAAATTTTCGTTTGTACCAGTTCCGGTACGACGTTATAACAGTTTTAATGTGAGGACTGGGGAAACGGCAAGCACCTACCTTGGAATCTCGAATAAAAACCTATGCCAATCGTTTGTGCTACGTTTGTGCCGGAAAGTACCGCAAGAATTTTCGTTTCTTCCAATTTCGATACGAAGTTATAAGGGTTTTCAAGGGGGGGCTGGAGCAATGGCAGACTCCAAATTTGTAATTTCGAAACAAAAGCTATGGCAGTGGTTTTTGCTCCGTTTGTGCCGGAATGTACCGCAAAAATTTTCGTTTGTACGAAATTCGATACGAAGTTATAAGGGTATTAAGGGGGGGTCTGGAGCAATGGCAGACTCCAACCTTGGAATTTCGAAACCAAAGCTATGGAAATGATTTGTGCTACGTTTGTGCCGGCATGTGCCGCAAAAATTTTCGTTTGTTCCACTTCCGGTACGATGTTATAAGAGTTTTAATGTGGAGGCTGGGGAGACGGCAACCCCCTATCTTGGAATTTCGAAACAAAACCTATGCCATTCGTTTGTTCTACGTTTGTGCCGGAATGTAAGGCAAACATTTTCGTTTGTACCCCTTCCGATACTAGGTTATAAGGGTTTTCAAGTAGAGGAGCTGGACAAACGGCAGACTCCAACCTTGTAATTTCGAAACCAAACCTATGGCAATCGTTTGTGCTACGTTTGTGGCTTAATATACCGCAAAAATTTTTCTTTGTACCACTTCCCGTACGAAGTTATAAAAGTTTATTAGCCTGAGGTGGGGAAATGGCAACCCCCTGCCTTGAAATTTCGAAACAAAACCTATGCCAATCGTTTTTGCTACGTTTGTGCCGGAATGTACCGCAAAAGTTTTCCTTTGTACAACTTCCGGTACGAGGTTATAGGGGTTTTAAACTGGGAGGATGGCTGGGGAAAGGGAGCCCCCCCACTTAGGAATTTCAAACCTAAACCTATGTCAATAGTTTGTGTTACTTTTGTGCCGGAACGTAACGCAAAAATTTTCGTTTGTACCACCCGGTACGAAGTTATACGAGTTTTTATGTGGGGGCTGGGTAATCGGCAACCCCTACCTTGTAATTTCGAAAAAAAACCTATGCCAATCGTTTGTGCTACGTTTGTGCCGGAATGTAGCGCAAAATTTTTCGTTTGTACCAATTGCGATACGAAGTTATAAGAGTTTTCAGGGGGGAGCTCGAGCAATGGCAGACTCCAACCTTGGACTTTCGAAACAAAAACTATGGCAATGGTTTGTGCTACGTTTGTGCCGGAATGTACCGCAAAAATTTTCGTTTGTACCAATTCCGATACGAAGTTTTAAGGGTTCTAAAGGGGGGACTGGGACAATGGCAGACTCCAAACTTGGAATATCCAAATAAAACCTATGCCAATCGTTTGTGCTGCGTTTCTGCCGGAATGAGCCGCAAACATTTTCGTTTGTTCCACTTCCGGTAGGAAGTTATAAGGGTTTTTATGTGGGAGGGCTGGGCAAACGGCAGCCCCAACCCAAAAATTTCAAAGCAAAACCTACGCAAATTGTTTCTGCTATGTTTATGCCAGAATGTCCCGCCAAAATTTTCGTTTATACCACTTCCGGTACGAAGTTATATGGGTTAGAAAGTCGGGGAGCTGGAGAAGCGGTAAACCCTGTATTGGAATTTCGATTCAAAACCTATGGCAATCGTTTGTGCTACGTTTGTACCGGAACGTACCGCAAAAATTTTCGTTTGTACCACTTCCGGTACGAAGTTATAAGAGTTTATAAGCGGGAGCTGGGGGAAATGGCAACCCCCTGCCTTGGAATTTCGAAACAAAACTATGCCAATCGTTTGTGCTACGTTTGTGCCGGAATGCAACGCAAAAGTTTTCGTATGTACCACTTCTGGTACGAGGTTATAAGGGTTTTAAAGTGAGAGGGCTGGGGAACGTTCAGCCCCCCACACTTAGGAATTTCAAACCTAAACCTATGCCAAAAGTTTGTGCTATGTTTGTGCCGGAATGTAACGCAAAACTTTTCGATTGTACCACTTCCGGTACGAAGTCATAAGGGTTTTAATGTTGTAAGGCTGGACAAACGGCAGCCTCCAAACTTAGAATATCGAAACAAAATTTATGCCAATCGTTTGTGCTGCGTTTGTGCCGGAATGTGCCTCAAAATTTTTTGTTTATACCACTTTTGATACGAAGTTTTAAGGGTTTTCAAGTAGCTGGAGAATCGGCAGCTTTCAACCTTGTAATTTCGAAACAAAACCTATGCCAATCGTTTGTGCTACGTTTGTGCCGGAATCCAACGCAAAAATTATCGTTTGTACCATTTCCAGTACGAAGTTATAAGGGTTTTAAAGTGGGAGGGCTGAAGAAATGGCAGCCCCAACCCAAGAATTTCAAAACAAAACATATGGGAATCGTTTGAGCTACGTTTGTGCCGGATTGTGCCGCAAAAATTTTCGTTTCGACCACTTCAACTACGAAGTTATAAGTGTTTTTATGTGGGGGCTGGGGAAACGGCAACCCCTCCTCCTTGGAATTTCAAAACGAAAACTATTGCAATATTCTGTGCTACGTTTGTGCCTGAATGTACCGCAAAAATTTTCGTTTGTACTACTTCCGGTACGAAGTTATAAGGGTTTTCTAGTAGGGGGCAGGAGAAACGGCAGCTCCAAGCTTGTAATTTCGAAACAAAACCTATGCCAATCGTTTGTGGTGCGTTTGTGCCGGAATGTATCGCAAAAATTTTCGTTTGTACCACTTCCGGTACGAAGTTATAAGAGTTTAAAAGCGGGAGTTAGGGAAACGGCCGCCTCAACGCAAGAATTTCAAAACAAAACCTATGCCAATCGTTTGTGCTACGTTTGTGCCAGAATTACCGCAAAAATGCTCGTTTGTACCACTTCCGGTACGAAGGTATAAGAGTTTTTATGTGCGGGCTGGGGAAACGGCAACCTTTCCACCTTGGAATTTCAAAACGAAAACTATAGCAATCTTTTGTGCTACGTTTGTGCCGGAATGTACCGCGAAAATTTTCGTTTGTACCACTTCCGGTACGAACTTATAAGGGTTTTAAAGTTGGAAGGCTCTAGAAACGGCAGCCTCCAAACTTGGAATTTCGAAACAAAACTTATGCCGGAATGTGACGCAGAAATTTTCGTTTGTACCACTTCCCGTACGAAGTTATAAGAGTTTATAAGCGGGAGGTTTGGAAATGGCAACCCCCTGCCTTGGAATTTCGAAACAAAACCTATGCCAATCGTTTGTGCTATGGTTGTGCCCGAATGTACCGCAAAAGTTTTCGTTTGTACAACTTCCGGTACGAGGTTATAGGGGTTTTAAAGTGGGAGGAGGGCTGGGGAAAGAGCAGCCCCCACACTTAGGAATTTCAAACCCAAACTTATGCCAATAGTTTGTGCTACGTTTGTGCCGGAATGTACTGCAAAAGTTTTCGTTTGTACAACTTCCGGTATAAGGTTATAGGGGTTTTAAAGTGGGAGGAGGGCTGGGGAAAGGGCAGCCCCCCCACTTAGGAATTACAAACCTAAACCTATGCCAATAGTTTGTGCTACGTTTGAGCCGGAATGTAACGCAAAAATTTTCGTTTGTACCACCCGGTACGAAGCTATACGAGTTTTAATGTGGGGGCTGGGTAATCGGCAAACCCTACCTTGGAATTTCGAAACAAAACCTATGCCAATCGTTTGTGGTACGTTTGTGCCGAAATGTACTTTGAAATTTTTCGTTTGTACCAATTGCGATACGAAGTTATAAGGGTTTTCAGGGGGGAGCTGGAGCAATTGCAGACTCCAACCTTGGAATTTCGAAACAAAAGCTATGGCAATGGTTTGTGCTACGTTTGTGCCGGTATGTACAGCGAAAATTTTCGTTTGTAGCAATTCCGATACGAAGTTTTAAAAGTTCTAAAGGGGGGTCTGGAGCAATGGCAGCCTCCAAACTTGGAATATCGAAACAAAACCTATGCCAATCGTTTGTGGTACGTTTGTGCCGGAATGAACAGCAAAAAATTTCGTTTGTTCCACTTCCGGTACGAAGTTATAAGGGTTTTAAAGTGGGAGGGCTGGGCAAACGGCAGCCCCAACCCAAGGATTTCAAAACAAAACCTATGCCAATTGTTTCTGCTACGTTTATGCCAGAATGAGCCGCAAACCTTTTCGTTTATACCACTTCCGGTACGAAGGTATATGGGTTAGAAAGTGGGGGGGCTGGAGAAACGGTAACCCCTATATTGGATTTTCGAATCAAAACCTATGGCAATCGTTTGTGGTACGTTTGTGCCAGAATGTTATATGGGTTTTATAGTGGGAACGCTGGAGAAATGGCAGCCTCCAAAGTTGAAATTACGAAACAAAACCTATGCCAATCGCTTGTGCTACTTTTCTGCCGGAATGTACCGCAAAAAATTTTCGTTTGTACCACTTCCGCTACGAAGCTATAAGACTTTATAAGCGGGAGCTGGGGAAATGGCAACCCCCTGCCTTGGAATTTCGAAAGAAAACCTATGGCAACCGTTTGTGCTACGTTTGTGCCAGAATGTTATATGGGTTTTATAGTGGGAACGCTGGAGAAATGGCAGCCTCCAAAGTTGAAATTACGAAACAAAACCTATGCCAATCGCTTGTGCTACTTTTGTGCCGGAATGTACCGCAAAAAATTTTCTTTTGTACCACTTCCGGTACGAAGTTATAAGAGTTTTAAGTGGGTGTTGGGGAAAGGACAACCCCGTACCATGGAATATCAAAACGAAACCTATGCCAATCGTTTGTGCCGGAATGTACCGCAGAAATTTTCGTTTGTACCACCTCCGGTACGAAGTTATAAGGGTTTTAAAGTAAGGGGTGAAGAAACGGCAGCCCCCACACTTAGGAATTTGAAAACAAAACCTATGCCAATCGTTTGTGCTACGTTTGTGCCGGAATGTACCGCGAAAATTTTCGTTTGTACCGCTTCCAGTACGAAGTTATAACAATTTTGATGTGGAGGCTGGGGAAATTGCAACCCTTCCTCCTTGGAATTTCAAAACGAAACCTATGGCAATTGTTTGTGCTACGTTTTGAAGCAAAAAGTTTCGTTTGTATCACTTCCGGTACGAAGTTATAAGGGTTCTAAGTGGGAGGGCTGAAAAAACGGCAGCCCACACCCAAGAATTTCAAATCAAAACCTATGCCACACGTTTGTGCTACGTTTGTGAACAAATGTGACTCAAAAATTGTGGTTTTTACCACTTCCGGTACTAATTTAGAAGGGTTTTCAAGTAGGGGGGCTGGAGAAACGGCAGCCTCAAACGTTGTAATTTCGAAACAAAACCTATGCTAATTGTTTTTCTACGTTTGTGCCGGAATGTAACGCAAAAATTTTCGTTTGTACCACTTCCGGTAGGAAATTATAAGAGTTTTAATGGAGGGCCTGGAAAAAGGGCAATCCCGTACCATAGAATTTTGAAACGAAACCTATGCCAATCGCTTGTGCTACGTTTGTGCCGGAATTTACCGCAAAAATTTTATTTTGTACCACTTTTGCTGAGAAGTTATAAGGGATTTAAAGTGGGGGCTGGGGAAACGGCAGCACCCACCTAGGAATTTCAAAACAAAACTTATGCCAATCGTTTCTGCTACGTTTGTGCGGGAATGTAACGCAAAAATTTTCGTTTGTACCACTTCACGTATGAAGTTATATTGGTTTTATAGTGGGGGGGGGGGTGGAGAGACGGAAGACTCCAAACTTGGAATTACGAAACAAAACCTCTACCCATCGTTAGTGCTACGTTTGTGCCGGAATGTACCGCAAAAATTTTCGTTTGTACCGCTTCCGGTACGAAGTTATAAGGGTTTTTAAGTGGGAGGGCTGAGGAAACGGCAGCCCCCACCCAAGAATTTCAAAACAAAACCTATGTCAATCATTTGTGCTACGTTTGTGCTGGAGTGTGCCGCAAATATTTTCGTTTGTACCGCTTCCGGTACGAAGTTATAAGGGTTTTCAAGTAGGGGGGCTGGAGAAACGGCTACCTTCAACCTTGTAATTTCGAAACAAAACCTATGCCAATCGTTCCTGCTGCGTTTGTGCCAGAATGTACCGCAAAAATTTCCTTTTGTAGCACTTCTAGTATGAAGTTGTAAGGGTTTCAAAGTGGGGGCCTGTGGAAGCGGCATCTCCCCCACTTAGGAATTTCAAACCTAAACCTATGCCAATCGTTTGTGCTACGTTTGTGCCGGAATGTAACTCAAAAATTTTCGTCTGTACCACCCGGTAAGAAGTTATACGAGTTTTCATGTGTGGGCTGGGTAAACGGGAATCCCTACCATGGAATTTCGAACCAAAACCTATGCCAATCGTTTGTGCTACGTTTGGGCCGGAATGCAACGCAAAAATTTTCGTTTGTACAACTTCCGGTAAGAAGTTATAAGAGTTTTAGTGTGGAAGCTGGGGAAACGGCAACCCCTCCACCTTGGAATTTCAAAACGAATTCTATGGGAATCGTTTGTGTTACGTTAGTGCCGGAATGTACCACAAAAATTTTCGTTCGTACGACTTCCAGTACGAAGTTATGAGTTTAAAAGCGGGAGCTGGGGAATCGGCAACCCCTGTCTTGGAATTTCGAAACAAAACCTATGCCAAACATTTGGCTATGTTTCTGCCGGAATGTACCGCAAAAATTTTCGTTTGTACCACTTCTGGTACGAAGTTAGAAGAGTTTTAATGTGGTGGCTGGGGAAACGGCAGGCCCTAAACGTTGGAATTTCAAAACGAAACCTATGGCAATCGTTTGTGTTACGGCTGTGGCGGAATGTACCTCAAAATTTTCGTGCTTCCCACTTCCAGTACGAAGTTATAAGGGTTTCAAAGTGGGAGGGCTGGGGAAACGGCAGCCCCAATCCGAGAATTTCAAAACAAAACCTATGCCAATCATTTTTGCTACGTTTGTTGCGGAATGTGCCGCAAATATTATCGTTTGTACCACTTCCGGTACAAAGTTATAGGGGTTTTCAAGTAGAGGAGCTCGTGAAACGGCAGCCTCCAACCTTGTTATTTTGAAACAGAACCAATGCTAATCGTTTGCGCTACGTTTGTGCCGGAATATACCGGAAAAATTTTCGTTTGTACCAATTCCGGTACGAAGCTATAAGAGTTTATAAGCGGGAGCTGGGGAAATGGCAACCACCTGCCTTGGAATTTCGAAACAAAACCTATGGCAATCGTTTGTGCTACGTTTGTGCCAAAATGTACCGCAAAAATTTTCGTTTGTATTACTTCCGGTTCGGGGTTATAAGGGTTTTAAAGTTGGAGGGCTGGGAAAACGGCAGTTACCCCACTCAAGAGTTTCAAACCTAAACCTATGTCAATAGTTTGTGCTACGTTTGTGCCGGAATGTAACGCAAAAATTTTCGTTTGTACCACTTCCGGTACGAAGTTATATGGGTTTCATAGTAGAGGGCTAAAGAAACGGCAGCCTCCAAACTTGAAAATTCGAAACAAAACCTCTGCCCATCGTTTGTGCTACGTTTTTGCCGGAATGTACCGCAAACATTTTCTTTTGTACCACTTCGGGTACGAAGCTATAAGAGTTTACAAGCGGGAGCTGGGGAAATGGCAACCCCCTGCTTTGGAATTTCGAAACAAAACCTATGGCAATCGTTTGTGCTACGTTTGTGCCGAAATGTACCGCAAAAATTTTCGTTTGTATTACTTCCGGTTCGGGGTTATAAGGGTTTTAAAGTTGGAGGGCTGGGAAAACGGCAGTTACCCCACTCAAGAGTTTCAAACCTAAACCTATGTCAATAGTTTGTGCTACGTTTGTGCCGGAATGTAACGCAAAAATTTTCTTTTGTACCACTTCCGGTACGAAGTTGTAAGAGTTTTATGTGGGGGCTGGGGAAAGGGCAACCACGTACCATGGAATTTCCAACCGAAACCTATGCCAATCGTTTGTGCTACGATCGTGCCTGAATGTACCGCGAAATTTTTTGTTTGTACCACTTCCAGTACGAAGTTGTAAGGGTTTTAAAGTGGGGGGCTCAGGAAACGGCAGCCCCCCCACTTGGACTTATAAACTTAAACCTATGACAATCGTTTCTGCTACGTTTGTGCCGGAATGTAACGCAAAAATTTCCGTTTGTACCACCCGGTACGAAGTTATAGGAGTTGTAATGTGGGGGCTAAGTAAACGGCAACCCCAACCTTGGAATTTCGATGCAAATCCTATGCCAATGGTTTGTGCTACGTTTCTGCCGGAATGTGCCGCAAAAATTTTCGTTTTTACCATTTCCGACACGAAGTTATAAGAGTTTTAATGTGGAGGCTGAGGAAACGGCAACCCCTCCACCTTGGAATTTCGAAACGAAACCTATGCCAGTCGTTTGTGCTACGTTTGTGCCGGAATGTACCGGAAAAATTTTCGTTTGTACCACTTCCGGTACGAAGTTATAATGGTTTTCAAGTAAGGGGGCTAGAGAAATGGCAGCATCCTACTTTGTAATTTCGAAACAAAACCTATGCCAATCGCTTGTGCTGCGTTTGTTCCGGAATGTATCGCAAAAATGTTCGTTTGTACCATTTCCGGTACCAAGTTATAAGAGCTTAAAAGCAGGAGTTGGAAAAACGGCAGCCTCCACCTAGAAATTTCAAAACAAAACTTATGAATATGGTTTCCTACGTTTGTGAAAGAATGTACCGCAAAAATTTTCGATCGTACCGCTTCCGGTACGAGGTTATAAGAGTTTTAAGGTTGGAAGGCTGGAGAAACGGCAGCCTCCAAACTTGGAATTTCGAAACAAAAACTATGTTATCGGTTGTGCTAGGTTTGTTCTGGAATGTACCGCAAAAATTTTCGTTTGTACCACTTGCGGTACGACGTTATAAGAGTTTTAATGTGAGGGCTGGGGAAACGGCAAGCCCCTACCTTGGAATTACGAAACAAAACCTACGCCAATCGTTTGTGCTACGTTTGTGCCGGAATGTACCGCAAAAATTTTCGTTTGTACCAATTGCGATACGAAGTTATAAGGGTTTTCAAACGGGGGCTGGAGCAATGGCAGACTCCAACTTTGGAACTTCGAAACAAAAGCTATGGCAATGGTTTGTGCTAGGTTTGTGCCGGAATGTACCACAAAAATTCTCGCTGTACCAATTCCGATACGAAGTTATAAGGGTATTAAAGGGGGGTCTGGAGCAATGGCAGACTCCAACCTTGGAATTTCGAAACAAAAGCTATGGCAATGGTTTGTGCTACGTTTGTGCTGCAATGTACCGCAAAAATTTTCGTTTGTTCCACTTCCTGTACGAAGTTATAATAGTTTCAATGTGGAGGCTGAGGAAACGGCAACCCCCTATGTTGTAATTTCGAAACAAAACTTATGCCAATCGTTTGTGCTACGTTTGTGCCGGAATGTACCTCAAAAGTTTTCGTTTGTACCACTTCCGGTACGAACTTATAAGGGCCTTAAAGTTAAAAGGCTCTAGAAACGGCAGCCTCCAAACTTAAAATTTCGAAACAAAACCTGTGCCAATCGTTTGTGCTACGTTTTTGCCTTAATGTACCGTAAAAATTCCGTTAGTACCAATTGCGATACGAAGTTATAAGGGTTTTCAGGGGGATCTCGAGCAATGGCAGACTCCAACCTTGGAATCTCGAAACAAAAGCTATGGCAATGGTTTGTGCTACGATTGTTCCGAAATGTACCGCAAATTTTTCGTTTGTACCAATTCCGATACGAAGTTTTAAGGGTTTTAAAGGGAGGTCTGGAGCAATGGCAGACTCCAACCTTGGAATTTAAAAAAAAAACTATGGCAATGGTAGTTGCTACGTTTGTGCCGGAATGTACCGCAAAAATATTCGTTTTTCCACTTCCGGTACGAGGTTATAAAGGTTTTAAAGTGGAAAGGCTACGGAAACGGCAGCCCCCGCCCAAGAATGTCCAAACAAAACCTATGCCAATTGTTTGTGCTACGTTTGTGCCGGAATATACCGCAAAAATTTTCGTTTGTACCACTTCCGGTACGAAGTTATAAGGGTTCTCAAGTAGAGGAGCTGGAAAACCGGCAGCCACGAACCTTGTCATTTCGAAACAAAACCTATGCCAATCGTTTGTGGTACGCTTGTCTCCGAACGTAACGCAGAAATTTTCGTTTGTACCACTTCCGGTACGAAGTTATAAGTTTTTTAATGTGGGGGCTGGGGAGACGGCAACCCCCTATCTTGGAATTTCGAAATTAAACCTATGCCAATCGTTCGTGCTACGTTTGTGCCGGAATGTACCGCAAAAATTTTCGTTTGTACCACTTCCGGTACGAAATTATAAGAGTTTATAAGCGTGAGCTGGGGAAATAGCAACCCCCTGCCTTAGAATTTCGAAAAAAAACCTATGCCAATCGTTTGTGCTACGTTTGTGCCGGGTTGAGCCGCTAAAAGTTTCGTTTGTACAACTTCCGGTACGAGGTTATAAGGGTTTTGAAGTGGGAGGGCTGGGGAAAAGGCAGCCCCCCACTTAGGAATTTCAAACCAAAACCTATGCCAATCATTTGCGCTACGTTTGTTCCGGAATGTACCGCAAAAATTTTCGTTTGTACCACGAAGTTATGAGGGTTTTAAAGTTGAAAGGCTCTAGAAACGGCAACCTCCAAACTTGGAATTTCGAAAAAAAAACCTATGCCAATCGTTTGTGCTACGTTTTTGCCGGAATGTGACGCAGAAATTTTCGTTTGTACCACTTCCCGTACGAAATTATAAGAGTTTATAAGCGTGAGCTGGGGAAATAGCAACCCCCTGCCTTAGAATTTCGAAAAAAAACCTATGCCAATCGTTTGTGCTACGTTTGTGCCGGGTTGAGCCGCTAAAATTTTCGTTCGTACAACTTGCGGTACGAGGTTATAAGGATTTTGAAGTGGGAGGGCTGGGGAAAAGGCAGCCCCCCACTTAGGAATTTCAAACCTAAACCTATGCCAGTCATTTGCGCTACGTTTGTTCCGGAATGTACCGCAAAAATTTTCGTTTGTACCACTTCTGGTACGAAGTTATAAGGGTTTTAAAGTTGGAAGGCTGGAGAAACGGCAGCCTCCAAACTTGGAATCTCGAAACGAAACCTATGCCAATCGTTTGTGCTACGTTTGTTCCGGAATGTACCGCAAAAATTTTCGTTTGTACCACTTCCGGTACGACGTTATAAGAGTTTTAATGTGAGGGCTGGGGAAACGGCAAGACCCTACCTTGGAATTTCGAAACAAAACCTATTCCAATCGTTTGTGCTACGTTCCTGCCGGAATGAACCGCAAAATTTTTCGTTTGTACCAATTCCGATACGACGTCATAAGTGTTTTAAAAGGGGGGGCTGGAGAAACGCCAAGCCCCACCTAGAAATTTCAAAACCAATCTTATGAATATGATTTTTCCTACGTTTCTGCCGGAATGTACCGCAAAAATTTTCGTTAGTTCCATTTCTGGTACGAATTTATAAGAGTTTTAATGTCCAGGTTGGGGAAAAGGCAGGCCTCTACCTTGGAATTTCGAAACAAAACCTATGCCAATCGTTTGTGCTACGTTTGTGCCAGAATGTACGGCAAACATTCTCGTTTGTACCACTTCCGGTACGAGGTTATAAGGGTTTTAAAGTGGGAGGCTGCGGAAACGGCAGCCCCCACCCAAGAATTTCAAAACAAAACCTATGCCAATCATTTGTGCTACGTTTTTGCCGGAATGTACCGCAAAAAATTTCGTTTGTAACACTTCCGGTACGAAGTTATAAGAGTTTTAATGTTAGGGCTGAAGAAACAGCAAAGCCTCCACCTTAAAATTTCAAAACAAAACCTATGCCAATCGTTTGTGCTATGTTTGTGCCGGAAAGTACCGCAAACATTTTTGTTTGTACGACTTCCGGTACTACGTTATAAGTTTTAATGCGGGGGCTGGAGAAACGGCAACCCCTGCCTTCGAATTTCAAAACGATCACTCTGCCAATCTCTTGTGCTACGTTTGTGCCGGAATGTACCGCAAAAATTTCCGTTTGTACCACTTCTGGTACGAAGTTATAAAAATTTTAAAGTGGGAGGGTTGGGGAAACGGAAGCCCCCACCCAAGAATTTCAAAACAAAACCTATGTTAGTCGTTTGTGCTACGTTTTTGCCGGAATGTACCACAAAAATTTTCGTTTGTACCACTTCCGGTACGAAGTTATAAGGGTTTTAAAGAGGAAGGACTGGAGAAACGGCAGCCTCCAACTTTGCAATTTCGAAAGAAAACCTATGCCAATCGTTTGTGCTACCTTTGTGCTGGAATGTAACTCATAAATTTTCGTTTGTACCATTTCCGGTACGAAGTTATAAGAGTTTAAAAGCGGGAGCTGGAGAAACTTCAACACCCTACGTTGGGATTTCGAAACAAAACATATGCCAATCATTTTGTTACGTTTTTGCCCGAATGTTCCTCGAAAATTTTCGTTTGTACCACTTCCGGTAGGAAGTTATAAGAGTTTTCATGTGTGGGCTGGGGAAACGGCAACCTATCCACCTTAAAATTTCAAAACGAAACTTATGAATCTGGTTTGTCCTACGTTTGTGCCGGAAAGTACCGCAAATATTTTCGTTTGTACCGCTTCCGGTACGAAGTTATAAGGGTTTTAAATTTGGAAGGCTGGAGAAACGGCAGACTCCAAACTTGGAATTTCGAAACAAAACCTATGCCAATCGTTTGTGCTACGTTTGTTCCGCAATATACCGCAAAAATTTTCGTTTGTACCACTTCCGGTACGACGTTATACGAGTTTTAATGTGAGGGCTGGGGAAACTGCAAGCCCCTAACTTGGAATTTTGAAACAAAACCTACGCCAATCGTTTGTGCTACGTTTGTGCCGGAATGTACCGTAAAAATTTTCGTTTGTACCAATTCCGATACGAAGTTATAAGGGTTTTAAAGGGGGGGCTAGAACAATGGCAGACTCCATCCTTGGAATTTCGAAACAAAAGCTATGGCAATGGTTTGTGCTACGTTTGTGCCGGAATGTACCGCAAAAATTTTCGTTTGTTCCACTTCCGGTACGAAGTTATAAGAGTTTTAATGTGGAGGCTCGAGAAACGGCAACCCCCTACCTTAAAATTTCGAAACAACACTTATGCCAATTGTTTGTGGTATGTTTGTGCCAGAATGTGCCGCAAAAATTTTCGTTTATACCACTTCCGGTACGAAGTTATGTGGGTATCAAAATGGGGGGCTGGAGAAACGCCAAGCACCACCTAGAAATTTCAAAACCAATCTTATGAATATGATTTGTCCTACGTTTGTGCCGGAATGTACCGCAAAAATTTTCGTTAGTTCCACTTCCGGTACGAATTTATAAGAGTTTTAATGTCCAGGTTGGGGAAAAGGCAGGCCTCTACCTTTGAATTTCGAAACAAAACCTATGCCAATCGTTTGTGCTACGTTTGTGCCGGAATGTACGGCAAACATTTTCGTTTGTACCACTTCCGGTACGAGGTTATAAGGGTTTTAAAGTGGGAGGCTGCGGAAACAGCAGCCCCCACCCAAGAATTTCAAAACAAAAACCTATGCCAATCATTTGTGCTATGTTTGTGCCAGAATGTGCCGCAAAAATTTTCGTTTATACCACTTCCGGTACGAAGGTATGTGGGTATCAAAATGGGGGGCTGGAGAAACGCGAAGCCCCACCTAGAAATTTCAAAACCAATCTTATGAATATGATTTGTCCTACGTTTGTGCCGGAATATACCGCAAAAATTTTCGTTTGTACCACTTCCGGTACGACGTTTTAATAGTTTTAATGTGAGGGCTGGGGAAACGGCAAGCCCCTACCTTGGAATTTTGAAACAAAACCTACGCCAATCGTTTGTGCTACGTTTGTGCCGGAATGTACCGCAAAAATTTTCGTTTGTACCAATTCCGATACGAAGTTATAAGAGTTTTAAAGGGGGGGCTAGAGCAATGGCAGACTCCATCCTTGGAATTGCGAAACAAAAGCTATGGCAATGGTTTGTGCTACGTTTGTGAAGGAATGTACCGCAAAAATTTTTGTTTGTACCAATTCCGATACGAAGTTATAAGGGTTTTAAAGGGGGGCTGGAGCAATGGCAGACTCCAACCTTGGAATTTCGAAACAAAAGCTATGGCAATGGTTTGTGCTACGTTTGTGCCGGAATGTGTCGCAAAAATTTTCGTTTGTACCGCTTCCGGTACGAAGTTATAAGGGTTTTAAAGTTGGAAGGCTGAGGAAACGGCAGCCTCAGAACTTAGAATTTCGAAACAAAACCTATGCCAATCGTCTGTTCTAGGTTTGTTCCGGAATGTAACGCAAAAATTTTCGTTTGTACCACTTCCGGCACGACGTGATAAGAGTTTTAATGTGACGGCTGGGGAAACGGCAGCCCCCACCCAAGAATTTCAAAACAAGACCTATGCCAATCATTTGTGCTACGTTTTTGCCGGAATGTACCGCAAAAAATTTCGTTTGTACCACTTCCGGCACGAAGTTATAAGAGTTTTAATGTTAGGGCTGGGGAAGCAGCAAAGCCTCCACCTTAAAATTTCAAAATAAAACCTTGTGCCGGAATGTACCGCAAACATTTTCGTTTGTACCACTTCCGGTACGGAGTTATAAGATTTTTAATGTGGGGGCTGGTGAAACGGCAAATCCCTATCTTCGAATTTCGAAATTAAACCTATGCCAATCGTTTGTGCTACGTTTGTGCCGGAATGAACGGCAAACATATTCGTTTGTACCACTTCCGGTACGAAGTTATAAAAGTTTTCATGTGGGGGCTGGGGAAACGGCAACCCCTCCACCTTAAAATTTGAAAACGAAACTTATGAATATGGTTTGTCCTACGTTTGTGCCGGAATGTACCGCAAATATTTTCGTTTGTACCGCTTGCGGTACGAAGTTATAAGCAGGGCTTGCTAACTTAACATAACTATAACATAACGAAATAGACGGAAGTAACGTAATATATTTGTTAACACAATGCTTTATGTACCAATTGTAACTTCATATATTTGTTACGAAACACTAATGTTACTATACTTATCAGATAACTATAATGGTAAAGTCTTAAAGGAGCACACTACTTTCTGTTTATCATTAAATAACCTTATGAGGAGATTGATAGGTATATAGTATATTGTAATAACGTTATTACTTTATAGGCCATTCCCAAGGCTTGCTGATTTAACTTAACGTTAAAATAACGAAAAAGATGGAAGTACAGCCAAGTATAGCAATATATTTGTTACTTTTTTTGTTATGTACCAATCGTAACTTTATATATTTGCTACGAAAAATTTATGTTACTATACTTATCAGATAACTACAGAGTAACGAATTGCAGGATCAATCTACTTTCTGTTACCACTAAATAACCTTATGAAAAGATTGATAGGTATATAGTATATTGTAATAACATTATTATTTTATAGGTTATTCCCAAGGCTTACTAATTTAACTTAACGTTAAAATAACGAAAAAGATGGAAATTCAGCCAAGTATAGCAATATATTTGTTAATTTTTTCGTTATGTACCATTCATAACTTTTACATTTGTTGTGAAATAATAATGTTACTATACTTTTCGGATAACTATATAGTGACGAATCAGAAGAACGAAATACTTTCTGTTACTACTAAATAGCGTTAAGAAAAGATTGACTGAAATATAGTATGTATCAATAACGTTAACGTTATTATTGTATAGGTTATTCCCAGGACTTTCTAACTTAACGGTATCATAACTATAGTAATTAATTACTGGACCAAAATGGTTCCTGTTACTACTAAAAGCAGAAATATTTCACGTTCCCATGAAGTTTGGAGTAAAAACATGTAAAAGTCCCTTCATTAAGCAGAAACTATGTTATGCGGACAACGGAAAGCAAACCAAACGTTTAACGGAAAATTCTGAGTTCCGGACTACAGCGTTTAGAAAATTTTTAGACATACTGTGAGAGGGCAAAAATATACATTACAATGTCTGCAATAAATTCGTTCTTCTGTTAAATCTTTCTGAACAGTGTTGACCTTCCCCACCCACTATTCATATTCACTTCCACAATTTTCGGCTAGACGGACGAAGCATTAGTAGGGGAGCTTACGGGAAGTATCCTGCACTTTGTGTTAAAAAGGTGCCACTCGGATATGTTGTTTCCCTGATCCAACTAAGGAGGAATCGAAGTGGCCCCACTCCGACAGGTGACCAGAATCCAATATGTCGGCTATCGAAATGGCCGCCTCTGCGAATTCATAGTGTTGGTTTTAGAGGCCTATATCTCCTTAACTAATAGTCCAATCTTTACGATTCAAAAACTAAATGACGTAGAAGATAACAGGGTCTAATAAATGAGCAAACTGTTTTACCTAACACTGAAATTAACACCTACAGAAATTATTTAATTTGGAACTTTACATTTTTAATGATGGAGTTTACTCATATTTTTTAAAATAACAAGTAAACGGCTGGGATTATCGAAAAAGATGTCGTATAACTTTTTAAAGAGTATTAAATTATCTTTCGTTTGGTGTATAGTTCATTCAGATTGGTTAATAAGCAACGAAGTTATGACAATTTAAAGATTCGCGTTGAGTCGATTGATTTTCCCAAATTTCGAACGAGAGTTCATTTACAGTAATAAAACCTCACTGTTGGATGCTGCATTGTACGAAACAAATCATTCTTTTGTGATGTATTCTTCATAAGTCCCACATTACCAGAAGCACAAAGTAGCCTGACCAACAGGCCCGTATCCAGGGGGGTCTAGGGGGCCGACTCCCCCTAAATTTTTGCTGGCCTCCTAAAATTTTTACGGTAGGGTTGCAAATGAACTATAATATGGTGACGAACTATAATATGGTTGGATCGCCCCCCCCCCTACATTTTTGGGCTGGATACGGGCCTGCTGACCAAGCCCAGTTATGAATCCAATATGGCGGCCATTAATTATGATTCATAAAAATTATATTCTTTCGAAATGTTGACCAGAGTATCTAGATTTGTAAACGAATACGGACAAAGTAATATCACCTATTGTATTACTATTCACTTTTACACATGAATCAAGTTGAAGAATATCTTAAGAAATTACGCGTGTAGCGTCACGATAGAAAAGTTATATGGTTTCTTCTGAATTGAAGGAAGAACTGCACAGGAAGACTAAGAAGTAAGTTCGGTCTTTAAACCATAGACATTGGCTTTATATCCTTTACAATATTATGAGGAAATTACATAAAGCAATATATTGTTATAAATAAGAATGTAAATAATTTCTTTCGTATTGTAAGAACAGAAACACAACGCAAACACTTGGTTCGATAATTTGAAATTCACAATATATCTTTTGGATTTTCTATTTGTACAAATAGTTTTATGATTTCGACGAACAGTTAATATTACTTTGTGTACAAGCTATTCTATAAAGAATCATACATTTAAGTTTATCTATTTATTGGTATGCTTCCAACGTGGTGTAAGTTTACTGTGGATCAACTGAATTTTCAAAAATAATGAATGCTACTTACATGAAAGTTTTATTGGTCTAGATCTTCGTTTTCAGTTTCCATCACGTTTCCACATGTCCCTCTACACATAGAACAAAAAAGATGCACGGGACGCTTGCACTTCTACAACGATATCTTGTGGTACATGTCTTGCACGCACATTTCAAAAAGAGTTTCCTACATGCTTCGTATACAACTGGAATGGAAGTCCATGTTAGAGAAAGTTCACTTCCATTGTCAGTCCATCCCCAGTTTACTGATGAAGGAATATGTGCTGTCTTCTTTATTGCCTGGGCCCAGATTTGTCCAGCTTGGTATGCTGCAAACATGGTGTGAAGAAGCAAGGCATCACAAGTTGGAGGAAGCGCAGTAAGAGATCTGCTCTTTTCCAAAAAGAATGCTTACCGGGCTTCATTAACTTTATATTTTTCATTTGTTTTTGAATATAATAGGACAACATATCGTTGCAGTGAATTAAAACAATCTTCGCCTATATTGATTACAGGGTGTGAAATTGTTAGAAAAGCTGTGGTCGCCTCTGGATACAAAAGCCATGTTTTCCATGCTTATAATTTTCCACGTCCGAGAAAGTATGACACTATATCACATCCTGTAAACGCGTGGAGGCCTCGTAACGCAGTTGATTTTTCTTTTCCTAATGCTATTGAAATATGATGAACTGGGAGAAATCAATGATGTTTCTTGGTGCCGAAAGATATCCATAATTCTTCTAAACTGTGTCGCTCAAAGTCGTAGAAAAACGATACAGCAAGTATTACATCTGTGTCTACTGTGCGGATAACTATCTTCTTGTGTCCATTTAACTGCATCAAGGCAATGTAACATGATCCTACTATCAGCTTCTTCTAAATGATTTCCTGATGATTTGTTTGAAAATGTTGGAAGATTTCTTGAAGTTTCTATGTGATATCCATTGCTCGTTGCTACCTCAAAGTAAGTTCCTTCCTTTTCACACATAGACTTTCCAAGAAAAAGGAACAGTTCTTTATTTTCGTCATTACGAAGGAAATCGTTCCACTTCCTAGGAATTGGTGTTGTTGGTGTTACTTTCGTCCTTATTCTTACATCCCTACTTTTTCTTGTGGAAGATTTTATGCTCTTTGAAGAGTATCTATCGCATATCAGATCCACTCACTTTGCATGGAATGTGTCTGCTTCTCTTTGAACATATTCGAAGAAATTACACTGGAAATAATCACAAAATGTTTCTACTGATGCTGGTTGCAAAATGTGAACCAAAACTGTTCCATCAAATAATAAAACATCACAAGAATTAGGAAAGTGTTCTTCTTTGATGTTGGCTTTACTCTCAAGAAGCATAACTAAGTCGGACTTTTTTGAGGATTGTGAATTATGGCAGAGAGACAGTGGAATTGGTTGGCTCTCGTGCTGAAAGAATTCATCCAAGTGAAGTCGTCTTGTTTGACTGACGCGTAGTAAGCGAGAGAATAGCTCAACGTCCATCTTAAGTACTTTTATTTCATTTCTGTTTGTTTTATTCTTTTGAAGGAAAGAATGAAGCACTAGAGAAGATTTTTTCATGGGCGAAAAGAATGGCGTGGCACATTCTACTAATCTTTCTTGCAAAAATTCCTTGTACATATTAGACCCTTTTTCTTCTGCTAAATATAGGGATTCAATTATATCACCGTTATAGATGATTCTGGAAGGAACATTATCAAGTCTACTATTTTCTTCAAACGGATTCTCCAATTCGATGAAAATTTCTTTCATCTTTTCAACAGACGGTTTAAATCTTTCTTGCATCGACGAGTAATCTTCATAGTGCTTATTATCAGGATCGTATTCATTATATGACATTTTGAATACATTAATTAGTCTACTAATTTCTGGTCCCGCTGTCATCCATTTGACAAGAGCATTGTCGTCGTGTAAAAAAACCAATCGCCCCGCCATCCCCTTTTATAATTTTGTTATTCTGTTCGTGAGCTTGATCTATAGCTATTGCAAAGAAAGGTTTTGATGTCTTTCTTATCACAAAGTAACCCATTTCGAAAGCATTCATAATCTCAGGATATGTATCTTCCAACTTCTTCAAATCTAAAATGCGAACGGGAAGCCAACGAGCATAGCTAAGGTGGTCCATTGCGAAAAACAATTCTGCCATTAGTTTTGGTGTTTCAACGTAGAGCTTAAAATTTCCTTGACGTATGGCTCTCATGTAAATTAAGAGTAAAATCATGAGACGGTAATATATTATCCAAAACTTAAGCGTTGGACACGAAGATTTCTTTTCAGTGCACCAGTCATTGAAAAATTGCCCTGATGAAGAATTCTGATATGCATCACGCGGCAAATGATGTAAAACTGTCAAAGTAATCTGATGAGCAAAGCAAGCTTTTGTAATGTGAGTTACTTTCAATATACTGTCAGCGGTTCCTGGTGTTGCTACATCTGACTTGTATAAAATTTCTACCCAACCACTTCCATCTAACCATTTCCCACTTCCTATAAGATGCAGGAAGGCGTGTTCGATGTGTAATCCTCCCAGCATCAGAATTTGATTATCTTCGCCATGTAACTCTGGCCAATTCCTTTGAATTCGTTTCCCCAAGGCAAATAGTGGTTGATCAGTTACAAAAACCGGAACTTGTCCTTTGTTGAGTTTGTCTGTAAGTTCTCGTACAACATTTCGTGCCGTATCATAGCAACATATTTAGAGTCTTCCTTAAACAACGAAAGTAGGCAGCATATACTTGGCATTTGCAGAGTTGCAGTTTTCGAGGCATGGTGTACAGACCAAGTGCAAGTAGTGTCATTTTTTAAGCATGCTTGAAGCCAACACTCCTAATTTTTTTCTTCTGCGAAAAATTCACTTCGTGGAAGACCTTTCTCTACAAACTGCGGATCTGTTGAGGTAAAACTGGTTCCTTATTAGTGACATAAGCAGGAGGTACTATAGCATAATTATCGGGGAGAGCAGGAGCAGTTCTCATTTTTATATTCACTTATCCAGTGAGACATGGTCACGTCGAATGCTAGGGTTATCCATAGAAGGATGCTGGAAAATAGAAATGCTCGTACCATGAAAAGAATCCTTTGATGTTGTACTAGAAGAATTGTAGTCAATATTATCTAATGCTGCAACGGTTAAAATACCTCGACGAAGAGTGGAAAGACACACCCATTTTGTCACTTTGATTTATCAAGCACTGAGAAAGACTTCAAGATATTTCCTGTACACGTGTAGACGAATTGCCTAGTGAATGCAATTCATTTATGAGAGATTGTTAACAAGTTTTAGCATACACACTCAGCCCAACATAGAGAGGAAGAGGTGGCATGCGATTGCGTTTATGCCTTGCTGCTTCTGTTTCAATATCGCCTGCTTTCTGATGGAAATTATAAAATATATGTTAACTAATAGTTAAAGTTGCTTGACTTGCGTTGCTATCAGGGGTGACAAATGAACCATAAAGTAACATATTAACAGCAGCTATTAGTGAAGGAGGAACAGAATCTTCGTGGCAGTGATTCTCAAATTTTCCTGAAAAATGACCTTTGTGGTTTGCCATATCCTTTCGAAGCATCTTAACAACACGAGTTAGTGCCATAGCATCTTCATCAATGTCTTTCTCCAGCTCACTTATTCTATCAGATCCTTCTGAAAGTAAAACATATTCTCTGCCAGACAGATTAGCTGTTAGCTCAGGCCTGTGACGAAAAATTCTTTCACGAATCTTGTACTATGAACTTCTATTTCTTCTGATTCAGACTTCTTCATAATCGTCACTAACCGTTTTGTACAATTTAAGAAGATCGATCATTTTGAATCGACGACTTCTTGGTAACACAAGAATTGCGTAGCGGCCTCAAACTTTGCCTTTTTGTGTGATTCCGAACTATTCTCGCCGAAACATTACACGGAATTTACACCACTGTTACTTTCAATGAAAATACTTCGAGAATAGTGCAGTTGTTATTACTCCAAGTCTTTTAACCACTCAGTTCTATCCGATTCTTTTGACGTATTTCGAAATATGATTTGGAGTTCATTCCTTCCCATACTTACTCTGTGAGGCAGAAGAATAGGAGAGAGAAAAATGTTTGTTATTACTTTGTCGTACTTGTTTATAAATCTAGATACTGCAATAAATATTTCGAAAAAGACTTATCTTTATGGAAGGTAATTAATGGCCGCCATATTGGATTCAGATAAGCGGGCTCGGTCAGGCTGTTTTGTGCTCTGGCGAAAATGGGACTTATGAAGAACACATCATAAGAGAACGATCCGTTTCGTACAATGCAGCATCCATCAGTGAGGTTTTATTACGGTAAATGAACTCTCGTTCGAAATTTGGGAAAATCAATCGACTCAACGTGAATCTTTAAATTGTCATAACTTTGTTGTTTATTAACGAATCTGAACGAACTATACACCAAACAAAAGATAATTTAACTTTCTTTAAAAAGTTATACGACATCTTTTTCAATAATCCCAGCCGTTTACTTGTTATTTTAAAAAATATGAGTAAACTCCATCATTAAAAATGTAAAGTTCCAAATTAAATAATTTCTGTAGGAGTTAATTTCAGTGTTAGGTAAAACTGTTTGCTCATTTATTAGACCCTGTTAACTTCTACGTCATTTAGTTTTTGAATCGTAAAGATTGGACTATTAGTTAAGGAGATATAGGCATCTAAAACCAACACTATGAATTCGCAGAGGCGGCCATCTTTGATAGCCGCCATATTGGATTCTGGCCACCTGTCGGAGTGGGGCCACTTCGATTCCTGCTTAGTTCAATCAGGGGAACAACATATCCGAGTGGCACCTTTTTAACACAAAGTGCAGGGTTTGGCCATTTTTTTGCCTTAAGCTCCCCTACTACATGTCGGCTGTCAGCCTTCTTTGTAGGTGTACTTCTGTTCCGAAACATAGCGACTACCGACAGCCGGCACATATGAGGAGAAAACTGACAAAATAAGGTTCTGGCGAAAAGGAATTGAAGCAACAAAGCAAGAGTCATAATCTCTATCACGTGTCGTGAAGATAAGCAGTGAAGGATTCAGAGGACTTTCGGAAATCCAAAGAAAACTCTTCTGTCCTAAAGTACACCGCGCAAGGTTTAGACGAAATGCATCACGGTCTGAAGCAAAAACTCATGTGCAGAACATTTGAGAGAATTATGTCATTCTTTCTCATTTGCGCTTTCTGATACCCTCTCTTCCTTGCTCTCAGCAGGCGCGGTTCTGAAATCTTATAAACATGGACATACCAGATTTAAAGAAACAAAATGTTACTTGACCCACCAATACTCAGAAATATACAGAATTTCCTGTTTATTGTTGTCCTTGACCTTCTCAACTCTCGGTTTTACGCCTGATCAATCACCTTGAAATAAAACTTTTACCAATACAGCTCTAAATTTACATTTTTACATTGGTTCGGCAGCAGTCATTATGGCTTGTAAAACAAGGGCTGTGTTTGATCTTAACACCAGAATAAAAGTATTCATGTTAGAGAACGAGATAATTGAATGTAAAGCAAATCATGAAGATGTTCAACGTCGGTAAAACTCAGGTGTACGAGATTCTAAAGAAGAATGGAAATTTTGAAGGGGTGAGAAAACTGCAGTAATGGAAAAATAAAACTGCAGTAATGGGAAAATAAAAATAGAAGTTAAGGAAACTGAAAACTAAGACATTAATGGAATAGTATGGGAGTGGTTTATTAGTGTCAAACCGTAAAAACACCGCATATCGCGCCCTATATTACAGGAATACGCTAAAACGGCAGCTGAAAATCTGGGTAAAACTGAATTCAAAGCATACAATATATAGTTAGAAACTTTACGCAAAAGACATGAGGTAGCTTTTTTTTTTTTTTTTTTTTTTTTTACGAATTTTGTGATGACCATATGATGTAAATGGTGAAATATTTAATGAATGGGTAGCTAAACTACTTTCCATAATCGAAGGACATGAAATTGAATCGTATTTTTTAAAGTAAAAATCTATCTCTGTTAAGCGGAAACCTGACTTTCACGGGAATTTTTGCGAGTTCCGCTCGATTATGCTGATGACAGGTTTCAGTGTATTTTGTAATATCATTATTATTGCATATGGTAAAATATTGAGAGCTAGAACGATAAAATATAGTGAAAAGTAGCTTTTCATGTATATACAACGGCATAAAAATGCATATGATAATGATTGCATATATGTGTATTATTAGATGCAGGTGTAAGTATACGGGAGCTTATAGGTTCCTACCAGGTGTATGTGTGCCTGTATGTGGTGTTTTATTTCTCGGTAAAACTGGTCGGATCTCAGCTAAATTTGGTGAGAAAGTAGCTCATCGTCCATGAAATTAAAAAAAAAAAAAATGTATGCAGTAGGTCGTTCACTTATTCGGTGCTGCACTATCGTATCATACTGGAACTATGGATCTGCTGGCGGGAGTGGTGTTGTGTGTGACCTTGTAGGTGTGTGAGTGTTATCAAATGGCGCCGAAAATCAACGAGTATGGGGAGGTTACATAATGGCCTTTTTCCATGCTAAGTTTTCGTACGTATTCAAGTTTCAAGTACCTGGCGGATTCCAAATGGAAGAAAGTTGCCACTATAATCATAAGTCTATCTCACTGCTGATGGTCACATTCCGGTGACCACACACCGTGACATTGACGGTAAGAGGTACAGCAACTTCATTCGTCAGTGCAGGTAAAGTTTTGCTCTTGGCATTATGGTTGTTACGGAATTCAGATATGAGGGTAAGTTGATGATACGCAAGGTGAACAAAGACGTGAAGGTGAATGCCAGATACACCTATCTATCTGAGATAGCCCACATTCCACAATTGTATGGAATGGACGCGAGCCAGGTGATGATCCATATGGACAAGACTTCGAGTCATATCGCCAGAACATCACTACGGTTTTATCAGGACGTGGCAGAGAAACTGAAAATTAATGTTATTATTTTCGAAAGCATTCCTGTGAAACGCCCAGATGCCACTCCAATAGAGTTTTGCGCATTTGGACTGCTGAAACATCTTCAGCATCACTGGCCACGCACCCTGCAAGAGGGCCATTTCAGCTTGACTTTTTGGAAGCTGAGAAGGAAAAGATATAGCTATACATATTAAATTCTTCAGAGTAATACTACAGAATTATTATTATTATTATTATTATTATTATTATTATTATTATTATTATTATTATTATTATTATTATTATTATTATTATTATCACAAAGTGGACTTATAATAGAGGAAGTTCGGGGTATCATCGAATACCATTTTTGTTTCGCTTGTAACTCAGTTAAGAATTGCATATTAAAACAAAAAGGAAAACAAATATACGCCTTACATATTTGGTTTATTTATGCGTATCTTGATAAAAAAAAGTTTCGGTACAGGGGTGGGCAAAACTTATAATTTGTAAAGAAACCACTTTGAAGGGTAATATGAAATAGTCGGGTAATATGGAATACAAATGCTATATAGAAAAGAAATGAGTTTTCTGTTGAAAATACAATGAATACAGTGACAATATATGAAAATTCTTAATACCAAGCCATAACTGAATGTGATTACTTGCAAAAGTCACAAATATAATACTCTACTTCTGGATCGGCACAGCCATTGTGTGCTCATATTAAACATGATGAACGCTGGACCCAAGCTCACCCCTTGTATCATCAGAAAATTTCCTGTAATAAAAATACTCTTAGCATTGTTGTCATCTTAAATGTATGTTTAATTGCCCAATACCGATAGATATTTTTGTAATCGGAATACCATACGGAATACGGAATACCATGCTTTTCTTGCGGGGATTCCATATTGCCCTCCTGCACGCCAACTTGGAAACGAAAGAGCTGTTAAACGCATTCAAAGGCATATAGGATAATGGCGCTTATCAAACTACAACTCTGTATATCCAACGTCATAGTAAACAACGAATTGTTGTTCTATTATATTTCAATAGGAAAATATAGGTTGTAAAACACTTGCCTGTAAAAGTTTTCAGGAATAAGAAATAAGATTTTCACGCCTACCAATACAACGACCCTAACAGTAGAGGGTGTGCTAGGCATGTGTCATTTAGGTGTCCCAGATACTTTTTAGGTACTCGACTACTACTACTTTTTAGCTACTTTTTAGCATATGATATTCATGTGCTAAGTATGTACGTCAGTTACCTATAGTTTTAGGTACTTGTTACACCTAATTCACATTTGCAAATATGTACAGTCCGGAGCAAAAAAAAACTGCATCATGAGCATGTAAGTTTATTGTGAAACGATGAAGTCTTTTGTTCCAAAATAAATGTGCAGGGGAGGACGCCAAGGTCTCTCCTGGAGTGATTTGTGCCACTTAGGGATTATGCTGGTTCCCTGCGCTGTTAGGCGAAGTTTCACTATAAACTTACATGCTTATGTTGCAGGTTTTTTTTGCTGCGGACTGTACCACAAATATAGCATTTATATACCTGCTCAGTTTCGCACTCTAACAGTCATTTGTTTTTATATGTCGTGACTTGGGACATATATCTGTCATGTTCTAGGTACGTTCTTTAGATACATACTGTTTCAGATACTCTAACAGCATTTGTTGCTTCTTACTACTAGAAGCAAACAAACGCATTTACTTTATTAGATGGCAACTGTTGTCGATCCTTTGGAAGTGAATATGAAAGAACCATGAAATAAAATATAAATAGACACTCATCATTTTGTTATAAAATTACATAGCGAGTAGATTTTATCTGATTCCAAACGGTTATCGTCGAATACAAGTGGTCAAAGGAGCACTCTGATTAGCAAAATTCAAAAGACCTCAACAATTCATCCCTCTACAAGGGACATTGTCTCCATCGCCTCCGTGGCCAAGTCGGTAAATCACGCGGCTAGTAATCCAAAGGTCAGTGATTCGCGCCCACCCTGAAGTACATTTCTTTTACTTGTTTAAAGTGTTTTTTAGACTCACCTTAATGTAAATGCATTACGCATAAAGGGGATTTAACATATTTTGGGGGAGTAATTTTGTGGTTCATTGACGCTTACGGCATGGGGAACATACTAGGCACGTTCCCCAGGTACATGTCAGGCATGTGCCTAGGGACGGACATAGACTGTGACTATCACTTGCCATCCATGTGATTTCTCTCTCAAAGGAATGTAAGGCACATACTGGACACATTCCCATGTACCTGAGGGAACATGATAGGCATATGCCTGCTATGTGATTGTGCTGTTAGGGGAATGTCACAATAACAAGGAGATTGACTGTAGAGTATCATGGGAATGTGAGGTAGTAGTTTCGTTCCTCTCTGCTTGGAAGCAAAACATTACAGGTGAGATAATGAGGTATTCCATATTATCCGACTATTTCATAATACCCGAAATTCCTCTATTGTAATGTTAGTTCCGTCTGTCCATCCCGTACTCCGCACGATAACTTTTGAATGGATACGAATTCGTAATTCTATTTTGCAAATCGATACATACAGTGATTATCTCATGACAGTTCGTTAATGAACTTGATCCGTCCACCGGAATTGGTAGAAATGAGTCATTTCCGGTTTTAACGATCACTATAAATAAAAAACGGTAATAGATATACGGTAAAAATAGGGATGCGCTCGAGTCGAGACATGTCTCGAATCTCGACTCGACTCGACTCGAATTCGAGTCGAGATTCGAGTCGAGACACACTTTGTAAAATTCGAGACGAGTCGAGACAAACGTATTTCTCGACTCGAATTTTCGAGTCGAGACACGAGTCGAGTCGAGATGGCTCTTAAAAATCTCGACTCGACTCGAATGTCTCGAAAATCTTTTTATAATATTTAATATTATTTTGAAGAAAGTATTCACTCAGAAACAGCCTTGAAACCAATTCCAGCTTTTATTCCTTCAGAAAGGTACAGAACTCATAAAATTAATAGTTAATCTTTAAAGATCAAGATTTAATTTTCAGCTCAATTCAGTTAATTAGAACTAATAGTTAATGTCGTTAAATTTGGTTGTACTGCAAATATAATGATAATAATAATAATAATTGATTATCTAGTTTGTATAAAACTATTATCCGTAGTCTAAATCTAGTTTGTATAAAACTATTGCGATAAAGTGAACTTCATAAATTCTCTGAATGAGCAGTTGGTAGTCTATAGTAATTTAGCATAGTTATAATTATTGTGTTTTCGTTCCCATGAACGCAATAGGGATACGTAACTTCTGGATTATTCGCTTGCCCAACTATTCTGAGGCTTTAATATGTTGCAGCATATCACGAGCTACGGATAATATATAATGTAACATTTGTTGTACATCACATATTATGATACGAGACTATTTTACATAGTATATCTTATCTAATATAAATAAAATAAAGAGTTTGTTTGTGTGTTTGTCTGTCTGTCTGTGCGACCTGGGGACCAGACGAGTGGACTGAGAGTTCCCAAAATTTGGTCACGGGTACCTTAGTCCAGGCCCCAGATCAAGACGAAGCGTTTTTTTTTTTTAATTTTGAACCAGGGGGGTCTCGGGGAGGGGACGTTTACTGGGACCGACCTGGGGACCAGACAAGTTGACCGAGAGTTACCAAATTTTGGTCACGGATACCTTGGTCCAGGTTCCAGTCTAAGGCGAAGCGTTTTTGTCAAAATTGGAACCAGGGGGTCTCAGGGAGGCGTTTAGCGAGACATGTAGTAAAAGTAATCCAAATTGATCGACATTAGTGTCAAATCCATAGTTTTCACGGTCGCTGAGATCAATGGATTTCCATCAGCGATGATTTGCAAATTCAGCTACTACTGTATGTGGGCCGGGTGTCAGCGGGTGAGGAATACCGAGACATGTATAAATAGCCCATATTGATTGATACTAGTGTCAAATCCATAGTTTTCGCGGTCACTGAAATGAATGGTGATACTTCCACAGGTGTTGACTTCCAAATACAGCCCCCATGCGAAGAATGGGTATATTAAGCTAGTATTACAATAAATGGACTGCTTGGATAACAAGAACTAGTAGAGATAAGTACCATTCACTTCTATGAATAGGTATTTTTTAAAATGATTTTTGTAAACACTAAGTTATAAAACAATGAACTACATACAGTAGTTATGGTTTTGGTTCCCAACATAAAAGAAATATGGATTGTTCATGAGATATTGAACTTCAACTTTCACTCTGGAAAATTTCAATTTTGGAGTTAGGCCACTTGGCATCAAAGCAGTTCACTGTAAGATAAATACATTCCGCACATTAGTAACATAGTTGCTCAGGGGCCTTCGATTTCCATCCTCTCAAATGAAAGCTGAACGATTGCTTGATACATGCTGACTATATAGGAGAAATAGTGTATTAAGTTTTCGAGCTTTGGTACGTATCCGTATTTATACTCTGATATAATTTTAAGTTCACACTCAAATCGAGCTAATTGTTTAATGCATTTCGAAAGCTTTTGTTTTTATGCAGCTCATTAAGGAAAATCTATTTCATAATCGTAACATTTATGTACTAAGAAACTATGAACGTAAAGTGGACTCGACCTAGCCCCGTGGCTGCTGTGACTCAGTGGCACAGCTCTCACCCTTGGTGTGTGAGGACTCTGATTCTGTGTGTGTGTGTGAACTCCGCGGCTAGTGTATGCGTCTTTGGCGTGGAAGACTCGGGTTCAATTCCCGGCGCGAGCTCATGTAGTTCGGATTCCACGTTAATCAGTAGGTCTACATTTCATATATCCTCGCTACTGAAAGAGACGGTAAAGTCAAAATCAACTCAACAATATATATGTGTGTGTGCTTATGTGAATTTCCTTGTGGCTGTATGGTTAACACATACGCCTTGATCGCGGGAGACTCTGGTTCGATTTACGGTGGAAGCTCATGAAGTTGTTACCGGTATCCCACTTTAAACTGTAGATCCATACCTCATATAACCACAAATATAATATATATGCCTTTGATACACTTATTTTCCGACTTGGAAGCCATCGAAAATTTCCGGACACAGAGTCCCGTAGACCGAAAATGAGAAACATGGGTACAGAGTAAAACAGCCATAGAAATTTAAGCTTTTTAGGCTAACTTAATCCTTACATATAATGCAACTAGCTTGGCCAAGTTATAATGGAGGAAATGCTATCATTGCAACACTCTGATAATAGAAAATGTTCGTCAGGTATTACTATCCCCCCCCCTCTCCTGCAGAATGAAAACCCTGACTAAAACTCAATATATATATATAAAACTATTTTGTGTAATGTAACAAACAGTGGCGGATAGTATTCATGTTTCCTTGCAGAGGTCCTTACGAGGGTTCGCTTCCATCTTCCTCTCCCCAAGAACTAAAATAAATTTAAAAAAAATGCTATTACTTGTTAATCTTGTACAAAGGACGCAATTAAAGTCCCAGTGTAACACCCCTTCACATTTAGATTTTTCCCCTGGAAGAAAACCAGTTATTATTGTTTCTTGATTTCTCAGTCTCACCTACATAAACATACGAATAGAATTACAGGATAGGACACGTTTAGAGTGCTTGCACGTGACATCTAACTATATTTCTCATCAAATGTGTCACAGATGAAAATTTCTGTTTGTACTGCCTCTATTTTCTGGTACATATGTTTCATTTATGTTATGTTGCTAAAATTCGTTAGGAAACAAGTACAGACTGCGCCTGTGTGCCTGACAAAACGTAAATGTACTGGATAATTATTTCTTCATTTTCTTCCAGGAAAAAAAAAGTAACCCATCTCATGTCGGCTAACAAAAGGAGGTAGCGGACCAAAGATAGCCGTTGTTTACCTAAGGTCGTTACACAGCAGAGGTTTCATTCAGTCAGAGGGAAAAGAAAAAAATAATTTAAGGTTTCTACATTTGTTTTGAACTGCAATATATTTCTTTCTTTTATTTTAAGAACCATTTCCTTCTCATTTGTCTGCATCAGAAAAAAATGCAAAAAAATCACTAAAATGTGCCTATTTACCCAAAGTACGTACTAGATCACTAGTTCAATAGTAAAATCACTAAATCTAGTACGAAATCATAAATGCGGCATCCCTGGGTTGGAGCGAAAGTAATTGTTGGAGTAAAAACTAGTCCGTATTTCTACTGCGTTCTGTTGTTGAATTCACAGAAATGTTCAAAAATAAATTCAAGAAGTAAAACACGATCCTACAAAAGACTGTTTACTTGCTCACTGGTTTTAGTATTGTGAACTGAAACTCAAGTGCGCAGTCATGTTGAATACTTCTGTCCCTTTCTACTTTACAACTTGAGGTGGGATGAGGGTCAGATCTAGTGATATACCGCTAAAGGAAGTGCTTCAGTAGCGGTATGTATTGTTTATACTACTTACAACGTTACCCCCACATAAAATATAAATTCACCCTTTCTCCCTTCCCGTTTTCGAATACAATGAACCGACTATTTTGCTGAAGAAAGATGCTAAAAGAAAATTGAAACATCTGTGTCTAAACTTTCTTTGAAGCGCAGTCTTTCGTATTTGTAAGGTTTTGCGAGTGTTTTCGAGATAACCAAATCTTTTACCATGGACTCCTGCTGCGAACTGACCGTGAGTAAACACGCGATCACGCTGTGCTCAATTTCTCTCGCACACGTGAAATGGGTTTGTTGTTTCCAAATCAAATAGGAAGTTACCTTGTGCTTTTGCATTTCTGCACGCACACAGGTACCATTGTTGTTTTAATGATCAGAAGAAATATCAAAACCATCCGATATATATGATACAAAACAGCTAACAGAGGGAGGCAAAGATAAAAGTAGGCCTATACCAAGTTTTCCGCGTGGTACCATTATGGAGAATAAATATTTGATAAAGTCACGTAGATGCGCTTAAACCTATTCCATCTGCCCTTATAATTTTTCTGGTCTCATCAATTTCTCAGGAGAATACGTACAACATATGTCCAAATTCCATATATACTCTTTCTAAACTAATGAGTAAACTCACTAAGAACACCAACTGATATCAATAAACAGGAAAGAAAACAATACTTTATACTTCTATCATTTGGTACACATCTCTATGAAGCACAGCTTGTTTCTTTTCGAAATAGCTCCTTCGTGTCACAGCTGTGGTTAGTTTTGTTTTGTGTTAGGATGAAAGAGAGAAATGCAACATTTGCTTCGCGGCGAAGTTATATATATATATATATATATATATATATATATATATATATATATATATATATATATATATATATATATATAATATATATATATATATATATACATATATATATTATTAAGATGAGCGGTGATAAGCGAGGTTTAACAAAGAGTGCCTTTCGGATGCACAATTTAACGGGTAGTTGCAGTCCGTGTTGAGAATCGAACCAAAGCTATGTAAGACATGTTAATATTGAGCTCTTTTGTGGTAAAAGTGAACTTCAGAAACACACACAAGACTTGAAACATCAAGCTAATGTAAAGCAATTAAAAAATAGCCTACCTATCGCTGCATCTTTTCTGTGGCTAGGAACATGCAGTGTGTAGCAACAAGAATCGTGTTAAGGACTTTGTTTTCGAACATAACATTCCCTTCCACACCATAAAAGACAATATAATGTTTGTTAAAAGAAAGTGCACATAATATTTTTAAATTTTGTTTGTGATCCTATCATGCACAATTATAAATAATGCCTTTCATACTACGAGAATGAGTTCAACTATACGTCATGGCCCCTCTAAAGCGGGGCCGCGGTGGCTCAGTGGTAGATCGTTCACCTCTGGTGCTTGGGGACCCTGGTTCGATCCCAGCTCACACCAAGTGAACTTTGTGGTGGACAAACACCGTGTGCGTGGGTTTCCTCGGGGTTCTTCCGTTCCTCCCACTTTCTTCATTCCACGATTTCACTAATTTCTCATCATCACCCCCTCTCCTTTAGCCTAACCGCCATAACCGTGGGACGTAAAACTCAAAGATTTCACTTCATTTTTCCCTCGAAAGCGATATCTTTCAAAATTATTTATTGTTAGATATTGTAAATTTACGGTATCTATTTTAGTGGACGGGAAATTTTGCATCTAATCGGATAATTTCATGGCTTCTAACAGGAATTCGCAGTTACGAAATTTGCATCACTGTCTTTTGAAAGGATGCCTAGAAAAAATACTACTAGAAAATAACTGAAAACACAAAATGGATTTGATAGCCAAATTCACGTCATCTTGGTGCGTCGTCATTTTTCTTTAAATATTTGTATTTAGTATTAGATTAGAGTTTAGTGTCCCTTTCAGCATCAAAACTATATGAGACGTGAACTTACAAATTAACGTGGGTTCAGAACCACAGGAGTTCCCATCGGAAATCGAACCTAGGTCTCCCGCACCAAAGACGCGTACGCTAATCATATGGACAAGGGTGTTCGATATTTAGTAATGTGTACATAAAGTTGTGAAATTGCGCTTGTATAATGGAATGCAATTCGTTCTACTGACATAAACCTTCACAATACTTAGCTGGACAAAGTATCTTTAAAAAGAAAATGTCACTCTTTATGTTTCAGTTCCTGGTTCGACTGAAGGATGGAACAAATTGTAATGAGCGTTTTTGGATCCTACTTTGTGTAGTTGATTCATCATAAACTTGGTATTTGATACGGATATGAACTATTACACTTATTTGGTGTTTATTTCTAAATAATAAGTCCTAATACAATTTCATAAAGTTGTAATTCTTCTTTAGTTTGTATCACTTTACACAATGACAAATCCAAAAGGTGTGTTGTATCGGTGCAGTACCAGTTTTTCACGTTTTTCAAAATGTTCCAAAACCCAAAGAATAATCTTTAATTTCTGATATTTTAGTCGTCACAAATTACAATTTTATAATGTAGTCAGTGTTTATAATTACTGGGCAGTTGGGCGTTTAAACTAATGACATCATAATAAAGTCAAAACCATAATTTTGAGTTGAATTGATTCTGAGTTTAACGTCCCGTTCAGCAGCGAGGTTATGTGTGACGTGGACCTACTGATTAACGTGGAATCCGAACCACATGAACTCCCACCGGGAATCAAGCCCAGGTTTCCCACGCCAAAGGCAAGTATGCTAACCGTTAGCCACGAAGGAGCTCCACCATTATTTTAGTGGGCGATAAGAAATATCTCGCCAGTGCTTTTACAATAAATAAAATTTTATAAGTATTAAAGAATAGTGGTAAGAGATTTTATAATAGCTCTTTTATTTATGAGATATGAGTATTTTGAAAAAAAAAAACAACAACTAAAGAATAGGTTGGCGGAACCACAAAAGACTCGTAAAATAAACTTTCTTATAAATACATACGCACCTTACTCACCTTTTATAATTGCTATGCTTACGTTCTCCATAAAAACAGAAATTCCCTTTTAGTGATACTTTACACAAGATCATGAAGTGGATTCAAATTTAATTGAAGGCAGAATACAATACAATAATCCACAAATATTGCCTCAAGTGAGTTTAAAGATTTCTAAACACTAGTGCGAAACCGGGCTCTGCCGTTGCGATCGATTTACAGGTCTTGAGACGAAAGTAAGAAGGGACTTACGCACACAGTAAGTAAAAACAATTAATATGCCTGTAACTTTCCCCCAAATGGGTGTATCTTAAAACTAACCTCGCCATTATTTTTCTAATTAAATTCTAGCCCGAAATTATGTATCATATTACCCTATTCCCATTTTGAAAACTTGACCTTAATTCAAAAAGGCGGATTTCAAGATGGCTGCCATCAAGGTCATATCTACCATACGACTTCCCCCCAGGACTTACATGTATCCACATGGTTTTTCTTCACTTTTTTTCATTAACGCTCCGTTTACAAAGGGTAGTAAGGGACTTCTGTAGTAATCTCTAATAACCACATCACAACCCTTAAAAGTAATTTTAAAAAATAGAAAACATGCACCATGGCAAAAATTTGTCATCACAAGTAATGATGCATACATGCCTTCTATCAGCAAAAAAAGTTTCATTGAAATTGGAGCCGGACATTTGAGTGATGTCCCTTGTGGGATGTGATTGAACGTGACGTCAGAACACATCGCCCCCCTTCCCGGAATTTACGGGAATTAGGTGACCTGAGTGAGCACATGTGGTGCCAGCTCTCTCCAGCGACCTATCAAGGATCATTGCGTGTATGCCAAGACGTGTCGCCGTTTTTATCCATGCCAAAAGTCGACATACTGACAATTAGGTAGGTAGTCATGATGGTCTGGCTGATGTGTGCGTATATTTTAACTTGTACATTTTGTCTCGACTCGAATTTCGAGACGTCTCGACTCGAATTCGAGTCGAGTCGAGACAGAGACTGTCGAGTCGAGACACGAGTCGAGACAGAAACATATTTTCGAGTCGAGACACGAGTCGAGACAACATTTTCTCGAGACGAGTCGAGACAGGCTTAAATCTCGACTCGACTCGACTCGAATGCATCCCTAGGTAAAAACGATAACTTCAAGCGGTTTTCGGCAATTGATTAAGCATTTCAGGAATAACTTTTATCTTCATTCCTAACGCTCTACCAAAGCCAGAAGTGGAAGAAACTCACTACAACTTCCTGTTTCAATTTAATCTAATAGAGCATAAACTGTAAGAGATTGCGAGCAGCTGTTTGTGGGAATTGATTTAGCGTTGTAGGAGTAAGTGCCACATTCTCTCTTAAACCTCTAATTAAACCGAAAGTGGCAAGAATCAACCACTTTCGGTTTTGGCATTGATCGCTACAGATTAAAGGCGGTTGCAGATGGCGAGACGCAGTTTTCTGTAATCAATTAAATGTTCCAAGAATACATTCCATATCGACTCTAATCTCCCTACCAAAACCAGAAGTGGCAGAAATCAATCACTTCAATTTTTTTAACTTTGATTGCTATAGAGTAATAATGGTAATAGATAGCGAGAAGCGACTTTATGTAATCAATTCAGTGTCCCAAGAATATATTCCATAGATCCAGAACCAGATGAATGCGTCGCAGCTGACCAAGAAACCGAACAGAGAGAACGCAGTCGTTACCTGTAGGGATATACGACGTCGGCTCTAGATTTAGGTTGGACGAGGATATCATGAGGTACATAAAGAAGAAGAAGGGCGCATCACAGATGGAAGTAATACATCTCAGAAAAAGAAATTACATGATAACACTCCCGACTCAAAAGCTCGAGAAATATTTCTACATATCTTCGAGGAGGACGAATTTGCTTCACGCACGGCGTTTGACAACGAAGAAGAAATAGAGAGCTCCGAAGAAGAAGAGGAGAAAGAAGAAATTGGTTCTGTTTAGAGCCAGCTACCTAGACTCACACAGGAAGAAACTTCACAGGTGAGAGATCAAAACACACACACACTGAGAAACCGAACACAGGGGAGAAACGAAAACCCCGAAAAAAAATATTATCAGTAGAAGAAGAACTTCAACGAAAGTCAGGCCTACGCTGAGAAATTAGCAGAATTCAACAGAACATTTACTCCAAAACGGTGCGGAGTGCTGAACCAAAAGGAAGAGAAACCCTAAACAACCCAGAAACTGGCCCTTCTCAGAGCAAGGAAGTTGCTGTAGAAGATAAGGATGACGGCTTCATTGAAGTCGAGAAAAGCCAAACATGAATCACAATCACCGGATAACCGGGCCTTATCAGGCCCAAATGCGCCACAAATGCAAAAGACCACTCAGAGGGAACGATAGAATCCAACTTTCACTTGCGTAATTGAAGGAATACAGTCTCAAGGAATTGAGCTCTATGAAGAATGACCTCCGTAAACAGAAGATAGCATTCACTAATATCAGAAGAATTCATTCAAGTGCTATCACTCAATTTATTACACCTCTTCTCTACTAACCCAGAGCAATGCACTTCTTGATAAGTCATGTAGTAAGCATCAAAGGTGCGCATTACAAAGTGGAAGAGTCAAAAGTGCAGGTGTGGCCGGATCCATGCTGAAACTGTTACCGGTATGGTCACCGGTGCCTGCAAAGAGTATGTTTCAGATGTGCACAAACGCATGAGAAGTCATGCAATAAACCTGTTAACAGGACCTTCTGCGCAACCTGTACCATAGAAGGACATAGGACTGCCAGTGAGGATTTCCCTAAAAGACCCCATCAGACAGAAATGCTACAGCATAAAAGAATTATTTACCAGCACAAGCGCAACGGGAAGACCAGCCATTAAGAACAACCTAAAAGAATATAGCCAATACTACAAAAATAACAGGAACCAACAGCAGAAACAGTACAGAAGAAACCAGCACAAGCAGTACAGGACCACATCAAGCAACACATACATAAAACCATCAGGGAAGCAAAAGATAACATAATGATGTGGGTGTCAAGTATTCTCACCCACACAACACACCAAGAATCCGCGTTTTTTACAACGAAGTGTTACAGCTGAACGTACGTACATTACTGCAAATAACAGTACTCGTCTTTTTCTATTTTGCATACTCGTCTTTTTCTATTTTGCATGTATTTAAGATGAAAGTTAAAATAGAAAAATCAGTTTTAAAATTTCCTTCGAATTCTCACAATAGAGAAGGTCGGATTTTACCATTGTAACAATGTTACTAAGTACAGTATGTTTTGATAATATTTTTAAGTAGTCATATCATTTTTAAGTACAATATGTTTTGTCGTTCCAACCATACTGTACAGTAAATACAGTCAAATCATCGCAAACTTCTCTTTACACACTCCCTTTGTAAGATATCAAGGGAGGCTTACTGATAAGGTGGCAGTATTATTAGTGAGAGCAAGAGTACACTTTCATTTTAAACATAGGGCCAAAGTATACGTGCCCATGAGATCATGCACAATATGGAAGACACCAGTAGAAATGATGAATATGACTTCGCAACTTGTCATCAGTTTTTATTTAAATTACGATATGCTTCCACACTAAACCCTTAAGTTTTTCTTGTAACTTATGACGTAATTTTTATCCCTTTTTTCAAACAAGCTTGTCTTAAGGGGATTTGGCCCATAAGTTTTTCGTCTTACGAAGTTTTTTGTTGATTGGCATATGGAAAGGAACAAGACGGCGAAATAAATTTTCTTGGAACTTATGACATAAATTTTGGTCCTTTTTCGAATTTTGAATCTTATCTTATGGGGCTAAAGGCCTCGAAAATCTTGTCTTATGGACCGGTTTTTAGTTTTGTGCATCCTTCCACACCAAAACCCGTTAGTTTTTTTCTTTTACTTTATGATGTAAATTTTGGTTCTTTTTTCAAAAATTCAGGAGCTCACTGTAGCCAAAAGCGCCGGTTTGACGCGGAAGACTAAGTTTTTCTTACATTCCTGGCCGACCCGCACCAGACGTAGGGGTGAAACAATTTGTACCTCCTCGCGTGATTTTTCATGTACTAGCTGTCTGTCCAATACTAACTCTAAAGGATATACAAGGTATAGTATTTTTTATTTTGTTCCCTTCGTGTAACTGATATCTGTTTCTTTTCTCTTGGTAGTGGTAAACACAACATTCGAAACATCCCGCTCGATCGCCTGAGGGCAAGACAACACAGCAGCAAGCAAGCAAGGCAAAATAACACGAGACCAGGGCCTGCGAACTACCTCTCGTAGAACGATTCGATTGAGCGCTCCCAAATTCCTACCTACGTCTTATCAGCAACAGGCAAAGTTGAGTAACAGTAGTGAGACAGGTGCAATTACTTCCGTACTAACAGGGCATAAAATCATATGATAGCACAATAATATTTTACATTTCACTTCTACAGTAGATACCTGTGAATCGAAGCTAAAGTTGAAAAATCAATTATTAACGATAATGAAAGAATGGCGTAATAAAAGTACTCATGCCCAATGGAAGGCATAACTCAAATCCTTGGGCAAACGCATAAATTGTCATTGAACCCAACGGTGTAGTCAGGTTTCGGAGGGGGTGCGGGAGTCCTCCATGAAAATTTTCTGGCAATGTGAAAATTAGAAACGCAATTTTAGGTTTTATTGTAATGACTCTTAAAAGTTTCGAGGGTACGGGTGTTCTCTCTTGGAAACTTTTTAGGCGTATTTAAACTTAAAACGCAATTTAAGGCTTTAACAGCTTTTAACAATTTTGGGGGCGGCGTCCAGACTAAAGGACCCTCCCCCTGGCTAATCCATTATATTGAACCCACTGTCTACGAAACATTAAATTCAACTATTATTCACTGGAGTAATCTGTGTGTGTGGTAAAGTTCCGAATAAATTACACACACACACACACACACACATATATATATATATATATATATATATATATATATATATATATATATATATATATATATATATATATATATATAACGCAGCAGCTGAAATGCGCGGGGCAGGGGCGGGCATGAGTAAATCGATGATCGATCGATCCAGGGCTCAGTGAAGCTAGTTACTCCACTGATAAGGAGCACGTACTATGTAGCCTGGAGTTGGCGATCCCCCTTGAGTCGCGGATTAAATCCGGGGCTTAGTCAGTATATTCCTAAATTCGCCACTAACTTCATGCCTCGCGGCCTCTCCTTATAGTTTTTATTATGGAGTGTCGCGAGACATGCCTAAGTGCTTATAAAACATTATTTTTCATATTTTCGTACAGTATACATATTAAATACACACAGAACGTATAAAAAATAACGAAATGTTATAAAATTCTATATTGGTCTGGGGAAGTGTTTCTCAACCTGAGGGTCGTGAAGATAAGCGGAAGAGAGAAATATAATTAGAATCTAATACCAAAAATTGGATTTTTTTTGATAGGTATCTTTTTAGTTTTACACATTCTGTTAAGAACAACAAAAACAGGTCTACTAAACACTTTCAACAGATGCAGAGTTATTTAAAAATCAATTTAAATGAAAGGGGTACGGTATGAAACTAATAAAAACTGCATATTGAAATACCAGAAGAATACAAATGCAACAAAACCTGCATACTAATATACAATTAAAATTGAAAGCTAATGGGATACCTGAGCATTGTGTGATTTCACTAGTGTTGCAATATCTGGTTCAGTCTTCGTGACGCACATTATCAAGTCATCAACTGATAAGCGATTTCGTATCTTTGTTTTAATGCTTACCATGGAAGAAAAAAATCACTTTCGCACAGGTACGGTGTACGGAATTATTACATTTAAAGCATCAGATACCAGACCACGATATTCTTCTCTCCTCTTTAGACAGAACTTGTCCAAGTCTTCGTACAGAAACCCAGTTGCAAGGACTTGTGGCACGATAATTCTATTAGTTGGTCAAGAAAGTGTGGACTTAGATCAACCACTTTCCTGACCTCTTCAATAGGGTTTAATATCTATCTTCAACCAGCACTTTCATCGTAGGGAATATATTACTCTTACTGTATCCACTATATATAAGAAATGGATTCTACTGTTATAGAAATAGATGGATATCGTGAGATCTTCGTAATAGGTATAAGGTATATTAAAAATCCCACACAAGCTTATTACAAACCAGAAATTATAAGGGGGTCGCTGGCAAGAGGATGTGATAAAATGGGGATCGTGATAGGAATTAGGTTGAGAATCACTGGGGATTGCAGTTTATGAATGTGATATATTTGGGAATATCTGATCATATGTGCTATTTTTAAAATCACTTCACTTCACTTTACTTCACTTAAAATGGTAAAATGAAGCAATAAACAGTGTAATTTTATGTTGCAATTTCCACCAAACAGTTCATTGGCTTGCTACCGAATTTTGGAAAATGTAAGAAAGAACAAAATGGCAACATGCTTCAATTCTGTTGCTATAGGAATCTCTGCTGTAGTCCCGTATACTAGGTTGTGCCTGAATTTCTGCAATGAAAGCGTCTGTATCGAAAGCTTCCATTGAGCTCATCTGTCAGAATAAGTATCTGGATGCTGAAATGATAAATTGTAGCGCTGTGGCGTGTCTTCGACCCACGAAGTCGCGTAGTATGCGAAGGTCTTAGCTTGTGTCAGATGGTACATTCCCGCGACAAGCCTGCGACAGTGTCACTTTTGTCGCGTAGTGTGTGAAGATCCCGCGCAACACCCATTGTAACAAATGGGAATTCATTACCCCGCGACAAGCCTGCCACAGAAAAAAAAAATTGTCGATCGTTTTCGGTACACGAAGTGTCGTAGTGTGCGAAGGGCCCTGCAGTGTTGTAACTAGATAGTGACATCCTGGGCGGTGCTTTGAGAACTGAACAAAGACAATACTACCATTTCATTCCACTATTTTATTCATTCTGTCATCATAACCGTTTCTTTTAGCATCCCCGGCATAACCATGGGACGTAAAACTCAAATATTTCATTTCATTTCGTTACCTTTGTTTCATCGTTTGGCAAACGCTGACAATAGTTCTTTCGCAAAAACCATGCTTCCCGTCTGGCTTTTGAACTAATAGTAATATTTGTTTTCATCTAGTGCATTTTAGATTTGCAATTTATAAAACATTTCTTCCTAGCCAAACTTGAAAGGAAATGAAATGCCAAATAGTTGCTCAAAAAATGTTCTCAGTCTCGGGGTGAAGTTAGAAGATGGCACAAAAATTACAACAGAAATAAATTATTGTTACCGTATGATTCGAAACCACTTGAGTTTTCGTCATGCTCACTCTCTCTCTCTTTTTTTTTTTTTTTTTTTTTTTTTTTTTTTTTTTTTTACTTTTGTGTTAATTCTTTGCTTCACAAACGAGATACAACTTAGGCTACAGTGAATGATTGGAAGCAGTAGCGGTTTCTGACGTAGGGCTACCGGGCTACAGCACGCTTCCTATGTTTGTGTAGTGTTAGACTAATTTTAGTTCAAAAAAATTTCATCTATTCATTTGTTTAAACTGTTCGTTAATTAACAAAATACAGAACTTTCCCATGACTATCTTCTTTTTCGAGTGTGGAGCGCGAATATCAGCGCTTTCAGCAGTGTGAAAGTTGTACTAACGAACCGAGCGGGCTGTACTGAATGCAGCCCGCTTGAGCTATACAAGCCTACTCAACAAATGTATCTCTAGCATGGAACAAAGATCTCAATATGCCTTGTCCAGCCTTGTCCACTTTCCTTTTTTTTACACCCAGAATAGCTTCCACCTTGCTGAGTTAGGTTGAGCCCGAAGACATTCTGCGCAAGCGCCAAGTATTCCTCTTTCTCGCTTTCTTCTTCTGCTTACTGGCTGCGCTCGCCGCTCGGTTCTCTCTTTTCTCCTCTTTTTTTATTTTCTTTAATCCTAAAGGTCCGGGAGCCCAGAATTGTCGGGAGTGTTAAATCAGGAGTGTCGGGAGAGTTAAATGAATTGAACATTTTTGACACAGATTCAGATCGCAACAAAATTACAGCACATACATTTAATGGGGCATCGGTAATAAGGGATCAATTAATGGCGTACAATCTAAAATTAAAGAACACCTTCCCTTGGCAAACTACGTCCATTGTTAACCAATTAAATTTGATAATGGAAAGAACTGCATCTCAAAATCAATGGACAAGGGTTTTTTCCTGTAGTCTTTCAGGATTTTCCACATTTTTCCTCCTGCTCCCCACAGCGTGTATCTGTTTTGGAAAAGTGGCTGTACGATGTATTCCGAGTGGGTAAGCTACTCGATGGAATTTCAAGTCACGAACCGTCAATTCCGTCTATGCCCACACAGCAAGGAATATTTCCTCAATCAAAAGAAAATATTTTCCTTGGTTTCCAAAAGGTTTTCCTTCTCTGGAGATTTCCATCCTGGTTCCCCCAATGTATTCCGAACATTTCCCGAAAATATTTCCCCAAAAATGTTTGTAAAACATTTCAGAAATTATCGGGAGTACATTTTGAGAATGCTTGCCGGAAAGTAAATCCAGGAAAATATTCACAAAATATATTACAAATATTGTTTTGGATATAATTTAATATGTTTTCACTGTTGAGAAGGGAAATATTTTTGAAATTATACGAAAAATGTTTTCCATATATCATACGGGAAACAATGAAAGGAAATATATTCCACATATTTAAAAAATGTTTTCTAATACGTTATTTGCAATATTTTCTATTTTTACGAGAAAACGTATCTATATATATAAAAGAGAACGCACAAATCCTTTGTGAACTAATCACGCTAATACGGCTGAACCAATCTCTTTCATTTTTGGGGGGTTATTATGATTTGGACCCTAGATGGTTTTTATCATATCACTTTAATTTTTAATTACCAGTGTCTTGAGATAATTGACCATTCAAGTGTCCATACGTACAAATCCTTTGTTATTAGTTCATCATAGGTAAAAATAAACGTATTTATATGCAACCCGCATGACCATGTGACTCGGCGGGTTAACATAAATGACAGGCGCTATAATAAGGCGAACATTTACTGCAATTTGAAAGCGAAAAAGTAAAAATTATCTAAGTAACAAAGTTTATTGCGTTCCGGGGTGACCGCAGCGAAGCGGGGCGGGTTAACATAAATGACAGGCGATATAATGTTAACATTTACTGCAATCTACTATGGTTTTTATCATATCACTTGAAAGCGAAAAAGTAAAAATTATCTAAGTAACAAAGTTTATTGCGTTCCGGGGTGACCGCAGCGAAGCGGGGTGAACGCTGCTAGTTAAATATATATTTTAAAAAACATTTAGAATATTTTAAAAATAAATTATTTCGTAATATAAGAAATATTTTTCAGAAATGTTTTAAAAAGGTTTACTTAATTTTTACAAAAGTATTTTGGTAATCTTCTCCTACAACTTAAATATTTTCATATGATATTTTAGTACTATTTCCAGAATATTTTATCGAATTTTGAATATAAAACTTTAAAACGTAAAAGAAAACATTAAAAATGAATCGAAAATGTTTTCAATTGTGTTTTGGAAGATATTTTGTGTCTTTAGTGAACATTTTCTGATATAGGTCTATTATAGAAACATTTTTACATTTTCAGAATATACTCTTCCGTTACTGGAGAAAACATATTCCTTGTTATATCTGAGAAGTATCCCAAATATTTGCCGGAAATATTTTTTGAAATGTGTTTAAAGAACATTTAATGAAGTACAGGAAGCAGTGGCGTTAAATAAGCTTTCCGGACTTAAGACCCCCCAAAAAATTGTTTTATTATATTAAAGTAAATGAAATATCCTGCACAATTTTCACATTTCCAGGAATAAAGTTAGCAAAGATACCCTCCACGAAACGAAATCGTAAATACGCCACTGACAGGATGTGCATTTTTAGAACGTTAATAGGAAAATAATGTAAGGAAAATTTTCACAAATTGTAATAGAAATATTGTGTTGAATGTAATGTAATATGTTTCCAATGTTGAGAGCAGGGGTAAAACTGAATCTGAAAAGGTGGGGCGACGGTAAGTAGCGGATGACGTCACACCATTCTTCCTGCCTATCTTTGCCCATTGTAATTTTTTTTTTTTTTTTTTTTTTTTTTTTTTAAGGAACTGGGGAGACGCCGTACATCGCACATTTTACTCCTAGTTGAGAGAGAAAATGTTTTCGAAGAAACACTAAAATGTTTTACATACATGATAAAGAAAACAATAGGCCTATGAACAAAATAAAATGTTTTCCAACATGTCATTTACAATCTTTTCTATTGTTACAAGAAAACATATGAAATAAAATTTTTAAAATATTTCGTATATTTTAAAAATAAATTCGATCGTAATATAAGAAATATTTTTAAAACGCCTATTAATTTTGTATGGAAATGTTTTTGTTACATTGTTCTGTAACTTAAATGAAATATTTTCATGCAATATTTTAGAATTACGTATTTCCAGACTATTTTATCGAATGTTGAATAAATTCTCTCGCGAGAATATCGTAGTAGCATTATCACCAATCATTATACTAATTATAGCAGCATCAAAGAAATATATTTGTTAAAAATTAGAAATTTATGATAGGCCTATCCTATGTGACATACCATAGACATCTGAGATTGCAAATTAGCATCGCTACATCGCCCGTCATTTGTTTATCAAAAGTACCAGCATTCCTTGCGCGCTATGTTGAATTTGAGCTGTATCATTGATCTGTGGCTGTATTCAGGCAGAGATAAATAAAATAAAATAAACCAGTATATTCAATCATGTTGAAGAAGATATCTTTATATAGAAAAAATAATATTTAAAACGATGATTATGTGTATTGCTTGTAATATTCCTTCAACTGAAGAAATATATTGGAACTTATGGAAATAATCAGCTGAATTTAACTACCAAACACACTTATAGCCTAAAAGAAGACTTGGAAGTCGGTAAGTATAACGGTTACATAAAATAATTTAGTTTTATTGTTTGTACAAGTACAAGTGGATATAGTATACATGAAGCTGCATCAGTTCCCGAAGGAGCAGGACGCTCATACTTTTAGGGATTATTCATTGAGTATGTACGAACTTATAAAGGGGGTAACAAAGCGACTTTTATTTACTTATCGACTGATACGAAAATAAAAAAGAACGTACCTGTACTTTATATCTGCATGTGTAGTGCCCTTGTACTTTATCTATGTGTGTGTATGTGGAGGGGGGATTTAACGCATGTCTTGTGCACATGGATACTTCTTACTATTGCACTACGTAGAAAATTTATGGTATTTCATGTAGAAGTGATAATAGAACACAGAAGAAACGTAGATCAGGGGGTTCTTATGTATACTATTGCCGTACAAGTTTATGTTTACAAATTTATAAAGGCATGTGGGATGCAAGATTTCTACTTTTTATCTCTATACATAAAATAACGTGCAGGTTTACTTTCGGCTCACCATTCGAAATAATTGCTGAAAAATAGATTCTTTTAAGAATTTTTTTTTATTGTCTCTTAAATGATTCGCGCTAGGCGATTTGAAATACGTCAGATGGCATAGATGAAATTCAGAGGGACCGTCGGAAGAAATTGTTGAAAAATTACAGTTATTCTTTTATGATTTGAGTATATATATATACGGGGCCGGATGTATGATGTAAAAACTACAGTGCAAAAAGTACAAATCAGCCTGTACTACGTGGCCACTAAAAAGCACCAATAGGCAGGGTTCTAGAACACAGGTTTCTCTTCCCATTTATCTGTAATAAAGACAGAAATCAACATGCCCTGCGGGGCTCTAACCCGCCTTCACTTGCTAACGCTCGCTCGGCAATACTATGTGAATTAAATATTTTACTTAGGTACTGAAAAAAATCTATTAACCTATATGGGGGACCTGTGTTCTAGAACCTTCTCGCACCAATACTATCTGAGTCAGAGCATACGAGGGGTGCTTCCAAAGGGAAAAGATGCGGGCAAGTCAGTGACTTTAGGCAAGGCAAAGACAATAACCAATTCATGTGAACGTGTTACAGCAGTTACAGTTCCCAAGAGGGAAAGACAGAAAACAACGTTCCCTGCGGGGCTCTAATCCGCCTTCACTCGTTGACGCTCGCTCGGCAATACTATGTACTGACATAATATCACTGCCTTGCCCAAAGAGGCGTACATTACCATTTTTATGACAGGTTATAATAATTCTGCGTGCAGTTTTACTTCTGGCGTGCCACTCGAAATCAGTGTTTCTTTCAGAAGTAATGTTGCGGGCGGCATTGCTCATGCTATTTTAATTATTATTATAAACGTATTGTTTTTATACTGCTCGAAATACTTAGTGGAATATAATTCTTTCGCTACTTTCCTTCTTGTTGTCTATTTAATGATTTCCGCCAGGCGACGTATAAATTTTTCACTTGGCATAGATAAAATTCAAGGGGGCCATCAGAATTAATTGTCGAAAAATTACAATTCCTTTACGATTTGTGTATTTATATTGATTCCTGTGGATAAGAAGTTCAGTACAAAAAATACAAACCAATCTGTGTTAGAGGACTACTAAAAAGCACGAATGCCATCTAACCGAGTCAGGGAGGGTGAAGGCTTGTGGCCCAAGGGGGTGCTTCCGAAGGGAGCAGGCGCGTACATTTCTGTTTTGATGACGGGTTAATTGCGCGTATATTACCATTTTAATGACGTATTTACGATTTTTTTCAGGTGAGAGGGGCTTGGCTAACTTTCTTCTGCAAGATAATTCATTTATTTTAGTATAGTAAGTACAATTTCAAGGGGCTTAAGCCCGGAAGCCCCCCTTAAATACACCACTGGGTTATAATAATTCTGGGGTTCACTCGAGCAGACGTTTACACCGAGAACAAATTTTATAGTTAAAATGTAATGTGAAATATTTTTTGTGAAGGAGTGAGAGTGTGAATGTTAGTTATTTCTGTCATTGCACAGCTTATTGAAATGGATTTTGAATGCAAATAGGGTAGAAGTAAGCTCCGGGAATTTGCGGTTTATACGTCAGTTGTGGACATCTGCGATGGTCGTAATGTGAACATTTTTTTTTTTTAAGAATTGTGTAATAAAGAGAGAAGGATTATAAAGTTTGTGCAGAGTCATGATATGGTGAAGCGCGTAAAATCAACTGCGCAAAGTATGGAAAAGATTTATTCAAAAAGAAAAATTCAGAACAGAGGCAATAACTCTATATACACTATTTTCTGTCGTAAAGGTAAGAAAAAAAGGCGGTGTAACAATCGTGCACTAGCTGTGAAAGTTTTTTTTAAGGGTCGAAATTATGTGTTTTTGAAGATAAGAATAATTACAAATATTGTAAATGTTTTTCCACCATCCTCGGTTATGCGTACCCCCCTCCCTTGTCGCTGATGTGCCTGCTCGCTACGCTGTCGCTCGGCCCCCTGCCGTGCTTCTGCGCTGACTCAGATAGCATTCGTGCTTTTTTACTGGTCACTTGATACAACTTAGAATGGAAGAAATACGGCGGATACGCGGAAAGGGGTGAAAAACATTTTAATAAGATGGCCACATCTCCGAATCCCTTAAGCTTAGAAACTTGATGCTTTGTATTTAGGCTCCTCATTCAAAATAATTTGTATGTGTTTCACTGATTTTTGATATTTTAGTAAAAATTTGAAGAAAAGAGGGACAAAGGAAAAAAAAGTTTTGGTTTGAAGGTTAGAAACATAAACTTCTAATTTAAAATAATTAGATAAGTAATTAAGCTTTCTTATTTAAATATATGTCCTAGAAGGGAAGAAGAAAGTCGATGGAGGGAGAATGGAGGTGGTAAAATTTATAAAATGAAATGAAAATGCAATTTTTCAGTTTAACGTCCCACGATTATGTCTATAAGGCTAAGGGAGATGGGTGGTAAAAATTAGTAGACACGTATCCGAGAGTTTTTGAAAATTCAGTATATTAGTGTGAAAGAGGCTCAATTGTTGGTCTGACAGTGAAGCGAGTACGTTTAGAACTAGTTGAAACGTTTAGAAAGTACGTAGTTCATCTCTGCTGCATGCGGTCCTTGGTTCGATCCCAGCTAGCACCAAGCGGGCTTCGTGGAGACAGGGTTGGCTGGTTTAAACCAAGGTGGTGTAAACCAGGGTTTAAACCAGCTGTTTTTTTTTCAAAAAAACCAACTGGTTTAAACCAAAAAACGAAAAATGTTCGTAAAAGTGTAAGTGTTTGTAAAATCTTGATGAACACACGTTTGTGGGTTATCACGTTTCACTTCCATATATTATTCGTATTATATTCAGACCTAAATTCCCCATTCATTACTCAAAAAGATTATACTACAAAAGCAACTTTTTTTTATAAGTTTATAAATGTTTGTTTTGTGATTCTTTTGTAGTAGTTGTTATTGCTATGTAATTGCAATCAAAGAAAAATTCTAAATATTTTTTCGTTTCAGTATTTACTATTGATAAAATACATAGAAATATCGTACTTTGTATGTGTGTGGGGGGGGGGTCATACAGACCCCACGAGAGACATTTAGTGAAATGAGAAGTATCTTTGGTATCTATTTATGTATAAATGAGTCTGAGCCAAAGTGAACTCAAGTAATTCGTATCTTTAATCACTTTTCTTACTGATATGCAAATTAAGTCGTTGTATTTCTTTAATTTGGACCAATAAAAGTCGTTGTTAACTAACTTGAACTAAGTTAGATCTGTACTCCGTAGTACTTTAAAATTGTCCATATGTAATTCTGTATAATGGTTTCACTTGTGCAACTGTTTATCCGATTGTCCTTCTGAAATGACTCTTGACAGTTATATTAAGAAGCATGTAAACATCAGTACAACGTTATTTTTATCAGGATTCCTTCGTGAGTGAGTCGGCAGACGTATCGCATTTATGGCCAATTAGTCCTGGTTCCGAGCTCAAATGGAGGACAATTTCTCTCAGATGTAACTCGAGAAGCGGTTTTTATTCCGCTTTAAGCTTATGTGACCCCTTCCAGCATAACCCGGTTGTTGCATAATAACAAAAAGGCGAAACAAACTTATTTCTGTCCATAGATGAATATATGGAGCAAATTATTTAAACCAAAAAACCTTGTTTAAACCAAAAAAAACGTTTTTTTTTTTTGTATTTTTAAATAAAAACCATGGTTTTTGCCAACCCTGGTGGTAGACAAACCGTATGCATGTGTTTTCTAGGGGCTGTCCCGTTTCCTCCTACTTACTTTATTCCACTATTTCAATTATTTCTCATCATCAGCGTCTCACTTACCCTGGATCCATAAACATGGGACGTTAAGCTAAATGTTTCATCTTAATTTCCATGTACAAGTACCTGCTTCTTGAGTTATACATAATATTTTCAATCTGTGAACAATGCTAAACTAGTGTATTAATATAGGTTGCTGGCGTTATAGTGCCTACAATTCTCCGCAGAGTTTGATATTTATGAATTCTGATAGAACAACTTTGTGTAGGCTTTGCTTTGGAAGTAATTTGGAAATACGTGACTTGTTAAACAATGCATGCTGGAAGGATCTCTCATCCATGTTCGCGAATAGTTCGTTTTCTGCATTACTATTCCCTGAATACAGCGTGGGTGTAAAGTCAGTTATTATTTCTAACAATGAATATTTCTAAAACTAAACAACCTATCACAGTTTTATTTTCATCGAATACATTATTAGAGTGAACTATTTGGTTATTAAGTTACATTTCAACGTATGCACCCGCATTTTCCACAACTTCTAAAATGTTAACAGTATCACACGCCAGCTAAGCTGAAACTAGTTTCTAGGATAATCTAGATTAAAAATAGGTGTTGACTTTACAACCACCGTGTATATTCTGAAACTGTTAAATTATTCCTCGTCTTCCTGTAGATTTCGTAATATTTTTTATAGATACGTTGCTTTCATCAATTTCTAATTTACAACGGCAAGGTTGGCTGGTTTAAACAGCTGTTTTTTTTTTCTAAAAAAAAAACACGTTTAAACCAAAAAAGAAAAAAAGAACGAAAAATGCTTTAAATCGTGTGAACTTCATGGTGACGTCTGCACATATCACACTATCTGCATTACGTTTATCTACTTTTCACCTTTTAATCAAGGTTCGCCGTGTTCAATTCTCGGTCGAACCACAACCCATCTTTCAAGTGTAAACCAAGTAGCGATTCGAGGTGTCCCTTTAAGCGAAAGTCTTCTCCGTGATAACTTGGGTATTTCATAAGGATGTTATGCCTAAACATACGAAACGAAACCAAATTGTATATTTCTACTTGCTGAATGCCTGTTGTTTTATAAAGAAGCCAAGATTGCTTAAATATATTGATAGAAATTGGCAAAATGTATCAACTGCTTACGTAGCTTCCAACATCAGCTTGGATTCGACTTTGTTTTAATTTTGTTGAATGTTATCTTCATAACAAATTTGTCATTTAATATGATACGTTGACCTTAAAATTTTACATACAAATACATTTAAACTAATAATAGGATTTTCCCAATGGCTAAGGCGGGAGTTTCCCAATTTATATGTAATTCTGTATAATTTTTTTACTTCTGTAACTAATTTTTTTGTCCTGAAATGACTCTTGACAATTATATTAACAATCTCATTTGTGACCAATTAGTCCCGGTTTCGTGTCGAAATGGACAATTTCTCTTGGATATAAGCCGAGAAGCGGTTTGGATTCCCTTTCAGCATAACCTTATTGTTGCATAATACAACCAAGAGAAACAAACTAATTTCTGTCCATATCTAATATAAATACATAGAGTAAATTATTTAAACAAAAAAAACTGTTTTTTTCAATAAAACCCATGGTTTTTGCCAACCCTGTACAACTGCTTGAAAATTAGTATCTAACTTTTCTTTTATTGGAAAAATAAAACGTCAGTGCAAATATTAATTTTTGAGGATGCGCCAATTGCAACTGACTCGGTTACACTGTCGTCTAAAATCAATGTAATTTGTTTAAGGGCATCAGTTGTATGCTCTAAATTTCCATTATTACTTGAGTGCTTAATGTGTATTTCATTACAGGTCTAAGAAATGAAAATCTGGGAGGTCACAGCTTCGAAGCCATCACAAGAAACATCATGAAACAGACAAGTGCAATACCTGAGCAATTTAGTTGACTCGGTGCAAAAGGATGTGCCGGTGCAAAAGGCACGGTGCACGATGCAAAAGGCTTTCCTCGTTAATCACTAACGCAATAATAGGTAAGAAACTCTCCCTTCTGTTCTTTAATCTCATTTTCAGAGTGGAAAATAAAAAAAATATAGAAGTTGTCGTTTGAATAGGGATACACTATGTTTAAAATATTGTAAAAAAAATCTGGTGCCCTTTTTATTTCCTTCGCTTTAAATACTTACTATTGTGCCATGAATACTTCTCAGAATCATCTTCCTGTAAACTTTATTTCTCAAAAGCATATACCGCAACATTTAAAAGGCTTTGGAAATCCTTATTTTAGCAAAATGTGCAATTTTGCTGTCCTCAAGTGACACGTTACATTTAAGTGTCCGTGGAAGAGAGAGCTGAATATGTATAAAATATAGTTCATCCTTTTACTGAATTGTTCTATCATGTTGGTAGTTTTCTTGAGCATTTCATGATTACTTCCTACATTATCAAAATTATTCATTTCTATGAGGCAAAGTAATATGTAAGGCCTGCTCCGTGGCAAAGAAATCGAGCAAGGTAGCGGTCATCAAAGCCTAATTTAGCATATCTCGTACTTCCACCGTCAAAAATTCAACTTAAAAGACTGAAAATTGCGCTTCGTAGCGTGGATATTCGCTGTTTTGAAAAAAATGGCCGCCATTTTGATATTTTACGTTGGTATGCCGCTAAAATCTATACAGAAAATTTAGTGTCTCGTGCTTGTACTGTGACAATTTTAACTTAAAACGCCGAAAGTTGTACCCTGTAGTGTGTGTGGTAGAGGCAGACAGACGAGTTCAGTTGATTTTGTGTTTAACGGCTCTTTCAGCAGCGAGGCTATATGAGACGGGAGCTACTGATTAACGTGGAATACGAACCACATGAGCTCCCTCCGGGAAGCAAACCAGGGTCCCACATCGAAGACGCGTACACTAACCGCATAGCCATGAAGGAGCTCGGCAGACAAACGAACAAATGTAGATCAAGTCATCCAGAAGCCTGACTGACGTTCGCCAAATATGAATACCAAAAGGGGTCTATTAATTTAAAACAAAGATACAATTCATATTGTATGAAATAAATAAATGTTTTAAAATGTCTTATATGAAATTAGCGTAAATAAACCTGCCATATTTTCTCCATGAGAATACGGGAAACCTCAGATCCTCCCCTTCTCAACATTGCAACACAATGCAATGAGCTGTAGCTCTGGTTATAAAGAAAAGTATAATGGGCCGCGGTGGCTCAGTGGGAAGAGCGTTCACCTCTGGTGCATGGGATCCCTAGTTCGATCCCAGCTCGCGCCAAGTGAGCTTTGTGGTGGACAAACACCTTGTGCGTGGGTTTTCTCGGGATTCTTCAGTTTCCTCCCACTTTCTTCATTCCGCCATTTCATTCATTTCTCATCATCACCGTCACCTTGAGCATAGCAGGCATAACCGCGAGACTAAAACTAAAAATTTCATTTTATTTTATTTATTTTATTTTATTTTTTCAAGAATATAATAGGTAAAAGTTCACTAAGCAGCATCTGCTTTTCTCTGTTCCTACCCTGCAATTAATTGTACAGACTGAAGATGCCTAAAAACTTAAGATGTGCTATAAAAATGCTTTACAGGAAAACAATATGCAAATCATTTAAATCAATGGTACAATCTATCTTCAATATTCTTCGCGCGTTTAGCAATACTTATTTACATGGCTGTATTTGCCAAAATTACGTTCGTCTCAGTTTAATTTGATGAAAAGCGGATTTTTTTCCTTGTGTCGTGTGTAATTGTCAGGACCAGATTTACATTTTTCTAAGACCTGGACCAAAGCACAATTCTGTGCCCCTAGCCTCTGAAAAAGATTATAATTCTTGTTAACTTATCTAATGTGTTGCTGGAGAAAAGGTTAGCCAACTTCCCTGTGTTTGTAAATGTGGAAACACTTTTTTTTTTTTAATGTTCCAGAGAGTATCCGAGTTTCCATCAAGTTCAATGGAAAAAGGAGCATAGCAAATTTCGCTCGCTATCGAGTCGAACAGGGTGGTGTAATAACTTCCTCGAAACTGTTACATGCAACAGCGTACTGTTCATTCACTAATTACAGGATTCCCAGCCAATGTCAGAATTTTTTCTTTTTCACTTTTCGAATAAGCTGATAATGATAGCAGAAATGAACGGAGTTTAAACACGGGACATTTCTCTGTCCCGACTAAATTTACGGGGACGCGAGACTTTCCCGTATTTTACGGGACGTATGGCAGGCTTAAGCGTAAAGTAAATAGTTTTATTGTTGAATATTCATTTCCGATCCTTCAGCGTTGAATTCGGGAATTTTCCGAGCACTTCTTTCACGGGAACTAGTACGGAAATTTGAACTTAGCACTTGAAATAGTAAGCGTCAGTGGCGGATCCAGGGGGCGCCCCCCAGAAGAAGAAACTTTCTTATTTTATATATAAAAATAAAATCCATCCCAGAAAGCCTCTACTTTGCCCACGGAAAGTCTAAAATCTGATAAAAATCACTTACAATATGATCATTTTAGTTGTACCAATAATATACGAACAAATAGATCAAAAACCCAGGTGGGTTTTAAAGTGGTTTTTTTCGGGTGGTTCCAACCCGAAAAAAACCCACCGAGTTTTTCGGGCTGGGCCCACTTGGGCAAACCCTGTCTTCCTTGCCCTTTACATTTTCTTCAGGATGTTACTTTTGTAACACATTTTTGTCTTTACAAGCTGCTGTAGGTCCTACACAAACATTTTAAATATTTTTGTAAGTTTAAGATGTAATAATTGATCTCTAATCATTCCCTGCTTTTATTATGTTATTAAACACTGCCTATTATTTTTATTTTCAGAAACTGCAACACGAGAGAAACGTAACTAACGATGAGATCGCGTAGATTATTGGGATTTGGATTCAACATGCCATACAGAGACGAACAAGAAAATCAGTTAAGAATTCAGCTGCAGTTCCACAGAACTTGAACTGACAATTCGCAGCGTCGAAATTAGAGTTAGTTGTGGTAATCAAAAGTGAGATTATACAGAAGCAAATATGTATTCAGCAATTGGATATTTCTTGAAAGTAGCAAAAAAGTGACATTTCGTGAAAAGATCTATTCCCCATGCGCCGTAGAATTGTAGAACATATTTTCAGCAACATACATAAATATTGTTGTTGTTGATTTTTATTGAATTAGCGTGTCAGTGACATAATTTTCTAGAACAAGTTTTTACAAGTTAAAATGTGAATTTCTGATATTTGAGAAGATTGTTCTTAATGTATAGAAACAAATAATACGAGCAGCATGAAGATTCTGCTGAAGAGAATTTAAATAAATAAAGCCAGAATAGTGTACATTTATATTTTTATTTAACTACTAACCGATATAAACTGATATATATATATATTTATTATAGTGGACAGTGTAAATTATAACTACATAATGTTAGCTTGCTCTCATAATTTTATTTTATTTTATTTTATTTATTTTTTTTTTTTTTAATACTCAAAATCTTATTTATGCACAGAATGTTTCTGGGTGTTCCACTGCTACTACTGGTATGTGGCCACGCCGTGTATGTATGTTGGGGTGTCTTATGTCATATTGCGAGGTTCAGACTGAAAGGTAGAGTCTTCACAATCGTCGCGTGCCAGTTTTCAAAGCGGCTATATTGGATTTATAATTTTTAAGATAGGAAAAGGATTGCCAACAATTGTTTCTTGAATTGGATGTCTAAACTTCAATCTATTTCGTATTTTTTTTTTTAATGGATCCAATACAGCCGCTTTCAAAACTGGCAGGCGACGATTGTGAACACACTGATATCCAGTTTGAATCTCGTAAGTCACATAAGACACCCCAATATATATGCACGGCGTGGCCATATACCAGTAGCACCAGTGGAACACCCAGAAACCATTTGTGTAAATAAGATTTTGAGTAAAAAAATGCTTAAAATTATGAGAACAAGCTAACATTATGTAGTTACAATTTACACTGTTTATTATTATAATTATTATTATTATTATTAATTTTTTATTTTTATTTATTTATTTATTTTGTCTGAGTCTGTGGGCTGCAATGGTTTTTCGCCATGAAGACAGAGTGAGGCAGAGGCGTCTAAGCAGGTAAAATTGGACAGAAGAATATTATGTTTTCTTCCAGCTGCTATGTCACAGTCTGGCCGCCTTGTTTTCGATCCACTATTTGTTCCCAGCAAGAAGCCATTATATATACAGAGTGACGCAAAAGGCCGGAGCCCATAGGCCAACTCGGTTACTATTGCAGATATGAAAACAAGGTAAGATATGTAAGGACATTTTTAAATTCCAGCAACACTTTTGTTTTTGTACTAGTGTACCGCTCAATAAAGAACATGCGTTACCATACATCATGTTGGGCTACACGAATGAAAGAATGTGTGGTTTCAAATTAGATACACCGAGAAGAACTGAAAGGAGACACAGTGAATGATAAACATGCAAATGCAATATCCACGCCAGTGGCGTAGCAACCACGGTGTTGGGGGGGGGGAAGCAGATACGAAGGACGCAAAATTGGGTCTTGCACTATATTTTTCATTGTGTCTTTCCGTTCCCTTTGGTCCAAATAATTTCAAACCACACTTTCTTTCATTCAGTGTTATCCAACAGTGGCAACGTTGTACTTCTCGTTACTATTTGGCGGTACACTAATATAAAAACAAAACTTGCTGCATTTTAAAAATTTCCTTCTATATCTTACCTTGTTTCCGTATCTGCAATAGTAACCGTGTAAATGATGAAATATGTAGAGTAAATAACAAACTCAGGAAGTGGGTGAAGCTATACCCAAACTGTACATTTGTTGACGTTGATGTAGAGAGATCTTGCTTCACAAGACATGGGCTTCACCTAAATAAAATAGGTAAAGAAAAAATGGCAAAAACACTAGCAGACATGATACAAAATAAAACCAAATTGCAACCAATTCCTCTGCCATGGCATGAAATTAATTCCCCAATCATCTCTGATAATCAGACCAATATGCCAGTAATGACCGATACAAATATCCAGGTATCAGCAATAAGTAACGATTCAAGTGCAAATGTAAAAAGTAAAGATTCAAGTGCAAAGGTTGTAACCGACCCAAATGCAAACTTTGGGAAGGGAGAAAAACAACAGAAACCAATGAGAAACAAAAAGCTTCCAAAAAACTTATCAGATGATTTTTTAGTGATGATAAGCACAAACAAAACGAACCAAACATAATTCCAATAAAGGTATATCACCAAAATGTGCAGGGGTGGAACACTCAAAAAAGGCTTATGTTAGAAATAGCGATGCTAGATGATTTACGTGATGTAGGAAACATAAAACCCGGTACAGATATCAATACAGTGAAACACTGTAAAGTAAATCAGCTTAAAGTATTCCATCACAATGTGCAGGGTCTTGGCAATAAGCTGGACTTTATGGATGTGTTAGTTGAGACAGTGTTGTCAACTGCACATGTTATTTGCATCACGGAGCATTGGTTAAGCTGTACTGATATTAAATCTGTAAAATTAAAAGGTTTTGATTTGGCAAGTCATTATTCAAGAGTTAACTTGATTCATGGAGGAGTTTGTATATTCGTTCATAATAAATTAAATGCTGATGAAGTTGATGTATCGATGTTCAATCTGGAACTTCACTTTGAAGTAGTTGCAATAAGTCTCGCTCATCAAGTGTGTATATGTAGTATTTATAGATCTAATTCGGGTAACTTACGGGTATTTTTTAGAAATCTTGAACTTCTTCTTGACCATCTGTGCAAAAGATACAATATTATCATTTTGTGTGGTGACATAAATATAAATTGGATGGTTAACACTAAAGTTAAAACTGATTTACAAAACCTATTAACTTCATTTAATCTCAAAGCTATTGTTAAAACGCCTACCAGATTTGGAAAATCAGCACTTGATCAAGTAATAGTAAGCAGAGAGTGTCATAACCACAAACTTGAAATATTCAACCCAGGTTATTCAGATCATGATGCGCAATTAGTTAGCTTATCGCTTCCATCAACTAACTTACCAGTGTTGCAAAATACTACCAGAATTGAAAAAAGGTTATTTTCACCGAGTAACATTAGTTACTTTTGTTATTTGTTGGCTCTTGAGCCATGGGATGGAATCTATTCAGCTTCCACTATGGACGAAAAATTTAACTCCTTCTTAGATGTATACTTGCACTGTTTTAATGTAGCTTTTCCTCTCATGCCAATTAGTAAATGTAATAAAATTAAGAAGAGTTGGATTACAACTGGTATTCGTAATTCCAAACGAAATTTAATTAAGTATGCTAAACTGCTTAATGATACAAATGTTTCTGATGTATTCAGAAATTACGTTAAAAAATATAAGATAACATATAAGAAAGTTATTAAGACAGCAAAGCAAATGCATAATTCGAAAATGATTAATAACTCCAGAAATAAAATTAAAACTATGTGGAATATTATTCACCAGTCGGTAGGACTACATACAAAGAAGGGTAATATTGCAAATTTGAATCACGTCATTTTTGACAATAAAAGAATTACAAACCCTGCTGAAATTGCAAATAAATTTAATAATTATTTTATAACTTCTCCTCAGGTAGCTCTTGGTGCTCTATCCCACCAAGCTGGTACAAGTGGTTCTTCAAATATGCCTTCTTATCCAAAATGTATTTTTGTTACCCCGGTAACTATTGATGAAATATTAGCAATTATAGGAAAGATGAGAAATAGCAGTTCTGCAGGTCTTGATGAAGTACCGTCCACTATTATAAAACAATCTGCTTCGATAATTGCTCCTCACCTGACTCATGTAATAAATTTTTCCCTTCAATCAGGCATTTTCCCACAACGGTTAAAAGTGGCTAAAGTGATTCCCTTGTTCAAAAAAGGCAGTCGTTACGATATTAAGAATTATCGCCCTATCTCAGTTTTATCTGTATTTTCAAAAATTTTTGAGACGGTAATGTCAAATAGGATAAGGAATTACTTACGTTCCAATAATCTAATATCATTATCTCAACATGGGTTTTTAAGTGGCAAATCTACTGATTCTGCAATTTTCGATTTTCTTAGTACTGTTATGCATGCAATAAATAATAAAAAATGGGCAATTGGACTCTTTGTTGATCTTACTAAAGCATTTGACACTGTAAATCATGATCTCTTACTCAAAAAATTAAGCTTTTATGGTATAAGAGGAACTGCAAATAAATGGATCGAGTCTTACTTGAAGGATAGGTATCAGATAGTTCAAATTACGAACGAAAAAAATGGCGAAATGCATAAGTTTAGTAGTTATAAAGGTACAATACTAACTGGTGTACCTCAAGGATCAGTGCTTGGTCCATTGCTCTTTCTTATTTACATCAATGATTTGACACATGAAATGTTGCCTAATAAATGTGTTTTATTTGCTGATGACACCAATGTTATTATTACAGGTAACTCACGACATGATATTGAATATAATCTAAACACTGCGTTTTCACGATTAAGTAACTGGTTAAGTAACAATAAGTTAGTTCTAAACAATGATAAAACTTCCTTGCTAAATTTTTATTATCCTCTTCAAAATAAATTTATTCCTTACGTAATGGTAAATAACAAAAAAGTCGACTTTTCTATTTCAACTAAATTTCTTGGTGTCACCATAAGTTCGAAACTAACTTGGAATGAGCATATTTCTCAACTCAACAAAAAATTAAGTAGTATTTGTTTCGGCCTCCGTAGACTAAGAGGTAATGTCACAACAGAGGCCTTAGTTTCGGTGTACTATGCAAAATTCCATTCTTTAATAACTTACGGTATTATTTTTTGGGGTCATTCTACTGAATGTATTAGCACGTTTCGCTTACAAAAGAAAGCACTAAGGGTTGTGTTTGGATTGTCACCAAAATCTTCTTGCAAGCCCATCTTTCGAGGACAAAAAATATTACCATTACCTTGTGCGTATCTATATAAAGTTATCTTGTTTACCGTAAGTAACAAACACTTATTTATAGAAAACAGTAACGTCCATAAATACAATACTCGATTCGTTAATAATTTGCATGTTATCCCCCAAAATTTCTCGTTTTTTCAAAAAAGCGTATATATTAACTGTACAAAAATTTTCAATAAGTTACCTGACTTTCTAAAACAAAACAAATCATATTCTATGTTTAAATCAGATTTTCATGAGTTCTTAGTAGATAAATGTTACTACTCGGTAAATGAGTTTTTTGAAGATAATGTATAAATGTTTTTTTTTCTTTGTTAATTATATTATGATTGTATAAGCTTAAAAAGTCATAGTTATGTATGTATTATTTTATCTAAGTTTTTTTTCTATACCATATATGTAATTATTTTGTAATTTTGACAACTGTATGCGTGCTCGAGAATACTCTCATTTGTATGCAAAACAGGCAAATAAATAAATAAATAAATAAATAAATAACCGAGTTAGCCTATGGGCTTCGGGTTCTATCATGTACAGAAAATATCCTGTAAATATTTTGTCATGTACAGAAAATATTCCCTAAATATTTTGTCATGCACAGAAACTCTTCTCTAAATATTTTCTGAGATGTACAAAAAATATTCACCAAGTATATTTTGGCATATGTAGGAAAATATTGTCTGTGTTACTGGTAAATAATTTTAAAATATTCCATGAGAAACATTTTAAAAAACATTCCGTTAACATTGTATAAAACGTTTCAAATACATTTTCAGTAATGTTTGGAAATCGTACAGGAAACATTTTTTGGAAAACTTCTCTAACGGCGTATAAAATATTTCTACAACGTTTTTGAGTGTATTCAGAGAATGTTTTCAGTATTATGTGGAAAATGTTTTCAACAACATATGGAATATATTTCCTTAAGGGAAGTAGGATACATTTTCTGAAGGAAAATGATGGCACGTTTTAGAAACGTTTTGAAATTATTTCATTGCTGTGTGGGTGAAAATTAAAATGTTTCGAAAGAGTGCTTTTCAGAACTAGAGAAATCCAACACAGGGAATTCATGTTTTGGTTAGAATTCTTTCACAAAATAATGCCGCATGTGAATATTTTCTATAATCAAATTCAGTGCAGGCCTACCATTAAAGTACAAACAGCACTTAAATATTTCATTGAAGCCATTGAGAAAATTCGGAATGACACAGACAACATTAGGACAAGTGATATGTTTCTTCCAACAGTTGGTGAAAATAAATGTGGGCGGATTATATCTTGCAGAGTACCCAATACCAAAGAAGTGTGTGATCGCATTTCTGCGGATGCGCGAAATCGATTTGAGAAAACAAGCCATTTGGATGCCGCCAAACTTCTGGATTCTGCAAATTTTAGTGATTTTTCCGAAACATATTGTGGACACTGCGGTTGAAAGCTACCCAATGTTAGGTAAGCAGTGGCTTCGCACTGAGCTTTTGATTCTGTCAGCTTTATCTTTAAAAACAACTTACAGGACAATTTTAGCGAAATAACAACCCTTCCCTTTTGCAAATAATAGTGACCATACCAATGTCCACAGCAGAGCCTGAGAGATGCTTTTCGTCTCTAAAAAGAATTAAGACACTCGTGAGGAATTTCCGTAGGTAAGAAAGGTTAACTGCCCTTGCCATGCTCTCGATAGAAAAAAGTTTGATCAACAACATGCTAGATTTCAACTCCAGGGTGATAGAAAAGTTTGCCAGCATGAAGAACCGAAGGACGAATATCAAATTCCGCCTTCAGTGGGTAAATACACGTATATATATATATATATATATATATATATATATATATATATATATATATATATATATATATATATATATATATATATATATATTGTAGCACGCTTTGTTAATGACAGTACGAGCCGCCACTGATTGGAAGCTAAACCTCTTACAATGTATGAACATATTTTTCGAAAAAATCAAATGTTCTTTTTTTTAGTCATAATAACTTACAAGATTGAATCCGTAAAGGGATTTGAGTTGGAATGAATATATGCAGGTGCGGATCCACGAGAAGGGCTATAGGGGCTATAGCCCCCTTGACGCTCAGGTATACACAGGATAAAATGGACTTCAATCCTACTTTCTTTACACTGGATAAAGTTGAAAACTATGGTTTAGCCCCTCCCTTGAGCATATCCTGGATCCGCGGCTGAATATATGTAACAGATTTTAAGCACTGTAAAGTTACTTGTGTGAGAATCTCTAGAGCGCCTGACTTACAATTCGGAAGTCCTGGTTCGATTCCAGGCATAAGACATTGAAATGTTTAACTTGCTTGTATTTGAATTTCAAACCATACTTAGTGTAAGAAGCAAGAGATCTCATCTGGAAAGGAAAAAAGATGTTCAAGGAAAGTGGAAATGATCAATGAATTGAGACAAAAATGTTAAAAAATTATATCATGAAATTGCTCGAGATTCTGGTTCGATTCCTAGTCGGAGCTCAAGTGGTTCTTGTCCAACTTTAAGCTATAGGTCAGAGGCGGATCCAGGACGGACTTCTCGGGGGGGGGCTGTGGGTTGTAATGCTGCTACTTAGAGCTAGTTTTAAGAGCTCCAAACTCTGAGATGGGTTTTATTTAGCTATATATAAAATAAGAAAGTTTCCTATTCTAGGAGGGGGCGATCGCCCCCCCCCCCGGATTCACCCCTGCTATAGGTCTACGTCTCATATAGCTTCTGTTATGAAAGGGACACAAGGCTCAAATCTAACCAACCAATCTCAAAGTAAAGTCTAAGTAGGAAAATACTTGTCCACGAGCTTTCACATAGAGAATAGACTAAAACAAGGAGATGCACTGTCGAAATTATTATTAAATTTTATTCAGGAATATGCTATAAGGAAAATTAAAGATAGTAACCAGGTAGTGTTGCAATGAGACGAGACAGAATCCTTTGGGATGAGACAGTTTTTTGCCCCGTCTCGTGTCTCGAAAATACAAATTCAGTTCTTGAATTTAGAAAACACACACACACACAGCAAACGTAATTGTTTCGATGTTCTAAGATTGTCTTCCTCGGACCATACATTAAGATGTCAAAGCATTGAAACCGTTACGGTTGCTCTGTGTGTGTTTTTAAAAAATAAAGTTAAGTGTGATAGCTTTGTCAGCTTGTTTTTATTAAATTATTTCCTTATGTTTAATTTTTCGGCTGCTTCTAGTGCTCACTATGATAATTTAAGTGGAACATATATAGTTGAAATATAACTTTTGGTTCAATTGCATTTTATTGTCAATAGTCCAGATGGCTTAAACCCAATTTAATTGGGAGTGAGGAAATAAAATTTCTTCACATACTTGTGAACTCAAACCTGTGCCCTGGATGGCTTTTGTATGTGTTCCTAATCTTACTTTTTACAAAGTATGTCCTGCACAGTAAAAGAAATAGTGATCCAACACAATGTGGTGACCCATCTTTTGTTAAATCAACAGAAAACATGGTGTTGATTTCGGTAGTGGGAGAAAAACAATTAGCTACAGTGAGATTTGAACATGGATTACTCAGTTAGAAGTCGAGCGTCTTACCTACTTGGAAAGAACACTTGATTGAAACAGTATAGAGATAAAAGAAAAAAAATGTTGCTTAACACTAAACACAATGTTACTCTCACGACTTATACCATGATTTAATTACTTTTTCATTGGTCAACTAAGAAGCACAATTCATCTTACCTTTCACCACACTTTTCATAGGTTTTTTTTTTTACTCAAAATACATGACCCACCAACGCGACGGCTTAAACATTGTCTTCCATCGCGGTTTTGTTATTGTCTCTGGAGCCTGTCATGACATCGCTCTAGCGTCGAATCATAACAGTAAATACAGTCGTAATTGTAATTAGCCATGTTCTATTTTCTTACTTCCACTGTCAAAAACATTTTTATATTATCATATCTAATATAATAAATGTTAGGACTTAGGAACAATTAGTGAACATTAGGAAGGTCACGTCGCCTTTTAAACCTGTCTTAGGACCGTCTTTACTATTATGTGCTATTACTAACTCCAGTACCGTAGTAGACCTGCCTATCTGATTTGACTCGCGGTTTTAGACTGAAAGGTAGGTTGTACGGAATAACATTTTTAAAAAAGTCTTAGTGAGTCGGCATTGAAATCTTGAACACGTTTAGGCAAGGCCTGGCCTATTTCAATTCAATTCGCGATTTTACTTCGTGATAGCTTTTATTTTTTAATTTTTTCGGCAACCTAAACCTGCCGTCTGAAGCACTTACCCTTCCTTCCCCCTACATTCTAGTGCATGCAATATATATATGTATATTATTTGCGGAATCACACGGTAATGCTTTTGCACCTCGGAAATACCTCTATAGGAGGCCAAGTTCAAAGTTTTAAATGGCAACAGGGGTTGATTTTGTTCCCATTCAAACAAGTTCTAAATTTTGAACAACTTTAAGAGAAAGCACTTTTTGATAGCTTATACCGTTCGGCACTTTCAAGATCGAAATTATCGTGGTTTAGAGGGTTTTCGGAACTTTTCGTGTGTTGTAACTCAAAGGGAACGATAAATAAAGGTTCTAAACTAAAGTGAATTATTAAATGAGATATGCGGAATGAAGCTATACAATTTTTGAAAATGGGCATCCCGAAAATACCGCTACAGGGGTAGCAAAATTTTACGTAGAAAAATGTTTGATTTCGCTTTCTTTGAAACAAGCACAAAATTTTGAACAACTTTCAGACAAAACATCGTTTCAAGAAAGTGGTAAGATACGAGTCAACTCCGAGAAATCACACACACTTGATTAGGGATGGCCAACTCCGGAATTTTTACTTTCCGGAATCCGGAAAGTAAAATCGGTAAAAATCCATTTTTCGAAAAAAATCAGGATTTTTTCGCATTTCGGACTTTTCTAAATTCCGGATTTTTTCTGAATTTCGGAACTTTCCCGACATCGGATGTTTTCCGAAATCCGGAAAGTAAAATTTCCGATTCCGGAAAACAAATTTTCTGGAATACGGATTCCGGAAAATTTTGGCCATCCCTATACATACGATGTTTGTCCATCACTTATGGCACTAACCGAAATCGAACCGACTACCGCACGCACCAGAGGTATCCAAGGCAAAGCTAACATGACATTTCTTAACTTGTGTGTTCTGGGTAATAACTTTGTTGTATTTTGATCAGCATGGTGCAGTCTGCTACATTTTACTTTCGTTCCCATGATATGCTGCAACATTTTACGAGACAAGAGGCGACAAATGAGAGGAGACGGGATACAACCCTTCGAGACGAGTATATTTTTTGAGAGGAGATATGCTTTGCACGAGACAGCTTGAAGTCTCGTCTCATGGTAACACTATAACCAGGCCTTAGAGCTAAATGGCACTCACCAGGTTATGGCTTATGGTGATAATGTCAATTTGATACGAGATATTGTGAGGACAAGTGAAAGAAATGCAGAGGTTTTATTAAACGCCTGCAGGAACATGGACTTAGAAATAAATACAGAAAAAAACTGTATACATGAAAATGCACCGTGATCGCAATTCTCCAAGTAATGGATATGTTAAAATATCAAACAATACTATCGACATCGATGAAACTCTTCGCGAATTCTGTCAAAAAGTTGAAGCTTGAAATATATAAAACGACCATTATGCCTCTTATGCTGTATGGCTGCGAAACTTGGCCACTTACTTTGAGGGAAGAACGCAGACTGAAAGTATTCGAGAACAAAATCCTGTGGCGAATATTCGGACCCAAGAGGGATGACAATGGTGAATGGCGGAAACTTCATAACGATTAACATAATTTATATCATTTACCTAACATTGTTAGAGTCATTAAGGCTAGGAAGTTCAGGTGGGCAGGTCATGTAGCGAGAATGGAATAAAGTAGAACTGCTGTCAAGATATTAACATTTTCGATCCAAGCCCGAGTCAGACTCGGGTTGTATGTTTATTCCAAAACGCCGGAGCTCGAGTCTAACTAATTTTTTACGTAACAGTCTCTATGCACCTTATTATGGGTTGCAGTCGGTTGTTGACCGTATTAAATACTTACTGAGACTTATGGCCGTGGGCACCAACGAAGTTCAACTCTTGAGTGTCATAACCAAGTTCGGTGAAAATATCTGTTTCACCAAAAGCGTTCAAGGTTAAGTCTCGGTCAAATGGTGGATAAACTTGGTTTGAGCTTGAATGGCCGAATTTGAGAGTTTAAATTTCGTTCATCCAAGTCAGTCTATTTATACTCAATAATGTCTGTATTTTTCCACTCGTATTCGGAAAAAAAAAATTGCTCATGGTTTCATTATTTTTTCCATCACAATTACGAACACTAAAATTAGACTACTCACAACTCTATGCACACGATCTCGGAAGTCGAAAAGACAGGCACGCGATATGCTTCCTTCATTTGTTACTTTGTTAAACGAAGATAGAAATACTATTCACGTGACATCCATCGAAGTATAAACGAACTGTCACAGGTTGATTGTTGTGATCAACTTTCTGAGTTGATTGCAGAACGTTCGATAAAATAGTGGAATATTTTGTACCGAAAACTATTTCATTTTCACAAAAGTTCCTTGTTTGAAGCAAGTGAAATAAATGTAGAAGAAATATCAAAGATTTTACAAGAGTACGGCTTAGATTCTGGCTCGTAAGGTGAAATTGATTATTTAGATTTGGATCCCTGATTTCGAAATTTAGAAAGTAGGTAAGCACATGTTAACACCCTTATAAAAATATTTGCCCGGCGGGAGCTGATTTGGTTCGGATTCAACGTGAACCAGTAGGCCCCGTCTCATATAGCCTCGCTGCTGAAAGGGACGTTAAACTCAAAATCAATCAACTCAAAATATTTGTACGAGGCGCATTCAGAAAGTAACATTTTCACGCGTCCCATAGCTAGGAATCCGAGAGCGACCGCGTGTATGTGAGACAGTAATGTCCTAGCATGGCTCATGCTCCAGCGGAATTTCCCTAGTGCTCTCAGTAGCGCCATGGTAGTGGTTGAAGATGGACTGCGTGTGAAGTGCGAGCAGTGATAAAGTTTATAAATGCACAGAGTATAGAGCCGATTGAAATCTATCGTCAGCTGTGCCAGGTCTATGGACCTAACGTCATGAGCAAGCATGTGGTGCGTTGCTGGTGTAGACAATTTGCAGCAGGACGTCAAAATGTGCATGATGAGGAGGGCAGCAGGAGACCAATCGTCATCACAGACGATCTTGTACACTTTGTTCGGCGAAGCATCATGCAGAATCGTCGCTTCACAATAACAGAACTCAGGGGACAGTTCCCGCATATTTTCCGCTCCTTATTGTACACCATTGTCACTACTTGCACTTCACACGCAGCGGGAGCGTTAGTTTTCTCTTGTATTTCTTTTCGATTGTTCAGAAAGCACATATTTCAAATTGCAGTGTATTAAACTACCCCTTCTTACATCACCAAATTATATATACGTAATAAAACTATAATAATAATAGAAAAAAATGTTTGCAATGGTTTTAGTGCATCTATCATTATTTAGCAATGTGCTATAATTTTTAAAAAAGGCCCAAATGCCCCAGGATACTGGAATAAACCAGGTTAGATTAGGCCAGGATCGAAAGTGTTATCTTTAAAGCCAATCGGGAAGAGACCATTAGGAAGACCTAAGCGCATGTGGAAGTACAATATTAAGATGAATCTCACAGAAATAGGAGTACAAAGTAGAAACTGGGTGCAATTAGTTAAGGACAGAACTCAATGGAGAGCTTTTGAAAATGTGGCTTTGAATCTCCGCGTTCCATAGGCCACAGAATTCATTTAATTAGTTAGTTAGTTAGTTATAAAGAAAAAAAAAAGAGGCGTTACTCGACTCATCCTTACGGAAACTGTTACCTTCTTAAAGAACTTCACATCTATGTTTATAGAATTGAGAAAGCAAAGAAGCAAAATGTTTCTTTTTTTTTTTTTTTTTCGCATGAACGTAAATTCATTTGAGGATTTGTTGTTCGTAAACTACACTGAAAGATAACTTTGCTTGAAGGATTCACAGTACTGTTGCAATTAATGGATCTGAAGTCAGAGTGCTTTATTATTATTATTATTATTATTATTATTATTATTATTATTATTATTATTATTATTATTATTATTATTATTAGGTTATTATTTAAAAATAAACGCTCTCCATCGTAGGTAGGCATCAATCCAAAAGTACTTATTTTAATAACTCATAGAACTCTTTCAGTTTTTGCAAATGTCTTGCACGCAAGACCAAGACCAGGAATTCCGATACAAGACCAAGACCAAGACCAAGGGGTGCAAGACCAAGACCAAACCTGCAAGACCAAGACCAAGACGAAGACTCTTGCGCAAGAGTCTTGCACAAGTACCGGTACTACTTGATATTTTTATAGAGTGTAAAAGGAAAGGGAGAAAATAATTACGTCTTTTACTTGAATTTCGTGGCTTCAGTAAAAATGCCGCTGGAGTGAATTTGTTCCCAGTAGTTTATGCAATCTGTGTGAGTTGATCTACCCCTGTAGTATATATCTGCAGTAGGCCTATGTCCTTTTCTGAATCGGTTGTTCGCGTTTCCTGTATTTATTACTCGTTTTAAAGCCACACAGGTGTCATCTTGCGCCATGTGAGCTTTTTAGTGGACAAACACCGTGTGCGTTGGTTTTCTGGGGTTTTCCGTTTCCCCCTGCTTTTTTCATTCCACCATTTCAGTCATTTTTCATCATCACCGCCTCCCTTAGCCTTGGTGCATAATGATGGGACGTTAAACTAGATATTTCATTCATTTCAAAGCATATTAATGGTGTTCTTCTTCCAAAACTAAAGAGAAATGTAGTATTGAACATCAGTAATGGGAGGGTGATGGGATTTAGATTTCTGGGTTTTAGGCATCTAAGGCCATTTAGCCCTTCACGTTTTGAGGGATGACGTCCCTCGGCGAGCACACAATCCGGGGAAAGGGAAGAAAGAAAGAATTGGGAAAGGAAGGAAGCGACCTGGGACCTAGAACTTAGGTACCACCCCGGCATTTGCCTGGTGGGAATGAGAAAAACCCAGGAAAACCTCATTCAAGGAGGCTGGCCTGAAAAAGCGTTTTACACTTCTTCGACTGAGTGCCCGCACCGGGAATCGAACCCGGGACCGCTCACATCAGTATCAGAGACAAGATCAGTAATTCCGTACACCATAAGTGCCAACTACATGGGTATGGCATTGGCTCCGAGGCTCAAGCATCCATTGTAAATTGTTAATGTGTGCTCATAAAATTAATATCGAAATAACGTTTTCATGACGTTGACAAAAACTTAGTGCATGTGACCGCAAGCTTGATTTCATGACGGATGCTTATATATACATTGAATAATTGTTTATCAATATAACTTTTAGCCTCCTTAGGTATACGGCTCAACGAGGATTGAGCGATATAATATTATGCCTATACCACAATAAATGATCCATATTCACAAGTGAGATTGATTTTGTACAGTTATTTCAAATAACTTCGAGTTTGATACTGTTATTTTCTATTTCTAATATAGGTCAAAAGCAGAGGCGGCCTGTCATAAGGGGCCAATGGGCCCAGCTCTCAAATCATTTTTGTATTATCATAGAAAAATGTATGTATCTGCTGTATGTATCTGTATTCTCCTAGTATTGTTACTATAATTTCCCTGTGAATCAAAAACAGTAGTTCTGACTCCTTCAAATCTGTTTTTTCATGTACTACTTAAGCTTGTGAGCACACTATTCACGCGGTCAGTACAAAATAAAGGCAGAAAAGGCCTGACCTGTTTCAGTGTGGACTTACTGTTAGTATAATCTCGCATTGACTCATGTGGCTGGCGAATAACGTGAAAACGCAGCTTGAACGTAGGTGCCATGGGCCAAGAATTGTAGGCCCCCATCACACAATTGCAACCGACAATTTCCGAACGAAAAGCTTTGAAGCTTGCTTGTTGCCAAAATTCGTTTTGTCTGTAGAGGTTGTTGATGTTGATTCCGCACTTTCAGTTGTTTTGTCCCTTGACCTTGCTCTATACTTCTGCTGAAGGGATCCAAAATCAACAGCTTGTCCACCCCTCAGTTTCGACGTTCATCTTCTTAGTGTCTTTTGTGCTATATTTCCCCTTGCGTTTTCATGTGGTTGTGCGAAAATAAATAAAGTACGCGTGTTAGAAAGTATTACGAGCGTTTCCAATAGGTGAACCCTCAGAACTTTCCCACAGTTGTATCCTGTTCCTATCCGATGCTGAAAAAAAGAAAAGCTCAAATTCGAACTACCGGCCACATAGAGTAATGGTATTCTTTGCGCAATAGTCGTATTCGGTTTTCACTCAAATTATACTAAAATATAATGAGGTTTTATTATAATAATTATTATTTTAATTTTTCCTCTCTCTTTTTTGGCCAACATTAATAAACATATCATCATAATTATCATTATCATAGCTATTCTGCCATTATTGGTAGGTCACTTGCTGGAACTAAGAAGCTTCGGCGTACGGCGATCCTCAGCTGGTCTCTTCGTCTTGACGCATCAATTTTCTGTTTTAATACTTTCCTTCAACTACACTCTCCTTCTTCCCCTCCCTCTCTTTCCTTCCACCATACCCTCTAGCACGTCCCTCATAATACATTTTCTCCTCAGCCAATATCCCAACCAGTTCCTCATCCCCCTCTTAATATCTATTTTTTCTCCCCTATTGCTACTATTTCTAACATCTCTCATTCGTTTTCCGTTCAATCCAGCTAATTTTCTCGTTTTTTCTCCATGCCCATGTTTCTTCCCCATACAGTACATGTTGGAATCAATAAAACAAAATCTTAATATTTAACTGGAAGTTTGCTTAATACAAAGGTTAGCTAATCGTGGTTGAAAAGACAAAAATCTGACGCCTTTATAGTGAAAAATAATTTTGCAATTCATGGTATTTCAATAAGCTGTGCTGTCTTGATTTTCTTTCATGTGTCTCAGGGGTAACTTCTCTAGTTTGAGAACCAGTGGAGTGTTGGATCTGTTAAAAAACATAAAAAGATTATGAAACGTTGTGATTTATCTTGTAAGTAGTGAACCGTGGGTCAATACTACTACTGTATAGAGCAGTCTTGAGCGTGGATACCCATTGAAAAAGAAAATAAAAGTCATCGCCTGCGTTGTACACTATCGTCATATTACACGAAGGTAAACTATATTACATTTAGGAACATCCATTGTATATATTTCCGTTACTATTGGCTCATTGTAGACTTTATTATAACTTATATCCAGAGTAAAATTTACCTATGAAAAGCATAAGATTTCTAAAAAGCAAGACTTACAAGACTCTTGCAAGCAAGACTAAGACCAAGACCAAGGATTCCAGTGCAAGACCAAGACCAAGACTTTATGTGCAAGACCAAGACCAAGACCACCCGGGTCTTGGTTTTGGTCTTGCATTTGCTCATCACTACATAGAACAATGATACTCCCTCGTGGGTATATGATTACTGTACAAACCTTTGGCGCGGGAGAGCAGGATTTGATTCCTGGTAGAACATCAAGTCCGTAGGGCCCTACGTTAGCTATAGATTCACGTCTCACATAGCCTCAGTGATGGATAAGGGTAAACTCCAGACCAATCAATTAACCAATTATACACTGAAAAATATGACACTGAAGGTTCTCTATGTAGAAAATATGTAGAGAATATGAAGAAAAATATGAAAAATATGAATGAAGAAAAACAAGGTTATTTGTCTGGAGTTTAACATAATGTTTACTATCAAGACTTTCTGTGATGTGGTTTTACGTAGGATCCAAATCACATGAGCTCACGGCGGAAATCAACCCCGAGCGTCCCGCAGAAAAGACAAGTGCTCAGAAGAAATGAAATGCTGTTTATAATTTAATAGTTTGGATTCAAAATTGAAATAGTACACTTTCCTGTAACATTTACGAGTTACTATAGTAATTCAGTAGTACTTCTTCAATTTCCATTCTTAACATTTTCTGAAGCGTCATTGGTTGGAATTCCAAAACTGCCCCTTTGGGAGAGTGTACTCATATATTTAACAAATATTGGATATTGGCTAAGTTTTGATATAATTTTCTTTAACTAAAAAAAAAAAAAAAAAAAAAAAAAGATAGTTGTACATGAAAAAGAAAAGGGGCCGCGGTGGTTCATTGGTACAGCGTTCACTCTGCTGCGTGGAGTTCCTGGTTCGATGCCAGTTTGAGCCAAGTGGGTTTTATGGAGGACAAACACAATGTGTGTGGGTTTTCTTGGGGTTATCCCGTCTTTCCCCACTTTTTTAATTCTCTCACATTTATTCTTACAATCGACATGCATTTTAGCCTATCCGGCATAAGCATGGGACGTAAAACCAAATACTTCATTTTCATTTTGAGCTCCTTCGTGGCTAAGCGGTTAGCGTACGCGCCTTTGGCGTGGGAGACCCGGGTTCGATTCCCGGCGGGAGCTCATGTGGTTCGGATTCCACGTTAATCAGTAGGTCCACGTCTCATATAGCATCGCTGCTGAAAGGGACGCTAAACTAAAATCAACTCAACTCATTTTCATTTTTTAAGCAAGTCTTCTCCTTTACGATTTACCGCACTACCGTTCAATAACATTTAATGCAACTGTACAGAACTGATTCTTAATCTTACAAGTAGTAACGAAATGCTGCTTTTTCTGCAGCTGCTTTTTCTGCGGAATATACTGCAAAATTTTCGTTTGTACCACTTACGGTACGAATTCATAAGGGTTCTCAAGTAGACGAGCTGGAGAAACGGCAGCCTCCAACCTTGTAATTTCGAAACAAAACCTATGCCAATCGTTTGTGCTACGTTTGCGCCGGAATATACCGCAAAAATTTTCGTTTCTACCACTTCCGGTACGAAGTTATAACATTTTTAATGTGGGGGCTGGGGAAACGGCAACTCCTTATCTTGGAGTTTCGAAATTAAACCTATGCCAGTCGTTTGTGCTACGTTTGTGCCGGAATGTATGGCAAATATATTCGTTTGTACCACTTCCGGTACGAAGTTATAAGGGTTTAAAGTGGGAGGGCTGGGGAAACGGCAGCCCCCACCCAAGAATTTCAAAACAAAACCAATGCCAATTGTTTCTGCTACGTTTGTGCCAGAATGTGCCTCAAAAATTTTCGTTTATACCACTTCCGGTACGTAGTTATATGGGTTTCAAAGTGATGGGGCTGGAGAAAGGGTAACCCCTATATTGGAATTTCGAATCAAAACCTATGGCAATCGTTTGTGCCGGAATGTACCGCAGAAATTTTCGGTTGTACCACTTCCGGTACGAAGTTATAAGGGTTTTAAAATTGGAAGGCTGGAGAAACGGTAGCCTCCAAACTTGGATAATCGAAACGAAACCTATGCCAATCGCTTGTGCTGCGTTAGTTCTTTAATGTGCAGCAAAAATTTTCGTTTCTCCCACTTCCGATACGAAGTTATAAGGTTTTTCATGTAGGCGGCTGGAGAAACGGCAGACTCCAACATTGTAATTTCGAAAGGAAACCTATGCCAATCGTTTGTGCTACGCTTGTGCCGGAATGCAACGCAAAAATTTTCGTTTGTACCACTTCCGGTACGAAGTTAGAAGAGTTTTAATGTGGGGGCTGGGGAAACGGCAACCCCTCCACTTTGGAATTTCGAAACGAAACCTATGGAAGTCGTTTGTGCCACTGTTGTGCCGGAATGTACCGCAAAAATTTCAGTTTGTACAACTTCCAGTACGAAGTTATAAGGGTTTTAAAGTGGGAGGGCTGGGGAAAGGGCAGCCCCCCACTTAGGAATTTCAAACCTAAACCTATGCCAATCGTTTGCGCTACGTTTGTGCGGGATTGTGCCGCAAAAATTTACGTTTGGACCACTTCCCGTACGAAGTTATAAGGGTTTTCAAGAAGGGGGGCTGGAGAAACGGCACCTTACAACCTTGTAATTTCGAATTAAAACCTACGCCAATCGTTTGTGCTACGTTTGTGCCGGAATGTGCCGCAGAAATTTTCGTTTGTACCACTTCCGGTACGAAGTTATAAGAGTTTATAAGCGGGAGCTGGGGAAATGGCAACCCCTTGCCTTGGAATTTCGAAACGAAACCTATGCCAAACGTTTGTGCTCCGTTTGTGCCGGAATGTACCGCAAAAATTTTCGTTTGTATCACTTCCGGTACGAGGTTATAAGGGTTTTAAAGTGGGAGGGCTGGGGAAAGGGCAGCCCCCCCCACTTAGGAATTTCACACCTAAACCTATGCCAATAGTGTTTGCTACGTTTTTGCCGGAATGTAACGAAAAAAATTTCGTTTGTACCACCCGGTAAGAAGTTATACGAGTTCTAATGTGGGGGCTGGGTAAACGGCAACCCCTACCTTGGAATTTCGAAACAAAACCTATGCCAAACGTTTGTGCTACGTTTCTGCCGGAATGTACCGCAAAAATTGTCGTTTCTACCACTTCCGGTAGGACGTTATAAGAATTTTAAAGTGGGAGCTGAAGGAAAGGCAACCCCCTACCTTGGAATTTCGAAACGAAACCTATGCCAATCGTTTGTGCTACGTTTGTGCCGGAATGTACCGCAAAATTTTCGTTTGTACCACTTCCGGTACGAAGTTATAAGGGTTTTAAAATTGGAAGTCTGGAGAAACGGCAGACTCCAAACTTGGATAATCGAAACAAAACCTATGCCAATCGTTTGTGCTGCGTTTGTGGCGGAATGTATCGCAAAAATTTTTGTTTGTACCACTTCCTGTACGAAGTTATAAGAGTTTTAATGTGGGGGCTGCTGAAACGGCAACTCCCTATCTTCGAATTTCGAAATTAAACCTATGCCAATCGTTTGTGCTAAATTTGTGCCGGAATGAACGGCAAACATATTCGTTTGTACCACTTCCGGTACGAAGTTATAAGGGTTTTCAAGTAGTGGAGCTGGAGAAACGGCAGCCTCCAACCTTGTAATTTCGAAACAAAACCTATGCCAATCGTTTGTGCTACGTTTGTGCCGGAATATACCGCAAAAATGTTCGTTTGTACCACTTCCGGTACGAAGTTATAAGATTTTTAATGTGGGGGCTGGGGAAACGGCAACTCCCTATCTTGGAATTTCGAATCAAAACCTATGGCAATCGTTTGTGCTTCGTTTGTGCCGGAATGTACCGCAAAAATTTTCGTTTGTTCCACTTCTGGTACGAAGTTAAGAGTTTTAATGTGGAGGCTGGGGAAACGGGACCCCCCTATCTTGGAATTTCGAAACAAAACCTATGCCAATCGTTTGTGCTACGTTCGTGCCGGAATGTACGGCAAACATTTCCGTTTGTACCAATTCCGGTACGAAGTTATAAGGATTTTAAAGTGGGAGAGCTGGGAAAACGGCAGCTTCCACCCAAGAATTTCAAAACAAAACCTATGCCTATTTGTGCTACGTTTGTGCCGGAATATACTGCAAAAATTTTCGTTTGTACCACTTCCGGTACGAAGTTATAAGGGTTTTCAAGTAGTGGAGCTGGAGAAACGGCAGCCTCCAACCTTGTAATTTCGAAACAAAACCTATGCCAATCGTTTGTGCTACGTTTGTGCCGGAATATACCGCAAAAATGTTCGTTTGTACCACTTCCGGTACGAGGTTATAAGATTTTTAATGTGGGGGCTGGGGAAACGGCAACTCCCTATCTTGGAATTTCGAATCAAAACCTATGCCAATCGTTTGTGCTAAGTTTGTGCCGGAATGCAACGCAAAAAGTTTCGTGTGTACCACTTCCGGTACGAAGTTATAAGGGTTTTAATGGGATGTCTGGAGCAATGGCAGACTCCAAACTTGGAATTTCAAAACGAAAATTATGGCAATCTTCTGTGCTACGTTTGTGCCGGAATGTACTGCAAAAATTTTCGTTTGTACCAATTCCGATACGAAGTTATAAGGGTTTTAAAGGGATGTCTGGAGCAATGGCAGACTTCAAACTTGAAATTTCGAAACAAAAGCTATGGCAATGGTTTGTGCTACGTTTGTGCCGGAATGTACAGCAAAAATTTTCGTTTGTTCCACTTCTGGTACGAAGTTAGGAGTTTTCATGTGGAGGCTGCGGAAACGGGAACCCCCTATCTTGGAATTTCGAAACAAAATTTATGCCAATCGTTTGTGCTACGTTCGTGCCGGAATGTACGGCAAATATTTCCGTTTGTACCACTTCCGGTACGAAGTTATAAGGATTTTAAAGTGGGAAGGCTGGGGAAACGGCAGCTCCCACCCAGAAATTCAAAACAAAACCTATGCCAATTTGTGCTACGTTTGTGCCGGAATATAGTGCAAAAATTTTCGTTTGTACCGCTTCCGGTACGAAGTTTTAAGGGTTTTCAAGTAGAGGAGCTGGAGAAACGGCAGCCTCCAACCTTGTAATTTCGAAACAAAACCTATGCCAATCGTTTGTGCTACCTTTGTGCCGGAATATACCGCAGAAATTTTCGTTTGTACCACTTGCGGTACAAGGTTATAAGGGTTTTAAAGTGGGAGGGCTGGGGAAAGGGCAGCCCCCCCCCCACTTAGGAATTTCAAACCTAAACCTATGCCAATAGTTTTTGCTACGTTTTTGCCGGAATGTAACGAAAAAATTTTCGTTTGTACCACCCGGTACGAAGTTATACGAGTTTTAATGTGGGGGCTGGGTAAACGGCAACCCCTACCTTGGAATTTCGAAACAAAACCTATGCCAATCGTTTGTGCTACGTTTCTGCCGGAATGTACCGCAAAAATTGTCGTTTCTACCACTTCCGGTAGGACGTTATAAGAATTTTAAAGTGGGAGCTGAAGAAAAGGCAACCCCCTACCTTGGAATTTCGAAACGAAACCTATGCCAATCGTTTGTGCTACGTTTGTGCCGGAATGTGCCGCAAAAATTTTCGTTTGTATCACTTCCGGTACGAAGTTATAAGGGTTTTAAAATTGGAAGGCTGGAGAAACGGCAGACTCCAAACTTGGATAATCGAAACAAAACCTATGCCAATCGTTTGTGCTGCGTTTGTGGCGGAATGTATCGCAAAAATTTTTGTTTGTACCACATCCTGTACGAAGTTATAAGAGTTTTAATGTGGCGGCTGGTGAAACGGCAACTCTTTATCTTCGAATTTCGAAATTAAACCTATGCCAATCGTTTGTGCTACGTTTGTGCCGGAATGAACGGCAAACATATTCGTTTGTACCACTTCCGGTACGAAGTTATAAGAGTTTTTATGTGGCTGCTAGGGAAACGGCAACCCCCCACTTTGGAATTTCAAAACGAAAATTATGGCAATCTTCTGTGCTACGTTTGTGCCGGAATGTATCGCAAAAATTTTTGTTTGTACCAATTCCGATACGAAGTTATAAGGGTTTTAAAGGGATGTCTGGAGCAATGGCAGACTCGAAACTTGGAATTTCGAAACAAAAGCTATGGTAATGATTTGTGCTACGTTTGTGCCGGAATGTACAGCAAAAATTTTCGTTTCTTCCACTTCTGGTACGAAGTTAAGAGTTTTAGTGTGGAGGCTGGGGAAACAGGAACCCCCTATCTTGGAATTTCGAAACAAAACCTGTGCCAATCGTTTGTGCTACGTTCCTGCCGGAATTTACGGCGAACATTTCCGTTTGTACCAATTCCGGTACGAAGTTATAAGGATTTTAAAGTGGGAGGGCTGGTAAAACGGCAGCTCCCACCCAAGAATTTCAAAACAAAACCTATGCCAATTTGTGCTACGTTTGTGCCGGAATATACTGCAAAAATTTTCGTTTCCACCACTTCCGGTACGAAGTTATACGGGTTTTCAAGTAGAGGAGCTGGAGAAACGGCAGCCTCCAACCTTGTAATTTCGAAACAAAACCTATGCCAATCGTTTGTGCTACGTTTGTGCCGGAATATACCGCAAAAATGTTCTCTTGTACCACTTCCGGTACGAAGTTATAAGATTTTTAATGTGGGGGCTGGGGAAACGGCAACTCTTTATCTTGGAATTTCGAATCAAAACCTATGGCAATCGTTTGTGCTTCGTTTGTGCCGGAATGTACCGCAAAAATTTTCGTTTGTACCACTTCCGGTACGAAGTTATAAGGGTTTTAAAATTGGAAGGCTGGAGAAACGGTAGCCTCCAAACTTGGATAATCGAAACAAAACCTATGCCAATCGTTTGTGCTGCGTTAGTTCTTTAATGTGCCGCAAAAATTTTCGTTTGTCCCACTTCCGATACGAAGTTATAAGGTTTTTCATGTAGGGGGCTGGAGAAACGGCAGCCTCCAACATTGTAATTTCGAAAGGAAACCTATGCCAATCGTTTGTTCTAAGTTTGTGCCGGAATGCAACGCAAAAATTTTCGTGTGTACCATTTCCGGTACGAAGTTATAAGGGTTTTAAAGGGATGTCTGGAGCAATGGCAGACTCCAAACTTGGAATTTCAAAACGAAAATTATGGCAATCTTCTGTGCTACGTTTGTGCCGGAATGTACTGCAAAAATTTTCGTTTTTACCAATTCCGATACGAAGTTATAAGGGTTTTAAAGGGATGTCTGGAGCAATGGCAGACTCCAAACTTGAAATTTCGAAACAAAAGCTATGGCAATGGTTTGTGCTACGTTTGTGCCGGAATGTACAGCAAAAATTTTCGTTTGTTCCACTTCTGGTACGAAGTTAAGAGTTTTCATGTGGAGGCTGGGGAAACGGGAACCCCCTATCTTGGAATTTCGAAACAAAATTTATGCCAATCGTTTGTGCTACGTTCGTGCCGGAATGTACGGCAAACATTTCCGTTTGTACCACTTGCGGTACAAGGTTATAAGGGTTTTAAAGTGGGAGGGCTGGGGAAAGGGCAGCCCCCCCCCCACTTAGGAATTTCAAACCTAAACCTATGCCAATAGTTTTTGCTACGTTTTTGCCGGAATGTAACGAAAAAATTTTCGTTTGTACCACCCGGTACGAAGTTATACGAGTTTTAATGTGGGGGCTGGGTAAACGGCAACAGCTACCTTGAAATTTCGAAACAAAACCTATGCCAATCGTTTGTGCTACGTTTCTGCCGGAATGTACCGCAAAAATTGTCGTTTCTACCACTTCCGGTAGGACGTTATAAGAATTTTAAAGTGGGAGCTGAAGAAAAGGCAACCCCCTACCTTGGAATTTCGAAACGAAACCTATGCCAATCGTTTGTGCCGGAATGTACCGCAAAAATTTTCGTTTGTATTACTTCCGGTACGAAGTTATAAGGGTTTTAAAATTGGAAGGCTGGAGAAACGGCAGACTCCAAACTTGGATAATCGAAAAAAAACCTATGCCAATCGTTTGTGCTGCGTTTGTGGCGGAATGTATCGCAAAAATTTTTGTTTGTACCACTTCCTGTACGAAGTTATAAGAGTTTTAATCTGGCGGGTAGTGAAACGGCAACTCTTTATCTTCGAATTTCGAAATTAAACCTATGCCAATCGTTTGTGCTACGTTTATGCCGGAATGAACGGCAAACATATTCGTTTGTACCACTTCCGGTACGAAGTTATAAGAGTTTTTATGTGGCTGCTGGGGAAACGGCAACCCCCCCACTTTGGAATTTCAAAACGGAAATTATGGCAATCTTCTGTGCTACGTCTGTGCCGGAATGTACTGCAAAAATTTTCGTTTGTTCCACTTCTGGTACGAAGTTAAGAGTTTTAATGTGGAGGCTGGGGAAACGGGAACTCCCTATCTTGGAATTTCGAAACAAAACCTATGCCAATCGTTTGTGCTACGTTCCTGCCGGAATTTACGGCAAACATTTCCGTTTGTACCAATTCCGGTACGAAGTTATAAGGATTTTAAAGTGGGAGGGCTGGTAAAACGGCAGCTCCCACCCAAGAATTTCAAAACAAAGCTTATGCCAATTTGTGCTACGTTTGTGCCGGAATATACTGCAAAAATTTTCGTTTGTACCACTTCCGGTACGAAGTTATAAGGGTTTTCAAGTAGAGGAGCTGGAGAAACGGCAGCCTCCAACCTTGTAATTTCGAAACAAAACCTATGCCAATCGTTTGTGCTACGTTTGTGCCGGAATATACCGCAAAAATGTTCGTTTGTACCACTTCCGGTACGAAGTTATAAGATTTTTAATGTGGGGGCTGGGGAAACGGCAACTCCCTATCTTGGAGTTTCGAAATTAAGCCCATGCCAATCGTTTGTGCTACGTTTGTGCCGGAATGTACGGCAAACATATTCGTTTGTACCACTTCCGGTACGAAGTTATAAGGGTTTTAAAGTGGGAAGGCTGGGGAAACGGCAGCCCCCACCCAAGAATTTCAAAACAAAACCTATGCCAATTGTTTCTGCTACGTTTGTGCCAGAATGTGCCTCAAAAATTTTCATTTATACCTTTTCTTGTACGAAGTTATATGGGTTTCAAAGTGATGAGGCTGGAGAAACGGTAACCCCTATATTGGAATTTCGAATCAAAACCTATGCCAATCGTTTCTGCTATGTTTGTGCCGGAATATACCGCAAAAATGTTCGTTTGTACCACTTCCGGTACGAAGTTATAAGGGTTTTAAAATTGGAAGGCTGGAGAAATGGTAGCCTCCAAACTTGGATAATCGAAACAAAACCTATGCCAATCGTTTGTGCTGCGTTAGTTCTGGAATGTGCCGCAAAAATTTTCGTTTGTCCCACTTCCGATACGAAGTTATAAGGTTTTTCATGTAGGGGGCTGGAGAAACGGCAGGCTACAACATTGTAATTTCGAAAGGAAATCTATGCCAATCGTTGTGCTAAGTTTGTGCCGGAATGCAACGCAAAAATTTTCGTGTGTACCACTTCCGGTACGAAGTTATAAGGGTTTTAAAGGGATGTCTGGAGCAATAGCAGACTCCAAACTTGGAATTTCAAAACGAAAATTATGGAAATTTCTGTGCTACGTTTGTGCCGGAATGTACGGCAAAAATTTTCGTTTGTACCACTTCCGGTACGAAGTTATAAAGATTTTAAAGTGGGAGGGCTGGGGAAACGACAGCTCCCACCCAAGAATTTTAAAACAAAACCTATGCCAATTTGTGCTACGTTTGTGCCGGAATATACTGCAAAAATTCTCGTTTGTACCGCTTCCGGTACGAAGTTTTAAGGGTTTTCAAGTAGAGGAGCTGGAGAAACGGCAGCCTCCAACCTTGTAATTTCGAAACAAATCCTATGCCAATCGTTTGTGCTACCTTTGTGCCGGAATATACCGCAGAAATTTTCGTTTGTACCACTTGCGGTACGAAGTTATAAGAGTTTATAAGCGGGAGCTGGGGAAAGGGCAGCCCCCCCCCAACTTAGGAATTTCAAACCTAAACCTATGCCAATCGTTTTTGCTACGTTTTTGCCGGAATGTAACGCAAAAATTTTCGTTTGTACCACCCAGAACGAAGTTATACGAGTTTTAATGTGGGGGCTGGGTAAGCGGCAACCCCTACCTTGGAATTTCGAAACAAAACCTATGCCAATCGTTTATGCTACGTTTGTGCCGGAATGTACCGCAAAAATTGTCGTTTCTACCACTTCCGGTAGGACGTTATAACAATTTTAAAGTGGGAGCTGAAGAAAAGGCAACCCCCTACCTTGGAATTCCGAAACGAAACCTATGCCAATCGTTTGTGCTACGTTTGTGCCGGAATGTACCGCAAAAATTTTCGTTTGTACCACTTCCGGTACGAAGTTATAAGAGTTTTAAAATTGGAAGGCTTTAGAAACGGCAGACTCCAAACTTGGATAATCGAAACAAAACCTATGCCAATCGTTTGTGCTGCGTTTGTGGCGGAATGTATCGCAAAAATTTTTGTTTGTACCACTTCCTGTACGAAGTTATAAGAGTTTTAATGTGGGGGCTGGTCAGACGGCAACTCCCTATCTTCGAATTTCGAAATTAAACCTATGCCAATCGTTTGTGGTATGTTTGTGCCGGAATGAACGGCAAACATATTCGTTTGTACCACTTCCGGTACGAAGTTATAAGAGTTTTTATGTGGCTGCTGGGGAAACGGCAACCCCCCCACTTTGGAATATCAAAACGGAAATTATGGCAATCTTCTGTGCTACGTCTGTGCCGGAATGTACTGCAAAAATTTTTGTTTGTACCAATTCCGATACGAAGTTATAAGGGTTTTAAAGGGATGTCTGGAGCAGTGGCAGACTCCAAACTTGAAATTTCGAAACAAAAGCTATGGTAATGGTTAGTGCTACGTTTGTGCTAGAATGTACAGCAACAATTTTCGTTTGTTCCACTTCTGGTACGAAGTTAAGAGTTTTAATGTGGAGGCTGGGGAAACGGGGACCCCCTATCTTGGAATTTCGAAACAAAACCTATGCCAATCGTTTGTGCTACGTTTGTGCCGGAATATACTGCAAACATTTCCGTTTGTACCACTTCCGGTACGAAGTTATAAGGATTTTAAAGTGGGAGGGCTGGGAAAACGGCAGCTTCCACCCAAGAATTTCAAAACAAAACCTATGCCAATTTGTGCTACGTTTGTGCCGGAATATACTGCAAAAATTTTCGTTTGCACCACTTCCGGTACGAAGTTATACGAATTTTCAAGTAGAGGAGCTGGAGAAACGGCAGTTTCCAACCTTGTAATTTCGAAACAAAACCTATGCCAATCGTTTGTGCTACGTTTGTGCCTAATATACCGCAAAAATGTTCGTTTGTACCACTTCCGGTACGAAGTTATAAGGTTTTTAATGTGGGGGCTGGGGAAACGGCAACTCCCTATCTTGGAGTTTCGAAATTAAGCCTATGCCAATCGTTTGTGCTACGTTTGTGCCGGAATGTACGGCAAACATATTCGTTTGTACCACTTCCGGTACGAAGTTATAAGGGTTTTAAAGTGGGAAGGCTGCGGAAACGGCAGCCCCTACCTTGGAATTTCGAAACAAAACCTATGCCAATCGTTTGTGCTACGCTTCTGCCGGAATGTACCGCAAAAATTGTCGTTTCTACCACTTCCGGTAGGACGTTATAAGAATTTTAAAGTGGGAGGTGAAGAAAAGGCAACATCCTACCTTGAAATTTCGAAACGAAACCTATGCCAATCGTTTGTGCTACGTTTGTGCCGGAATGTACCGCAAAAATTTTCGTTTGTACCACTTCCGGTACGAAGTTAGAAGGGTTTTGAAATTGGAAGGCTGGAGGAACGGCAGACTCCAAACTTGGATAATCGAAACAAAACCTATGCCAACCGTTTGTGCTGCGTTTGTGGCGGAATGTATCGCAAAAATGTTTGTTTGTACCATTTCCTGTACGAAGTTATAAGGGTTTTAAAGGGATGTCTGGAGCAATGGCAGACTCCAAACTTGGAATTTCGAAACAAAAGCTATGGTAATGGTTTGTGCTACGTTTGTGCTGAAATGTACAGCAAAAATTTTCGTTTGTTCCACTTCTGGTACGAAGTTAAGAGTTTTAATGTGGAGGCTGGGGAAACGGCAACCCCCTATCTTGGAATTTCGAAACAAAACCTATGCCAATCGTTTGTGCTACGTTCGTGCCGGAATGTACGGCAAACATTTCCGTTTGTACCACTTCCGGTACGAAGGTATATGGATTTTAAAGCGGGAGGGCTGGTAAAACGGCAGCTCCCACCCAAGAATTTCAAAACAAAACATATGCCAATTTGTGCTACGTTTGTGCTGGAAAATACTGCAAAGATTTTCGTTTGTACCACTTCCGGTACGAAGTTATAAGGGTTTGCAAGTAGAGGAGCTGGAGAAACGGCAGCCTCCAACCTTGTAATTTCGAAACAAAACCTTTGCCAATCGTTTGTGCTACGTTTGCGCCGGAATATACGGCAAAAATTTTCGTTTGTACCACTTCCGGTACGAAGTTATAAGATTTTTTAATGTGGAGGCTGGGGAAACTGTGACTCCCTCTCTTCGAGTTTCGAAATTAAACCTATGCCAATCGTTTGTGCTACGTTTGTGCCGGAATGTACGGCAAACATATTCGCTTGTACCACTTCCGGTACGAAGTTATAACGGTTTTAAAATTGAAAGGCTGGAGAAATTGTAGCCTCCAAACTTGGATAATCGAAACAAAACCTATGCCAATCGTTTGTGCTGCGTTAGTTCTGGAATGTGCCTCAAAAATTTTCGTTTATACCATTTCCCGTACGAAGTTATATGGGTTTCAAAAGGATGGGGCTGGAGAAACGGTAACCCCTATATTGGAATTTCGAATCAAAACATATGGCAATCGTTAGTGATACGTTTGTGCCGGAATGTACCGCAAAAATTGGCGTTTGTACCACTTCCTGTACGACGTTATAACAATTTTAAATTGGGAACTGAAGAAAAGGCAACACCTTACTTTGGAATTTCGAAACGAAACCTATGCCAATCGTTTGTTCTACGTTTGTGCCGGAATGTACCGCAAACATTTTTGTTTGTACCACTTCCGGTACGAAGTTATAAGCGTTATAAAGTGGGAGGGCTGTTGAAACGGCAGCCTCCACCCAAGAATTTCAAAATAAAACCTATGCCAATTGTTTGTGCTACATTTTTGACAGAATGTGTCGCAAAAATTTTCGTTTATACCACTTCCGGTACGAAGTTATATGGGATTCAGAGTGGGGGAGCTGGGGAAACCGCAACCCTCTATCTCGGAGTTTCGAAATTAAACCTATGCCAATCGCTTGTGCTACGTTTGTGCCGGATGGTACGGCAAAAATTTTCGTTTGTACCACTTCCGGTACGAAGTTATAAGGGTTTTAAAGTGGGAGGGCTGGGGAACGGTAGCCCCCACCCAAGAATTTCAAAACAAAACGTATGCCAATTGTTTCTGCTACGTTTGTGCCAGAATGTGCCTCAAAAATTTTCGTTTATACCATTTTCGGTACGAAGTTATATGGGTTTCAAAGTGATGGGGCTGGAGAAACGGTAACCCCTATATTGGAATTTCGAATCAAAACCTATGGCAGTCGTTTGTGCTACGTTTGTGCCGGAATGTACCGCAGAAATTTTCGTTTGTACCACTTCCGGTACGAAGTTATAAGGGTTTTAAAATTGGAAGGCTGGAGAAACTGTAGCCTCCAAACTTGGATAATCGAAACTAGACCTATACCAATCGTTTTTGCTGCGTTAGTTCTGGATTGTGGCGCAAAAATTTTCGTTTGTCCCACTTCCGATACGAAGTTATAAGGTTCTTCATGTAGGGGGCTGGAGAAACGGCAGCCTCCAACATTGTAATTTCGAAAGGAAACCTATGCCAATCGTTTGTGCTACGTTTGTGATGGAAATCAACGCAAAAATTTTCGTTTGTACCACTTCCGGTACGAAGTTATAAGGGTTTGCAAGTAGAGGAGCTGGAGAAACGACAGCCTCCAACCTTGTAGTTTCGAAACAAAACCTATGCCAATCGTTTGTGCTACGTTTGTGCCGGAATATACCGCAAAAATTTTCGTTTGTACCACTTCCGGTACGAAGTTATAACAATTTTAAATTGGGAACTGAAGAAAACGCAACCCCTTACTTTGGAATTTCGAAACGAAATCTATGCCAATCGTTTGTTCTACGTTTGTGCCGGAATGTACCGCAAACATTTTTGATTGTACCACTTCCGGTACGAAGTTATAAGCGTTTTAAAGTGGGAGAGCTGTTGAAACGGCAGCCTCTACCCAAGAATTTCAAAATAAAACCTATGCCAATTGTTTGTGCTACGTTTTTGCCAGAATGTGTCGCAAAAATTTTCGTTTATACCACTTCCGGTACGAAGTTATATGGGTTCAGAGTGGGGGAGCTGGGGAAACGGCAACCCTCTATCTTGGAATTTCGAAACGAGCTCTAAGCCAATCGTTTGTGCTACCTTTGTGCCGGAATGTATCGCAAAAATTTTCGTTTGTACCGCTTCCGGTACATAGTTATAAAGATTTTAAAGTGGGAGGGCTGGGGAAACGTAAGCCCCCACCCAAGAATTTTAAAACAAAACCCATGTTAATCCTTTGTGCTACGTTTTTGCCGGAATGTACCACAAAAATTTTCGTTTGTACCACTTCCGGTCGAAGTTATAAGGGTTATCATATAGAAGGACTGGAGAACGGCAGCCTCCAACCTTGCAATTTCGAAAGAAAACATATGCCAATCGTTTGTGCTACGTTTGTGCCGGAATGTAACGCATAAATTTTCGTTTGTACCACTTCCGGTACGAAGTTATAAGGGTTTTAATGTAAGGGCTGGGGAAACGGCAACCCCCTACCTTTGAATTTCGAAACAAAACCTATGCCAATCGTTTGTGGTACGTTTGTGCCGGAATGTACCGCAAAAATTTTTGTTTGTACCACTTCCGGTACGAAGTTATAAGATTTTTAATGTGGGGGCTGGGGAAACGGCAACCCCCACCCAGGAATTTCAAAACAAATCCTATGCCAATTGTTTCTGCTACGTTTGTGCCAGAATGTGCCTCAAAAATTTTCGTTTATACCATTTCGGGTACGAAGTTATATGGGTTTCAAAATGATGGGGCTGGAGAGACGGTAACCCCTATATTGGAATTTCGAATCAAAACCTATGCAATCGTTTGTGCTACGTTTGTGCCGGAATGTACCGCAAAAATTTTCGTTTGTACCACTTCCGGTACGAAGTTATAAGGGTTTTAAGATTGAAAGGCTGGAGAAATTGTAGCCTCCAACCTTGTAATTTCGAAACAAAACCTATGCCAATTGTTTCTGCTACGTTTGTGCCAGAATGTGCCTCAAAAATTTTCGTTTATACCATTTCCGGTACGAAGTTATATGAGTTTCAAAATGTTGGGGCTGGAGAAACGGTAACCCCTATATTGGAACTTCGAATCAAAACCTATAACAATCGTTTGTGCTACGTTTGTGCCGGAATGTGCCGCAAAAATTTTCGTTTGTCCCACTTCCGATACGAAGTTATAAGGTTTTTCATGTAGGGGGCTGGAGAAACGGCAGTCTCCAACATTGTAATTTCGAAAGGAAACCTATGCCAATCGTTTGTGCTACGTTTGTGCCGGAATGCAACGCAAAAATTTTCGTTTGTACCACTTCCGGTACGAAGTTATAAGGGTTTGCAAGTAGAGGAGCTGGAGAAACGGCAGCTTCCAACCTTGTAATTTCGAAACAGAACCTATGCCAATCGTTTGTGCCGGAATATACTGCAAAAATTTCGTTTGTACCACTTCCGGTACGAAGTTAGAAGAGTTTTAGAGTGGAGGCTGGGGAAACGGCAACCCCTCCACTTTGGAATTTCGAAACGAAACCTATGGAAATCGTTTGTGCTACGGTTCTACCGGAATGTACCGCAAAAATTTCCGTTTGTACAACTTCCAGTACGAAGTAATAAGGGTTTTAAAGTAGGAGGTCTGGGGAAAGGGCAGGCCCCCACTTAGGAATTTCAAACCTAAACCTATGCCAATCGTTTGCGCTACGTTTGTGCTGGATTGTGCAGCAAAAATTTACGTTTGGACCACTTCCCGTACGAAGTTATAAGGGTTTTCAAGAAGGGTTCTGGAGAAACGGCAGTCTCCAACCTTGTAATTTCGAAACAAAATCTACGCCAATCGTTTGCGCTACGTTTGTGCCGGAATGTGCCGCAGAAATTTTCGTTTGTACCACTTCCGGTACGAAGTTGTAAGAGTTTATAAGCGGGAGCTGAGGAAATGGCAACCCCCTGCCTTGGAATTTCGAAACGAAACCTATGCCAATCGTTTGTGCTACGTTTGTGCCTTAATGTACCGCAAAAATTTTCGTTTGTATCACTTCTGGTACGAGGTTATAGGGGTTTTAAAGTGGGAGGGCTGGGGAAAGGGCAGCCCCCACTCAGGAATTGCAAACCTAAACCTATGCCAATAGTTTTTGCTACGTTTGTGCCGGAATGTTACGCAAAAATTTTCGTTTGTACCACCCGGTACGAAGTTATACGAGTTTTAATGTGAGGGCTGGGTAAACGGCAACCCCTACCTTGGAATTTCGAAACAAAACCTATGCCAATCGTTTGTGCTACGTTTCTGCCGGAATGTACCGCAAAAATTGTCGTTTCTACCACTTCCGGTAGGACGTTATAAGAATTTTAAAGTGGGAGCTGAAGAAAAGGAAACCCCCTACCTTGGAATTTCGAAACGAAACCTATGCCAATCGTTTGTGCTACGTTTGTGCCGGAATGTACCGCAAAAATTTTCGTTTGTACCACTTCCGGTACGAAGTTAAAAGGGTTTTAAAATTGGAAGCTGGAGAAACGGCAGCCTCCAAACTTGGATAATCGAAACAATACCTATGCCAAACGTTTGTGCTTCGTTTGTGGCGGAATGTATGGCAAAAATTTTTGTTTGTACCACTTGCGATACGAAGTTATAAGAGTTTTAATGTGGGGGCTGGTGAAACGGCAACTCCCTATCTTCGAATTTCGAAATTAAACTTATGCCAATCGTTTGTGCTACGTTTGTGCCGGAATGAATGGCAAACATATTCGTTTTTACCACTTCCGATACGAAGTTATAAGAGTTTTTATGTGGGGGCTGGGGAAACGGCAACCCCTCCACCTTGGAATTTCAAAACGAAAATTATGGCAATCTTCTGTGCTACGTTTGTGCCTGAATGTACCGCAAAAATTGGCGTTTGTACCACTTCCTGTACGACGTTATAAGAATTTTAAATTGGGAACTGAAGAAAAAGCAACACCTTACTTTGGAATTTCGAAACGAAACCTATGCCAATCGTTTGTTCTACGTTTTTGCCGGAATGTATCGCAAACATTTTTGTTTGTACCACTTCCGGTACGAAGTTATAAGCGTTTTAAAGTGGGAGAGCTGGGGAAACGGAAGGCCCCACCCAGGAATTTTAAAACAAAACCCATGTTAATCGTTTGGGCTACGTTTTTGCCGGAATGTACCACAAAAATTTTCGTTTGTACCACTTCCGGTACGAAGTTATAAGAGTTATCATGCAGAAGGACTGGAGAACGGCAGCCTTTAACCTTGCAATTTCTAAAGAAAACCTATGCCAATCGTTTGTGCTACGTTTGTGCCGGTTTGTAACGGATAAATTTTCGTTTGTACCACTTGCGGTACGAAGTTATAAAAGTTTTAATGTAAGGGCTGGGGAAACGGCAACTCGCTACCTTTGAATTTGGAAACAAAACCTATGCCAATCGTTTGTGCTACGTTTCTGCCGGAATGTACCGCAAAAATGTTCGTTTGTACAACTTCCGGTACGAAGTTATAAGAGTTTTAATGTGGGGGCATGTGAAATGGCAACTCCATATCTTCGAATTTCGAAATTAAACCTATTCCAATCGTTTGTGCTACGTTTGTGCCGGAATGAACGGCAAACACATTCGTTTGTACCACTTCCGGTACGAAGTTTTAAGAGTTTTTATGTGGCTGCTGGGGAAACGGACACTCCCCCCCTTTGGAATTTCAGAACGAAAATTATGGCAATCTTCTGTGCTACGTTTGTGCCGGAATGTACCGCAAAAATTTTTGTTTGTACCAATTCCGATACGAAGTTATAAGGGTTTTAAAGGGATGTCTGGAGCAATGGCAGACTCCAAACTTGGAATTTCGAAACAAAAGCTATGGTAATGGTTTGTGCTACGTTTGTGCTGGAATGTACCGCAAAAATTTTCGTTTGTACCACTTCCGGTACGAAGTTATAAGGGTTTTAAAATTGGAAGGCTGGAGAAACGGTAGCCTCCAAACTTGGATAATCGAAACAAAATCTATGCCAATCGTTTGTGCTGCGTTAGTTCTGGAATGTACCGCAAAAATGTTCGTTTGTACAACTTCCGGTACGAAGTTATAAGAGTTTTAATGTGGGGGCTGGTGAAACGGCAACTCCCTATCTTCGAATTTCGAAATTAAACCTATGCCAATCGTTTGTGCTAAGTTTGTGCCGGTATGCTACGCAAAAATTTTCGTTTGTACCACTTCCGGTAGGAAGTTATAAGGGTTTTAAAAGGATGTCTGGAGCAATGGCAGACTCCAAACTTGGAATTTTAAAACGAAAATTATGGCAATCTTCTGTGCTACGTTTGTGCCGGAATGTACCGCAAAAATTTTCGTTTGTACCAATTCCGATACGAAGTTATAAGGGTTTTAAAGGGATGTCTGGAGCAATGGCAGACTCCTAATTTGAAATTTCGAAACAAAAGCTATGGCAATGGTTTGTGCTACGTTTGTGCCGGAATGTACAGCAAAAATTTTCGTTTGTTCCACTTCTGGTACGAAGTTAAGAGTTTTAATGTGGAGGCTGAGAAAACGGGAACCACCTATCTAGGAATTTCGAAACAAAATTTATGCCAATCGTTTGTGCTACGTTCGTGCCGGAGTGTACGGCAAACATTTCCGTTTGTACCACTTCCGGTACAAAGTTATAAGGATTTTAATGTGGGAGGGCTGGGAAAACGGCAGCTCCCACCCAAGAATTTCAAAACAAAACCGATGCCAATTTGTGCTTCTTTTGTCCGGAATATACTGCAAAAATCTTCGTTTGTACCACTTCCGGTACGAAGTTTTAAGGGTTTTCAAGTAGAGGAGCTGGAGAAACGGCAGCCTCCAACCTTGTAATTTCGAAAGAAAACCTATGCCAATCGTTTGTGCTACGTTTGTGCCGGAATATACCGCAAAAATTTTCGTTTGTACCATTTCCGGTACGAAGTTATAAGATTTTTAATGTGGGGGCTGGGGAAACGGCAACTCCCTATCTTGGAGTATCGAAATTAAACCTATGCCAATCGTTTGTGCGGGAATGTACGGTAACATATTCGTTTGTACCACTTCCGCTACAAAGTTATAAAAGTCTTAAAGTGATAGGGGTGACGAAACGGCAGCCTCCACCCAAGAATTTCAAAACAAAACCTATGCCAATAGTTTCTGCTACGTTTGTGCCAGAATGTGCCTCAAAAATTTTCGTTTATATCATTTCCGGTACGAAGTTATATGGGTTTCAAAGTGATGGGGCTGGAGAAACGGTAACCCCTATATTGGAATTTCGAATCAAAACCTATGGCAATCGTTTGTGCTACGTTTGTGCCGGAATGTACCGCAAAAACTTTCGTTTGCACCACTTCCGGTACGAAGTTATAAGGGTTTTAAAATTGGAAGGCTGGAGAAACGGTAGCCTCAAAACCTGGATAATCGAAACAAAACCTATGCCAATCGTTCGTGCTGCGTTAGTTCTGGAATGTGCCGCAAAAATTTTCGTTTGTCCCACTTCCGATACGAAGTTATAATGTTTTTCATGTAGGGGGCTGGAGAAACGGCAGCCTCCAACATTGTAATTTCGAAAGGAAACCTATGCCAATCGTTTGTGCTACGTTAGTGCCGGAATGCAACGCAAAAATTTTCGTTTGTACCACTTCCGGTACGAAGTTAGAAGAGTTTTAATGTGGAGGCTGGGGAAACGACAACCCCTCCACTTTGGAATTTCGAAACGAAACTTATGGAAATCGTTTGTGCTACGGTTGTGCCGGAATGTACCGCAAAAATTTCAGTTTGTACAACTTCCAGTACGAAGTTATAAGGGTTTTAAAGTGGGAGGGCTGGTAAAACGGCAGCCCCCCACTTAGGAATTTCAAACATTAATTTATGCCAATCGTTTGCGCTACGTGTGTGCGGGATTGTGACGCAAAAATTTACGTTTGGACCACTTCCCGTACGAAGTTATAACGGTTTTCAAGAAGGGGGGCTGGAGAAACGGCAGCCTCCAACCTTGAAATTTGGAAACAAAACCTACGCCAATCGTTTGTGCTACGTTTGTGCCGGAATGTGCCGCAGAAATTTTCGTTTGTACCACTTCCGGTACGAAGTTATAAGAGTTTATAACCGGGAGCTGGGGAAATGGCAACCCCCTGCCTTGGAATTTCGAAACGAAACCTATGCCAATCGTTTGTGCTACGTTTGTGCTGGAATGTAACGCAAAAATTTTCTTTTGTATCACTTCCGGTACGAGGATGTAAGGGTTCTAAAATGGGAGGGCTGGGGAAAGGGCAGCCCCCCACTTAGGAATTTCAAACCTAAACCTATGCCAATAGTTTTTGCTACGTTTTTGCCGGAATGTATCGCTAAAACTTTTGTTTGTACCACTTCCTGTACAAAGTTATAAGACTTTTAATGCGGGGGCTGGTGAAACGGTAACTCCCTATCTTCGAATTTCGAAATTAAACCTATGCCAATCGTTTGTGCTACGTTTGTGCCGGAGTGAACGGCAAAAATATTCGTTTGTACCACTTCCGGTACGAAGTTATGAGTTTTTATGTGGGGCCTGGGGAAACGGCAACCCCTTCACTTTGGAATTTCAAAACGAAAATTATGGCAATCTTCTGTGCTACGTTTGTGCCGGAATGTACTGCAAAAATTTTCGTTTGTACCAATTCCGATACGAAGTTATAAGGGTTTTAAAGGGATGTCTGGAGCAATGGCAGACTCCAAACTTGAAATTTCGAAACAAAAGCTATGGCAATGGTTTGTGCTACGTTTGTGCCTGAATGTACAGCAAAAATTTTCGTTTGTTCCACTTCTGGTACGAAGTAAGGAGTTTTAATGTGGAGGCTGGGGAAACGGCAACCCCCTATCTTGGAATTTCGAAACAAAACCTATGGCAATCGTTTGTGCTACGTTCGTGCCGGAATGTAAGGGAAACATTTCCGTTTGTACCACTTCCGGTACAAAGTTATAAGGATTTTAAAGTGGGAGTGCTGGGGAAACGGCAGCTCCCACCCAAGAATTTCAAAACAAAACATATGCCAATTTGTGCTACGTTTGTGCTGGAAAATACTGCAAAAATTTTTGTTTGTACCACTTCCGGTACGAAGTTATAAGGGTTTGCAAGTAGAGGAGCTGCAGAAACGGCAGCCTCCAACCTTGTAATTTCGAAACAAAACCTATGCCAATCGTTTGTGCTACGTTTGCGCCGGAATATACCGCAAAAATTTTCGTTTGTACCACTTCCGGTACGAAGTTATAAGATTTTTTAATGTGGGGGCTGGGGAAACTGCAACTCCCTCTCTTTGAGTTTCGAAATTAAACCTATGCCAATCGTTTGTGCTATGTTTGTGCCGAAATGTACGGCAAACATATTCGTTTGTACCACTTCCGGTACGAAGTTATAACGGTTTAAAGTAGGAGGGCTGGGGAAACGGCAGCCCCCACCCAAGAATTTCAAAACAAAACCTATGCCAATTGTTTCTGCTACGTTTGTGCCAGAATGTGCCTCAAAAATTTTCGTTTATAGAATTTCCCGTACGAAGTTATATGGGTTTCAAAAGGATGGGGCTGGAGAAACGGTAACCCCTATATTGGAATTTCGAATCAAAACCTATGGCAATCGTTAGTGATACGTTTGTGCCGGAATGTACTGCAAAAATTTTCGTTTGTACCACTTCCGGTACGAAGTTATAAAAGTTTTAAAATTGAAAGGCTGGAGAAATTGTAGCCTCCAAACTTGCATAATCGAAACAAAACCTATGCCAATCGTTTGTGCTGCGTTAGTTCTGGAATGTGCCGCAAAATTTTTCGTTTGTCCCACTTCCGATACGAAGTTATAAGGTTATTCATGTAGGGGACTGGAGAAACGGCAGCCTCCAACATTGTAATTTCGAAAGGAAAAATATGCCAATCGTTTGTGCTACATTTGTGCCGGAATGCAACGCAAAAATTTCCGTTTGTACCACTTCCGGTACGAGGTTATAAGGGTTTTAAAGTCGGAGGGCTGGGGAAAGGGCAGCCCCCCACTTAGGAATTTCAAACCTAAACCTATGCCGATAGTTTTTGCTACGTTTGTGCCGGAATGTAACGCAAAAATTTTCGTTTGTACCACCCGGTACGAAGTTAAACGAGTTTTAATGTGGGGGCTGGGTAAACGGCAAACCCTACCTTGGAATTTCGAAACAAAACATATGCCAATCGTTTGTGCTACGTTTCTGCCGGAATGTACCGCAAAAATTGTCGTCTCTACTACTTCCGGTAGGACGTTATAAGAATTTTAAAGTGGGAGCTGAAGAAAAGGAAACCCCCTACCTTAGAATTTCGAAACGAAACCTATGCCAATCGTTTGTGGTACGTTTGTGCCGGAATGTACCGCAAAAATTTTCGTTTGTACCACTTCCGGTACGAAGTTATAAGGGTTTTAAAACTGGAAGGCTGGAGAAACGGCAGCCTCCAAACTTGGATAATCGATACAATACCTATGCCAATCGTTTGTGCTTCGTTTGTGGCGGAATGTGTGGCAAAAAATTTTGTTTGTACCACTTGCGGTATGAAGTTATAAGAGTTTTAATGTGGGGGCTGGCGAAACGGCAACTCCCTATCTTCGAATTTCGAATTTAAACCTATGCCAATCGTTTGTGCTACGTTTGTGCCGGAATGAATTGCAAACATATTCGTTTGTACCACTCCTGGTACGAAGTTATAAGAGTTTTTATGTGGGGGCTGGGAAAACGGCAACCCCTCCACCTTGGAATTTCAAAACGAAAATTATGGCAATCTTGTGTGCTACGTTTGTGCCTGAATGTACCGGAAAAATTGTCGTCTCTACCACTTCCGGTAGGACGTTATAAGAATTTTAAAGTGGGAGCTGAAGAAAAGGAAACCCCCTACCTTGGAATTTCGAAACGAAACCTATGCCAATCTTCTGTGCTACGTTTGTGCCGGAATATACTGCAAAAATTTTCGTTTGTACCACTTCCGGCACGAAGTTTTAAGGGTTTTCAAGTAGAGGAGCTGGAGAAACGGCAGCCTCCAACCTTGTAATTTCGAAACAAAACCTATGCCAATCGTTTGTGCTACGTTTGTGCCGGAATATACCGCAAAAATTTTCGTTTTTACCACTTCCGGTACGAAGTTATAAGATTTTTAATGTGGGGGCTGGGGAAACGGCAACTCCCTATCTTGGAGTTTCGAAATTAAACCTATGCCAATCGCTTGTGCTACGTTTGTATCGGAATGTACGGCAAATATATTCGTTTGTACCACTTCCGGTACGAAGTTATAAGGGTTTTAAAGTGGGAGGGCTGGAGAAACGGCAGCCCCCACCCAAGAATTTCAAAACAAAACCTATGCCAATTGTTTCTGCTACGTTTGTGCCAGAATGTGCCTCAAAAATTTTCGTTTATACCACTTCCGGTACGAAGTTATATGGGTTTCAGAGTGGGGGAGCTGGGGAAACGGCAACCCTCTATCTTGGAGTTTCGAAATTAAACCTATGCCAATCGCTTGTGCTACGTTTGTCCCGGAATGTACGGCAAACATATTCGTTTGTACCACTTCTGGTACGAAGTTATAAGGTTTTTAAAGTGGGAGGGCTGGGGAACGGCAGCCCCCACCCAAGAATTTCAAAACAAAACCTATGCCAATTGTTTCTGCTACGTTTGTGCCAGAATGTGCCTCAAAAATTTTCGTTTATACCATTTTCGGTACGAAGTTATAAGGGTTTCAAAGTGATGGGGCTGGAGAAACGGTAACCCCTATATTGGAATTTCGAATCAAAACCTATGGCAGTCGTTTGTGCTTCGTTTGCGCCGGAATGTACCGCAGAAATTTTCGTTTTACCACTTCCGGTACGAAGTTATAAGGGTTTTAAAATTGGAAGGCTGGAGAAACTGTAGCCTCCAAACTTGGATAATCGAAACTAAACCTATACCAATCGTTTTTGCTGCGTTAGTTCTAGAATGTGCCGAAAATTTTCGTTTGTCCCACTTCCGATACGAAGTTATAAGGTTTTTCATGTAGGGGGCTGGAGAAACGGCAGCCTCCAACATTGTAATTTCGAAAGGAAACCTATGCCAATCGTTTGTGCTACGTTTGTGCCGGAAATCAACGCAAAAATTTTCGTTTGTACCACTTCCGGTACGAAGTTATAAGGGTTTGCAAGTAGAGAAGCTGGAGAAACGACAGCCTCCAACCTTGTAGTTTCGAAACAAATCCTATGCCAATCGTTTGTGCTACGTTTGTGCCGGAATATACCGCAAAAATTTTCGTTTGTACCACTTCCGGTACGAAGTTAGAAGAGTTTTAATGTGGAGGCTGGAGAAACGGCAACCCCTCCACTTTGGAATTTCGAAACGAAACCTATTGAAATCGTTTGTGCTACGGTTGTGCCGGAATGTACCGCAAAAATTTCCGTTTGTACAACTTCCAGTACGAAGTTATAAGGGTTTTAGAGTGGGAGGGCTGGGGAAAGGGCAGCCCCCCACTTACGAATTTCAAACCTAAACCTATGCCAATCGTTTGCGCTACCTTTGTGCTGGATTGTGCCGCAAAAATTTACGTTTGGACCACTTCCCGTACGAAATTATAAGGGTTTTCAAGAAGGGGGGCTGGAGAAACGGCAGCCTCCAATCTTGTAATTTCGGAACAAAACCTACGCCAATCGTTTGTGCTACGTTTGTGCCGGAATGTGCCGCAGAAATTTTCGTTTGTACCACTTTTGGTACGAAGTTATAAGAGTTTATAAGCGGGATCAGGGGAAATGGCAACCCCCTGCCTTGGAATTTCGAAACGAAACCTATGCCAATCGTTTGTGCTACGTTTGTGCCGGAATGTACCGCAAAAATTTTCGTTTGTACCACTTCCGGTACGAAGTTATAAGGGTTTTAAAATTGGAAGGCTGGAGAAACGGCAGCCTCCAAACTTGGGTAATCGAAACTAAACCTATGCCAATCGTTTGTGCTGCGTTTGTGGCGGAATGTATCGCAAAAATTTTTGTTTGTACCACTTGCGGTACGAAGTTATAGAAGTTTAAAAGCGGGAGTTGGGGAAACGGCAGCCTCCAGCCAAGAATTTCAAAGCAAAACCTATGCCAGGCGTTTGTGCAACGTTTGTGCCGGAATCTACCGGAAAAATTTTCGTTTGTACCACTTCCGGTACGAAGTTATAAGAGTTTTTATGTGGGGGCTGGGGAAACGGCAACCCCTCCACCTTGGAATTTCAAAACGAAAATTATGGCAATCTTCTGTGCTACGTTTGTGCCTAAATGTACCGCAAAAATTTTCGTTTGTACCACTTCCTGTACGACGTTATAACAATTTTAAATTGGGAACTGAAGAAAACGCAACCCCTTACTTTGGAATTTCGAAACGAAATCTATGCCAATCGTTTGTTCTACGTTTGTGCCGGAATGTACCGCAAACATTTTTGATTGTACCACTTCCGGTACGAAGTTATAAGCGTTTTAAAGTGGGAGGGCTGTTGAAACGGCAGCCTCCACCCAAGAATTTCAAAATAAAACCTATGCCAATTGTTTGTGCTAAGTTTTTGCCAGAATGTGTCGCAAAAATTTTCGTTTATACCACTTCCGGTACGAAGTTATATGGGTTCAGAGTGGGGGAGCTGGGGAAACGGCAACCCTCTATCTTGGAATTTCGAAACGAGCTCTAAGCCAATCGTTTGTGCTACCTTTGTGCCGGAATGTATCGCAAAAATTTTCGTTTGTACCGCTTCCGGTACATAGTTATAAAGATTTTAAAGTGGGAGGGCTGGGGAAACGTAAGCCCCCACCCAAGAATTTTAAAACAAAACCCATGTTAATCCTTTGTGCTACGTTTTTGCCGGAATGTACCACAAAAATTTTCGTTTGTACCACTTCCGGTACGAAGTTATAAGGGTTATCATGTAGAAGGACTGGAGAACGGCAGCCTCCAACCTTGCAATTTCGAAAGAAAACCTATGCCAATCGTTTGTGCTACGTTTGTGCCGGAATGTAACGCATAAATTTTCGTTTGTACCACTTCCGGTACGAAGTTATAAGGGTTTTAATGTAAGGGCTGGGGAAACGGCAACCCCCTACCTTTGAATTTCGAAACAAAACCTATGCCAATCGTTTGTGCTACGTTTGTGCCGGAATGTACCGCAAAAATTTTTGTTTGTACCACTTCCGGTACGAAGTTATAAGATTTTTAATGTGGGGGCTGGGGAAACGGCAACCCCCACCCAGGAATTTCAAAACAAATCCTATGCCAATTGTTTCTGCTACGTTTGTGCCAGAATGTGCCTCAAAAATTTTCGTTTATACCATTTCGGGTACGAAGTTATATGGGTTTCAAAATGATGGGGCTGGAGAAACGGTAACCCCTATATTGGAATTTCGAATCAAAACCTATGCAATCGTTTGTGCTACGTTTGTGCCGGAATGTACCGCAAAAATTTTCGTTTGTACCACTTCCGGTACGAAGTTATAAGGGTTTTAAGATTGAAAGGCTGGAGAAATTGTAGCCTCCAACCTTGTAATTTCGAAACAAAACCTATGCCAATTGTTTCTGCTACGTTTGTGCCAGAATGTGCCTCAAAAATTTTCGTTTATACCATTTCCGGTACGAAGTTATATGAGTTTCAAAATGTTGGGGCTGGAGAAACGGTAACCCCTATATTGGAACTTCGAATCAAAACCTATAACAATCGTTTGTGCTACGTTTGTGCCGGAATGTGCCGCAAAAATTTTCGTTTGTCCCACTTCCGATACGAAGTTATAAGGTTTTTCATGTAGGGGGCTGGAGAAACGGCAGTCTCCAACATTGTAATTTCGAAAGGAAACCTATGCCAATCGTTTGTGCTACGTTTGTGCCGGAATGCAACGCAAAAATTTTCGTTTGTACCACTTCCGGTACGAAGTTATAAGGGTTTGCAAGTAGAGGAGCTGGAGAAACGGCAGCTTCCAACCTTGTAATTTCGAAACAGAACCTATGCCAATCGTTTGTGCCGGAATATACTGCAAAAATTTCGTTTGTACCACTTCCGGTACGAAGTTATAAGATTTTTAATGTGGGGGCTGGGGAAACGGCAACTCCCTATCTTGGAGTATCGAAATTAAACCTATGCCAATCGTTTGTGCTACGTTTGTGCGGGAATGTACGGTAACATATTCGTTTGTACCACTTCCGCTACAAAGTTATAAGGGTCTTAAAGTGATAGGGGTGACGAAACGGCAGCCTCCACCCAAGAATTTCAAAACAAAACCTATGCCAATAGTTTCTGCTACGTTTGTGCCAGAATGTGCCTCAAAAATTTTCGTTTATATCATTTCCGGTACGAAGTTATATGGGTTTCAAAGTGATGGGGCTGGAGAAACGGTAACCCCTATATTGGAATTTCGAATCAAAACCTATGGTAGTCGTTTGTTCTACGTTTGTGCCGGAATGTACCGCAAAAATTTTCGTTTGTACTACTTCCGGTACGAAGTTATAAGGGTCTTAAAGTGGGAGGGCTGACGAAACGGCAGCCTCCACCCAAGAATTTCAAAACAAAACATATGCCAATAGTTTCTGCTACGTTTGTGCCAGAATGTGCCTCAAAAATTTTCGTTTATACCATTTCCGGTACGAAGTTATATGGGTTTCAAAGTGATGGGGCTGGAGAAACGGTAACCCCTATATTGGAATTTCGAATCAAAACCTATGGCAATCGTTTGTGCTACGTTTGTGCCGGAATGTACCGCAAAAACTTTCGTTTGCACCACTTCCGGTACGAAGTTATAAGGGTTTTAAAATTGGAAGGCTGGAGAAACGGTAGCCTCCAAACCTGGATAATCGAAACAAAACCTATGCCAATCGTTCGTGCTGCGTTAGTTCTGGAATGTGCCGCAAAAATTTTCGTTTGTCCCACTTCCGATACGAAGTTATAATGTTTTTCATGTAGGGGGCTGGAGAAACGGCAGCCTCCAACATTGTAATTTCGAAAGGAAACCTATGCCAATCGTTTGTGCTACGTTAGTGCCGGAATGCAACGCAAAAATTTTCGTTTGTACCACTTCCGGTACGAAGTTAGAAGAGTTTTATTGTGGAGGCTGGGGAAACGACAACCCCTCCACTTTGGAATTTCGAAACGAAACTTATGGAAATTGTTTGTGCTACGGTTGTGCCGGAATGTACCGCAAAAATTTCAGTTTGTACAACTTCCAGTACGAAGTTATAAGGGTTTTAAAGTGGGAGGGCTGGTAAAACGGCAGCCCCCCACTTAGGAATTTCAAACATTAATTTATGCCAATCGTTTGCGCTACGTGTGTGCGGGATTGTGACGCAAAAATTTACGTTTGGACCACTTCCCGTACGAAGTTATAACGGTTTTCAAGAAGGGGGGCTGGAGAAACGGCAGCCTCCAACCTTGAAATTTGGAAACAAAACCTACGCCAATCGTTTGTGCTACGTTTGTGCCGGAATGTGCCGCAGAAATTTTCGTTTGTACCACTTCCGGTACGAAGTTATAAGAGTTTATAACCGGGAGCTGGGGAAATGGCAACCCCCTGCCTTGGAATTTCGAAACGAAACCTATGCCAATCGTTTGTGCTACGTTTGTGCTGGAATGTAACGCAAAAATTTTCTTTTGTATCACTTCCGGTACGAGGATCTAAGGGTTCTAAAATGGGAGGGCTGGGGAAAGGGCAGCCCCCCACTTAGGAATTTCAAACCTAAACCTATGCCAATAGTTTTTGCTACGTTTTTGCCGGAATGTATCGCTAAAACTTTTGTTTGTACCACTTCCTGTACAAAGTTATAAGACTTTTAATGCGGGGGCTGGTGAAACGGTAACTCCCTATCTTCGAATTTCGAAATTAAACCTATGCCAATCGTTTGTGCTACGTTTGTGCCGGAGTGAACGGCAAAAATATTCGTTTGTACCACTTCCGGTACGAAGTTATAAGAGTTATCATGCAGAAGGACTGGAGAACGGCAGCCTTTAACCTTGCAATTTCTAAAGAAAACCTATGCCAATCGTTTGTGCTACGTTTGTGCCGGATTGTAACGCATAAATTTTCGTTTGTACCACTTCCGGTACGAAGTTATAAAAGTTTTAATGTAAGGGCTGGGGAAACGGCAACTCGCTACCTTTGAATTTGGAAACAAAACCTATGCCAATCGTTTGTGCTACGTTTCTGCCGGAATGTACCGCAAAAATGTTCGTTGTACAACTTCCGGTACGAAGTTATAAGAGTTTTAATGTGGGGGCATGTGAAATGGCAACTCCATATCTTCGAATTTCGAAATTAAACCTATTCCAATCGTTTGTGCTACGTTTGTGCCGGAATGAACGGCAAACACATTCGTTTGTACCACTTCCGGTACGAAGTTTTAAGAGTTTTTATGTGGCTGCTGGGGAAACGGACACCCCCCCCTTTGGAATTTCAGAACGAAAATTATGGCAATCTTCTGTGCTACGTTTGTGCCGGAATGTACCGCAAAAAATTTTGTTTGTACCAATTCCGATACGAAGTTATAAGGGTTTTAAAGGGATGTCTGGAGCAATGGTAGACTCCAAACTTGGAATTTCGAAACAAAAGCTATGGTAATGGTTTGTGCTACGTTTGTGCTGGTATGTACCGCAAAAATTTTCGTTTGTACCACTTCCGGTACGAAGTTATAAGGGTTTTAAAATTGGAAAGCTGGAGAAACGGTAGCCTCCAAACTTGGATAATCGAAACAAAATCTATGCCAATCGTTTGTACTGCGTTAGTTCTGGAATGTACCGCAAAAATGTTCGTTTGTACAACTTCCGGTACGAAGTTATAAGAGTTTTAATGTGGGGGCTGGTGAAACGGCAACTCCCTATCTTCGAATTTCGAAATTAAACCTATGCCAATCGTTTGTGCTAAGTTTGTGCTGGTATGCTACGCAAAAATTTTCGTTTGTACCACTTCCGGTAGGAAGTTATAAGGGTTTTAAAAGGATGTCTGGAGCAATGGCAGACTCCAAACTTGGAATTTTAAAACGAAAATTATGGCAATCTTCTGTGCTACGTTTGTGCCGGAATGTACCGCAAAAATTTTCGTTTGTACCAATTCCGATACGAAGTTATAAGGGTTTTAAAGGGATGTCTGGAGCAATGGCAGACTCCTAACTTGAAATTTCGAAACAAAAGCTATGGCAATGGTTTGTGCTACGTTTGTGCCGGAATGTACAGCAAAAATTTTCGTTTGTTCCACTTCTGGTACGAAGTTAAGAGTTTTAATGTGGAGGCTGAGAAAACGGGAACCACCTATCTAGGAATTTCGAAACAAAATTTATGCCAATCGTTTGTGCTACGTTCGTGCCGGAGTGTACGGCAAACATTTCCGTTTGTACCACTTCCGGTACAAAGTTATAAGGATTTTAATGTGGGAGGGCTGGGAAAACGGCAGCTCCCACCCAAGAATTTCAAAACAAAACCTATGCCAATTTGTGCTTCTTTTGTCCGGAATATACTGCAAAAATCTTCGTTTGTACCACTTCCGGTACGAAGTTTTAAGGGTTTTCAAGTAGAGGAGCTGGAGAAACGGCAGCCTCCAACCTTGTAATTTCGAAAGAAAACCTATGCCAATCGTTTGTGCTACGTTTGTGCCGGAATATACCGCAAAAATTTTCGTTTGTACCATTTCCGGTACGAAGTTATAAGATTTTTAATGTGGGGGCTGGGGAAACGGCAACTCCCTATCTTGGAGTATCGAAATTAAACCTATGCCAATCGTTTGTGCTACGTTTGTGCGGGAATGTACGGTAACATATTCGTTTGTACCACTTCCGCTACAAAGTTATAAGGGTCTTAAAGTGATAGGGGTGACGAAACGGCAGCCTCCACCCAAGAATTTCAAAACAAAACCTATGCCAATAGTTTCTGCTACGTTTGTGCCAGAATGTTCCTCAAAAATTTTCGTTTATATCATTTCCGGTACGAAGTTATATGGGTTTCAAAGTGATGGGGCTGGAGAAACGGTAACCCCAATATTGGAATTTCGAATCAAAACCTATGGTAGTCGTTTGTTCTACGTTTGTGCCGGAATGTACCGCAAAAATTTTCGTTTGTACTACTTCCGGTACGAAGTTATAAGGGTCTTAAAGTGGGAGGGCTGACGAAATGGCAGCCTCCACCCAAGAATTTCAAAACAAAACATATGCCAATAGTTTCTGCTACGTTTGTGCCAGAATGTGCCTCAAAAATTTTCGTTTATACCATTTCCGGTACGAAGTTATATGGGTTTCAAAGTGATGGGGCTGGAGAAACGGTAACCCCTATATTAGAATTTCGAATCAAAACATATGGCAATCGTTTGTGCTACGTTTGTGCCGGAATGTACCGCAAAAACTTTCGTTTGCACCACTTCCGGTACGAAGTTATAAGGGTTTTAAAATTGGAAGGCTGGAGAAACGGTAGCCTCCAAACCTGGATAATCGAAACAAAACCTATGCCAATCGTTCGTGCTGCGTTAGTTCTGGAATGTGCCGCAAAAATTTTCGTTTGTCCCACTTCCGATACGAAGTTATAATGTTTTTCATGTAGGGGGCTGGAGAAACGGCAGCCTCCAACATTGTAATTTCGAAAGGAAACCTATGCCAATCGTTTGTGCTACGTTAGTGCCGGAATGCAACGCAAAAATTTTCGTTTGTACCACTTCCGGTACGAAGTTAGAAGAGTTTTAATGTGGAGGCTGGGGAAACGACAACCCCTCCACTTTGGAATTTCGAAACGAAACTTATGGAAATCGTTTGTGCTACGGTTGTGCCGGAATGTACCGCAAAAATTTCAGTTTGTACAACTTCCAGTACGAAGTTATAAGGGTTTTAAAGTGGGAGGGCTGGTAAAACGGCAGCCCCCCACTTAGGAATTTCAAACATTAATTTATGCCAATCGTTTGCGCTACGTGTGTGCGGGATTGTGACGCAAAAATTTACGTTTGGACCACTTCCCGTACGAAGTTATAACGGTTTTCAAGAAGGGGGGCTGGAGAAACGGCAGCCTCCAACCTTGAAATTTGGAAACAAAACCTACGCCAATCGTTTGTGCTACGTTTGTGCTGGAATGTGCCGCAGAAATTTTCGTTTGTACCACTTCCGGTACGAAGTTATAACAGTTTATAACCGGGAGCTAGGGAAATGGCAACCCCCTGCCTTGGAATTTCGAAACGAAACCTATGCCAATCGTTTGTGCTACGTTTGTGCTGGAATGTAACGCAAAAATTTTCTTTTGTATCACTTCCGGTACGAGGATCTAAGGGTTCTAAAATGGCAGGGCTGGGGAAAGGGCAGCCCCCCACTTAGGAATTTCAAACCTAAACCTATGCCAATAGTTTTTGCTACGTTTTTGCCGGAATGTATCGCTAAAACTTTTGTTTGTACCACTTCCTGTACAAAGTTATAAGACTTTTAATGCGGGGGCTGGTGAAACGGTAACTCCCTATCTTCGAATTTCGAAATTAAACCTATGCCAATCGTTTGTGCTATGTTTGTGCCGAAATGTACGGCAAACATATTCGTTTGTACCACTTCCGGTACGAAGTTATAAGGATTTTAAAGTGGGAGTGCTGGGGAAACGGCAGCTCCCACCCAAGAATTTCAAAACAAAACATATGCCAATTTGTGCTACGTTTGTGCTGGAAAATACTGCAAAAATTTTTGTTTGTACCACTTCCGGTACGAAGTTATAAGGGTTTGCAAGTAGAGGAGCTGCAGAAACGGCAGCCTCCAACCTTGTAATTTCGAAACAAAACCTATGCCAATCGTTTGTGCTACGTTTGCGCCGGAATATACCGCAAAAATTTTCGTTTGTACCACTTCCGGTACGAAGTTATAAGATTTTTTAATGTGGGGGCTGGGGAAACTGCAACTCCCTCTCTTCGAGTTTCGAAATTAAACCTATGCCAATCGTTTGTGCTATGTTTGTGCCGAAATGTACGGCAAACATATTCGTTTGTACCACTTCCGGTACGAAGTTATAACGGTTTAAAGTAGGAGGGCTGGGAAAACGGCAGCCCCCACCCAAGAATTTCAAAACAAAACCTATGCCAATTGTTTCTGCTACGTTTGTGCCAGAATGTGCCTCAAAAATTTTGGTTTATACCATTTCCCGTACGAAGTTATATGGGTTTCAAAAGGATGGGGCTGGAGAAACGGTAACCCCTATATTGGAATTTCGAATCAAAACCTATGGCAATCGTTAGTGATACGTTTGTGCCGGAATGTACTGCAAAAATTTTCGTTTGTACCACTTCCGGTACGAAGTTATAAAAGTTTTAAAATTGAAAGGCTGGAGAAATTGTAGCCTCCAAACTTGCATAATCGAAACAAAACCTATGCCAATCGTTTGTGCTGCGTTAGTTCTGGAATGTGCCGCAAAATTTTTCGTTTGTCCCACTTCCGATACGAAGTTATAAGGTTATTCATGTAGGGGACTGGAGAAACGGCAGCCTCCAACATTGTAATTTCGAAAGGAAAAATATGCCAATCGTTTGTGCTACGTTTGTGCCGGAATGCAACGCAAAAATTTCCGTTTGTACCACTTCCGGTACGAGGTTATAAGGGTTTAAAGTGGGAGGGCTGGGGAAAGGGCAGCCCCCACTTAGGAATTTCAAACCTAAACCTATGCCGATAGTTTTTGCTACGTTTGTGCCGGAATGTAACGCAAAAATTTTCGTTTGTACCACCCGGTACGAAGTTAAACGAGTTTTAATGTGGGGGCTGGGTAAACGGCAAACCCTACCTTGGAATTTCGAAAAAAAAAAAAGCCAATCGTTTGTGCTACGTTTCTGCCGGAATGTACCGCAAAAATTGTCGTCTCTACTACTTCCGGTAGGACGTTATAAGAATTTTAAAGTGGGAGCTGAAGAAAAGGAAACACCCTACCTTAGAACTTCGAAACGAAACCTATGCCAATCGTTTGTGGTATGTTTGTGCCGGAATGTACCGCAAAAATTTTCTTTTGTACCACTTCCGGTACGAAGTTATAAGGGTTTTAAAACTGGAAGGCTGGAGAAACGGCAGCCTCCAAACTTGGATAATCGATACAATACCTATGCCAATCGTTTGTGCTTCGTTTGTGGCGGAATGTGTGGCAAAAAATTTTGTTTGTACCACTTGCGGTATGAAGTTATAAGAGTTTTAATGTGGGGGCTGGCGAAACGGCAACTCCCTATCTTCGAATTTCGAAATTAAACCTATGCCAATCGTTTGTGCTACGTTTGTGCCGGAATGAATTGCAAACATATTCGTTTGTACCACTCCTGGTACGAAGTTATAAGAGTTTTTATGTGGGGGCTGGGGAAACGGCAACCCCTCCACCTTGGAATTTCAAAACGAAAATTATGGCAATCTTGTGTGCTACGTTTGTGCCTGAATGTACCGGAAAAATTGTCGTCTCTACCACTTCCGGTAGGACGTTATAAGAATTTTAAAGTGGGAGCTGAAGAAAAGGAAACCCCCTACCTTGGAATTTCGAAACGAAACCTATGCCAATCTTCTGTGATACGTTTGTGCCGGAATATACTGCAAAAATTTTCGTTTGTACCACTTCCGGCACGAAGTTTTAAGGGTTTTCAAGTAGAGGAGCTGGAGAAACGGCAGCCTCCAACCTTGTAATTTCGAAACAAAACCTATGCCAATCGTTTGTGCTACGTTTGTGCCGGAATATACCGCAAAAATTTTCGTTTTTACCACTTCCGGTACGAAGTTATAAGATTTTTAATGTGGGGGCTGGGGAAACGGCAACTCCCTATCTTGGAGTTTCGAAATTAAACCTATGCCAATCGCTTGTGCTACGTTTGTGCCGGAATGTACGGCAAATATATTCGTTTGTACCACTTCCGGTACGAAGTTATAAGGGTTTTAAAGTGGGAGGGCTGGGGAAACGGCAGCCCCCACCCAAGAATTTCAAAACAAAACCTATGCCAATTGTTTCTGCTACGTTTGTGCCAGAATGTGCCTCAAAAATTTTCGTTTATACCACTTCCGGTACGAAGTTATATGGGCTTCAGAGTGGGGGAGCTGGGGAAACGGCAACCCTCTATCTTGGAGTTTCGAAATTAAACCTATGCCAATCGCTTGTGCTACGTTTGTCCCGGAATGTACGGCAAACATATTCGTTTGTACCACTTCTGGTACGAAGTTATAAGGTTTTTAAAGTGGGAGGGCTGGGGAACGGCAGCCCCCACCCAAGAATTTCAAAACAAAACCTATGCCAATTGTTTCTGCTACGTTTGTGCCAGAATGTGCCTCAAAAATTTTCGTTTATACCATTTTCGGTACGAAGTTATATGGGTTTCAAAGTGATGGGGCTGGAGAAACGGTAACCCCAATATTGGAATTTCGAATCAAAACCTATGGTAGTCGTTTGTTCTACGTTTGTGCCGGAATGTACCGCAAAAATTTTCGTTTGTACTACTTCCGGTACGAAGTTATAAGGGTCTTAAAGTGGGAGGGCTGACGAAATGGCAGCCTCCACCCAAGAATTTCAAAACAAAACATATGCCAATAGTTTCTGCTACGTTTGTGCCAGAATGTGCCTCAAAAATTTTCGTTTATACCATTTCCGGTACGAAGTTATATGGGTTTCAAAGTGATGGGGCTGGAGAAACGGTAACCCCTATATTAGAATTTCGAATCAAAACATATGGCAATCGTTTGTGCTACGTTTGTGCCGGAATGTACCGCAAAAACTTTCGTTTGCACCACTTCCGGTACGAAGTTATAAGGGTTTTAAAATTGGAAGGCTGGAGAAACGGTAGCCTCCAAACCTGGATAATCGAAACAAAACCTATGCCAATCGTTCGTGCTGCGTTAGTTCTGGAATGTGCCGCAAAAATTTTCGTTTGTCCCACTTCCGATACGAAGTTATAATGTTTTTCATGTAGGGGGCTGGAGAAACGGCAGCCTCCAACATTGTAATTTCGAAAGGAAACCTATGCCAATCGTTTGTGCTACGTTAGTGCCGGAATGCAACGCAAAAATTTTCGTTTGTACCACTTCCGGTACGAAGTTAGAAGAGTTTTAATGTGGAGGCTGGGGAAACGACAACCCCTCCACTTTGGAATTTCGAAACGAAACTTATGGAAATCGTTTGTGCTACGGTTGTGCCGGAATGTACCGCAAAAATTTCAGTTTGTACAACTTCCAGTACGAAGTTATAAGGGTTTTAAAGTGGGAGGGCTGGTAAAACGGCAGCCCCCCACTTAGGAATTTCAAACATTAATTTATGCCAATCGTTTGCGCTACGTGTGTGCGGGATTGTGACGCAAAAATTTACGTTTGGACCACTTCCCGTACGAAGTTATAACGGTTTTCAAGAAGGGGGGCTGGAGAAACGGCAGCCTCCAACCTTGAAATTTGGAAACAAAACCTACGCCAATCGTTTGTGCTACGTTTGTGCTGGAATGTGCCGCAGAAATTTTCGTTTGTACCACTTCCGGTACGAAGTTATAACAGTTTATAACCGGGAGCTAGGGAAATGGCAACCCCCTGCCTTGGAATTTCGAAACGAAACCTATGCCAATCGTTTGTGCTACGTTTGTGCTGGAATGTAACGCAAAAATTTTCTTTTGTATCACTTCCGGTACGAGGATCTAAGGGTTCTAAAATGGCAGGGCTGGGGAAAGGGCAGCCCCCCACTTAGGAATTTCAAACCTAAACCTATGCCAATAGTTTTTGCTACGTTTTTGCCGGAATGTATCGCTAAAACTTTTGTTTGTACCACTTCCTGTACAAAGTTATAAGACTTTTAATGCGGGGGCTGGTGAAACGGTAACTCCCTATCTTCGAATTTCGAAATTAAACCTATGCCAATCGTTTGTGCTATGTTTGTGCCGAAATGTACGGCAAACATATTCGTTTGTACCACTTCCGGTACGAAGTTATAAGGATTTTAAAGTGGGAGTGCTGGGGAAACGGCAGCTCCCACCCAAGAATTTCAAAACAAAACATATGCCAATTTGTGCTACGTTTGTGCTGGAAAATACTGCAAAAATTTTTGTTTGTACCACTTCCGGTACGAAGTTATAAGGGTTTGCAAGTAGAGGAGCTGCAGAAACGGCAGCCTCCAACCTTGTAATTTCGAAACAAAACCTATGCCAATCGTTTGTGCTACGTTTGCGCCGGAATATACCGCAAAAATTTTCGTTTGTACCACTTCCGGTACGAAGTTATAAGATTTTTTAATGTGGGGGCTGGGGAAACTGCAACTCCCTCTCTTCGAGTTTCGAAATTAAACCTATGCCAATCGTTTGTGCTATGTTTGTGCCGAAATGTACGGCAAACATATTCGTTTGTACCACTTCCGGTACGAAGTTATAACGGTTTAAAGTAGGAGGGCTGGGAAAACGGCAGCCCCCACCCAAGAATTTCAAAACAAAACCTATGCCAATTGTTTCTGCTACGTTTGTGCCAGAATGTGCCTCAAAAATTTTGGTTTATACCATTTCCCGTACGAAGTTATATGGGTTTCAAAAGGATGGGGCTGGAGAAACGGTAACCCCTATATTGGAATTTCGAATCAAAACCTATGGCAATCGTTAGTGATACGTTTGTGCCGGAATGTACTGCAAAAATTTTCGTTTGTACCACTTCCGGTACGAAGTTATAAAAGTTTTAAAATTGAAAGGCTGGAGAAATTGTAGCCTCCAAACTTGCATAATCGAAACAAAACCTATGCCAATCGTTTGTGCTGCGTTAGTTCTGGAATGTGCCGCAAAATTTTTCGTTTGTCCCACTTCCGATACGAAGTTATAAGGTTATTCATGTAGGGGACTGGAGAAACGGCAGCCTCCAACATTGTAATTTCGAAAGGAAAAATATGCCAATCGTTTGTGCTACGTTTGTGCCGGAATGCAACGCAAAAATTTCCGTTTGTACCACTTCCGGTACGAGGTTATAAGGGTTTAAAGTGGGAGGGCTGGGGAAAGGGCAGCCCCCACTTAGGAATTTCAAACCTAAACCTATGCCGATAGTTTTTGCTACGTTTGTGCCGGAATGTAACGCAAAAATTTTCGTTTGTACCACCCGGTACGAAGTTAAACGAGTTTTAATGTGGGGGCTGGGTAAACGGCAAACCCTACCTTGGAATTTCGAAAAAAAAAAAAGCCAATCGTTTGTGCTACGTTTCTGCCGGAATGTACCGCAAAAATTGTCGTCTCTACTACTTCCGGTAGGACGTTATAAGAATTTTAAAGTGGGAGCTGAAGAAAAGGAAACACCCTACCTTAGAACTTCGAAACGAAACCTATGCCAATCGTTTGTGGTATGTTTGTGCCGGAATGTACCGCAAAAATTTTCTTTTGTACCACTTCCGGTACGAAGTTATAAGGGTTTTAAAACTGGAAGGCTGGAGAAACGGCAGCCTCCAAACTTGGATAATCGATACAATACCTATGCCAATCGTTTGTGCTTCGTTTGTGGCGGAATGTGTGGCAAAAAATTTTGTTTGTACCACTTGCGGTATGAAGTTATAAGAGTTTTAATGTGGGGGCTGGCGAAACGGCAACTCCCTATCTTCGAATTTCGAAATTAAACCTATGCCAATCGTTTGTGCTACGTTTGTGCCGGAATGAATTGCAAACATATTCGTTTGTACCACTCCTGGTACGAAGTTATAAGAGTTTTTATGTGGGGGCTGGGGAAACGGCAACCCCTCCACCTTGGAATTTCAAAACGAAAATTATGGCAATCTTGTGTGCTACGTTTGTGCCTGAATGTACCGGAAAAATTGTCGTCTCTACCACTTCCGGTAGGACGTTATAAGAATTTTAAAGTGGGAGCTGAAGAAAAGGAAACCCCCTACCTTGGAATTTCGAAACGAAACCTATGCCAATCTTCTGTGATACGTTTGTGCCGGAATATACTGCAAAAATTTTCGTTTGTACCACTTCCGGCACGAAGTTTTAAGGGTTTTCAAGTAGAGGAGCTGGAGAAACGGCAGCCTCCAACCTTGTAATTTCGAAACAAAACCTATGCCAATCGTTTGTGCTACGTTTGTGCCGGAATATACCGCAAAAATTTTCGTTTTTACCACTTCCGGTACGAAGTTATAAGATTTTTAATGTGGGGGCTGGGGAAACGGCAACTCCCTATCTTGGAGTTTCGAAATTAAACCTATGCCAATCGCTTGTGCTACGTTTGTGCCGGAATGTACGGCAAATATATTCGTTTGTACCACTTCCGGTACGAAGTTATAAGGGTTTTAAAGTGGGAGGGCTGGGGAAACGGCAGCCCCCACCCAAGAATTTCAAAACAAAACCTATGCCAATTGTTTCTGCTACGTTTGTGCCAGAATGTGCCTCAAAAATTTTCGTTTATACCACTTCCGGTACGAAGTTATATGGGCTTCAGAGTGGGGGAGCTGGGGAAACGGCAACCCTCTATCTTGGAGTTTCGAAATTAAACCTATGCCAATCGCTTGTGCTACGTTTGTCCCGGAATGTACGGCAAACATATTCGTTTGTACCACTTCTGGTACGAAGTTATAAGGTTTTTAAAGTGGGAGGGCTGGGGAACGGCAGCCCCCACCCAAGAATTTCAAAACAAAACCTATGCCAATTGTTTCTGCTACGTTTGTGCCAGAATGTGCCTCAAAAATTTTCGTTTATACCATTTTCGGTACGAAGTTATATGGGTTTCAAAGTGATGGGGCTGGAGAAACGGTAACCCCTATATTGGAATTTCGAATCAAAACCTATGGCAGTCGTTTGTGCTTCGTTTGTGCCGGAATGTACCGCAGAAATTTTCGTTTGTACCACTTCCGGTACGAAGTTATAAGGGTTTTAAAATTGGAAGGCTGGAGAAACTGTAGCCTCCAAACTTGGATAATCGAAACTAAACCTATACCAATCGTTTTTGCTGCGTTAGTTCTGGAATGTGCCGAAAACTTTCGTTTGTCCCACTTCAAATACGAAGTTATAAGGTTTTTCATGTAGGGGGCTGGAGAAACGGCAGCCTCCAACATTGTAATTTCGAAAGGAAACCTATGCCAATCGTTTGTGCTAAGTTTGTGCCGGAAATCAACGCAAAAATTTTCGTTTGTACCACTTCCGGTACGAAGTTATAAGGGTTTGCAAGTAGAGAAGCTGGAGAAACGACAGCCTCCAACCTTGTAGTTTCGAAACAAATCCTATGCCAATCGTTTTTGCTACGTTTGTGCCGGAATATACCGCAAAAATTTTCGTTTGTACCACTTCCGGTACGAAGTTAGAAGAGTTTTAATGTGGAGGCTGGAGAAACGGCAACCCCTCCACTTTGGAATTTCGAAACGAAACCTATTGAAATCGTTTGTGCTACGGTTGTGCCGGAATGTACCGCAAAAATTTCCGTTTGTACAACTTCCAGTACGAAGTTATAAGGGTTTTAGAGTGGGAGGGCTGGGGAAAGGGCAGCCCCCCACTTACGAATTTCAAACCTAAACCTATGCCAATCGTTTGCGCTACCTTTGTGCTGGATTGTGCCGCAAAAATTTACGTTTGGACCACTTCCCGTACGAAATTATAAGGGTTTTCAAGAAGGGGGTCTGGAGAAACGGCAGCCTCCAATCTTGTAATTTCGGAACAAAACCTACGCCAATCGTTTGTGCTACGTTTGTGCCGGAATGTGCCGCAGAAATTTTCGTTTGTACCACTTCCGGTACGAAGTTATAAGAGTTTATAAGCGGGATCAGGGGAAATAGCAACCCCCTGCCTTGGAATTTCGAAACGAAACCTATGCCAATCGTTTGTGTTACGTTTGTGCCGGAATGTACCGCAAAAATTTTCGTTTGTACCACTTCCGGTACGAAGTTATAAGGGTTTTAAAATTGGAAGGCTGGAGGAACGGCAGCCTCCAAACTTGGGTAATCGAAACAAAACCTATGCCAATCGTTTGTGCTGCGTTTGTGGCGGAATGTATCGCAAAAATTTTTGTTTGTACCACTTGCGGTACGAAGTTATAGGAGTTTAAAAGCGGGAGTTGGGGAAACGGCAGCCTCCAGCCAAGAATTTCAAAAAAAAACCTATGCCAGGCGTTTGTGCAACGTTTGTGCCGGAATCTACCGGAAAAATTTTCGTTTGTACCACTTCCGGTACGAAGTTATAAGAGTTTTTATGTGGGGGCTGGGGAAACGGCAACCCCTCCACCTTGGAATTTCAAAACGAAAATTATGGCAATCTTCTGTGCTACGTTTGTGCCTAAATGTACCGCAAAAATTTTCGTTTGTACCACTTCCTGTACGACGTTATAACAATTTTAAATTGGGAACTGAAGAAAAGGCAACCCCTTACTTTGGAATTTCGAAACGAAACCTATGCCAATTGTTTTTCTACGTTTGTGGCGGAATGTACCGTAAACATTTTTGTTTGTATCACTTCCAGTACGAAGTTATAAGCGTTTTAAAGTGGGAGGGCTGTTGAAACGGCAGCCTCCACCCAAGAATTTCAAAATAAAACCTATGCCAATTGTTTGTGCTACGTTTTTGCCAGAATGTGTCGCAAAAATTTTCGTTTATACCACTTCCGGTACGAACTTATATGGGTTTCAGAGTGGGGGAGCTGGGGAAACGGCAACCCTCTCTCTTGGAGTTTCGAATCAAAACCTATGCCAATCGCTTGTGCTACGTTTGTGCCGGAATGTACGGCAAACATATTCGTTTGTACTACTTCCGGTACGAAGTTATAAGGGTTTTAAAGTGGGAGGGCTGAGGAACGGCAGCCCCCACCCAAGAATTTCAAAACAAAAACTATGCCAATTGTTTCTGCTACGTTTGTGCCAGAATGTGCCTCAAAAATTTTCGTTTATACCATTTTCGGTACGAAGTTATATGGGTTTCAAAGTGATGAGGCTGGAGAAACGGTAACCCCTATATTGGAATTTCGAATCAAAACCTATGCCAATCGTTTGTGCTACGTTTGTGCCGGAATGTACCGCAGAAATTTTCGTTTGTACCACTTCCGGTACGAAGTTATAAGGGTTTTAAAATTGGAAGGCTGGAGAAACTGTAGCCTCCAAACTTGGATAATCGAAACTAAACCTATACCAATCGTTTTTGCTGCGTTAGTTCTGGAATGTGCCGCAAAAATTTTCGTTTGTCCCACTTCCGATACGAAGTTATAAGGTTTTTCATGTAGGGGGCTGGAGAAACGGCAGCCTCCAACATTGTAATTTCGAAAGGAAACCTATGCCAATCGTTTGTGCTACGTTTGTGCCGGAAATCAACGCAAAAATTTTCGTTTGTACCACTTCCGGTACGAAGCTATAAGGGTTTGCAAGTAGAGAAGCTGGAGAAACGACAGCCTCCAACCTTGTAGTTTCGAAACAGATCCTATGCCAATCGTTTGTGCTACGTTTGTGCCGGAATATACCGCAAAAATTTTTGTTTCTACCACTTCCGGTACGAAGTTAGAAGAGTTTTAATGTGGAGGCTGGAGAAACGGCAACCCCTCCACTTTGGAATTCGAAACGAAACCTATTGAAATCGTTTGTGCTACGGTTGTGCCGGAATGTACCGCAAAAATTTCCGTTTGTACAACTTCCAGTACGAAGTTATAAGGGTTTTAGAGTGGGAGGGCTGGGGAAAGGGCAGCCCCCCACTTACGAATTTCAAACCTAAACCTATGCCAATCGTTTGCGCTACCTTTGTGCTGGATTGTGCCGCAAAAATTTACGTTTGGACCACTTCCCGTACGAAATTATAAGGTTTTCAAGAAGGGGGTCTGGAGAAACGGCAGCCTCCAATCTTGTAATTTCGGAACAAAACCTACGCCAATCGTTTGTGCTACGTTTGTGCCGGAATGTGCCGCAGAAATTTTCGTTTGTACCATTTCCGGTACGAAGTTATAAGAGTTTATAAGCGGGATCTGGGGAAATGGCAACCCCCTGCCTTGGAATTTCGAAACGAAACCTATGCCAATCGTTTGTGTTACGTTTGTGCCGGAATGTACCGCAAAAATTTTCGTTTGTACCACTTCCGGTACGAAGTTATAAGGGTTTTAAAATTGGAAGGCTGGAGAAACGGCAGCCTCCAAACTTGGGTAATCGAAACAAAACCTATGCCAATCGTTTGTGCTGCGTTTGTGGCGGAATGTATCGCAAAAATTTTTGTTTGTACCACTTGCGGTACGAAGTTATAGGAGTTTAAAAGCGGGAGTTGGGGAAACGGCAGCCTCCAGCCAAGAATTTCAAAAAAAAACTATGCCAGGCGTTTGTGCAGCGTTTGTGCCGGAATCTACCGGAAAAATTTTCGTTTGTACCACTTCCGGTACGAAGTTATAAGAGTTTTTATGTGGGGGCTGGGGAAACGGCAACCCCTCCACCTTGGAATTTCAAAACGAAAATTATGGCAATCTTCTGTGCTACGTTTGTGCCTAAATGTACCGCAAAAATTTTCGTTTGTACCACTTCCTGTACGACGTTATAACAATTTTAAATTGGGAACTGAAGAAAAGGCAACCCCTTACTTTGGAATTTCGAAACGAAACCTATGCCAATTGTTTTTCTACGTTTGTGGCGGAATGTACCGCAAACATTTTTGTTTGTATCACTTCCAGTACGAAGTTATAAGCGTTTTAAAGTGGGAGGGCTGTTGAAAGGGCAGCCTCCACCCAAGAATTTCAAAATAAAACCTATGCCAATTGTTTGTGCTACATTTTTGCCAGAATGTGTCGCAAAAATTTTCGTTTATACCACTTCCGGTACGAACTTATATGGGTTTCAGAGTGGGGGAGCTGGGGAAACGGCAACCCTCTCTCTTGGAGTTTCGAAATTAAACCTATGCCAATCGCTTGTGCTACGTTTGTGCCGGAATGTACGGCAAACATATTCGTTTGTACTACTTCCGGTACGAAGTTATAAGGGTTTTAAAGTGGGAGGGCTGAGGAACGGCAGCCCCCACCCAAGAATTTCAAAACAAAAACTATGCCAATTGTTTCTGCTACGTTTGTGCCGGAATGTGCCTCAAAAATTTTCGTTTATACCATTTTCGGTACGAAGTTATATGGGTTTCAAAGTGATGAGGCTGGAGAAACGGTAACCCCTATATTGGAATTTCGAATCAAAACCTATGGCAATCGTTTGTGCTACGTTTGTGCCGGAATGTACCGCAGAAATTTTCGTTTGTACCACGTCCGGTACGAAGTTATAAGGGTTTTAAAATTGGAAGGCTGGAGAAACTGTAGCCTCCAAACTTGGATAATCGAAACTAAACCTATACCAATCGTTTTTGCTGCGTTAGTTCTGGAATGTGCCGCAAAAATTTTCGTTTGTCCCACTTCCGATACGAAGTTATAAGGTTTTTCATGTAGGGGGCTGGAGAAACGGCAGCCTCCAACATTGTAATTTCGAAAGGAAACCTATGCCAATCGTTTGTGCTACGTTTGTGCCGGAATGCAACGCAAAAATTTTCGTTTGTACCACTTCCGGTACGAAGTTATAAGGGTTTGCAAGTAGAGGAGCTGGAGAAACGACAGCCTCCAACCTTGTAGTTTCGAAACAAAACCTATGCCAATCGTTTGTGCTACGTTTGTGCCGGAATATACCGCAAAAATTTTCGATTGTACCACTTCCGCTACGAAGTTAGAAGAGTTTTAATGTGGAGGCTGGAGAAACGGCAACCCCTCCACTTTGGAATTTCGAAACGAAACCTATGGAAATCGTTTGTGCTACGGTTGTGCCGGAATGTACCGCAAAAATTTCCGTTTGTACAACTTTCAGTACGAAGTTATAAGGGTTTTAAAGTGGGAGGGCTGGGAAAAGGGCAGCCCCCCACTTAGGAATTTCAAACCTAAACCTATGCCAATAATTTGCGCTACCTTTGTGCTGGATTGTGCCGCAAAAATTTACGTTTGGACCACTTCCCGTACGAAATTATAAGGGTTTTCAAGAAGGGGGTCTGGAGAAACGGCAGCCTCCAATCTTGTAATTTCGGAACAAAACCTACGCCAATCGTTTGTGCTACGTTTGTGCCGGAATGTGCCGCAGAAATTTTCGTTTGTACCACTTCCGGTACGAAGTTATAAGAGTTTATAAGCGGGATCAGGGGAAATGGCAACCCCCTGCCTTGGAATTTCGAAACGAAACCTATGCCAATCGTTTGTGCTACGTTTGTGCCGGAATGTACCGCAAAAATTTTCGTTTGTACCACTTCCGGTACGAAGTTATAAGGGTTTTAAAATTGGAAGGCTGGAGAAACGGCAGCCTCCAAACTTGGGTAATCGAAACTAAACCTATGCCAATCGTTTGTGCTGCGTTTGTGGCGGAATGTATCGCAAAAATTTTTGTTTGTACCACTTGCGGTACGAAGTTATAGAAGTTTAAAAGCGGGAGTTGGGGAAACGGCAGCCTCCAGCCAAGAATTTCAAAACAAAACCTATGCCAGGCGTTTGTGCAACGTTTGTGCCGGAATCTACCGGAAAAATTTTCGTTTGTACCACTTCCGGTACGAAGTTATAAGAGTTTTTATGTGGGGGCTGGGGAAACGGCAACCCCTCCACCTTGGAATTTCAAAACGAAAATTATGGCAATCTTCTGTGCTACGTTTGTGCCTAAATGTACCGCAAAAATTTTCGTTTGTACCACTTCCTGTACGACGTTATAACAATTTTAAATTGGGAACTGAAGAAAACGCAACCCCTTACTTTGGAATTTCGAAACGAAATCTATGCCAATCGTTTGTTCTACGTTTGTGCCGGAATGTACCGCAAACATTTTTGTTTGTACCACTTCCGGTACGAAGTTATAAGCGTTTTAAAGTGGGAGGGCTGTTGAAACGGCAGCCTCCACCCAAGAATTTCAAAATAAAACCTATGCCAATTGTTTGTGCTACGTTTTTGCCAGAATGTGTCGCAAAAATTTTCGTTTATACCACTTCCGTTACGAAGTTATATGGGTTTCGAGTGGGGGAGCTGGGGAAACGGCAACCCTCTATCTTGGAATTTCGAAACGAGCTCTATGCCAATCGTTTGTGCTACGTTTGTGCCGGAATGTATCGCAAAAATTTTCGTTTGTACCGCTTCCGGTACATAGTTATAAAGATTTTAAAGTGGGAGGGCTGGGGAAACGTAAGCCCCCACCCAAGAATTTTAAAACAAAACCCATGTTAATCCTTTGTGCTACGTTTTTCCCGGAATGTACCACAAAAATTTTCGTTTGTACCACTTCCGGTACGAAGTTATAAGGGTTATCATGTAGGACTGGAGAACGGCATCCTTCAACCTTGCAATTTCGAAAGAGAACCTATGCCAATCGTTTGTGCTACGTTTGTGCCGGAATGTAACGCATAAATTTTCGTTTGTACCACTTCCGGTACGAAGTTATAAGGGTTTTAATGTAAGGGCTGGGGAAACGGCAACCCCCTACCTTTGAATTTCGAAACAAAACCTATGCCAATCGTTTGTGCTACGTTTGTGCCGGAATGTACCGCAAAAATTTTCGTTTGTAGCACTTCCGGTACGAAGTTATAAGATTTTTAATGTGAGGGCTGTGGAAACGGCAACCCCCACCCAAGAATTTCAAAACAAAACCTATGCCAATTGTTTCTGCTACGTTTGTGCCAGAATGTGCCTCAAAAATTTTCGTTTATACCATTTCCGGTACGAAGTTATATGGGTTTCAAAATCATGGAGCTGGAGAAACGGTAACCCCTATATTGGAATTTCGAATCAAAACCTATGGCAATCGTTTGTGCTACGTTTGTGCCGGAATGTACCGCAAAAATTTTCGTTTGTACCACTTCCGGTACGAAGTTATAAGGGTTTTAAGATTGAAAGGCTGGAGAAATTGTAGCCTCCAACCTTGTAATTTCGAAACAAAACCTATGCCAATTGTTTCTGCTACCCTTGTGCCAGAATGTGCCTCAAAAATTTTCGTTTATGCCATTTCCGGTACGAAGTTATATGAGTTTCAAAATGTTGGGGCTGGAGAAACGGTAACCCCTATATTGGAACTTCGAATCAAAACCTATAGCAATCGTTTGTGCTACGTTTGTGCCGGAATGTGCCGCAAAAAGTTTCGTTTGTCCCACTTCCGATACGAAGTTATAAGGTTTTTCATGTAGGGGGCTGGAGAAACGGCAGTCTCCAACATTGTAATTTCGAAAGGAAACCTATGCCAATCGTTTGTGCTACGTTTGTGCCGGAATGCAACGCAAAAATTTTCGTTTGTACCACTTCCGGTACGAAGTTATAAGGGTTTTCAAGTAGAGGAGCTGGAGAAACGGCAGCTTCCAACCTTGTAATTTCGAAACAGAACCTATGCCAATCGTTTGTGCCGGAATATACTGCAAAAAGTTTCGTTTGTACCACTTCCGGTACGAAGTTAGAAGATTTTTAATGTGGAGGCTGGGGAAACGGCAACCCCTCCACTTTGGAATTTCGAAACGAAACCTATGGAAATCGTTTGTGCTACGGTTGTGCCGGAATGTACCGCAAAAATTTCCGTTTGTACAACTTCCAGTACGAAGTTATAGGGGTTTTAAAGTGGGACGGCTGGGGAAAGGGCAGGACCCCACTTAGGAATTTCAAACCTAAACCTATGCCAATCGTTTGCGTTACGTTTGTGCTGGATTGTGCCGCAAAAATTTACGTTTGGACCAATTCCCGTACGAAGTTATAAGGGTTTTCAAGAAGGGGTCTGGAGAAACGGCAGCCTCCAACCTTGTAATTTCGAAACAAAATCTACGCCAATCGTTTGTGCTACGTTTGTGCCGGAATGTACCGGAAACATTTTTGTTTGTACCACTTCCGGTACGAAGTTATAAGCGTTTTAAAGTGGGAGGGCTGTTGAAAGGGCAGCCTCCACCCAAGAATTTCAAAATAAAACCTATGCCAATTGTTTGTGCTACGTTTTTGCCAGAATGTGTCGCAGAAATTTTCGTTTACACCACTTCCGGTACCAAGTTACCTTGGAATTTCGAAACGAAACTTATGCTAATCGTTTGTGTTACGTTTGTGCCGGAATGTACCGCAAAAATTTTCGTTTGTGCCACTTCCGGTACGAAGTTATAAGGGTTTTAAAATTGGAAGGCTGGAGAAACGGCAGCCTCCAATCTTGGATAATCGAAACAATACCTATGCCAATCGTTTGTGCTTCGTTTGTGGCGGAATGTATGGCAAAAATTTTTGTTTGTACCACTTGCGGTACGAAGTTATAAGAGTTTTAATGTGGGGGCTGGTGAAACGGCAACTCCCTATCTTTGAATTTCGAAATTAAACCTATGCCAATCGTTTGTGCTACGTTTGTGCCGAAATGAATGGCAAACATATTCGTTTGTACCACTTCCGGTACGAAGTTATAAGAGTTTTTATGTGGGGGCTGGGGAAACGGCAACCCCTCCACCTTGGAATTTCAAAACGAAAATTATGGCAATCTTGTGTGCTACGTTTGTGCCTGAATGTACCGGAAAAATTGTCGTTTGTACCACTTCCTGTACGACGATATAAGAATTTTAAATTGGGAACTGAAGAAAAGGCAACCCTATACTTTGGAATTTCGAAACGAAACCTATGCCAATCGTTTGTTCTACGTTTGTGCCGGAATGTACCGCAAAACTTTTCGTTTGTACCACTTCTGCTACGAAGTTATAAGTGTTTTCAAGGGGAGGCTAGAGCAATGGCAGCCTCCAACCTTGGAATTTCGAAACAAAAGCTATGGCAATGGTTTTTGCTACGTTTGTGCCGGAATGTACAGCAAAAATTTTTGTTTGTTCCACTTCTGGTATAAGTTAAGAGTTTTAATGTGGAGGCTGGGGAAACGGCAACCTCCTGTCTTGGAATTTCGAAACAAAACCTACGCCAGTCGTTTGTGCTACGTTCGTGCCGGAATGTACGGCAAACATTTCCGTTTGTACCACTTCCGTTACGAAGTTATAAGGATTTTAAAGTGGAGGGCTGGGGAAACGGCAGCTCCCACCCAAGAATTTCAAAACAAAACATATGCCAATTTGTGCTACGTTTGTGCCGGAATATACTGCAAAAATTTTCGTTTGTACCACTTCCGGTACGAAGTTATAAGGGTTTTCAAGTAGAGGAGCTGGAGAAACGGCAGCCTCCAACCTTGTAATTTCGAAACAAAACCTATGCCAATCGTTTGTGCTACGTTTGTGCCGGAATATACCGCAAAAATTTTCGTTTGTACCACTTCCGGTACGAAGTTATAAGATTTTTAATGTGGGGGCTGGGGAAACGGCAACTCCCTATCTTCGAGTTTCGAAATTAAACCTATGCCAATCGTTTGTGCTACGTTTGTGCCGGAATGTACGGCAAACATATTCGTTTGTACCACTTCCGTTACGAACTTATAAGGGTTTTAAAGTGGGAGAGCTGGGGAACGGCAGCCCCCACCCAAGAATTTCAAAACAAAACCTTTGCCAATTGTTTCTGCTACGTTTGTGCCAGAATGTGCCTCAAAAATTTTCGTTTATACCATTTCCGGTACGAAGTTATATGGGATTCAAAGTGATGGGGCTGGAGAAACGGTAACCCCTATATTGGAATTTCGAATCAAAACCTATGGCAATCGTTTGTGCTACGTTTGTGCCGGAATGTACCGCAAAAATTTTCGTTTGTACCACTTCCGGTACGAAGTTATAAGGGTTTTAAAATTGTAAGGCTGGAGAAATGGTAGCCTCCAAACTTGGATAATCGAAACTAAACCTATGCCAATCGTTTGTGCTGCGTTAGTTCTGGAATGTGCCGCAAAAATTTTCGTTTGTCCCACTTCCGATACGAAGTTATAAGGTTTTTCATGTAGGGGGCTGGAGAAACGGCAGCCTCCAACATTGTAATTTCGAAAGGAAACCTATGCCAATCGTTTGTGCTACGTTTTGCCGGAAAGCAACGCAAAAATTTTTGTTTGTACCAGTTCCGGTACGAAGTTATAAGGGTTTGCAAGTAGAGGAGCTGGAGAAACGGCAGCCTCCAACCTTGTAATTTCGAAACAAAACCTATGCCAATCGTTTGTGTTACGTTTGTGAGTGAGCAAGAAGAAAGGAAAAGTGTTGAAAATGAATAAACGACGCGGCGCCCGTAAAAGTTCTGGCGTCCTATTAAATCAATATTGTCAGTTAGCAAAGAAATCGATTTGTTAGAAATTTTCTTGCTTGCTCCGCTCGCAACTCAAAAGTTTCAATAAGTCACAAGTTTTTCACTTATTAAAGAAAGTTATCATATATGATTTATTAATGACGATGTGATATCAAGGTGCCGAGTAATGTCTTATAGATTACGCAGGAGCATTTTCAAAGTCAAACGGTCAAAGTCTGAAATGTGTTTTGATGGTGATGAATTTATTTAGTTAATCACGCCTTTCTACCCAATCGGGTTAATCACGATGGTGAGAATGAAGGTATGAAAAGTACTATAGAGGAGTGAAGAGAACATGCAAGCTGCTGTTTGCGCGGAATATTAGAAATGAAAGTAAACATAGTTTCTAATGTATTGAAATTTCATTTCTTATGGATAGTTTGAAACGTTGTAAATAGCCAGGAGAAAATTCCATTAAAATCCTTCTACAATAGGGAAGCCGTGTTAGACATGAAGGTAGTGAATGTAGATGGTGGTGTTGGAAAAGTCCGGGTCTCCTGAGCATTGTGGTGATATCAGAAACCGGGCTCCAGCCATGAGGCTCCAGAAAAATGGGGTCCCGAAGTTTTGTGCACGGGTTCTTTTTATACGCCTATTAAACATGGAATTGTATGTGGGTGGTGGATTTGTGAATGTTCGGGTCGTTTGAGCACAATGGTAATGTCAGAAATTGGGCCCTTGTCTCAAAGAACCAGAAATGGTGTCCGGAAATTTTGAGCTCTGCTTCATTCTATTTTTCTTTTAAGCATGGAGTTATTGGATACAGATTGTGGTGTTGGAAAGCTCCAGGACCTGATGCCCCAGAAATGAGGTCCCAAAAGTTTGGGTTCTGGTCTTTTTTATTTGTCTATTTAACATTGTGTTGTACTAGGGTGTTGGCGTTTGAAAGGTCCGGGTAGATTAACGAAAGCGTTAATGTCAGAAATTGGGTCCTGGCCTTGAAGCCCCAGAAATGAGGTTCCGAAATGTTGGGTTCGAGTTTACTCTATTTCTCGTTTAAGCATGAAGTTGTTGCACGCAGATGGTGACATTGGAAACATCCGGTTCCCCTCAGCACAGTAGTGGTCAGGAACCGACCCCTCACCATGAAGTCCCAGAAATGGGGTCCCGATGTTTTGGTCATGAGCCCCTTTTATACGCCTGTTAAACATGAATTGTTGTACGAGGGTGATAGCGTTGGAAAGGTTCGGGTCGTCTGTCAGAGATAATGTCAGAAATCGGGCCCTGGATTCAAGGTCCCGGAAATGAGGTCCCGAAATATTACTTTCGGGTCTCTCACATTTGGCTATTAAACAATGTGTTTTTGGACGCAGGTGGTGGCATTGGAAAGGTCTTGGTCCCTTGAGCAGTGCGGTGATGTCAGAAATCAGGTCCACGTCCCGAAGTTTGGGTTGTGTACTAAACCTTTGCAATGGCCCAATCTCAATACTTGATTGCGAGAGATAAAACCATCAATTCAGCTATTAATATGGTTTTATCTTTCACAATCAGGTATTGAGATCAAATTAGACAAAAGGTTTACGACACAAATGAAAAAAAAATTGGGACCCGGAACCAATTTCTCATCAACGTTGTGTTCAAGGGACAAAGACTTCCAACGCCACCACTTTTATCCTACAACTCCATGTTTAATAGGCAAATAAAAGGAACCCGAGCCAAAGACTTCGGGACCCCATTTCTGAGGCTTCAGGGCCCGATCCCCGGTTTCTGACATCACCGCAGTGCTCAGAAGACCCAGACCTTTCCTACTTTACCATTCTCGTCCAACAACTCCACGTTTAATAGGCAAATAGAATGGACCCAAATCCAAAATTTCGGAACTCCACTTCTGAAGCTTTGAGACCAGGGCCCGATTTCTGATGTTACACTGAACTCAGACGTCTAGGACCTTTCCGATGCCACCACCCGTGTCCAACAACTCCATGTTTAATGGAGGAATAGAAGGGACCTGGGCTTAAAACTTCTAGATCCCATTTCTGAGGCTTCGAGGCCAGGGTCCGATTCCTGACGTCACAACTGTGTTCAAGGGACCAAAACCTTTCCAACACTACTACCCTCGTCCAACAACTCCATGTTTAATAGGCAAATAGAATGGACCCGAATCCAAAATTTCGGAACCTCATTTCTCGGGCTTCGGATTCCATTTCTGACATCACCAATGTGCTAATGAAATCCAGACCTTTCCATCGGCACCACCCTCATCCAAGAATCCCACGGTTTTTAGTCGAATAGAATAAACGTGAGCCCAAAATTTCAGGACCCTATCTTTATGAATTCGGGGTCCGGATTAGATTTCTGATATCACCACTATGTTTAAGGGACCAAGACCTTTCCAATGCTACTAACTCCGTCCAACAACTTCATGTTTAATAGGTGAATAGAAGGGACCTAAGACAAAAGCTTCAGGACCCCATTTCTGGGGCCTTGAGTGCCTGATTCCATTTCTGACATAGCCGATGTGCTAAGGAGACAAAGATCTTTCCAATGCCATCACCCGCGTCTAAGAATTCCATGTTTAATAGTCGAATAGAAGAAACTCGAGCCCAAAACCTAGCCATTTCTGGGGCCTCCAGGCCTGGGCTCGATTTCTGACATTACAGCTAAGCTAAGGGAAACCGGATATTTCCCACGCCACCATCCACGTCCACCAAACAAATGTCTAATACGGTATCCCTGCCGTAGGAGAATTGGCTCCATGCTCTTTCCATAACTGTTCTGCAAATGGATTGGTATACAACCAAAAGTAGTTTTGTCAAGTTAAACAGAAAGTACAAAATAAGCATCTTGAAAGCAACTCTTAGTTGTAAAAGGATACATAATGATCGCTTTTGGCTGTTGCAATGGTCTGTCCAAGAAGCTTGATAAAAATTTAGCATAGCAACAAAAGCTGCTTCTCTTATATGTTAAAAAAAAAGTTCGGTAAGGTGAGTGTAGAGGGGCGCCGAATTCTACTTCGCCCCGGGCGCCGAAATCTCTAGCTACGGCTCTGCTTCCAGTACGAAGTTATAAGGGTTTTAAAGTGGGAGGGCTGGGGAAAGGGAAGCCCCCCACTTAGGAATTTCAAACCTAAACCTATGCCAATCGTTTGCGCTACGTTTGTGCTGGATTGTGCCGTAGAAATTTACGTTTGGACCACTTCCCGTACGAAGTTATAAGGGTTTTCAAGAAGGGGGGCTGGAGAAACGGCAGCCTCCAATCTTGTAATTTCGGAACAAAACCTACGCCAATCGTTTGTGCTACGTTTGTGCCGGAATTTGCCGCAGAAATTTTCGTTTGTACCACTTCCGGTGCGAAGTTATAAGAGTTTGTAAGCGGGATCTGGGGAAATGGCAACCCCCTGCCTTGGAATTTCGAAACGAAACCTATGGCAATCGTTTGTGCTACGTTTGTCCCGGAATGTACCCGAAAAATTTTCGTTTGTACCACTTCCGGTACGAAGGTATAAGGGTTTTAAAATTGGAAGGCTGGAGAAACGGCAGCCTCCAAACTTGGATAATCGAAACGAAACCTATGCCAATCGTTTATGCTGCGTTTGTGGCGGAATGTAACGCAAAAATTTTTGTTTGTACCACTTGCGGTACGAAGTTATAGGAGTTTAAAAGCGGGAGTTGGGGAAACGGCAGCCTCCAGCCAAGAATTTCAAAACAAAACCTATGCCAGGCGTTTGTGCAACGTTTGTGCCGGAATCTACCGGAAAAATTTTCGTTTGTACCACTTCCGGTACGAAGTTATAAGAGTTTTTATGTGGGGGCTGGGGAAACGGAAACCCCTTCACCTTGGAATTTCAAAACGAAAATTATGGCAATCTTCTGTGCTACGTTTGTGCCTGAATGTACCGCAAAAATTGTCGTTTGTACCACTTCCTGTACGACGTTATAAGAATTTTAAATTGGGAACTGAAGAAAAAGCAACCCCTTACTTTGGAATTTCGAAACGAAACCTATGCCAATCGTTTGTTCTACGTTTGTGCCGGAATGTACCGCAAACATTTTTGTTTGTACCACTTCCGGTACGAAGTTATAAGCGTTTTAAAGTGGGAGGGCTGTTGAAAGGGCAGCCTCCACCCAAGAATTTCAAAATAAAACCTATGCCAATTGTTTGTGCTACGTTTTTGCCAGAATGTGTCACAAAAATTTTCGTTTATACCACTTCCGGTACGAAGTTATATGGGTTTCAGAGTGGGGGGCGGGAGAAACGGCAGCCTCCAACCTTGGAATTTCGTAACAAAAACTATGCCAATCGTTTGTGCTACGTTTGTGCCGGAATGTACAGCAAAAATTTCCGTTTTTACCACTTCCGTTACGAAGTTGTAAGGATTTTAATGTGGGAGGGTTGGGGAAACGGAAGCCCCCACCCAAGAATTTCAAAACAAAACCCATGTTAATCGTTTGTGCTACGTTTTTGCCAGAATGTAACGCATAAATTTTCGTTTGTACGACTTCCGGTACGACGTTATAAGAGATTTAATGTGGGGGCTGGGGAAACGGCAACCCTCTATCTTGAAATTTCGAAACGAGCTCTATGCCAATCGTTTGTGCTACGTTTGTGCCGGAATGTACCGCAAAAATTTCCGTTTGTACCGCTTCCGGTACATAGTTATAAGGATTTTAAAGTGGGAGGGCTGGGGAAACGGAAGCCCCCACCCAAGAATTTTAAAACAAAACCCATGTTTATCGTTTGTGCTTCGTTTGTGGCGGAATGTATGGCAAAAATTTTTGTTTGTACCACTTGCGATACGAAGTTATAAGAGTTTTAATGTGGGGGCTGGTGAAACGGCAACTCCCTACCTTCGAATTTCGAAATTAAACCTATGCCAATCGTTTGTGCTACGTTTGTGCCGGAATGAATGGCAAACATATTCGTTTGTACCACTTCCGATACGAAGTTATAAGCGTTTTAAAGTGGGGGCTGGGGAAACGGCAACCCTCTATCTTGGAATTTCGAAACGAGCTCTATGCCAATCGTTTGTGCTACGTTAGTGCCGGAATATACCGAAAAAATTTCCGTTTGTACCGCTTCCGGTACATAGTTATAAGGATTTTAAAGTGGGAGGGCTGGGGAAACGGAAGCCCCCACCCAAGAATTTTAAAACAAAACCCATGTTAATCGTTTGTGCTACGTTTTTGCCGGAATGTACCGCAAAAATTGGCGTTTGTACCACTTCTTGTACGACGTTATAAGAATTTTAAATTGGGAACTGAAGAAAAAGCAACCCCTTACTTTGGAATTTCGAAACGAAACCTATGCCAACCGTTTGTTCTACGTTTGTGCCGGAATGTACCGCAAAAATTTTTGTTTGTACCACTTCCGGTACGAAGTTATAAGCGTTTTAAAGTGGGGGCTGGGGAAACGGCAACCCTCTATCTTGGAATTTCGAAACGAGCTCTATGCCAATCGTTTGTGCTACGTTAGTGCCGGAATATACCGAAAAAATTTCCGTTTGTACCGCTTCCGGTACATAGTTATAAGGATTTTAAAGTGGGAGGGCTGGGGAAACGGAAGCCCCCACCCAAGAATTTTAAAACAAAACCCATGTTAATCGTTTGTGCTACGTTTTTGCCGGAATGTACCACAAAAATTTTCGTTTGTAGCACTTCCGGTACGAAGTTATAAAAGTTATCATGCAGAAGGACTGGAGAACGGCAGCCTTCAACCTTGCAATTTCGAAACAAAACCTATGCCAATCGTTTGTGCTACGTTTGTGCCGGAATGTAACGCATAAATTTTCGTTTGTACCACTTCCGGTACGAAGTTATAAAAGTTTTAATGTAAGGGCTGGGGAAACGGCAACTCGCTACCTTTGAATTTCGAAACAAAACCTATGCCAATCGTTTGTGCTACGTTTCTGCCGGAATGTACCGCAAAAATTTTCGTTTGTACCACTTCCGGTACGAAGTTATAAGATTTTTAATGTGGGGGCTGGGGAAGCGGCAGCCCCCACATAGGAATTTAAAGACAGAACCTATGCTAATCGTTTGTGCTACGTTTGTGCCGGAATGTACCGCAAAAATTTTCTTTTGTTCCACTTCCGGTACGAAGTTATAATAGTTTTAATGTGGGGGGCAAACTTCAGAAACATTAAATTCTATATAAATAGAGATAGAAACATTGAGTTAACGCTACTCGTTAGTGCACTTAAAAGCACTAAGCACTAACGTTAGTGTACTTAAAAGCACTAAGCACTAACGTTAGTGCTATCATATTTTGGGATTTATTCAAGATTTTAGATGGGGCCAACTTCAGAAATATCAAATTCTATACAAATAGAGGTAGAAACATGCAGTTAAAGACAATCGTTATTGCATCGTTAGTGCACTTAAATGCACTAAGCATTAAGGTTAGCATTACCATATTTTGGGATTTATTCAAGATTTTTGGTTGGGCCAACTTCAGAAATATCGAAGTCCATACAAACATTTAGTGCTTTCTAGAAGCACTAACGATACACTAATGAATGGCATTAATTTTTTGTTAGTGCTTGAAGTTGACGCAAGTTCACCGTGCCCTCCAAAGATATTGTACCTGTAGTACCTACACTAATGAAGTACTAACGTTAGGGGTTGGTGCACTAAGAACCACTAACAATTGCACTGGAAGATATCATTAGTGCTTTTGAATATGGCTGAAATTTGATGCAATTAAAAATTCCCAATAAATGTCTTATAGGAGTTTCGTGACATGTAATTGTCCATAACTACACTAATATTGAAGGACAAACAAAACTGTTAGTGTTTTCTAGAAGCACTAACGATGCACTAACGATTGCACTAGAAGAGATCATTAGTACTCTTGAATTTGACGGAAATTTGATGCAATGAAAAATTTCCCATAAATTTATTATGTGTTTCGTTACATGTAATTGGCTATAACTAAACTAATATTGAAGTTCTAACTAAACTGTTAGTGTTTTCCAGAAGCACTACCAATGCACTAATGAATGGCATTAAGTTTTTAGTTAGTGCTTGAAGTGGGGGCGCTAAGTTCACTCTGGCCTCAAAAGGTATTTTAATTGTAGCACATTTACTAATGAAGCACTAACCTTAGGTGTAGATGCGCTAAGAAGCACTAACAATGCAATAACGAACGCTCTAGAAGAGATCATTAGTGATTTTGAATTTGGCGGAAATTTGATTCAATGAAAAATTTGCCTAAATTTCTTGTGATTCTCGTGATATGTAATTGGCCATAACTAGACTAATAGTGAAGCACTAACGAAATTGTTAGTGCTTTATAGAAGCACTAACGAATTGCACTATTTTTTCCGTTAGTGCTTAAAGTGTCGGTGCGAAATTCACGCTGACTTCCCCATATGTTTTTTTTACTTGTAACACCTACACTAATGAAGCACTAACTTTAGGTGTTTTTGCTCTAAGAAGCAATTACGATGCACTAACAATTGCACTAACAGAGGTAATTAGTGCTTTTGAATGCGATGGGAATTTGATACAATGAATAATTACCCATGTGTTTCTTATGGGAGTTTTGAGACTTTTAATTGGCCATTTCTACACTAATGGTGAAACACTAACGAAACTACTTGTATCTTCTAGAAGTACTAACAATGCACTAACGTATAAAACTAATTTTTTCGTTAGTGCTTGTAGTGGGGGCTAAGTTCACGATAATTTCGAAAGTTTTCTTTCCTTGTAACATTAGTGCTTCCTAGTGCACCAACACCTAAGTTGTTACGCAAATAGTTCCCGCAGGGAGCGACGCGTGTACTGGATGTTATGCGAGTCATGTAGTGCAGCTTGATATGGGCAAATGTATTTCCGAATAATGGGACGGAGTCGGGCAGCAAGAAGTTTTGTAAATAATTTAAGATCCACTGGTAATAAGGACAGCGGTCTATAATCGGTCACGACTCGCGAAGTGGAGGACTTTGGTGGAGAACTACAATAGCTATGTTGTGAAAAAAGGGGTCCCCAGATAACCATGCGTTAAACAGGGAAACTAGTGTACGGCTAAGAAAGGACCAGTAACGCTTATAAAAACCAAAGCTCAGACTGTCAATCCCAGGGGAGCTACGGCCTTTGGTTCCCCATAGAACAGAAAAAATTTCATCCGCAGTGATAGGACGTATTAAGGCTTGAGAGTCAGTCTCTGTCAACTTGTGAGGCAGAGCAGACATGAATTCTGGGGCGTTAGAGAGATCCGGAGTCTGCACACTTGTAAAAGCTGTATAATGCCTTGTGAATTCTTGGAGTATTTGTATCGAGTCAGAAACTACCATTCCACCTGCCGTTGTGAGGGAGTCAATGTACGTAGCTTTCCGCTTCCGAAACAGAAGATCAATTTGGTAGATGGAGGCAGTTTCTTCCGGGAAGCAATGATAAAAATCCTCCGAAAAATAGGCCTGTATTGATGCATGTGAATCGAGTTGACGCAACCTACTCTTAAGTTCCTGAATTTGGATCCTGTTGGCCAAGGTTGGGGGGACGTCCATAGCTCGCTGAGAGCACGATGGAAAAATTCTGAGAGCGTACGGTCCTGTTGTTTTGCCAATTTACCGCGCCATTGGAAAAAACTGCGAATTTTAGGTTTACCGTATACTTGCCACCATGTATCAACATTGGGGAAATGTCGTTGCATCTTACACCAATACTCAAAGCGCGTCGTAAATTCATCAATCACGTCCTCACGAGACAAAAGGGTATTGTTAATCTTCCAATACGATGGCCCGCGTCCAGCGGGAAGAGAAAAAGGAAGCTTAAAAGCTACTTCAACCGCAGCATGATTTGACAAAGGGGGCAAGAGGGTTAAAACGTGAAGCACTGCCTTGCATAAAGGATCTGTGACATAAACCCGATCGAGGCGACTTTGAGTTGACAAACAGAGAAATGTCATCACATGCGGTGAGTTAGAAACAAAAAGAGCATCATGTAGCTTCATGGCACGCACAAGCTCAACTAGTGCTGGGCAGGGAGGTGAGGGGTTGAGGGAGTCCCTAGGATCTATCACCGCATTAAAGTCGCCCAACATTATACATTGATCGACACCAGGAGGAATCATAGATGGTATAGTCGTTGCAAAAAACTCATCCCTCTCTCTAATTTTAAGAAATCCAGAATAAGCATACAATAGGATACGGCATATGCCTGAGATATAACATCTTATTGCTCTACCATCAGGTGAGAGCATGACACGATCATAAACTAAACCTTTTCTTACAAGTATCGCGACTCCTGTGATGTTTTGACAATTAATAATAGTGTTATAATCGGGGAGAAAATCGAAAGAATGAAAAGTCAATTCAGTGAGACAACATACATCAGGACGGCGACGCTCTATAAACTGCTTTAACGACGTTAAATTTGGTGCCGAGCTAACCCTATTAATATTAAGAGTTAGAAGAGTGAAAGCATTTAACATGGGCATGCTCTGAGGCACTATGAAAAAACACACATTACAGTACTCACTTGAAAAATCCGTTGAAATATTGATAGATAAGACCACAGCAAAACTATCATTCTGGCACACTTGATAACAACTAACGAGGAAAAATAAAGAAGACAAAAAAAACACACATAACATGCGAATATGTATCGACACAAAAACACAGTTGTTATCGTATCTTGAAAAGAAGGCAAACAAACAACACTCACTATAATTCAGAGTCAGACGTGGAACGGGATTCTGGGAGTGGGTCTCGTGAACTGGGCTGTTTGGCTCGTAGTGGAACACACTGGGAAACAGGTTGTTCATTCTTTTTATTTGCTGACCTTGAGACTCTGCGACGTTTTTGTTGTGAGAGAGAATCAGACTCCTCGGAATTAGCACTCTTTGAGGAAGTAGGAAGAATAAAAGCTTCATTTCCACTTGTCATAGACTCTGCCGAGATAGTTGTAATATTCTGATTAGAAAATTGCACTGACATCTTCGAAACTTCCAGTGGCGTATCGGTAGATTCCTGCGGGGGCGCAAGGAGTGTGGTCTCCTCCATCTCGGGCTGCAATGGTTTGTATGACGTAGAATCATCTGATCGGCGAGGTAGCTCAGGGAAATCATCAGCATCAAGGATAGGTTTATCCTGCGCGGGGCCGGACGGGACGTCCGAGGGGGCCCCCGCCAAGCGATCTACAAATCCTGAGGGAGGAGCAGGACGCAGCACTTTCCCTATTTCTGTCATCTGAACTGATACAGCGTTAGGTTTCACACCTTGTGCAACTGTTTTTTTCTTGACTGGGCAGCTAGATACGGTGTGGGAAAAACTCTGGCAAAAAAAACAGGTAATAGGTTGTCCTTCATACGAGACGCTCACTTTGTAGCCCTGTACGATGACACGGGAAGGGATGTGTTTCGTCAGTTCCATGTGTATGATTCTAACACCACTGTCGATTCCAGTAAGAAATGGGGCGGTCCAATATTGCGTTTCTACTCGGCGCACGGTACCATAGGCCCGAAAATGGTCCTCTAACACTGTGAGGGGCACTTCTAGTGGAAAATCATAAACACGAACCATTTTCACTGGGTCTTCAGCTGGGACAATGCGCACGAGGCTTGTGTTACCGTCAGCATGCTTAAATGGCACTGTGTCCGGTACTGTCGATGAAAACTGATCATAAGCCGCAATAAATTTAAATTTGATATAAATACTATAAGACTCTTCGTGGAGCTGTAAGGCACAAATTTTCTCAAAAATACCTGGAAAATTATCAGTCAACCATTGGTAGACAAGGCTCGAATGGGGTCGAGAACTCCAGTATCGCTTATCAAAAATAAGCTTGTATTGCAATTCCTTCTTATATGGCATCGCACTAGAATAAGAACACAACTTAGACGAACTTCACTGTAGTAGAATAACACCAATCAGCCGAAATAGGCCTCAACTAACGTTGAGGAACAGTTCACAACAGGTTTGGATGAAGCAAATAGTCACTTCCGGCTCTGCTGCGATCTGCACTGCTCGAAGGCTCGAGCGAAACTGTACTACCATGCCACCTGAAGCTAGACGCCTATACCACTTACTTTAGCCTTGATTATTAAAACGATCAAGCTTCTTCCTGTAAGGTTATTTGCACCTAAGTGCACAACGAAATTCATTTATTCGACGACCTAGAGAGAAATTAGTGTCCACTAATAAAGGAAACAACATACAATCCAGGAAAAATTACAGAAATAAAAACATATTATGCAGTAATTTCGCCCTGCAAGTTCAAAAGTACGCGAATTATAATAATAATAATAATAATAATAATAATAATAATAATAATAATAATAATAATAATAATAATAATAATGACCTATATTAGAAAACTGAAAGGGACTGTGACTTATATTCTCATGAACCACCCGACCGATCTCAATCAAATATTCAACATTGATAATGTTCGTACCTGGGAGTACTTTTTTCTATTCGTTTTGATGGTGTTACTTAAGGCAAGGGGAGGATGGAAAAATATAATAAAAATAAAGAAAACTTAATAAGTCTTTAATCAAACGACCGAACTGGATGAAAGTTTCAACATAGAATACGTTTGTGCAGTGGAATGTTTTTAATCATTTCACTTTGATGGTGGAATGTAGGGCAGGGGAGGACGGGGAGATATACAAAAATCAATGTAAATTAAAATAAAAATGACTATGTTAATGAGTTAATAAGTCTTGAACCACCGGACAGATCTGCATCAAATGTTCAACATGGATGAAGTTCGAGCCTGGAGTGGTTTCCATCATATCACTTTGACAGTAAAACTTAGGTGAGTGGAGAGAAGGGGAAAGATATATAAAAATAAATAAAACTTAAGAAGTCTTGAACCACGAAACCTATCTCGATCAACTTTTTAACATAGATGAGGTTCGGGCCTGATATGGTTTTTATTATTTCACTTTGACGCTAGAAATTAGAGAAGGGGAATGCGAAAGGGATATATATATATATATATATATATATATATATATATATATATATATATATATACATAAATAAAATGTAATAAGTCTTGAACCACCGTATCAATTTCGATAAACGTTTTAACCTAGATGAAGTACGAACCCAAGATGGTTTTCCTCATATCATTTTGATGGTGTAACTAATTGAAGGGGAAGGATAGCAACATTTAAAAGAGAACGAAAAATGACCGATATTAGTATCGAACCTATAATTTTTGGAGTCGCTGAGATGATCAGTGACACTTCTGATGCCGTTTTAATACAAATTCAGCCCGCAACATGGAGGAGGGGGAGACATATAAAAATGATCAAATAACCAATATCATTGTGGAATTCATAGTTTACCGGGTGGCTGAGATGAACAATAACACTGAAGATGCCGTGCTCCGGAACATGGGAAGGTGAAGGGATATACGAGCGATGCCGCGCTCTTTGATATCGTATAAAACTCATCGCAATGACCGATATCAAAGAGCGCTTTAGTAATAGTAAAAAGTGACTGAATAACGGAGCATATTATTATTTTTCCTCCATTTAGCCCAGCAAAGTGGCCAATTAATGCTAATAATAATAATAATAATAATAATAATAATAATAATAATAAAAGTATTATTATTATTATTATTATTATTATTATTATTATTATTATAATTCGCGTACTTTTGAACTTGCAGGGCGAAATTACTGCATAATATGTTTTTTATTTCTGTAATTTTTCCTGGATTGTATGTTGTTTCCTTTATTAGTGGACACTAATTTCTCTCTAGGTCGTCGAATAAATGAATTTCGTTGTGCACTTAGGTGCAAATAACCTTACAGGAAGAAGAATGATCGTTTTAATAATCAAGGCTAAAGTAAGTAATATAGGCGACTAGCTTCAGGTGGCATGGTAGTGTAGCGGTAATGTGATAGAGTTACGATTAATAAAGGTATCCAGCATAGGTTCGAATCCTGTTCGGGACAAGCTTCCATTTTTTACAAAGTGACAATAAAGAATCAATTTCTCATATACTGGCAATGCTTATGAATGTGGAAGCAAACACCTTTATCATGATACAGACAATTTACGAATGTTGGTTGGGAAAGGGCAAGGGATTTACCAGGGTATTCGAAACACTTCATTGATCTGTTAGTAAACACTTTTCGTGTTATCCTTCTAGGAAAGAAATATTACAGCATTTGTTGAAGAAAGTTTGTGTAAAACAATCGGTGGTGTAGTGGTAAAGTAACAGACTTCCAAGCGGAAAACCTGGGGTCGATTTCCCACCAGGTAATATAACTTTTTCGCATAAAATAATGGCTCCAAACAGAGATTTATCTTCTGTTGGAGAACTTACAAAACATCACTGGCGAGAATTCGAATAAACAGTGTGTGCGTTCTTCATCATACACTGTAATGATAAGTATGTCTCATATTTATATTCGTCTCTCTCTCTTTCTCTCTCTCTCTGTTTCTTGACGTTTCCCTATCCTATCGTTGCATCTTTCACTTCTCTCCCCTCTCTCTCACGTACACACGCACTTCATGTACGTGTGCGTGTTCCAAAGTTAAAACGGAGCAAGAGACCGATAGAACTGGTGTGGAGAATGTAATTAACTGGTAACTTCAGCGTCGAGTTTTCGTGCTCTGGGGATAACATCTCCAGTCCTGGTCACCTCTGAAAGAAATACTGTTTAAACGCATGGGAATAAGCAAAATATCTTTTTTATCATCTGGGTTATCGAGTCTCAGTCGAATTATCGGGTGACTACGGGTTTGAATCTTCGTCCCAGTGGTGGCCCATAAGCTAACCAACATCATCCGACTGATACTATTATCCGTTTGAGCTCTAGCGTGTTCATTCTATCTGTGCAAATTACAACGTTATATTCGCAAGAGATGAAAGTGATACTGGATGTTCGGAACACATAAATCTTCGAAAAAGACTAGAAAATGGCAAACTCTTTGGTTATTTGAAAACAAAATTTTATTTATACTAGTTCGACACAAATTTGTTTCCATCTTATAATTCAATGTGATTTATTCACGTTGAAATTTGAAACATGCAAGGTCTGCTACATCTATAAGGAACATCCAATTTTCCATTTCAACATTTGTAACTTTTCATTATGATACGGTTTGGACTTTTAATATAGGATATTTGTGGTAAAATAGCACTTATTCAATTTTATCTTTCTTTCTTTCTTTCTTTCTTTTTCTTTTCGTTTCTTTCTTCTTTTTTGTTCACTTTGCATTAGTAGTCTGGAATTGAAGATATGACCTACGCTAGCTACTGGGTTTATTAGAATGTAGTTTGCATCAGTACGTCAATGAACACTACCGAATTTGAACCACGCGAAAACGAAACATGTGTTAAACTGTTGACATTATCTTCGATATGTTTGTGAAATCTACAGTTCTACTGGAAATTGAGTATGTTATCCTTTTTGAAAGTGACTTAATGAAAGTTTCAAGCATCCTCTATATATTCGAATAGTCCTGAAAAAATATATAAAAACAAACGTTCTTTCTATATTACTGTTGGATTTCTGGTAACGGAACTTTATAATGTTAGGTTCTTTTCTTACTAAGTTTAGAATTCCACATTTTTATCTGTTCTCCCTTTTCTTTTTCTTCTCTCTCTCTCTCTCTCTCTGTGTGTGTGTGTGTGTGTGTGTGTGTAATAGACATCCATTGGTTTCAATTTTTCATTATGTGTGTTTCAGTTTCTCCCTTAATTAACTTATGAATCTTGTTTCGTCTCAGTTTTTTAATTTCATGTTATCGATACTAATACATGTGTAGTTTGAAATTCGAATTGCGTTCATGTTGTTAGCTAATTCTAGTATGGGAGAGAAGAAAGGAGGAGAGAGAGGGGTCTCTTTACCAGACACGATTATGGGATAAGAAGGTGTATATTGGTTGGCCTAGCTGCACGGCGTCAGGTGTCGCAATTTTTTTGATGCGGAGTGTACAAGCGAGCGGATCTTTGACATTTGCATTGTCTTACCTTTCATCAATTGCGTATTGCATTATTTAGCTTAATCTTTTTCCCCACTCAATATCTCATCCAGCCATGACATATAAATGATAAGATTTGCGTCCGCCATTTTAGGGTAAATAGGGATCCCTCTTTTCCCTAATCCTCGTTACACTTAAAACGGCGGACAATAAATGCACACTGAAATGCGAAAGCACAGAAAAAGAAACCCCTGCTATATAAAGAAAATATAATGTTTATATTATTGATATTGGTATCACATTGTCCTCCCTAGTGAATGTATTTTACTTTGATTATTTTAATTTTATGGAAAATTTAACCTTTATCACGTATATTAAAGAAAAGTGATGAACCAGATAGGATTTTTAAAAATGTTAGCTGGTTTGTTGATTGAGGTCACCATCCTATTTTTGCACCGATTCTATATGAGACGGAAGTGCAAGATCTACCAGCTGCGAATCCAACAAACACCAGTAATTCTTTACCTTCCAAATAATAATATTATTATTAATATTAATATTATTATTGTTGTTATTGTTGTTATTATTATTTGTAGTAGTAGTGACGTGAATTACTATGAATTTATTGTTGGAGTGACTTTCCCTTGAGTGATATCATCCATGGGCAATAAATCTCATTGAGAAGCGTAAAGGAAATAATATGCGATATTTCCTGATAACCGGTTATTTTTTAAGAAACGTTGTCGTTAAAATGCTTTCATAAAACTGGATGAATTGATTCTCTTCTCTGGGCTGCGGGGTTCAGTATCAGAGTTTTAATCTGTAATGCGTAGTGTCCAGTAAAAAAAAAAAAAAAAAAAAAAAAAAAAAAAAAAAAAAAAACGAAGAAAAATATTTCTTATATTATTTCCGTCTCCCTTAGCCTAAAGGGCATAATTATAGAACGTTAAACTGAAATATTTCATTCCATTTTTTCGTTTTATATTACTTAAATAAATAAAAACGAAATTGGGGAAATTAACTCTCTTTCTACTCGTTAATCCTCTTATTTCAATCGCAACCCAATAATTATGTGAGTACTAGGTTAAGTATAAGTATCCTTGAAATGAAGTCAGCGTAATGTTGGATTTTTATGAGGTGAAGTTGAGCAAGTATGATGTCAGACTGAGATATCAATTGTCGACTTAAAGGCGAGTGAGCATTATGTGAATTGTCGAAGTGATGCTGTGAATGTGAGGTCCAGTAAGCATGAGAACAGATTGGCATGTAAACGTGAGGTTGAGTGAGGGTGATGCCGAAAGGAAGATGTGAGTGTGAGGTTGAGTCAGTGTGAATCCGATTGATGGCATGAGTTTAAGGATGAGTGAAGTCAAAGTGGGAACATTTGACCGTAGCTACTCAATTTAAAGAAGCTTGGGTGAACTTCAGAGCCGCATTTTGATGAGGTTAGACTAAATCCTTTTATAATTGACCATTCATGTTAATAAGCATTAAATCATTAAGCTGTCTCTTTACATTTTTGGCCTCTAACTGTTCTTTGTTATTACCCCATAAAAAATTTTTAAAAAACTACTGGCAGGTAAAATTAGAAATAGAAATGCTAAATAGAAGATATCCACTATACTCGCATTTCTACTTAGCCTGCTGTTCGGGAAGTTTCGAGCCCTGAATAGAAAAGTTACCAACTTCTACTATTTTATATAATAATACATAAGTATAGATCGCGGGAAGAAGAAGTACTCTATTATTCTTCACTGATTTTTATAAAAACATTCATTCAGGATGAATTTAAAACCCCAGAAACATAATACATAGTCCATCAAAATCAAATATTTTACGAAAGTTCTCGTGGAACATGTTTAAGTATAAGATATCCCGTTATTCGTCATTACCTTTATCTTCATGCAATGGGAATCATTAAACAGCTTTAAAGGAAATAGTAGCGCCTATATGTGCCATATTTCTTCAAAGTGAAATTGTATTTTTTTAAATAATATTATCGTGAAACATATTTTAATTTTAATTTAGGAGTTTACTCTTATATTTTTGAGAGACTTTAACCTCAAATAGTGGGATGACTGATAAGCATTAAAGAAAATATGCGGCATGCTGCAACAGAACAGAATCCTTTGTCATTTGTCATAATTAGAAGAATTTGGTGAGATTTAAAAAAATTATCATATAATTTAAATGAGGAAGCTTCCAAATTTGAGGGGAGATTACCTACTTTGGATTTTATCCACTTGTCTTTGCAATAAACCGATCGGAATTATGTTGACGCCCTAAAATACGTGATACAATGTTTTATCAAAATCGAATAATTTTTACATATTTTATTCTAGAGTGGAATTGACTTTACTGATTTTAAAATTCTCATTACTGGGGAATATAGACCCAAAAATGGAGTTGTTACGGAAAGTTGGAGAAAGATACGAAATTTCGTAACACTTCGATAAGGTTTACGGGGTTGAACGGCCACACACAAATAGGGATGCGCTCGAGTCGAGACATGTCTCGAATCTCGACTCGACTCGACTCGAATTCGAGTCAAGATTCGAGTCGAGACACACGTTGTAAAATTCGAGACGAGTCGAGACAAACGTATTTCTCGACTCGATTTTTGGAGTGGAGATACGAGTCGAGTCGAGATTGCTCGTGAAAATCTCGACTCGACTCGAATCTCTTGAAATTTTTTCTATAATTTTAAATATTATTTTGAAGAAAGTATTCACTCAGAAACAGCCTTGAAACCGATTGCAGCATTTATTACTTTAGAAAATTATAGAACGCACAAACTTAACAGTTAATCTTTCGAGATCAAGATTTAATTTTCAGCTCAATTAAGTTAATTAAAACTAATGTCGTGATATTGATTGTACTTCAAATATAATAATAATCGATTATTATTATATTTGTATAAAACTATTGTATAAAACTATTATCCGTAGCCTATATGTAGTTTTATAAAACTATTGCGATAAAGTGAACTTCATAAATTCTCTGAATGAACAATTGGCAGTCTATAGTAATTTAGCATAGTTATAATTATTGTTTTCGTTCCCATGAACGCAATAGGACTACATAACTTCTGGATTATTCGCTTTCCTAACTATTTTGAGGCTTTAATGTGTTGCAGCGTATCACGAGTTACGAATAATATATTATTATTATTATTATTATTATTATTATTATTATTATTATTATTATTATTATTATTATTATTATTATTATTATTATTATTATTATTATTATTAGGTATTCTGCCTTTCGGCAGGTTCTGGGACTAATGAGGATTTTTTTAAACTCAATTTTTAGATTTTGGGCTGGAAATGTTTCTTCCACTTTTCTCGATCTTCAGCTTCCTCTTTTAACTCCCAATATTTTCTCCTATCTTTCAAATCTTGGATCAGCTGTGTTCTTCTTCTTCCTATTCCTCGCTTCCTTTCCATCTTTCCTTCTATGGCGGTGTTAAGAAGACAATTTCTTCGCAAGATGTGCCCAATCTAATTGGCCTTTCTACGAAGAATGGTGGCTAGAAGTGTCCTCTTCTCTCCTATCCGTTTTAAAACATCTCCGTTTGTTGCTCTCTCTGTCCATTTTATCTTCTCCATATTCCTCCAACACCATATTTCGAAGCTCTCCAATATTTCTTCTCTAACTTCCGTAATGTCTATAATATATAATGTAACATTTGTTGTACATCACGTATTATGATACGAGACTATTTTACATGGTATATTATAATAAATGTACTGCTTGGATGCCAAGAACTAGTAGAGATATGTACCTTTCACTTCTATCGATAGGTATTTTCTTAAAGGATTTTTGTAAACACTAAATCATAAAACAATAAACTACATACAGTAGTTATGGTTTTGGTTCCCAACATAAAAGAAACTTGGATTGACCATGAAATATTGAACTTCAACTTTCACTCCTGGAAAATTTCATTTTTGGAGTTAGGCCACTTGGCATCAAAGCAGTTCACTGTAAGATAAATACACTCCTTACTTTACTCTAGTAACATAGTTGTTCAGGAGCCTGGGATTTCCATCCTCTCAAATGACAGCTGAACGATTGCTTGATACATAGGAGTAATAGAGTATTAAGTTTTTGAGCTTTGGTGCGTCTCCGTATTTACTCACTGATATAACTTTTAATATGAATTTATTTAGCTTTCTTTTGTTATTGACTTAACACCGACTTCTCTCTGTTATCATGGATTTGTTCATTCGCTAGACATTGATTCTGCGCACTGCTGAAGGAGAAATGGGTTTAGTAATTTTTATTTTCCGAAATTCACGTCCGATATGTATTTCACTTACTTACTAATCTTTTTGCAACGCTATTTGCTTTTTTTTCTTTCTTTTCATGACAATTCCAAATAGTTTTGTTTGGTGCTGGGAGTATATTTTATATTCACCTAATAAAATTAGGGTTATTTTGTAATCAGTTTTAAATTTACAGAAACTATTAAGTTCACAATCAAATCGCGCTAATTGCTTAATGCATTTCGAAGGCTTTTGTTTTTGTGCAGCTCATTAAGGAAAATCTATTTCATAGTCGTAACATTCATTACTTTAAATACTAAGAAACTATAAAGGTAAAGGCGACTCGACCTATCCTCGGAGCCGCTGTGACTCAGTGCCACAGCTTTCACCCTTGGTGTGTGAAGACTCTGATTCGATCCCAGCTGGTACCAAGTGGGCTTTGTGGCATAGAAACACCGTGTGTGTGTGTGTGTGTGGACTTTCTTGTGGTTCTTTAGTTCCCTTCCACTTACTTCATTCCACCATTTCATTCATTCTCAACATCACTGTTTTCTTTAGCTTACAAAAGACTGTTTACTTGCCCACTAGTTTTATTATTGTGAACTGAAACTCAAGTGCGCAGTTATCTTGGATATTTCTGTCTCTTTTTACTTTACAACTTGAGATGGGATGAGGGTCAGGATAGGTCTAGTGATATACCGCTGAAAGAAATGTTTCAGTACAGTGTCGGAAGCGGTATGTATTGTTTATGTTACTTACAATGTTACTCCCCTATAAAATATAAATTCACCGTTTCAACCCTTCCCTTATTCGAATACAGTGAACCGACTCTTTTGCTGAAGAAAGATGCTAAATGTTTAACCATGGACTCCTGCTGCGAACTGACCATTACTAAACACCTGACCTCCCTCTGCTCATTTTCTCTCGCACAGGTGAAATGGGTTTGTTGTTTCCAAAACAAATGGAAAGACAGTTATCTGGTGCTTTTGGGTATTTTCTCCGCACACAGGCATCATTGCTATGTTTTAATGATCAGAAGAAATATCAAAACCATCCGATACACATGATACGAAAGAGCGAACAGAGAGAGGCAACTATTATAATAGACCAAGTTTTCTGCTTGGTACCGCGTGGTAACAATACTTGATACTTCTATCATTTGGTGCACATCTCTATGAAGTTGCTTTCCACATAAGTATAGCTTACTTCTTTTCGAAATAGTTCCTTCGTGTCACAGCTGTGTTTAGTTTCTTTTCGTGCTAAGATGAAAGGGAGAAATGCAACATTTGCTTCTCGGTGAACTTATATATGTATATTATTAAGATGAGCGGTAATAAGCGAGGTTTAACAAAGAGTGGCTTTCGGATCTACAATTTAACGTGTAGTTGCAGTCCGTGTTGAGAATCGAACCAAATCTACGTAAGACCTGTTAACATTGAGCTCTTTTGTGGTAAAAGTGAACTTCAGAAACACACAAAAGACTTGAAATATCAAGCTAATGTAAAGGAATTGCAAAATGTACTGCATCTTTTCTGTGGCAAGGAACATGCGGTGCACAGCAACACAAGAATCATGTTAAGGCCAATATTTTTTTCTTCTTGCCGAACTTAATATCCCCTTCCACACCATAAAAGAAAATATAATGTTTGTTAAAAGAAAGTGCACCTAATATTTTTAAATTTTGTTTCTGATTTTATCATGCATAATTATATATAATGCCTTTCATACACCGAGAATGAATTCAACTGTACGTCATAGCACCTCTAAAGCGATATTTTTCAAACTTATTTATTACTAGATATTGTAAATTTACGGTATCTATCTTATTGGGTGGAAAATTTTGCGTCTAATCGGAAAATTTTATGACTTCGGAAAGGAATTCGCAGTTACGAAATTTGCATCACTGTCTTCTGAAAGGATGTCTAGAAAGAAATACTATTGAAAAATAACTGAAAACACAAGATGGATTTGATAGCCAAATTTACGTCATCTTGGTGCGTCATCATTTTTCTTTAAATACTTGTATTTAGTATTCGATTAGAGTTTAGTATACGCTTTAGCATCGAGGCTATATGAGACGTGAACTTACAAATTAACGTGGGATCACAACCACAGGAGTCCCCACCGGAAATCAAACCTGGGTCTCCCGCAACAAAGACGCGTACGTTAACAATATGGACACAAGAGGGTTCAATATTTGGTAATGTGTACATAAAGTTGTGGAATTGCGCTTGTATAATGTTAGTAGTTCTGCCTAGGTACTAACATAAATTTTCACAATACTCAGGCTAATAAAGTATCTTTAAAAAGAAAATGTCACTTTTTATGTTTCAGTTCCTGATTCGACTGAAGGATGGTACAAATTCCAATGACCTTTTTTGGGATCCTACTTTATGCAGTAGATCCATCATAAACTGGGTGTTTCATACGGATATAAGCTAAAAACTTACACATATAAATTTAAATCACATTCAAATATCTTTAAACTAAAATTGAATGTATACATATGATGTGCCATTTACTAATTCATTTTTATCGTTTGTGTAAGAGTCATGTTAGTTCTTTAATACAAGTACATGAATACTGTTAGCTCCTCTTAATGAAAGTAAGTGGTGGCTGGTCTTTAAAATTAGTGTGGAAAGATAAGTAAAGAATCTGGTATAATTTAGAAAAATCTATCATAATTCAGGCCCGTGTTTAGCATCATTGATTGTCTCAAGTGTAGCAACCCTGACTTAAAGGTTTTGCTTCGAGAAAGAGGGATTCTTTGTTATATATCAGATATATAGTCTCAAGTTGGAGCAGTATTCTTTATGACAAGCTTTGAAGCAGGCAGTATATCTGTTGAAATAAGTTATTTCTGAGTGTATAACTGGAATTAAGAACTATTTTGAGTCAGTTCGATTTGTTTCTAGTTAAGGCTAGGTAAATCAATCCCCAGATAGAGATATAGATTACTCTTATGCTATTTCTTAGCAGGATGGGAAAAAATCATAATTTTTTAAAAAATCAATTTTGTTGATTTTTTTGATTTAAATCACATCTTTCTCCTCGTATAATACAAGTCGCGAACTGAAGAAAAAGCATTAGGAATTAGTATTAAATGCTAATTACGCCATTTAAGTGAAAGTGTTGGGGTTGAATTTTGAACGATCTCCAATCGTTAATCTATATATCAATCCCAAACAAAGTTTTTTTTAACCCTTTTAAATTATGGCTATTTTTAAAGGTAAATTGTAGACTTTCAATCAAGCAGCTACAGCATCATCCCTATTTATCCTAGTATTATGGTACATACATAACTTTCTTTAGAATGGAACAGCTTTTGAAACGGTAACATTCACATTTCCCTATCACGTTTCTGAAGCGGGAAATTTTGAGAGTAATCGGCATTTTTTTAAAAAAAAATTGATTCCCTCTGGATTCCCCCCGTGTTAACGCACATATCTCAAAATCAACTGGGAAATACTAAGGGGTGTACTAAATGTGTGTACAAAATTTCATTCTTCTATCTTGAGTAGTAAGGGTGAGGAAACTATTTAACAATGAGTTAAGAACATTCCCACAATGCCCCAGATGACCCAGATGTAATACAAAAATTTCATCAGACATCCCTATTTATCCTACGATCATGATTTGTGCATTATTTTCTTCAGAATAAAATAAATTTTCAAACGATACCCTTCATATGTCTCCATCATGTATCTGGGGCGGGTAAATCACGACAAAAGGAATTTTCTGTTAGAAATATCCTTTTTTTAAAAAAAAATTACCTCTGTAGACCCCTCCCCCTCTTTCAAGGCAGAGATCTGAAAAATACTGAGGAGTGCACTGGATAAATCTGCAAAATTTCAATCTTGTAGGTGCAAAAGTAAGCCCGCGAAAAACAATACTCCCCAAATACCCCAGATTTCCGTATAAAATAAGATCTCAGGTAACAGCTTCCTGAGACATCCCTATTTATCCTAGAAGCATAGTATGTATCCTCGTCGCCAAAAGTGCCTTTACATCGCCGTGACGGGTATGTGACACCGCAGTACTCTAAGGAAGGGATGGTTGCATAAGAAATTTTGATTAATTTTGAAGAGTTTTTATTTTGACTAGGGAAATAACGTAGGTATAGGGAGTAAGGGCATAGATTTCAAGCATTAGTGCACTGTCATCTCTGAAAAGATTTGTATTCTCAGTTTTTCAAATTATTGTCTTATATGTTAAGTTAAAAACTGCTAACAACTGCTACTAGCGCTTTTCACTCTTCAGGAATTTACTACGACATGTTCGGGCTTGAATTATTTCATTCGCCTCACTATAATTATTTTAAAATGGAAACTGATTACGCTGAAAATGAATATGTTTAGCTGTCGTAAAGCAAGGGCCGTAATAAATGTATATAAGGTTCTTATTATTATATAAAACACATAAGTATTTATTCCGTGTATAGAATAATATAATACAGTAACTAAGCAACATCATAATCACTAACGCCCACAGGATTTCTTCTAACGAGGGGGGGGGAGACCGATATAGAGATTTTCGTTTTATTCCCTATATATATTAACAGTCATAACATTGATAACATATATCGTCTTTCGCCGCTGTAGCCTATTAGTCAGAACATTGATCTCCAGATATGATGTCGAATGAAAAAATAAATTGATATGAACAGTGATGTGATTAATTTTACTGCGCCCTGGATCGATCTATCTCCGATTTACTCATACTCCTCCAGGCCCCCTGCCCCAGGTATTTCAGCTGCTGCGTTATATATACGGTTCCATGTCAAAAGGGCCTGACAAAAGGGAAAAGACCGAAAGGCCAGAGTCAATATGGCCCGCAACAAAAGGACCCGAGTCAAAACGGCCCTGCTTCAAACGGACCCGGGTTGAAAGGGGCCCCGCTACAAAGGGGCCCGAGTCAAAATGGTCCATGTGAAAAGGATACAGGTCGAAACGTCTCCGCAACAAAAGGGCCCAAGTCAATAGGGCCCGAGTCAAAAGAGACCACGCTACAAAAGAGCCAGACCACAATGACCCCGCAACAAAAGTGCTCGAGTCAAAAGGTTTCCGCAACAAAAGGACAGGAGTCAAAAGGGCCCGAATCAAAACGACCCTCATCAAAAGGGTCCATGACAAAAGGGCCCGAGTAAAAAGGGACTTGCCTCAAACGAGCCCGGCTGAAAAAGAGACCTGCTACAAAAGAACCGAGTCAAACAGCCCGCGCTAAAAGGCCTCCGCCAAAAAAGGGCCCGAGTCAAAAGGGGCCGAATCAAAATGGCCCTCATAAAAAGAGCACGGGTCAAAAGAGACCCACGACAAAATAACCCGAGTAAAAAGGCCCCGTATCAAAAAGGGGCATCGCTGCAGAATGGCCCGAGTCAAACGGCTCGGCGTCAAAAGGGCCCGGTTCAAAAGCTCTCCGCAAAAATGGGCACGAGTCAAAACGCCTTTCATCAAAAGGACCCGAGTCAAAAGGGTCCCACGACAAAAGGGATCGATTCCCAAGGGGCCTGCGTCAAACGGGCCCGGTTCGAAAGGTCTCCGCAACAAAAGGGCCCGAGTCATAAAGGGCCGAAACGAAACGCCCCTCACGCAAATGGCCAGGATCAAAAGAGTCCCGCTACAAAAGAGCCCGAGTGAAAACTTTCCCACGTCAAATGGACCCGAGTCAAAAGGTCTCCACAACAAAAGAGCAGAAGCCAAAAGTGGCCCCTCTACAAAGGGCACGAGTCAAAACGGATCCGCGAAAAAAGGGCTTGGGTCAAACTTCTCCGCAAGAAATGGCAGGAGTCAAAAGAGCAAGAATCAAAAGGGCCGCGTCAAAAGGGTCTCACGACAAAAGAGCCCGAGTCAAAAGAGACCTGCCTGAAACGAACCCGGGTCAAAAGGTGCCGCGCTACAAGAGGGCCCGAGTCAAAATGGCCCTCGTCAAAATTGCCCGGGTCAAAACCTCTCCGCAACAAAAGGGTTGGAGTCAAAAAGACCCGAATCAAAACGCCCTTCATTTAAAGAGCCCGTGTCAAAAGGGTCCCACGACAAAATGACCCGAGTCAGAATGTCCCGCGTCAAACGGGCCCGAATCAAAACACCCCTCATCAATAAGGCCCGAGTCAAAAGTTCCCAGTACAAAGGGGCTCGAGTCGCAAGGGCTCTGCGTCGAACGGGCCCGAGTGAAAAGGAGCCTCGCTACAAAAGGACCCGAGTCAAATTGCCCCCTATTAAAAGGGCCTGGGTCAAAAGGTCTACGCAAAAAAGCCCCAAGTCAAAAGGGGCCGAATCAAAACGCTCCTCATGAAAAGGCCTGGGTCAAAAGAGTACCACGACAAAAGTGTCCGAGTCAAAAGGACCCTGCGTCAAACAGACCCGAGTCAAAAGGGGGCCCGCTACAAAATGCCCGAGTCAAAACAGCCCCGCGTCGAAAGGGCCTAGGTAAAAAGGTCTCCGCGACAAAATGGTCCTGCGTTAAAAGGGCCCGGGTCAAAAGGGATCTTCAACAAAAGGAGCCGAGTCATAAGGACGCTGCGTCAGAAGGGCCTGAGTCCAATGGCTTCTGCGACAAAAGGGCCAAAGTCAGCAAGAAACTTCGTCAAACGGGCCCTGATCAAAAGAGTTGAGTTGAGTTGATTCTGAGTTTAACGTCCCGTTCAGCAACGAGGCTATATGAGACATGGACCTACTGATTAACGTGGAATCCGAACCACATGAGCTCCCGCCGGGAATCGAACCCGGGTCTCCCACGCCAAAGGCGCGTACGCTAACCGCTTAGCCACGGAGGGGCTCTGATCAAAAGAGGCACCACTTCAATAGGGCACGGGTCAAAACGGCCAGGCGTCAACTGGGTGCGAGTCAAAAGGGCCCTGCGTCAAAAAGGCACACTGAGAGAAAAATATGTAGGTGGCATACTTAAAAACGTAGGTTACATTCGTAATTCCTGTAGTTTCTGGACTTAACGTACAACCGTATATAACATCCTGCAGCAAATGTATAGCTGAAAAAGTATGTATTATACGCACTGTCTGCATAAATACAATGACGTCATTCGTGTGACGTCATCTGCAGTAACAAGTATATACGGAGGTGATATCTAGCTTTGTGACGTCAGGACCGTATGTAGCATGTGGGTTAATAATGACGACACACACTGACTGTCAGGACGGAGCATAATTTCAAGAAGTATGCAATATACGTTCTGTACGTATGTTTCTTGCGTTCAACCCCGAGACAGCATCTATATTGTACTTACGCCCCGTACGCATGACTAGATACAGTATACGTATTGTACGTATGTATTATACAGATTTTCCTTATGTCGCACACAGCTTGTCCAGATACAACATACAGAATATCCGTATGCACTATACAGAGTGCATATATGTAGCTTACAGACTGTCTGCATACAGCATATAGATTATACGTATGTCGCGTACAGGTTGGCCATATGTAATCTATGGATTGGATGTTTGTAGCTAATAGGTTGTCTATATGAAATATACGGATTTTACCTGTATCGCATACGTATTGCCTTCTTGTAATATATGGATTGGACATATGCAGGATCTAGATTGTACGTTTGGTGCAACATTATTAAAGTGCTGCAACATACTGCAAAGTGCATGATACATTCTTACTGTAATGTTGTCAAATATTGTTTTACTCTGTATGAAAACAAAAATAGCTTAAAATATGGTTGATCTCCTTTGTGCCAATAATAATAAAATTAACAATACTACACTTCTCAAATCTTAGTTTGGAGCAGTGAAACTGTCCAAAGAACTGTATTTACCTGCAGGGTGTCCTATAAGTTTGGGCTTCCTGCTAATTCGTTGGAAAGCTACTGCAAAGCGAAGTGTTGAAAAGGGACACAAGCGTTAATTTTAAAATTATGGGCACAAAGGAGGTTAACCATATGTTAAACTATGTTCGTTTTCATACAGAGTAAATCAATATGTGGTATATTACTGTAAGAATTTATCATATGGTTTGCAGTTAGTTAGTTGCAGCACTTCAATAATAATGCAAAATGCACAGCCATATACAATCCTATATTCAAACTCAAACAAGATTTACGTATTTCTACAATCATTTATTAAGCTGTTATCATCCATTGCTTGTACGATATAAAGATTATTTTACCTCATTCTTTTCCTTGATAGTATCTTCTTCTAAAGTGCAGTTATTACCACAAAAGGCCTGAATAGAATTTTCCAGAAATAACTTCTCTGTACATTTTAATTAACAGGTAAGTTATGTTTTTTTTTCTTTTTAATGTCGCAATAATTAAAAGTATGGTGTCAGCCGAAAACGTGTTCGTTCACAAGATGATTCCTACTCAACTCAGTACTCGCCGTTAAAAATGCAACACCAAGAAGGAGACTGGGTAGCTGCGCCAAAGTTCCCAGGCCGATACCTAATAGTAAGTGTAGAATACTCTTAAACGTCCGCTAAATTTGCTGTGTGACAACGTGGTGACAGCGGAGGCGTTGTGCAGCCATCGACTAAACATATTTACCCTTCCCTGCTCTACACATTCTGCAAATTTGGATTTTCCTGGATGCATCCTTCTTAGTGCAACATTTTAAGCAACGAGCAGTTTAACAGTCTCATACATTGCTTAAAGAAAGAACAATGATTCTCAGAATTACTCGGAATATATATATATATATATACAATAATTTAAAACGGTTATTTCAAACTTTGCAATTCAGAGCACGAAAAGAACTATAGCTAAAGGACACTGATTTTAGCCAGATAGTAACTAGTAAACTCAATCACACTCAGTACCATTAGTTGCTTGGTGTTATCCGTAAGTCAGAGATCATGGTATCTCATTTCGTGTAGATTTTTGCATTTGTTTAATGCTAAAAATGTATTTTATCGCTAATTGAATCCAGTACCATATATATACCGACAGGACGTACCTTAGTCACAACGTGACATGAGTGAAACACTAAACTATTCGATTTATACCTGCGGCCTTGTCAACACTAGAGAAAGTTACAAAGTGATTAAGTAAATACGGAACATAGTTCATACAAAGTATAGCGATGTATGAAGTCTCAGTTTCATACGACTTGGATAAAGGATACATCTGAAATAGCAACAAAGAAATATATAATGATTTCTCTGGATAATTTGGATTAGTCCAGAATTCGAACACATATACGTTGGTAAGTCCAACATTTTTTTTATTACTTCTTTCTTCGGATTCCCAATAAAGTTGACTACTGAAAAGCTGAGTTATAGATTCTGTATTAAAACAACACCTTCGCTAGATATATTCAGTATACACATTGTCTTACATACAGAACAATACATTAGTTATTAATGCATGTCTGAAATAATAGTGCTTCGTATAGAATTTTACTTCATCCAATCGTAATAGCACAAAGATAAAAAATATTGCGAGGGATAATGTTCTTATTACAGAGAAAAAGAGTTGAAATGACTTAACAATAACAAACATTTTCTTTAAACAGAGACAATATTTTATTCTAATTTATGGAAGAAAGAAATAATTTGTAGCACAGTATCTTTATTACGGTTATATATTCGTACAAAAGAATGTAAGTACAATTGGGTCTGTCTTCAGAAAGGACGTACTTTTAGCCACAACCTACACTGCTTCTTTTGTCTGTCTTTAAAGCCGAATCCTGGTTTGATGCACGAAATACCTGCAACAAAAATCAAAAAATATTTAAAATGTTATATTCAGTGTGCTTAATTTGATTGTACTTAACAATACAAAGTATCTTAACATTTTTTAGATTAAATGGACAAAATCTGTTCGGTTAGGTATGGACTTTTGGGTTGCACGTAGAAAAACTATGAAGTGTTTATTGATGCTGAACAACAACTCAAAATGTATTACTATTCAAAAGTAAGTGGGTACCCCAATGGTGTTCGGGGTACCATGGGGTACCTAATGTCTGTATTTTTTAGATATACGGAAATGTATGTCTCTAAAATGTAAGGAACTGACATCTGTTTACCGAAAACCTCAACTCGGTAAGCCTTATGGATATTGAGATATGGGAAAATAAAGAGCGACACCATAGAAGTGTGGGGTTTGCGTACTAGATGGTGCAGTTTCGGAAACGTAATTACGAGGGCTTACAACAACCTCAGAAGTAGTTTCAATTAAATACACTACACACACGCCCTGATGGGGGTTTTCGGGTACCATAATATTCGCAGAACTCTCATTTCTAAATATTCTAAAATATGTCTTAATAACGTTTTAAAGAACATTAGAGGTGTGTGTTTACCGAAACCGCAAGTCGGTACGCCTAACAGTTACTGAAATATGGTGAAATAAAAAGCGACACCATAGGTACGTAGAGCTTGCATATTAGACAGTACAATTTAGAAAATTAATTAACATATGACTATCAAGATATTGTCAAATAAAGGGAGGATCCATACAGTTATTGGGTTTTCGTGTTAGGTGGTAAAAGTTCCGAAACCGGTCATGGAAAGTTAATAAGCATCAGTAGCAATTTCATCTTAAAGTAATTAGGTATTTCCATGGAGTTTAAGAACATCATGGGGTCTACCAAGATTAAATTTTAAAATCTTTGAAAAATATATTTTGACATTTGTAAAGAGTATTAGAAATATGTATTTACCTAAAACTTCCAGCTAGTACATCTAGCAGCTAGAGATTCACCATACAATAAAAGCGTATTAGATCTTGAAATTTCAGAAAACAATTATTGATCCTAACAAAAGTTAAATAAGATGGTACTTCTATGGGTTAAGTGAGTACCTCAGACTCGTCAGTACAATTTCGATCGAAGATTAATTCAGCTCTAAATTTTCTTTGGACAATTCCAAGCGTTCATCGGGCTCTGAAATAAAGTTAACATTTTTTGTCAATATTTAATATAGCAAGCGAGATATAAGAAGTTGTGTATTTTATGACGTCGTAAAAATAAATACCCACATGGATTTGTACTTTTGAGTCTTTGCTGTAAGAAGAAATTTCAGAAAACAACCGTATATACCTTAATAGACAATTAAATGGGCGGAGGCACGGTGGCTTAGTGGTAGTGCTTACCTCTGGTGTATTGGGTTCTTGGTTCCATCCGCGGCCAAGTCAGTTTGTAGTGGACATCGTATTCGTGGATTTTCTCGGGGTACTCTCTTTCCTCCCACCTTTGCATTCCATCAATTCTGTCAACAACATTCACTGCTTTAATCATAATCTCCCTGAGACTAAAATGCATAATCGTGGGTCGCTACACTGAAATATTTCCTTTTATTTAATTTTAAAATTAAATAGAGAGTTAAGTATGATCGTATCTCTATGGGTTAAGTGAATACTCCAATAGTTTCTGCAAAAAAAGATTAGTTAAACACCCTACCACTAAGCTACTGTGTCCCCGCCCATTTAATTGTCTATTAAGGTATATACAGTAATTTTCTGATTTTTTTTCTTATAGGAAAGACCCAAAAGTACAAATCCATAAAGATCTCTATTTTTACGTCATAAAATATATAATTCCTTATATCTTGGTTACTATCTTAGATATTGACAGCGAATTTTCATTCTTTTGCAGAGCTCGATGAACCCTTGGAATTGCCTGAAGAAAACCTAGGACTGAACTAATCTTTCGATCGAAATTGTACTGAGATACTCATTTAACCCACAGAAGTACCATCTTATTTAATTTTCTTGCGACAATAATTGTTTCCGAAATTTCAAGATCTCATACGCTTTTATTTCACAGTGTTTCTCCAGATATTAGATGTACTAGCTGGAAGTTTTGGGTAAACATATATTTCAAATACTGTTTACAAATGTCAGATTATATTTTCAAAAGCTTTTAAAATTTAATTTCGGTAGACTCCATGATGTTCTAACACCCCATGAGGATTTCTAATTACTTTAAGATGAAATTGCTACTGGTTTTTATTAACTTTCCATGACCGATTTCGGAAATTTTAGCATCTAACACGAAAACCCCTTAACTGTGTTGGTCCTTCCTTTATTTGACATCATCTTGATAGCCGTTAGTCATATTTTAATTCAATTTCCGAATTGTAGCGTCAAGTATGCAAGCCCCACATACCTATAGTATCGCTCTTTATTTTCCCATATCTCGGTATCCATAAAGCTTACCGAGTTGCAGTTTTCAGTATTTAAAAAAAAAAAAAAAAAGTTCTTTACATTTTAGAGACATGTATTTCCATATATCTAAAATGCAGAAATTAGGTACCGCATTGGAACCCCATTGCAGTACTCACTTTTGAATAGCAGGGTAAAAACGTCAGTGGTTCTCACTTTAAGGTTGAAAACATACTATTTTGTCTCTTCTCTGAGCATCATGAATCTGTCGGAGCTGTACCATAGTTGGAAAGACTCACTGATCTTCCTATAATGACCATGTAGCCAGAATTCAAAAAGAAGTAGCCGTTGAAGGAAAAACAATATTTTAAAATCCTTGCACCAGTAGTCGTCACCTTAAAATCAAAATGTTCCAGTAGTAGTCAGGATTTTCTACCAGTGTTCGTCACTCAAATAATTTGACATAATTTATTCAAAAACGCACTGTGTATCAGTTTAGGGTTAAGAATACAATATAAAGTAGTAAGCTTAATATAACTTTGCATCACTTTTAGCACTCAAGGAAGAAAATAAAAACGTTTTTACATACTTTTTAAAGCAATTTCAGAAAGAAAAATGTTAACTAAATTCAAAAGTTAACTGTATATCACTTTCACGTTAAGAGTACAATATTAAATACTATGTTTAATAACTATACGTCACTTTAGAAACTCAAGAATGAAAATAAACGTTTGTACATACAATTTAAAAACAATCTGAGAAACAAAATAAGTTAACTGAATTCAAAATTTAATTATACATCACCTTAAGCTTAAGAATACACTATAAAATACTGAGATTAATAAAAAAAATGAAATATTTAAGTTTAACGTCCCACGGTTATGCCGGTTAGGCTAAAGGAGACGGTGATAATAAGAAATGAGTGAAATGAAGGAAGCGGGAGAACCCCGAGAAAACCCACGAGCACGGTGTTTGTCCACCACAAAGTCCACACGGCGCGAGCTGGGATCGAACCAGGGACCCCAAGCACCGGAGGTGAACGCTCTACCACTGAGCCACCGCGCCTCCCTGAGATTAATAACAATGCATTACTGAAGAATGAAAACAAAAATGTTTTAGCCACCTATATTATATTTACATGTTATTTCTCATTAACATTTTTTTTTTTTTTTTTTGATAACTCATGATCAAGTCTAGGGACGCGCAAGAGAAAGGATTTGAGATTGTCTTCTCTCGAAAAGGTGCCGCGAAAGTTATGTCTCGTCTCGAAAACTGGATCCGTTTCTATTGGAAGAGCTCTATCTCGTCTCGAATTTCGTAACAAAAATTCTGTCTCGTCTTGTCTCGTGCGCATCCCTAATCAGGTCCATAGCCAAAAACTTCATTTCGGAGGGGGTTCGATAGGGCTTTGCGATATCCTAATTTAGATATAGATAATCGATTTGACAAACTATCGAAACTTGTTCTAAATATCGAAGAATACAGCAATATCGAAATATCATCATCATAGGTATTCTGCCTTTATTGGCAGGTCACTTGCCGCAGCTGAGAAGCTTCCATGCTCCACGGTCCTCCGCTAACTTCTTCGTCTTCGCGTATGATCTTTCTGTTTTTATATCATCCATTAATTGTAGTCTCCTTCGCCCCCTCCCTCTCCTTCCCGCCACCATACCCTCTAGGACGTCCCTCATGATACAATCTCTTCTTAGGCAATGTCTCAACCAGTTTCTCTTCCTCTTCCTAATAATGTCTAAAAGTGTTCTTTTCTCACCCACCATTTCTAACACTCTCTCATTCGTTTTGCGCTCGACCCAACTAATTCTTTCCATTCTTCTCCACACCCACATTTCGAAGGCTTCCAGTCGATTTTCATCACTTTTACGTAATGTCCACTTTTCCGCCCCATACAGTACAATACTCCATACGAAGCATTTTATGAGTCTTTTTCTGAACTCTTTCTTCAAGGTCCCACAAAACAGACTTTTCTTCTTCCTAAAGGCTTCTTTCGCCATTCCTATCCTTGCTTTTATTTCACGTTCGCACTTCATGTTATTACTAAGAATACTACCCAGATATCGAAAACTATTCACTTGTTCTATTTTCTCCCCTCCTACTTTTATATTTGACACAGACCCCTTCGTTCCAATCACCATGGCTTTTGTCTTTCTAACATTTATTTTCATCCCATATTCTTCAAAGCCCTTTCTCATTTTTTCTAAAATTTTATTGATTTTCTTTCCAGATTCTGCAAGAAGCGCCATATCGTCTGCAAATCTTATGCATCTAATCATTCTACCTCCTACCAAAATGCCATCATCATCATGTAGGCTCTTTTTCACTATCTCTTCTAGATAGTCATTAAATAGTGTTGGCGAGAGGCAGCATCCTTGTCGAGCTCCCCTTCCAATTGCACTCTCTCCCGTCAGTTCTTCCCCTATCCTAACACTTACTTGTTGGTTCATGTATAAGTTTCTTATAAGTCTTCTATCTTTCCATTCCAACCCTATCTTCCTTAGAACTCCCAACAACAATTCCCAATTCACTCGGTCAAAAGCCTTTTCTAGATTAACAAATATAACATACACCTCTTTCCCTTTTTCTATAAATCTTTCACCGATAGCCCTTAATAATCCAATTGCATCTCTTGTGCCCTTGCCCCTTCTGAACCCGAACTGCTCCTCCTCAACTTCTTTCTTTGTTCTTTCATATAACCTTTTGTTCAGTATTCGGAGCAGAATTTTAGCTGCATGAGATATGAGACTAATAGTTCTATAATCCTCACATCTCTTTGGGTTCGATTTCTTACCCATCGGTATCGAAATATAAACAATATCAAAAATCGAAAATATAGAAATATGAGAGATATCAAAAATATGGATATATCGATCAAAAATTTCGATATCGATGTTTTGATATTTGAAAATATCAATTGTTCGATCTAAATATCACACAGCCCTAGGCTCCAATTGTTGTCACCTTTAAAATTAATGTGAAAATTGCTGACTAATCTTCTGTAAGTACCGTAAGACGGGATTATTTTGCACTCCAGGATTAATTTTGCACAAAATACGGCAAAAGTTTCACCGTACTCTGTCGGTAAAATGATGGACTGAAGAGAAAGTTTCAACTGCCACCGTAAGATAGAACATCTAACTGGATTTTTGACTATAATGTTGCCGTTTAACATCAGTTGTAATTACCTGAAGGGTTTTTTGTTGTAGAGGTATGGAAAGCAGTAACTGTAAAGGCCGACAAAATTTGAAAGATATCACCTACAAGAATTTTCGTCAAAGTCAAGTCAGTTTCGAAGAATACTCTGTGTATAATGGGACTTTGAGACAATAGTTGAAATTGAAGTGTGAAACGTTTTAAAGTCATAGAAAAATAAAACTGGGAGAAGGCTGTTTCAGCCTCTAATCGGGGATACTTTGCACCGATCAAACGTAACCCCTCAGATAGGAAATTATTACTACTGGTACCTCCTGCCGTCTAACTTTAGAAAAATTTCCTATTCAGGTAGATGCCGGAATGGATTTCTTGTTGGAAAATAAATTACGAACAGCGGCGGATTCAGAAAAATAGTCTGAGAGGGACTTCACACAGAAAGATTTCCTTTATTTAGAAATGACTAGACTTCTTGAAGGGCTTGAAGCGTAGACTCATAGGAATGACTAACATTAATTTTTTTAAAAAAGAAATCCTGCAATTTGGGTGGGCTTCAGCCTGAAAGCCCCAAATCCCGTAAATCTTCCACTGATTACGGTTGGGATGATATTCTTGGACATAAAGAGCAACCAAGGCAAATAGATCTCGGAGATTTTTGCTGTTCTTGAGTTGCCATTTTTGTGGGGCATACTAAATTATCAGAATGTGGTTCCTATGTCGGTACCAGAAAGTACATAATTTTCTTTACAAATATCGATAATTCATACTAAGTACTGACACCGGTACCGTAAGTCCAACCTCAATATTTGTAGACTCATGCAGTTTTGTGTAGGAAGTGAAATGTATAAATAGAGATAAAACATTGCGCAGAAACATTATGTTCGTATGTTGAAAATACTTTTTTGTATGTGTTGCAAAGTATCTTCAGCTATCAGGTTACTTTGCAACAAAGTTTATATGAAATGAAATGAAATGAAATCTTTGAGTTTTACGTCCCACACCGTAATTATGCCGGGTATGCTAAAGGAGACGATGATGAGAATGAATGGAATAGTAAAATGAAAAATGTGTGAGAAAACGGGAAAACCCCAAGAAAAACCACACACAGTGTTTCTCCAACACAAAGCTCATTTAGCACGTGCTGGGATCTATCCAGGAACTTCACGTAGGAGAGGTGAACGCTCCACAACTGAGCTACCACGTCCCCCAAAACACAACCTCAGAATATATTTCATATAGAGTAGAAATAACAATATGTTGTAAAAAAAAAAAAAATGGCCGGTCTGAAAGGCATGTAAGCTAAAAAAAATACAATTGCTACTTGATTTGTTTACTAGCATTGTTTAATTATCTACGGTACTGAAAACCGCAACAAAAATATCATTATGTTATGTCACATCCTTTCAAAACTAAGGCGAAAGCAGGCAAGTAGCATACAAATTTATGATGCTGAAGGCGTTATTTTTCACAGCTATGGAGAAAAGAGATAGAAACAAAAAAATAACAGGAAATCTTTGTTTTACGTCCTACGAATATGCTATGTAGGCTGACGGTCACAAATAAGTAATGAAAATTGATAATCTTGGAATACGATTTGGTGGAATAATGAGGGAGAAAAATAATCATTGATTAAATATTAAATTGAAAAGAAATAAGAGCCTGACGCTCAAATACTTATCTATCCGGAATCCATCTTGATCCCCCTAAAATATCATGAAGTGCTTGATTGATTCTAAACCCAATAATAGTAATAGTAAATTAACAATAAACAGAGAATATATAATTTACTCACCTTGAAATGTAGAAATTAATGATTGTAATCCCCAGCTTTCCAATAGACCTTTGATTTCTCCAAATGAAGATTCGGATATCTTGTTTCTTCTCAAGCAATAATGGGTTACAATAATCAGTTGCAGTCCAAAGCCAAGTCACTAAGTTAAGCATGAATATAAAATAATTCATTAGTTAGATGCATACAAAATCCTACGCATGTAAATCCGAATCTACTTATATTAAATTGTAAATTATGTAATTAAACAAACTGAATTATACTACAGTTATAGTGACATCAAACATACATTAAATAAGGTATACAGGGTGTCTCAAAAATCCCCTGACATAGGGTAACTCTGTTATCATCAGAGCTACAACAAAATGTAGGAGGGAAAGCATCTCCAAATATGATGTTTTCAATCTAAAGTGAAGGAATTTTTAAAATCGGATGACCCGTTTGCGCTGTACACACTCTATGCGCCCAATGTGAAATGAAAATGCAACGTTGCCATTTACCTGGACCTACAACATAAGTGAGTGAAGTTACTGTCTTTTATGCTAACATGTCGGTGGCCAGCCCCCGTTTCAAACAGTAACTTCATTCACTTATGCTGTGGGTCCAGGTAAATGACAACGTTGCATTTGCATTTAAATTTGGGTGCATAAAGAGTGTACAGCACAAACATCTCGTCCGATTTTTTTTAAATGTGTTCACTTTAGATTGAAAACGTCATATTTCGAGATGTTTTTTTTCTCTTACATTTTGTTGTAACTCTGATAATAACAGAGTTACCCTATGTCAGGGAACTTTTGAGACATCCTGTATATATCATAAGACGCTCCTTTCTAAATTCTACACGGATGTGGTTTCATTGAATGTGAGGTGGGTGATACACATTAGGCCTTTTGAGAGTACGTCACACGGACGACCGTAATTTTGTATTCAAAATTTTTTATTATGAACTGGTGGGAAAATGAAATGAAATCTTTAAGTTTAACGTCCCACGCTTATGCCGGTTAGGCTAAAGGAGACGATGATAATGAGAAATGAGTGAAATGGTGGAATGAAGAAAGTGGGAGGAAACGGGAGAGCCCCGAGAAAACCCACGAGCACGGTGTTTGTCCACCACAAAGTTCACACGGCGCGAGCTGGGATCGAACCAGGGACCCGAAGCACCGGAGATAAACGCTCTACCACTGAGCCACCGCGGCCCTAAGAGATTAAGAAAATGAAATGAAATTTTGAGTTTTACGTCCCACGGTTATGCCGGTTAGGCTAAAGGAGACGGTGATAATGAGTAATGAATGAAATGGTGGAATGAAGAAAGTGGGAGGAAACGGGATCGAAAACGGGACTCCAAACACCAGAGATAAACGCTCTACCACTGAGCCATCGCGGCCCTAAGAGATTAAGAGTCACAAACATAGTCACTTTCAATTTTGTAATATATATATATATATATATATATATATATATATATATATATATATATATATATATATATATATATATATTTCATCACTGACTGATAACTAAAATGCTTGGACTGTATATATAAAAGTCGCCCCCTGCCCGTAAAAAGCTTCATTCGAACTCGGAATCGAACAATTGCATCTGTAAAGCAGTGCTGAGTTGATTTTAACGTTCCTTTCAGTAGCAAGGCTGTATGAGACGTGGACCTACAGATTAACGTGGAATCCGAACCACATAAGCTCCGGCCGGGATTCGAACCCGTTTGTCCCACGCCAAAGGCGTGTACATTAACCACTTAGCCACGAGGGAACTCATCTGTAAGGCAGTGTAAGCAAGAAAAAAACCGCACACTGGATGTTTGCGCAACTGAGGATCAAAAAAATTCTCAATGGAGTATGAGAAATAGTAAACGTCAATCAAAGTGGGCTTTTGCTTGTTCATTACTTCGTTAATACTTAATTCCTTCTAGAAATAGTGAAACAAATCTATGAAGAAACACTAATTAAATTAATAACTATTACGTTGTATTTCTTACCACACCACGAAAGTAATATACCGTTTTTACCAACCATAGAATTTCAACTTAGTACTATACTGCATTAGTCACGCCGTAACGAAAGGTGAAATTCAAACGCCTGGCACTCGTAGCTGTTGAAGCTGTGTTGTAGTTATATCACGCGGCCTGCGTTGGTACTCCTCAACATACGTAAATACGTCACATCCCAAAGCCAGGAAACTTCACAGACAGAAGACAGGGGCACAAGCAGACAGGGGCCTGACACTTCACGAAATCAAACCCGCCAAGACTCAATTCAACATGACCTTCAATTACGTTCTAGAAACCAAACCAATGCTAAGGCACAAACTCACCAACTTCCTATATGAAAACACAAGAAAAAAATAAGTTCTTGGTTCCAAAGCGATGACATAACAATAATACTAAAAAGGTTTTAATTCTCAGTAACCCAAACATTAATTAACTAGGGAACATAACAAGCAAAAATAAATAAATAAAAGTAAAGTAAAATAAAATAAAATAAAATTAAAAAATAAAACCTGACAAGTAAGATCTCCCTGACTACTTTTTTTTTAATTTCAGTGAGGCTGTAAAATATGTCAATATCTTCGTAAAATATATATATTTCAGTGTAAACAAGTTCTTTAAACAAAAGAAAGCTCTGTAGTAGAGCGCTTACCTCTGACCCGTTAGGTCCCTGGTTCGATTCCTGCTCCCGACAAATAGGCTCTTGGTGAACACTGTAGGTGTGGTTATTCTTAAGACTTTCCAGTTTCCTTACATTTTCTTGATTCCACCATTATCATGTATCTCATCGTCACCTTCTCACTTACATTTATGTACAATCATGGGGCGTTTAACTAAAAGCAAAAAAAAAAAATCTTGCAAATATCCTAGTAAAAATGAGTTTTCTAGACTACACAAGTGGCCTCGCGTAGCGTAGTCGCTAACGCCCTCGCCTTCGGTGCGAATGGTCCCTGGTTCCATCCCGGTGGGGGAACTCGTTCGAAAAAGTATCAAAAGATTTTAAGTGCAGCCATCCTGAATGAGGTTTCCTTGGGTTTTCCTCATTCATAGCAGGCGAATGCTGGAGTGGTACCTAACATATAGGTCCCAGGCCATTTTCTTCCTTCCCCAATCCTTTCTTCCCTTCCTTTCCCCGGATAGTATGCTCACTGAGGGAAGTCATCCCACATATGTGACGGGCTAACAAGGCCATTGATGCCGAAAGCCCATAAATCTAAATCCTAAATCTTCACTAGACAAGGGAATTTTCGCGCAGAAAACGGTTTCTTAGCAATTATGTTAAGCAGTCCTGTAGTAACTCTGCACCAAGTAATAAGTCGTCACATATAAAACGGAATGAATAAACACATAACATTCATTTTGCTACCTTGAAACGTAAAGTGTTTCAAAGCATTAATATTCAAAGATTTCTCAAAATTCAGATTCACCCATTCCATTCTCCTCAATCATTAACGAGTTACAACAGTAAGAATTGTAGTCATAAACTACATTACTTACTTAGTACTATATTAAAGCAAGTTCCACTAAAAGAATATATAATTAATGGCATATTTAACTAAAGTAATAGTTAACTATTGTACTTACCCAAGCTTTTGTTTCCTTCCTCTCTTCTTTTCCGTTTGTAAACAACCTCGTTTCGCAAGCAAAAGACGGTAGTTCAATGACGTCAGCCATTTCGAAAGAAAGAGTGTCTATAGGCGGTCTGGATCTCACACACAGATGGACGTATATAACATACAGCTGAAGTATTTAACATACGTATACGTATATAAAATACGGAAGATTGTTAGATGTCAGACATCCTGCAGAGACATGATGTAACATCTAAGCGGGTAAAAGGCAGTACCTGTGTAGTATATGGATAAAGTACGCTCCGTACAGATTTCCTTAGTAAACATAACGAATCCTTGTATTTGTACAATGTACCGCTGTCCGGATAATGGATTTTTCTCAGTGCACAAGTCAGAAAGACCCCGCGTCCAAAGGGCCCGCTAAATACGGTTCCACGTGTAAAAAGCTTGAGATCAAAGCAAGAGTGGAGATCAGGCATGCAAAAGAGGATTGTGTCCCCTTAGTAAGTTGAAGTGTTTATGCAAATGAAGTAAATATATCTGTGGTTATTAATAACAAATAGGAAATTTGAATGATAATATTAGTTTTGTTTGCTCGTTGATTGTTTTGGAACAATCGCTATCGCTTAAGTCTTTCTCCGTGAAAGTTTGCTTGCACTCCCGTCATAGGCGGACTGGGTGTATTAGGGCCTAGGCCGCGGTTACTATGGAGGGAGCTCAGACTATAACACCAATTTCTAAAATAACGTACAATCAGTGGCGCAACGAGCTTTTGGTGAAATTTCAAAATAGATCAAAGCATAAATGAATATTGAATTAAGTCAAAGCACTCTACGAAAGGAGAAATACCCAGTGAAAACCCCTACATTAATTTCTTAGAGTAATAAATGTTAGTAAAGAGTGCGTCAGTTTATGCAAAAATAAAGATGTTCAAAATATTTACTATAGCGCAAATTTTAAAACTTGTAACCGTTAATAATAGGGAATTTGTGAATTGGAATTTTCATTTTAAGGTTTTTTAGCATGTTAATAATAAGGATAACTAAATTGCTTGTGATGAGGAGAATTCAAAATTTCAATTTTGTCCACATCAAATGGTGCAGCACGTCGTTTGCAGACTACTGTACTGGATATTCTTGGCCCCTCCCGAAATAAAATCCTGGTTGCGCCACTGCGTACAATGAACATCTGCGATGAGAAATCGCGTTGTGCAGTTGTAAATTCATTGTTACTTGATGGTTTTTGGAAGCTATAATTTATCATTGGTCGTTGAAAATTTGATGTCACAGCAAGCACAGGATTTCCAGAAACAAGCTTCCAAGAGAATATTTTATAATTATTATTGCATTGCCACACGGGGTGTCTAAAAAGTCCCCTGACATGGATAACTCTGTTGTTATCAGAGTTACAACAAAATGTAAGAGGGGAAACCGCCTGCAAATATAATGTTTTCAATAGACAGTAACTTCATTCATTTATGTTGTGGGTCCGGGTAAATGGTAACGTGCATTTTCATGTAACATTGGGCGCATATAGAGTGTACAGCCAAAACGGCTTGTCCGATTTGAAAAATTCTTTCACTTTAGATTGAAAACATCATATTTGGAGACCGTTTCCCCGCTATATTTTGTTGTAACTATGATAATAAGAGAGTTACCGTATGTCACGGGAGTTTTGAGACACTCTGTATAGTAGCTGAAACACTAAAAAAATAATAGCGAATAACTTTTACTATGGAATGAACAGGACAGCTTACTAAAAATTGTAACACTAAACAACTAATAATAACTTTTGACTGTGGAATGAACATGACAGTTTTACTGAAAATGATAAACACTGCTGAACCACTAAACAACTAATAATTTTAAAAAGTTAAGATTCTTTGCAGTTGAGCTTATGAATCGCGGAGTTCCTGAAAAACTTCGTTCACAGACACTAAATTTAGCATGTCTCTTTCCATATTCATGAGCAAAATTGTGTCCAAATGTATTCACACAAACTAGCTCTGAGATTTGTTTACTCTAACTTTAACTTTGAGAAGCACCTTCCACATGTCACTTGTGTGCATGGTAGGGACAACGCATGTTTGTATACAATGTATAAATTATTAAAGCAACTAGACTGACGGAAATTGGCACAAAATTTTCCCTGCACATGACAAACAATTTTTATACAAGGTGTTTGCAGCATCATTATCACCCTTACCGTGAATCCCGTCCAAAGATGTTCCATCTTCCATAGCATGCTCAGATGCATAATCATCATCATCTTCTACGGATTCAGGGGCATCATTCTCTTCAGGATCATCAAAAACGAGAACGTTTTGTGACAGTGAAATACACGACAGATAACTGCTGGAGCTCCTTGTATATTTTCTCCTTTTTCATATTTAGTTTTTTTTTTTCGGAAGAACTCTGAAAGCTCTTGCAGATACACCATTCTTCTTGATTTCTGAAAAGTGCTTGGGTTCCAGTATTTGGAGTTCTTTCGGCTGCTGAAATCTATCACTGACACATGTAACAGCTGTATTCAGAATTTTCGTTGAAGTTTTTTTATTCTGAATAAATCTTTTTCACTTATATTTAAGTTCTTTTCCAGTTCATCTGCTCTCCTGGCATTTTTTTTCTTTAAAATTCTTCTGTGCAAAAAGTCTTTTTCCATTGCTATCTCTACACCAGATTGCGCAAGCTGTTGATTTATTTTCACACAAAATATTTTTGTGTTTTCGTAAAGCATTAAACAGACATCTTTTGCCTCTATTTTCTTCTGAAGCTGCTGCTGCAAAATTGCCTAGGAGTCTCCAGGTGGTAAGATAGTCCAATCCGTGAGACTGCAGGTATTTTGAAACAGGCTCCGTTTCCGTAAATAAGTCCTGAAACATAGAAGTCCTCATTACAGTGTTAAATTCTGTCCATTTATTCAGCAAAGTTTACCTTAAAATTTTCATTTCGCATTAAAACCCCTGTTCTGTACATCATCACTGACGAACAATAAAAATGAAAGAAATCTTGATGATAGACAGTCGTCCTCGTCTTGGCTTCATGTTTCGTAGCGAAACTCATTAGTGTCCATTACTGCATTCAGTGCCGTGTTTCTGCTCCATCATCGTCTTGTACCAACTTGAACTTTTCGTAGTGTGTCATGTCCCTCGTGGCTTGCATCAATCATTTTCTTACAAACATCCTTTCTTTTGTAGTATTCAGACAGAACATGGCACTGGTTTCAAATAAATTTGCAGCTTCAGAGATCTACTCAGTCGAATTTGTCATAACGAAATTAAGAGCATAAGCCATGCATTGGGTGTAAATGATTTCAGGATTATCCTTCTCCAGTAATGCTTTAACTCCTTAATAGCATCCACTGAAGTTAGCAGCTCCATCAAAAGAGCAACTTGCAATATCATCACAAGCATCAAAACATTTTTGTCACAAAGTACTCTCTTGATTTCATTATAAGTTACTTGTCTTGTAGTGTCACTGTTTACCACTGGCGTCTCTGGAATATACAATTTGGGGAGGACATCAAAGAAAGTTATTTAAATGGTACTATCTAGCCCAACCTGTCTATTATCTTTAATTCCATTTGTTACATTTCTGCTTACCTTCACGGACCACGTGAGGCATATCAAGAACTCTGTTACACAGCCTGAATATTATGTGACAAATAAATATAATTATTATTATTTATATGTTATTCTGTCGTTAGTAAATAAATTAAATTAGAACAAAATATTGAATATCTTGTACTTCAAAATATTGGGGGGACGCGTCCCCCTCGTCCCCCCGCCAGAGACGCCCAAGATGTTTACGACAACTACTAACAGCCGCTCAAATACTTGACCGTTTATAACGCAGAGAATTACTATAGCCAACTGATTAAGCCCTGAAACATCTTGGATAGAATCAACCATTATGTTGAAAATGCCCGCTTTCTTGGCGTCTTCCACTGTTTTCTCCTGTTATTTTGTAAACTTTTTGATAGAAAATATTTTTTTAAAAATGCGCTGTTTTCCCATTTTTGAATTATCAAATATAGACCTACAAGGTGTATTAACATCCATAAAGAACCAATCAGCCTGTGGTTAAATATGAACCCAGCTACAAACCAGGCACCAGTCTTCAACCTTGAAAGGGCCGCAACTACCCAACATTATGAAAAAAGATCCCAGGTCCCAACAGCTCAACATGATGAAAAACATGCCTAGGACCGCAACTGCTCAATGAAATGAAAGAAGGACCATAACTGCCCAATATAATGAATAAAGGGCCCAGTGCCCCAACTTCTCAATGTAATGAAAGAATGACCCAACTGTCCAATATATTGAAAGAAGGGCCCAAGGCCCCAGGTACAAACAAAATCACAGTTTCCGATAATAAAAAAACATAGTGAAAGATGGACCTAGGCACAAATCTAGTAAGAAAGGACCCTATTAAAAAAGATAACTTACTGATTGATGGAAGGGTGGAAGAGGAGTGTGTGTTGGTAGCATAATAACACTGAGCTACCGAATTATTTAGCTCTCTTTTGTTTTAGCTTTTCTTTCTCTTTCATTCTTTATTCTTTCATCGTTGTTTTCTTAGAAGGTCTAGGCCGCGATTGCGACCTAAGGGCCCTGGCCAGTCCGCCCTTAACTCCGTCTTTCTGAGTTTGTATTCTCGTGACATAGCCCAATCAAACTTTATCTATTGCTGACTTTTCCCTTACTTCTAAAATTCCATTTCTACTCCTGGATCAAAGTATAAAATACATATTAGTATGAAAAATATTCTGTGGAAAACATTAGTTTAATTTTGCTGTGAAAAGACATGTGGATCTGTATACAGGGTTACTGAAAAATATTGGGACAGAACAATAATAACGACATGTCAATTGCATTGATTTGGAGTGTGGTCACCCTGGAAGGCATCTTGAATTCCGCATATCACACAATATTGTTTTAAATGTAAAAGGTTATGATTTTACACTTCAACTTAGACTTGAATATTCCCACAAATGAGAATGTGAATTCATTTTTGACATTTCATCTGTTTGAGACAGGGTGTGCTATGTTTTACATATGTATCAAATAGGGAAAGTATTATGACAGGGCTGTAACAAATAGACGCATAGACGGAGTAAAAGCAAATGTTACAATTTGGCATTGGTGTATAAACTGCGTTAAATGATTTAGTGCATATCATGGCAGCCATCTTGAATTGCGAATATTGTATACCACACAATATTTTTAAATAGAAAGAGGTATGTGTTGAGTTTTGATTTAGAGTTTAACGTCCCGTTCAACAGCGATGTTATGTGAAAAGAGGTAAGTGTGTCACATAAATTGATGCTAGAATCTTCGTACAAACTACATTCATCGTCCGTTTCAAAAGCATCGGAGTCTACATTATTTATTATTTCCATAATTTCTCCGGACGAAAATACGCCACTATCATAAGAACCATGACTTGTCGCGGTGGTATTCATTAGGGATGGCCTTTTTAAAAAATCTGTTTTTCGATTTTCGGAAATTTCATTTCTCGTTTTTTCGTTCGTTTTTCGAAAAAAAAAAATTTTCGTTTTTCGGAAATTTTTTCGTCTTTCATTTTTCGAAAAAAAAATTGTTTTCCGTTTTTTCGAAAGATTTTTCGTTTTTTCGAAAAAATGGTTTTTCGAAAAATTCGTTTTCCCTTTTTTGATGATTTTTCGTTTCTCGAAAAGTTTTCGGAATTCGTGGAATGATAATGTGGGAGGAAATGGGAGTACCCCGGGAAAATACACGGACACGATGTTGTCTGTCACGAACTTACTTGGTCTGGGATCAAATGCACAAGAGGTAAGCGTTCTAACACTGAGCTACCGTGCTCCTTGGATTTGGATCTAATGAAAGGTTGAGTTGATTTTGAGTTTAACGTCCCGTTCAGCAGCGAGGCTATATGAGACGTGGACCTACTGATTAACGTGGAATCCGAACCACATGAGCTCCCGCCGGGAATCGAACCCGGGTCTCACACGCCAAAGGCGCGTACGCTAATCGCTAAGCCACGGAGGAGCTCGATCTAATGAAAGGATAGTGTGTAGTGCCTACTATTGACGAAACTCATCCAATCACGACCCAAATTAGTATGGTTATGGACTGCAATGTATTTAGTACACATGTTAAATATGATGGTCTTTGGGACTTTGGTTCCAGAGTTATTGCTAATCAAATTTATGTTTTAAGTTAGTGATATCAAGAAATTTCTCTAAGTCGCATTTGATTAAATTCAAATGGTCTTGACGAAAGTTGGTAGGATCGTAAATATTGACAAGCTTGGTATGCATGGAAGCTCATATAAAATATTATGATGTACAGACTTTTTGTTCCTGAGTTATTAGCTATCAATGTTAGGTTTGGAATCAGTGAAATCAAGAAATTTCATTAAAGCGCGAAAGATGGAACTCATCCAATTTTTACCAAACTTGGTAAGGTGGTAGATCTTGACGAGCTTAGTAACTATAAAGGTAACCAAGAAAGATCTGTCGCTTTTTCACCCATCACCTTCAAACATCGATATTTAACCTAAGACATACCTGGAAGATCAAAAATAGTCTCCTTCTGCCAACGTTTGGAAGGCCATGTATTCCATTGCGGTAGAACTTGGTGGGCCGTGAATCGAAAAAGGTATCAAGTGCATCTTGTACCTCTACTAGGGATTTCAACTGGTGTCCTCTAAGCTGATTGTTCAAGGAATGGAACAGGTGGTAATCGGACGGTGCAATGTCCGGGGAGTATGGCGGATGCAATAGTGTTTCCCATCCAATGTGTAGAATGGTGTCCCGGGTTATCCTAGCCACGTGGGGCTTAGCGTTGTCCTGTAAGAGGAGGACCCCTTTGCGATTCAGAAGTGGTGGCTCCAGAGTCTTGAGTTTTTTTGGTTTTTTTTTTTTTTTTTTTTTTTTTTTTTTGAACACAGCTCAACTGCGGACAGTACACAGTTGCATTGATGCTCTGACTAGCCTGTAGCAGTATTTTTTTTTCTCAAAATACTGTTCAGAAAATTTGGACTTAAACTTAGTTAAATGAATAAATTTCATTAAAACGCGTTAATCTCATCCGATATTGGCCAAAGTTGATATGGTCATAGACTTTAACAAGTCTGTTACGCGTGCGAGCTGAGCATGAAATATTGTGATCCACAGACCCTTGGTTCTCGGTTCTTGAGGGATGTAAATTAGAAATAATAATTCACAATTGTAAACAGTGTAAAATTTATATTTTACAGAATATTAAAAAATAATTATTTACTAGTGATTATTAATGTGTTATCGACAATATGGCATTACTGCTGAATCGCCGGACCAATTTGAAAATCGAAAAAATGGAGCAAAATATACAGCATTCGGTTATATTTGGTTGGATTACATTAAGTTACGTTAGATTATGTTATTAGGTGCGCAGTTTTACTATACGGATCCATAGTATAAGTAGGAGTAGCAGTAGTAGTAGTAGGAGGAGTAGGAGTAGGGGTAGTGATAGTAGTAGGAACGGGTTAGAAGCCCCACAGGGGTTTGTTGGTTTCTGTTCTCGACATAAAATGGGCAAATTAAAGATTTGCTCAAATTTATCTATACATTTTACAATCTATGGATCCGTATAGTAAAACAAATGTACCTCTCCGCGAAAGAGTCCATCCGTCTCCACATACAGTGCCGCTTACAACATCAAAAACAACCAGCAAATACAATCACTATCTGAGCTTTTACTATTCCCCTTACCTGACTTTCAATCACTGTTCCTCATAAACTTAAATAAATTCTCCAATTGACCCGGTAAATTTCCTAAAATTAGTCCGGCGATACAGCAATTAGCCCAACATTATATTTTATAAAGTAAATAAAGACTAACAAATTACCAAATAGAAGGATCCTGTATAAACTGATCGTGATAGTATCAGGCAGCTCTGTAATAAATTGATTTTTAACAATTGATTTTAACAAAATATGAAACATGAAGTGATTATATGTACTGATACTAAAGACTTCTCACTAAGATCCCCCATTCATTTTTCTTATTTTCTATAACTAATTAAGTCAGTATCAAAAACAATTTGATTGCTTTCAAAAATAGGCAATTTAATACTAACAAAATACTATTGAATGGCTTATTTATTCTAAAGATGTTTTATATACGGTAAGACAAAGAACTAAGTATCTGACTATAATAATCTCATCAAACGAGAATTCAAATTTTAAATAGGTGGGTCTTCGTTTTCGTATTAGTTTTTACTGCTACTAACTTCAGTAGAAGAATACTACTAAGATGAGATATTTTTTATTTGGTTGTTTGTTGAAGTTCAGCGTCCCTTTTCAGAATCGAGCAAGACTATACAAGACGTGGACCTACATTATAAAGTGGAATCCGAACCACCATAACACGTTCAATGTTTTCCCACTCGGGACCCTGTGCATCAAAGGAATACGCGCTAGCCACTAGACCAGTTGCAGGGCTTGAAATCTTTTCTTGGAATTATGAAATTATATATTGAAAAGAAACGTTTGTCGCTTCCTAGTACTTCTCTCGTTCTATGAGAAAAAAAGATTGTAACCAGAGATATAGTAAGTATTTATCACTTTCGGTTGCATTAAACTTAGAGATGGAAACTACCATTGTGGCACAGAATCCATATCAAAAACTGCTTCCGGCTATCGCCTTTTTTTACTATGAAATCGGAAATGGTAGTTTCTCACTATTTCCGGTTTTCATAGAGGGATAGCAATCGATATGACAATCTTCGAATCCTGGATTCATATATATAAACATATCTCATTATCTCTTATTAGTTTTGCTCTATGGTGATCACTATTGAAATTAGAAGTGGTAGTAAATTTCTACCACAGGACAAAACTTGGAGATAGTCTATTGCGAAGGTACTGAATTCATGCTTCTTGCTATTACCATGCTTGCTCTATGGTGATCAATACTGAAACCGGGAGTTGTGATCAGGGGCGGATCCAGGACGGACTTCTGGGGGGAAGGGGGTGTAATACTGCTACTTAGAGCTATTTTTACGAGTTCCAACTCTGGGTTTTATTTATATATAAAATAGGAGTGTTCTCTTCTGGGGGGGTGATCGACCCCTGGATCCCCCCTGATTGTGATACATTTTTCCTACTTCCTGTTTTTGTAGAGAAACAAATGAGTTTCGTTTCACAGTGTAAAACTGCGGCAGACTTGCACTCCATGCGAATTGAATATTCAAAACTTCAGTACAACAAGTAGCACAACTAAAACTCTTGGTTGGAATAGATTAATAAGATCAAAGATAGAATCTGTTCCTCGGATGCTGAATCCATATCAAAAAGCCCTTATTAGCTATCACTTATCGTTTTTGTTCTATGGAGATAAAGATTGAAAGCAGGAATGGCTAATTTGAATCACTTCCGGCTTGAATAGAGGGTTAAGAGAGGAGACGGAATCTATTTTTAGGATGCTGAATCGATTTCAGAAAACTTCTCGATATCTTTTATAGTTTTTGTTCTATGAATATAAGTATTGGAACCGAAAGTAGTAGTAAATATCAAGCATTTCCGGTTTCAGAAGAGTGGTGCAGGTTATGAAGATATATTCTCTTAAAACCCTGAATTGATTCCAGAAAATTGCTTGTCGCTATCTATTACAATTTTGTTTTATCGCGACAAGTGTTAACACCGGAAATGGTTAATTTGAACACTTTCGGTTCAAATAAAGTGTTAACGAATAATGTGGAATCTATTCTTGGGATGCTGGATTAATTCTTTTTTTAAAAAATGCATTTCGATATCTCTGACCGATTTTGCTCTATGGAAATTAGTATTACCTATAAAATAAAAAATAGTAATAACCTTCAACCATTTCTGCCTTGTGGAGTGTTGTGGATTGTAATTGTATTTCCTCTTGAGAACCTGAATTGATTGTAGATGAACCACTTGTCGCTATCTATTACCAATTTTGTTCTGTGGCGATTAATGTTGAAACTTGTAATCGTTAATTTGAACCACTTCTGGTGTGAATAGAGATCAAGGGAGAAGGTAGAGCCTATTCTTAGAACGCTTAGTTGATCGCGAAAAACTGCATCACTATTTCTTCAATCTTTTGCTTTATAAAAATCCGTATTGAATCCCTATTGAATATACTAGTAAATTCAGCCACTTTCAATTTCGATAGTATTGTGCGTTGAGATTATATATAGCTTATATACTCTTGAGACGCTGTATAGATTCGTTTAAAAAAAACACTTGTGGCTATCTATTACTATTTTTGTTCTATATCGATCAATGTTAAACCGAAAATGATTATTTTAAACAACTTCCGATCTGAATAGAGGATTAATGGAAAAGATACAGCTATTTCTAGGTAGTTGAATCGATTGCCAAAATCTACATCTCGATATCTCGTAATTCAGTATTAAAACCGGAAATAATAGTAAATATAAACAATTTCTGGTTTTGATTGAATGTTGTGGATAGTTGTATGTTGTCTTAAGACGCTAAATTGTTTACAACAAATCGCTTCTCGCTATCTATTACTCTTTTCGTTCTATAGCGATACAAATTGAAACCAAAAATGGTATTTGAACCACTTACGGTTTTAAATGGAGGGTTAATTTAGGAGATCGAACCTATTTTAGGGCCTCTAAATCGACAGCAAGAAACGACTTCTCAATATTTGTTACTGTTTTGCTCTGACACCTCTCGACAGACAGACGGACAAAGCCATTGTCAAGACTTTCGACACTTATGCATAGCTTAAGCTGCAAGTGTAATAAGGGCGAACATTGAATATATTCTTGGGACACTGAATTGGTTCTGGAAAATCGCGTCTTTCTATATGTTACCGTTTGTGTTCTGTGTTGATCAACAGTGTAGCAGAAAGCGATAGATCTCTACCACTTCTGGATTATTAAATAGAAGTCAAATGCATTAGATGAATCTATTCGTGTTCCAAACCTACATGTATGCTTCTCGCTATTTCTTGCCGCTCTTGCTCTGATACCAGCTGACAGACGAACGGATGGATAGGCAGACAGATGAACATAGCTCTTATATAAGACTTCCTATACGTATGCATAGTATACTATAGTTTGGAAGTACTAACAAATGAAATAAACTCAGTTTGTTTTACAAAAATTATCCGTTTTCCGTTTCTCGGTAGTTTTCGTTTTTCGGAAAAATTTCGTTTTTCGTTTTTTTCGAAAAAATTCGTTTTTCGTTTCTCGAAAAAAATTTCGTATTTTCGAAAAAAATTTCGTTTTTGAAAAATTAATTTTTCGAGAAAGTATTTTTCGAAAAAATGTGGCCATCCCTAGTATTCATAGCCGAAAGCTCAATTAAAAAGAGGAAGTGAATGCTAAGCAAGCTACAAGAAGAATGTTGAAACAACGCTTCCACTGGCTAATAGAAAAAGGAAAACAAAAGTAGCTACAGGTTTTTGCCTTTTGAGTACTCATATCTTTTTGGGAATATATACTTGACACAGCATGCCTTTTAAATGTACGCCAGACGTGACCTATACATATGAAAGTGAAAAATATTCGTGAAAAGTAAACAGAAGAGACTAGTTATATGCTTCTGTTTTCTAACAGTCAACTTTGTGTTCAACTGCAGGAACTGACCTTGATACCTACTACTTGACTCAGCGCCTTGTAACAAGGGGGCAACTATACAGTAGTTACCCATAGGTCTCTTGCAGCTACACAGCGAGCTGTGTGTGTTCTGTGTCTCTCTCTCTCTGCCCCTGGCTGTGTTCGTATTGTTTGCTTTTCATGCTTTGGGGAAGGGGTAAGACACCCTTGCACACCTTCGAACATAAAATGATCGAAAGACGACCTATGTTAATGTAGAGTTCATAGTTTCAAACAGTGGCGTATACTGGTTTGAAGGCATGGGCTACCACTGACCTTGCATATTATTATTAATAAAAATGGTAATAATAATAAAAGTAATATAATAATAATAATCACAATATGCATAACAATGAACAAAAAGTGATTGATGTGTTTTGTTTAGTGATGAGCAAATGCAAGGTCTTGGTCTTGGTCTTGCACATCGAGCCTTGGTCTTGGTCTTGCACATCGAGTCTTGGTCTTGGTCTTGCACTGGAACCCTTGGTCTTGGTCTTGGTGTTGGTCTTGCATGCAAGAGTCTTGCAAGTCTTGCATTTAAGAAATCTCAAGCTTTTCATAGGTAAATTTTACTATGGATATAAGGGATAATAAACTCTACAAAGCACCAGTAGTAACGGAAATACAATGTATGTTTCTAAATGTAATATAATTTAACGTCGTGTAAGTATGATAGCGTACAACATAGGCTATGACCTTTATTTTTTTAATGGGTGCCCATGCTTCACTACTTATAAGATATGCCTAAATCACAAAGTTTCGTAATCTGTTTATATATATATTTTTTTAACAGATCCAACACTCCACTGGTTCCCAAACTGAGGAGGCTTACCCCTGAGGCGCATGAAAGAAAATCAGACGGCACAGATTATTGAAATACCATGAATTGCAAAATTATTTTTACACTCTAAAGGCGTCAGATTTTTCTTTCCAACCACGATTAGCTAATTCTTGTATTAAACAAACTTCCAATTAAATATTGAATCTTTGTTTTACTGATTCCAATATGTACTCTATGGGGCAGAGACATTCACATTACGCAAAAGCGATGAAAAAATTACAGACTTTCGAAACATGGGCATGGAGAAAAAAGGAGAGAATTAGCCGTGCTGAACGAAACGAATGAGGTGTTAGAAATATTAGCAGTAGGAGAAAAAAAGAAGAATTTTAGATATTGTTAAGAGGGGAAAAGGGAACTGTTTAGGATATTGGCTGACGAGGAACTGTATTACGAGGGACGTGCTAGAGAGTATTGTGGAAGGAAAAAGAGGGAGGGAGCGAAGCAGACTAGTTGAAGGAAGGTATTGAAACAGAAAATTGCCACGTCAAGACGAAGAGACTAGCTGAGGACCACCGAACGTCAAACCTTGTCTGTTGAAGCAAATAACCTGCCAATAATAGCAGAATAGCTATTATGATGATGATATGTTTAGCAATATTGACCAAAAAAAGAGGGAAAGAAAATTAAAATAATAATTATTATAATCAAACCTCTTAATATTTTAGAATAATTTGAGGGAAAACTGAAAACGACTCAACTGTCTATGTCTTTTGTGTAGACTCAATTTATATAAATACTGTTGACCTGTAGTAGAAATACAAAATAAGGGCACCAAACTCCAAGTTATTTGAAGTCTCACTTGTGAATATGGATTACTAGCATCAAGTATCTACTTTGTTGGGTTAAACTAAAATAATAATAATAATAATTATATATATATATATATATATATATATATATATATATATATATATATATATATATATATATATATATATATCTTTCGTTAGTCAATCACTTTTTTACTATTAGTAAAGCGCTCTCTAATATCGGTCATCTTCGATTATTTTTATGTTTCCCTTTCTTCCTCCTCCCCAAGTTGCCGGGCTGAATTTGGATTTAAACGGCATCACAAGTGTCACTGTTCGTGTCAGAGACCACGAAAACTATGGATTCGGCACTAATATTTGGTCATTTTTAATCATTATTATGCATCTCCCTCTTCCCCAAATTACGAGGCTGAATTTGGTCATAAATGGTATAGGAAGTCTCAGGATTCAACTCAGCGACCTCGAAAACTATGGATTCGACACTAAAATTCGCCATTTTCGATCATTTTTATATATCTCCTTTCCCCTCCGCCAAGCTACGGGGCTGAATTTTGATTTAAACAGCACCGGAAATATCATTGTTTACCTTAGCGGTCCCCAAAACTATAGATTCCATTTCAATGTCGGTCATTTTCCATCATTTTTAAATATCTTTCCTCTCCCTCTCCGCTACACTTCAAGATCAAAGTGATATGATGGTTTCAGGCCCGATCCTCATCTATCTTAAAATAAGATCGAGTTCGGTCAGGTGGTTCAAGAGTTATTAAGTTATATATATATATATATATATATATATATATATATATATATATATATATATATCCCCTTTCGCTCTTCTCCCCCTAGGTTCTACCATCAAAGTGAACTGACATATAACATTCCAGGCTTGAACCTCATCTATGTTAAAAATTTGATCGAGATTACTCGTTTGGTTGAAGTTATTAAGTTTTATTTATTACTATATAACTCCCCCTTCTCCCCTCTCCTAAGCTTACCGTCAAAGTGAAATGATGAAAACACTCCCAGGCTCAAACTCTATCTACAAACTCCATCTATGTTGAAAATTTGATCGAGATCGGTTGGGTGGTTCAAGAGATTAGGAGTCACAAAAATAGTCACTTTCAATTTTATAACATAAATTTATTGTTGTAGGATAATGTTATATCGCTCAATCCTCGATGTGTCGTATACCTAAGGATGCTACAAGTTATATTGATAAACAATTATTCAACGTATAAGCATCATTTTGCAGAAACAGCTTGTAGTATGCATCTGATATATATAGGTATCACTCTATTGTAGCCATCTCTCCATTCGTATCATACGCTAAGATCGTCGTGAGTTAAACGTTTGATTATTGCCGTCGAATTCTTTCGGGCGTGAAGAGTCTGAACTGTTTTGCTGTGACGACTGAAACTTCAGTTCTGGTTCAAATTCTCGTATCCAGGTTTCATCAATTGCAACAGTCGTTTGGAAAAACTTATCTCCTTCTGCTTGAATACGTTGAAGCAATTTTTCTGGGAATCTTTTGCAACATGCTTTCTGCTCTTTACTCAGATCATGCGGAACCCATCTCATGTTCATCTTCAGCTTCTCAGTAATGATTATGTAAAGTGAAGTGACAAACATTTTGGCCTCATATGCAATTTTCTTAGATGTTTTCGTCGAGCCTCTCTCAAAATGTCATTTACAATAATCTCATGGGTGTAGTCTGTTGCAGTCAAGGATGTTATAAAATAGAGGATCTGCCCATACATATCTTCAACATATGAACTGAATGAAGCCCCCCTTCCAAAAAAAAGAAAACAACCGAGCATCATCTGAGCCGGCATGTCTGATTGGCTACTCTCGTTTCCGCCATGATTGTTGGCTCGAAACATTGTGATCTTAGTGTTGCGAAGTGGGCAGAGTAGGTGTGGCGAAGCTGTGACGTTTGGTTTCACAATTTTGTTGTATGGGCAGATCCTCTATTTTCTAACATCCTTGATTGCAGTTGATGGTCTTTCACTTCTTGGGATGTCCGCATTGCTTACACGACCTTCACGGAAACGCGCTGAGAACCGTAATACAGTGCTATGATCCACTACACTATTTCGACAAACCTCCCGCAAAGTATTGTAAATTTCAGTTGGATTCTTTCCACATAGAGTTTTGATTTTGTATTGGAACGCTTATCATCATGTGTAACACAACCTCAGTTAGGTTCACCACTGAATTTCTCAACACAGTTTCTCAAACCAGAAAACACAAAAACAATCGTCAATCCCAAACTCTGACCCACAACTAACCTAAAAGTGACTCAAACGGTCGTGCAAAGGCTGTGTCCAAGACTTTTGAAATGACCCTCGTACTTATACCTGGACCCTCTCACTTTGTAACAGTTTGTGTTAAGACAAAGCGGAAATAAGCATTTTGGTTTTACTTTCACGTGGTGACGTGTTTGTTTTCTACGGACACAGTCCCACGTTTGCTTATCCTGAGCTCCAAGAATATGTTACATCATAATTACTACGTAGCACAGGGTGGTGCTTGTTTCTCTCCCTTGTCTTCCTTTACGCGCATACACTGTCGCTGACATGCCTCCTCCATACGAACAAAAGCCCGTGTGAGTTTCCAACTTGCTTCTCTTCAAATAGATGAAATGATTTGAAGTTTGTACGTATTTTTTCGAGAATAATCACTTTTCAGATATATCATTTTCCAGTGTATCATAAATCTGTATTCAATTATTGGGAAGCATTGTATACACGACTCGAAAAGTGCATTACCACCTGCAATTCTCCTTTTCCTGCAATAGCAGGCAACCAAAAAACCTCGGCGGTTGGGTTGGTTGCAAATTCGAAAGGCGTTGGACTAAACGTCAATTTTGTCACAAATATATCAGTGTGGCAAACTGCAAATAAGAGAATAAAACAAATTGTTAAGAATGACAATTTTATTATTGTGACGGAGTTGGATGACATCAAAAGTTACAAAATGACATACTTAAGCAGTTCAATAAAGATGAATGGTAAGAAACAGATATAAGAAGAAAGCATTTCTCTCTTTCCCTCATCAAACCCAAAAAAACTCATAAAAAGAAAAAGTTATATAATATAAAGGTTTCATATAAAAGCCTAACAGCACAAAAACAAATAGATAAACGAAACGAAAAAGAGACAAACACAAAATAGGGGACACCTGTGGCGCAGCAGACTTGCGGCCCTCCCATGCAAGATAAAGAAATGGGACCCTAGTTGTAAATCCCATTTTTATAATAATAATAATAATAATAATAATAATAATAATAATTATTATTATTATTATTATTATTATTATTATTATTATTATTATTATTAAAAAGTCGTTTCCTTTTCAAAATCTCTGCCTCTGCCTAAGAGCATGAATGCATATAGCGATCATGTGTGCACGTTTTGTCAATGAGCGGTCCCAAAGGCCAAAAGGGGTGGAAATCTCCAAGAGAGAGAAATAAAAAAACCTTCTTATGGTAAATTCTAGTTCAAAGTTCGAAGCACTTGCTTTTGCACGTGATTTCCTGTTTCTTTTTTCAGTGAACAGAAAAGTTCTGGCGCCTAACAAATTATACCATATAATATTGCAAATTTGCAAGTGGATGTATTTACATTGCAATTTGTGGTAATAAAGATATTATGATTAGAAAACAATATTGTAAAAAGTAAGTTTAATTTCTTCATCCATCGCAAGTCTTAGGGGCCAATTATACCTCGCCACCCGCCGAATATCGATATCGAAAATTTAGAATGATATATTCATGTCCATATATTCGCTATATCGAATGTTGATATATGATAATATAGATATCGACGATAGCGATGTATCGACATATTACAGGACCAGTTCCGAGATATGATGCTTAAAATATATTGGAATCAACAATCAAATTCTAAATAAGTTCTCCATTTCCGTATTCAATGTTGAGGGGGAAGGGTGTGAACCCGAATAGAAATTTTAAGAAAAACAAACGTTAAGATAAAAGTAGGTTTTCCGTCTCCCCTTGAATATAAAAATTAACAGAAAACTATTACTATAATTTACCTTTTACTTCTGTTTCTGATTGTTATCACAAATCAGCGACAGTACACATACTTTACATAGTATACCAATACACTCTATAACTTTTTACAACCAAGCAAGCCAGAAGATGAATTTCCTGTGATATTAAAGTGGAATATTCTACAAAATATTCATAATTCATTGGCCATATTTCTATCAGTACTTTGGTACGGATTAAGAGCTACAAGACTAACAGAACTAGAAGTTAGAGATTTCATTCCTTTTTTCTCTCAGACTAAGACTTTTGCATTTTCGTTAGATTTTCATTTTCTTAATATAAGTCCCCTATCGTGGGCTAATTCTGGCTACCGCGGTTTCGAGGTAATCAGTAAACGAAAGAGTAAAGTTTGTCGACTCTCAACTCTCGACAGTTTGTGAGAAGATATTTCACAGTTGATGTTGTCATTTCTTTGTTACAAAAACACTTCTAGTTGACTCTATTCATGGTGAATTACTGAACTTATAAACATTTACAATTATTGAAAAATGAATAATTATTTTTAAACATAAAAAGTCGTTACAGTTCAGTAGAATGTAGAAGTGAAAGAAAATATTCTTTATTTTTTGAGATGTGCAAACTGAATGTGAATAATAAGTGTTTCCCATTCTCGTGTCCAGAGCGGATCTACGATGGTCTACTGGGGGCTCGTTGGTTGGTAATACTCCTATTTAAAGCTACTTTTAAGGGCTCCAAACTCTGGAATGGGTTTTATTTATATACAAAATAAGAAATATTCCCTTTCCGGGGGGCAATCGCCATGATCGCCCCCTGGATCCGCCCCCGCTCTTGTGTAGCAGACTTTGAAGATATTTAGCTCGTGTATGCTCCTGACGATGCTGATTAGGGATTCGCACATCTGGATATTTTTTATACTGAAATCGGATAGAAACTTACCCGGATTTCCAATATCCGGTTGACGGATAACAAAACGGATGACGGATAACGGATAATATCAGGATAACGATGACGGATAATATCCGGATAATGAATGACGGATAATATCCAGATAACGGATACTATCCGCATGATGGATAACGGATAATATCCGGATAATGGATGACGGATAAGATCTGGATAACGAATGATATCCGGATGACGGATAATATCCGGATGTCGGATAATATCCGGATAATGGATTTATCTGGATAATTTATAAAATTAAAATAAAGGATAATATCTGGATAACAATATTCGGATAACTTATTACATCTGGATAACGAATAAAGGATAATATCCAGATAACGTATATGATTTGAAAAAGACCATGTAGGAGAAAGAAATATCAGTGCTTTCTGCTCATGGAGTTATTAAAAGACGATCATCGGGCAGTGGTCTTTACCATTGAAAGATATTGCTTCTTAAAATGTTTCCTAGTAACTTCCAATTTTCTAGTTCTTGTTGGGCGCGGTGGCTCAATGGTAGACCGCTTACTTTGGCGCGTGGGGTCCTTATATTTTTGATCCCCGAGCAAGTAAGTTTGCGGTGGACAAGATTGTATCCGTAGGTTTTCTCAGGGTAGTCTCGCTTTTTGCCACTTTTCATTCCACCAATTCTTCTATTTACATTGACTTGTTGTAATCATTGAGCGCGGTGGTTCAGTGGCAGAGCGCTTCCTCTCGTGCGTGGGGTCCTTATTTTTTCGAACCCCAGCCAAGTAAGTTGTGTAGTGGACAGGATCGTTTCCGTGGGCTTCCGAACGGTACTCGCGCTTCCTCCCACTTTTCATTCAACCAGTCCCTGTTTTATCACTGACTTACTTTATTCATTGAGCACGATGGCTCAGTGGTAAAGCGCTTCCCCTTGTGCGTGGAGTCCTTATTGTTTCGATACCTGGCCGAGTATGTTTGTGTTGGACAAGATCGTATTAGTGAGTTTTCTCAGAGTAATCCCGCTTCTTCCCTCTTCTCATTCCGCCAATTTCTCTATTATTATTCACTTGCTTTAATCATTGGACGCGGTGACTCAGTGGTAGAGTGCTTCCCCTAGTGCATGGGGTCCTTACTGTTTCGATCCCCGGCCTAGTAAGTTTGTAGTGGACAAGATCGCATCCGTGAGCTTTGCCAGGGAACTCCCGCTTCCTCCCACATTTCATTCCAGCATTTTTCTATTATCATTGACTTGGTTCAATCATTGAGCGCAGTGGCCCAGTGTTAGAGCGCTTCCTCTGGTGGGCCAATTAAGTTTTTGGTTGACAATATCGCATACGTGGGTTTCCTCAGTGTGCTCCCGCTTCTTCCCACTTTTCATTCCACCACTTCCTCTTTTATCATTGACTTGATTTAATCATTAGGCACGGTGGTTCAATGGTAAAACGCTTTCTCTGGTGCGTGGAGTCCTTACAGTTTCGATCCCCTGCCTGAAAACTTTGTGGTGGACAAGATCGTATCCGTGGGTTTTCTCAGGGTACTCCCCCTTCTTCCCACATTTCATTCCACCAATTTTTCTATTCTCAATGACTTACTTTAATCATTGGGCGCAGTGGTAGAAAGCATCATCTGGTGTGCAAAGTAAATTTGTAATGGACAAGATCGTATTCGTGGGTTTTCTCAGTTTACTCCCGCTACCTCCACATTTCATTCAACCAATTCTTCTATTCTCAATGACTTGCTTTCATCATTGGGCGCAATGGCTCAGTGGTAGACCGCTTCCTCTGGTGCATCATGTCCTTATTTTTTCGTTCCCCAACCAAGTAAGTTGTGTGGTGGAGATTATCGTATCCGTGGGTATTCTATGGGTACTCTCGCTTGCTCCCAATTTTCATTCCACCAATTCCTCTATTATCATTGATTTACCTTAACCATTGGGCACGTTAACTTAGCGGTAGAGCGCTTCCTCTGGTGCGTGGGGTCCTTAATGTTTTGACCCCGTCCTGATAAATTTGTGGTGGACAAAATCGTATCCGTGGGTTTATTCAGGGTTTTTGCCGCTTCCTCCCACATTTCTTTCCACCAATTCTTCTATTATCGTTGATTTGCTTCAATCATTGAGCGCGGTGGCTCAGTGGTAGAGCGCTTCCTCTGGTGCGTGGGGTCCTTATTGTTTCGACCCCCGTCCTGATAAGTTTGTGGTGGACAAGATCGTATTCGTGGGTTTATTCAGGGTACACCCGCTTCCTCCCACATTTCTTTCCACCAATTCTTCTATTATGGTTAATTTGCTTCAATCATTGGGTGGAGTGGATCAGTGGTAGAGCGCTCCCACTGGTGGATCAAGTAAGGTTGTGGTGGACAAGATCGTATCCGTGGGTTTTCTAGGGTACTCCTGCTTCTTCCCACTATTTATTCCACCAATTCCTCTTTTATCATTGAATTGATTTAATCATTAAGCACGGTGGTTCAATGGTAGAGCGCTTCCACTGGCGGGTCAAGTAAGTTTATGGTGGGCAAGATCGTATCCGTGGGTTTTCACAGGGTACTCCCACTTTTCATCCCACCGATTCCTCTTTTATCACTGACTTGATTTAATCTTGGGCACGGTGGTTCAATGTTAGAACGCTTCCTCTGGTGCATGGGGTTCTTACTGTTTCGATCCCCTGCGTAAAAAATTTGTGGTGGAGAAGATCGTATCCGTGGATTTTCTCAAGGTATTCCCGCTTCCTCCCACGTTTCTTTCCACCAATTCTTATATTATCGTTGATTTGCTTCAATCATTGGGCGCAGTGGCTCAGTGGTAGAGCGTGTTTCGTTTGGTGGGCCTACTACGTTTGTAGTGGACAAGATCGTATCCGTGGGTTTTCTCAGGGTACTCCCGCTTTCTCCCGCATTTTATTCCACCAATTCTATTATCATTGACTTACCTTAATCATTGGGCGCGGTGTCTCAATGGGAGAGCGCTTCCTCTGGTGGGCCAACTACGTTTGTGGTGGACAAGATCGTATCTATGGTTTTTACAGGGTACTCCCGCTTTCTCCCACATTCTATGCCACCAATTCTTCTATTATCATTGACTCTCTTAAATCATTAGGCGCAGTAGTTCAATGGGGAAGCGTTTCGAAAGGTGAGCCAAGTAAGTTTGTGGTGGACAAGATCGTATCCGTGGGTTTTCGCAAGGTACTCCCGCTTCTTCTCACTTTTCATTCCACCAATTCCTCCATTATCGTTGACTTGCTTCTCATTCGGCACGGTGCCACAGTAGCAGAATGCTTCATCTGGTCGGTGGGGTCCTTATTGTTTCGATCCCCGGCCTAGTAAGTTTGTGTTGGACAATATCGTATCCGTGGGTTTTGTCAGGGTACACCCGCTTCCTCCCACATTTTATTCCACCAATTCTTCTATTATCATTGACTTGGTTCAATCATTGGGCGCAGTGGCTCAGTGGTAGAGCGCTTCATCTGGTAAGCCAACTACGTGTGTGGTGAGCAAGATCGTATTTGTGGGTTTTATCAGGGTACTCCCGCTTCTTCCCACTTTTCACTCCACCAATTCCTTTATTATCATTCACTTACTTTAATCATTCGGCGTGGTAGCTCAATGGCAAAGCGCTTCCTCTGGTGGGCCAAGTAAGTTTGTAGTTGGCAAGATTGTATCCTTGGGTTTAGCCAGGTTACTTCCGCTTCCTCCCACATTTTATTCCATTTATTCTTCTATTATCATTTACTTGCATCAATCATTGGGCGCAGTGTCTTAGTGGTAGAGCTCTTCCTCTGTTCGGCCAAGTAAGTTTTGGTGGAAAATATCTTATCCGTGGGTTTTCTCAGGGTACTCCAGCTTCTTCCCACTTTTCATTCCACCAATTCCTCTATTACCGTTGACTTACTTTAATCGTTGGGCGCGGTGGCTAATTGGTAGAGCGCTTCCTCTGGTGGACCAAGTAAGTTTGTAGTGCACAAGATTGCATTCGTGGGTTTTCTCAGGGTACACCCGCTTCTTCCAACTTTTTATTTCAGCAATTCCTCCATTATCATTGACTTGCTTTAATCATTGGGCGGAGTGGCTCAGTGGTAGAGCGCTTCATCGGGTGGGCCAAGTAAATTTGTAGTGCACATGATCGTATCCGTGAGTTTAGCCAGGTTACTCCCGTTTCCCCCCACATTTCATTCCTCCAATTCTCCTCTTATCATTCACTTGCATCAATCATTGTGTGCAGTGGCTCAGTGGTAGAGCGCTTCCTCTGGTGGGCAAGGTAAGTTTGTGGTAGATAAGATCGTATACGTGGGTTTTGTCAGGGTACTCCCGCTTCCTCCCACATTTCATTTAACCAATTCCTCCATTATCATTGACTTGCTTTAATCATTGGACGCAGTGGCCCTGTGGTAGAGCTCTTTTTCTGGTAGGCCAAGTATGTATGTGGTGGACAAGATCGTATCGGTGGGTTTTGACAGCGTACTCCCGCTTCCTCCCACATTTCATTTCACCAATTCCTCTACTATCATTGACTTACTTTAATCATTGGGCGTGGTGGCTCTGTGGTAGAGCGCTTCCTCTGGTGCGGGGGTCTTTATTGTTTCGATCCACGGTCAAGTAAGTTTGTTGTGGACAAGATAGTAGTACTGGCAGCACTCTGCCGCACTCTGGACTTTGACCCCGACCTTTGTGACGTCATAGGTCAAAGGTCAATGACCTTGGCCAGCGGTCAATGACCTCGGGGTACCTAGGATCACCCCTTCTAAATTTTGACAGGGATACCATGGCCCACCCTCTAAATTTTGGCAGGGGTACATAGGACCACCACCCCTTAAATTTTAAAAATTGCCAAATCTAAAAATTTGGTATGGTAGCCCAGGACCACAGTATGTACCTCTATTAGTATTGGGTGTCTATGTCGTTCCCTTTTATGGGTAAAAAATTGCCAAAAATTCAAATTTCGGGGTTTTTTGACCTAATTTATCCCCTTTGATGAGGTGTTATTACCTTATATAGTTGTATGGACGTATACAGGGGTCCATTCCCTTTCATAAGACATGTGTATATTAATGCACCCCATGAAAAAATTGGGAGGGGTACCTTGGCCCACCCCTTAAATTTTGGAAATTGCCCAATTTAAACATTGGGTATTATAGTACAGGACCCTAATATGCATTATGATAAATTTGGGTGGTCCACCTCATTCCCTTTTAGGGGTACAAAATTGCCAAAAATATAAACGTAAGCAATACGTTGTATCACGTGCTTGGTTTTCGACCTAATTTATCCCCCTTTGATGAGGTTCTATTACCTTATATAGTTGTATGGTCATGTATAGGGGTCCATTATCTATCATAAGACAGGTACATTGGTGCACCCCGGGAGGGGTACCTTGGCAGGGGTACATAGGACCACCCCCTTAAATTTTAGAAATTGCCCAATTTAAACATTTGGTATTATAGTATAGGACCTCAATATGTATCATGATAAATTTGGGTGGACCATCTCGTTCCCTTTTAGGGGTACAAAATTGCCAAAATATAAACGTAAGCAATACGTTGTACCACGTGTTTGGTCTTTTGGTCCATTTTATCCCCTTGGATGAGATCCTATGATTACAGGGGTCCATTTCCTATCATAAGACATGGGTATATTGTTGCACCCTTCTTAAAATTTGGCAAGGGGGTCCACTGAAACTGTCCAATTTAAGTATAACACAGGACCTCAATATGTTTCGGTGGTCCTATTGCCAAATTTTTTTTAGTACAACCACGTGTTCGGTTATTGACTCAATTTATCCTATTTGATAAGGTTATAAGGTATGGACGGGTATCCCCTTTCAATTTGGTAGGACCCTTCGGGTGTAGTACGGTCACGTGATCGATGGTTTGGTTTTGATGCGCGACGAGGTCCCTGGTCAATGTTCTCTAGGAATTAGGTGGAAACTTTGAACAAGATTCATGGCGTTTAAAACTTTTTTCAACTTTCAAGCAAAAGAAAAACAAAATTTTCAAAACAAAAATTGAAACAAGAACTTTTAAACGAAAATCTTGAAACTAAAAAATTTTCAAAAAGAAAATTTGAAACGAAAAATTTTGAAAAATTTTCAAAAAAAAATTTTGAAACAAAAAATTTACAAACAAAAATTTCAAACGAAAAAATTTTCAAACAAAAATTTTGAAACGAAAAATTTTCAAACTAAAATTTTGAAACGAAAAAAAATTCAAACTAAAGAATTTTCAAAACAAATTTTGAAGCAATATTTTTTGAAACAAATTTTGAAACGAAAAATTTTCAAACAAAATTTTTGAAACAAAAATTTCAAAAATTTCAAACGAAAAATTTTTCAAATAGATTTTAAATCAGTGATCAGCTTTCACGGTTAACAGTTAAAACTTTATCCGGTTTTAACTATTCGATTAACAAATAAACGGTTTTCAACTATTCGATTAACAAATAAACGGTTTTCAACTATTCGATAAACAGATGAACGGTTTTTCCGTTTCTCGCCAACATTTACCAGTGAGTGCAAGAATTTACAAACTAAAAGAAAAAAATTTGTACTCGCTTTAAATACGCATCATTTTGAAACAAGATGTTAGTGTTCATCATGGATACACAGTGGAAACATCCATTTACCTGTATTCTCGCAGGACCAAGTGGGTGTGGAAAAACGTATTTTGTGAAGCGATTACTGTCACATCTCCCAACCATGATCAATGCAAAATTTCGTAAGATATATTGGTATTATGCAGAATGGCAAGACGTGTATGCAACAATGCCGGTTCCAGTAGAATTTCACGAAGGACTTCCACGAATGAAAGATTTTCAGCCTCAAGATGGACCACATTTGATTATTATTGATGACCATATGCGAGAAGTGAATAGTGATATTGTTGATATGTTCACGAAAGGATCGCATCATCGAAATATTAGTGTGATTTTTATAACACAAAATGTATTTCATCAAAGTAAAGCAAATAGAAATATGAGTTTAAATTGTTCGTATTTGGTGTTGTTTAAAAATCCACGTGACAAATCACAAATCAAGCATATGAGTTATCAAATCATGCCTGAGCATCCACTGTTTCTACAAGAAATTTATGCAGACGCAACAAGAAATCCACATGGCTATTTACTGATAGATCTTAAACAAGATACACCCGATAAAATGCGATTTCGTACAAATATTTTTCCCGACGATTTGCATCATTACGTTTACGTACCAACAAAACATGTTTAAATTATTGTGCATGTGAAAAGGATGACTTAGTCTGTCACGATGTCTCCTACAGTGAAACACGCTGATCTGCTACGTGCTCTGCACAAAGCTAAACCAAGATTGCGTAAAGCTATTATTGCCAATGCAGACGCTTCATTAATCCATAGTATTTGTGAATGTTGTTATAATGTCTTAAAAGGCAATGTTCCACTGACAAGTGCGCAGAAGTCAAGATTAAAGCGTTACAAGAACACGCTCCGCTATCTCGTAGACAATACAAAATCATTGGATAAAAAGAAGAAACATTTAGCCGTACAAGGAGGATTCTTACCTGCATTACTTGCACCTATTGTAGGAAGTGTGTTATCCAGTATTTTGTTTAAACAATAAACATCATGGAACATAGCAAGAAGATGGTTTTAGTGCCGCCAGAAATGCTTCAACGAATGCATGCATCATCATCCCGTGTGAGTGAAAATCGAGAATCTAATCTCGATCGCGAAATGCAATCTATATTGAATACATCGTATCCAAGTGATAAAGAAAAATGAAATCAGTACAACAGAATATTACAGAAATATCTTTATGTGATACGTAAACAAGAAGAACCAATACCACTTACAATTACATCAATGAAACCTGATGGTGACATTCCGAATGTTGACGATAGCACGAAACAAGAAATCTTAGCCGCAATACCACAAATGTATCGTAAGAAAGCCGAACTACTATTCCGTCGTTTAAAACAAGATGACGCAATTACGTGGGATCATAAAGGAACAGTGTACATCAACGATAATAAACTACATGGATCCAATATTGTAGATTTAATGTGCGATGTGACTCGACCGAGGAAACATTCTAATCCTCAAGGCTGGGAATTGTTTTGCAACTACCTTGCATCGTCAAACACACCTCAAGAATTGATTGGTAATCCACGAAGATTAAACTATATTGACAAGCATAATAGTGCAACAGCATCTGAAGGATCTGCACCACCAAAACCGGCACCTCAATTATTTTCTTCCGGAGGAGAAGAAGAAGAAGATTATGATGATGTTTTAGAAGTCCGACCAAAAAGAAAACGTATCATTCCACAATGGTCAACTTACAAACCATGAACAAAAAGTTGAAATCCATTTACTACAATCCAGCACATCCTGCATCGTTTTCTACTGCAAAGAAATTATGGCAAACCACAGGAAAATCTATACCTCTAGCCAAAAAAAAACTTTGGTTAAACAAACAACCTACCTACACGTTACATCGTCCTGTACGTCGTCGTTTCCGTAGAGATTTTTATCTTGTCAACAATATTGATGATCAATGGGAATGTGATTTAAATTATTTACAATCACTTCAAAACTATAATGACAATTACCGCTATATTCTTTCAGTCATTGATGTGTTTAGTCGATACGGATGGGCTGTACCACTAAAATCAAAAAGTGCCGAGGATATAGTGAATGCATTTGAAATGATTTTCCAGGACAGGAAACCAATTGTGCTACGTAGTGATCAAGGAACTGAATTTACCAACAACACAGTACAAAAGTTTCTCAGGAAACAAAACGTGCAACATTTTACAACAATGGATCCAGATATTAAGGCCAGCATCGCAGAAAGATTTAATCAGACATTGAAACATCGTATGTGGAAATACTTTACCAAATATCAAACATACAATTACATCAAAGTATTGCCTTTACTTGTAAAAGCATACAATGAAAGTCGGCATTCCAGTATTAAAATGGCACCTGCAAACGTTTCTCAGGACAATTTACTGGAGGTGTGGCATAACTTATACGACAAAAAGCTACAACGTTCGAAACAAAATACGGATTTATCTGTTGGTGATACTGTTCGTATAAGTAAAACAAAACGTATCTTTGACAAGGGTTACCTCGAGAACTGGACTTGGGAAATATTTAGAGTAAAAGCCATTGTACCAAGAAACCCACCAGTGTATCGACTAGAGGATTTAAATCATCAACTCATCGATGGCGTTTTCTACAGAGAAGAATTACAACCAGTACAGCTCCCTTCGACGTTCCTCATCGATAAAATATTACGTACAAGAACCAAAGGTCGCAGAAAGGAGTATCTCGTCCAGTGGAAAGGATATCCTTCTTCATTCAATTCGTGGATCCCTGCAACTTCATTGAAGAAGAAGAAGAAGAAGAATGGAACCTGATCAAGATTTTTATGTTACACTTCCCAGTAATAGTTCCATGGATTATTTTCCAGAAAATACATTGACTTCATATATTACGAAATTACAACGACGTGTAGAGTTTCGCCAGAAATGGGATGTGGCAATTGTAGAGATTCATTATCCACATTCTTTGCTGAACATTAACAGTAAAAACAATAAAATATATTACAAATCATCAAGTAGTAGTGATCAAGAACCGTGGAAGTTTGTAACGATCCCTGTACGCTATTATAACAATATACGGGATCTTATTCATGCAATTAATATACATCATAAAGAAACCAATTTATTTATATCGCATGACGCAACTAATAATATATGCCTCATAAGACATCCCAATAAGGAAATCCATACTTCTGTACAAATCTCACCAAGTGTTAGTTTAATGCTTGGATTTGAACCGAAAAGTGATTTAAAAGATATGGAAAAGGGACAATATACACCGGATGTACGATTGAGCTTACCATCACAAATGTACGTCTATTGTGACATTATTGAATCTGTCATTGTTGGAGACACAATGGTACCCTTGCTACGAATTGTCAACATGGATCCTCTGAATCATACTTTTGGAAGTCATGCAGTATAAATCTTTAATCCTGCACATTATGTTCCGATGGAAAAAATGAATTTTGAGCAAATACAAATCGATATAAGGGATAGCACAGGTCATCGTATGCCATTCGCCTCTGATCCGTATTTACAATACTACCAAAAACAAGCGTTGTCCGGTATCGGCAACGTCTATGTGGGAAGTCCCTATCAAGCAGGACATGGCATTGGAAGTTTCCTTGGTGGCTTATTTCGTTCAGTGTTACCACTTGTGAAGCAAGGAGCTAAAACTGTTGGAAAAGAATTATTAAAATCAGGTGCCAATATGATTAATGATGTTGTGATCTCGAATCAACCTCTGGAAGAATCGTTTCATCAACGTATGCAAGAGGCAAAATCAAATTTACAAGAAAAAGCTAAAAATAAGTTGAAAACTATGCTGGGAAGTGGATATCATAAACGAAAATGGGATGACTGCTCTCAGTTTGAGGTTGACCTTCCAACGATCAACAACACTATCAACCCTACGAAGAGACGTAAATTATCACATAAGAAGAAGAAGAGATTATTGGCATCGTCACCAGATATTTTTGATTAATTCAACGATGGCTTTCTTACATCATCAATCCTGTGAATGTGTAAAAAGTGAATTGGACATTTTTTCAACGTTACCCACGCAAACCAGTGTTCTGGACAATCGTATTATTGGCTACAAACCAATTAGTTCAATAGCTGAAAATTCACCAATAGAATTTGTAGTGAGTGGTAGCAGTGATGAATATATTGATTTGCCACAAACCTTATTGTACATCCAAGCACAAATTGTGAAACCAGATGGTTCCTCCTCCACCGAAACGGATAAAGCAATTGCACCTGTCAATGATTTTCTAAATGCTATGTTTAGTGAAGTACAAATCTACTTGAACAATAAACTGATTTCATTTCCGTCACATAATCATCCATATCGTTCGTACCTGGAAAAACTGCTCAATTATAGTGATAAAGCTAAAAATACACATTTACAAACAGCAATGTGGTTTCAAGATACGGCTGGTCATATGAACGCAACTACCAGGGAGAACAAAGGATTTCAACAACGCTATGAACTGACAAAACAAAGTATGAAATTCGATATGATTGGACATCTTCATTGTGACATTTTTAATCAAGATAAATTTTTAATTCATGGAGTGGAATTACGTGTGAAACTTATTCCTGCAAAGCCAAACTTTTGTCTCATGGCCAGTGAAAGTGGTGTCAATGCAAAAGTCAATATTCTAGATGCATCGTTGCAGGTGGAAAAAAGTCAACATTAGCCCTAGTGTCAAATTGGCACACAATAAAATTTTACAATCTACACCGGCAAATTATCCTCTGACAAGGGTTCAAATGAAATCATTTACCATCCCGAAGGATATACAATCCAAAACTATTGATAACCTGTTTATGGGAACATTGCCAAATCGTATTATTGTAGGATTTACATCGAATGAAGCATCCAGTGGAACTATTACCAGCAATCCATTTGAATTTCAACATCTAAACATTAATTTATTTACATTGTATGTGGATGGAAAAGCTGTACCTTCAAAACCATTGCAACCCAACTTTGAAGAAAATCTCTACATTTCATCGTACCGCACATTGTTCTCAGGTTCTGGCATACATTTTACCAATACTGGAAATACAATTTCAAGAGCCGACTACAAGAATGGATATACACTGTTTGTATTTGACCTAACTCCCGATTCTTCTGCTGGAGATTGTCACTATTGGAATTTACAACGACATGGAGCCATCCGATTGGAAGTTCATTTCCAAGAGAAATTAGCAGCACCAGCAAACTGTATTGTGTATGGGGAGTTTTCCTCACTTCTAGAGATCGACCACCAGCGCAACATTATCCTGGACTTTTAAATTACAAGGTACGTATACGTTATGTATCATTTCCATTCACGATGTTGAATACATTATAATTAGCTAGTGCTTTAAACGGTAGTCCATTATTCAGAAATCATTTTACCGGGGTATTTGCAAGCGCGAATTGCCCTCACGGATTTCTCTTCCTCTGGCAATCATTGTAAATACAGATCCATCTACAAAACTAGGAAGCCATTGGATTGTAATTTATATTGATAATCGCGGTGTTGGAGAATATTTTGACAGCTATGGCCTTCCTCCTTATGTACCACAACATGTTGCATTCTTAAAACTTCATTGTATGTACTATAAATATAATAATAGCCAAATGCAAAGTCTTGGTTCATCCGTATGTGGCTATTATGCTTATTTTTATTTGTGCTGTAAAGCCCAAGGAAAATCTCTGCGTGAAATTCAATACTTGTTCACAACAGTACCCACGGTTAATGATCGTAGACTGCTGCAATATACCTTCCAGGTAATTTTATCATATTTATCATTGTAAGTGTATTTGTACCATCATCATCTATTTCTATACTAATCATCTTTTTCCTCTTTCTTTTTACAGAATTCACAATACGAAGCTTTGCAAACGGGTGCTATGCTGCAAAACATGGAAACAAATCATCACAATCAAGAAGAGGAGGCGGTCTAATAAAGAAATCCATCTCAATATACAAACATTGTCAATACCTTAGTGTAACAAGAAAGAAAAAGAAGAAACCAGAAAAATGAATAAAATACAATTTATGCTTATCTATGTATTTTTATTGTTCATTCCTTCAATATGATACATACAACGTTATCAGATCCTCCTAAAGAACTGTGCAATATAGGACGAGAACCCTGGGCAAAGTTTCCACCTAATTCCTAGAGAACATTGACCAGGGACCTCGTCGCGCATCAAAACCAAACCATCGATCACGTGACCGTACTACACCCGAAGGGTCCTACCAAATTGAAAGGGGATACCCGTCCATACCTTATAACCTTATCAAATAGGATAAATTGAGTCAATAACCGAACACGTGGTTGTACTAAAAAAAAATTGGCAATAGGACCACCGAAACATATTGAGGTCCTGTATTATGCTTAAATTGGACAGTTTCAGTGGACCCCCTTGCCAAATTTTAAGAAGGGTGCAACAATATACCCATGTCTTATGATAGGAAATGGACCCCTGTAATCATAGGATCTCATCCAAGGGGATAAAATGGACCAAAAAACCAAACACGTGGTACAACGTATTGCTTACGTTTATATTTTGGCAATTTTGTACCCCTAAAAGGGAACGAGATGGTCCACCCAAATTTATCATGATACATATTGAGGTCCTATACTATAATACCAAATGTTTAAATTGGGCAATTTCTAAAATTTAAGGGGGGTGGTCCTATGTACCCCTGCCAAGGTACCCCTCCCGGGGTGCACCAATGTACCTATGTCTTATGATAGATAATGGACCCCTATACATGACCATACAACTATATAAGGTAATAGAACCTCATCAAAGGGGGATAAATTAGGTCGAAAACCCCCGAAATTTGAATTTTTGGCAATTTTTTACCCATAAAAGGGAACGACATAGACACCCAATACTAATAGAGGTACATACTGTGGTCCTGGGCTACCATACCGAATTTTTAGATTTGGCAATTTCTAAAATTTAAGGGGGGTGGTCCTATGTACCCCTGCCAAAATTTAGAGGGTGGGCCATGGTATTTCTGCCAAAATTTAGAGGAGGTGGTCCTAGGTACCCCGAGGTCATTGACCCCTGGCCAAGGTCATTGACCTTTGACCTATGACGTCACAAAGGTCGGGGTCAAAGTCCAAAGTGCGGCAGAGTGCTGCCAGTACTACTAAGATCGTGTTCGCGGTTTTTCTCAGGGTACTCCCGCTTCCTCCAACATTTTATTCAACCAATTCTTCTATCCTCGTTGACTTGCTTTAATCATTGGAGAGGTCTTGGTCTCTTGAGCATTGCGGTGATGTCAGAAATCAGATTCGGTCCCAAGCATTTGGATTGTGATGTAAACCTTTGCTGTGGTTCAATCTCAGTATTTTATTACGCGAGATAAAATCATCCATACAGCTATAAATGTTGCTCTACCTTGCGCAACCGGGTATTGATATTGAGCCAATTCGGAACCTCATTTCTCGCGCTTTGAGGCCATGAACCGATTTCGGACATTACGCTGTCCTCAAACGACTAGGATCTATCCAATGTTACCATCCGCGTCCAACAACCCCATGTTTAAAAGGTGAATAGAAAGAACCCGTGTCTAAAACTTCCGGATCTAGTTTCTTGAGGTTCAAGGCTAGGGATCGATTTCTGACATCAAATTGTGCTCAACGGATCAAAACCTTTCAAGTGGCGCCAACGCCGTCCAACAACTTCATGTTTAATAGGGGAATAGAAGGGACCCGAATCCATAACGTCAGGACCCCATTCCTTGAGCTTCGTGGCCTGGGCCAGACTTCTGACATTAGTACTGCACTCAGGGAACCCGGAACTTTCCAACGCTCCACTCGTGTCCAGCAACTCCATGTCTAACATGGTCGTTTTGACGTAGAAGAATCGACTCCATGCTTTCTTCATAATTATTCTGTAAATGAATTTGTATACAAGGTAGTTTGGCAAGTTTAGCAGCAGGTCTAAAATAAGCCTCTTGAGAGCGGCTCTTATTTGTTAAAGAATACATAACGATCGCTTTTGGTTGTTGCTTTGGTCTGTCCAAGCGGCTTGGTAAAAAAAAAAGAAAAAACAGCGTAGTATAACAACAAAAAGGTGTTTCTCTTACATGTTAAAAATACAAGCACAGAAAGGAAAAGTCAAAGTTTGGTAAGGTGAGTGTCGGGGGACGCCGAATTCTACTTCGCCCCGGGCAACGAAATTTTTAACTACGGCTCTGAGCTCCAACACTTATCGGTCTTTCAGTCTCATGCCTTACCTACAAAACGTAGTTTGATTAACCTGTTATACCAAAACGTTTGGAAAGAACCTGTGAGTGTGACTTATTGATAGCTATGCAATATGTTGACAGAGTGCTAGTCTTCAGTTTAGCAACGAAGGTGCCCTTAGGCGAAATATCAGATTGCTCTCTACTTTTGTCTGTGCCTTGTAAATCGTAACATTGTGCTTAAAGGCAAACAGAAACAACGTCAGTTGTTTAGTCTTTGTAGAAGAACTGATAAGGCGTTTGTGTCTTTTACACAAATACTTTTTTTGCCAGATTGCTGTTTGAAGCCTTTTTTTGCATTATACACTATAAAACAACATATCCAGATTCTGAGAAGTCCACAGAAATTTTAAAGAAGGGTGAAAAATATCTTTATTATTCAGATGCTTTATTATTATTATTTATTTATTTATTTATTTATTTATTTTATTTATTTATTTTTTTTTTTTTTTTGAGTACAGAGATACAAAGAACAAGAACTCCGTCACCATTAACATGGAAGCGAAAATGACTTCGAATTGGAAATAATAGATCAATGCTTTTAATTTCGGGGAGAGGCTATAGGGCAGGGACGGATCCAGGGAGCGATCGGGGCAATCGCCCCCTCCCACGGAAGAGGAAGCTTTCTTATTTTATATATAAATAAAACCCATCCCAGAATTTGGAGCTCTTAAAACTAGCTAAGTAGCAGTATTACAATCCACGCCCCCCCCCCCCAGAAGTCCGTTCTGAATCCGCCCCTGCTACAGGGGTACTTTAGGGTTTACTGCTTTTCCTTGCAATCCACGCTCATTGTTGGATAAGTATTATATTTTATTATATTATTTGTCAAATTGAGCAAAATAGTTTTAACCACAGCGACAAATTCAACAATTAGGTCTAGGAAAAACAACGCATTGGTTCAAACACACACAGAAAGAGAGAGTCTATTTGTTCGGGATGTTTTTTGAGGTTCACGGCGTCTCCCAAGAAGAAATCTTGCTAAAACATATGTTGGTTTTAACAAGGAACGTAAATGGGCATCCGGTATATCAGTACTTCAAATGAAAAGCAAAAAGAAAAGAGAGACGAAGATGAGTGTATTTTCCTATACTGTATTTTCGGCATTGAAGAATAACGTTACTGTTTTACTGATCTACTATACGCACTTCTGCGTTTTACTAACCAAGCCCCAATCATGCTATATATACCATATATATCGGCTAGGTCCAATCTGCTGCCAATGCGCCTTTTCTTCAAGGAACTTTTTATTATTATTACACGCTCAGAAACAAGGATAATGACCCGAAACCTGAGAAGATCTGAAGAATGACCCAGTAACAATAAACTGACAAAGGGAAGGAAAGACAAAAGTGGAAAACTATTGTAATCCAAAGTCGAGGCATTTTTTCTTGCAATAACCGACCCCTCAATTCGGGGAAAGTTTCTTAAAATAATAGTAATATATTTTTAACTTCTCCTTATTTTAGCTTACGTAGTAATTTAAGACAAAGATGTATCGCAATTTGCAATAAATTTTTCAAGTTGCATTGCATTTCCATGTTTGCACTGCATTGAATTCCCATTTGCACTGCAAACTGCAATGCGATACTCTATTAAAAAAATGCAAGGAGATTCCTGACCAGTTGTTCTTTCAGAAAAAATGTTCCGGTTGGGGGGGCACTGCTGGTACTATTCTATTTATTATTGTATTATAGACGTATTATTTTGGTCTCCTCCGGGGGGCACTCTCAGAGCTCCGGGGGGCACAGTGCCCCCAAAAACATATCTGGAAGAAATACTGTTTCTGACACCAAGATAAGACAAAAGGTAATAACCAACCTGGTTGCACAAATGCTTAATTTCGGAGTTATAGGCTTCCAAAAACATGAAGAAATGAACTTTAAAGGTCCATAGCTCCAAAACTAGGCGACCTACCGTAGTAGGATCAAGACTTTATTTAGGAACTAGTACGTGCGCTATCCAAATATCCATGTTTCAGAATTCTGCCATACTTCTGCAACAATTAGGGATGCGCTCGAGTCGAGACATGTCTCGAATCTCGACTCGACTCGACTCGAATTCGAGTCGAGACACACGTAAAATTCGAGACGAGTCGAGACAAACGTATTTCTCGACTCGATTTTTCCAGTCGAGACACGAGTCGAGTTGAGACTGCTCGTGAAAATCTCGACTCGACTCGAATGTCTCGAAAATCTTTTTATACTTTTTAATATTATTTTGAAGAAAGTATTCACTTAGAAACAGCCTTGAAACCAATTGCAGCATTTATTATTTTAGAAAATTATAGAACGCATAAACTTAATAGTTAATCTTTCGAGATCTAAGATTTAATTTTCAGCTCAATTAAGTTAATTAAAACTAATGTAGTGATATTGATTGTACTTCAAATATAATAATAATAATAATAATAATAATAATAATAATAATAATAATAATAATAATAATAATAATAATAACAATAATAATAATAATAATAACAATAACAATCGATTACCTACGTTGTATAAAATATTATCCGTAGCCTATACGTAGTTTGTATAAAACTATTGGAAAAAGTGAACTTCATAAATTCTCTGAATGAACAATTGGCAGTCTATAGTAATTTAGCATAGTTATAATTATTGTTTTCGTTCCCATGAACGCAATAGGACTACATAACTTCTGGATTATTCGCTTTCCTATTTTGAGGCTTTAATGTGTTGCAGCGTATCACGAGTTACGAATAATTTATTATTATTATTATTATTATTATTATTATTATTATTATTATTATTATTATTATTATTATTATTATTATTATGTATTCTGCCTTTCGGCAGGTCCTGGGACTAATGAGGATTTTTTTTACTCAATTTTAGATTTTGGGCTGGAAATGTTTCTTCCACTTTTCTCGATCTTCAGCTTCCTCTTTTAACTCCCAATATTTTCTCCTATCTTTCAAATCTTGGATCAGCTGTGTTCTTCTTCTTCCTATTCCTCGCTTCCTTTCCATCTTTCCTTCTATGGCGGTGTTAAGAAGACAATTTCTTCGCAAGATGTGCCCAATCCAATTGGCCTTTCTACGAAGAATGGTGGCTGGAAGTGTCCTCTTCTCTCCTATCCGTTTTAAAACATCTCCGTTTGTTGCTCTCTCTGTCCATTTTATCTTCTCCATCTTCCTCCAACACCACATTTCGAAGCTCTCCAATATTTCTTCTCTAACTTCCGTAATGTCCATAATATACAATGTAATATTTGTTGTACATCACATATTATGATACGAAACTATTTTACATGGTATATTACAATAAATGTACTGCTTGGATGCCAAGAACTAGTAGAGATAGGTACCTTTCACTTCTATAGATAGGTATTTTTTTAAAGGATTTTTGTAAACACTAAATCATAAAACAATAAACTACATACAGTAGTTATGGTTTTGGTTCCCAACATAAAAGAAACTTGGATTGACCATGAAATATTGAACTTCAACTTTCACTCCTGGAAAATTTCATTTTTGGAGTTAGGCCACTTGGCATCAAAGCAGTTCACTGTAAGATAAATACACTCCTTACTTTACTCTAGTAACATAATTGTTCAGGAGCCTGGGATTTCCATCCTCTCAAATGACAGCTGAACGATTGCTTGATACATAAGAGTAATAGTGTGTTAAGTTTTCGAGCTTTGGTGCGTCTCCGTATTTACACACTGATATCACTTTTAATATGAATTTATTTAGCTTTCTTTTGTTATTGACTTAACACCGACTTCTCTCTGTTATCATGGAGGTGTTCATTCCCTAGACTTTGATTCTGCGCACTGCTGAAGGAGAAATGGGTTTTGTAATATTTATTTTCCGAAATGTATTTCACTTACTTACTAATCTTTTTGCAACACTATTTGCTTTTTCTTTCTTTCTTTTCATGACAATTCCAAATAGTTTTGTTTGGTGCTGGGAGTATATTTTATATTCACCTAATAAAATTAAGGGTTCATTTTGTAATCAGTTTTAAATTTACAGAAACTATTAAGTTCACAATCAAATCGCGCTAATTGTTTAATGCATTTCGAAGGCTTTTGTTTTTGTGCAGCTCATTAAGGAAAATCTATTTTATAATCGTAACATTCATTACTTTAATTACTAAGAAACTATAAAAGTAAAGGCGACTCGACCTAGCCCCGGGGCCGCTGTGACTTAGTGGCACAGCTTTCACCTTTGGTGTGTGAAGACTCTGATTCGATCCCAGCTGGTACCAAGTGGGCTTTGTGGCATAGAAACACCGTGTGTGTGGGCTTTCTTGTGGTTCTTTAGTTCCCTTTGTAACGCCCCTATATAACTTATTTACAATTGTATTACTAGTACCATTTACAATATACCTCTTGTAGCCTTTTGCATTTGGCAACCCTGTTGAAACATCATGTTCGCGGGTTCGCGCAAAGGATTCGGGGTACTCAGCCAGAAACATGAAGGCGTGATGGGTGATAGTAATTCTCGCCTGCCGATATAATTTTGTAAAATCTTGTTTATTAGTGGTCATCAGAGTATCCAAACTGGTTTTAGTTAACTCTGCAATGTAGGGGATGATTCCTCACCATCAGTTTGTGCAATTAGTTGGAATAGCAGCAATATTTGGATGGAGTTGGAAAACAGGCTCCTGCCTTAGTCTACCACGTGAGTCGACATTGTGTGCGTGAATTTCTCAAGTCATCTTCAGTGGTTTCGTAGAAGCTAATTTACATATATAGTGTGCAGTTTTAAGGAGTGACTTTGTCACTATGCTAGTATCATCATACATATTTAGTTTGTGGCTTAAACTAAACTTCATTATGCACAGCTAAGCTCTTGGTAGCGGGGCCCCCAACCCATCCACGTCGGCAACGAAGCAACGCAATGTTTAATTATCTTCCCATCTGCATTATCACTTTGCATCGATTCAGTTACCCACCATGGAAGTCCTAAGAGTATATCGTCAACCCATCAAGGACAAACTAGTCTTCTGCAAGAGCATTCCGGTAAGCTGCCTACATAGCAAGCCAAGTGTTCAGTCCGTATGGTTAAGTGATCATCGCATCTTTATGATAATTTTGAATTTATTGCCCAGCAGTCAGAGTTCGTGCAACCTTGTAGTCAATCTAAGCCATTGTTTTCGTCTGCTATGTGTGAAGTTGAACATGTAACAATAAGTCCCATGAATGGAGTAGAATCTTCTACTTTGGAGGTGCCGAGATCCAAGCCATGAAGTTTACTTGTGTGTATTCTGTTCAGAAGTGTACTCGGTATCTTATAAAGCAGCCAGTCTTAATTAGGTTGTGATAACCAACCCTCATGCTATCCATATAGTTCATTCAGGCTTATAATCTTAAATTGGTGTAACATCACCGTATTAGTGAGACTGTCCATTGTCATCCTGGAAGTGGATGCACCACCAGCTTCTCCCTGCCCAGGAAAGGTCACCGGAGATGCGTATGTCTTCCTACTATTGAGCTCGTGTGCTGAATAATCCAAAGGATCAACCCAGCGATAGTGATTGGTCAATTTATCCAAGCATCAATGTTACTCGTGTGAGTGATGTAGTGATTCTTGTGTCTCGTGTCTCAGTATTCTTTTGGAAACGTTTCTCGTTTGTGTAGAGAGTGTATTTGAGTATATGACAGTATGTCATATTTATCCAATGCCTGCCATAAGGGTAAGTACCCCATGTGATTAGAGCCCGCCTTCGCAGCCGGCTAACAATTCTGCTTCGCACAGAATTTGTCTTCACTTTCTTAGTGATTTATCAACATAATGTGTACATATTGCACCCTCTTGTGGATTTGCCAGTACACCATCAAAATGTTGATTTGCAGGTAATTATTTGTACTTGTTAGAAGTCTTGGTTACGTCAGAAGCAGCTTATAAGTAAGATGGAGCGTATAACTTATAACTATCCTTCAAGAGCATTATTGTCAAGCCATGAGCACGTCTCCACCGTTTAAAGTTTACTTGGCCACTTAGCACAGGTTGGTCAAGAGTGTTGTTCTCTTAGTTTATTATGGTTGTGATACAACTGATTTAGCTTTTGCAAATTCATATTGGTCTCTCTCCAGTTCTTTTTTTTTTAATCTCTGCCTGAGGGTGTCTAAGCCGTAGCAGTGTTCCACTGCAAATTGATTACATGGGTTTTTGTTATTCATGTCCTAATGTCTGTATTATTATGGTATGTCACAATATTAACTACCATGGCTCGTCGCAATGTTCTTATAGCCATGTTTGTCTAACTTGTCCACCTCCTGTCCACCTTAGAGAATTTTATTCAGTCAGGATCGTTTGTTCGTTTTATTTTTGGCGACGTTTACTATAAGTAAAACCAATCTAGCATGATGTTTCTTTTGGGGTTCATTAGCATTCTAGTAATAATTCATTGGTATATGATGGTTATTTATACTTATGCATTACCTAACTCTATGTCCACCCGACTAGTCGTGGTTAGTAAAGTTAAATTGCTCGAGCTATTTTGTCTTAAATACATGTTAAAGCCATGGTGAACTTATTAACATAATAATTTTTTTTCTTTCTTGTAGTGTGTATTCTTTGCGTGTTTGTTTAACTATATAGTATGTTTAATTTATCGTTATTATTTTGTTGTATGCAGTATAAGTCTATTTAGTCACGTGACTGTGCAAGTTGAAAATGTCACAGGAAGTTTATATTAACTGAATCTAGTTCAAGGTCCGTAAACCACATCATTCCATTTACTCATGTATAATGAATAGTGAACAATCTCATTTATGAAAATATACTTAGCCAAATAAATATTACAATCCATATAATCACAAGTGTTATATTCCAAGAAACCAAACTTTACAGTTGTATCTTGAGCGGGTGAGTTTCTATTGGTTTATTCTTAGGTAAGGTAATCACTGCACGAGGAAAGGGCTGTTCTCTGTACACTCGTAGAGTGTACAGGGGGCAGTCTCGCACATGTTGGATTCGTTTACCGTTGTACATTTGTGTTATGTTTTTTATTTCTTTTCTTTTGTGAGGTCATTTAGATGCAGGTTTATTCTGTCTTTGGTGTTTTCCACCTTCTTTCCTGTGTTCCTATTAGTTCACAGGTGGCGACCCCTTTCTACATCTATTAACTCGGTGCTCCGGCACTGAGCGTCAAACTTAGCCGTAGCCTGCCAGGGATTAGGGCCCTCTGGGGCGCTACACCTTCCACTTACTTCATTCCACCATTTTACTCATTCTCAACATCGCCGTTTTCTTTAGCTTACAAAAGACTTTTTAGTTGCCCACTAGTTTTATTATTGTGAACTGAAACTTAAGTGCGCAGTTATCTTGTATATTTCTGTCTCTTTTTACTTTACAACTTGAGGTGGAATGAGGGTCAGGATAGATCTAGTGATATACAGCTGAAAGAAATGCTTCAGTACAGTGTCGAAAGCGGTATGTATTGTTTATGTTGCTTACAATGTTACTTTCCTATAAAATATAAATCCACCCTTTCAACCCTTCCCTTATTCGAATACAGTGAACCGACTCTTTTGCTGAAGAAAGATGGTAAGAGAAAACTGAACTATCTGTGTCTTAAAATTTTCTTTGAAGTGCAGTCTTTTGTGTATGTAAGGTTTTGCAAGTATGTTTTCACATCAATATGAAAAGATAGCGAGCCAAATGTTTAACCATGGACTCCTGCTGCGAACTGACCGTGACTAAACACCTGATCTCGCTTTGCTCATTTTCTCTCGCACACGTGAAATGGGTTTGTTGTTTCCAAAACAAAGGGAAAGACAGTTATCTGGTGCTTTTGAGTATTTTCCCCGCACACAGGCATTATTGCTGTTTTAATGATCAGAAGAAATATCAAAACCATCCGATACACATGATACGAAAGAGAGAACAGAGGGAGGCAAATATTATAATAGACCAAGTTTTCCGCGTGGTAACAATACTTCATACTTTTATTATTTGGTGCGCATCTCTATGAAGTTGTTTTCCACATAAGTATAGCTTACTCCTTTTCGAAGTAGCTCCTTCGTGTCACAGCTGTGTTTAGTTTCTTTTCGTACTAGGATGAAAGGAAGAAATGCAACATTTGCTTCTCGGTGAACTTATATATATTATTAAGATGAGCGGTAATAAGCGAGGTTTAACAAAGAGTGGCTTTCGGATCTACAATTTAACGTGTAGTTGCAGTCCGTGTTGAGAATCGAACCAAATCTATGTAAGACCTGTTAACATTGAGCTTTTTTGTGGTAAAAGTGAACTTCAGAAACACAAAAGACTTGAAATATCAAGCTAATGTAAAGGAATTGCAAAATATACTGCATCTTTTCTGTGGCAAGGAACATGCAGTGCACAGCAACACAGAATCGTGTTAAGGCCAATATTTTTTTCTTCTTGCCGAACTTAATATCCCCTTCCACACCATAAAAGAAAATATAATGTTTGTTAAAAGAAAGTGCACCTAATATTTTTAAATTTTGTTTGTGATCTTATCATGCATAATTATACTGTATATAATGCCTTTCATACACCGAGAATGAATTCAACTGTACGTCATAGCACCTCTAAAGCGATATTTTTCAAACTTATTTATTACTAGATATTGTAAATTTACGGCATCTATCTTATTGGGTGGGAAATTTTGCGTCTAATCGGAAAATTTCATGACTTCGGAAAGGAATTCTCAGTTACGAAATTTGCATCACTGTCTTCTGAAAAGATGACTAGAAAAAATACTACTGAAAACACAAGATGGATTTGATTGCCAAATTTACGTCATCTTGGTGCGTCATCATTTTTCTTTAAATACTTGTATTTAGTATTCGATTAGAGTTTAGTATACGTTTTAGCATCGAGGCTATATGAGACGTGAACTTACAATTAACGTGGGATCAGAAGCACCGGAGTTCCCACCGGAAATCAAACCTGGGTCTCCCGCAACAAAGACGCGTACGCTAATAATATGGACACAAGAGGGTTCAATATTTGGTAATGTGTACATAAAGTTGTGGAATTGCGCTTGTATAATATTAATAGTTCTACCTAGGTACTAACATAAATTTTCACAATACTTAGCTTAATAAAGTATTTTTAAAAAGAAAATGTCACTCTTATGTTTCAGTTCCTGGTTCGACTGAAGGATGGTACAAATTCCAATGACCTTTTTTGGGATCCTACTTTATGCAGTAGATCCATCATAAACTGGGTGTTTGATACGGATATAAACTAAAAACTTACAAATATAGATTTAAGTCACATTCAAATATCTTTAAACTAAAATTGAATGTATACATATGATGTGCCATTTACTAATTCATTTTTATCATTTGTGTAAGAGTCATGTTAGTTCTTTAATGCAAGTACATGAATACAGTTAACTCCTCTTAATGAAAGTAAGTGGTGGCTGGTCTTTAAAATTAGTGTGGAAAAATAAGTAAAGAATCTGTCATAATTTAGAAAAATCCATCGTAATTCAGGCGCGTGTTTGGCATCATTGATTGTCTCAAGTGTAGCAACCCTGACTTAAAGGTTTTGCTTCGAGAAAGATGGATTCTTTGTTATATATCAGATATATAGTCTCAAGTTGGAGCAGTATTCTTTATGACAAGCTTTGAAGCAGGCAGTATATCTGTTGAAATAAGTTATTTCTGAGTGTATGACTGGAATTAAGAACTATTTAGAGTCAGTTCGACTTGTTTCTAGTTACAGGAGCAGCTCGAGTTAAAAGCAAGTTTGGTGCAATAGAAAGAGTAACAAAAAATAAGAGACCCTTATTTTTTATATCTTGATAGGCCGTCTCGTTCAGCTTCTACAGGCATTTGTTTTTGATGAATTGTAAATGCTGACGTCACTGGTGGGATACGCGAGAAACTCAATGTGAGTCAGCAACCACTCCCTTGTACGCAGCTGATAAACCTTTAATAGTGCATTGGATTTAATAGATTGTGTTTTGGGTTTGTTGGCAGTTTTTGTCAGTTGTTTTTCCTACAGCATTAGTATAAAAAAGAGTAGAGAGAGAGCAGTAATTGCGTTTGTTGTGCGAAACAGTATTTCTTCCAGACATGTTTTATGGTGGCACTGTCTCCCGGAGCTCTGAGAGATTCCCCCGGAGGAGACCAAAATAATACGTCTATAATATAATAAATATAATAGTACTGTGTAAAAATAATGTGCCTCTCCGAATACTGTCCCCCCCCCCCCGATTTTTTTTCCTGAAAGAAACACTAGTGTGAAATAGAAAACACATGTTATTACAGCGCGTGCTGTGTCTGTGAAGTGAAGTAGAAATGCTTAACACCTGCTGTGTTTTCGGTTGTAATTCTTGTGCAATTAAAGCTGAGGACATAAAGTATCTTTTTTTTACGTTTCCAAGTCGTGAAAAATCATCAGATCGATATAAATTATGGCTCAAGAAAATCAATGGGAAAAAATGTACCAAATAAAATCACTCGTGTTCCAAACATCTTGAAGAGCCTGCCTTCGAGGAGTCAAGTTTACTGAAAGAAAAGTTAAAGCCAGTGGCGGATCTAGGCTGGGGTCGGGGGCCTAGGCCCCCCAATTTTTGAGTGGCAAAATTGATTTAAGGTATTATTTAGATATTTTTGAAAGTTTTTAGTAAACATGATATACGTATCATAGTCTGGGTTCTGACCCCCCCCCCCTTCCCTGAATTTTTACCGTCTAGATCCACATCTGGCTAATGCCAGGAGAATTATTTACACGCAAACTGAGAAAGAATGCTGTTCCAAGTATATTATTGAAAGGTTTTTAAAATCCGAGCCATTGAACAAGCACCGATCTATGTCCAGTTACCAACATACAAATATATTACAAGACGCAATTGACGGTTGTAGTCAAGACGAGGCATTAGAGGGTAATCGAGACGATGTCACTCATGATTCTGAAAATACTGCTTTAGAAACAAACTATACAATGTGAATTAGGGAGTGAAATATACCGGCTTGTAGAAGAAATCAGTGACGATGACTGTTCCTCAAGACATTGATCAATCGTTTAATTTCTCTGTATCATGTGACAATGATGATGAAACGGGTGATGAGAGTTGTTCCGCGGACAGCTATGAGAATAAAAGAAATTTAACCGGTGAAGTGTTTTTCGTATTCTGGCAAACTTTACAGATGTTATTTCATTTTTGCCTCATATGTTACGCTCCTGTACATACCTTAAAGCACAAAATTATAGGGTCAGCGTTAAAAATTGCAACAAAACGTGAAAATGAACATACTTATGTTTGGGAATCGGAAGAATGATTAAAGAAAAGGTACTTAGGTGTTGCAGCAATCTCGTCCGCTATCTATTTACATATTGGTTTCGATTTTTTTTTTTTTTTTTTTTTTTTTTTTGAAACGCTGAACTCATGCTTTATAGGATACGTTTTATAATATTGTACAGCCCACCATCAGATATCATTTTCTACATGCAGATGATATTTGTATCTAAGTCTTTGCAATCAGTTCTGGGAAAGGAAACCGCACTTAGAACGTGCCACCGCACCTCTCACAAACGAAATGCTTGGCACTGTGTAGTATGTAAGCCTGCTCTCGCTCCTTGACCACCTATGACGTCATCACGCAATCTTTCTTCCTCTGTTACTCGCCAACGACTAAACGTATCGCAATCAAACAAACACCATTCCTTTTAGAATTTTCAACTCTACAAATGGAAATAAATTGTAAAAAATGGATTTCTAAGTCGAACTGCTCCTTTAAGGCTAGGTAAATCAATCCCCAGATAGAAAAATAGGCTACTCTTATGTTATTTCTTAGCAGGGTGGGAAAAAATCATAATTTTTTAAAAAATCATTTTTGATTTTTTTTATTTAAATCGATTTTTTCTTGATTTAAAGCAAATCTTTCTCCTCGTATAATACAAGTCGCGAACTGAAGAAAAAGCATTAGGAATTAGTATTAAATACTAATTACGTCATTTAAGTGAAAGTATTGGGGTTGAATTTTGAATTATCCCCAATCGTTGATCTATATCAATCCCAAACAAGGTTTTTAACCCTTTTAAATTATGGCTGTTTTTAAAGGTAAATTATAGACTTTCAGTCAAGCAGCTACAGCATCATCCCTATTTATCCTAGGATCATAGTACATACATCACTCTCTTTAGAATAGAAAAGCTTTTGAAACGGTAATATTCATATTTCCCTATCATGTCCCTGAAGCCAAAAATTTTGAGAATAATCAGATTTTTTGATTTTTTTTTTAAATTTTGGTCCCCTCTGGACTATCCTGTGTTAATGCACAGATCTCAAAATCAACTGGGAAATACTAAGGGGTGTACTAAATGTGTGTACAAAATTTCAAGCTTCTATCTTGAGTAGTAAGGGTGAGGAAACTATTTAACAATGAGCTAAGAACATGCTCACAATGCCCCAGATGACCCAGATGTAATATAAAAATTTCATCAGACATCCCTATTTATCCTAGGATCATGATTTCTGCATTATTTTCTTCAGAATAAAACAACATTTCAAACGGTACCCTTCACATATCTCCATCATGTATCTGGGGCGGGTAAATCACGAAAAAAAGGAATTTTCTGTTAGATTTTTTTTACCTCTTTGGACCCCTCCCCCTGATTTAAGGCAGAGATCTGAAACAAATCTGAAAAATACTGAGGAGTGCACTTAATAAATGTGCAAAATTTCAATCTTGTAGGTGCAAAAGTAAGCCCACGAAAAACAATATTCCCCAAAATACTCCAGATTTCCGTACAAAACAGGATCTCAGGTAACAGTTTCCTGAGACATCCCTATTTATCCTAGAAGCATAGTATGTACATAATTTTCTTCAGAATGGAACAGCGTTTCAAACGGTACCATTCACATGTCTCCATATGAGGCGGGAAAATCACGAAAAAAGCTATTTTTGTTAAAAATATCCTTCTTTTTTAAACATTTTTGCCCTCTGGACCTCGCTGTTTCCACGCAGAGATCTGAAAATATCTGAAAATTATTAAGGGGTTCACTGAACGAGTGTCCAAAATTTCAATCTTCTGAATGCAAAATGTAACCCGCCAAATAATAATAATAATAATAATAATAATAATAATAATAATAATAATAATAATACGCATAACAAAAATATCTTTTTAATTTTATATCACACACAATGCCTCAACGCAGAAAGGCGTGAAAGCATATGTAACCTGTTCTAAAATGCCTCCAGTCTTAAAGAAAACGAAGTAAAAAGCCTTATTGGTACTTTTTTAATCGAATAATGAAGATTCTACCCTATCACCTAAAACTAGGTGATATAATTTAAAAGGTTAAGTATTAAGGAAAAAGTACAACAACGCTTATCAAAATGACACTTTCTTTCTCAATAGCTACTGATATTTGGCAGGGGCCTATTTTTAAAAACACAGAACTAGCTTGCGGCATGAAATACATAAATTTCGCCTAAAGTTATAAAATTAACAAAAAAAAAAATTGGAGAGGGGATAGGACCCCTCTAAATACGTCCTATTATCTGGGAACAAACAAACATATACGCACAAAAAAAAAGATTTTTCGTTTTAAATGTCGATGGTGATTTCCCCGTTGGAATAGTTAACGATTTTAAAACCCACACCCAATGTTACGAAAAGAATAAAGCAAGATTGCTCCGTTACCTGTTCAAAACGGGATTTTCCCTAATCATCCTCTGCATGACACTTGTTTTCATACTATACTGTACATTTGAGTCTCATTGTACTATGATTATTAACTTTCATAATCGAAATAACAGAACACAAACGGGATTTTACTTTTTTTCACTTTAAATTAATTTATTTCGTAATTCGATTTAAATCAACGATTTTTTTTAAATCAAGTGCTTTAAATCTTGATTTAAATCGTGATTTAAATCACACTGATTTAAATCGTGATTTAAATCACACTGATTGAAATCGTGATTTAAATCAGACTGATTTAAATCAATTCACCCTGTTTCTTAGCAGGGAACATCTAACATTTTCACGGGAGACAGTGTCTGTTTATGGATATTGACATTTCCACGTTTATTTAAGATTGCTAGCAATACCTGGTTTCCATAGTAATGAAGCAAGTCGTAGGGATTTTAGAGTGAGAGCCTTATTTGAAACGTGAGCAAGGAGGGTCCTTGTTTACGAGGTTCAAATACTTTTTTAACCGCAGTCTGACTGCATTCAACTGCGAACTTAAAGATTACTAGACTCAGTTTTCGGTGCGAGAACTTGACTGTTTTTGCAGAAAATTAACCTCAAGCGAAGATTCTGCTGAAGGCACTTTACTTCTCTGGTGAGAGGAATTATCTTATATTCAACCAACTCAATCCTATAAGTAACAGAATTAGCCTTTTTGATGGACAGTCTGTTTATAGACCATTCCATGTTTAGGACTTTAGGCCAGACAGCTTTCTGATTAATGAAATTGTCTTTAAGATGTTGAGGGAGTATGATGTAAGAAAACACATGTCCTGCTCTCTCATGATTGAAGCACAACTTAGCGGCGTTAGAGAAAATCGATTTGAAGTTATGGTTTCGGTATGAAGAAGAGACGGACTGAAAAGTTGGTCTGTTATTTCATGACAGTTAACTTAAAGAAACTCTTCTCAAATCAGAGTACCATTCTTAAGCACCAAAATATCCTGTATGGACTGTAGAAATGCTTTATACTCCCCCCAACCTTTTTACTGATGTCGGACGTCGTAGGCTGGGCAGACTGGTAAAACAGGACAGGCAGCGAACTGTGGCGGAACAAACATCAGAATTTAATGCTGGGCAAAGTACAAGTGTGTCTGAACACACAGTGCACCGAACACTCCCAACGATGGGCCTCCGCAACCGACGACCCATCCATGTGTGAATGTTCACAAAACGACATCGGCAATTACGACATCACTACTGGACCTTGGCGCAGTGGCAGAGCGCTGCATTGTCTGATGAATCCCGATACCTTCTTCATCATGACGATGGGAGGGTACGAATCCATCGTGTTGCAAGGGAATAACTCCTTGACACCTGTACTGCGGGACGGAGACAAGATGGCGGCGGCTTAATTAAGCTCTGGTGAACATTCACGTGAACATCCATGTCTAGTGGAGCTTGAGCAAGGCATCATGACGCCGAGGTGTATCGCACACTGCTTGCAGACTACGTACAGCCCTTCATGACGACCATGTTTCCCAACGGTAGTGGAATTTTTTACAAGATAATGCACCATGTCACAAGGCCAGGAGCAATGGAGTGATTCGAGGAATATAGGGGCGAGTTCCAAGTGATGTGCTTGCCCCCAACTCGCCGGATCTGAACCAAATCGAACACATCTGGGATGTGATTGAACGTGACGTTAGAGTGCATCATCCCCTCCCCGGAATTTACGGTAATTAGGTGACCTGGGTGTGCACATCTGGTCCAACTCTCTCCAGTGACCTACCAAGGATCATTACGTGCATGCCAAGACGACTCGCCTTTGTTATCCGTGGCAAAGGTGGACATACTGACAATTAGGTAGATAGTCATAATGTTCTGGCTGATGTGTGCGTATATTTTAACTCGTATATTTTGTCTCGACTCGAATTTCGAGACGTCTCAACTCGAATTCGAGTCGAGTCGAGACAGAACATGTCGAGTCGAGACAGAAACATATTTTCGAGTCGAGACACGAGTCGAGACAACATTTTCTCGAGACGAGTCGAGACAGGCTTAAATCTCGACTCGACTCGACTCGTGCTCATCCCTAGCAACAATTTTTATACAGGTATTTGGTGAGTACTTCAAATTATATGCATATAGCCAAAGTTCCTCTCTAAAAATTGTCGCGTGTGTACTTTAGATTCCGAAACATTGTATTTTTGGATAGCGCACATATTAGTTTCTAAGTGAAGTCTTAACCCGACTACGATAGATAGGGATGCGCACGAGACAAGATTTGAGGCTGTCTCGTCTAAAAATGTGCTGTAAAAGCAATGTCTCGACTCGAAAAATGTATACTTTTCTATTGGAAGAGCTGTGTCTCGACTCGAAATTTGTCAGGAAAATTCTGCCTCGACTCGTCTCGTGCGCATCCCTAACGATAGGTCCCATAGTTTTACAGCTATGGACCCTTAAAACCGCGAATCCAGGATATGATCAAGGGAGCGACTAAATCACAGTATGCCGCTTTATCCTGGGTAAAGCAGGATTGAAGCCTATTTTATCCAGTGTATACCTGAGTGTCAAGAGGGTTGCGGCTCCCCTTGGTTGAGTTGATTTTGACTTTAACGTCCCTTTCAGTAGTGAGGCTATATGAGACGTGGACCTACTGATTAACGTGGAATCCAAACCACATGAGCTCCCGCCGGGAATCGAACCCTTGTCTCCCACGCCAAAGGCGCGTATGCTAACCGCTTAGCCACGGAAGAGCTCTAGCTCCTCTTGGATCCGCACCTGTATAATATATATATATATATATATATATATATATATATATATATATATATATATATATATATATATATATATATAACTGTTTCTGAGTGATTAGTTTCTTCAAAATTATTTTTAAAAATATGTGAAGAGTTTCGAGACATTCGAGTCGAATCAAGATTTTTACGAGCAGTCTCGATTCGACTCGAATTTTACATATTGTGTCTCGACTCGTGCGCATCCCTACTTCTCGGTTCGGTTTGATATTGGATAAGCTGTGAGCCGAGCCGCACAAGTCATTGACAACCGTAGACCCAGGCAGAACCGTTTTAAACATGTTTGCCTGGCACGCTAAACTTTTAACAAATTATGGACCAAGCACGAATACTTGCTCCTCCGGAACTCAAACCCAGAACCTCGTGAACAATGTCCTTGTGTCCTAGATTTCACGACTACAGAAATCGGCAGACAACTAGTTTTTAGTATTCAGAAGCAAACCGCCTATCTTTCAAGTTTAATTACAGAATTTAATAATAATAATAATAATAATAATAATAAGAAGAAGAAGAAGAAGAAGAAGAAGTTGTAGTGGAAGTAGCAACATTGATAATAATTATATTGTTTGTGTAGAATAAGTGAAACGGAAACTTGAAACTACACACAAGATTTGGCTCGTTTTGGCTCGACTCGACTCGAAACTCGATCCAAATTCGAGTCGAGTTGGAAGAAATTTTTCGAGTCGAGTTGTCGAGTCGAGCTAAAAGATGTCTGTTTCGAGCCAACCGAATTTTAAAAAAAATGCTCGAACTCGCTCGTGCAGTAGTAATATCAGAAATCAGGCCGAGGCCACGAAGCTCAAGAATGGGGTCCTGACGTTATGGGCTCGGGTCCCTTCTATTCCCCTATTAAACATGAAGTTGTTGGACGGCGTTGGTGACATTTGAGAGGTTTTGATCCGTTGAGCACAAAATTGTGATATCAGAAATCGATCCCTAGCCTTGAACCTCAAGAAACTGGGTCCGGAACTTTTAGACACGAGTCCTTTCTATTCACCTTTTAAACATGCGGTTGTTGGACGCGGATGGTAACATTGGATACATTATACTCGTTTGAGGACAGCGTAATGCCCGCGAAATCGGTTCCTGGCCTCAAAGCGCCAGAAATGAGGTTCCGAATTGGCTCAATATCAATACCTGGTTGCGCAAGATAGAACAACATATATAGCTGTAAGGATGGTTTTATCTCGCGTAATAAAATACTGAGATTGAACCACAGCAAAGGTTTACATCACAATCCAAATGCTTGAAACCGAATCTGATTTCTGACATCACCGCAATGCTCAAGGGACCAAGACCTCTCCAATGATCAAAGCAAGTCAATGACGATACAAGAATTTGTTGAATGAAATGTGGGAGGAAGCGGAAGTACCCTGGGAAAACCCACGGATACGACCTTGTCCACCACAAACTTACTAGGCCGGGAATCGAAAGAATAAGGCCCCATGCACCAGAGCTCTACCACTGAGCTACCGCGCCCAACGATTAAAGCGTCAATGATAATAGAGAAATTGGTGGAATGAAAAATGGGAAGAAGCGGGAGTACCCTCAGAAAAACCACGAATACGATCTTGTCCACAACAAACTTACTTGACTCGGGATCGAAAAAATAAAGACCCCACGCACCAGAGGAAGCGCTTTACCAGTGAGCCACCGCTCTCAATGATTAAAGCAAATAAATGATAATAGAGGAATTGCTGGAATGAAAAGTGGGAAGAAGCGGAAGTACTTGGAGAAAACCCATGGATACGATCTTGTCCACCAGAAACTTACTTGGCCGGCGATCGAAAGAATAAGGACCCCACGCGCCAAAGTAAGCGGTCTACCACCGAGTCACAGTGCCCAATGATTAGAGTAAGTCAGTGATAATAGAAAGATTGGTGGAATGAGATGTGAGAGGAAGCGTGAGTACCCTGAGAAAACCCACGGATACGATCCTGTCCACCACACAACTTACTTGGCTGCGGATCGAAACAGTAAGGACCCCACACACGAGACGAAGCGCTGTACCACTGAGCCACCGCAACCAAAGATTCCAGAAAGCGAATGATAATAGAAGAATTGATTCAATGAAACGTGGGAAGAAGCTGGAGTACCCTGAGAAAACCCACGGATACGATCTACACCACAAACTTACTTTGCCCACCAGAGGAAGCGCTCTACCACTGAACCATTGCGCCCAATGATTAAAGTAAATCAATGATAATAGAGGAATGATTATTGGTGGAATGAAACGTTGGAGCAAGCGGGAATACTCTGACAAAACCCAGGGATACGATTTTGTCCACCAAAAACTTCTTAGACGGGGATCGAAACAATAGGACCCCAGGCACCAGATGAAGCATCCTACCTCAGAGCCACCGTGCCAAATGATTGAAGCAAGTCAATGATAACAGAGGAATTGGTTGAATGAAAATTGGGAAGAAGCGGTAGTACCCTGAGAAAACCCACAGATACGATCTTGTCCAACAGAACCTTACTTCGTCCACCACAGTAAGCGCTCTACCACTGAGCCACCGCGATCAATGATTGAAGGAAGTCAATTATAATAGAAGGATTGGTTGAATGAAAATTGGGAAGAAGCGGGAGTAACCTGAGAAACCCCACTGATACGATCTTGTCCATGCAACTCTATCCATCACGACTCTGGAACTCACTAAAGAAATAATAAACACTTCTGACCAGAGTATATACACTTGTTTATTAAAAACTAAATTCCAGTGTAACAGTTTCAACAACGTAACGTTGTCTTCATCAGACACTAACTGAAAGAGATATCTTAGAGCGCAGTTATATATACTAAAAGTGAAAGTCCTTGTGTGCATGGGAAGCCACCTGGGTCGGACTTCCCCGGGCGTCATCTTCCAGCCACCTGCCCTGACTTAATTACCCTCCCACCTGTGTTTATCTTTTCCAGACACACCTGTTGTTTATCCTGACCAATTGCCTTAAAACATTTTCTCTTAATCTACCTCCGATGCCTATTAGAAATAAATAACAGACTATACTACATACAACTGACTATAAATACAGCAATACAAATATATATATATATATATATATAGACATAAAAATAAACTATAAAATATAACAATATATAAAACTCTATATAACTATATACAATATTAAACTATAACAATATATATACTATTAAATATATGACTATAAATTACATATAAATATGTTCAATCTTGTTTTTTCCTTTCAATTTGTTCTAATAATTTATCCCATAGATCATGTATTAACAGTCCACTTGTCCAGTTCATTAATTTGTCACTTTTCTCTTTCTTTATTCTTCGTGCTTCCTTCCATTTTCTTATCATTGGCCTATTCTCCCTTTCTAGCCCCTTTACACCTTCCCAATCTATATCGTGTCCCGTTTCTTTAACATGTTTATATATGGCATTGTTTTCTCTCATAAGTCTCACATCATCCCTATGTTGTTTAATTCTCTCCCTAAGTTTTTTCCCTGTTTCCCCTATGTATATCATATCACAATCCTTACACGTCACTTTATACACTACACCTTCATCTTTTTCACATATTTCCTTCGTTCTACTTTTCGCTTTCTTGATCATTTCCAAAATTCTTCTTCCTCCTTTTCTGTACGTCTTCACACCACCTCTTCTAAGTAAGTTTACGTACAGAGACGTACAGAAAAGGAGGAAGAAGAATTTTGGAAATGATCAAGAAAGCGAAAAGTAGAACGAAGGAAATATGTGAAAAAGATGAAGGTGTAGTGTATAAAGTGACGTGTAAGGATTGTGATATGATATACATAGGGGAAACAGGGAAAAAACTTAGGGAGAGAATTAAACAACATAGGGATGATGTGAGACTTATGAGAGAAAACAATGCCATATATAAACATGTTAAAGAAACGGGACACGATATAGATTGGGAAGGTGTAAAGGGGCTAGAAAGGGAGAATAGGCCAATGATAAGAAAATGGAAGGAAGCACGAAGAATAAAGAAAGAGAAAAGTGACAAATTAATGAACTGGACAAGTGGACTGTTAATACATGATCTATGGGATAAATTATTAGAACAAATTGAAAGGAAAAAACAAGATTGAACATATTTATATGTAATTTATAGTCATATATTTAATAGTATATATATTGTTATAGTTTAATATTGTATATAGTTATATAGAGTTTTATATATTGTTATATTTTATAGTTTATTTTTATGTCTATATATATATATATATATTTGTATTGCTGTATTTATAGTCAGTTGTATGTAGTATAGTCTGTTATTTATTTCTAATAGGCATCGGAGGTAGATTAAGAGAAAATGTTTTAAGGCAATTGGTCAGGATAAACAACAGGTGTGTCTGGAAAAGATAAACACAGGTGGGAGGGTAATTAAGTCAGGGCAGGTGGCTGGAAGATGACGCCCGGGGAAGTCCGACCCAGGTGGCTTCCCATGCACACAAGGACTTTCACTTTTAGTATATATAACTGCGCTCTAAGATATCTCTTTCAGTTAGTGTCTGATGAAGACAACGTTACGTTGTTGAAACTGTTACACTGGAATTTAGTTTTTAATAAACAAGTGTATATACTCTGGTCAGAAGTGTTTATTAGATCTTGTCCAATACAAACTTACTTGGCCCACCAGAGGAAGCCCTCTACCACTGAGCCAGTGCGCTCAATGATTGAAACAAGTCAATGGTAATAGAAGAATTGGTGGAATAAAATAAAGGGGAAGCCTGAGTACCCTGACAAAACCCACAAATACGATCTTGTCCACCACAAACTTTCTTGGCCCACCAGTAGAAGCGGTCTGCCACTGAACCACTGTGCCCAATGATTGAAGCAAATCAATAGTAATAGAAGAATTGGTGGAATGGAATGTGTGAGGAAGCGGGAGTACCCTGACAAAACACACGGATACGATCTTGTACACCACAAACTTATTTGGCCCACCAGAGGAACCGCTCTACCACTGAGCCACTGCGCCAAATGATTGAACCAAGTCAATGAGAATACAGAAGTTGCTGGAATGAAAAGTGAGAAGAAGCAGGAGTACACTGAGAAAACCCACGGATACGATCTTGTCCACCACAAAGTTACTTGGCCCACAAGAGGAAGCGCTATACTACTGAGCCACTGCGCTCAATGATTGAAGTAAATCAATAAGAATAATAGAAAAATTGGTGGATTGAAATGTGGGAGGAAGCGGGAGTACCCTGACAAAACCCACGGATACGATCTTGTACAAAACAAACTTACTTGGCTCACCAGAGGAAACGCTCTACCACTGAGCCACTGCGCCCAATGACTGAAGAGAGTCAATAATAGAAGATTTGGTGGAATGAAATATGCGAGGAAGCGGAAGTACCCTGTCAGAACCCACGGATACCATCTTGTCCACGAAAAACATACTTGGCCCACCAGAGGAAGCACTCTACCACTGAGGTACCACACCCAATGATTAAGGTAGGTCAATGATAATAGAGGAATTGGTGGAATGAAAAGTTGGAAGAATCGGGCGTACCCTCACAAAAGCCACAGATAGGATCTTGTACATTACAAACTTACTTGGCACACCACACGAAGCGCTCCACCACTGAGAAACAGCGTTCAATGATTGAAGCAAGTCAATGATAATAGAGGAATTGGTTGAATGAAAATTGGGAAGAAGCGGTAGTACCCTGAGAAAACCCACTCATACGATCTTGTCCAACAGAACCTTACTTGGACCACCAGAGGAAGCGCTCTACCACTGAGCCACCGCGCCCAATGATTAAACAAAATCAATGATAGTAGAGAAATTGGTGGAACGAAAAGTGGGAAGGAACGGGAGTACCCTGAGTAAACCAACGGATACGATCTTGTACACCACAAACTTACTTGGCACACCACACGAAGCGCTCTACCACTGCGCCCAATGATTGAAGCAAGTCAATGATAATAGAAGAATTGGTGGAATGAAATGTAGGAGGAAGCGGGGGTACCCTGAAAAACCCATGGATATGGTCTTGTCCAGTACATATTTAATTGGTCCACCGGAGGAAGCGCTCTACCAGTGAGCCACCGTGCCCAATGATTAATGTAGGTCAATGATAATAGAGTAATTGGTGGAATGAAAAGTGGAAAGAAGCGGGAGTAACCTCAGAAAACACACGTATACGATCTTGTCCATCACAAACTTACTTGGCCCACCAGAGGAAGCGCTTTACCACTGGCCCACTGCGCCTATGATTGAAGCAAATCAATGATAATGGAAGAATTGGTGGAATAAAATGTGGGAGGAAGCGGGAGTACCCTGAGAAAAACCCACGGATACTATCTTGTCCACCACAAATTTATCACGCAGGGAATCGAAACAATAAGGACCCCACGCAAGAGAAGAAGCGTTGTACCACTGAGCTACCGTGCCCAATGATTGATCGAAGTCAATGATAGTAGAGGATTTGGTGGAGTGAAAAGTGGGATGAAGCGGGAGTACTTTAAGAAAACCGACAGATACGATCTCTATTCCACCTCAAACTTAATTGGTCCACCAGAGGAAGCGCTGTACCACTTAGCCACCGCGTGCAACGATTAAAGCCAGTCAATAATAATAGAGGAATTTATGGAATACAAAGTGGGAAGAAGCGGGAGTACCCTGAGATAAACCATGGATATGATCTTGTCCACTACAAATTTTCTTGGGTGGGGATCGAAACAATAAGGACCCCACGCAAAAGAAGAAGCGCTCTACCACTGAGCTGCCGCGCCGAATGATTAAAGCAAGTCAATGATAAAAGAGGGATTGGTGGAATGAAAAGTGGGAGCAAGCGAAAGTACCCCTAGAATACCCACGGATACGATACTCTTCACCACACAACTTAGTTGGAAGGGGAACGAAAAAATAAGGACCCCATGCACGAGAGGAAGCACTCTAGCACTGAGCCACCGCATCCAATGATTAAAGCAAGTCAATGATAATAGAAGAATTGATGGAGTGAAAAGTGCCAAGAAGCGGGAGTACCCTGAGAAAAGCTACGGATACGATCTTGTCCACCGCAAACTTACTTGGCCGGGGATCGAAAATATAAGGACCCCACGCGCCAAAGTAAGCGGTCTACCATTGAGCCACCGCGCGCAACAAGAACAAGAAAATTGGAAGTTACTAGGAAACAATTTATGAAGCAATATTTTCAATGGTAAAGACCACTGCCCGATGATCGTCTTTTAATAACTCCATGAGGAGAAAAGTCTGATAAGTCCCTCTCCTATATTGTCTTTTTCAAACCACATACGTTATCCGGATATTAACCTTTATTCGTCATCCGCATGTAATCAGTTATCCGAATGTTCTATTACCCAGATCTTATCCGTTATCTTAATTTTATAAATTATTCAGATAAATCAATTATCCGGATATTATCCGACATCCGGATATCCGTCATCTGGATATCATCCGTTATTCAGATCTTATCCGTCATCCGTTATTCATCATGTGGATAGTATCCGTTATCTGGATATTATTGGTCATTCGTTATCCGGATATTATCCATCATCCGTAATCCTGATATTATCTCTTATCCGTCATCCGTTATCTTGATATTATCCGTTATCCGTCATCCTTTTTGTTTTCCTTCAACTGGATATTGCAAATCCGGATAAGTTTCTATCCGATATCAGTATAAAAAAATATCCAGATGTGCCAATCCCTAATCAGCATCATCAGGAGCATACACGAGCTAAATATCTTCAAAGTCTCCTACACAAGAGTGGGGGCGGATCCAGAGGGCGATCATGGCGATTGCCTCCCAGAAAGGGAATATTTCTTATTTTATATATTAATAAAACCCAACGACTTCTAATGTTTAAAAATAATTATTCATTTTTCAATAATTGTAAATGTTTATAAGTTCAGTAATTCACCATGTATAAAGTCAACTAGAAGTGTTTTTGTAACGAAGAAATAACAACATGAACTGTGAAATATCTTCTCACAAACTGTCGAGAGTTGAGAGTCGACAAACTTTACTCTTTCGTTTACTGATTACCTCGAAACCGCGGTAGCCAGAATTAGCCCACGATAGGGGACTTATGTTAAGAAAATGAAAATCTCACGAAAATGCAGAAGTCTTTTAGTCTGAGAGAAAAAAGGAATGAAATCTCTAACTTCTAGTTCTGTTAGTCTTGTAGCTCTTAATCCGTACCAAAGTACTGATAGAAATATGGCCAATGAATTATGAATATTTTGTAGAATATTCCACTTTAATATCAGGAAATTCATCTTCTGGCTTGCTTGGTTGTAAAAAGTTATAGAGTGTATTGGTATACTATGTAAAGTATGTGTACTGCCGCTGATTTGTGATAACAATCAGAAACAGAAGTAAAAGGTAAATTATAGTAATAGTTTTCTGTTAATTTTTATATTCAAGGGGAGACGGAAAACCTACTTTATCTTAACATTTGTTTTCTTAAAATTTCTATTCGGGTTCACACCCTTCCCCCTCAACATTGAATACGGAAATGGAGAACTTATTTAGAATTTGATTGTTGATTGCAGCATATTTCAAGCATCAATTCTCGGACCTGGGCCTGTGATATGTCGATACATCGCTTTCGTCGATATCTATATTATCATATATCAACATTCGATATCGCGAATATATGGACATGAATATATCATTCTAAATTTTCGATATCGATATTCGGGAGGTGGCGAGGTATAATGGGTCCCTAAGACTTGCGATGGATGAAGAAATTAAACTTACTTTTTACAATAGTGTTTTCTAATCATATCTTTATTACCACAAATTGCAATGTAAATACATCCACTTGCAAATTTGCAATATTATATGGTATAATTTGTTAGGCGCCAGAACTTTTCTGTTCACAGAAAAAAGAAACAAGAAATCACGTGCAAAAGCAAGTGCTTCGAACTTTGAACTAGAATTTACCATAAGAAAGTTTTTTATTTCTCTCTCTTGGAGATTTCCACCCCTTTTGGGCTTTGGGACCACTCACTGACAAAACGTGCACACATGATCGCTATATGCATTCATACTCTTAGGCAGAGTCAGAGATTTTGAAAAGGAAACGACTTTTTAATATTAATATTAATATTATTATTATTAATAATAATAATTATTATTATTAATAATAATTATTATTATTATTATTATTATTGTTATAAAAATGGGGTTTACAACTAGGATCCCATTTCTTTATCTTACATGGGAGGGCCGCAAGTCTGCTACGCCACAGGTGTCCCCTATTCTGTGTTTGTCTCTTTTTCGTTTCGTTTATCTATTTGTTTTTATGCTGTTAGGCTTTTATATGAAACCTTTATACAGGGTGTTCGTGCATGAATGTCGGAAAATTCGTTAGATGAATCTACAGGTAAAAACAAGCAAAAATGTCATATGAACATTGGGTGAATGCGGCTAAGTTTGGACGCTAGAGGCGTCTGAAATGTCACCTTCCGAGGTGTCAATTTGCAATATCTCAAGAACGGAGAGAAATACGAATGTCGGGTCAAAACATATCAAAGGAAACCCCATCCGAAGAATCCAATTATGCATAAGTGGTGGCGAAACAGTGGCGGCGCTAGAGGGGGGCACAAGGAAAGTGAATGAAACATGGAGAAAAGTGAATAATTTACACTGAAAAATTGTAGGAGGGGATGTTACTTGGAATATGCAACAACAAATGTTAATTAACAAAGGCAACAACGGTTAGTCTGTAGGGACTTTATAGGAGGCGAATTGTAGGAATACAGTATCTTTGTAATGGTGAGAAATAGGAATGTCGGGTCAAAAGATATCAAAGGAAATGCCATCCGAAGAATGCAATTATGTATAAGTGATGGCGAAACAGTGGCGGCGCCAGGGGAAGCACAAAGAAAGTGAATGAAACATGGAGAAAAGTTGAAATTGGTGAAAACACAACTATTTGAAAGCAATAGGAAACAAGGAATACAACTCTAGGTGTACTGTATGATACATGTCTGATGACAGAGGGTGCATAGCTAAAGTAGGTGGAACAAGGGGGCGTGCAGAGCGTTGCGTAGTAGAGCTAGTTATAGGAGTAGTGAAAGCGTGGGTAACAAGAGCGTTCGCATCGAAGGTGCAGAGGACAGCGCACAGCTCATTCGTACTGAATGGGGCAATGACAGTAACAGCACAAGCGTTTTAGTGCTACACTCTACAGGCAGGGCAGTAATCCATGTGTATGTGAATGTGGTTTACTTTGTGTCGTGTGAAACTGTTGATGTTGACAAGCGCTATGTGTAATGCACCACAATGAATAGGGTAGTATACACTAACGCCGAAATGGCAGATATGCATTTGATGTACGGCTTAGCGGAAGGTAATGCAGAAGAAGCACGTAGGTTATATGCGGAACGCTACCCAGATCGACAAATTCCAGCACCGGGGATGTTTATTCGTATTCATCAGCGATTGCGGGACACTGGGTCATTCCTTCCCAACACAGACATTCCGGGACGACGACGCGTTCGAACACCCCCCCCCCCTGGAAGAGAGGGTACTCCGACATGTGACCCGGAACCCGAGTATTAGTACCCGACGAATAGCAAGGCAGGAACACGTTTCGCATCAAGTCGTGCTAAGCATCTTGCATAGTAATAATCTCAGACCATACTACGTACAACGAACGCATGCGTTATACGATGGTGACTATAAAACCCGACGACGTTTCTGTCGTTGGTTATACCGCCGCTGCCGTGTATCACCAGCCTTTCTAACACAGGTATTGTTCTCGGATGAGGCATTATTCACACGGCATGGCATCACAAATTTCCACAATGACCATCGATGGGCACTCAACAACCCGCATGCAATTGTACAGACGAAGCATCAACAGCGTTTCCAATTGCATGTGTGGGCTGGTATTATTGGCGACAACGTCGTGGGACCACATTTCTTACCACAGCGATTGAACGCAATATCGTATCTCCAGTTTCTGACTCAGAACCTACCTATTCTGCTTCAAGATGTGCCACTGAGGACACGACAGTGTATGTGGTTTATGCATGATGGCACCCCTGCCCACTCATGTCACACCATTCGTGCATATCTGAACAAAACATTTCCACGCAGGTGGATAGGTCGTGGTGGAAGACAAGCATGGCCCCCACGTTCACCCGACCTGAATCCCCTAGATTTTTTCCTGTGGGGTTACGTGAAGAGTCTCGTGTATACACGGCCCCTGCATGATGTTGAAGATCTTCGCCAGCGTGTATGTGCTGCATTTGCCACATTACGGCAAACGCCAGCGATATTGGCACCAGTCAGACAATCCTTACGCCATCGTGTAACTGTCTGTCTCGAAGAACAAGGAGGACATATTGAACAGCTGCTATAGAATGGCATTATCTTGACTATGGTAAGTACAATACCTCTTGTTTTTACTGTACACTGGGTCTCATCTTCCATACGTGTTTTTTACGATCTGCACGTTTCATCACTAAGAGTGTTTAACAGTTTCTTTGCAGCTCCCATGCGCCGCCATTGTTCGGCAGTACGTGTGCATAATTGGATTCTTCGGATGGGATTTCCTTTGATATCTTTTCACCCGACATTTCTACTTCTCTCCGTTAAAATGATACTGTATTTCAACATTCCACCTCTCATAGTGTCCCTACAGCGTAGCCATTGTTGCCTTTGTTCATTAACATTTGTTGCTGCATGTTCCATATAACATCCGCTCCTACAGTTTGTCAGTGTAAATTGTTCACCTTTCTCCGCATTTCATTCACTTTCTTTATGCTTCCCCTGGCGCCGCCACTGTTTCGCCATCACTTATACATAATTGGATTCTTCGGATGGCATTTCCTTTGATATCTTTTGACCCGACATTCCTATTTCTCAGCATTACAAAGATACTGTATTCCTACAATCCGCCTCTCATAAAGTCCCTACAGACTAGCCGCTGTTGCCTTTGTTCATTAACATTTGTTGTTGCATATTTCAAGTAACATTCCCTCCTACAATTTTCAGTGTAAATTATTCACTTTTCTCCATGTTTCATTCACTTTCTTTGTGCCCCCCTCTAGCGCCGCCACTGTTTCGCCACCACTTATGCATAATTGGATTCTTCGGATGGGGTTTCCTTTGATATGTTTTGACCCGACATTCGTATTTCTCTCCGTTCTTGAGATATTGCAAATTGACGCCTCGGAAGGTGACATTTCAGACGCCTCTAGCGTCCAAACTTAGCCGCATTCACCCAATGTTCATATGACATTTTTGCTTGTTTTTACCTGTAGATTCATCTCACGTATTTTCCGACATTCATGCACGACCACCCTGTATTACATAACTTTTTCTTTTTGAGTTTGTTTTTTTGGGTGGGATGGGGGAAAGAGAGAAATGCTTTCTTCTTATATCCGTTTCTTGCCATTCATCTTGTTTGAACTGCTTAAGTAAGTCATTTTGTAACTTTTGATGTCATCCAACTCCGTCACAATAATAAAATTGTCATTCTTAACAATTTGTTTTATTCTCTTATTTGCTGTTTGCCACACTGATATATTTGTGACAAAATTGACGTTTAGTCTAACGCCTTTCGAATTTGCAACCAACCCAACCGCCGAGCTTTTTGGGTTGCCTTCTATTGCAGGAAAAGAATTGCAGGTGGTAATGCACTTTTGGAGTCGTGTATACAAAAGCAAAAGATTTTGATTGGATTGTAATAGGAAAATTGTGTGGATATACCTTCTTAAAGTTAAACTGCGAGGGCACGGTTGCTCGGTGGTAGAGCGCCTATCTCTGGTGCGTGGGGTCCCTGATAGGATTTTCGATCCAGTAAGTTTGTGGTGGATAACATCGTGTTCATGGGGTGGTCGGGTACTCTCGCTTTCTCTCACATTCTCATCCCATTAATTCTTGAATCATCAGTCACTTGCCTTATTCATTGTATTATTGTCCCCCTTAGCCTAAATGGCATAATCGTGGGACGTTATACCGAAAGTTACCTGCGCTAAGTAATACAATGTCGCATATAATTTGCAGAAGTTTTATGGAATACTCTTTACACAGCATGTTACACTATTTTGTTTACAAGCATTTCCACCTTTGCTAACGCGCCTGGACCCTATAGACACCTTGAGTTTCCACTAGTTTCACCCTGCCCTGACTTAGTTAAATACTTCTTGCTTTTTGTGGCCATCCAGCACATATTTGATCATGTTCCTTTTTTTTTTTTTTTTTTTTTTTTACACTGTACTCGTTTACTCGTCAGTTCAATACGGATCCAAACGTTCATGGACCCATCAGGTTCTCCGTTTCTTAACTGATCAGATACATTTCTTGTTTTTAATGGCCACCTAACACAGGGTGTTTGGTGTTCATTCCACTATAGCTTTTATGCCATATTTCTACGTGCTATACTTAAAAGTATTAGTACATAATTTCGTGGTGAATGAAATACAAAATAAGTTGTGTACGTTCCCCTAAAATTGGACAGTACGTATAAACATTGGATGATCTGAAAAATTTTGCTACCATATAGCAGAACTTAGCCTATGTATTTTCAATTAAAATTTGACAACTATTAATATCTACGTTTTATTGTCTTTTCTAACTTATTTTCAGGAGAAAGAAATTAAATTAAAGAAATATATGTTTATGATTATCAAGAAACAATTATTCGTAACATACATTACAAAATTCATGAAACAGAAAAAACATTCTGTTTCCTTAAATAGTTTGCTTTACTTCGGCATGTCACAAAATATAACTTGTGTCACAGATTACTACTTTATTATTTCTCCAACACGGAGGGATAAAAGGGAATTTTGGAACAGCATTACCATCTTGTACAGCACAAAATTCTCAGCTTTTACAAAGTACCGAATATCTCAGTTAGTACTTGACTTATCGATCTCAAATAAACGTGAAAATGCTCCTTATGACATACTGATTTGCTCTATGAATTTTAAACCATACTGTGCTAGGGACCTTTTCCAAGTTATTGCACTATTTCCAAATTCAACTTTTCTCTCTTCTGTTGTGGCAACACTGTTTAACTGATCCTTCTAAACTTGAAGTCATTTTAAAGAGTTCTTTTCAGTATTTCATTTAATGTGCACAAATAGTTTCTACTTCAATCCTTGTGTGTGTTAAAGGCATTTAAATTTGACACATGTTTAACGTTATTTCTCAAAAAGTATGCAACACTGATCTGCGAGTGTCATCACTTTCGTCTTTGTTTTCATTGTTGATTCGAATTATGAAATTAAATTTAGGTCATTCCATGTAGAAAATCATAACTTTATATTGGGTTGGCAACACTGTTCATCTGGTGATGTTATCCAATATATGGATAGATGTCCCCCCACCTGTAGTTGCTTTGTGCAAAGTTTCGTACCTCTCTCTCTCTTGGTTTCTCTGATTCAAGGGTGGGACATTATAAATGGTGCACCGGGTATATATATATATATATATATATATATATATATATATATATATATATATATATATATATATATATATATATATATATACAGGGTGTTTCAGATAAAACGTCCAGTGCTTATAAATCCGAAACGGCTGAGAATAAAAAGATGAAACAAAAACTGAGATAGGAAAATGTCATAGGGCGCATCACATGGTGTTGTTGTGGTGACCCCCAGGGTCCTCCTTCAAGGGGGCCCTGGGGCCAACTTCAAATTTTCAAATAGGAACATGTATTGAATCATACCTCATTCAATAGTACCTAAAAAATGAAACAACTTTTGTAGGAAACAATTTTCGATTTGGGCCACCGTTTTCAAAATGGCCGCAAAAAGTGGGTCCTGTATCAGATAAAACGTCCAGTGCTTATAGGCCTAAATCAAAAACGGCTGAGAATAGAGAGATGAAACAAAAACTGAGATAGTAACGATGATAAAGCATATCAAGTGGTGTTGTTGTGGTGATCCTCAGGAAACTCCTTGAAGGGGGCCCAGGTGCCAACTTCAAACTGATACAGGATATTTTGCGGCCATTTTGAAAACGGTGCCCCAAATCGAAAATTGTTTCATACAAAAGTTGTTTCGTATTTTAATGACTATTGAATGAGGTATGATTTAATACATGTTCCCATTTGAAAATTTGAAGTTGGCCCCAGGGCCCCCTTGAAGGAGGGCCCTGGGGGTCACCACAACAACACCATGTGATGCGCCCTATGACATTTTCCTATCTCAGTTTTTGTTTCATCTTTTTATTCTCAGCCATTTCGGATTTATAAGCACTGGACGTTTTATCTGAAACACTGTATATATATATATATATATATATATATATATATATATATATATATATATATATATATATATATATATATATATATATATAAACTAGAAATGGCCAGTTCCGGAATTTTTACTTTCCGGAAAGTAAAATCGGAAAATTCCGGATTTCGGAAAAATACCGGAATTCGGAAAAAATCCGCATTTCGGAATAATTCCGAAATTTGGAAAAATTCCGGAATTCAGAAAAATTCCGGGATTCGAAAAATTTATTTTTTTCTTTTTGTAATCCTAAGAATTTTGTTCAAATGCAAACGAACAAATTTCCTTTTTGTAATCCTAAGAATGCATGATGCAAGTTAAGCTGAAACATCCTAAAGTATACACTAATCAATCTTTCCATGGTTAATGAGATGTAGTTCAAAAGTACGATGTACTCCTAATATTTAATTTTTGTTTTACTGTGATATTGTCCAGAGGTAAGACGTATATCACACTGAGATAAACAACTTGACAGAATGAAGATGTTATCATACGTAGTTTTCCAGAAAATTGTGAGAAACGAATTTTTGTGAAGTTAAAATATGCGTCGCTTGTTGCCAGTGTGATGCAATTGATAACTTTTATGCTGGAATAGTATTATTATTATTATTATTATTATTATTATTATTATTATTATTATTATTATTATTAATCGTTTATGTACTGTAAAAGAGAAATATGAACCGTTAGTAGTAGATTTTATCTGTTGTTTTTTTGATATCTTCTAACAGTATAACAAACTGCTTGTAAATACGCAATAATTATCAAGGACAATGGCATATTAATGTAAGGACTACTCTGCACACTAGCAATAAATAACAGATAAACAATAGTTGCAAAAAAAAAGTAACTAACTTGGGCACGTCAGGGGACATCCACATTGCGCATTATGTTCGCGAGAATATAGGGACGCATTGATACTCTAGCAAAGAGCGTGGTGTTATCATGTTCGTTTGGCTAATTTTAATAAGGTGAGCCTGATATATAAAGTTGTTAAAGTCATATTATTACTCCAAGGGCCGTACGATGGAGGCATTAACTTTATATATTAATGGCACTAATGAACACTTACTTGCTCTAACGGTTAACCTCATTTTTGAGATGATTCTTAGAAGTGGGCGTGTTGGCATGCAGTTAGAAGACATATATCCATTACTTAAAAAGCACACGTTATCTGTGGAGTACTAACGATTTGCGTCACTATCGAGCACTAACGTAGCATTAGCGATGTTTAAAGACGAAATTGGGGTCTGACATAAGTAGCTTGTCAACTTCACGGACATTATATTTTCCTTGAATGCGAGAATTTTGCTCCCGGGAAATTTTCGCCCTACCACAAAAATACGGAAAAATGCGCCCTCAATATATTTGCACTGGGATGTTTGCGCCTACCCCAAAAAGAGGGAAAAATGCGCAGGCTATATATTTGCACTGGGATGTTTGTGCCCTACAATTCAACTTATTTTTGTATTGTGTAAAGTAACTTCCACTCACACTTGAACTAGGCTTGCCTCTCATCGTCTCAGTGAGTTACTCCATCCGTTATAATATTTCGAACAAATGAAAAAAATACAATTTTAGTTCACTAAAGGCCAATCCATACAAATACAATTTTCCACTATTCTACAAAATTTACAATAAAAAGGCTCTTTGGCTCTACCGAGATATCTCTGTTCACAATCCTTGCAAGTTGTTTGGCTTTTCAGGACACAAAATATAGAAAAGAAAATGTAAAGTGAATGTAAAATCAGTTCAGTAATATTATCAAGAAAACTATGTACAGTGTGTTTACTTGCTGGAATCACACTTCAAACACAATTGCGTTCAGTCGTTCTTTCAGAAAAAATGTTCCGGGGGCACACTTAGTATTCCGAAGGGGGGTCTCTGGTGGTACTATTATATTTATTATTATATTATAAGCGTATTATTTTGGTCTCTTCCGAGTGGGCACTCTTGAGAGCTCTGGGGAAGCCAGTGTTCCCCCAAAATCATCTCTGGAAGGAGCAGTGATTGCGTTGAACCGTTGTGTTCTTTTGGCTTATATTGAAGTTTATTCTCCCCTTATATAGCCACAATGAAAATAAATCACAAATGGCATGGCTGTGGGGGGAAGATTGTTTATGCTGTAATGTCAGCCCCTCCGAGCAAATGCGTAAGCTCGAATAGGTTCTTTTATTTCGCAGGGCTCAAACTTCCCGGTGGAGGTACATCTCAGGCGCAATTTTCCCTGTTCTTGAGGTAGGGCGCAAATTTCCCAGGCGCAAAATTCTCGACACCGTTCGAATGACCTCGGAAGACTATATCTTTTTCAATACTTTTTTATATTCTTTTACTCGAGATTTGTTCATGGCTTCTTATTAAAATACTTACTAGCATATCCTCATTTTATTGTCCAAACCAATCAATATGGATGTGTTGTCAGTAAAATATTTAGATTGATCGAGCCCCTGGTGTGTAACCACAGTACTTCATATCATCCCCCCCATTAGAAATCTTGGCTAAACGAACCAATATATGTTGCCAATAAAATAGTTTAGAATGATTGAGCCCCTGGCAAATAACCACAGTATTTCGTGACAGACCCCCCCTTCCTATTACCATATTCTAGCTACGTGCCTGACTCAGCTAATTCTCTACATTCATAACCAAGCACACATTTTCTAAAGCGGAAAATGCTCTCTAAATACCTAAGCTCATTATTTTCAGTAGATGCACAAATTGGGTAACATTCTATCTACATGGGTGTTATATATGTCGATTACTGGAAACCGCTTCTCGCTATCTATTACCATATTTACAATATAATGATTAACGTTAAAACCGGAAATGGTTGATTTGTACCGCTTCCGGTTTGAATATTACATTCATCAGGGAACTCGATTCTTAACTATTGACTCTGTATATCGTGGCCAAAATTGATGGTAATCCATCAGATAATTCTTGAGACTGTTTGTTTCACTGACGGACAGAATGAATATATGGCTACAGAGTTTTGATAAACTAAATTCGTTAATGAGTGATGATGGAACAAATACAAGAAAGGGAACCAAGAGTACAACCGGGAAAATTTTCGAACACAAAATTAGCCATCCAAAACCCACATGTCCTGGGTTAGAATACCATAGATGAAAACTCTATCACTGAGTCATCAATCACCCACTTATTAGTTTTATTAATTATTATATTAATATAAATTAATGAATGCCTGCTTATGTTAATTATTGAACAATTACATTGCATACTTCGTAAAGTCAAAAATTATAAATTTGTATTTACTGTACATAGGTATGTTGACAATAAGCGAACGTTATTATAGTACTTGTTGAGATTTCTTTTCCTTCACTGCCTTTCGTCTGGTTAGAAAGTAGTTTGCAGCGCTATGAAGCAGCTGCAGGTGGGAACACGATAATGTTTGAGACATACCGGCGACTTTTTTGTGTGCGAAAATAAGACCTTCCTCATAAAGCAGTAAATAAGTGCAGTAGCAATTGTCTACGTAAGTGATAAAGACATATCCAACTACAAGAAACTAATACAAGTATATATAGGCCCATTCATTACAGTATTTTGTTTTTCTTTTAACAGCTACTAGCTAGGGATGGCCAATTCCAGAATTTTTACTTTCCGGAATCCGGAAAGTAAAATTGGAAAAATTCCGGATTTCGGAAAAATTCCGGATATTTTCCGAATGTCGGATTTTTTCTGAATTCCGGAATTTTTCCGAATTCAGGATTTTTTCTGAATTCCAGAATTTTTCTGGATTCCGGATTTTTCCCAATTCCGGAATTTGTCCGAATTCCGGAAAGTAAATTTTCCGATTCCGGAAAACAAAATTTCCGGAATCCGGATTCCGGAAAATTTTTCGCCATCCCTAATATATATATATACATAGGGTGAGCACAGAAACGGTCCCAGGTTTCAAATTAGTGTAAATTTAATATACGAAGGAATATTTTGCTGAAATTTTGAACAGTGATACATAAACTCAAAAAGTTTTTGTAGCAATAATTCAAATCACAAACACTCGATGTGCGCGCCACCTGTAACGCGGGAAATATCGAGGCGGTAATCTAGCTCCAACCACAGGTTGTGAAGCATATCCGGTGTGATGGAGTTGACAGCATCATTGATGCGTTCTTGGAGATCGTTCAGAGTTGCGGGTAGTGGAGGTGCATACACTTTGTCCTTCACAAATCCGCACAGAAAGAAGTCACAAACAGTGAGGTCAGGTGATCTTGAAGGCCACTTGCAAAGAACCTGATCATTGACTCCAGAGCGCCCTATCCATCGGTTTGGGAGGTTCTCGTTTAGAAACCTGCGTACAGCACGATGTGGCAGCGCTCCATCTTGTTGTAAAACGAAGTCGTCTATCTCTGCATTACTAAGTTGCGGAATTAACCAGTTACGTAGCAATGCTAAGTAACTTTCGCCTGTAATTGTTTGTTCCTGAAAGAAGAACGGACCGTGCACCCGACGCTCTGATACTGCACAAGAAACATTGATTGTCGGTGAGTCAGTTCCACATTTACAGTTGCATGAAGATTCTGGGTTCCCCATATCCTTACACATGTGTCTATTCACCTTTCCACTTAAGTGAAATGTCGCCTCATCGCTGAAAATGATCTTCGTCAGAAAGTTTTCGTCGTCCTCCATGAAATTTTGCTTAGTCTCACAGAATTCACGGCGCTTTACCTTGTCTTGTGGGTATAACTTCTGAACCAACTCCGGGGGCCGCGGTTTCTAGTAGTAGAGCGTTCACTTCTGGTGCTGGGGTCCCGGGTTCGATCCCAGCCCCTGCCAAGTGAACTTTGTGGTGGACAAACACCGTGTGCGTGGGTTTCCTCGGGGTTCTCCCGTTTTCTCCCACTTCCTTCATTCCACCATTTCATTCATTACTCATCATCGCCGTCTCCTTTAGCCTAATCGGCATAACCGTGGAACGTAAAACTCAAAGATTTCATTTCATTTTCATTCTTTCTGAACCAACTGCAGTCGGTACGGGTAACACCGCAAATGCTTGCGTAAGATCTTGCTTACTGTTGTTTGTGGCATCTGCAAATCTCTGCTAGCTTTACGTGTAGACTTCTGTGGCTGTGTACGAAGGCTGCTCTTACGCGCTCCACAGTTTCCTCGGAGACTTGACGTCGCCCTGAATGTCCTTTTCTTTGATCACAAATGCACCCCGTCTCAATAAATGTTCTCTGCCACCTCACAATGGATTTGTGTATGGGTGGATCAGCATTAAATTGTCGTTTGAAATCACGCTGCACTCTCACAGAACTGCTTGTTTTTGCAAATTGTAAAACGCACCAGCTTCGTTGTTGTGGGGTGAACGCCATTTTCGATGTTACTGCCCTCTAGCTGCCCTGATCAGAACTAGGATTCTGAAAAGATAGATGGGAAAATATTTTGAGTTTACTGAGCTCTGTACAAAATTTCATGTAAATATTCAATTAAATGTTAATTATACGGCACTTTAAAATCATGTACTGTTTGTGTGCTCATCTTGTATATATATTGTTTTGGAAAATCGCGAACTATAGCCTACAGAAATTGAATCATACAGAAGAGATTCGAAGACGCACTAGACACCAGCATAAATGGTGGCGAACTCTGCATGTATTACAATACAATAAAACTCAGTTTTGTGGCTATCGCAGCATTGGATTTAGGGAACACGCTTTTCCGGAGTTAGTTGTTCCTCGTAACCACCGCCTGAAAATGCCCTCATGTTCCCACTCGTATTTTTAAGAATGTTATCTGAAATCATTGATTTGAATCATTACTCACTCTATTCTTCTGAGAGGTTTTGCATGGGAAACAGAAGAAATTCTTTTTCGTGAAATTATATTTTCCACGATGAAACGATCTAGGATTTGTAGATCAAAATAAGATATTAAAAACCTAATTCGTACTAAATTTATTTCGTACTATTTTTTTTTTTTTTTTTTTTTTTGATTTTGAATATTTATGAAGAAATTGAGTTTATTCGCATTTTCGCACTGATTTAGGACAAGAAGAATATGAAAAGAGGTAAGCTGAAGTCCGAATTTGAGAAAAGATGCTCGAAAGCTTGTTCACAAACGAGATGTCCCTGTTTCTTCACATGGCAAGCCATTTCGAATCTGTGGTCAACGAGGAAGAGAACTTTGCATCGTCGACACTGGCGAACTTGAAATGCACGAAGCATCCTGGATCCTTGAAAAAGAGGTCGATGTTAGTGCTTTAGATCCTGTTTCACCTGCATCTACGTTGTCAGTATTTCCTCCTTGTCATCATCTGACCTAAAAGGATAGGTGCGATCTCCTTAGGGAAACGACAATATGCAGTTTTGAAGAATTAGGACTGTTAATTAAGCAATCTTATGGGGTTAAAATGTCATTACCATCCTACCATTTTCTAATACGTACCGGTACTTTGATTTATTGGTGAAAAACACTACAAATATATTCAGAATAAAAGCATTTTGTAATGAAAGTTCTCCCATTGAAAATAATGTTTTATTATAATAACTCCCAAAATAAGCAAGATTGGTGAAAAAACAAAAATACAAAGGTGTTGCGTAACGAACGGGGGAGAGGTTCAGCTTTGCTTTACGAAGTGTGACAAGGGGAAGGGAAGGGGTAAAATTGGTCAAGAATTGCGTTACGTAATATGTGGACGGTCCCTTAAGACTAAACATTGTGTGTATTGATAGGTAGCCAAGCAGGCCCGTAGCCAGCCCAAAAATATGAGGGGGGCGATAGAGGTTAGGGGGCGATCCAACCATATTATAGTTCATCACTATATTATAGTAGTTCATTTGCAAGCCTACCGTGAATATTTTAGGGAGGACAGTAAAACTTTAGAGGAACCCGGCCCCCTAGGCCCCATGTGGATACGGGCCTGTAGCCAAGCAACTGATGAAACACAAAAGCATCAATTGTCAGTTTTATTAATGACAAGTTACATTTTCTCAGCACTAATAATTGAATGCTTTCCTTATATGAAAATAAGTTTATTTTCATACTTTGTTATTTTCAGACAACAAAAAACTTTATTTCATTTAAGTATATTGTTTCGCTTTGTAATAATCTATTACTAAAAGACAATTAGTCAAAAAAATTGAAAATATTTTTTGTCCCCAAAACTAGTTAAATCCATTAAAGTATAGCACTAGTAAAAGGTTCACAATCAACTGCTAATAGTAATAGGTTTTAACATAGTTTAATTTCAAAACAAATAATTGGGTTAAATCTGACCCCACGATAATACTTATGCAGTATAAAAATAACGATATTAGTGAAGAGTTAATATGAATTATGTTAATAGGAAGTTAAATTAAAAATAGTTTACATAATCTAATTTAAGAAAAATAATGATAATAATAAAATAAAATAATGCAATAATAAAAAGATGGTAATAAAAATTTTTTATGGTAATCCTGGATTCTCTCGTGTTGAACAACATGGCTTTCCTCAATGCTGCCTCCAGAAAAGCGATAAATACGTATTAGAAAGCACTCTAGTTCACATTTTTGGTTAGCGAACCACATATCGAAAAATATCTCAAAATTATTTTTAAGACCTGCGCCCCTCCCCCTCAAAAATTCCTGGATCTGTCCCCGATATCGGTTGTTGACAATTAATTGATAATGGTCATAGCGTACCTTTTGAAATGTTTTCAAATGCTCTTTGCATAAGGAACAGTTTTCCGTATTGTTTCTTTCTTTTTTCTTTTCTTTTCATTTTTTTCTTCCTTGCGCTCTGTTACTGTGCTGGAAAGGAACTCCAACTATGAGCAGTGTTTCGCCAGGGCAATTTAAATGAATAAGTTAAAGCGTCCTGGTTTTGCACATGCTATGTAAGAACAGCGAGCAGCTCTGAAGTTGAATGTTTTCAAGACCAAGGCCACCGTCACATTTTGATAAGTACACTGTCGTGTGACTCACCCTTAGGGAGTGAGTATGCCATAGCAGTTGCACTGTGTGTTTCCGTGTGATACTGAGATATTTCGTTGGCAAGGAAAATGGTTTTGGAAGGAACCAAAGACGACTGAATATAAAAACATTTAAAAGATATACTCGGCCTGCAAGACTTAAATGCCGGGCTTTACTTTGATGAATAAGGACAACTACAGTACATGTTGTGGCACGAAAGTTGTAGTCTACGTATCTGCTATGCGACGTTGCCAAGTGACGCCAAATATTTGATGCGATCAGGAAAAGGTATCAAAGACAAATACATGTGTTTTCAGCTGGATTTATACACATCAGGTTGACTTTGGTTTGTTGAGAACAGAACCTGAAATCCACCCATAATTCAATATGAGGGTTTCACCACGTGACAGTTCTTGTGGATTGTTAACCCTTTGGTGTTCTAGTGCTTTTTTTAGCTACTAAAGTAGTGTCTTCATTATTCGATTAAAAAAGAACCAATAAAGCTTTTTACCTGTTTCCTTTTTTTGTTTTTTAAAATCTAGAGGCATTGTAGAACACGTTAAGTATGGTTTCACGCCTTTCTGCGTCAAGACATAGGAGGTGATGACATCATAACTTTAAAAAATACTTTGTTCTTTGGCCTATATATATATATATATATATATATATATATATATATATATATATATGGCGGGCTTACTTTTGCACCTAGCAGATTGAAATTTTGCACACACATTCAGTCCACCGAGCAGTATTTATCGGATTTTTTCAGATCTCTGCGTTAACACAGGGGGTCCATAGGGGCAAAAATGTAAAAAAAAAATATTTTTAAACCAAAAAATGCATTTTCCCGCGATACCCGATGAAGACGTGTGAGTAGTATTGTTTGAAAGGCAGTTCTATTCTGAAGAGCATAATGTACGACACACGATCAGAGGATAAACAAGGATGTCTCAGGAAATATTTTACCTGAGATTAGGGTATTTTGCGGTAGTCTGGGGCATTGTGGGGGTTATTGATAAATTAAATATTTTTCCTACCTTTACTACTCAAGATTCCAGGTGTCTGCGCTTACACCGGCGTCCAGAGAGACTAATTTTAAAAAACATCAGAGAAAAATTCTTATTTTTCTCAAAATTTCTCAGTTCAGGGACACATTAGGAAAATGTAAATGGTACACTCCGCATCAAAAAATTGCGACAGCTAACGCCGTACAATTAGGCCAACCAATATATCTTCTTACCCCACAATCGTGCCAGGTAAAGATACCCACTCTCCCTTTTCCTTTCTTTTATCCCATACTAAAATTAGCTATCAATATGAGCGCAATTCTTATTTCAAACTACACATGTATTAGTTTCGATAAAATGAAATAACAAAACCGAGACGAAACAGATTCATAGCTTGATGTAGGAAGAAACTGAAACACAGACAATGAAAAGTTGAAACAATGAATGTCTATTACACAGAGATTCAGAAATGAGGCAGAAAGACAGAGGAGAAGAAGAAAAAGAAAAGGGAGAACAGATAAAACTACGGAATTCATACGTAGTAAGAAAAGAACCTAACATTATAAAGTTCCGTTTCCAGAAATCCAACAGTAATATAGAAATAACGTTCGCTTTTAGATATATTTTAGAACTATTCGAATATATAGGGGATACTTTAAACATTCATTATGTCACTTTCATAATGGATAGCACACTCAATTTCAAGTAGAACTGTAGATCTCCGAAATACATCTAGGATAATGTGAAAAGTTTAACACATATGCTTTGTTTCCGCGTGCTTCGATTGCAAATTCGGTAGTGTTCATTGGACGTACTGATCCAAAATACATTCTAATATAGCCAGAAGATAGCGTTGGTCATATTCTCCATTTCAGACTACTAATGAAGCTGAACAAAGATCTGAACAAACAACAAAAAAAACGAAACGAAAAGAAAATAGAAAGAAAGAAAGAAAGAGAAAATTGAAGAGTGCTATTTTACTCCTCAATTTCTATTAGATATACCCTATATTAAAAGTCCAAAATGTATCGTAATGAAAAGTTACAAATGTTGGAAAGGAAAAGATTATGTTCCTCATAGATGTAGCATGTTTCAAATTTCAACGTGATTAAAACACAATGAATTATAGGATGGGAACAAATTTTGTGTCGAACTAGTATAAATAAAATAACCCAGAGGATGAAAAAGAGATTTTACTTATTCCCTTGCGTTTAAACAGTATTTCAGTGAGAGATGACCAGGACTGCAGATGTTATCCCCAGAGCACGAAAAACACGACACCTAAGTTAACAGTTAATTAGATTTTCCAGACCATTTATATCGGGCTTCTGCTCCGTTTTAACTTTGGAATATGAAGTGCATATACAGGGTGTCCGAGAAGTCCTTCCCTGATTACAGAAATTGATAACTCAGGCTAGAAATAAGATAGAAATATGAAACTGGTGTTGAATTGTTTACAAACTATAAAAGGCTCTGTGTTAGGTTTGTTCTTTTTTATCAAGTCTCATGTTTTTTTTGTTTTAGGTTTGTAGTACGTAAGTAAGAAGCCCAAGAAGCCATGCCAACCAACCAGGAGAAGGCACAGTGTGTCCTGTGGTACCATGAGACACGATCACCAACCACGGTGCAGAGACAGTTCCAGACAACATTTGGGAGGACTCCACCTGATGTCAAGAGCATTAAAGCCTGGTATGAGAAGTTCAAGAACACAGGGTCGGTTGCTGACCTTCCGAGGTCTGGTCGACCAAGAACCTCAGCAGACACGGTGGAGGCTGTGCGGCAGTCTTTTCTGAGAAGTCCTAAGAAATCGGTCCGCAGGGCCTCACGTGAATTACAGATGCCAAAAAGCTCTATCCATGACATTTTACACAAACGTTTATTGTTTCGTGCTTACAAAGTGCAACTCGTTCAGGCCTTGTTGCCCGACGACGGTACACGTCGATATGACTTTGCGGTCGAAATGCTATCACGTATTGAGGACGATAATGGTTATCTCAGACGAATTGCCTTTTCCGACGAAGCGACATTCTTTGTGAGTGGAGTAGTGAATCGCCATAATGTACGCATTTGGGATTCAGAACCCCCCAGGGAGGTCAGGGAGTTCACCAGAGGCACTCCAAAGGTGAATGTTTGGTGCGCGTTATTGCACGATTGAATTATCGGGCCATTCTTCTTCGCTGAGGATACCATCACATCTGCAGTGTACCTGGATACGTTATTGCTACGTCGTACCAAGGGTGCTCATGTGGAAGTGTACTGATGTGACCAAAACTTTTATAGTTTGTAAACAATTCAACACCAGTTGCATATTTCTATCTTATTTCTAGCCTGAGTTATCAATTTCTGTAATCAGGGAAGGACTTCTCGGACACCCTGTATATGTGTGAGAGAGAGAGAAGTGAAAGATGCAAATACAAGATAGGGAAACGTCAAGAAAGAGAGAGAGAGAGGCGGGATGAATATAAATATGAAGCATAGTTATCGTTGTAGTGTATGATGTAGAACGCACACACTGTTTACTCGAACTATCGCCAGTGTTACTTTGAAAGTTCTCCATCAGAAGATGAATCTGTGTTTGCAGCCATTATTTTATGCGGAAAAATCATACTACCTGATGGGGAGTCGAACCAAGATTTCCATTTGGAAGTCTGACACGATACCACTACACCACCGAATGCTTTAGCGAAACTCTGTTTAACAAATGGCGTAGTGTTTCTTTCGGTGAATGATAACACGAAAAGTGTATACTGCAGATCAATGATGTCTTTGGAATGTCCTGGTAATTGTTTTGCCCTTTCCCAATCAACATTCATAAATCGTCTCTTTCACGATACAGGTGTTTGCTTTCACTTTCTTACATATTGCTTGTCTAGTATGATAAGTCGATTCTTTACAATCACTTTGTAAAAAATTAATTTTGACGTGAACAAGATTTGAACCTATGTTAGATAGCTGTATTATTCATAAGACCATTGCGTTATCCCTACATTATCATGCCACCTGAAATTAGAAGCCAAATATAACTTACTTTAGCCCTGATCTTTGGAACGAATGAAAGTGCACAATGAAATTTATTTATTCGACGGCCAGAAGAGAAATTAGTACCCACTAATAAAGGAAAAGCATAAAATCCAAGAAAAAATACAGAAATACAACATATTTTGAAGTAATTTCGTCTTGCAAGTACAAAAGTACGTGAATAATAATAATAATAATAATAATAATAATAATAATAATAATAATAATAATAATAATAAATAACTGTTCACATTCACAGTATAGTAGTCTATTATCATTATTAACATCAATTACCCGCTTCGTTGGGTTAAATTTAGAAAAAATAGTAATATGTTCCGTTACTCATTCCCTGTCTAGTATTACTAAAGCGCACTTTGATATCGATCATTTTCGATGAGTTTTATATATCCCCACCCCACCCTACGTTGTGGGGCACGGCATCTGCAGTGTTATTGTTCATCTCAGCGAGCCGGGAAACTACGAATTCGACACTGATATTGGCTATTTCAATAATTTTTTATGTCTCCTCCTGCTCCAAGTTGAGGGGCTGAATTGGATTTAAACCGCATCAGATGTGTCACTGTTAATCTCAGCAACTTCAAAAATTATAGATTCGCCACATATACCAGTAATTTTTCGTTCTTTTTTAAATGTCGCTCCCCCTTTCTATCTCTTAAGTTACACCGTCAAAGTGATATGACAGAAACCATCTCAGGTTCGAACTTCCTCTAGGTTGAAAATTTGATCAAGATTGGTTTGGTGGTTCAAAAGTCATTAAGTTTTATTTATTTTTATATATCTCCCTTTCCCATTCCCCTCCCCAAGTTCTCCCGTAAAAGTGAAATGAAAAAAATCATTTCAGGCCCGAAGTTCACCTATGTTAAAAGTTTGTTCGTGACTGATCCTTTTTTTTTGACGTGTTATTGTGTTTTATTTATACTTTTTAACTTCTCCCTCCCCTCAACCCTAGTTATATCGTCAAAGTAAATAGATGATTACCATCTTAGGCCCGAACTTCATCTATGTTGAAAATTTAATCGAGATTGGTCGGGTGCTTCAAGAGTTATTACGTTGTATTCATTTTTATATATGAACCCTCCTCCCCTTCTCCTTCCCCTAAGATTTACCGTTAAAATGAAATGATAAAAAGCTTTCCAGGCCGGTACCTTATCAATGTTGAAAATTTGATCGAGATCGGTTGGGTGGTTTAAGAGATTAAGGTTGGTGTGCCCTCCCCCTTGTCCGAGCACTTCGCCTTTTCGCCACCAGATGCTCACTTTTTCATTTAGGAATCACTGCTGGCACCCCTACTGGGGAGAACTGAAAGATCGTAGCGCTCAGTTTGAATGTGTCCAGGATATCCACACTTGGGAGTGAGTGGGTAGAGAAATTCAACAGTTTGTTTCTTTCATTTTTCTTTTTTTTTTCCGTGCACCTGCAGTCAGTCAGTCTATTTTTACAAGCCGTGTTCAGCTGGAGGGCAAAACCTCAACCATCGACGGGTAACATAAATCTTTTCTTTCTGCAGGAAGAAATAGAGCTTTTGTAAGAAAAGCGGGAATTAGGTTGCAGAGAATGGTCTTTCGCATCGCGGTGACAAATTTTCTTTCGTCTGTTTATTACATGAAGTTCTTCTTTTTTCTTTTTGACCAGAATATGAGGTAAATAACCTAAATGGTTCTTTGTATACAAAAAATAAGCAAACAATACTAATATTTTCTTACAATTATCAGTATTATATGATTTTTTTTTTAAAGTATGATGCATGAAAAATGGACAGAATGAATTTTGACTTTCCTATTTGGGCACTATCCTTCTCAGTACAGAGAACGCTGTGGCCCAACTAAAGGGCGTGAAGGGCCCGCAACACTGGGAGGCCCAGAACAAAAAGCGGCCCATTTCAGTTTCGAAGTTAAACTTTATAATGTTAGGATGTTAAAAATTATGTGATGTTGTAACTATATCTCATTTTTAATTGTGAATATGGTAAGACCTGAGCGATTATTAAAAGCAAACAAAACTTATACTGACCAGCGAAAACATTATGACCACTCCCTACTTTTTGAACGATATCATTGGGCCGTGATAAGAGCTACAAGGCATAACACAACTGCGCGCCAGACGGTAACAGGAATCTCACTCGATTAGTCAGTGTGGTTCTTGTGCCTTGAATTGGGAAGGACGACGATATATCAGGGTGACTAAAGGCTGGGAGCTTCATTTCGAAAACAGCGCGACTTGTCGAGTTTTCGTGATCTGCAGTGCTTAGTGTATTTCAAAGGTGGGAAAAGGACAGTGTTGTTTGGTTCGTGAAACCAGCATTGAATCAAACAACAAAAAGTGGGGCGACCACACCTCATTAAAAATGTTGGATGTCGTAGACCTTTGAGGTTGGTACAGCAGAATAGGCGAAAACTATAGCACAACATAATAATAATAATAATAATAATAATAATAATAATAATAATAATAATAATAATAATAATAATAATAATAATTTTTTGCATATGTGTAAGTAGTGAGTCACTAGATAGGACACAGAAGGTCAAAACTCTGTTCTCTGTAAATTTTACGTCCCTCATGAACGTGGGAAAAGGGGGTCCGTTTAACATTTTTGCGGGGAGGAGCATTCGTCCTTACTTAACGATACTGAGAGAATGTAAGGTAAAATAATAACACCAATATGTATATATATAAACTCTTGGCGCAACAGTCCCATGTGATCCGAGTGCAGCGGGCTTATATGAGTGGTCAGCAAAACTACACCCAACGTCGCCGCTATCTTTCAGTTCTCCAAATTTTCTCTCAATGTTTGGTCAACACCGCAATGTTTGAGTGTCAAACTGGGAATTAAATCCTGGACGACGCACGCCGTAACACTTTCGCTAATCATTTGGTGAAACTAAGGTTAGGGTGTTACTGAATTACTTTTGGAATATGCCATTCTTATAAGGTAAGTTCAAAAGTATTATGACATAATTAGAAAGCTCATTATCAGCCACGTATTCTTCCCTCTAATATTTCTAAAAGTTTTCGAGATGTCATGTGTCAACAATGGTTGATGCACTTCAAGTTAATTTAGTTACTTGAAGAAGATGGTGGATTTATACATACATGATTAAAAATACTCCAATTTTTATTTTTATTCTTCTTTTTCGTAAAAAAAAAAATACAAAATCATAATTTCAAACATTTTGGTAAATTTTTCATAATTTCAAGAGCGAACAGCCGGTTTCTTTCCTTATGTTTTGAACTTGGGATTTATATTCTACTTGTCACTTATCAGGAAAGTCATGTAATGATATGGGTCCCATAGCTAGGATCAGGGGCGGATCCAGAACTGACTTCTGGGTGGGGGGCGGTGGGTTGTCATACTGCTACTTTTAAGGGCTCCAAACTTTGGGATGGGTTTTATTTATCTGGCTAGAATACATTATGCGGATAGAGGCAATGACAATTTTTGTCATTTCATCTCTCAAGATCTGTTAAATTTGACATTTATTGGACGGCATCAGTTTTATAATACGAATAAATTTTTCGCAGCAAGGTGCACATAGTGGTCGTAAGAAATGGCAAAAGCTACCATTGACCTTTATAGTTTGACTGATGCTTTTTCGATCATATTTTTTTTAATGTATAATAATTTAGAAAATGCAAATTTATTCAAAATTCCTTTAAAATTAAAGTCAGCTAAACAGATATTCCTTCGAGATTTCTGTATTTTGAAAACAAAAATTCACGATTTCAGTCTTTGTCTTTACTTGTTTCCGTATTTTTTATATCAATACTGTATGATCAGTTCCCAGAATGATTTTAGTTCCCCGGTAAATCCATTTATAAAAAAAGGTCCAAATCTGTTACAATTTTAATTTGGCTTCAGGAGAATCTGCATATCTCATCCTTTTGTTACTTTCTATATATTAATCTACTATGTAAACAAAAATCAGTGAAAGAAAGAAGCTGAGATATACGTGCTCCGTGAGGAACGTTGTCATTCCTTTTACTTTTATATCTAGAGAATCTAGTGTTGCCACGGGACAAGACGAGAATTGTGGTTGTCTCGTCTCGTCTTGCGTCTCGTCTAGAAAAGATGTGCCCGTCTCGTCTCGTCTCGAATGGTTCTGCCTCGTCTCGTGGCAACACCAGAATGGCTGAGGCCCACGAAAAGAGCTGTTATGCCAAGTGGTTAAAACTACAACTTTCCGATTTCAAAAATGGCTTAGGTTCGAATAACATCTTAAAATAATGAAAGAAAACTAAATTTTATTGTCAAATCAGCATCTTTTCAAAACTCAGTAACGAGAAAGGCTGACACGTTTCTGTCTTGGTTCGGAACGAGAAATACCATGAAACAATAGTTAGTTACTGATAAAATTGCCACTTCTACTTGTACTTGTACTCTATAACAGAATTTTTATACGTAGATATCTCCACCAGCCCCCGGAATAAATCTTCTGAAACACTGATCTCAAGGAATGCTTTACATTGAACTTGAATCTGGAGCACTATCACAAAATAATTAAACTTCAATCGATTGAAAAATGGAAATAAAAGCTGTTTGTAAAAGTCATTAAAAAACTAGGTATTCCCAGTTCTTTGTAGGATTTGAAATATTGAATCATTTGGATCATTTGAAATAATAAAAAATGGTATACATTTCAAAGGCAAATAATTTATTCCGAGTTAATAAATTTTGAAGCAAATTCAAAAACTGTGATTGTATTTTTCGAGATACGAGACGAGACATTTCACGAAACGTTTCGTCTCGTCTCGTGTCTCGCCTCAAAGGGTCCTGTCTCGTCTCGTGGCAACACTAAGAAAGTCTTAGCATTCTCTTTCCAAGAAAATGAGCTAGAAACTTGAAAAGCTTATTCAGTCAATTGATATTGAATATACTATGGGCATAGCCACTGACATGTAAAAGGTGACAGAGTCGGAATTTGTTCTTGCGGGACCTGGGAAAGTTGGAGCCGTGGGGCTCTATTATTTGGATTGGAAACATTGGCTCAATTTTTTTTAATTTACATATATACATACACACACATACCTACATGCATACACACACGCATACATATATACATACATAAAGTACATGTGTGTTACATATACTTTAATGCGTGAACCTACGAACAAGGCCCGGTTCGCTCATGTGGTTCGGATTCCACGCTAATCAGTAGGTCCTGTCTCATATAGCCTCGCTGCTAAAAGGGACGTTAAACTCAAAATCAACTCAACTCAAGGTCGGGTTCGCCCGTCCCAAAAACCGCCTCTGGGAGGTGGATTGGAAGCGCAGCCCTGAAACCTAGAAATATGCTAATCGTAATCTTCTAAGATAGACTACATCTGAGGAATAAATAAGTAAATAATTAAATAAAAATAGTTTCGTAATGTTTATCTTCAGCATACGAGTAATTAGAAGATTTTAGTGTCTCAACAATGAGAGCAGTAGGCCTATACATGTGATCCTGCGCTCCTGGCAGAACTTCCCTAGTTGCGGCCCAAAATTTCACACTATTCCCTCTTTCGGCCCTCTCCCCCACGGTAGTTTTTTTTAAATCTATTATCTACTCCCCTGGAGTAACTGTTGCTCAGCATTTTCACGGGCTTGCAACCGTCAGAATGAATATCCTGGCTGCTTTCCCAGCTACCCATTCAACATGCAATAGATACATGCAACAACAATCAAACCCCACACAAACTACTCTACTCCTCAAATATTTTAACATGGAAAGTTCTTTTACGGAACATACTTCGTTTGTTTAAAAGAAATAGACCTACATACAACTACGCTTTTTTTAATATTCTTCTGGAGATTCGATAGCGAGATCGCTCACATCAAAAAATGAGAGTATTAGTGCTCTGACAATCTGGTAGAAATACAACATGCCATATATACCTTACTGTGACTACATTGCTATTTATTCAATGACTATTTGGTTAGAGCTTTCTTATTCTCTGCTCAAAACGTTATAGACAAGCTATATATAAGAAAATGAGTGAATTAATAAATAAATAAAATAGTAAGTAAAATATTATTATACACCCCAAAGATTTTAACATGAAAGTATATGTACATAGCACACTTTGGAACTCAAAATTTATTGTAATTAAATTGCTATTCACTCAACACAATTTGTTTGCTATAGTATTAATATTTAGCAAAGATGTATGAAATAATATTAGCGATAATAAAATAAGAATATAATAATCGAGAAACAATGCACTATGTCCCAGCGGATGCATTCTAATGCTACAAATTGAATATAAGGAAAGACGTTAGAAAGTGGTTAAAGTCGCTGAACTAGGAATGAAATGCAATCTATATGAAATATATTACAATAAAAAACATTTCGAATTTGCAGAAAACATATAGAAAGAAATAGAGAAGTACAAACTACTAGCCAACTACATAAAAGAACAGTGGTAATTAAAAGCCACAGTGGAAAATGTGGAGGAAGGCATTTGAAACAACTGGTGATTCAAAAGGGATCTCTTTGCTTTGAATGCATCTTCTCATCCTAACAGCCCCTCCGTGACATGGTTCTGGAGAATGTTGGTGGCGCTGTTGTCATACCGAAAGAACTAATATGATATCCATCCTTCCATGTTTCATCATCTTCTTTTCTTCTTCTTTTTCTTCTTCTGGGAGAAGCGGAGCATACGAAGAACTGTATAGGATGTAATAATGATGGATCTACTCCAGAAAGGCATTGGAGACAGCCAAGTCAAAACAATACATCTAAACTGATACATGACCACTAGTACTAGAACCTGCATGGACACAGCTGCGATGTCGATGAAGACTTCAACCTGGCCTCTAATTCCCTTGGTGCTGCCGGAGAAATCAACCAGTGGCATCATTAGCTGATAGGAGTCGTATACCTAAATGAATACGATGTGGCTTATCTTCTTCCACGTGGTTTCGGAAATGAGCACTAGAATTTCATAAAAACACTTTCATCGATGAGCAGTATGGGTTTGTGATAATGACAAATGCAATAGTTTATCTGCAAAAGATTCACAAGAACTCTAGAGGCAAGATGTCTGTCCACTTTCTTTCTTCAATATTACGATTTCTGTTGTTTCTGGGGTCTACCAATTCAGGAAGAATGCAGTTCATATAAAAATGTCTTAGTTTTGGAAGCATTTTTGTTTCCCAAAGCTCGTCATCTCTCTCTACTCGAATTACAGCAATGTCTTTGGGCGTCCACACTACAAAATCGCACCATTGCCTGCCAGTTACTTGAAGTTGGCCTTGAACTTGGAAGAAGTAATCGTGGTTTTTCTGTAATCGAAGCTCGCCTGTGATTGCATCTTCATATAAACAAAATATTTTCAAACTTTGTGCTGCTTCTCTTGGTGACAAATCTTTAGCCCTGCTGGGACACTTGATTTCTAGTAAGCCATCATCGTCTACTAGGCCGTCTGGACTTGCTCCTAACCACCCATGCATTTCGTGTACCCAAAAGCCACTTCTACTCACGTTTCGCAAAGGAAACAATTTATTATAAGAGTTAACTGCGTTCTTCTCATTCGTTATCTCATATATGAGATCAGCATTCTGCGGTGTTTTTTTATATAGCATGCGGTGAACAATATTGTGGCATTTGGTGGTTTCTCTCCTTTTGATTATTTCACCGAACTTACTAGCTGTGATGCGTTTTCTTCTTTCTTCGTGCCAAAGTAGATTTTGTGATTGATCAGTTGTTGAATTATGTAGACTTTCAATTTGGTCTTTGTTTAATTTCAGTCCTTCTAGGAATTGTTGACAGTAAGTCTTCAAATCCTCTCTTGACATATCAGGTTTCACTGCTTCAGGTCCATAATTAGGATCATTTGATTTTGATAAACTTGCGAACCCAAAATCTAACTTCCTTCGCTTCATTTGTGTCCTACAGAAGCTGTCTGGATTTTGTCTTTTTTTCATCTCTAAAGATCTTAATCTTCTTTCGGCAAATGTTTTAGATATTGCATCTGGACTCCTTTTCGTAACTGTCCTTTTTACAGCAACTTGCCATCCTGGCCCTAAAGAATAATTCAAAGCTGCTGCCGTGCACCTATTGTTATAGGATGATCTAAACGATCTATTTATTTGCTTGCCACCTACCATTTTCGTCACAAGATGCATGTACATTTCTGCATTGTTTGTAGTGGCGTCTTCAGTCAATCTCTCCGCTTTACGTAATAAAATGTTTCCACAATTTATTATTCTGTTGCGTATGTTTTGAGATTCCATATCGTTCGCGACCATCACGGAATCTTTAGAAGTTTCTCTATCTTTACAGTTGTCACCGCATTTCCTGTGGTCGCCCAAACAGTGGTGGAAAACAAGTTGTACCTGCTCTCCAAGATCAGAGGCTTTCCCTCCTTTCTTATTATTATCACTGATTACCCATCGCAAGCTTTTTGAAATTCGTTCTATGATGCTTTAGTGAGAAGCTTTCCGAAAATCGTCTCCTTTTTTAACTCAAATAATGCCTTTGTAACATTTTTCACAGCGTGATTTGCGCATTCAAATTTTACGACGTCCCTACCATAGCTATTTACACGTTCGTAAATTGACGCTTCAACATTGGAGTCACCATCTCCCACATATTCTTTATAAATGAGACCATGCATTTCTTGGCTTCTATTGAAGCCTTCCACTATTATGTCTGCTTCCATTGCAGAGGAGCTTCCTGTCCAATTTTTTGCACATATGTGGTTTGTTGGCGTTTTTCCTGCATAGGAAGCCCTGGCACATACGTAGCAGTATTTATTTCTCACCCCGAGATATAAAAGCTTCTTCGTGTAATACCCAACAATGATTCCACAACCGGACATAGCAGTGTATCGATGACCAAAAGAACGTTGGGACCAGCCACCATCAACGATTACTCTCGTATATGGTTGATCGCGAAATACACGACCCTCTTTCAATGCCAGCTCTCTTTCCTCTTGGCCATTTTTCAAAATTTGTTCTGTGAGTACGTCTTCCCAAATTTTGCCTAATTTCTTTTCACGCTTAATGAATGTCCTACCACTCATACATGGAACTTTCATAACAGCAAAAAGTTCCTGCAAAGGATAATGTCCAAGTCCTACAGAAATGGCACCCCATACAGCTTCATCATTAATGTCTATTGGAGACTTTGGTTTTACCTTATCATCAACATTATTTTCAGTCTCTTCTGTGGTTGACATATCATATGTTGCATCACAGGAATAACATTTGAAACTTAGAATAGATTTAAAACCTACTGTTCGCTCTTTGAAACACTTCATATTACCTGGTGATTTCGTGTTTCTACAAGAGGACTTGTGCTGAGTTATTTTCCTCACTTCAGTAATCACATGAGCTAAATCAACTATACGGCGGCCTTTAATAATTTTAAATACACCTAAGTCCAGATTATCTTCATGCAAAATTTCTAGATGTTCATCCTCCATTTCGTTGTTCGAAGTTTGAGTGATAGCATTCTTTTCATTAGTTTCACACTGTTGATTCATATCACGTACATTTGATTCAGGTTTTATTTGCTCCCTCTTCAGGTCTTCGATTTTAGTGCTTGATCTTACTTGTCCTCTACGAACAGAATATGTCTTGGCTGGGATTAAGACACGAAAATCTGTATCATTATCATGTATTTGCCTATCACATGTTTCACTACTTTTTTCGCCCTCAATTTGTTGCTGTGGATATTGTCGTGATGGAAGTGGAAATTCTTTACTGCCATTATCCATAACATTTGTACATGAAAGCTGTAGCGGACTACTAGAATCTTCCTGATTACTAGTTTCATTATTAATGTTCGGGTATTTCCTTGTTAGAGCTTTATTTCTGAAAATAATAATAATAATAATAATAATAATAATAATAATAATAATAATAATAATAATAATAATAATAATAGAAACAGCATTCTACTTGTCCAATATTATAAATAGAAATGTTTGTTAGTTTATGTGAATTTTACAACGTTTTAAAACATAAACTATATCAAATGAATGATTAGCACAGAAAGCGAGAAGAAAGGGTATGAGACTCAGTTTATACTTGTGAATTGCTTATTGGAATACCATTACTTTATGTCTTTTTTATGAGCAGAAATAAAAGGGTTGACTGTGAAGTCATATTTCAAGACAAATGAATCTACGATCTCGCATATGAATCCAAAAGAAGAAAAAACTTTACTTCCCACGATTATCAATATTCAATACAAATCTCTATAGCTCGAGTATATTTTCATAACACTCCGTTATCTTTGACCGTTTTCTACTTTCCACAAGAGTCCACTCTTTTGATGTTATTACATCATTTATATTCTTTTTATTCATTAGTTTTTATTGTGACAGATCCTCAGTCATCTATTGTTCACATTCACGACCACGATAATACAGCTGTTCGCAGTGACTAAATTTCGTAACACAAAACTGGGCATCAAACCTACCAATTTGATGGAATGATTGAAGTTTAATATTTGAGGTTCATTTGTCTTTGGCATCATATAAAAGAATCACTGAAATTCATGCTGTTACAACGTAAGAAATGTATACGTTTTACATTGTTAACTACAGATTTGAAATACGCATAATGTTACATCATGAATTACTATTGTAGAATATCAAAGGATGACTGAAATTCATGGTGAATTTGTCTTGTTAATAAGTTTATTGTAAGTTTTTGTCTACAATATTTAAAATTGAAAATTTCAACTGCGACCCGTCATGACCCAACACCAACCGTGACCCGCTGTGACCCACCATTCACCATGAACTACTTAGACCCATTGTGACCAACTCTGACCCACCAAAATCCATCGTTATCAACTCTGATTCATGATCCACGCCCTCCTCTCCACTAACTAAAGAGTTTACACTTGTAATAAAACAAGGTTGTGAAATTATCACTAATCGGAGTTTGAATTTCTACGGTCCATCGCTCATGCACCTCTTTGTTACAATACCGGTGGGTATGGCCTTTACGATATACAATAGTGAAATGCTTGTTATGGGCCAAATCGCAATGAATTTAAATTTGATAGTCACATATAATTATTTCTTTGTTGGCTTACAGATACTTTTCAGTAGAAAATAGCCTCAAATCAAGGTAAAGTAGAACAAGGTAAAGGAAAAAAAAAACTAAAATTTTCCATATAAGTAAGCATTTCGTACAAATTTAAAATTCCTATGTAATTAAGCTTCCAGTATAAATTTTATGTCAATTTTCCTCACAACCTTATGGCTTGATTGCCTTATGCACTAAACGGTCCACACAATAAACACAAGCTTCAGCAATTATTATAATAGAAAGCAGTAGATATAAAATGCGAAGCACTGTAGTTTTTGTTTCTCAATTTCTTTCTCAACTAATAAAGATCGTTTTCGATTATTTTTACAAATCAATCCACTACCAATTTCCAGTATATAGAAAATGCCCTCCCACTAATAAAAGAGATTTTTTTTAAAAAAAAAAGTGCTAGGACATGTTTTGTTTATTTTTTGAATATACTGAATTTCAGCTCTCGTACGGTTTGTGAAATATTCAATTTTTCGCAAAAAAAAATGGGACCACTAATACCTCCTTAGAATATGTACTATAATTAAAGCGATACACGTTTGACAACTTCCCAGTTGGGATTGAGGCCTAACTATACACTAAAAGACATTTCACTTTACTCTGCAATTTGGCCGTAATGATGACGGACATATAGTATCATTCAATTTTTTATATAATAATTCGGTGGTTAAAAAAATTTTTTCCCAGTAGTTAGCTCCTCTAAAAACTCAGGCTCTGTCTCAGAAGCCAATTAGTAAGACCTATTCCTATTATTACAATTGCAAATATCAATATCAAAAGTGCCTGAAGTTTTTTTTTTTCAATAGAATCAAATGACAAAAAAAAAAAAAAAAAAAAAAAGAGGACTTGAAAGTAAAACGTAGACAAATTCACCAGGGTTGAGAGGCTGTCTACAATGCACTAAGCAGAATGGGTCGGTGGGTCATGGATCGGTGAGTCAGAGTGGATCGGTAGGTTAGCATGGGTCAGAATGAGTCGGTGGGTCAGAGTGGTTTACGGGGCGTGGTGGGTCAGAGAGGGTCGCAGTGGGTCACATCCTGTTGACCCAAGACCCACTGATCCACTCACAAATCTTGTCCCACTGACCCACTCCATCTCTGATGGAAATTCTGTTCATGATTAAATTATCGAATACAATGAACACAATTTCAAAATCAAGTAAGGAATATCCCCCCGGCTAGCAGGTGTACCTCTTCTACACAAAATCTCGAGTTCTATTTTCAGTGGGAGAGTACTGTATTGAACACATTACAGTGACTCGGATCCATAGGCGTAAATAGCACCCTCGCAGCGCGTGTAGGGGCGCAAAATATATAGAAAGTAGGGGTGCATAACTAAGGGTTGCGGGGGCCCTGAAGCTTCAAGTTACGCCACTGCTCGGATCTCACTTTTAACTGCAGGTCTAAATCTTACCTTTAGGATAGCAACCCCGAAACGGATCGTTATAACTACACAATTGCTAACTACCCAACCAATTTCTCAGAAGAGTATGTGACCGGTTAGGGAATTTAATTTTTATTTAGAAATTATCAACGAAATACCTTACTACTGTCAAACATTTATACTGTGTATATATTTACATTAATTATATAGACTGTCACGTGTTTTAATCACATGACTCTCCAGTTTGCCACATGATAATTGCAGATGCCAATAATTTGAGTATTTCGCAGGGAATCGAACCCAAAACCACGTGAAGAGTAGTCGAACGCTCTAACCACTAGACTATGGAACCCCTTGAATGACTACATGCTTAAAATTCAAGTGATCCTATATAAGCAATTAGCAACGAAATATTTTACTAGATTTCTACACTAATTACAGTTCTTAAATTTATATTACACATTATGAAAAGAAGTAGAATGACTACATGTCTGAAATTAAAATGATCCTACAAAAAGCATTTTTTTCAACGAAATACCTTACTATTGTCAAACAACAATTCTGTGTACACATAGAAAGGAATAGAATGATTAAATGCCGATCCAAAAGGCAATTATCAATAAAATGTTGTACACTAATTACATGTACAGTACACCTTGTATTTCTGAAAATTGAATTAAGTTAATTTATGCATGAAATATTAAATTCATCCCATGAAACCCATTTTTGCCAAATCCAACACCATCTTTCAAAGATATTACTTTTAGTTTTATTACAAAGTAGAGCATATTTAGAATCTTATATGAGAAGAATACAGAAAAAATTCTTGCAGTTTGCAGTTCGTTCGAAGATTATTCTAAAACTCAAGGGTCACGTATTTTCTCTCCTCTATTTCCTTTTCCGGTGGAGTCTTTCGGGAATAAAGGTGAAAAATAGAAAACAATTGGACTAAGAACATTTCCTTTTGTCCTTCACAAGATTCTTGTTTATAGTCATTTCGTCTTGTGTGACAAGGCGGACTTCCAAACACAAAATTCCAACACTCCAGAGGCAAGGGATTCCCTGTCAGTCTTCGAGTTTCCTCAAAGAATGTCATCTGTTGTGCAGTCTGAGACAGCCGACAAAACTAAGAAAAAAGTTGTCCAATGAAACAGAGACAACATTGGTTTCTAGCCAGTACGGGTCATAAATCACTACCACGTACCGTGAAGATTAGTAGGGGAAAGTTCAGAGGACTCTCAATTCCTGGAAAAAGATCCCTCTAAAATGTTCTGTAAATATGTTGCCAAGCCTAAACGAGAGTATATATTGATCTAAATTGATCAATCATTGATTCACCTTATGCAAAAAGAACATATTCCACTTACCAAAGACGTACGACATATTACAGAATAATATATCCTAAAGACCAGCTTCTTGTTTTAGACGTTTGTCAAAAGCAATGACGCAAGATAGATCTGTCTATCTATCTATCTATCTATCTATCTATCTATATATATATATATATATAATATACGATATATAAAATATCTGTTACTATCTAGTTCGGAGATTTTTCCGTTTTGTATCCCTTTATTACCAGTACTACGAGACGAGCTTACGACTCATCCACTGGAACAAATAAATACGAATTATTACTCACACGCCTACCTAAATGCATATGTATCATTTATATATAAATTATAATATGAGAATGCACAATAGACCTATAATCTAGCGAAATTTTTAGCTCATGCGAAAAATCTAGGTTGTGATACTTTACCTATTAAAAGTTGTCATCCATGCCCTACGTTTCGCTGACAGTTTCCTGTTCCTGTGAACTGATTTCCGCACTAGGTTCTTTTTGTTCCCCATTTCCACTATGATGAACAGTTGGATATTTTCAAGGGTATACAATTACCCTTCACTTATGTCGCGAACAAATATTCAGCTTGCAAATTTATTTCGAGAATTTCTCATTGAATAATAAATGTTTATTTTCTCAATTTGTACAAGCGCAAGCTTGCCTAACAGCCGTCAAACTTACACAGAACCTCAACAGAGTTCAAAGGTGCTGCGTCTCCTGTGAAGCACAGGTCAGTTATATGGGAGGGGCTTTTAGAGTGTAATTCTAGGAACGCTGCAGGAGATCATCTCGCCCCGCCTGAGACAAAAGATCTGGCGGCACGCACTAATTCAGGAAGGTTACAAAGCAGGAGCAACAAAGTTCTGAATGAAAGGTGTTTTTTTTTTCACTATTTCATTTTTCGAACAATAACATTTACCGATGACCTGTTAGCCCCTCCCCTACCTCCCCAATGAAAGCAAATTCAATCAGAATTTGACCAGATCGTTTGATCACGAATAATTATAGTTTGATCCCAACGCATGCTGACGTATTATACATGATTTGGTTAGGGCCTTGTTAGCCCTTAATAATCGACACGTGCCATTACATAGATATTTCAATCGTAAATAGGTAAGCAATGTTTGGTTAGTTTCTGGTAGAAAGTATGGAAAATAGTCTACTGTTGACTCAAAATTGGTAGCCACCAACAACGAAACTAACAACAATATGTGAAATCGATGCACACCATTCCACACATATTTCAGTCGTCAATAAGTAAGCAAAGTTTGGTTAGTTTCTGGTAGCAAGCTTGGAAAATAAAATTTACTGTTCATTTAAAATTGGTAACCTCCAACAATGAAACAAAGAATGATATGTGAAATCGATATGTACCATTCTCTAGATAATTCAAACGTAAATAGTTGTGCCAAGCTTGATCAGTTTATGATAACAAGTATGAAAGATAAAGTTGATTGTTTATTTAAAAATGGAGGCCTCCAACAATGAAACTAGTGAAATCGACATGACCATTCCCTAGGTATCTTAGTGGTAATCCGATGGGTGTGGCAAGTGTAGTTTGTTTCTGGTAGAAAGTGTGGCAGATAAAGTTGATTGTTTATTTAACAATTGTGGCCTTCAGCAGTGAAACTAACAACAATATGGGAAATTGACACGTACCATTCCCTAGATATTTCAATTGTAAATAGGTGTGCCACGTTGGGTCAGTTTCCCTTTGTAAGTGTGGGAGATACAGTTTTCCTTTTGTAAGTGTGGTACATACAGTTGATTATCTCTTTCAACAATGATACTCCCCAACAATGAAAGTAGCAATAATACGTGAAATCGACACATACCATTCCCTAGATATTTCAATCATAAATGAGTGTGCCAAGTTTGGTCAGTTTCTGATAGAAAGTGTAGCAGATAAAGTTGATTGTCTATTTAACAATGGTGGCCTCCAACAATGAAACTAACAGCAATATGTGGAATCGACACGTACCATTCCCTAGATATTTCAATCGTAAATAATTGTGCCAAGTTTGGTCAATTTCTGGTAGAAAGTGTAGCAGATAAAATTGATTGCCCAATTAACAATGGTGGCTTGCAACAATGACACTAACAACAATTTGAGAAGTGGACACTCTCATCTCTCGATATTTCAATCGTAAATGGGTGTGCCAAGTTTGATCAGTTTCTGGTAGAAATTGTAGCAGATAAAGTTGATTGTATATTTAACAATGGTGGTCTCCAACGATTGTTTATTTAATATGGTGAACCCCAACAATGAAACTAACAACAATATATGGAATCGACGCGTACCATTCCCTAGATATTTCAATCATGAATGGATGTGCAAAGCTTGGTTAGTTTTTTTGTAGAAAGTGTGGCAGATAAAGTTGATTGTTTATTTAACAATGGTGGCCTCCAACAATGAAACTAAGAGCAATATGTGGAATCGACACGTACCATTCCCTAGATATTCCAACGGTAAATGAGTATGCCAAGTTTGGTCACTTTCTGGTAGAAGGTGTAGCGGATAAAGTTGATTGTATATTTAACAATGGTGTTCTCCAATGATTGTTTATTTAATGTGACCCCCAACAAGGAAACTAGCAACAATATATGGAATCAACATGTATCACTCCCTAGATATTTCTGTGATGAACGGGTGTACAAAGGTTGGTTAGTTTCTTGTAGAAAGTATGGCAGATAAAGTTGATTGTTTATTTAACAATGGTGGCCTCCAACAATGAAACTAACAACAATATGTGAAATCGACACGTACCATTCTCTAGATATTCCAACGGTAAATGAGTATGCCAAGTTTGGTCAGTTTATGATAACAAGTATGAAAGATAAAGTTGATTGTTTATTTAAAAATGGAGGCCTCCAACAATGAAACTAGTGAAATCGACATGACCATTCCCTAGGTATCTTAGTGGTAATCCGATGGGTGTGGCAAGTGTAGTTTGTTTCTGGTAGAAAGTGTGGCAGATAAAGTTGATTGTTTATTTAACAATTGTGGCCTTCAGCAGTGAAACTAACAACAATATGGAAAATTGACACGTACCATTCCCTAGATATTTCAATTGTAAATAGGTGTGCCACGTTGGGTCAGTTTCCCTTTGTAAGTGTGGGAGATACAGTTTTCCTTTTGTAAGTGTGGTACATACAGTTGATTATCTCTTTCAACAATGATACTCCCCAACAATGAAAGTAGCAATAATACGTGAAATCGACACATACCATTCCCTAGATATTTCAATCATAAATGAGTGTGCCAAGTTTGGTCAGTTTCTGATAGAAAGTGTAGCAGATAAAGTTGATTGTTTATTTCACAATGGTGGCCTCCAACAATGAAACTAACAACAATATGTGAAATCGACACGTACCATTCTCTAGATATTCCAACGGTAAATGAGTATGCCAAGTTTGGTCACTTTCTGGTAGAAGGTGTAGCGGATAAAGTTGATTGTATATTTAACAATGGTGTTCTCCAATGATTGTTTATTTAATGTGACCCCCAACAATGAAACCAGCAACAATATATGGAATCGACACGTATCACTCCCTAGATATTTCTGTGATGAATGGGTGTGCAAAGGTTGGTTAGTTTCTTGTAGAAAGTATGGCAGATAAAGTTGATTGTTTATTTAACAATGGTGGCCTCCAACAATGACACTAACAACAATTTGAGAAGTGGACACTCTCATCTCTCGATATTTCAATCGTAAATGGGTGTGCCAAGTTTGATCAGTTTCTGGTAGAAATTGTAGCAGATAAAGTTGATTGTATATTTAACAATGGTGGTCTCCAACGATTGTTTATTTAATATGGTGAACCCCAACAATGAAACTAACAACAATATATGGAATCGACGCGTACCATTCCCTAGATATTTCAATCATGAATGGATGTGCAAAGCTTGGTTAGTTTTTTTGTAGAAAGTGTGGCAGATAAAGTTGATTGTTTATTTAACAATGGTGGCCTCCAACAATGAAACTAAGAGCAATATGTGGAATCGACACGTACCATTCCCTAGATATTCCAACGGTAAATGAGTATGCCAAGTTTGGTCACTTTCTGGTAGAAGGTGTAGCGGATAAAGTTGATTGTATATTTAACAATGGTGTTCTCCAATGATTGTTTATTTAATGTGACCCCCAACAAGGAAACTAGCAACAATATATGGAATCAACATGTATCACTCCCTAGATATTTCTGTGATGAATGGGTGTACAAAGGTTGGTTAGTTTCTTGTAGAAAGTATGGCAGATAAAGTTGATTGTTTATTTAACAATGGTGGCCTCCAACAATGAAACTAAGAGCAATATGTGGAATCGACACGTACCATTCTCTAGATATTCCAACGGTAAATGAGTATGCCAAGTTTGGTCACTTTCTGGTAGAAGGTGTAGCGGATAAAGTTGATTGTATATTTAACAATGGTGTTCTCCAATGATTGTTTATTTAATGTGACCACCAACAATGAAACCAGCAACAATATATGGAATCGACACGTATCACTCCCTAGATATTTCTGTGATGAATGGGTGTGCAAAGGTTGGTTAGTTTCTTGTAGAAAGTATGGCAGATAAAGTTGATTGTTTATTTAACAATGGTGGCCTCCAACAATGACACTAACAACAATTTGAGAAGTGGACACTCTCATCTCTCGATATTTCAATCGTAAATGGGTGTGCCAAGTTTGATCAGTTTCTGGTAGAAATTGTAGCAGATAAAGTTGATTGTATATTTAACAATGGTGGTCTCCAACGATTGTTTATTTAATATGGTGAACCCCAACAATGAAACTAACAACAATATATGGAATCGACGCGTACCATTCCCTAGATATTTCAATCATGAATGGATGTGCAAAGCTTGGTTAGTTTTTTTGTAGAAAGTGTGGCAGATAAAGTTGATTGTTTATTTAACAATGGTGGCCTCCAACAATGAAACTAAGAGCAATATGTGGAATCGACACGTACCATTCCCTAGATATTCCAACGGTAAATGAGTATGCCAAGTTTGGTCACTTTCTGGTAGAAGGTGTAGCGGATAAAGTTGATTGTATATTTAACAATGGTGTTCTCCAATGATTGTTTATTTAATGTGACCCCCAACAAGGAAACTAGCAACAATATATGGAATCAACATGTATCACTCCCTAGATATTTCTGTGATGAATGGGTGTACAAAGGTTGGTTAGTTTCTTGTAGAAAGTATGGCAGATAAAGTTGATTGTTTATTTAACAATGGTGGCCTCCAACAATGAAACTAAGAGCAATATGTGGAATCGACACGTACCATTCTCTAGATATTCCAACGGTAAATGAGTATGCCAAGTTTGGTCACTTTCTGGTAGAAGGTGTAGCGGATAAAGTTGATTGTATATTTAACAATGGTGTTCTCCAATGATTGTTTATTTAATGTGACCACCAACAATGAAACCAGCAACAATATATGGAATCGACACGTATCACTCCCTAGATATTTCTGTGATGAATGGGTGTGCAAAGGTTGGTTAGTTTCTTGTAGAAAGTATGGCAGATAAAGTTGATTGTTTATTTAACAATGGTGGCCTCCAACAATGACACTAACAACAATTTGAGAAGTGGACACTCTCATCTCTCGATATTTCAATCGTAAATGGGTGTGCCAAGTTTGATCAGTTTCTGGTAGAAATTGTAGCAGATAAAGTTGATTGTATATTTAACAATGGTGGTCTCCAACGATTGTTTATTTAATATGGTGAACCCCAACAATGAAACTAACAACAATATATGGAATCGACGCGTACCATTCCCTAGATATTTCAATCATGAATGGATGTGCAAAGCTTGGTTAGTTTTTTTGTAGAAAGTGTGGCAGATAAAGTTGATTGTTTATTTAACAATGGTGGCCTCCAACAATGAAACTAAGAGCAATATGTGGAATCGACACGTACCATTCCCTAGATATTCCAACGGTAAATGAGTATGCCAAGTTTGGTCACTTTCTGGTAGAAGGTGTAGCGGATAAAGTTGATTGTATATTTAACAATGGTGTTCTCCAATGATTGTTTATTTAATGTGACCCCCAACAAGGAAACTAGCAACAATATATGGAATCAACATGTATCACTCCCTAGATATTTCTGTGATGAATGGGTGTACAAAGGTTGGTTAGTTTCTTGTAGAAAGTATGGCAGATAAAGTTGATTGTTTATTTAACAATGGTGGCCTCCAACAATGAAACTAACAACAATATGTGAAATCGACACGTACCATTCTCTAGATATTCCAACGGTAAATGAGTATGCCAAGTTTGGTCAGTTTATGATAACAAGTATGAAAGATAAAGTTGATTGTTTATTTAAAAATGGAGGCCTCCAACAATGAAACTAGTGAAATCGACATGACCATTCCCTAGGTATCTTAGTGGTAATCCGATGGGTGTGGCAAGTGTAGTTTGTTTCTGGTAGAAAGTGTGGCAGATAAAGTTGATTGTTTATTTAACAATTGTGGCCTTCAGCAGTGAAACTAACAACAATATGGGAAATTGACACGTACCATTCCCTAGATATTTCAATTGTAAATAGGTGTGCCACGTTGGGTCAGTTTCCCTTTGTAAGTGTGGGAGATACAGTTTTCCTTTTGTAAGTGTGGTACATACAGTTGATTATCTCTTTCAACAATGATACTCCCCAACAATGAAAGTAGCAATAATACGTGAAATCGACACATACCATTCCCTAGATATTTCAATCATAAATGAGTGTGCCAAGTTTGGTCAGTTTCTGATAGAAAGTGTAGCAGATAAAGTTGATTGTCTATTTAACAATGGTGGCCTCCAACAATGAAACTAACAGCAATATGTGGAATCGACACGTACCATTCCCTAGATATTTCAATCGTAAATAATTGTGCCAAGTTTGGTCAATTTCTGGTAGAAAGTGTAGCAGATAAAATTGATTGCCCAATTAACAATGGTGGCTTGCAACAATGACACTAACAACAATTTGAGAAGTGGACACTCTCATCTCTCGATATTTCAATCGTAAATGGGTGTGCCAAGTTTGATCAGTTTCTGGTAGAAATTGTAGCAGATAAAGTTGATTGTATATTTAACAATGGTGGTCTCCAACGATTGTTTATTTAATATGGTGAACCCCAACAATGAAACTAACAACAATATATGGAATCGACGCGTACCATTCCCTAGATATTTCAATCATGAATGGATGTGCAAAGCTTGGTTAGTTTTTTTGTAGAAAGTGTGGCAGATAAAGTTGATTGTTTATTTAACAATGGTGGCCTCCAACAATGAAACTAAGAGCAATATGTGGAATCGACACGTACCATTCCCTAGATATTCCAACGGTAAATGAGTATGCCAAGTTTGGTCACTTTCTGGTAGAAGGTGTAGCGGATAAAGTTGATTGTATATTTAACAATGGTGTTCTCCAATGATTGTTTATTTAATGTGACCCCCAACAAGGAAACTAGCAACAATATATGGAATCAACATGTATCACTCCCTAGATATTTCTGTGATGAATGGGTGTACAAAGGTTGGTTAGTTTCTTGTAGAAAGTATGGCAGATAAAGTTGATTGTTTATTTAACAATGGTGGCCTCCAACAATGAAACTAACAACAATATGTGAAATCGACACGTACCATTCTCTAGATATTCCAACGGTAAATGAGTATGCCAAGTTTGGTCAGTTTATGATAACAAGTATGAAAGATAAAGTTGATTGTTTATTTAAAAATGGAGGCCTCCAACAATGAAACTAGTGAAATCGACATGACCATTCCCTAGGTATCTTAGTGGTAATCCGATGGGTGTGGCAAGTGTAGTTTGTTTCTGGTAGAAAGTGTGGCAGATAAAGTTGATTGTTTATTTAACAATTGTGGCCTTCAGCAGTGAAACTAACAACAATATGGAAAATTGACACGTACCATTCCCTAGATATTTCAATTGTAAATAGGTGTGCCACGTTGGGTCAGTTTCCCTTTGTAAGTGTGGGAGATACAGTTTTCCTTTTGTAAGTGTGGTACATACAGTTGATTATCTCTTTCAACAATGATACTCCCCAACAATGAAAGTAGCAATAATACGTGAAATCGACACATACCATTCCCTAGATATTTCAATCATAAATGAGTGTGCCAAGTTTGGTCAGTTTCTGATAGAAAGTGTAGCAGATAAAGTTGATTGTTTATTTCACAATGGTGGCCTCCAACAATGAAACTAACAACAATATGTGAAATCGACACGTACCATTCTCTAGATATTCCAACGGTAAATGAGTATGCCAAGTTTGGTCACTTTCTGGTAGAAGGTGTAGCGGATAAAGTTGATTGTATATTTAACAATGGTGTTCTCCAATGATTGTTTATTTAATGTGACCCCCAACAATGAAACCAGCAACAATATATGGAATCGACACGTATCACTCCCTAGATATTTCTGTGATGAATGGGTGTGCAAAGGTTGGTTAGTTTCTTGTAGAAAGTATGGCAGATAAAGTTGATTGTTTATTTAACAATGGTGGCCTCCAACAATGACACTAACAACAATTTGAGAAGTGGACACTCTCATCTCTCGATATTTCAATCGTAAATGGGTGTGCCAAGTTTGATCAGTTTCTGGTAGAAATTGTAGCAGATAAAGTTGATTGTATATTTAACAATGGTGGTCTCCAACGATTGTTTATTTAATATGGTGAACCCCAACAATGAAACTAACAACAATATATGGAATCGACGCGTACCATTCCCTAGATATTTCAATCATGAATGGATGTGCAAAGCTTGGTTAGTTTTTTTGTAGAAAGTGTGGCAGATAAAGTTGATTGTTTATTTAACAATGGTGGCCTCCAACAATGAAACTAAGAGCAATATGTGGAATCGACACGTACCATTCCCTAGATATTCCAACGGTAAATGAGTATGCCAAGTTTGGTCACTTTCTGGTAGAAGGTGTAGCGGATAAAGTTGATTGTATATTTAACAATGGTGTTCTCCAATGATTGTTTATTTAATGTGACCCCCAACAAGGAAACTAGCAACAATATATGGAATCAACATGTATCACTCCCTAGATATTTCTGTGATGAATGGGTGTACAAAGGTTGGTTAGTTTCTTGTAGAAAGTATGGCAGATAAAGTTGATTGTTTATTTAACAATGGTGGCCTCCAACAATGAAACTAAGAGCAATATGTGGAATCGACACGTACCATTCTCTAGATATTCCAACGGTAAATGAGTATGCCAAGTTTGGTCACTTTCTGGTAGAAGGTGTAGCGGATAAAGTTGATTGTATATTTAACAATGGTGTTCTCCAATGATTGTTTATTTAATGTGACCACCAACAATGAAACCAGCAACAATATATGGAATCGACACGTATCACTCCCTAGATATTTCTGTGATGAATGGGTGTGCAAAGGTTGGTTAGTTTCTTGTAGAAAGTATGGCAGATAAAGTTGATTGTTTATTTAACAATGGTGGCCTCTAACAATGACACTAACAACAATTTGAGAAGTGGACACTCTCATCTCTCGATATTTCAATCGTAAATGGGTGTGCCAAGTTTGATCAGTTTCTGGTAGAAATTGTAGCAGATAAAGTTGATTGTATATTTAACAATGGTGGTCTCCAACGATTGTTTATTTAATATGGTGAACCCCAACAATGAAACTAACAACAATATATGGAATCGACGCGTACCATTCCCTAGATATTTCAATCATGAATGGATGTGCAAAGCTTGGTTAGTTTTTTTGTAGAAAGTGTGGCAGATAAAGTTGATTGTTTATTTAACAATGGTGGCCTCCAACAATGAAACTAAGAGCAATATGTGGAATCGACACGTACCATTCCCTAGATATTCCAACGGTAAATGAGTATGCCAAGTTTGGTCACTTTCTGGTAGAAGGTGTAGCGGATAAAGTTGATTGTATATTTAACAATGGTGTTCTCCAATGATTGTTTATTTAATGTGACCCCCAACAAGGAAACTAGCAACAATATATGGAATCAACATGTATCACTCCCTAGATATTTCTGTGATGAATGGGTGTACAAAGGTTGGTTAGTTTCTTGTAGAAAGTATGGCAGATAAAGTTGATTGTTTATTTAACAATGGTGGCCTCCAACAATGAAACTAACAACAATATGTGAAATCGACACGTACCATTCTCTAGATATTCCAACGGTAAATGAGTATGCCAAGTTTGGTCACTTTCTGGTAGAAGGTGTAGCGGATAAAGTTGATTGTATATTTAACAATGGTGTTCTCCAATGATTGTTTATTTAATGTGACCCCCAACAATGAAACCAGCAACAATATATGGAATCGACACGTATCACTCCCTAGATATTTCTGTGATGAATGGGTGTGCAAAGGTTGGTTAGTTTCTTGTAGAAAGTATGGCAGATAAAGTTGATTGTTTATTTAACAATGGTGGCCTCCAACAATGACACTAACAATAATTTGAGAAGTGGACACTCTCATCTCTCGATATTTCAATCGTAAATGGGTGTGCCAAGTTTGATCAGTTTCTGGTAGAAATTGTAGCAGATAAAGTAGATTGTATATTTAACAATGGTGTTCTCCAATGATTGTTTATTTAATGTGACCCCCAACAATGAAACCAGCAACAATATATGGAATCGACACGTATCACTCCCTAGATATTTCTGTGATGAATGGGTGTGCAAAGGTTGGTTAGTTTCTTGTAGAAAGTATGGCAGATAAAGTTGATTGTTTATTTAACAATGGTGGCCTCCAACAATGAAACTAACAACAATATGTGAAATCGACACGTACCATTCCCTAGATATTCCAACGGTAAATGAGTATGCCAAGTTTGGTCACTTTCTGGTAGAAGGTGTAGCGGATAAAGTTGATTGTATATTTAACAATGGTGTTCTCCAATGATTGTTTATTTAATGTGACCCCCAACAAGGAAACTAGCAACAATATATGGAATCAACATGTATCACTCCCTAGATATTTCTGTGATGAATGGGTGTGCAAAGGTTGGTTAGTTTCTTGTAGAAAGTATGGCAGATAAAGTTGATTGTTTATTTAACAATGGTGGCCTCCAACAATGACACTAACAACAATTTGAGAAGTGGACACTCTCATCTCTCGATATTTCAATCGTAAATGGGTGTGCCAAGTTTGATCAGTTTCTGGTAGAAATTGTAGCAGATAAAGTAGATTGTATATTTAACAATGGTGTTCTCCAATGATTGTTTATTTAATGTGACCCCCAAGAATGAAACCAGCAACAATATATGGAATCGACACGTATCACTCCCTAGATATTTCTGTGATGAATGGGTGTGCAAAGGTTGGTTAGTTTCTGGTAGAAAGTGTGGCAGATAAAGTTGATTGTTTATTTAACAATTGTGGCCTTCAGCAGTGAAACTAACAACAATATGGGAAATTGACACGTACCATTCCCTAGATATTTCAATTGTAAATAGGTGTGCCACGTTGTGTCAGTTTCCCTTTGTAAGTGTGGGAGATACAGTTTTCCTTTTGTAAGTGTGGTACATACAGTTGATTATCTCTTTCAACAATGATACTCCCCAACAATGAAAGTAGCAATAATACGTGAAATCGACACATACCATTCCCTAGATATTTCAATCATAAATGAGTGTGCCAAGTTTGGTCAGTTTCTGATACAAAGTGTAGCAGATAAAGTTGATTGTCTATTTAACAATGGTGGCCTCCAACAATGAAACCAACAGCAATATGTGGAATCGACACGTACCATTCCCTAGATATTTCAATCGTAAATAATTGTGCCAAGTTTGGTCAATTTCTGGTAGAAAGTGTAGCAGATAAAATTGATTGCCCAATTAACAATGGTGGCTTGCAACAATGACACTAACAACAATTTGAGAAGTGGACACTCTCATCTCTCGATATTTCAATCGTAAATGGGTGTGCCAAGTTTGATCAGTTTCTGGTAGAAATTGTAGCAGATAAAGTAGATTGTATATTTAACAATGGTGGTCTCCAACGATTGTTTATTTAATATGGTGAACCCCAACAATGAAACTAACAACAATATATGGAATCGACGCGTACCATTCCCTAGATATTTCAATCATGAATGGATGTGCAAAGCTTGGTTAGTTTTTTTGTAGAAAGTGTGGCAGATAAAGTTGATTGTTTATTTAACAATGGTGGCCTCCAACAATGAAACTAACAGCAATATGTGGAATCGACACGTACCATTCCCTAGATATTCCAACGGTAAATGAGTATGCCAAGTTTGGTCACTTTCTGGTAGAAGGTGTAGCGGATAAAGTTGATTGTATATTTAACAATGGTGTTCTCCAATGATTGTTTATTTAATGTGACCCCCAACAAGGAAACTAGCAACAATATATGGAATCAACATGTATCACTCCCTAGATATTTCTGTGATGAATGGGTGTACAAAGGTTGGTTAGTTTCTTGTAGAAAGTATGGCAGATAAAATTGATTGTTTATTTAACAATGGTGGCCTCCAACAATAAAACTAACTACAATATGTGAAATCGACATGTACCATTCTCTAGATATTCCAACGGTAAATGAGTATGCCAAGTTTGGTCACTTTCTGGTAGAAGGTGTAGCGGATAAAGTTGATTGTATATTTAACAATGGTGTTCTCCAATGATTGTTTATTTAATGTGACCCCCAACAATGAAACCAGCAACAATATATGGAATCGACACGTATCACTCCCTAGATATTCCTGTGATGAATGGGTGTGCAAAGGTTGGTTAGTTTCTTGTAGAAAGTATGGCAGATAAAGTTGATTGTTTATTTAACAATAGTGGCCTCCAACAATGACACTAACAACAATTTGAGAAGTGGACACTCTCATCTCTCGATATTTCAATCGTAAATGGGTGTGCCAAGTTTGATCAGTTTCTGGTAAAAATTGTAGCAGATAAAGTTGATTGTATATTTAACAATGGTGGTCTCCAACGATTGTTTATTTAATATGGTGAACCCCAACAATGAAACTAACAACAATATATGGAATCGACGCGTACCATTCCCTAGATATTTCAATCATGAATGGATGTGCAAAGCTTGGTTAGTTTTTTTGTAGAAAGTGTGGCAGATAAAGTTGATTGTTTATTTAACAATGGTGGCCTCCAACAATGAAACTAACAGCAATATGTGGAATCGACACGTACCATTCCGTAGATATTCCAACGGTAAATGAGTATGCCAAGTTTGGTCACTTTCTGGTAGAAGGTGTAGCGGATAAAGTTGATTGTATATTTAACAATGGTGTTCTCCAATGATTGTTTATTTAATGTGACCCCCAACAAGGAAACTAGCAACAATATATGGAATCAACATGTATCACTCCCTAGATATTTCTGTGATGAATGGGTGTACAAAGGTTGGTTAGTTTCTTGTAGAAAGTATGGCAGATAAAGTTGATTGTTTATTTAACAATGGTGGCCTCCAACAATGAAACTAACAACAATATGTGAATTCGACACGTACCATTCTCTAGATATTCCAACGGTAAATGAGTATGCCAAGTTTGGTCACTTTCTGGTAGAAGGTGTAGCGGATAAAGTTGATTGTATATTTAACAATGGTGTTCTCCAATGATTGTTTATTTAATGTGACCCCCAACAATGAAACCAGCAACAATATATGGAATCGACACGTATCACTCCCTAGATATTTCTGTGATGAATGGGTGTGCAAAGGTTGGTTAGTTTCTTGTAGAAAGTATGGCAGATAAAGTTGATTTTTTATTTAACAATGGTGGCCTCCAACAATGACACTAACAACAATTTGAGAAGTGGACACTCTCATCTCTCGATATTTCAATCGTAAATGGGTGTGCCAAGTTTGATCAGTTTCTGGTAGAAATTGTAGCAGATAAAGTAGATTGTATATTTAACAATGGTGTTCTCCAATGATTGTTTATTTAATGTGACCCCCAACAATGAAACCAGCAACAATATATGGAATCGACACGTATCACTCCCTAGATATTTCTGTGATGAATGGGTGTGCAAAGGTTGGTTAGTTTCTTGTAGAAAGTATGGCAGATAAAGTTGATTGTTTATTTAACAATGGTGGCCTCCAACAATGAAACTAACAACAATATGTGAAATCGACACGTACCATTCCCTAGATATTCAAACGGTAAATGAGTATGCCAAGTTTGGTCACTTTCTGGTAGAAGGTGTAGCGGATAAAGTTGATTGTTTATTTAACAATGGTAGCCTCTAACGATAAAACTAACTACAATATATTGAATCGACACATACTATTCTCTAGATATTTCAATCGTAAATGATTGTACCAAGTTTGGTCAGTTTCGGGTAGAAGTTGCTGCAGATAAAGTTGATTGTATATTTAACAATGGTGGTCTCCAACGATTGTTTATTTAATATGGTGAACCCCAACAATGAAACTAACAACAATATATGGAATCAACGCGTACCATTCCCTAGATATTTCAATCATGAATGGATGTGCAAAGCTTGGTTAGTATTTTTTGTAGAAAGTGTAGCAGATAAAGTTGATTGTTTATTTAACAATGGTGGCCTCCAACAATGAAACCAACAACAAGATGTGAAATCGACACGTACCATTCTCTAGATATTTCAATCTTAAATGATTGTGCCAAGTTTGGTCAGTTTCTGGTAGAATGTGTAGCAGATAAAATTGATTGTCTATTTAACAATGGTGGCCTCCAACAATAAAACTAACAGCAATATGTGAAATCGACATGCACGATCGCTTGATATTTCAATCGTAAATGGGTGTGCCAAGTTTGGTCAGTTTCTGGTAGAAATTGTAGAAGATAATTTTAATTGTATATTTAACAATGCTGGCCTCCAACGATTGTTTATTTAATATGGTGACCCCAACAATGAAACTAACAACAATATGTGTAATCGACGCGTACCGTTCCCTAGATACTTCAATTATAAATGGGTGTGCCAAGTTTGGTCAGTTTATGAAAGAAAGTGTAGCATATACAGTTGATTGTATATTTAACAATGGTGGCCTCCAACAATGAAACTAACAACAATATGTGAAATCGACACGTACCATTCCCTAGATATTTCAATCGTAAATGAGTGTGCTGACTTTGGTCAGTTTCTGGTAGAAAGTGTAGCAGATAAAGTTAATTGTTTATTTAACAATGGCGGCCTCCAACAATGAAACTAACAACAATATGTGAAATCGACACGTACCATTCCCTAGAGATTTCAATCGTAAATGATTATGCTAAGTTTGGTCAGTTTCTGGTAGAAAGTATATCAGATAAAGTTGATTGATTATTTAACAATAGTGGCCTCTAACAATGAAACTAATAACAATACGTGAAAGTGGCACGCACCATTCCCTAGATTTTGTAACGTCCATTAAGCAGACTGTATTCGTTTTGGGCTAGTTTTTGAATTATTCATTTTATTTTTGATTGTTTTAATTTTATTAGTTGTATATGTTAACATTGGTGACGGTGGCGCCATCTACCGTGTTAGAAACAAACTATTTGGACGTTCAGAATAACCTTAAGAGCCAGAAACATAGTTGCTTTCAATTTTATAATATAGGTTATTATTATTATTATTATTATTATTATTATTATTATTATTATTATTATTATTATTATTATTATTATTATTATTTGCGTACTTTTGAACTTGCACCTCGAAATTACTGCAAAATATGTTTTATTTCTCTATTTTTTCCTCGATTGAATATTTTTCTTTATCAGTGGGCGCTAATTTCCCTCTAGGCGTTTCCCAACCTTTTTCACTTTGTGGCACATTACGGGTGTTACTTGGATTCTTGCGGCACACTTATATATATTATTATTTGTAAATGTAAAACATAGGGGTATTTTTTCTGTGATCATTGATCTCCTCACAGAGAAGAAAGCTCTATCATTGTGTTTTCCCCGTGGTAAATCATTATGCTTATTTTTCATTCTAATTTAAAAATAGAAAACAATTGCGAAGAAATATTTTACTCAGGCTTTAAAAAATACGTTTTCTTTTAACCCTGGAACTACACCATAGCATTATCATGACACAAAGTACACAGTGGGGTCATATACGACCCATTACAAAATGTATACACCAGTAAGAGCTGGTACCATGTGCTAATTTATTTTAGATTAGACTACATGTGTACGTCACCCTATACATGTGATATTTCTCATAGCCTGACAATAGCTTTGATTATTGAACACAAATATTGGATTAATTGTTTACTATTAAATTTTCGATAATCTTCTAGCTGGTGACCTATCTGGCTGTATCTATTTGCAACTGGTTAAGTTGGGTTAGGCTGGGTTAGGTTATTGTTATAGATATAGCCATGTAGGTCACCAGTTAGAAGAATACCAAACGTTCTGTTCCTTAGTTGTATTGCTTGAAACTCATACATGTCTTAACATTATTTTCCCGTCCAAATTATTTGAAACAGTTACACAAGTTTTGAAAATTCTAATTTGTTCGCAGTATTCGTGAAGGTCACTTCACATCTTTGCAGTCACAACAAGTTCCAAAGCGATGTTTAGCACATAAGTTGCGTAAGCAATACACACATATTGTTTGTCCCAGGGACAGAAAACACACCGACCACAGATGTGCCACTTGGTTACTTTTCACGGTTTGGTTCTGATGTCTTTGGTTGCATTTCAGCCGTAAAGAGTTCGAAAGAAGAAAAAATTGTAACAATGTTATTATCGTATCGCAGAGAACCCCCTGGGGTAGTATATGACCCAGCTGCAAAAAATAAATACAAATAATGTGCAGAACCAACAATTAACTGATAAGAAATACTTTTTTCAACATTAGAAATGTACAGAACAGTAACCCCTGTATGAAACTTAAATTTGCAGATTCATATTAGAGGTTCATAGTAATGTGAAAAACAAATATACATTTCTTCCTACGTTTTGCAATGTGATTGCTCTAAAATTAATAATTTTGTGTCGATTCATCGCGGCACTCCGGTTGGTAAACGCTGCTCTAGGCCGTCGAATAAATAAATTTTGTTGTGCATTTTAGTGCAAATAACCTTAGAGGAAGAAGCCGGTTCGTTCCAAAGATCAGGGCTAAAGTAAGTTATATTTGGCTTCTAATTTTAGATGGCATGATAGTGTATGGGTAACACAATGGCCTTAAAAATAATTATAGCTATCTAACATAGGTTCAAATCCTGTTCACGTCAAAGTTAATTTTTTACAAAGTGATTGTAAAGAATCGACTTATCATGCTGGACAAGCAATACGTAAGAATGTGAAAGCAAACAACTGTATCATGAGAGAGACGATTTATGAATGTTGTTTGGGAAAGGGCAAAACAATTACCAGGACATTCCAAAGACATCATTGATCTGCAGTATATACTTTTCGTGTTATCGTTCACAGAAAGAAACACTATACCATTTGTTAAACAAAGTTTCGCTAAAGCAATCAGTGGTATAGTGGTATCGTGTCAGACTTCCAAATGGAAATCTTGGTTCGACTCCCCATCAGGTAGTATGATTTTTCCGCATAAAATAATGGCTGCAAACACAGATTCATCTTCTGATGGAGAACTTTCAAGGCAACACTGGCGATAGTTCGAGTAAACAGTGTGTGCGTTCTACATCATATACTACAATGATAAGTATGCTTCATATTTATATTCGTCCCGTCTCTCTCTCTCTTTCTTGACGTTTCCCTATCTTGTATTTGCATCTTTCACTTCTCTCCCTCTCACACATATATACACTTCATATTTCAAAGTTAAAACTGAGCAGAAGCAGAAGATGGTCTGGAAAATCTAATTAACTGTTAACTGTTAGGCGTCGTGTTTTTCGTGCTCTGGGGATAACATCTGCAGTCCTGGTCATCTCTCACAGAAATACTGTTTAAACGCAAGGGAATAAGTAAACCCTATTTTTTATTCTCTGTGTTACCGAGTCTCAGTCGAATTACCGAGTCACCACGGATTTGAATCCTCGACCCAGTGGTGGTCTATAACCTAACCAACATCATCCGACTGAAACGATGATCCGTTTGAGCTCTTAGTGTGTTCATTCTATCTGTGAAATTTACGTTATATCCGGAAGAGATTAAATCAATGCTGGATATTCGGAACAAATAAATCTTCGAAAAATACTAGAAAATGGTAACTTGTTTGGTTATTTGAAAAAAAAAATATTTATACTAGTTCGACACAAAATTTGTTCCCATCCTATAATTATATGTGTTTTATTCACGTTGAAATTTGATACATACTACATCTACGAGGAACATAAACTTTTCTTTTCTCTTTTCTCTTTCTTCTTCTCTGTATCTCTGCCTCATTGTATGAATCTGTTTCGTCTCGGTTTTGTTATTTCATTTTATCGAAACTAATACGTGTGTAGTTTGAAATAAGAATTGCGCTCATGTTGTTAGCTAATTTTAGTATAGGAGAGAAGAAAGGAGGAGGGAGAGGGGTTTCTTTACCTGATACGATTATGGGATAAGAAGGTATATATTGGGTGGCCTAACTGCATGGCAGTTTTTTGATGCGAAGTGTACCATTTGAAAGGCTGCTCTATTGAGAAAAAACGAGGTATGAACCATGATCCTACGATGAATAGGAATGATGCTCTAGCCGCTTGATTGAATGTCTATAATTTGCTTTTAAACATAGAACACCCTGTAAAACAGAGCACACTCTGTCTTAAATAGATGATGTTTCAAAAAAGGAGTTCACATTCTCATTTGTGGGAATATTCAAGTCTAAGCAAAGTCTAAAATCATAACCTTTTACATTTAAAAAATATTGGTGGGATATGCAATATGGCGGAATTGCAGGTGGCTTCGAAGGTGAGCACACTCGAGATAAATGCAATAATGCTAATTGTAACATTTATTTTACCTCCGTCGACGCACGTCGTTATTATTGTTCTGTCCCAATACTTCTGACTAACCTTGTATACTACTCTACATGTGTTTTCTCATAGCAAAATTAAACTACGGTAATTCTTTTTACGGAATATTTTTCATACTATACTTTGATCCAGGGGGTAGAAATGGAATTTTTGAACTAAGGGGGAAAGTCAATAATAGATAAAGTTTGATTCGGTTATGTCACGAGAATACAAATTGAGAGAGACAGGACTGCAAGTAAACTTTCATGGAGAATGATTTAAGCAATAGCGATTGTTGGAGAACAATCAAACACCAAACAAATCTTATATCAGCATTCAAATTTCCTTTTTTTACTAATAACTACCGATATTTTTTCTTCTTTTGCACAAATACTTTAACTTACCAAACCGACAATATCCACTTATGCATGCTGATTTTTACTGTTGCATTGATCTCAGTCTTTTAAGCTGTGGAACCGTATGTATTATCTGTCAGGAAAGTAAATGTACACCTATTTTTCGAGTCTGGCATTCCTGCGCTCCATCCGTGGAGAGTATGAGAATTAAATCAATCAAATGTTTACTGAGGGGCAAAAAGAAAAGTTTAATCTGAATAAGACATTGTAGAGGAGCACAAGCTGTGAATACGAATAGTGCATAGTGTAAATAAAGGATGACACCGAAAGAGAAAGCCAGAAACAGCTGTTAAACTTAGAAAAAAGAGTAAAAATTGTCGAAGTGGGAACATAAAACTCAAATACAACAAATACGCCGACAACTAAACGTTCACCACGCCATGATCTTGGTGTAGTGGTTAAGGTGCTGGCTTACAAATGAAAAGAACGCGAGTTCGAATCCCCATCAAGGACGTTTTTTAAAAATTTTGTTAATAATACATACAACTCATGAGAGATGGTAAAAGAGGTCGTATTTAGTCTTTCGTAGCAATTATTATTGGTAATGTTTAGTACTGATAATACCTTTTGTCTTGGCGTATTGCTTTTATTCTCTTCTTAATTTTGAAAGAGAAGAATATCCGAACAAATGCCACCAAAATTCCTCATATTTTGAATGTAAACGCCATTTGCAATTAGTAAACAATAAAAATTGAACGTTCCGATGTAGCTGCAAAAAGTAAAAAGAAAAACATGGACGTGGAGTGTTCGAATCCATACTCATGGTTATTAAAAATACAATATCTACATGCTTTACACCTCCCGACCACGTTTCTACGTTAGCAATTAAGAGGTTTGTGTTAGGGCCCGGTAAGAGGTTAGAGCTAAATCATGTGTTTAGGGCCCGGTTTAGCTCTGACGCACTACAGGTGCGAGCAGTGAGCAAAACACCTTTTCTCTCTCCCTCTGTGTGTCTATTTATCTATCTATCTGTATATATATATAACGCTATTTGTGAATGCCATAACCACCCTAATTTTCAGCGGATTGAGACGAAAGTTGGCACAAACATTAATTGTTGAAATATCTTGATGAGTTCGTTAACCAGAATAATCAGATGAAAATGTTCAAAATGGTGGCCCTTCAAACTCTTAACAACTTCCAAGGGAACCAAATTTCGCCTAAAAATAGGTATTCAGAAAGTTTGAATAACTTTTCCTCTTTTACTGAGATATTTGTGTGCAGGGACTTATTGAAATATTGGACCCGATTAATCGCATAAAGAAGGTTCACGCTCTTTCGCTACGGTCAGGCTTTTTTTTTTTTTTTTTTTGCAGGAGGGAGTTATTTTCGTATCGGAACAAGATGATTGTTAGTGATGATATGAAATTACACATTGAAAGTGAAGTAACTTGTGAAACGTGTTATTTGACAGAATAAATAATAAATGTGCTTTCCCCTAACACAGAGAACTGTAAATCATGTATTTCGAGTTCGGGAGCGTGAATGGGGAGGAGTGTTATTTGATTTGCTTTTTAGTAACACATTGCATTGCAAATAAAGGTAGGCAACATTAGTGGTAAGTAAAATATTATAATAATAATAATAATAATAATAATTATTATTATTATTATTATTATTAATAATAATAATAATAATAATAATAATAATAATAATAATAATAATAATAATAATAATAATAATAGGTGTTGTTTGTGGCAAGGCAATATCTTCCTCAATTCTTCTTCAAACGTAATAATTGTAACGCCATATCTCCCTTACAAACAAAATATTAGCAATTTATATCGAGAGAACGGGAAATTGTAGAGTGATGGGAGCAACGTTGGACAGTATGCACTCATAGTAATCAGAAAAATAAGCGATTTCAATGCAAAATGAACGAAGAGTCATTGTCATGGGTAGTCATGGAGCCACGGCAGAGCCCTCTTTAGGCAAAATGTCGATAACTTATATCGAGAGAACAGGAGGTGATAGTGAGATGGGACCAACGTTGGACACTGTGGACCCATAAGGCGCATCGAAAAAAATTAGTGGGGGGGCGCCAGCCAGCCTTATTTATTTCCACATAATAATATAAAATTATATTGTCGAAATACACACACGAGTTAGCTAGTAATATTTGACATTATTATTATTATTATTATTATTATTATTATTATTATTATTATTATTATTATTATTATTATTATTATCGACAGCGTCTTTTCATTACGTGTGCATGTTTGACATGAAGCCAAAGAGAAAATCCATCATTCGTAGAAAGAATAAGAATAGTCAGTTACTTTAACTGTGAACGACAGCGAAAAATACGAAAAGAGTGATTAGCTGTAGCGAAAAGAAACAATACTTTCTCTGAAATGGATAAAAAACCAAGCCGAGATAGATTCGAACTCGCATGGAAGGCGTGAAAAGTCAGTGCTTTGTCCACTTTTTTTTAACTGACTCACCGAAAGTGTTTCAGTAACTTACTTATTGCTAATTTTACTTGCTTCCCTCGTTTAACTTGCTTCTTCTAATAACTTATAACGACAGAGACACGAACACAGAAACATAAGGAACAGTTAAAAATCATAGATGCTCTCCCGCCGGGAATCGAACCCGGGACACCAGACACCGAAATCACACGCGCTAGCCACTAGACCAGAGGGGAGGGCACTGCTCACTCTCTGTGTCGTTAGGGATTACGACCACTGTATTGCCAGCTATCACTTCTGTGGGTTGTATACTATGATCACATGTTTCTTCTTTGCTGGAAGAGTTAAACCTACATTCTATATAATACATGAGGTATTTAGACCTACATGCTCTTCATATAATGTAATAAAAGGGTCATGCTGGGAATAAGAAAAAGAACATTCCTTGGACAAAACGGAAACTATTGGCATCAGAAATATTTATCTACGAGGCATGCGCAGTAACATAACTCAGAATAGTTACTGTTTAGTTCAGTAATCGAAGAAAGGGGTATAAAAAAGCAAATATGTCGCGTCAACGAGATCGACCGGAGTTGACAGAGGCGGAAGCAGATGTGTAGTAATACAACAACTTGGAAATCTTTGAGTTTTACGTCCCACGGTTATGCCGGTTAGGCTAAAGGAGACGGTGATGATGAGTAATGAATGAAATGGTGGAATGAAGAAAGTGGGAGGAAACGGGAGAACCCCGAGAAAACCCACGCACACGGTGGTTGTCCACCACAAAGTTCACTTTGCGGGGGCTGGGATCGAACCCGGGACCCCAAACACCAGAGGTGAACGCTCTACCACTGAGCAACCGCGGCCCCATACAACAACTTGGTTAAATTGATAATTGGTTCTTTATTCTGTAGTAGATCGTATCACAACTTTACGGGAGAGCAGAGAAAGACTTACTAGCGCTGTCGTATAGTAAGCTTTAGTAACACGATCATATAGACACAAATGGATGTAACTGTGAGTACTACAACTTGGATTTAACGAAGTCCGTTTAGATATTCAGTAGTTTGCAGGGTTGTATAAGACACAAAAAGATAAGACACAATAAAATTCTTCATACCTCAGCTTCCAGTAACTAGATACATGCAATTTCTGGTTAGATCCTGAAACTGCTGTCGGATTTTAATACATGACGTATTGCAGGATACAAAATGCTTTGCATTACTTGTTTGTTTGTAGACAGCTACTAGCTTAGTGTTCTGAAAGGTTGTGTATAAACTACGGATAGCCAATTCCTGAATTGTTACTTTCCGGACTCCCGAAGGTAAAACGGGACAAATTCCGGAATTCGGAAAATTCCCATTTTGGAATAATTCCGGAATTCGGAAAAATCCGGAATTTAGAAATTTCTGTTTTCGTTAACATTCCGGAATTCGGAGCAATCCGGATTTCTTCGAAATCCGGAGTTTTTCTCAATTCCGGAATTTTCTAAATTCAGGATTCTTCCCGAGTTCCGGAATTTTTCTGAATTAGGGAGTTTAACTGAATTCCATAATTTTCCGAAATCCGGAAAGTGAAAGTTCCGCTTCCAAAAAATGAATTTATTTTGGTTAATATGAATCGTGGCGGAAATAAGTCTTTGAGCAGGTAATGGCGACTGCTTTGAAAGAAATGGGGTGTATGAGAATTCAATCTGTCATTTTTGTAGTTTCGTGTGGAGAAAAAACAAACTTGTGAACCAACGGTTGAAGAAAAACAGAAGTTATTAATGTAAACTTTGCCGACATCATAAAAGAAATACGAAAGACATTTTGAATCGAAGAAATATAACATACAAGTTTGCAAGCGGAGACAAAGAAACCTAACGTAACCAGACTAAAGATGAATCGTTTACCGCGTAGCGATCAAGGTCAAGCTGTTTTCGAGGGCAAGTTTCGAGTTGAGTCGAGTTTGATAACGGCTCGCTCGCGCGTTCAGTTCGTTTTAACTCGTTTTGAAATAATGGCCTGATTAGACTGGAATTGCGAAAGCCATGAGAAATGTAACCAGTAACGTGGAATACTTTTAGTGTTGCTCACGACAGGGGTGCGTCTCGTCTCGTAATTTTAGTGCATCTCGTGGGGCAATTTTAGTGTATCTCGTCTCGTCTAGATAACGAGAAGACAAGAGTTTTTTTTTTTTTACGAGACAGCCTCAAATGTCGTAATCACCAATATAAGTATATACAGTAGTTCTTAAAATCAAGGCTGAGACCTGCACTGTCGAATTCTTGAGCCCAAGCAGAAGACCAACTCGGGTAGTGATATCAACCGGCTCGGCTCGTATCAACTGAGCGAACAGCTCGAGTCGGCTCGGTTGGGATGAGCCGATGACCCGAGCCGGCTCAGTTAGAACGACATTTGAGCTGAGTAGATGGCTCGAGCTTTCTCGGTTCGGATGGGTCCCCTACTCGGCTCATGTGAACCGGTTCAAGCCAGCTAAGTTGAAACTAGTCCATCGGCACGTTTCGATTCACCTGAACTAAGCCGATGGCTCAAATCGGCTTGGTTGGGTGAGCTGTTGGCTCGGCTCACTTTTCGGTTCGGTTCGATAGTGAATGAGCTGTAAGCAGAGCCGCTCGAGCCGTTGAGAAGCCTAAATCCGGTCCCAGTTGTTTTGAACATGTTTGGCTGAAGCCTATAACTTTTAGTGTTGCCACGAGACGAGACATTTCTACACGAGACACGAGACGAGACAGACTACTTGTCCCGTCTCGAAAATGAAAACGTTGGCTGGAATGGCCAAGATTGAAATTGCCAGTGGTCATATAGATTGCAAAAGGAAAATCCCCTTTGTGAGAAAACATGTTGAAAAGCATTCATAGAAAAGTGTCCTCTGTCTATTAAATGAAACAATCGTGATACATGAGCCTCCAAGAATATCATCCTTAATGTCTTGTCCCCAATTCCCCTTGCTGTAAACTGAGGAATTCTCATATTTTTCATTTCTGGCTGGAATGATGCCAAACAAAATCAAAGATAGAGAAGATTTTTACAAGGTCAAGAAACCGAACTACCACCACCATCTATTCAATTTGAAAACTAGGTAAGGTCTACATTCATTACAGGCTGTAGTTGAAAGTTCTGGCTGAGATGGCGGAAGAGAACAGAACAGACTACACTTGTCTTTATTCTCTGGTGGCGGTATTCTTTTTGCTATATGAACCGAAAACGGCAATTGAAGTATGTTATTTTGCAACTAAAATTTTGTCTTCTCTCTATTTCTCTCTCTCTCTTTCTCTCTCTCTCACACACACATACACATAAAAACACACTTTTACCATTTTACTAATCGTTCGCTTATTATACAGCAGTCATGTTGTAAAATTCACCTCTTCTTTTGGAAGCCGGGCGAAGGACAAAGAAAGCAAAAATATTGTCGACAAACCCTTCAAATTGTTTGCTTTTAGGAAATTTATGGTACTAACAATACCACTGGAGTTGAAGAGGTTTTACAGGGGGCCTTCCTTTTGTTACGCCGAAACGTTTGATCTGACCAAAGTGCGAAATTGCCCTCTGCTTCCATGTTGAGAAGAGGGGAATACTTCCCTTTCCTAGTGAATAATATTCATTAGAACCTGAATTATCTTCAAAAATGGTTTCTTTCAGGCGCATAAAATCTTTCGAACTTGATAAATGTAAAGAACATTTGGTATAATATTCATGGAACTTCGTTGAAAGCAGAAAATATCATGAGAATGATCAGAAAATATCATGAGAATGAGAATTCGAACATTGAAGAACATAATTAACAGAAAAGAAATAGGATACCCAAACCATATTTTTAAACCTGCTATAAAATGTATATCCTATATTTTTACTAATTCCTTACTCCCATGAAAGTATCCTGGGGAGGATATTATCTCCAATTTTTTCAGACTGAAATCCTTTTATTTCGTACGATTTCACCCTGACACAATACGAAAAAACAAATGCTGTTAAAATCCATACAGATTACCCTTCCGGGACTAACTCGGGGCCTTCAAGCCGATGGTCTATCGCCGCAGACCGCTCGGCTTGGTATGAAGATGTACGTTGTATGATTGCGAATAGATCACGACAATATAAGAAACTTTAATCCAAAATGGCCACCCAAAAATCAACTTTTTTTTAGACCACTAGCTAATCTGGGTGTACTGTCATGAGTTCGTTACACAAACGGGGCAACCACCACATAGTATCACACACCCCGCGGTTATGGGAACAGATTTGAACCATGGAGGTGAAGACTGGCCGCAAGCATTCTTTCGTCCGATGTGTCGTTCAGCTCCCATTACTATGAAACTTTAAGTAGAGCTTACTGTGCAGTAACATAAAATTTCAATCAAATACTTTCCATTACTCAATAAAATTATTTGGTTCCGAGCTTTTTTTGTAAATAATAATAATAATAATAATAATAATAATAATAATAATAATAATAATAATAATAATAATAATAATAATAATAATAATTGCAACAAATCTAAACATGCTAGAATGGAAAGTAATTTTTGATTGGTATGGTTTAACACTGTGAAACCTAAACTGTGGAATATATGAAATCAAAGTGTACACACATATCTATCTCTCTATTTATCTATATATCTTTCCATCTCTCTCTCTCTCTCTCTCATATATACAGACACTATAAAGCAAGTGGGTTGATAGTATACGGTAGTGTCGGGGATGGTGACACCTTTACATCGAACTTTACTTGTCGTGTAAACATTATTTGACATTAGTGGCTTCATCTTCGACGTACCTATGAGCAATTTACTGTATAATCATGTATTAAAACTCGTGAAACAAATTTCAATGTTTCAGAATGTAAAAAAAAAAAAAAAAAAAAAAACAGGTTCGAGAAGCCTCAGACAACTAACAGCAGAGATATATTATCTTGTAAACTATTTGTCCTTGCCTTGTGAGCTTATTTGAATTTATTTTTAAGACCGTTAGGCAACTTTGACCGAATGGATGATGATGGGGAAATTAGTGGAATGAAGAAAGTAGTAGGATACTAGACAACTTCGAGAAAACACACACATTCGAAAAATGAAATGAAATTAAATGAAATCTTTGAGTTTTCCGTCCCACGGTTAGGATAAAGGAGACAGTGATGATGAGTAATGAATGAAATGGTGGAATGAAGAAAGTGGGAGGAAACGGGAAAACCCCGAGAAAACCCACGCACAAGGTGTTTGTCCACCACAAAGTTCACTTCGCGGGGCTGGGATCGAACCCGAGACCCCAAGCACCAGAGGTGAATGCTCTACCACTGAGCCACCGCGGTCCCCACACACATTCAATGTTTGTCCACCACAAAGCTCACATGGCACTAACCGAGATCGAACCGACTACCACATACACCAGAGGTGAAGGCTTCAGAGTGTAGCTAACGTGACATTTCTTGTCTTGTGTGTTCTGGGTAATACTTCCCAAGTAGCACAGTCACGTCATAAACACGTCTTTTTTGGGGGTTCGAATTCAAAATGACGTCTTTTGAAAATTTGGAACGTCTTTATCACGTACCAAAATGGTAACAAAAATGACGTGTCAAACATGACCTAAATTGTACGTGTTTATCACGTGCCAGAATGGTACAAAGAATCACGTGTCGGACATCACCAAAAATAGACGTCTTTTTTAGGTGCTAAAAAGCGCGGACGTTCCCCGTACTGTAACTGCAGTTTGAGCAGTGCATGCTGGGAATCGTGAGCCATTTGCGGAATCGTGTTTTGATGGTATTGTTTGTGAATATAAATAATGTGTTTTGTTAAAGTCACCTGTGATAAAGGTCAGCTTTAAGACAAGTAAGTATAATTCCTATCCTATTCCTATCTAGGTGCATTCTGTGTAAAATTCAGCAGATTGAGTATTCTACGGTTTCTTATTACAGTGTATTAAAATACCGTAGAAAGAACGAGGATACCTACATTAGGTTAACATTTGCAGACGCCTGTATCAAATTAAATATTTTAGGTAGAATACTATATAAAATGTTAATAGTGAAGGTAGTAAAATTATAATGTATGTGTTTTTATTCTCAATAAACCGTATATGGGAGTGAGTATGCATGGGAAAGTATGTCATTCTGTGGTGCAGTTTTATTATACAGATCCGTAGATTGTAAAATATACGAAAAAAATTGGACAAGTCTTTAATTTGCCTATTTCATGTCGAGAACAGGACCAACCAACCTCCGCGGGGCTTCTAACCCGTTCCTACTACTACTACTTATACTATGAATCCGTATAATAAAAGCTGCACGCATTGTGGTACTATTTGCCAAGGCGAAAGACTGATAAATACAAGCAAACAACGAGATGACAGTAAGTGTATGCTTTTGGAGGCATTACTGGAACAGACGGTTCTACTAAATTTTAATACGTTTCTTACATTTTCAGGTTAGGTTAGAGCATTGTATTTCCTATAGCAGAATATGCACTAAATGAGGAGCTCCATTACTACTTGCAGATTGACTTCACGGGGGTTAGTGTAAATATAGAGTAGACGCATGGAGCAAGGTTCCAGAACACAGGTACCCCTTCCCGCTTAATTGTAACAAAGACAGAAAACAACGTGCCGTGCGGGGCTCTAACCCGCCTTCACTCGCTGACGCTCGCTCAACAATACTATGTGAATTAAATGTTAAACTTTGGTACAGAAAAGAACCAATCTAGCTGTTAACCTATATGAGGGGGGACTTGTGTTCTAGAACCTTCCCGACGCGTAGCATATTAAGTACAGTGCATAAAACACGAAATAACTTTTGCTAGGGGCCCACTAAAAAGCACAAATGCATTCTATTGGAATCAGTGCAGGAGCACAGCAAGAGGGCCCGAGCGGCAACGAGGGGGTGCGTTCGTAGGGAACAGGCACGTCAGCGACGGGGACTATGCGCGTAAAGAAGGATAATGGAAAAGCATACTTACGCTTACAATGATTTCACTATCACTCAAAATGCGGCTTCACTCGAGCAGACGGTTCTACCAAATATAAAATTTATAGGTAAAATATTATAAGAAACATTTTTCGTGAAGGAATGAGAGTGTGAATATAAGTAATTACTGTCAGTGTACAGCATATTGAAATGAATTTTAAGTGATCAGTGAAAGTATTGCATATGTAAGTGTGGTCTTCCACTATTCTCGTTTAGACGTATATTCCCCGTCGCTGACGCGCCTGCTCCCTACGGACGCATCCCGTCTCTGCCGTTCGGACCCTGTTTCTGTGCTCCTACCCCTGCTTTTTAGTGGGGAGCTGAAATAAATTGGTTCGTGTTTTATTCACTGAAATTGTTACGCTTTACGTCCACGCTGTATTTGTACTGAGGCCTGAAGTCAATCTGCAAGCACTAATGGAGCTTCTGATTTAGTTCATGCTCTGCTAAAAGAAATGCATTGTTCTAACCTGATATGAAACTGTAAGAAATATGTCAAAATTTGGTAGAACCGTCTGCTCGAATAATGCCCAAAATTCGTTTCAATTTGCTGTGTACTGACATTCACACTTTTATTCCTTCACAAAAATATATTTCACATCGTATGTTACCTATGAATTTTCTGTTAGGTAGAACCGACTGCTCGAGTGAACCTCTTTGGGAAATGACCCTCGGCAATTGTTGCAATGCCAATCGTGTATGACTTCAAAGTTAGAAACAACGAGCCCTATGGAAGTTCTAACCCCTTCGCTCACTCAGTTATGTTTTGTTTAACCTTTTGTAACACTACTGTCTTAAATCTAGTGAAAAAATCCACAAAATAGATGAATATTTGGTAGACCCGTTTGCTAAAGTAGTGCCCCCATTGTATATGTGCATAATCAGTGGGAGGATATTACCCCAGTTGAGACAAGGTGACCAGAACTTTTACTTTCAGAAACGGGACGCATACGAATCGGCGACGGGGGGTGGGGTGACTTCCACATTGCATTTTGGGACTCAGCAGTGTTTTCAATTTACAAAATACAAAGTAAGAATGATAACACAGCGTTTCTATCTTAAGTATTACCCAACAATACTTTTAACTACTTCAACACTCAGAATTCCCACTCAATTTCCACTTGAACCACAGAACACTCAATTCTCATTTGAATATTCAGAAGTTCTAGGCACGGGTGAACCTTCCCAGTAAGTGTTGGTACGGAAGAGTGTAGAATTAGCATTGGCTATTTATATTTTGAATAATAATTACGGGACACCTGGGTCGTTTGCTTAAAAACGGGACATTTAGGCGTCCCGTTTGAGAATCTGAAAGAAACGGGACAACGGTTGAAAATAAGGGACTGTCCCGGCCAAAACGGGACGTCTGGTCACCTTGAGTTGAGAGCACTTTCAAACTGCAACCATCGCCCTGCTGCACCTACACACCCTCACAAGACACTTGGCTACCGTAACTGTGCTACAGAATTCGGTGTGGAAATCATAATAATGTAACGGGTTTTTGACTGTTCGAATATTTTGTTCATTAATTGAGTAGACAGCTCCCTCGCATTTTAGATTACAGTACTTACTCCAGTGCCAGCATGTGATGATGGATACTTATCAATGTTGCCACTGAAGTTCAAAAAAATATATTCCAGCTCAATTAAGTATCCTCTACATGACTATATTATTATGATTTCCACTGCTAATCGTGAAACGATTCAAAGGAAACCAAATGTCTTATTAAGGGACCGTGGTTGGGGGCTGGTGCTGGTTCCAGTCAGATGTGTTTAAGAGAGCTCTTGACATAGGGAATATCCTCCTAATGTTTATGCACACATTAACAACGGAAGTCTCTTTGGGTCAAAAACCTGCTTTCAGGTGGAACACCAATTCCTCATCATTAAAAAGAAATGAAATTAAATATTTAGTTTCACGCCCCAGGAAAGGCACCGAGCCTAAGGAAGATGGTGATAATGAAATGTGAAAAATGGTGGTATGAAGAAAGTGGGCGGAAACGGGAGAGTGTCGAGAAAACTCAGGCACATGGTGTTTGTCCACCACAAAGCCCACTTGGCACGAGCTGGGATCAAACCAGGGACCCCGCACTAGAAGTGAACGCTCTACCACTGAGGCACTGCAGCCCCATCAGTAAAAAAAAAAAAAAAAAAAAAAAACATACCTCATTGCTTCGGGGCTTACATATCTGCTGCCACCGAAAGGAAGGTGTGTACACAACAGGGGCGTATCCAGAGGTGACGACTGCCCCTCCCAGAGTAGGATATTTTTTATTTTTTTAAAAAAATAAAACCTACCCCAGAATTGGAGCTCTTGATTTTTTCAAGCTTGTATTATAAATGTAAGATAAAAACTTTTTTTTTCTTTCACGTTGCAGAATTTAAATGAAGCAATACATAGCAAGAAATTACTTGCCTTGGTGTTTTTGGTCAGAAAATGTCCGCGTTCGAAAACGCAGGTAGTCATTTGTGTTCTTTGTGTTCAAGATGCTATATTTTACGCTCTCACTCCGTTATCAAAACCGATCCCTGCTTCTTATGGGGCCGCGGTGGCTCAGTATTAGAGCGTTCACCTCTGGTGCTTGGGGTCCCGTGTTCGATCCCAGCCCCCGCCAAGTGAACTTTGTGGTGGACAAACACCGTGTGCGTGGGTTTTCTCGGGGTTCTCCCGTTCCCTCCCACTTTCTTCATTCCACCATTTCATCCATTACTCATCATCACCGGCTCCTTTAGCCTAATCGGCATAATCGTGGGACGTAAAACTCAAAGATTTTCCGATCCCTGCTTCTTGTTAACAACGGGCAGACAATAATCCATAAAATCTATCTGTCCACAAGTTTGTCAATATTTATTTTGCGTATCTTTCCATTTAAGAAGTGGCCATTCCTGCATCGAGGTTGGGACGATTTCGGACTCTTCTTCACATCTTCCTTTACGCTGAAAATATCCAGAACAGAAAGCATGTGAAATTTATGGCTGATATTTTCCTGCCAACTCATTTTTCTTTCTATAAGCTCTGTTTTTTTTTTTTTTTTTTTTTTTTTTTTTTTTTTTTTTTTTTTTTTTACAAAATGTAGTAAAAACTCACTTTACTGTTTACATAAAATTAAACTGCTTCATTTCATGTTAAATGTATTTAGTCGTTGTAATAAGCCTAGGTGTAAATACATGTTATTTGCCAAAATAAGCCTTGTATATACTCCCACTTTCCAGAGCGTGTGGCCAATGCTCCTGCAAATGATGAATTGATCAACAGCAGACCACCTGACCCCTTTCTGCTCGTCGAGCTGCTCTAGAAATATCACTGTGGAGGATGACATACATACCAAAGTTGCGACAGGTGAGTTTTTGACATGTTATTTTATAATACCCATGTAAGAAAATGCCGAGTAAGAAGAAAAGAAAGAAAGTAGTAATATTTTATTAGTACTTAACTAAAATAAAATAATTGTTGAACAAGGCAATACTTTTATATAAATGAAATATTCAATTTAACGTTCCACGATCAGGCACTGAAGCTAAGGGAGTCGGTGATGATGAGAAGTGAATTAAATGGTGGAATGAAGAATGTGGGAAAAAATTGGAGAACTCCAAGAAAAGCCGCTTGAAGTGAGCTGGGATCGAATCATTGGCCCCAAGCACCAGAGGTGAACGCTCTATCACCGAGCCACAGCTGCGCCAATTTTATTTAAATGTAACTGTTTCAGCAACTACCCTTGTCTTCTTCAGATACACTCTATTTATTTATTTATTTATTATTTTAGATTTTTAAAGGTTTCCCTGTTTATTAATTTTTATTCCTTCAGCAATTATTTTATTTGACTTGAGTATTTATATATAAGCAAAGCTTTAATATGGAATGTATCACATGTTATAGTGTTCGCGCTTTTTTTTTTGAATGGATAAAAGTACTCCTCCCGAAAATATTTTTCTCAACAGAGGGGTAAAATATAATTTTCACCAAAGAGAAGTTATTATTATTATTATTATTATTATTATTATTATTATTATTATTATTATTATTATTATTATTATTATTAATAATAATAATAATAATAACTGCCGCAACTTCTAACCCTGCTCAGAACAAATAATGTGACGATTTTCACCCTACTGCTTGTGACAGAATTCTGGTTCTAGAAGTCTTATTTTTTAAAAATACTCCAGTAACAAGTGAGGGGGCGTTTGCTCACAATTTTTTTACTTTTCGGAATACATAAGTTATACACCATTTTGTTTGTATCAAATCGTATCAATATACTTGATCGTCACTTTTAGCTCACATCCTAAAGTTGGTCTTGGAGTGGCATTTTATATTGTGAGCACATACGTAATGTAGCCTTCTATGAGTGTTTCAGAATTATTTGTCATGTATCTGTATATACAAAGTCTTATATCCCCCAACTTGTTTGATCCTCCTGAACAATCAGAGTTAACAGCTGCAATAAAATCAAAAGTTAAGCTATTACAGAATAACTAAAATTAATGGTAGTTTAATTTCGCTGTTTGGAAGGCCGTTAAAAGTGGGACTTCATGCAAGCGAGTGCAGTAACTAATCGTTTTATTGTGTATTGATTGTAGTTACACATGACGTATTGTAATTATTTTTTAAAATTTTCTCCCCACCTGAAAAATTGCACTATGATTGTTCATGATTTTTTTTTCTGTTTCAGTGTTCCTATCTGTCATCGTTGGGAGGAAAAGGGACCTTTCTCTGATGCTTGGTTTCCAAAGAGCTGGCGATGGAATTTAACTCCCGCGGAAAAAAGAGCAAAGTTCACGTTGTGCAAACTAGCCTTAAAGACACTTATCATTCGTGAGTAAAAATAAAGATCTTCAAATGAACAAATGTCACAAATCTTCAAAATGTTAGCAGAAAGATATTCACTTCCATCTGCCTTGTTGTTTGAGGATGAAAAGGATTCGGCATGCTTGAAGCATGTTGACCTGTTCCTCCTCGCTTTGTTGGAAATCAATGTAAAGGCATCTCTTTCGAAAACTAAAAGATGGAAGAAACTGCTACTGGTATAATAGATGGGATAATAAGTGGGATACTTACCGCAGTCCCCATTTTTAACCTACTTAAGTACGTGAGGCTTTTTTGATATGATGCTGCATTTCTGTACTTTCAATAACTATGAAAGGTGTTTTCCTTCATACGAAATTTATAGAAAAATTTGATTCTTTTTATTTTATATTATTAAAAGATCTCTGTAAGTTTTAGATTATAACCAACAGATTTGCATTGTCTACATATTTCTTGTTTGTATTACAAATAATAAAGACAATCAGTGTTTCTTGTTGCATTACAAATAGCATGAATGTTATTTTATACGACAAAACGTGCACATTATACATATAACTAATAAATGTAGAATTCAAATTAATGGTTATGTGTTTTCGCTTTCATCCCTCAGAGGTTAATTAATTTTAAGATGTACTTTCTTTTTCGATTTTTCACCTCCAAAATAAAGGTGTCTTAAATTGGAGTTATAAAAGTTTAGTCCTAAATTTTGCACTGTCAATAAAACCCATTGTTCTTGTGTATGTGAGTGTGTGTTGGATGTGGGTGGTTGTGTTTGTGTATGTGTGTGCGCATACTAGCGTAATAATGGATAGCTATAAAATTTATGGAAGCACGTGTTGTACCGTAATTTCATTAAGAAGAAGGTACTAGTAAATACACATGAATAAATTCCAGTGACGAAATGAGTGGATTCTTCTTAGTACTAAGGGCCGCGGTGGCTCAGTGGTAGAGTGTTCACCTCTGGTGCTTGGGGTTCGGGGTTCGATCCCAGCCCCCGCCAAGTGAACTTTGTAGTGGACAAACACCGTGTGCGTGGGTTTTCTCGGGGTTCTCTCGTTTCCTCCCACTTTCTTCATTCCACCATTTCATTCATTTCTCATTATCACCGTCTCCTTTAGCCTAACCGGTATAAGCGTGGGACGTAAAGCTCAAAGATTTCATTTCATTTCATTTTCTTAGGACTGTAAGTACAATGTTCCTTTATTTTTCCATTTCATTCTTTGTTTTTACCATGTTTATTCGTCTTTTCTCATTCTTAAAAGTTATGTAGGGCTTTTTTTTCCGCCAAGGGTGAGTCTTACATTCGAGGGCTTTTTTTTTTATGTTTTTCAAGTCGATTCAATGCGTCTCGGTTTTCTTTTTAATGTATGGCTTTAAATTTATCCTTTCGTGGAGCAAGCGCTGCCGTTTCTTTCCTGTTGCATTAGGTATATAATTATTCCTCGACAGCTATTGTATATTCGTTTCTTAATGTGTAGATAAATATACCACACATTAAGGCGAATATATACTCTTCAATAGGTTACTATCCAAATACTAAAAAAATATAAATCAACAACACTAGAGGTGGTTAATTGGATATAGAAATCCCCAATCCATAGATAATACGAACATTCGGAGAAACGAAATTTCCAAATTCTTGGTACAGACCAATCAAATAGACCACAATACTTTGACGTTCCCCAATGTGTGCTTCCGAGAGAGGGTGGTGATGTATTTCGCTGTGGGAAGATCTAGGGTTCTTAGGGTCTATCCTGATCTGTTATTTATTACAATAACCCAGTGGTCTTACTTATCTGGTATAGGAGCTTGTAAATTATTATGCAAATTACAACACAATGGTGAAAAATCAAGCAGCAGCCACAAGGATAAATTTATTTTCATTATTGTTTTTACTTATAATAATCGTTGTCCAGTTGTTATTCGTAGACTTTTTTTTTTACCCAAGAAAAGTGTTGCGGCCAGAGATCAGTTCAGAACTGTCAAGAAAAAAAACGCAGTTAAGAAAATAGAAAAAGTATGATTTTTTCTTTTTTATCATTTTTTAAAAAAAAATGTGTTGTAAGCTGTGTGTTTTAGAGTAGATATTATTATTATTATTATTATTATTATTATTATTATTATTATTATTAATAATATTATTATTATTATTATTATTATTATTCAGTTTCATATGTCCAAATAATCATAAATTGATGTGTATCCAGTGTTGACATTAGGAATCTCAATCTATGTATAGTAGGATCTCGATTATTCGACACAGTTTCAGGGTTATTTGTTTCAACCACTATTCAACCGATCTATTTCAAAATTTACAGGGCCAGAACTAGGTAGCCCTAGTAGCCTAACCCCTAACTTTGGTGCAAAACGGTTGAATAGGGGCTGGTAAATAGCCTCAAAAGTGTGGCGAATAATCGAGGTAGTACATGGATTGAAATTCCTAATATCAAAACTGCGGATGCACATCAATTTCTAAAGGTTTTGACATTTGGAACTGAACAATCCTGTCAGACTTCCATGACATTTGAGGTAGCGAGAAGCAAAGGGGTGTAAGTGACATTTTCAATAGAGTATGTATGTCTCTAAAATGGATTCTGCATTGCAAAATATACAAACTGCATAATGAAGTTCGGCGTAGAGCTTTCATGGGTAGACTTTCTATTGGACTGCGACGAGCTTCACCATCCAGTTTGTATATTTAGCTGTGCAGAATCCATTTTTGAGACATCCATAGTCCATACTTTATTGCAAATATTTTCTTACGCCCCTTTGCTTCTCGCCGCCTCATTTCGAGAACGCCCCCCTTCCAATTCACATGAAGGGTGTGAAAAAGACGTGATTTACACGTGGAAATCACGTAAAAAAGACGTGATTTACACGTCATTTCTATGACGTGTAAAAGACGTCATAAAAATCACGTCATATTCTATGACGTGTAAAAGACGTCATAAAAATCACGTCATATTCCCGGACATTTCCACGTGGGAAAAGACGTGTAAATCACGTCATGTTCGGTGTATTTTACGGTGTTTTACACCAAAAAAACCACGTCTTTTCGACGTCGGTGTGCCGCTTGGGTTGTAACTTCGTTGTATCTTGATTAGCATGGTGCAACCTGCTACGTTTTACTTTCGTTCCCATGGTATGCTGCTATATTTTTTACGAGACAAGACGAGACAAACGAGACGAGACGGACAGAACCTCTCGAGACAAGACACGAGACGGGACGAGCTCATTTTTTTGAGACGAGAGATGCTTTGCACGAGACGAGACGAGACAGCCTGAAGTCTCGTCTCGTCTCGTCTCGTGGCAACACTAAAAACTTTTAACAATTTTTGGCTCGAGCCCGAATACTTGCCCCTTCGGAACTCAAACCCAGAACGTGTCCGATGTCCTTCCCTCCTGAAGACTTCTCGACGACCGAGATCGACAGTCAATTGGCTTTTACTATTCACATACAAACTGTATATCTTTTAAAGATTATACACGGTGTTGATATAATAATAATAATAATAATAATAATAATAATAATAATAATAATAATAATAATAATAATAATAATAATAAAAGTTTAAACTTGCCATTGAAATTTGGCAAAACTTACTTAAAAGTAGAGATTTCTGGGAAAGGGTTCCGTACCTTCAAGACACCTCTGTAACTACCAACATTTTAAACTACAACGTTCCGTTGAAGTTTCATGTAGAAAGTATTCTACTGTATGTTTTAAGGAAAATAACTGTAATAAATATAACTGAATATCACGCAACAATAAGGCATATAATAAACTAATTTTTAGGATATGCAGAGGTAAATATAAAAGCTTTGCTACAAAATACCTACACAGAGCATAATTCAATGAGCTCTGAAATATAATGTAACGAAATAGCCTATGAGATTCAGTCTACAGAGCAATTGTTACTTAAAGAATGGACATACATTATTTCGAGAATCGAGACAAGACGGGAAATGTTTACCATACTTTTCGTCTCGTCTCGATTTTCTTCTCCAAAAAGAGACGAAAATTTTCAGTTAGCCTTGACATGTCTCGAATGTAAAATGTTAATTCTCATGTTATTGTATTTGTTTTAGAAATGAGATGAGAAACTCCTCTTCTCGTGAGCAACATTAAACCAAACCGAAATATTCTTTCCAAATGTCACGTTTCTGCTTGTAATGGTATGACCTGAGCGATAATTAGCTCCTAGGTTTTAATCTTCTACGAGATAATAATAATAATTATTACTTTTTTATTATTACTATTATTATTCCTGAAGATTTGATAGTTCAAGTATTGAAACATCCGAGTATTCAAATATCTGAATATAATAAAACGTATGTTATCGCCGATCAATCGCCATCAAAAATCCTAAAGTAAAAAAAAGTGCATTCGCACAAGCACCTTGACCACTGAACCGCGATCGCTACGCGGTAAAGGATTCGTTTTTAGTCTGGTTACGTTAGGTTTCTTTGTATCCGCTTGCAAACTTGTATGTTATATTTCTTCGATTCATAATGTCTTTCGTATTTCTTTTATGAAGTCGGAAAGTTTACATTAATAACTTGAGTTGTTCTTAAACCGCTGGTTCACAAGTTTCTTTTTTCTCCACACGAAACTACAACTATGACAGATTGAATTCTCATACACCCCATTTCTTTCAAAGCAGTCGCCATTACCTGCTCAAAGACTTATTTCCGCCACGATACATATTAACCAAAATAAATTCATTTTTTGGAAGCGGAACTTTCACTTTCCGGATTTCGGAAAATTATGGAATTCAGTTAAACTCCCTAATTCAGAAAAATTCCGGAACTCGGGAAGAATCCTGAATTTAGAAAATTCCGGAATTGAGAAAAACTCCGGATTTCGAAGAAATCCGGATTGCTCCGAATTCCGGAATGTTAACGAAATCAGAAATTTCTAAATTCCGGATTTTTCCGAATTCCGGAAGTATTCCAAAATGGGAATTTTCCGAATTCCGGAATTTGTCCGGTTTTACTTTGGGTGTCAGGAATTGGCTATCCGTAGTTTATACACAACCTTTCAGAACACTAAGCTAGTAGCTGTCTACAAACAAACAAGTAATGCAAAGCATTTTGTATCCTGCAATACGACATATATTAAAATCCGACAGCAGTTTCAGTATCTAACCAGAAATTGCATGTATCTAGTTGCTGGAAGCTGAGGTATGAAGAATTTTATTGTGTCTTATCTTTTTGTGTCTTATACAACCCTGCAAACCACTGAATATCTAAACGGCTTTCGTTAAATCCAAGTTGTAGTACTCACAGTTACATCCATTTGTGTCTATATGATCGTGTTACTAAAGCTTACTATATGACAGCGCTAGTAAGTCTTTCTCTGCTCTCCCGTAAAGTTGTGATACGATCTACTACAGAATAAAGAACCAATTATCAATTTAACCAAGTTGTTATATTACTACACATCTGCTTCCGCCTCTGTCAACTCCGGTCGATCTCGTTGACGCGACATATTTGCTTTTTTATACCCCTTTCTTCGATTACTGAACTAAACAGTAGGTTTAACTGAATGTAGGTTTAACTCTTCCAGCAAAGAAGAAACATGTGATCATAGGATACAACCCACAGAAGTCATAGCTGGCAATACAGTGGTCGTAATCCCTAACGACACAGAAAGTGAGCAGCGCCCTCCCCTCTGGTCTAGTGGCTAGCGCGTGCGACTTTGGTGTCTGGTGTCTCGGGTTCGATTCCCGGCGGGAGAGCATCTATGACTTTTAACTGTTCCTTATGTTTCTGTGTTCGTGTCTCTGTCGTTATAAGTTATTAGAAAAAGCAAGTTAAACGAGGGAAGCAAGTAAAATTAGCAATAAGTAAGTTACTGAAACACGTTCGGTGAGTCAGTTAAAAAAAGTGGACAAAGCACTGACTTTTCACGCCTTCCATGCGAGTTCGAATCTATCTCGGCTTGGTTTTTTTTATCCATTTGAGAGAAAGTATTGTTTCTTTTCGCTACAGCTAATCACTCTTTTCGTATTTTTCGCTGTCGTTCACAGTTAAAGTAACTGACTATTCTTATTCTTTCTACGAATGATGGATTTTCTCTTTGGCTTCATGTCAAACATGCACACGTAATGAAAAGACGCTGTCGATAATAATAATAATAATAATAATAATAATAATATCAAATATTACTGGCTAACTCGTGTGTGTATTTCGACAATATAATTTTATATTATTATGTGGAAATAAGTAGGGCTGGCTGGCGCCCCCTCCCCCACTAATTTCGATGCGCCTTATGGGTCCACAGTGTCCAACGCTGCCGTGTTCTGACAAAATGCTGTAACTTTGGGGGAGCAGTTTTGCGAAAAAGAGCCGTATAGTTTTCATCTGAAAATGTGATCTGTATCATGTAGAACCAGTGTATCTTGACTTTGGAAACACGTGATTACATGTAACGTTACGTAAATGCATCTTGTGTGATTAAATTTGGTGAAAATTGATTGGTTGACCATTATTGCCCAGTTACACTTGTTCTACACGATACAGATCACATTTTCGAATGAAAATTTACGGCTCATTTTCGCAAAACTGCTCCGCCAAAGTTACAGCGTTTTGTCATGACACGGCAGAACGTTGGTCCCATCTCACTATCACCTCCTGTTCTCTCGATATAAGTTACCGACATTTTGCCTAAAGAGGGCTCTGCCGTGGCTCCATGACTACCCATGACAATGACTCTTCGTTCATTTTGCATTGAAATCGCTTATTTTTCTGATTACAATGAGTGCATACTGTCCAACGTTCCTCCCATCACTCTACAATTTCCCGTTCTCTCGATATAAATTGCTAATATTTTGTTTGTAAGGGAGATATGGCGTTACAATTATTACGTTTGAAGAAGAATTGAGGAAGATATTGCCTTGCCACAAACAACACCTATTATTATTATTATTATTATTATTATTATTATTATTAATAATAATAATAATAATAATAATAATAATATTTTACTTACCACTAATGTTGCCTACCTTTATTTGCAATGCAATGTGTTACTAAAAAGCAAATCAAATAACACTCCTCCCCATTCACGCTCCCGAACTCGAAATACATGATTTACAGTTCTCTGTGTTAGGGGAAAGCACATTTATTATTTATTCTGTCAAATAACACGTTTCACAAGTTACTTCACTTTCAATGTGTAATTTCATATCATCACTAACAATCATCTTGTTCCGATACGAAAATAACTCCTTCCTGCAAAAAAAAGCCTGACCGTAGCGAAAGAGCGTGAACCTTCTTTATGCGATTAATCGGGTCCAATATTTCAATAAGTCCCTGCACACAAATATCTCAGTAAAAGAGGAAAAGTTATTCAAACTTTCTGAATACCTATTTATGGGCGAAATTTGGTTCCCTTGGAAGTTGTTAAGAGTTTGAAGGGCCGCCATTTTGAACATTTTCATCTGATTATTCTGGTTAACGAACTCATCAAGATATTTCAACAATTAATGTTTGTGCCAAGTTTCGTCTCAATCCGCTGAAAATTAGGGTGGTTATGGCATTCACAAATAGCGTTATATATATATACAGATAGATAGATAAATAGACACACAGAGGGAGAGAGAAAAGGTGTTTTGCTCCCTGCTCGCACCTGTAGTGCGTCAGAGCTAAACCGGGCCCTAAACACAAACCTCTTAATTGCTAACGTAGAAACGTGGTCGGGAGGTGTAAAGCATGTAGATATTGTATTTTTAATAACCATGAGTATGGATTCGAACACTCCACGTCCATGTTTTTCTTTTTACTTTTTGCAGCTACATCGGAACGTTCAATTTTTATTGTTTACTAATTGCAAATGGCGTTTACATTCAAAATATGAGGAATTTTGGTGGCATTTGTTCGGATATTCTTCTCTTTCAAAATTAAGGAGAGAATAAAAGCAATACGCAAAGACAAAAGGTATTATCAGTACTAAACATTACCAATAATAATTGCTACGAAAGACTAAATACGACCTCTTTTACCATCTCTCATGAGTTGTATGTATTATTAACAAAATTTTTAAAAAACGTCCTTGATGGGGATTCGAACTCGCGTTCTTTTCATTTGTAAGCCAGCACCTTAACCACTACACCAAGATCATGGCGTGGTGAACGTTTAGTTGTCGGCGTATTTGTTGTATTTGAGTTTTATGTTCCCACTTCGACAATTTTTACTCTTTTTTCTAAGTTTAACAGCTGTTTCTGGCTTTCTCTTTCGGTGTCATCCTTTATTTACACTATGCACTATTCGTATTCACAGCTTGTGCTCCTCTACAATGTCTTATTCAGATTAAACTTTTCTTTTTGCCCCTCAGTAAACATTTGATTGATTTAATTCTCATACTCTCCACGGATGGAGCGCAGGAATGCCAGATTCGAAAAATAGGTGTACATTTACTTTCCTTACAGATAATACCGCTCCTTTTGAAGCGGGGTCTTTTTGACTCGGGCCTATTTTACGAAGGGCACTTTCGACTGGAACCCTATTGACGCGGGGCTGTTTCGACTCCGGTCCTTTTCACCGGGACCTCTTTGACGCGGGCTCTCTTGTCACCGAGTACAAGCTCTTTTGACCGGGAACCGTTTTAATTTGGACCCTTTTGACTAGGGTCCTTTGGACGCCAAGCCCTTTTGACACGAGCCCTTTAGACGTGGGTCCGTTTTTGACTTGAGCAGTTTTGTCGTGGGGCACTTTTGACTCGGGCATTTCGGTCCTCGCCCTTTTGTTCGTGCCCTTCTGACATAGAATATATATTCAGCAGCTGAAATGCGTGGAGGCATGGGGAGGTATGATTAAATAGATGATCAACGATCCAGAGCGCAATAAAGTTAGTTACGCAACTGGTCATATCTCTTTCCTTCTCCTGATTTGCACTCCTGATCTTAGGCTTTTCAGCCGTCGAATTTTATTTACCGGGCCTTTTGTCGCGGGGCCTTTTTGACAGGGTTTTTTTTGACGCGAGGCTTCTTTGATTCGGCCTTTTAACGTAGGGCCTTTTTTGACACGGAGCTTTTTGTCACGGGGCCCTTTCGACTCGGGCCCTTTTGACACGGAACCGTCTTGAACCGTGCCCTTTTGAGGAGGTGTCATTTTTTACCTGAACATTTTTGAGATAGGACCTTTTGAAGCGTCGACCTTTTGACTCGGGCACTTTTGACATTGGGTCTCTTTTTACTCGGACCATTTTGCCGCCGGTCCCTTTTTACTCAGGCATTTCTGTTTTTGCCCTTTTGTCCGTGCCCTTCTGACAGATATATATATATATATATATATATATATATATATACATTCACCAGCTGGAATATGGGGGCAGGGGGCAGGGATGAGTAAATAGATGATGAACGATCAGGCACGGAATTGTATTTACCGGGCCCTTTGACGCGGGATACTTTTGACTCGGCTCCTCTTAACGCTGTTCCTTTTTGACTTCGGTCTTTTTGACGCGGGGCCGTTTTGGAGCAGAGTTTTTTTTGACCCGGACTTTTTTGACGTAGGGCCCTTTCGACTCGGGCACTTTTGTCTTGGGGACTTTTTGACCGGGGCCGTTTTGACTCGGGCTTTTCTATTCTCGTCCTTTTGTCGGGCCCTTCTTATATGGAACCATATATATGTTCACCATTTGAAATGCCGGGGCAGGGGGAAGGTATGAGTAAATAGATGATAAACGATTAGGGTGCACTAAAATTAGTTAGGCCACTGGTCATATCTCTTTCTTTCTCCTGATTTCCACTCTTGATTTCAGGATTTTTAGCCGTGGAATTGTTTTTACCGGGCCCTTTTGAAACGGGACTGTTTTGACCCGTGCCCTTTTAAGGTGGGGTCCTTTTTGACTCGGGCTTTTTGACATAGGGCCCTTTTGACTCGGCCTCTTTACTGGTGAGGACCATTTGACCTGTGCCCTTTTAATGTGGGGTCCTCTTTGACTCGGTTTTTTGACATATGTCCCTTTTGACTCGCTCTCTCTTCCCGCGACAACCTTTCGACCCTGGCCCTTTTGACGAGGGAAATCTTTTGAGGCGGGGTAGTTTCGACTTGGGCACTTTTGTCGCGGGGCCACTTTTGACCTTGCTCTTTTGACGCGGGTCTTTCTGACCGGGGCCATTTTGATTCCGGCCTTTCTATCCTCGCCCTTTTGACCTGGAACTATATATATATATATATATATATATATATATATATATATATATATATAACAGCAGCTGAAATGCGTGGGACAGGGGGCGGGTATGAGTAAATCAATGATCTAGGGCGCAGTAAAATTACTTGTGCCACTTTTCATATCTCCTTCCTTCTCTTCTCTCTACATTATATCTGGAGATGAATGTTCTGACTAATAGGCTACAGTGGCGATGTTAAAAAGTAAGACGATATAAGCTATCAATGATAAATGTTATGACTTTAATATATATTGGGCAATAAATCGAAAAACTCTATATCGGTCTTTTACCCCCCCCCCTTCCCGTTGGAAAAAATCCCTCAGGCGTTAGTGATTATAATGTTGCTTAATTACTTTATCATATTGTGCTATACACGGAATAAATACTGCTGTGTTTTATTTAATAATAAGAACCTTATTTACATTTATTACGGCCCTTGCTTGACGACAGCCAAACATATACACGTTCAACTTAATCATTTTTCCTTCTCAAATTAGAACAGTGAGGCGATTCAAATAATTCACGCACACATTTAGGACTTAGAAAAATGTCCTGCGAACATGTCGTAGTAAATTCCTGAAGAGTGAAAAGCGCTAGTAGCAGTTGTTAGCAGTTATTAACTTCACATGTAAGACAATAAATTGAAAAATACGAATCTTTTTTGAGATGACAGTTCGCTGATGCTTCAAATCTATGCCTTTACTCCCTATACCTATTTTATTTCCCTAGTCAAAGTAAAAACTCTTCAAAATTATTCACAATTTCTTATGCAACCATCCCTTCGTTGGAGTACTGCGCGGTCACATACCCGTCACGGCGATGTAAAGGCACTTTTGGCGACGAGGATACAATAACTTCATTTAAAATGTCAACAACACTGTGTTGTACTGTGGAAGGAGTGCATTACAGTAAAATGGAGACCCAGCCAGGATTGGATTGCGACAACAACTTGTTAGAAAACAGGAACAATGTGATAATATAATAACCTGGGAAAATAAATTTGAATATTTTAGAAAAATAAAAGAAATGGCAGATATGAAAAAGGGGAAGAAGATGAAGATCTTCCAAACTATAATCAGAAGAAAATAATGGCAATTGTTCGTAATATTAGCAAATATAAGAATTCTAAAGATGATGATAAAGATAAAGAAGAAAGAAAACGCAAACACCAAGAAGAAAAAGAAAGAATCAAATTAAAAGATGTTGAAAGTGAAGAGAAGGTAAAGGAGAGAAAAAGAATAAAGAAGAAGATGGATGAAAAGGAGAAAATAATAAAAGATAAAACAGAAGATGTATAGGAAAAGAAGTAAAGAAAAGTCAATGCGATATAAAAGACGAGAAGAAGGAGAGGAAACATAAAAGTAAAGACAAAGAAGAAAAAAATTAAAGAATGAAAGAAGACACGAAGGTCACAGGGAAAGTCAACCAAAGGAGAAGAAAATAAGAAACACATACACAGACAGAAAGACGAAAAGGAAAAAGTAAATAAAATACGACCAGATGATCATTCGAAAGTGAAAGATAAGAAGAATAAAAGCATGAATAGTAAACGTAAATCAGAGGATGAAATAAACAAAGGAAATAGAAAAGAAAACGAGAAATAAAAGCCAGAGATTGTGAAGTGAAGTGTGTTTCAAGTACTATTCCTGACAAAGAAAGAAAACATAAATACCCACACCGAATAAATAAAGAAAGTGGATTTTGAAACCCCATTTATCAAAGAAATGGATCTTTGTATGATGAGACATTGGAATAATTTTGAAATAAGCCTCAACCTCCGTCTTAATCAAAAGTTATCATCTCTATTTAAGAAACTTGATAATAAGTTCTTAGAACTTCGGTCTGAGATGAATGAAGGCAGAAAAGAGTATAATAATATCCTTGATGTAGGAAAGGAATTAGTGGACATCCCAAAAATAGAATTGGAGGAAGTTGGAGAGATCGAAGAAGACAACTAGAAGGAAGAACAAATAAACGATATAAAGGTATCTGACAACAAAGAACTTATGGTGAAGGAGCAAGAGGATACAAAATCTAAAGTACAGAAGGATGAAATTACTGAAGGAAAAAACTCCGTAGGTCAAGATACTTGCACATCACCGTTAGGAAAGCCACTTGCAATGGAAAATGGAATCACATGGCGTCACCAAGGTTATTGGAGGAGAAAATTCCTTATGCGAATAAAGATACGTGATTGTGCAGTGTGTGGTAAAAAGAGGAATGGTGGACATCAGTGCCTGCGGAAACGAAACATGAGAGAAATTTCTAAGAAATTGAAGAAAGTTAAAGGAGGTTACAAGAAAATTGTGCCCTATAAAATAACTCACCCTACTGAAATTGAAGAGAATATACAGCCGGATGAAAGGTGTGAATCAGAAGTGAGGAAATATCAGGTGAATATAGCATCCACGATCACTAAAATAATTGGAGAGAAAAAGGAAGTCAAATTGAAAAGGATAATAGGAAAGACAACTTTCAAGACCAAAGAATCATGCAAGATCTATTGAAGAAAAGAAATAGGCTAATTATGTCTAATTATTCTGCATATTTACGCAAGAAAAATAGCCTTTGTAAATCACCGTTCGGAAGTCAATGCAAGAAATCTGCACGAAAAGGAAATAATGAATATGAACTAGATGAAAGGTGAAAATATCGGAAGAAGAAAAGGACATATTTAGGAAGAAAGAAAGTTGAAAGAAAGAAGTCAAGAGCAGTTTGGAAACATGTAAAATATAAAAGATAGAAAGATTTGGAAATCAACAAAGAACACAGAAAAATAAAAATTAGAACACATACTAGTAAAATATGGTTTCGAATAAGACTGCAAGAATTTGTATTTGATACAGGTTGGATCATCCGAAGCTAACCCTAAAACTTCCAAAAATGTTATATTTTGGTATGTGTGTTAATCATTATATTATATTAGTGTTCTGATATTATTTGTTAATGTTATTTAGTGTTCTGATATTTAGTGTCTTGTTCAATTTGAAAAAACATCAATGTCATTAAGGTTTTTTTAAAGCTAACTGATTGTTGTTACTATGATACGTTATTTTACAAGAAAATGATGACTGTTGGGAAATGTATGACATTTGTTCCGTATTAGTTGGTCCTTATTTAGTCACAACAATTTAGAGAAAATGTGAATATTGAATTTCGAAAAGAATTTATCCAGTGATAAAATTTTATTCAGACACCGGGAGTCTGTAATGCGCCGCTATTCCGAATCAACACCACAGTGCATTACATATTTAGAAAGTGGTGATAAAGATTCCAGTCCGCACCGTATGATACAAAACGAAACCTAAACTAAGTATTCAACTAAGAGTTAACCTAATAACACCAAGCAAAGAAACTTTTATATATACTTCTAACAATTTATTACGAGAAGATTCAATGTAATGAAAATACTTACCTGTGGTTGATGTAATATTCTATACTGTATGTATAAAAATGTTGTTGAATTCAGAATGGTAATGGAAATTTCAGTTGATCGTATTTATTAAAACTTTAAATATACTATGTACATCATATTCATGTTCTGTTGCAATATTGTGTTGCGTTTTCGAATAAGTTCCCAGTATGTTACTCCAATATTGCCTAGAGTCTGTTTTCTTCTGATTGATTTCCCGAACCATTATATGTGAGTGTGGCGACTCCGTTGACGCCGGGCCAAACTTTGGCTCAGTTCCTGTTAGGAAATGTCCTGTTGCAGAAACCGAGCCCACAATTGAAAAAACTTAACCTAAGAACTGTAACGACTTGTTGTACTGCCACAGAAAAGTGGATCGCATGTACCATCTTACTATGTCGACGTATAAAGGTGACAGCAATATTACCAGTTCTTAAAAGGTTCATACAGTAACTTCATATAAATTTCAACACTGTGTAGTACTGTGGAAGGAGTGCATTACACATCATTAACGCAATAAGTTATATGTTGTGTCAACCTAAGATATGCTTGTTAGCTTGAAGTTTATTCATACATGATCACCTGGTTTTCCATTTAGCTGTGTTATGTGATGGAACAGAAACACCATCCTTGTTTGTTGTAAACGTTCTCTTTATTATTCTTAAGAAAACATGAAATGCGACTATGCTGACAACAGGCTCATAATTATGTGCATAAACTATTATATTCTTCAATTTGCAGAAAATTTTCTATTTTTATTCAATATAATTTCTTCTACGAGGGCCACTCAAAAAGTAAGTTACCCATGTTCCAACTCTAACGCTCACTTCTTGGTAATTTTCGAGATCGAAAATTATGAAGCAGTGGGATGTGACGCTGGGTCCAAAATATGGTTACCTTGCTCTTTATTAGAATGAATTGAAAAGGTTATTGTGGATTAATAGGCATTTTAATAGACAGTTTTCTTCTCTTGGCTTGTCACAGCTAGCAACAGAGAACGGAAATACGCAAAACTCCTGAAAGTGATTGATGTTGCTTTACTGCGCAATTTTAGTAGGAAGTTTAATTGTTGAAGGTTATACATAGTCACCATACAGGATATAGAATCACGATTTTGACAACGTGATACCGCATTAATGTGCAGAAATTGGTCAAATAGTTAAGAATCTATGGATAAGTCTAGAAATCATGCCATTGAATTCTTCCGGCTGTGACTGTTCACGCCGTTCACGTGTGTACATGTGGGTCATGCCATGTATCCTGCGTGTGGTAGGTGGACCAAATAGAATGCAAAAGAGCAATAGGTTTCCATATTTAGGAATCTTACGCAAAAAGATGAACTGACTAATACGAGGCTTGGGTGTGTCCCTCGAAAATAATAAAAAAAAAGACCTCAAGGTCTCAAAAGAGTCATTCCAGAGATGAGAGACTCGGCATTCATCAACGGAACGTCGGTAGCGAGTTATCAGAAGCGTCGTCAAAGTTCTCAGAGTTACGAGATTACAGCAAGTTATGTATGAGCAATTATTGCATCAGTAATTTCATGATTAGAGATGTCATGCAGTACTTTAAGATTTTATGTTTACCCAAAGTAAAACTTCCAAGATTAAGAACTGTTGTCGCACACTTGCATTTTATCATTCATCTTCAATAACATACTTACCTGAATATTTTATCTGTTAAATCAATCTATAATAATTTGTCAAACTATAGAATACACTATCAAATAATATGAATTATTCTTTATGTTGTTGTATATTACCATTCTAAGCATGTAATAAAACTTAAATATTTTGAAAGTTATGTTGTTATTCCCCTAGATTAATCCACTTTTCCCATGAAACTCATGGTGTAATTTAGCTATAATTCTTTTGTGACAACCGCTAAAATATAGCGTGAGCAGTTCTCTAAATGATGTGGAATTTAACGAGCTAAGCAAACAGAAAGAGACCTGCACCTTCGTCACACTATTTACAATATATACATACTATTATTCATAATAAATTGTCTTACTGTCTTGATCTTCATCCATGGTTGTTGCGTTGTGACATGAGAGACCTTTACAATGTTCGCACGTAGCTGAACAATTCATATCTGACAACACTTACAATAATCCCCACAATCATTTTGTAAGAACACGATACTAAACACCACTGGTGCAAATCCCGGGGGATGAGGGGGACATGTCCCCTCCAATCTTGGAACTGGGCGGGACTGTCCCCCCCCCAATGATCCGATTGATGATTTGTGTCCGATTGCCACAAAGGAAAGTGAGATGAAATTGATGTGCCCCTAGAATAAGCCTCAAATCTGCCCGCCTCCCAATGTTGAAGACAACTCTGCTCTCCTCATCCGTGTTTTTCAAATTCATAAATATTTTGAACATCGCTAAAAAAAAAAAAAAAAAAAGAAAAGAAAAGAAAAGAAACGGTCTTACCCTTTCCTCCCCTGTCGAAGACAGATTTGCGCCGCTGCTAAACACAATAAATCATCTGGTGCAAAAAGCTTTGAAGAGGTAACTGGTTTAAGTACTTTTCTCCCTCCTCCATTTCCTCTTACGGATTCTAGCTTCCATCCCCATTCAGTAGCTAACAAGTTGGTTCCTAATCTCTGTACTTGGAAATAAACAATTAGTAAGTGCTGTTGACATGTTTCTGTTGTTGGAGATAGCTTAGCTAAATCGAAATTCGATCTCAAATTTGACTTTCTTGTGAGCATGGTGAATTTGAAGTATCAGGCTCCATTCAAGTTTGAGTATCTGTTCAATCCATACAAAACATTCTCCACTTCTTAGCAAGTCTTTACAAATATTGTACTCGGTAAACATCTAAGCGTCAGACGAGGATTTCAACATTTCTACTGTTTTTACCTTTCCTAAACCATAAAAGCAAGACGTAGTGTCACAGCCCACTCACTGCATGGGTAAATAAGAGACTTCTTCTGATTTGTTTTGTTCAACGAACACTTGAATGTTATAAAATACTTTCTGTCGATCCTTACTGCATATTTGTTTACAAAAAACACATACTATTTTTCTTCTTTCTCAAGAGTAAGGGCCACTAAAAGGACCAATAAATCTGTATCGGAACCTACAACAACGATCTTGGAACACTGATTTAGTTTTTCTATGGCACCTTCCACTATATGAATATTAGCATCTTCTTCTGCCGTGTGGACTGATACACCCCTTTTGTTCAGTTCTGATGCTATTACCTGCAACAGTTTTTCTTGTTTTCCCTATTTCCTAAAAAGTGTTCTTTGGTTGTTAAACATTTTGTTATCTTCAAAGTATATTTTGCATGAAGTTTTATTTGCAGCACTTCTGTTTTGTTCCTCGTGTTTAATGGTCGAATCCTCCGAATATCCATCAAAAATTATAGTAGCATTTCCTCCATAGTTAGATATTACACAGTCACAAGAATTTTTAACAATTCCTCCATATGTGGAATCACTCGGCCATCATGAATGAGTCAGAATGAATCAGAAACCCTCAATCGACTATGTCGCATCAATTACATCAATATCTTATTGCAAAGCACCTTGCAATATCCTTAGCAATGAGGATTTCGTGCCTTTACGGAGTGACACATCATCAAAAAGAGACGGTAGTCTAGATGCTAGCTCATATGATAGCTATTCTTTTAATTTGTTTGGATTGTCACAAACACACAATATTCTGTTGAAGATTGACCAGTCATTTCCTTTGACCGAACTTTCACTTATTTTGGTTTAGCTAGAGTTTTCACCATGTTCCTTCTATGAAACTGTAAATCGCTATAAAATTTGTCTTTCATTTTTCCCATCGCTGCGACTCCTATGTAATAAGCCTCATCACAGTTGACAGAATCATCATACACATATTCAGATGATAAAGAAAGGAATTCTCTACATGAATTAGTGAACGGATTGTGCTCTGTAAGCCATGTAGTGAACTTTTCCAAATCTGCCTTATCTCTTTTCCTTGTTTCTCTAATCTCCAAATGTTGTTCAGTAAAGGTTATAGCAGTTCCCAAAAACTCTTCAATAGCTTTCTAAAGGGATTCAAAAACCGACAGTGAATTTCATCGGTGGTTTTTCAGTACCCTTGAGACCCCTCGCGCACGCCTTGCAGCTTTGAAACCTAACTAACTAACTCTATAGCCTATGGAACCCGGAGGTTCAATGCCGCGTTCACAAATCTCTCCACTGACCTCTATTCTTAGCAAACTGGATCCAGTTTCTACTTTGTATTCCTATTTCTACAGGATCCATCTTAATATTGTCCTCCCATCTGCACCTAAGCATTTCTAATGGTCGTTTTTGGATTGGTCTTCCAGTCAAGGCTTTGGAAATGTTCCTATCAGTGGCGTATTTCGTGGACTACCGGGCCTACCGGCGGTAGCCCTAGAATATTACAAAGTAAAGTTATATTAATATAAAATAAATTATATTGATAATTTTATACTTTAGTATCTTCTTTCAATGATACTAGTTTCTGACAAGGGAACCTTCCGAAAATGATAGTTGCAGTGAAAGATGTGGCCTATGCCAATTGAAAGAGCTGTAACAGAGATGAGTATTCCCAAAAAATTAGCTGCCCATAGCAATAAGTTCAAGAAATATAAGGGGTGGAAGTTCGGGAAACAGCAAGGTTGGACAAGGAGGAAAAGTGCAAATTCCACAAAAAAAGGGGGGGCCACGGCAAAATACAATGCTGACAAGTGATGTATAGAAAGAGACTTGCCACAATAGGGAACAAATGGAGGCCACCAGTAGGGTTAACAGTGTTGCCAACTGCAATGAAAAGTACATGTTTTGCAAAGAGCACTATATGTAGTGAGTGCAATATTCAGTGTCATGTAGAACATAAGATATAGCGTGTATAATCAGTGGTACAATCTAACAAAAGAAAATAGCAAAAACAGAAGTACGAAAAATACGGAAAAGACGAAGTTGGCCATAATGCGCCACATTTGATCACGAGCTGTGCATATTAGAATGAACAAAACAAGAAGCACCGACTATGCAGGAAACCGACGTACCTAGAGCCAAAAAGAAAAACGAGTTCCAAAGTTGGCAGCACTGGCCATGAACATCCAGACAATTCTAATATAGTTAGGCCACTCGCTTCACAAAAAGAAAATTCCGGCAACAGGCATCACTCGGAATGCATCAATGCTAGAGTGATTGAGGCAATGCCAAGTAGGGGAACATGAAATGGTTGGGTTGAGCCAACAACTTATAATAGAAGTAAACATTATGTCATGGTTGGGTCGTATGTGAGAATATACAGGGTGTCCCACCAAACTTTGTGACCTGAAAGATTTGAGAAACGAACAAAAATGTGACGGATCCAGTTGTGCAGGAATGTACCAATGTCAGGGGATGATAAAAGTTGTGAGAAGCAAGTGCCTTCAGGATCCCCATCATAGGGCCCCAGGAGCCAACTTCAAACTTTCAAATGGCAACAGGGACCGAGTGGTACCTCTCTCGATAGATCATGGAATGTGCAACAACACATATAGGAAACATTTGCTATATGAAGCATGTTTTTCAAAATGGCCTCAACAAATATATGTTGTGTCTTAACATGGCATCGAACATTGTGATCTCAAATTGCTGCGAAGCGAAAATAAATGTTGCAAATCCAATTGCACAGGAATGTACTCATGTCGAGGGCCAAGAAAACTTTGTAAGAAGCAAGTCCCCAGGGTCCACAGCATAAGGCTCGAGGGGTCAACCGCAACATTTCAAATGGGAACAGGGGGCGGATGATATTTCTTTGGATAAATACAACATCGCCTATAAGAAACATTTGCCATATGAAGCACGGGTTTCAAAATGGCCGCCAAAAATGCACATTGTTCTTGTCACCGAGCAGATATTTTTGGCGGCCATTTTGAAATCCCATATAGTAAATATTTCTGATATGCGTTGTTGCATATTCCATGATTTATCGAAAGAAATATAACTCGACCGATGGTGCTATTTGAAAGTTTGAAGTTGGCCCCTGGGACCCTATGATGGGGGACTTGGGGGCACTTGCGTCTCACAGAAGTTTCTCGCCCGCGGACATAGGTAAATTCCTGCATAACTGGATGTGTCACATTTTTTTTTCGCTTTGAACTATTTCAGTCGCAGAGTTAGGTGGGACACTCTGGATACATAATATTGGCGGTGATAATACTGCAGACAGCAACACACAGCAGATCAAGCCTTTGATTATGTTTGCTTTCTACTGGTGTGGATATGTGATAGAAAGACCACCAAAGGTTCCGACACCTCTACAGTACTGTTTCGAGACATTCACAGACGATTATTGTACCATGTATGACGGATTGGCAGTATTCCGCTGTGCTCACTGCAAATGTATCTTCTGTTTGGACCATTGTCTCATCGAACAATTGCACGTACAATGTGGACGAGCATGTACAAATGATGCGAAGGCTAATGCCTCTTGCCGGAATTTTCTTTTTGTGAAGCGAGTGGCCTAACTATATTAGAATTGTCTGGATTTTCATGACCAGTGTGCCAACTTTGCAACTCGTTTTTCTTTTCGACTCTAGGTACGTCGGTTTCCTGCATAGTTTGTGCTTCTTGTTTTGTTCATTCTAATATGCACAGCTCGTGATCAAATGTGGCGCATTATGGCCAACTTCGTCTTTTCCTTATTTTTCGTACTTCTGTTTTTCTATTTTCTTTTGTTAGATTGTACCACTGATTATACACGTCATATCTTATGTTCTACATGACACTGAATATTGCACTCACTACATATAGTGCTCTTTGCAAAACATGTACTTTTCATTGCAGTTGGCAACACTGTTAACCCTACTGGTGGCCTCCATTTGTTCCCTATTGTGGCAAGTTTCTTTCTATACATCACTTGTCAGCATTGTATTTTGCCGTGGCCCCCCCTTTTTTGTGGAATTTGCACTTTTCCTCCTTGTCCAACCTTGCTGTTTCCCGAACTTCCACCCCTTATATTTCGTGAACCTATTGCTATGGGCAGCTAATTTTTTGGGAATACTCATCTCTGTTACAGCTCTTTCAATTGGCATAGGCCACATCTTTCACTGCAACTATCATTTTCGGAAGGTTCCCTTGTGAGAACTGTATGTACAGAAATTGATAACTCAGGCTAGAAATAAGATAGAAATATGAAACTGGTGTTGAATTGTTTACAAACTATAAAAGTTTTTGTCTGTGTTAGGTTTGTTCTGTTTTACCAAGTCTCAATTTTTTTTTTTTTTTTTTTTTTTTTTAGGTTTGTAGTACGTAAGTAAGAAGCCCAAGAGGCCATGCCAACCAACCAGGAGAAGGCACAGTGTGTCCTGTGGTACCATGAGACACGATCACTAACCACGGTGCAGAGACAGTTCCAGACAACATTTGGGAGGACTCCACCTGATGTCAAGAGCATTAAAGCCTGGTATGAGAAGTTCAAGAACACAGGGTCGGTTGCTGACCTTCCGAGGTCTGGTCGACCAAGAACCTCAGCAGACACGGTGGAGGCTGTGCGGCAGTCTTTTCTGAGAAGTCCTAAGAAATCGGTGCGCAGGGCCTCACGTGAATTACAGATGCCAAAAAGCTCTATCCATGACATTTTACACAAACGTTTATTGTTTCGTGCTTACAAAGTGCAACTCGTTCAGGCCTTGTTGCCCGACGACGGTACACGTCGATATGACTTTGCGGTCGAAATGCTATCACGTATTGAGGACAATAATGGTTATCTCAGACGAATTGCCTTTTCCGACGAAGCGACATTCTTTGTCAGTGGAGTACGAACACGTGTACCAGATCTTGAAACCCTGCGGCAACGAATAACCACAGTCGTTGCATCGATCCCTCCAGTGATGTTGGCTAATGTGTGGATGGAAATTGAATATCGCCTAGATGTGCTATGTGCTACCAAGGGTGCTCATGTGGAACTGTACTGATGTGACCAAAACTTTTATAGTTTGTAAACAATTCAACACCAGTTTCATATTTCTATCTTATTTCTAGCCTGAGTTATCAATTTCTGTAATCAGGGAAGGACTTCTCGGACACCCTGTATTTAGAAAGATCCACTAAATTCTTATCACGCAGTCTGTCTCGCTAACTTAAGAGGTCTTCGATGTGACAACACAGCAGTAACTACTCTCTAGCTCAGCGTTTCCCAACCTTTTTCAACTTGCGGCACACTACGAGTGTAACTTGAATTCTCGTGGCACACTCATAGATATTATTATTATTTCCAAATATAAAACACCATGGTAATTATTTCCCGTGATTACTGATCTCACAAAGATGAAAGCTCGATCCTGGTTTTCCCCTATGCTAATTCATTATGCTTATTTTTCATTCTAACTTTAAAATAGAAAACAATTGAAATGAAATATAGGACTCTAATTTTCAAAAATACGATTTCTTTTTGAACGAAGGTCACTAAATAACGAACGAACAAACAAATGTCATGTACTTTTACTTTGCTGTTTTAACCAAAGCCGGTGCATATTATTGCAATCACACAGCTTGCGATGCGTCGAAGTCAAAACACAGCTGTTGAACAAAGTGTTGTTCTGTCATTCACGTGCCAATGAGTGTTCTATGAATGTTCACTTGACTCGTACCGTACAAGTGCTTCCATTTCTCAGTGTTAGCATGACTCTCAATTGAAGCGTAACATAGCAGCTAACCGTGGAAATGTGCGCAAGCCGAAATACTGTCTGCTACCCAGTAATAGATGTAGAATAATATATTACAATTACAGTAATTTTTCCATGGTAGAAATTCATAGTAATGTGAAATACAAAAATATACATTTTTCCGCTATGTCTTGCAATTTGGTTGCTATAGAATTAATAATTTTGTTTTGATTTCCTCGCGGCACACCAGCGGTCCATTCGCGGCACACGAGTGTTGGGAAATGCTGCTCTAGCTAGTACAGCAAGAATCGTACCAGCGCACTCCCTTTCGTTCCAATTCCGACCACTGCGTACGAACGAGATACCAGTAATAGTAGTTAGTGATCTCAACGAGTCGGGTCGGGTCGGGTTGAAGACCGACCCGACCCGACCCGTGACCCAAATTGACTGACCCGACCCGACCCGACTGACCCGAACCGTGATCCGATCTGATTGACCTGACCCGATAATCCGACCCGAACTGACCCGGTTGACCCGACCCGAGCTGACCCGATTGACTCAACCCGACCCGAATAACCCGACCCGACAACCCGACCCGAGCTGACCCGACAACCCGACCCGAGTAGCCTGACCCGACAACCCGACCCGAACTGACCCGACTGACCCGACCCGTTTAAGAGCACTATGGTCACGACACTGGGTGAACGCCAAAATGCACTCACATTGGGAAACTAGTTTTAAAAGCATAATTTTAGAAAATAAAGCATAAAGCATGATTTAAAATATATAGCACAATTCTTGGAAAATTCTCTTTAACTGAAAGTTTAACATACTGTGTTAATATTTTTAAAGCCAATATTTACAATGCAAAATCATTGAGAACATAACAATGCAACAATGAAAAGCTTATTTTCATTTCTGTAAACTTTTCGGTGTAATCCTTTGATGTGGAGAAAAGAAAGTAAAAGAAGAAATTTTCCCGCCAACAATGAATAGTATGCAAGAACTCCATACTATATTGTTACAGTGACGACGCCAGCTTTAAGTTCTTAGGGGGGTAAAGGAGGGGCAGATACATTTTCGGTGGGCGGCTATTCGCCATACCAAAAATGACATATTTATTACGTTTGACTTATTTTACATTACATTGTGTATTTCGTTGCTGTTTTTATGTTAGATCTATATGATTATAAATTAAACTTATTTCAAATAAAATTTGTAACTAACAAATAAGTAACGTCTGCACATGAAATATTTTTCAATGAAACTTTTGAAGCCTAAACATTGAATTACTTTCGCGAAATTGAATTACTTTCGCGTATGCTACAAGTAACACATTCGTCTATATGCTACGTATCTCTCTCTCTCTCTCCATATATATATATATATATATATATATATATATATATATATATATATATATATACAGGGTGTTTAATAAGTAATGGTCATAAATTAAACCATAGATAGTAGCCCTTAAAACCAACAAAAAAATCTTAGTAAACATGTGTCCGCAAACGCTTCGTAACGGAGATAGGGGCTGTTGATGAATATCTCAAAAAGTATGAATCGGACAGAGGGCGGTCCAATGAATGACTATCGTGGTCAGACCTGCGCTATGCAGAAATGCATGGTTGATAACTCAGCAATGCGCGCGCAAGGGATTCCCCAAAGAAACGGACAGATTCTCGGAAAATTGTCCAAGGAAAGGAGGCTCGAGATGAATATCGAGGGTGAGTCTATCCACCAGTAATTCATAAGTCGTCGTACCAGGATGAAAGCTCGAAAAGATACAAAATTGCGGACAATGTATACGTGCCGTGTGTGGTTGCATAACCAGCAGGAAATGAGAGAAGCAATCGAAGGGTGGTGATGTACGTTGTAAATGGCTCCAGGAAGAATTCCGACAACTAATGCATACGTACAAGTGTGCAGCACTTAGGTAAATCAAACGGTATGCAAGGCACTGATGAAGCATTATGTGCTAAGCAGTTAACGTAACGAATATCTGCAAACTGGATTGCAATGGGAAAAGCATACCAACATTCGAGTACGTGGCAGGCGAATCTGAAAGATTCCGCATATTGAACGCGTAAGTGTATTACAACAAGCAAAAAATGGACATGTCGTGTTTGTCCATATCAACAAACAGAAATCGTCATGTTGGTAATGCGTACAGTGTTAATCATAAGATGAACAGTAAATACCCAGATGTGTAACCACAAAAGAGATGCATGAGAAATTAACGTACCTCTGTCATTAAAGTGAATGTTGAAAGTGTCGTCCATTCATGCGAATGCATGCTCGTATCCGTCTTCGCAAAGATCCACGTACTCGTGCTAACATGTCCGCATCCTGTTGAATATATCCGCAACATTGTTCCACCCTTTCTCGAAGGTCTTCTAATGTTGCAACAAGGGTAGAATAAACTTGCGATTTCACATTAGAAAAAATCTAAAGGATTTAAGTCCGGAGGGCGTGGTGGGCAACAATAGGACCCCCAAATCCTATCCACTTTCGTCCGAATCGTACATGTAAATGTTCTCTGACACGGTTAAAGAAATGTGCTGGCGCTCCATCATGCACAAACCACAGTCGCTGACGCCTATCGAGAGGTGTATCTTCGACTAAAAGCGGCAAATCGTGTTGGAGAAATCGCAAATATGAGATCCCAGTTAATGCATTAGGAAGAAAGAATGGTCCTAAGAGCTGATCACCTAAGAGTCCTACCCACACATTTAAGGAAAACCTACGCTGATGTCCTAACTCCACTATTGTATGTGGATTCTCAGGGGCCTATACATGAGAATTGTGAAAATTTACAATGCCATCCCGGGTGAATTGTGCTTCATCAGTGAAATGAGGATTGCCAGTAATTTGTCTGCGAAGCCACTGACAAAACTCCATTCTCGCCGGAAAGTCTGTGGGGGTCAGAGGTTGGACACGTTGCAGATGGTATGGGTACAACTGCTGTTTGTGGAGACTGTGCCATACGAGAGCATTGGATACGCGTTCGGAAGGTCCCACACGTCTTGTGCTCGTTCCTGGGTTTTCGTCCACTGCCTGTAGCACGCGTTCTTCTAATTCAGGGATACGTACTGTTCTTGGCCTTCCCGGCCTGGAACAATGTGTAAAGCTCCCATGTTCTCGTAGCTGCTGATGTATTCTGATGAATGTTCTTCGGTCTGGTTACTGTCTCGTAGGGAAAGTCTCGCGATATAACCTAGCGGCCTTTACCGCATTCCCGTTTGCTTTGCCGTACATAAAGTGCATGTCAGCATACTCAATGTTACTGTACATTGTATCAATAGCAAGGTAAACAAGCAACACACTAATAACACTAATTAACACTGCACAATAGTATCCCCGTGGCTTTGCAACACTACTGAAATTATTGCAATGTTCCCTGCAATACGGCGAAGTAAGTACCCACAACACTGTAAAGGCACGCGCGTTTAATACTTCTTCAACACACAGAACTACTACATTCACTGTAGGCGAGAAAGACAAGTGAAGACAACGAACCTCTGCATCATTCTCCTAAGCGACTACTCCGGTACGACGAAAGCATGTAGACCTGCAGCAGAACCCTTCAGGCAACAAAATAAACAAACGTGGAAAGGCAAGCGTGTTTCCAATTCACGTCTGTAATCGAAACAATGTAGTGTTCTTCCATTCCATATTTCCTGGCTTACCAGCTGATTGACAACAACTGCGTGCACAGTATTTTTTTTTTTTTTTACGTATACGTACAGGGGATAAACCAAATAATGAGCAACCTACAGGCTCTCGATTGATTGAGTTATTGTTGCATTAAACGAGCTTAGGAGCTTCGAAGGACGGGACCTACGATTTGGAAAATCTGGGATCAGAACCACTGCATTCAGTGGGCACTTCAGCGGATTTGAACCCGCAACATCATGCACCCAAGGTGAGCTCAACGTCTGTTGCAACCCCGATTCAGTATTTCCAGCAGGCTTGCATGTTCTACCAGTGTTCATTTCGGCCATTCCATTCATTTTCGCGCATCGTTTTTTTTAACCTTAGTATTGGTACAGTAAAGGACTACTCTGTACATGTTCATTCGTCTTAGGAATATTCTCTGAAGTAGTTCACAACATGCACCACCACCTTTCTTCGATTGCCTCTGTCATTTCCTGCTGGTTATGCAACCACACACGGCACGTAAACATTGTCCGCAATTTTGTATCTTTTCGAGCTTTCGACCAGGTACCACGATTTATGAATTACTGGTGGATAGACTCGCCCTCGATGTTAATCTCGAGCCCCCTTTCCTTGGACAATTTTCCGGGAATCCGTCCGTTTCTTTGGGGAATCCCTTGCGCGCGCATTGCAGAGTTATCAACCATGCATTTCTGCATAGCGCAGGTCTGACTTCGATAGTCACTCATTGGACCGCCCTCTGTCCGACTCATACTTTTTGAGATATCCGTCTCTAAACTTCATTTTCCCACACATTCGACAGCCCCTATCTCCGCTACGAAGCGCTTGCGGACACATGTTTACTAAGACTTTTTTGTTAGTTTTGGCGTGTACTATCTACGGTTTAATTTATGACCATTACTTATTAAACACCCTGTATATATATATATATATATATATATATATATATATATATATATATATATATATAGAGAGAGAGAGAGAGAGAGAGAGAGAGAGAGAGAGAGAGAGAGCCGGAGAGAGAATTTACGAGGAGCTGCTGAAAATGTCGTAGTCCAATCCAGAAGAAGTGTAGGTACTAGGTAGAAAAATGAAACCGTAGTTTAGAAAAACATATCTCTGTATGTACAAATATAAATTTTCATATTAATAATGAAATTCTTATTGTCTCTGAAGTGATTATGTGTGCCCAAACAGATAATTTCACGAACATCCAGATCCTTACTGTTATAACATTTTTGTTCCACCAAGGAAAGTCACCAAAGTAAATTAATTAGGAAATCAGTGAAACACCACGGGACTCTCCTCCGTTATATATAGTGGTGAAGAAGTAAGTGGCTTAGTATAAACGTAGCAATTTCTCAACAAATTATGCTTTACATCCAGGATGATTAAAAGCAATGACTCTTCCTGGAATCATGGATGCAATTTGTGACATTATTCTTGAAAATTGCAGCATTTCAGCCAGTGGTGGATATAGCCCGGGGCCGGAGGGCCTAGGCCACCCCAGTTTTTGTGTGACAAAAATAATTTAAGCTATTTATATTTATTATAGTCTGAGGTCTGCACCCCGCTTTCTCAGTTTTTACCTTCTCAGCAAAACTTGTGTCAGGGATTCTGGGCATTTCTTTGGAGCTCGTCGGTAGCATAATTCAGAATGGCTTGGGTATGCGCAAGTTCTCGGCATAATGGGTTCCCAAAATATATGTCAGGAGAATAAAAGGGTAACGGCATTAAGAGAAGTATTCTTCCAATTTGACCGTAATGCTGATCAATTTCGCTGACGAATAGTAACCATAGATGAAATATGGTTGTATCCTCGTCGCCAAAAGTGCCTTTACATCGCCGTGACGGGTATGTGATTGCGCAGTACTCTAAGGAAGCGATGGTTGCATAAGAAATTTTGATTAATTTTGAAGAGTTTTTATTTTGACTAGGGAAATAACGTAGGTATAGGGAATAAGTGAATAGATTTAAAGCATCAGTGCACTGTCATCTCTGAAAAGATTTGTATTTTCAGTTTTTCAAATTATTGTCTTATATGTTAAGTTAAAAACTGCTAACAACTGCTTCTAGCGCTGTTCCTCTTCAGGAATTTACTACGACATGTTCGGGCTTGAATTATTTCATTCGCCTCACTGTCATTATTTGAGAATGGAAACTGATTAAGCTGAACGTGAATATGTTTCTCGTAAGGCAAGGGCCGTAATAAATGTAAATAAGGTTCTCATTATTATATAAAACACATGAGTATTTATTCCGTGTATAGAACAATATAATACAGTAACTAAGCAACACCATAATCACTAACGCCCGCAGGATTTTTTCCAACGGGAGGAGGGAAGTCCGATATAGAGTTTTTCTTTTTATTCCCTATATATATTAACAGTCATAACATTTATCATTGATAGCGTATATCGTCTTTCGCCACTGTAGCCTATTAGTCAGAACATTCATCTCCAGAAATGATGTCGAGAGAATAGAAAGAAATAGATATGAACAGTGGTGTAACTAATTTTACTGCGCCTTGGATCGATCGATCATCGATTTACTCATACTCTTCCAGGCCCCCTGCCCCAGGTATTTTAGCTGCTGCGTTATATATATGGTTCCATGTCAGAAGGGCCAGACAAAAGGGCAAAGACAGAAAGACCCAAGTCAAAAAGGGCCCTGCTTAAAACGGCCTCGAGTCAAAAGATCTCCGCAACGAAAGGGCCCGAGTCAAAAGGCCCTGCGTCAAACGGGCTCAGATCAAAAGGGCCCAAATCAAAACGCCCCTTATAAAAAGGATCCGGGTCGAAAAGTCTCCGCAACAAAAGGGCCCGAGTCAAAGGGCGCCGAATCAAAACGACCCTCATAAAAAGGGCCGTAGTCAAAAGGGACTCCGCTACAAAAGAGGCAGATTCAAACGACCCTGCGTCAAAAAGGACCGAGTCAAAAGTGGCCGAATCAAAACGCCCGTCATAAAAATAGCCATAGTCAAAAGGAACCCACGAGAAAAGGATCCGAGTCAAATGGCCCTGCGTCAAATGAGCCCGGGTCAAAAGGGACTCCGCTACAAAAGGTTCCGAGTGAAAACGGCCCGAATCAAAACGCCCTTCATAAAAAGGAGCAGAGTCAAAAGGGGCCTCGCTACAAAAGGGCCCGAGTCAAACGGCCGCACGTCAAAAGGTCGCAGGTTAAAAAGACCCTAGTCAAAAGGGGCCAAATCAAAACGCACCTTATAAAAAGAGCCCGGGTCAAAAGGGTTCCACGACAAAGTTACCTGAGTTAAAAGGCCCTCCGTCAAACGGACCCGGGTCAAATAAAGCGGGAGTCAAACGGCCTCGCGTCAAAAGGACCAAAGTCGAAAGGTCTCCTCAACAAAAAGGCCCGAGCCAGAAGGCCCGAATCAAAACGCCCCTCATCAAAAGGCCATAATCAAAAGAGTCCCACGACAAATGGACCCGAGTCAAAAGGCCCTGCATTAAACGAGCCTACGTCGAAATGGGCCCCGCTACAAAAGGGCCCGAGTGAAGTCGGCCTCACATCAAAAGGGATCGGTTCAAAAGGTCTCCACAACAAAAGGGCTCGAATCATAACGCACCTCATAAAAAGGTGCCGAGTCCAAAGGAGTCCCCCCTATAAAAGTGCCCGAGTCAAACGGCCGTGCGTCAAAAGGTCGCGGGTTTAAAGGGCTGGAGCCAAAAGGGGCCGAATCAAACTCCCCTCATAAAAAGAACCCGTGTCAAAAGGGTTTCACGACAAAGGGACCCGAGTCAAAAGGACGTGCGTCAAACGGACCCGGGTCAAATAAAGCCGGAGTCAAACGGGCCCGCGTCAAAAGGGCCCGGGTCGAAATGTTTCCTCAACAAAAGGCCCGAGTCAGAAGGCCCGAATGAAAACGCCCCTCATCAAAAGGGCCCGGGTCGAAAGGTCTCCGCAACAAAAGGGCCCGAGAATCGTTTGTTAACACAACGCAAAAATTTGAGATTTAGATAGGGATAATAAACATAACAATTATAATGATGTCTGCAGAATTTTTGTGTTGACTGGTACGGAAAGACAACTAACGTCAGTAACAGAGGCGACTCTTGAGGGAAGTGACATTTTTAAAAATTAACATTTTACGAACGCAATCCACAAGAAGTTAACTGCGCAAATGTATGGTGGAATTTTATTTACGGTGAAAAACATTAAGCGTGTTTGCACACGATACCGACAAAATCGGAGGAAGCCCCGATAATATCGATGACGGTGTCGGCGTACTTTGCACACGTCGCCGACAATATCGGTGGAAGCCCCGACAATATCGTTGCCGGTGATGAGCGAAGTAAGGGACAAACAAAAAATCTTCTCCATATATGAAAACAAATAAAAAAAATAATAATTGGGAAAATTATTTTTTAAAACAAGGACTACAAAAACTGTTCTGAAGAGGTGTGGAGGACGGTACAAAACTTAGGAAAAATAGTCCTATGCCTAAACATGTTTAGATGTAACAGTGCCGTTTTAAATAGATGCTGTAAACATATTATTTTCGTTTCGATGAGAATTGATACTGCTGTACATTGCAAACTATATTAGTTTTAATTTTTGTTGGAACACTGTTACATATTGTATGTATATTATTTTGTTTTCCATGCAATTAACATTAATGTCATAGTAGATTAAATGATAAGATTCAAATTAGTAATTCTGTTTTACATTGCTCCATATATACACTGGCGCAAATCCCGGGGGGATGAAGGGGACATGTCCCCTCCAATCTTGGAACTGGGGAGATTGCCTCCCCCTCCAATAATCCGATTTGAAATGTGTTTTTTGGGAGAGAAATTTGATTGTGTCCGATCGCCAGAAAGGAAAATGAGATTAAATTAATGTCCACTCAGAATAAGCCTCAAATCTGCCCGCCTCCCAATGTTGAAGACAACTCTGCTCCCCTGATCCTCCACCGCATTGTTTCTCGACTACAGAAATAGTTTGAACCTTGCTATATATATAATATGGGAACGATCCTACCCCCCCCCCCCCAATGTTGAAGACAGATTTGCGCTGTTGCATACATACCTGTTTTCTCGTTTCTTTTTGTTCATAAACTCAAAATCCTGGGCAAGTCTTGCATAAACTTTTCGCCATGCTTTTTGCTTTTCAATTCTGTCCTTGAAAGAGTCTGTTATATTATCCCATATGCAAGGTCTACATTCCACAAGTTCAAGAAGGGTTAAAATATCAAATGGAAAAATTCCTGCCATCTCTAAAAATCTAAGCAAAACTAGAAAGATACGAATGCAATAATACACAACCTTTTCATCCAGTCACTGTAGCTAAACTGCAGAATTCTATCAGGGGGTCGATCCCGGTACAAAGGGGAGAGGGAAAACTTGGATACATAGGTTTGGTCTTTGTTTTCAATTGCCATTCCACAAATTATTTTCAAAAAGGGGGATTTGGGATAGTTTTGGAAATGAGGGGAAAAATCTACAACAAGTGAAGCATGAAGTCACATCCCTATTGTTGAGATCACAACCAAGAAAATGCCAAATGAGTAACTTGTCCTTGGAGCTTTGAAAAGAGTGTTTGATTGTGCTGGTTTCGTTTCAAAATAATAATAATAATTCTACTTTGACTTGTCAACAAATATTCTATTCAATCATTGCTTATTGAGTGGAACCGGGAAAAGTGATCTGCACACAATTCTGATGAAAATAAAAGAAAGTAATAATAATCAGGATTTTTTCCATATGCTTATGTTCACGGTGTATCAAACTTTGAAAATTACGCTTAAGTTAATTTCCAGAATGTATTAAAATTTAAAAGCATTAATATATTAAAAAAATATACCATCAAAGAGTGTGTGTGTGAGAGAGAGAGAAAGAACAAAAATAAAAAAAGGAGTGGAAAATAATCAAGAAATTGGTTATCTAAATTTCCTATATTCTATTTGGTAATAGCTATTTAGAGGGAAACCAGTACTCTTTAGGCTTCCCACATTTTATATTTATTTAATAAAGGGAATTAGCTACTCCAAAACAGAGACTGTAAAAAAAATAGTAAGCTGTTCCGAAGTTGTTCATAGGACAAGATAATAATAATAATAATATACAATTGTAATAGAAAAAATGGAAACAACAAAATTCCAAAGACAAGAAACGAAACAAAAATACACAGCGCCTTGTCACTCACTCTCTTCATCTAACCCGCTGGCCGGCCGACATTATCGGTGGCGTGTGCATCCAATCATAAGAAAACATTGCCCGCGACAAAATCGGTCTCGGCGATACCACCGACAGTATCGGGGGCTTGGCCGACAGCATCTGCGTGTCGGAGGATCGGCCGATAATATCGGTGGCGTCTGCAAGCTACGATTTGAATACATTGAAGTCGATTTCACCGCCGACATTATCGGTGGTTCCACCGATATTATCGTTGCCGTGTGCAAACGCACTAACGGTCTCAAAACAAAAGATCAAAGAAAACAGATCAACCACTTTTCTTCATTGTTATGCATATTGTGATTATTATTATTATTATTATTAAATTACTTTTATTATTATTATTACCAATATTTTATTGATAATAATAATATGCAAGGTCAGTGGTAGCCCATGCCTTCAAACCAGTATACGCCACTGTTTGAAACTATGAACTCTACATTAACATCGGTCGTCTTTCGATCATTTTATGTTCGAAGGTGTGCAAGGGTGTCTTACCCCTTCCTTCAAAGCATGAAAAGCATACAATATTTTCCCGAACACAGCCAGGGGCAGAAAGGGAGTGACACATAACACACACAGCTCGCTGTGTAGCTGCAAGAGACCTATGGGTAATTATAGTTGCCCTCTTGTTACAAGGTGTTCAGTCAAGTAGTAGGTATCAAGGTCAGTTCCTGCAGTTGAACACGAAGTTGACTGTTAGGAAACAGAAGCATAAAACTAGTCTCTTTTGTTTACCTTTTACGAAAATTTTTCACCTTCATGCGTACAGGTCACATCTGGCGTAGATTTAAAAGGCATGTTATGTCAAGTATATATTCCCCAAAAGATATGAGTACTCAAAAGGCAAAAATCTGTTGCTAATTTTGATTTCCTTTTTCTATTAGCCAGTGGAAGCGTTGTTTCAACATCCTTCTTGTAGCTTGCTTAGCATTCACTTCGTCTTTTTAGTTCAGCTTTCGGCTATGAATACTAGGGATGGCCGTATTTTTTCGAAAAATACTTTTTTAGAAAAAATTAATTTTTCGAGAAACGAAAAACGAATTTTTAAAAAACAACGAAAAACGTTTTTTTTCGAAAAACGGAAAACGAAAACTACCGAGAAACGGAAAACGGATAATTTTTGTAAAACAAACTGAATTTATTACATTTGATAGTACTTCCAAACTATAGTATACTATGCATACGTATAGGAAGTCTTATAGAACGGCTATGTTCATCTGTCTGCCTATCCATCCGTTCGTCTGTCAGCTGGTATCAGAGCAAGAGCGGTAAGAAATAGCGAGAAGCATAGGTTCGCAACACGGATAGATTCATCTAATGCATTTGACTTTTATTTAATCCAGAAGTGGTAGAGATCTATCGCTTTCTGCTGCATTGTTGATCAACACAGAACACAAACGGTAACATACAGAAAGACGCGGTTTTCCAGAACCAATTCAGTGTCCCAAGAATATATTCAATGTTCGCCCTTATTACACTTGCAGGTTAAGCTATGCATAAGTGTCGGAAGTCTTTAGAATGGCTTTGTCCGTCTGTCTGTCGAGAGGAGTCAGAGCAAAACAGTAACAAATATTGAGAAGTCGTTTCTTGCCCCTAAAATCAGAAGTCGATTTAGAGCCCCTAAAATAGGTTCGAACTCATAAATTAACCCTCCATTTAAAACCGTAAGTGGTTCAAATACCATTTTTGGTTTCAATTTGTATCGCTATAGAACGAAAAGAGTAATAGATAGCGAGAAGCGATTTATTGCAAACAATTTAGCGTCTTAAGACAACATACAACTATCCACAACATTCAATCAAAACCAGAAATTGTTTATATTTACTATTATTTCCGGTTTCAATACTGAATTACGAGATATCGAGGTGTAGATTTTTGCAATCGATTCAACTACCTAGAAATAGCTCTATCTTTTCCATTAATCCTCTATTCTGATTGGAAGTTGTTTAAAATAATCATTTCCGGTTTAACATTGATCGATATAGAACAAAAATAGTAATAGATAGCCACAAGTGTGTGTGTGTGTGTGTGTGTTTTTAAACGAATCGATACAGCGTCTCAAGAGTATATATATATCATCTCAACGCACAATACTATCGAAATTGAAAGTGGCTGAGTTTACTAGTATATTCAATAGGGATTCAATACGGATTTTTATAAAGCAAATGCTTGAAGAAATAGTGATGCGGTTTTTCGCGATCGACTAAGCGTTCTAAGAATAGGCTCTACCTTCTCCCTTGATCTCTATTCACACCAGAAGTGGTTCAAATTAACGATTACAAGTTTCAACATTAATCGCCACAGAACAAAATTGGTAATAGATAGCGACAAGTGGTTCACCTACAATCGATTTGGGTTCTCAAGAGGAAATACAATTACAATCCGCAACACTCCACAAGGGCAGAAATGGTTGAAGTTTATTACTATTTTTTATTTTATAGGTAATACTAATTTCCATTGAGCAAAATCGGTCAGAGATATCGAGATGCATTTTTTTAAAAATTAATCCAGCATCTCAAGAATAGATTCCACCTTCTTCGTTAACACTTTATTTGAACCGAAAGTGTTCAAATTAACCATTTCCGGTGTTAACACTTGTCGCGATAAAACAAAAATTGTAATAGATAGCGACAAGCAATTTTCTGGAATCAATTCAGGGTTTTAAGAGAACATATCGTCATAACCTGCTTCACTCTGTTGTAAACGGAAATGCTTGACATTTACTACTACTTTTGGTTCGAATACTTATGTTCATAGAACAACAACTTTAAAAGATATCGAGAAGTTTTCTAAAATCGATTTAACATCCTAAAAGTACATTTCGTCTCCTCCCTTATTCCTCTATTCAAGGCGGAAGTGGTTCAAATTAGCCATTACTGCTTTCAATCTTTGTCGCCATAGAACAAAAACGATAAGTGGTAGCGAATAATGGTTTTTTTTATACGGATTCAGCAACCGAGGAACAGATTCTATCTTTGATCTTATTAATCTATTCCAACCAAGAGTTCTAGTTGTGCTACTTGTTGTACTGAATTTTGAATATTCAATTCGCATGGAGTGCAAGTCTGCCGTAGTTTTACACTGTGAAACGAAACTCATTTGTTTCTCTACAAAAACAGGAAGAAGGAAAAATGTATCAAAATCAGGGGAATCAAGGGGTCTATCGCCCCCCAGAAGAGAACACTCTTATTTTATATATAAATAAAATCCATCCCAGAGTTGGAGCTCGTAAAAATAGCTCTAAGTAGCAGTATTATAACCCCCGCCAGAAGTCCGTCCTGGATCCGCCCCTGATCACAACTCCCGGTTTCAGTATTGATCACCATACAGCAAGCATGGTAATAGCGAGAAGCATGAATTCAGTACCTTCGCAATCCACTATCTCCAAGTTTTATCCTGTGGTAGAAATTTACTACCACTTCTAATTTCAATAGTGATCACCATAGAGCAAAACTAATAAGAGATAATGAGATATGTTTATATATATGAATCCAGAATTCGAAGATTGTCATATCGATCGCTATCCTTCTATGTGAACCGCAAATAGTGAGAAACTACCATTTCCGATTTCATAGTAAAGAAAAGACGATAGCGGGAAGCAGTTTTTGATATGGATTCTGTGCCACAATGGTAGTTTCCATCCCTAAATTTAATGCAACCGAAATTGATAAATACTTACAATATCTCTGGTTACCATCTTTTTTTCTCATAGAACGAGAGAAGTACTAGGAAGCGACAAACGTTTCTTTTCAATATATAATTTCATAATTCCAAGAAAAGATTTCAAGCCCTGCAACTGGTCTAGTGGCTAGCGCGTATTCCTTTGATGCACAGGGTCCCGAGTGGGAAAACATTGAACGTGTTATGGTGGTTCGGATTCCACTTTAAAATGTAGGCCCACGTCTTGTATAGTCTTGCTCGATACTGAAAAGGGACGCTGAACTTCAACAAACAACCAAATAAAATATTTTCATCTTAGTAGTATTCTTCTACTGAAGTTAGTAGCAGTAAAAACTAATACGAAAACGAAGACCCACCTATTTAAAATTTGAATTCTCGTTTGATGAGATTATTATAGTCAGATACTTAATTCTTTGTCCTGCCGTATATAAAACATCTTTAGAACAAATAAACCATTCAATAGTATTTTGTTAGTATTAAATTGCCTATTTTTGAAAGAATCAAATTGTTTTTGATACTGACTTAATTAGTTATAGAAAATAAGAGAAATGAATGGGGGATCTTAGTGAGAAGTCTTTAGTATCAGTACATATAATCACTTCATGTTTCAAATTTTGTTAAAATCAATTGTTAAAAGTCAATTTATTACAGAGAGTTGCCTGACACTATCACGATCAGTTTATACAGGATCCTTCTATTTGGTAATTTGTTAGTCTTTTTTTTTTTTTACATTATAAAATATACTGTCGGGCTAATTGCTGTATCGCCGGACAAATTTTAGGAAATTTACCGGGTCAATTGGAGAATTTATTTAAGTTTATGAGGAAGAGTGGTTGAAAGTCAGGTAAGGGGAATAGCAAAAGCTCAGATAGTGACTGTATTTGCTGGTTGTTTTTTATGTTTTAAGCGGCACTATATGTGAAGGCGGATGGATTCTTTCGCGGAGAGGTACATTTGTTTTACTATACGAATCCATAGATTGTAAAATGTATAGATAAATTTGAGCAAATCTTTAATTTGCCCATTTCATGTCGAGAACAGAAACCAACAAATCTCTGTGGGGCTTCTAACCCGTTCCTACTACTATCACTACCCCTACTCCCACTACTACTACTACTACTACTGCTACTCCTACTCCTACTTATACTATGAATCCGTGTAGTAAAACTACGCATCTAATAACATAATCTAACGTAACTTAATGTAATCCAACCAAATATAACCGAATGCAGTATATTTTGCTCCAATTTTTCGATTTTCAAATTGGTCCGGCGATTCAGCAGTAATGCCATATTGTCGATAACACATTAATAATCACTATTAGTAAATAATTATTTTTTAATATTCTGTAAAATATAAATTTTACAGTTTACCTTTGTGAATTATTATTTCTAATTTATATCCCTCAAGAACCGAGAACCAAGGGTCTGTGGATCACAATATTTCATGCTGAGCTCGCACGCGTACCAGACTCGTTAAAGTCTATGACCATATTAACTTTGGCCAATATCGGATGAGATTAACGCGTTTTAATGAAATTTATTGATTTAACTAAGTTCAAGTCCAATTTTTCTGGACAGTATTTTAAGAAAAAAAAATACAGCTACAGGCTAGTCAGAGCATCAATGCTAGTGCTCTCAATCGGGTCGGGTTGACCCGACCCGACCCGAGTCGCGTCGGGTCAGCTCGGGTCGGGTTAGTGGTCGGGTCGGGTCAGGTCAACTCGGGTCGGGTTATCGGGTCGGGTCAGTCGGGTCAGCTCGGGTCGGGTTGTCGGGTCGGGTCAATCGGGTCAGCTCGGGTCGGGTTATTCGGGTCGGGTTGTCGGGTCGGGTCAATCGGGTCAACTCGGGTCGGGTTGTTGGGTCGGGTCAATCGGGTCAGCTCGGGTCGGGTTGTCGGGTCGGGTTATTCGGGTCGGGTAGTCGGGTCGGGTCAATCGGGTCAGCTCGGGTCGGGTTGTCGGGTGGGGTCAGTCGGGTTATCGGGTCGGGTTGTCAGGTCGGGTCAGTCGGGTCAGTTCACTTTGGTCAACTGAGTTTAGGTTAAGTTAAAACTCGGCTGGAGTCGAAAGCTGCTGTTTTTCACTAGCTGCCTAATTAAAAATAACAATTTTCAATTGCTTTTATAGAAACCATAAATCTATTTTGAACACTTGCAGCTAGTGTTTTTATGATAAATGCTTATTTTTCTACTTGTGTGTACTTTAATTTTTAAATGTGGAAGATTGATTTTACCAATCGACTGTCATATTAATATCTACGCCAATATGGAGTCTGGATTTAGAACAAAACTAGAAGTTGTTTAAGCAAAGCCAAAAGAGAGATTGGATATGGACGACCAAGCCCAAGCAGGGACGCGGTGGCTCAGTGGTAGACAATTCATCTCTGGTGCATGGTGTCCAGTAGCGTAGCTAGAGTTTTTTTCAGGGGGGGCAATGAAGGGCCCAAGAGTATTTTGAGGGGGACATCTCCAATTTATATATATATCGGGTGTTGCAAAATAAGTGTCACAACTCTTGGGAGGTGACTCCTGCCAATGAGACAAGAAAAAAAGTTCTCTTCAACTTTCTGCTATCGGACATAGTTTCAGATCTACAAGGTGCCGAAAGCGTGGGAAAATGACCTTCGGACGCCAATAGTTCGGAAACTATCCAACATAAAGAGGGCGGGTAAAAATTCACTGAAGAAGTCGTACCTGCTCTATTGAATTTTGCATGTTTCACAATCCTACCGTGCACGCGCAAGGGATTCCCCAAAGGAACGTAGGGAGTCCCGGATAATCTGCCAAATGAAACTTGGTCTAAATGGATATGAATTGATAGGCTTTCTATCAGGTAACAATAATTGTTTGTCTTAAGTCGATATCTGGAACAAATACAAAATGGCGGACACCTTTATGCCCGTTGTGTGTGGTAGCATAATCGCCACGTACCGATGCTGGCCAACAGTGACGTTCTGAGTATTAATTGTAGCGAATTTGTACTCAAATGCTCTAGAAAGACATCTGGAGTGTCGGTAGAGCATAACAGATGAAGCAGGGTGATTCACATGTGTGGAAACACTTAACGAAAAATGCCCAGAAATGCACTCATACTCAGTAAACGTGAGTTCAAAGCGTCGGAAATATAAGGGTTAGCGTTAAGAACATGAAAGCCATTGCCAATTCACCAATAATATTCTTTCAAACCGATGCAGTATGATGTGCACGGTTGCATACCACTAAGGATGCAACAACTGAGTCCAAGTTCAAATTGTGCAATGGACTCACAAAGAAACTGGGTAAACTAAATAAATGTCACTAGTGGGATCGCATGATCGATATTGAAATAGGCCAATGTGTGTGCTGATATCAACATGTAGCTCGTTAAGGAATCAGCTTTCGTTTTCTTCTCGTCTTCATACAACTTAATTGTTAGAGCAACCCACATCATGCTTTTTTTAATTATGCTTTATTGTTAATTTCAATGATTATTTTACATTAATCGTGTATAATGTATATTTATTATACATCAAATATTCTAAATATCTTGATCTATTTATTGATATTTTTTTGCAACTAGTTTCTCTCATATTTAATGAACTTTCTACTTAATTCATTGTAAAGAGATGTGCTTTGCTCGAATAAATTTTTTCTATCATTTGTGTGCGCCTTACAGGTACATATATACAGAAAGGGAAAGTAAAAGATGCCACCATAAAGTACAGAAAATGCTTAAGTTCAAAAAATAAACATAACAATACAGTGATGACGCCAGAGGGGGCAAGGGGGCGAGCGCCGCCCTAGTAGCTACTTCTGCCCTCCTGACTGTCACCTAGACTGCTCCCCCAGACTCGTACAATCATTAAACATGCACGCATATTTCTGTTTTCTAATTTAGCCCCTTTTGAGGTAAATTTTAGTTATACTTCTTTCTTATGATTTTTAATAATTGTGCCTAGCGAACAATAGTAGATTTGGTCGACTTGTTTTCTTCTCATTGGATCAACTTCGATTGGAAACAAAAGAAAGGTAAAACCAGTTACGTAACTTGTTTGTATTTGTCCACGTTTGAAGTTTTCAGTTTCATATTTTGTTTTATTTAAAACTTCTTTTTTCTGAAACATTATTCTCGGCTTCCAATATTCAGAGGATGTGCTTATAACAGCTTAGTTTGCAACTACCAGGGCTTAATTTTTTGAAGGAGATAAAAAGAGTTGTGTTTTCCCTTCCTGCAAATGATAATAATAAAATTATGGAATGAAATTGATTCCCAATAAAATGTATTGTCAGAGTGCTGATCTTTAGTTAGTAATTGGTTTATACTAGTGCTCCTTTACTTATTTTGTTTCAAAGTACTGACGTGACGTCTACCATATTGACTAGGAACTGCTGAAAAATTCGTAGCCCAACCCAGAAGGAGTGCACGTGGATTGGTGAAGTTTTACTTCTTCTTCTCTTGCCCCGAGAGTCAATATACTACCTTGTACAGTGCTCCAGCTTTTGTAGAAAAGTTTAAAAAATCTAGATTTCCTCGCACCACTGTTCGTAGCACTACCGCTATCAGATCTAAAATGGCGTCTTTCAAGTGTTATTTAAGTTTGGGAAATAAGTGCACGTAATAGTTAGGCGGAGCTAAATCTGCGGAATAAGAATGATGATCTAGACATTGAAATCCTAGATTATGCAATGTCAGTTATGTTCGCAGGGGCTTGATGGACAGGTGTATTCTCCTGAAGGAACAGAATTCCTTTCTTTTCATTTTCCGCAGCGTTCAACTTTGAATTTTTCTTTCAGTTTTGTAAGTAATGTAGAGATTCTGGATTAAATATCTCACCATTGAGGAGGTAGTCTACCACTCCATACTTATACCAGAAGAATGTTCCAAACAGTTTCTCAACCTACTTCTGTATCTTGAACTTCTTGGGTCGATGGAAAAATGAGTTCTACTACTCCATTGACTGTTGGGGGGCGCGGTGGCTCAGTGGTAGAGCGTTCACCTCTGGTGCTTGGGGTCCCGGGTTCGATCCCAGCCCCCGCCAAGTGAACTTTGTGGTGGACAAACACCGTGCTCGTGGGTTTTCTCGGGGTTCTCCCACTTTCTACATTCCACCATTTCACTCATCTCTCATAATCACCGTCTCCTTTAGCCTAACCGGCATAACCGTGGGACGTAAAACTTAAAGACTTTTTTCCATTGACTGTTGTTCCGATTCAGGATCATAGTGGTACAACCATATTTCATCTATGGTTACTATTCGTCAGCGAAATTGATCAGCATTACAATCAAATTGGAAGAAGACTTCTCTTAATGCCGTTACCCTTTTATTCTCCTGACATATATTTAGGGAACCCATTATGCCGAGAACTTGCGCATACCCAAACCATTCTGAATTATGCTACCGACGAGTTCCAAAGAAATGCCCAGAATCCCTGACACAAATTTTGCTGAGAAGGTAAAAACAGAAAGCGGGGTGCAGACCTCAGACTATAATAAATATAAATAGCTTAAATTATTTTTGTCACACAAAAACTGGGGTGGCCTAGGCCCTCCGGCCCCGGGCTATATCCACCACTGGCTGAAATGCTGCAATTTTCAAGAATAATGTCACAAATTGCATCCATGATTCCAGGAAGAGTCATTGCTTTTAATCATCCTGGATGTAAAGCATAATTTGTTGAGAAATTGCTACGTTTATACTAAGCCACTTACTTCTTCACCACTATATATAACGGAGGAGAGTCCCGTGGTGTTTCACTGATTTCCTAATTAATTTACTTTGGTGACTTTCCTTGGTGGAACAAAAATGTTATAACAGTAAGGATCTGGATGTTCGTGAAATTATCTGTTTGGGCACACATAATCACTTCAGAGACAATAAGAATTTCATTATTAATATGAAAATTTATATTTGTACATACAGAGATATGTTTTTCTAAACTACGGTTTCATTTTTTTACCTAGTACCTACACTCCTTCTGGATTGGACTACGACATTTTCAGCAGCTCCTCGTAAATTCTCTCTCTGGCTCTCTCTCTCTCTCTCTACATATATATATATATACATAGAGAGAGAGGGAGGGAGAGAAAGAGAGATACGTAGCATATGGACGAATGTGTTACTTGTAGCATACGCGAAAGTAATTCAATTTATGTTTAGGCTTCAAAAGTTTCATTGAAAAATATTTCATGTGCAGACGTTACTTATTTGTTAGTTACAAATTTTATTTGAAATAAGTTTAATTTATAATCATATAGATCTAACATAAAAACAGCAACGAAATACACAATGTAATGTAAAATAATAAAGGCAGATCCTGTATTATACGAAGAATTCAAAATAAAAAGAGAGATAGATACAAAGCCAGAACTACAAGCGGGATGATTTTAAAAAATAGCAGACATGAGTAAACCAGAGAAAAGAGCCCAGAGGAAAAATACGTGAAAAAGTTAGAAGGCATAAAAAAGAAGAAACGAAGAAAAGAAGGAAGCAGTAAATAAAATGCTGGAAGAGGCAACTCCTCCTGACAGTGATAATGGTGGTAACAATCGAAATGTAGTAAGGAATGATATTGTTGGGCCTAATTTTGACCGGGTAGAAACCAGCCGAAAGAAAAGTGGTAAGAAAATTGCAAAACGAAATAAAACTAACAAGGAGAAAGCAGACTTTGGTAAATGAGCTTCGGGGTCATTTTTCGCGAACTGCTAGTGCATATTTAAAGTGTTAATATTACAAAGTGGGAGAGCGCAACAGCCAAAAATAACGGAGAAAAAGCGTCTTGAAGTTTCCGACTGGCCGTATATATCGTACGACGCATGAAGTTATCAAGTGACGGCGTGTCAGATTGAGGAATATCTATGACTCACGTGCAAAGGGCGCCGGGTTTGGTTTCCGCCCGAGTCAACTTTATTTTTTTGCTTCAACCAATAAAGTAGCCATTTGTAGCTACAAGTAAACTATTAATTCTCCATATGTTTATAATGAATAAAACAATAGATATGTTGAAATCAGTTGTAAAATTCTTCAAGGTTCCATGTTAACTATCAACAAAATGTAATCTATTCCGTAAATATATTGGTATCACGAATTATATTATGGTTGCCGCAGTCATTGTGTAAAAAATGTTCTTCACGCTTCGAGTTTACATCTGTTGACAGTGTGCGAATTATAACTGAAATAAGGGGGGCAATCTCCTTTGGTTATAGCTACTAAAGGGGATGGAAGTGCCGTCAAGTGACATGGGGAAGAAACACATTGCTATTAAATATGCGCAGACTAAGCTGCTTTCAATGTAATCCTGACACTAAATGCAGTCATTTTCATGAGGGACAATACAACTCTGTGCCTACTGCACAGAGAAAAATCCGTTCTCCGGACAGCGGTAACAAATATACGGTATCCCCTTGCTTACTATAGAAATCAGTACGGAGCATACGTTATCCGCATGCTACATAGGCATTGCCCTTAGATGTTACATCATGCCGTTGCAGGATGTCTGACATCTAACAGTTTTCCGTATATCACATGCATATACTTCTGTTACCTTCGTCAGCTATATGTTATATACGTCCATTTGTATGTGAGATCCTTACCGCCGACATTGTTTCATACGGAAAGTACGTATAGATGGAACACTTAGGCGAGCTATACACCACGAGATCAATCCTAGGAAATATCTTAGGATTTATTTTCGGAAAAATGTTATGACATATCTTGTAGGAAATCCTACCCTTTTTGTGCCATACACGTGAAGAGTTTTCCTGTCTGACCGAATGACGTTTATCAACATTGTGAAATAGTTCTATTTAATAAAAGTACAAAATTGAAGAATTACTATGCTAACCATACTGCACATCCCACTGATATTAATAACAGGCGTTATATTGTTAAATTGGATACCTCTAAAAAGGAGCATAAATGTCAGAAGGGTGCTGGAATACTTTTGGTGTACCACTTGTTACAAGATTTACAAATAAAATTTAATACTTTGCATGGAAAGATATATTTACAAGGATCAAATTTCTGTAAACAACAGAATTAAATACAAAGTAATACAGCTGTATTTTATGTTTACAATTGTAGGGTTATTAGTGTAAAATTATTATAAATGTTTTAACGACGGATAAAATAGGTGAGAGACAATGTTTAGCAGAAAGGGTCCAGCTAACTTTTCTAAGAAATGTTGCAATTTCGGTAGTTTCTATTTACATTAGTTTAGTTTAGGCTGATTCAGGTTAGTTACCGTTATGTTACGTTAGATTATATTAGTATATGGATCCACCTAATTTTCAAAAAGTGACAGAATTTCGCATACTTCAATTCAGGGGCGGATGCAGGGGGGGCGATCGGGGCGTTTGCCCCCCCAGAAGAGGAAACTTTCTTAGTTTATATATATAAATAAAACCCATCCCAAAGTTTGGAGCCCTTAAAAGTAGCAGTATGACAACCCACCGCCCCCCTCAGAAGTCGGTCCTGAATCCGCCCCTGCTTTTATTAATATTAGGTTAGTTTAAGTTAGTTACCTTCATTAGGTTAGATTTGGTTAGGTCTAAGTACTTGCATCTTTCATTTCTCCTGTAAATTTTGTATGTTTTGCCTACTTTTGGACCCCTTCTGCGAAACATTTACCTAAGTGAATGCATATGAAAGATGGCCTGTGATACTATTTTCCACCGCCGGTTTATTTCTGTATAGTTTACAGAAGCTATAGTTTATGTTTACAAGTGGAGCGCTACCACCACGATACCATGACAATTGCTATTCATACTCGTATCATTGCCGAAACCCACTCGTTTTGACTACATTAACTGACGCGCCAGCTTCCTTCGCTCGCACCCCCTGACTGACGCTCGGGCACCGGTTTCGCCCTGCCCTGACTGTTAGATAGCATTCGTAGTTTCCAGCGGCCACCTAGCACAACTTGGTTTGCGTTTTTTGCACTATAGTTTTAATGCTATATATCCGGACCCCGTATTTGTACGCAAATCGTAAAAGAATTGTAGTTTATCATCAATGGCTTGTGATGGTTCTGTTGAGAGATTTTATTTATGCTATGTGAATAATTTTCATGTCGGTTAACGTAAATCATTTGGGAAAGAGTGATAAATTATATTTTTTCAACAATTATTTCGAGTGGTACACCTAAAGTTAACCTGTACGATCAGACGATACCTCATCAGTTGCGTTTTCACTTGTTTTGTTTTCACATTCTCTCACCTGATGTCGCTTAAATCGAAATCTTACGAATTTTCTTTCCGAAATAGAGCGTGCTCTAAACAAGAGAAATCTCATAGGATCGTTCAGAACACAGGAAATGACATGAGATCTGATGCCATACACGTTGAGATTTTGACTCTAGGACAAATCGTAAGAGATTTCCTAGGATCTATCCTATAGTGTATAGCGCGCCTTACACTCCAAGTATTATAAAACATGCGTTTTCAGTTATACGTCTGCTGTACGTTAAGTCCAAAAACTACAGGGATTACGCATGTAACCTCTTTAAGTAGTCCACCTATAATTTTTTTCTCAGTGTGTTTCAACCACAAAGTGTATTCTTTTATGTAACAGCATTTATGAACTGCTACAACTTGTTTTCAGATCTTCATACTCGTACTCTAGCCTAACGATGTTCAGAAGTTTCATTATAGTTACGTGTTAAAAGTTCCGTATTTTTACTTAACTACTGCACCCAGTACCAAATAAATCTCAACAAACGTTGTGTTATCAAATGTGTAATTCGCCAGTGACAACGAAAACGATGCCAAATTTTTTGGGATATCGACAGAACTTACACAGCAAACTCTTTTGTTATGTTGAAATTATGTACTCCAGAAACACCATCAGACATTACGTGGCCTTAAAATGTGTACTAACATCTCCGATTAAAGTCGAGTTTTTTACAGAATAGACGCAGAACTCATAATTCTGTTTCCCTCAAAAGCAAATAGAGCCACTGTGGATACTCAAGACATTGTTGCGGGATTGGAACAGCTTTTCTTGCAAAATAGAACATTCCGGTTTACGTTTACTGCAATTTTAGCTGTGTGTACAAATCTATATTAAGCATTCAATTCAAAATATTACATTGTCTTACATTTTACTAGTGAATAAAACTTAAATATATCTTCACTGAGTATGTTTTGTAACCTCCGTGGATATTAATGTAACCACCGTGTTTGTCAAAATAATAAATTAACATTTTTTTAAAAATATATATTTTCTTGACCTCATCCACTGTGATGATTGTATTTGTTTAGCCCTTAAGTGTGTAAAAAATAAATTATACATTATTTCTCCGATTTTTAATTTTAAGATTTTTCCAATGACAAAATTCCCCTTAATTTGAGAATCACCCATTTACAATCCTACAACTGTCGTCAAGATCATTTGAGTTTAATCAAATGCGACTTATTGAAATTTCTTGATATCACTAACTTAAAACACAAATTTGATTAGCAATAACTCTGGAACCAAAGTCCCAAACACCATAATATTTAACGTGTGTACTAAATACTTTGCAGTCCATAACCATACTAATTTTGGTTGTGATTGGATGAGTTTCATCAATAGTAGGCACTACACACTATCCTTTCATTAGATCCAAATCCAAGGAGCACGGTAGCTCAGTGTTAGAACGCTTTCCTCTTGTGCATTTGATCCCAGGCCAAGTAAGTTTGTGGCAGACAACATCGTGTCCGTGTATTTTCTCGGGATACTCCCATTTCCCCCCACATTATCATTCCACGAATTCCGAAAACTTTTCGAGAAACTAAAAATCATCGAAAAACGGAAAACGAATTTTTTTTCGAAAAAACGAAAAACGATTCTTTTCGAAAAACGAAAAATGTTTCGAAAAAACGAAAAACAATTTTTCTCGAAAAATGAAAGACGGAAAAATTTCCGAAAAACGAACGAAAAAACGAGAAATGAAATTTCCGAAAATCAAAAAACAGATTTTTTGAAAAAGGCCATCCCTAATGAATACCACCGCGACAAGTCGTGGTTCTTATGATAGTGGCGTATTTTCGTCCGGAGAAATTATGGAAATAATAAATAATGTAGACTCTGATGCTTTTGAAACGGACGATTAATGTAGTTTGTACGAAGATTCTAGCATCAATATGTGTGACACACATACCTCTTTTCATATAACATCACTACTAAACGGGACGTTGAACTCTAAATCAAAACTCAACACATACCTCTTTCTATTTAAAAATATTGTGTGGTATACAATATTCGGAATTCAAGATGGCTGCCATGGTGTGCACTAACTCATTTAACGCAGTTTATACACCAATGCCAAATTGTAACATTTGCTTTTCCTCCGTCTATGTGTCTCTTTGTTACAGCCCTGTCATAATACTTTCCCTATTTGATACATATGTAAAACATAGCACACCCTGTCTCAAACAGATGAAATGTCAAAAATGAATTCACATTCTCATTTGTGGGAATATTCAAGTCTAAGTTGAAGTGTAAAATCATAACCTTTTACATTTAAAACAATATTGTGTGATATGCAATATGGCGGAATTCAAGATGCCTTCCATGGTGACCACACTCCAAATCAATGCAATTGACATTTCGTTATTATTGTTTTGTCCCAATACTTTTTAGTAACCCTTATACAGATCCACATATATCTTCTCACAGCAAAATTAAACTAATGTCTTCCACAGAATATTTTTCATACTAATATGTATTTTTATACTTTGATCCAGGAGTAGAAATGGAATTTTAGAAGTAAGGAGAAAGTCAGCAATAGATAAAGTTTGATTGGGCTATGTCACGAGAATACAAACTCAGAAAGACGGTAGTTAGGGGCGGACTGGCCAGGGCCCTTAGGTCGCATTCGCGGCCTAGGCCCTCTAAGAAAACAATGATGAAAGAATAAAGAAAGAAAAGCTAAAACAAAAGAGAGCTAAATAATTCGGTAGCTCAGTGTTATTATGCTACCAACACATACTCCTCTTCCATCTTTCCATCAATCAGTAAGTTATCTTTTTCAATAGGGTCCTTTTGTTACTAGATTTGTGGCTAGGTCCATATTTCACTATGGTTTTTTATTATCGGAAACTATGATTTAGTTTGTACCTGGGGCCTTGGGCCCTTCTTTCAATATATTGGACAGTTGGGGCCTTCTTTCATTACATTGAAAAGTTGGGGCACTGGGCCCTTTATTCATTATATTGGGCAGTTGGGGCCCTTATTTCATTTCATTGAGTAGTTGTGGTCCTAGGCATGTTTCTCATCATGTTGATCTGTTGGAACCTGGGACCTCTTTTTCATAATGTTGGGTAGTTGCGGCCCTTTCAAGGTTGAAGACTGGTGCCTGGTTTGTAGCTGGGTTCATATTTAACCACAGGCTGATTGATTCTTTATGGATGTTAATACATCTTGTAGGTCTATATTTGATAAGTCAAAAATGAAAAAACAGCGTATTTTTAAAAATTTATTTTCTATCAAGAAGTTTACAAAAGAACAGGAGAAAACAGTGGAAGACTCCAAGAAAGCGGGCATTTTCAACATAATGGTTGATTCTATCCAAGATGTTTCAGGGCTTAATCAGCTGGCTATAGTAATTCTCTACTTTATAAACGGTCAAGTATTTGAGCGACTGTTAGCAGTTGTCGTAAACAGCTTGGGCGTCTCTGGCGGGGGCGAGGGGGACGCGTCCCCCCAATATTTTGAAGTACAAAATATTCAATATTTTGTTCTAATTTAATTTATTTACTAACGACAGAATAACATATAAATAATAATAATTATATTTATTTGTCATATAATATTCAGGCTGTGTAACAGAGTTCTTGATATGCCTCACGGGGTCCGTGAAGGTAAGCAGAAATGTAACAAATGGAATTAAAGATAATAGACAGGTTGGGCTAGATAGTACCATTTAAATAACTTTCTTCGATGTCCTCCCCAAATTGTATATGCCAGAGACGCCAGTGGTAAACAGTGACACTACAAGACAAGTAACTTATAATGAAATCAAAAGAGTACTTTGTGACAAAAATGTTTTGATGTCTGATATTGTAAGTTGCTCTTTTGATGGAGCTGCTAACTTCAGTGGCTGCTGTTAGGGAGTTAAAGCATTACTGGAGAAGGATAATTCTGAAATCATTTACACCAAATGCATGGCTTATGCTCTTAATTTGGTAATGACAAATTCGACTGAGTAGATCCCTGAAGCTCCAAATTTATTTGAAACCAGTGCCGTGTTCTGTCTGAATACTACAAAAGAAAGGATGTTTGTAAGAAAATGATTGATGCAAGCCACGAGAGACATGACAGACTACGAAAAATTCAACAAGTTGGTACGACACGATGATGGAGCAGAAACAAAGCACTGAATGCAGTAGTGGACACTAACGAGTTTCGCTACGAAACATGAAGCCAAGACGAGGACGTCTGTCTATCATCAAGATTTCTTTCGTTTTTATTGTTCCTCAATGACGATGTACAGGACAGGGGTTTTAATGCGAAATCAAAATTTTAAGCTAAACTTTGCTGAATAAATGGACAGAATTTAACACTGTAATGAGGACTTCTATGTTTCAGGACTTATTTACGGAAACGGAGCCTGTTTCAAAATACCTGAAGTCTCACGGATTGGACTATCTTACAACCTGGAGACTTCTAGACAATATGCAGCAGCAGCTTCAGAAGAAAATAGAGGCAAAAGATGTCTGTTTAATGCTTTACGAAAATACAACAATATTTTGTGTGAAAATAAATCAACAGCTTGCGCAATCTGGTGTAGAGGTAGCAATGGAAAAAGACTTTCTGCACAGAATAATCTTAAAGAAGAAGAAAATGCTAGGGGAGCAGATGAACTGGAAAAGAACTTAAATATAAGTGAAAATGATTTATTCAGAATAAAAAACTTCAACGAAAATTCTGAATGCAGCTGTTACATGTGTCAGTGATAGATTTCAGCAGCCAAAAGAACTCCAAATACTGGAACCCAAGCACTTTTCAGAAATCAAGAAGAATAATGTATCTGCAAGAGCTTTCAGAGTTTTTGCGAAAAAAAAAAAACTAAATATAAAACAGGAGAAAATATACAAAGAGCTCCAGCAGTTCTCTATCATGTATTTCACTGTCACAAAACCTTCTGGTTTTTGATTATCCTGAAGAGAATGATGCCCCTGAATCCGTAGAAGATGATGATGGTTATGCATCTGAGCATGCTATGGGAGATGGAACATCTTTGGACGAGATTCACGGTAAGAGTGATAATGATGCTGCAAACACCTTGTATAAAAATTGTTTGTCATGTGCAGGGAAAATTTTGTACCAATTTCTGTCAGTGTAGTTGCTTTAATAATTTATACATTGTATACAAACATGCGTTGTCTCTACCATGCACACAAGTGACATGTGGAAGGTGCTTCTCAAAGTTAAAGTTAGAGTAAACAAATCTCAGAGCTAGTTTGTGTGAAGATATTTTGGACACACTTTTGCTAATGAATATGGAAAGAGACATGTTAAATTTAGTGTCTGTGAACGAAGTTGTTCAAGAACTCCGCAATTCATAAGCTGGACTAAAAAGAATCTTAACTTTTTAAAATTATTAGTTGTTTAGTGGTTTAGCAGTGTTTATCATTTTCAGTAAAACTATCGTGTTCATTCCACAGTCAAAAGTTATTAGTTGTTTAGTGTTACAATTTTTAGTAAGCTGTCCTGTTCATTCCATAGTAAAACTTATTCGCTATTATTTTTTTAGTGTTTCAGCTACTATACAGAGTGTCTCAAAAGTCCCATGACATACGGTAACTCTCTTATTATCAGAGTTATAACAAAATATAGGCGGGAAAACGGTCTCCAAATATTATGTTTTCAATCTAAAGTGCAAGAATTTTTCAAATCGGACAAGCCGTTTGGGCTGTACACTCTATATGCGCCCAATGTTACATGAAAATGCAACGTTACCATTTACCCGGACCTACAACATAAATGAATGAAGTTACTGTCTATTAAAAATATTATATTTGTAGGCGGTTTCTCCTCTTACATTTTGTTGTAACTCTGATAATAACAGAGTTTTCCATGTCAGGGGACTTTTTAGACACCCCGTGTGGTAATAGAATAATAATTATAAAATATTCTCTTGATAGTTTATGTTTCTGGAAATCCTGTGCTTGCTGTGACATCAAATTTCCAATGACCAATGATAAATTATAGCTTGCAACAACTATCAAGTAACAACGAATTTACAACTGCATAACGCGATGGTTCATCGCAGATGTTCATTTTACGCAGTGGCGCAACCAGGATTTTATTTCGGGAGGGGCTAAGAATATCCAGTACAGTAGTCTGCAAACGACGTGCTGCACCATTTGATGTGGACAAAATTGAAATTTTGAATTCTCCTCATTACAAGCAATTTAGTTATTCTTATTATTAACACGCTAAAAAACCTTAAAATGAAAATTCCAATTCACAAACTTCCTATTATTAACGGTTACAAGTTTTAAAATTTGCGCTATAATAATTATTTTGAACATCTTTATTTTTGCATAAAATGACGCACTCTTTACTAACATTTATTACTCTAAGAAATTAATGTAGGGGTTTTCACTGGGTATTTCTCCTTTCGTAGAGTGCTTTGACTTAATTCAATATTCATTTATGCATTGATCTATTTTGAAATTTCACCAAAATTTGTCTGCAGCGCTGCTGTATAAGATAGACCAGATTTCTTTCGGAGAGGGCATGGGCCCCCGAGTTCATAACTGGGTGCGCCACTGATTGTACGTTATTTTAGAAATTGGTGTTATAGTCCGAGGGCCCTCCATGGTAACCGCGGCCTAGGCCCTAATACACCCAGTCCGCCTATGACGGGAGTGCAAGCAAACTTTCATGGAGAACGACTTAAGCGATAGCAAGTGTTCCAAAACAATCAACAAGCAAACAAAACTAATATTACCATTCAAATTTCCTATTTGTTACTAATAACTACAGATATATTTTCTTCATTTGCACAAACACTTCAACTTACTAAGGGTACAAAATCCTCTTGTGTATGCCTGATATCCACTCTTGCTTTGATCTCAAGCTTTTTACCCGTGGAACCGTATTTACCGGGCCCTTTTGACGCGGGGTCTTTCTGACTTGTGCCTTTTTGACGCGGGCCCAGTTGACGCCTGGCCGTTTTGACCCGTGCCCTATTGTAGTGGTGCCCCTTTTGATCAGGACCCGTTTGACGCAGTTTCTTGTTGACTCTGGCCCTTTTGTCACAGAATCCTTTAGACCCGTGCCTTTTCGACGCGGGCTGTTTTGACTCAGGCATTTTGTAGAGGGTCCACTTTTGATTTCTGCCCTTTTGTTGCCGAGACCTTTTGACCCGGGCCCATTTGACGTGGGAAAGTTTTGACTCGGGCTCTTTTGTAGCGGGATTCTTTTGGTCCTGGCCATTTTCATGAGGGGATTTCGTTTCGGCCCATTTTGACTGGGGCCCTTTTGTTGCGGAGATCTTTTGACGCGGGGCCATTTCACTCAGGTCCTTTCGTAGCGGGACCCATTTTGACCCATGCCTGTTTGACGCGGGTCTCTTGGGACTCGGGTCCTTGTGATGAAAGGCGTTTTGACTCGTGCCCATTTTTGCGGAGATCTTCCGAACCGGGCCCTTTTAACGACGGGCCGTTTAACTCGGGCCATTTTGCAGCATTGCCCCTTTTTGATCCGGGGCCTTTTGACTCGGGTTATTTTGTCGTGGGTCCCTTTTGACCCGGGCTCTTTTTATGAGCGTCGTTTCATTCGGCCCTTTTGGATCGGGCCCTTTTGTTGCGGAGGCCTTTTAGCCCGGGCCGTTTGACTCGAGCTGTTTTGTAGCTGGGCTCTTTTTCAGCCGGGCCCGTTTGAGGCAAGTACCTTTTTACTCGGGCCCTTATGCCATGGGCCCCTTTTGACCTGGCCCTTTTGAAGAGGGTCGTTTTGATTCGGGCCCTTTTGACTCCTTCTCTTTTGTTGCGGAAACCTTTTGACTCGAGCAGTTTTTGTTGCGGGGCCATTGTGGTCTGGCTCTTTTGTAGCGTGGTCCCTTTTGACTCGGGCTCTATTGACTTGGGCCCTTTTGTTGCGGAGACGTTTCGACCTGGGTCCGTTCCACATGGGCCATTTTGACTCTGCCCCTTTGTAGCGGGGCCCCTTTCAACCCGGGTCCGTTTGAAGCAGGACCGTTTTGACTCGGGTCCTTTTGTCGCGGGCCATTTTGACTCTGGCGTTTCGGTCTTTGCCCTTTTGTCGGGCTCTTCTGACATGGAACCACATATAAAACGCAGCTGCTGAAATACCTGGGGCAGGGGGCCTGGAAGAGTATGAGTAAATCGAAGATAGATCGTTCCAGGATGCAGTAAAATTAACCACATCACTGTCATATCAATTTATTTTTTCTTTCGACATCATATCTGGAGATGAATGTTCTGACTAATAGGCTACAGCGGCGAAAGACGATATACGCTATCAATGATAAATATTATGACTGTTATTATATATATATGGAATAAAACGAAAAACTCTTTATCGGTCTCCCCCCCGTTGAAAAAAATCCTGCGGGCGTTAGTGATTATGATGTTGCCTAGTTATTATATTATATTATTCTATACACGGAATAAATACTTATTTGTTTTATATAATAATAAGAACCTTATCTACATTTATTACGGCCCTTGCTTTAAGACAACGAAACATATTCATGTTCAGCTTAATCAGTTTCCATTCTCAAATAATTACAGTGAGGCGAATGAAATAATTCAAGCCCGAACATGTCGTAGTAAATTCCTGAAGAGTAACAGCGCTAGTAGCAGTTGTTAGCAGTTTTTAACTTAACATATAAGACAATAATTTGAAAAACTGAAAATACAAATCTTTTCAGAGATGACAGTGCACTGATGCTTTAAATCTATTAACTTACTCCATATACCTACGTTATTTCCCTAGTCAAAATAAAAACTCTTCAAAATTAATCAAAATTTCTTATGCTACCATCCCTTCCTTAGAGTACTGCGCTGTCACATACCCGTCACGGCGATGTAAAGGCACTTTTGGCGACGAGGATACCACTATGATCCTGAATCGGAACAACAGTCAATGGAGTAGTAGAACTCATTTCTCCATCGACCCAAGAAGTTCAAGACACAGAAGTAGGTTGAGAAACTGTTTGGAACATTCTTCTGGTATAAGTATGGAGTGGTGGAGACTACCTCCTCAATGGTGAGATATTTAATCCAGAATCTCTACATTACTTACAAAACTGAAAGAAAAATTCAAAGTTGAACGCTGCGGAAAATGAAAAGAAAGGAATTCTGTTCCTTCAGGAGAATACACCTGTCCATCAAGCCCCTGCGAACATAACTGACATTGCATAATCTAGGATTTCAATGTCTAGATCATCATTCTTATTCCGCAGATTTAGCTCCGTCTAACTATTACGTGTACTTATTTCCCAAACTTAAATAACACTTGAAAGACGCCATTTTAGATCTGATAGCGGTAGTGCTACGAACAGTGGTGCGAGGAAATCTAGATTTTTTAAACTTTTCTACAAAAGATGGAGGACTGTACAAGGTAGTATATTGACTCTCGGGGGAAGAGAAGAAGAAGTAAAACTTCACCAATCCACGTGCACTCCTTCTGGGTTGGGCTACGAATTTTTCAGCAGTTCCTAGTCAATATGGTAGACGTCACGTCAGTACTTTGAAACAAAATAAGTAAAGGAGCACTAGTATAAACCAATTACTAACTAAAGATCAGCACTCTGACAATACATTTTATTGGGAATCAATTTCATTCCATAATTTTATTATTATCATTTGCAGGAAGGGAAAACACAACTCTTTTTATCTCCTTCAAAAAATTAAGCCCTGGTAGTTGCAAACTAAGCTGTTATAAGTACATCCTCTGAATATTGGAAGCCGAGAATAATGTTTCAGAAAAAAGAAGTTTTAAATAAAACAAAATATGAAACTGAAAACTTCAAACGTGGACAAATACAAACAAGTTACGTAACTGGTTTTACCTTTCTTTTGTTTCCAATCGAAGTTGATCCAATGAGAAGAAAACAAGTCGACCAAATCTACTATTGTTCGCTAGGCACAATTATTAAAAATCATAAGAAAGAAGTATAACTAAAATTTACCTCAAAAGGGGCTAAATTAGAAAACAGAAATATGCGTGCATGTTTAATGATTGTACGAGTCTGGGGGGGCAGTCTAGGTGGCAGTCAGGAGGGCAGAAGTAGCTACTAAGGGGGCGCTTGCGCCTCTTGCCCCCCTCTGGCGTCATCACTGTATTGTTATGTTTACTTTTTGAACTTAAGCATTTTCTGTACTTTATGGTGGAATCTTTTACTTTCCCTTTCTGTATATATGTACCTGTAAGGCGCACACAAATGATAGAAAAAATTTATTCGAGCAAAGCACATCTCTTTACAATGAATTAAGTAGAAAGTTCATTAAATATGAGAGAAACTAGTTGCAAAAAAATATCAATAAATAGATCAAGATATTTAGAATATTTGATGTATAATAAATATACATTATACACGATTAATGTAAAATAATCATTGAAATTAACAATAAAGCATAATTTAAGAAAAGCATAATTAAACAAGAAATAAAGCATAATGTGGGTTGCTCTAACAATTAAGTTGTATGAAGACGAGAAGAAAACGAAAGCTGATTCCTTAACGAATTTCGTTGATCTTCTTTGTGTCTACAAAAACGCATTCCTAGAAACCTACAAGCTAGGTATCATCTCTGTGATTATATCAGTTTCTAGTGCTACATGTAAAAGGTCATTCTCTTCTTTGAAAAGATTAAAGACTTGTATACGCAAGTCAATGACTCGTGATAGGTTGAAAAACTTAGTGTTACTTTATATTGAGAAGAAAATTGCTAAATCGTTATATCTTTAACAAGTTGTGGATATGTTTGCTGCTGCCCACACGAATAGAAAGATCCTCTTCAAGTAGAGGCATGAACCTATAAGTTATTTTCTTTACCTGTAAAAGTGTATTTGCTTCCACTGAAGTTAACCAGCTACACATATTTTAAACGCCATGATTAAATAACTATTTACTTATATTAGAAATCAATTACATTAATGAATCCTAGTTGTTTGAGGTACTAAATTCTTATATTTTCACTGTTTTCCAAAGAGTAAAATCATGAACAATAAAGATGGAAACATTCACCTTGAATACACACACACACACACACACACACACACACACAAATATATATATATATATATTGGAGATGTCCCCCTCAAAATCCTCTTGGGCCCTTCATTGCCCCCCCCTGAAAAAACTCTAGCTACGCTACTGGACACCCTGCACCAGAGATGAATTCTCTACCACTGAGCCACCGCGGCCCTGCTTGGGCTTGGTCGTCCATATCCAATCTCTCTTTTGGCGTTGCTTAAACAACTTCTAGTTTCGTTCTAAATCCAGACTCCATATTGGCGTAGATATTAATATGACAGTCGATTGGTAATATCAATCTTCCACATTTAAAAATTAAAGTACACACAAGTAGAAAAATAAGCATTTATCATAAAAACACTAGCTGCAAGTGTTCAAAATAGATTTATGGTTTCTATAAAATCAATTGAAAATTGTTATTTTTAATTAGGCAGCTAGTGAAAAACAGCAGCTTTCGACTCCAGCCGAGTTTTAACTTAACCTAAACTCAGTTGACCAAAGTGAACTGACCCGACTGACCCGACCCGACAACCCGACCCGATAACCCGACCCGAGTGACCCGATTGACCCGACCCGACAACCCGACCGAATAACCCGACCCGACAACCCGACCCGAGCTGACCCGATTGACCCGACCGGAAAACCCGACCCGAGTTGACCCGACCCGACAACCCGACCCGACAACCCGACCCGATTGACCCGACCCGATTAGCCTGACCCGACAACCCGACCCGAGCTGACCCGACTCGTTTGAGAGCACTAATAGTAGTTGCTGTAGAAAAGTTGGTTTCTTGGGCGTAAGCGAAGAGTAAAGGGAAATTATACGAACAATGACAGAGCATTTTGGTGGTCCCTGGGAATTGTCTCGGACGCCTTGAGCTTCGTTCCGTAGTGGTTTGCGTCAACGCGACGAAAATTTTGTATTTTATTATTTTGCGATAATTGGCAAAGCTGTTATAAATAGTTGTTTCATTATTGGTGTTTCGTTGCTAATGCACTTACAGACTGAGGCACCTTCGTTGGCTAATCGCCTATTTCAGCCTTTTTTATTCCTCGGATGGCATCAATTCACTCTCGTGAGTAGGGTTACGACCTATCCAAAACAAAATGTAGGTTTGCTTCATGGAGCAAAAGGAGGTAGAAATGTAGATCGTTTTTCCGCAATTCTAATAAGATAAGTCTTGCTACTGAAGAAAAAATCGTATTTATGTACTTGATAAACGGAATGTATGTTGTAAGATTTTTTCTTATTTTGAAGGTTATAATAATAAGAAAATAAATTTCAATAATAATAATAATAATAATAATAATAATAATAATAATAATAATAATAATAACGTACAGGCGCTATAAAGGTTAGTGGTAGCGCAAGCCATCAAACAAGTATACGCTACTGGTTCCTACTTTCTTCCATCCTAGCTGCATGACCGGTCCACCTAAGCCTCCTAGACTTGATGACCCTAACAGTGTTTGGTAAACCGTATAAATTATGTAGTTCCTTGTTATGAGGTTTCCGCCATTGCCCATTCCCGTTTCTCTTGGGTTCGAATACTTGTCTCAGGATCTTGTTCTCAAATACTTTCAGTCTATGTTCTTCCCTCAGAGTAAGCGACCATGTTTCACAGACATACAGAACAACAGACATGATTATCGCTTTATATATTTTAAGCATCAAATTCCTCGACGGAATTCGCGACGACAAGAGATTTTGATAACTGAATAATAACACGAATTCCTTGCTTTCAGTCTACATTTAATTTCTTAGTGAATATGATTTTCGTATGTTAATATTGATTCTAGATATTTGAAAGTATCCACTTTATCAAAAGCATTATTTAATATGTTTACGCATAATTTACAGTATTACGGTCCGAACGCACTTCCATGTATATAAGCACCCCGGACAAAAAATCAGTCCCCCCCTTTTTACTTACGTTAATACCGTATAGCGCCGACTCTGGCCTCGGAAACCACCTGGATGGGGACGGGAAGGGAGTCCACAAGGGTCTGCAAGTCCGTCACTTCCAGTTGAACCCACTCATGGAGGATAAGATCACGTAATTCCACCAAAAGACGTGGATGCTGATGACGTTTCCCCCTCTGTTCCAACTGGTTCCACAGATGCTCAATTGGGTTGAGGTCCGGCGATTTTGTGGGCCATTCGAGGTGTGGTAGGGTACCTGAGCGATCCTCAAACCAGTCATATATGGATCCAGCTCTGTGAACCCTGCTGTTGTCCTCTTGAAAAATGGGTGTGTCTATAGCAAAATCATCGCGAAGAAAGTGACTAAAGGGCAACACCTGCTCGTTCAGGATGTTCAAATAAACGTGCTTGTTCATGTTCGTGGACACCTCAATGAGTGGGCCCACCCCATAGTACGAAAAACACCCCCAGAACATGACAGACCCACCCCCGGTCTGCACCTGACCTTCCATGCACGGCGGGTAAAATGCTTCATGTGGCCGTCGGTGGACACGACTCCGGGCGTCATTCGAATACAGGCAAAATCGTGATTCGTCAGACCATATGACACGGCGCCAGTCTGCTACTGTCCATGTTTGATGATTATTGGCCCACTGCAGACGAGCAACTTTATGTGCAAATGTGAGAGTGGCCTTTTGCGAGGTACCCGACTCCCTATGTTCATTGTATGCAGTTCCAGTCGCAATATTCTCTCGCTGACAGGTTGGACTGTGCCTGCATTCACGGAGTGCAGTAATTCCACGCGGGTTTGGAAGCGACTTCGATTCACAACCCTGGAAACCCATCTTCGGCCCCGATATGTGAGGACCTTTTCCCGACCACAGTTCTGGCGTCGTGTTTCATGGCCACGTGTGTTACACCACTGTAGACACGTTAAACAGTCCGCCGCGACACACCAACAAACCCGGCAACTTCCATCACTGTGTGGCCATGGGCATGGCCAAACACGATTGCCCCTTTTTGCCACTCCGTCACGTCCGCGCTCTTCCCCATCTTGCCGCACACACACCGCTTCGATCGGTTCTATGTCTCTCCACAGTAATGCCTTCTGATCGCCTCGAGGCAGTGTATGTACCTTTGGTCATGGGATTCGACCAATACGCCATCTGTACCTGTATGCCGACACATCCTTGCTCTCGCCCGGGGGTGACTAATTTTTTTGTCTGGAGTGCTTAGTTTTCTCTTCAGTTACATTTAAACCCATGTCACTGCAAGCCTTTACTAAGACCTCTGCATTTCTTTCTATTGTTCTCCTATCATCCTCTTTTAAATTTACATCATCCGCAAACGCCATAGCCTGGTGAACACCGTTCAACTCTAGGCCCTGGTTACTATCTTTGATTTTCCTTATAGCTTATTCCAAGAAAAAAGTTGAATAATAATGGCGACAACGCATCTCCTTTTTTAAAGCCATTCTCGACATGAAAACTCGTGAACAAAAATTTTCCTACCCGCACTTTCCTTTGGGATTCATTTAAACATTCCATCTAATAATTAATCTAATTAGCTTTTTCGGCATTCCAAATTCTGTAAGAGCGTTGTACAATGTTTCTCTCCTAACCGAGTCGTTAGCTTTCAAAAATCAATAAATAGTTGATATACCGGGGTATTGTATTCCCACTCATCCTATAAACTCCTTCTTTGAAAGGATTTTATAGGATGACAGAAGAGGAATGCCTCGATAATTATTACAGCCAGTTTTGTCGCCTTTCTTGTGCATTGGGACAATGATTGATTGTTTCCACTCTTGTGGCAATTCTTCATTGTTCCAGATAAGGAGAATGAGTTTGTGTATTTTGTTCCACAATTTTTCGCCTCCAGCTAAAATTTCGTCTACAGCTGGAGATTTGTGTTTCTTTAATTTCTTTATAGGAATTTTTACTTATATTCGGTTGTGTTCTGGAATATACGGTTCTGCAGTGTGTATCTTTCTTTCTACACGGACATTAGTTTTTGGCAGCGTGTTAAGCAAATTGTCAAAGAAATTTTTCCATCTGTTTAAGATGCTATCTGCATCAGTGAGAACTGTTCCGTCAGCTTTCTTTAATACATAAGCACGAGATTGATAGCCTTTTATAAATTCGTTGATCCCCTTATAACGAATGTTTTTATTTTTACTACTATCTTCAAGTTCCTTGATTTTAGCTCTCAGAAAATCGAGTTTCTTTGTTCTAAAAGTTTTAGATGTTTCCCGCCTGACGTCTACGAAATTTTGTGTCGTTATTTCATTCGGATTTTGTAGCCAACGTAATTTTGCCTTTTTTCTTCTCTGTTAGTTTAACGCATTCCTGGTCGAACCATGGTTTATTCCTACGTATTTCCGCGTGTCCCAATTTTTCTTTTGCTGAAATTTTAGTGCTATCTCTAATTTCTATCCAAGTATCTTCAACACTAGTGGACTACGAGTCTTCCAAAGCATAGAATCTATTCGAAACTTCAATCTGGTATTCCTCTCTTACCTGGCTCTCTTCTCATTTCTGTAAATTAAATCTCTCCGTTTCCAGACATTGAATATTTCCTTTATTCAACGATAGTCTCTCCTTTATTACCCCAGGTGAAATTTTATTTGAATGGTAACGCATATGGCTGAGTATGATTTGATGCGAAAACAGAAGAAACGTTATACGAAAGAAGTTGTCGAATAATGCAATTGCTGGAACTTACAAACGTGTGAATTTGCTAATCTCTGTCGCCACACAAAAAATTATGCAATGCGTGCTGGTTATTCGGAAAGCATTTCGGGGATATACCTACACACTGTTTCATCCCTCAAGCTCACAATATGACATGAGTGCTAATAGTTAATCAAAATGTAACTGTGGCCATCCGCATTAACTCAGTGCACCAATTCTCTATCCCTGAAGTCTGCCTTCCAAACAGCATTGAGTAGGTCAAGCGTACGCCCGAACCAGTGTCCGGTCGGACATTGAAATTTTGAAGTTAGCCCACAAGACCGCTTCAGGGAGGCCACTGGGATCACAGGGATTACATCATTCGATATGCCCTATGATATTTACGTATTTCAATTTTGTTCCATTCATTTACCTTCCATGGTTTTCATAGTATGGGTTTCTGAACTATATCATGGCAGCCATTTTGAAACTGGTGCTCCATATGAAACATCTTTTGGTACATCGTTACTTAGTTTTCCAAGACCTTTCGAACGAGGTATTACTCAACCCATGTTCCCATTTGACATTTCAAAGTTACCCCTCGTTACCCCCATTTACGGGGGTTGGGGAAGGATACTTTTGGTGAAATTGGTTTTCCCCGTTAGCAATCTATAACGCGTACTTCAAACATTTCTTGTATGTTTTATCATTTTTCAGATATTTCCGTGGATTGATTAAAATGGCCCACCCTGTATATATATACAGGGTAGGTCAAAATAAGTGTTACAAGCCAATTTATCGCGAACTATACATCATATAAGAAAATATTAAGAGACAATGTACAATACAGAGGGGCCTAAGAAATGATTCAAACATTAGGTTTCCCCCGCCCCCCATTTTGGGGGGAGAGGGGTGAACGTGAAATTTTCAAATGGGAACATAGGTCGAGTGATACCTCGTTCGAAAGAGCTTGAAAAATTGAACAATTTTTTTAGGAAACAATTTTTGATATGGGGCACCGTTTTCAAGATGGGCCCCAAAAATGGTCCTGTAGCAGATAAAATTTCCATATAAATAAGTGTTACAAGCCAATATCTAGCGAACCATACATCATATAAGAAAAATATTAAGAGACAATGTACAATACAGAGGGGCCTCAGAAATGAGTCAAACATTAGGTTTTTCCCCGCCCCCATGTTGGGGGGAAGGGGCTGAACGTGAAATTTTCAAATGGAAACATAGGTCGAGTGATACCATGTTCGAAAGAGCTTGAAAAATTGAACAATTTTTGTAGGGAACAATGTTTTGATATGGGGCACCGTTTTCAAGATAGACCCCAAAATTGGTCCTGTAGCAGATAAAATTTCCAGTACTTATAAATTGGAAACGGCTAAGTAGAAAAACATGAAACAAAAAATGAAAAAGGTAAACGCCATAGGCAACGTGGAATGATGTTGTTGTAGTACCCCAGGGCCCCATCATGGGGCCCCGGGACCAATTTTAAAATTTCAAATCTGAATATAGATCGAGTGATACCTTGTTTGATAGATTATGGAAAACCAAACAGCTTATTAAAAAAAATATTTTGATTTCGGGCAAGCCTGTTTCAAAATGGTCGCCGGAAATGGTTCCACATTCAGATAGAAAGTGCAGTGTTCAAACTGTGTGTTACAGGCCAATATCCCGCGAGTGTTAAGAGTCAATGTACAATACAAACAGGCCTAAAAATATGTCGAACACGAGGTTCCATCATCATACTGTAAGTGAATAACAAGTAAAATGTTCGGGGGCAAAATCGACCTATAAGGGTTAACGTAATAATAATAATAAGAAGAAGAAGAAGGAGGAGGAGGATGATACTACTACGAAAAATAATAATAAAACTAGTAATAATAATATTAATATGAATGAAAATAAGACAATGAATAATACTAATACGTATGCAGAAAGAGACGTCGTTTCTCAATCACTACAATCCTATGAGAAAGGGATAGGAAGGTACCTATTAGGCCCTACTTGTAGGCAACATCTCAACATGTGCCCAGTTAGAGTAAGGAAAGCCCGTCAACGTCATTGCCTGGAGAATGGAACCGATGGCCTTCGGAACATAGTAGGAACGTTGTATATTGCATTAACAATCTGTACCATCTTATAAAAAAAAAAAGGATCAAAGGCGAATTATTTGTGCCGTTTTATACAAAGAAAAGAAAGTTGCAAAGAAATATCTTTAGATTATTTTTGATTTTCAACTATTAATGTAATCGCTATGGAAACGTAATAAATGTAAGTGTAAGTGTGCAGACATCTTGTTAAATATGTCAATGCGGAGTATAAATGCTTCTCAAGATTAAGTATTAAAACCAATTTAAGAAAATTGTAAATTGTGTTTGTCACGTAGTTTAAGAACCGGGATACAATCTAGATACTACGTAGAAATAAATGTGGTAAAATTAGTAGTGTCTCAACTCCAGAAAATAGACATTTTAACGTATTATAAATTGGTGCCGGAAACCCGAAAATAGACATTAGAAACGTAGCAATAGCTAGTACTCTACCTCCTTAATAATGGCTGGTATACACAAGTGTCAATAGAGCCAATCACACAGGGGACGGGGAATGTGATTTTCATTGTTCTACTGAGAACATTTGACTGTACCTGTGTGTTGTTTGTTCATGCAGTGTGAATAGTATGGTATTATTTTTTCTTGTTGAGTAGTAGTGTTCAACGTAAAATCATCATTGATGTTACATTGCCTAGCTGTTAGTGAGAGTGTTAGTGACTTAAAGGGAAGTGGCAGTGTGGATATTGTAGGCAGGGGCTGTAGTTGTGTGTTGAGCGGTTCAAAAGCGTAGAAAGAACGGGATATCAACTTTAGTGATAAGTTTTCCGTACAAGGAAATGAACACTATCCCATTAATATTATTAGTTTGGGTAGCGTTTGAATAGTGCAATGGCGGTGTTTGTTCATTGTGTAGATATGTTGCTGGTGTTGGGCGAATGTAGAAGAAATTATCGTAACGCGGCACTAATGTATGCAATGCGCTATCCCCAACGCCAACAAACATCTCACATGGCATTTCTGCGATTGGAGAGACGTTTGCGGCAACATGGTAGTCTTGTTCGGGGACGAGGTAGGGGTCGTTACCGCTCTGCAACCAATGAAGAACGTGCAACAGGAATATTGGCAGCAGCGCATGTAGACCCACATGCAGGGCCGGCGCCACGGGGGGTCGAGCCGTGCCACCGCCCAGGGCGGCAAGTCTAATGGGCGGCAAAATTTGAAGAAAGAATATTATCAAAATATAATGCTTCGTATTAAGTCCACATAGTGTTCACCCGAGAATGTAATTAAACTTACTTCACTCACATTTAGAAAAATACTCATTTAGGAAACTCAGAGCACTTCTCATCACTTTCAATTATCAAACTACTAGCCACATGTATCTCGTTCAATATTTCTCTTGCAGTGACGTAGATAAGATTATCAGCTAGATTGCATAAGTTCTTAACGTTCCTCCAAATGATAATGAGTCAAAAAAAAAAAGATTTAAATGAAGAACTCAGTCAGTCAGGAAATATAATTCAGCTACTGCTCTCTGTTAGTGATACACCTTCGTTTTCACATTTTCTATAGATACAATGAACGACGATCTCACCACAAAAGCGAGCACAAATATCACACATAGTGATGTCGTTATAGACCAAGATCTTTCACAGTTGATGATAACAATTGGCGTCACATTTCTGAAGCTTTTGCTAGTCATGATAGGTCTCCTATTCACCTTGAGTCGCAAAGAAGGTAGATGGAGCTTTCGATACGACTGAAGAGTGGTCTTACAATCGACGCAGAACACGAGAAAATGTTAAATGCCGAAGCACAACATTGGAAGAACGTAATAGAACGACTAGTTGCAATAATAGTTTTTAGGTGAATAATGTCTACCGTTACGTAGAACATCTGATAAACTTTACACGAGTAATAATGGTAATTTTCTGAAACTGGTAGAACTTTTTGCAAAGTTTGACAGCGTCATGGCCGAACACATGAAAAGAACCATGGGAGGACAATTAAATACCACCATTAGTTTGGAAAAGATGTCCAAAATGAAATTATTCAAATTCTTAGTGAATAAATTAAAAGTAAAATACTGTCTTTGTTGAGAGTTGCAAAATAGTGTAGTATACGTCAGGAAGGAACACGTTAGCAGTCTCACTTTAAAGCCATTAGGCACCACAAGGAAGGAGAACCGAATTGATGATCTGACTCCACTTACATATAAAATAGGCGAGGTTTATGATGTCTTACTTCAAATAAGAAACAATAATAGAACAGATAGAATCAGTGTTTCTTCCAGACATGATTTTGGGGGGCACTGCCTCTCGGAGCTCTGAGAGTGCCGCCCGGAAGAGACCAAAATAACACGCCTATAATATAATAATAAATAGAATAGTACCAGCAGTGCCCCGCCGGAACACTAAGTGTGACCCCCCGGAACATTTTTTACTGAAAGAACGACTGGATAGAATGCTTTTTGTATAGCAAACCAGCTGCATGACAACTTTCTTTTGCTCACTCGTTATCTGGTATGACTTTTTACTCCATACAAACATAGTAAGCAAAAGTCTCCATAGCATTGATTCTCATGTCTTGGATGCAGTCTGGTTTCTTTAAAATATATCTGAGTACTTTGAGAGCAGCAGAAATGATACAAAGTTTCAATCTTACTTAGTTGATGCGATGAGTTGCCATCAGTATTAGATATGGAAGATCCACGGATAAGTAATACAGTGCAAGCTCGAAGTCGTAAGAAGAGACAGTTTCAGTACGAGGCAGATGATGAAGCTATTGAAAATCCACAAACAAGATACAAGATCGATTTTTATTACAAAATTCTAGACCTGATTATGTTAGCTTTAAGAGAAAGGTTTGAGCAACTTAAACATTACAGCGAGTATTTCGATTTTCTTTACGATATAAGTAATCTTAAAGATATGCCACCTGAACTTTTGTCTGAAAAGTGTAGTAAACTTGCCAGCGTTTTAACACGAAGAATCGAAAGATACTAACCCCATGTTATCCGCTATAATTAAGCCTAAAGAATAAGCTTTTAAATTAATTGAGAAGCATGACTTTGTTCCCAATGTTAGTGCTGCACTTAGGATTTTGTTAACCTTACAGGTAACAGTGACAAGTGGAGAAGGAAGTTATATAAAACTATCTATAGTCTTCCAGGTCTGAAACACGCTTGAATGGTCTAACTAGGATATCAATAGAGCGTGAATTGGCTGCAACATTGAACTACGCGAATGTGATCAAGGAATTTGCTCACATCAAAGCAAGAAAACTTTCTTTCAATTAAAATATGTTAAATTTGTGTATCTCTATTGTGTTTTAGTACATAAGGCTTAGGCTAATCACTTAATTTTGCCGTAATATTTGATTCACTATATTATCTTTATGCTCCATACTGTATTGGAAACACTTTTTGATATAAAATAGGCATAAAAATTAAAATTCTTTGTCGTGACTAAAGCATATTTTAAAAATTTTATTTTCTGTATGCGCTGCTGTATATCACATATATACCAAGACTGCATATATACAGCGAAATCGAGCATACTGAATATTGTGTCACGTATACAGTGTTTAAATATTATGTAGAAAAAAGCATTCGAGAGAGGTGGTTCAATTTTTGTTTACTTTTCCATTTCATACATGTTTTTAAATAGGGCATCTTACTTTTTCATGACACTTGAACGTCTTGTGTCAAAATAAGGTTTGCGGATTAAAGAGGCGGCATGAGAAAGTACCGCCCAGAGCGGCAAAACTGCTAGCGCCGGCCCTGCCCACATGATACCACGAGACACCTTGCTCAGGCCAGTGGAGTTAGCCAAAGATCTGTAGTGCGTATTTTGTACGAGTACATGTTTCATCCGTATCATATCATCTTACATCAGGAACTATCTGGCAATGATTTTCATGCCAGATTGCAATTTTGTCTATGGTTGGAAGGTATGGAAAACAGACAGCGCAACTTCATATCCACCATCTTGTTTAGCGATGAAGCTACATTTACAAACCCAGGACACGTAAACCGACATAATATGCATTATTGGGCTAGGGAAAATCCACTATGGCAGAGACAAGTTGCTCATCAGCATCGGTGGTCTCTTAACGTATGGTTATCCTTGGTAACCATATCATTGGGCCATATTTTTTTGATGGACGTCTTACTGGTGATACCTATGCCGCATTTATCAGTGATGTACTATACCCGGAGTTGTTAGAGAATATTCCTTTCGCTGAACGTATAAGAATGTGGTACCAACATGATGGTGCTCCAGCACAAAACGCACGCCAGGTCAGAGCCTTATTAGACCACCGTATGGCGAATAAATGGATTGGGCGTCGAGGTCCTATTCACTGGCCTCCACGATCTCCTGACCTAACCCCACTTAATTTTTTCCTCTGGGGTTATGTTAAGGATCGGATAATGTCCAACGTACCAACAACTACTGATGATATGAAGGCGCATATCCAAGATGTGTGTGCATCTATCACTCCAGAGATGCTACATGATGTACGAACATCCCTATGCCGCCGCTTACGGAGGTGTGTGGAGCAGGATGGAGGACATATCGAGCATCATTTGTAACATGGTAAGTGTTGAAATTATTTGCTTTACAGTGATTGAAATTACAATTTTTAACATCGCACATACCAGTAGAATTACTAAACGTTATTCTACTACTTTACAGGATATTAGGTTGTGGTAATGCTGTTGTGACAGGCTTGCCTGAAATCAAAATAACTCTTGTAGTAAGCTGTTTGGTATTTCACGATCTATCAAAGAGCTATCACTCGCCCTATGTTGCGATTTGAAAATTCCATGTACACCCCTCCATACAAAAGCGGGGCGAGGGAACTTTAACACAAATTTCAGGCTTTCTGTATTGTACATTGACTCTTCACACTTTTCTTATTTGATGCGTAGTTCGCTTGATATTTGCGTGTAATACTCAATTTGAACACTGCATTTTCTATCTGAATGTGAAACCATTTTTGGCGGAAATTTTGAAACAGGCTTGCCCAAAATGAAAGCAAATTTTGTACGAAGCTGTTTGGCTTTCCACGATCTATCAAACAAGGTATCACTCAACCTACAGGTATATTCCCATTTGAAATTTTGAAATTGGTCCCGGGGCTCCATGATTAGGGCCCTGGGGACACATCGACAACATCATTCCACATTGCCTATGATGCTTTCGTTTTTAATTTTTTGTTTAATCGTTTCCTACTCATACGTTTCCGATTTATAAGTACTGGAAATTTTATCTGATACAGGACCAATTTTGGGGTCTATCTTGAAAACGGTGCCCCATATCAAAAATTGTTTCCTACAAAAATTGTTCAATTTTTCAAGCTCTTTCGAACGAGGTATCACTCGACCTATGTTTCCATTTGAAAATTTCACGTTCACCCCCCTCCCCCAAAAACGGGGGCGGGGGAAAACCTAATGTTTGACTCATTTCTGAGGCCCCTTCGTATTGTACATTGTCTCTTAATATTTTTCTTATATGATGTATAGTTCGCGATATATTGGCTTGTAACACTTATTTATAAGTACTGGAAATTTTTATCGGATACAGGACCATTTTTGAGGCCCATCTTGAAAACGGCGCCCCATATCAAAAATTGTTTCCTACAAAAATTGTTCAATTTTTCAAGCTCTTTCGAACGAGGTATCACTCGACCTATGTTTCCATTTGAAAATTTCACGTCTACCCCCTACCCCCTAAAATGGGGGCGGGGAAAAACCTAATGTTTGACTCATTTATGAGGCCCCTTTGCACTGTACATTGTCTCTTAATATTTTTCTTATATGATGTATAGTTCGCGAGATATTGCCTTGTAACACTTATTTTGACTAGCCTATATATATATATATATATATATATATATATATATATATATATATATATATATATATATATATATATATATATATATATATAAAAGGTGTTGCAAAGTAAGTGTTAAAACTCTCAACCACCGTGTAGTTGACATCAAAAGCAGAAAAAGGTTATCTTCAACTACGTTCGAATCCCACTAGTTTCGGAGATTCAACGCGTCGCAATCATGTGAAAAAACTATACAACGTAGAGAGTGCAGCTTAAAAATTGACAAGGAAGTTATACCTGCTCTATTTAGAAATGTAGGTTTCAAATCCCGTGTAACATGGGTTCCTGTCACCACGGCATGGCCCGTCCTCAGGCTGCGAATCTAGGAGAAGGCCTCGATATAGAGGTTAGCTGCGAATATACTGAATAAGCAGTCGCGGACAGACAAGGAGTGGTCCTTCAGCTTGGGGGTTTGGGTAAGGGTAATAACCTTATCCTGTAAAAAAAAAAAAAAAAAAAAAAAAAAAAAAAAAAAAAGACTTGTTCAGAAACATTCACAGAAGCCTCGGACAAGGAATCATAACTTGGAACGACCTCAGTAAAAGAAAATGACATGAAATTTGGGACATGGAATATTAGAAGTTTTTACAGGACAGGCGCGTTAAAATCCGTAACGAGTGAGTTACAGAAATACAGGATGGATCTAGTACGACTTCAGGAAGTTAGGTGGAAAGGAAGTGGAACTGTGAATTATGGAAATTTTACGTTCTTTTACGGATAAGGAAATAGAAATCACCAATTAAGAACAGGGGTTTTCGTTCACAAACGAATAATATCAGCAATTAATCAGGTTGAATTTGTTATTGACAGACTTTCTTTTATTACTCTTAAGGGTCGGTGAAGTGATATTATTGTTTTAAATGTATACACGACTCCAAACGTGCGTTACCACCTGCAAGTCTTCTTTTGCTGCAATAGTAGGCAACCCAAAGAGCTCTTTCGTTGGGTTGGTTGAGAATTCGAAAGGCGTTGGATCGAACCTCAATTTTGTTACAAATATATCAGTGTGGCGAACTACAAATAAGAGAATAAAATAAATTGTTAAGAATGACGGTTTTATTGTTGTAAGGGAAATGAATAACACAAAAAGATACAAAATGGTCTTGCTTAACCACTAAGAAAAAGATATCAAAGGAAAGCAGTTTCTTTTCCTTTTCAAAAAAAAACTCGTAAAAAAGAAAATAGGTTACATAATGTAAAGGTTTAATATAAACGCCTAACAGCACAACAACAAACATCCACAGGAAACGGAAAGAGAGACAAACACAGACGAATGGACACCATTAGCGTAGTAGACTTGCGGGCTTCCCATGCAAGACAAAGAGACGAGACCCTACTTATAAACACAAATGTTTTAATAATAATAATAATAATAATAATAATAATAATAATAATAATAATAATAATAATTATTATTATTATTATTATTATTATTATTATTATTATTATTATTATTATTATTATTATTATTATTATTGAAAACTCGTTTCCTTTCCAAATCTCTGATTCTGCCTGAGAGCAAGTCTGCACATAGCGGTCATTTATGTAGTCTTTGACAATGAGCAGTCTCAAACGCCAAATGTGATGGAAATCTCCGAGGGAGAAGAAGAAAAAAACTTATGATAAATTCTAGGTAAAAGTTCGAAGTACTTGTTTTTGACAGATGCTTTTTTCTTTCTTTTTTCGGAAAGAGAGAAGTTTTGGCATCTTAGAAATTACAGTATATAATATTGCAAATTTCCAAGTGGATTTATTTACATTGCTATTTGACGTAATAATGAAATTGTCATTGGAAGATATTATTGTAAAAATTAAGTTTTGTTTCGTCAGCCATTGCAAGTCTTAGGGGACCCCTATGCCTCGCCCCCCAAAATCGATATCGAAAATTTAGGATATGGATATATCGATGTTGACATATTTCCGATACCCAATGTTGATATGTGTCAATAAAGATACACTGGAATCAATAATCAAAATCTATAAGTTTCCTATCTCGGGATAATTCGGGCCACGGGGGTTTCGAGATAATCGGTACCAGAAATTGTAAAGTTTGTCGACTTTCAGATTTCGACAGCTACAAGCGATTTCACTATTCACGTTGTTATTTTTCGTTACAAAAACACTTCTGATTGACTATATTCATGGTGAATTACTGAACTTATACACTCCGCATAAATAAAGCGACAGCTAACACCTTGCAGCTAGGCCATTTAATATATACCTTCTTATCACACAATCGTGTCTGATAGAGGCCCCCTCTCCCTCCTCCCTTCATCTCTCCCATATTAAAATCAGCAACAACATCAGCACAATTCTAATTTCAAAATATACGTGTATTAGTGTCAATAAAGTAAAGGAATAACATTGAGATGAAACCAATAGATATTGTTAGAGGTACGGAAGTAAGACAGAGAGAGAAAAGAAGATAGAAGATGAAAAGAAAAGGAAGCACAGATAAAAATATTAGATTTAAACGTAGAAAATTAAAAGAACCTAACATTATAAAGTTACGTTTCCAGAAATCCAACAGTAATATAGAAATAACGTTTTTTAATTTTTTGTCAGAATTATTCGAATAAATATGTAGAGGATGGTTGAAAAATTCATTAAGTCACTTTCAAAATGAATACCAAACTTGATCAAATTAAGTACTCAATTTCCAGTGAAACTGAAAAGTTCCGAGACACATCTAGGATCATGCCGAAAGTTTAATACACATTCTGTCTTTCCGCGTGGTTCGGTTGCAAATTCGATAGTGTTCATTAAACGTAATGATCAGAAATACATTGTACGTCATACCTTCGATTCCAGACTACTAATGTAAACGGAACAAAAAGTAAAAGAAAACAGACAGAAAGGAAAATTATATGAGTCCTATTTTACTGGTAAATTTCTATCAGAAAGAACCTACATTAAAATTCCGAATTTTATCATAATGAAAAGTTACAACTGTTTAAACGGAAAATTCGATGTTTGCTTATACACGTAGCAAATCTGGCATATTTCGCATTTCATACGTGGATAAAACAAGCTGAAGAATTATAGGATGGAAACAATTTTGTGTCAAATTAATATAAATAAAATCTCTCTTGAAATAACCCAAAAGGGGGGCATTTTCTAGTCATTCTTGGACATTTGACTGTTCCGAACATCAACTCTTGATTTCTCCCATTGCGGATATGACGTATTTGCAATGATTGAATGAACACGCTAGAGCTGAAACGGGTCATCACAGTGACTCGGTAACCCACAGAAGAAAAGAGACTTTACGTATTTCCTTGACACAAAGTGTGTTTTGTGTGTTTGACAAAGAGAGAAGAGAAAGATGCAAGACATGATATGGAAACTTCAAGAAAGATGGATAGGGAGAGAAAAAGAGAGACAAATATATATATGAAAACTACTTATCATTACTCTGTATGATGAAGACTGCACACCCTGTTTATTCGGATTCTCGCCTTATAAATTCTCCACCCAACGTTGGTAGCGAGTGTTTTATGAAAAAAAGATAGTACCTAATGGGGATTCGAACTGAGATTTTCCGTTTGCAAGTCTAGGACGGTACGAACACATCAATGGTTACTCTATTCGAAGCATATTTAACAAAAGGTATAGTGTTCTTTTCTAAGAGCTATAACATCAAAAGCATATACTACAGACCAATTAAGTGTTTCGAATTGTCCTAGTAGCCCAAATAGTTATTATTTGCCTTTTCCCAACCAACATTTGTAAATCGTCTCTATAATGATACAGGTGTTTGCACCCACATTCTTACAGATTGCTGGTTTACCATGAGAAGTCACTTTTCGATTCCTCACGATCACTTTGTGAAAAAAACTTTGTCTTGACCAGGATTCGAACTTACGTTTTGAACGTATACCACTCGTCAGTCTTTGACGTTACCCCTACCCTACCGTGCCACCTGAAACTATAACTCAAATCTTACAAAGTTCAGTTCTGCTCTTTGGAACGAACCGGCTTCTTACTGTAAGATTATTTACACCAAAGTGCACGCCGAATTTAATTTGTTCAACAACCTAGACGAATTAGTGCCCAGTAAAAACGAAATAACATACAATCCAGGAAAAATTACAGAAATAATAAACATATGCAATATATACACAACTTCAAAAGTACACTAATAATAATAATAATAATAATAATAATAATAATAATAATAATAATAATAATAAATGTTCAACTTCACTGTGTAGTTGTCATTTCAACGAATAATAATATCAATATGCGAAGTCAATCTAAGGAATGTTTTTGAAGATTAGGCAGTTGTTCCATTTACTCTTTCGTTTCCAAAAAATCCACGCGCGTGGTGTTTATCCACCATAAAGTCCGTCATGAAATTAAATAGCATCGATTTCATGTATACATAAAAGTCGTGACCAGTATTAGATATGTTATTGTCGAATAACTCAAGCTTGTGTGCAGCGTTACAAAAATATTTACTTATGTCTTGTGCGCGTGGACATAGGTTCTTGTTCGTTGGGGACTATAGAACACAGTGGTTCTTACCATACTTTAGCCAAAAGTGTAAGTCCCGTCGTTAGGAGCTCAGCTATTCGTTTTAGTCTTTCGTAGTAATTATTATCAATAATTTTTAGTACCGGTAATTGCTTTTGTCTCCACGTATTGTTATTCTTTTCTTTATTTTAAAAAAATATCTAAATAAATGCGACCATGATTAGTGTTATTTTGAATGTAATCGCCATTTACAATTGATAAAGAACGAAAACTTAACATTCCGACGTTGCTGCAATAAAGTTAAAAATAGGGGTGGAAATTTTTTGGGATCGAACCCATACTCATGGACATCTAAAGCATTACAAGCATCTGCTGAAATCCGCTTGGCCATGATGATTACGCTTAGTCACACGCGCAATGATTACGCACTGTATTCAAGTTCTGTATTGCCCCTATTGGTAGTATGAGTTCGAACCCTAAAACTTCCACTTTTGTTTTTTTTTTTTAATTTTTACAGCCACGTTGGAACGTTAAACGTTTGTTCTATATCAATTGTAAATGACGTTTACATTCCAAATAACAGTAATCATAATCGCCTTCATTTGCATATAATTTTAAAATAAAGAAAAGAATTCAAACAATACGTAAGGACAAAAATTACCGGTAATAAACATTATTGGTCATCCGTATCTTCTGTTGGGGCATGTATACAGGACTCCAAAAGTACATTACCACCTGCAATTAGTCTTTTGCTTTAATTGTAGGCAACCCAAGCAGCTCGGTCGTTGGATTGGTTGCGAATTCGAAAGGCGTTGGACCAAACCTCAATTTTGTTAGAAATATATCACTGGAAAACTACAAATAAGGCAATCAAATAAACTGTTAAGAATGATATTTTTATTATTGTGAGGAAATGGATTGCAAAAGTTACAAAATGATCTTACTTAAGCAGTTGAAACAAGATGAATGGTAAAGAAAAGATATCGAAGAAAAGCAGTTTCCTTTTTTAAAAAAAACTCGTAAAAAACAAACATCCATAGGAAACGGAAAGAGAGACAAACACAGAAGAAGGGACACCATTAGCGTAGTAGACTTGCGAACGTCCCATGCAAGATAATGAGATGGGACCCTACTGGTAAACCCAATTGTTTTAATAATAATAATAATAATAATAATAATAATAATAATAATAATAATAATTATTATTATTATTATTATTATTATTATTAATATTATTATTATTATTATTATTATTATTATTATTATTATTATTATTATTATTATTGAAAACTCGTTTCCTTTCCAAATCTGATTTTGCCTAAGAGCATGTCAGCTTCACTGTGTAGTTGTCATTTCAAGAGTAATAATATCAATATGCGGAGTCAATCTAACGAACATTCTTTGAAGATTAGGCAGTTGTTCCATTTACTTTTCCGTTTCGAGAAAATCCACGCACGTGGTGTTTATCCACCATAAAACCCTCCATGACATTAGATGCGATCGATCTTATGTACACACAAAAGTTGGGATCAGTACTAGGGATGGCCGGATCCGGATCTGGCCGGATCCGAAGATCCGGATCTGATTGGGTCCGGATCCTTTGGATCCGGATCTCGGATCTGGACCCGGATCTCGGATTTCGGATCTGGATCCGGATCTCGGATTTCGGATCTGGATCCGGATCTCGGATTTCGGATCTGGATCCGGATCTTGGATTTCGGATCTGGATCCGGATCTCGAATCTCGGATCTGGATTCGGATCTTGATTCTTATCCAAACCCACATCCCATCCAAATTATGATAAACATGAATATCTAAAATTCGCCGAAAGTAATTTCACGAAGTCCTGACAGTGAAGAAGAGAACAGAAAATTAAGACGAATATTGACAAGTCTATTTGTTTCCTTCATTCTACTCTAAAGATCAAATGTTTGGCTTACTTAAGAAAAAAATGATCCGGATGAGAGCTCAAATGTCGAATCTAGTTCCACTCGGTTGCAGGACCGAGATGAATATTTAAAATTCCTCAATGCACCTATTTCATTGACAGTTAAGAAAACATAAACAGTTAAGACAAGTATTGACTACTATTTACGTAAATTTATCTTGCTCAGTCTGCTCAAAATATCAAATGTATACCCTACAATTAGATTTAATAATTATTTAGTAAATCACAATATGAGCACCGAGAATAAACTATGAATTTTGGTGCCTCTTATCTAGATTTGAAATTTCGGATTCATACATAGAATCAGGCTGAAATATAAATATTTGAGATCTGGAAACCGAAACGTGTGCTAGTACCAAGATCGTAGCCGTTTGTACAGTGGCGTATTTACGATTTTGTTTCGGGGGAGGCTTTGCTAACTTTCGGGGGGAGGCTTTGCCTGAAAATGTGAAAATTCTGCAAGATATTTCATATATTTTACTACAGTAAGATTTCGGAGGGGGGGGCTTAAGCCCGGAAGCCTCTCCCCTAAATACGCCATTGCGTTTGTACCTAGGTAATGCGAGCGGAAGGCACTTGCACTAATTCCGCATGTAGTTTGAGGAACACGAGAAATTAAAAACAGATAAATATTCTTTTTCAGGAGTAAGTCGCGCTTTAACATGACTTTTCATGAGTGTTGTGTTCAAATATGAAAACTGTAATGACAACTTGTTTGAAATAAAAACTTTTTCATTTTTAACAATAAAATTAGGTACTTTCACATTGGAGAAAAATTAGCAAGGCACATACCACTGATTAGGGTGCTGATTCTTATGGAAGCTTTCACTTGAACCGGAAGATTTCCGCATGTTAGTATCGGATTGCCACAATTCACCTTGCTGAAAGACGTGGTTTATCAGGAGGTCGGACAAGATTCTTTTGAACGTAGCCTGTAGACTGCTTCTAGTCTCAATTATTCCCATATAACAAGACTAGCCATATACATAGTTGGTTCGAAATAAGTTAAAATATCACTAATTGACCTTAAAGGGATAATCGTGATTTAAATATTCGTAAATCAGAAGAGATGTGAAAGTTAAGCGGTAAAATAAATCCGATAATTCCGGAATAAAGAGATTTATATGCAACCTAATGATCGCAATAAAACTCTTTATGTAACATTTTCAAAGCTAAAATTAACAGTTATCTTCTTGAAGAGGGTTTACGGCAACATAGAATATTACAAATCCAATTATTATAAGTAGTACCTCTGACAGCCCTGCATTTCACATCACCATCGCCCTTCATCCTGACAAGTGGGCAATTCACTTACCCACAATGACTTTTCAGGCGTTCCAGTGACATCAATATCTCAGTTTGGGTTTGGGATCATGCTTCGGTGAACCTTGACTATCACCATCAGCAGCTATTAGAGAATCAGAACTTATTTCTGTATTAGATAATGTGGGTAACTATAGCTTTTCGTCTATAGAAGTCGGAGAGTGTATGGTATTATCGCAGGAAATATTTGATACATAAAACTTAGATTGTCAGTATTTAGGAGCAACTTTTAAAATAATCAGTTACTGTAAATGTGCTACAGATTAGCCGAGAAAACCCGACAGCCATAGTCGAGTGGTCTGCGGCATTAGGCTGTGGATCCTTTTACTGTAAATGTCTTGCATTCAAATCCCGCTTCAAATGAACATAAGCCCGATGGTAGGAACCAAAGGACTGTCGTGCCAAGAATTTAATTTGTTTTAATTATCATAAATGCCTTCTTTATTATTAAATTTTATCCAATATTTTCTTTTCAACCAGTTTGCGAAACTCAGAGCTAGCTACTTGTTTTCTTTTTAATTCATATTCATAGTTAGCACAGCTAATCACTAAGGGAAAACAATCATTTCAATAAAATTCGCCTCGCGTCTTTCGTAGCTCTAAGTTATTTTCAGCTTTTTTTTTTTTTTAAAAAAAAAAGCTGAATGGCGTTTTATCACTTTCCCCTCGCTTTCCCTATTTTTTTTCTAGTTTTACCTATGTTTCTTTGCACGGATATTGTGCATATATTCACGTGCTTAATGTGTTCGTTTACAAAAGCGGGCCATTTCCCTGCCACTATAGAAAGTAGAGTGCCCTGTATCAGAGAAATATTAATTGACGTATGTAAGTGAATATATCTGTGATGAAGTCATAATTTCTCAGTTTTTGCATCGCACATAGTTTCCTCATCCTCATTAATCTCTTCACCCCCGCTTCCTGAATTCCAGTTCTGGTATTCTTTCTTGAGCAAGGCCTATGTAATGGGAGACTGGTGTCTCATGTAGGCTTATTAACTATATCATCAGCAATAAAGAAAGTAGGGTTTAATTTGCACTAATTTTAGAACATTACGTTAATTAAATAATAATAATAATACGGAGTGAGCTCAGGCTACTTGTTAGGATTCTTGCTTCGCAATTGGATTATACCGAGTTCGAATTCGGAGACCAGCTCTCCTGACTGAGGATTTTCCAGGGTTGTTCCTCAGTTATACTGGGCAAATGCTAGGTTAGTACCTTGATCTAAGGCTCTGGAGACCTTCCTTCCATTCCTTTCCTAATGTTTTCATCTGTTGATTATTACAGTGTAAAGTGGCCTCTGAGGATGTATCTGGTAGCTTATAGTAAATAAACAATAACGACTTAATATATCTTCACGAAACGTGTGGGTTAATTTAACTATAGCCTTACAGTCACAATAGATAGCTAAAGTTTTAATATTAATTTCCTGACTTTTAAATACTATTTTCATATTGTTTCAGCTTTCAATTTTCTCATGTATGTTCCACCGAGAATTGAACCTGAGATCACATGAACAAATGCGAATATGTTAAATATTTTTGAACACTAATATACAAAACACAAAACGCTTCAATGATACGATGCATGGATATGTTTTGGTTACGTCCTGCAATGTATGATTAAAGAAACCTGGAGGGTGAAGAAGAAATAACAGAAATCTCTTTTATATTTACTCCTTCAACAAACTCCTGACCTCAGAAGGGCAAGCCATAAGTTAGGTAATAAAGTCATACAACGAACACTTTTATTAATACTACACAACCATATCGCTCTCCTGAAATTCTCGTGTGTATGTTTAAAGATCTACTGTTGTTCCACGATAACCAGTCTATATTTTTTGTTGTACCTTCGAAGTGAAAGATTTGTTGATGGTTGGACTCTAGTGAGTCAGAAACTACTATTAATAAAGAGTTTGTTTTGTCCAGTATTCCTGCAATTAGAAGGGTCTTATTTAAAAGATATTTCATTTGTATATGAGAAAATAAGAAAGTTTATATAAGAAAGTAAATATTGCAAGGTTAAAATAACATAAAGAACAAAGGTAGCACAAACGTGTTATGGAAACATTTAAAAGCACAGCATCCTACTATATTAGTGAATCCGAAAAAAGTTTTGACGAATTTTAGATATTCAATTTTATCATCACAATTTCAGATGTAGGTTTGGATACGAATCAATATCTGAGATTCGGATCCAGATCCGAGATCCGAATTTCGGATCTAGATCCGAGATCCGAGTTTCGGATCCAGATCCGAGATCCGGACCCAGATCCGAGATCCGAGTTCCGGATCCAGATCCGAGATCCGAATTTCGGATCCAGATCCGAGATCCGGACCCAGATCCGAGATCCGAATTTCGGATCCGGATCCGAGATCCGGATCTGAGATTCGGATCCGAGATCCGGATCTGAGATTCGGATCCGAGATCCGGATCTGAGTTTCGGATCCGAGATCCGGATCTAGGTCCGGATCCGGCAAGATCCGGATCCGGATCTCACTGGATCCGGGATATCCGGATCCGAAAATTTTTGGCCATCCCTAATCAGTACTACACATGTTATTGTCGAAAAAATCAAGCTTGTGTGTTGCGTTAGAAAAATAATTACTTACGTGTTGTGTGCGTAAATATGGTTTCAAGTCCATTGGGAACTATAGAACACAATGTTTCTTAACATACTTTAACCAATATTGTAAGTTCCTTCGTTAAAAGCTTAGCTGTTCGTGTTAGTCTTTCGTAGTGATTATTATCAATAATGTTTAGTACCGGTAATTTTTGTCCTTACGTATTGTTTGAATTCTTTTCTTTATTTTAAAATTATATGCAAATGAAGGCGATTATGAATACTGTTATTTGGAATGTAAACGTCATTTACAATTGATATAGAACAAACGTTTAACGTTCCAACGTGGCTGTAAAAATTAAAAAAAAAAACAAAAGTAGAAGTTTTAGGGTTCGAACTCATACTACCAATAGGGGCAATACAGAACTTGAATACAGTGCGCAATCAATGCGCGTGTGACTAAGCGTAATCATCATGGCCAAGCGGATTTCAGCAGATGCTTGTAATGCTTTAGATGTCCATGAGTATGGGTTCGATCCCCAAAACTTTCCACCCCTATTTTTAACTTTATTGCAGCAACGTCGGAATGTTAAGTTTTCGTTCTTTATCAATTGTAAATGGCGATTACATTCAAAATAACACTAATCATGGTCGCATTTATTTAGATATTTTTTAAAATAAAGAAAAGAATAACAATACGTGAAGACAAAAGCAATTACCGGTACTAAAAATTATTGTTAATAATTACTACGAAAGACTAAAACGAATAGCTGAGCTCCTAACGACGGGACTTACACTTTTGGCTAAAGTATGGTAAGAACCACTGTGTTCTATAGTCCCCAACGAACAAGAACCTATGTCCACGCGCACAAGACGTAAGTAAATATTTTTGTAACGCTGCACACAAGCTTGAGTTATTCGACAATAACATATCTAATACTGGTCACGACTTTTATGTATACATGAAATCGATGCTATTTAATTTCATGACGGACTTTATGGTGGATAAACACCACGCGCGTGGATTTTTTGGAAACGAAAGAGTAAATGGAACAACTGCCTAATCTTCAAAAACATTCCTTAGATTGACTTCGCATATTGATATTATTATTCGTTGAAATGACAATTACACAGTGAAGTTGAACATTTCTTCTTCTTCTTCTTATTATTATTATTATTATTAGTGTACTTTTGAAGTTGTGTAATTATTGCATATGTTTATTATTTCTGTAATTTTTCCTGGATTGTATGTTATTTCGTTTTTACTGGGCACTAATTTGTCTAGGTTGTTGAATAAATTAAATTCGGCGTGCACTTTGGTGTAAATAATCTTACAGTAAGAAGCCGGTTCGTTCCAAAGAGCAGAACTGAACTTTGTAAGATTTGAGTTATAGTTTCAGGTGGCACGGTAGGGTAGGGGTTACGTCAAAGACTGACGAGTGGTATACGTTCAAAACGTAAGTTCGAATCGTGGTCAAGAGCAATCTGTAAGAATGTGGGTGCAAACACCTGTATTATTATAGAGACGATTTACAAATGTTGGTTGGGAAAAGGCAAATAATAACTATCTGGGCTACTAGGACAATTCGAAACACTTAATTGGTCTGTAGTATGTGCTTTTGATGTTATAGCTCTTAGAAAAGAACACTATATCTTTTGTTAAATATGCTTCGAATAGAGTAACCATTGATGTGTTCGTACCGTCCTAGACTTGCAAACGGAAAATCTCAGTTCGAATCCCCATTAGGTACTATCTCTTTTTCATAAAACACTCGCTACCAACGTTGGGTGGAGAATTTATAAAGCGAGAATCCGAATAAACAGGGTGTGCAGTCTTCATCATACAGAGTAATGATAAGTAGTTTTCATATATATATTTGTCTCTCTTTTTCTCTCCCTATCCATCTTTCTTGAAGTTTCCATATCATGTCTTGCATCTTTCTCTTCTCTCTCTGTCACACACACAAACACACACTTTGTGTCAAGGAAATACGTAAAGTCTCTTTTCTTCTGTGGGTTACCGAGTCACTGTGATGACCCGTTTCAGCTCTAGCGTGTTCATTCAATCATTGCAAATACGTCATATCCGCAATGGGAGAAATCAAGAGTTGATGTTCGGAACAGTCAAATGTCCAAGAATGACTAGAAAATGCCCCCCTTTTGGGTTATTTCAAGAGAGATTTTATTTATATTAATTTGACACAAAATTGTTTCCATCCTATAATTCTTCAGCTTGTTTTATCCACGTATGAAATGCGAAATATGCCAGATTTGCTACGTGTATAAGCAAACATCGAATTTTCCGTTTAAACATTTGTAACTTTTCATTATGATAAAATTCGGAATTTTAATGTAGGTTCTTTCTGATAGAAATTTACCAGTAAAGTAGGACTCATATAATTTTCCTTTCTGTCTGTTTTCTTTTACTTTTTGTTCCGTTTACATTAGTAGTCTGGAATCGAAGGTATGACGTACAATGTATTTCTGATCATTACGTTTAATGAACACTATCGAATTTGCAACCGAACCACGCGGAAAGACAGAATGTGTATTAAACTTTCGGCATGATCCTAGATGTGTCTCGGAACTTTTCAGTTTCACTGGAAATTGAGTACTTAATTTGATCAAGTTTGGTATTCATTTTGAAAGTGACTTAATGAATTTTTCAACCATCCTCTACATATTTATTCGAATAATTCTGACAAAAAATTAAAAAACGTTATTTCTATATTACTGTTGGATTTCTGGAAACGCAACTTTATAATGTTAGGTTCTTTTAATTTTCTACGTTTAAATCTAATATTTTTATCTGTGCTTCCTTTTCTTTTCATCTTCTATCTTCTTTTCTCTCTCTGTCTTACTTCCGTACCTCTAACAATATCTATTGGTTTCATCTCAATGTTATTCCTTTACTTTATTGACACTATTACACGTATATTTTGAAATTAGAATTGTGCTGATGTTGTTGCTGATTTTAATATGGGAGAGATGAAAGGAGGAGGGAGAGGGGGCCTCTATCAGACACGATTGTATGATAAGAAGGTATATATCAAATGGCCTAGCTGCAAGGTGTTAGCTGTCGCTTTATTTATGCGGAGTGTATAAGTTCAGTAATTCACCATGAATATAGTCAATCAGAAGTGTTTCTGTAACGAAAAATAACAACATGAATAGTGAAATTGCTTGTAACTGTCGAAATCTGAAAGTCGACAAACTTTACAATTTCTGGTACCGATTACCTCGAAACCCCCGTGGCCCGAATTATCCCGAGATAGGAAACTTATATATTGAAAATGACAATCTCAGCAAAATGCAGAAATCTTTTAGTGTGAGAGAAAAAAGGAATTAAATCTCTCATTTCTAGTTCTATTAAACTTGTAGTTCTGAGTGTCTATGTCAAAATTACTGATAGAAATAAGGACAATGAATTATGATTATCTTGTAGAACATTCCACTTTATTATCACACGAAGTTCATCTTCCGATTTGCTTAGTTGTGAAAAATTATAGAGTACATTACTATACTATGCAAAGCACGTGTAGTTTCACTGATTTCTAATTACAATTAGAAACTGAATTAAAAGATAAATAGTAATAATTTTCTATTAAGGGGGAAATATACCTTCATTTGTTTTAACATTTTTTTGGCTAAAATGTTTCTTCAGGTTCGCCTCTTCCCCTCAACCTTGGACAGAGAATGCAAAAACATATTTAGATTTTGATTATTGATTCCAGTATATCGATATTGACACATATCAACATTCGGTATCGCAAATATGTCAACATCGATATATCCATATCCTAAATTTTCGATATCGATATTGGGGGGCGAGGCATAGGGGTCCCTAAGACTTGCAATGGCTGACGAAACAAAACTTAATTTTTACAATAATATCTTCCAATGACAATTTCTTTATTATGTCAAATAGCAATGTAAATAAATCCACTTGGAAATTTGCAATATTATATACTGTAATTTCTAAGATGCCAAAACTTCTCTCTCCCCGAAAAAAGAAAGAAAAAAGCACCTGTCAAAAACAAGTACTTCGAACTTTTACCTACAATTTATCATAAGTTTTTTTCTTCTTCTCTCTCGGAGATTTCCATCACATTTGGCCTTTGAGATTGCTCATTGACAAAGACTTCACAAATGACCGCTATGTGCAGACTTGCTCTCAGGCAGAATCAGAGATTTGGAAAGGAAACGAGTTTTCAATAATAATAATAATAATAATAATAATAATAATAATAATAATAATAATAATAATAATAATAATAATAATTATTATTATTATTATTATTATTATTATTTTTGTTATTAAAACATTTGGGTTTATAAGTAGGAAAATGAAATGAAATATTTGAGTTTTACGTCCCACGCTTATGCCGGTTAGGCTAAAGGAGACGGTGATGATGAATAATGAATGAAATGGTGGAATGAAGAAAGTGGGAGGAAACGGGAGAACCCCGAGAAAACCCACGCACACGGTGTTTGTGCACCATAAAGTTCACTTGGCGGGAGCTGGGATCGAACCCGGGACCCCAAGCACCAGAGGGTTTATAAGTAGGGTCCCGTCTCTTTGTCTTGCATGGGAGGCCCGCAAGTCTACTGCGCTAATGGTGTCCATTCGTCTGTGTTTGTCTCTCTTTCCGTTTCCTGTGGATGTTTGTTGTTGTGCTGTTAGGCGTTTATATTAAACCTTTACATTATGTAACCTATTTTCTTTTTTACGAGTTTTTTTTGAAAGAGAAAAGAAACTGCTTTCCTTTGATATCTTTTTCTTAGTGGTTAAGTAAGACCATTTTGTAACTTTTTGTGTTAATCATTTCCCTTACAAATTTTTACAGCCACGTTGGAACGTTAAACGTTTGTTCTATATCAATTGTAAATGACGTTTACATTCCAAATAACAGTAATCATAATCGCCTTCATTTGCGTATAATTTTAAAATAAAGAAAAGAATTCAAACAATACGTAAGGACAAAAATTACCGGTAATAAACATTATTGGTCATCCGTATCTTCTGTTGGGGCATGTATACAGGACTCCAAAAGTACATTACCACCTGCAATTAGTCTTTTCCTTTAATAGTAGGCAACCCAAGCAGCTCGGTCGTTGGATTGGTTGCGAATTCGAAAGGCGTTGGACCAAACCTCAATTTTGTTAGAAATATATCACTGGAAAACTACAAATAAGGCAATCAAATAAACTGTTAAGAATGATATTTTTATTATTGTGAGGAAATGGATGAAACGGGGGTGATGAATAATGATGATGAATGATGATGATATCTTTTTCTTAGTGGTTAAGTAAGACCATTTTGCAACTTTTTGTGTTATTTATTTCCCTTACAACAATAAAACCGTCATTCTTAACAATTTATTTCATTCTTTTATTTGTAGTTCGCCACACTGATATATTTGTAACAAAATTGAGGTTCGATCCAACGCCTTTCGAATTCTCAACCAACCCAACGAAAGAGCTCTTTGGGTTGCCTACTATTGCAGCAAAAGAAGACTTGCAGGTGGTAACGCACGTTTGGAGTCGTGTATACATTTAAAACAATAATATCACTTCACCGACCCTTAAGAGTAATAAAAGAAAGTCTGTCAATAACAAATTCAACCTGATTAATTGCTGATATTATTCGTTTGTGAACGAAAACCCCTGTTCTTAATTGGTGATTTCTATTTCCTTATCCGTAAAAGAACGTAAAATTTCCATAATTCACAGTTCCACTTCCTTCCCACCTAACTTCCTGAACTCGTACTAGGTCCATCCTGTATTTCTGTAACTCACTCGTTACGGATTTTAACGCGCCTGTCCTGTAAAAACTTCTAATATTCCATGTCCCAAATTTCATGTCCATTTTCTTTTACTGACGTCGTGCCAAGTTATGAATCCTTGTCCGAGGCTTCTGTGAATGTTTCTGAACAAGAGTCTTTTTTTTTTTTTTTACAGGATAAGGTTGTTACCCTTACCCAAACCCCCAAGCTGAAGGACCACTCCTTATCTGTCCGCAACTGCTTATTCAGTATATTCGCAGCTAACCTCTATATCAAGAGGCCTTCTCCTAGATTCGCAACCTGAGGACGGGCCATGCCGTGGTGACAGGAACCCATGTTACACGGGATTTGAAACCTACATTTCTAAATAGAACAGGTATAACTTCCTTGTCAATTTTTAAGCTGCACTCTCTACGTTGTATAGTTTTTTTTGAAACACAGGCCTCTGGAATTCACTTTCACATGATTGGGACGCGTTGAATCTCCGAAACTAGTGGGATTCGAACGTAGTTGAAGATAACTTTTTTCTACTTTTGATGTCAACTACACGGTGGTTGAGAGTTTTAACACTGATTTTGCAACACCTTATCTATCTATCTATCTATCTATCTATCTATCTATCTATCTATCTATATATATATATATATATATATATATATATATATATATATATATATATATATATATGGATAGATATTAGGGTGGGTTGAAAAAACTTTTTTTGGAATTTCGATTGGCCGAGTTGCGGAAAAGTTGCATCGTGTTAGTGGTAGTCAACACACAAAATTTGGACCTTTTTGGTCAACCCCTCACTTTGCCTCACGGGACTTGAATATTTTTGTAGCTGCAGCTATGCAACCCGCACGACACTACGAAGAAAATTATGCTGCACAGCTATTTTTGTTGTAATTTTCGATTGGCCAGGTTGCGGAAAAGTTGCCTCGTGTTAGTAGTAGTTTTCACAGAAAATTTGGATTTTTTTGGCCATACCCTTCCTTTGCCTCATGGGACTTGAATATTTTATAGCTGCAGCTATGCAACCCCCACGACACTACGAAGAAAATTGTGATGCACAGCTATAACCGTTGGTTCTTTTTCACAATGAAGCATTCTGAGGCTGAATATAAAACGTAAAATGAAAGTGAGATGCGATATTGTTCCTATGTGTTTAAAAATTATTGTCAAGTAGACGAAAAATTGTATTTTTATGTTTTAATTTATGTTCTTCATATATAGCGGGAAAAATATGATTTCAACCTTACATTGCAGATTTTTTCACGTATATCGTGAACAATTTCTTTTAGACCTGTTTATATTATTTAAAAAAATTAAACAAGTAATCTATCAAATAATTTTGAAACCGGCTGTGCTATAATAGAAAATATATTACCTACAACGGTGCACACGATTATAATAATAATAATACGAAAAGCACTGTTTTATAATAAGTCGGAAATACTGTAATTTTATACACAGTCCAGCAGCCTGTGTGTTTCTGCGCTGGCCTGACCTGACAAAATAGTGTTAAAAGATTTGAGTAATGTTCAGCAATACCTTTTGGACATTTGTCGAGCCGTTTCCGAATGTTTGTATCCGCCAAACCTTTTGAAGGAAAAGCCTGGACCAATTGTCATGTTCCGATGGTTGATGACAGGTTATTGCATTCTCCGATTATATATTTGCACCGAAGATCAAGAAGAAGCATTTCTTTGGCTTGCACAGTATATCAGCAAAGTATTTACACAAGTTTGGTTTGAAATAAAGCCAAATTCTTCTCTCTCTCACCAACGGGACCCGACGTTTGCGGCTACTCTCTCGATCTGCATCATTTCTTCCAGAGGAATTAAGAAGAATCCTATATATTGTGATTAACTGCAGCGCTTACTTTGCCCATCTGGAAAACTTGTTGTTGGCAATGATTACAACCAGAACACCCAAGTTTTAGGATGGAGAAATTTTAAAAAAGTATCGACCAAGACAGATATCAAATTTTTCGTGAATTTGTTCCGAAAGTAAACTTAGACGCAAGTAAATATCATGAGATGATCGATTGTTTCTCAACGGACATCACCAAACCACCATTAACAAGATAATTTTCTTCCAGCCAGATAAAAGAAAATATTAGAACGGTGGCTACAGCTTCTGAGGAAATTAGATGTCTTCCGTGCCATACGCAAGCGGCAGAGAGGATGATAAAACTAATTACAAAAGCGTCAGCATTAGTGTGTGGAGCGGATCGAAAAGAACACATTCTTATGGCAAAATTAGAGTCTCGAAGAAAAAAATGCAAAAATTGAACTCCAAGCAGGACTATCAAATGTAAACGAGTCCAAAACGGGTGCGGTGGGCGGGTGGAACTCCATTTGCAGCCACCTCCTCGTGGTGGGTTCTGGGAAGTTTTGGAGTGTATGTGCAAAGAAAAGCTAAGAGATACAATGGAAAGTATATCAACAATTTTTCATGACATATACTCATAATGTGTTTTCAAAATATCAATACAATTTCTGCGCCTAATTGATTATAATTTTTTTAACCACATAGGCGAATATTGCATCTCACTTTTATCTTTCGTTTTATATTGAGCCTCAGAATGTTTCATTGTGAAAAAGAACCAAAGGTAATAGCTGTAAACCACAATTTTCTTCGTAGTGTCGTGCGGGTTGCATAGTTGCGGCTATAAAATATTCAAGTCCCATGAGGCAAAGGGAGGGGTTGACCAAAAAAGATCCAAATTTTGTGTGTTGACTAGAACACACAATGCATCGATGCACAATGCATGCAAACACGATGCAACTTTTCTGCAACCCGGGCAATCGAAATTCCAAAAAAAAGTTTTTTTCGGCCCACCCTAATAGATAGATATATAAAGACGAAATTAAATAGACTTGGAACATTGAATAAATAAGAGAATTTAACTTAAAAGTCATATTTAAGTAAAAGGTACGTCCAAAATCTATACTACTTACCGAAAATTTTATTTCAGTAAAAATATTAATTAACCATGAATTGTTCTAATGAGCACAAAAGAGACCAAAATAACACACCACCACTTGCGATGCAAACCATACAAAACACTCCACTATTATATTGACATATTAAAGTCGAGTAAACAATTCGCAGAGAGCCGTTGTTTGTCACTGGTGTGTGGTACTAGTGAGCATGCACTTCGCTCACTTAAAGTGCCTTTTTAAATGTTCCCATTCCTCTAAGTATATTAATATACAGGGGTGGACTGGCCATAATCAAGTACCGGTCCGATGGCCGCTGCGCCCTCCTCGGGAGGGGCTAAGACCCGTCTTAGCCTCGGAAAGGCGCACAGTTTCCTCTCTGAACACATTTTTTTTTAAAAAAGCAAAGGTACATAATTATTTTATAAATTCGCTACCTTTGGCCAGCTAGGGCTCCACCCCAGATCCCGGTATTTGCTCGGCCTGCGGCCTCGCTCTTTCTGTTTTCGGCGTGGGAATGCTATTAATGATATTAGATTTACCCCTAAATATATGGATTTGACCCTAATATTAGTCATTTTCGACGATTTTTACATATCACCCTTACCAACCCTATGCTCCACCCCAAATCCCAGTATTTGCTCGGCTTGCGGCCTCGCTCTTTCTGTTTTTGCTTTGGGAATGTCATTACAAAGATCGTAGGGACCCTGAAATTTATAGATTTGACTCTCATATATCGGTCATTTGGATGATTTTTATATATCAACCCTCCCCCCCACAATGCTCCGCCCCCAGTCCCGTCTTTACTCAGCCTACGGCCTTGCCCTTTCTGTTTTAGGCTTTGGTGGTACCATTAAAGAAGCAGTTTGACTTAGAAATGCATTTTTTACAATTTATTTCAATTTGTAGAGTTGAAAATTCTAAAAGGAATGGTGTTTGTTTGATCGCGATACGTTCAGTCGTTAGCGAGTAACAGAGGAAGAAAGATTTAGTGATGACGTCATAGGTGGGCAAGGAGCAAGAGCAGGCTTACATACTACACAGTGCGAAGCATTTCGTTTGTGATAGGTGAGGTGACACGTTCTAAGTGCGGTTTCCTTTTCCAGAACTGATTGCAAAGACTTACAAATATCATCTGCATGTAGAAAATGATATCTGGTGGTAGGCTGTACAAACATTTTTATAATGTTATAAAACATATCCTATAAAGCATAAGTTCAGCGTTTCAAACAAAATCGAAACCAATATGTAAAAAGATGGCGGACGAGACTGCTGCAACACCTAAGTACCTTTTCTTTAATCATTCTTCGGATTCCCAAACATAAGAATGTTCATTTTCACGTTTTGTTGCAATTTTTAACGCTGACCCTATAATTTTGTGCTTCAAGGCATGTACAGGAGAGTAACATATCAGGCAAAAATGAAATAGCATCTGTAAAGTTTGCCAGAATACGAAAAACACTTCACCGGTTAAATTTCTTTTATTCGCATAGCTGTCCGCGGAACAACCCTCATCACCCGTTTCATCATCATTGTCACATGATACAGAGAAATTAAAAAATGAATCAACGTCTTGAGGAACAGTCATCGTCACTGATTCCTTCTACAAGCCGGTCTATTTCACTCCCTAATTCACATTGTATAGCTTATTTCTAAAGCAGTATCTTCAGAATCATGAGTGTCATCGTCTCTATTACCCTCTAATGGCTCGTCTTGACTACAACCGTCAATTGCGTCTTGTACGATATTTGTACGTTGGTAACTGAACATAGATCGGTGCTTGTTCAACGGCTCGGATTTAAAACCATTCAATAATATACTTGGAACAGCATTCTTTCTCAGTTTGCGCGTAAATAATTCTCCTGGCATTAGCCAGAAGTGGACCTAGACGGTAAAAACTCATGGGGGGGGGCAGAACCCAGACTATGATATGTATATCATGTTTACTAAAAACTTTCAAAATATCTAAATAATAGCTTAAATCGATTTTGTCACTCAAAAACTTGGGGGCTTAGGCCCCCGGCCCCAGCCTAGATCCGCCACTGGCATTAACTTTTCTTTCAGTAAACTTGACTTCTCGAAGGCAGGCTCTTCAAGATGTTTGGAATACGAGTGATTTTATTTGGTATATTTTTTCCCATTGATTTTCTTGAGCCATAATTTATATCGATCTGGTGATTTCTCACGACTTAGAAACGTAAGGAAAGATACTTTATGTCCTCAGCTTTAATTACACAAGAATTACAACCGAAAACACATCAGGTGTTAGGCATTTCTACTTCACTTCACAGACACGGCACGCGCTGTACTAACACGTATTTTCTACATCATACTAGTGTTTCTTCCAGAAAAAAAATCCGGGGGGGGGGACATTTAGTATTCGGAGAGGCACATTATTTTTACAGAGTACTATTATATTTATTATATTATAGACGTATTATTTTGGTCTCCTCCGGGGAAATCTCTCAGAGCTCCGGGAGACAGTGCCACCCTGAAAACATGTCTGGAAGAAACACTGTTTCGCACAACAAACGTAATTACTGGTCTCTCTCTCTCTCTACTTTTTTTATACTAATGCTATAGGAAAAACAACTAACAAAAACTTCCCTCAAGAATTCAACACAGAGAAGGACTGCTAACAAATCCAAAACACAATCTATTAAATCCAATGCACTATTAAAGGTTTATCAGCTGCGTACAAGGGAGTGGTTGCTGACTCACATTGAGTTTCTCGCGTATCCCACCCATGACGTCACCATTTACGATTCATCAAAAACAAATGCCTGTAGAAGCTGAACGAGACGGCCTATCAAGATATTAAAAAATACGGGTCTCTTATTTTTTTGTTTCTCTTTCTATTGCACCAAACTTGTTTTTAACTCAAACTGCTCCTTTAATGATCTCAGCGACTTCGAAATATATTGATTTCACTCTATCTCGGTAATTTTGGATCATTTTACATGTCTCTCCCTCCCACTCCCGCCGTTAGAGACGCTAGTGGCGTTACATAAAAACAAGGCTCCATTCAAGACTTACAGATGAACATCTGGAATCATTGTTCTTGATGAACTCAGAAAGAGACATTCTGACCAAAATAGACAACAATCTTATTATTGACAAAATGTATGAAAAAAGTAAGGAGATGCGAAGGTTCCTTCAAGCATAAAGCAGTGACTTTACTTTCATTTTCCAGTTTTGTTTTTGAATTTCTTTTTTCGCTAGGTAGGTATATAATTTTCAATTTACTTTTGATAATTTGTAGTAAATGTTTCATGTATACTTTTTATTAACGGTTTTAAAAATAGATGAAATATAAGTTAATGTTATGATGAACATAGTTTTAAAAGGACAGAAGTATGAAAAATAGCATAAGCCCCAAACTTAACTCAAATATTCAGTTATAATTAGGCTGTTAACAAATGTAGCCGAAGAATTTAAACAACTGGTGTGATTTCTGTAGCCTCAATTAAAGTGTGCAGATTTATATAGGCCTAATATACGAGGCGTGTTTTTTTAAGTAAGGCTGTTTGAACATAAGTACACAACGAAAAGTTATTTCAAAAAAGTAAATGTATTTTCAGAAAGTACATACTTTACTCTATTTTTCGACATAGTTGCCAAGTTTGTTCAAACACTTATCATACCTCTCAATCAATTTCAAAATACCCTCTTCATAAAAACTTGCCGCCTGCTTCAATAACCAAGAGTTCACTGCCGTTTTCACATCGTCATCATCATTGTAACGGTTGCCACTGAGGTGTTGTTTGAGGTGGAGGAACAGATGGTAATCGCTCGGCGCAAGATCAGGACTGTACGGTGGGTGGTCTGAAACTTCCCAGCCAAAACTGTCCAACAAATCTTGGGTCTGACCTGCAGTGTGAGGTCTTGCATTGTCATGGAGAAGAACAATGCCCTTTGTCAACATGCCGCGTCGTTTGTTTTGAATCGCTCTGCGTAGCTTTCACAAGGTTTGGCAGTATGCTTCTGCATTGATAGTGGTTCCTCGTTGCATTAAGTCGACCAACAAAACACCATGCCTATCCCAAAACACCGACGCCATGATTTTGCGCTGGGACAGAGTCTGTTTGGCCTTCACCTTTACAGGCGAGTGTGTGTGTCTACATTCCATGCTCTGTTGCTTCGATTCGGGCGTGATATGCGAAACCCATGTTTCGTCTCCAGTTACGATCTGACTCAAGAAGCTGTCACCTTCTTCGTGATAATGAGTTAAGAACTTCATGGCACACTCAAATCTTTGGTTTTTGTGGTCCTCTTTAGGAGTTTCGGGACCCAACGGGAGCATAGTTTCCTAAACTTTAGGTGTTCAGAAACAATTTTGTAAAGCACTGATCTCGACACGTCAGGAAATTCGTTTGAGAGTCCTGTTATCAGGGACGTAGCTAGGGAGGGGCACGGGGGGCACCGCCCTCCCCAAAAATCTTGGTTTGGCCCCCTCAAATATTTATTTAAAATTATGTTACAAATTGTTTTTATCCGACAATAAATGAAAAAAATTATCCATAGTAAACTGAAATTATTCATACTTCTAAGAAATGGTTATTTTTAAAACCCTGTAGTGTGCCACACGCGCCATCTCAATTGGCGCCAAAATTTTTGCCACACTACACAATTACTCAAACAATTAACGACAATTATTTTTCTAATTGCGTAGACAAGTTTATTTTTTCTTAAATCTTAAAACGAGGAAATGCGAGAGAACAGGGAAATGTTAGTCATTCTCTTCGCGCTCATTCGGTTCCTTCCAGCTGTCTTTATGTTTTTTTGGATGAAATATTCTGTCTGCTTCATTCCCTCCCAGCCAGCTGACTGTCTGCCTCAAGAAGCAGTTAAACCATAACCTTTCTCGTCTGGAGAAGATAATATTTCCTCCTAAAGGAAAGTAATAGATTTCTACTTTTGGTTATCACAACCTTAAATAAATAGGGACGACAGAATTAATCTGAATTTCATTTAGTTAACTTAAAGGTTAAAAAGGTTATTTTGCTAGCCAGTAATATATTCAATAACTCTGACACAGAGTCTCATTTTCTCGAAATACACCCACAAGTGTTCGATTATAAATTTTATTATTCACTCTGTTTTTGGACGTTTTAGTAATATAAATTGTCACAGTCCTAAGTTATTATTTTTACAGCACACTTGCAAAGTTTGAACTTTTAAACCCTTGAAATTTTATTGGAAATATAATGTGTCTGTAGAGTCATGGTGTAATGAAACCTGTCTTAGTAAATTGTACTATCTGTAACCAAACGTGACTCTTTGTACACATGAGGTCAAATGTCAACCTCCTCAGGTCATCAGGGTTTTTGTATCAAGAAATTTTCCCATGTAAAGGAAGCTTTTAGGATACGCCCTCCGACTGCTTGCGCAGCCGCAGATACTCAAATTCGTTTCATAAATAATTAGAAATCCAATCAGGTAAAACCCTGGCGTACCCCTGCATTCACACGTTCCTACCCTAGTGCCGTGTGAACATGATAAGGGCAAAACAAAAAGTGAGTACATCTCTCTTTTTGGGGACTCTAATCGGGGAATAACTACACAGTTTTTCGAAGAGGCGCGGGCGTATGCTCGTTGTCCCCTTCGGGGGAATTCCGATAACTTCAAGACATGGACTTATAGTCCACAGTCTAACTTAAAACTACGCCGGAACGTTGACACTCTTATTCCAGCCCGTTCTTCGGTCGGGAGAAACTTTGTTACATCCCTCACCGACTTGTGCTATTGTGTCGGCAGTGACTGTTAAATTCCATCATACGGCGTAAGGACGGTATTCCTTTCACCACGTTCAATTCATAAAGATTCATCATTGGAGACGAGCAGTGTGTGTTATCACTAATTCAATCTTAAGTGCTCAACTGGACAGTACCTCTGTTCTCACTGTGAGTATACAGTCAACCTACAAACTTAGTTACTACTACTCAGATTCTGCTTACCTAATCTGAGCACTGGCTCTACACGGATCTCCTCAAGATCTCTCATTAACCTTAACTCTTGTGTACCTAAATGCTTCCTAAAACAATATTAGTTAACCTGTGCTAACGCTGAGTTACGTATCTATAGAAGACCTCATGTAGGAAGTCACCTGTAATGTATCAAGTCCACGGACTTATTCGAGCCAGCTAATAAAATTCTTCCTAACTCGAACTTGCGTTGTTTACGTCATTCAAAAACATTCTCAATACTTCCTTTTGGTGAACGTTTCATAATTTTTCTCAATATCTACATTAACGCCTCGTATCGACGTGCCAATGTTGTAGTCTACTGGAGATAGCAGATGACCTTTGGAATGAAATCCTGTTGGACATCGTTCTAACCTGGGAACTGCATTTTCCATTTGACTCACCTCTATTCCATCATTCATCCAGGAGAAGACCAGCTTGTGCGAAGTCCCAATTTTCCGCAGACTTCTAATCCCGTACGAATCTCAGTGACGACGAATAGTGTTTTTAGTGCTTTTAAGTGATTGTGCTACCTGGTGCGTACGAAACGGCTACAGCAACTTCGAGGTAACCCCGGAGTCTTCCCATCTCGACTTGGAGTGCCTGAAGGTAGGACCACGGACCTCAAGTGGGTTACCACTGTTTATTTAATATTTTCATGTACTCCCATCCGAAAAAAAATTGCGCGTATACTGTAACTCACGATTTTCCGCATTTATTCCTTTTTCCTTACGTTTATGGGTAAAATTGAGTTATTAGTATGTGCAGATAATAGAGAGCAATCCATCTAAGGAGATATTTCCAAAAAATATAATAAAATAATAAAAATATAAACAAAAAACAAAATTATGCTCGGTTTTGTGTATACTGGCAACGATGATTTCTAGGGATTTTTTCAGTAGCACAGCACGATTACGGAGGGAATTCAGTAGGGGAGTCGAGGAGATGGATCAAGGAACTGGATACTGGACTAAAATGTTGCATTTATTGGTTAAAACCTAGTGTGTAGATTGCCTGCCATATATAAATTAGCTTCTGTAACTAAGAAGTCGTACGAAAATATAGAATTAAACAGAAAAACTCTTATGTTAAGGTTCGAAGCGATACGCACCATGGTTATGAAGATTATTTCTTAAGAAAAAAGAACAAACACAACGTAGCCTCTGTGGTTAGGTGGATAGAGTGGCGGACTCGTAGATATTTTATTATTTTGACACCACATCGAATCCCATCCTATCCCATCCCATTTTTTTTAACAAAACATTATTGGAAGTGTATAACTTTGATGTTAATAAGAACCGAAACAGTATAATAAGGAAATAACTTATTGATAGTATCCTTTAATCGACGTATTTATTCAGTATTAGAATACGTGTACTATTGGAAACAGTTATTGTTTTCAGTTTATGGTCTTGTATGTTATCTGCCCGTTCTTGAACAGCAGACAACTCACTTCGGATTTGTGTGTCAAGAACAGGAAAAATAACATACACGACCTTGACAGTCTTCCCAAGTTTACCCCTTGTTATATCGACATGAGGTTACATCGAATGATGCTTGTTGTCGTGAAAAAAGGGAAGAAAGGAAAAAGCTGATGTCAAATTATCGTTTGTCTGTGTGTGTGTGTGCTTGTGTTTTTTTTCTTTTTAGAGTATTGACTTTTTCCCTCTCTCTCTTTTTTTCATATCCACAATTGCAAGAAATTATGACCGACCTTTGTGGGTTTATTGGGAATAGGACGATTTATTTTGGATTGCTAACAGACGACATTTTTTTTAACCTTTTACTTTAAACTTTGGCTTTGTGGCTCTTAGCACCCACGAAAGGTCATTATAAACTATATAAGCAGTTCCCGTTTTCACCGGCCGCTGAAAAGATATTGGGGAAGAGAAAAGTGCTTGCCGTAAAGATAATGAAAAAAACAAAACAAATTAAAACAAATAATTTATAAATCTTTATAATACACTGTAAAGTTACGAGCGATTACGGCTAAGAATTTAACGTGAGATTAAAATTACGAGTATTATGTATTATGATTAAACAAATAATATACAATAAGTAAACTACAAGCAAATTATATATTTAACAACCTGAGTGCTTAAAAACAATTACTTTATTTTTAATTTTTATTTTTTAAAATTATTTACTTTGATTAGATGGCCTTTTTGATTTATAGGAATATTTTTTTTAAAAAATTTATTTATAATTTGCGCTAGCGGCAACGAATGAGAGTAGGGGATAATTTATATAACACTTGCGTTTTATTATGCACTACACAAGGAAGGTGGGGATTAAGTCAGCCACAGTTTTTTTCTTTTGGGCTTTTTTTTTTTACAGAAATTTGGTTTTCTGTAAGAGTCAAAAAACTAATTTGAGTGTTATGCTTATATTTACTAAATTCTAACGACGACAAAAACACCATTTCAAAATGCAATCATAAGTCTGTGTAAGGAATGTTTTCGTTGAACGAAGCTAAATTATACAGATCTATGTATGCGGAACACGAATATTTCTAAAAGATAGCATGAATATGAACGATAATCATACCATATTTCTACATTATATAGTAGCGTGAAAAACTGATATTAAAATGATATAACAAACAGGCATAAGCTTTTTATTCTAGCACGGCAACACATTAAACTTAACTCATTAAATTTTGGGAATTACAAATTATCACCTTACGTGTCGTTGTATTCCTATTCGTTTTCACGTTCGAGCGACGAAAGAAGAAATTGTAGTAATAGTGATAAAAATCGAATTCGAGATTTCAATGAATTCAAGTTTCACGCCCCCACATATCGAAAAAGTAATTTGATGTCTGTCCATCTGTTCGTCTGTCGGTTCGTCACGCTTTTTCATGTATTCAAATAGAGGCCATACTGTTCGACGTATCTGGACCGAATTCTAGACATGAAGTTTTTATAACACTTTAAAAAAACTAACTAACTATATGGCCTATGGAACCCGGAGGTTCAATGCCGCGTTCACAAAAGCTCTCAACTGACTTCTATTCTTAGCTAACTGCATCCAGTTTCTACTTTGTATTCCAATCTCTGCGAGATCCATCTTAATATTGTCTTCCCATCTGCGCCTAGGTCTTCCTAATGGTCGTTTTCCGATTGGTCTTCCAGTCAAGACTTTGAAAGCATTTCTAATTTCTTCCATTCTAGCTACATGACTCGCCCACCTAAGCCTCCTAGACTTGACGACCCTAACAATGTTGGGTAGATCTTATAAATTGTGTAGTTCCTCGTTATGAAGTTTCCGCCATTCCCCATTCCCGTTCCTCTTGGGTCCGAATATTTTTCTCAGGATCTTGTTCTCAAATACTTTCAGTTTATGTTCTTCCCTCAGAGTAAGTGACCATGTTTCGCAACCATACAGAATAACAGGCATAATAATCGTTTTGTATATTTTAAGCTTCAAATTCCTCGACAGAATTCGCGACGACAAGAGATTTTGAACCGAATAGTAACACGAATTCCCTGCTTTGAGTCGACATTTAATTTCTTCGTGAATATGATTTTCTTCTCTTAATATTGATCCTAGATATTTGAAAGTATCCACTTTATCAAAAGCATTATTTAATATTTTAACGCATCCATAATTTGCTGTATTCCGGTCCCGACGCACTTCCATGTATTTAGTTTTCTCTGCATTTACTTCTAAACCCATGTCCCTGCAAGAGTTTAATAAGATCTCTGCATTTCTTTCTATTGTTCTCCTATCATCCCTTATTAAATTTACATCATCAGCATATGCCATAACCTGGTCAATACCGTTCAACTGTAGGCCCTGGTTGCTATCTTTGATTTTCCTTATAGCGTATTCCAGAACGAATTTAAATAATAATGGCGACAACGCATCTCCTTGTTTCAGGCCATTTTCGACGTGAAAGCTCGTGGACAAAAATTTTCCTACCCGGACTTTACTTTGGGATTCATTTAAACATATCTTAATTAATCTAATTAGCTTTCTCGGTATTCGAAGTTCTGTAAGAACGTTGTATAATGTTTCTCTCCTAACCGAGTCGTACGCCTTTCTAAAATCAATAAATAATTGATGTACCGGGGTATTGTATTCCCACTTTTTTCCGAGTATTTGGCGAATGGTAAATATTTGGTCGATAGTTGATCGATTTCGTCTAAATCCGCACTGATAATCTCCAATAATTTCATCTGCGTATGGGGTCAGTCTTGCTAACAGAATATTTGAAAGGATTTTATAGGATGTTAATAGAAGAGAAATGCCTCGATAATTATTACAGTCAGTTTTGTCGCCTTTCTAGTAAATTGGAACAATGATTGATTCTTTCCACTCTTGTGGCAATTCTTCCTTGTTCCATATAAGGAGAATGAGTTTGTGTATCTTGTTCCACAATTTTTCGCCTCCAGCTAAAATTAACTCAGCCGGAATTTCATCTACACCCGGAGATTTGTGTTTATAACACTATCGTTTCGAATTCTATATCCTCCGACACCTAAAAATAAGGGTAGTTTACTGAAGGATGAAAATTTAAAATCATTAAATTGTCTCAAAAACGGCTGTAAAGATTTTGTTTGTATTTTTACAAATATAGTATGAAACATTGCTCTCAAAAAATACGTAAGGTGTAATTTACTGTATGGGATGCATTTTTTTGAACAATTTTCTCAATCACATTTTATAAATAAATGTATCATTAATAACCTGACAATATGACACAACTCGTTCGTCCTGTAAACATACAGAAGAGGTAGTTTAGCCTACTCTTCGACGATTTTCCCATTAACGCCTGACCCAAATTTGTTCATATTTCATAAATAAATGTTACATAAATAACCTAACGATATGGTATAATTCCATCATCCTAAAAAGCTAGAAGTGGTATATTACTTTTCGGAGCAAGTTTTACCCTACGATTTTGTCGATAATTACTCTGGCAATTTTGTTCGTATTTCATAAATGGCATAACTCGTTTGTCCTGAAAAGATATACAAGGGATATTTTATTCTTCGGGATGACTTTTTTAACGATTTTCTCAGAAAGTACTCAGACGCTTTTGCTCATAGTTCACATACAATTATCTCCTTAATAATTCTAATGTATGACATAAGTTATTTCTAACAGAAATATGACGAATGGGTACTTTACTTTTGGACTTAAGTTGCTTCTAACAAAGTTTTCTAAAACACATTATTTTATTCGCATTTCCCAAATAAATGTTTCAGTAATAGCTGCAGCCTAACACGAGTCAGTTTAAGAAATTCGAGCGAGAAAATTCAGTGCGTTTCATCCGTACTCATTCTTAAATATATTTTTAAATGTTACACCCAATCACAATTTTCCTAAGAAAATCGAAACTTCTTTTTAAATGTGCCTTGCTGTGGCCAAATGGTTCAAGTGCATTGGTTCTGGATTTGATTCCCGGTGAGAGCTAGTGTATTTTTATCCAACGTTAAGGAATAGGTGCAAAGAGAAAAGTGTTTAAACAAGTCTAACCAACCTAATGAATAATACAAAGAAATAATACAATATTACGAAACTCTAGAAGAAACGTTGTTAATATTAGATATTTGCGTGTAGAAGTCCAACCCATGACTGTCAACTCCAAAGGTAAGAAAGTGAAACACCCAATACCAGGTTAATCAGTGGTCTCTAGTTAAAGCTATCCTACTAGGAAGTGATTGAGATACCAAAAAATATTGTAATCGCTGGGAGACATGTTAGGAGAATACACTGGGTGAGAGAGTTTAATACTGGAACTCATGAATAGTCTCTGCACCTTCGTTGAGTATTGAAGTGCGTAGGTCTATATAGGTTTGCATTGAAATGAGCATTAATACACAACATCTGTTGAACATTACGGGGGGCTTGCGGACAGGTTTGCAGTACATTTTACGGGGTTCGATATTGTAACGATCCTAGCAAACTCCTCAGCCTTTCCTCACTGTACTCTATAAGTTAAATTCGTGCTTAATTAAAACTATGTGTTTAAATTTAACACTGTTAACCGTTAATACCTGTGCACAACGGGCAACAATCCGCCAGTAATTCTTTATTTTTGCCCTTTGTTTTAGCGCCATAAATGTCTTTGTTCATAAATTTCTTTGTCTATGGTTTTGCATATACGTAGCGTGGACATTAAATTTTGACTTCTACGCCATATGCATCTAATTACAAACACACCTATAGAACGAACACAACAAACTTGGAATATATAGTTTATGTATGGAAAATCATACACGAGGCGCTGCACGGGAGAGCAGTGTGCATACATATGGCAGTCAACTTCCTAAGAAATTTATAATAATAATAATAATAATAATAATAATAATAATAATAATAATAATAATAATAATAATAATAATAATAAAAACAGAAAACGAAACAGTTATTTACATAATGTATTTATTTAAGCATGGAAGTGCAATAGACTTAAGTTATTTCTCTCTCTCTCTCTCTTTCTCTTTGAAGGCAACAACCTTTAGGGTGCCAAGACGTAGAAAAGGACTTGTAGCACTCATGACTATAGAGTGGTGTGTGTTTGGCACATCGGGTTCCTTCGTTGTTAGCCCCAGCTTTCTAGACCGGATGCGGTTATTCCCGGTAGAAAATACAAGAAAATATACCTTTCTATTACTATTAAAGTAAATAATTACACTCATTCCCTCAACGTGATACTTGTTTGTTTAACTGTATACAGACAGCTGATCCATGGGAGAATCGTTGATAATAATAAATAAAATAAACTCGACAAATATTCTTGTAATTTGCTGGGCACGCCAGTGTGCCTGTTATCCGGTTGTGGCACACTGGAATATAGGGTATGGCTTTCTAATTTTTCCCCAACTATTTTAACTTCTTCAATTGAAATTAATCTATAATAATAAGAGTGAATTTAGTCTTCTTACCCTTCGATTTAGAAATAAGGTCCGCTAAATTGTATATTTAAAAAATAATAATACTCAGAATTTTATAGAGTAGTTTGTTTTATTCGAAATGATATACTTCCTGCAACTGTTTGGGTTGGAATTATTTGAGAAGGCTAAAGGACACGGTGATGATGATAAATGAATGAAATGGTGGAATGAAGAAAGTGGGAGAAAACGGGAGAACCCCGAGAAAACCCATGCACATGGTGTTTGTCCACCACAAAATTCACTTGGTGCGAGCTGGGGTCGAACCAAGGATCCCATGCACCAAAGGTGAACGCTTTATCACTGAGCCACCGCGGCCCCTCTGAAATTATTTATAAGATAGAGTGACTACTTTATGAAAACTTGATATCGAACACATTTGTTTAAAAATACCAGCTTTTTGTGAAATATTGCTTAATATTCAGGAAAACCTAAGTCAATAAAATACTACTACTACTACTACTACTACTACTACTACTACTACTACTACTACTACTACTACTACTAATAATAATAATAATAATAATAATAATAATAATAATAATAATAATAATAATCTTAAATTAAAAACTCTCTGGACCTAGTGCATTGGCACAATTCCACGAATTAAAAAGAGTTTGTTTATTTCTCATGTAAGTGTAGAAGGACTTAATCCCTGTTGCTTTCAATATACAAAGAAAGTGTCCAACTGTCAAATGATATGCTACATAAAATGCCCTATGCAACATAATGTAATATAGAGTCATCATTTCAGGTTGTCTAAAGAACACTTTCGTTTTAGCAAGAAAGGAAGAAAATAGAAAATACTCAGTTTTAACCTAGTAGAAAGTTTGCAGATTTAAGAGAAAATGTACAGAGTTGTTGGATGTTAAATGTAGTTCGGATTAATGGAGTAAGACACCGTAGTTCATTGTATGAATTATACTGGGAGCGACCAAGCCATTGCCTATGGAAATATCGAAAGAGACACGTTAATGGTGTTAGTTGCCAACTGTTGTAGAAATGAAAAATTTAAGGAAATCTCTAAAACTCTAAAATCACAAATCCAAATTGACTAACTGCTAAGTAAAACTGCTAAATCTGACTAAAGCAAAAAAAAAAAAAAAATGTCTTAATGACCTGTATTACAGTTTCAGACACATCATTCTCATATCAAAACTACGATAGAAGTAAATTATGAATACAGGTGAATTTGCAGTTCTGGAATACCAACAAATGATTTTGCTAGATGTAAATTTTGGGAAAACATTTTTATAAGGTTTTAGATTTATTTATTGGTTTGTTTGTTTATTAGCTTCTCCATGCCGTAAACGTCGCCAACACCTAGTGGCCCACTTGCTGGTAAATGGCGATCGTCAATATAGCGACGCGTCGAAGGATTGCCGCTAGTGTGCCACTAGTGGCAGGGATTCGTCGAGTCGAAGCAGATATCTAGAATCGGGGATATTGAAGTTACCACAACGTAACAGCAAGGACTTCATTTTGATCCCCGCTCCTTTGATTTGTCACGGAGAATCGCAAAGGGACCAACACGAACTATCGCCAGTCATGTGCATGCGGTTATTATTATATATTACTTTTCCCTGACGAATTGTTATTATAAGGACAATACTTGAGCTCCGGGGGTAAAGAGTAACTCCTGCCTTTACATCATGAAGTAAAAAATCTTGAGATGGGTGCGTATAATTGTATGAATTTAGTTGGCAACTGTCGCCGATCACTAGCAAGTGAATATGGGAGAACTATGAAAAAAGTAAATAGACGCTTGCCATTTTGTTACATGACGAGTGCATTTGATCTGATTCCAAACAGTTATCGTCAAATATACACGGTTAATGGAGCACTCTGATTAGAAATATTAAAAATACTTCAACGATTTATCACTCTACAAGCTGTGTCTTCATAATAGCCTCCGTGGCGAATTCGGAAGAACACGCAACTAATAACCCTAAGGTTGGTGGTTCACGCCCAGCTCAGGGCACTTTATTTTTACTTTTTTTAAAAATGTTTGTAGACTCACCTTAATGCAAAGGCGATTTAACGTATTTTAGGGGAACAATTTTGTGGTTCGTTGGCGTTCCGTCGCTTCTCTGCCAGTGGTGGTATAATTTTCAAAGCGGAAGTGGGACCAATTTTTGGCTGCGGGACCACCAATTTTTGGGGACATGTCGCTAGTTGCCTATCGGTAGTCCACCGACGCTTACGGCATGGGGTTGTCCCCTCACAAGTGAGGCAGATTGTAATCGACCAAGAGTGTTTGGGAAAAATGGGAAACATCTTCCGACTTCGACTTCTGAATAATCCGTTTAGGATCAAGTCGAATCAAGGCTAGGGGGGCGCGGTGGCTCAGTGGTAGAGCGTTCACCTCTGGTGCTTGGGGTCCCGGATTCGATCCCAGCCCCCGCCAAGTGAACTTTGTGGTGGACAAACACCGTGCTCGTGGGTTTTCTCGGGGTTCTCCCGTTTCCTCCCACTTTCTTCATTCCACCATTTCACTCATCTCTCATTATCACCGTCTCCTTTAGCCTAATCGGCGTAACCGTGGGACGTAAAACTCAAAGATTTCATTTCATTTCATTTTCGAATCAAGGCTGCGTCACGGGAAGGTAGAACAAGTGAGGCAATCTTTCCAAGCACTACGCTGAAGAGTCTCTGTCTCATTCAAGACTTAGACTCTTCAGGAAAAGTAACAAGTTTATTACCTGTAATTTATTCTTTGAGTCAAAGTATTTTGCAATAAACCATCGTTTTGTAAGATATTTTTACGATTGTATACTATTAATTTCGAAAATTGTACACATAATATAATTTCCCATCATGGATTTGAAAAAATCAAAGTTCGAACAAAGAAAGATCTTCGATCCACATGTCTCTTTCATTATTGACCCTTAATTTATTTTAGTCCTAGGCAAAGCGAATCGACGGGATGGCTCTAAGTGAAAACATTCATTTAGATGGTTAAGTAATCTGGAAATTCCTGCTGTTATTTCACGAAGCACAACAAATCTTGAGAAACAAAAACAATTTTGCTTACCAGGGGAAGGGAGTAAATCATTTGCTTACGTTTGCTTAACTAGAAAAAAGGCAAGGGCGCCGATCCTAGGGGGCCGGGCCCCCCAAAGCTCATGTAGGCCCCCTTTGTATTTATGAATATACAATATTTGGCATAATTTGAATGCAATTTGCCTTAAAATCCTAATATATATCGTCTGCATTTGAATGCCCTCCCAGAAAAAAAATTTACAGAGAAATCGGCGCCCTTGGAAGAAGGTCTAGTGAAAGGAATAAAAATGTGATAACGTAATGCTTGAACAACTCTATCTAATGGAGAAAAGTAAATTAGTATTCAACACTTCTTTCAATTTTAAGCATTTCAAAGATTCTCGTAATTTAGTAGCGTCCCGGATTTCCATTTTTGAAGTACGGGTACTCTATCTATACCTTAAGTTTCAGACCACGCACTTAAGCCGCTTTGCCACAAGAGGCACATAGGAGTTTTTCTTTCGATTTCCTTAGGAATATTGAGAATGGTATGACTTTTAAAACTATGTTTAAAAAAAGAATACATATCGACACAATAAGATGATAATCTAATACCTAGGAAATATATTGAATTGTTTTTAATTTGTTCTCACGCTACCAAAACAGTATTTATTTTTTTTTTATTCCAGCCTTTTAATATAAGCATTTCACATTATTGTCTGTTCTAGGACAAAACAATTCTAGTTCATGTATATGCTAGCTTTGGAAATACAGTAGAATTTCGCTTATCCGACATAAACAGGCAGGCAGAACGCTGGATAATATGGATGTGTTAAGAAAAGACCTGTTAAAAGTAAAACTTGTGATATAATTTTACATATTACACATCTAATAATAATGTTTTATAACAAATAACTGCACTGCACTGAATCAGGGACGTATCCAGCGTGAGGGCCTGAGGGCTGTCCCCCTCCGAAACTCAAGTACTTTTTAATAAACATGCTTTTACCCTTTTGAGATTCTTTTATATCAGTTTACTAATAGTCAGTGTCCAAACTTTGGGCAATGTGCTGTCTTGTTATAATTCTAAGAACATGCCATAATGCCATTATACCATTTGGAATTAAAGAACAGGAATTAAATAGGATTAACATTTTGTTTCCGTTCTGTTTTTAACTTTAATATATTAGAACGATACACTCAATGTCTTCTTGCTATTTTTGTTATGTGATATACGTAGCAGACAGTTTTCTTTAGTTACATTTCTCTCGAAAATTTGTTTCATTTTGTTTGTGCTATAATGCAGTTTCCAAAGTAAACCGGTTTATAAATGAAAAGTAGGAAAAAGTTTAAGAGAAATACAGAACTGTTGCATTATTATTATTATTATTATTATTATTATTATTATTATTATTATTATTATTATTATTATTATTATTATTATTATTATTGATATTGATATTTTTAAAACATTAGAATTACGTGCTTACGAGGATTCGTGTTGGGCCCCCTCCGAATAGAAAACCTGGATACGTGTCTGCACTGAATGATAGATGTATGAGTCAACGTGTAGACGGGCGCGCTAGGCGATATACTCCAAAGCATGAAAAATATATTAAGACCACAACTTGCAGTTCTTCTTGCCGATTGGTGCTTTCTGCAATGATATATCGGATCATACGGTATGTGTAACAAAGGATGGTCGGATAAGCGAGACCATGGTGTATTGGTGTTTCACGCACCTAAACCTGTAAAATGTTTGTATAAACGATTATCTTTCACTCCCTAGCTAAATTTGTGAGTATGATCACACACCTTGCCTCATAAAGTATAGTCTTATAAAGGATTTTTTTTTTTTTTTTAGCTAAAAGCTAAAGGGAAGTCAACTTCAGTAATTTACTTTAGTTTTTTTTTTTTTTTTTTTTTTTTTAATAATGGCAAACTAGTCCATTTCATCACGATAAATCACGTTTGATACTAACAAGGGACATCACCCAGTTGTCCGGCTCCGATTTCAATGAAATTTTTCTAGCTGATAGAGGACATATATGTATTATTTGTAATGACAGAAATTTTTGCCATGGTGCATGTTTTCTATTTTTTATAATTTTTAAGAGTTGTGATGTGGTTATTAGAGATTATTGCAGAAGTCCTTTACTAACCTTTGTAAACGAAGCGTTAATGAAAGAACAACCATGTACATTCATATAAGGCTTAGGGGGAAGTTTTATGGTAAATATGACCTTGACGGCAGCCATCTTGAAATCCGCCATTTTGAATTAAGGTCAAGTTTTTTAAACGGGAATAGGGTAATATGATACATAATTTCGGGCTAGAATTTAATCAGGAAGACAATGGTGAAATTAGTTTTGAGATACATCCATTAGGGGAAAAGTTACAGGCATTAATTGCTCACTTACTACGCGAAATCCCTTACGTCCGCTTCTAACCCGCGTATTAATGATAATAGGTGAACAAAAGCTTCGGTAATACATATTGTGCCTAGAGAGAAGTGATACGGTAAGGGTATCCTTTACGGCAGTCATCTTGACATCCGCCATTTTGAATTAAAGTGAAGTTTGAAAAATGAAAACCATAGCATGTAACACCTCAGTTTAATAGCAAATTTTCCCAAAAAGCCAATGTTATGCTTATTTTTGTTCTATAGCTAACCAGTATGTATTTAGGACTGCTTCTAATGTGCACCAACGTCCAATATATATTCGATCTTTCAAATTGGCAAAACTCCTAATTTTCACCCATTGTGATAATACAACGACATAGGGAATGGCATCTCTAGGTCTATATATTATCAAAATGTTTTCACCGCATGTTTTAAGATTCCAACTGGCACATTGCAATTGCTGTCATGCCTCATGTTTTCTAAATTTATTACATTCTTTTAAGAATTGCTATTTACCAGTTCATGAATCTTTCTGAATTTTGAAGACTTGTCATTTAATTATTTATTTCCTATGCTTGCCCTTCAAAAACTCGTTTACTGACATGAATCATCGCACAACGAAACAACTCCAACTTTGCATTCAGGTAATATCGAATACGTCGCTTGTATAGTAGATGAGACGAAAAATCGAATGAAAATTCACTTGAAAAAGGGAAACGAAATATGATTGTTCTGTAAATCAATAGTCTTTTGTTTTGTTTTATGTTTATTACTTTATTGTATATTTATTTATTTATTTATTTATTTATTTATTTATTTATTTTTTTTTTATAGCAATCTTTTAGCTAATCAGACAAAAAAGTCATTCCTTTTCTAGCGATTGTTGTCGATATTTCATGTTTGTAAGATTTATAATCAGTATTGATCGGGAACTCAATTAAGTCCCACCTCTTTATAAACAAGTTACCTGTTTCCATATTATGTTCATGGTACAATGTTTTGGGAACAGTCATATTATGCCTCTTCGATATTTTCTATCATTGCTGCTGTTCTTTTAAAGTTGCATTTATTAAAAATATTTTATTGTTTGTCGTTTGTGCAACATGTAGACTATTTACTGATAATTTTGTGTTCGTATAACACCAATTTGTTATAATTTTATTTGTATTTCTTTACGTCACATAGGTCCATACGTTCTTCACGTATTCTCATTTAAAATAAATAACTACATTGCAAGTCTTCAAAATTCAGAATGATTGCTGTATGCTTATCCCAACACTATTCACGAACTGACAAATCGCAACTCTTCATAAATGTAACAAATTTAGAAAACATGAGCCATGGCAACAATTGCAAAGTGCCAGTTGGAATCTTAAAACATGAGGTGAAAATTAGGAGTGTTGCCAATTTGAAAGATCGAATAATGCACGTTTGGTGCACATTAGGAGCAGTCCTAAATTCATACTGGTTAACTATAGAACAAAAATAAGCATAACATTGGCTTTTTGGGAAAATTTGCTATTAAATTGAGGTTTTACATGCCATGGTTTTCATTTTTCAAACTTCACTTTAATTCAAAATGGCGGATTTCAAGATGGCTGCCGTCAAGGATACCCTTACCGTATCACTTCTCTCTAGGCACAATATGTATTACCGAAGCTTTTATTCACTTATTATCATTAATACGCGGGTTATAAGCGGACGTAAGGGACTTTCGCGTAGCAAGTGAGCAATTAAATGCCTGTAACTTTTCCCCAAATGGGTGTATCTCAAAACTAATTTCACCATTGTCTTCCTGATTAAATTCTAGCCCGAAATTATGTATCATATTACCCTATTCCCGTTTAAAAAACTTGTCCTTAATTCAAAATGGCGGATTTCAAGATGGCTGCCATCAAGGTCATATTTACCATAAAACTTCCCCCTAAGTCTTATATGTATGTACATGATTGTTCTTTCATTAACGCTTCGTTTGCAAAGGTTAGTAAAGGACTTCTGCAATAATCTCTAATAACCACATCACAACTCTTAAAAATTATAAAAAATAGAAAACATGCACCATGGCAAAAATTTCTGTCATTACAAATAATACATATATGTCCTCTATCAGCTAGAAAAAATTCATTGAAATCGGAGCCGGACAATTGGGTGATGTCCCTTGTAAGATGTCTTTTTCTGTCCGTATATATCCTTTACATTTTGTTGGAGACAAAATTGTTATTTTCCCAAGAAAACAGGGTGAGAGAAGCTATACAACAACATGAACTGAAAACAATAGCTAACTAACTAACTAACTCTATGGCCTATGGAACCCGGAGGTTCAGTGCCGCGTTCACAAAAGCTCTCAACTGACTTCTATCCTTAGCTAATTGCATCCAGGTTCTACTTTGTATTCCTATCTCTGCGAGATCCATCTTAATATTATCCTCCCATCTGCGCCTAGGTCTTCCTAATGGTCGTTTTCCTATGGGTCTACCAGTCAAGACTTTGAAAGCGTTTCTACTTTCTTCCATTCTAGCTACATGACCTGCCCACCTAAGCCTCCTAGACTTGACGACCCTAACAATGTTGGTTAAACCGTATAAACTATGTAGTTCCTCGTTATGAAGTTTCCGCCATTCCCCATTCTCGTTCCCCTTGGGTCCGAATATTCTTCTCAGGATCTTGTTCTCAAATACTTTCAGTCTATGTTCTTCCCTCAGAGTAAGCGACCATGCTTCGCAACCATACAGAACAACAGGCATGATTATCGTTTTATATATTTTAAGCTTCAAATTCCTCGACAGAATTCGCGACGACAAGAGATTTTGAACCGAGTAGTAACACGAATTCCCTGCTTTTAGTCGACATTTAATTTCTTCGTGAATATGGTTTTCGTCTGTTAATATTGATCCTAAATATTTGAAAGTATCCACTTTATCAAAAGCATTATTTAATATTTTAACGCCTCCACAATTTACCGTATTACGGTCCCGACGCACTTCCATGTATTTAGTTTTCTCTGCATTTACTTCTAAACCCATGTCCCTGCAAGCGTTTAATAAGATCTCTGCATTTATTTCCACTGTTCTCCTATCCTCCCCTATTAAATTTACATCATCAGCATATGCCATAACCTGGTGAATGCCGTTCAACTCTAGGCCCTGGTTGCTATCTTTGATTTTCCTTATGGCGTATTCCAGCACAAAGTTAAATAATAATGGCGACAACGCATCTCCTTGTTTCAGGCCATTTTCGACGTGGAAGCTCGTGGACAAAAATTTTCCTACCCGGACTTTACTTTGGGATTCACTTAAACATATCTTAATTAATCTAATTAGCTTTCTCGGTATTCCAAGTTCTGTAAGAACGTTGTATAATGTTTCTCTCCTAACCGAGTCGTAAGCCTTTCTAAAAACAATAAATAGTTGATGTACCGGGGTATTGTATTCCCACTTCTTTTCGAGTATTTGGCGAATGGTAAATATTTGGTCGATAGTTGATCGATTTCGTCTAAATAATCTCTGCACTGATAATCTCCAATAATTTCATCTGCGTATGGGGTCAATCTTGCTAACAGAATATTTGAAAGGATTTTATAGGATGTTAATAGAAGAGAAATGCCTCGATAATTATTACAGTCAGTTTTGTCGCCTTTCTAGTAAATTGGAACAATGATTGACTCTTTCCACTCTTGTGGCAATTCTTCCTTGTTCCAGATAAGGAGAATGAGTTTGTGTATCTTGTTCCACAATTTTTCGCCTCCAGCTAAAATTAACTCAGCCCGAATTTCATCTACACCCGGAGATTTGTGTTTCTTTAATTTCTTTATAGCGGCTTCCACTTCTATTCGATTGGGTTCTGGAATATACGGTTCTGCGGTGTGTATCTCCTTTTCTCCACGCACATTAGTTTTTGGCTGCGTGTTCAGCAAATCGTCAAAGAAATCTTTCCATCTATTTAAGATGCTATCCGTATCAGTGAGAACTGTTCCGTCAGATTTCTTTAATATATAAGCACGAGGTTGATAGCCTTTCTTAAATTCGCTGATCCCCTTATACATGTCCCGAATATTTTTATTTTTACTATTATCTTCAAGTTCCTTAATTTTAGCTTTCAAAAAATCCCGTTTCTTTGTTCTAAAAGTTTTGGAAGTTTCCCGCCTGACATCTGCGAAATTTTGTGTAGTTATTTCATTCGGATTTTGTAGCCACTGTAATTTTGCCTGTTTTCTCTTCTCTGCTGGTTTAATGCATTCTTGGTCGAACCATGGTTTGTTCCTACGTATTTCCGCGTGTCCCAATTTTTCTATTGCTGAACTTTTAATGCTATCTCTAATTTCAATCCAAGTATCCTCAACACTAGTGCACTCCGAGTCTTGTAAGACCGAGAATCTATTCGAAACTTCAATCTGGTATTCCTCTCTTACCTGGCTCTCTTCTAATTTCTTTAAATTAAATCTCTCCGTTTTCGGACATTGAATATTACCTTTATTCAACGATAATCTCTCCCGTATTATCGCTACTACCAGGTAGTGATCAGTGCCACAATCAGCCCCTCTAAACGACCGGACGTCAATTATGCTAGATTGTCTTCTTCTATCTACTAAAACGTGATCAATTTGATTATGTGTTTTTCCGTCTGGTGATGTCCAAGTGTATTTATGAACGTCGCGATGTGGGAATATTGTACTCTTCACGATTAGGTTTTTGGATGTTGCAAAGTTCACGAGTCTAACACCGTTGTCATTACTTTCCTTATGCAAACTTTCGTTCCCTATAATCGGTTTGAAAATATCCTCTCGTCCTACCTTCGCATTAAAATCCCCTAATAGAATCTTCATATGGTATCGCGGGAGTTGGTCAAATATCCGTTCCACTTCTTCGTAAAAACTATCTTTTATATCATCACCCTTATCTTCAGTTGGAGCATGTACATTTAAAACAATAATATCACACCACCGTCCCTTAAGAGTAATAAAAGAAAGTGTCAGTAACAAATTCAACCCGTTATATTCGTTTGTGAACGAAAAACCCTGTTCCTAACTGGTGATTTTTATTTCCTTCCCCGTAAAAGAACGTAAAATTTCCGGAATTCTCAGATCCATTTCCTTCCCACCTAACTTCCTGAACTCCTACTAAGTCCATCCTGTATTTCTCTAACTCACTCGTTACAGATTTTAACGCGCCTGCCCTATAAATACTTCTAATATTCCATGTTCCAAATCTCATGTCCATTTTCTTTTGCTGATGTCGTGCCAAGTTATCAGTCCTTGTCCGAGGCTTTTGTGAATGTTTCTGAACAAGTACCTTTTTTTACAGGATGAGGGCCTTGCCCAAACCCCTAAGCTGGAGGACCACTCCCAGTCGTCTGTCCACGACTGCTTATTCAGTATATTCGCAGCTAACCTCTATATCTAGAGGCCTTCTCCTCGATCCGCAACCTGAGGACGCGCCATGCCGTGGTGACAGGAACCCACGTTACACGGGAAAACAATAGCTATTACCAATAATACTGTAATCCTGGGTATCAATAAGTTTTCCTTAGTATATTGCTTCGGTTCTTATTAACATAAAAACTATGTTTTGTAAAAAAAAAAAAAAAAAAAAAAAGAATGGGATAGGATGGGATTCGATGTGGTGTCAAAGTAATAAAATAACTACGAGTCCGCCACTCTATCCACCTAACCACAGAGGCTACGTTGTGTTTGTTCTTTTTTCCTAAGAAATAATCTTCATAACCATGGTGCGTATCGCTTCGAACCTTAACATAAGAGTTTTCTGTTTAGTTCTATATTTTCGTACGACATCTTAGTTACAGAAGCTAATTTATATTTGGCAGGCAATCTACACACTAGGTTTTAACCAATAAATGCAACATTTTAGTCCAGTATCCAGTTCCTTGATCCATCTCCTCAACTCCCCCGCTGAATTCCCTCCGCAATCGTGCTGTGCTACTGAAAAAATCCCTAGAAATCATCGTTGCCAGTATACACAAAACCGAGCATAATTTTGTTTTTTGTTTATATTTTTATTATTTTATTATATTTTTTGGAAATATCTCCTTAGATGGATTGCTCTCTATTATCTCCACATACTAATAACTCAATTTTACCCATAAACGTAAGGATAAAGGAATAAATACGGAAAATCGTGAGTTACAGTATACGCGCAATTTTTTTGCGCATGGGAGTACCTGTCATTTGCATTTTGTTTTCATCAAGTCGCTTAACTGTAAAGGGGATCACCTCCCAAGTAGTTTCAAAATTACTTTGAAACCTTTTGTTGTTTTAATATCGTTTGTATGAATTGCTAATTACTTTTGATTTCCAAGATCTCTTTCAATTCGAGCAGTAATCTCGTGTTTAATTATAACGATATAATATGCTTTGATACGCTAATTTGTTAAGTATTCTGAACTGGTTGATAGCAGTGGTATTCCAACTCGCTGACGCCTACTCGCTAATATCATAATACTAGTAATCATTCGTTCTCTTGCGTACTGACCACCCCTCGTCCGCATTCTGACGAAAACCGCCTTGCTTTTGTTATTTCTATTGCTACGGGACCCTAAAGCTGTCCTCTTGACGAGTGGTCATTCGATAGCCTAATTGCTTGAGATGGACATCTGCGCCTTTGCGCCCTGACTTGGTTGTTATTGAAATTGTATGTTATTTAACCATCTTCCATCCGAGCTGCATAGCTCCTCTTTGACACGGACTAATTTAAAGTCCCTATATAAACAGCCTTTTTCAAGGCTACCTCTTGCTATTATTATTATTATTGTGCTAATAACAACCTCCTTCACCAAGACATACTTTGGTGACAGATTGGTGGAATGTGCACGCGCGACATAATTGTTGTCGGTCTGTGACATGCGATACCCCGCGTCACACACATAATTTGATGACTGAATCGTTGGGATATGTACCCGCTGACGTAATTTGGTGGCTACATCGAGATTCGAACCCTGGCCCACATAAATAGTGGCCCTGATGTGAATTATCCTTGTTGTGATATAATTATCCTCTGGCGGTATATAAATACTTGTTGTTCTTGGCTATCATTCTTTGTCGGTGTTTTCACACCCTGTCAGTACGCTCATAAATTAGTTAAGCGCTCGTGTATATAAAACCAATATTTTGAATTCTACCAGAGCTTACTTGGGAGCGTGAACAAACTATTCGTTGTTCTGTAAATGCAAATGATAGAAGCGGTGTTTTTTACAATTTTCTAACACTGAAAATCCTACCAGTCGACCACGAAGGTCTAGTGCCCCTTGAGACCGTTCGTGGGCGCGACAACCCATTTATAGGCTATTTCTTAAACATTAAGTGAACGGTAATGTGAGTTTAAGATCAGTAACTTTGGGGCTGGGAGTCGTCATTTTTAACATTGCTAGGTTCTTCCAGCCCATAGTGATTCCAGCCTTATAGTCGCCTTGAGGTACCAAGGGCTAAAAATCTATACGAATGCACTTTTTATAACCGACTAACAAGTAAAGGGTCCAAATGGATGAGTTGAGATGCAGGATGAGACTTAGTGCACCTGATAGAGTATGTGAAAATATTTTTATGTGCAAAATTATAGTGGCTGAGCGCCATACGGAACGGAGGGGGAGGGGGTCAAATTTGGTGGGAGAAGGGTATGTTATGTTATAGAAATATATCAAATAAACTGTTGAATTGTAAAAATAGTGAAAGATAGACAATTCAAACAGTGGTACTTTCACGTATTGAAAAGAGAAAAATGGGCAAAGTAGATCAGAAACCTCCGCCGCTATTTTGCAATCTGTCATTTTGAAATATGTGATATTTTTTGAAATGGAAAGGTACTCATGTGATATATCAATTAGGGCCAACATGTTTTTAAACAGTCAATTATGAACTTTAGTTATCGTTATCTGTACTTATTTGGAAAATTTAGGACCATCTTTATAGTTATTTACGAAAATTTAGGAGAATGATGACAACATTGTGAACGCGTTCGTCAGAAAATTCTGCAAGGAAAATATATCTGTAATTGGTGGTATTCAAGCATGTCATCTTAAAACAAAACTGTTCTTGATGAAGGAGGCAATGGAAGAGTGTGCTACGCAATTCGAAATAGATTTTCCTGAATATGAATTCGTTATTGTAAAAATTACGTAGTATCTCTTATGGAGAAAGAAATTACAAATATCTCGGACTTGCGAGCTGTTCTGCCCAAGGCAATTTTCCCCCAAATTACGAATTTGCTGGAAATAGCCTTGACGCTACCTGTGTTATCAGCTTCTTGTGAGTGTTCTTTCAGCGTGCATAAAACTCTCAAATCCAGTGGCGTATTTACGATTTTGTTTCAGGGACTTTGCTAACTTTAGTCCTGGAAATATTAAAATTCTGCAAGATATGTCATTTACTTTAATATAGTAAATAAAATTTCGTGGGGAAGGCTTAAGCCCAGAGCCCCTAAATACGCCACTGATCAAATAATATATTCGTTATAAGTCTGGTCAGAACAGAACATCAGCATTAGCCGCACTTGAAATAGAACAAGAGATAGCCTCTAAGCTTGAAGATGATAAAATTATTGACATAGGCCTATTCAGAAAGTCGTCGCAGATGCGCTACAGTTTGTGTCCAGCAGGTGATTTGTAAATGCAATGCGGCACAACATTGTCAGGTGGATGCAAGAACAGCATAAAAAGTGGTGGTGTAACATTAGACCATTATTTTACCAATTACTATTGTATATGTACTTTGTTGATTAGATTTTTTATGCTTACGGACGTTCAACTATTGTAGGCCTCTTTAATATTCATATGTTTGAGACGCACGGAAGACGTTAACGATTTTGTGAACAATAAAAATGTACTAATATATAAAGGAAGTCAAGAGCTTTAATAAATGCTAAAGTTTGTTAATGGTTATTAAATTTACATAATAGTCAGTTGAAATATTGAAGTTTATTAGTCTAGTATAAGCTATAGTGTTTCTTTAACTATGTAGAATATTACATTTTAACGCAAAAATATGTCTGGAGAGCCTGTGTGTTCAGTTTAGGGAACCTCATGAAAATCATGTCACTTTTTTAGGGTAGTTACTGTATTACCTGTTACCTATTACTTGTTACTATATTATTTGTAACTATTTTTATCAAACTACAAAGTATATAAAGCTACAAGGCAAAAATGTACAGTATATATAAATGTATCAAAAAGTAATTATATGAAGTATTGCGTTTTTTAATGTTCTAGTTGGATGTCCTTGCATAAGTAAACAACACTACTAATACATAGTTTTTAAATTATTGTTTCATTATCGCATTTCGTGGGAGAGGTTCACTTTTCTTTTCTAACCCCCTAAAGAGTAGTTAAAGTTTAACTTCAAACAATTTACTGGTGAGTTCTCCATACGATGTTTCCGTGTTGATTATCCGCGGTTGCCGCGCCACCCGATTCAGCGAATTATCGTGAGTACACAATATAACACACACACACACACACACACACACATATATATATATATATATATATATATATATATATATATATATATATATATATATATATATGTATATATATATATATATATATATATATATATATATATATATATATATATATATATATATATATATATATATATATATATATATATGGTTTATTTCATTTGCAAATGTGGCCCCCCAAACTCAGAACTCTGGCTACGTCCCTGCCTGTTATTGTGCAGCGCCTGTTCTCACGAACCCTCGCTTCAACTGAAGCCACCAAATCGTCTGCAATCGAAGAAGGGCGACCTTAGTACTCATCATGGACGTTGTCACGGCCATTTTTAATTCTCGTACCCACTTACGCACTTTGCTTGCACTCATAACAGTATCACCGTAAATTTCGCAAATCTGTCGATGAATTTCTGCAGCAGACAGGTTACTTGGTGACAAAAACCATATCACTGAGCAAACCTCACACGCGGCGGGCGACTTGATAGTCTTAAACACTGTGAAAGCACAGAACACAACCGTACAGGTCAGCTACAGAGTTGAAACTGAGCACAGTTGTTCCCGAGGCATGTCGGTACACGACGCACACGCTAGTTGCGGTATGCGCCCGAACTACTAGTGTCTACAACAAAACGGACCTTACTTAAGAAACACGCCTCGTATTTAGTACTCAAAGTCTCTTTGTCTGTTCATGAAAATATTGAATTTGTATAATTCTATCGTGATTACTTGCAATAGCTAGTTAATCTTTTGTTGTTTTTCGTGTACTAATTTTCCGGGGGTAGCCCCCCGGCACTTTCTTTTATTAGGAGGGGGTATTCCATACAAGCGAAAGCCTCAGATGTGACCGCGCCCTTTTTACATAGCCAGTCCACCCCTGTTAATATATGCACCATTTTAAAGCTAAAGAAGCGCTCTACAACTTTTACTTGAAGCTTTTCCACGAATTATCGAATACACAAAAGTTAAAATATAAAAAACGAAAAAAAGTACACATAAAAATGTAAAATTTTACATATTTCTACGAATCTCTCTTAAAGTTTAGACCTAGCGAAAATTGTTAAGAATAACTTTTTTTTTTCTTTTTTTTTTAAGATCGTGGTTCAGGGAAGAAAACTGTAAAAAGAGTTTGAAGATCGGATTAATAATAACGGAGATATGAGCGATAATCGAAAACCTTGCAAATCGTATGTTAAAGGGGAATGGAGGGGAAAGCACAAGAGGAAGAGGTATGATACTTTTGGGAAAATGTATCTCTAGTTATGTCCTAACAACTGGCAAAAATTCAGCTTGTCTCGAATTTTTACCGATAATCATGGATTTCTTCCTTTCATTTCCTGGGCTATATGCAAAGAAAAAAAACACTTAGGAAATATATTTTCTTATCCCTTGCAGTCGTGACACAATGGATTTTCTGTTCATACTTATATAGTTATTACGTTTATATGTACGTTTAATAATCTGGCCAGGGCGATGATGGGTTAGTCACTTTTACTGTTTCATATACAGTGAAACCTGTCTTCAGCGGAATTGAGCGGGACTCGCAAAAATTTCCGTTAAAGACAAGTTTCCGCTTAATGGAGATAGACCTTTCAGTTAAAATATATATATATATGCTTATAACGGTCAATTACAGTACTTTTTCCTTCTACGGATTAATACCCCAAAAAAACTTAAAATAAACACAAAATATGCTGTGCACACTTTCCTTTATTTTTCCCAATAGTCAAGCAGGATTTTTTGCATACATTGCTACTACTTGGCTGCGGTATACTTCAGGACACAGAAAAGCTTTCTCTGAAATTTTGAAAGTCCTCTGAACTCTTTCCTCCTCGTTTTCACGACACGTGATGGAGATATATAACTTCTCCTTTACCTCAATTCCTTTTTTCCAGAACTTTGTTTGGTCAGTTTTCTTCTCATTTTTGTTGGCTGTCGCTAGTTGCTACACAAGCGGAACAGAAGTACGCCTACAAAGAAGACTGACAGCTGACATGCTATATTTTATTAAGTAAATTGTCAAGAGCAACACAAGTAGGTACTATAACTCTTTGTACTCTTAAACAACGAAGATGTAAGAAGAGATCTGATTCCTGTTTGTGAACATCTTAAAATTCTGTCTGGAAAATTGTGTGATCAGATTACCGGTATTTAATAACAAATTTGCAAAACAAATAAATAGAAAGGATAATAAATGACAGGCGCTATAATGTTAACATTTACTGCAATTTGAAAGCGAAAAAGTAAAAATTATCTAAGTAACAAAGTTTATTGCGTTCCGGGGTGACCGCAGCGAAGCGGGGTGAACGCTGCTAGTTAATCATAGTAATAAATGATGAGGCTTGTTTTGAAAAAGATATATTGTAACTGGGGGATTAATTAAAAACTTATATTTTTAATTCCACACATGCTATTAAATGTATTTTATTACTCTTAGAAAGACAGTAAATACTACAAACACATGCACAAAATTTAGAGTACCTTTGCAGCTTCCCGAAACATGTTAAAATGAAATGAAACTCTTAAAGTTTTACGTTCCAGAGTTATGCCGGCTAGGCCAAAGGGGAGTTAATGATTAGAAATGAATGAAATGGTGGAGTGAAGAAAGTGGGAAAAATCCGAGAAAACCATCGCACACGGTGTTTGTCCACCACAAAGTTTACTTGGCTTGAGCGGGGACCGAACCAAGGACCCCACGCACCAGAGTTGAACGCTCTACCACTGAGCCACCGTGGCCCTTCCGAAACATGTTCGTTGTCATTAGGTGCAGTTTTCACTTTCTTGGAACACATCAAAAAACAATACTTAGAATCACTCCACACTCCAGTTATACAAAATAATCCTAAAACCTAGAATTATGTTGAATTCACTAAATTTAATTGTATATACACTCGTACAGCTTTAAACGCATCACTTCACTCGTATATTACACTGCAAAACAATGGAAAAGGTACAAGTTGTTTCTTATTACTCTCTTTTTAATCAATATCCTTTACTATTATAAAGAAGAAAATACATTTTAGAAACTGTCAATTTTTGTGCAATTAAAGAATAACTTTATGAAATATTTTTTTTTTCTTTTGTGAAATGTTCTTTCAATTAGTTTCAAAGCGTCTGACTAATATATCGAGCCGACTAACATTGTAAGAAGAAATGAAAGTACGCTGGAATTGCGCTCCAAAAGATTAATTTTTGGACCATTTTCCGTGGCAATCACAACCCAATTCTTGTAGCTTTCTTAACTCCACGGGAAGAAAACCAATACGTAGGCCTACTCACGCAACAGCATAGAGTTATATTATATGGCATCATTTTTTCTATGAACCAGTAATACATACAATAACTTTACATTTCCAAATGAAATTAGATGTATACATTAATGGGTCACTTCAAAAAAGTGGGGAGGGCAACTGCCCCCCTTTGCTCCCCCTAATCCTGTCCATGGTAACTGTTGTTATTATGCCACCGTTACGACAGATGGAAATTCGGACTTCTTTCATCAGAAGATATTGTTGTACGCATGCGCACAAAGCACGAACAAAATCACGCACGAGACATTGACAGCAAGTGGGGTAGTTTGTTGTGTGTTTAAGTGTGTGTTATTAAGTTAAAAGCTTGCTAATTTTTTGTTATATTTTGTTTTACATATTCATATCTGTTGTTATAGGTGATAAGAAAATTTTGAATACTTATACTGCAGTTGTGAATATTGTGGAGTGGTTTGTTTGGAATAACTATACTTGAAACTGATCCATTCAAGGAATTTGATCTTTTCATCCATACTAGCGTAAGGTAAGTAACTAAATAAAATTAAGCCGTATGAGTTGAATCATGAAGAATGTGTATTTATTATTTGGCTGATACACAAGTAAACGATAATAATGCTTTTTATAGTGTGTAGTTATCTAAATATGAGTTTGTGGCCGTGCAAAAATTTCGGATCCTTTGGAATAACCGCTATAAACTTCCGTAGTATGTCCGGAGTGGATAATGAAGATGGCTGACGGTTGAACGATGGTTAGGCATGTGTGTGACACGAAGCAGTAGTGACGGCTAATTCATTCCAGAAATAACGGTTAAGTAATTTGAGATGTCTTTACGTTAATGTTTATGTGCAGTTTAAAGTTACTACTAGTTTTGTTCAAATTAAAATTTAATATTAAAAAAAAAAAAAATCCTTTTAGATCTGCTGAAGGCAGGGTGGCATTAACCCATTTGTGTACAGGTGAAGTTTAGGGTAGCTCTACAGATTTTGTAGAAATATTACTCGAAGAAATTATAAAATAATTAGTGGTAAACTCGAATCCTATTTGTACTTATGTCTACTCTTCGAATTCGTAATTATTATTCGTAATTAGTACGAATAGCGACTTCAGGGGATTATAATGCTTTGCGGCAGAGCGCTTAATTAGTGTGTGGGTAATAGTTAAGAACAGCTACTTCTCATCTCCCGTGCACGAGGATACATCTTACTGTTACACTACCTAAACACCCTAAGTACAAGGGCAAGAACTCAGTCTATTACCTACTTTTTAACATCCTAGATAGTCATTGAATAATTCCTGAAAGTATGGCGTTTCTCGTCCTTCCCTAAATGGGAAGTACTGCTCCTTAACTATAACCAGTGTGGGTGGTGTTGGTGGATATTCTCCGTGTGTTCCTGTTCCCTCCCACTCCGGCTAAACTGCCGCAGATGGCGGCCCAGGAGGAAAGCCGCATGAATCTGTTTTCAACTGAATTGCTGTTTAACCTGTTCTTTCTTTCATATATTGGATATAGTGTACATGAAGCTGCATCAGTTCCCGAAAGAATTTAGCTTCGGAGCTGCTGCTAAAAATTCCTGAATGATATCCTTCCGTGTGAGTGTTTCAGGGGCGTTTGAGGTTGCAGTCCCCTATTAAAGACGTCCCTAGGACATTAAAAGTTACAAAACGCGTACGAAAATGCCCCTTGTCTGTGTGCTGACCATTCAATGGAAAAATATATATATTAATGAAAAATGAAGGCATTAGTGCTGTATCATGGGATCAATTTGAAATCGAAAGGGGTTGCATTTAGTATCTCCCCGAACTCGTTTCATGGTTCCAGAACCGAGTACCTTGTTTTTGTCTAAATTGTGATAAAGGTAGAAGTACAAGGGCCCTAGGAGCTTCTAACTCCCTTCGCTAGCTGTCTCTTGCTCAGCTATATTTTGTAAAGTAACACACTGTAGATCTTATACGGTATGTGCAGGATTGGGGGAGATACTATATACCATCTATCAAAAGTACGAAAATGTACTGCATTCGGTTATATTTGGTTGAATTACATTAAGTTACATTAGATTACATTACATTAGGCGTGCAGTATTACTATACGGGTCCATAGTACAGGGTAATTCTTTTCAGACACGGATTTCATTTATGTCTAGAATTTTTAACAAGCCCGATTTTCATGCGGTTTGTGGCAAATGATCAAGGAAGGATGGGGGATTCATGGGACTATGTTTACTGGTTTAAATTCATCCGGGTTAATATCGATCACGCCTCAAGAAAAACAAATTTTCGCCATGTACCTTACAATTGGAACTACGTTTGGTGTGATTTTTCTTTCTTTTTTTTTTTTTTTCGTTAAATGGCAGCCTCACCAAGGTCGAAAAGAAGCAGGGGCACGGCAGTGCCAATAAGCGATTCATGAGAACCGGTTCCCGCAGTGACAGTTCTCAAGAACGAAAGATAAAAAACAACGTGCCCTGCGGGACTCTGACCCGCCTTCACTCGCTGACGCTCGCTCGGCAATATTATGTGTATCAGGAATGGCAACGACATTACTGAGAAAATATGTATATGAATAAGGAACAGCAAAGAATTAGTGACAACCTGTGAATAATATTAACAGTGACAGGATATCACTGCTTTGCCCAAAGTAAGGAGTTACCAAAGCAGGAAACTGGGCCGATGTGTTGGGAGTCTTTACTTTGACTCAAACAGTGACTGCAACAGATTCATCTGATCCGGTTACACTTACTGTCCGAGTCAAAGTAATGTACAATGTTAAGAATTATACTATAAGTACAAGGGCCAAAATGTTACTAAACATCATTCCTGAAGCCTTCCGAGAAATCAATTCAGGTGAAGCGGTGACTATCAATTTTTTGGATCCAAATGGGGGGCAGCCCCCGCCCCCCAAACTCCCCCTCAAGTGCCATAAAAACTTGCAAGACAACAGTAAATAATCAAACCACTACTATAAAGCTAACGTAAGAAAGAAAAAGAATTAAAAAAAAAAAAAACACCCATCACTAATTATAAATCAGTGCAGAATGACAAAGAAAAATGAATTACATCTCAGCAAGAGAATAGAACAATCAGCAACAAACCAAATACTCAAATGCGAAACAGATCAATAATAAAAATAATATCAATTAAAGAATGAAAACACTCACCGTTTCGCCATAGGAGAACACTCATGAATAATGAGCTCATAATTGCTGATTGCACACACGAAAAAATAAGATAGCAAGAACACATGCACAACACTCAACTTCACATTGCTGAAAAATGTTCCTTTCCGCACACACGTCGTTTTATTAAAGGGAGCACACTTGCTATTATTACAAACAAGAAAAACCAATAAACGCCCACTTTTACCATACGCCGGAAATATCTTCAGCCTTCGACCACATCCATGACAGGTTTTCTCTACCTCAATTGAATCTGCAAAGCGATATGAGTTAATATCTGAACCTAATACAAACTTATTTAAAGACGACACATTCAAATTCTGTGTATTAAATTCATGAAACGGTTTCTCAATCGCATTTGCTAACTCGATCGTCGTCATGAAACGAAAATATGAAAAACATGAACTAAACAACTGGCAGAATCTTAAAAATCTTAGTGGGTGGTAATCGGAACTGTCCAAACAATCCTATCCTCTTACTAGTGATATTGTAACTTAACTTATGTTCAACGACGTTGCCATAGCTTTGGTCCCCAATACACTGTATAATGGCTTACACATGTGGGTTTTTTCTTTCTATATAGAGAAGGGGGAAATAAACAAACACTGACCAACTTGCCTGCATATATAGATCATTCTTTCTCAATGGAAAAAGAAATATTCTGTTGAAAGCAGGTTGAAAGTGTCAAATAACAAAGCAACATCAAGCACTCGGAGTTTCCAGACTACTTTTTTCTTCGCCAAAACATTTGAGACATTTCATTCCTTGTTCATGTGACGGAGATCATCTTTTTCTCCCCCCTATTTTCGCCGAGAGCTGCCGTCCAGTTTGAATTTTGTTCCTCTCCAAAGGAAGAAGGAAGATTTTTCCACTCAAGGTGTCAAATAGGAGTTTCTACGCTATTTTTTTTTTTTTTTTTCGGCAAAACCTTTCTTAAGTGACAGAGAGGAATACGCACTCCTCTGGTCGAGAATTGTCAGCTAGCTAGAATTTGTTGGTAACCGGATTTCCGAGAAGATATCTGTTTCACTGCCCTATACTAGGCACAGAAGGCTAATAGGTCAATTTTCCATACCTCCCCCCAAGGCTTTTAAGATGTTTCAAAAAGTCTACCACCAATCTCTGAACTAAGGACGTCACACCAAAGGCACGAACATTTCCAACAAGTGACTCACGCAGAAAAAGTTCTAGGAAGTGACTGAACCTATAAGAACCGATTAAAGTCTCTGTTTGAGTCAAAGTAAAGACTTGCCGTGTATTCTTTGAAACAACACGAGTTTGTCATTAAAAGTTTTGGAGAACGGAATTCGTTGTTGCTATGCAAAGGACATTCAGAAACAAATTTGCTTCGCGTTCTGCCCCAGACAGGAACATAATGTGGTCGCTGGTGAATAAATTGGAAGAAACAGGTTCGCTTCTGAGTGAGACAGGGACGCGTCGGACCCCGCAGGCGGCTGTTGAGAAAGATGTCAGTTATCGACTCCTTAGGTCGCCCAAGAAATCTCTCCATCGTTTGTGGCAAGAAATCTTCTATAGCTATCCACATGTGATTTATTGTGCAATTTCGCTTTTAAAAAAATCCAAAACCTCATTCCAATTGTGAGGTACACTGGCGAAAATTTGCTGTTTTTCTTGAGGCGTAATCGATATTACCCCGGATGAATTTAAAGGAGTACACATGGTCCCATAGGTTTCCCATTCTTCCATGATCATTTGCGACAAACCGCATGAAAATAGGATTCAGTTAAAGACTGGACCCAAATGGAATCCGTTAGTTTTAAAAGAATCACCCTGTATTATTACTAGTAGTAGCAGCGGGTTAGAAGCCCCGCATGGGTTGGTTGAGTTCTGTTCTCGACATGAAATGGGCAAATTAAAGACTTGCCCAAATGTATATTTTACAATCTTTCGATCCGTATAGTAAAACAAGTGTACCTCTCCGCGAAATAGTCCATCCGCTTCCATATGCAGTGCCGCTTGCAGCATCATAAACAACCACTTTCTCAACTTTTACTATTTCCCTTACCAGACTTTCACTCATTTTTCCTCACAAACTTAAATAAATTCTCCAATTGACCCAGTAAATTTCCTAAACTTGATCCGGTAATATAATGCCTAACCCAAAATGAATTTCGTTAAACATCACATGTAGTCTTATCATCTTAGAAAATGTTTCTTACAGGAGGAGCTTCTTTCTTATTTAGAAATTGACTTCAGGAAGGCTGAAAATAAATACAGTGTGTGTAAGCGCTACAGTGCATTAAACACGAACCAACTTGTGCTAGGTAGTCACCAGCAAGTACAAGACATAGAATGCTGTCTAACCGAGTCAGGGCAGGAGTACGCCAGGGGGCCAAGCGGCTGCGAGGGAGTGCATTCGTTGAGAACAGGCTTGTCAGCGACGGTGGGTGTACGTAAGTGAATATGATGGATAGGCACTTCATACGCCATAGAACATGTACATCGTGTGTAGCTAAGCTTTGCGATACTTTCATTATCACTTCGCACACTGCCTTGACGTAGCACTTCCTTCCATCATATATTTGTTATTGAGTGTTATGTGGTACAGAGCACACTTTTCATTTCGTATTTATGTCCCCGTAAAATTTGATTTCACCCATAATTTTGCTCCATTTCACTACATTTATCTCAGATGCATCTTCCATCTTACTAGGTTTCCTCTACATCTAGGTATTTCCCTCCATTACAGCAGCATATACATCCTACGTTGGCTAATAACATGGTGAGTTTGAAACACTGTTATGTTGTGCTCTACTGCCTCTTCACCTTATATCGCATCAGTCAGCCTGCACTGATGGATTTCATTACTACTTTTGTTACCGGTCACCTCATAATGACACCTTGTCTGATTATCTTCATTTCTTTGTAAATTTTGCATTTCTGGGCCCTGGGCAGTTAGCCCTTCATTCCACCAATTCTTCCATCTTTCACTAGGTTTAATCATCCATTTTCCTTAGCTTAAAGGGTATAAACATGGGACGTTAAACTGAAACAATTACTTTCATTTCATTCTTACTAGGTATATATTGAGGGATAAAGTATGCTTTTCGGGGGGGGGGGGGGAGACTTTTTTTTTAATTGGTACTTTCTTTTTTTTTTTTGCCAGATATAACGTAAATATCAGATTTTGGTTACGTTAGGTTAGAGATTTCTTGGGAAGTTTAGCTGTATCCTTACTTTCACGGATTTTATATATCGGAAATGACTTCTGTTTTTTTGTACCTAGTTTTGGATCTCCAGTGTTCACCAATTATTACACACATTCCGTTTCTATTCACTTCACTTCACAGATTACTCACAAATTAACTCGCCGTCTTTGGCGTGGAAAACCTGGGTTCGATTCCTGGCGGGAGCTCATGTGGTTCGGATTCCATGTTAATCAGTAGGTCCCGTCTCATATAGCTTTGCTGCTGAAAGGAACGTTAAACTCAAAATCCACCCAACTCAACATAGCTCGTTTCTCCTGTAAACGTTTTTTAAACATAGTTTTGGCCTCCCAAGTCCCTGTGCTACAGAAAGAGACGTACAAAATTCGTAACTGTATATCATGAAGCTGGCCTTTTATTAGCGCGTTCCATTTTTATTAGGTATGTTTGCACGGGAGGTTCCGTTTCATGACTGAGCAGTTATGTTGGTAAATGGCAGGGAACACAGTCAAACAAGTGGCATGAAGAGTTAGTGCGATATTCGGTGTCTTCGGTGGTGACAACTAAGAATATCTAGATATTTTTACAAGTATAAGTAAAAAGCATAGTTTGTTAGTGGTGACGTTGGTGCGTAATGTTGATATTAGCCGGGATGGTTCGAGAACACGGGTCCCCCATATGGGTTAGTAGGTAGATTGGTTCCTTTCTGTACCAACGTTTAAGATTCAATTCACATAATATTGCCGAGCGGGCGTCAGCGAGTAAAGCCGGGTTAGAGCCCCGCAGGGCACGTTGTTTTCTGTTTGTTATAGCTAAATGGGAAGAGGACCTGTGTTCTGGAACCTTCTCTCGAAGACAATATCAGTTTTTATTTAGTTTGTGTTGGGAGCGGATCATTCTAAACTTGTTTATATTAAGACTTGTCTTAGCTTGCCATCAATGTTTATTCTTTCCAGGATTGGCAAAAACCATGTTTTTTATTGAAAAAGCAAAAGAAAACAGTTTTTTTTTTTTTGTTTAAATAATTTGCTCTATGTATTCGTATCATGTATGGAGAGAAATAAGTTTGTTTCGCCTTGGTGTTATTATGCAACAATCGGGTTATGCTGGAAGGGGTCACATAAGCTTAAAGTGGAATCCAAACTACTTCTCGACTTACATCCGAGAGAAATTGTCCTCTTTTTGAACTCGGAACCAGGACTAATTGGCCACAAATGCGATACGTCTGCCGACTTACGGACTTCTGATGAAAACACGTTGTACTGATCTTTACGTACTTGTTAATATAATTGTCAAGAGTCATTTCAGAAGGACAAAAAGATACAGTTGCACAAGTGACACCATTACACAGAATTACATATGCAAAATTTCAAAATACTGCAGAATACAGAAGAACTTATTTAGTCCAAGTTAGTTCACTACGGCTTTTATTAGTCGAAGTTAAAGAAATACAACGACTTAATTTGCATATCAATAAGAGAAGTGAATAAAGATACGAACTATTTTAGTCCACCTACTATTTTAGTGAACTATTTTAGTCCACCTACATACATACAAAAGATACTTCTGATTTGAATAAATGCCTCTCGTGAGGTTTGTATGACCCCCTCCAAGAAGAGTACCGCATTTTGATGTATTTTATCAATAGTAGACATTATTAAAACGAAATAATATTTAGAATTTCTCTTCGATTACAATTGGATAACAGTAATAACAAACTATTAAAAAATCACAAAACAAGCGTGATAACCCACAAATGTGTGTTCATCAAGATTTTACAAATACTTACACTTTTACGAATATTTTTCGTTTTTTTGGTTTAAACCAGTTAGTTTTTTTCATTTTTTTTTTAACCAGCTGCTTTGACCACCTTGGTTTGAACCAGCCAATCCTGCTTATTTCATTTGATCTTCCTATTTTGTGGGAGTGTTTTGTTGTTCAGTGAAGTACACGCTTAGCGTTAGTAACTTTTTACCATTTTGCCTGGGTTAACTCCCGCAGAGGCAGCCGCGAAATGTATGATACACAGAGAAATCAATAGAATCGGATGAATGTAATGAATAATGAAGGTAATCAGTATAAGGTGATATATAAAGGAGTGAAGTAATATGTGAAAGCAATGTGCAGAGTGATCATAGAAGTGTCGAAAAGCTGGGCCACACGCAAAAAAGTGTTTTTATTCTATGTAAAGTGTTTTTCGTGTGCAGGTCAAGTTTTAGCACATCACTCGAAATATTAGTTTGAAAACTACAATTCTTTCACATTTTTTTTCTTATTTTAGCTATGTGACCCTCTTAGCATAGATGAGGTTCAATGGGACCACTAAAAGTAACAGTTGAAATACACAAACCAACTTGAGCTGAGTGGCCAATAAAAAGCATGGATTTATCTAAGCGAGTCAAGTGAGGGCGCGTTCGATTCCAGCTCGCGCCAATTGAGCTTTGTAGTGGACAACCACCGTGTGCGTGGGTTTTCTCGAGGATCTCCCGTTTCCTCCCAATTTCTTCATTTCACCATATTATTCATTTCTCACCACCGCTATATCCTTTAGCCTAGCCGGCATATCCGTGGGACATAAAACTTACAGATTTCATTTTTTTTCAAATCAGGGCGAAGTTGGCAGGCGCGTCAACGGTGGTGAGCATACACAAAAACGACTATTCACGTGAAAGCACATACTGACCTTCCCTAGGTGATCACCACAACAGTTATATACTTTCTCACTCCCTCTCTTGATGGATGCTAGCTTATTTCTTGTCCTGAGATTCAGTCCTGTGCTAGAACGATGTTGGAAAAATTGGTCATGATGTGTTCTCGTTGGGTTACAGCCTCATGTTTGAACATATGTTGAGCTAAGCATGGGGGAAAATCCTTTTGTCAGCTGTATTTTGGCAGACTTTTCTTTACGGTTCTACAAATATGGTTTGACATCCCTTTGCTTTCAGTGTACTTGCCTTTACCAACATTTGGAAATGCCGCATTCTCTTTATTGTGGTTTGGTACTTTAACATAACATTTTATTAAAATTTTTGCTATTCAATTTCGCGCGAACAATGCACTCTTACGGTCGCAAACTTGTATCTCGTTTCGTTTCTGCTTTCCCACAATACTAAATGTTGTTGTTCGCTTCCTAAGCAGCCAAGAATCATTGCATTCCTTTCGCATTTGTTGTCCCACAGTGTTAGCACTGGGGACGAATTACGTTTCAATGCGATTTAGTGACGCCATGTAGTAATGGATGATTCGCTGTAGAAATAAGTAACGTGATCCTGATTACATAGAACTGAGTAAATAATACATATACTTCAGAAGAGACAGCGGCTAAATTATAACTAGAGACCGGGTGTTTAGGCACTAAAAACGTAGAAAATAGGCAGGCAAATAGGCACTAAAATTTAAAAAATAGGCAGTAAAATAGGCACTAAAATGTAACTCGAAATAATGAAGATAAATACTCAATATAATTAAAAAAAATAGATTCAAGTCATAGATAATGTTCAAAGAATATAGAAACATACATCTTTGTTAATATCTTCTTTTATTGTATATATAAAAACGAAGCTTGTTATGCATTCCATATATACTGGGAGAACCTGAAAGATGTCCACATACGTCAAGAGGTGATTCATGGCATCAAAAGAAGACAAAAAGTCCTTTTGCATGTTGTCGAATTCCACGTCGTGTAGGAGTGACAAGGGGGCGAACTTGGAATCCAAAATCAAATCCTGACAATTGGAACGAGACATAAAAGTGTGTACATACTTCGGGAGGTGATTGGTGACATTCAAGAGGACGTTTTGTCTTCTTTTCATGTCACAAATCGCCTCTCGAAGTATGCGCACATCTTTCGGTTTCGTTCCAATTGTCAGGATTCGATTTTCGATTCCAAGTTGGCACTCTGTCACTTGTACATGACACGGAATTAGACAAAATACACGAGGACTATTTGTCTTCTTTTGATATCACTAATCATTTCCCGAAGTATGTGCACATCTTTGAAGTTCACTCTTGTATATATATTGCAACGTACCACGTGCTTGTGTTTACAAACACCTAATATACATATATATTTGTGTATTATTTATGTTATATAAATTACATTTTTCCAATGAAGGCTTAATTTGAAGAAAATGCATAGATTAGGCAACATTAGGCACTAAAGCAATTATTTGGGCAGTAAAGGTCGAAATAGGCAAAATAGGCAAAATAAAATTGACTTAAATCGAAACTATAACCCCCCATATAAACTTTAAAATGTTATTTTTGATCATATCTTTAATATTAAAGAGTAGGCATTTTGCCTAACATCTGGTCTCTAATTATATCCATACCATTTCAGGGCATTGTGGAAAAAAAAATTTCAGGTTGTATTAGCTTTAGATTTCCTAAATGTTTCAAACCTATAAAGTATATCATACGTTTATATTCATAGCAAGAGTTTTAATTCGTATGCGCAACGGAAGATGTCAAAAGATTTCAAGTTCTTGTTTCAGCAGCCAACCAAGAGTGAAATTTTACGCTATTACTGAACTGAAACTTTACACTGTTTTAAAAAAAATACATATGAATATTTAGAATTGTACAAGCTTAAATCTATGGGCAGTATTCGAAATTATAAAGTCAGATTATCGCGACTATTTATTCATGCCAATCGTTAAATAATTACACCATAACAAATATCAGAAAAATAAAATATTGTTGAATGTTTGCCTACATCGTAGTATGTCAAATACATTTTATATAATTCTGTTGTTACATTAGTCTAATATAAAACATTGTCTAGATTTTCAAATGTTCAATATCTTCATTAATACATATTTAAAATCATGATCACTCAAAGAATCAGTGGTCCATCCTCTCTACTTATTTATTTACAAAAGTATTATTATTTGGACGTTCGTTACTTATAACCCCTGTCATTCATCGAATAAAGCAACAAACATAAGCCCGCCTTGCTGCTACTATATTTTCATTTCCATTTTAAAGGTAAGTAAGTAGCGCATTTTACTTCGCTTTAGCTTATGAATCAGTTACATAATACCTCTACTACGATAAGCACTACTGTTAATGAGATATGAAATATTTACAGATGATCAATGAAAAAAAATTCTACATCTACCTCTATACGACAGGGTCCACATAAAAGAAAATAGAACGTCATTATTAAAACTGTTATCATTTTAAGACTGTTATTATTTTAAGTTCACAATTCGGTTTTGAGAGATGTATACACATAACAAATTATATTTTATCCAAGAGTGGCAAGTTAAGTGACATTTAATTAATGTATATTTACTTACGATAAGGCAAATATGCATTCAATACTTAGTCACGTATAGATAATATTATAACGAACTAAAGGCACGTTGAGAGTAAAATTTTTCTAACCTACAACAAAATAAAACATATTATGGGACATGGGTCAGAGGCATGTTTAAAGTAAACTTCTACCTAACCTATGACAAAATAGACATGCATGATTCAGAGGCACGTTTGAAGTGAAATTTTTACCTCACCTACAACAAAATAGACATACATGATTCAAAGGCACGCTTGAAGTAAAATTTTACCTAACCTACAATCACACACAAAGTATATTACGGGACAAGATTCAAATTCGAAAACACGTTCAAAAGTGAAATTTTACCTAACCTACACCTACAACATAGACATACATGATTCCGAGGCACGTTTAAAGTGAAGTTCTACCTAACCTATAATAACAGACAAAGTATATTATGGGAAAAGATTCAAATTCAAAAGCACGTTCAAAAGTGAAATTTTACCTAACCTACACCTACAACATAGACATACATGATTCCGAGGCACGTTTAAAGTAAAATTTTACCCGGTCCGGCTGATCGACGACATAATAGAGACACACACTTTCTCAAGGCGATTTTAAATGGACGTGTTAAAGGCAAGAAATTTAATAATTCAATCACATTTCAAATTTATCACATATACTTATGACCTATATTTGTGAGTGGACAAAATACGGTAAGTTAAGAGGACCCGTAACGCACTCTTACTTAGTTGCACATATTGGCCATGAAGACTTCCATTCCGTAGATTACCATACTGTCTAGAATTGAAAAAGGAAAATTGATATTACCAGTTCACTAGAAGTTTCCACAGACTGGCCCCCTCGATCCTGGATTATGCAGGCTCAATCTTGGGATATGCAGGATAGGCTGTTTCGTCCAACCTGCTTACTGAGAACCGAACACCGTTTCCTCGGGCCACCAGCTCAACGCTCTACGATGTGTAGAATGCCGGTCCCGTATTCCGAAGCAATGGATTTCGGCGACTACACCTCCCGCCTCATTACTTTATAATGACAGTAATGGCGGAGGTGATGTTCGGTGGCCTTTTTCCAAAAAAGGTTATTGATCAATTTCGAGTCTAGACTCCTATCATTTTGTCCAAAACAATTATTTAGGTTAGATCTAAAGAATAATTTCAACAAGGTTATACTGCCGAATATGTGATTTTCGTCACGAAATTTCTAAAGGTTTTGGAGCTGACACGGCCACCGTCTATCCACTATAGTAGATAAGGATTCACTGCGCCTTCCCTCTCTCGGAACCAGGCCTCGATAAACCCGGTTTTCAATACCACATATTCAACCATAATTAATACAATTTTATAACAATTATCTATATATATAAAAGAGAACGTACAAAATCCTTTGTCCGCTCATCACGCTAATACGGCTGAACCAATTTCTTTCATTTTTGGGGGGTTGTTAGGATTTGGACCCTAGATGGTTTTTATCATATCACTTTAATTTTCAATTACCAGTGTCTTGAGATAATTGACCATTCAGGTGTCCATACGTACAAATCCTTTGTTATTAGTTCATCATAGGTAAAAATAAACGTATTTATATGCAACCCGCATGACCGTGTGACTCGGCGGGTTAACATAAATGACAGGCGCTATAATGTTAACATTTACTGCAATTTGAAAGCGAAAAAGTAAAAATTATCTAAGTAACAAAGTTTATTGCGTTCCGGGGTGACCGCAGCGAAGCGGGGCGGGTTAACATAAATGACAGGCGATATAATGTTAACATTTACTGCAATCTACTATGGTTTTTATCATATCACTTGAAAGCGAAAAAGTAAAAATTATCTAAGTAACAAAGTTTATTGCGTTCCGGGGTGACCGCAGCGAAGCGGGGTGAACGCTGCTAGTATTGCAATAAAGAGATCTAGTCATATAAATAGTAATTACGTATATTAAATTTAAATTTTAAATTATTGAGAATAATATCTGATATAAAAGTTAGAACGCATTTACTCTTTTCTGGTTCTTGTTGACCCGTCGTCCATGCGACAAGAAGGTTAAATTTAGTGACTATTCGCCATCTTTAAAATTTAGCATTACGTCTACATCAAATAATGATTCGAATGCCCTCTTGCGGTATCAGCAAAACTACCGCAATATTACTAACAACTGAGTAAAACATGCGACGGAAGACATTTCAATCGTTGGATGAGCGTGCGTTTCTCAATAAGGATCATATAACAATTTAGCTGGTTAGGTTTAATTAGATATTAAGATCGTTTTTAAGAATAACGTATATAATAGGAGTAAAAGCTCTTGATGTAACTGAAACAAATCCATAGTAACTAGGTTTAAAGAAACGTTCAAATTTCGGATTAAGATTTTTGGTGTGTTTCGTGTCTTATATAAATCAGCCAGAATAGATTTATTGCATCTGTGCCATTATTAGTAACAACAGAGAACAACTTAGCATTATTGAAGAATATAACACACAACATAACACGAATAGCAAAACAATATGATTTGTACAGTAGTACCATACGGGGGCCAACTTAACATAAATGTAAACGACCGGGAAAAACGGGTTTTTTTCCCGGCGGCTTTCAAAAAAAATTTTTTATAACTACTTAAAGAATTTTAACAATTTTTTTTCTTTTTTTTGTTATCGTGACTATTTGAAGTCTTTCAATAATTCTTCCCTCTTTTCTTGGGAGCAATTGAATAATTTCACATTTGCTAAATTTTGAGTCGGTACTTCTCTCCCCTCCAAATCTTTAAAGGAAACGAAGTTGTGATGCACTTTTGTCACAACAAAAGGCCCTGTGAATACAGGCATGTTTTTATGTGTGATCTTTTTAAATGCGTCAGATTGAAAGTGAGTTTTTACCATAACCAAGTCCATTTCCTTAATCTCAACCACATTATTTTGCGACTTTCTTTTCCGTTTAGATAATAGACGGGGTTCCACTTGAATATGCCGTTTTGAATTTTCTATTGTTTTCAATTCGGAAGACCATGGAATTTTCTCTCAAAATCTATCTGCAGTCGAAAAAGAAATGAACACCTCAGCAGGCGTACGTTCAATGGTACTATTGTAGGAATAGTTTAGTAGATCTTGTGCCACTTTTAGCACGGTTTTCCACTTAGTGTGATTATGGCTGCATAATAATCTAATAATGCGGTTGAGCTCCCGATGCGAACGTTCAACTATGCCATTCCCTTGCGGGTTGTATGGAGATACCAAAATATGCTGTATCTGATGATCATTGCAGTACGTCTTCCACGTGTTCGAAAGGAACTGTGGGCCCTGGTCGGATATAATAAAGTTCGGATAAGGGAAAAGGTTGAAATATTCCTTTTCTAGCGTCCGAACAATCTCAGCAGTTGTGGCAGTCCTTAACGGTAAGTAGCACAAAAATCTCGAATAGACGTCAACAATTGAAAGAGTGTAGTAGAATCCATAGCTACATGGCAATTTCCCCACGAGATCGATGCATAAGTTGGAATGTGGCTTATCTGCCTCAATATGTAGATCCTCATGAGCAATGATCCTATTAGAGAACTTCGTTCGCGCACACAATTCGCAATTATTGATGTAATTTTGGAACGTACGTTTTTGTCCTTTCCAGAAAAATAATTCTTGAACTAATTTCAAACACTTGCTTACACCAAAATGCCCCGTTTCATGAACTTTCCTAATCGTTCTTTCAATTAATAACTCCGGGATTCCTAGCAACCAACGTTTCGTTTTTAAATTTTGAATATAGACCAAACTATTTACTAGCCGAATTCGGGATTCCATATTTTCTGACATCTTCGCTTTTAACTCATTACAATACTTATCACCCGTTTGCATTTGCACCAATTCATTTACATTGAACCACGTATTCTCATCATAACTAATAAAATTCACATGATACTCTTCGGGTTCGGCAGGGAGTTCCGGAGTATTGCGACTCAATATGTCAGCTATTTTATTGTCCACTCCCTTAATGTGCTCGAACCGAAGATCGAACCTTTGTAACTTTAACAAATTTTTGTGGTTCGGGGATCTAAGTTTTGTAAGGTAAAAGCGTACGTCACCGCGCTGTTATCACAATGGACCGTAACTTTTCTACCCAAAATATCATACGAAAAATGTTTGCATAGAAACAATACTGCTAGCAACTCTAATTGAAAAATCGAGTAAGAAACTTCATACAGTTTTAATTTTCTGCTCGCATATCCGATAACCAGAAGTTCTCCAGTATCATCATACTGAGCCAGATAGCCAGCTAGATTTTCTAACGACGCGTCCGAGAATAAGTGAAACGGTTGGTCGAAATTGGGTTGACTGAGCGCTGGAGGCTCACTCAACAATTCTCTCAATTGTTGGAATCTATTCAACAACTCCTCAGTTAGACAATATTTCTCTTCTTTCTTTAAGAGATCGAAAAATGGCGCTGTTAAAGCGGCAAACTGAAGAATGAATTTCCTTCTCCAAGAGAGAATGCCTAAGAAGGACCAAAGTTTCTTCTTAGTCTTAGGTATTGGAAAATACTTGATCACTTCATTTTGCTTGGGATTCGGTTTTATTTCCTTCCCATTCACAATGTGTCCTAAAAATAAAATTTCGGACTTGACGAATTGACACTTCTTGAAATTTAGTGCAAAATTTCCAAAGGTTAGAATTTCAAAGAGTTGTTGCAAATGAATAAAATGTTCGTCAAAAGTAGAACTAAAACACATCAAATCGTCAAGATACACTACAACGAACTTCCTAGTATCTAATCCAAAATATGAGTTCATCACATTTTGGAAGATACTAGGACTAGATTTTAGACCCATCGGAAGGACACATAATACATATTGCCGACCTAAATAGATAAAACTTGTGTATGAAGAGGAATCAGGATATAAGTTAATACAATAATAGCCCATCGTAGCATCCATGGAGCTGAAGATTTTAGCTCCAGAGATGCGAGTAAGAATTTCATTTATAGGCTCGACCTGTATTTTGGGACTTACATTTTCAGGTTCAGTAATCTGAGGTCGATTACAGGTCTCACACCCCCGGAAGCCTTTCTCGCGCAATGAATTGGATTGCGGTAACTGCTGGGATGTTCTTTAGCTATCCCCAACCTTATCCACTTATTCAACTCTTCCTCAAACTCTTTTTGCATAGCTTGAGGGATTGGATAGATCTTTCCGACCACAGGTTCTTGGTCTGTCAATTCTATTTTATAAGGCTCGCATCGGATGGGTTTAGGATATTCGCAAAATAAGTGTTTGAATTTAAGGAGCAAATTTTCTAATTTTAGTTTTGTATCATCATCTAAATCATCGCGACCTTTGATGTATTCTTTAATTTCTAATTCCGAAATCTCACCATAATCCCTACGTTGTTCGTTAGAAGAAGAAAGAATTTGGTTAAGTTCACATGATTCCGAATTAGTATCTAAATGAACAAGGAGTACCTTTGGATAAGAAATATCCAAAGTCACTTCTACATCGTTATTATTTTTCAAAATTAATTTTCTGTTATGGCTATCCAACGTGACTCGGAACTTAGCAAAGAATGGTGAACCCAATAACAGTCCAGCCTTCATGTCTTTCACGACAAAGACTGGGACATTGAAAAGATTATCTTGTATATTTAAGGTTAATTCAAGTAATCCCTTCACAGGAAAATTATCTTTGCCTGCAAAAGCAGTTAAATGTACACTGGGTACTGGTTTGAGTTTTGCCGAACGAAAAGAATTTTGAAGGTTCTGTCAAATATTATAATTTAGGAGATTCAACTCAGCCCCAGCATCCAGGATACATTTAATTTGCATTTCCCCCACCTTACAATCTATAGAAGGGGAAGGAAATATCTCGAAATGTTGTTTAGACACATTCCCTTCGTCTTTTAAAACAAAATAGGTCAATAATTTCAAAGTAGACTCATTTCCAATCGACACGTTTTCGTTTTCAAAATAATAAGGTTTACTAACATTTTGATTCGGGGAGAGAAATTGGTTGGAGCAGCCGTCGTCTCCCCTCAGTGACGACTGCTCAACATGTTTTCCGAAACGACTACCGGTTGGCCAATAAATTGGGAACCGATATTGCTATTTGTCGGTTCCACAGTCACCGAAGGATACGGTGGGCGTAAAGCGGGAGTGACAGTAGTCACGACAGGTACACTTTGGGGAAAAGAAGAAGTTACCATAGTAACAGATGGACCTGGCATCAAAACCGGTTTCATGTTACTAAAATTATACATTCCAGGTACCGTATAAAGCACTGGTACTGGTACACCCCCATACATAGGAACTGGCTGCATACCATTTACGGGTCTAAAATTACTATTTCTATTCTTTTCCCATCCTTGTTTCTGATTTCGATTTCTTTTCCAATTATTGCGGTATGATCTCCCATTGAAATTTGGAGGCTTATTATTTCCAAATTCAGAATTAGAATTAATTTCTCTTCCCCCACTTTCACTGTGGATTGGCTCGGTTTGTACCGCGTTGTCGGTTCGATTAGAGTTATTCGGTAAAAAGAATGTTTTCCTAACTTGGGGTTTCCTAGGTTGAAATTTTTAACTGCCCTGATTTCCTAAAGAGGGAATTGGGCTACACTCTAATTCAGCTATTCGTAACATCAAATCCTGCACTGTGCTAACATCCTAGTTTCAAAATTTTAGCTTCTTCTTCAGGAAGGCAGTCCAGGATCAGATCCTTCAACTTTTGATCCGAAGGTGAAGTTACGATTGAATTATATTTCTCCACAATGTGACGCACAAATCCTAACAGGGAAGAATGTCTTGACTTATCATATCGTAACGAGTAGAGGTGGCGCTTTTGTGCCCTCTCTAATCGTTCCGATATGTATTGCAGCTTAAAAAGCCGCACGAAGTCAGGGAAAGACTATCTGGGAAGCAACACTACGGTACCAAATTTTAGCAGATTTTTCTAAAACTCGTCCCACTATATATATACGATCTCTATCAGTGAGAACATACATGTTCATCGCTTGTAGAAGATCATCTAAAAAGATTTGAGCTACCCCTTGCGTTAATTGACCGTCAAATTTAGGGAAATGATGAATTTCTTTGAGATACGTGCCAGCCCCCCTTTTGTATGAAGGACTAGTTTCCCAAGGTTTGATCTTTTGATTTAGCTCTAAACTAATTGGATTGTCTTGATCATTAATGACAAGATCTCTATGTCCATACTGACTTTCGCCAATCTCCTTACGAACCGATTCCTTTGTCTTTTTCTTCTTTTTCAGACGATTAGATTTACGAGTTTCTTTGCAACATTTTTCAGAATCCGCCGAGGAAGATGAAGAGTAATTCGTGTTATTCTCGGTATCATTCATTAAAATGTCATCAAATTTAAAAACCGGAGTTCTGGTAAGTGTATTGCCATCCCGAACTGATCTACGACCTTCGGAAGGAATTTCAACTAAATTTGGGTTACCACGGTTCTCAATCAGATTTTTCAAAGTTTCGGCATTTCGTTCACATTGATCACGATTGTGACGATACGCATCGATTACGTCTTTTTCCATTAATTGTATCATATTGACTGTCTCTTCATTAGCTTCCCGAAGTTGTCGATGTTCCTCAACTTGCCTCTCTTTTACATTTTGTAAGTCACTATTTAGTCTTACATTTACTTTACTAATGTCACATTTCAAAGTTTCAATATCTTTAGTCAGAGTTTCAACCTTACAATCTACAATTTCCGCAGTTTCCTTACAAATTTTACTTGTATTTTCTAAGTCTGACTTAACTTTTGTAATTTCAACATTTAAATTATCTACTTCTTTACTACACAACTCCCTGACATTTTCTACAGTTTGACCTAAATTTTGGTTACTTTCTTCCAATTCAGTTCTTAACTGTGACACCTCACGTTTCAATTCACATTTGACAGTGGATAAATCCTCCTGTACCGTGGAAAGAGATTCTTTAATTGCAACAATGTCACTACCTAATTTGTTTATGTCAGTTTTTAAGTCCTTTTTACCGGCATCCATTTTACCATTCATGACAGACATTTCCGTTCTCAAGTCTTTAATGATCCCAATCAAAGTCTTAAGTAATGGTCCCCCACCAATTTCAATTTCGGGTACACTTTTCCTTTTCGGATTTCTCATCACGGGTTGTTCAGTTTCTGTAGTTAACGCATTATCAAACTTACAGTCGAAACAAACCCATTTACTATCTGTGGTACGTAAAATTTCCTGTTCTTCCTCAGGAATATTGAGGCACCGAATATGGAACCATTGGTTACAAGTTTCACAGCATATGGATACACTATCACTGGAATTGTACTTGTTATCACAACATTTAAAATGTTCGGTAGAACCATCTACACTAAGACTTTCGTCACTCATTTTTCATTAATTGGGTCACGCGTCTAATAACTCATCATCGTTATATCCACTCATTACTTTACATTTCATCTCAGTTTGGCACACAAAACAATAATTATAAAATATATCCTAAGGCTGAATAGTCGCTCCTTATAACATCTCCAGCCTTACATATTATAGCGAAGTTAATACTTATCCTTGGCTAAGGGTCGCCACTTATAACAACACCATCTCAGGGTATTGAAAAAAAAATATCAGGTTATATTAGCTTTAAATTTCTTAACGACGGAATATATAATACGTTTATATAAACGAGTTTATCAGAAGATTTCAAATTCTTGTTTAGTGGCCAACCAAGAATGAAAGAAAATTCAACATTGTTAGACTGAAGTTGTACATTTAAAAAAAAACATGAAGAATCGGAATTGTATAAACTTAAATTTATAAACATTATTTGAAATCATAGAATCAAATTTTATGATTATTTTATTCGTGCCAATCAACAAACAATTACATCATAATAGATATTAAAAGAAGAATTGTTTCATTAAACATTTGCCTCCATCGTGGTATGTCAAAGACACTTTATCGACATTTTATGGAATTCTGTGATTACAGCGGTCTAATATAACACATTGTTTAGATTCTCTAACATATTTTCGTTAATACACATAGAATATTCATTACCACTCAAAGAATTGGCTATCCATCCTCTATACTTATGTATTTACAAAAGAAATTTATTTGGGCGTTCATTGCTTATAATATCCCTGTCATTCGTCAAATGAAATGCAAACATAAGCCGTATCATCGCTACTACATTTTCATTTTAATTTAAAAGTAAGTTAGTAGCATCATATATTACTTCATGTTAGCCTATGCATCATTCACATAATACATCTAATATGAAAAGCACTACTGTTAATGGAAAATGATATTTACAAATGTTTAGCGGGAAAAAACATCTACACGACAGGGTCCAAATACTAGAACGCCTTTTCAGAACTATTATCACTTTAACTTATTATTATTTTAGTTCACAACTAGTTAAACTTGAAGAGTGATGGATACGCATAATAAATCCTATTCTATTTAAGAATAGCAAGTTGAGTGACATTTCAACTATATCGGTTTCCGACGAGGCAAATCTATGTTCAGTATGTAGACACGAACATCTAATTTCACACCGTAATAATGGCACGTTTAAAGTAAACATCTACCTAAACTATAAAGACAAAACATAGCACGAAGTGGTATTTTTAGAAATAATAATATTGAAATCCGGAGGTATGTCCAAAGTAAAGTTTTTCAGAATTGGCACAGACCGATTATTCGCACCTATATCATGATGCAATATCAATAGGGGAGGACACATTAGTTTAAAATTTCCATAACCTACAAAACTAAATATATGGTACAAAGCAATGTAAAAAAAAAAAAAAAAACATTGAGATTTAGCGACACATTTAACAAGAAGAATGAGAATTTCCCTAACCTACAGAAATGTATTACAAGGCAACATGAAAAAGATACACGAAAGAAAAATTTCAAGTTACTAACCTATATTACGAGACAATATGAAAGGGCACACGACAAAATATTGAAAGGCACGTTCAAAGTACAATTTTACCGAATCTGCACGGATCGAGCATACAGAGATATATCACGAAATAATATCAAGGGGCACATTAAGATTTAGCAGCGTGTACGAAATGGAACTTTTCCCTAACCTACATAAGCTAGCTACCTATACAAATATGATGTTAAAAGGGCACATTGATATATAGAGGCACTCTCAAAGAAATTTCAACATAACATTTACAAACAACATATATTGCGGAGCAATATTAAAATCAGACGAAATGTACCATGAAGCACTTAAGAATTCTAACCTGAACCATCAAATTATCTTCTAAAATAATGTACTGAAGGCACATTAGAGGTCCGCTCAGAATAACATTTACCGTATCATTTATAGACGAAATATTCAGAGGTGCGTTCAAAGTAAAGTTTTCCCTTACAAAAGCAAAATATATCACAAGACAATACGAAAAGGCACATATTAGATTTAGAAGCACGGACAAAATTAAATTTTCTAACCTAACCAATATAAAAGAAAACATGGTATATTATGGGACACACATTCAAAATTAAATCTCACCTAACCTACAACAAATATTTCACAAGACACCGTTATGGGACATAATTTAGAAACGTGTTTAAAGTAATCCTACCTAAACTAAACATTCAAAATCTCAAGAGTACATTAATATTTAAAGATACGTTCAAAGTAAAGGTTCACCATAATATCTACATACAAAATTTCAAGTTCACGTATCAAACACACAAAATTTAATAATTCAATCACATATGCTTATGGCATACCGTATGAGTGGATAAACGTGATGAGTATGGAGACGCGTAACGCCCTTCGATTTAGCTACCCATATTGATTCTTAAGAATTCCATTTGGTAAACTGTTATACTGTTTATAGTCAGAAAGAGAAAAAAACAAAGGATAAATATTACCCGTTCAACAGTTTCCACAGAAGATTATGTAAGTCCAACCTTCAAATCCACAGGGTAGGTTCCATCTACCTGCTTCCTTAAATATCGAGAATTGATGTCCCCGGAATACCAGCTCGACTTCCTATTGTAGGATGTCGGTCTTGTAAACGGACGCAACCAACTTCGACTGTTATATCTCCCGCTCCATCACTCTATCTGACTAGTAATGGCGGAGATAGTACTCGGTGGCCTTCAGCCGAGAAATTTTAATTATTAATTTTTCAGCCTGACTCCTCGATTCTTTTTTTCCAAATAGTAACTTAAGGTTGTCCGAATTAACACTTTAGACAATGTTTACTTCCAGATTAATAGTTTTGGTTATGACATTTCCAAATTTAGAGGAGCTGACGTAGGCCACCGTCTTTATACACTATATCATGATGATGAACTGCGTCATTTTGCTCGCGTCACCAGACCTTAATAAACGCGTTTTGTAAATAGTATGACTTCGACTATAAGTAACACAGTTTTATCGCAAATACATAGCAATACAAGAATCTAACCTTAGAAATCATGACTATATATATATATATATTTCCAATTTTTAACTTACCGAGAACCACATTTACTAATTTTAGGAACGTACACTTGATTTCGTCTTGTTGTTGTTTATTCGTCGTCATCGTAACGAAAAGATGTAACTGAGTTTCTATCCGCCATATTTACTTTTTAGCATTACGTTTTCATCAAATAGTGATTCGAATGCCCTCTTGCGGGAATAACCAGAAGGATCGCCATGACAGTAGCAGTAATAAAACGTAAACAAAACCTCGAAGCATCATCACACGCAATATATTAGGTAAAATTTTAAGCTAAAATTTAGTATTATTCAGTATTATTTATACTAGTTATTTTAAGAATACTGTACAGACTGTAAAGAAGCCATTGGTGTGACTTGAAATAAGTCGGTAATAACTGGGTTTAAAAAAAAAATGTTCGAATTTTCAGATTAAATTTCTGGGTGCATGTTTACGTGCGTATCTCATATAAACTTGAGTACATTTATTCCTTCTTTTGTGCCATTTATTTTACTAACAACGAATCTAAGTTATCATTACAACAAATCTATACCTAACACTAGGGTACAGTATCACAATACGGGAACCAACTTCAACAAAATATAAACAACCGGTAAACATTGCAATACGGGAACCAACTTATGTAAACAACCGGTAAACGGGCTGTTACAAGAACCAAGGAGCCTGACTAAAAATTCATTATTAACATTTTTCGGCCGAAGGCCACCGAGTATCACCTCCGCCATTACTAGGAATATAAAGTGATGGGGCGGGAGGTGTAGTCGTCGAAGTTAATTTCGTCGGATTACGGGACCAGCGTCCTATAACCATAGGACGTTGAGCTGGTAGCCTGAGGACATCGATTTCGGCGTTTAAATAAACAGGTTGGACGAAACCTAGTCTACCCTGTGGATCAGAAGATTGAGCCTGCATGATCTAGGGTTGAAGGGGCTATTCCGTGGAAATCTCTGCTGAACTGGTAATATCAACTCTTTCTTTTCCCAATTATAAACAGTATAATAATTTACCAAATGGAAGTCTTCATGATTAATATGTGCAGCTAAGTAAGAAGGCGGCTCGCATCCCCATAGCTCATCATATTTATCCACTCATAAAAATATGTCATAAGTATATGTGATTAAATTATTAAATTTGATGTGTTTAATACATGCACCCGAAAATTGTCTTGAGAAAGTGTGTTTCTATTGCGTCACCAATTGGCTTAACCGGGTAAAAGTTTACTTTGAGCGTACCTCTAAATATCAATGTACCCTTTCGTATTGCCTCGTGATATATTTTGTTTGTGTAGGTTAGGGAAAATTGTACTTTGAACGTGCCTCTTAATATTTTTGTCGATGTGAGTAACTAGTATTTTCAACGTGCCTCTGAACCTGAATGTACACCTTGTCTCAAAAAGGTTGAGCGCATTCTTTATTGGTGTTTTGAGGCAAAAATTTTCAAAGTCCAGCTTCGGGTATCTTCGGAAAAAAGTAAACCAGGTTCGAACCTCCAAGCCAGCCTTTGCAATCGGGAAAAAGTTTGCAGATGTGTTTTTCTTCTTTTAAATATAATAAGACTTGTTACCAAGTGTAGAAAAAAAAGCAACATTGATTGAAATACTTAATCATACAATATTTCGAAACCTTGTATTAATGTCAGCACTGCTTGTTTGTCATTTAGCTCTCCATACGTAATTGAACATTTAGATACGTTAAAGAATCTTTCCATATGTAAAAGAATGCTTAAAGTTAAGACATAGAACATAATTGTCGCCTGAGTACTAAAATAAAAGTCAAAGTAGAACAAAAACAGCGTTTGTAGTGGATATGAATGGCATAATTATCTTAAGAACCGTTATAAATGTTTTGCTAGAAGCATATTTACGAAAGTCCTTGTGTTGGCTCACTGGTAAGCCGTCGGATTTTAAATCATAAGGTTGCGAGTTCGATTCCTATCTCGGCCAATGCTTCTTTTTTTAAATTATATTTTCCGCAATGAATGAAAAATTATATAAAATAATTACATTAAAATACATCAGTTGTATATATATAACATAATCATTGCAGAACATAGTAATTATTATGTTTAAAATTTAATATCTGAGATAGGTAGGTGTTCACAGTAGGTCGGTATTATATATGAGAATGTTAAATACAAGTTAGGAAAATCGTTCAATAGCAATAAATAAATTATGTAGTGTACTTATTTGCAGCTATTTGTCATATAGTGGATACTTCTCAATATTCATATTATGTTCAATGAATATCATTTATGCTCAATGAATATCATTTATGTTCTTGAAAAAATTATTCGATGCATAAAGAGAGGGTATAAACAGGGAATCCAAAGTCGCAACGCTCGAAAGAAATTCATGAACCCCAAAGGTCACGTGAGCAGACTGGAATTGTCCTTATGAAGCATGCCACAGCAGAAAGTCTTTACATAGATTTTCAATTCAATTCCCATTGGCGTAACTAGGATATTTTCCTGGGGGGGGGGGCATGGTCCATTTGTTCTGAAAAATTAGAAGAATCTTTTAGAAGACCTTGTTATGATGTTATATATGGTCTTTCTTACCCCGCACTCATTATCAACACCAAGTTATTTAGTTCTAACACAACACTGCCGTGTAACATTTCAGTGAAAATTTATTTTTCAGAAATTTGCTAAAAAATATTCCCTATATTCTGATGCTACTATGTAACTACCTAAAATCTAATTATGGAAACTCATAATGTTCTATTACTGTTTTACTCGAGCAATTCTGAGCGAAAATACATTATTCGTAAACGTTAACTGTCATGCTCTCAGTTTACTGTTACACAGGGGTAAAAGTGGGTCTGAAAAGATAGGGGGACGAATGACGTCACGCCGTCTCCCGTGCCTATTTTTGCCCATTGCATTTTTTAGGAATTGGAGGGGCACCGTATATAGTTTTGGAAGTGGGAGAAGGGTGTCCTCCCGCGTTCCCCTTTACTTTTACCCTTGCTCTTACATCTTATAGAAACACAAATAAATATACAAGCAGTGACATAATTTAAAGTTATAACTTTTTAAAAATCAGTCATGGGCTAATGTTTATTCATTTATGTATTTAAAGTAAAGTGTAAATTTTTTTCATTGTCGTTTACTAATGTTGCAGTTTAATTACATAAATCTTTGCGAACAAAGAAATACAATCAACTTTTATACACAAAACATTTTTAACTAAAAAACAGAAACAATGGTATACAAAACAGTGGTAGAAATATAGTTGGCAAACTTCCCGAACGACTTAAATGTTTTTTTTTTTGTTTTTTTTTAATACAATTAGAGTGAAGCAGATCAACAATACGAGAGGAGAAGACATGTAGACGGACTTGAGGGACCCGTTTTCCTATAAAAGATGTTTCCCATTATCTTTTCAATTAAATATTAAATTACACACCTTAAAATTTTCGGGAGGACGTATGATAAGTGGCCCTGATGGACAAGCAGATGTGATTGTAAAAATTAAAACAACAAACATTTAATGAAACAAAGATTCAACCAGCAGAATTGATTGATAATAATATTGATCACAATATTTTGAGAGAGAGAGAAAATATATCAACACTTGTAATATTCCTGAATTACATTATGAGCTTTTAAGCATATTGTTGCAGTTACATCGTTAGCGTCAACCGTTGGGAAATATCATTACAGCCAGGGGACACCCACGAAGAGGTCCACAGGACCCGAACCCTCAATATATATATATATATATATATATATATATATATAATGATTGTGTTTTGTCTGTACCAGGGAGCACTCATGGAAAGTCCACCCAATTTGGACCGCATGAAATCTTAGTGACTTGACATACATATGTGCACTTCCTTAATAAAACTATACTTGACCTAACAGTGAAATTATTATTGGTTTATTTCCGAAGAACAAAGAAAAATTTAAATATTTATATTGGGTAATCAGTAAGCGCAAGAATTTCTCTAGATTAGGGAAATTTCCCTCAAACTACGAACACTGCTTGTTATTGCTGCGATACCCATGTAACTTTTACAGCATGAAACTAAAATATCAGGTTATCAGGAACATATTTTTTTTTTCTTTAGCATAGCACAAATACACTCCCTTTTCGAAAGCAAAATCTAAAAATTGTTCGTGTGGTGCACAACTTACGCTACTTGGAAATTATTTATGGTTCACTCGGACGCAGAATAACGCCGTGTCTGTGTCTTGCAATATTGTACCCCTCCCAACTTTCGACACTCTGAACAAAAATTTCTGGGTGCGCACCTGATTACAGTTTATACCTTAAGAATGTAACTACAAACTTCAGTTCATAAATAATACTAATACTAATACTAAGAAGGAGGAGGAAAAGCAACAAATGATATTGAATAGTGACTTTTGAATGGGTATTATATGCGTAATTGCTTCAGTTTAGCAGTTCAAGAATTCGGCTTCTTTTTTCTTTCCCTTCTGTTTTTTTAGTGTACCTTAATAATTTGCTCTGAGAATCGTAACTGTTCAAACATTACTATAGTATGCTATAAATAAAATAATAACAATAAGACTGATTTATCACACATATATAAACAAGAAAAAATACTACGTCAATGAGTGAATTACTTGAAAGAAAACACAAATAATTTAGATTAATGAAGCTATCAAATAAAAAAATCGCATACAGCGCAAGTCGAGAGGTCGCTATACTGCCCACTATCACATTGGTCCAGGTATTTTATTACATTCAGGCACAAGACCATAGATCCATATTTAAAAAAAAAAAAAAAAAAAAAAAGTCGATAGGCGGACGAATATAGACACTATTAAACATGTCGAATGCAAGCATCATTAAAGTTGTTATGCGTAAATTGAGGTAAATCAATAACATTATTTTCATCCAGTATAAAAATTCTGGGGAGGGCAAGCTTTGCTTCTAGGGGGAGCCGGCACCCCCTCTGCCGTGTCGTGACAAAACGCTGTAACTTTGGCGGAGCAGTTTTGCGAAAAAGAGCCGTAAAGTTTTCATCCGAAAATGTGATTTTGTATCGTGTAGAACCAGTGTATCTTGACTTTGGAAACACGTGGTTACATGTAATGTTACGTAAATGCATGTTGTGTGATTAAATTTGGTGAAAATTGATTGGTTGACCATTATTGCCTAGTTACACTGGTTCTACATGATACAGATCACATTTTCGGATGAAAACTTTACGGCTCTTTTTCGCAAAACTGCTCCGCCAAAGTTACAGCGTTTTGTCACGACACGGCAGCCCTGGACCCTCTCTAGTTCCGCCTATGTCAATTCCTGATATATGCTCTTGCAATGTGGAAGTGGTGATGCCTTGAGTCGCTCTCTCTCGCTCGCTCACTCACTCTCTACTTATACAGAATATAAAAGTGGCTGTATGCGTGTGTTTCAACATAATTCTAATATATCTAGAGCAATTTTAACTATATTTCTTACAGTCTGGAAAAGAGTACTGTCGGGCTACATATCAAAAATGCTAGAAACGGGTCGAAATTAGTATCGAATCCATAGTTTCGTGGTCGCTTAGATGAATAGTTCTACTTTCAACTCAAGTCCAATTAAGCTCCCATTAGCACCCAGGGTGGTTGCGTAGCGACATAAAAATATCGACATCAACCGATATTAGAATCGAATCATAAGTTTTCAGCGCCGCTAACAGTGCCGCATTTCCCATTAGTTCACATTAGTCCACATTTCACATTAGTCCCATTGCCTAGAGGGCAACATATTTGTAGCGTGCGAAGTTTAAAACTTGAATAATGTCTTAATTTTTTCCTTATGAAAAAGTTAAAAATCAAGAGCAAATATACTATTTCATGAACAATCCTCTTTTACTATTGTAATATGTTTAATAATAGCGTTAGAAATCCAAAAAATAATTCAGAACATGTTTCACATTTGTTATTTTTTGTTACGTAGTTGTAGCTGTAGCATCTAGTGAGTGGTATTTAACTGTAATAAATTCACTAATTAAGCATACTCGAATTAAGTTTTATTTTTAAGTTACGGATGAAGGGGCGGAGAAATATGTAGTTATTGGGAACGACGAGAGCAAAAGTGTGTATGTTTACCGAGCTTATGTGCAGAGATCGGAAGATGCAGAAGATGAGGGGCAAGATTAATGAACTTGAACAGAGGTTGAAAAAGAAAAGAAAGAAATCAAATGATGGAATGATGGACTGTAGCCGTGAATTAGAGATAATCTTTTGTTGTAGTTATGTAGACCTTGAATTCTTTTGCTGTTGTATTTCGGTAATCCCCGGGAGAATATTGGGATGAGACTGTGCTTTTGACAATTTGTTTTTGGCAATACCGGGAGAGTGTTAGGTTATATTAGTTAGCCGGACATGGTGTTGATTATGAATAATCGAACAAAGTGTTGGAAAATAGAAACAACAAATGAAGGATGTTACTATGTAGAAATAAATAACGTGTAATCGTGTTGATGTAGAAATGGAGCCATAAGTGGCTGAAGTCTTTTGTATGTTAAGGAAAGTTAGATCCAGTGTGGCAATTGATATTTTAGGGTTTATGTGCCAAGCGTGGCTGTTGATAATAAGGTTGAAGATCCGAGAGTGGACACTGTTATGTTAGGTTGATGAGCCAAGAGTGGCTTTTCATGTTTTAGTGGCTTATGGCAATGCCAAGTGGGATTATAGTTTTTGGGATTCAGATAGGCTCCTGTTTAATTGAGTGTATTGGTTTAAGTCAATTAAAGGTTGACAGTGAAAAGAAAGTGGTATAATTCATTTGTAAACTCTAGTAGATTTGAGAAGTTAATTAAAGTAATACTTTGCTTCACTGAAGGTAGCAAAAATAAACAATTATAATACATATCCTTAGGGGGGAGTAGAAGTCCGAATTTTTTCGAAAAATTGAGTATCTCACAAGCCGTTGAACTAATAGCTGAAATTCAGCATATAACTCTTTATTAAAAATAAACAGAATATGTCCTGACATTTTTTTTATGAGCGGGGGCTGCATTTTCTATATATTGGAAATTGGTACTGGATTGATTTGTAAAAATAATCGAAAACGATTGATATTAGTTAAGAAACAAATTGAGTAATGAAAACTACAGTTCTTCGAATTTTATACCCACTGTTTTCTATTTATAATTGCAGAAGCTAGTGTTTAATATATGGAGCGTTCAGAACATCAGGAAATCAAGCCATAAAGTTGAGAGAAAATGGCCATAAAATTTGTATTCTAAACTTAATTACATAGGCATTTTCAATTAGTACGGCATGCTTAATTATATAGAAAATTAGTTTTTCTTTCTATTTTACGTTCGTCTACTTTTCGTTGATTTGAGACTTTTAAATTTCATCCTATTTTTTACTGAAATGTGTATGTAAGGCAACTTAATTCGGAAGATGAGAAACACTTTACCCTTGTATATATTAAAGGTCAGGTCCACCAGTATTGTAACAGGGAGGTGCTTGAGCCATTGACGGTAGAAATTCAAACTCCGATAAGTGATAATTTCACAGTCTTGTTTTATTACAAGTGTAACCTCTTTAGTCAATGGAGAGGAGGACGTGGATCATGGGTCAGAGTTGACGACGGTGGGTTTTGGTGGGTCGGAGTTGGTCGCAATGGTTCAGAGTGGTTCATAGTTGGTGGTGGGTCAGAGTGGATCACGATGGATGATGGGTTAGAGTGGGCCAATGGGTCATTTGTGTGTTGGGTGATAGTGGGTCATGGTGGGTCGTGGATTAAATTTTCATTGACCCACACCATCTCTGGTTAAAATTGTACTAAAGAGAAGAGGCACCGAAGATACATGTCGGATATTATGCTCAAATTTTGCACATAGATAGTACCCCACCAGAAAGCAATAAATCTGAAATGGTTCACGGTACCACCTCCTAGAACTCGAGATGTAGGGGTTTGTCTGATTGGCTAAATTAAGACCTCAATGATTTATCCTTCAACAAGCAAGCTTTTTATGATCATTTCCGTGGGAAAGTCAGAAAAACACGTGCCTAGCAATCGTAATATGGATAGTTCGCGTCCACCACGGGGTATTTGTTTAGTAATTTTTTGACTCACCTAAATATAAACAAATCACACATATAGGCAATTTAACATATTTTGGGAGAGTAATTTCGTGGTTCGTTGGCGCTTCATCGCGTTTCTACCAATGGTAGTAAAATTTTCAAAATGGAACTGGGGCCACCGCGGATCGTCGCTGCGGGACCACCAATTTTTGGCGAGAGGTCAATAGTTGACCATCTGTAGTCCACCGATGCTTGCAGCTTAGAGTAATGAACGATGTCTTTGCCTTGTAGACTTCATGACTACCGACTTATTATTATTATTATTTGTAGTAATAGTAGTATAATTGATATTAGAATAATTATATTGTCTATGTATTGTCTCAGTAGGACTACGCACAGGATTTGGCTAGTTTTGGTTCGACTCGACTCTAATCCGAGTCGAGTTGGAGGAAATTTTTCGCGCCAAGTCCTAGAGTAGACCTTAAATATGTCTGTTTCTAGTCGAATCGAGTTTCAAAGAAAAGTCGCTCGTGCCCATCCCTACTAATGAGAGCTTAATCGGAGTTAAGCGAAATCGAAAGTCACACTATTTCTCTAAGCGACGCCGAAAACTATGAATTCGACACTAATATCGATCATTTTCTAGCAATCTTTTATATGTATCCCCCTCCCATTCGCCATAGGTAACCCAACAGCACTCTTTTTCAGACTATAAGAAATGTGGTTAAAATTACTCTAGGCCAGTAATTCTCAATCTAATTCCTATCACGATCCCCTTTTATCACATCCTCTTGCCAGCGACCCTTTTATAATTTGTTTTATAATAAGCTTGTGTGGGATTTTTAACATACCTATTTCTATAATAGTAGAATCCATTTCTTGCTTATAGTGAACAGTACCGTGGCATGGAAAATTAGCGCCCGGGACGAGAATATACGACGTTTTCGTACATATGAGTGAGGTCGACAGACTAACTGCGAATCGCCACCATGGTTGGCACGAAGCTCAATAAAATTTTCAAAAGTAAACCCTGCCTTTCCTTGATTTTGAGCACATTTTATTACGTTTTTCCTTCTATTTTATACATGTGCACATGCACCTTCCTAACATGAGTAACACACTTCCTCCGAAATTTGTGCCCCCTTTTTTCGGCGCCCGGCACTGACAGTGGATTCAGTAACTGTGGTATCTATATTCCCAACGACGAAGGTGCTGGTTCAAGATGGATGTTAAACTCCTTCATTGAAGACGTCATTAACGTATCTGATCCCACAACTTCTTGACCAAATAATAGAATGATCATGCGACAAGTCTTTGCAACTGGTTTTCTGTAACGAAGACTTGGACAAGTTCTGCCTGATGAGGAGAGAAGAATATCGTGATCTGGTATCTGCTGCTGGTATCTGCATACAGCTCTGCGAAGGCTTCATCATGCTGGGTTACGTGGCCGTGTTGCTGCCGTGATGGAAAACTCTCAGACGACCACAAAATTTACCGTCTCGCGTTTGCACAGGCGAATGTGGGTCGCAATTGGGAAAACGTAGTTTTCTCAGATGAATCCATATTCACAACATCAAATGAGGGACGCCGTTTTGTGTATCGTCCGAGAGGCACCCGATATGACCCTGGATATGTGGCTGCTTGCAATCGCAGTGGCCATGTATCTATTTCATGTTGGGAATGGATTTCCAGTCGCGGAGCAGGACAGCTTCACAGAATTGAAGGACATCTGGACAGTACTCAGTACTTAGACATTATGAGTAATATCATGGTGCCATCTGTACGAGTATTACAGCCTGATGGTGTAATTCAGTTCCAGCACGACCAGTCGCCAATACATACTTCCCGTGTGGTTCAGGAATGGTTCGCAGGGCAGCCTGAGATTGATTTAATTGACTGGTCGCCTCGTGGAGCAGACCTCAATCCCATAGAAAATATGTGGGCAGAAGTGAAGCGCACTCTAAGGGACAGTTGGCCTGAAGCAGATCCACCAAGAACTCAGGATGACCTGTGGCATCTTGTTTCCGGAGCATGGCTGGAGGTAGGGGAAGGAGATAGATTTGTCACCCATTTAATAGATTCCATGCCCAGAAGAATGAGGCGTGTAATAAATTCAGAAGGGTCTTGAACACAATATTAATGTCCCCGCCTTAACTCCCGAAAACAGCTCTTTTCAAAAACGCTTCTGAAAATATTTCTAGAAGTAAACCACTCCTTGTATCCGAATTCAGTGCAATTCTACTAACAAAAAAAAAATAAATAAATAAAAAATAAATAAATCGCTGCAGGCTTTGAACTCAAGACCTCTTCATTGCCAAGCCCGTACTCTACCAGTGAGCTAACATGAACACGCAACCCAAAGACGCCTTTCAATTTCTGGTATTCGATGACAATGATGCTCATATGCTTTGCAAATGTTGTATTCAACTTGGGATATTCCGCAACACACACACATATAAACAAAGCGAGAGAGAGAGAGAGAGAGAGAGAGAGAGAGAGAGATGAATATACAAAAGCATATTCAACGTATTCGAATGAGACTCTAAGTAACGACATTCCGTTCTAAAGAGAATTTGTGTTTCTTCCCGTGACGTTAAGGGGATCGGGAAAAATTAGTGTGTCTTGAAGCAAGATCCGACTTTGGATACTCTGTTTATACACTTTCTATATCCGTAGGAATATACTGTATTTCACGAATGTAAATGACATGCTGTAATGAGAATATTGGGAAGCTAGATCTGTGTGACAAATAGCTGCAAATAAATACACTACATAATTTATTTATTGCTATTGAACGATTTTCCTAACTTGTATTTAACATTCTCATATATAATACCGACCTACTGTGAACACCTACCTATCTCAGATATTATATTTTAAACATAATAATTACTATGTTCTGCAATGATTATGTTATATATATACAAGTGGTGTGTTTTAATGTAATTATTTTATATAATTTTTCATGCATTGCGGAAAATACAATTTCATAAAAAAAATCACTAACCCAGACGGGGATTGAACTCGTAACCTTCAGATTTGAAACCCGACAGCTTACCAGTGAGCTAACACAATGACTTTCGGAAGCATGCTTTTAGTGAAATATATATAACGGTTCTAAAGATAATTATGCCATTCATATCCACTACAAACGCTGTTTTTGTTCTACTTTGACTTTTATTTTAGTACTCAGGCGATAATTATGTTCTATGTCTTAACTTTGAGCATTCTTTTACATATGGAAAGATTCGTTTACGTATCTAATTGTTCAATTACGTATGGAGAGCTAAATGACAAACAAGCAGTGCTGACATTAATACAAGGTTTCGAAATATTGTATGATTAAGTATTTCAATCAATGTTGCTTTTTTTTCTACACTTGGTAACAAGTCTTATTATATTTTAAAGAAGAAAAACATATCTGCAAACCTTTTTCCCCGATTGCAAAGGCTGGCTTGGAGGTTCGAACCTGGTTTACTTTTTTCCGAAGATACCCGAAGCTGGACTTTGAAAATTTTTGCCTCAAAACACCAATAAAGAATGCGCTCAACCTTTTTGAGACAAGGTGTACCCTTTCGTATTGCCTCGTAATATATTTTGTTTCTGTAGGTTAGGGATAATTTTCATTTTTAAATGTGTGTCTAAATCTTAATGTGCCTTTTCATACTGCCTTGTGATATATATTTTGTCTTCGTAGGTTAGGGAAATTTTAATTTATTGTGCCTTTTGATATTGATATTGCCTCGTGATATATATATATGTAGAGACCGGATCTTTAGGCACTAAAAACCTAGAAAATAGGCAGGCAAATAGGCACTAAAAATTTAAAAAATAGGCAGTAAAATAGGCACTAAAATGTAGCTCGAAATAATGAAGATAAATACTCAATACCATTAAAAAATAGATTCAAGTCATAAATAATGCTCAAAGAATATAGAAACATACTTCTTTGTCAATATCTTCTTTTATTGCATATATAAAAACGAAGCTTGCTATGCATTCCATATATACTGGGTGAGCCTGGAAGATGTGCACATACTCCTGGAGGTGATTTGTAATATCAAAATAATACAAAATCCTCTTGCATGTTGTGGAATTCCGCGTCGTATACGAGTGACAGGGGGGCCAACTTGAAATCGAAAATCGAATCCTGACAATTGGAGCGAGACATAAAAGTGTGTACATACTTTGGGAGGTGATTCGTGACATTCAAGAGGACTTTTTGTCTTCGTTTCATGTCACGAATCACCTCCTAACGTATGTGCATATCTATCTGTTCCGTTAAAATTGTCAGGATTCGATTTTCGATTCCAAGCTGCTACCCCTGTCAATCGAACAGGACGCGGAATTCCACATGCAACAGGATTTTTTGTCTTCTTTTCATGTCACGAATCACCTCCCAACGTATGTGAACATCTATCTGTTCCAGTCCAATTGTCAATATTCGATTTTCGATTCCAAGTTGGCACCATTATCACTCGCACACGACACGGAATTCGACAAACTACAAGATAACTTTTTGTCTTCTTTTGATATCATTCATCAGCTCGGAAGTATGTGCACATCTTTGAAGTTCACCCTTTGTATACATTGTATACATTTACAAACACCTAATATACGTATATATGTATGTATTATTTATGTTATATAAATTATATATTTTTCCAATGAAGGCTTATTTTGAAGAAAATGCATAGAATAGGCAACATTAGGCACTAAAGCAATTATTTAGGCAGTATAGGTCGAAATAGGCAAAATAGGCAAAATAAAATTGGCTTAAATTGAAACTATAACCCCGTATATAAACTTTAAAACGTTATTTTTGATCATATCTTTAATATTAAAGAATAGGCATTTTGCCTAACATCCGGTCTCTATATATATGTATACAGTGGCGGATCCAGGATATGATCAAGGGAGGGGCTAAACCATAGTTTGCCGTTTTATCCAGTGTAAAACAGGATTGAAGCCCATTTTATCCAGTGTAAACCTGAGCGTCAAGGGGGGGGGCTATAGCCCCTATAGCCCTCCCCCCTTGGATCCGCCACTGTATATATATATATATATATATATATATATATATATATATATATATATTCGGTCTATTGGATTATTAAGGGTGATCGGTGAAAGATTTATAGAAAAAGGGAAAGAGGTGTATGTTGTATTTATTGATCTAGAAAAGGCTTTCGACCGCGTGAATTGGGAATTGTTGTTGGGAGTTCTAACAAAGATAGGGTTGGAATGGAAAGATAGAAGACTCATAAGAAACTTATACATGAACCAACAAGTAAGTGTTAGAATAGGGGAAGAACTGACGGAAGAGAGTGCAATTGGAAGGGGAGTTCGACAAGGATGCTGCCTCTCGCCAACACTATTTAATGTCTATCTAGAAGAGATAGTGAAAAAGAGCCTACATGATGATGATGGCATTTCGGTAGGAGGTAGAATGATTAGATGCATAAGATTTGCAGACGATATGGCCCTTGTTGCAGAATCTGAAAAGAAAATCAATAAAATGTTAGAAAAAATGAGAAGGGGCTTTGAAGAATATGGGATGAAAATAAATGTTAGAAAGACAAAAGCCATGGTGATTGGAACAAAGGGGTCTGTGTCAAATATAAAAGTAGGAGGGGAGAAAATAGAACAAGTGAATAGTTTTCGATACCTGGGTAGTGTTCTTAGTAATGACATGAAATGCGAACGTGAAATAAAAGCAAGGATAGGAATGGCGAAAGAAGCCTTTAAAAGAAAGAAAAGTCTGTTTTGTGGGACCTTGAACAAAGAGTTGAGAAAAAGACTCATAAAATGCTTCGTGTGGAGTGTTGTGCTGTATGGGGCGGAAACGTGGACATTGCGTAAGGGTTACGAAAATCGACTGGAAGCCTTCGAAATGTGGGTGTGGAGAAGAATGGAAAGAGTTAGTTGGGTCGAGCGGAAAACGAATGAGAGTGTGTTAGAAATAGTGGGTGAGAAAAGAACACTTTTAGATATTATTAGGAAGAGGAAGAGAAACTGGTTGGGACATTGCCTAAGAAGAGATTGCATCATGAGGGACGTCCTAGAGGGTATGGTGGCGGGAAAGAGAGGGAGGGGGCGAAGGAGACTACAATTAATGGACGATATTAAAACAGAAAGATCATACGCGAAGACGAAAAGGTTAGCGGAGGACCGTGGAGCATGGAAGCTTCACAGCTGCGGCAAGTGACCTGCCACTAAAGGCAGAATACCTATGATGATGATGATATTCGGTCTGTGCAGATTCGGTAAAACTTTATTTTGGACGTACCTCTGAATTTTAATATTTTTGTTTAAATATTACTTCGTGCTATATTTTGTCTTTGTAGTTTGGGTAAAGGTTTAATTTAAACGTGCCATTAGTACGGTATGAAATTAGCTGTTCGTGACCACGTAGTAAGTGCATATTTGCCTCGTCGGAAATGGATATAGTTGAAATGTCACTCAACTTGCCGTTCTTGTATGAAATGTAATTTGTCATGTGTCACCATCACTCTCTAAAGAAACGAACTGGAATTTTAAAATGATAACAGTCTTAAGAATGATAATAGTTTTGATAATGACGTTTTATTTTCTTTCATATGGACCCTGTCGTAGAAAGGTAGACGTAGAGTTTTTTTTTTTCATGATCCAATTGTAAATATTTCACCTCACATTAACAGTAGTTTTCTTTCATAGTAGATGTATTATGTGCTGATGCATAAGCATAAAATAAAGTAATATATGCTACTTACTTACCTTTAAGTTGGAATGAAAATGTAGTAGCAATAATACAGGCTTATGTCGTTGCTTTATTGGATGAATGGCAGGGGTTATAAGTAAGGAACGTCCAAATAATAATCATAATAATAATATTTTGGGTAATGAATAAGTAGAGAGGATGGACCACTAGTTCTTGAGTGATCGTGAATTAAATATGTATTAATGAAGATATTGAAATTTGAGAATCTAGACAATGTTTTATGCTAGATTAATGTAATAACAGAATTTCATAAAATGTCTTTGACATACTGCGATGTAGGCAAATATTTAATGACGATATTATTATTTTTTCTTTCTCTGATACTTGCTGTGATGTAATTGTTTAATGATTGGCACGAATAAAATAGTCACGAAAATTTGACTTTGTAATTTCAAATACTGTTTATAAACTTAAGCTTATACAATTCTAACCGTTTTTTTAAGCAATGTACAATTTAAGTTTAACAACGCTGAGTTTTCTTTCACTCTAAACAAGAACTTGAAATCTTCCGTTGCGCGTATGAATCAATTCTGTTGGGTTAGATTAGCCCTAGTAGATAATAACTTAATTTTTTTTTTTTTTTTTTGGAATATAAACGTATCATATATTTCATAGTTAGAAAATCGAAAGCTAATACAACCTGATTTTTTAAATTTTTTTTACAATACCCTGAATTGGTATTGTTATGGTGTTGTGCTACACCATGTTATTTGATGTACTTTTGATGTTCCCACAAAACGTTTCGTGATGAGAGGAAGCTGCTGTTCGACAGATGAAATTTTTTCCTTTGAAACAGTGTAGGTATATCTTAACATCTCTGCAATGTTTTCTCATTTGTTCAGTTAATGTCTACATCATATCCTTGAGCAATAAGGCATTGTGCGGTTCTTTCAAGAATGGCCCCACCCCATCGGGAGCACCTTTCCCATGTCCAGTTTCTGAATAGTCCCGTGTAATATTCTTGCATTTTATAATTGATGTTGACGGGTAAGTAGCAAATTTTTCAGCAACTTATGCGGATTTTTTCCTTTCGTAATGTTCTCTTGATGATGGTCGCCACCTTTTTCTCTTTATTCCTTTCTCTTTCGGATAATGACAATATGCATTTTATTTTTCCTTCTTCCTTCCTCTTTCTCCACCTTTCTCGTTCTCCTTGAACTCTTCGTACTTAATAGGACCATTCCTGATTACCAACCGATGTTTCTTTTTGGCTTCTCTCTTTCTTTCTAGCTTTTCCTTTTCACTTAATCGTTTTCTCGGCATTTTAAACTATGAAAAAAAAAAAAAATAATAATAACTTGTAACAAATGTTACTTCTTACAGACCACTACACAAGAAACATTTAGAAACATAAGTGGCCAAGTTCACAGGTTTTACTGTGTATATATAGTGGGTACACAAGGCATTTCCGCACTGAGTGACTATCACCACGATGATTAGCGATCCACAGTTAGTCAGGGTATCAATTTTCATAAATATCTAGCTGTCACGATTCGCGTACGTCCCTTGGCAGCCGTTCTAAAGTCAATCTGCATCCATTAATCAACTCCTTGTGTGGTGATCTCGTACAGAAAAGAAATGTTTATGTATCCGTATTGTAATTTTTGATGTCCTAGGGACATGCATTTATAGGGGGCTCCGTCCCCAAACACTCTCTAAAAAGTATATTTACATAACATTGTAGTAGGGTGTTGTTTATAGGGGTGGTTGGAAACAGAGAATAAAGAATTCATTGTTTCCTTGCCAGTTGGAGGGTACTAATTTTGCGCAGTAATGCAATACAGATGAATACGTGTCCAATGGGGAGAAAAAAATGTTTATTATTAACAGGGTGGATTGATTTAAATTAAATTTCAAAATAAATTATTTTAATGTGAAAATAAGTAAAATTTCGTTTCTGTTATTTCGATTATGGGAGATAATAATCATATTACAATGACACTCAAATGTATGCACATCACATATGAAAACGAGTGTCACACAGAGGATGATCAGGGAAATCCCGATTTGAACGGGTAATGGGGCTATCCTGCTTTCTTCTTTTCGTAACATGGGTTTTTTAAGTCGTTAAGTATTCCAACAGAGAAGTCACCATGGACATTTAAGACGAAAATTCTTTTCTGTGCGCGTCTGTTTGTTCCCAGATAATAGGGGCGTATTTAGAGGGGTCCGGTTCCCTCTTCGAAGCTTTTTCTTTTTATCAGATTTTATAACTTTAGGCGAAATTTATGTATTTTATTTGTATTTCGTAATATAATATGCCCCTGCCAAATGTCAGTAACTTTTGTGAAGAAAAGTTTCATGTTATGTTGATAAACGTTGCTGTACTTTTTCCTTTATTGCTTAGGAAACATTGTTTGGGATTGAAATGGGTTAATGATTGGGGATTGATTCAAAATTCAACCCCAATACTTTAACTTAAATTGCACAATTAACATTTGATACTATTTCCTAATTTTTTTTTTTTTTTTTTTTGTTCAGTTCGCGACTTGTATTATACGAGGAGAAAGATTTGATTTAAATAAATAAAAAAATCAACAAAAATGATTAAAAAAAACTTTTCCACCCTGGTGATTATCAGTTTAAGAATGAACACGGAAGTGAAAAAAGAGTATATTACAGGTACGATATGTTAAAATAACAAATACAGTTATACAACGTTGTAAAAGGGTATATGTGCGTCTAATCCGGAGCTTCCATCTTCGGAAGATTAGTCCTTTGCCTTTTGTTAACGCGTTCATGTTAGAGGAAATTTAATACCTAGGTGTAAAGGGAAGGTTCTTTATCGAAATTCAATACCCAATTCAGAGGGTAATGCTGAGCGAGCGGTAGCGATTGAAGGCGGGTTAGTAGCGATGTTGATAACTTCCTCTTTCAAAATTCAGTGGAGATGTGAGCCAGCGTTCTAGAACCCTACCGCTAGGACATTTATTCCTTTAAACCCTGGCACTTTTTCAACATGACAGTGATATTTTATGAATGGATGGGTTAGGGTAGTGTAGATTACATTATGTTAGGTTTGGTTTCGTTCAGTTATCTTACTATATTGGTTTGACGGGCCAGGGCTTATCGTAACTTAACCCGAGTTATTTTGTTGTGTTTATTCATTAATATGTATTGTGTCCGTTACTCCACACAATGTTTTGATTTCAAGTTAACACGTACTTCAAGATTATTGCTTTTGTCTTGGTTGTGAGTTAGTTGGTGGTTTTAGCAAATTTCTTTGTTTCGTGGTGTTAATTATTGTAAATATTTGGTGTTGCAATGTACGATTTCCAGATGTGTTATATATGTTGTGGTTGTTAAGGGTACTTGATCACGGGTACGATTAGCACGCAGTTTTTCTTTTTTTTTTGTGTGTGTGTGTGTGTTTATCCGGGATGGAAGTTAAAATAGTGTGAGTCATTATTTGATGTATTTGTTGTTTTATTCGTAATATACGTGAGTTGCAGTTGGTTGATTGTGTATTGAAATAACGGTATTTTAATTATATTTTTGGAAGGAGATCGATGAAAACGAAATTTAGAAAGGATTACGTCATGCTTGTGTTACAGTGTTTTGCATTGCATACTTGTAAATAGTTTATTTCTTTATTATTCCTTTCCACATTTACAATTTCTACTTGTTTTTCAGGAATATAATTAAAATATTGTTTTATTATTAAGTAATCGCTTTAAATTTTCTTTATTTTAGCGGGATACCAACTAACGAAATTTATCCAATTAAAATATGTAAGAACGGAAGAGTATTACCTAAGTATGTAACTTTATGCATTCGACATACCTATCAGGTAAGTAATAACGAAGAATTTGAGGAGACACAAATTTGTACAAGTTGTAACTATGCTGGCCACATTGTAAAACACACATTATAGGTTAAATCAGTTTTTTTCATACCGCGGATCGGAACCGTTTCTCGAAATTATTTTTAATGAATCTTAGTAAAGTGCGGTACTTTATATTTTACCGGTTCCCCGTCAACATGTTTCCGTAGTTTTGCGGGTCCACGAATATCGAAAGCTTGCAAACCACTGGTGTAAGTAATATTCTAATACATACCAGAGTTTAGTTTTCCTAGATTACGCCTACTAATTGGGTACAGATTTGCAGGATCTAGATCGTTATAGTTGGTATCCCGATGTGGATTTTTATGAAAATAGTTCGGTGACGTTGTGTGTTGTCATTTTTAAATTGTTAAATATTTACGGAAAACTTTACAATATACGTTCCATCAGTATACGCTTCGATAAGTAGCACCGGTTTACAAGATACAGTAGAATAGGGTCGCGGACATAATCACCAGCAGCAATTAGAGTAGGATAGGGTAAAGTTAAGTTACGTAAAGATAAGTAGCGCAGGATAGGGTGGAGTTAGCTTATACTTACGGAGCTTTGGGTCCCTTTTGTTAAGATTAATCGGGTGTAATTTCTTGTCTGTGCGTAAGGATACCAACTGGAGCAGCCATTGTAAAGTGAACCCAAAATATACTCACGTGTGCCTGTTAATTTAGTGTGTTTTGTCTTGACGGCAGTGTGTTGATTGTGTTAGTACTTTTCTGTGATGATTCGTGGTTAAAAAGGACCTGATTGGTTGGTGATATAATGTTATTATCCGATGTGTGTATGTTGTCTGCTGTTCTTGTATGAGTGACTTGATCATGGAGTACGATTAGCACAAAATTTTCTATTTGCTGTTTGTTGGAGGTGGATATTATAATTTACTTGATTATTGAAGTAGTGAAATTTTTGTATTTTTAAAAAGAGGTCTCTTAAAATAAAGTACGTAAGGTTACTTCATTGCCGTGTTCCCCTTTCACTTGGCTCTCTTCTAATTGCTTTCAATCAGATATCTCTGTTTTCATACATGCAATATTTCTTTTATTCGACGTGTATTTAATAAACGTAATCTATCTCTTACAATCGCTGCTATTAGGTAGTGATCAGTGATACAGTCAGCTCGTCTAAACGACAGAACACTAGTCATACTAGACTGTCTTCTATCTACTAAAATGTGATCAATTAGATTATGTATTTTTTTCGTCTGGTGAGGTCCAAGTATATTTATGAACGTGGCGATGTGGGAATTTCGTACTCCTCACGATAAGGTTTGTGAATGTTGCAAAGTTCACTAGTCTTGATTTTTTTCTGTAGTAATTTTTTGAAGCTGATAAGTCATTTTCAATGCTGGTTCCAAATTTTACTGAAAAATTTATCCCGGATTTTCTTTCATATCTTTTCTGAAATTCCTGGCCATGGAAGTAATGAAACCTGTTTATTTGTCAAGCAAATGCAGGAACGAGAAACCCTTCGTAGTATTATTACAGAGTGGAATGCAAATTTACTGGGATTATCCGAACCAAACGAAGTAAATGTATTGGTTGTTTTCTGTTGGTCTTGTAAGTTGCTGTTCGTTGCTTGACTACTTACTAATACAAACCTCCGTGTATCAATAACAACTATTAGTTTATTAGAAAGATACATTTTTCTTCTGGTAAAACTACTACGTTTTGAACTACTGTAAGACTTCTAGGAAATCAGAGGACAGGAACCAAGTTTTGAGGCCCGAGTTGAATATTCCCATTGTTTTAAGGTAGAAATATTTGACAGTAGCTAGAGTATTGAATGAAATCGTAGGTGATCTGATGTGATATTCAGATGCTGATTTTTTTCCATTTGTGTAATATGTAGGGATCAAACAGAATGAGGGTACAAACAGAATGAGGTCAGGTAGTGCTCCCGTTCTTGTTATCGTCCGTTGTTTGATGAATAATCAGTCAGTCATCAACATTTGAAGAAATGCAAAATTCCTTCGGTTACATTACCAAACAGGAAATTATACATAAATTACTTTAAATATAACATTTAGGCAAATGCATGTGAAAAAGAGAACATGCATGATAAATTTGATGTGAAAGTGACTACATAATTACATCATCAAGATGAAGAAATTAACTGATAAAGATGATAAAAGCGTTATAAAAACTTCCTTTTCTCGTCGTATTGTCAGTGAACGAACACAACACACACCGGGTACTCTTAGTCAGAAGTGGAAAAGGGCTTTTTGGAAATAAGTCGAAATGTTTGAAAATATTTAAGGGTCAGTCCATGTCAATTCATCCAGGTCATGAAACCCATAGTCTCAGAATGGCATGAGGATTTTTTTGTTTACTCTACTTGCCATCCTTATTGATCACACCAAATTTTAATTTGATATCTTATATACTCTTTTAGTTATTTTTTTTTTAGTTTGGTAAAATATACGTTTTTGTTGTTGTCGAGGGTTAAAGAGATTACGACATTGATATACTAAAAAGATCATAACTTTGTTAATTCTCATCATATCACAAAGATTTTTTCACTAAAATGATCACAATAAGATACAGAATAAAATAAAAATACATTCAGTTGCTTGTACTTGAATTGTTGTAGTAAATATTAGCTCAAACCTGGATATTACGATTTTTTTAAAGAAAAAACATAAAATTTTAAAATACAGTAAAAACTTAAAGGCACTACATAAACCAAAGTATTTTATATGTATTTATAAGCCTAAAGGCATGAGCTAATGTGTTCTGAAAGAAAAACTGTGGGTTTTTAACTGCAAATATTTTTAAACCATTTATCTTTAGAGTACGGTCAGGTATTTCAAGAAAATCGTAGACCTTCACGTTGGCAGCCCTGGCGTTGTCCCTAATTGTCACAGGGACATGAACCATATCTCGTTACAAAGCTTATGGAACACAGATTCCAACAAGGTAACCCTCGTTTCCAACCCACAGAAGAAGAAGAAAAATGGCTTTTTTTAAAAAAAATATTTTGTCAGACTGTGGCAACACTGTTCATTGTCATACGCATGAAAAAAATTCTCGCATACACATCAGACATTGGGTGGAATCATAAAAAGTAAAGGGCCTAGGTGCAATAGCTTGCGAGATAAAAATTCGAAACCTCGTATATACTATGGTCAACCTGTATATATTTTACGAAGGAACTGTGGTCTACCCTCAGGTTGGCAACCCTGGCGACTTCCTTAATTGTCACAGAGACGCAAATGATACCTCGTTGCAAAGCTTACGGAACACTGGCTCCAATGAGAACTTTTGTGCCCCCCCTGGTTCCCAACCCACAAAAGAAGAAGAAAATAGCTATTCACTATGAGTTTAATGAATTATACATATTCATCACATACAACAGATTGAATATAATCAGTGAACGAAAAAAGAATTTACCAAATCATGAGTGGTTAAAGTCCTGAAGTGGTTCATTTACTATTTACAGTACACCATAGAGGTCCTGAAGTGGAATTACAGAAAATGTTTAAATAAAACACTAGCAACATTTTATTTCTGGGCTTGCATTTGTTTCAACATCTTGTTGCTCTGAAGATTGATTGAACCTATTTCCTTTTCGGAAAAATAATACATTCTTCCGGATGCTTTTGTGACTGGGAGGGGGGGTTACACATGAAATTATGTTACTCATAGGAATCCAGCAAACATCTTCGTTTGGGAGCCAGTGAAAAGATGGAGCAGGCCCATGGGGATGCATAAATTTAATTTTAACGTCTCCTTCATCTTCATGTTTTGACAAAACTAATCCAAAATACCACGGGTCATCATAAAGGCATGCAATGTAATTGTGCACACCCACAACAGGCATTTTCACCGAATAATTTTCTCCAGAAAAGTTGAATATTGTGCAAAAGTTGTCATCTAAACTTACTCGTTTTGTTCCAGTGGAGTCTTCAGATTTGGGCTCAAAGTGATGAAGACTACGTGTTCCAGGTACTGTCCTGGCTTGAGTGAAACGCCCTTCTAAGTTTTTTCGTGCCTCTATCAAGGTTTCTTTTCTAATCATTGTGAACTTTATATTTTCTATATTTTCCTTGAAAAAAAAAAATCGGAATTATCAATAGCATTACCAGGACTACGTTGGAGACTTGCTTTTGTCACGATGCGCTTGACAGTGACACCTATACCGTCACAAGGAGACTTCCCATGCCTGGTGGCAAAAAAACACCATGCAGCTTTTAATCCAAAGTCTTTTTCATGAACTCATGTGGTTCGGATTCCACGTTAATCAGTAGGTCCACGTCTCATATAGCCTCGCTGCTGAAAGGGACGCTAAACTGAAATCAACTCAACTCAACTCTTTTTCATGAACCTGAGGGCTGTAGGATTCGCACTCCTCAAGATACCGAACGAAATTGCTACCTAAACTGATATAAGATTCCAAATGAAATATATTTTTAATTTATTAAAAACTAAGACAGTTATCGCTTATGAGTAAAAATAATAAAATTATATTTTGGTTATTTGATTTTAAAGTTTACTGTAAAAGCTTATGCGCAGTTGCATTAGTTCTAGAACATTGATAAATTTACTGCAGCTTAAATAATTTAACATCTTCAGCTTGATTAAAATGTCATAATTTCATTACGCCTTACATGTAAATCATTCAATGAGTTTTTCAGAAAGTAAAATGTGCACTAGTTTAACCCTTAGAAGATGCTTGGCTCATCCCTTCTCTTAGCGCCAGTACTTCAAACCTCTGTTGCTCGGCCCCTAATGAACCTAGACTGTGCCTCCTCATGCCGAATCCGTAGGAGAAAGTGATTTTTCTTTTATGACAAAGAACAGTGTTGCCAAAGTCCCACAAAAGTCAAAGATGATTTTCATCTTCTTTTGTGGGTTGGGAACCGGGGGGGCACAAAAGTTACCTCATTGGAACCAGTGTTCCGTAAGCTTTGCAACGAGGTATCATTCGCGTCTCTTTGACAATTAGGGAAGTCGCCAGGGTTGCCAACCTGAGGGTAGACCACAGTTCCTTCGTAAAATATATACAGTTTGACCATAGTATATACGAGGTTTCGAATTTTTATCTCGCAAGCTATTGCACCTATGCCCTTTATTTTTTATATGATTCCACCCAATGTCTGGTGTGTATGCGAGAATTTTTTTTTCCTGTGTATGACAATGAACAGTGTTGCTAGAGTCCGACAAAATATTTATTTGAAAAAATAATTTTTTCTTCTTCTTCTGTGGGTTGGAAACAAGGGCGCACAGAAGTTACCTTGTTGGAATCTGCGATCCATAAGCTTTGTAACGAGATATGGTTCATGTCCCTGTGACAATTAGGGACAACGCCAGGGCTGCCAACGTGAAGGTCTACGATTTTCTTGAAATACCTGGCCGTACTCTAAAGATAAATGGTTTTAAAATATTTGCAGTTAAAAACCCACAGTTTTTCTTTCAGAACACATTAGCTCATGCCTTTAGGCTTATAAATACATATAAAATACTTTGGTTTATGTAGTGCCTTTAAGTTTTTACTGTATTTTAAAATTTTATGTTTTTTCTTTAAAAAAATCGTAATATCCAGGTTCGAGCTAATATTTACTACAACAATTCAAGTACAAGTAACTGAATGTATTTTTACCTTATTCTCTATCTTATTGTGATCAATTTAGTGAAAAAATCATTGTGATATGATGAGAATTAACAAAGTTGTGATCTTTTTAGTATATCAATGTCGTAATCTCTTTAACCCTCGGCAACAACATAAACGTATATTTTACCAAACTAAATAAAAAAAATAACTAAAAAAGTATATAAGATATCAAATTAAAATTTGGTGTGATCAATAAGGATGGCAAGTAGAGTAAACAGAAAAATCTTCATGCCATTCTGAGACTATGGTTTTCATTTGATATTTTAGCTGGATGATTTGAAATGGACTGACCCTTAATAAAAAGCAAGAAATATAACGGATAGAAAGGTAATTCCACTGTTCAATTTTAATATGTACCCCAGAAAGTCTTATTAGTAATTTCTACAGTGTAGTTAGTCTCCCGCACTTGATCAAGTGCAGTAGCTATAGGTTTAAGCAGACCTAATATCTTTTTGTTTTAGTATCAGATTGGAGACGAGTTTTGTATAGTTGAATTAATTATTAGTTGTTTTCTACGCATTATTTCACAACTGCTGGCATACGTTTTCAGATAATCTAAAAACTATTTCACCATACCTCTGTTTGAAAAGTAAGAGAAAAGTTTGCTTCTTGTATGTTCCCCTCTCACAAATCATTGTATTTCAGATAGTTTACAATACTGATTGTGTTCCTATGTACTGAAATATTGTGCAATGCTGTTAATATGTTTCTTTATGTTAGGAGACAGTGCACGAATACGCGTAAATTAGCAAATGAGTTCGACACGTAACAACCACCATATGTAACAAAATCTATCTCACCTACCCTGTTCTATTTGTTGTCGCATCTTAAGAACATTGAGTCAGCACATAAAAGATATCCAAAAAGAATGAAATATGTCTACATGAATTTTTATTATTTTTTTCCAAAAAGAAAGAAGTTTAAACCAAGCTGATCTTAATTTTTTTTTTCAACCCTGCATATGTTCGATAATGGTAAACTTGAAATATTTCTGTCACACTATTTACTAATTTTATTTCCAGTTCTGTCACTATGAATGCTGATGATCTGAAAAAAATGCAGGAACGAGAAGCCCTTCGTAGTATTATTACACAGTGGAACGCCAATCGATTGGATCTTTTCGAATTATCCGAACCAAACGAGGTGAGTGTTCGTTTGCTTACTATTATATTTCTTCTTTCGCTCTTTGTGTCGTAACTTATGGTTTTTTGCTTGACTACTTAATAATAGAAAACTCCATATATCAGTAACAACTTTGTCAGTGTATTAGAAAAAGAGAGTTTTTTTTTTTTTTTTTATTTCAGTGAAACCGCCATCTAAATTTCTACAAGACACGCTTCGAGGAAATTTGACGACAGAAACCAAATTTTGAGCACCGACTGGAATATTCCGTAGGTTTAAGGTGGAAAGATTTGAGAAGCTGAAATGTTGAGTGATGGGTCTAGGAAGATTCGGTGTAAGAAAACACTAAGAAAATGTGGTATACAGAAAATTTGATGTACGGAAAACTCGGTGTGGGGAAAGTTAGGTGTGGGGTAAATTCGGTGTAATACAAATTGCATATTACCGCTTACGATAACTTATAAAACTTTGTATTGTGGAAACAAAAACACCATAAAATGCACCAAATATAATGTTTTTACTTATTTCGAGGAAAGAAAATTTATTTTTTGCATTGGGTCTGGTTTCTCTTATTATGTATTATGTGGGAGATTACTATAATTTGTTTTCATTACACAATGAATCTGACACTTTGTCAGAAATAAATTATCACAACTATAAGTTCAGAGAATAGTTATAAAAACAGAATTTATAGAAACAACTAAAAACACCTTCCATATAGCACACCATAGAACATATATACACACAGGGCAAGAGGAATAGCATGATCTATGGCCGTGAGGCCGGGCAATACGGTTAAAAGACACTGGTGTTACCAGTAGTGTTGCATTGATTTTAAAAGATCTGATTACTTACATTCATCTGTCCTAGTATTTAACATTTATTTGTTTTAACTAAATGTTCAAAAGTACTAGGTGAATTTATGGTTACCTTCTACTTTTTTAATTCATGAGCGTATATTAATTTAAATAAAGTAAAAATTCCATTACATGACACTATTTGTATTTTGAGCTGCGCTGGCTTGGTGGTAGAGATCTCACTGCAGGTGCTTCAGTCCCAGGTCGCGCCAAGTGGTGATGTGTAAATACCGTGTGCATAGATTCTTGAGGTTATCCCATTGAGTCCCATTTTCTTCACTTATTTATTTCATTCATTATCATCCCGTCTTCCTTAGCCAAATGACAAATTGTAGACTCAAATATTGAACAATATTCCCAATTTCGAAAGTGGTTCCAAGCGACTGCAATCTGGAAGTGGCGTATTTTTAGTTCTTACTATTATGAAAGTGACCTTCATGTAACCATTCAATTTGGAAGTTCGCTAACGCCTGCTCCCTTTGCAGAACATCCAGCAGTCTCCATATTAATGGATAGCTGCCACCAATGTGAGCGTCTAAATCAAACCCCGACGTCAAGCATCAACAACATTGTTTCTGAAAGATCTCTGATCGCAGAATCATTACATGTCGATTGGTAGCGATGGTCGCTTCGCTAAATCACACGGACGGACATCGAAAAACTAATGTCTCGTCATGTAAGGGTCATGAAATGTTAAATTCCGTCGAAATCTCGAATTCAAATCATTTCACGACCACTATAGTAACCAGTAGTAGTACGTCCTACACAAAGTTTGAACTTAAAACTAATACGCTCCTTTATCCTCAAAGTTGAGTTTCTAACGGATCCTACGGTCTGCTACAACAAATCTTTCATTACACCGAGTTTTTCTTGCACCCATATTTCCTACACTGAAATTTCCTGCTCCCGTTGAATGAAAGCTTAGCCTATCAATGCTTTTTTCATAGAGTTAGTAATTAATAAGTTTGCCCAAAGTTGCAACATTTGGAAATAGCCTTCACGAAGGTAAAAGCGATAAATGTAGGGTGTCCTGGAAAAAAGGCAATTTTTTGGGAAGTAATACTATGCGTCATTACAAACAAACAAGTCTATTTGCTTCGTTTTAGAGATAGCGATATATTGAAATGAAAATCAAATTATTACATATATATGTATTAAATCCCGTATCTCCGGTAATTGGTGATACTCGCATCATTTAAAAGCAGATAGGTGGGGAAAGAAATACTTCTTAAAAATATAACATCGATTATATTCAAGTACCTCTTCATTTCGAAAGAAAGTTCGGAATTTCGAAATTTCATATTTTTACCGTCGACTTCCATATTGAATCTTGATATCAGTCCTCATATATGTGTCGCAGTAAATCTGCTACTCTCGTCATTACAGCACGAAGAATGGAAGTATTGAGAAATGCAAATTGCAAAAAATGCTCACTGAATGTAGGTTTGCCATATATTGCGCAACTGGATAAATAACATCCCATACGAAAAAAAATAGGCACCTGTACAGTTAATGTCAACAAACAGTTAATGCCTGAAAATGGAACACGACTTTTCACCTGTACAGTGCCTGGACTTATCCAGTTAATGTGACTGTATAGACGCAGAGAACATGCATTTACAGGCGTCAAGCACATACAAGAAACCTGTACATGCAATGTACAGTATATGTTCAGAGAAAGAAACAGTTTATTTACAGGTGAGGAACATGCTGTTTTCAGGATCACAAACACAAACACAAATTCGTATACATGCACATGTCCAGAGAAAGAAACAGTACATGTACATTGCATGTATAAGGCGAAATACATGTGCTTTTCAGGTTTGCAGCACCCATTTAGAACACCCAACACCCATTTAGAGCACCCAACACAATAACTATGAAGTGTTTGATTTCCGGTGGGGTCACTCGGTCGAAAAAGTGAAACACGCTTTTTCAGGCCAGCCACCCTGAATGAGGTTTTCCTCATTCACACCAGGCAAATGCCGGGGTGGTACCTAACTAATAGGTCCCAGGCCGCCTCCTTCCTTAAATATTGTATGTATAATAAAATATTATTACTTGTAATGTTGGCTTATACTGTAGGTTTTATTTTGTGAACGGCCGCCACTTATGAAACACCAGAGTAAATAAAAATAAAAAGGGTTATGCTTAGGTAAGTAAATAATTATGTTCAAATCAGTAAGTGCTTATTACAGTTTTAATTTATGACTTGAAATCGATTTGGGATATTACGGGGTCCGCGACATGTTGGCGAAGGGGTCCTCAAAAGAATTTATTGGGAACCACTGTACTAATGTAAAACATGAAACTGTATATCGGAGAGTTTTACCCTCACGCCAAGCAAAATTTGAAATGACTACTGCGGGCAAGGAGAATCTTTATGTAAGAAAATAAACGGTAGTTAAATTTTATTAATATTAACGAAAAAGGGCTTTCTGCGCACAGGGAGATGTAATAAATATAAAACCAGAAATTTGAATATTGTAGAAATAGTCCTCCTTTTCTCTTTAAATTGCAGTTTCTTGTAAATGCTGTATCGTGTACTTTTAATGAATACATTGTGTACCACAGGTTAGTTCTTGCCTGATTGTCCACCATTTGTATCGATGTTTACCACGCTCATAGTTCCCATCCAATCCGTTGCTTGTGCTTTTGCGGACGATTTCTGGTCGTATATTTCGTTTCAGATGTACGAATTATCCTCTTTTTGGGTTATCCTTGCACTGCCTCTGCTTCCAACCCATTTCGACATAATGAAGTACCAGGTACGACTAATGCGTATTTATTTTTACCAGACTTTAACCTACAGTTCGTTGTTGAGTTACGGCCATTTTTGTCCCGCTTCAATAAATTTTTAGTGGTCTCTTTCTCTGAAACGACGCACTTTTGGTCTCAAATTGCTCCTTTGTCATCTCTATCATTACTGTGAGTTTGTCCCTAGGTCATGGAAACATCCTCTATAGATATCACAGGTGTCAGTGATTTGGTTTTCGATGTTGTGGGCGTCGAAGTTTTGGGTGTTGATATAAAGTAATCTCAGTGAAATGTACAGTTTTTGTTGAACAACGTCGATGTATTGAGACTATCAGAGTTCCTACTGGTCAGGGAAGTCAGGGAAAATGGTACAGGTCAGGAAAACTCAGGGGAAAAGACTGGCAATCAGGGAAAGTCAGGAATTTTATAAAAAAATTTTTTTCTAACACTAATTGTACACCAGTTTCAGCTTAGCCAACCATTAATGGTCACAGTACGGAACGTTGCTCAGATTTTTATGGGTGGTAAATGGAATGTATGTATGAGCAGTTATTATTTGTCTCTATAGAATAAATGTTCTCATATAAATATTCACCGTTATTTATTCCTTATTTATATGTCAACGTCATTCGACATCTGTCATGAAAGCCAGAGAATTTCCTGCCAAAGGTCATTGAAATAGATTTCTCCACATCAGTAGAATTCTGGACTTACACTCTGTCAAATACACTCTGTCTCTCTCTATTTTGAGACGAGACAGTCTTGAGTGTCGTCAGGTGCTCAATACTACCTCCCAGCAAAAGGTATGATGTTATCTGTGCAGAAATTTTAATTTTGGATGTTATTTCTGTATTGCTGCCTAAGTAAATTATTGTGTTTGTATTTTCAGGATTTGGAATTTCATGGTGTTATGAGGTTTTATTTTCAAGATTCTGGTCAAAAAGTAGCAACGAAATGCATACGCGTAGCATCTACTGCAAGTTCACAAGCTGTGATCGAAACACTCATAGAGAAATTCAGACCCGACATGCGGATGTTATCCATTCCAGAATATGCCTTATATGAAATACATGAAAATGGAGGTAAATAATTTTAAGTATATCTGTTAAGTAGAATATATATATTTTTTTAAATTACGTATTACATACAAAAGATTAATTGCATTGTTATTTTAGTTATGTCACTTTTTTTTTTTTTTTGTTAGAAATGGGGCAAATGTGGTACTAACTTGTAAAGATATTGACCTAGATATTCGTCAAAACTGAAAATGGGTATATATATATATATATATATATATATATATATATATATATAATATAATATAAAATATAATATAAAAGACGGAAGAGAGTGCAATTGGAAGGGGAGTTCGACAAGGATGCTGCCTCTCTCCAACACTATTTAACGTCTATCTAGAAGAGATAATGAAAAAGAGTTTACATGATGATGATGGTATTTCGGTAGGAGGTAGAATGATTAGATGCATAAGATTTGCAGATGATATGGCGCTTGTTGCAGAATCTGAAAAGAAAATCAATAAAATGTTAGAAAAAATGAGAAAGGGCTTTGAAGAATATGGGATGAAAATAAATGTTAGAAAGACAAAAGCCATGGTGATTGGAACGAAGGGGTCTGTGTCAAATATAAAAGTAGGAGGGGAGAAAATAGAACAAGTGAATAGTTTTCGATATCTGGGTAGTATTCTTAGTAATAACATGAAGTGCGAACGTGAAATAAAAGCAAGGATAGGAATGGCGAAAGAAGCCTTTAGGAGGAAGAAAAGTCTGTTTTATGGGACCTTGAATAAAGAGTTGAGAAAAAGACTCATAAAATGCTTCGTGTGGAGTGTTGTACTGTATGGGGCGAAAACGTGGACATTACGTAAAGGTGATGAAAATCGACTGAAAGCCTTCGAAATGTGGGTGTGGAGAAGAATGGAAAGAATTAGTTGGGTCGAGCGCAAAACGAAAGAGAGAGTGTTAGAAATGGTGGGTGAGAAAAGAATACTTTTAGATATTATTAGGAAGAGGAACTGGTTGGGACATTGCCTAAGAAGAATTGTATCATGAGGGACGTCCTAGAGGGTATGGTGTCGGGAAACAGAGGGAGGGGGCGTAGGAGACTACAATTAATGGATTATATAAAAACAGAAAGATCATACGCGAAGACGAAGAAGTTAGCGGAGGACCGTGGAGCATGGAAGCTTCTCAGCTGCGGCAAGTGACCTGCCAATAAAGGCAGAATACCTATGATAATGATGATAATATAAAACGTACGTAGAATGAATACATTATCCACAAAGTTGAATTATTTTATTTATAGTATATATTGTTACCAAACTAATGGAAACGCCCACATGTTACAACAGGTAATTTTTGTAGTACGGATTCGTGCGTACGTGGGTCAGACATAAGTGATACAGAATGTAAGGGTACTAGTTTTATAAGAGGCAGTCGTGCATTCAGAAATTTTTGTTGGGGGATACAAGCTTGGGGGGGGGGGAGAATTTCAATATTACAAGTCACTACGTCTTATGTAGTATTGAACCAGTATTATTTCGTACCCGACAAGTAATTGTAAATTCTTCCACATTTATTTTCAGAAAAAAAAGTACAGGTAAAGTGTAAAATCAAATGTTCATGCTAAATCAATCATTTTCTGTTAAAATGATTTAATTAAGAAAGTGTACAAATGCATGTTGAGTTAGGAAGTTTTTTTTTCTTTGGAGGGGGGGTGTGTGTCCGGATCCAGTGAACCTCGCTCGGTGGGTACGTCCCTGGAAAGAAGACAGATCATGGACGCTGGGTTACATGGAGGGAGTAAATGTATCCAAGACTGCCAGTGCGATAGGTATATCGAGAGCAGCAATATCTGGAAAGTGACGACGTACAGATCTTGTGGCAAGAAATCATCTGTGAAGGAAAATAGTGGCGCCTAAATAATATAAATCCAAAATAAAATTATGTAGGCCCATGTATAAAATTGTATTATTGTGGTGGTTAGTTTTTAAAAACCTGCGCCTAGGCCACAAGAAAATTTTCGAGCACTTTTCTGTTTAGATTCTCTTTCGCCATCCTAACCATTTGTCTGCGTCTATTCGCTACAGCTTTCTTGATCCCCAAACCATCTCGGTGACCAGGAAGGCATTTCCGTTGTACAAATACAGTAAAAAAGTAAAACGCATAAAAGACTATATAATACAATTCTTACAGCATTAAGCTAAAAATACCAATTAATAGAACAGGTGTCGTATTACTTGCCGAGAACGGTAACAAGTGAAAGTGGAGACAACTATAAAGTCCAGATGCACGTGTCGTAACATTCCATCCTCCTCGTATCAGAGGTCGAGAGAGTATCCTACCACTATGGAGTTGTATGCTATAGAGGTACGGTGCCTTCTATCTCAATTCAGGCAGAGCATGTACCATCACCATCTCAGATATTGTTGAAACTTTTTTTTATAGCAACTAGACATGTTTTTAAGAGACCCATATTTTTTGTTTCGTCGAAAAAAAAATTCCCGCCAAGTAATGGGTCATCAAAGACGGGGAGTACAATTTATGAATTGTAAAAGACATGGAAAATGGTCAACTTCGGAGCCCCACCATTCAGCTATGGAGACAGATAGAGTTATAATTCTTGTTGTGGTATGCACATAGGGATATAAATAAACTATATTTTATTATAGTTCGGTTTGCGCATGCGTATCTTTTTGTACATAAATTAACAAATGAACGTCAATTTATCTGAAAAGTCGAAGTTTGCGATTTTTTTCCAGGCACTTCCAGTTCGAATTGTAAAATTCTGTTTTCGCGGTTGGTAAGACCTAGCTACCCGCTTTCCGAAATAATTTTTGTATCGCTTCTGTGTGCAACCGTTTTGTCGCAAAAAAATTCGAGAAGTTGTAAAATTTTCAAAAATCGCCATTTTTGGGCGCCATTTTCTCGAAAACACCATCTTTTAAAATTCTGAAATTTTGTCAGATGGTTTAGCTTTACATGAGTAAACAACACATCAAATACCATTCTCGACTAATGCTTCATGAATTAACTACAGCTTTTTAAAGTTAGCGAAGTTTCGTTAACTTTGATGTCACAGTTAGTAACACTGGAAACAATAAAAATGCAATAATTTGATGATGTTTGTGGTTCTTTTCCTGACTGGTATTTTATTATTTTCATCAAAAAAGCTCTCTGGAATAGTAAAATGAGTCTTCCCCTTACTTGTCCGTTTTCTTAAACCGAAGTAATCTGAAATAGAAATTACGATTACGAAACACACAAATTTTAAGTTTACTTAAAATGGCCATCCAATAAATTCTGATGATCTATAAAAAGCCTGAAGTGTTACCTCAGTGATGACTTGGAATGATCCAGACAGTCTCAATTAAGTGCGATGTCATTACAGTGATCGAAAAAGGACAAAAAGTTAAAAAAAAAAAAAAAAAAAAAAAAAAAAAAAAAAAAAAAAAAAAAAAAAAATCGAAACATTTTCTTACGCGTTCCATCAAAGAAATTTACGGACTTTTCTTTTAAACAGAACAATGTCAGCATAAGAATGGGTCACTCGGAATTTTATAGTATTCGACTAAAGTGGATCAGTCCGCAACCTGCGAAGGAAGTGTGTGTGTGTGTGTGTGTGTGTGTGTGTGTGTGTGTATTGTGCAAATTTTAAGTTATCTGCTACTGCGTTACAACAAATCAAAGGTGCAACCTGTGTTGAAGCTGTCATGAGTGACCTATTTCCTTTAGTGTATGATCCGCTGAAAATGACAGCTGTCTTCTTCAATAATGTGGTGAATGTCCTGGAATGAAAGGAATAAGTGTGGAGTCTTTCATCCTGCTGAAAATGAAAGTGTTACGTACACCATATGGGAAACAACGATCTCGTTATTAAAAACTGATCTCGTTAATTAAAAAAAAAAAAAAAAACTGCCACTTTCCGTTTTCGTATCGTACATTGCTGGTTTAACTGTAAGAATTATAATTCATGACTACATCAAGAAAATCCAAAGAGAATTAATTGCTACCGAAAAGCATCGTATAAAATTTCAAGATACATTCTATTTTACTTCATGTGGACTTCGTTGAAAACTGGACTGTTATTCTGCAAAGTGAAATTCAGAGTTATCACCGGAATATGGAACAACTGACAGTTTTGTTGTAATAAGCGACGACAAAACACACGATTCGGCTCATGTACTCATAGGCATAGACAAGATTCTAAAAATACTCGAAGAAAAGCGAAAATATAGGTTATAGAAAAAGGTTCGAATACGTGGAAACACAGTAAGTATCTACAATTTCCCAAACCGTGTCAGTGATTTATGATGGTGCTGCATCCCACTTTAAAAATCGCTTTCAGATGTTCGAGATGCAGACAGGTCCGATAAAGCAGTGGTTTTGCAGTGAAACCGGCCATGCTAGGTCTCTGGGACAGTATTGGGGGGAGGGGGGTTGTAAAGAATGTGGCAACGCGCCATAACCTTAGGCAAAAACAGATACACAGTATTAAAACCTCAGAAGAATTCGTGAGTATAGTGCAAGTACAAACTCCGGGTATTACTCTCGTTTTGTTGCCTGGAACTGAATTCGACAACTTCCGGAAGAAAGAAAGAAAGAAAGAAAGAGAGAGAAAAAAAAGCAAGAATGGGAAAGTATGCGACCGGTAACTGGTATTCAACGAAGTCACCTTTGGCTGTCGGAAAATGGCGAAGTTTTTATGGCAGTAACGGGTCACCATAAACTAACGTCATGCTTCCCCCGAAATCGAGCTTCTGCAATTCAAAGTATAGATTTAAGAAGTCTGCAAAAAGGAACTTTTGTTACATACATATGCGCAAAGGCGCCGATTTCTCTGTAGATGGGGGGGATTCAGATGCATAAGGTATATATATATATAAGACAAATTGCATTCAAATTATGCCAAATATTGTATATTCATAAATACAATATGGGGCCCACATCAGCTTTGGGTGGTCCGGTCACCCCAGGATCGGCGCCCTTGCATATACTTATGATAACCTGTGGTGCGTAGCAGAATTATGAATAGATCATGAATTACGTACAGTTTGTAGCGGCAGTCTTGTTACCAAGTAATCCACTACCTATGAAAGGGTATTTTAGGCTTCCCCTTAATGCGGAATAAATTGGGCAAGTAATCTTTTTCTTGGAAATTATAAATATACTTCAACTCGGAACAATTTATTGTATAATTTCTTCAACATAAAAGTAAATTCAACAATAAGAATATAACTGTGCTAACACAAAACAACATTTCTCAATAGTACCCTTTCCCTTTTTGAATGGTAGTCCGGAATTTTCATACATTCGCATTCCACTAATTTTATATTCCAAATTAAATTTACTGGTTGTACTTTTGAAAGGTTTCATATATCAAATATTTACACAAATTGAATTTAACCCCCAAATATAACAATTTAAATTAAACTAGTGACCAAAGACATACCACTCACCAAAAAGTTGTAACAGTTGGGCCGAAATGGAAAGAAAAAAATAGATTAAAATTTTGTACTTACAATTTCCTGACGAGCTGCATATCAATGGCACTTACATAAATTTGACAATATTATTCCGGCTACTTTCTGTGTAGGAGCACTTATATCCAAACACTATACCGAAATCACATTTAACAATTTATCAATTTAACGGACACAATTTCTAAGCTCCTACCCCTTCTTACCTCATGTTCCAATCTAAAGGAAACGCAATAGGTACGGGTAGATTACAAAAGATAGATGGCGTTTTAATCACTTCGAACAAACGAATATCAAACCCTGACATTGACCTACAGAGCCAATGTTTCCATATACAAGTTTATTTAACTAATCAGCTGATCGAGAGTTTTCAAGTTCTTTTTCTGAACTTACGATAGAAATGTCTCATATTAAATTTCCCCTCTCTCCGGGTGATTTAATTAAACAAACAGTTATTTAACATTTCGAAGTAGGTTCATCTTCCATGCCCGGCATGCAGTAAAGAATAATGGAACGAACTCACCGATGGAAATTCTTCACAAACAAATCGTTAGTTGTTTCGGAGCTCCTTTTAGTTCATTGTCCAATCGACGAAGCACGCACCATAACTGCAGAAAGATAACTGGATTGATGACGGTATTGTTCTTGCTTATCCACCTGATGGTCCTGATTTATTTCCATTCTTCTATGGGAAGGTTCTCTCGGACAAACACAACAAACACAGCCATGGCCAAAAACACCCAATTCCGAACCTGCAGAATTGTACAAACAGAGCACAGTACACAAATATATATAACACATAACATATTAACAGTGAAGTGGATTACAGATGTTACAGAATCTATACATATTATTTTAATTTCCATTATTATTTTCATTATTATTTTCTTTTGCTGGATAAAATTTCTTTATGAAACTGACATGACGTTTAATCTTTACTTTCTTATCAGCTACAAGTTGTAACCATACTGTGTTCTTTGTTGGATAGCTCAAAATTTCGAACGGACCCTGATATTGGCTATCTAATTTAGGTTGATAACGTTTCTCCAAAGAAGATTTAGTTACTTTCTTAACCAATACTTTTTCTCCAATAGGTAAATCTATATCTCTATGTTTTCTAGAATACAATTTCTCTTTCCTTTCCCAGGCCAACTCAATATTATCTACAATAGTTTTACTCATTTCAGCTTTATCTTGAGTACTTTCAAGAATTCCTAGATCTAAAATCCAGTTTACATCTAAAGGATTAAACATCTTTCTTCCTAAGTATAACTCACTTGGAGTTTTACGAGTTACAGAATTTTCACTACTATTTAATGTGTACTGGACTTGATAAATATACTTAGACCACTTAGTTTGATTTTTATAAATATAGGTTTTCAAAATCAATTTTATATTTTTATTTTGTCTTTCTGTTAAATTGCTTGACATGGAATAAGGAGTAGTACAAATGTTTTTAATGCCTAAACTAAATAAATAATGTTTGAAATAATCACTTTGCAGATATCCAGCATTGTCATGAATCACCTTATTTGGAAACCCGTAAGAATAAAATATTTTATCTAATTTCAAACATATAGACTTTGAACTCAAATTCCTAAGAGGTTCGATAATGACAAATCTAGAAAAACCATCGGTTAAGACTAATACATATTTAAACCCATTACTGATAGGCCAAGGCCCCATTACATCTAAAAATAGAGAATTATTAGGATATTTCTCTTTCTGAGTATAGTAGGTACCATAAGGAAGTCTATTCCTATCCCTACATAGCTGACAAGTCGTACATCTCTGAACAAAATCTCTAATTTCTTGGAATAAATTAGGAAAAGTATAACGTATAGCCACTTTTGCTATCGTTCTTTGGACCCCACTATGACCCCCACCTACAGGGTCTTGATGATGAAATTTAATCACACTATACTTAAGAGACTCTGGTACAACAGCTCTTAAACCTCCATATTGTTTACCTTTAGTTTTCTTCAGAAGGATACCATTTTTAAGAACATAAGGTTCCTTTACCTGTCCCCTTTCTAATTCTTGTATTATAGTATTTAAACTAGGGTCCTCTCGTTGATGATCTCCTAATGGCTTATGAAAAAAAGGATTATTCCAGAAATTAACAAAATTCAAGTGTACCTCTTTATCATCCACCTTATCAATTTCCACTATATCTGATGAAGGAGGTGTATAATCGATATAATTATGCATCCTAGTTAGAAAATCTGCCATATTGCGCTCACTCCGCAAGTGAATAATATCAAATTGATATCGACTCACCTTTTCAATAAGAGAGCCGTATTTTCTTTGACGTTTATGATTTTTAAGTATCCACGTCAAGGCTGAATTATCACAATAAATTGTGAATTTCTTATGAAGATACATGTCAAATTTATCAAGCGCATGAACTAAACTAGAAAGTTCAAGATCAAAAATGCTTTTCGACCAATCTGATGGAGGAACACGTTTACTCAAAAAGTAAACAGGTCTAAGTTTTCCATCGCCATCGTACTGGCTTAATATAGCACCATAATTTTTGGTGGAAGCATCGACATGTAAAACGAAGGGCGCATTCATATCTGGCACTTTAAGAACAATATGATTAATAATAGCTTCCTTAATTTTCTCCATTAATTCATCTTCCTCCTTCCCCCAGATAAATGGAACCGTGGGTGATCTCATAGCATATAATGGACTCAAAAGTTCTGAATAATCTTTTACATATCTAAGATAATAATTAAGAAATCCCAACATTCTGTTTAAGGCACGTTTATTTTTCGGCCTGGGTATTTCTTTAATCGCTCTTACTCTCTCATCATCTATTCTCATTTGACCACTAGAGAACTCATATCCTAATATTTTCACTTTTGATTTCATAAACTGAGCTTTGTGTGGACTAATAGTAATCCCCCAATCTTTCAACCTTTTTAACACTTTCTCTAAAATTTCTTTATGTTTTTCAACACTATCCGAGTGAATTATTAAGTCATCACAGTAAATATCTAAATAATCCCCTTCTATATCGCGAAAGATCTTATGCATTAAACTGGACAAAACGAATGGTGAAACTGCCATCCCCATCGGTAGGCGACAATACTGTAATAATCTATTTGGTGTAGCAAATGCTGTTATATTCCTAGGTTTAATCTCCAATTGATGAAATGCTGATCGGACATCAATTAATGTGTACAGATGGTGTTTACCTATATTAGAAATGATAGATTCTAAGTTCGGACTCTGAAATCCAGTCAATAACAATTTAGAATTTATTTGACCATAATTGATCACTAATCTCTTGGATTGATCTCTATTTGTAACGAGGAAACAAGGCGAAATATATGGGCTACTATTTATTTCTTCAATAACACCCTGTTCTATTAATTTGTCTAAAAACAAATCGAGTTCTTTCATTTTATATTTAGGAATCATATATGGTTGAGTAATGCTTGATGAAGGATCTGTTAATTGAATTTCATATAAATAATCACGAACATACCCTAACTTATCGGTTATTACTTCTTTGTAATCATTAAGTAATTGTTTAATATACGGTATCAACTTTTCATCATAAATATTTTCAAAATTTACACTACCTTTTAATGCTTCTTCTCCATCCCCCTCTTTATCTGCCTCCTTATACAATGGATTAAAGATTCTCGTGCCAGGTGGAACATCTTCATAAACAGCAGCATCAGTATTCTCAAGTGCAACTGTCTCCTTGGTCCTCGCCTTAGTACGGTTCACCGCCCTACTCCTGGACTCGCCTACGCCACTGGTTGTCTGCTTGGTCTTATTGCCATAACGTCGAGGCCTCCTTGGAAACTGCCTAGCCTTGCTGGTTTGGGTTGGTGATGTCAGGTTACAGGAAAAAGAACTGCCACCATATTGTAAAGCTGCACCTTCAGACCTAGTCCCCTCGAATCGATCACAAACTCTGGCGCCAATGTGTCTGGGATCTCTCCGAGTAGGCCTGAAATGATATTGGAAAGCGCACAGATCACTGTTCATACCAACTGGGTTATTCTCAAAAGGTTGTAACTTTACTTGCATTTTCAATTTCTCAAAAAGAATTTCTCGAGCGTTTATATTTATATGGGCGTAATTATCCCGTAAAAAGTCTAAACCTAATAATAATTTTAATTTTGGATGGTTAACAACTCCAAAACACGCCGTAAAACGGACACCGTGTATAAAGAAAATAAGTTGCACCAATTCACGCACTAACAACTCATTCCCTTGCATGATGGTCACAGAATAATTTACTTGTTTTATTTTAGGCTTGCATTTTGTACGGATTTCTTCTAAAACACTGTTTTCAATTAAGCATAGAGTCGAGCCAGTATCTATTATACAGGGATATAAAGTATGGCATATACTGATAGGTAATTGTAATAAGCTTCCATGATCTTCCCTTGCACTATGAGAATACGCACTATGAAGTCCAGTTTCATTTTCATTTAAATTTTGATAACTCAGTCTATTCTGTCTATTAAAAGGTGTTGGCATATAATTTGTCCTGGCACTTCTAAGAAGAGTTTTTACCCGTGGTAAACAAACCTTTTCACTTTTAACTACATTTTTATAATCTTGTTTATATTTGTCATTAATTTCATAACTTTCCGCAAAATCTACATATTCATTTACCGTTTTTGGAACACTAAGTATCAACAACAGGTTACGAATTTCGGGAGTAACTAAATTACTTATTAATTTACAAATTTCATCTTCAGGCATGTTGATTTCCAAAACATTTAATGTACTTAGTTTCTCTTGTAAAAAGTTAATTAAATTTTCATTTTCTTGCATTACTCTATATAATGATACCTTCATAAATTCTGTATTAATCAAGGGTGTGACAAATTTTAATAATAAGGAATGACAGATATGACCCCAATCTGTAGTTATTGTTAACAAGCGCTGCAACTCTTCATAAGCTTGCTTCCTACACCTCTGTAAACTCGATACTAATATCGCCTCTACGGGAGCAATTTCCTTTACTATTAACATATCAAGTTTCAAAAGAAAATGACATACTAACATACCATCTGTTCCATCTATTACCGGTATATCATATATTTGCTTTTCTAAAGAATTAAAAATACTTTGCGAAAATTGTTTTTGAAAGTTACAGGTTATGGGAGCTCGCAACACTGCTTGTCTATGTTCATGAACAGGTGCATGTGGGAACGACAAGAAATTCCCCCCTCTCTGATTTTCCTGCCCTTCACACCTACGACCTTCTATCTCATCGTCAAATGAAATAAGGGGAGGGTCATCTACTGCGACTCTATTATTACGTAACATACTACCCCTAGCTTCGTATGCCGCTTGCCAATGACTCATTTTTTCTTTTCTTTTCTAATTGTACCAATAACCGAAAGATGTATATACTTAATGAAATTAATTTCTTTCCTTTTTATCCAGCTTACAAATAGTAATACAAATTTTATTTTCGTTTTTCTTGTTTTTAATCACAACCAGATTCGAAATCCACTTCTTATTGCCCTCACGCATTAAGGTTTAAGTTCCGAGATTGGAACATGAGGTAATTTATATTTATATGTAGCGGCAGTTTTGTTACCAAGTAATCCACTACCTATGAAAGGGTATTTTAGGCTTCCCCTTAATGCGGAATAAATTGGGCAAGTAATCTTTTTCTTGGAAATTATAAATATACTTCAACTCGGAACAATTTATTGTATAATTTCTTCAACATAAAAGTAAATTCAACAATAAGAATATAACTGTGCTAACACAAAACAACATTTCTCAATAGTACCCTTTCCCTTTTTGAATGGTAGTCCGGAATTTTCATACATTCGCATTCCACTAATTTTATATTCCAAATTAAATTTACTGGTTGTACTTTTGAAAGGTTTCATATATCAAATATTTACACAAATTGAATTTAACCCCCAAATATAACAATTTAAATTAAACTAGTGACCAAAGACATACCACTCACCAAAAAGTTGTAACAGTTGGGCCGAAATGGAAAGAAAAAAATAGATTAAAATTTTGTACTTACAATTTCCTGACGAGCTGCATATCAATGGCACTTACATAAATTTGACAATATTATTCCGGCTACTTTCTGTGTAGGAGCACTTATATCCAAACACTATACCGAAATCACATTTAACAATTTATCAATTTAACGGACACAATTTCTAAGCTCCTACCCCTTCTTACCTCATGTTCCAATCTAAAGGAAACGCAATAGGTACGGGTAGATTACAAAAGATAGATGGCGTTTTAATCACTTCGAACAAACGAATATCAAACCCTGACATTGACCTACAGAGCCAATGTTTCCATATACAAGTTTATTTAACTAATCAGCTGATCGAGAGTTTTCAAGTTCTTTTTCTGAACTTACGATAGAAATGTCTCAAGTTGAAGTGCTGTTTATGCTTCCACATGGACTTTCAGCAGGGTACAGGTTTGCAGAAGAGCATACGAGAAGTGAAAATAAGTGTTTTGTGATTATCGACAATGTGCTACGCAGGGGCGGATCCAAGACGGACTTCTGGGAAGGGGGGGTGTAATACTGCTACTTAGAGCTACTTTTAAGAGTTCCAAACTCTGAAATGAGTTTTATTTATATATAAAATACGAAAGTTTATTCTGGGAGGGCGATCGACTCCTTGCATCCACCTCTGGACGAGTTGTGAGTGTACTACTGCTATTAGCGAAGAAGACATCAAGCAAGCAAATGATTGGTCCATGTGGAAAAAAAAATCAGTGAAATTTTGCTTCCGAAGACCATTTTAAGTAAGTGAACTTAAAATTGTTTTTTTTTCGTAATCGTAATTTCCATCTCAGATTACTTCGTTTTTAAAAATACGGAGAAGGGGAGGCTCATTTTACTATTTCAGAGCGCTTTTTTGATGAAAATAATACAAAACCAGTCAGGAAAACCTTTTATTCTTCATTTATTAATGTGAACCACAGACATCATCAAATCATTGCATTTTTATTGTTTCCAGTGTTGCTAACTGTGACATCAAAGTTAACGAAACTTCGCTAACTTCAAAAGGCTGTAGTTAATTCATGAAGCATTGGTCGAGAACGGTATTTGGTGTGTTTATTATTCATGTAAAGCTAAACCATCTGACAAAATTTCAGAATTTTAAAAGATGTTGTTTTCGAGAAAATGGCGCCCAAAAATGGCGATTTTTGAGAGTTTTACAATTTCCCGAATTTTTTTGCGACAAAACGGTTGCAAGGGGGTAACTAGGTCTTACCAACCGTGAAAATATAATTTTAAAATTCGAACCGGAAGTGCTCGAAAAAAATTCGCTAAGTTCGACTTTTCAGATAAATTGACGTTCATTTGTTAATTTATGTACAAAAAGGTACGCATGCGCAAACCGAACTACAATAAAATATAGTTTATTTATATTCCTATGTACATACCACAACAAGAATTATAACTCTATCTGTCTCCATAGCTGAATGGTGGGGCTCCGAAGTTGACCATTTTCCATGTTTTTTACAATTCATAAATTGTACTCCCCGTCTGTGATGGCCCATTACTTGGCGGGAAAATTTTTTTCGACGAAACAAAAAAAATATGGGTCTCTTAAAAACATGTCTAGTTGCTATAAAAAAAGTTGCAACAATATCTGAGATGGTGATGGTACAATTTTATTTATTTATTATTATTATTATTATTATTATTATCTTTATTTTATTTATTTATTTATTTATTTATTTTTTTTTTTTTTTTTGCCTGAGTTGGAATGGAAGGCACCATAGAAAGAAGCAACTTAAGATTGTGTAATCTTACCACAGGGTGCATTACGTCTAAATACTTACTGGGAGCGCACTATATACAAATCACTTTATTAAATTATTTATTTTTTTCTATAGAAACGTAAAACACTTTCATATAATTCTTAATATCGTTTTCAAGTTTAGTCTTCTCTTAGTTGTAGCAATGGTGTGGTGGTGACCAATTGCTAATATGCACAGTAAATAGTAGAAAAATTACAAGGCTTTAATAATATGATACGATTTTTTTTAAGGTATTAAGAACTTTCCGGTGTATAAAGTGATTATTTGTAGCTTTAGTATAATAGCATGGAGATTCACGACAAATCTTCAAAATAAAGAAAAATTATAATATTGGGGCATAGATATTCTCAATCTGCACGGGTTGTAATGCGTGAATTAGTGAGCAGAAATCTATTGACCAGGAAACGTGATCGAAGTTTATTTCTATAGTGAGTGGGGAAAAAGTAACAAGGGTACTAGGAAAGTTTTGCAATACAGTTTTATTTAATTTTTTTTGAAAATAATTTCCACCTTATCCAATACACCTCTCCATTCTCCGAAACCAATCATTAAGCCGATTTATCGACTTTGCTAGGAATTAAAGCATACTCTTTGTCCCAAGCCATCAGAAGATCTCATCACTGGAAAATCGCATCCCTTTCAGTTCCTTCAGTAATACAGATAAGTTACGCACATACAGCAGTCGTAGCTCGTCCAGTGTCGAAAGAGAAATAGAGGTATCGAAGCAGCTTGTTCCCATGTGTTCGTTGTATGACTTTAAAGTGTACCTGCTAGCTACCGTATCAATCTACCGCATATGCCAGGCATTGGTTCCAGAAATTCCGTTCGGGAAGTGTGAACCTTTCGGATGAACCTCGCAGTGGACGACCACATGTATTCGAGGACGAGACCCTGAAAGCAGCCATCAAGGAGATAGCGGTCTATTGTGTGATGAACTTGCAGAAAGGTTTCATGTTTCCGCTGAAACAGACTGCACCTGCATGGGATAATGAAGTCATAAAAGGTAAGCAAGTGGTACCCCATATTGTTGGCAGACAACAAGGAATAATGAGTGACAGCTTGTTTGTCCTTGCTTACTCTGCACAAGAGCATACCCATCTGTGAGCATAGGCCTCACATGACCCTGTTCGTCACACCTTTGCACCTACGAAAGGTTATGCTCTCTGTATGGTGGAATAGTCAGCAAGTGGTGCATTACGAGCTCCTTCCACCTGGTTAGACCATTATTGCTGACCTCCGCTCTCGGTAGTAACGAAGGTGCACCGTGCATTGCGGAATAAGGACCCGGCATTGGTGTATCTTAAGGGTGTGCTGTTCCTGCACGACAATGCCAACATGTGGGAAAGAGGACCGGGAGGCCCTTCAGAAACTTTTCTGGAAGACACTGTACCGTGCACCATATTCACCGATCTTGAGCCAACAGACTACCACCTGTTTCATTTCCTGAATAACCACCTCCGTAGGAGATCCTTCGCAAATGATGGAGATCTGCGGAACACACGTACGGACTTCTTTGCATCCATGACCGCCGAGTTTTGTCACCAGAATATTATGTAATTGCAGGGACGTTGGCAAAGGGTGTTGGATACTGGTGGAGATTACTTTGAAACCTGAAGGTACGTACCGTCCACTGTATTGGTGTTTGTTTATTACCTCTCTAGAACTGTAAAACTTTTTTTTGGTTACCTTGTATATAATTTGTACTTCAGAGTTTCTTTGCTTATGAAAACACTAAATATAGAAGAGTCAGAGGAGTGCAGTCTTCTGGGCATGGTTAGTGAGACCATTGTTTACAATGAAACACGAAATAAACCAATGATCAAAATTTGTCACCTGTCCAGACACTGTTAACAAATGACAGATTACCGGCATGGTTATGCTGAACCGTTAGTAAACGTTTCGTCACTAGTTTCATGGATATTTGGTGGAGATGCAGTTAGGGAGGAGTAAAAGTTGCTTTTCAGGATTGATAGTGGAAACTATTGAAAATATGTCGAGTATAAATATTTTTCTTTAATGCCATTTCACTTTGTATTTGTTATGTAACAGATTCCTTAGTTTAAAATTATAGAATTTTATACTGGTTGTTTCGCTTGTCTTCGGCCGGCCCTGCATTAAAGGCTGATGTACGTAATTAAGAACTCTGTTTGCATTTAACTTTTGTTGCTACCAACTACCTGTCGATTATCCATAAATATTCATGCTCAAAACTAAATATGGTTGTTGCCCTTGTCTTTATAAACAGCAAAACACATTCATGTTCAATATTAACACTATACATATTTTCAAATAATTAAGTTGAAACATTACAGTTTAAGCTGCAGTTAAATCGTCTCAAGTATTACTGTAAAAATACACAAAAATTAATGCTAGAATATTAATATGGTTACAGGCCTTGTCGTATTTTAAAATAATTAAATTGAAACAATCGAGTTTTTAAATTGTAATTAAACCGTTACAGTAGTTTTAAGGTCTGCAAAATTCGCTACGCTAATGACCAGGGACGTACGCAGGAATTTATTTCGGGAGTGGCCTAAAGCGTTTTGGGGGGTCCAAATACAATTTGAGGCTAAATTATATGATAATTTCTAAAATTGCCCCTAAAAGTGGACTACATTTACAAAATCGTCTGGATTTCGAAAGGGGGGGGGGGACCGGACCCACAGGACCCACGCCCTGCGTACGCCTCTGCTAGTGACATGTATTGGCGTTGGGCAGGGAGGTAGCGCAGCTAAGAATTAACGTGACGGACTGATATTTTTAATAAATAGGAGTTTCTTATACAATAAACTTCATTAAAAAGTAATGATATGAAGGAATAGCTTTTTCTGTTTTATTGTAGTCTTAATCATAGAGACTGTTATTTTATTTTATTTTGTTTTTCAGATGAACGTCAGCTTTCACCCGAAGAGAAACCTTTGCTTGTGCAACTTAATTGGCATAAAGATGACAGAGAGGGGCGGTTCCTTCTACGTAGGATAGATGACAAGACTAACGTAAGTTTTATTTTTAAAATATTAAGTGATTGACATATACACAAAAGTAATATGACTAGATTATGATTCTTAAATTACACAGCCAGATACCATATCAAAACTACAAATTAAAAGAAAAATTTCAAGCATAAATGATTTTAAGGGCAAATTGACTGCAGTTGTCACAAGGTTGTTAATAGCCACATACCAAAGATCTACTAGTAAAGCAATCTTAAGTAATAAAGACTAATATCCAAAAAGTGATATAACCAAATAACCCTTTATAGGGAAGAAATAGGAAAGTAATTTTTAACACAATTGACTGTGTATCAACAACATTCAAAAAGAAAATTAAATTTTTCAAAGACTTTTCTCGCTATATGTTAGTTTCTCCTCGATTGGAGATGACTCTAGATACCCATTATGGTAGTAATTTCTTCCTATTGTAATAGAGGAGTAAAGTTGGTGATGGAGCGTACTCTTGCGACGTTGAATCCATATTAGGAAACTGTTTCTCGCTATATATTTTCGTTTTTCACTATGGTGATCAGTGTTGAAACCGGAAGTGGTAATAGATTTTTGTCACTTCCTGTTTTAGTAGAGGAATAGGGTGGAGGTGCAATATAGTCCTAGAAGACTAATCGTCCTCTATCTCAATCAGTTCTGTTGTTGCTCTATGGCAGTCAGCGTTAAAACCGGAGTTGTTCACTTCTCCCTTTCATAAAATCACTTCTCCCTATATTACAGTTTTTACTGTAATACTTCTCTACAGATGGAGGACTTTTCTTACTTATACATAGCAGATGTAAGAAGTCCAATAAAGCACTACTTAACAAGATAATTAAAATATAGACTAATAATAAATAACTAGATTTAAAATACAAACAAGCCGAGGTGAACCGAACTCAGAACTTTGCATCGAAAGCTGTAAAACACGGCCTCTGTTTCCGAATTGAGCCTGTGCCTAACGAAACTTGAACAACAAATATTGTGATCTTCATCCTTCAAAGGATGGACTACTTTTCTCCGAATTTCATTCAGATCCGGCAAGTAGTTACTGGTAAATAAAATAGTACATACAAGTCGAACAGAGGTTTCCCGCCGAGCTCGGCGGTCAAATATAGTCAACTTTATTCCCTTGATTATTGATGTCATGCATTGCAATAAAATATATTTTGCTCTGAGATTTCAGCATTTTACTTTTGAGCGATTTCACTCCTAATCAGTAAGTCATTCTTAAACCTCCAGAGAAACATATACGATGTTTAGCGAAAATAGGTTTTATTGCTATTATTAATAGTAGCATTTAGCGAAAGATACCGTACTCCCTTGCGCCTGACTTAAGTAAACTATAAACAGTAGCATCATTGGAAAGCCTTAAAGCACACTTCAGATTCAATGGAATTTCTGTAGTAAAGAAAATTTACCAATAAGTATGCTTTCTTCCCTTGCCATGTTCTACAAAAATCGGATAAATTTTCAATATATCTTGTGAACTTTTAACAATTTATCTGGTGTAGTAAAAAGTAATCCATTATTTTGGCATGACTTACTATAGATAGAATTGATCCGATTTTAGGTCACATATGCGATGTTTTAGTGCGATAACGTGTTGCCATTTGGAAGGTAATATCGTGATGCCTCTCTCATAGAAGCCCTTGTCCCTAGTGGCAAAAGAAATGAGACAGTCGATTTTCACAAGCTTCTCTTGAAGCGACTTTTTCGCCAGCAAACGTGTTCGCCATGGACAGGAACAGATAGTAATCACTCGGTGCCAAGTCCGGACTATAAGGTGGATGCATAAGAACTAACCAAGCTCCCGGAGCTCCTGGCGAGTCACTATCGATGTGTGTGGCCTGGCGTTCTCTTGGTGGAACACAATGCCTCTCCTATTGGGAAAAGCTGCCCGCTTCTGGGCGATTGCTGCCTTCAGACGGTTCATTTGTTGACAGTACAGTTCCGAGTTAAGGGTTTGGCCGTAGGGGAGCAGCTCATAGTAAATAATTCCCTGCCAATCCCACCAAACACACAGCAAAACCTTCCTGGCCGTCAATCCTGGCTTGGGCACCGTTTGCGCCGGCTTACCGCGCTTTGACCACGACAGTTTTCGCGTGACGTTGTCGTAAGTAATCCACTTTTCATCGCCAGTCACCAACCGCTTCAGAAATGGGTCGATTTTGTTGCGATTCAGCAGCGATTCGCAGATGGAAATTCGGTCCATGAGGTTTTTTTTTTGCGTTAACTCGTGTGGCACCTATACATCAAGCCTCTTTTTGTATCTAGTCTTATGCAAATGGTTCTACACGGTTTTATGTGCAATGTTTAGCTCTTGGGCAATCGACAGAGTGCTTACATGAGGGTCGGACGCGACAATGTCCATGATTTTATCGACATTTTCGACGCTTGGCCTTCAAGTGCGTGGTGCATCTTTGTCGTCAAAATTACCGGAACGGAATCGACGAAACCAAAATTGTGCGTGATTGGCTGTTACAGTATCAGGACCATAAACACTATTCACATTTGCAGCCGCCTGGCTTGCGTTTTCGCCTTTATCGAAGAAAAACTGTAAAATATAGCGTATTTTCTCTTTGTTAGTGCCCATTTTGACCCGCGCTCACACAACACTGAGTCAACTCATCACAACTATCTGAACAGTGTTTGTAGTACGCGATCTCATCGTTTGAACGCCATCTCGTTGAACCCGATCGGACTTATACAACGCGAGATACAGATCACTGAAGCGATCTATGGCAAAATAATGGCTCACTTTTTACTACTCCAGATATATTCTAGTTCTGCTTATGCAGGTATAGGTAGAACCAGTGATGTAATGCTATTTTTTTAGGTGGGTATACGCTCCATCCCTTGTCCCATATATATATATGTTGGATATTTTATAATTCTTATTACAGGGGTTGAAAGTAGATACGAAAATAAGAAAAAAAAAAAAAAAAAAGGTTTATTACACCGAAGTCCAATGTGGCGTCTTTTCCGAGTTACGAGGACGGGAAACCGTAATTACACCATACTGTTTCTTCTAATACTATCAGTTTTTGCGCTGTTAATGATCAGAATTCAAGTTTCTGTACTTCCCGCACTCGTACAGCTTTCAACTTCGGTGTAATAAACTTTTTCGCTTGTTTTTGTGTCTACTGCTGGTTTCTATCTTTGAAGCATTCTTTTTACCAAGTCATTTTAAATAAACTTTTTCTTTTGTAGAAAGTAATTGAGAACATATTTCTGAAATGAAGGAATCAAGCATTACACTTTATGCTTTATTTTGAAATGTTATGCTTTATTATGCTCTTAAAGAGCATACACATAAGTGACTGTCAAATCTAGAAATAAGGTACCAACCATGAGTGAAATATTCTGTTATGTTTTTTTAAGCTTTATGGTTGCTTTACCAATCAGTGTTTCTTCATTTAATACTAACGAAAAATCGGTCCTTATAGTTGTCAGATGGTTGTATGTTAGAAGTTATGGAATAGTCTTGCTTATAGGCAAGTCACACTGGCTATCTGCGTGTATCAGTTGTATAAAAATAGGATATGTGTATGAGATAACAAAAAGAAAAGTCTTGATGGAAATCTACATTTTGGAGAAGTTACCGAACCACTTAACCTATCAACCAGAAGCTAAGAAAAAGATTATCTTCAGTATTAGAGATTAATTTAAGACCTTATTTGGCTCTCTGCTGAAGTAGATGAGGTTTTAGAAGTGGTTGTACGTCTGGTTCGAGGCCAATTTATGGCTGAATTAAGCCCTGGTGCCAAGTTACGGTATTCCCATCTAAAACATTAGTTCAATAATTTATTTCGATTCGAGATTTCCCGTCAGCAGCGATTCAGAAAGAAAAAAAAATCACAAACGACCATCTTAGCAAGCGAAGTACCTCAAGTGGTAGAGTTTTGGCTACGCATTCGGAAGGTCGTGTGTTGGATTCCCACTGCCGACCATCCTGACTAGGGTTTACCTCAGTTCTACAAGGCAAATTCCGGGATAGTACCTACTAAACAGACTGGCCGATACCTTCCCAAATTGTGGGGCCGCGGTGGCTCAGTGGTAGAGCGTTCACTTCTGGTATGTGGGGTCCTTGTTCGATCCCAGCTCGCACCAAGTGGAGAAACCGTGTGCGTGGGTTTTCTCGGGGGTTTCCCGTTACTTTCTTCATGCCACTGTTTTCATTCATTTCTCATCACCATCGTATCCTTTACCGTAGCCGGCAGAATCGTTAGACGTAAGATTTCATTTTTCTTACCATTTCCATTGCTATGTTGTTAGATATCGAGTATAAAATGGCATCTGAGCGGTATGTAGTGATCGTTAAATAAATTAAATAAAACAAATACGCACCCTGGAAAAAAGGAAAAGTAGCTAAAGATAAAAAATGCTTTCCTCCTAAATGTCTTTCGTAAAACAAAAGTTGTAAACTAAAAAATGGGAGCTTTCCCACTTTGTAAATTAAAATTTGAATTTTTGAGTTTGCTTCCTCGCTTTTAATAAAACAAATAAGAAAACCCGCAAGTCTAACTCCTCTAGGTAGATTACAATTTCCGTGATCAGACATTTTCTCAGATATTGAAAGGTGTTTGATGACTGCTTATTAAATTATTAATCTCAGTACACTGTCAGACAAAAGGATTTGGAAAGGACGATGAATGGACTTACAAGCTGATGTACTATTCCAGCATTCACTTAATCTGTCAAAGAAAACTTGGAAAGACCAGTGAGGATGGCTGGCTATCGATCATTTAAAAATAGAATTACTCGAACAGCTGTTTCCAGCGAAATTTAAACCTGGGGCCGTTCACGCAGGGGTCAGTCCATGCTAAGTGATCGAGAAAAACGGAAAATTACCGCTCGGCCATCACCAAAAAATCTAATTTTTTCATGAATGTTTATCCTATATAAGAGTACTTCAAAACAACAATTAATTATTTTATTGAACATCGCATGGCGAGGCAGTGGCTGCCGCCATTTTGCGTTTTCTCGATTTTAAGCGTTTACGTTGTTTTGATTATCTCAGCATGTATTTGTCTTATCAAATTGAAAATTGCTGGACATCTCCAACTTGTGCACACCTAAAATTTTGATCTCTTAACATTTTTGCCTAAGACCACTTGAAGGGTGTGAAATCAGGGCAAACTTTTTTAACATTGAAAACATGTTTGGGAAGAGGAAGCAACTGACGTAGAGGTCTGAATTTGTGTGTGCATGTAGTCTGGGGTCATAAGTTTATACTCAAAAAATTGCAGACATGTAGCTGCTCCCAAAGGCCTGAAAAATAAAATAAAATAAAGTTGTGAAGTTCGGGAATTATACCCATTTGGCACATTTCACTGTCCAGTATCTCCAATGGGATTGGATTAAAAAATCTGAAATTTTGGGAATAGTTACTCCTTTAGTATACCATAACACACAACAAAGCGCGTTTTGTGTTTGAGCAGAAGGGGGTCAAAATATTAAGGAATGATGTCATACTCTAGGACGTGTTTTGTTCACAAATTCAACTGGAGATTCGTTGTTGTGACGCAAAATTAAGTAGGATGAATGGTTAGTCCAGTCTAGGTTTGCAAGCTCGTTTCTTTCCTCTAGTTGTGACTTTGTCTTATCACACTCACAGCAGTACTAGTGAAGAATGCCACTAGCAGCAGAAGGCGACAGAAGTCAAAATGTACACTTGACAAAAAGACCGTAAGTACTCATTGCTATTGCTGCTTGCTATATCAATGATATTTAATCATGCTTATTTTTGTTTTAACGGTCAGGATATGCAGGAGATTGTTCTCCTTTCGTTTGATCTACAGTGTTTACAGCGAATGAGTGTTAATTTCCTCTTAAGGCCGTGTCTAACGTTTTCAGCTGAGATCATCAACCCATATATAATAACATGGCGAACTTCTTTCCAAAGCATCATGAAAACTATTTGTCTTTTGCAGTTCAAAATTTCTCCAGAGGTTAACCTACCGCAATACTACATGTTCACTTTTTTTATTTTTAAACTAGCTCATATACTTTTTACAAGTAAATGAGACAACGCTGGAAACAACATAAATATATACACAAATGCAGGTATTGAAGAATCAGCATGGTTTCATTTCCTGCTCGTGGAGGTGAAGAAATAAACACGCTCTCCTGATCCACTCACACCATTGTTCCTCACTGATCTTCAAAAAGTTGGTAGGGGAGGGAAACTAGTTACGAAATGAAATAAGATCATTCATCTAATAATGTGGAAAATGCATATCTTCGAAGTTATGTTAGTTGACAACCTGATCATATGGTCGGAACTAAAAGAGTTGCGAGAGGCAAGACTGGCTGCTGTCAGAAATGAGACAACCTTATCTACCTTCACATCATTTACTTGTATGTTATAATAAGCCTTGTCAAGCAGGATGCACTTCCTCTATTTTCACGTTTCAACCATTTTCCATTGTAAATATTGATTCTTGCGCGGTGAAAAAGGGAGACACGTCAGAGGAAACGCAAAACTAAAAGCGTTATCATCAATATTTTGCTTTCTAAAATACGGAAGTAACTTTAAAAAATAAAACTTTAAAATAAGTATCTGGGAAGATGAAAGAACAAACCATGGCATTTCATGCGTGTGCGTAACAGTAATATACAACAGAAAGAAAAAAAATACTGTATTACAATATTGTGAGGGGCTAGATCATTTGAAGCCGATATTGATATTCCAAGAATAAGCAAGTAAAATTGTTAAGTGATTGTTGTGATCAGTGCACGGGCCTAAGGATATTCTTTGCAAGGTTTTTCGTTCGAAAGAGAGGAAATACTTTTGATGGACATGTTCGAGTTATATGTGTGTGCGCACGACGTCTCCTAGACAAAAATGGTGAAATCCGTTCAAAAATAGGCTTAGTGGTTATCTTATAAAGAAATGAAAGAACTATGGAACGTTATAATTCCGACATAGTATTCTAACAATGAAATAAACAGGAACGGAAATTCGTTAAAAACAGCAGGGAACTGCTGGTCCAGCCATCGGCGCACTTCAATGCTGTAGTGGGGTGATGCTCCATCCTGCTGAAAAATGCAGGGAAGTCCCCACTCTCACTCAAGATTGACATGAAGATGTCATTTTTCAACATGTCAAGATACTCTTTGGCGTTAAGGTTTCCTTCAATGAAAAAAGGGCCAACAATCCTGTTACTCCATATCTCTCACCACACCATGAGTTTCGCTGCACCTTGCTGTTTGCTCTCAGATATCCAATGTGGGTTGGTATCACTCCGGTACCTCACATTTTGCCTGTTCACCTCACCACTAACATAAAAATTTGCCTCATCTGAAAAAAGGATGGTACTAACTAAATCATAATCACTATGGTACATGTTTAGTGCCCATTCACAAAACTGCCCTGCGATCAGGATCGTCTTCTGACAGTTTCTGCAACATTTGTAGCATGAATGGGTGCCCACTTGTTAGTATGCGAGATACGCATGACACTGCTTCGGCTGATACCAATTTCTGCAGAGAAACGTCGGGTTCCCTTTTTCGAACTCGACCATCGTTTCATTGAACGCACGTGCTAAATGACGCGTGGTACCACTACCAGCCAACAGAATGATGTCAATATGTTCTTCCTTCGTAAGTGGCATTCTTTCGCTTCTTTCACTTTGGTTCAACTACCTGGAAAATAAAAAATAAACATTATTCATCTTGTATGGAGGGGGGCCGCGGTGGCTCAGTGGTAGAGCGTTCACCTCTGGTGCATGGGGTCCCGGGTTCAAACCCTGCTCCCGCCAAGTGAACTTTGTGGTGGACAAACACCGTGTGCGTGGGTTTTCTCGGGGTTCTCCCGTTTCCTCCCACTTTCTTCATTCCACCATTTCATTCATTTCTCATAATCACCGTCTCCTTTAGCCTAACCGGCATAACCGTGGGACGTAAAACTCAAAGATTTCATTTCATTTTTTTCATCTTGTATGGAGACTTACTACCTGGAAAATACGTAAATATAAGCATCAGTCATCTCGTATGGAAACTTACTACCTGGAATATGAAAAATAAACATTAGTCATCTTGTATGGAAACTTTGACTCACCCTGTAATATACAGATGGTGATCAGAAAAATGGAAACACCTGTAGTTGGCAACACGTCAGATGTATGGGTTGGCAGTGGTGTTGTGGCGCCCGCAGCGCCGGACCGCTGGTGGTGGTGTGTTAGGTCGGTCTCCATACTACGTCAGGCGCAGTGGAACAGCAGTCTCAGTGGCTGCAGCAGACGAAGGTAGTGTAAAATGGGAGACCTCTCGGATTTTCAAAGAGGGCAAATTGTTGGTGCGCGGTTATGTAGAGTGAGTGTGACGGCAGTAGCTACTGTGTTAGGTGTTTCGCGTGGGACAGTGTCGAAGGCGATGACGGCTTACACAACACACGGGAAAACGACATCGGGGAAGCGGAATAGCGGGCGGAAGAAAATCATGAGTGACAGATCACGCCGGGTATTAAAGCGCATTGTCACGCAGAACCGTCGTGCCACTGCGGAGCAAATGACGGAGGAACTCAATCAGCACCTCCCCCACCCTGTTTCGACAATCACAGTCCGCCGCGAATTACATGACATGAACTTACGGGGTCGTGTTGCACAGGCCAAACCGCTCATCAGGGACCATAACGCTTTCGCACGTCGCAAATAGTGCCGCGACCATGCAACTTGGACCGTTGAGGACTGGAAACGTGTGATATGGTCGGATAAGTCATCCTTCACTCTATTCCCAACCACAGGGCGTGTTTGTGTGTGGAGAACGCCCAAAGAAGCTTATAATCTGCAGTGTCTCCGCCCAATTGTGAAACATGGCGGCGGCTCGGTGATGCTGTGGGCCGCCATATCATGGTTTTCATTGGGTCCTGTGGTCACACTTAGCGGACGAATCACTGCAACGATTATGTCGCAATTTTAGGAGACCACTTGCATCCTATGGTCCGGATGTTGTTCCCGGACAATGACGCCATTTTCCAGGATGATAATGCACCCATCCACACAGCTGGCGTTGTTTCAGCGTGGTTTGAGGAACATCGGGATGAAGCTCAACACCTCCCCTGGCCCGCCCAATCCCCAGATCTCAACATAATTGAACATCTGTGGTCCGTCTTGGAAACACGTCTCCAGCGACGATTTCCACCTCCATCCTCTCTCACAGAACTGGCCGATGCCCTGCACGAGGAATGGTGTAAAATTCCACTTGCTACCATTCACGACCTCTATGCCTCCATCCCACGTCGCATCAAGGCTGTTCTGAAGGGGAAAGGTGGCCCGACACCATATTAATCTGGTAAGTTGCAATTTCGTTCAGGTGTTTCAATTTTTCTGATCACCATCTGTATATATATACACTCAAAGTACAAATTATAAATGAAATACTGATAATGTTTAGAACGAAACAAAATAATCAACATCATAACAAAAAATAACACAAATAAAGAAATTATATTCAGTATTAATTTAGAGATTAAATGTCATTCAATTTTGGATACAACTTCAGAAGGAACCATTGTCTTAACTAACTGCATCCATTTACTTTTAGTATATTTGGAGGGACGCCATAATTTTAGTTCATCAATATTACGTGAACCCAAAAGTTTACAAGTTTTTACATCCATTAGTTCGAAATCTTTAGGATTAATTTGTTTAATACATAAATATGGTTTTATATGCAGTACTATCTGTATAGAATTCAAACAAAGTATGAATAACAAATGAAATCATTACAGTATTTACAATGAACTAACAAAAATTAATTGAATATGGTTTTCTCGGACGCCACATCATTAGCTTAAGTTATATTCCCAAAAGGTTCGATTAAGTTGCATTGTACACCACAATCTTGTATACAATTCTGTCTATTATGTACTTCAACAGTATTCCGATTTCTATATTGTGAATTCCTGCCACCTATGAATCTATTAGGAATTCCATTTCATGGAAAATTAGATCCATTATTTGTTCGATTCCTAAATGTATTACGATTATTATTTCTATTGTTATTCGTATAATTAGACTCGGTTGTGTTATCGGTAAAATTTAGTTCATTTCTTTTGCCATTGAAAGGTAATATATTATTACTTCGCATATTTGACACACCTTCTTCTTTAACATTTCTATTACGAACAGATGCATAACTAACTTGGTTGCTATTAGGATTAACTTGACTTCGATTACTATTTGGTATCATAAATTGACTTTCAAAATTTTGTACAATCATAAGATGATTAAAAATAACACACTGAGCTGAAATCAACATTTGTTGTAATTTAAAAGGTAATAAAATAGGTAATGGAAGTTATTATTCTTGATTCTGGTTGAAAAGGATTGATTTCAATTCGTTGTATGCCGATATCACTAAGTCAGTGATGCTACGGTCCAATTTAGGATGATAGTGCCTATTCCGTATTAATGCATCCCTATTGGCGAGCATGAAATCATTCTCAAAATTAGACAATAAGGCATTCTTAAAATCTAAATAGTTACGCAAATTGGCTTTGATAGCTTTAAACCATGTGAAACAGGGAGGTAGTAAAACGTGCGGTAAAATTTTTAAAAATTTGGATTCATCTACTCCCATTAGATCACATTCATCTTCGAACTTTTCTATAAAAGTACTTGCAAGTGTATCTGATTTTCCGCTAAATTTGTAAAAGATCTAATTTCGCAAACACGAAAATATTACCTTTGCTAGTATTCTTCCTATGTCGGGAATTTACATGATTGCTTCTCCTACGGTGAGAAGAACGATTTGCTCTTCGATGTCTCTCCAAACTAACTTCATTGTCACTTTTTATCGAGTATTCTGATGAATCACTCTCTTCCGCAATCGCTCTGAGTTGATACTGTATCGGTTCTATGTTGGTCGTAAGAACACGGTTACAAGCTTTTCTTTAATGGAATTCACTTCCTCTTGTAACTCTCTGATTTGACTAGTATGTTCAGTGATAAGTGTCCACTACTTCTACAGAATTTTGAACCTCGATGAACCTATGTAAAATTTGCTCCATCTTACTTTCACTCTGTTCAGATTTCGAATGTATCTGTTGATTCATTTGATCTATTCGTTGCGACATCTGTTTCATTTGCTCAATTCGTTGTGACATCTGCTGATCAAGTTGTCTTATAAGGTCAGCTGTGTTCGGGGATGCGTTCATTTCTATACTACCACTTTTTTCATGTATACTTTCACTTCCGGTAACACTCATTTTAATGTTTCTGAAAATTTTTCTCTTACTCCTTAACAACGTATACTCCGTGTTGCTTGATTTGCTAAAAAAGGCTATGTAATCTTAAAATCAATCTAAATGTCCTGGTCAGTAGACTAGTCTCTAATAAGTAACGTTATTTCGTTCTTGAAGTGTGCCTACTATACTTCAACACAACTAGTCAAAAGCCTTGTAAGGAACAACCACATGAAATGTATTCACTGTACTTATTTTGTATTTTCAGCCCACCGTCCGAATAATTATAATCTAGTCTACTACTTTTTGCTAAAATCCACTTAAACACTCCATCTTGATATTACCTTTTTTTATTATAGTACGTAAAGAATTAAACATTTACACCTTTTAAATATTGTACATGTTGATTCTACAAAATGAATCTTCTGTTATATATTATGTTTTTCGTTTCTATGACAACCAATGACACATATGAGATTATCATGTCGACAAGATATCAATAATAATATCAGAAAAGAAATTAAATTTCTTTTCATATTTTCTTCTTCTTCTAACAAGCTTGTGAATATTTCAATAGCACCTATTGCCCGTAAATACAAGAAATGATATTTAAAATTACATGTAGAATTCGCAATATCGTTATAACTCCAACTAACCAGAACCGCGTATTTAGCTCCTATGAGTAGGGTCGAGCGTGATTTAAAAATCTGCTTGTGAACACTGATGAATTTGTGTACGTTTTACTTTCAAGGGCCCCATTTCCCCTTTTCATTTGTTTTTGTTTACTTACCTGAGATGAGTATCTCTAAGTGAAACAATAAAACTTTAGGTATTTTTGGATATTGATATTTGTAATTGTAATAAGAGCAATAGGACTTACATACACTACTATTTGGCTTTCAAGACACACAGCCTGAGAGTTTTTAGAGTAGCTAACTACTGGAAAAATACATTTCTGAATCATTGTAATATATAAATTATATTTTAAAAAAATTGAATGTACCTATGTGTGGGTAATCATCACAGCCAAATGGCAGTCAAATGAAATGAAGTTCGGTATATAGTTAGGCCTTAATCCAAATTGAGATTTCACCATATTGCTTTCATTATAGGTGCCTTCCATTTCAATTCGGGCAGAGTATGTACCATCACCATCTCAGATTTTGTTGCAAAAAAATTCGAGAAATTGCAAAATTCTCAAAAATCGTCATTTTTGGGCGCCATTTTCTCGAAAACACCATCTTTTAAAATTCTGAAATGTTGTCAGGTGGTTCAACCTTACATGAATAATAAACGCACCAAATACCATTTTCGACCAATGCTTCATGAATTAACTACAACCTTTTGAAGTTAGCGAAGTTTCGTTAACTTTGATGTCACAGTTAGCAACACTGGAAACAATAAAAGTGCAATGATTTGATGATGATTGTGGTTTGCATTCATTAAATGAAGAATAAAAGGTTATCTTGACTGGTTTTTGTTATTTTGATTAAAAAGGCTCTCTGAAATAGTATAATGATCCTCCCCCTACTCCGCTGTTTTCTTAAACCGAAGTAATCTGAGATGGAAATTACGATTACGAAACACACAAATTTTTTAGTTTACTTGAAATGGCCATCCAATAAATTCTGATATGTAAAAAGCGTGAACTATTACGTCAGTGATGATTTGGAATGCTCCAGACAGTCTTAATGAAGTGCAATCTCATTACAGTGATCATAAAAGGACAAAAAGTTAATAGAAACGTTTTCTTACGCGTTCCATACGGACTTTTTAAACTGAACAATCCCAGCATAAAAATGGGTAACACGGAATTTTATAGTATTCGACTAAAGTTGGCAACCTGCGAGGGAAGTGTGTGTGTGTGTGTGTGTGTATTGTGCAAATTTTAAGTTAGCTGCTACTGGGTTGCAACAAATCAAAGGTGCAACCTGTATTGAAGCTGTCATGAGTGACCTATTTCCTTTAGTAGTATGATTCGTAGAAAATGGCAGTTCTTCAGAACAGTTTTCTTCTTCAGGAATGTGGTGCAGGCCCGCAACCAGAGCCCGCTGGCCCCCCTAAACTTTTCGTGTCCCCTCCAGAACTTAACACAAAATGCTATTAATAATACAAAAAACACAAGTTAGCTATTTGTAAGAGAATTTTTAATGATTTGCCCCCCTAACATATTCATGCCCCTCCCCCAAACCTCTGTGGCTGCGGCGTCGGGATGTGGCGCTCCCATCGCCCAGTTCTTCGGAACTGCAATCAGCCACTGGTCCTCCAGGTTGGGGGTTGTGCCGGGCCGATCACCCGGCATTTAAAACCTGCGATCGAGCGTCGGAAACATATAAGCCTCGGATATGGACTGCTCTCTTTAGAAGACAACCTTGCTATGGACTGGGTTTGCTTTTGGATTTGCTTGGATGACGCTGGACCCTAGGCCGTGGGACGGAGGAGTGAAGCGCATGCGCACCCAGCAGGACCGGAAGGAGTGATGCCCTGAAAGGGAATGCTGGGAGTCTGCGGTGCGAGAATCTCCAATGAACCATTGGTTCCTTCCCTTACACGGTGGGACGTGGGTCCTCTCAAAAGTACCCATCAGTCGGCGGTGCAAGTGGCTCTGCCTCCTTGTCATTTTGACTTGGTGTCACAGCTTAGCTTGCTGACAAGGGTCATGCAGGTAGGACCTGCTAGCTTCGTTGGCCGCTTCCAAGCACGACGGGGAAGCTGAGAGGATTTTGGGCTTTCTTTAACTATGGCTTTGCATCAACCACCCACCCAGGATAGAGAGAGGGAGGAAAAGCTTGGTCTTGTACCAAGATATTTAATCATCAAAGACAAATCAAATGACACAGTTGGAGCCTTAAGTAAATTGTACATCGTCAGCTACATCATATTGCCACAGGAACGTTTCCTCCTGGACATATTCGCAAATTACGCAATGGGACGTTACTTGTCCAAACGACCTGCGATAAACAGTCAAAATTACTTTTAGCTAGTACAGAGTTAGGACCTGTTCCTATTCTGGTTGAGCCTCATCGACAATTAAATACTAGCAAAGGAGTTATCACCTGCTTCGATTTGAGAGAGTTACCAGAGGCGGAAAAATGTGCCGAACTTACGGATAGCCATGTGACAGACGTCCATCGAATTACTACGAAGAAAAATGGTACATAACAGCCCACGGATTCCTATAACATTACTCTCGCCCTACCTGACCTTCCGACGCATTTGAACGTTGCTTACCACCGTTTGAAGGTCCACCCGTACATACCACTACCCTTACGGTGCTTTAACTGCCTACATTTTGGCCACTCAGACCCTTCTTGTCATGCCTCTGCCATCTGTGGCAATTGTAGTTCCGCAGCTCATGGTCAGGCCCCTTGTGCGGCCCCATCGAAGTGCGCTAATTGTAAAGGTGGCCACCCAGCTTGGTCACGTGAGTGTCCTACTTTTATGGCTAAGAAGATGATCCGTGAACCAATTTGTGCTTCTCAGCGTCCTACCGCTTCGGCTGCTAGCTCAACCTCGTCTACCCCTAATCAATCCATAGCCCAGTTTTTGAAGCAGTCAAACAGCCAGCCTCCTACCAAACCCCTTACTAAGAAGGAACGGAAAAGAACAGCTCCAGGCTCAAGCTTCCAAGGATACATCTACCTCCTCCACAGCTTCTTCTACCAAGCTACAGAAGAAAACTTCACGCACCCAGTCTTCTAGCCCACCTGGGGTGAAGAGACAGAAGCATACTTCACGCAGTCCACCTAGTGATGACGAGTCTCTTATGGATGATATGGTGGAGGAGGAGCTCTCTAATTTTACCCTTGTGGAAGGCCGTGAAAAAGGCAAGCGCAGTACCTCGCTTCTTGTTCTCGACGCTTGTTGAACATTTCTCTTCTTCAATGGAATTTAAATGGCTATTCCACTCACTACGAGGAATTAAAGCAGTTATTGACACTGTTTCATACTACCATATTATGTCTTCAGGAAACGCATTTTACCTCTACTAGCAACTCAGTTCTCTCTGGTTACACTGTATATCGTCATGATCAGCTTACCGCAGGTTGTGCAGCAGGTGGAGTAGCAATCGGAGTCTCTGATGCCTACCACTCTGCTCTCATACATGTGTACAGTGCTTTCCAACTTATAGCTGTTCGTGTCTTCTTACGACAATCTGTTACTTTTTGTGTCTACCTTACGCGTCATGATGTCTTTACTGCTGTCGATCTTGAACAGATTGCCCGACAGCTTCCATCCCCATTTCTGTTTGTGGGTGACTTTAACTCCTACCATGCACTGTGGGGCTGTCCTCGTAATGAGCCGCGAGGTCAAGAGATTGCCACTTTCCTTGACAACACTAACTCATTGCTCCTCAATGATGGCAGTCCCACACATTTTACAACTGCTACTGGTATCTACTTGCATTTGGACCTCTCCATTTGCAGTACTCAACTTGGTGCCCACCTTACTTGACGCGTGCATGACGATCTCTGTGGTAGTGACCACTTTCCTATTATTGTCAATGGCTTTCTGCTCATCCCTTCTGCTCTGTTCACTGCCTATAATCTACGTCAAGCAGACTAGGATCATTTTTCCGCAACTTTTCATTTCACTTTAGAACCTCGTTTGACTGTTGATGGTCATTGTGAGGCCTGGCAGCTGCATACGACTCTATTCCTATCTATGCTGGTTCCCGGTGTAAACGCACCGTTCCCTGGTGGTCTGAGGAGATTTGTGACGCTATTCTGGTCCGACGTCGGGCACTCCGTACTTTTCATCGTGCTCCTACAGCTGTTAATTTGGCTCAATTTCGTCTTCTTCGTGCTCACGCCCGCTATCTGATGAAGCAAGCTAAGCGTCATAGCTGGCGCACTTATGTTTCTTCTCTTACTGCTGGCAGCTCCATGACAGCGGTCTGGTCGCAGATTCGTCGTCTCCAGGGCCATGTTTCCTCCGTTGCGGTTCAATCCGTTATCAATGGTGTAATGGTCACTGATCAGGACAGAATTGCTGCTGAATTAGGTCGTCATTTTGTGGATGTATCCAGTTCTACTCACTACTCAGCTGAATTCCTCACTTATAAACAACGCACCGAACGTACGCCACTTCAGTTCCGCTCTGTAACCGCTGAAGCTTATAACCTGCCTTTTACTGCTGCTGAACTTGCTGTTGTTTTGGCTTCTACGAAGGATACGGTCTCTGGTCCTGACGGCATCTGTTATGCTATGCTCAGGCTATGTTATGCTATGCTCCCTGATGATGGCAAACATCATCTTCTTGACCTGTACAATCGCATCTGGCTTGAAGACTTCTTCCCTGCTGCCTGGCGTGAAGCATACATTATTCCTATCTTGAAGCCTACTAAACCTGTCACGTCCAGTGGAAGCTACCGCCCGATCGCATTGACTAGCTGTCTGTGTAAACTTTTGGAGAAGATGATCAATACCCGCCTAGTCTGGTTTCTTGAACACCATGGCCTCATTTCCAGTCTTCAATGTGGCTTTCGGCACTTCCGTTCCACTACTGATCATTTGGCGCATCTTGAAAGTGCTATTCAGGATACCTTTCGTCATCAAGAACATCTGATAGCCATCTTCTTTGACCTTGGAAAGGCCTACGACACTGCTTGGTGATATGGCATTTTGCGGCACCTCCATCTCTGGGGCTACACTTGGCTCTTTTCATCAAGAACTTTCTCCAACAACGTTCTTTTAGAGTCAAGCTTGGAGCTACTCTTTCTGCTCAGTTTCCACAAGAGAATGGCGTTCCACAGGGTAGTGTGTTGAGTATCACATTGTTTGCTGTAGCAGTGAACAGTGTGATGTCGCAGCTCTCCCCTTCTGTTCATGGGCTGCTTTATGTGGATGACTTTACTATCTACTGTCGCTCACGTGATCTCCGTACAGTTACTCACCAGTTGCAGTTAGCGCTCTACCGCCTTCACCGATGGTCTACCACTACTGGTTTTAGTTTTTCTCTCACCAAAACACACTGCGTACATTTTTGTCGCCTTCGTCACGGTGCCTATGGTCCTGAGCTGTTCCTTGGCTGTTCTCGATTGTCCTATGTGGATCATGTTCGTTTTCTGGGCTTGGAGTTTGACCGAAGACTTACCTGGGCTGTTCGCGTTCGAAACCTGAAGTACCGCTGTCTTCGCTCCACGAACTTACTACCTTTGGTGTCCCATCTTTCGTGGGGTGCTGACCGTGTAGTGATGTTGCGTCTATATCGTAGCCTCATCCGCTTCCAATTGAATTATGGCTGTGTTGCATATGCTTCTGCTCGACCTTCCATCCTACGTCATCTGGATACTGTCCATCATCTTGGCCTTCGTTTGGCGCTTGGAGCTTTCCGAACCAGCCCTATTCCTAGTCTCTATGTCGAGGCTCATGAACCACCTCTTTCCCACCGTCGGGACTGCCTGCTCCTTCGCTATTACATTCATATCCGTGCCGTACCTGACCATCCTTCGGCCTTTGCCCTTGAGGGTGGTGCTTGCTATGACAGATGTCAAGCACGATCTACTGCTACTCGGCCTTTTGGCATTCGTGCTATAGACCTTGGGGCTTCTCTTGGACTCGATGTCCCTGCCATTGGGCCTCCTGCCCATTCCTCCATGGACAGTTCTTCCATCCGTTGTCAGCTTTCATCTAACGCAATTTAAGAAGTCTGTCACCAGCTGTCAACATTTTTTTTTTTCAGGAGTTCTTCTCTTTTCTGGATGCGTACCGTACCTACGCTGTCTTCTACACGGATGGTTCGAAGCATGAAGATTCTGTTTGCTGTGCCTTCGTCACGGTTGATCATACCGCTGGGTTGAAGCTCCATCCTACTTCCACTGTGTTCACTGCTGAATTGGTTGCTATTCTGGAGACTCTGCATTATATTCATCGACGCCATCTCCGACATGTTCTCCTGTGCTCTGACTCCAGCAGCGCTTTACGTAGCCTTACTGATGAGTCAACTCTGCACCCTATAGTTCAGCAAATTCTACTCTTCTGCCATTCCTTACGGCTTGCAGGTTGCGATGTCCAATTTTGTTGGGTGCCTGGCCATGTTGGCATTCCAGGGAACGAGCGTGCTGACCGTGTTGCCAAAGAAGCTGCCCTTACAGGACCTGAGTATCCGTCACCGCTCCCCAGCTCTTGATATTCGTCCTGTAATCAACCGTCTTCTCCTTCAGCGCTGGCAGACAAACTGGGATGAGTACCTTCAGAATAAATTGCATGCTGTCAAGCCGCGACTTGGTGTTTGGGCCACGAGTTCTCGTCCTTCAAGACTGGAAGAACGACGATTGGCACGCCTACGAATTGGGCACAGCCATCTGACCCATGGCTACCTGTTACGTCGGCAGAACCCGCCTTCCTGCACCCATTGTGGTGCATTCCTGACCATCCGCCACCTTCTTGTGGAATGTGTTCCTCTTGCTTCTGAGCAAGCCCGCCTTGGCTTACCAGCTGATATGTCTAGCTTGCTTGGAGACGATGTCCAGATGATTCAGCAAGTTTTCACCTACTTGCAGCTTTTGCACGTCTTGACTGATTTGTGAGTGCCTTTCTCACATTTCTTTTAATTAATTTATTTCTGCTTTATCTACTGTTTCTGTGTGTTTTCATGGTGGTTTTATGCTTGTCATAGCATTTCTTTGCTTTTATCTTCTTTACTGCACTGTCATATTCATTACTAATTATGGGCTTGCCCCGCGTGTGTGCACCTATTGCCGAGCTGCCCCGGCAGAGAAGATTAACATGCCGTTGTGTACTAACCCGTCCTTGTATTTGTATATCGAGTTTGCAATTTCTTCAATGCTATGACATTTTATTTCACAAATGACCGAACACCTTTTACGTACTCCAGACTTTGCTTTTAATTTATTATATATGCGATACTATCCATTTTTGTTCTTGGGTACTTCATTTTTCCTGTTAGAGACGGGTGCAAAAGACCTCGATGTCGACGCGCCCATATAAACCCTTTCAATCAACTAACCTCTGTGGCTGGTTGCGGACCTGATGTGCTGAATGTCCCGGAGTGGAAGGAATAAGTGTGGAGTCTTTAATTATTGATCCTGGTAAAAATAAAAGTGTTACGTATGCCATATGGGAAAACAATTATCTCGTTAAAAAACTGTGCCACTTTGGTTTCGTATCGTACATTGCTGGTTTAATTGAAAGAAATGTAATTCACGACTACATCAAGAAAATCCAAAGAGAATTAATTCCTACCAAAAGCATCGTATAAAATTTCAAGATACAAATTCTATTTTACTTCATGTGGACTTCGTTGAAAACTGGACTGTTATTCTGCAAAGTGAAATTCAGAGTTATCACCGGAATATGGAACAACTGACAGTTTTGTTGTAATAAGCGACGACAAAACACACGATTCGGCTCATGTACTCATAGGCATAGACAAGATTCTAAAAATACTCGAAGAAAAGCGAAAATATATGTTATAGAAAAAGGTTCGAATACGTGAAAATTAGTGTCTACAATTTCCCAAGCTGTGTCAAGTGATTTCTTCTGCTGTTGCATCCCACTTTAAAAATCGCTTTCAGATGATTGAGATGTCCTGCAAGGGTCTTTGCGACGGTATTTGGAGGGGGGGAGGGTTTGTAAAGAATAAGGCAACACGGCATAACCTTAGGCGAAAATAGATACACAGTATTAAAACCGCAGAAGAATTCGTGAGTATAGTGCAAGTACAAACTCCGGTCATTACTCTCTTTTTGTTGCCTGGCACTGAATTCGTCAAATTCCGGAAGAAGAAAAAAGAAGCAACAATGGGAAAAGTGTGCGATCGGTAACTGGTATTCAACGAAGTCACCTTTGGCTGTCGGAAAATGGCGAAGTTTTTATGGCAGTAACGGGTCACCATGAACTAACTTCATGATTCCCCCAAAATCGAGTTTCTGCAATTCAAAGTGTAGATTTAAGAAGTTTGAAAAAAGGAACTTTTGTTACATACATATACGTATGATAACCAGTGATGCGTAGGAGAAATATTATGAATAAATCATGAATTACGTGAATTTGAAGTGCTGTTTAGCCTTCCACATGGACCTTCAGCAGGGTACAGGTTTCCACAAGAGCATAAGAGAAGGAAAATAAGTGTTTTGTGACTATCGACAATGTGCTACGCAGGAACGGATCCAGGACGGACTTCTGGGGGTGGGGTTGTAACACTGGCACTTAGAGCTACTTTTAAGAGCTCCAAACTCTGGGATGGGTTTTATTTATATATAAAATAAGAAAGTTTCTTCTTCTGGGAAGGGGGTAACGTTGCCCTGGATACAACCCTGGACGAGTTGTGAGTGCACCAACACCTATTGGGCATCTGCACGGTTACATGCTATTAGCGAAGAAGACACCAAGCAAGCAAATGATTGGTCCATGTGAAAAAAAAAAAAAAAAAAAAAAAAAAAAAAAAAAAAAAAAAAAAGTGAAATTTTGTTTCCGAAGACCATTTTAAGTACGTGAAATTCGAATTTGTGAGTTTCGTAATCGTAATATCCATCTCAGATTACTTCTTTTTAAGAAAACAGCGGAGTAGGGGGAGGATCATTTTACTATTTCAGAGAGCCTTTTTGATCAAAATAATAAAAGCCAGTCAAGATAACCTTTTATTCTTCATTTAATGAATGCAAACCACAAACATCATCAAACCATTGCACTTTTATTGTTTCCAGTGTTGCTAACTTTGACATCAAAGTTAACGAAACTTCGCTAACTTCAAAAGGTTGTAGTTAATTCATGAAGCATTGGTCGAGAATGGTATTTGGTGTGTTCATTATTCATGTAAGGTTGAACCACCTGACAACATTTCAGAATTTTAAAAGATGGTGTTTTCGAGAAAACGGCGCCCAAAAATGACGATTTTTGAAAATTTTGCAACTTCTCGAATTTTTTCTGTGACAAAACGGTTGCACACACAAGCGATACAATTTTTTTTCTTCGGAAAGCGGGTAACTAGGTCTTACCAACCGTGGAAACAGAATTTTAAAATTCGAACCGGGAGTGCTCGAAAAAAAATTGCAAAATTGGACTTTTCAGATAAACTGACGTTCATTAATTTATGTAAAAAAAAAAAAAAAAAAAAAAGTACGCATGCGCAAACCAAACTATAATAGAATATAGTCTATTTATATCCCTATGTACATACCACAACAAGAATAGTAAATCTACCTGTCTCCATAGCTGAATGGTGGGGCTCCGAAGTGATCATTTACCATGTATTCTACAATTCATAAAATGTACTCCCCGTCTTTGATGGCCCATTACTTGCCGGGAAAAAATTTTTCGACAAAACAAAAAAATATGGCTCTCTTAAAAACGTCTAGTTGCTATAAAGAAGTTCCAAGATTTTTTTTTTTTTTTTTTTTTTAGCCTGAGTTGAAATGGAAGGCACCTATAATTATTTCCCAAGGAATAGTGGGGATCCGAATTTTTGCGAAATAAATTGAATATCTGATAAGCCGTTCTACTTACGGAGCTGAAATTCAGTATATTAACTCCTTATTGAAAATGAACAAAACGTCTTTTAGCATTTTTGAAGCTTCTCCTTTATGCGGAGGGGCGGCTCTTTCTATATATGGTAGATTGATAGTGGGTTAGTTTGTAAAAATAATCGAAAACGATCTATATTACTCGTAGTTGAGAAACAAGCAATACAGTGCTTCGTATCATATATCCATATATGCTTACCATACGCTTTCTACTATAATATTTGCTGAATCTTGTTTATTATATGGAGAGCTTAGAGTACAGGGATATCAACCCATATAAGTTGTGAGAAAAATAGACGAAATTCGTAGTGTAAGCTTCTGTACGTTGGTCTACTTACCTTGATTTGCTTCTTTAAAAATTTCATCCGTTTTTCCACTGAAAAAATCGATAATTCAACAAGAAATAATTAGACTATGGTAACTAATATTTATCGAATTTTACCCATGGCAAACACTTTACTATTTTATATCGTAAAGGTCAGATCCATCGTTATTGTAACAGCGATACGTGAGCGAATGACCGTAGAAATTCGAACTCCGATTAGTTAGAATTTCACAACCTAGTTTTATTATAACTGTAAACTCTTTTAGTCGGTAGAGAAGAGCCCGTGGATCACGTGTTAGAGTTGATGACGATGTGTTTTGGTGGGTGGCGGGTCAGTGGATCGTGGGTCAATATTTCTTTGACTCACGACTCGGTTAACTGGTTTGGGTTCGGTTTAAGCTGGAAACAGCATGTGTCCGTTTATTTCAGAAAACTAACCGTAATTTGGTTGTTTTGTTTGAAAACAGGTACTATATTGACACTTTTCACAATATTCGTATATATTTTGAAAAGTTCCAAACGATATGTAATAGTTTCGTTTTAGCTTAAGGTATTATGAGTCTGCTGTTTCACTTTTGAATGGAACTACGATTCCCCATGTTCTTTCTTCTATACATTTTTTGTGAAAACACGTTAATGAGCAATAGAAAATATAACTGTTTTTCGGTTCGGATTGGTTTGGTTTAACAGCTTGGAATGTAATCTTTACATTTAAGTCCCACGATTACGCCTGTTAGGTTGAGGAAGACTATGATTAAACCAAGTGAATTATGATGTACGAATTTATGGAATGAGGAAGTGGGAATGTCCCGAGAAAACGCACGAGCACGATGTTCCGTCTCAAGCTTACTTGCCTTGGGAATGAACCAGGTACCCACCCATCAGATAGTTTAGTAGGCGGGGTCTCAGTTTCGATTCCCCGTGGGAGAGCTTGTAAAATATTAAATGTTGTCGATGTATCTGTGTTCGTGTCCCTGTCGGTCAAGATTACTGGAAATAACTGTATAACGGGAATAACCGAATATAATATTGATAAGTTACGGAGATACTTTCGGTGAATCAGAAAAAAGTGTGATCTGAGGCTCCAGGTTAAGGATTCGAATTACTCTTAAGACAACTTTCTCCTCTTGTTCTTGCGTGTTTGTAAGTCTTCTTAATTCAAATCTGAATTCTCTGGACTAGAGTATTTTATCATGACCGTGTGTCCTCAATGTGTCCAATTTGCTACATAGACGAGGGTTTCTTGACTCTTCCTTAACACAGCAGTCTTAGTGTAGTGTAAGCATTCGTTTCTTAACTTAGGGGTCCGTGGATCGATTCCCTGTGAGGAAATTGAGAGAAAAAATATTATTTACAATGTTGATATTTCTGACGTATAACATGAAAAATAGTCAGTTTCTCTCGTTTTTACAAGTTAAAGTTGAAACGACTTCCTTCACAGGGAAAATACTTACAACATGACGTCACAGTCTACAAATTTCGATTCGTACTCTCTGAAAACTTAGCGTGTTTAGCAAACAATTCATGAATACATAAAGTATGAGTCATAAATGTGTCTGAAACGTTATTATTTCATTGTGGAATTGTTTCTAAGTTCTTCTACTCTTAGTATAAATAATAATGATATTTCGTTTCCCATTTCCAACACGTTTCATATATATGTTCAACCAAAATTTGTAAATAGGAACTATTTTTTGTTATATTTGTATGCATATTTTGTTAAAATATCAATATAACCCATACATAATCCAAAGTCTTTTACCCAAAGAAAGAGCGTTACTATGTATCGTGATTAAGACAAATTCTACTTAGTTTCTGTTAAGGGATCGGAAGGTTCGATTGTCGTATTGTCCATGAGCTGTCACCTTTTTCCATTTCTTTTCCTTCCAAAGTACCTCTTATAAGGCAATTCATCCGTATAGAGGGTCCAAAAAAATTCTTTTCATTTTTCTTAACTTCAGTATGCTTATTTGCATTTTAATAGGACGTTAGATTGAGGTCTCAAATATTCAGTAATAATACTAATACTAATAATAATAATATAAAAGGTAAATTCCGTATGAGGACAGATTGTATTAAAATCTGTAAAATCGCCCGTAGCGTTAGGGAAAAGTTACAAACTTGTCAGGATTAAAGAAAAGTGTCAGGATCATCAGGACATATCCTCTGCATACGTCCCTACAACTAGCTAAATGATAAATAACAATATCACGGAACAGTAAGGCATATAATAAACTAATTTTTAGGATATTGAGAGGTGATTATAAAAGGTTTCCTACAAAAATACCTACGCAGACCTTAATTCAATGAGCTCTGGAATTCAAAATAACAAAATAGCCTATAAGATTCAGTCTACAGAACAATGGCTACTTAAAGAATGGACATACACTATTTCGAGAATCGAGACAGGACGAGAAATGTTTACGGTACTTTTCCTTTCGTCTCGATTCTCATCTACAAAGCGAGACGATAATGTGAGTTAGCCTTGTCCCGTCTCGAATGTAAAATGTTAATTTTCATGATATTTTGTTTGTTTTAGAAACGAGATAAGAAATTCTTTTCTCGTGGGGATCATTAAACAAAACCGAAATATTCTTTCCAAATGTCACGTTTCTGCTTGTAATGATATGACCTGAACGATAATTAGCTCCTAGCTTTTAATCTTCTACGAGATAATAATTATTATTATTTTATTATTATTACTATTACTCATGAAGGTTTGATAGTTCAAGTATTGAAACATCCGAGTATTCAAATATCTGAATATAATAAAACGTGTGGTATCGCCGATCAATCACCATCAAAAATCCTAAAGAAAAAAAAAATGCCCGACGTGCATTCGAACCAAGAACCTCCAGATTACTGGTCAAGCGCCTTGACCACTGAACCGTAATCACTACGCAGTATTCGGTTCGTCTTTAGTCTGGTTACGTTAGGTTTCTTTGCCTCCGCTTGCAAAGTTGTATGTTGTATTTCTTCGATTCAAAACGTATTTCGTATTTCTTTTACGATGATGTAAGTGAATAACCTTCGGCAAAGTTTATATTAATAACTTGAGTTGTTCTTAAACCTTTGGTTGACAAGTTTGTTTCTTTTCAACACGAAACTACAGATATGACAGATTTAATTATCATACTCTGCATTTGTTTCAAAGCAGTCGTCATCACCTGGTTAAAGACTTATGTCCGCCAAATACATGCGACATGTAAACATGTTTGTATTTAAACAGTTAAACATACCTAGGTACACTGTTCAACGCATGTTCCAGCGCTTGTACAATGCTTTTTATTTTTCTTTAACGTGTTGAAGGCAAAAGCAGTGCTCATACATGCACTGCACGTTGATGTTATCGAGTTCACTGTACAGTGCATGTCCATTTACCTCAAAATAGATCTCAATACGTGCAGTTGTCAAGAAATGCCTGTTTTCTTTCTCAACAACAGGTACCTCAAGGAATAGGTACGCACCATGCATAAAACAGGACCTGGAAAAATGTAACACATGTACTAGATATGCGTTTCCAGTGGCTATGCAGGATTCCTTAGTGGATTTTTCATTTTCATATTGGGATGTCAAGTTGCTGTAAACGGTACTATGATCTTGACGCCTAGTGAAAGTCATCTCTTTTGAGTGCCTTGTCTTTAATCATTCGTCGGCTTATCCGCCGTGCTTACAAGAGATACGCATTTCCGTTCTCAGCTGCGCTCGGTGCTTCACAATAATGTACCATACAACAATAAATAATTAACTAATCGCTTCGACTCTGTTTTTGTCTTGATATTGTTTCGAGACTATAGATACACATGCACCGTAAATAAGTGTGTGATTTGTGTGATAGTGTAGTGTGCTTTATTCAGTATACAGTGTTCGTTCAACTGAGTGTTGCAGGAGGAGCTGAATTTGGAAGTTAATTTTTGAATTTGATATATATATATACACCATTATAGGAATGCTATCAACTTAGGGGCTGTGAAGTGATGATTTTTGCTTTAACGGACTTTTTCGTTAATTTACCAGGGTCTGATCTCGTGGTGATCGGTTGCACGGAGTCTAGAGAGAGAGAGAGAGGGAGAATATAAGTGGTAAAATCTAATATACAAACTGTTTATTTGTTTTTCGTTTTCATAGGCTAATAAATAATCGTCCATTCTCTTTTTAAGCAAACGTGTCAGTTATTTGATATAACGAGTTATACATTAATGTATTTCAGGTGCCTGCTGTGAGTTTCCAGGAAGGAGGTAGTTTTAAAAGAAAGCTTTCGAAGCGAGAAAAGAAGCAATTGAAAAAACAGGAAAAAGTTCATAAGCTCAAGAATAACGAAAACGATTCGGGTGTAGCAGAAAAATTATATACAGGTTGGTTTTTCATTAAAATTTTATTGTAAATTTAGTAATATAATATTAGTTTAATACAAATTTAATATAATATGTAGATAATGTAATAATCACTATTTAACTGCGCTTTAACTAGAATGTCGAAGACGAGGAAATAATAACGAATAACGTACGAATTCTAACATGGACAGAAATTGAAGTAAAAATACATGGTAGTTGTGAATAAAACAGCAGAAATACTAGACAAGCCTGTTGCCACGTTGTTCAAGATTAAAAAAAGAAAACTAGTCTAAAACTAGTATGTAAGTTCAAGAGATACTTCTTGTCAGTAAATTCCGAATGAGACAACCAATATTAATTTAGTTCCGTTTTATATAAAGCCACCTTGACGAAAACTTCATGTGGAAGGTACTGATAGGAAGGGATATTGCGTTCGACAGTGAAATCTTGAGTTATTTCTGTAGTAAATCACTATTTGTAGGTACAAGAATTTGAAATTGATTGGGAATAGAATAGCAACACGAAGAGTGGCATCACTTGTTCAAGTTGTAAAATTGGCGGAAATCTGAGTCAGTAATATACTTCTCGTCAGAAAAGCGTAGACTGCCTTTCAGAGCGTAAAGCTTTTCGTAATGGTGTATAGCGGGAATGTTAATCACATATTCCAAATTCCGGTTTGTTTCACGACACGTAGTTGATGATAAAGCATTACGAATTTCTGTTCCTCATAAAAGCAAGAAAATTATTGAAATTGTCTTCTCTGTAGAGACCTGCACGGGCCGAATTTTTCGGCCCGAGCCCAATCCAGCCCGAACGTACCTAGGCCCGGCCCAGCCCGGCCCGATAAGTTTTTTAAAATTCTTGGCCCAAGCCCGGCCCGGGCCCGATAAATTTTACAAGTTTTTGGCCCGACCCTTCCCGATAATTTTTTAAAAAAATTAGCTCGAGCCCCAATCTTTCTCAAAATTTAGTACTAAATTTGACCTAACCTCAGAAACATTTTCTAAACTCTGGTTCACAACCTGACGCTTGCCTCCCGAATGGTACCATTGCCTCCTAGAACTTTGCCTGTCATCGAGACAACAAAAACTCCATTCCCTGTAACAAAAATCTAACTTAATTGATTTTTAGCATAAAGTGAAGATGGCAATATTGTTTAGCGACAGGTAAAACTTTCCCACCCCGTGTCATATTTTGAGTTCAGTGAAGGTCAAGGTCAGAGCTCAATTTACGGCGCAGTGCCTGCAATCCTCTATAGTGAAAGTGGAGCCGCTGAGCAACACAAACTGTAAATAGCTATTGCATTCTTTGTAACATTTTTCACGGACACACTTCTTCAACGTTTGGCTTTATTCCAATTATCGTTTAACGAAAGTCAATAATTATTAAAGAATTGCAATTGATCGGCCCCAGCCTAGCCCGACCTGAAGAGAAATCAGTGTCGGCCAGCCCAAGCCCGGCCCGGCCCAAAGAAATAACACAGTCGGCCCGCCCAAGCCCGGCCCGTGCAGGTCTCTACTTCCCTGTAAGCATTTCAATAACCACCATTGTAGCTTCTTATCCTTTCACAAGTAAAGTAAGATTAAGTTTAAAAATAGTATGGCAACAAACCTGGAAAACAGGGAGATATCAGGGAACTTTAGAAATTAATGAATTCTGCTAGGAGTCAGTTATTTTAGCTTTGCTAGTAATGAGATTTTGAAACTACTTAAAATGAAAATTTTAAGACTATTTCAGATGTAGTTGAATGCTTGTTGTTTGTGTAGCAATATCTCCCTTATACTTATTTGTAGTATCCAGTAATGATGTAGGTGCAGATCATTATACACCTGTGGGCATTAAAGTTAGCTTTTCGCTTCTACAGTAAAATATCATATAGGTGAATCATCTACAAAATGGTGGATCAGCGGTGCTGTGATAAATTCATTTTCAACACACGCATAATTCTAACAGTTTCTCTTTTACGTTCCTAGTATTTCGATTTTGTTGTAGTTTCCTGTCCTGCATTAAGTGAAAGTAGCTTATTACAAAAATTAAAAAAAAAAAATTCAACGGTTACTCGTATTTCAGCTTCTGTTTTCATTGTAATATGTTTTAATTTGCTAACATGTTTACTCGAGACGTTTTTACGCGTTTATGAGAACTGCTGATAAAGTTGCACATCAGCGTATGCATTGAGTTAATACTCCGTGGATAGGCGGACTGATTTCTTCGGACCCTTGATCCGTAAATATGTGATAGATTTACGTATGTGCATAGTAATGTATGTTTTCTACTTTGTGCTTATAATGCTACGTTGTAGGTGCGTACTTAATCATTCTTCGTCAAGAATTATATATTTGTATTGATGTATTAATGATATACCTTTCATAAATACTAAAATTTATATATATTTGAACCTCATTTTAAAATTACACTGCTCAGCATTTTGAAAAAAAAGTTTCAGTTGTTTACAAACTAATAGGTGATCCTAAATGATTTTTGGGCACTGATTACAGAAATGACATTCATTTATGCCTATCATGTCAGGTTTTCTTACAATTTGCAATCTTCATTTGGAACACTCATCATTTCAATATACGAATAGTATATAATTTCGGGAGGCACGAATAATACTACAGAACAATTCAATAAAACAGTTTAAACAAATAAACTAGAACGCTTTTGTTTACACTAAACAATGCTACACACACACAATACTATCATAAACCTTATTTCCTACAGTATAATGTTGAATACACTTACTTGCGCTGGTTCTCAAGTTCATTGAGAAGCCACTTATTTCTTTTTAAATGCACACCTTTTTGTTTTCCTACAACTTCTGTCGTAACTGTCATGATCCCTTCTCATCATCCAACAATAGTCTGCCAACATTGTGATATTCCATCTGCTTTGATATCTGCTCTCCATTTCAGAAAAAAACTTTGTGAAATCTTTCCCCTTGCTCTTCGCTGACCTCACCAAGATTGGCAGGAAAAAAGTCGAGATGAGAATGTAGAAAATGTATCTTGAGGTTCATGTTACAACCAAGTGCGCGAAAATGGGTCAACATATCTTCTACAATTGTTACATAGACAGGGTGTTTCTTGTTTCCGAGAAAGTTACCTACAACATTTTTTAAACTTAACCAGGCATTCTTTTCCAATTTGGTCATTGAATTTTCAAACGTGTCATCTACTAACAGCTTTCTAATTTGTGGCCCTGTAAAAATACCTTCCGAAAGTTTTACTGTACTCAGTGAAAGAAAAGTTTTAGCTATATATTGAAAACACTGCCCATTCTGCCCACAGCTTTCACAAATTGCTTCATAAGCCCCAGTTTCAGATGAAGTGGTGGAAGTAGCACTTTATTGCATCCAATTAGTGGAGTGTGTATTACACTCTTTTTACCTGCAGACAAATCACAGCGCTGGAGGCCACTCTCTCAAAGTTCAGTGCAATAAGTTGTCTGTTCCTACTATCCCATTCACATAAAAAGCATGGGTATTTTGTATATCCTAGCTGCATTCCTATTAGAGGACCTATGATTTTCAAGTCCTTGCAAACAGACCAACCTTGTTCTTCGTATTTTAACTTAGAAAGTATTAATTTCAAGGTATTGTACGTTTCTTTCCATGTAACGGAGTATGCTACAGGAATTGATCCAAGTTTGTTTCTATTATGCAGAAGAACTCCTTTTAGGCTGGATTTCGAAACATCTATAAAAGTCTCCAATCGGATGCGTTATAAGAAGCACCCAATGCATCCACAATAGCTGAATGTTGTTGCAGAACACTAATCCGTCTTCTTCAGGGAAATAAGGAAGAAATTCTCTCTCTCGGTGTCTATACCATGAGTAATGTGTCCCACTGGCCAAAAGGTTTTTCGAACGAAGTTTAGACCCAAGAACTTCTGCACTCTCATTGTGTAGATTTAAATCTCGAACAAGATCATTAAGTTCTGATCGTGTAAACGGCTGCGGAATAGTGGTAGGATAGTTGCTATCATCCTCGCGTGGAACATCTGCTTCACTACTGTTCGATGCTGATAAAACATCCATAGAGGCTGGTGGATTGGGAATCGGTAGATTTTCACCATGAGGAACGGGCCGAATTGCTGGAGCTATGTTATCCGGATACAGAATACCCTTCTTGTTCTTTGCATTGTATCCTTTAACATTTATTGCAGAGAAATAACAGTCATCATTATGGTTTCGAGGCTCCCTCCACACCATAGGTATTCCGAACTGCATTTCTTTCTCTTTACCGTTTGCCCAGGATCTCAGTGTCTCTACACATATTCTGCACACACTGTGAGGTGCTCACGATTTATCTTGATCGCCTAATTCGATACCAAAACAAGCCAGGTACACTTCCTTTATAAAACTTGTAATAGGGAGTCTCTGCTTGAGCATAGTGTAACTGCCACACACATAACAGAAAATATCAGGTTCATTCAAACATTTACGCGATGTCTTTTTCTAACAATTGAGTCACTGCACTAATCAGGAAGACACAACACTATCAAAATAAGTACCAGCACATTAAAATATTTTTAAATAGCTAACTTGAGTCACCGCAAGTTATCCAAGAAGACACAGCATTGTTAAAATAATTACATTAAAACATATTTATGAACTAGTTTAAGTCATTACACATTAACTAGAACAACACAACACTGGCAAAATAAGCACAATAGGAACTTCTTTTCAAATTAACTAGCTTCAGTCAATGCCCATCAACCAGAAACACCAAACACTTCTCAAATATGTACTTTTTATTTTTTCAGCCCATCAAAGAACAACACAGCACCCACATAAATACCCAAAGTCAAAGTAGTTTAAAAACAGCATGTCAACACAATACAAAATAAGTGTTTATATTATTTTTATTCACATTCAGTTGCAAAATGAAATATTTGTAACGTAAAAGTACATGTTTACATGGCGCCATCTATTGACAACTTCTGAAACAACACTTTCTTCTCTTAAATTAAGGAAAGTAATATACTGTAGTTTTCTGCAAAAACTGTACATGATAGAAACAAACAGTCTTCATTTTCGTAATGAGCATGTCAAAATTAAGAAACAGCTATTACCTTCGAGACAACCAAACCCATGCTGACCAGTGTTATTGTTCCATTAAAAATAATACATCAATTTGCGAACAATATTTATACTACATGAGTGCAAATGAAGTTCCATTCGTTCTCGCTTCAATCATTCTTTGAGCCAAATTTTTGTGTGCTTTTTCAGTCCTAATACATAATAGTCAATATTCTTGTAGACAAGACGTGTAAAAATATTTTGTAACTGGGATGCTGCTTTTGAAAGGGACCACAAAAAGTGTTCACGTGAGAGGTTCCAAGGTGTGCTACATCACCACTGCTAGCGCTCCCTCTCCAAAATTACGTAACGAAGACTGGATTTCTTTATCTAGCAATTCGCAGTAAAATTAAAGGAAACATAAAAGGGACGATTAGGATTCAAATTAGAATTCGCTATCGTAAAATAATATGTAAGATGGCCGCGTCGATATCAAATGCTTTAGTGAATCAAGAAAACAAGTCAGTATCTTCTGACTTGAGCACCATTCTTTTTGAACGGAACATAAAGGTTTCTGGTAATGTTGCGTGCCCAAATATAAATTGTACGATTTCAAAAGTACGAGTTCACTCACGTTTAGTTATTCGGTTGGTTCTTTCGTCTGTGGTTTAACTGATGTCAGCAAAGACAATACAAGGTCTGTCCTAAAAGTAATGTCAGTGAATTTATTGTGACGCGATGTACGTCGGAACGCGGTTTAACCGGTTGAAACTGGTAGTGGATGAACTCAGCTAAGCAGTGCTCCGTCGCTCAGTGTGCTCCGAGCATCCGGAGAGTGAAAACGGGTTGTTTTTTGATCTAGTGCAAGTGAAAATACAGCGCTCGTTAGAACAAAGATTTGCGATCAAGTTTTGCGTGAAACTTTGCAAGACCGTTACGGAAACTGTTACTGTGATCAAGACTACTTACAAAGAACTTGCCCTGTCAGATCGGCAGGTGTTTCGGTGACACAAGGCCTTTATGGAAGGCCGGGAAGAGGTCGACGACGAGGACTGCGCCGGACAGCCATCCACAATCACCACGACTGACAATGTGATGCGAGTGAGGGAACTGTTGAACTCAGACCGACGATTAAGTGTTCGTTTAATGGCTGACATGTTAAACATTCCGAAAACTCAAGTTCATAAAATCGTTATAACCATGCGGAAGGTGTGCGCAAAAATGGTTCCAAAAGTGCTCACTGACTACCAAAAGTCACGCCGCGTTGAAACGTGCCAAGAAAACCTCGACGTATGCAAACGTGATCGAAAATTTTTGGACAACGTCATTACAGGTGATGAGACTTGGGCATTTGAATATGACCAGAAGACCAAAAGTCACACACCCTCGTCCCCTCGCCTGAAGATAGGAGCAAATCAAACAAGATCATGCGCTGCACAAGATCAAAAAACAACCCCCACGGACAGGCCCATCCTCACTCCGGATGCTCGGAGCACACTGAGCGACGGAGCGCTGCTTAGCTGGGTTCTCCAATACCAGTTTCAACCAGTTAGACCGCGCCCCGACGTACAGTCGCGTCACAATAAATTCACTGACATTATGACATTACTTTCAGGACAGACGTTGTAGATCAAAAGGCTCTTTTAAAGGTGACCAAAATATTCATTGCAAAAGCGGGATTTATATGGATCGGGGGAAAGGGTGTCAACTTCTGATTCCCAGATTGCATTGAGCGCCAGCAGTGTTCAAATTCATGTTTGTATTCATTATTCACATTACTCATGTATATACACAAACAACGCATTAATACCAACCTTAAGAAGTTACAAGCAGTCAGAAGCATTTAAAAGTTCCAAGCACCGTGTAATATGAAATTGAATGGAACTTCTTTGTTTAATGGCCCACGGTTAGGCTAAAGGAAACGAATGATTAATGAAAGTGAATTATTGTAAAATTAACTTGCTTTTTTCCTCGAAAATTGAACCCTGGATCACGTGCACCAAAAGCACATACGCTAGTCACTAAACCAGCCAGAAGAGGTTTATGGCCTAAGAATTCCCAAGAAGTGTTGGTACGAAAAGTAACTCTATACGCAGTCCTTTTAACAAAAGAAAGAAGAACTTTCTGTGATCATTTCTATTTTAAATAACATATTTTAAATAATAGAAACAGTTCGCCCAATTTTCTTTCAAATCGGGATATTAGGCGTCCTGTTTGACAATCAGAATATGAGACAATGGCTAAAATGGGACATGTGGCCACCTTAGGCTGTATAGATTTGAGTACCACTCAAAAAGGCGAAATTGTAAATCGTGCTGCTAATGAAGAAAAGTTATTCCACATTGCTCGAGATCTCATTTGTGATCTTAGGACTGTAGGGAAGTGGCGGGATCATCATACGGAGCAAGGAGACGGAGAATGGACTAGGTCAGAATCGAGGAGTGGAAGACCGCGGGCTCCGTTTATGCATTTATGGAGGGTTTGAAGACCCAAACCATGATGAGCATAGTCTGAAAGAAAAATTGAAAAATTTTCAAACAAAATTTTTTAAAAATCTGACAGACTTTCAAATTTTCAATGAGTGCAAAATTTTCAAACTTAAAAAATTTGAACATGGAAGTCCAAACAAAAATTATAAACCAGTGAACGAAAAGAAAAGTTTTACCAAAACTTTTAAACAACAATGATTTGAGAGTGGTTAGCCAATCAGATTACGCCAAGACAAGTTTCTGCTAAAGTTCAAAATGTGAAATACAAATCAAAAACTTTTAATAATTAGCCAACATGTTTCAAGTCCTAATTTCTTTTTTCCACCGATAACTTTAGACTGAGAGTCGTAACTGCTTTCCGAAGGTTCAACAAATTTTTAAACTAAAATTTTATAAGTGTACCCAAAATATTTTAAACGAAAGTTGTCCAATGATTTGAAATCTGAAATAAATTTTCAAAGTGATCAGTTAGTCTGATTACATCAGACAACATTTCCATGACCTAGACTGAATTGTCATTGATGAATCGTGGCTGCAATCGTGGGGCTCAAAAATTTTCGAACTAAAAGTTTTAAACAAAAGATCTGAAGGTAAGTAGCTAATCGAATTGCATGAAGAATAACTTTGTACTGATGACCTTGACTCGTAAGTATAGTGCTAAGGTTCAAAAATTTTCAACCTAAAAATTTCTAACAAAACTTTTCGGAAACTTAAATAGTCTTTTAAAAGTGATCAGCCGATCACATTGCGCCGAAGCCAGATTTCCATTAAAGTTCAAAGCGTAAAATAGTTGCACCGGTACTATCAGGTTCCAAGTCCTAACATTTTCCAGAAATGACCTTAGACTGTTTTTCGTACCTGCTATTTTAAGTATCAACAAATTTTCAAACGAGAACTTCAAAACAGTGATAATAAAATTAAAACAAATGTTTCCAAGGCAGTAGAATTTTTTAAATTAAAAATTTGAAAGTGATCAACCAATCAGATTACACCAAGGATAGTTTCTCACAAATGACCTTAAATAATGTGCTGCTATTAAAGTTCAACGTGTGAAATTGTTATTGTTACATATTATATTAATCGGCTTTAATAATTGCAAATCACGTTTTAAGTCTAATTTTTTACATCAGTGACTTTAGGCTATGAGTCGTAATTACAATCCTAAGGTGCAGTGTGTGATGTTGTTGACATATATCCATAGGTAACAATAATTATCAATCAAATTTATCAACCAATCAGATTTCACCAAATATAACTTTCCACCAATGACCTGAGACTGTGTGCTGTACTCATCCATATGATCGTGTAAAGTCTCTCAGATATGGTCAAAATCCTCTAGTTGAAATAAAAGGGATCAACATGATCACCCAGATTTACGAAGGTATATCTCCCAAATCGTAGAGAACAATTAGTAATTTTTATTTTCTATAATTTCTAAATTTAAGGGTGGTCAAATGTATTTCTCTTGAAATTTAAGAAATGTGTTTCAAGATACTTATGTCCAATGGGACAGAATGAGACCCTGCTGTTGGGGGTGTTTTCACAGGGCTACTTAGGCATCATTGTAATCAAAGTTCGTTGCAGACAAAACTTTAGTCATTGGTGACGGGTTACGATGCATTCCCATGTTTCAAACAATGAAAATAGTTTATCGATAAATGACACCACTCTACAAGTGTGCTTCAATTTTAGTTAATTTGCAGTTTGAGCTTTAAATATTTGTAAGCTAAGCGAATTTTTCCTTTAGAGAATCCCTTTTGTCTCATTTGTACAAGGACGCAAGTTGTATATTTGCATAGAGCAATGCTTGGCTGCGTTTACATTAAATGCAATATCAGCCTTGCAATTAACCTTTATTGCGAGAAGGAAGGGGGGGGGGGGCATATTCCATTCTCCCATACTTTCATTCAGACATATCTCGGGAGTGCAAGGTGTTTTCAGCTTATTTGTTACCTGAGCTTTCCTGTCTAAATGCAAAGAATCACCTCTCAGCAGGGTTGAGAAAAAACAAAAAGATCGTTTTTTATGTTTAAAACATGATTTTTTTGTTTAAAACGTTTTTAACGTTTAAAACAAAGTACTTTGTTTTAAACAAACAAAAAAAACTATTAAAATGTTTATTTTGTTTAAAACAATAATCTAAATAGGCATATATATTCCATTTTTACACGCTCACAGGTATTTCTTGCCATCTATATTCAACCGTTAGATCAAATTTCGGGATTTTCTAGATTTCTGTTCACTGAATATGTAGTTTCTTTGTATTACGTTCTACTGGTCGTCTGCATTCTTAATCTTTAAGCGCCCATTGACGCAACTGCTGTATCAGGGCTTTAAACCTCAATGGCTCATTCCCTAATTAAGGCTGGAACATAGTTTCGGAACCAATTTATTCCTGAAGGATGCAGCTTTCCGCTGGTGTGCATTTTATCTATGTGGGGGTACGACGTGGCGATGGGAGGAGGGTAAATATCGTGTTCTTTTGTTTATTTTTAAACTTTTTCTTTTTTTTTTGGGAGCCATTTTCCCTCTTAGGGGGATAGATTCATAAAAATTGGTACGTGAAGCAATGAAAAGTAGGCCACTACATGGTAATATCGTGTATTTTGTACTTCTTGCTTATATGGGTGAGCAGGGAGGGGGCGAATTTTTGGAGTTTGAGTTTTTTGACGTAAATTACATTTATCTTTACAACACACATCGATAGCTCAGCCCCTAATTAAGCTAGAAAGATGATTTGGTACCAAAGTATTCTTGAGGAATGAAGCCTTCCGCTAGTATGCATTTTATTAGGGATGGGCACAAGTCGAGCTAAAACTCGATTCGACTCAAAACTCGAAGCAAATTCGAGTCGAGTTTCGAGCCAAGTCACTGTTTTGAAGTCGAGTTTCGAGTCGAGTCGAGTCGAGTTTGATAAACGGCTCGCTCGTTTAGCTCGTTTTGAAATCATGGCCGGATTAGACTGGAAAGCGAAAGTCATAAGAAATGTAAGCAGCAATATGGAACATTTTTAGTGTTGCTCAGAAGATGGGACACTGCTCGCATCACGTCTCGTCTCGATTAACAAGACGACTATGGATTTTTATAACGAGACAGCCTCAAATGTGAGCACCAATGTAAACACCGGTATATACTGTAATCCTTACCACCAAGGCTGAGACCTACACGATCTAACTTTTGAGCCGAAGCAGAAGCCCAACCCAGCTAGTGATGTTAACTGGCTCAGTTCGGTTCAACTGAGAAGTAGCTCGAGCCGGCACGGTTGGGTGGGCTGTTGGCTCGGTTCGATAGTGAATGAGCTGTGAGCCGAGCCGCTGAGAACCCGAGCCGAGCAGGTTTGAATATATTTGGCCAACGCAGTCTAACTTTTAATGATTTTTGTTTCGAGCCTGGATACTTGCTCATCCGGAACTGAAACCCAGAACCTCGTGAACGATGTCCTTGCCTCCTTGACTTTACCTTTTCCGAGGTCAGCAGTCAACTAGTTTTTAGTATTCAAATACAAACCGCATATCATTCATGTTTATACACGCTGGTGTTATAATAATAATAATAATAATAATAATAATAATAATAATAATAATAATAATAATAATAATAATAAAGTTGTAATAGTAAGTATCATTGATAATAATTATATTGTCTATGTAGGATACCTGAAGAAAGTACTTGAAACTACACACAGCTTTGGCTCGATTTGGCTCGACTCGAGTCGAGTTGGAGGAAATTTTTCGAGTCGAGCTCAATGATGTCGGTTTCGAGTCAAGTCGAGTTTCAATGAAAACTCGCTCGTGCCCATTCCTGCATTTTATGTATGTAGGGGGTATTTATGTACGGCCGAGAGAGGGAGGATGAAGTTCGTTTTTTAAATTTTGCATCAATTTTTTCATCAGATTTTGGAGGCCATCCCTTCCCCTTTGTGGTACATCCACTAAAGTTAGTATGTGAAGCTATGAAGTAGTCCCCTACATAATAGTAACCTATATATGTACTTATGTTTATAGAGGAAGAGGGGGCCAAATTTGGCTAATTTACATTTAGTGTCAGAACGGTTCCATATAAGGCAAGATACATTTTACTGAAGTGGTCTAGAAGCGTAATTCTTGTTCGTATACATGATGTGTGCAGCAAAAATGATTGGTATATGGACGTGGTACTGTCTTGGGGGAGAGGAGAGAATGTCTAATTCAATGAATGTTTTTCTGTGCATTTTTTTAATACTACGTACATAAAACGAATTCATTACGCAATGGCTAACATTTCTTATATTATTGTCACAAGTACGTGGCCTACACATTAGCATCATTTTGTCAGCGCAGGTGACTGCAAGAGTTGCCAGGGCCGCGCAAAGTCAATATTTTCATATTTTTAATGATTTTTATGTCTGTTCGTTTCTACAAATACGGCGGGAATTTCACGAATATTGCCTCGTTGGAATCTGTGGTCTATAAGCTTTCCAACTGTGTAGAAATCATGACTCTGTGATAATTAGGAGGATCACCAGAGCCCCGAACGTGAGAGTCTACCATTTTGTTAAAATCCCTGGCGGGTCTAAAGGTTAAGTGTTTTGTTATGCCGTAGACACTAATCATTGTTAGCTATCCATGTTGCAGATAGAGATGTATCTTGAAAACTGTTTAGTTAAAAAATGTCATTTGCTCCTTGTAAGCTAGTCACAGCTCTTTTCTGTGAGTTGTATTTGTCAGAGTATTTCTTCTAGTCTATGATGTGAGAACTGTTCATTATTATGGAAATGATAGTGACCAAAAAATACTCAAGTTTCGAATTTGTGAATTTGGATCTTAGAATAGTGTGTTTAACCTAAGTTATTCTTGGAAATTAAGAAATGTTCAAATACTTCACTTGAATTTCTTTTAGTTTAGTTATACGCACATTGATGTACAGAATTTCGTTCAGTAATTGCTGTTATAGTAAGAATATAAATCTGCTTGTAATTTACTGCATGCACAAATCCTGCATAGGATGGGTTGTTTGTTAGAAAATTAAATTATCATCTTCAATCTGATATTTTAGTTGTTTTAAACATGTCCAACCAATAAAAAAAAAACTTTTAAAACAATTTGTTTAAAACTAATTGAATAAAACAACAGCCCTCGTTTAAAACATGTTATAAACACTTGTTTTAAACATATCAACCCTGCCTCACAGGCGTTGAAAACTCATAAAACCTCACTCTCTCTCTCTCTCTCTCTTTCTTTCTCTCTCTCTCTCTCTCTCTATATATATATATATATATATATATTCTGGTGTAGTAAAAAGTAATCAATTATTTTGGCACGACATTGAAGGCTTGACTTACCATAGAATGATCCGATTTAGGTTACATATGCGATGTTTTGTTCGATAGCGTGTTGCCATTTGGAAGGTAATATCATGATGCCTCTCTTGAAGCGACTTTTTCACCAGCAAACATGTTCGCCATGGACAGGAACAGATGGTAATCACTCGGTGCCAGGTCCGGACTATAAGGTGGATGCATAAGAATTTCCCAACCAAGCTTCCGGAGTCACTATCGATGTGTGTGGCCCGGCGTTCTCCTGGTGGAACACAATGCCTCTCCTATTTGCCAAAGCTGGCTGCTTCTGGGCGATTGCTGCCTTCAGACGGTCCAATTGTTGACAGTACAGTTCCGAGTTAAGGGTTTGGCCGTAGGGGAGCAGCTCATAGTAGATAATTCCCTGCCAATCCTACCACACACACAGCAAAACCTTCCTGGTCGTCAATCCTGGCTTGGGCACCGTTTGCGCCGGCTCACCGCGCTTTGACCACGAGAATTTTCGCGTGACGTTATTGTAAGTAATCCATTTTTCATCGCCAGTCACCAACCGCATCAGAAATGGGTAAATTTTGTTGCGATTCAGCAGCGATTCGCAGATGAAAATTCGGTCCATGAGTTTTTTTTTTTTTTTTTCGTTAACTCGTGTGGCACCCATACATGAAGCTTCTTTTTGTATCCAGTCTTATGCAAATGGTTCCACACTTTTTTATGTGCAATGTTTAGCTCTTGGGCAATCGACAGAGAGCTTACATGAGGGTCGGACGCGACAATGTCCATGATTTTATCGACATTTTCGACGCTTGGCCTTCAAGTGCGTGGTGCATCTTTGTCGTCAAAATTACCGGAACGGAATCGACGAAACCAAAATTGTGCGTGATTGGCTGTTACAGTATCAGGACCATAAACACTATTCACATTTGCAGCCGCCTGGCTTGCGTTTTCGCCTTTATCGAAGAAAAACTGTAAAATATAGCGTATTTTCTCTTTGGTAGTGTCCATTTTGACTCGCGCTCACACAACACTGAGTCAACTCATCACAACTAACTGAACAGTGTTTGTAGTACGCAAGCTCATCGTTTGAACGCAATCTCGTTGAACCCGATCGGACTTATACAACGCGAGATACATATCACTGAAGCCATCTATTGGCAAAATAATGGATTACTTTTTACTACACCAGGCATTATATATATATAAAATATGTGTGCCTGACACTTCAGTATGTTTGAGGCGTCGTTGCTGGAAACTGTAAACTTCACATATGTAAAGAAATCGTTTTGTGTATTATAACGTGAAGACGAAACATATAATGATATCTCTAATATTCAAAGCCCCATGGAAAGAGACTTTACTTTCTTCCCCTTTTAAATAAGAAAATTATAAAAGGAGAGGAAAGGAAAATTCCGTTTCCCTACAGCTAAGTATATTGGTAACATCGTGGGATGAGTTACAATATTCTGAATAGGGCTTTGAAGACAAACATGAAATCATATTCTTAAATGTAACATAATAAAATATGTGGAAAACAACTAACAAATAACTAACGAAAAGAATCGTAGATAATAAAGCAATAAGTGTGAAATTTAACGAATTTTCCAAATTTACAAATATAATAGATTCATTAACCATTGACAAAACGGGAGTGTAAAATTGCCGAGCTCCGCAGTTCGAGAACCAATAGCTTTAATTTTTGTAATGAAATCTTAAATGGCATTAAAGTGAAAACTACATTTTTTTAAAAAAATAAATATTTAACAGGTATTCGGTTGGGTTTTAAAATTTCAAGTCCCCGTTAAATCCTTGTAATGAATATTTAATATTGGAAAAATAAAAGTATTCTAGTCGAGTGTTCAGTAATTCAATAAATGAATTAATCTTCAGTACTGCTTTTCTTTCTTTTCAAAAGATAATAACAATAGGTAGCTATGTCAACTCTTAGGAAGTCTTAAGTTCGCGAACCACAGAACACAATAATGCATTTAATAAATATAACAGGTTGTCTACTAGTCTGGAAAACATGAAAAACCTGGAAATGTCAAGGAATTTTATAATTTCTGGAAAAATCGTAGAATTTTCTGTATATTCTGGATTTTTTTTTTTTTTTTTTTTTGGTAAAGTTAAGTTTATTTTATTGCTTTTACATTTTGTCTGTACGATGACGTTTGAAAACAACTTTTTGCTACAGCAGAATTCATTATACAATGAAGTTGGCAATTCTTGCTTCTGGGGCCGTGGTTTCTTATCTGTATGTTAAAAAATGATCCTCATGTCCAGAGGTGTAGTTAGGCTATTGCAACCGATGACCCCCAATAAAGTCCTAAATAACACTTGTTCTGATCTTGTTGATTTTAATGTAGCGACAAATTAGAGCCTAACTATGTATACTTCTCCAAAATATTATTACGTGCCTGAATTTTTCTAAGTCCCTTAAAATTGTAAGTTTGGCTAACATCGCAGTCGACGTAATGGTAGGGGAAGTGAAAAGAAAAAATAACGAGACTTCCCAACACAGCTCACAGTTTGCTGTTTGAAATACTCACTTGTCTTTCTATAACTTAATGTAATGATACATTTAGAACATCATAGTACTTGATAAATACAGAAAACTTGGTTGTAAGTAAAGCACACACGCTTTTTGACCACAATATTCGTTAAAAAAGGAACGGGAGTTGCTAAGAAATTAGTTCTCTATTCATGAAATAGGAATGGAACTTCATAGTTGTTTCGATTGCCATGCGAGCTAAGTTCTTGCTTTCTGTGCGGATTTAGTACTTTTGAACCTGGTTCTAGTCCCACTCGATGCTCTTACTTTTTTTATTTTGTAATATTTCATTTATTTCTGCCGTACACTTTTATAGTATATGTATTACACGGAGGTAATGGACAACTTCCTAATTTATCCAAAAATAACAAGATGTACAGGTGTAAAACCTTTTCTATATATCCCATTGTGATTCCTTATTAGTGCAAATTACTTCTTGCATCGATCCGTAAGATTTTCGTAAACCTCAAAATAAATCCGGAGTTCTAGTGTCCAGAAGATCACTATCAGCCCTAATACTTCCTTCACCACTACCAGAACGCAGTTCATGTTATTATTATTATTATTATTATTATTATTATTATTATTATTATTATTATTATTATTATTATTAGGCCTATTATTATTATAAGTAGGAAATACAAAAAAGGTTTTAGGGTACTAAATTTGGTGAGACATTTTATTTCCTCCCAGTTTGTTGTTACACCCAGGGTCGTAACTTGGGGGCATCGGACAACTGCCCCTTCCAGAGAAGCTCCCGCCGTTGGATGGAAGCATATGTTAAGACATTTTTTTTTTTTTACTCCATATACGATACGAAGATGAAATTATAAATGAAGCATCAAACAGATTAATTACATTATATAAACAAAACAGCACACAAAAGGTAAATAAAACAAAAATGAGTCTGGGGCCCATTTCAGTAAAAAATGTCTACTATTAGGTGCCCTAGAAATAATATGTATTAGTATGGCTTTGAGATTTGTGAATATTGTCCCCTTAATTAATTTGCCATGTATGAAACGGGCTCAGGGGCGCAACTAACGGAACCCCGCAGACTTTGCTGTGCGGGAGAACCCACCGGCTCTGGGGGTCCATAAAGAGTAAAAGAAAGATGGAAAGAGGGGACCCAAGAATTAGAGAAACAACTTTGCTATGGACCCTAATACGCGTCTTAATGCGTGGACTTGTAACCGTCCTGAGTTCGAGGTCTCTGTTCGGGCGGCCATTTATTTGTAACCACTCCCTGTAATCTGGTAACTGTTCGGGCTTCCATTTATTTGTAACCAATTCGAGTTCAGTGTTCGTGGTTCTACTAATAAGTATTCTCCTGAGGCCTGAACTTACCTGGATAAGACGATGAAGGACCTCTCCAAGAAGAGGTTACAAATTGTTTCCAAATCGCTCGTCGGTCTCAATGATGAGATGAGCATTAGGCGCCGAGAGGTTCGGATGTCTCGTCCCGAAAACCTCACGGACGATCAGACGGTCATCCAGACCATAACGCACACAAACATCATTCACACAAACAACGAAAACACCCTGGATTAAATAACACTATACTTATTTATTAGAATACTAATATATATAAAAAAAAATAACGAAGGGGAATAAACACAACACTTAACACAGAATATGTGTGATGATTTTCATCACTGAAATCACTCTTTGCATTTCTAATGCATTGTAGCCCATATATATATATATATATATATATATATATATATATATATATATATATATATATATAAAATTATAATTAAGATTTCACTGCAAATGCTTCTCTCACACCATTGACGCACTTGGAGGATTAGCACTGGGGAAAAGTTGCCGGGATAATGCCACGTAGAAATCCAGTTGCTGCGCCAAACAATCCTATAGCGTAAAGATGAGTCTTCAGCAAATTAAAAAAGGAAGTAGAATGCTGATGTTGGAGGGCGCGTGTATAACTTTTTAAACGCACAAGGTTTGTGAGCCTGGGACTTCACTAGTTGGGGCTAGCCGTAAGAAAACGTCCTTCACCGGCTAATAGCTTGTGCTCCTTAACACAAAATCATACTTAATTCCCAATGCAACGTGCGTGCTGGCTGCACACAATACCGGAGTCAAACTTCCTGAGCACCAAAGCTCAAGGTACGGGTTGCAATGGTCGACTGAAGAGTGTTGGCAGTTCATTCCAAAAACCACTCAGTTAACTTATTTGTATGCACATACAAACAGAATATAGAAAATAATTTATGTTAATTTTAGTCCACTGGCTACGATGCACGAAACACTGCAATAACTCTGGCGTGAGAAAGTAGATAAAGAACTGCAAAACCAATGTGACTGGCGTCACTTTGGTCACTTGAACATCTGGTTAGCCAGTATTTTTCTAAACTACTGCAATATTTCCAAAGCGATTAGAGAAAGCACTTAATTTAGTTCCAAATAACTGCAGTATATATACTGTGCATAATAATAAGTTAGGGAGAAACACTGAGAAGTTTCGTCGCTGACAAATATTCTCACCAAAAAGCAATGTTTTAAATATATATATGAGAAAACAATGAGAGACTTCTTTGTCCAGTTGGGTGGGAAGGAAGCAATTCCCACCGAAGAAAGAACTTATTTGCGTCGCAAAATAAAGTATAAATCGAAAATAATAATCACTATTTTTACGAAGTATACAAAGCGTCCACAAAAAATACTTCTATAACCTGGTAGCGGTTATAGACTGTATGTTGTTATATTGGTGTATCAGAACCATTTTAGATAGGTTTTCACGACGATCTCACATTTTTTTTACTTAAACATCTTAATAGCTCTCAATAGTATCACCGTTTGCTAGAGTGTTTCTCACAAGAATGCCGTTAGTTTCATGAAACATTGATCATCGTCTTACCCCGAACAATATCTCATGAGTATTTTGCGAGTGGAGATTAGGTGTGTTCGCTACTGCTTTCAAGTCGGTGTTTTTCAGATTCCAAGTAGTAGTGTTGTCAACGGCTAGAGCAGCTGGGCTCCCGGCTCAGTCACCACCGAGCCGAACTGAAAAGTGAGCCGAGCCAACAGCTCATCCAACCGTGCCGGCTCGAACCATGGTTCATTCCAACTGAGCCGGCTCGAGGCAATGGCTTACCTGAGCTGAGCCGAAGCGAGCTGATGGCTCACCCCAACCCAGCAGGCTCGAGCCGATGGATCACCTGAGCCTAGCTGAGCTGAGCTGAGCCGAGCCGGTAGCTAATCTCAACCGACCCGGTTTTAGCCAATGGCTCATTCCAATCATCCCGACTCGAGCTGTTGGCTCAGTTGAACCGAGCCGGAGTTCAAGCTACGCCGGTGACTCAGGGCTCGAGCCGAGCCGGTTGACACCAATATTTCCAACTCGATAAAGTTTTTGCGTAGCTATCGTAAAGAATTAATCGATTAAAGCAATGTTTAGTATTTTCCATCGTTTCAGGTGAGTAGGGCCATGGTTTCCATGCCCCGTCTTTGGTTATGACCCGAGTACTCTAAATCATATCGTTAACTTAACCAGTTTTCTGATCATACAGAAAACCAATTGAGAAAAATGATAAATATCCTTCTATCGCTTGTTGAAATCGAGAAAAGCAAGATCGCCTAGAGTAGACCCGAGAGGCACACGTAGAAGGCAAGTATATAGTATATTCACCATTTGCTAATATTATTTTAGTATAAGCAGTGATCGGAAAGCTACTTTTCAAAAGTAGCTGCTCTACAGCTACATGATAAAAATTGTAGCTCGCTACAACTATTAGCTAGTTTTTCAGAAACGTATTCGCTACTTAAGCTCTTGTCACAAATACAGTTCACTTGGCATCATGAATTATAATGTCATGGCATCTACATGCGTAATTGAACTTAAAAGTTTGGTTAAAATATTACATAAAAGCTTTGTCTGTCAATTTGCATTTCAGAGTAAAGTATGCATTTTGTCGGTTCTTTTTAAAGTATATATGTTTACAAAATTTTCTTGTAATATTGTTGCAAAATAATTGGGGACAGAAATCAGAAAACAACCATATTTTCTCCCTAACATCATATAAAAATTTGCTAAAAATTGTGAGCAAATGGAGTTACAAAATATTTTTGCGTCCTGGAAAAGGTTTATTTGTAGCTTTAATGCAAAATTAGCTACACACTATAATCATATATAGCTCAGCTACTGCTACAAGCTACAGGTTTAGACTTGTAGCTCCGCTACATCTAGAGCTACAAAATTTGTAGATAGTTTCGCTACAAATAGCGCGCTACTTCCGAACTGACTATGAGTTCTATTAGTAACAACTATCACCTCCTATAACTTGTCATGTTCTGTATATAAGGAAAAGTTGATGACATAGTAACGCGATACATTTTAAAAGTAACAACCAACAGATTGAACTCTAGACAAGATATTTCACGTTTCTGTCAAATTATATTTCTGTATCATCATTTTGCTTTTAATGTGCCTGTATTAGGCCTATTCAAAATTACCCTATATATATTCAAAAGTTTGGACTACCTTTAGAAAATTCATTTCCGATAATACATGAATCTTCACGCTTACGCTGTGAAGCATGAGAGAACATCAGCGTGTCGTTGTTGCCCAAATTGATACTCATTAAACACTTTTACTGATATCTCCAACAGAACAGCAGAGTGCATAAACAGTAAAGAAAATGTGAGCCAATTGTCACTTGAATATCTTTTCTTCAATGAAAATCGTGCGGTGCTGTATGGATGCGAAACATGGTGTTGCAAACAAAACCTGTGAAGTTTTATTTTCAATAATAAAAAAACATAGTTGTTTTTAGCGTTTGTTTTTCAAATGTCCAATAAAAGCCATAGCCCTACTCACCTGAATTGATGAAAGCTACTGAACACTGCGTAAAACCATTAATTCTTCAAGATAGCTATACAAGAAATTTACCGAGTAGGAAATTTACACATGACTTTACAAGAACATTGTTTCGTATCAATCCTCTTCACAGCTGAACCAAGGATTTCTTTAAGGAGAGATCAGATACAGGAAGACTCACTAAGCCGGACATACAGTCACTTCTATAAAAGCGACAACCGATCTAACCTCTAGCGACAAACTCGGTCCATTTGAATGCATTGAATGAAACGTGCCGACTCTAATTGTGCAATTGGTTTAAATTGGTCGGCTCGCGGCTTGTTCACCACAGAGCCGAGCTCAGAAAGACTGCTCATATATCACGTCTACCGAGATGCGGCGGACCTCAACCGAGCTGAATCGAGATGATGGTTCATCTGAGCTAAGTCGAACAGAGAGGATAGCTCATCGCAACCTAACCGGATCTGTGGTGCGCATTATTAAGCTTTTATTGGGTATCTCTACTAGAAGGATATCACCCCAAAAATTCAACTAGATATGCGTCAGTTGTTGAGGAACCGTGGAACTAACGTAGCAACTTCTAATGCTAGTGTGAGAATTTGCATTGCAGATTTCTAAAAAGTCAAAGGTATTTTTTAGTTAACTTCGCTGCAGTGCACCTTCAATAATACTGACCCAGAAAATCTTGAAGTTACCCATAACAGTATTGCAAAATCAAAACTTCTGGTGTGCTATAGAAATTATAGGCATTTTGTATCAGAAGTTACAACATCCTCTGATGAAGTCTTGAAGATACAAATGTGGCAGAGCATGAGGAAAATATTGACGAGGCAGGTTCCCAAATCTGAATGCTGAACACAGTTGGCAGCGAGTTCAGTGTTTTATCTAGGTGTACATTTCCTCTCGAAGTAGAAACATCGTCGTGTGCAGGATCTAAGATATACTAAATAGTGTCCCACTATGGCCTCAACTCACTTTGATTTCTCTTCAGACAAGCTTTTCTATAGGAAAATGTGAAAGATATCTTACTTTTGAGCACATCATTTATCATTAAAAAGAGGATACATTCAGTTTTTTTATTTATTTATTTATTTATTTATTTAAATATCACAATTCAATGTATGGCTTACATCCACTACTTTTGAGCCTGAGACAAAATCGATTTGAAAACAGTAGAGAACACACCTCATCTCCTCTCGTAAAATACTAAATGAGAATGTTCGGAGTAAGGTGATGGCCAAGGTATTATGTAACTGAGTGCATTCTTGTGAGATACAATTAATTCTAGCAAGCGGTGATACTATTGAGAGTATTAAGACTTTTAAGTGGAAAAAAAACCTGAGATCGTCGTGAAAACGTATCTAAAATGGTTCTGATACGCCAAGACAACAGTAAAGTCCATACTAGGAAGAAATAAAATGTCTCACCAAATTTAGTACCCTAAAACCTTTTTTTCTATTTACTACTACTACTACTACTACTACTACTACTACTTCTACTACTACTTCTACTTCTTCTTCTACTTCTTCTTCTACTACTTCTACTACTTCTTCTTCTACTTCTTCTTCTTCTACTACTACTTCTACTTCTTCTACTTCTACTTCTTCTTCTTCGCGCCCTTTCAGCAGTGAGGCTTATAAGAAGTAAACCTACAGCTTAATGTAGGTCCAGAACCACATGAGCACCCGCCGGCAATCGTACTCGGGTCTTCCATGCTAAAGAGGCGTATAATAATAATAGTATATTTGATTTTGAGTTGAGCGCCCGTTTCAGCAGCGAAGCTATATGAGAAGTGAACATACAGCTCAACGTAGTCCCCGAATCAGATGAACTCAAGCCGGGAATCGAACCCGGGTCTCCCACGCCAAAGACATGTATAATAATAATCATAATACGAATTGCGTTCTGGTAGTAATGGAGGTATTAGATCTAATACTGATTTCCTGAACACTAGATCTCCGGATTTATTTACAGGTTTTCGAAAATTTTATGGATCGATGCAAGAAGTTATTTGCACTAAGCGAGACTCACATTGGGATATATATATGAAAGGTTCTACGTCTGTACACATATTTTTGGATAAATTAGAAAGTTGTCCATCACCTCCGTGTAATACATATACTATAAAAATGTACGGCAAGAATGACTGAAAAATTGCAAAATAAAAAAAAAAAAAAAAAAAATAAATGCATCGAGTGGAATTCGAACCAGGTAAAAAGTATTGCATCAACACAAAAATAGACTACTTAACACGCATGGCTATCGGAACAACTAGAGAAAGCTCCTTCAGTTGCATTGATAGATAACGAGCTCCTTAACTACCCTTGTTTTGATGACGATCTTTGTTTTTCGTTCAAAAGTATGTTTTTTTTTATTTTTTAAAAAAGAAAAAAAAGTTCGTTGCATTAATGCTAAGGTAGTTTTGTACTAGAAATATCGTTATTAAAAGTAACAAAATAAGAACTGAGAATTTCAAATAGCAAACTGTGAGCTATGTTCATAAGTCTTGTTTCTTTTTTCAATTCTTCCCCTCCCCTCACTCAGAATGCGTTGTTGCCAAACTTAGAATTTTAAGGGCATGCAATTATATTTTGGAGAAGTGTACATAAACCTAATTTATAATATAATGCATACTTACATTAGTTAAATTTAAAACTCCTATTCCATTTCCTCCATTTTCGGTACAGTTTGGCGTTCTTCGTGTCTTTTAAGATGTTTATTATTATTTTGCAGGTAATTTCTGTGAATATTTTTGGTATGCTTGTAATATTTTAATAAGGTCATTTTTTCTAGCGAGTGCTCATATTTTTATAGAAAACGTAAATATGGTAGACAGAGCTCAGCGATTATTATCACAGTTTGAAGAGGTATGTCGATTCAGTTTTAGGTAGTAATCAAGAACCATCTTGTGACAGCTTTAAAATTGTTAAATCATGTCTTGAAGTATTTTTTGCCTGGAGCTAAGTTAGCTTTCTTTCAAACAGTTGCTGCAGACATTTAACCTTTTTTTTTTTTTTTGTGAAATTTCAGTCACTCACCAATGCTTTATGGGTAAGATACGTAAACTTCTGAATTCTCTTATGATTAAATTTGTTAAAAAATCCATTGTGATTGAGGCAGCAAGTTCTGAAGACCTGATGAAAATTTGCCTAGAATTTGGTATAAGGATCTGTGTTCGGCTAAGCATGCCAATTTCGGATTTACAACACATACAGCATTAAAATCAGAGAAGTTATCTCAATTGGATATTCTTCGTTTTCGGAGGGATTGTTTGCATGTTTTAACAGGTTTTTGTAAGAAGATTCTGTGTAAATTGCCATTGAAATACAGGCAGATGCTGCACGCCTCTCTCCCGATTCAGTTTTAAACAAAAAACTTGGGAGGAACAAATAACCATAGCATTGAAAGTGCTTGTAGAGAATCATTATTTGTTTGGCCCTGTTGCTGATGAAGTAAAACAACTCTACAGTGAAATTTGTACTTAAGATTTAGTTATCACAAGAATTAAGAATTTTGACGTGACGAAGGATCGTATAGATCACTTGTTCTTCAATCTTGACAACACTAACACCAGCAACAACTTTTCAGCGTTCGTTAAGAAAATTCTAATGTTATCACACCGAAACACTTCCGTTGAACATAGTTTCTCATTGAATAAGGAGTTTCTTGTGGATAATCTACACGAAGAATCTAGTGTCGCAGAGAGTAGTACATGACGCTGTCACGTTCCACGGAGGTGTTCAGGCAATGCCAATCGCAAAACAGTTCATGCAGCAAGAAATGCAAATGCCAAATGGGAAGTAGACAACAACTAAGGCAGAGAAAGATCGTTCAAATGAAAGAGAGCAACTGTAGAGTTGGAAGAACTGAATAAGAAAAAAGAAATCTTTGAGAAGGCAGGAAAAGAAATCAACAAAGTTGATGAACACAAGAAAAGTCTTGAGAAAATCCAGTAACGTGATCATAATTGAAAATCTCGTGTAGATTTTAGTGTTCTAGATCATAAGAATATTCTGTATTTAGTATTCTACGTAGAAATACTAAATACAGAATACTTTTATAATCTATAATATTAAAATCCACAATGTCAGTATTTGTTTCTCGCAACGGCATTCTTGTTAGTTTCCATATACCTGTATGTATTGTTGTGTATGTATTAGCCCTACTTCATGTCTTGGAAGTAAAAAAATCTAATAGAAGTAAATCACTTGAATAGTCCAGTTTATATAACTGAGTGTACCTCACAAGTACGTGGTATAAAATGCGCATTTTGTGTATTATACGCATTTTGTGTATTATTATGTATGTTTTCTCATCCACACTTTTTTGCAAATAAATAAATAAATAAATAAATATATATATATATATATATATATATATATATATATATATATATATATATATATATATATATATATATATATATATAAAGTATTTAAACAAGAAGCTGAGAGACGTGGCTATAAGGGGAGATGGAACGCCATCAAAAAATACATTGTATTTACCATTATAGTTCTAGCCAGGAATAAATACGCACTTACTTAAACGTTTATATTTTTACAGGAGCTGTCCAACTTACAGAACAGACATGATAAAACTACAAGTGTTTAGAGAATAAAGGTTTTTAACTTCCCTAAAATATAGTCTTGAAAATGCTCACTTTTGGTCTGGAAACCTGTAAAAGTCATGGAATTTTATTTGTCTGAAATAGTAGACACCCTGATATTAAGTATCGGTATGAATAAATAGGCCATTTACTACCTAAAACATGTCCCAACATGTTATTGAAGAAGTTGAAGAGCTGCATTCTTAATATGGATTCTTTTCATTTTTGCTTTTTTTTCTCTGTCTTCTAGGCACTCGAAGTGTAACGTTAAACATTATTTTAAAGAAGTCTCATATATTAAATTATTTATAAGCCAAACAAAATTTTAAGGTTTTCCTTCAAAATATGTTATAACAGTTTAATAATAAAACGCAATTTCAGTATTATTCACAAGTCCATTTGGACCTTATTCCCACTTACCGTTCTGCGAAGCAGTGCAATGTGTGATAAACCTACAACCTGCTGGTAATTAACATGTGACATCATCCCGATCATCACCGTACATGCAAAAGCTTCCACTAGTTACAGACCAGCGGCGACTCAGTGCTTCCATCTCTGAAGGGATTTCAACATTAACAGCGAAATTAAACTTCATATTACATTGTAAGTTACATTATTTATTATGAAAACTTGGTTCGGGGTCAGTTTTCGGTTTGAAGTGTCTTTCTGCTGGAATCTTCATGAACCTTTTCACCAAAACCAAATCATCCAAATTTAAATTAACAGGAATATATTTCTGTGAATAGACTTTGGCACTATGCTTTCAGGCACGTTCGATATTGTTATTTATATTCACTAGTTTTGTTCTTTATCTTGGTCATCTTCCAGATCTAAATCCGTCAACTATTTACATCCAAGAAATGGAATAATTTCCTACCCATATATAATTCACATGGTCTAGTCTCCATAGTTCCGTTAATTCTTACGTTAATAGTAAAAGCTATTTAAGAAAGTAAATGGACTCAATTTTGCTGTGACTTACTATCATAGATACGAATTGGATTTTTGACATATCTCACCATACTTTCGGCTCTGTTCCATTGTGGATTATAAGAAAAGAATTTTACACCTTGTACTCCATAGCTGTATAAGAATTTCATGAAATATTCGATCTGGAAGTAAGAAGCTCTTGTTCTGTAAGACCTTTCTAGGAAAACCTAAGAATTAATTCCTATAACATTACTAGAGACCGGATGTTTAGGCATTAAAAACCTGGAAAATAGGCATTAAAATTTTAAAAATAGGCAGTAAAATAGGCATTAAAACTTAACTCGAACTAATGAAGATAAATACTCAATACAATTTAATAATAGATTCAGGTCAGAGTATGTTCAAAGAACAGAAATGTACCTGTGTGTTAATATCTTCTTTTACTATATATAAAAATCTTTGAGTTTACGTCCCACGGTTGTGCCGACTGGGCTAAAAGAGACGCTGATTGATAAGAAATGAAGTGGTAGAATGAAGAAAGTGGGAGGAAACGGGAGAACCCCGAGAAAACTCACACATACGGTGTTTGTCCACCACGAAGTTCACGTGGCGTATATAAAAACGAAGCTTGACATGTATTCCATGATATATATATTCCCAATATAGTCTTATTTTGAAGAAAATGCATAGAATAGGCAACATTAGGCACTAAAGCAATTATTTACGCAGTAAGGGACGAAATATGCAAAAATAGGCAAAATAAAATTGGCTTAAATTGAAACCATAATCCCCATATAAACTTTAAAACATTGTATTTGATCGTATCTTTAATATTAAAGAAGAGGCACTTCGCTTAACATTCGGTCTCTACTTATTACATATAATTTTTGAAGTTTAACGTTTAAAGGTTGTGGAAAACAAAACAACTATAGGCATCATTAAATTAAAGTATACTCAAATCCTGAACTACTAGGAAGTTTACGAGCAATGCCAATGAACCAAGTATAATTCGCATGAATTATTTTCTTATTTAAATAATTTCCCATTGGTTTTTCGATTCAAACCCTTACACGTTTGTCATAAATAACCCTACTTTATATAGTCTTTGATATCTGAGAACATTGTCGGCCACGTGCACAGAGGTTGTTTCCAACCTGTGGTGAGGAAATTACACACCTTGTGCAGCACCACCAAGCGGGAGCAGAATGAAGTTGCCAGTCTTCTGGGTACCTTGGACCATTGACTACGCAACAGGCGTGGTAAGCGCATATGAGAACAAATACCGCCCAAAATAAGTGTTTATTGGGAAGACTACATAACTGCCCGTTCCGACGTGAATGACAGTTATAGTGCCATTATCAAACTGCAAGGAGCGTGGATTCACTGTGGTCCAAAAATGTTATATCACAGGCGTTGAAAGGGGCAGGTAAGGTAAGGCGTGGGATGATTCGGAAAGTCGGGGCTGTGGTCACAAGGTACAACCCACCCACACAGAGGAGTATCGTCAACCGGCTTCAGACATCACTGAGAACAGTGCACATCATCACTCACCGCGACGATGAGGTTGATAAAGCGACGGAAGAGACGTGTTCATAAGCTCTTGCCAAAACACATCCAGGAAAGTCGCAACAATTGTCGAAAGCTGTATAAGCAGTACCAGGCCGTGAAAAATGGAAGTTTGTTGTAACACTGGATGAGGCATATGTTTATCTGAATGACTGTCACAAGCTACGTGCATTTTTTTATCGATTGGTAGGTGTGAGGGACTATCAAAGATGATTCACTGAATGCAAGGAAAGTTTTGGCACAGGATTCGTGATCATTGCTGGGTACTCGTATCGGGTCAAGCTGACCATATCTTGTGTAGCCAAAAATATGAAGGTTAATTCGAAATATTATCAGGCTAACGTCCTGATACCCATTTATCATCATGACATTCCCCATCTCTACGGAAGGGACAGTAATCGTGTGTAGGTGCATCAAGATAAGGCGTCAAGTCACAAATCTCGCTCAACCCGCCTCTTCTTCCAACAAATGGCAGAAGAAACTTGAATTAGTGCCATTCCATTCACATACTCCAGTGAAGTTCTCTCCTGCGTCATCGATGGACTTTTGCGCCTTCGGCCTCCTGAACGAGCCTTGTTTCACAGGAAACCCCGCACCGTTGAAGGACTATGGAAAGCCTGTCAGGAAGAGTGGTTGCGGCTTGACACTACTCAGCGGCGGTTTCTCTTAATGTTTGCATGTTTGTACAAACCTGCTTCCAATATATTCAATTTTTATTTGTGCTAAATCACTTTTCGTTTTATTGTCAACATCTCTTTTTAAACAAGTGCGTTTGAAACGGGGCTTGCTAGTTGCTTTCTGCTTGAGAGTTGGCCAAACTCCCCAGCTTAACAGCTTCTGGGTCACTGCGGGGGTTGCGCAGTAAGAGGGGGGTTATCACGTCGTGCACTGCCTCATAAGGCTCCATATGCTTGCAGATCTTTTGCAAACAAATCTACCAAACAAAAACAGCTTTTCCAAAACGTAACGCTTTGAAACTGGAACTTCTTCACCGTCCGTCCCCCTGTAGTATTGGTTGACACGGTTCTCTCCTGAACGGAAATAGTCTGTTCCTTTGTGACAATGTTGCGTGCCGTAACCAAGTCGCTACACACACACACACACAGAGAGAGAGAGAGAGAGAGAGAGAGAGAACTTGCGCCTTGCCTAAATGCGAGATTGCCAAGTGGTCATAACTATTGGTTCTGTCAACCAAGTACAGGGTGTCTATCGGTTACGAATGTCACGAAATCAGAAAATGGTCATGAAAGTCACGAAAAAGTCACGAAATTTAGCTGTTGGGTCACGATTTTTTTTTTAAACTGTTCAAATGTAAGTACAGATTGGAAAATTTTGTTCTATAAAACGTCAAAGTTCACCACCAAAAACGTCTATGATCGGCTTTAGACGCTACCAAATCGCAAGCAAAGTACGTTTTAATCGCATGGATGAAAATTCGGCCTAATTCGCACCCAAATTCGCTCCTGAAAATAGGAAACTTTATGATTTGGTAAAGAAAAGGTCACGAAATTTCATTTTGGAATTTTAGTAGACACCCTGAAGTAAGATCAAGACTGCTAAGGAGATACTAAAGGCGACCCTGTGAAGAGTGAAGACAAATTGAGGGTGTCCATATTTAATACACTCGTATCTGAAGGAGTAGAAATTTGGCAGCATTGATACAGTGTTTTCCTTTTCATGTGTGTATGGGTAAATGAGAAAATTGGAGCGCAATTTTTAGAAAAAGAGCGGTAATAGGGGAAGGGATGAGATTTTAAAGCGTGTAGGGGACTTTGTAGCCTTGTATGTTTGTGTGTGTGCATGTGTGCCGGTCTTTGTTGTTCATTGGAATATTGTTGCCGTAATTGTATAATTACGTGTCTGTTCCTGATATACGTGAACTATTCTAGCAATGAATTCTGTAACGTCTCTGTTGAATTAGCCGTTTTCGAAAAGAACTTCAGAAGCAAACCTACTTGTGAAAGACATCGGAAGACCGATTCCGACTCCCAATATAACGCAGGTAATTAGAAGTCAGAACGAACATTTACAAGGAAGTTTAATCTCAACTTGTACGAACAGTATAAGTGGTTATGTGAATGTGAAATTAAAAATGCTTTGTTTTCTTTTCCCTGTTTGTTGTTCGGAGCGGGGAAAGATGCATGAAGTAAAAAAAAGGTGCGGATATCCAGCATCTGCACGACAAAATAAATAAATAAATTAAAAAAAAACATGAAAATTCGTCAGCTTCTATAAAACACGTTCAAATCTCATTGTGTTGGGAAGTGTGAATATTGCTGCTCAACTAGATGCTGGTTATAGGTGGTCCATTGAGAATCCCAATCAAAAAGTGACGCAAAACAGGTACGTGCTCAATATAATCATCAATTGCATTTGGTTTCGTGGCACCTTCGAATTGGCTTCAAGAGGACATGATGTAAAACAGACTCTTCTTCAAATCGAGGCGTATTTCGTAGATTAATTAATTTCGGTGCAGAACTTGACAGCGCTCTCAAGAGTCATTTAGAAAGCACAAGAATTTTCAACAGTACGTCAAAAATCATACAAAATGAGCTTCTTCATTGCATGCTTGAAGCATGCCATAAAGAAATCGCTATTATTTATACCAGTGGCAAAGCCAGGGGGCGATTGCCCCCCACAGAAGAGAAGACTTATTTTATATATAAATAAAACCCATCCCAGCGTTTGGAGCTTTTAAAAGTATATCTAAGTAGCAGTATTACAACCCACCGCCCTCCCTAAAAGTCGTCTTGGATCCGCTCCTGATTTATTGTTATTATTATTATTATTATTATTATTAAACTTATTATTTACAATAATAATAATAATAATGAAAAAGGAGAGGTCATCCATTGTGCACCACCTAAAATTCAAAGCACGAGCCGCCACTGACATTACTACACTACTTACCAGTTTCCTACAGTGGAAATTTCGCTTTAGGGCAATTGTCCAGATGCAAGGCCATCAAATAGAGCACTCTCAATGATGGTGACATTGTTTCTCTTAAAGGAGCAGTTCGAGTTAAAAACAAGTTTTGTGCAATAGAAAGAGTAACAAAAAATAAGAGAGCCGTATTTTTTTATATCTTGATAGGCCGTCTCGTTCAGCTTCTACAGGCATTTGTTTTTGATGAATCGTAATTGCTGACGTCATGGGTGGGATACGCGAGAAACTCAATGTGAGTCAGCAATCACTCCCTTGTACGCAGCTGATAAACCTTTAATAGTGTATTGGATTTAATAGATTGCTTTGGATTTCTAGCAGTCTGGCTCTGTGTTGAATTCTTGAGCGACGTTTTAGTTAGTTGTTTTTCCTACAGCATTAGTATAAAAAAGAGTAGAGAGAGAGCAGTAATTACGTTTGTTGTGCGAAACAGTGTTTCTTCCAGACATGTTTTTAGGGTGGCACTGTCTCCCGAAGCTCTGAGAGATTCCCCGGAGAAGACCAAAATAATACGTCTATAATGTAATAAATATAATAGTACTGTGTAAAAATAATGTGCCTCTCCGAATACGAAGTGTCCCCCCCGGAATTTTTTTTCTGAAAGGAACACTAGTGTGAAGTAGAAAACACGTGTTAGTACAGCGCGTGCTGTGTCTGTGAAATGAAGTAGAAATGCCTAACACCTACTGTTTTTTCGGTTGTAATTCTTGTGCAATTAAAGCTGAGGACATAAAGTACCTTCTTTTACGTTTCCAAGTCGTGAGAACTCGCCAGATCGATATAAATTATGGCTCAAGAAAATCAATGGGAAAAAATGTACCAAATAAAATCACTCGTGTTCCAAACATCTTGAAGAGCCTGCCTTCGAGAAGTCAAGTTTACTGAAAGAAAAGTTAATGCCAGTGGCGGATCTAGGCTGGGGCCGGGGGTCTAGGCCTCCCAGTTTTTGAGTGACAAAATTGATTTAAACTATTATTTAGATATTTTTGAAAGTTTTCAGTAAACATGATATACCTATCATAGTCTGGGTTCTGATTCCCCCCTCCTGACTTTTACCGTTTAGATTCACTTCTGGCTATGCCAGGAGAATTATTTACACGCAAACTGAGAAAGAATGCTGTTCCAAGTATATTATTGAAAGGTTTAAAATCCGAGCCATTGAACAAGCACCGATCTATGTCCAGTTACCAACGTACAAATATCGTACAAGACGCAATTGACGGTTGTAGTCAGTACGAGACATTAGAGGGTAATAGAGACGATGTCACTCATGATTCTGAAGATACTGCTTTAGAAATAAGCTATACAGTGTGACTTAGGGAGTGAAATATACCGGCTTGTAGACGGACTCAGTGACGATGACTGTTCCTCAAGACATTGATTCATCGTTTAATTTCTCTGTATCGTGTGACAATGATGATGAAATGGGTGATCAGAGTTGTTCCGCGGACAGCTATGCGAATAAAAGAAATTTAACCGGTGAAATGTTTTTCGTATTCTGCAAACTTTACAGATGTTATTTGATTTTTGCCTCATATGTTGCGCTCTTGTACATACCTTGAAGCACAAAAGTATAGGGTCAGCGTTAAAAATTGCAACAAAACGTGAAAACGAACATAGTTATATTTGGGAATCGGAAGAATGATTAAAGAAAAGGTACTTAAGTGTTGCAACAATCTCGTCCACCATCTGCTTACATGATATTGGTTTCGAATTTTTTGAAACGCTGAACGTATGCTTTATAGGATACGTTTTATAATATTATAAAAACGATTGTACAGCCCACCATCAGATATCATTCTCTACATGCAGATGATATTTGTAAGTCTTTGCAATCAGTTCTGGAAAAGGAAACCGCACTTAGAACGTGCCACCGCACCTCTCACAAACGAAATGCTTGGCACTGTGTAGTATGTAAGCCTGCTCTCGTTCCTTGACCACCAATGACGTCATCACAAAATCTTTCTTCCTCTGTTACTCGCTAACGAGTGAACGTATCGCGATCAAACAAACACCATTCCTTTTAGAATTTTCAACTCTACAAATGGAAATAAATTGTAAAAAATGCATTTCTAAGTCGAACTGCTCCTTTAAGGTAAATGCAGTTTGAAATCATCACCATAGATTGGAAACAATCTCTGAATTTGGAGCATGCCTTGTGGAGATAGTTTTCCGTACCCCGTATCCCCGCCATTAATTATAAGATTATGTGAATATTCAATAATAACTGCACAAGGGATGAAGGGATGATTACTCTTAGTCCATTATTACTTGGTTTGTTTTAACAATATCTTATTTCTTAATATATACTGAGTACATGTTATTTCTTTCCTAATTTGGAAACAATTTCCAGTAACCTGGAATCCTTCCGTTGGTGATCTGCAAGAAGCACATTAAAAACAGGATTTTAACAATAATTAATTGTCAAAATATTTATAGTTTGACCATTATCTTTTACAATCTCAGACGTTATATTATCAATTGTATGAAATTCTAAGTGGTTACCAACCCTCTACAAAGAGTCAGCAATATAATTGATGTTCGTTCTGACGTGGACTAGTCGAAGTTTAAACTGTGCAATCTTTTCCAAAACAGTTCCGTATCTTCGTTCTATCTTATGATTACTTAATAACCAAGTTAAACTCTTACTGTCTGTATATACTATAGAGGTTGTTTAGCCTACGTTTGGCCGATTTCGTTCCTTCCCCCTCTCGGTCAGAACGGACTCACCCGACCTGGCTCGTGGCGTCCTGCAGTGTTGTGCATTGGCTTCCTAAGAACGGAGTTATTTTTGGGCGCGGACGAAAATAACGCACAAAACAGGACCATAGTTTTGATTATTGTGTTAAATTTGTTTCCAAGTGTGTGGGTTTCCGCTCTGTGACCAAAATGCCGCCCAAACTAAGCTGGTCTTGTGAAGGCTGTGTTGCGGCTCTTTATGGCGCCCACTTTAGTGTGTCTGTCATTAGAAAATAGTGCAAGAAGAATGGTTGCAACATCAGTTTAAGTGGAATAAAAAATGTTATTAAAAAGTGCAAGGGCAACGAAGCTCCACCATTTGGATCACCAACGAAGTTGCCTAGGAAGCGGGAATGCACCAAGGCCACCTCCGAAGGAAACTTCGCAAAATGGCAATGCAAGAAAATCCGCCAACACAAAGGTGTATGGCTAATCGTCTTGACGTGTCTTTGGGGACTGTGAGCCGGACGTTACACCATCAACTCAAGCTGAAAAAAGTCATGAAAGCTCGCGGCCATCTTCTCACGGATGCCCACCAAAAGGAACGAAAGTGTAACGCTCGATGAAGCATGGATTTACCTTTCCGACTGCGGCAAACCTAGAGCCATCATTTACCGAGAGAAAGGCGCCAAGAACTTCAGAAGGTGGGTCCGTGTCTGTAAAGAATCCTTCCCAAAAGGGTTCATGGTCGTTGCTGGCTACTGTTACCGAGGTAAACTGAAGATTCGTAGGGTGGCGAAGAACTGCAAAATAAATTCGCAGTATTTTTAGGAGCAGATCATGCGGCCGATCTACGAGTATGAGATTCCAACAATGTACAGAAATGACGCCAATCTGGTGCGCATTCACATGGACAAGGCCTCATCACATACCTCACCATCGTCCCTCGCATTCTACAGGGAAATGGAGGAGGCAAATGGTATACAGGTGATACCTTTCAATGAGGTACCAGTTATATCTCCAGATGCAAGTCCTATGGACTATTGTGGATTTGGATTGCTGAAGCGGGCTTTGGGAGAACGGCGTGAGACAACTGTGGAAGGACTTTGGAAAGCTGTGCAAAGCGAATGGAACAAGATTCCCCTCCCAGTTCTTCAGAGAAGGCTATTACAGTGGAAATTACGCTGTCGGGCTATTGTTAGGAACCAAGGGAAGCACATCGAGCACTTACGGACTTGGAACCATGGATTCTTCTAAATTTTTGGGTAAGTCGACGTTGGCCAAATGTAGACCGAACAACCTCTGTACAAAGGGACTAGCTAAATAATAATCAAACTTTTCAAGAGATAAAGAAAGAGCTTTTAGTTGCAGTTCGGAAATATATTTGCTCCAATCAGACGGTGGAACAGCCCGACTAAACATGGACCATTGGTGTAAGACTCCCTTCTGAATCGTATTGACTGAGTACCCCAGAAAAAATAGCATACGGAACTATCACAGGATATTACGAAGTTTGAATTCATATCTGGGACTTGTAAAAATGACATGATCACAGAAAGCTACGTATAATTTTTGTAGAGATCCATCATGAATCTTATTCCACTTGAATGACTTTTTGGAAGATCTCAGTTCTTGCAAAGGAATGATTAATTCTGAGTATGCTTCAAATAGAAGGAAAAACCGAATAAATTCTATTTACACCTCTACTATTCTTTTGAATTTCTTGTATGGGTTTAATTCTCTCAGGATCAATCGACATATTACCGTTCTCAAAACGAAACCATATATACTATATACTAGTTTGAAACAAATATGATTTTTTCTTAAAGATAGTTAAACCCCAGTTTCTTAATCGGGTCAAAATCACCTCCAATAGAGCCTTATAACTGTTAATATCTTCGCTAAATAAAATTATATCATCAATATATATATATATATATATATACACACTTACCAATTAACTCTTCGAAGACCTTTGACATCAGGTTTCTCAAAACAAAAGGTGATATCACCAGTCCCATTGGTACGGATGTATATCGATAAATTTTATTCATAGTTACAAATGCAGTAATGTTACGACTCTTACGAGACAATGGAATTTGGAAGAAACAAAATTTACACTGCAATTTTGAACAGAAACTATTGGTACTAACTAGAAAAAGCGAAAAAGAACCATTTTAACTGACTCAGAAGTTCTATACCATTTTGTACTATTTACGAAGGGATAACTTTTGAATGAGTATTTTAATTAACTCAGAATTTTATAACATTTTATAATATTCAAATAAACGAAGAAATAAATTCGGATGGAGTATTTAGTTTTGTACCAAGCGAAGGCGAAGAAGGTCTATTTTAACTAACTGAGCATTTTATACCTTTTTGATTCAAATAATAAAGGGGATAAATTTGAGTAGTCTATTTTATTTTTGTACCAAACCGAAAAAAGCAAGGAAATACCATTTTAACTAGCTCAGCATGTTATAACTTTTTGTGTTACCCATTTGAGTAGTCTACCCAATTTCTTGACCATGTTGTACTTTTTAAACAACCAAAGTAATAAATTTGTGACCTATTCACTTGTAGCAAGTAGAAAAATGAAAGAACTAACATTTTGTACTAACTCAAACAAACGAAAGAATAAATTTGAGTGGCTTAAGCAAAGAAGGTTAATTTATACCTTTTTGTGCTATTAAATTTGAGTGACCTATTGAAGAATGAATAAATTTTGTTTGCAATTAATAAAGCGGAGAAGGTCTACTTTCTGTACCAACCAGAGAAAAACAAAGAAAGACTATATTCTGCTACTCAAACAAACGAAGGAATAAATTTTTGTGGCCTATTCACTTTTATAGCAAGCAGAAAAAGCCTCTTTTAGTTTTATACCAACCACGAAGGTCCATTATAACAAGCTCGGTATTTTTATCTTTGTTGTGCTACATTTTATATTTTTGTGTCATCCAGAGAACAATTTAAATTTACTCTCACGTCACTAAGTAAGGCTCATAAAATATTTGAACGTGAGATTTAACAAACCAGAGTTGCATCATAATTCAATTATAACTTAATTCAGTAGAACATACTTCATAGCAATTGAGGTTATTAAGAGACTAAGACGTACTAAAGAAAAAAGAAACAGCATGCTTGGTCATTTTGAATCACAGCAGAAGAATCAGCTCATGAAGGAGAAGAAAAGTTTTTTAAACATCCATGTTGACCACTGAAGGACCCAGCATCAGTCGTCCAACTGATCAAATCACCTACACCGCCCTGAGGACTAGAGGTACACCTTTCCTCCCCGAGGTCGCACTAGACTAGGGGTCCTTTCTACAACCAAGCCTTGCGAAGCTGCCCTGAGCTGAGGGGGCTATCCTTCCAGACTCACCGAACCGGCGGGTTCCTTGAAGACTGCCTTGACAGAAGGGCACCGTGCAAAACACCTATTTTCCTCTACTTGAACATCAACGAGAAAACAGTACTGTACTCTTTGTAATCAAAGACGTTTTGTACTTATCAAATTTTATAATAAATTTGTGAAGGGGATATAAAATCTCGGTCCATCATTGACTCTACCAAAATCATTTCAATATTTTCAAATGGGTTGTTTATTTCTTCCCGAAATACATTTTTAAAGGGTTTCTTTGGGATGATCTCTGTCGAGTATTAAAAAAAAAAAAACAGTTGTTTCATACTTGTAGAACTCCTTACCAGACTTGAAACTGCTATATATATTTCCTCCTTGAATTGTTAACGTCTCTCGACCTCAATCCATTGTTTCAGAGGGTTTATTAATTGTAGTGCTATACGTTCAAATTTAAATTTTAACTAACTCAGAATTTTTGTCCATTCAAGGAAAATTTTGTACCATTTAAATAAACGATGGAAGGCCATTTCAAAATTTGGCCACTTCGATCACCTGTAGTGACACATTTGAAATTTGAATTTTAACTAGCTTGATGGTACAAAACTCTACAAGAAACAGTGAAAATTCTAAGCTAGTTAGAATTAGAATTTAAAGATGTTACACTACTGGTAAACCAAGTGGCCAAAATTTTGAAATGACCCTACTTTGTTAATTTGAGCATTCAAATTTTTTCTTGGTGGTATAAAAATGTACAAAAATTGACAAAATCCTAAGCTAATTAAAATTCGAATTTGAAAATGTCACACTATAGGTGATCGAAATAGACAAATTTTAAAATGATCTTCCTCGTTTATTTGGATGGTGCAAAATGTTTTGTTTGTGGTACAAGAATTGAACAAAATTCTAAGCTTGTTAAAACGCGAATTTGAGCATGTCACACTAATCAATGTGGCCAAAATTTCAAATGGCCCTCCCTCGTTTATTTCAATTTTACATAATTTTTCTTGGTGGTACAAAAAGGTACTAAAACCCGAAAATTATGAGCTATTTAAAATTCAGATTTTGAACATGTCGCACTACAGGTGATTGAAGTGGCCAAATCTTGAAGTAGGCCTTCCTCGTTTATTTGAATGGTACACAAAATTTTCTTGGGTGGACAAAAATAGACGAAAATTGGACAAAATTGTGAGCTAGTTAAATTTCAAATTTGAAGATCTTTCACTGCAGGTGATCGAAGTGGCCAAATTTTCAAATGGTCCTCTCTCTTTTACTTGAATTTTACAATTTTTTTCTTAGGTGGACAAAAATGGACAAAATTCTGAGGTAGTTAAATTTCAGATTTGAAGATGTCACACTACAGGTCATCAAAGTGGCCCAAACTTCCGAGATGGGTGACGTGGAAATTTTATTGTTAGTGATTTGACATCGTTATATATATATATGTATATATATACACAAAAGGTGTCAATCATGCATCATTGCCGGGAGGATGAATCACTCACCCCTTTCTTATTCTCCTTTTACATGACCTTGGAAGATATTCCTAACCGACAACAATGAACCATTTCAAGGTCTTGAGTCTATTTACATTAGAAACTTGGAATTCCATTTATGACGAAAGTTATTGTACATTAAAAATTATCAATTTGGTCGTTTCTTTAAATATGCATTTATATGCAATAACGACATAAACATGCACTAACGTCCGAAATATGCAAATATATGCACTATAAAACTCTATTATTTTACCCCAAAACAGCTGAAACGGATTTCTGTTTAAAGAGCATATCTATATCACATCAGGAAAAAAACATGCAAATATGCAAAAATCCGAAGTCTAGTGATGACATTTGGAAAGTTTCAGTGTGGGACAGCCATGGGATGCTGAGTTATGAACTTTTAAGTGAAAGTCACTGATAGTAGTTTTGACCTTTTGCCGAAAATTTAGTCACATTGCTGATTATAAATTCTTGTAACTTTAGCCCTGATTATTGTAGAAACTTAATTCCGATGTCATTGTTAAGCTTGTACATAGACCTATCATTTTATATGTAACACTTGATCCTTTCTGTAAAACTGAAAATTTTGCCTTGAATGACACGAAAAATGACGGAGTAACTTTTACAGAATAATTGCTTGTTATTGGAGATGACATGTAGAGAGTTCCATAATGCGATATGCATGGAATGATAATGTGTGTATTCTTAAGTAAAGATCACTTATTGACCGAACGAAACGGAGGTTAGTCGATTTGTGTTGTCTATCCGTCTGTCTCGCGATAACTTTCGAACGCGTGAATCGATTCGAATGAAAGTGTCACAGATCGTTTATTCGATCAAAGGACAAGACAAGTTCGTTGGGGAAGTAAATCAGACGAAGAGCTAAGGGGAAATCTCCTCTTAAAAGTGCAAAATTGTGGAAAACTATTATTACAAGCGAATTTAATGGACTATTTTCTGTTATTAAAACTTTATAAGTGTTCGAACATACCTCGGGGATTCCGGGCTAATAATTGGGAAGGAGGGGGAATCGGACAAGAGCGTGGCCAGAAAATCAAAAGGGGATGATAACAAATCAGACTAACGAATTGCTATGAAAATTGCACAGCTTTATCGCAAGGTGTACTTTTCGAAGAACCTTAATATTAGTAGTAATTAGTCATTTGTTTATAATTACATTGTTCGTTATTCAGGGGACTAAGTGTACTTTAACGTAGAAATAGCCAGTGAAAAAATTCTGTACATACCTGAGGACGAAATACCTGCACAAAAATTGTTTCTCTAGAATAGTAGTTGATTTTTGAGAGTCTGCTTTGTTACGCACATATATGCGTCCAGTGGCTGTTAGCGGATAAACTGTAGCTAGTACACACGAAGTAGGAAGTGTTAAAATGTCTTCCTTGCGGGGATATGTGAAAGATGGATTAGGCCCTGCAGGATGTAAGAACGTCACAGTAACTTCCTGCTCAACTTCGTCTACAGACAGTACATATCCTAACCACCATTTACCGTCATAAGCACATGTAACAAAACCTTTTATTGCTTCTGTGGATAGATGTGCTCTTAATTTTTTCAGACAGTAAATTCGGTATTCACCACTGTTTAAGAATTTCTTCGCATGTAAAGTATTTACAGTAACTGGTAGGAAAGCATGTAGTTTCTGAGTTCCAGCTATTGCAGAGGCACTGTTGTATCTTGAGGTAAGCAGCGATTCTTCTGCAGCGTGTTCTTCTGAAGAGACGTAACAAAAAGTGACGCTCGGCATAGCTGTAGTAGCCCAGTTATAAAGTTGTTTTGGAGTCATTATTTGGTCATCACACGGATTCTGGAGACTAGCTTTGGCTGCAAGTCGTTTTAATGTTCCACGCAATCCATCACAGGCACTTTTACCATGTGCAGTGGCGAAAAAGTGCCACTCAGCTTTAATTCCGAAGTCGTCTTCGTGCGAACACAGGTTAATGAAATTTTTCTTATTTTTGTATTGTGCTGCAGCCCCGTCAAAGAAGTAGAAAATCTTTGACACTATTGAAAACTTAGATTTGAGGAAGTGCGTGAATTTTTTTTTGGAATAAGTGTACTGTTGTGTATGAGGGAGTCAGATATCACAACAAAACTTACGTGAGTTATAGGGTTTGATTTATAGTATGTGACGAATGGATGTATGGTTGCCTGGGAATTGTTCCAATGGTAGCCTTGCACAGAGTCTTGCACAACAAATAAATAATTTTCACTGAAGTCACAAGGAGCAATGAATTCACCCACATGAAGATTGTCTTTGAGGCCTGTGAAGAATTTTGTTTGTTGCTTTGCGATAAATGAGTGGCACAAAAGAATCTGTAATTTCTCACTGAATTTTGGGCAGAAATCTTCTGTTGATTCTTGGATTGTGCATATATTGGATCGGTCTGTAGCTACCCATTGACGGTATGTTATACTGTCTACATTATGTTCCTCTATATGGTTTTGAATACTTATTATTAACCTCTCTATACCAGGACAAGTTTCACAGTCATCAAAGTAGCATGATACATTAGGTGGATTACAGACAATCTGTGCAAGGCAGTCATGATATGATATAATGGGATGTGCTTCATCAGCTGTAAGTGTCGATAGTTTGGCTTGTGCTATCATCAGTTTCACACTCTGATGCGTGCTGCAAACACAGACCGAATGAGTTCCGGCAGACCGCTAAGATACACTGCTTGGGTCTCAGTTCTGCAAATTTTGAGAAACCAATGGAAATATCAGGATACTGATTCTTAAATGCCTGGAATAGTTCTTTCAAGTTGCAAAGAATGAGCCTTTTTTGTTTGTGTATTTTCTGGTCTCCAATCCTTACAGAAACGAAATCTTTTTACCAGGCATTATTCTGCTGACAGAATCTGCTTCATAGAATTCTCTGAGCACTTCCACAACCAATGTAGGTAATGCTTTCCCAGGTATGATGTTAGGTGTTGCCATTATACCCTTCTCTTGAACCAATTTTTTGGCACTACGTACCATGTAATTAGGTGCACCAAGTTCTCGCTGAATTTTATGAACTGACCAACTCCGCGGCAGTACTGTTAGTACTTGAATTTTCTCACTTCATTTCACACAACTTCCGAACTTGTCTTTAAGTTGTTGCAGGATTTCTTGAGTAGAATCCTCTTCGTCACTGCTGGAACTTTCACTACTTTCAACATGGAAATTTTTCCTCTTGAGGGCAGATCCAATTTTCTTCACTTTTTGTCCCGGATATTTCTTTTGAGAGATCTTATTTTTCAATATTGGAGACTCGTCAATAGAGAGTAAGCTTTCATTCGCAGCCTTGAAGTTTTCATCGTCGTGTAATTTTTTCTTGGGTGTACTAATCTCGGAATTATTGTCTGTACATTGATCTGTTTCAGTCACATGTTCGTAATCAGGAAACTTCGCGACATCTTTCCTGCAGTTGTCACATATTTTATGTCTTCTGCATTACTGGTACTTTCTTGATCATCCATTCTGTGACTGACCGTAGACCTCTGTTGCAGTTATGGCCGTTAATGGAAAAAGGATTACAACAGTATTTTTGGTACAACAGTTCAATACCTTTCACACTGGATATAGTTGCCATTTTACTTCATTGATGACCTGGGACAGGGTTCCCACGCTCCTGGAACATCCTGGAAAACCCTGGAAATTGAAATTACCCTGGAATGTCCTGGAATATCCTTGAATTTCTTTGCAGTCCTGGAAAAGTAGAAGTTTTTCAATTTCCTAACTAGTTGCAATTACATGCAATAGAATGCGAACGAAAGCAGTCCTGAGAAATAAAAATTGCGAGATCTATGACATTTCCCTCTCAGTGCCGCATTCTAAGGCGGCTGAGTAAACGGAAACGCACAGTATACACCATCTTCGGTGTAATACATTTCCGCTCTGTGGAGAGATGTGTTCAGTAGAGATTTCTGTGCTTAGTGTATTGATTTAAAAACATTACTGTTTTGCTTCTCGTATCATGTTTTTGACCTTTTTATGTAGTCGAAGTAACAACTAAGCAACGTCACATCTTAATCTGCAGTGTTATTGTATAAAAGCGAGAGTGCATTAAACTGAACATTGTGTATACTATGCGTTTATGGTTCCTCAACCGCTCGAGTAAACTGCTCAAAAGCGTTCTACCGCCTTCAGAGCAATATCCATTACGAAGGAAGGAAGGAAAGAGAAATGTCCAGTTAGTTCACTGGCGATCTTGGTTTGATAGATTGTGCTTTGTTCATGTGGTTTAATAATAGCGATACTTTTCTTGTTATTTTACTTAATGATTAGACAAAAAGAAAAAAAAATGCGTAAAGGTAAATCCACGTCTAGTGAAACTTGGCTGAAGAAAAAAGAATATAAAGAGTGGCTGACTGTGGGTGCGGACAAGCACAGTGCAAAATGTGTGCGTTGATCAAAAGTGTTCGATGTTTGCAACATGGGTGAGGCTGCCATTCGAAGTCATGCAGCGGGAAAAAAACATTTGGATTTGACAAACAGCTGAAACGGCACAGTGCAGAATTTTTTTCAGCTGAAAACTACTGTAGGTAATGAACGGAAAGAAGTTAGTAAAGCCGATTTGCCATCCACCAGTGCATCACCAACCATTCAGGTGACACGCAACGATTGTTTGCGAGCTGAAGTACTTTGGGCAATGAAAGTCGTGACATCGCATTACTCATACAATTCTTGTCAAAACATTTCGAGTCTTTTTACCTCTATGTTCCCCGACAGTGATGTGGCCAAACAGTTTTCATGTGGTGAAACTAAGTGTCCATATTTAAGTGTGTTTGGTTTGGTGCCATATTTCAAAAGTCTTCAAGATTACGTGTCTGCGCAGCCAAGTTACGTTTTGATTTTTGATGAAACTTTGAACTCAACGACAGCTATGAAACAGATGGATATCCACGTTCGCATTTGGGACATTAACAACAGGGTAAGTAGATGTTACTGAAAATTTTAGTGTTAGTTTTAAATACAAAAACCAATTTGTTATTAAATATTCGCATCATTCTAAGTGTAATGATGTGTAGACTATTTTTAAAAGTAACTATACTAGTTTTACTTAACCGAGAGTAAGCATACTTTTGGCTCACCTTTGCGAAATATTCGCCATTTTTGACACTTTAAAAGGTAATACTTAAGATTATCTCCTTAACTTATACAGCTTTGGTTATAGTGGAAATCACCGTTATTTGGTTACGATGCTAAAGAAGTAATACAGACACATTATGCCATATTATTAATTGCGACTTAGTTATTTGTAACCATAATTAAGCAAAGGAACTAATTGCAGAGGCAGTTTAGACTCATGACACTTATACTTAATGTCCCTTAGCTCTAACAGAAACATATGGAGGTATAACTAAGGTCCTACCGAAGTTGGGGAAGATTGGTTTTGATTGAGATTGGAGGGGATTAGTTGCACGGATATCAGAACTTTGTTTTAGTCAAAGTTCCTGATTACTAGTCTCATGCTAAGATTTTAAAATAAAAGAAGCGAAATGAAGTATTCAATATGACGAAAATCACATTTCTCTGTTTTAAGTAAGATTTATATTAAAACTTGATATTGTGAGTTATGTCAGTGATTACGAACTCGATGTTATTTTTTAAAACAAAATACAGAGGTTGTTTCCAATCTGTGTGACGATTTCAAACTACACTAACCTTAAGAGAAACCATGTCGCCACTATCGAGAGTGCTCTATTTGGTGGCCTTGCATCTTGGCAATTGCCCTACAGCAAAGTTTCCACTCTAAGAGGCTGGCTTGTAGTGTTTACGTCGGAGAGGGCAGTTATTTAGCCCTCCCAAAAAGCACTTATTTTCAGCGACATTCGTCCAGATATGCACTTACCACATCTGTCACACACAGTCAATGGTTCAAGGTGCCCACACGACTGGTAATTTCCTTCTCTTCCCGCTTGGTGGTGCTACAAGGGTGTTTCATTTCGTCACTATAGATCGGAAACAACCTCTGTATACGATAGAAATACACTATCTGACCAAAGCACTGCTTTTATTATTTTTACTTAATAAAAACAGTGCTTTGGTCAGATAGTGTAATTTCTGTACAACAAATGCACTTAAACTTTTTTCACTTACAGGTGGTAACCTGGTATTATGGTTCAGCATTCATGGAACATTCTACTGCTGAAGTGATGCTGGAAGATTTCCAGAACTGTGTTCAAAGACTGAACCTAAACAGAGCTCTTCGGGTATCCATGGATGGGCCGAATGTCAATTGGAAGTTTCATCGTTTGTTGCAGGAACAGTTGCTAGACTTCAGGAATGCATTTGTTAAATGTGGGAAGCTGTGGGCTCCACATTGTACATAATTCTGTAAAAGAAGGAATGAACAAAACAGGGTGGCATTTGTTGGAACTTTTCAGTAGTTTGCACAGTTTTTTTCAAGATTCTCCTGTTAGAAGGGAGGATTACATGAAAATGACTGGCTCACACGTGTTCCCACTGAAACACTTTGGGCACCGTTGGGTGGAAAATTTGCCCGTTGCCGAGAGAGTACTACAAATGCAGGAAGAGTTAAAACTATTTATTGATGAAAGCAGTAAAAGGCCAAATACTCAGTTTCTTTTAAAACCATCAAATCCCACTTTCAGGATCCACTGACAACAGCAAAGCTCCATTTTTCCATATCAGTTACAATGGACATCGGCAGTTCTTGACAGTGTACCAGGTGGACAAGCCAATGATTCCTTTCCTCTGTGATTATCTTTATAATTTAGTGCGAAATATAATAAGATGATTTATTTTCAATAATAAAGTTGAAACCATTGGTAATATTCCACAGTTACTGAAATTAGACATAAGAGATTCTGCAAATTACATTCATGCAAAAAAAGACATTGATGTTGGATTTGCAGCTCAGCATGAGCTTGATCAGTTACTGACTAGCAAGGCCATCAGTGAAAAACGTGTGCTAGAATTCAAGATTCAATGCAGGTCTTTTCTTGTCTGCATTGCAAAAAAGATATTGGAAAAGTCACCTATCAAATACCCACTAGCATGTGCCATACAATGTCTGAATCCCAAATTAATGAGTACAGATAAACCGAGATGTCAGAAAATGATGGCGAGCTTATCAAGGACATTGACAGACTTAAATGGAGTTGACGATGGAATGTCTTCTTGCGATGATATGCTGAAGGAGTACAGAGATTTTCTTGATGCTGTTGTCCTTCCAAACAACGGTGTATGTAAGGAATTCGATCATATTTCAGGCAAAGAAAGTGTTGATGCTTTCCTGTATAGAGAAGTTGGTTCGTCAGGAAAATACAATAAGTTGTGGTTGCAGGTAATGAAGCCAGTTCTTCTCTTATCACATGGGCAAGCCACAGTTGAAAGAGGATTTTCTGTTAATAAGGAAATTGAAATCGAAAATCTTCAGCAGAAGTCATTCCAAGCGCAAAGAATAATATGTGACCACGTCAGTTATGTTGGTGTGTGTAACAAAAGTAGATATTTCGAAGGAACTCTTAGCTTCTCCATCAAGTGCTCGTAGTAAGTACCAGTTATTCATTGAAGAATAGAAGAAGGAGAAGGCAAAGAAAGAGTCATCACAAAAAAGTAAAGAAGTTGCTGATGCTGTTCAAGAGCTGAAGAACATAAAGAAACGATTACAAGATGACATAGGTGAACTACAGAAATCTGCTGACAAATGCGCCGAAAAAGCGGAACAGTGCGACAGTATGACTTTCATTGCAAAATCAAACAGTATGAGATCTGCAAAACAAAAGGAAGAGGAAGTGAAAAGTGTGGTGAAGGAGCTAAGTGAAAAGGAGATGATGTTAAAACAGTTAATCTGCCATAGCGATGTGTTGATCTAAAGATTAACAGTAAAGTAATGCAATTCTGCTGAATTGCATATTATAACTTCAGAATAGGTATATTTTGTCAGAAATACCTTGGAATTTTTATGTAATATCCCTGGAAAATTTGCCTGAGTATCCTGGAAAACCCTTGGAAAATCCGGATTTTTTTTTTTTTTTTTGCCAGTTGCGTGGAAACCCTGTAAACTCTGAGGAAAAAAGAAAAACATAGTAACAGTATATTAGTATTAGTAGTAGTAGTATTTATACTGGAAGAACAAATGAAACATAAACTAACATTTTTTTCTTCTGTCGTCAGCAATAGCAAACACTACTCTGTAAAACAGGACGCAAAATTCCCGGTCGCCATTGGCGACTAGAAATTTAGAACTGGCGACTAGCGTTTAGTAGGAATGGTTTCTGCCTAAACTCACAGGACTGCGCAGTGTCTGTCTCTCGAAAATAATGTCACTGAGAGAAAGCACGGAATTTGAAATCTTCATAACGGACATGGAAAGCGAAGTCTTTACAACGTTGTAATTCGCCCCTCCTTTCCCACCCTCGATCGAAATGGTCTGCCTCATAATTTGTACGTGAGAGACACTGGCGGCCATCATTTGTGCGTCTGACTTTGAAATTTTGCGCCCTGGTGTAAAAGCAACTCAGTCATTTTTCTTGTCATTCAAGGTCAAATTTTTAGTTTTACAGAAAGGATCAAGTGTTACATACCAAATGATAATTCTATCCACAAGCTTAACAATGATATTGGAATTAAGTTTCTATAATAATCAGGGCAAAAGTTACAAACATTTATAATCAGCAATGTGACTAAATTTTTGGCAAAAGGTCAAAACTACTATCAGTGACTTCAATTTAAAAGTTCATAACTCAGCATCCCATGGCTGTCCCACTCTGAAACTTTCCAAATGCCATCACCAATAATAAGCCATTATTCTGTAAAAGTTTCACGAAAATCGATGACCACGTCTTTTTTTGCTATTCAAGGTCAAATTTTCAATTGTGGTATATCAAAGGAAAGGTCTGTCTATGAGCTTTAAAATGACACTCGAATGAAGTCTCTATCTTAATTAGGACCAAAGTTGCAAGCCCTTTTAATAATCAATCACTTTTTTTTTTTTTAATTACAAAAAGTCAAACTTTGAGATGCTGTAACTCCAGAACTGTAATAGCCAGGAAGGAAAAAAATTATTTCTGGTCGTTTCTCGTCAAGCCCTACTAACACACCAAATTTCATCAAAATCTGAAGTGGTGACCAAAATTTTTGCCCTGAAGTGTGTTTATCTGACATGGAATGTCCCATATGGCACTTATTGGACAACAATCCAAACAATAGACATTAGTCTTAAAGTGAATTTTAGTTTGGTACATCAGAGTCCACAACAAAAACCTGTGTCAGTGCTTTACTGGCTAACCAAGTGTCATGTGCTGATTGAAATGTTAGGAGTAAATTAGGTTGCATCTGTCGAGGCGTTTGTCATAGCAGCAAAAATACTGGTCCCGACCTAATAATGTTACAACAAATAGTGGGAAGATAATTATAATGCTGATTGTACCTGACTTATATATAAGGTTACAAGGCAAACATCTTGGAAAATACGTGCCACTTCCATCTGAGTCAGAAGGAACTTACGTGTTGTCCTTTTTCGATCTCTTATTTTACTGTCCTGAAAAGGACATACTGGTATCCGGAAGTAAAATATTTTACCAATTTCAGAGGCTTATCTATCCTAATACAAACGTGAATTGTTCTATTGCTCAGGGGAAATAAATAAAGGGACCGCTCGTTCGACTTTTGTTCCACTCAATTTTATTCCGTATTAGTAGAGGCACGAGTTTTTCACAATGCGCGATAAAACGAAATGCGTCAGAATTAAGTGATTTTCAGCTTCTTGACGTTTTATGATTATCTTTGTATTTTCATTGGTTCCCGTTGCGCAATTAAACGCGAAATTGGCCGTTTTGTGCGAAATTTCTAACAATACGCGAGATAACGCGAATTTTTTTAAAAAAAAATATGTATTCATTAATTTAAAAACGCTAGTTTTCCGCTGACGGAACGGTAGAACGTGGAATGAACGGTAAATTTGGGTGACTTGGATACGGCTATAGAGAACTTGTTGCGCGTTAGCTATCACCATTGCAGCTAGATGAGGAGTTCCGAAGTGATGATTGTTTGAAGTTTGTTGTAAATGCAGTTACATATGTGTGGAGGCCCGTATATATATATATATATTGTGCGCCCTGTGCTCTAAGTAATTTTCCGCCCCCTTCCGCAGAAACTTATGTCTCAAACAAGGAAACAAGCAGTGATTTTGCTGATTTTACGAACATACCACGTCTTGTTGAGTAGCAGTTAAGTAATAAAAGTTACAAAAGTTACAACGTAATTTTAAATGGCCTAATTCTCTCAGTGATGATTATGATGTGTTCTGCCCGAAGATAGGTGTTTGAACCGAAGGTCTCTGAGCAAGGTGAATCCATGGTAGTTAGCCATTGCCTTCCATGCGATGATGATGTACTAAGGATAGGACCTATAGCTTAACCTGGGATCCGAACCACTTGTGTCCTCACCAGGAATCGAACCTGGGATCCGTTGATTACAATGCAACGAGCTTAACCACTCATCGATTGTGAAAAAATAGGTATGAAGTGAAAGCGTGTATTGGTATACAAGCTTTTCCCTCATCTATTCCGTCTGTCAATACAAAACTTGGTATAGTTATTTCTTTCTTTTTTTTGAGAGATACATTTGGCTTGTGTGCTTTTACCCAGGCCCAAGCTTGTTTCATGCTGAAGAGAATGAACTACAAACCATGACTTTCCAATGACCAGTATTGATGCAATAACTACTTCACTGTGAGTTCACTTTCTTTATACTAACAGGGTTAATGAGCCCCAGGGACTTACTCCATTGTTCATAACATGTCTTTGTTATGTTTATCGAATGGACAAGGTTTGATTCGGATGTCCGGATGACACGTTCATGTCCGTTCCTTGTGAGATTCGGGATGCAAATTTCACATAAAAATAACATGGGATCATTTTAAAAATAATCGAAAACGACTAATGTTAAAGTTGAATTTGTAGTTTTTAGGGTCGCTGAGATGATTAAATCAAAATTGTCACTTCATCTTTAAGGTCATATTCCACTCCCCAGGGAGAAGGCGAAATTTTAAAAGTAGTCGAAAACGGCAGATAGTGTTGAGTTTATAGTTTTTGAGGTTACAGAGTTTAACAGTATCAGTTTTCATGATGTTCAAGTTCATCCTCACCCCTTGGGATGGGGGTGGTAGATGATGACTTTTTAAAAATAATCAGATAAGCTAGTTAATTAGTAACTACTGTAATTAGAACGAATTAAACACACTATCATATTTTCTCGGACTTGTGCGGGACTTTGTGGATCGCCAGTTTTAAATATTACTTTATAGTGAATCTTAAAAAAATTCCAAAATTTTGCCGCGACCTAAATTCTGCCGCCCTGTGCTCTAGCACAGAATAGCACTTACCTAAATACGGGCCTATATGTGTGGCCTCCAACAAGCAGTGTCAACTGAGAAGTTTTTTTTTCCTTTTTCCAAATATGAACTGGTGGTAAGTGACAAATGTAAAAGTTCGCGGCATAGAAATTGTTACAAAAATTCAAAGCCCAAATTTATAACGAACTCTTGCCCTGTTTTCTTATGCATCCAGAAATACATGTCTCAATCGATTAGTTGCTTTTAGTATTAAATACAACCCCTTCATCTCTCCCTGTCTAAAGCAGTGTGTGTGACGTAGTACACTCTTTCCATTCAGCTCAAAAAGAAACAGGAATCAAGTTTACAACATTATAGCTTCAAACAATCTTTTCCATTCGTTTATTCTGAAATATTTTTAAGAGTCTAAATTTAAAAAAAGTCGCACAATGTTTCCAGAGCTTCATAAAGACCTTTAATTTCATTCTTTCCCTTCTTTAAAGACTGCAAGCTAGTAAGATGCTCCCTAAGAAATCTATAGACATTGCTAATAATGGCATCGGCAGTAGGTTTTGTGCTTCCTAAAGTATGTAATGCACGCACAGAGCTCTAAAATATCTACCGACAGAAATGAGTATTATTCAATGATTCATTTGATTTCTTTTAAGTAATTGTAAGCAAATGTTTCAGGGGGAGGAGTCATTTGGGCAGGACAGGAGGGTGTAATTCCCCCTCCCTTGAGCTTCATAAATATATATTGTTTGATCAAATGTATAGTAATACACTACAAAAAAAAAAAAAAAATTAATAAATAAATAAAATACAATGTCGGCGGAGAATCTTCCCCTCCCCCCGAATAAAATCTAAAAGACACTGCTTTTAGCAGAAACCTATAGAGTTACGATAGCACATTGCTAGAGAGATTACATTTGGTTTCAAAAGTCGAAGGTTTGATCTCAAGCCATATGAGTTCCTGGGCGACATTGAGAGAGGGAGAGATTCAAGTATGGAGACAGAGAGGGATGATTTTTATACACAGATTTAGAATTGGGGGAAAATGATCGGACAGCTTTCGTATTATGACGAAAATTGTGATTTTGTGAAACAGAAGAAGGGAAGGTTTCGAACTGCGAGGATCACATTAGGCAGTTGTCAAATTAAGGTGGAGAACTCTTTGTAGAGCATCAGATGATTACGAAGGCAGAGAAAGATATTGAGGACAGGAATTGAGAATTTAAAAAATCTGAAACTTCCGAGACGGGTTTCGAACCACGAACCTTGTAGTTATCGAAACATGACTATCCATTCTGCTACGGAGAACTCTATGTACTCGATACATACATTTGCTTTAGCTACGTTGAAAGCTAACATAATGGGATATTCCAAACATTGACTCGGTGGATGCGCCGTTCAGATAGGACGTAAACCTCTTGTAACTTAGCTACAATGTATCGTGGCGGATATAAATCATTTGTCAGGTAATGGCGACTGCTTTGAAACAAATGCAGAGTATTACACTTAAATCAGTCATATCTATGGTTTCGTGTGGAGAAGAAACAAACTTGTGAACCAAAGGTTTAAGAACAACTCAAGTTATTAATATAAACTTTGCCGAAGATTATTCACGTATATCATCATAAAAGGAATACGAAAGACGTTCTGAAAAGAATAAATACAACTTTGCAAGCAGAGGCAACGAAACCTAAAGTAACGAGACTAAGGACGAAATATTTACCGCCTAGTGATAGTGGTTCAGTGGTCAAGGCGTTGGATCTGTAATCTGGAGGTTTGTTGTTCAAACCCACGTTGGGCATTTTTTTACTTTAGGATTTTTGATGGCGATTGATCGACGATGACACACGTTTTGTTATATTCAGATATTTCAATACTCGGATGTTTCAATACTTGAACTATCAAATCTTCATGAATAATAATAATAGTAATAATAATAAACTAATAATAATTATTAGTATTATCTCGTAGAAGATTAAATTTAGGAGCTAATTATCGCTCAGTTCATACCATTACAAGCAGAAACGTGACATTTGGCAAGAATGTTTTGGTTTTGTTTAATATTGCCCAAGAGAAAAGGAATTTTTCATCTCGTTTATTAAAAAAAAGAGAGAGAATTAACATTTTACATTCGTGACAAGGCTAACTCAAATTATCGTCTCGCTTTGGAGATGAGAATGGAGAGGAGAGGAAAAGTATCGTAAAAATTTCTCGTCTTGTCTCGTTTGTCGAAATAGTGTATGTCCATTCTTTAAGTAACAATTGCTCTGTAGACTGAATCTTATGGGCTTTTTGTTACTTTGTATTTCAGAGCTCATTGAATTATGGCATGTGTAGGTATTTTTGTAGCAAAGCTTTTATAATTACCTCTGCATATCCTAGAAATTAGTTTATTATATGCCTTACTGCTGAGTGATATTCAATTATTTTTTTACATTTATTTTCCTTAAAACATACAGTTGAATACTTTCTACATGAAACTTTAGTGGAAAGCTTTTGTTTAAAATGTGGGTAGTTGGAAAGGCGTGTCTTGAAGGTACGGAACCCTCCCTCTCGGAAATCCCTACGTATAGGTAAGTTTTTCCAAATTTTAAACATACTTTAATGGTTCACGCTCTTCCATCCAGCTCTTGCCTAGTGGGCATTGTGTTAACAAATACCCTGTGTGTAGGTTTTCTCCTGGTTCCGCTTCCTCCCACTTTCTTTATTCCAAAATTTCTTTCATTCTCATCATCGACGTCTTCTGTAGCTTAGCCGGAATAACCATTACTTAAAAACAGATTTTCTTATGGAGGGTGTCTATCGGTCACGAAAGTCACGAATGTCACGAAAAAGTCACGAAATCAGAAGACGGTCATGAAAGTCACGAAAAAGTCAAGAAATTTAGCTTTTGGGTCACGATTTTTTTTTAAAACTGTACAAATGTAAGTACAGATTGGAAAATTTTGTTCTATAAAACGTCAAAATTCACCACCAAAAATGTCTATGGTCGGGTTTAGACGCTACCAAATCGCAAGCAAAGTACGTTTCTATCGCATGGGTGGAAATTCGGCCTAATTCGCACTCAAATTCGCTCTTGAAAATGTTAGGAATTTTTTTATGATTTGGTAAAGAAAGGTCACGAAAAAGTCACGAAATTCCATTTTGAAATTTTAGTAGACACCCTGTTATGGGTCTTGTGAGTTCTGTATCCCTACTTTCTACATGAAATTTACCTATAAACTTTCCCTTATAACATTTAGCTAGTTGTAGGCACGTATACAGAGGGTATGTCCTGATTGTCCTGACACTTCTCTTCACTCCCGGCTATTTTGTAACTTCTGCCTAACGCTACGGGTGAATTAACAGATTTTAATACAGTGTGTCCTCATACAGAATTTGTCTTCCATATTATTATTATTATTATTATTATTATTATTATTATTATTATTATTATTATTGTGAGAAAAATAGACATAAAAGTTGTAATATAAGCTTCTGTACGTTGGTTTACTGACCTTGAATTAGGACTTAAATAATTTCATCTGTTTTCCCACTTAAAAGTATCGATAATTCAACAAGGAAATAATTAGACCATAAAAATTTAATTGAAATTCTTCGTAATTTTACCCATGACAAACACTTTACCATTTTATATCGTAAAGGTCAGATCCATCGTTATTGTAAGAGCGGTGCTTGAGCGATTGACGGTAGAAATTCAAACTCCGGTTAATTAGAATTTCACAACGTGATTGTATTGCAAGTGTAAACTCTTTAGTCGGTAAAGAGGCCGTGGATCATGTCAGAGTTAATGACGATGTGTTTTGGTGAGTCAGTACGTACTTTCTGTATGAAACAATATAGGCGGTCAGGATCTCGCATACAAATGGACGTATATAACATATAGCTGAGGAATGTAAAGTATATGCATGTGATATACGGAAAATTGTTAGATGTCATACATCCTGCAACGGCATGATGTAACATCTAAGGGCAATGCGAATATAGCATATGGATAGCGTATACCGCTGTCCATATACCGCTGTCTGGAGAACGGATTTTTCTCAGTATATGAAACTTAAAATTGTAGATTCATAGTAGACGTTCATAGTAATGTGAAATACTAATATACAATTTTCTGTAAGTTTTGCAATTTGATTGCTATAAAATTAATAATTTTGTTTCTATTTCTCGCGGCACAGTAGTGGCCCACTCACGGCACACCGGTTGGGAAACGCTGCTCTATAAGGATGAATTGCCTTATAAGAGTTACTTTGGAAAGAAAAGAGGGGGGAAAAGAAGGTGTCAGCTACTAGACAATACGAAAATCGAACCTTCGGATGCCTTAACAGAAACTAAGTAGGATTTGTCTTCATCACGATACATAGTAACACCCTTTCTTTTGTTAAAAGACATTGGATTATGTATGCGTTATATTGATATTTTAACAAAATATAGAAACAAATATAAACAAAGAATAGTTCCTATATATCAATTTTTGTTGACCGAATATATGGAACGTGTTGAAAATGGCGAAAGAAAATATTATTTCTAGTAAGAGTGGAAGAACTTAATAATAATTCCAGAATGACGTTTCAAACATTTATGACTCATACCAGGCCTGAAGGATGACCCGTTTTTATTCATGAATTGTTTGCGAAACACGCGAAGTTTTCAGACAGTAGAAATCGAGATTTTAGACTGTGACGCCATGTTGTTATTGTTTTTGTAATGGAAGTAGTTTCAATTTTAAATTGTAAGAACGAGGGAAATTGACTATTTTTCATGTTGTTATACATCATAAATATCTACATTCTAAATTATAAAATTTTTCCGAATATACTCGAAGAGACTCGAACTGCGACCCTTAACCCTTTTAATTCTTGCCTTTTTCGGCGTTTTTCTTGAGTCTCAGATAAGCAGCGACAGTGTCATCCCTATTTATCCTAGAATCATGGTTCATACCTCGTTTTTCTCAGAATGGAACAGTCTTTCAAACGGTACCACTTACATGTCCCTATAATATGCCAGAAGGGAATTATTTGAGGGAAAATCGAGATTTTTTACCAAAAAAAAAAAAACTTCAAAGTTTGGGACCTCCTGAGGCCCTACCGGGTCTGCGCACAAATCTCCAAAAATTTGGAAAAATACTACGTAGTGTACTAATTACTTGTGACAAATTCGAAATACCTGTCTTCAATAGTAAGGGCAGGAAAAGTTTTTACCCATTTTGAGAGAGCATCAAAAAACGCCCAAAATTTCCCTAACATGCATCCTACATTTTTTTTTTAATTCTGACACGCCCCTAATAATCGTAAAATTATGGTTCATACGTCGTTTTCTTCAGAATGGAGTAGCCTTTCAGATGGTATCACCCGCATGTCCCTCGGACATCCCTAAGGGAAAAATTGAGGAAAATAGGGATTTTTGCTGAAAAAATCCCTTTTTCCCCGGTTTGGAGGCCTCTGGCGCGACCCTGGGTAAAGATAGGGATCCAGAAATCACTTTCAAAATACTACGTAGTATACTAATTGCTTGTGCCAAGTACCAATCTCCTATCTTTAACACTAAGGACGGGAAAAATATTTTCCTCTTCTGCGAATATTCCCAGAGTGTCCCAGAATACCCTATATAAATTTCAAAAATTTCTTGACACGTCCCTAATTGTCGTAGGATCACTACCGTCAAATGGGGTGAATAGAAACACATTTTTGGCTATATGAGAATATAAGTCTGGTAATGTTAAAGATTTCGCGTATCAGATTATTCCAAAAGAAAGGTCTTAATATGCTAATGAATTTCAGTAAACGTCATATTAATTTATCAACTCCACTTTTCTTCACCTTGATTTTTCTTAATGTTTCTATTCACCCCTACCCATGGGGTGAATAGAAACAATTACTTTATTTTCATTTTTGTTTCTTTTATACTATTGGAAAGGTAAAAAAGAAACAGCGTATTTGTTGAAACGAACGATTTATTTGATACCTGCAAGATATTAGTTCAATAAGACCAGTATTACATAAGTTGCACAATGCACAATATAGGTATAAACGACCATATAGTTTTGATGATATTTGAATAAGATATAAACCACTGAAATCATCAGGGAAACTTATCATGAGTTGAGTTGATTTTGAAGTTTACGTCCCGTCCAGCAGCGAGGCTATATGAGACGTGGACCTACTGATTAACGTAGAATCAGAACTACATGAGCTCCCGCCGGGAATCGAACCCGGGTCTCCCACGCCAAAGGCGCGTACGCTAACCGCTTAGCCACGAAGGGGCCCGAAAGTTATCATATACTTAAAGCGTGCTGACGAACTCCTAATAAAACCTAACAGTTTCGTTCTGAAAATTTCATTGTTTATGTGCTCTCTTATAAAACACTCCCACATATGCATCATGTTCCCATTTTTGCACTTGGGTGCTGAATAGTCTCATCGAGTTTTAGCTTCTCATTTTACCACAGCAAAATCACCAGTTTTAGAAAACCATCATCTAGTTCGTGATCGTCTGGAATGTTGTCTTCTGGAGTGTTGTCTTTCTCCTCTTCCGACAATAAGAAGGTAGGTTGAGTTTCGTTGTGATTTGATGAAAATGTATCATTTTCAGAAAACAAACCAAAACTCTTACCAGAAACATCTATTCGTACTCTCTTCTTCCCTTATTTATTTTTTTCATTTTCTCTCATGCTCCTGAGAAGATCCATAAGGGAACGGTTTACAGTCTGAGATGAATTTTGCTGTTCTGTTTCTTCTCGTTCATTGTCTTTTTTTGGCAACATCCTCAGTATTTGGTCTCGACAAAGGGGAAAAATTCCACACTTTTCAAATCCAGCCCTGATATTTTCCTCCTTCAGTTTCACACTTTTTTTTTTTTTTTTTCAGAAGACTTGGAAATTTGTTCTTAGAGATGGTTGATACATTCCTATCAGGTCCTTTTTTCTGCTCCTCAAGAATTTTCCACTCCTTGAGGAATTTCAAGAATTTCCCAAGAAGTGTTTCTATTCACCCCACTAATTAAAAATCATAACAATAACCCAGTAAAGTTAAATTTTGATTAAAAATAATTTACAAAAGGAAAACTTTTACTATGAACGTCAGTAAATGAAACAACAAACTACAAAATAGGCATATGCTCAAATGCAACAAATATGAAAATGTCATACTTACCAAGAAAGTTTAAGGAGCGCTAAAATACCGTGTAAGATTTCAGTAACACATTAATGCTACTGCCGTCTACCTCAGTGTTCCCAACTCAGTAAAACATTTTGTCTCTGCCCTGGACACTTTAGCCGTATAAGACTATGTTTAGAAATTTCAGTTTTCTTGATTAATTTATCGTCCAGATAAATCCAAAACTAATCTGGGAGTTTTGTTTCTATTCACCCCTATGTTTCTATTAACCCCATTTGACGGTATTCATACACCATTCTCTTCAGAATAGAGCAAGCTTTCAGATTGTATTAACCTCATGTCCCTCGGATGTCCCGAAGGAGGGACAAATTGAGTAAGTAGGGATTTTTGCCGAAAAATCCCTCTTTTTCCGTTTTCGGGCCCTCTGGTGCGGCCCTGGGTAAACATAGAGATCTGAAAATCACTTTCAAAAATACTACTTAGTGTACTAATTACTTGTGCCAAACACCAATTTCCTATCTTCAATACTAAGGACGGGGCGGGAAAAATATTTTCCTCTTCTGCGAATATTTCTGAAATTTCCCAAGGATACTATACAAACTTCAAAAATTTCCTGACACGTCCCTAATTATCGTAGGATGATGATACATACGTCGTTCTCTTTAGAATAGAGTAGGCTTATAGATGGTATCACCCGCATGGCCCTAGAACGTTCCTAAGAAGGTTACAAGTGAGGAAAATAGGGATTTTTGCAGAAAAAATTCCTTTTCCCCGTTTTGAGGCCCTCTGGCGCGGCCCAGGGTTAACATAAAGATCTGGAAATCACTCTAAAAAATATTACTTATGGTACTAATTACTTGTGCCAAATACCAATCACCTATCTTCAATACTAAGGGCGGCAAAAATATTTTCCTCTTCTGCGAATATTTCCGAAATTTCCCAAGGATACTATACAAACTTCAAAAATTTCCTGACACGTCCCTAATTATCGTAGGATGATGATTCATACGTCGTTCTCTTCAGAATCGAGTAGGCTTTCAGAAAGTGTCACTCATATGTCCCTATCATGTAGCCGAGCGGAGCAAGAATCGCGAAAGTGGGATTTTTGGTCAAAAATATCCCTTTTTTACACTTTTGTCCCTTTGAACCCCCCTTCTGTGTTGACGAAGAGATCTGAAAAAAATCTCATAAAAACTAATTGGTCCACTGATTGTTTAGGGAAAATGTTAGGATTCTAGGATTAAAGAGAAGCTCACCAAAAAATGTTGAAGTTAGACCTCAGTAAAAAAAGGGAATTTGTAAATTGATGACGTCATACCTCCCTATGTTCTGACGCTCGGAAGCGTATAGACCCTTCCAAGGCTTTCTTGAATGTCTCCTCTCTTGGAAAATAGAAAAAAACCAGAACTAAATAGCATTCTTAGTTCTTTTAATCGAATCTTTAAGACACTACAATATCGGTCGAAAACGACCGAAAAAACTTAAAAGGGTTAACTCACGAAACGAATGTTCAAGCCACTACACTAAGACCCCTCTTTTAAGTAAACACTCGTCTATGTAGCAAATTGCAAACGTTTACGATTCCAATATTTTGTTAATGATGAAACACTGATTTCGGTCATGATAAAATACTATAATCCAGAGAATTAAATTTTAAATTAAAAAAAGAGACCGAAAGTATCTCCGTAACGTATTTCTATTATATTCGGTTATTCTCGTTTTACAGGTATTTCCAGTAACCTTGGAACGACAGGGACACGAACACAGATATAGCGAGGACATTTAATATTTCAAAGGCTCTCCCACCGGGAATCGAAACTGAGACTCCGCCTACTGAACTATCTAATTGGTGGGGTGCCTGGTTCGTTCCCAAGTAAGCTTGAGACAGACAACAACGTCTTCGTGGGTTTTCTCGGAACACTTCCACTTTCTCATTCCACCATTTCGTCTATCATAATTCACTTGCGTCAATCATTGTCTTCATCAACGTAACAGGGATAATCGTTGGACATTAAACGTGAACATTTCATTTTCAAGCTATTAACCCAAACCAATCCGAATCGAAAAACAATTGTATTTTCTATTGCTCATTAACGTTCTTTTCCACAAAAAATATGTAGAAACAAATGGGGAATCGTAATTCCATTCTAAAGTGAAACCGCAGACTCATAATACCTTAACCTAAAACGTAACCATTACATTTCGTTTGGAACTTTCCAGAATATCTGTATATATTTTGGAAAAGTGGCAATATAGTGTCTATTTTCAAACAAAACAGCCCAATTACGGTTCGTTATCTGAAATAAAGGACACATTCTGTTTCAAGTTTAAACCGAACCCAAACCAGTTAACCCAGAGATGGCGTGGGTCAATGAAACCTTGAACCACAACCAACTGACCCAGCACCCACCGTGACCCACGACCGACCACCCACAGTGACCCAGTCTGACCCACAACCCACCGTGACCCACTATGGCACCACCCACTATGACCCACTCCGACCCACCACCCATCATGAACCACATGAACTCGGCAGTTTACTGATCCTCACGGCGTTATTTGAGACGGTAGTTCGCAGTTGAGTTAGCTCCTCAACCACTTAACGAAAATACCGTAAAACTAATAATTGGTACCCCGAATAAAAATCAAACTATATCCCACCAATGCTGGGGAAGGGTTTGCTTGTATTCTATTTTTGTATGTATCTTTTCTCTTGCCTTGGTACTACTTCAATTTGTTCATTAGTACACTTTAACTGATCTGTTAGAAATTGGAGTAAAACTTTTAAGATTAAGGGGTGTCTAGTGTTATCTGCTTGAAACGGATAATATTGCTTAAGAATTTTGAATGCTGTAACGAAGTTTTAATAGTGTGATTTATTTATTTATTTTTTTTTTTTTTGTGTCATTTCAGAATTGCCAGAAACAAGCTTTACTCGTTCCATTTCAAATCCTGAGGCTGTAATGCGACGACGTAGGCAACAAAAACTAGAAAGAAAATTGCAGCAGTTTAGAAGTAAGGATGGGGGACCCGACACGGGAGGTACTTTAAAAATCTATGGTGAATCGCTGTGCAGAGATGTGCCATATAAGACATTACTACTTTCTGTAAGAGATACAGCTTCGTACGTCGTGAAGGAAATGCTGGCAAAATATGGTTTAGACAAAGAGGACCCTAATAATTTTTGTTTAGTACAGGTAAGTTGTAATAACACTAATCATACATTTTCTTGGATTTCAGATATTACGTCAGGTACGTAAAACCTAGGTACAGATCATTAAATTGTTGCTCTTGTCAGCTTGTTCAGTCCGTATAAAATTGGAAAGCATTAATCGTGTTCTTCATCAAGAAGCAACAGAACTTCTGTAAATTACATGGTTTTGTTCGTCATCTTTATAGAAACTTTTGGAAAGCTGAAAGAAAAAGTCTATTCTAAGTTTTAATCACATAACGTGTAAACCAAAGAAGAATACCGAACCCCTTCGTGGAATTTGAAAGTACAAATAGTACAATTGAAGTTGACTTAGTGCGGAGAAAGATATCTAAACAAGAAAGGAATTTTTACGTGTTAAAATAAATCGACTAATTAAATTTGTAAAGGAAAGATACGCTGGTTTGATTGTAAACATACTCTTTAGATAATCAGAACGGAGGTGTTATATCCAATACACCTCCGCTTCGCAATACACCGTTATATCCAATACACCTCCAATACACCTCCGCACTTCAAAATCTTACTGCTTCTTTCATTGTAGTTTTGGTTATCTTGATAATTGTTTTCAATGTCCACATGACATACACACGGAAATACGTAGGAACAAACCATGCTTCGACATTAAACTAGCAGAGAAGAGAAAACGGGCAAAAATACGTTGGCTACAAAGTCCAAATGAAATAAGTACACGAAATTTCTTAAACATTAGGCGGGACACTTCCAAAACTTTTAGAACAAAGAAACGCAGCTTTTTGAAAGCTAAAATGAAGGAACTTTAAAGATAATTGTAAAAGCATAAACATTCGGGACATGTATAAGGGGATCAATACATTTAAGAAAGGTTATCAAACTCGTGCTTATATATTAAAGAAAGACGATGGAACAATTCACGCTGATACAGATGGCATCTTAAATAGATGGAAAGATTTCTTTGACGATCTGCTTAACACGCAGCCAAAATCTAATGTTCGTGGAGAAAAAGAAATGCATACAGCAGAACCGGATATTCCAGAACCTAATCGATTAGAAATCGCTAAAAAGAAACGAAGCGGAACGGAAATAAAAATAGCTATTCTTTATAATTTCTTGGACGCTGAACAATAAAATAACAATGATAATATGCTCCTAACTCAGATTTAATGGTAATTGCATTATTTGCCTTTTGCATATAACGCTATTATAATGAAATTGTAAAGGTAAAAGTCACCAAACTTTGAAATGATTACGTAAAAAGAAATATCCGTCTCTTATAAGTTTTTGGGCGCTGAACACGAAAAACACAATAAACACGTGTTTCGAATTCAGATTTAATACTAATTACACAATTTACATTTTGCAAATAACGCTATGATAATGAAACTACAAAGGTAAAAGTAACAAACATTAACATAATTACGGAAATAAAAATAGGTGCCTCTTATAAATGTTTGGACTCTGAATATGAATACTGTATCAGAAATTTAACGTCCTCCTGACACATTATCGGTGTAATAGCACTCTTAAGATTTTACATATAGCGCTACAGGACAAGAACTATATTAGAAAAAGTTACCTAAAGTATCTGTTTTAAACACGCCGTCTGTTTGCTCGTTTCTTGTGAGGAACATCTGGAGTATCTTGGAATCATTCAGCAGAAATCTGCTAACATTGAGACTGACCACTTTCCATTGTAATGTTGTTCCATCGCAGAAATGTCCTGGTGAAATCGCTCTCCTTGCGCGTCACTGAAAGATCCATTATTCACTGGAAAGACATCAAGGTGGGAATGAGGGAAGTGCATTTTGAGTGACACATATTGCACCCAAGTTTTTCGTAGACAGATAGCAATTCTTCTACTAATTCTTTGTACCAGATTCTTGGGCAACCACCTAGCCGAAAATTACAAACATTGCGGAAACAATGCCACAAATGGAGCTCATCAGCACTGAGAATAGATTCGAACACCTCGTCTTGCAATAGCTTGCATATTTGCGGACCAATAAAGACTTCCTGCTTAATTTTTTTGTGTACTTAGACGCGGAAATTTTTGGCACAAGTATGTCAGTGCACGTTCATTCCTGTTCATGGCCTTCTCAAATGCCTTCATGAGTTCAAGTTTGATGTGCAATGGTGGTAGCACAATGCTTTGTGGGTTCACGAGACGTGCATTTAAAATGTTTTTTCGCCTGGCAACAAAGCTGTTCGTCGCGGTCATTCCTTTTGAGTGTAATGGACATTCTTTGCACGACTATCCCACTCACGTATGTAACAACTGTACTTTATATAGCCACCCTGTAAACCAAGCAGAATTTCGATCATCTTAAAATCACCACAAACTAACCACTTGCGTTCACGACATTGCGTTGCGGACACGTTTCAACATGGAGTAACTTTCTTTACCTAGGGGTGCATAAGCAACAGGGATTGATGCTGATGTATCCTTACTGTTGTACAGAAGCACAGCCTTAAAACTTTTCAGAAGCACAGTCTAGAAATAGTCTCCAATCTTCTTCTTTGTACGGAATCTTCAGTTTCTGCATCAAACCTGGAACATAATTGCAAAATACTGACTCATTGGTGCAGCAGCAATATTTTGCAAGATCTTTTTGACGATCGCGTAGAGTTGATACCGTAACTGTATCCTCCAAAAGGTTCCTCTGTTGTAACCTAGATGCTAAAAGCGGAGCTTTATTCTTTGTCAGTTCCAAATCTCTAATCAGGTCATGAAGCTCCGCTTGTGAAAGTCGGTGTGGTTTTCGGCTCAAATGAAGGATCAGTGTCACTGGTATGTAAAGCAGGTTCACCTTCACTTTCATTCTCTGTATCATTTTCCGTCGGAATCGTAGCCGGGGGATCGAGAACAAGCGATCCTTCTCCATGGGCCACCTGACGAATGACAATATCACTGGGTATTCGATCTTCCTCTTCTTCGTATTTATACCTTTCTTCAAGCAGGGTACCATGGAAAAGTAACAGTCTGTACTATGGTCTGTTGATTCACACCAAATGGCGGGCACAGCAAAGCGCATTTAAACGTTCTTCCCATGCATCCAGGCATTGAGAGTAGATGAACAACTCATACAACAAACGTGGAGAGCCCATGATTTATCCTGGTCTCCAACACGACACCCGAAGTATAGTAAATATGCTCTTCGCACTGCAGCAGTCAATGGCCGCTTTCTGGAACCACAAATCAAGTTCGCACATATGTAGCGTACTGTCCACCTAATTTTTACAAACGCGGAGCATTGCTGCACTTTCTCTGAATCACTGACACTTCGCAGTGAAAAAAATATGTACATTAGGAGCTAGTGGTCTACTATGCCACGCTTAGTTGCATGCATGGGGAGCATGCCCGCGACCGTTCGGTCTATTTGATGGACGGGTACCGCTACAACGTGTCGCACCCCGCCCGTAGTTCCTCAATATACGCTATTGATCCTCGTGCACGTAGTGCACCGTCAGAATTTGTCCCCTAATTCTGACTCGCCGAAGCGATGTAACCCCCATTCTCTGAGGGAGTGTGATACGCCCACTGCGCGGCCAGACCGAAGTCCTGAGTGCCTACCAGTTGACCTACTAGTGGAGGCGGTCCTGCTAGCGAGTCAGGCCCTACCATACTCTGCAGGCATGGTGCCCGAGCGTTATAAGGCGAGCTCACCTCCCGCACATGTTCACCGTTACCCAGGTCCCTGGGATTAGTTCCCATGTGCTACCGAATCCCACGGTATTACCACAACCCGGCAGAGTCCAACCCAATCCGGGAACCTCAGGCAATGCCCGAGGGGGCTCGTGTCCCGGCCCTGCCTACCTCTATCGTTCAACTGGCAACCGCCGTGTGTAGAGGTACCACACACACACGTCGAGATGCTGCGCATCTCATCCCGGATCCAATGGTACGTGTAAGTCACCATTTGAGTTTGGAATATATACAATAGCGATAATGTCCTCACTCACTACTTTCAAACTGTTGGTCCACCTGTAACACACAGTCTGCCAAACTACTGCTTGAAGCACGCCACGAATACGATTAGAGACGTTAACTGGAGCTAGTTGCAGCTTGCAATCATTCCCTCACGTGACTCATAAGACGCTCGCACTAGCTGTTGATAATGCAGCAAATATGCAGCAGAATATGCAGCAAATACTTGTCAAGAACGACACTTTGTACCGTGTAAAACAATAATTTCAAAACATGTATTATGTCCCAAAGCGTTATATGTAGAATATAAAACGCTAAATTACTCAAACCTGAGCCAGGAGATAATTTTAAGTGCGATTTTCGCGTTCTGTGCCCAAAAATCAATAAAGAACGGTAACTTTAGTTTCTGTAAAAAAATAAAAAGTGAAAAAAATGTTGAACAGTAATTGAAGTTACATCCCTTGCAATGTATCAACTTTTTTTTTTCTTCACAATAACTGATAAAGGTTGTATCTGTAAAATGATTGGAATAAAATTTGGTGAAGAAATTTAATTAACTCAACTAATGATCATCACTTTATGAAGCCTTAATTGCTAGTTGCGAATTATATGAAAGAATTTTAACTAGCTAACACTTTGTGTATCGTCAAGGCACCGATTAGCGTAGGTAAGTGGTAACCGTATTGGATTTTCAAGCAGGAGATCGTGGTTCGAATCATGAGAGGTTTGAACTTTTTAACATGCTGTAATTTCAAAGTAATAAGCAAGATGATCTTTTGTAGAGAAGAAAATAGATCTTGAAATGACGGGAAATTGGAGTAAGACTATAAATAGAATCAAAATTGAGGCTCCGCAACAAAAATAGCAGCTCTGGCGACAAACTTAAGACGTTTAACAAGTCGTCTCAACTACTGGCAAGAGCTGGATCAGTGACCTTCATTGCCTAGCAACATCGTGATAGAATACTGCTGTGATTGGCGAACAATTTTCCCTCTCGTTTTGTTTACATTTGTCAGAGGCCACCTTTCAGTAACTCGACGATAACTTCGGATGATCAATGTGATTTCTTTCTTCTTATATGCAGTATGTAGTTAAAAAGTACATAATACTCACAAGAAGTTGTATCTTATACAATGTTATAATGTAATTATATACGCGTACACACAATATGTGTCTATCTAATATGTGGCAATCATTGGACATCGCGCTCCAAACAGTAGAGAGAAATCTTAAAACTGAGAATTCTTTTCGTGTATCGACTGTGCAGCACAAGCCTGTTTTGGTGCCTCAGTGTCAGTCACCGGCTTGAAGTGATACGTTTATATTAGTTAGATCTATCCAAATGTTTGCGGTACCAGCAAAAGTACTGGACACGACCTAATGGAGTTGCAGGAATCAATGGTAGAATTAGTTCTGTGGCTAACTGTACATACACTCAGAGTTCTCATGAATAGACGAGTGGAACTTCCATTTGTGAACAGAGTAGCTGAAAACTAAGAAAATAAATGATAAAATATCAAACTACGCTAAATCTAACTGACAGACTGTGCAAGAGTTTTGGAGAAGAAACAACGAGATACGCTAAAATCATATCTATCTACTAGCGTTTCTTTATGAAAGGAGCAAAATTAATTAAAAGTGGAGGTGATTTCACATAATTTCCGTACCGCCTATTTGATGTATAAGCACAGCGAACTATTTAAACTTTAAAAATCTGTGCGTTTTATGAAGGTGTAACGGTGCTGATATGGGACATTCTTTACTCACAATATTCTTGCGCAAATATATTAAATTTCTTAGTTAAGAAGTTGCAGCAAAGTTTATTTTACTATATAGTAGAATCCGGTAACATTTTAAGCATTTTTTGAACAAACTTGTCGTATACTGTATGTTTATACTGAATTTGACGGTGAAGCATGCAATTACTTCTTCGATATAGTGGAACTATCCTCTCTTGCAGGTAGTTGAATAGCAGATCCTATCATTTTTTCCTTAGGCAGCAGTAACTTGCTGATGCCATTTTATGAAAGGTGTTGACTGCTTTCCTTTTTGATAGTGCTGCAAATCTTCAGATTGAATTTTGTAGTTTTGGTGTCAGATTTTGCATCAACTGTTCTTTAAATAAATAAATAAATAATAATAATAATAATAAAAAAAAAAAATAAAACATTGAATGACTGTTTTCTGTCTATGCTTGAAGACCACCCCTACCATTCAAAGGGTGGTTTCTACTCGCACCATTGCCAAAATAAAAAAAAATACGTGTCGATTATTTTTCGATGTTCTGCAAGTATGCAAAGTTTCATTCAAATCGGTGAGTGACACTTCCGTAAGTCTCATTGTAAGTCTTCTCTGCCCTATACTCATCTATAACGTAAGACTCATTAAAGAGGAGAGTCTTTGAGATTTAAAAAAAACCTTGGAAATTTATATTTTTGACTATTTTTTACTCATGAAAATGAACGAGATGGGTCACAAAATTTATAGGCGTACATAACATGATCCTACGAAATTTGCTAATATCTGAACTTTAAAGGTAGGCCTACACATCCCCTCAGGGGGGGCGTTAATGTACTCCTGTCATGAAAAACAAGGGACCTGTATACACATTTGTAACGTAATAAATCATCATCAAAGGGTATACATTAGGTTCAGAACCTCCAAATTTCAAATTTTTGGTAATTTTTATACCTACAAAAGGGAAAATAAGATGGACTTCGAAACTTCTAGATGTAAATGTCCCAGTTCTGTACACCACTCCTGAGTGGCCCAACGTACCCATTATCATGGGGATGATCCTATACACCCGTGGACCGTGGCCCCTGAGCAAGCCATCCAGGCACACAAGAGTGGCCAAGTCACGCGAATACTACTAAGTATATAATGCAAGTGAAACATTTAGGCATTGTTTCTCCTTCAAACTCATTTATTTATTTATTTATTTTTATTTAACTCTAGTAGTGATAAGAGTTGCTATATAGAATGAGACTTACAGTTCAAGGAGGGGCTTGAAGCAGTGTAGTGCGTTTGACGCTCTTCTGCTGGACACTGCTTCAATTTCCGACGAAAATTCATATGGTTCGAATCACACCATAAGCTGTAATCTATATCTCCTCTACCTTTGCTCTAAAAAGGACACCTAACTCCAATCCAATAACCGGGAAATACACTCAAAACCTCGTTCACCTCCACTTTCTTTTTTGTTTTTATATTTGAGCAAAAGCTGAAGCAGTAAATGTACCCATCTATTGTTTTTTCATGCTTTATTTTTAAACACTTTTCGTCATATTTTGTTTTAATTTATTTATTTTCTCACCTTTGACTTTTCATATGCAAAAATCTGGGATACGAAGACAGTTAATAAATTCACATGATTTTTAGAGGAACTCGAACCCAGAATAAACTCCACTTTGTAATCTGCAACTGAGCATTACAGACCATTCGGATACCGGCGATAAGCGAGGAGAGTTTTTCAGACTTACGGTAATCGTTGTTATTGAAAGGTAAATAATATTGCTGAATTTTGAACTTTATTGAATTCAAGTTTTTCGGCGATATTACGTATTCGATATTAGTTTCCTTTGCAAGTAATAATAAATATTGATAAAACAGATGACGGCTACTGAAACTTCTATCGCATTATCAGTAAATAAGTATAAAGAAAAACACTACGTTACTATTACTTGCCGAATTTTAGGTGAAAGTCTTTTTTTTTTTTTCTACAAGTATTTGAGATCAACGTTTCATTAGCAAACTAACTGACAAGTTTTATATTGCAAAAGTAACCTATAATAGATAAAAGTCAGTGATAATTTATTTTCTTACGAAATAAAATATTGAACAACTGTTCGAAATACCAGGTGTATCACCCTGCGGTTATGTCCTTTATACTAAAGGAAACGGATGATTAATGAAAGTAAACTGATTGTGAAATTATTTTTTTCCTGCTTTCCTACCGAGAATCGAACCTGGGGCCACGTGCGGATTAGAGACAAAACGAGAAGGATTTGTGCCTTAGTTTAACCCATTTGGGACCAAATTATTGTTTCCCTGATTTCTTTCACTTTGAAAAGTTAACTTGTTTACTCTTGCGTAAGTATCACGAAAATATAACATTTTAATTTTTCTTGCGCATCATAGTGACTTACACAATAAGTAGGACGCTGGCAGTGGCGTGCCGTCAAGGGGACTAGGCTAGTCCCCTGGCATTTTAAATAAAGTATTTTGTGATAAATATATACCAAAGAAAACGAAAACATTGTTTGTATTTCTCTATTTTCGTAAAATAACACTATTTCAATTGTTCTGACACAACTATAGTCAGCGCCCGTGTGCTGGGTGCGACAGCGAAGTAGAAGAGATCGGAAACGCTCGGCTTTTCTCGGGGAAGGGAACAGGGTCCAGCCAGCTAGTCCTCATATTATGTTGTCTAAGCTCTAAGCACGGGCGTTCTGTCGTAAGCGAATTTAATGCTCGTTTGCTTTTTACAGTTAATAGTTTTAACGCAATTAAATTTACAGTACTAATCTTGACACTTTAAGAGATCTAGTGAAGTGCGAACTTTTTAGATTATCAACATATTTTGCAAATGACTCGAAGAATAAAGTATGGAAGGGGACTCGTCTGAGAAACCGAGTCCCTTCCAGCAAAGCGATGGCGCAAGCAGTGATATTACTTCAATTGGTATAGGGGACAGTAGGGGTGGGGATCGGCCGTTTCAGTCTTGTATTCTGGACCATTGGATTCCTTAATTTTCAAGAAATGCAACAAATAATAACCAGTGGTAGAACAACTCCAAGCATTTCCATTTAGACAAAAAATGAAAGATTATATACATAATATCAAAACGGATTATTTTGCTTCTTCGAAATAGTTAACTGCATGTAAGACAAGAAACAAACTGTATTGCTGGCCTTGTATTCTGTTCCACATAGAAAAGGACGTGTGGAAGAATGATGGCTTTTGTGACATGAATAATTTTCACAAACGCAAGTTGCGCCAAGAAAAATGTTATTCACACCTGTCCACAATAACTAAATTGAAAACTTTCGGGAAACCAGAATCGATTTTCAATTGAGCAAGCAATGCAGAAGTTGATTCAAACCGAGAACTAATGAACCGATTGATTTATTCCTCTTGTTTTATGGCTAAACAAGAGCTATCATTTAGAGGTCATGACGAACAGGAAGATTCTGTCAATTAGGGAAATTATATTGAAGTAATTCAGTTACTTTCTAAGTACGACATTGAATGGACTTGCAGGGGCGCCTGAAGAAAATTTTCTAGGGAGGGGCCCATCTCCATGGTTGCTATGTTGCGTCTGGTATTTCTGGTATTTAATATACGTGGTTTGCTATATTACGTATACATTTTCGTGAGCCAGAGGAAGGTCCGGGCCCCACCCTGCCCTCTCGTTCGGGCGCCCATGTTGACTTGTCATCTTCACAGCATGGGAGTGTTTAAAGGAACATCTAACAGAATTCAGAATTATATTATTAAATGTGTTGGTGAGTAATTCTGGATAAAATTAAGTCAGAAATAAACAATACACTTCTTACAGCAATAATGTGGGACAAAACTACGGACATTGCAAAGATCTCTCAACAATCAATCGATACGTGAAAGACGGCAATTCATGAAAGATTTATTTGTTTTTCAGATGTTACTAGTGATTGCACTGCGACTGCTTTAAGTGAGCATGCTTTTCAAATTCTCTCTCATTTTAATTGTAAGCAAAAGCTTGTAGCACTAGGCTATGGATGGAGCTGCCACATTTTCTGGACATTTGAACGGTGTACAATCTTTTGTGAAAAGGTGTTTGAGTGCACTCACCATACACTGCTATCATCACAGATTCAATCTCGTTGTTCCACAGTCTGTTAATCACATCAAGGAATGTACAATATTTTTTACAATAAGTGGCATTCCAATTTTTTTTTTTTTTTTTTTTTTTTCATATTCATCGAAACGCTGTAACGCGCTTGCTGAATCAGAAGTAACTATGCGATTTCCAACGGTTGCCACTATAAGATGGAATTTCAATTCCAAAATTGTGAATGCAGTAAATGAAAATCAAATAGAACTCTTACGGTGTTCTGAGAACATTGTAGAAGATTCAGATAATTGCGACACCGAAGCTTTCATGACTACAAAAAAGAAAAAAAGAAAAAATGTGTGAGTTATCATTGAAAGATTTCGATTTTGCATTTCTACTAAAAGTTTTCAGTAATTTTTTTTCGCGCACGTATATACTATACTATTCAACATTCTTTAAAATAAAACCTTGGATGTGAAATATTGCATCGAAAAAGTACAAGAGATGGTATCTCAACTTAGAAATGCAAGAAACGATTTTGAAGACTTGTAGAAAAGTAGAATTGGATGACAACGGGAACCTTCTAATAAAAGACGCAAAGTAGATGACTCAACAGATTTAGAAATTAGATACGTGCGTCTCTTCAATGACATTATTGATACTGTGATTTCAAGATCTCAGTGAGTTACAATTTCTTGAGCTGTTAGATTTAAAGAATTTTCAGTGCTTGAAATCTCGATTTCCTGATTGCTTGTTTTTGACCCTTAAATCAATTTACGGGAGTTTTTTTTCTTTAATTTTAACAATTTGCTGAGTGAATTAATATAGGTTTACAGACTCTTAGATTTTTCAAATAAAACTGTGACTCAAATTATCCATTTCCTGAAAGAAAGAGGCTTGGTAGAAGAAGCGTTTACAGAAACATATAAATTGTGTTATTTGGTGTCAACAATACTACTCAAGATCTAGCACACATTCTCTTCGAACCTAGTCCCCTGTGAGAAAAGTCACGGCACGCCACTGGACGCTGGTCCTTTCTGTCCAACAATCCGGACATAAAAACCTTTGCAACGTCAACTGAACTTCCTGTCCATGCGCTTACAAGATGTGTACCACTGGTTTCCGTTGATGTCGAACGAAGTTCCTCCACATACAAGGATCTCCTGAGCTCCAAGCGACAGAAACTAACCTTTGAAAATACAGAAATGTTATGCTATAACCAGTTTCTGAAGATCCAGTAGTATGTGACGGTTTCTCAAGCCACAATATTGCCAAATTAATAAAGTTTTCTTTTTTTAAAATACCGAGTTGGTTTTAAGCACAATTTTATTACAAGAATGTTGAATGTTGTACAAGTTCGGGATTAAATAAAACAATTTTGCAATTTATGTCCAGTGTTTAAAGCCAAGACTTTAACAATATTTGCTGGTGTAATGAATAAAAAAAAAAAAATGAAATCTTTGAGTTTTACTTCCCACCGTTATGCCGGCTAGGCTAAAGGAAACGGTGATGATGAGTAATGAATGAAATGGTGGAATGAAGAAAGTGGGAGGAAACGGGAGAACCCCGAGAAAACCCACGCACACGGTATTTGTCCACCACAAAGTTCACTTGGCGGGTGTAATGAATAAAGAATGTTCATGTAACTGTATATTATAGCACTTAATAAAGATATCCTTTTAGCACCTTTTTTTCACGTTTTTGAATGATTTTTCAGCCCCTTTCATTCCCTTTTTCCTACCGCATTTTTGCACCTTAAAATCCGGTCTTTATAAATTACAAACTCCAATTTACCGACTTATTAGGTGATATCAATAAAACGGAGAAGTTACTCATTATTCCCAATTTTGTAGTAGTTATTCGCATTGGTATCAATAAAAAGAGAACTGAGCACTACTCGTCTCGGCTGACCTCGGAGAAGCCCCGCCCTTTTGAAGTAACCACACCTTTATTCTCGAGCCGAGTAACTAATCCGTGTTTGATATCAATAAAAATCAACGACTTCTCTGTGATGCTAGTAACTTCTCCAAATTTATGGAGCAAGCTAAATAGGTGACTCCGTGTTAAATATGGCAGAGTATATGATTATTTTACTACGTAGAAAAACTTATAAACTCTTATAAACTGCATAGAAATGTTGCAAATGGAGATTACAAAAAAAAACATTATAGGTTCATGAAAGAAAATGTAGAGTGGTTAGCACAACATTTTTTAGGAAAATCAACCTAAATTTGGGGTGGTGCACTACGTAATGAGGAAAAGATGCGGGTTTTCTTGGGTTACGTGAGTGATCCGGGATACTGGAGTGGTCAGGGGATTCTGGTGTGGCTCAAAGTACTGTATCTATGACTACTGTAAGTGTAATGGATGCGATTATTGTGATAACTGAAAATTAATTGTTTCCGGAAGTGTGTGTAATATGCAAACAGCAAAGGCAGAGTGGCAAGAACAATATACATTTCCGGGTGCTATCGAAGCACTTGACTATATACACATGGCGCTAAAGAAACCTAGTACTTTGGAGACGAATACGCAAATAGGAAGAGCTCCTTCGTGGCTAAGCGGTTAGCGTACATGCTTTTGGCATGAGACACCAGTGTTCGATTCCCGGCGGGAGCTCAAGTGGTTCGGATTCCACGTTGATCAGTGGGTCCCGCCTCATATAGCCTCGCTGCTGAAAAGGACGCTGAACTCAAAATCAACTCAACGTTGATAGACACGGTATGTACTCCCATGCGCAAAAAAAAAAAAAAAAAAAAAAAAAAAAAAAAAAAAAATGCGCGTATACTGTAACTCACGATTTTTCGCATTTATTCCTTTTTCCTTACGTTTATGGGTATTGAGTTATTAGTATGTGGAGATAATAGAGAGCAATCCATCTAAGGAGATATTTCCAAGAAATATAATAAAATAATAAAAATATAAACAAAAAACAAAATTATGCTCGGTTTTGTGTATACTGGCAACGATGATTTCTAGGGATTTTTTCAGTACCACAGCACGATTGCGGAGGGAATTCAGTAGGGGAGTCGAGAAGTTGGATCAAAGAGCTGGATAGTGGACTAAAATGTTGCATTTATTGGTTAAAACCTAGTGTGTAGATTGCCTGCCAAATATAAATTAGCTTCTGTAGCTAAGATGTCGTACGAAAATATAGAATTAAACAGAAAAACTCTTATGTTAAGGTTCGAAGCGATACGCACCATGATTATGAAGATTATTTCTTAAGAAATAAGAACAAACACAACGTAGCCTCTGTGGTTAGGTGGATAGAGTGGCGGACTCGTAAATATTTTATTATTTTGACACCACATCGAATCCCATCCTATCCCATCCCATTTTTTTTAACAAAACATTATCGGAAGTGTATAACTTTGATGTTAATAAGATACGAAACAGTATAATAAGAAAATAACTTATTGATAGTATCCTTTAATCGACGTATTTATTCAGTATTAGAATACGTGTACTATTGGAAACAGTTATTGTTTTCAGTTTATGGTCTTGTATGTTATCTGCCCGTTCTTGAACAGCAGACAACTCACTTCGGATTTGTGTGTCAAGAACAGGAAAAATAACATACGCGACCTTGACAGTCTTACCAAGTTTACCCCTTGTTATATCGACATGAGGTTACATCGAATGATGCTTGTTGTCGTGAAAAAAGGGAAGAGAGGAAAAAGCTGATGTCAAATTATCGCTTGTCTGTGTGTGTGTGTGCTTGTGTTTTTTTTTCTTTTTTTAGAGTATTGACTTTCTCCCTCTCTCTCTTTTTTTCATATCCACAATTGCAAGAAATTATGACCGACCTTTGTGGGTTTATTGGGAATAGGACGATTTATTTTGGATTGCTAACAGACGACATTTTTTTTAACCTTTTACTTTAAACTTTGGCTTTGTGGCTCTTAGCACCCACGAAAGGTCATTATAAACTATATAAGCAGTTCCCGTTTTCACCGGCCGCTGAAAAGATACTCGGGAAGAGAAAAGTGCTTGCCGTGAAGATAATGAAAAAAAAACAAAACAAATTAAAACAAATAATTTATAAATCTTTATAATACACTGTAAAGTTACGAGCGATTACGGCTAAGAATTTAACGTGAGATTAAAATTACGAGTATTATGTATTATGATTAAACAAATAATATACAATAAGTAAACTACAAGCAAATTATATATTTAACAACCTGAGTGCTTAAAAACAATTACTTTATTTTTAATTTTTATTTTTTAAAATTATTTACTTTGATTAGATGGCCTTTTTGATTTATAGGAATGATTTTTTTTTAAATTTTATTTATAATTTGCGCTAGCGGCAACGAATGAGAGTAGGGGATAATTTATATAACACTTGCGTTTTATTATGCACTGCACAAGGAGGGTGGGGATTAAGTCAGCCGCAGTTTTTTTCTTTTGGGCTCTTTTTACAGAAATTTGGTTTTCTGTAAAAGTCAAAAACTAATTTGAGTGTTATGCTTATATTTACTAAATTCTAACGACGACAAAAACACGATTTCAAAATGCAATCATAAGTCGATGTAAGGAATGTTTTCGTTGAACGAAGCTAAATTATACAGATCTATGTATGCGGAACACGAATATTTCCAAAAGATAGCATGAATATGAACGATAATCATACCATATTTCTACATTATATAGTAGCGTGAAAAACTGATATTAAAATGATATAACAAACAGGCATAAGCTTTTTTTCTAGCACGGCAACACATTAAACTTAACTCATTAAATTTTGGGAATTACAAATTATCACCTTACGTGTCGTTGTATTCCTATTCGTTTTCACGTTCGAGCGACGAAAGAAGAAATTGTAGTAATAGTGATAAAAATCGAATTCGAGATTTCAATGAATTCAAGTTTCACGCCCCCACGTATCGAAAAAGTAATTTTGATGTCTGCTGTCGGTTCGTCACGCTTTTGCATGTATTCAAATAGAGGCCATACTGTTCGACGTATCTGGACCGAATTCTAGACATGAAGTTTTTATAACACTTTAAAAAACTAACTCACTCTATGGCCTATGGAACCCGGAGGTTCAATGCCGCGTTCACAAAAGCTCTCCACTGACTTCTATTCTTAGCTAACTGCATCCAGTTTCTACTTTGTATTCCTATCTTTGCGAGATCCATCTTAATATTGTCCTCCCATCTGCGCCTAGGTCTTCCTAATGCTCGTTTTCCGATTGGTCTTCCAGTCAAGACTTTGAAAGCGTTTCTACTTTCTTCCATTCTAGCTACATGACCCGCCCACCTAAGCCTCCTAGACTTCACGACCCTAACAATGTTGGGTAGACCATATAAATTGTGTAGTTCCTCGTTATGAAGTTTCCGCTATTCCCCATTCCCATTCCTCTTGGGTCCGAATATTCGTCTCAGGATCTTGTTCTCAAATACTTTCAGTCTATGTTCTTCTCTCAGAGTAAGTGACCATGTTTCGCAGCCATACAGAACAACAGGCATAATTATCGTTTTGTATATTTTAAGCTTCAAATTCCTCGACATAATTCGCGACAACAAGAGATTTTGAACCGAATAGTAACACGAATTCCCTGCTTTGAGTCGACATTTAATTTCTTCGTGAATACGATTTTCCTCTTTTAATATTGATCCTAGATATTTGAAACTATCCACTTTACCAAAAGTATTATTTAATATTTTAACGCATCCATAATTTGCTGTATTTCGGTCCCGACGCATTTCCATGTATTTAGTTTTCTCTGCATTTACTTCTAAACCCATGTCCCTGCAAGAGTTTAATAAGATCTCTGCATTTCTTTCTATTGTTCTCCTATCATCCCCTATTAAATTTACATAATCAGCATATGCCATAACCTGGTGAATACCGTTCAACTCTAGGCCCTGGTTGCTATCTTTGATTTTCCTTATAGCGTATTCCAGAACGAAGTTAAATAATAATGGCGACAACGCATCTCCTTGTTTCAGGCCATTTTCGACGTGAAAGCTCGTGGACAAAAATTTTCCTACCCGGACTTTACTTTGGGATTCATTTAAACATATCTTAATTAATCTAATTAGCCTTCTCGGTATTCCAAGTTCTGTAAGAACGTTGTATAATGTTTCTCTCCTAACCGAGTCGTACGCCTTTCTAAAATCAATAAATAATTGATGTACCGGGGTATTGTATTTCCACTTTTTTCCGAGTATTTGGCGAATGGTAAATATTTGGTCGATAGTTGATCGATTTCGTCTAAATCCGCACTGATAATCTCCAATAATTTCATCTGCGTATGGGGTCAGTCTTGCTAACAGAATATTTGAAAGGATTTTATAGGATGTTGACAGAAGAGAAGTGCCTCGATAATTATTACAGTCAGTATTGTCGCCTTTCTTGTAAATTGGAACAATGATTGATTCTTTCCACTCTTGTGGCAATTCTTCCTTGTTCCATATAAGGAGAATGAGTTTGTGTATCTTGTTCCACAATTTTTCGCCTCCAGCTAAAATTAACTCCGCCGGAATTTCATCTACACCCGGAGATTTGTGTTTATAACACTTTATCGTTTCGAATTCTATATCCTCCGACACCTAAAAATAAGGGTAGTTTACTGAAGGATGAAAATTTAAAATCACTAAATTGTCTCAAAAACGGCTGTAAAGATTTTGCTTGTATTTTTACAAATATAGTATGAATCATTGCTCTGAAAAAATACGTAAGGTGTAATTTACTGTATGGGATGCATTTTTTTGAACAATTTTCTCAATCACATTTTATAAATAAATGTATCATTAATAACCTGACAATATGACACAACTCGTTCGTCCTGTAAACATTCAGAAGAGGTAGTTTAGCCTACTCTTCGACGATTTTCCCATTAACGCCTGACCCAATTTTGTTCATATTTCATAAATAAATGTTACATAAATAACCTAACGATATGGTATAATTCCATCATCCTAAAAAGCTAGAAGTGGTATATTACTTTTCGGAGCAAGTTTTACCCTACGATTTTGTCGAGAACGACTCAGGCAATTTTGTTCGTATTTCATAAATAGCATAACTCCTTTGTCCTGAAAAGATATACAAGGGATATTTTGTTCTTGGGGATGACTTTTTTTTAACGATTTTCTCAGAAAGTACTCAGACGCTTTTGCTCATAGTTCACATACAATTATCTCCTTAATAATTCTAATGTATGGCATAAGTTATTTCTAACAGAAATATGACGAATGGGTACTTTACTTTTGGACGTAAGTTGCTTCGAACAAAGTTTTCTAAAACACATTATTTTATTCGCATTTCCCAAATAAATGTTTCAGTAATAGCTGCAGCCTAACACGAGTCAGTTTAAGAAATTCGAGCGAGAAAATTCAGTGCGTTTCATCCGTACCCATTCTTAAATATATTTTTAAATGTTACACCCAATCACAATTTTCCTAAGAAAATCGAAACTTCTTTTTAAATGTGCCTTGTTGTGGCCAAATGGTTCAAGTGCATTGGTTCTGGATTTGATTCCCGGTGAGAGCTAGTGTATTTTTATCCAACGTTAAGGAATAGGTGCAAAGAGAAAAGTGTTCAAACAAGTCTAACCAAGTTAATGAATAATACAATATTACGAAATTATAGAAGAAACGTTGTTAATATTAGATATTTGCGTGTAAAATGTCCAACCCATGACTGTCAACTCCAAAGGTAAGAAAGTGAAACATCTAATACCAGGTTAATCAGTGGTCTCTAGTTAAAGCTATCCTACTAGGAAGTGATTGAGATACCAAAAAATATTGTAATCGCTGGGAGACATGTTAGGATAATACATTGGGTGAGAGTTTAATACTGGAACTCATGAATAGTCTCTGCACCTTCGTTGAGTATTGAAGTGCGTAGGTCTATATAGGTTTGCATTGAAATGAGCATTAATAGACAACATCTGTTGAACATTACGGGGGGCTTGCGGACATGTTTCCAGTGCATTTCACGGGGTTCGATATTGTAAGGATCCTAGCTAACTCCTGAGCCTTCCTCACTGTACGCTATAAGTTAATTTCGTGCTTAATTAAAACTATGTGTTTAAATTTAACACTGTTAACCGTTAATACCTGTGCACTACGGGCAACAATCCGCCAGTAATTCTTTATTTTTGCCCTTTGTTTTAGCGCCATAAATGTCTTTGTTCATAAATTTCTTTGTCTATGGTTTTGCATATATGTAGCGTGGACGTTAAATTTTGACTTCTACACCATATGCATCTAATTACAAACACACCTATAGAACGAACACAACAAACTTGGAATATATAGTTTATGTATGGAAAATCATACACGAAGCGCTGCACGGGAGAGCAGTGTGCATACATATGGCAGTCAACTTCCTAAGAAATTTATAATAATAATAATAATAATAATAATAATAATAATAATAATAATAATAATAATAAAAACAGAAAACGAAACAGTTATTTACATAATGTATTTATTTAAGCATGGAAGTGCAATAGACTTAAGTTATTTCTCTCTCTCTCTCTCTCTTTGAAGGCAACAACCTTTAGGGTGCCAAGACGTAGAAAAGGACTTGTGGCACTCATGACTATAGAGTGGTGTGTGTTTGGCACATCGGGTTCCTTCGTTGTTAGCCCCAGCTTTCTAGACCGGATGCAGTTATTCCCGGTAGAAAATACAAGAAAATATACCTTTCTATTACTATTAAAGTAAATAATTACACTCATTCCCTCAACGTGATACTTGTTTGTTTAACTGTATACAGACAGCTGATCCATGGGAGAATCGTTGATAATAATAAATAAAATAAACTCGACAAATATTCTTGTAATTTGCTGAACACGCCAGTGTGCCTATTATCTGGTTGTGGCACACTGGAATGTAGGGTATGGCTTTCTAATTTTTCCCCAACTATTTTAACTGCTTCAATTGAAATTAATCTATAATAATAAGAGTGAATTTAGTCTTCTTACCCTTCGATTTAGAAATAAGGTCCGCTAAATTGTATATTTAAAAAATAATAATACTCAGAATTTTATAGAGTAGTTTGTTTTATTCGAAATGACATACTTCCTGCAACTGTTTGGGTTGGAATTATTTGAGATCAAATCTTTAAGTTTTACGACCCACGGTTATACCGACTAGGCTAAATGACACTGTGATGATGAGAAATGAATGAAATGGTGGAATGAAGAAAGTGGGAGAAAACGGGAGAACCCCGAGAAAACCCATGCACATGGTGTTTGTCCACCACAAAATTCACTTGGTGCGAGCTGGGGTCGAACCAAGGACCCCATGCACCAAAGGTGAACGCTTTATCACTGAGCTACCGCGGCCCCTCTGAAATTATTTATAGGAGAGAGTGACTACTTTTTGAAAACTTGATATCGAACACATTTGTTTAAAAATACCAGCTTTTTGTGAAATATTGCTTAATATTCAGGAAAACTTAAGTCAATAAAATAATAATAATAATAATAATAATCTTAACTCATGTAAGTGTAGAAGGACTTAATCCCTGTTGCTTTCAATATACGAAGAAAGTGTCCAACTGTCAAATGATATGCTACATAAAATGCCCTATGCAACATAATGTAATATAGAGTCATCATTTCAGGTTGTCTAAAGAACACTTTCGTTTTAGCAAGAAAGGAAGAAAATAGAAAATACTCAGTTTTAACCTAGTAGAAAGTTTGCAGATTTAAGAGAAAATGTACAGAGTTGTTGGATGTTAAATGTAGTTCGGATTAATGGAGTAAGACACCGTAGTTCATTGTGTGAATTATACTGGGAGTGACCAAGCCATTGCCTATGGAAATATCGAAAGAGATACGTTAATGGTGTTAGTTGCCAACTGTTGTAGAAATGAAAAATTTAAGGAAATCTCTAAAACTCTGAAATCACAGATACAAATTGACTAACTGCTAAGTAAAACTGCTAAATCTGACTAAAGCAAAAAAAAAAAAAAAAAAAAAAAAAAAAGTTAATGACCTGTGTTAGTTTCAGACATCATTCTCATATCAAAACTACGATAGAAGTAAATTATGAATACAGGTGAATTTGCAGTTCTGGAATACCAACAAATGATTTTGCTAGATGTAAATTTTGGGAAAACTTTTTTATAAGGTTTTAGATTTATTTATTGGTTTGTTTGTTTATTAGCTTCTCCATGCCGTAAACGTCGCCAACACCTAGTGGCCCACTTGCTGGTAAATGGCGATCGTCAATATAGCGACGCGTCGAAGGATTGCCGCTAGTGTGCCACTAGTGGCAGGGATTCGTCGAGTCGAAGCAGATATCTAGAATCGGGGATATTGAAGTTACCACCACGTAACAGCGAGGACTTCATTTTGATCCCCGCTCCTTTGATTTGTCACGGAGAATCGCAAAGGGACCAACACGAACTATCGCCAGTCATGTGCATGCGGTTATTATTATATATTACTTTTCCCTGACGAATTGTTATTATAAGGACAATACTTGAGCTCCGGGGGTCAAGAGTAACTCCTGCCTTTACATCATGAAGTGAAAAATCTTGAGATGGGTGCGTATAATTTTATGAATTTAGTTGGCAACTGTCGCCGATCACTACCAAGTGAATATGGGAGAACTATGAAAAAAGTAAATAGACGCTTACCATTTTGTTATAAAATTACATGACGAGTGCATTTGATCTGATTCCAAACAGTTATCGTCAAATATGCACGGTTAATGGAGCACTCTGATTAGAAATATTAAAAATACTTCAACGATTTATCACTCTACAAGCTGTCTTCATAATCGCCTCCGTGGCGAATTCGGAAGAACACGCAACTAATAACCCTAAGGTTGGTGGTTCACGCCCAGCTCAGGGCACTTTATTTTTACTTTTTTTAAAAATGTTTGTAGACTCACCTTAATGCAAAGGCGATTTAACGTATTTTAGGGGAACAATTTTGTGGTTCGTTGGCGTTCCGTCGCTTCTCTGCCGGTGGTGGTATAATTTTCAAAGCGGAAGTGGGACCAATTTTTGGCTGCGGGACCACCAATTTTTGGGGACATGTCGCTAGTTGCCTATCGGTAGTCCACCGACGCTTACGGCATGGGGTTGTCCCCTCACAAGTGAGGCAGATTGTAATCGACCAAGAGTGTTTGGAAAAAATGGGAAACATCTTCCGACTTCGACTTCTGAATAATTCGTTTAGGATCAAGTCGAATCAAGGCTGCGTCACGGGAAGGTAGAACAAGTGAGGCAATCTTTCCAAGCACTACGCTGAAGAGCCTCTGTCTCATTCAAGACTTAGAGTCTTCAGGAAAAGTAACAAGTTTATTACTTGTAATTTATTCTTTGAGTTAAAGTATTTTGCAATAAACCATCGTTTTGTAAGATATTTTTACGATTGTATACTATTAATTTCAAAAATTGTACACATAATATAATTTCCCATCATGGATTTGAAAAAATCAAAATTCGAACAAAGAAAGATCTTCGATCCACATGTCTCTTTCATTATTGACCCTTAATTTATTTTAGCCCTAGGCAAAGCGAATCGACGGGATGGCTTTAAGTGAAAACATTCATTTAGATGGTTAAGTAATCTGGAAATTCCTGCTGTTATTTCACGAAACACAACAAATCTTGAGAAACAAAAACAATTTTGCTTACCAGGGGAAGGGAGTAAATCATCTGCTTACGTTTGCTTAACTAGGAAGAAGGCAAGGGCGCCGATCCTAGGGGGCCGGGCCCCCCAAAGCTCATGTAGGCCCCCTTTGTATTTATGAATATACAATATTTGGCATAATTTGAATGCAATTTGCCTTAAAATCCTAATATATATCGTCTGCATTTGAATGCCCTCCCCCAAAAAAATTACAGAGAAATCGGCGCGCTTGGAAGAAGGTCTAGTGAAAGGAATAAAAATATGATAACGTAATGCTTGAACAACTCTATCTAATGGAGAAAAGTAAATTAGTATTCAACACTTCTTTCAATTTTAAGCATTTCAAAGATTCTCGTAATTTAGTAGCGTCCCGGATTTGCATTTTTGAAGTACGGGTACTCTATCTATACCTTAACGTTTCAGACCACGCACTTAAGCCGCTTTGCCACAAGAGGCACATAGGAGTTTTTCTTTCGATTTCCTTAGGAATATTGAGAATGGTATGACTTTTAAAACTATGTTTAAAAAAAGAATACATATCGACACAATAAGATGATAATCTAATACCTAGGAAATATATTGAATTGTTTTTAATTTGTTTTCACGCTACCAAAACAGTATTTTTTTTTTTTTTTTTTATTTCAGCCTTTTAATATAAGCATTTCACACTATTGTCTGTTCTAGGACAATACAATTCTAGTTCATGTGTATGCTAGCTTTGGTAATACAGTAGAATTTCGCTTATCCGACATAAACAGGCAGGCAGAACGCTGGATAATATGGATTTGTTAAGAAAAGACCTATTAAAAGTAAAACTTATAATATAATTTTACATATTACACATCTAATAATAATGTTTTATAACAAATAACTGCACTGCACTGAATCAGGGACGTATCCAGCGTGAGGGCCTGAGGGCTGTCCCCCTCTGAAACTCAAGCACTTTTTAATAAACATGCTTTTACCCTTTTGAGATTCTTTTATATCAGTTTACTAATAGTCAGTGTCCAAACTTTGGGCAATGTGCTGTTGTCTTGTTATAATTCTAAGAACATACCATAATGCCATTATACCATTTGGAATTAAAAAACAGGAATTAAATAGGATTAACATTTTGTTTCCGTTCTGTTTTTAACTTTAATATATTAGAACGATACACTCAATGTCTTCTTGCTATTTTTGTTATGTGATATACGTAGCAGACAGTTTTCTTTAGTTACATTTCTCTCGAAAATATGTTTCATTTTGTTTGTGCTATAATGCAGTTTCCAAAGTAAACCGGTTTATAAATGAAAAGTAGGAAAAAGTTTAAGAGAAATACAGAACTGTTGCATTATTATTATTATTATTATTATTATTATTGATATTGATATTGATATTTTTAAAACATTAGAATTACGTGCTTACGAGGATTCTTGTTGGCCCCCCTCCGAATAGAAAACCTGGATACGTGTCTGCACTGAATGATAGATGTATGAGTCAACGTGTAGACGGGCGCGCTAGGCGATATACTCCAAAGCATGAAAAATAGATTAAGACCACAACTTGCAGTTCTTCTTGCCGATTGGTGCTTTCTGCAATGATATATCGGATCATACGGTATGTGTAACAAAGGATGGTCGGATAAGCGAGACCATGGTGTATTGGTGTTTCACGCACCTAAACCTGTAAAATGTTTGTATAAACGATTATCTTTCACTCCCTAGCTAAATTTGTGGGTATGATCACACACCTTGCCTCATAAAGTATAGTCTTATAAAGAAAAAAATATTTTTTTAGCTAAAAGCTAAAGGGAAGTCAAGTTCAGTAATTTACTTTAGTTTTTTAAATAATGGCAAACTAGTCCATTTCATCACGATAAATCACGTTTGATACTAAGATGTCTTTTTCTGTCCGTATATATCCTTTACATTTTGTTGGAGACAAAATTATTATTTTCCCAAGAAAACAGGGTGAGAGAAGCTATACAACAACATGAACTGAAAACAATAGCTATTACCAATAATACTGTAATCCTGGATATCAATAAGTTGTCCTTAGTATAATAGTATATTGCTTCGGTTCTTATTAACATGAAAATTATAATGTTTTGTAAAAAAAAAAAAAAAAAAAAAAGAAAGAAAGAGAATGGAATAGGATGGGATTCGATGTGGTGTCAAAGTAATAAAATAACTACGAGTCCGCCACTCTATCCACCTACCACAGAGGCTACGTTGTGTTTGTTCTTTTTTCTTAAGAAATAATCTTCATAACCATGGTGCGTGTCGCTTCGAACCTTAACATAAGAGTTTTTCTGTTTAATTCTTTATTTTCGTACGATATCTTAGTTACAGAAGCTAATTTATATTTGGCAGGCAATCTACACACTAGGTTTTAACCAATAAATGCAACATTTTAGTCCACTATCCAGCTCTTTGATCCAACTTCTCGACTCCCCTACTGAATTCCCTCTGCAATCGTGCTGTGCTACTGAAAAAATCCCTAGAAATCATCGTTGCCAGTATACACAAAACCGAGCATAATTTTGTTTTTTGCTTATATTTTTATTATTTTATTATATTTTTTGGAAATATCTCCTTAGATGGATTGCTCTCTATTATCTCCACATACTAATAACTCAATTTTACCCATAAACGTAAGGAAAAAGGAATAAATGCGGAAAATCGTGAGTTACAGTATACGCGCAATTTTTTTTTGCGCATGGGAGTACATAATAATGTATTTTTTTTTAATGCCAAGGCGAAAGGGGACAAGTATGGTGTGGAAAACGCAATCGGATGGACGTGCTTTATGATGTGACTGGCTGGACTTTGTTTTAAAAGGAAATAAAGGGGCGGGTGTGTCTAATTTCGTTGTTAAAGCCAAACAATCTACAGATTCCTGGAACAAAACGTGATATGCGCTTGTCGTGTTAATCTTGATGTTATTGGATTCGAACTTTCTTGTTTCCCGGTTTATTATTATTATTATTATTCTCACTCGAATATTAAAGATTCTCTTTTGGATTTGTCTGTCGTAGATGAATTTGATATTTCGTTGCATTTCACTGTACGTGCCTTCAAAGCTTCGGCTTTCCTTCGTTTACTTTCTGGTAACTGTGACTTCGAAAGTACCACTGGAAACTCTTTTATAATATCCACAAAAGCACTTTGATTATAACTGCGTCTAGGATACTGCGTCATTGGTTACCCACAACGAAATGACCGCCCAACAGATCGTAGAAATGAGTTACCACTTCTTTTATTGATACGACTCCGTGCTACGTGCAGAGGAAGTGCGAGTAAACGTTCATAAATCTGGAGCAGACTAGATCTGAGTAGTGGCTTGTTTTATTGATATGAAATTGAGGGAGGAGATTACTCCAGGTGTAGTTACTCCGATTCTCGAGCAGGACTTCTCAGGAATAGTTACTTATTTTTATTGATATCACCCATCGGCTGTTGTTGAACAGTTGAAACTTGAAGGCAAGGTATCGTTAGACAACTTAATGATGAATTCTGTTCATTAAAAGACTGTATTGATATCTTAATGGCGGAAAAGGACATGAGTGTGGGCAGTAAATGGCAAATGCTATTTCAGAAAAGCTCTGAGTTACCAAATTTAAGGTCGTCTAAGCATCCCACCATCATTTCATTTGTGAAAGGAGTTTTCTTCAACTGGAAGAAGGTCAGTTGCTTATCTTGTTGCTTCAGGAAGTTGCCATATAAATTTGAAATGGACTGACACAAGTAATAGGTGTTCTACTCAGTTGATGAGAGCTGAACTTACAATAGGAATCAACTATTCGACTTCAAGCTGCAGTGAGTTTTTCGACAGTCTAAAGAAAAATCCAAACTTGAAAAAGATTATAAGTGCTGTGATATCGTCTCGAGACGTATAGACAGATAGACATAGCTGTTCTATAAGACTTGCAATACTTATGCATAAAATAGTTTGGAAATCTGGGATACAAGAGGGAATTTAAATATTTTCTCTGATAACGAAGTAATATTATTACAATCTTTAAAAGAATAACTCTCAGAGCAAGATGGTTTAAATGCACATTTTAACAAGAAGTAATGTCACATGTATATTAAATGGAGGAGTTCGGTTTCTGTGGCATTATCGTCAAAACTGGAAGTGTTATTAAATTTATATCATTTCCACTTTTAGTAGATATATTAGAATGGAGATTGAATGTATTCCTAGGACGTAAATTTGTATTATTTCTAATTTTAGTAGACATATTAGAATGGAGATAGAATGTATTCTTGGGACGCGTAATTGATTGTAGAAAACCGCTTCTCTTTCTTACCGTTTTTACATTTAGCGATCACCGTGAAAACTGAAAGTGGTTGATTTCTTCCACTTCCTGTTTTAATAGCCAGATTACCCTGTAGAGTGGAGATTTCAATCTATAACAGTAAACTTCAAAATGGAAAACTGTTGAACCGATTTGACTAGGTAGTTAAGAGAGATTATACTACAACGCTAAACCATTTCCATAAAACCGCTTCTTGCTATCTTCTAGCGTTTCATCCTATATAAATCAATATTGATGCCGGAAGTAGTAGCGGATTTCTGCCACCTTCAGTTTTAACCCTTAAGAGATCCGGGGTTTTTTGGCTATTTTTTAGACTTTCAGTCAAGCAGCTACTGCATCGTCACAATTTATCCTAGGATCATGGTTCATATCTCATTCTCTTCAGAATGGAGCTGGCTTTCAAATAATACCACTTGCATGCTCATACCATATACCAGGAGCGGGAAAAATGATGTCAAAGTGAAAATTTCGGAGGGAAATTTTTTTCTCGCACTTTGGGCCCCCCTGGAGCGACCCTGTGTGAACGTAGCCACCTAAAAAAAATCTGATAAATAGTATTTGGTATACTGAATGTGTGTGCCAAATTTCAAGTTTCTATCTTGAATACCAAGGGCGGGAGAAATTTTTATCAGGAATTCCCACCATGCCCCAAATTACCGTAAAACACCATGATCTCAGGTAAAAAATTTCCTGAGACATCCCTAATTACACTAGGGTCACGTTTCGCCCATCATTCTCTTCAGAATAGAACTGCCTTTCAGGCGGTATGACTCACGTGTCTCCATCATGTATCTAAGGCGGGAAAATGAGGAAAAACGGTATTTTTTGGGTCTAAATATCCTTTTTTCAACTTTTAGCCCCCCTGGACCACTCTTGTTTTAACGCAGAGATCTGAAAAAAAAATCTGGTAAATACTACTCGGTGGGCTGAATGTTTATGCACAATTCCAATTTTCCAGGTGCAAAAGTAAGCCCGCCAAAAAAAATATACCGACAATGTCCCATATTCCCGTATTCAGAGGGAAATTTTTAAACATTCCCTGAGACATCCCTAATTACCCTAGGGTCATGTTTCGCCCATCATTCTCTTCAGAATAGAACTCTCTTTCAGGCGGTATCATCCACTTGTCCTCATTATGTATCTAAGGCGGGAAAGTCACGTGAAAGGGATTTTTGGTAAAAATTTCCCTTTTTGAACGTTTAGCCCCTCTGTACCCCCCTGTTTTAACGCAGAAATCTGAAAAAAAATCTGGTAAATACTACTCGGTGGACTGAATGTTTCTGCACAATTTCAATCTTCTAGGTGCAAAACTAAGCCAGCACAAAAATAGTACCGAAAATGTCCAAAATTCCTCTATACAGAAGTATATTTTGATAAAAATTCCCTGACACTTCCCTAGTTACCCTAGGGCCATGTGTCGCACATCATTCTCTTCAGAATAGAACTGCCTTTCAGGCGGTACCATTCACTTGTCTCCATTGTGTATCTAAGGCGGAAAAATGAGGAAAAACGGGATTTTTGGGTAAAAATATCCCTTTTTTCAACTTTTTGACCCTCTGGATCCCCCCTATTTTAACGCAAAAATCTGAAGAAAAAATCTGGTAAATACTACTCGGTGGACTGCTCGTTTGTGCAAAATTTCAATTTTCTACGTGCAAAAATAAGCCCGCCAAAATACTTTACATAACCCCCCCCCCAAAAAAAAAGTATTTCACGAAAATATAAATTTTAGACTTATGACGTCATCACCTCCTATGTCTCGACACAGAAAGGTGTGAAACCATCAGTAATGTCTTCTGCAATGCCTCTGGACTTGAAAAACAAAAAAAATCCGGACGAAAAAGCTCAAATAGGAAAGTTATAACGCAATGTACCATGAAACACCCCGTATGGTACAAATTGTACCTAGAGATCCCCAAAGGGTTAATAAAGCATTAAGGATGAAAATTCAATGTATTCTTTATCGCTTCTCCACCTATTATCATTTCTACTCGACAGCCATCAATGTTTAAACAACAAATGGTTCATATTCCCTACTTCTGGTTTTAAGGGAGACATTAGAGAGGAAACATATTTCTAGTACGCTTAATCGATTGCAGAAAATAGCTTCTCGCTATTTGTTACTGTTTTTACTCTGTAACGATTAAAGTTGAAACCAGAAGTGGTTGATTTCTACTACTAGTGCTTTTAGTACAGAGATTTGAGTGAAAATGGTATATATTCTTTGTATTCTCATTTGATTACAGATTACCCCTTGATATTTTTGACTGTTTTACTTCTATGGTGATCAATGTTAAAACCAGAAGTAGTTGATTTGTGCTGGTCCCAGTTTTAATATAGAGATTAGAATGAAGATGGAATCTATTCTTTTGACGCTTAATTGATCAAAAAGAACCACTTTTGTTATTACCGTTCTCATTCTAACGATTAACGCTCAAACCGGAAATTGTTCATTTCTGTCACTTACGGTTTCAATAGAGAGATTAGAATGAAGATAGAATATGTTCGTGGGGTACTTAATTGATTGTAGGAAGCCGCCTCTCGCTGTATGGTTTCTACTCTGGTTATCAACGTTAAATCCAGAGGTTCATTCCCGTTCTGTCTAAAGGCCCTCCAACACATTTTGTAGAAAACATTTTCAATGATCTTATCTTTAGGCAGAACGGGAATTCCCGTTCTGCCTAATCTTTGGAGACGTAATTTTATGCGGGGAGGAATCTTTTAGGGAAATGCACACCGAAATACTTAACTCCTAGCGTGTTTTAATATATAATGTCCCTAATAAAAGGGCGAGGATAAAATCTGTGACCAAAATCCAACGAAAATTCTGACAAGATACAAGTGATAGAATCATAGGAGTATATATTGGATGTACGCACCCGGTATGATTATTTTTCCCTTCAATTGTCATATATAATGTTATCTGTAATTTTTCAATGTACTGAAATGTTTTTTTTTTTCTTTCTTTTTGAAATACGGGAAACTCAATAAAACGTAAAAATGTTATAATAAAAGGGCAGACTGGCTTTAATTAGTTCCACATAACACCCATATGAAAATATTGGGTGCTCCTATTTGTTATACATTTAAAATATGTTCAGCATGTTATTGCAAGACCATTCATTTTAATTATGAAAAGTAACTCAGATGTTGTTTGATTTGGAGAAAAAAAAAAAAAAAAAAAAAAAAAACCTTATGAGGTAGCATATAGCAGTCATTTATTTTGAGCGTTTTATAAACATTTATTTATTTTAGTTCTGAAATATTGATCAACTATTTTTAGCAAATATCAAAATGTGAAATATGTATCTACTATAACACTCTTACGTGTTTTATTGGTTTTCAGTATTTAAAAAGAAATCTTATTTCAATAAAGTGATGAATTACAGATAATATTTTAGGTGCATGACAGTTGAAGAAAAAGTAATCATCCTTTGTTTAGCTGCGGCTATGATTCTGTCCCTTGAATTTTGTCCGTTTCGTCAGAATTTTCCTTGGGTTTTGTCCTGCATTGCTGGTAATCTGTGTAGGAATTCTAACAGATTCTGTAAGAAGAATAAATATATGTTCAAATTTCATCATAAATTTTAGTTGTTACTCCACTTGTTCTTCTCGGAAAACTGGCTAGTGTACAGTTCTGTTATTAGCAATGTTATTCGCATCTGCTTTAGTAAACATGAGTGTGATTTTTATATAATACCTGCAAGGAAATGGGAAATTGATTGACTCTGTTGTAAGAAAATAGTTTGACATTATAACTGAAACAAACACAAAACAAACTTACTTCGGTCTAATATCAAGTAATTTCACAACAAAAGTTCATTCGAATTTCCAGTAATTTATTACTAGCATGCTAGGGTTCGCAGTATTTAAAAGGTACTTCAGTAAACATCCTCAAGATATATTTGGTCATACATTAAGCAAACAATGCAAGAGGATGCATAAGGCAGCCCTTAAGAAATAGTCATAGTCTTCTACATCATAACGCCTTTTTTCGGCATCACCTTATCAGTTGATTTGTCTTCTGTAAATAGCAGCAATACAAAATCTGAATATCACATATTGAATATACTTCTATGTTTTTGTAGAGTTTCCAAATCAAAATGTCATAATCCGAGTGGAAAGGGATTTATAAAATGGTTCAGTTTGCCACCTTTGAAGGTGATTGGCTACTGGGTTCACCAACATTCAGAACATAAAGCTTCTATGTTAATGTTGGAAGTAGGAAAGAAACCGAAGAAACCAAAGCGAGTTGAACAGAAAATCAAATCATTGAGAAGAAGGGTGGAATCACGTATAATAAAGTTGATGGCTTAAGTAGATGTGGGTTCATACTGTTTACATTTAAAACAGTGATGGTATCTTGTTTTAAATTGTGTTGTCTATATTGACGATATGTGGTATTTAGTATTGCTAGTATTTACATTGACAATATAAGTATGTATTACATGTTGCATCTAGTGTAGAATCATGTATAGAAGACAAATCAATTGATCAGGTGATGTCAAAAATGGAGTTGTGATGTAGAAGACAAAGGCTGTTTATTCAAGGACCGCCTTATGCATCTTCTTGTATTTTTTGTTTAATATATACCCAAACATGTCTTCAGGATGTGTACTATGGCACATTTTAAGTACCGCTGGAGATAAACTACTGAAAATCCGAATAATTTTGTGTTGTGAAGTGACTTGATATTAGACCGAAGTAAGTTTATTTTATGTTTGTTTCAGTTACAATGTCAAACAGCTTTCTTCTAGCTGAGTCAATCAATTTTCCATTTCCCTGCAAGTACAGTAGGACGTCGAAAATCCGAATTAATTGGGACCACATATAGTTCGGATTTTTGAAAATGACCCAGAAAGTGCCATTTAGGCTTAAATATACTGCACGGTATGCTCTTTTATCGATACAGTGGTTATACAGTACATACAGTAATTACAATACCATACGTAAGGCTAATTACATTTAATATTTCTGAAGAACCTGCTCGTACACTAAATTACACTGTTCTTGTAACTCACACTTAAAACCTAAATGTATAGGCCTAAGGGAAAATACAAATAAAAATATGTATGACAAACAATTACATATGAATGCGCTTTTGTAAAAACACTGACTTCACACAACACTGACGGGCAACCCTATTGTTTGTTTATCGCTAGCGCTAAGACAAAATGTGAAAACTTCTAGGGACCGCGTTCGGTTTTTTGACGTTTCGGATTGTCGACGTCCTACTGTATTAAAAAATACATTAATCTTTACTAAAGTAAATGTGAATAACGCTGCTAATAACAGAGTTGTACCTAGTTATTTTTCGAGAAGAAGAAATAGAATAGCCTCTAAAATTTAAGATGAAACTTGAAGTTTTAATGAATCTGTTAGAATTACTAGAGATGAATTACTCTGTTACTCCCTTTAGAAAAATTTCCTAGAGATGAACCCCCCTGTACACAATTCCCCATCTCGAAAGATTAGGCAGAACGGGAAGACACCAATCCAGAAGTGGCTGATTTCTGCCTCTTCCGTTATGAATAGAGGGTCAAGAGGAAAGATACCTATTCCTAGAACACTAAATCGGTTTCAGAAATAATTTTTTCACTCACTCTCACTGTATTTGCTCTAGGTAAATCAGTTTGAAACTAGAAGTTTTAATGTCTTTCTACCACTTCCGGTTTTACTAGAGGGTTAAGGATGAATACTACTAGTGTACTATTAGAACACTTAATCGATTTCAGAAAACTACATGCTTCTATCTGCTACTACTTTTGCTCTATAGTGATCAATGTTAAAACAGAAAATTGCTCATTTTTATCACTTCCTGTCCGAATATCGACTCCAAAAACGAATTCGGTTCCTAACTTTTTACAGTTTCACTCACTTTGGTGATGACTGATTACGTTGTTCTTGACGTTTCTGTCTTCCGGACTGACTAAAATTAACTCTATGGCCTATGGAACCCGGAGGTTCAATGCCGCGTTCATAAAAGCTTTCCACTGACATTTATACTTAACCAATTGGATCCAGTTCCTACTTTGTATTCCTATTTCTGCGATATCCATCTTAATATTGTCCTCTCATCCGCGCCAAAGTCTTTCAGTTAAGACTTTGAAAGCGTTTCCACTTGGTAAATATATAAGGAAGTTTTGGTAAACCAAACTCCTTATAAACATATATATTACAATAAACATGTAATAAATTAAGTTCAAAGTACGCAGTAGCATTCGGTCTATTATTTAACGTAATTATAAAATCTCTGTGATATGGAAAATACATATCAGTAGGGCAATCTTTCACTAGGTGAAATCAATTTTCGCCGCTAACCGCAATTTGACAGCTAAGTTCAGCTTCTCGAACTTCAACGCTATAATACAGGAATTTCCTTACTCTGACTAAAACAATAAACGTACAAATTTGGCGACAACACATTATGACGTTCTGCGGAAGCATTATCTGATATTCTATTTTCTTAAATTTATATTAATATTTAAATAAAGGGAAACGGTCAAACAATATATCTGTTTCGCAATGAGATAGTTACTTTAAAATACTTTATTCATAGAAATAAGCGTTTCATAAAACTGAGCAGTTCTAGTAAAATCTAGCAGCAAGTGCCATCTTGTGTGCTCATTGTAAAACGAATCCAATATGTTTTTATTCGTTACCTTTTTCAATACCAGAATAGACAACGAAATGAATCAGTGTCTTGTGTTATAGCTGAAACATAACTCTATTTTATAATGCAATATTTATAATATGTAACGTTTCATTGCTCAGTAGTTACGGGAATGAGCTAAAATATGTGCTGACTTCGGGCTGGTGTTCCACCTTCAAATTCCTTGCAGAATTCTTATATTTATATGTACCGTTTACACAATTAAAGTAAAGCAGCTACAGAGTGATTGTTTATTTTAGGTCAACGTGCTTGGGTCAGATAGCGGAGAAAGCAAAGAATATCACGGAGGTGCTAATAGAGAGTACATATTGGATGAAGATGAGTGTCCTTTGGCAATCCTAATGAATCATCCATCTTCTAAAGGTAAGACGACATAATTTACGCATGAAGTAACATAATCACTATATTTCTTACCGATTCTAGCCTTAGTAGATCAAATATGTTATTTAAAATTCTTGAGTGACAAATTCACATTTGACAATATGTTGTTGGCAATTTTGTACCCATGAAAGCGGATAAACAGGACCAACCAAATTTAGAGAAGTATATATTCGAGTCATGATGCTACCATAGATTACGATAGTAGCAACAGTACTTTGTGCTGTTGGAGGGATGTTTTCGGAATCCATCCTGGACGTTCGTGGCGATCCAGAAATTATCCTGACCGTTTACGATTATCATAGCAAATCCATTTTCCATCAGAAACGACAGTACGATAGAGGAAATTGTCAGCGGTGGCAATCATGAGTCAAAGTTTATTTACCTCATCTTTTGCACAGATCCGCCAAACGATGGCCCGTTTGCAATTGCACGAAGTTCGTTCTTATTGTTCCTCAGGAGCTTATTAGAAAATGCTGTTCATCAGTCATCGTGGAGCTAGGTTTTAATTTTGTGTAACCGGCACAACATTTGAAAAGCCAATTGTGTATGATGTGTTAGCTCACTACTACTGAAGCAGATCCACCGTTGAGATTTCTCGCGGCTAGATATACAGGGCGTTGCGGTTTGAACTTAAGGGGAAAATCACTTAAGAGTGTGTGTTTTCTATGGCACAGGGGAAAATCATTTAAGATTGTGTGTTTTTTATAGCACACTTTTACATCACCCTAATCAATAATATAGTGTCTAATGTCTGTCAGGGCATCAGTCTGTTTTCTGAACATGTAGAGAATTTGTGATATAGTATGCGTCACGTCAGTCCACTCAATGGTTGCTTTAAAGAGAGTCCTTTTCTCACCAGACATAAATTAATTTTCAATCGGCATTTCACGGAGCTTTTACTATCATGTTACACGTTACAGATTAGTGGTTTGACCACGAGGAAATACACGCAAGGCAACATGAAAAAGATTTCGATGAGAGAAGCAGTGCAATTAGTGGTAGAGCAGGGATATTCTATTAGCAGTGTTGGTAAAGAAGAACATTGATTACAGATGTGTGAACTTCGAACAGATGTGTCAAAAAATAAGTATTGTAAAATTTCTTTCACGGACACATTCCATTGGTCAAATCACGACTAGAAAAGACAATAAAAATGACTTTCCGCTTTCGTTTCTAAGAAGTGAGAAGATACATGAAAGTTTTGTCCAACCAAATAATCCAGATCACCCCCACACAATATTTGCATAGCAAGAGAGCTTTCAAATCCTCTTGTGAAGAATAAAATACTGTCTGGTAATGTCAAATTGCCGGTAGAGTTTCAGGGAATTCATCTCCGCTAACCTTTTGAAGTTTCAAATGATGACGTCCTCATTAATCCCCTTACTAATTCATTCATTCATTCATTACAGAATTTTAAGCAGTGTTGCGAACTTTAATAATTTTTACCATATTTCCAGAACGGTTTGAAATATCAAAATTACTGTAAACGGAATTGTGATTTTCATATAAATTGGAAACCATCTATGCAATTCAATTATATACCTATCTAATCAGTTTTCCGAAATAAAGGTTTTTAAAAAGGTTACACCTATCACTGTGAATCAGTACAGTATCATTATGGAGTCAATCCATTCTAAGTGATCAAGCATGTGCCATTCGACCATCTCCAAAAAGTCCTTTTTTTTTTTTTTTTTCATCATGAATATTTATCCTATATTAGGGTACTCCAAAACCACAATTAATTATTTTTTACATCACACAACGACACAGCGGCTGCACCCATTTTGCGTTTTTTCGATATTAGGCGTTTACGTTTTGAATGTCTCAGCATGTATCTGTCCCAGCAAATTGAAAATTGCAGCACGTCTCCAACTCGTGCAGAGCTAAGACTTTGCTCTCTTTAACATTTTTGCCTAAAACCACTTGAAGGGATGAAATCAGGCCTACAGTAGCAACATTTTTTGACATTGAAAACATGTTTGGGAAGAGGAAACAACTGAAGTAGGAGGTCTGAATTTGTGTGTGAATGTAGTCCGGGCTCATAAGTTAACATACAAAAATTTACATACCTGTAGCTATTCCCAAATGTTTGAAAAAAATCGTAAATTTGAGGAATTACGCCAGTTTAGCATATTTCACTGTCCAATATCACCAATGGGCCTGGATATATATATATATATAAATTTGGTAATAGTTAGTTCTTTAGTATACCATAACACAAAACAAAGCGCGTTTTGTGTTTGAGTGGAAGGGGGTCAAAATATTAAGGAATGATGACATACTCTAGGATGTGTTTTGTTCACAAATTCAACTGGAAATTCGTTGTTGTGACGCAAAATAAAGTAGGATGAATGGTTAGTCCAGTCTAGGTTTGCAAGCTCGTTTCTTTCCTCTAGTTGTGACTCTCTGTCTTATCACACTCACAGCAGTACTAGTGAAGAATGCCACTATCAGCAGAAGGCGAGAAGTCAAAATGTACACTTGACAAAAAGTCCGTAAGTACTCATTGCTCTTGCTGCTTGCTATATCAATGATATTTCAATCATGTTTATTCTTGTTTCAACTGTCAACTCTTGCAGGAGACTGTTGTTCTTTCGTTTGATCTACATTCCCAAGCCAGTGTTTACAGCGAGTAAGTGTTCACTGACTTGGGAATGTAGATCAAACAAAAGGACAAGTCTCCTGCATGAGTTGACAGTTAAAACAAGAATAATATGATTAAATATCATTGATAATAGCCAGTTGCGGATCCAGGGGGAGCAATCAGGGCGATCGCCCCCCCCCCCCCGAGAAGGGGAAACTTTCGTATTTTATATATATAAATAAAACCCATCCCGGAGTTTAATGCTGTTAAAAGTAGTTCTAAGTAGCAGTATGACAACCCATCGCCCCCCTTCCCAAAGTCGGTCCTAGATCCGTTTGATAATAGGAAGCAACAAGAGCAAGGAATACTTAAAAACTTTTTTTGTCAAGTGTGCATTTTGATTTTCCTCGCCTTCTGCTGATAGCGGCATTCTTCACCAGTGCTGCTGTGAATGTGATAAAACAATGTTACAACTAGAGGAAGAAAACGAGTTGAGAGCCTTGACTGGACTAACCATTCATCCTACCTTATTTTGCTTCACAACAACAAATTTCCAGTTGAATTTATGAACAAAACACCTCCGAAAGTATGACGTCATTACATAATACTTTGACCTCTTTTGTTGAAAAACACAAAACGCGCTTTGTTGTTTATGGTATACTAAAGCACTAACTATTCCCAAAATTCCAGATTTTTTCATCCAGGCCCATTGGAGATATTGGACAGTGAAATATGCTAAATTGGCATAATTCTTCTACTTTACGATTTTTCTTCAGGCCTTTGGGAAAAGCTACAGGTGTGTAAAATTTTGTGTATTAACTTATGACCCCCTACTCTATATATATATATATATATATATATATATAAAATATTCAGACCTCTACATCAGTTTGTTTTCCCTTCCTAAACATGTTTTCAATGTCCAAAAATGTTGAGAGATCAAAGTTTTAGCTCTGCACAAGTTGGAGACGTCCAGCAATTTTCAATTTGCTAGGACAAATATATGCTGAGATATTCAAAACAACCCAAACGCCTAAAATTAAAAAATATATATAAATAAATAAAAACGCAAAGTGATGGTAGCCGCTGTGTCGCCATATGATGATGTAAAAGTAATTAATTGTGGTTTTGAAGTACCCATTCATGAAAAATAGATTTTTTTGAAAAGGTCGAGCGGCAATTTTTCTTTTTTCTCGATCATTTTGCATTGATTGACCCTATAACGCAAAATTAGAACCATGAAGTTATTGTGTTTAGCTGAATAACATATCATATAATGGATTTAAATCAAATATGATACAAGAAAGGATTTTGGTTTCTAACAATGCATTCTAAATTCCATTAATTTTAGTTAAACTTGAAATCTCATAAAAGCTGGGAACTTCCACAAACACACACAAAAATCAAGAAAAATAGCCTAAAGAAAACTATTCCCAGTACATTGTTATTATTTAACAAAACACGAAGTGGTTGGAGCAACTTCACATTTACCCCAAACATGCATATTCCCCGTATGTCCTTATTTATTGAGCACTAATTCTGGGAGCATGTGAGCTATAAAGCACCAATTAGGCACTAATTCGAGACGTGAAAATTTTAGATTTTTTCGAAGTGGTTGGGCCAACTTCACATTTACCTCAAACACATGTGCCCAGTAAGCTCCTTTTTTATTGACCACTAATTCTGCGACCATGTGGAATGAAGAAGCACTAATTACGCAATAATTCCCTGTACAGCTGGATTTTGATTGTGAAACCACTTTTGGAAAGCGTGAAGTTATCCCAACCGTCTTACAATCAATATGTATCTCTAACAATTTGAGCACTAATTCTATGGTCTTGAGCACTAATAAGCACTATATCTTGAATTGTATTTTTATAATGTAGTTGGGCCAACTTCACGTGACTGAAATACAAACAGTTTCTGAAAAGACTTGGTAAACAGCTTTGCGATGAATGTTTGAGAGGACATCTTCTAAACAAAATAGTGCGTCTGAACATAAAACATAAGCTTCATGAAATAAGGGGGATTTCAGAAATGAAGACTGGTCCACCATCCACCAATGACACAGTGCTCTTGAAAATGTTAGCATTGCGAATGAAAGAAAATCTTGAAATTGAAGATACGTTATCAGTGTAACTACGGTGCATGTAGAGGGTATAGAACCTCCGCGTGCAGTAGTGATTCCGGAAGATTTTTTTTAACGGACTTTCAGTAAACTGAGGGTGAAGGTATCAGTGCAAAGGGATCGGGTCAGTCGCTCAAGTATGTTTTGCCCAACCCTTAAAATGTTGGACATTTGCTCAAGTACCTTATCTTGCTATTGATCATGAACTGAAAATCCATGACAGGCGCGAAAATCTTGACTAATGGCCAAAACGGGGGGTTGAGATTTTCATATATGATAAAATATACGCAGGGTTGCCACAAGTTAAATAAAAAAATTACCGTGATTTTTTTATTAATAATATTGAATGTTTTTCATGAATCATTTATGTCAAAGATGATCTGAATGTTTCTCTAGTATGTGCATGCGCTTGCAATTTAGGACTCAATCCTGGCAGTTATCACATTCTCACTATCATATTTCCCATATTACGAAGGTAAAACACTGTATCTGAGCAATTCAAGGTACAAACTGGATTTCTTTCATTGCTTAAAAGACTTAAGAAATTGAGAATAATAAATTACAGACGATGTTGTATTTAAAACAAACTGTCCTTTTACAACGTATGTACGAATTCTTCAATAAATCACATTAATTTCTTACGTTATGTACAGTATAATTTAAATGAGCTGTATTGAAGGAAATTTTACGTATTAAATTTTCCATTGTTTGAAACAAAATGTTTTATGTGTAGAGTATAACAGAGATTAAGAATAGTGTTAGCCAAGAGACGAGATTTAAGGCTGTTTCGTCTTGAAAAGAAGACTTGAAAAGGAGACAAGAGTTCGGTGTCATCTCGAAAGTTCTCCCTCAACACTATGTTGGGTAACACTAATACTACAATCTATATAAAAGAGTGGAAGTGATTTGCTCATCATCGCCTATTTTAGGTAAAAATAAATGTGAAATTTGGACAGAATATTCCTTGGGTGTACTCCATTAGCTGACAAAGAAACGAAAGAAAGTGCTTATGTTATCGCGAGCACAATATTCAATGCTGCGCTGTCATGTTTGGATTTGTTTTAGAAATTATATAAGAGATTGTTTCTGTTACATAGAGAGGCAAATAACAAGAAATATAATAGACGTTTATTATAAAACGATTAATTGCAACATTTTGATTTTTGAAAAATATGGGAAGATGTGTTTGTATGAAAAGGTAAATAGTTAGAAGTATAACATATACGTACGTAATATTATTATATAGTAAATTTTATATTCACGATCTGTCTTTAATTGTTGGAAGAAGAGGAAAAGAAAAAAATTGGCTAAAAACTGTTTGACACAATGGAGTATCATCGCATCATATTTTGTGCACTCGAGGTCTGTTATTTCTGTCATGACCCTTGTTTGTGCGCTCTCGGCCTAGGCCTATTCCTTTTATCACGGAGGCAAGAAATAAGAAAGAATTTTTTGGAGAATGTATTCCAAGCGAAATAAAGTGTTTTTTTTTTTTTTTTTAATTTTTTTAAAAGGAATTTAGTATCTCACACATTCATGAAATTAGAAAGAGAAAACTCAGCATATAAACTCTTCTTTAAAATAAGGGAATACGTATTTCAGCGCTTTCAAAAATCTCTTTTCTAACGGAGACATTTCTATAATATTCAAACTTCTCTTCCTGTCTTCAGAAACGGTCGAGTGTCAAGATTCGCTTAAGTTGCAGGTGTGGAATTCGGTACATATATTCTTAATTAAAAATAAGGGAACACGTGTTTCAAGAGCAGAAAGGTCATATTTATTATATTGAAATTTCCTTTTATTTATACATAAAGTGCCGAGTGTGACAATTTAAATTTCAGGTTTTATATGTATTACACCTTATCTTCCTGTAAGGAGAACGGAAATTTCTGCTACTGTATGTATAATCAGAATACGATAAAATATGTATTTAATAACTAGCCTTCGGTTATCTGGGGACTCCGCCCAGAAACCTCCGTGTTTTCTCGGCCTACGGCCTCACATCTCATACATCTGCAAGCATATCGAATTTCAGTTCAAACGTCAAGTTTGATGTTTCTAACTTTCGGCATCCTCAGATATGAATGTATTATTATAATAAACTCAAAGACCGTAAAGAAGATTACGTAATATTTTATCATTTAATATAAAATATGGAAGTTGCATATTCCGGTTTGAGTAGATAGATTGGTGTTGAGATGGAATATATTCTTGGGACACTTAATTGATTAAAGAAAATAGCTTTTTGCTATCTGTTACCGTTTTTAATTTATAGTGATCAACATTATAACCGGAAGTGAGTAATTTCTACTTTCGGTTATACTAGAGTGTTAAGGATGAAGATGAAAGTTGTCTTTAAAAATGTTTAATCGATTACGAAAACAGGTTTTCGCTATCGTATTACCATTTGTGCCTACATAGTGATCAACGTTAGAACAAGAAGTGGCTTATTTGTGGAACTTGCTGTTTCACTAGAGTGTTAAGGATGAAGATGAAAGTTTTCCTTGTAACGTGTAATCGATTTCCGAAAACCGTTTATCTCTGTCTTTTACCGTTTTTTCTCTACAGTGATAAATATATTAACTGGAAATCGCTCATTTCTACTACTTCCGGTGGGCGAATCACCTCCATCGACGAACTCCCTCCAGATAATCACTCTTATCTATAGCAGAAAAAAAATTATCGCATCCGTTCAAAAGCTATCGTGTGGAGTAACGGACGGACGTACTAACATAATTTTATAAGTACTACTCTACGTGATCCTAATAATTGTAATAGTTCGACTAGGTGGATGCTTCGCCCTCAGACTCTTGCATTTGTTCAGCTACTGCCTCGCACCCTATAAACTTACAAGCATACCGAATTTCAGTTCAAATACTAACCGTCCTGAATGCCGAGATATACTGAACATTTCAAATACCAGGGAACTTCGCCCCCAAACCCGCGTTCGATCGGTCTACGGACTCACATCCCATGAACCTATAGAGTACCGAATCTCAGTTCAAATACTAAGTTTCATGCCTCATATCTTCAGGGATCCAAAAATATGAACATCTTATTGTAATTGTGATCCTCACCTTTTTTCTTTCTTTCTAAGCCAGATATAAAAAATACGTATAGGGTTACATCTTACAATAATTGCAGTCCCTAGCTTTTCTCACACCACTTTTCTTTGTGTTTTTACTAAAATAGTAAACGCTTAAACACATCTCAAATTAGTTTAAATGAGAAAGAGAAACACCAAATTTCAAGTCTCTAACCTGAAATTGAGAAGAGGAAAGAAGAGTGAGAAGACAAAATGTCAAATCCGATGAGAATATTAGAAAGACGTGCGCAGAATATGAAGTTGACAGAGATATTGGGAAATTCTGAAAAAGATGGCTTACCTTTAAAAACTAGAGTAAAACCAGTGAAATTTCTTGACTGCTTCACGTGTATGATTCATTAGAAGCTATAGTAAACTAGTGAAAATTTTTGAGGACTTCTTCACGTGTACATAGTTTATCAGAAACTAAAGTAAACCAGTGAAATTTTTAAGAACTGCTTCACATGTACATAATTTATTTTACAAAGGAAAGCTTGCAAATCTTGTAATCGTAGTTTTGACAAAAGCAATTTCCTGCAACTTTTAAGCAGCCTATTTTCTGTATCTCACATAGAAAATAGCTAGTTCCAAGCCTAGATAAAGTGTGAGGGAGAGTTGCAATAGCATTGATTTGTCTAATAAATTCTGCCAGAACGTGACGAGATGTTCTATATTATGAGGAACAATTTCCTTTGCTACCTGTGAAATTTAAAACTTTAAAGTGTTCAGTTCTAGTAATTTCATACCTTGGCTTCACTGAGATTCCCAATTTACCATGGATGCAACGCATTCGAAAAATTACAATTCTCGCCTTCCAAAAGTAATAGATGAGACGAGTTGTTTTTGATTAAACCATGATAACTTGCTATGTAGACTAACTTTTATTCAATTTGGGGTATTTTTCCATTCTTAACTGTATCATTATGATACAATTAAAGGTTGCGCCCTAAAACCTGCCTGTAGATTTCTAGGCAATACAGACAAAAAAAGAAAGAAAAAAAAATCCAATAACAATGTACATCTTTTCTAAATCAGATATCCCCAAATCTCGTTTTCAAACAACACTTGTGGTACATACAGTAGGTCACTTGTGATGAGGGCTGTTTTAATCCCGGCAAGTGCAAGTTATATTTTGTGGTAAACAAACCTCATGAGGATGGTGTCTCTTTGGAATATTGTTAACCCGTAAGTACAATGGATCGTCTCTCAGACCGCTGTGACTTTTTGTATCATTATATTTTCTACACCCCTACCACTACAAGTGGATCTTCTGGTCTACCTTCTTGTCTAGCAACTTACATATTGTGAAGTTTTTGCTATAGTTGATACCCTGTACGCGGCGCTGGAGGAGTCGCGCGGTCTTACAGACGTACTATAGTAGTTACGTGAATATATTATGGTTTAGCAGTCCTTCGTTATCTGCCAATTATTAGCAGGTTGTGTCTTACCGTGTGGCTCGTCTGGCACCACACATCAAATAATGAGCCAGAGACTGGAAAACCTGAAATAATCATAGCTTATAACATGACTAAAGGCGGAGTGGATACTCGAGACTAAAATGTACAAATTACACGTCAAGGCCCCGAAAAAGTATCCCAATTTTCTTTATGCTGCTTATGTTGGATGTTGCGTATGGTGTCAATGCGTATGTTTTGCATCAAGACTACGGTAAGTCCGCAGTGATGACAAGACTTGATTTCATGAAAATGTTGGCAAATTGACTTCTTAGGCATCACATGGAACGTAGTTTGTTCATCGGACATCTGCCACAAAGGCCTGATTTTTTTAATCAAGAGCATACTGCAAATTGAAAGTGAGCTTTCCTGCACGAGTGAGGAGTTCGAGAAGAGGAAATCGTGGCCTTCTGTCAACTGCGTCCTAAACGGAAAGCAAAATATTCGTGTCAGCGGTGGGGGATGCAGATGTGCTTTCAGTGCAACAAAAAATGTTCCAAGTGCCTACCCGAAGAAAGTGCATGAAGTCAGAAAAGTTAGTACAGTGCTTTCTTTACCGGTAAAATGCATTTTCTTTACTTTCGCCATTATATAAGAACGAAGAATTAGTTTTATTCATTATCTTTTCACTAAACAAAAATATAACAATACTCTCTTCTAGGTTAAAAAAAGCTACAGTTCCTTTTTTTTTCTCCGTTCTTACTGTATTTTTTATTCTTAGTGCATCTATAAGAACAATATATTTTGGATTAGTGTTATTTTGACTATATAGAAACAGAGAAATAAATTGAATATTTCAACAATTAAAGTTTTAGAATAACAGTGAAAGCATTGTTGCAACTTTTCACTGTGTTTTCTTTCTGATTGTTTTAAAAATATAAAACTTTTTTACATAGTGAAATTACTATGTTTTATTTTTCTATAAACAACAAACATATGTAGGATAGCATTTTTAAAACTATAGAATAAAACTAGTTTTCAGAAAATGTGAAACAACAATGTGGTCTGACAGACCGTTCCATAGTAGTTATGTGATTATTTTCGTCCATAGTACTTACGGGTTAATGTATTCGATTCTTGCATTATCATTAACCGTTTACCTGCCAATGTTCCCATTTGGGAGCATAAGTTTCGCACATAGTTAGGAATTTTATGAATTTCCATGGGTGGTTAATTTTGTATTAGTTGTAAAAAGAAAGTTTAAATCTTAGTTATATAAGATATTATTTGGTCCAAATGTATTTTCCGTATTTATAATAAATTTGTAAACTGTTTTTTTTTTCTTTATATATACGTATTTTACTCCCTCTAAAATTAAAATTTACAAATAATTTGGAAATTTGTATTTAGTATTTTCTTCTGTGAAACATGAAGGGGAAGGTTCATTTGAAGTATTTATCACACGCATGGCTGTATAAAAGAGCAAGGAATCGAACAAGCTACGTTTTTTCTATCATGTTCTCGTTTGGGAACATTGCCGGGTAACGCTATAAAGTAATTAAAATATTAGTGCAGTACTCGCCGACTATAACATTCATTATTGAGTCTGAATGAATTTTTTTCTCCTTGGTGCGGCACCCTTTTATCTTATTTATGTACATTGTTGAATCACAATAGTAAAGGGGAAATCTGTATTTCAATAAGAAGAAAAAGTTTCGCAGAAAAAGAAAAAAAACTTTTATTTGCCTGAGGTCTTTGTAGTTCACTGCTGGCATTACACGAGTAAACTTGGAGGTCGTGTTTATTTTTTTATTTTGAATAATGTCTCATAAGAACTTTCGTAATTCGCAAGATGCTACCGATTACTTGATGGAGTTGAGTGACACTGAAGCAGAAGAAGTAGACTTGTGTCAACTTCCTCCAGATGAAGATGGTCGTATCACGGACGAAGAAGATATCAATGAGAACCTACTAAACGAAGTTATACCAGGGGAAATCTGTGGACAAATTGACATTGTTTTGTCGTCCAGTGACAAAGATAAACCTACCCGTGATGTTTCCGAAGAAGTCGTAGTTCCAGGACCTTCGGATGATACAGCTAAGCAGTATAAGCCTCCGAAGAAGAAAAGAAAAGCAGAAGATAAGGTCACAATACAATGGCGTAAATCCTCTTACGTTCCAACAAACCATGCAGTCTGCCGAAATTCAACCTATAGCTAACAAGTTTCCAGAACTTACCTCATCTCAACCAATTGACTTATTCTGGAAAATTTTACCGCAGTGTTATCTTCACGAACTAGCTAAGTTGACATGTATTTACGCTCAGCAGAAAAATCGTTCCATTGAAGTGTCATGGGAAGATATTGCGCAGTTCTTTGGTGTGATTTTGCTCAGTGGTTGCCATAGTGTTCCCACGGAGGATATGTACTGGGGTACTGCGGAAGATATTGCAGTTCAAGTTGTGCCCACAGTTAAGTCAAGAAGAAGGTTTAGAGACTTGAAGACAAAATTTACATCTTGTTGAGAGTACAGAACTTAGAGAAGGGGACAAGTTAGGTAAAGTTCAACCTTTCTATGATGAACTCAATAAAAACCTTCAACAGTTTGGTACTTTCCACAAGAAATTGAGCATTGACGAATCAATGGTGCCAAACTACGGTCACCATTCTTGCAAATGTATGTAAAAGAGAAGCCAATTCGATTTGGATATAAGATTTGGACTTTGTATTCTAATAATGGTTTCCCATACGCGATGGAAATTTACAGCGGGAAGACAGGGACTTCAGATGACCGACCTTTAGGAACTCGAGTCGTGTGAGACATGGTGAATGTTACTGAAGATTCTTCCCAGGTAGAAATATTTTTCGACAATTGTTGTTTTACGTCCTACAGCTTTCTGCAGCAACTAGCTGAGAAGAAAGTCAAAGCAACTGGTACTATTAGAGAAGGTCGGATAGAAAAATGTCCGCTGAAATCTGTGCAGGAGATGAAGAAAACGGAAAGAGGAAATTTTGATTTCCAAAGCTATGGTATTGTGTATGTCTGCAGATGGAATGACAGCTCTGTCGTCACATTCGCATCTAATTACTTGACTCACGAGCCTATGGGAACTGCGAAAAGATATTTCTCGAACAGCTGGCAAGAAAATCGATATTCCAGAACCAAAAACTGTAAATGTATATAACTGGCAAGGGAGGAGTGGATGTATTCGATAAACTGTTGTCAAGTTACCGTCCTTGGCTACGCAGTAGACAATGGTGGTGGAATTTATTTTCCAATGGATTGAACGCTGCTGTTGTGACTGGCCTGCGTCTACATTGCGAGTTGCATGGCAAGAATGATATGGAACATCTTCAGTTCAGAAGGGAAGTGACTTTCGCTCTTATGAGGTAGAAGATGAGAGTAACATCTAGAGCTGGTCCTAGAACACCCATTCCTGCGTCACGTAGGAAATCTGATGGACATTTTCTGAAATCGAAGAAACAAGGGAGATGCGTAGTTTGCTCAAAGAATGCTCGCTTAGAGTGTTTTCAGTGCAATAAGTGCATGCATGATCATTGCTTCCCTGCGTATCATGGAATTGCAACAAAGTAAATTGTAGTTCATTTGTGTTTCTCTTACAAGCAGTGGCGTAACCAGAGCGGGAAGGAAATTACAATACTTATTCTAAGTTTATCGAAGGAAGGAAGATGATTTTAGAAATTAAGTAAATAAAATCAGCATTTCTATTTAGAACATAAATTGTGTGGTTACTGTAAATATAAATTCTCATTCATCAATTCTGGCTACGCCACTGCTTACATAATGAATGGCAGAAGTTCAACACCAAAGCTATTGTTAGTATATTACCATAACCTATAAACAAAAGCATTGTTAGATGTATTTAGCTTCTCACAAACAATTAAAATAATGCGGGTTCAAACAATCGAAAATACAACTGTTGTATAGCTTCATCCGCCAATATTCGCAAATGGAAACATCAAATATTTTGCGCATGTAACAAACTTTTAGTTGAAAAATCTATGAAAATCTCTTAATTCACTTGCGTTAAGGAGAAAATAAATAAAAATAATTCAAAATTTATATTGCATCCCAATTCCGCAGGTGAACGGTTAATTTCTTTCATTCATCAATGTCTCCCATAGCCTTTGAGCATAATTGAGAGAAGTTAAATACCTCCCCATTTCAAAAGTTCTTGAGGTACACTATGCAATACAACACACCACTCTGGAAAACTTTGGAAATGTATACAATACAGTCGGGGATTTCATCAACGTCTCTTGTCCAATGCAGTTATGGTGTGGTGCTTGAAGTAATCGTCTCTACATTTCCTTCACGGTTCGGTTAAAACATCCTTTTATCTCATTTCCCTGGATAAATATATATACTGTAACCTGTTTCAGTAATATATATACTGAAATGCAGATAACAGACACATACGGAAGGGCTTTGCAGAACATGTTGGCATATTATATATATAGTATACAATAACTCTTTTCTTTTAAGAGATTTCTATCCTCAGTCTATAATGTTGAGATAGATACTGATGCACGAAAAACTTCAAAAGAATGTGTCTATGTTTTCTGAAATACCTCCAACAGAGTTTCGGAAAGTGAATGCCTGAGTTTCTTGAACATGAGTGCATATCACTATTTCTGAATAATACAGTACATAATGAATATAGCGACACTGAGATACTATTGCCCTTTTGCTGGTGGCAAAGTTCCGGATAATTGAAATTTGCAAGAGCCTACTTTTCCAGGTCTGTGAAGTTGGCCTACCCAATTTAGCTTACCCACTTTTATCTACATGAGCCGTTAGTTCCCGTTAGTTCTTACGAAAGTTACGTTAGTTCCGTGATTTTAAAGAAATTATACACTAAAACCAATGGGTAGCCAACGTCACATGTGAAGTTGGCGTACCCACAAGCTTTCCCACATATTTTGGCATAAATCGTTAGTTCCCGTTAGTTCTAACAAAAGTTCCGTTAGTTCCGCGATTTTAACAAATTAGAACATAAAAAATGTGTGGGTAGGCTAACTTCACATGTGGCAAGGTTTGAAACACACACACACCACCATTTGGCAAACTATTGCCACTTTCTCCCGGGACACCCTGTATATAATGAGAGTACGTTTTGAAAATTGCTTCATTAAAATTTTATTTCATTTCAATGTAAACAGTTCCTCAGATGAATGAATGGTTAAAAAAGGAAAAAATGGCGTCGTACTCGACACCATTATCAGATTTATCGAGGAATATATTTACATATTTATGCGTGCGAAGTCTAAAAAAGTTCTCAATCTGCCATCGTCTGGCAACCCTACAAAATAAGAAAGAACTATTTGAAACTGTAGATAAAAACTCAGACGCATATGCTCAATATAAATTCTAATGATTTTGAGTGCCACGACAATTGAAATTGAGAACTTCCGTGTTTTTCAATTGTTGTCAACTAACATTGAATTTAAAAACTTGCAAAATGGAAAAAAAAAAAAAAAAAAAAACGAACAGGAAGAAAAGACATTGACAGAGCTTAATACAGAAGAGTAGATTTGATAAACTTTTATTGAAGTAATGCGAACCTACTCTCTCTGGTTTTATTTATGCAGTGTAACCTCCGAACTTATGTAAGTAATGGATTCCGTAAACCTTTCAATAAGCCGAATCTGTAAATTGCTTCAGTATAACTTCGTAACAAACTGTCATTTTATTACCATATTATTAAATGCAGGCCTACTGTATGTTTAAACATGGTGACCATTTATCTTCTAAATTTTAACTAATAAATACTAAACACTGAAATTTTATGCGCATATCGACAGCGAAAGATTGGTTCACATATGGAAAACCACCACCACCAGGTTAACAGTTTTACCAACTCAAAGTTGCACGGTGGCTTAGTGGTAGAGCACATATCTCTGCATGGGGCCCTGGTTCGATCCACGGACAAGTAAGTTTCAGGTGGACAATACGGTGTCTGTGTGTTTTCTTGGAGTACTCGTATTCCCTCCCACTTTTTCATTCCAGCAATTCTTTCCTCGTCATTCACTTGCTTTAAGCATCGTCTTCTTTATCCTAAAAGGGCATAACGTCTGAAGTTAAACTGAAAGATTCCATTTTAATTTCCAACATAAAGTTATATTATGTTTAAATATTAGTAAGTGGGGTTACTGTATTACACACTTCAAGTCTACATGTTAAACAAAAACTTACAGTACCACATGTATTGTATTATTTAGTGTTGCAGACCAACATCGGAATTTTGGAGGCCTCGACAGCGGTAATAAAGCAAGTGAGACCGACGTACAGTGGTCGGAAACAGAAAAAGCGGTCAAAAATAGATTTTGTCAACTTCGCTTCCTATGAAATCGGTATTGATATTTGATTGTAAGAATATCTCCTGCTTCCAAATCTGGAGTTTCAGGACATAGGTATATTTTCGCTGTCTATAAAATACATGTAAACATGAACAAATAAAAGTGCCCAAAAAATGAGTAAAATATTAACCAAACAATATATCATTTAATCCTTTATATCGTTTCTGAGGTCGATGGTAGCGGTTGGATAGTACATTAGACTCAAATACTTGTGTTTAGTGAAGAGCTTTATTTGTTATGTATTGTCATATCATTAATATGATAGATTTGTTAGTGTTACCTACAAGTTACATATACGTTGATGTTCCTAGCTCTGCAGTCTAACCTTATCCTTCCTTATCTGTAAAATAGGGTTTATTGAGTTGTCCGTGAGTAGTACAAAGGTTGAGCATTGGAAATAGCTGCTTCCAAGTGCTCCTGGAGGACGCAGCCCTATCCCTTTTAAGATCTTGGGTTTTTGGGGTATTTTTTGACTCAGTCAAGCAGCTACTACATCTTTACTATTTATCCTAGGATCATAGTTCATACCTCATGCTATTCAGAATAGAGCAGGCTTTCAAATGGTACCATTTACATGCCCATACCATATAACAGGAGAGGGAAAAAGTGAGGTCAAACGGAAAATTTAGGGGGCGAAACTTTTTTTTTTTCAAACTTTGAGCCCCTCTAGAACGGCCCTATGTGAACGTAGAGATCTCAAAAAAAAAATCTGATGATAATAACTACCTGGTGGACTGAATATGTGTGCCAAATTTCAAGCTTCTAGGCGCAAAGTAAGTCCGCCAAAAAAAATTACCGACAATACCCCATATACCCATATACAGAAGGATATTTTGTAAAAAATTCCCTGAGACATCCCTAATTACCCTAGGATCATGGTTCGCACATCATTCTCTTCAGAATAGAACTGCCTTTCAGGCGGTACCATTTACGTGTCTTCATCATGTATCCGAGGCGTAAAAATACTGAAAAAGGGATTTTTTGGTTAAAAATTTACTTTTTTTATTATCTTTTTGCCCCTCTGGACCCCCCTTCTACTAACGCAGAAATCTGAAAAACATCTGGTGAATACTACTCGGTGGACTAAATGTTTGTGCTAAATTTCAATATCCTAGGTGCAAAAATAGGCCCGCCAAAAAATAATGAACATAGGCCTAATAAAAGAAAATGTATTGTTTAAAGTTATGACGTCATCACCTGTGTTTCGACGCAGGAAGGCGTGGATCAATACGTAACGTGTTCTACAATGTCTCTGGACTTGAAAAAGAAAAAAAAGCCGGACGAAAAAACTCAAATAGGAGAGTTATAACGCAATGTACCATTAAAAAAAAAAAAAAAAAAAAAAAAAAAAAAAAAAAAAAAAAAAAAAAGTATGGTACAAATTGTACCATAAGATCCTTAAAAGGCTATCTAACTGCAAATGCATGAATGAGTAATGTTGTGTTGGTTCCAATCGAGATCTGCTACCTGAGCCTTACAAAGGGAAAGGGCATATTGTCTTTTACGTAATTTGGATTGTCCTTCGTCCCTGAGTCAATGTTGTAGTGAAAATCTCATACGTAGATATAAACTATCAATCATGTGGAGCTGCTGTATATTACACATCAATGCAATAGTATATAAGAAAATTCTATACTGAGTCTTTTAACCTTGCCGAAACAACGTAATCCTGAACTAAATTACATTCCAGTAAGTATTAGTGTTTCTTCGAAGATGATGCGAATGCAAAACCGCGAATTTTAACTTTGTATCCTACGGCCAAACACACATTTGTTTTACACCGCCTTTTTATTAGCTGCACATACAATTATAGGGAGAGCACATTGAACCTGTAACCGATTCTCTTATGCATATTAACGAAACTGTCATAACTGTCATAACTTCGTACTGGCTAGCGATGTCCAATTCATATAAGGCGTGAATACATGTTATGTTTTCAATTTATAAACTGCATGTATGATACACGATGGTGGATTTCAGGATGGCGGCTTTCATTGTTCTGTGTCCTCCCCGATTTCTCCTCATCTTTATTACTTCTCTACGTTGTTCCTTTGGTTATATTTTCAAGTACTTGACATTTATGCGAGGGGTTTCCACACTTTTGGACCACCCTGTATATATAACTGCACGTATTGCAGCAGGGGTTCATCGAATCACTTTCACAGTAGTTGCAATCGATTCAGAAAAGATAATTACGTATAGAACAGTAGATAGACGTCCGTCAAGTTTCATTGGTTCGGAAAAAATGATTTTTGACCGCTTTTTCTCAGTTTCCGACCAGTGTGCGACGGGGCAATGCACATCGCAAGTACCTTAGCGTTGAATGCTACAGTCATGATGTTACATCTTCCGAATAAACAAGTCCGCAACTAACGAAACTTCAGTAAGAACTAACGTGAACTAACGATTGATATCGAACAATCTGAGAAAGCTTGTTGGGTACGAAAACTTTACATGTGAAGTTAGCCTACCCACACATTTTTGTTTATGCTCTAATTTGTTAAAATCGCGGAACTAACGGAACTTTTGTAAGAACTAACGGGAACTAACGAGGAACTAACGATACATGTCGAAAAATGCGCGAAAGGTTGTTGGATAGGCCAACTTCAAATGAGTGATTCCATTTCAAACCGTCCAGGGTGGTCCACAGGACTGTCTCAGATTTAGTTTATTTTTTAAAATAAGTAACTACATACAAAATTATTAAACCCTTTTTTTTCTTTTTGCTGAAAAACAATTTTTCTTCGATATACAGCCTTCCAAAATGGCTGCCCTCCTCTCAGATTGCTCGAAAAACTGAAAAACATGCCAAATTAAAATTTTTATTGTAGAGAAACGAATGTACTTACTAACATAATTGTAATAGTAGGAAGAGTATAAAGTAGTGTGTTTCGGTGGAGAGCCAAAATTCGTCTATTGGTCAATAGGAATTGCGCAATTCACTCGCAATGTTGCCAACTTTGGTGAATTTTTTGCTAACTTCAAACCTTTTTTTTTTTTCTGTTCTCATGAGCAAATCAACCATCTACTTCCAGCGTCGAGATCTACTTCATAAGGTCTCTTGAAAATGTAAAGGACTTACGTTTCTGATTATTATATCCCACGTTATAGCATGATGAAAAGCTGAAAATTTTATTAAGATGCCATGTTTGGACGCCATTTTCTCAAAAACCCCATCTTTTAAAAATCTGAATTTTTTACATGTATTGGAGAAGTACCTAAGTATTTAATATCCGTTAACCGTTCATGCGGCTGTAGCCCCTAACATTCGCAATTAATTATTGAAATTTCGATTTTTGTACTTGGGATATAAATGTTTCCGATGGGTATTTAGGTCCTATACACAAGGCGAATTGAAAGGGAGTATGAAAATTTTGAGAGATGAATCCTGACATCAAATCCAGTAGAAAAGTTCCTATAAACATGAGTCAAATTCCTCTACGTTTTCGAGTTACAGGGTTTCCAACTTGGGACCTAAAATCGGCTCGGGACAATAGAAAACAAAATACATATTTCGTGTTAAATCAGAAACTGTGTTAAAGCTACGTGGATTTTATTTGATATTTGGTATTCATTGATGATTGTAAACATCACATGAAGCACAATTTTCCCCACATCTTCACAGTTTTCGAAAAGACATGTATTTCATTAAAAAGTTTTATCTCGTTCGTTATTGATATTTTGCGTGATTCGGTGTCGTGAACATCGTCCTAGTGTTCTCTGGAACCATAAATATTGTTTTCACTGGTAACATGACATTGTAATGCACTAATTACAGTGTTTGTGCGAATAATAATGAAGTCCTATTACAGTAAGGACCGTATTAAACAATGTTGATTATGCAAAGAGCCATAAGAGGATTATTCACAGAAAGAATTCTAGACAAAAAAATTTATCTTGCGGTAAAATATATGGATTGCGTACAGCGTGTCTGCCCAAACGTACTATTAGGGGAGGATGATTATTTGTGTCCTGTACACAACCCGATTTGAAAAGCAGTATGAAAAATTTTGAGAGGTGAATCCTTCACCGTAGTCTAGGCTTCACCGATAACAGCCGTTTTAATGGCGACACATTCATGTTTAGCATGTTAACTGTCTGGTTAATGGTTTCGAAATCTACATTCAGAGGAACAAATTCTCTATGTTGCTGATGCATAATTTAATATTTACACCTTCTTCCGTGGTCACAGATATCTCACACACATTCACGTTGTTGACGGTAAACATTCAAAGCACCCTTTACACAAATCATACTCTCCTAATACTACGTTTTGGCAGACGCGCTGTACGCAATACATATATTTTACCGCAAGATAAAATTTTTGTGAATTCTTTCTGTACACAATCCTCTTACGCCTTTTAGAATAATCAGTACATTTATTAGGTCTATACTGTAATAGTATTTCTCATTGTTATTCACACACACACTGTAACTAGTGCACTACAGTGTCATCTTACCAATGAAAACAATTTTCGTGGTTTCCAAAGAACACCAGGACAATGTTCACGACACCGAATCATGTAATAAACCGTTTCGTTGTTGCAGCAGAACTTCTTGAACAAGTTCGAACTTGATGCGTGGAGTTACGAGAGGTTTTCGAATAATAAAAAAATAAATTTTCTTCTTCTTCTTCTTCTTCTTCTTCTTCTTATTATTATTATTATTATTATTATTATTATTATTATTATTATTATACCTTACATAGACGTAGTTTTTATTCGACATTTTGGTTTTACTAATGATGGTAAACATCAAGTGAAATTCACACTTAATGTTGCAAACTATCAGTAACGCACGAGTTAAAACTTTTTAATGAAATACATGTAAGTTTTCGAAAACTGAGGCGGTGTGGGGAAAATTGTGCTTCATGTGATGTTTACAATCATTAATAAATACCAAATACAGATAAAAACAAGGTAGTGTCATTTGGAAACAAATAAAAGTTCTACCAGGTTGGCAACACTGACACCCGAATTGCAACGCACGTAAAACTTATTATATTGATACAACTTTCTGAACTTCATAACTCTAACACACAGTTCTGATTTAACGCAAAATTTATATTTTCCATTGTCGCGAGCCGATTTTGGGTCCCGACTTGGAAGCCCTGTAACTGAAAACGAAGAGGAATTCGACTCATGTTTATAGGAACTTTTTTACTGGATTTGATGTCAGGATTCATCTCAAAATTTTCATACTCTCTTTCAATTCGCCTTGTGTATAGGACCTAAATGCCCATAGGAAACATTTATATTCCAAGTACAAAAATCGAAATTTCAGTAATTAATTGCGAATGTTAGGGACTACAGCCGCATGAACGGTTAGCGGATATTAAATACTTAGGTACTTCTCCAATACTTGTAAAAAATTCAGATTATTAAAAGATGGGGTTTTTGAGAAAATGGCGTCCAAACATGACATCTTTATGAAAAGCTGAAAATTTCATTATGCTGTAACGTGGGATATAATAATCAGAAACATAAGTCCTTTACATTTTCAAGAGACTTTATGGAGTAGATTTCGATGCTGAAAGCAGATGGTTGATATTGCTCATGAAAAAAAAAAAAAAAAAAAAAAAAAGTTTGAAGTTAGCAAAAAATTCACCTAAGTTAGCAACATTGCGCAAATCCTATTGGACCAATAGACGAATTTTGGCCCTTCACCGAAACATACAACTTTATACTCTTCCTGCTATTGCGATTATGTTACTAAATACACTCGTTTGTCTACAATCGAACGTTTAATTTGACATGTTTTTCAGTTTTTCGAGCAATCTGAGAGAAGGGCAGCCAGTTTGGAAGGCTGCATATCGAAAGATTTTTTTTTTTTTTTTTTTTCAGAAAAAAGAAAGAATATGTGTCTAATAATATTGCATGTAGATCTCATATATAATATTAAATAAATAAATAAATAAATAAATGAAGTCTGAAACTGTGATGGGGACCAAATGTGGTTTGCCTGGACGATTTGAAATGGAATCGGTCAAATGTGAGATTGGCCTACCCGTTAGTTTTTGTGTATAATTTCTTTAAAATCGCGGAACTAACGTAACTTAAGTAAGAACTATCGAGGAACTAACGGCTCATGTAGATAAAAGTGGGTAAGTTAATTTGGGTAGGCCAGCTTCACAGACCTTACTTTTCCTCCTTCAGAATTCCTAGTTATGAATATTGATCTTTCCTTTTCCTTTCAACTAGTTAACAAACTAGGCACAATCAAAATATATTATACTTATTAAGCGAAAGAACTACTATTTTTCCTTTATTGCGAAATAAATGAATGTGTGTACTAGAACAGTTCTGAGTGGGTTGTATCTGTGTACTGTTTAAGTCTAGAAGTAGTATTTGAAATAAGCTTAATTATTTCGAAAAATGATACTAAATTCCTTTGTTATTGTTAACCTCCACCTTTTGGTTTCACTAGATTCTACGCTAGTGACATGCGAGCACGAAGCGCAAGTATGAACTTTATTGAAGTTATAGTCCAGGAAATCTAGAGCAATTATACCCTTAACCTGGGCAAAATTGCAATAGAAGCTTTTAAAACAGTTTTTGATTCAGGGATCATTACTGAATAACATATTCAAAATCCGACAAAATCGGACCACGGGAACACTCCCAAAAACGGTTTTCAAAATGGCGGACCATGATTTAAAAACCTTGCGTCTATCTTGCAATTTTTTTCTGTATCTCGGTTTCCTGTAATCCGATTTTGACAACTGTTTTTTTTTTTAAATCAAAGGTCATTTTACGTACTATATTTTTTATTACGAGCATTGATATCCTATCTCGTACAGTTTCTTGTGAAATCAACATTTAATTTAAAAAATCATAATTTCTTACATATACACCTTAAATAATTGTTTGTACCTCGGGTATCTGCTATCGGATTTACATGAAACATTTTTTAAATAAAAGCTAAATATAAATGCTAAAGTTTTTAATAACAACACTTTTCTCCTATCTTACACCGTTTCGTGTAAAAAAAACTTATTAATTTACAATCAACGTATTTTTTTTTATTATTTATTTATTTAATCATTTGATAAAGCTAAATAAATTAAAATATTATTGGCACTTCACTGTGTTTTGTGTGTGTGAGAATGCTAACAATGTAATGCATTTAAAAAAAAACTCGTTTATACTTATCCTTTTGTATGCATAAAGTAAAAATTTTAAACTTAATCCAGCTTTCGTTTATACTCAATAGTATTTTAAATAAAAGTACATACATCAACACTATTCTACAGCAACTGTGTTTCAGGTAACACTGATTAACAGAGTTCACATATCAACTTTTAAATTAAATAAAATTACTTCAAATTATGTATGTTTGCGTTAAAAAATTGAAGTTCGTAAAATACAAACACTTTAATGTGAATCATCTTCATCACTGTAATATTCATTATCAGTACGGGTTTGAATATTATCACAACCAGTGACTTGGCAGTCTCCACAAGCAGCTGAACATGGTAATCCTTTACGCCCGCATCCACATCGAAAAGTTGCGCATCTACTCGTACAAGAACACCGTATCATGTTAAGTAGATGCTCTGGAGCTGGTGGAACCCCACTCTTCAGCCTTCATTTCCTCTTCTGTAGATTTCCAGATTCTTATTTGAAAGTATGTATGAAAGCTATGGTACTTTGTAGACGAATAAGTTGGTGGTAAACGTTCAGATGTAACAAATGATGTAGCTGCAAATACCTTCTCAAGTAACATTCGATGGCGTAGTACTTTTGTGTATTCCAATGACCTGCAGTCATATAACAGAAGCATTGCTTTTCTTCCAGCAGCCTCAATTTCAGACTGTTGACAGGAGTCAGAACAAAATACATTTGCAACTGAACGGAGGTCACTATTCTTGAGCAGCTTGTTAAATACCGAGGACTTTCCAATTGAAAAAATTCGGGACGTTGTGTCAGCCTGTGAAAGCATGCACAGATACCAGGAACTCGCATATATCATAAACCAATAATGATTTAATGAGGAGAATATCATATACAGGATTGGGAGATTGTCCCCATCTTATATCACTGCGATAGTATAACTTGAAATCTGTATTATTTGCATGATACAGAAGCAGAATAAGCAAGTCAGTATCTTCCCCAATGCCTGTTGTATTTGCTTTTTCAGATGAGACTGCAGCACGAACTATATCCACATCGGCATCTCCAATTGCATTGTGCACAGTACATCCACGATCCTGTAACTTTTAAGTTATTAGGTAAATCATTGCCTGTTTGTTCTTTGCATTACCTAAGCATAGTTCTTTCTTGCCAACAAACTTCAGTGAGGATTGAAATTAATATCCTTACTGGTCTTGGTGCAGCGTCTTCTGTGAGTCATATCCTTAATAATTGGAGAATCACTATAACCATCGGAAACAGTTATAGCTTTCCCATATGTCTTCAGGGTGAAATCTGCATAAGAAGCTGCAGTGTTGTCATATGTTTCATTGCTAGGCCATGAAAGCCGATGTAGGAGAGATCCACCGTCAATACATATTGGTTTGTAAACAGAATGTCTTCCAGGTTCTTCCATGTGTACTTTTTTGGTGTATTTTAGTATCGCATGAGCTAACTGAGACTTGTCAGCTTTCCTCTTCAAACTCTGAGATTCAAATAACGCAGGAGGATAAGAACAAAGTTCATAACACATCACATCTTCAAGATTCATATCCCCACCAGCAGCAACAGTCATCGTTCTCTGAAAGAGAAGTGCTACATCTATTTGTATATCATCACAACAGCAGCATCAGATCCTAGAGTTTTCGCTTTGTCGGATCTTTTCCCAGAATATTTGAATACATCATTGCCCATCATTTTTTGAACGATGTCTGTACCAACGGAATGCAGTTCATCAACATTTACTCCAGGATCAGCTATTACACCTGTGACAATGTTAGAAAGATCTGGGCCAGAATTGAATGGGGATATTGATTCTAATCGGTCAACAACTTGTTTAATATCATTACTATCCCTAGTTTATGTACTTTCCCTCATTTCTATGTGTTGTTCACTGCTTTCCAACAAACTTTTAGTGTATTCTTGCATTGCTAAGATATAAGTAGAAGATACAGGCGTAGAAAGTAGCCATGTTGCTCTTTGAATATCTGTAAATCCACTTCCTCGTGTCAGACCTCCTCAACTTTTCTGAGAACGCATTAATACTTGCTCTATCAGTAGATCTGAACCTAATCCGGCCCATACCCTATCACTTCTTTATCACAAACTTGCCTTCCTGGAACATTTTGTGAACAACTGGATTTTCAGATTCCAAACTGAACATTTTCTGCAAATATAAATATAATGACTTGAGGTAATTGTGATGTCCAGCTGCTGCAACTATTGGGAGAATATCCATCACAGATTGCAAATGTAAATCCCATGAGCCAGTCCTATCTGCTGTTACTAAGTTACGTGCAACGTTGATTATTTGCATATACTGTAGCCAAGTTTATTTGTTCTTGAAAAAGATTGAAGGTGAGTTTTCTTCTCCTCCAAAGCAGTACTGATTTGAGATAATGCCCCAGACAGCTCCACGTCCTCATCATGTTGTTTGCCATTTATGACGTTATCAAGTAAGTTACAAGCTTCTTTAATTAGATGAGGAGGAGATCCATCTTCATTGCGAGGGAAAACATCTGAAACCAATAAGGTACTAAGAGCTACATCTACTATCATATGCCCTAGCATTGCTCGAGAAACAGCTTTTCCAGACATCATATGCAGCACAGCATTTGATCCATAGATTTCTTGAAGTACTTCAGATAATCCTGAACCATTCATCAAAGTACCAATTGAACCCAAAAGGTTGATCAGAGTATGAAATGTTCCCATCTTGGAGATCTTGTTGCTCATGGATAATTTGGGAAGTTTTCCAAAATAAAGGCTGATCAAAAGTAACGATACAAGGGATATGTTGATCATCTGCTAACTTGTTTAGGTATTGCAATGTTGAGAGTATACATGTCATGTCACTAGCTGCCATATCAATGATAGGAAGAAATGTGATTGATGTCACACCAGGATGTGAAACATTTGTTCCAGAATGAATTGTTTGCAAAGCTCCTGACCAACTTGGACCTGATCTTTCGGCTGCACGTATTTGCCACAGAAGATTTAACCTACTTATAGAGGCAGTGGACAATATTGGAAGTTTGCTGAATGAAATCTCCATGAGCATGCTTCTTGAATGTATTCCACAATAGCAACTGCTGCAACATTCTTAATATCACTTTCAGCAATCTTACAGCGTTGAATAATTGGATGGATCTTGTTCTTTGGGGTTGTAGCTGCAATCATACCCATCCCATGAAAGGTCTTCTTTCCACCCAAAGTACATTGTGGTCAACATTATCAGCTGCTAGAAGAACTGCAGTGTTGTTGGCAGTATTTAACGAGATATGACTACCTGATACTGCAGCATTTCTTTCAAATCTAATTACTTCGGAATATGATGAACAATAACCAAGACTGTGAAGCAAATCAACAAGGTACCTTGATCTAAAGTTGTGGTGCAGCTGGATAGCTAAACGAATCTTATACGAACGAATGGACATAGTAATACTCTAGGACGTATACCTTGCATAATACTCTGACCAATTAAACCAATTTTTATAGAGGGATCCTTTCCCACAAATAGTTTTGACAACAGTAATTTCAAACTCTTAGGTACGTATTGCAAAGTACTTTTTTCAGTAAGGTCACTTGGAGATGGGTACACATCACTTCTGATTATTTTGGCTGCTGCTTCTATTAAGTATATCTTCTGTAGTATATCACATTCTTTTGACTTTTGGTGGTAACTTTGAAGAATTTCAGTGGCTGTATCAAGTAAAGTGACTGTACCAAGTCTGCGTTTCCACTTCCACCAAAAATAATAATTTTCTCTCCATAATACTCCAAAAGTTTTCTCTTCATATGTCTCCGATCATAGGCACAACTTCGACTCCCTTCAAGATATTCTTCCATTTTTGAAATCTGGTATCCCATCAGCAGTTGTTCTTCATCATTATTTTCAATTTTTCTATTGGATTTGGTCAGGATTCATCTCTCAAAATTTTCATACTCCCGTTCAATTCGCCTTGTGTATAGGATCTAAATACCCATAGGAAATATTTACATTTCCAGTACAAAAATCGAAATTTCAATAATTAATTGCGAATGTTTGGGGCTGCAGCCGCATGAACGGTTAACGGGTATTAAATACTTAGGTACTTCTCCAATACATGTAAAAAATTCAGATTTTTAAAAGGTAGGGTTTTTGACAAAATGGCGTCCAAACATGGCGTCTTAATGAAGTTTTCAGCTTTTCATCATGCTATAGCGTGGAATGTAATAATCAGAAACGTAAGTCCTTTTTATTTTCAAGAGAACATATAGAGTAGATTTTGATGCTAGAAGCAGGTGGTTGGTATTGCTCGTGAGGACAGAAAAAAAATGTTTGAAGTTAGCAAAAATTTCACCCAAGTTATAATATTGCGAGTGAATTGCGCAATTCCTATCGGACCAATCGACGAATTTTGGCCCTCCACCGAAACATACAACTTTATACTCTTCCTGCTGTTGCGATTATGTTACTAAGTACACTCGTTTCTCTACAATAAAAATTTTAATTTGACATGTTTTTCAGTTTTTCGAGCAATCCGAGAGGAGGGCAGCGATTTTGGAAGGCTGTATATCGAAGAAAAAAATTTTTTCAGCAAAACGAAAAAATATGGGTCTAATAATTTTGTATGTAGTTTCTTATTTTAAAAAATAAACTAAATCTGGGACAGTCGTGTGGACCACCCTGGACGATTTGAAATGGAATCACTCTGTTACGAATGTTGAGTTAAATATAAAATATGTTTACAAGGTCTACAGGTGGTTTATTTAACGTTAAAAATATTGTTTGAACATATCGTTGTCCATGTTAAGGAGATGCAAAGAATTTTCACCTATACAAAATTAAACATCACTTTCATTACTGCTTACAGTAACTGTATAAATATATTTAATTTTCAACTCTTTTCGTCTGTGAAGCAAAAACAGATAATTCTTCCAGATATACTTTCCTTTTTACATAAAGAAATTTATTGCTTGAATTATTAAAAGTAAACTAAAATATTGCTCTGAATTTTACCACTACTTTACGTATTTATTTATAGACCATTCTCGTGAGTAATGACGTACATAGTTATTCGCTGTAAGTCGTAAGTAAGTCGTGTGGATAACCATAATTGATAGGACAATCACTACCAACTTAATTAGAACATGTGTAGCCCCACGTGAACGCATGAACAGTAACCAGTCTACTATTGAATCGCACGTTTATGTTCTTTTCCCACGATTTTTTTCTCCATCTGTTCATCGCTTACAGGATCTTTGTCTTTGACTAGGCACACGGAGGACGCTGATATTTCGATAACATTGTCGTTTTACCCTTTAACACAATGACGACTATGGAGTGTGTTTGAATTTCGCATATAGGATGAATATCAAAATTTTACTATAGGGCATTAAGCTACATATCTTACTCATCTGTTTTCCGCTATTGGTGCTTTCATCCTTAATTGTCATCTCTATAAATATTTGAACAACTTTTCGCGATTTTATCTTCGAGGAGGATAACACGTTTTCATAACACGAATCTGGTGTATTCTACTCACTGTACACCTACCCTCGCCCTATCACTTACCCTTGGTTCATCTAACACAGCCCTAACAATACGATTCTGGGAGACACATGATTATGACAGCATTTCCTACGACTACCACCTAGCTACTTTAAGACTACATACCTGCTCAAACAGCAGTTCGTATTTATGCTGGAAGGTGATATTAACATGAGTACTATGCGTTTTTAACAGCCTTTATAACATGTGCTAGATGCGAGCAAGTGTTGCAATCATGAACACCAAGTTTCCCTTCTTTTGAGCAAGCTTTCGTGTAGATGAAGGAATTCTTATTCTATGTACTTATCTTGAATGGCGGCAGACATCAAAGGGTCTAAAGCAAATATTGTAATCTTCGGAGTGTATAAGAGTTTAAATGTTCCTAAGCTAATATTGTAATATTCTGAAAGTCCTTTTTGCACATTTATCTACAATATCTATAAGCCCTCCCTTTCAGCCTTCGCGTTAATCTAGTTGCTAGTACGTGAGCATTTTGTGTAAGGGGTCCCGGCCTTGATTCCTGGTAAGAGACACTTTGTGATTTGCACTGTGCGTTATATTTCTGTTTGTCACTAACGTGTATGTTTAAGTTGAATTGCAACCAAGAAAAGATGACTATATAGTCGGGTGTCGTGTTTGCAACTAATTAAACTAAATAAAGCTGGTATAGTGCTTGGTGGGTGGGTTTTTGGTGTACGGGTCCGAGGTTTCATCCGCAGTGGAGATTCTCTTGTGATTTTTAACTGTCCTCGATCTTTCTGTGGTCGTGTCTCTGCCATGTTTTATTCAGTACAATTAGAATCAGAAGATAATTACAGAGAATATTGTCTCAGTTCGGGCGAGTTAAGAGACTGACAGTTGCCCAGGAAACGGGAATTGCACTTTGCAGTGGGAGAGTAGTTATGACATAAATTCACAAATAAAAGAAACCTTTACAGTTGACTGAAGAAGAGAGTGAGGAGATAGAAACAAAGTGATCTAGCGGAGAGGTGCTGAGAACATAAGAAAGGTCAACAAATAGATGATTAGGATGGGAGTGGATGTGTTGTTGGGCACTTGTGTGCATCGCGCATATCCTCTCCTTTCCTACCTTACTCTATACGACCTGTTCCCTCTTTTCTGCATCTCTCACCTGTTTCCTGGTCATAGGTTTCGGGACATTTTGCTCATCAACCTTTTTCTTTCTGCCCGACTCATTCTGCCTGTATTCCCTCCTGTATCGTTTGTATGTACATACATGCATAATTCCCCCATCCCGGACTGTTGCGAAAGAATGTTTACAGAATATTCTGGGATTTTGGGTCTTAATACATGTCTGCATATAAACATATTTTATAGAAGTTCCAAAAAATGACATTTTTTAGTTGAACGTCAAACGCTTATGTCCTTTAGGATATCCCCCAGTGGCCCTCTTGGGGATGATAGGTGCATCTCACCCCTACAACATTTATTCCTGGTTATAAGTAATATTTGTACCAAGTTTCCTTAAAATTGCTCCGGGCGTTCCAGAGTTATGCTGGACAATATATAGATACATACAGACACACCTACATCATTATTTTTTACATACCATCCTTCTGTGACCCTCCTAGGGATGAAAAGGTTATCTTTCGCCCATAGTGTTTGTTTCCTTACTATAAGTAATACGTGTACCAAGTTTGGTTGAAACTGCTCCAGGCGTTCGAGAGTTATGCTCGAACATCCATCCATCCTTATATATATATATATATATATATATATATATATATATATATATATATATATATATATATATATATATAGAGAGAGAGAGAGAGAGAGAGAGAGAGAGAGATAATGCCTTAACAAGTTTGATGTTTTTAATCTATGTACAGTACATCCTCGTTTATCCGGCCCTCATTCACCCGGATCTCCGGATAATCCAAACCAGATTTGTAGAAACTTTTTAAAATTTAATGTTCCCATTGATAATAATTTTTAACTATGATAGCAAGAACGTAACCGTAAGTACGACAAACATTTCCTTTTTGTTTTCATTAAATGTACAGTTTGTGTCTAGATTTCACAGTAAATTATGGTAATACTGTACTAACTAACTAACTCTATGGCCTATGGAACCCGAAGGTTCAATGCCGCATTCACAAAAGCTCTCCACTGACTTCTATCCTTAGCTAACTGCATCCAGTTTCTACTTTGTATTCCAATCTCTGCGAGATCCATCTTAATATTGTCCTCCCATCTGCGCCTAGACCTTCCTAATGGTCGTTTTCCGATTGGTCTTCCAGTCAAGACTTTGAAAGCGTTTCTACTTTCTTCCATTCTAGCTACATGACCCGCCCACCCAAGCCTCCTAGACTTGACGACCCTAACAACGTTGGGTAAACCATATAAATTATGTAGTTCCTCGTTATGAAGTTTCCGCCATTCCCCATTCCCGTTCCTCTTGGGTCCGAATATTCGTCTCAGGATCTTGTTCGCAAATACTTTGTCTATGTTCTTCCCTCAGAGTAAGTGACCATGTTTCGCAACCATACAGAACAACAGGCATGATTATCATTTTGTATATTTTAAGCTTCAAATTCCTTGACAGAATTCGCGACGACAAGAGATTTTGAACCGAATAGTAACACGAATTCCCTGCTTTTAGTCGACATTTAATTTCTCCGTGAATATGATTTTCCTCTGTTAGTATTGATCCTAGATATTTGAAGCTATCCACTTTATCAAAAGTATTATTTAATATTTTAACGCATCCATAATTTGTTGTGTTTCGGTCCCGACACACTTCCATGTATTTAGTTTTCTCTCAGTAGCGTAGCTAGAATATTTTTCAGGGGGCCATCCACTTTATCAAAAGTATTATTTAATATTTTAACGCATCCATAATTTGTTGTGTTTCGGTCCCGACACACTTCCATGTATTTAGTTTTCTCTCAGTAGCGTAGCTAGAATATTTTTCAGGGGGGCCAACGAAAGGCCAAAGAAAATTTTTAGGGGGCCATCTCCAATGAATGAAAAACTTGATTCACATAAATTATATATATATATGTTTTGTTTGTTTGTGTGTGTGTGTGTGTGTGTGTGTTTGTTTGTTTGTTTGTTTGTTTGTTTTCAAGATGAATGTTTCCATCTTTGTTGTTCATGATTTTACTGTTTTCAAAACAGCGAAAATATAAGAATTTACTACCTCAAACAACTAGGGCACATTTATAGAATTGATTTCCATTTTAATATAACTAATTACTTAATCACGGCGTTTAAAATATGTGTGGCTGATTGATTTAGGTGGAATGTAGAAGCAGAGAAATATATACACACACACACATACTCAAAATCAAAAGGGAACAAAGTGCCTCGTTAAAATTTGCACTTATATCGTGATGCTAGTTATTTTAGGAATTTGCTTATTATATACGAAGACAAAGCTACCAAAACTTTAGCTCTACTTTCGAATCAAGTTGATATGCATGCTGCTATGTTAGGTTTTCACAATCAGACTAGTGGAAACTCCATTAAAAGTAAACTGAACTTATTCTATTTATTGTAATGATTTTCCTCACTCTCACAACAAAGAAAAACATTAAATATAACACTTCAAACACTTGTATAAACTATACACTTTCGTTACTTTTCTAAATCTTTTAATAAACAAGTATTATTACTTGACAAGGCAAATTATTTTATGTTGTGTTAAACGGTAGAACGGACAGTATTATTTCAGAAAAGGAGGAAGATTATAAATTTCAAAAACAGCGCTTATATTGTCGTGTTAAAATAGCTAATTTCACTTGTGTGCTTGACAGCTGTAACACACAGAAGCATTGATCAATACCAGTTTGTAACACTTTACATTACAAAAAAAAAAAAAAAAGTAGTTTACTTAGGTAGTTAATAACACTGCATATGAATACAAAAACAAAAGTATGATCAACCATATGCATTTGAGCTTAGCGGTATTACAATGACTTCAGATTCGGAAGATGATGTGATCGATCCCTCGTGAGCAAATATTTCGACTTAGGAGTTTACCGAGATTCTTCCTTAGTTCACTAGCGAAATGTTTATGGCCAAATTGACTCATTTCCCTCGTTTATATTCTCTGAGCCCCGGATGTTTCAAAGCCTTAAAATAAATTCAAATGTAGTTGAAGTAACTTAACGCTACTATCCTGTAGTCGATGCTAAATTAATATTGTTAGTGTTCAGATTGGATATGAAGGCACAGCATTAACTAGTAGGCTTATATCCTGTTCAAAATTCACGTCACCACTGATTTAATGTTCTGCATAATTCCTACAATGTAATTTTCTCGGAAATGGTTAAGCATATTTTGACGAAGAACAAATATAAATCTGCGATAAAATTTGGTATTCAATGACTGAACTCACTGAATGGAGTCTTTATAGACCAGTTCTATAAACTCCTGATATCTCTCAGATTACTAAATATCAGAAAAAATAACGGGATGACACAACCTGGTCACGGGAGTAACTATTACTTTTATACAAAATAACAATACTGCCGCGACCAACTTGCATCATCTCGGTATCTTACCTGATGATTAGTAATCAGGAGATTGTAACACTGGCTCTGTGATAAACTTTGGAATTTCTGTATGAAGTAGCATTTTAGGGATGAAACTACAGTTGAAATTTTTAAAGGAAAATATTTCTGAACGATTTATTTACAAAGAATCACTGAATTTTATTACATTTCCCCAGGCTTTAGTTAGTAGTATTGGTCCATCAAGCTCTGACTCCGTTTTCCTGGAGGCCGCTAGTATCGCTTGTTAACATTGTACTAGAAGGACTCTACAGAATTGCTAATGGCCAAGAGCATTAGGAAACTAGACGTACTAAAGACAAGATCAGAAGGTAATCGAGCGGGAGAACCAGTATCGGTAGCAAATAGTACTTGCTCGTAGTATTCAGCATCTAATTTTTCACAAACGATCGGGATTCAAACAACAGAGGAAATTATTATTTCACAAGTAATAAAAACTTCTCTCTTCTTTTATTGTTAATTAAACAAGCCGGCTCGATATTAAGATGATTTGAAAACAATAATAATGCCAAATTATTTAATGGATGCTATGCATTTGTTCTATGTCGCCATAATCAATGGTAATTAATTATTTGGTGCACAAATTTTAATAAGTAATGTACGAAAACTTCTTTCGTCCAAAGCAAGTGTAATGTTTTTCTGTAGTGTATGTTATTTGTAAGTAAGCATCTCATATTTTAGTATGACTTTCAACATTGAAGCGTATGAGAATGCCGACTGATTTGATTTTTCTTTCTGGTTCTTTGCCCAAAACAAAGGAGATAACTAGATAAGGGACAGAGGTTAAAAGGAATGTTCAGGTGGTGAGGTCAACGCATATGCATCGATGCATATACACCCCACAGATTTTAGTGAATTAGATCTTGCTGAACTACAAGCAAAAACGAGTAGGGCTACGATACTGGTATTTTATTCGGAACGCAGACTATTGCAATATATGGTATTCTGCAGTTGGTAATTCTGTTGTCGAGAGACGTTTTGGTAGTAGTTTCACTTGTAGTAACGGGGACGCGGCAGAAGTCCTAAACGGCAGAAGTCCTAAAAGGCACAAGACCTAAATGGCATTAGACCTAAAATGCGCAAGTCCTAAAAATTATTTCGCGGCACAAGTCCTGAATGGCAGAAGTCCTGAATGGCAGAAGTCCTAAAAGGCAGAAGTCCTAAAAATCTCTTGTGGCGCTACCATCGCATCCGTAAGAAGAATACTGTCAATCTGTAAGTCAAAGTTTTAGATATACTGTTTCAAATTACAGAACCTTAGTTCTTACAAGTTATTTGTATAAATACATATTCTATCGTTCTGAAATAATAAATAAATAAATAAATAAATAAAGCCTATTGTCCTTTCTTGCTCTTTCTATGATTTATTTCTATGTTGACAAAATTTTAACTTCTTACCAAATGTAATTCCCAGATCTTTCATAACGTCTGTTTTTCTCTATTTCCACACCATTGACCTCATATTAGTAACATAATATTGTGTTTTAGTTATGTACGTCATAAATTTTGCTTTCCTTGTGTTGTTTTGAAGTAAATTATTTTTACACATATATTTCTTGTACAGAAGTCTTTCTGTAGCAAATAATTGTCATAGTCGTAATTAACTACTCCTTACTCGTTATCATTATTAATAATAATTTTAGTGTTACTAACATAGTTGTTACCGTTGGAATTAAATACGTTCATATTGGTATTGTGCAACTACTTACTACTGAAATGCCTTATCGAATATTTAAGTCTGTAGTTTGTAGCAGAGTGGCCATAGAAGTTAATGGCTTATAGCCCATAGTGTGTCACTGAAATTTTAGAGGATCTTTGAAAAGCAACTTAATTGAAATTAATGAGAAAGATATATTTAAAATAAATTTATTTAATATAAGAACATTACGTTTAATCAATTCTGCAACCATTGTTGAGGAAGGGATGTATTAAAGAATGAACCATTGAAATAGTGCAGAAGCAATAGCTGGGTGTTTTTATAATATATATATATATATATATATAAATGAAAGTAACTATATTTGTAACTTAACAACATTTAAACCACCAGACTGATCTCGACAAAAACTTTAAACATAGATGAGGTTCGGGCCTGAAATGGTTTTATCATTTCACTTTGAAGGTGCAATTTGGAGGAAGGAAGTGCGAATATATATTAAAAATTATCGATCTTAGTGTCGAACCCATAGTTTTCGGGATTGCTGAGATGAACACTGACATTTCCGATGAAGCTTAAATTCTAATTCAGCACTGCAACTTGGGGGAAGGAGAGGAAGATGTATAAAATGATCGAAAATGACCGCTATAAGTGTCGAATCCATAATTTTTGCGGTCGATGAGGTGAACAGTTACACTTTCGATGCCGTTTAAATTCAAATTTACTCCCGCAAATTGAGGGAGGTATATAAAAATGATGAAAAATAATCGATATTAGTGTGGATCCATAGTTTTCGAGGTCGCTAAGGTGAACAGTGACACTTTCGATACCGTTTAAAAAATTTAAATTTATCCCCGCAAATTGGGGGAGGGGGAGGTATATTAAAATGATTCAAAATAATCGATATCAGTGCGAATCCATAGTTTTCAAAAATTCTTTATTTCCAAAATACTTATTTCCAAAAATTCTTTATGTCCTGCTTTCATAAGAAAATTATATTTTATAATTAAAATTTAACGACTCTACTTGTAGTAGTATGCCCAAAAAAATCACTCATCTTTACTCTTTTATATAAGAGTACAGAAGATAAATACAGTCAAACAAATGGACTTCCATGAACTGTTTCCGATTTCTTATAACTAACTTATTCATACATTTCCCACAAGCTGTGATTTTAAATTTACACTCTGTCAAGGTCCAGGTTTCAAAAAGGAACTAACTGGAAATATAATAATATTATGTATTTATGTACATGTGTAATATGTGTAAATTTATTGTCTTATTGAAGCTTTCGTAATCTGGAAATAAACTTTTGATTTGCTTTTAATATATCAAAAGCCTGCTCCCCTAGAAAAATTTGCAGGCCACACCCCTAAATGACTATGTAGTAATTTCTGCAAAAATGACACAGGACCTAAAATTTAGGTCTAGTGCCTATATTTTTAGAACTTGTGCCGTTTAGGACTTATGAATGTCACCCACTGTATTGCATAATAACTGTTCTTTGTTCAATTTTAAATTTACTGCGTTCTTTATGTATACAGTTGGTATTTAATGTTCACTCATGAAATGTCTAGTGAAATTTTGTCCTAATTAAGTGAACTTTGGTGGATTTTTGTCCTACTCTTAATAAAATACGCTCCGCATAGTATATATTGCAATTCTGAATGTTTGCTTGGTTTCAGAAGTCTGGTAAAATATGCTTTTAAACATTTTTTATTTTTTATTTATTTATTTTTGTTTTAGGAATTTGTCTTGGGATTCTCGTATCTCCATTCGAAAGAAACTAATTTCTTAACTAATTATGTAATTAATTCTTAAAACGAAATAGGTTGTATTATGTAACTCGTGTATAAGTGCAAAACAGATAGTGATAATAATAATATTAGTAGTACAAATATAGCTGTTACTGTTGGAATTAGCTACGTTCGTAACATTATTGCCAACTAGTTGCTGCATCGTCTCAATTTCGTGTGCTGGTGGCGAATTTCAGAACTAAAGCAAGTGAATGACAAAGGCACAAGTCCTAAAAGGCAAAAGTCCTAAAAATCATATCGCGGCAGAAGTCCTAAAATTTAGGTCTAGTGCCTATATTTTTAGGACCTGCCGTTTAGGACTTCTGGATGTTACCCAACGACCCACTCACCGTTTGTCGACCTATAGCAATATCACTGTGTAGGGGAACCACTAGGGGAGCCAATAATTTGAGCAATGGGGTTTCCTTGGCCCTCCCTTAGCTTCGCCACTGTTTTCTCTGCATTTACTTCTAAACCCATGTCCCTGTAAGTGTTTAATAAGATATCTGCATTTATCTCTATTCTTCTCCTATCATCCCCTATTAAATTATATCATCACCATATGCCACAACCTGGTGAATACCGTTCAACTGTAGGCCCTGGTTGCTATCTTTGATTTTCCTTATAGCGTATTCTAGAACGAAGTTAAATAATAATGGCGACAACGCGTCTCCTTGTTTCAGGCCATTTTCGACGTGAAAGCTCGTGGACGATTTTCCTACCCGGACTTTACTTTGGGATTCATTTAAACATATGTTAATTAATCCAATTAGCTTTCTCGGTATTCCAAGTTCTGTAAGAACGTTGTATAATGTTTCTCTCCTAACCGAGTCGTACGCCTTTCTAAAATCAATAAATAGTTGATGTACCGGGGTATTGTATTCCCACTTTTTTTTTTTTTTTTTTTTTTTCGAGTACTTGGCGAATGGTAAATATTTGGTCGATAGTTGATCGATTTCGTCTAAATCCGCACTGATAATCTCCAATAATTTCATCTGCGTATGGGGTCAGTCTTGCTAATAGAATATTTGAAAGGATTTTATAGGATGTTGACAGAAAAGAAATGCCTCGATAATTATCACAGTCACTTTTGTCGCCTTTCTTGTGAATTGGAACAATGATTGATTCTTTCCACTCTTGTGGCAATTCTTTCTATTCCAGATAAGAAGAATGGGTTTGTGTATCTTGTTCCACAATTTTTCGCCTCCAGCTAAAATTAGCTCAGCCGGAATTTCATCTACACCCGGAGATTTGTGTTTCTTTAATTTCTTTATAGCGGTTTCTACTTCTATTCGGTTGGGTTCTTGAATATACGGTTCTGCGGTGTGTATCTCCTTTTCTCCACACACACTAGTTTTTGGTTGCGTGTTAAGCAAATCGTCAAAGAAATTTTTCCATCTATTTAAGATGCTATCCGTGTTAGTGAGAACTGTACCGTCAGATTTCTTTAATATATCAGCACGAGGTTGATAGCCTTTCTTAAATTCGTTGATTCCCTTATACATATCCTGGATGTTTTTATTTTTATTACTATCTTCAAGTTCCTTAATTTTAGCTTTCAGAAAAGCGCGTTTCTTTGTTCTAAAAGTTTTGGAAGTTTCCCCGCCTGATATCTGCTAAATTTTGTGTAGTTATTTCATTCGGATTTTGTAGCCAGCGTAATTTTGCTTGTTTTCTATTCTCTGCTAGTTTTATGCATTCCTGGTCAAACCATGGTTTGTTCCTACGTATTTCCGCGTGTCCCAATTTTTCTTTTGCTGAACTTTTAATGCTATGTCTAATTTCAATCCAGGTATCCTCAACACTAGTGCATTCCGAATCTTCTAAAGCCGAGAATCTATTCGAAACTTTAATCTGGTATTTCTCTTACTCACAAGACGTTGAAGTGAATTGACTCAGGATTTTTTTGCTTATTATCCATATTATTAGGATTATTCAAATTTTCGATTTTCCAAATTGCCATTGGTCCCAGATAGTCTGGATAAACGTGGATGTACTGTATATAAAAAAAGACGTATGTATGAACGTACGTAGACCCTATGTGTATATGTTCTAGCATAACTCGGGAACGTCTGGAGCAATTTCAACCAAACTTGGTACACGTATTACTTACAGTGAGGAAACAAACATTATGGGCGAAAGATAACCCTTTCATCCGTAGGAGGGTCACAGGAGGATGATATGTAAAACATAATGTATGTAGGTGTGTCTGTATGTATCTATATAGTGTCTAGCATAACTCTGGAAAACCCGGAGCAGTTTTAACGAAACTTGGTACACATAATACTTATAACCAGGAAAAAATGTTGTAGGGGTGGGATACACTTATCATCTCCGAGGGTCACAGGGGGATGCCATATACAAATAATCGAAAATGACTGGTATTAGTGTCGAATTCTTAGTTTTCGGGGTCACGGAGATGAATGATTACACCCAATGCCATTACCGTAAAATACAGCCCCTACTGGTATGGGAAGTGAAGGGGGAGTTAAAAATAACAAGTCACAGTCAGTATGATATGAACAAAGAATAGATTCAGTCGAGATAAACCAGGTAATCAATCGTTCAAATTAGCAGTATATGGGGAGTAGGGTTATTCAAATATTTTTCACACTTCATCATCCTGTGCGAAGGACTAGCATTTTAGCTGGTGTATATATATCACTTGAATCACTTGTAGTGTATATCTGTGAGAGTTTGACTGACTACAAGCCTTGCTACTCGACTAGATATATTATCTACCTCAAGGACCTTGTTTTTCAATTTTTCGTTGATAAGAAATTCCACCCCGCCGGTCATGCCACATTCTGATCCTCTGTAGTGAATAGTGGCGGCGAAAGGCAAACTGGGGCCCGGGGCCAGTCAAGTAGATCGGGGCCCCTTTTCGAACAATCGTGATTTATACTCTCCTACGTTTGACATTCATTTACATAACCATTCCTTCTGTATACTCCTCCCCCTTTCCCGTTGCTGTGTGTGTTTAGATCATTTTAATATGGGATATATTAAACAAATGGGGTGACATTCAGAACCCGTGTCTATTTTTCAAATACTTAGGAACGCCTTCAGGCTGGTATGTAAAAATAAAACTGGACCAGGCTATCATTGCATATTTTTTCTTTTTTATTTATTTTCAAACAAAGGAGACGATAGAGAAAGGATTAGGGATACAAGTGTAACGGAAACTACAACCCACGACAAAATAGCATAATCTTAAGCATTGGCGTCTCTGGCATGTAAAATTTGGGGGGACATCAAAGGAAATGATCTGCTAGTGAGTATCTAAATAAATTAAATTAAAATAAAATATTGAATATTTCGTATTTCAAAATATTGGGAGGACGCGTCCCCCCGTCCCCCGCCAGACGCGCCCATGATCTTAACAAACAAAGCGTAACAATCAATAATCCTACACCTATATTAGCCTAGTATCAACGTATACTATAATTAAATGAAATAGTGGAAGTAATGCTCCTAACAATACATTTAGAGTCAAATTTACGTACGGAACGTAACGATGAGCTGATTTTCCAAAAATTGCAAATAATAATATAACTGATGCGATTTCTAAATGTAAGTTCTATGCCTTCTAGAATATTTTTGTTTGGTTCTCACCTTTTGGTGTTTCTCGTGCATAATTTCTCATATGGTTGTTTATTCATAGTTTCTCCCCGTCTGAATTTACGCTAGATGGATTTTATTTGATTAGATTTTTCTTCTACAATTAGCCCCGTTCACTTTAACGTTCGGTAAATAAAATAATCAAATAATGGATAGATTAGATTTCTCCCCTACGTGTCTTCTTCATTCATCTTTTACTAAGTTTCTCTTCAGTGATAATGTACGGTCTATTTAGTCCCACTGCTTTTGCCGAAGTATCAATGAATAGATAGGCACTAGAATATTTCTCTCTTGCTTGTCCTTTTTACTATTGTTTCCAGATTTTACACTTGTTTTATGATTATATTATTTTGTATTTAATAGTTCAGTCATGTTTATATTCTGTCACTTATGACTATTTCCATTACCACTTACTAACGTACTTAGTGTTACAATATATTATAACAAAAATTCCTGAATATATTGAATAATTGGAAATATATAATAGATTAAATGTGTGAGCACAGAATTCTTCTACGGGTTATACCAACCTGCTTTTCATTACCACCTATCACCAGTCAATTGATAGATCTTGACGGCTTTTTATTACTCTTTTGGTACTTTTGTATTTTTATTGCCTTTACTTGAAACATGAAACTACTTTCGACAGTACTTCCACTACCATATTAGCCTGTGTTCCACCAACATTCAGAACGATACCTTCCTTGCTTTGGTAACTGCGAAAGTCTCAACTATATTATCAAAATCCAAAGTGGATGCTATTTCATTTTCGATGGAAAGAATGGCCAGTTTCGTGAATTTTTCTTGGCTTATTGTGGAACGCAAGTATGATTTTATCAATTTCATTTTGCTGAAAGACCTTTCACATGATACGACAGATACAGGCAGTGTTATCAAAATCTGAAGAACGGTTGCCAATCTTTAGTAAATTTCAAGCCCCATTGAAGATACATATTACAGGATGCCTTGTGGGGAAAAGTCAAGTTGTTCTTTAGCTTTCTGAGCACACCTTAGTGAACGGATTAAATCCTTAAAATCTTAAAATAATAATAAGCCATCCGGGTCATTTGGGTAGAACAAAGCCAAATCAGAGCAACATGGTTTTAGCCTTTCCTTGCTCTCATCATCTAGCTGTTGCACAAAGTTGGCCATAGAACACAGGAATACAAATCTGTCTTTCAGTTCATGCATCTGAGTAAAATGATTCTACATTTGTTGTCTCATCTCATCTAGAATTTCTTTGATAGAGAGCTTCACTTCGGAATGTGCAGTCAGGGGTTCATCTTTGCTTCTCCAGGCATGCATCTCCTCCTTCTTCTGTGTGTACCCACAATTGTTCCATGCCCTGCAACTACCTTCAGCTGCGGATAAGATTTCCTTGCCCAGCTCAAGTCTCCAGGTATCAATGGTGTCAACCAGGTTGTGTAACTGAATAAGAGTTTGATAGAAACTCATATCCTGAGATTGAAGGCATTTTTGGATCCGAACAATATATGAGAGATCTGCAGACCAGAAATATAGTAAAGCGATGAAGTTAAATGACTGGATGCTTGCAAGAAGACGACCAGCATCTCCTCTAATATCAACCGTTTCAATGGAAGTGTCACGCAGATCTTACAACAGATTAATTACTTAATCCAATTGACTAGAAAGTGAATTTAAGGCTTCTGCTTTTGAACTCCATCTAGTGTCAGTTTCATGTTTCAGACCAATCTGTATGATTTTACAGCACATTTCATCGGTGAGTAGATCTAGGTAAGAATACGAACAAACGTTTCATTACTCCAGAGTGACCGCCAGAACGTTAACGTGCGCAGCATGTAAGCCAAAAGGTTCAATGAATTATTCTTACGAGGAACGAAAATGACCAAAGGACTTATATTCAGTATCAAACTTGGAACTCTTATTGAATATTTTCTTCACTCTAAATTTATGGGCTGAAATGTAAATTAATACGGCAAAAAACTGAGCAGAAATGGGGAAAACAGCTATGCAAAAGGGTTTCGGTCGCTGAAAATTCGACTTGTAAAGGATAAAAGAAAAGAAGACAGAAGTGAATAAGCGACTATAGCGTTTGCACCAAAGAGCTTTTAGTTAGCAACATAATGCTAGTACCCTAATAAGGCATTATGTACTACTATGAGCAAAATAAATGACGCGTCTCTTTATTTTGAAGTTTGTTGAAAATATCTCAGTTTTCTTTATATGTTGGAAATTTCGGAAGGTTTCCCCAGCAGGACAGGTTAATGACAAACCCGTTTTTAATATTTGTGTTAGGTATTAGCTTAAAATAAGTAAATTAGAAGCAAAAAACTTTCAATCGACCGAAATCACGAGAGTTGCCAACTCTGCTAAATTTTCAAGAACGCGAGGAAATTCTGCATTACGACACGAAGCAGCGACAACTATCATTGAGGGAAACGCGGATTAAATCTACAAATAAAAATTTTAACGAAACATTTCTAATATGCCTTATTACGTGCATTATCTGCAAACTCCAAATATATGAATCTATGCCAAGTATTAACGTAAAGATAGAGCAAAAAGTGGAAATTATCTATGGAAAAGGACGAACTGGTAGCGCAACCTTAATGAAAAATCGTCTTTACCGTAGAACAGGTTCAGCTCACGTAAGAAAACAAATAGTTCAGTTAGTTAAAGTAACGAGTCTGTATGCTGCAGGTAGCTGGTTCGAACCCTGTAGAATACAATTGACATTTTTATTACGATGGTTATTTTATTTATTTTTTTTATGTGGGGAAAGAATCAAATTGTAACATGTGTAAAACTCATGACGATACCAAACAAAGAAAAAATGTCGTTGTCGCACTTGCATTAGTGTCCCTAATTTTTGTTTGCAAACAGTTTCGTAATTATTTCTCCTGTGTTCACTGTTCACAATATGTTCGCTGGTGCATAAAGAAGGTTTTCCAGTAAACGTTAATTCTAATTCGGAAAATTTTATAATGTTTCACAATGTTTATCATTAAATAGTCTTCTATCTACTTGTTTGGACATTTTAATAATATATTTCCCTATTAAATGTTTACTTTTCCTCATATATATATATATTTAATTACGGAAATGTTTTACAATGTATTTGTTTTGAATTGAAATTCTTTTGAATTTACCACATAAGGTAATTAGCCCGAAGGAAAAGAACTGAAGTAGCTGATATTCTACGTAAAAGCACCCTATTGTAGAATGATGATGCTTTTTACCTTCAGCACATAATCTTTACGGTAGAGTCAGATACAGAAAAATCATAGTCTTTCCCTCCGCTATGACCACCCATCTTAAACCTCTACCTACCATGGTTCGTCTTAAACAATTTTGGTGCTCCAAAGACATTCATATAATAATAATAAAAATAACAATAATAATAATAATAATAATAATAATAATTATTATTATTATTATTATTATTATTATTATTTTCCTGAATATGCCATCCTTACCTAATGTAGTAACCTTAGGCATCTTAGCTTAAAATGATTTCTTTAGTAATAATTTGAGCAACCATGTGGGAGGCGGCACGACGTTTATTTTGCCCCTCTCATTTCAGTACCCTCCCAACAGAAAGTAATTTCTGATAAGCAGGGCAGACAAAATGAATAAGAAATATATTTATAGCATTCTCTCCCCCTTCAAGATTGGAATATCACGTAGCATTTTTATTCTACCGAAGATGGCCCTGTGTGGTTAGGGGTAGGTAACTAAAGAAATACCTAATATATAGCGTCCCTTGACTGTAATATTACCGCTTCTTTATTTGTTCGAGGGAGCTCCTACACAAACGGGGCGGGTCCAGCACGAACTCCTGGGGGATGAGCGGTGAAGTGAAAGATTATTTTGATGATGTGAAGTTGTCACAAATTGTCACTTAACTAAACTAAACATAATAGTGGAGTGAACCGGAACCCAGTCAGTTCAAATTGATGTAGAAGCTTAATTTTTGACTTCATATTAAAGTTTTGGTTCCACACGAAAATTTCAGTCCGAGTGGTCAATGATCAAATCTCGGGGGGGCTCTTCGGTGTAGAGGCTATAACCCCCTTATGGGAAAAGGCAGAAATATTAAAATTCTTAAAACTATCAAAATTTTCGTCTATTTTAAAGGAATTTTTGGCTTCATATTAATATGGTTGTTCCAAATGACAATTTCAGTCCGAGTAGACAATGATCAAATCTCGGCGGGACTCTGCAATGTAGGAAAAATTATGACGTTTATATCGTGATCCTGTTGGTGACATCACGAGTCATGGCATAAATATAGCACCAAGTAAACACCAGATGCTGTCGGCTCTCGTAGCCGAGTGAGAAAAAAAGAAAAAAGTGAGCTAGCGCAACATGCAATAAGGAAAATTGGTTTTGGCGTGGGTTCAAACCCTGCCTAAGAAAAGTCATTTTTATTATTTTGTTTTAAAAAATATAACTTTTCTTTCGTTAAAAAAGATTTAAAATAATAATCAAAAAGTGATTTAACGATTATTTTTTAAAATTTTCATTAAACTTCTTTCATTAAAATAAGTTTTCCCTTGTACTATACAGATCAATAGCAGAAGTAGTAGTAGTAGTAGTAGTAGTAGTAATAGTAGTAGGAACTGGTTAGAATGCTATTCAGCATTTATTTGTTCCCGTGCGATGTTGCCAAACGTAACTCGCTTACAATGCCTTCTGGCTAGGGCTGAGTGTATTTCGAAAATATGTTACAAGGTTCAGCATTGACTAGGAGTTTTTGCTCTTAATATCCCTCCTAACAATATTGACAGTGAACAAAAGTTAGCCCGTGTTGAAGCATTTTGCTCCTAATTTAGTTATTTTACTTTATTATTTAACGAATATATTGAAAATATATGTCAGCAGGCACGTATGCAGGAATTTATTTCGGGAGCGGTCCAAAGCTATTTGGGGGGTCCGACTTCAATATTAGGATAAATAATGAAATTTTTAAAAGATAACCCCCAAAATTAGGTTAAATTTACAGAAAAGTTGGGATTTCAGAGGGGGTCCGGATCCCCTGACCCCACCCCTAAATGCGTCAGTAACGTTTCCTCATTTTGAAACCCTCAGAAACTTAGAATATATAAAGGAAAACGAGTTATTTTCGATAAAGTATCACTTCAAGGAGAAGTGACATTTTTATTGCACATGGTGGTATCCCACCTTAACAATTGCAAGAATTCCTTCCCTTTGATTCTCTGCCATTGCGCTGTATCGAAAGGTTAGGTTTGTAAAATATTACTCCTAAAAACAAATGTGATTGGCAGAGAACCGTGATACTGAACAGAACTCCACAGAAATGCATGCTTAACTTTCGTTTCTAGCTACCTTTTGCCATGGGCTGCGATTAGGGGGGGGGAAGAGGGGGCAGTTGCCCCCCACTTTTTTGAAGTGCCCTAATTTATATAATTTCATTTGGAAATGTAAACAGGGTGTCCATACAATTTAGAGAAAAGATCTCTGACTTTTCCCTGACTTTCCATGACAAAAGTTGCAGATTTCCCTGACCCCTGAATAACTTAAAAATATAGAAGAAAGAAACCCCAGCCTCCACATTCCCCATAGTTGGCCTTGCTCTATTCCACTTTGTTTCTTTTTCAATTTTCTTTCCAAAGGAATGTAAATTTACAAATATGTGCATTAGGCCATTATTGATTAGGCCTACATATTACACAAAATGTAAAGTTACAAACGAAAGTGTGCAGTATACAGAGTACTTAAGATATGAAAAAAATAACACATTATAATGTCAATTACACAGCATTACAATATTGCCTAGCAATAAATAGTTCATACATCATTTTACTGATTATTTAAAAAAAGCACACACACACATTATGTAACACATACTTTTGCTGGTGCAGTTGTTAAATGCAACAAATTTAGAAATTTGTTTTCATATTTTCTCGCATAGTTTTCTTCTCATTGATCTGAATGTCCTTGTGTTCGCAGATTAATTTTCTTTTCTTCCTCCAGCTCCTTTAGTTGTTGCTAAATCTTCCGTTTCTCTCTCCTCTCCTCTTCTCGTCTCCAGCATTTATTTCTCTTTTCTTTTCCAAATACACCTGATATTGTCTCATTGAACTTCTCACTGAATTTATCATGCCTCTTGTAATTATTAATCCTGATGATCCACCTATTCTCATCATAGAATCATATATGATCCGTTGAGCCACCAGAGATTCTTCTTGTAAGTTGTCAACAATAAGAATTTTATTTATTTTGAAACAACTTTCAAAAAATGCGATTCCGTGAAAGAAGATAAAACACATTTCATAACTGACCATAAGTCAACGAAGTTCTTCCCATTTCCTAAGACTAAGTAAAAAACTCATCAGGTCCAATACCATCTCTATCATTGGCTATGAATTCATTCGAGTGTTCCTTAAATTCTTCAGTCTGAGGTTTCACTGTGAGCTGGAGATACTATTTCTTCGCGTTCTCAGCCACTTGTCCAGATATCCTCTTGGCACCATGCAATTCTTTTAGAACAGCGTCTACCCTTTTGAGCAAAAATGCCAGGATGTAGTTAGATGTGTTTTTCGCAGAAAGTTAGTTTCAACGACTATATCAGAGAACACTGACTCCCTCAATATCACCATTGAGAACACCATGTTTTGCATTCAGTAATAGTAAAGAAATCAACCCTATTTCATAAATTTAATAATTGAACAATGGACCTAAATCGATTTTCTCCTGACTTTCCCTGACCAATCTGCCATTTCCTTGACTTCACCTGATACATTTTTACTTCCCTGACCTTTCCCTGACTTTCACTTATTTTCCAGAATGTGGACACCCTGGTAAAGGTTTTGTATGTATTGCTGTTCCATAAAAAAAATGGTGCCATATGATATTTGCCGTTGCGTGAGTACATATTGGTTATTTGTCTTCCCATGGAGTTAAGAAAGCTACAGGAATTGCTTTTTAATTGCAATTCAAAGCAATTAATATTGCAATTGCATGTTTCTTTAAATGTATTACTGTATTTCATTTTCTAAGACTAAAAACATTCATTTAATGGCATGTGTGGAATTAAAAGTATAAATTGTTCATTAATTCCCAGTTTCAATATAACTTCTGCAAAACAAGCGTCATTATTCATTACTATTATGAATAATATCCCTTCTGTTTATTTATTTTGCAAATTTATTAAATAATCTGATCACACAATTTTCCAGACAGAATTTTAAGATGTTCATGAGCACGAACTCAGATCTCTTCTTACACTTTCGTTATTTAAGAGTATAAAGGGCTAGTACCTAACTGTATTGCTCTTATAAATTTATTTAATAAAATAGAAATAGAATATACGGCATTTTAAGTGAAAAAAGATAGTATCCTCTTAGTTATACAACCTTTCATCAAACAGTGTTAGAAACAACCAGGAAATCTAACATTGATATACAATTGTTCAGATCATGTCTTGTCCCCCACTTCTAACGTCCAACCGCCGCCACTCCCCTTTGCCCTCAAGGTCAATCGAGTGATAACTCAGTTCAGCCCCTGTTCCTAAGCCGTGTTCGTATTACTTCGAAAAGTTTTGACGTATGTTTTTCAACCATCATAGGAACAAACAATCAGGGCAAATCATAGCATACAATACGTTTAAGCAAGTATATTTGTCGCGAAATTATTACACACGTTACCCAAAGACTCTTAATGTATGAATCTATACATTTATTTATATAGATAAAGCAAACAGTGGAAATTACCTATCGAAAGAATAAATTAACAGCACGATCATAACGAAAAGCATGCCTCGTAATATAACAGACTTCTTTCGCGTAAGAAATCGAAACTCAGTTGGTCAGAGCAACTAGTCTGTGCGAATTAGGTTGTTAGTTCGAGCCCAATACGAGTAAGGGTTTTTATTACTATTGTTTTTTTTTATGTGAGGAAGAATCAAATTGTGACATCGCGACATCAAATGTATTTGGTTAGGTAACTTTGTCTTAGCTAAACTTTAAATATTAGCAACCGTCGAAATTATTTCACTAATCGATCAGTTACTGAACATTTCAAACACGTCAAACCATTGGCATAACATGAAGGTTAACCTTACGTCCGCAGCCCTTAGTTATGCGTCCATACTTTCAAGGTTGGATCTTGGGCCGGGCAACCCGGGCGACTGCCCGGGGCGCCAGAGTCAGAGGGACGCCATAACGAGCCTCAAAAAGTAAATTTTATAATGTGTTTCCTACTGACTTTTTTGGTTTATATTCTTGTAAAATAGCGGCAATTGCATAATCTTTTTCCATTTCACCATGGAACAAGAGAGTTTCATAGCACTAAGGGGACTGTATCGACAAATGGAGAGATGGCATGTAGAATAAAGAGTGGAGGGGGAGTAAGTATTGTTTGTTTCTTTGCTTGAGTTTAGCGTTCCACGGTTATGCCTTAATGGCCAAAGGAGATGTGGATACTGATTATAGTGAAATCCGAACCACGTTTATCGTTCAACAGTAACCCACCGGGAATTGGACCCGTGACCACAGAAGGCAGGCGTGCTAACCACTAGACCAAGCGGGGGCGGAGTTCGTATTGTTTATAGCAGGCCATATTCTTTGTGAAGTTTTCCTAGGTAATGAATGTCTTTTTGAAACTTGGATTTAAACTATTAAAAACACTAGGATAAAATGTAAAATATAGGCTAATATAGGGGGGAGGGCGCCATAAAGTCACTTTGCCCAGGTGAAAATTTGGCCTGGTCCGTCCCTGCGTACTTTCTATATATTTTTTGGCTTTGCAGCTTGTGCGGTCCCCACGCCACAGGGTTGTGGGAGTGCTATTTACGCCATTCTATCTTGCGGCAAGTGCACGCATGGGGCGTGCGTGGACATGTGGGATTTTTCTCCAGCATTTCCTCTGCGAGCGATCCTTTAGAGTGAAGCTTGGATCCACACTGTCTCGGTCTTTTTCCCAGGCTCCTGGTGTTCCGCAAGGCAGTGTGCTCAGTGTGACTATTTGCTGTGGCTGTGAAGTGTCATGGCCGAACTTTCACCTTTTGTGCATGGGCTGCTGTATGTGGACGACTTCATTATCTACTGTCGGTCACACGACCTTCGCACCATCGTTCGCCAGCTACAACTGACGCTTAACCGCCTTCACCATTGGTCTTCCCATACAGGCTTTCAGTTCTCCTCACTAAAGACGAAATGTGTACACTTGTGTCGTCTGAAGAACTGTGCTTTTAATCCGGATCTTTATTTGGGCCCTATTCGTCTGTCTTATGTAAAGAGTGTTCGTTTTGTGGGCCTTGAGTTTGACCGCCGCCTTGCTTGGACTGCCCATTGTCGCCAGCTGAAGTATAGTTGTCTCCGTGCGATGAATTTGCTGCGCCTAGTTTCCCATACCACTTGGGGTGCTGACCGTGTTATGCTGCTTCGACTGTATCGGAGCCTCATTCGCTCCAAGATGGACTATGGTTGTGTGGCGTATGGCTCTGCCCGTCTGTCCTTCGTCACCTGGACACTGTTCACCATCTGGGCCTTCGCATTACGATTGGTGCTTATCGCACAACTCCGATCCTCAGCTTATACGTCGAAGCCAACGAACCATCTTTGGATCATCGTCGCCAGTTGTTGCAGCTGAGATACTTGCTTCACCTGAGAGCTTCTATTGGCCACCCGTCTAGTTTCACCCTGGATGCTGGTGCTCGTCTTCAACGCTATCAAGCCCGACCCACTTGCATCCGGCCTTTTGGCATTCGTGCCCTTGAGCTTTTAGCTGACCTTGACGTCGATCTCCCTGCGCTTTCTCCGCTTTGTTTCCTGCCTCTTCCACCTTGGCAGCTTTTGAAACCTGTGGTCAATTTCCACTTGTTGCGGTTCAAGAAGGCGACTACTACCGATTTGGAATTTCGGCAACAGTTTTTGTGCCTCCTTGACTCTTATGGAGGCCACCGTCTTATCTTCACTGATGGCTCCAAGCAGGCTGATGCTGTAGGAAGTGCGTTTGTCCTGGATGCCCACCGTTTCAGGTTCCAGCTTCATCAATTCTGCATAGACTTCACTGCAGAGCTGTTTGCCATCTTGCAGTCTCCACCATATCCGCCGTCGCCATCTTCGCCGTGTTGTGATCTGCTCTGATTCCAGCAGCGCCTTACATAGCCTAGCCGATGTCACTTCTACGCATCCGCTGGTCCAGCACGTTCTCCTTACTTGTCATGCACTACTTGCTGAGGACTATGATGTCACGTTCTGTTGGGTGCCTGGCCATGTTGGCATCCCTGGCAATGAGTTTGCTGATGCTGCTGCGAAGGAGGCTGCTGTTGCTGGTCGACGTTGTCTTCTTCCTGTTCCTAGCTCTGATGTCTGCTCTGTGTTTGCTCACGTTCGCCGTCAGCGCTGGCAGTCCTCCTGGGATGAGCAGATTCACAATAAGCAGCATGCAGTGAAGCCCCGCCTTGGAGTCTGGTCGACGAGCTCCCGATCATCTCGCCTGGAAGAGCGGACTTTGGCCCGCCTTCGGATTGGATATAGTCATCTCACTCATGCACATCTTCTGCGACGTACGCCTCCGCTTGTGTGTCGTCATTGTGGTCAGCCCCTGAGTATTCGTCATCTCTTAGTGGAATGTGTGCCTCTTGCTGCTGCCAGACTTTTGTTTCGACTGCCAGCTGACCTCGCTACTGTTCTCGGCGATAATGAGGCCACTGTGTTGAAGCTGTTCCAGTTTTTGCGGCATTTGCATGTTTTGACGGCGCTTTGACTTTCCTCTGTGTTCCAGTGCTTCCGACCTGCGATCTGTGTACCCTATCTTTACTCTTGCCAATTATTTATTCGTATTTGTTTTTCATTGTATGGTACTTTTTGGTGCTAGCGAGTGCTAGTTTTAATGTATGACCTTCACGCACATTCAGTGACTAATCTGTGTTTTTGTAGTTCGTGTGACTTTCTCCTCCGACCAGTGACGGGTGCAAAAGACCGTCGTCGAGGCACCCTCCCCAACCCCTTTTCCATTCCATTCAAGAGGCGTCATACATATATTACGTATTTCTTTCGTTACCTAACCATAACGGCCTAGGATCGATCATCTTCGGTAGAATAAAAAATGCTACGTGATATTCCATTCACGGAGGAAAGGATGCTATAAATATATTTCTTATTCATTTTGTCTGCCCTGCTTGTCAGAAATTAAATACTTTCTTTTGGAAGAGGTCTGAAAAGAGAGGGGCAAAATAAAACGTTGTGCCTCCTACATTTTAAATTTTGTTACGTGGTTGCTCAAATTATTACTAAAGAAAGCACTTTAAACTAAGATGTCTAAGTTACTACATTATGTAAGGGGGCATATTCAGGAATAATAATAATAATAATAATAATAATAATAATTATTATTATTATTATTATTATTATTATTATTATTATTATTATTAAATATTTCTTTGGAGAGCCGAAATTATGCGACCGAATCATTACATATAGAGCATTAAGATAAGTGGTCGTAGGGGAGGAAAGAACAGGATTTTTCTGTCTGACTCTCTAACGTAAAGATTATGTGCTGAAGGTAAGAAGTATCATCAATCTACAATTGGTTTCTTTTATGTAGAATATCAGTTACTTGTTCTCCTTCGGGCTACTTACCTCATGCGGTAAATTCAAAAGAATTTCAATTTAAAACGAATACATTGTAAAACATTTCCGTAATTATATATATATCAGGAAAATTAAACATTTAATAGGAAAATCTGTTATCAAAGTGTCCAAACAAGTAGATAGAAGACTATCTAGTGATAAACATTGTGAAACTTTATAAAATTCTCCAAATTAGAATTAACATTTACTGGAAAACATTCGTTATGAACCAGTGAACATGTAGTGAACAGTGAGCACAGGGGAAATAATTACGAAACTGTTTGCAAACAAAAATTAGGGACACTAATGCAAGTGCGACAACGACATTTTTTCCTTTTTGGTATCATCATGAGTTTTACACATATGTTACAATTTGATTCTTTCCCACATAAAAAAATAAAAGAATAACCATAGTAATAAAAATGACAGTTGCACTTCTATGAGGTTCGAACCAACTAAGTCCGACATACAGACTCGTTGCTTTAACTAACTGAGCTATTTGTTTTCTAACGTGAACTGAACCTGTTCTACGGTAAAGACTATTTTTCATTAAGATCGTACTACCAATTCGTCATTTACCATAGGCAATTTCCACTTTTTCCACTATCTATACGTTAATACTTAGTGTAGATTCATATATTTGGAGTTCGCAGATAATGCATCTAATAAGACATATTAGAAGTATTTCGTTAAAATTTTCGTTTGTAAATTTAATCCACATTTCTCTGAATGACATAGATGTCGCTGCTTCGTGTTGGACTGCAGAATTTCGCGTTCTTGAAAATTTCCCACTTTAGCAGAGTTGGTAATTCTCGTGATTTCGGTTGATTTAAAGTTTTTTGCTTCTAATTTATTTATTTTAAGCTAATATCTAACACAAATATTAGAAACGGGTTTGTTATTAACCTTCCTGCTGGGAAAACCTTCCGAAATTTCCAACAGATAAAGAAAACGGAGATATTTTCAACAAACTTCAAAATAAAGAGACGCGTCATTTATTTTGCTCACAGTTGTACGTTGATCCCTTCTTTCTACCCTTCTATTGAACGGATATACGAATAAATAAATAAATAAATAAACAGTGATATTTTAGGAAGCAGGCTAGCAGACGGGGCCCCCATTACTTGCATCATAAGACCTTACAATGTAAACAACACGATACACGTTGACTTTCTTTTATTATATTTTAATCCTCACTCAGCTTTTTCCTTTAGATTTCTCTGAGGTTATTGAACAAAGTGAAACTTTTGTTTTATTCGTATTTCAATACACATACATTGTTTCCTTTAAGTTTCTTTGGAGCCCCAAGAGAGTGAAACTTATATTTTATTATTTTTTCACCTACATTCAGATTTTTTTTAAATTTTCTTGGGGGCCTCAAAAAACCAAAAACTTGAAACATTTGTTTTATTTTTCTACCTGCATTCAGCCTTTTTCTTTAAAATTCTTTTGGGACCCCCAAGAGTATGGAATCTTTATTTTTCACCTATATTCAGAGCTTTCCCCTTTAAATTTCTTTGGGAGCCTCCAGGATAATGAAATTTTATTTTATTTATTTTTAATATACATTCAGTTTTCTCTTTAAATTCCTTTCGGGTCCCCAAGAGAGTGAGGCCCGAAACTTTCAGCTTATACGGAAATCCAGCATTGATTATCTTTATTAGAGATATATTTGTGTTGTTTCATGCGTTATTGGGTGTAATATTGATTGACAATTAATTGCGTTTACATTTAGGAAAGATATGGATTATAAACCTCGACGACCCTTCTGCGGCTCATGCTAAAAAGGTTTCTCAGTCATTATTTTTTAACTACCGTCGAAGGCCCCCACAATGTGCGGCCCGGGGCGGGGCACCGCTCACCCCGCCCTTACGCCGCCACTGGTAGTAGAATAAGTGTCCGTTCTTCAATTCGATTAATTCTCCTCCTTTTCTTTTTATTTCGCTCAATCCGACGATGTTCCAGTTGATTTTCTGTAGCTCTTCTTCCAGCTCCTAGAAGAATCTTGCTTCTGAAGCCAGGGATCTTGCATTGCAGGGTTGATATATTTAAAACAAAATGTTTAAAACAAGTGTTCAAAACATGTTTTAAACGAGGGCTGTTGCTTTATTCAGTTTGTTTTAAATGTTTTAAACAAATTGTTTAAAACGTGTTTTTTTTTTCGATGGTGGTTGGACATGTTTAAAACAACTTAATTATCAGATTGAAGAAGCTAATTTAATTTTCTAACAAACAACCCATCCTCCGCAGGATTTGTGCATGCAGTAAATTACAAGCAGATTTATATTCTTTCTATAACAGCAATTACTGAACGAAATTCTGTACATCAATGTGCGTATAACTAAACCAAAAGAATTTCAAGTGAAGTATTTGAACATTTCTTAATTTCCAAGAATAACGGAGGTTAAACACACTATTCTAAGATCCAAATTCACAAATTCGAAACTTGAGTATTTTTTGGTCACTATCATTTCCATAATAATGAACAGTTCTCACATCATAGACTAGAAGAAATACTCTGACAAATACAACTCATAGAAAAGAGCAGTGACTAGCCTACAAGGAGCAAATGACATTTTTTAACTAAACAGTTTTCAAGATACATCTCTATCTGCAACATGGATAGCTAACAATGATTAATGTCTAAGGCATAACAAAACAATTAACCTTTAGACGCCCGTCAGGGATTTTAACAAAATGGTAGACTCTCACGTTCGGGGCTCTGGTGATCCTCCTAATTATCACAGAGTCATGATTTCTACACAGTTGGAAGGCTTATATACCACAGATTCCAACGAGGTAATATTCATGAAATTCCCGCCGTATTTGTAGAAACGAACAGGCATAAAATCATTTAAAAAATATGAAAATATTGACTTTGCGGGTCCCTGGCAACTCTTGCAGTCTCTTGCGCTGACGAAATAATGCTAATGTGTAGGCCACATACTTGTGACAATAATATAAGAAATGTTGCCATTGCGTAAAGAATTCATTTCACGTAGGACGTATTAAAAAAATGCACAGAAAAACATTCATTGAATTAGGCATTCTCTTCCCTCCCCCACGACAGTACCACGCCCATATGCAAATCATTTTTGCTGCACACATAATACATACGAACAAGAATTATGCTTCTAGACCACTTCAGTAAAATATATCTTGCCTTATATGGAACCGTTCTGAAACTAAATGTAAATTAGCCAAATTTGGCCCCCTTTCCCTCTATAGACATAAGTACATATACAGGTTACCATTATGTAGGGGACTACTTCATTGCTTCACATACTAATTTTTGTGGATGTACCGCAGAGGAGGAGAAAGGGCCTCCAAAATCTGATGAAAAAATTGATGAAAAATTTAAAAAGCGAACTTAATCCTCCTTCTCTCGGCCGTACATAAATACCCCTACATACTTAAAATGTAGGGATGTGCACGAGCGAGTTCGTGCGAGTTTTCATTGAAACTCGACTGGACTGGACTCGAAACCGACATCATTGAACTCAACTCGAGAACTGGGCTCGAAAAATTTCCTCGAACTCGACTCGAGTTTCGAGTCGAGTCGAGCCAAAGCTGTGTGTAGTTTCAAGTATTTCCTTCAGGTATCTTACATAGACAATACAATTATTATCAATGATACATACTATTACAACTTATATTATTATTATTATTATTATTATTATTATTATTATTATAACACCAGCGTGTATAAACATGAATGATAGGCGTTTTATATCAGAATACTAAAAACTAGTTGACTGCTGACCTCGGAAAAGGTAAAGTCAAGGAGGCAAGGACATCGTTAACGCGGTACTGGGTTTCAGTTCCGGAGGAGCAAGTATCCAGGCTCGAAACAAAAATCATTAAAAGTTAGACTGCGTTGGCCAAACATATTCAAACCTGCTCGGCTCGGGTTCTCAACAACTCTAGCGTCTCGGCTCACAGCTCATTCACTATCGAACCGAGCCAACAGCTCACCCAACCGAGCCGGCTCGAGCCGCTGGCTCATCTAAGCCGAGTCGGTGACTCATCTCAGCCGAGCCGGCTCGAGCTGCTCCTCAGTTGAACCGAACTGAGCCAGTTAACGTCACTAGCTGGGTTGGGCTTCTGCTTCGGCTCAAAAGTTAGATCGTGCAGGTCTCAGCCTTGGTGGTAAGGACAATCGTATATACCGGTTGTTTACATGAGTGCTCACATTTGAGGCTGTCTCGTTATAAAAATCCATAGTCGTCGTCCATCGAGACGAGACGAGACGAGATGAGATTCGAGCAGTGTCCCATCTTCTGAGCTACACTAAAAATGTTCCATATTACTGCTTACATTTCTTATGACTTTCGCTTTCCAGTCTAATCAGGCCATAATTTCAAAACGAGCTAAACGAGCGAGCCGTTTATCAAACTTGACTCGAAACTCGACCTCAAAACAGTGACTTGGTTCGAAACTCTACTCGAGGAAATTACCTTTGACTCGACTCGAATTTGCTTCGAGTTTCGAGTCGAGTCGAGTTTTAGCTCTACTCGTGCCCATCCCTAATAAAATGCATACTAGCGGAAGGCTTCATTCCTGAGGAGTGGTTTGGTACCAAATCATTTTTCTAGCTTAATTAGGGGCTGAGCTATTGATGTTTGTTGTAAAAATAAATGTAATTTACGTCAAAAAACTGAAACTTCAAAAATTGGCTAACTTTGCCCCCTCCCTGCTGCCCTATATAAGCAAGAAGTATAAATACACGATATTACCATGTAGTGGCCTACTTCATTGCTTCGCGTATCAATTTTTATGAATCTACCCCACAAGAGGGGGAATGGCTCCCAAAAAAAGTTTAAAAAGAAACAAAAGATCACGATATTTACCCTCCTCCCACCGCCACGTCGTACCCCCAGATAGATAAAATGCACACCAACGGAAAGCTGCATCCTTCAGGAATAAATTGGTTCCGAAACCATCTTCCAGCCTTAATTAGAGAATGAGCCATTGAGGTTTAAAGCCCTGATACAGCAGTTGCGACAATGAGCGCTTAAAGATTAAGAATGCAGACGACCAGTAGAACGTAACACAAAGAAACTACATATTCAGTGAACAGAAATCTAGAAAAATCCCGATTTCTTTCTCCGGAATTGAACATTTGGACGAATCGAGATTAGGGAAGTTCCCGAAATTTGATCTAACGATTGAATATAGATGGCAAGCAATACCTGTGAGCGTGTAAAAATGGAATATATATATATATATATATATATATATATATATATATATATATAATATAATATAATATGTCTATTTAGATTCTTGTTTTAAACAAAATTAACATTTTAAACTTTTTTTTTTAAAAAAACAAAGTACTTTCTTTTCAACGTTAAAAACGTTTTAAACAAAAAATGTTTTAAACAGTCATGATAGGACACAATAAGTCAAGACCCTCATTCTCCGGAAGCCGAACTGTCTGGACAAGGCAACGTTCAGAATCACATGCAGGCAGAGGGTGCTAAGAATCCCCGGAGTTACGGACTGTTGCCATTTAAAACTGACCATTGCTACATACAATGCAACAGAGTTGAGAAAAACAAGATTAAAAAAAGAACGTTTTTTATGTTTAAAGAAGTTGGAGGTATTTGGCAAAAATCATCGTGCCGGCCAGGCATGTTGGTGATAGCCCGGCCGGTTCCATACATCGTCGACTAATTCCCAGCGTGCGGGTCTCCTTCCGATTTACTACTAGACACAGACACACACACACACACACACACATATATATATATATATATATATATATATATATATATATATATATATATATATATATATATATATATATATATATACAGGGTATGCCATTTAATATGTCCAACCGTGATAACAGAAAAACAAAAAGAGGGAGGAAAGCGAAACCTTGCATGAAGAAACTGTAGAAAGGGGGATACCATTAATTAATTTCACCGGTTGAAAATGTTGCCAACTCAACACGAAGTTATTGTTTGTATTAGATGTGTATGTAGACTTAAAATTTGTTAATAACTTAACGTAGTGCTATTTAAAAAAAAATATCACTTTTGTTCAGTGTTGCAAACTAAGGATGCTATAATGTCACAAAAATCCAGAAACTTCCCAATTTTGGAGGTCTCTACAACATTAATGACGCAAGTGAGACGGATGGTGCATCGTACGTCGAAAGCACCTTAGTGTCGAATACTATGGTCAGCATATGACGTATTTCTATCATACAGAAGAAAAAAAAACTAAAAGGAATTCAAAACTTGACTTGTTGCAAAGGGCTTTATTTCGAAAAAGAGCTGAGATAAGTATCACATCTAATTACGTAGGTTATTTTCAAAAGATGTAATGATCATAATGCCGTTTACAGCAATTTGATATTTTACACCGTTTAGGAGATATGATAATGAATGTTAAAGTTGGCAACACTGCTAAAAGTCGTGAAATTAGGAGAATATGTGGTAATCGCAACTACCAAAAACTGTTGGTCAAGTGTCAAAAAGTACGAAAACAAGGAACGATCGCTTTAAAAATTTCTCGCAACTAAGAAGTATTGCCAACAGTAACCAGTAGCTATATATGGTAATGTCCAAGGGATCGGGCGCCCAAAAATATAACCTCAGTGCGGAAAGGGGGCAATCACTTCAGCAAATAACAAGAACTTTCATTTTTAACAGTTATAAATTTATCAAAATTAACACATAATTACAAGCAAATTATCTCTCATTCGTTAGAGCATATACGATTTATTGAACTTTTACATCATACGTCTCTCCGGTCTTCACAAAATAACCAACATTTTTTACATATACTGAGTAAACGTTAATGGTATTGCAAATGGTTACCTCGTTGTAATCCTCAAATATTTGGGCGATGATTTGATTACTTTCTATTAATTGCTCTTAGTTTCTTGCTTGATATTCATAAATACTTTCTTTCTGTATGCTTTTTACTAGACTATCCAGTTATTTGATGATAATACAGAGTTAAGTGTTTTCCGTTTGACAGATTTGTCCATTTTCACGATTGGCGCATTTGGTCATTTTAGAGTTTGGCAGATTTGGTAATTGGCGGATTTGTCCATTCTCGCGATTGACACATTTAGTCATTTTCGAGTTTGGCAGATTTATTCATTTTCACATTTGGCGCATTTGGTAAATGGAGATTTGGTAATAGGCAGATTTGTCATTTGGCGGAATTGTTCGGGTCTCGGGCAAATGGCCCTATTTCCAGTGCAAAAGTGCTGGTAACTACGTCAATCCCGATCGAGGAATGCCTCGGGTGAAATTTGCTCCGGGGTTTACCGTGGGACAGCCCCTTAATTTTAATTTCACCGAGGTGTTGCGCGTAACATCGTTCACCAAGGGAGGGTTTAAAAATGTCCACCACATAAATGGTTATTATCTGTCCGAGAAAATGTAATTTTGAACTGTATTTTGTATTAAAGGCTACGAACAGAACAGAACAGTATGTCAACATTTTTGTTATCCTCACAATCTATTTTAACAGCAAGGAAATGATTTTAGCATATTTCCCTAATTACAAGAATAAGGATATGGTACAACAAAAATATATTTTCATTATTGAAAGCTATAGAGTAAATCTTATTATATTACCGGCAAAAAGCCATTGTCGGTTGCTTTGAATCAATAGCATTGCGTTTACAAGCCAGACATATGTTGGTTGTTTCACTATGTTTCCCACAAACAAAGGCTTCACATTTTGCGCATACAATTATTCCGATAACGGTGGAATGACGAAAATGAGAACCTCAGTTAAACCTTGCGCGCGATGTTTGTGCATCACAAAGTTCACTTGACGGAAGCCAGGATCGAAATACGGATCCCACGCGCCAGAGGTAGGTAGCCTACTACTCTTATGGGGCGTTTACACTAAGTCGATTTGCGTTCGATTCAGTTGAATTGACGTCACTTTCAACTTAATCGACCGTGTAAACGGGACTTCAACTTAATCGCTTGTTGATCGAAGGCGACTAATCGACTGGCAATTGAATTAAAAGACGTTCTATTTTCTGTGGTTGAAATAATTGAACACATCCATCAATCTGATTCGGCCTAGTTGCTTCGATTCAGTAGCAAATGCAGCGAGTCGATTTAGTCGTGCGACTAAATCGACTAAGTGTAAACGCCCCATTACCTACCGCTTTCCTTTAGTTGGTTATTTACTGTGGGAATAGCAACATGCAGTCATTATGTAATATATTTTATTTTGAAATAACCTAATCAGTTTTAAGTGCATGTATTTTAAAGTATTTTCTCATTAATAATGTTGGTCATTCAAGTTTCAGAATTCTAACGAAGATTCATACAGTACTTACATAACCACCGTTTCATAAGAACTAGTTTTAATTCATGCGCTTCATACTACTAAATGATAGAAAATATTGCCGGTTCTCTTCACAAAACTTCAGAAAATATAAATACTGTAGTTTGTATTTATAATATGGGGGGGGGGGGTTAAGCAAAATAAAGCATTGAATAAATTTGAGATGTATTAAAAACTGATATTACAGCAATATGAATAGAATTGCCAATAAAATATGCTAATTTAATTTTAGTTTTAGCAACTCAGTTCAAAAGAATGTGCGGTTAGGATACAAACACGTGACTTTCTGCAGTTTTAATGCTTGTTCATATATATATATATATATATATATATATATATATATATATATATATATATATATATATATATATATATATATATATATATATATATATATATATATATATATATATATAATCTTCGGCTCAAGTGAATGTTTAAAGGGGAAATAAGCGAACAGAAAATTGAGAACACAAGGAAAGCTACATAATATAAAGAATAAGAAGTAGGTTACCTGTCTTCGTTACAGTTACCTGATTAATTGAAAGCTGTGCATGTGCAGCTATAGAGACATGCTCATGATTCGTCGCAAACGAACTTGCCCGATAATATCCGAAGAAAAGGTTCGGTGTTCTGATGAACACTGGTAAGTTAGTGAGAAGCGCTGTACGTGAACAGCTACAAGAAAATACCATGTTGGATTGGGGAATCCGGCGTTAGTATTCATCTCGTTTAATTTTCGTGCACTGTAGACATTGTAACATGAGAGCTTGCATTTTAGTTTTTAGATGATGCACCTTTAGTATTATTTTATTTGTTTCCTTGCATTCGAGAAAATTGCGTAAGCAAGTGAAGTATCGCGCAGGTTCACATTAATAAGAACCTACTTGTAAATAATACATGTGGTTCAGTTCCATACTAATCAATATCGAATAACAGGAGCGGGGTTGTTTGTCCTTTTCGAAGCGCAGTTATCAGTTGGATGAGACAGTATAAAAATTTTCTAACTTGTCAAAACCGTCTGTATTAGTTTTGTGATTGCTATATTCACACTTGAAATATTATAAGGATGAACAAACGCTTTCTGTGCATTAAGTGTATATTATGATTGGTTTGTGGTCTTTTAGCAGTCACCTGCGGAATTCTAGCTACGAAATTTTACTAGGTTTGATTTACCGTTTACTTAATCTGCACAAGACACATTAATTGTATGAAGCTGAAGAAAAACATGCAATATTAGAAACACTGATGTAGTTTGTTTATTATTATTATTATTATCATTATCATTATTATTATTATTAATAATAATAATATTATAATAATAATAATAATAGTGTTTGAAAGTTAACGTTCACGTCCTCACGTTATGAATTCGATTTTTTGTTTGCATTAGTTCTTTCGATGGGATTGTTTATCTCGCGTTTTCTGTCATAAGTGTTCCATAACGATGTAAAGCAAACATTAACAAAACACATCAAAAGTGAGGCATAATATTTTGGTTAGCACACATTAATGCTGAATTGTCAAGTGGCACAATTGAAATAGTTTGTATGTTTATAAATGTTATTTTGCGCACAGAGTTTTATTCAGTATTTTTCACAAGGCATCGATCAAGCGTAACACTTCCCGTTTCCGGTTCATTTTGTAAAACAAGTGTACGATCTTTTCCTTTCTTAAATATTTCTGATCGTCCTGAGTCATATATGTGGGCTTAGTTATAAAACTTGCTTTCGTTTGAGTTACACGTCCTATGGTTGGTCTGTAGACTAAGGCATACTATCATATACGAAGTACGATTATCCCTTTGGGGTGTTTCATACGGGGTGTTTCATGCTACATTGCGTTATAACTCTCCTATTTGAGCTTTTTCGTCCGGGTTTTTTTTTTTTGTTTTGTTTTGTTTTCCAAGTCCAGAGGCATTGCAGAAGACATTACGTATGGTTTCACACCTTCCTGTGTCGAGACATAGGTGATGACGTCATAAGTCTAAAATTTATATTTTCGTGTAATACTTTTTTTTGGGGGGGGTTATGTAAAGTATTTTTGGCGGGCTTATTTTTGCACGTAGAAGATTGAAATTTTGCACAAACATGCAGTCCACCGAGTAGTATTTACCAGATTTTTTTCTTCAGATTTCTGTGTTAAAACAGGGGGGGGGGATCCAGAGGGTCAGAAAGTTGAAAAAAGGGATATTTTTACCCAAAAATTCCGTTTTTCCCACCTTAGATACATGATGGAGACAAGTGAATGGTACCGCCTGAAAGGCAGTTCTATTCTGAAGAAAATGATGTGCAGGGTTGCCACACTCGAGACTCGCGATGATGCCAAATACGGGTCTGAATTATGCTAGATTTTTGTAAATTATGCCAGATTTTCAAATTATCTTTCCTAACTAATTTTAAAGACCCGCCCGTACTTATCTTCATTATTTCAATGAAGTGTTTCAACTGTATTCATGTACAAAGCTAATATGACGCTGTAAGGAATAATAATGAAATAAATTGGTAAATGGCACATTATAGGGGAGGAAGATCGAATTTATTTTTTATGAATGGATAACATTTTAAGAAATATATACACAACATGCCGCTTCCGACAGAGGCCTGAAGCATTTCTTTTAGTGTATTACTAGCTGTCTCCTGACGTTCATATCCCTCCCCTCTCAAGTTGTAAATTGAAAGGGACACAAACATCCCAGATAACCAAACATTCAGATTTCAGTTGACAGTAATAAAACTATGGGTAAGTAAATATAATTTGTAGAATCACGTTTTGCTGTTTGTGAACATTCTCTGAATTCAACAATTACCACCGCAGAAACACTGACTGGTCTCATTGTTCCAACTATCGCTTCAACTAAGAAGAATAATTCCCGACGGTCCTTGAACCATCTAAATCTTAGTACTTTTTTTGTTCATCAGAGGGAAGAATGAAATTATACTAGATTTGGCCAAGATGCTAAAGTCAAGATGCTAGATGCTAAATGCATGTGAATTATGCTAGATCTAGCACCAATATGCTAGATATGGCTTCACTGATTGATGTGCGACATATAGCCCTAGGGTGATTAGGGAAGTGTCAGGGAATTTTTATCAAAATATACTTCTGTATAGGGGAATTTTGGACATTTTCGGTACTATTTTTGTGCTGGCTTATTTTTGCACCTAGAAAATTGAAATTGTGCACAAACATTCAGTCCACCGAGTAGTATTTACCAGATTTTCTTTTCAGATTTCTGCGTTAAAACAGGGGGGTACAGAGGGGCTAAACGTTCAAAAAGGGAATTTTTTACCAAAAATCCCTTTCACGGGATTTTCCCGCCTTAGATACATAATGGGGACAAGTGAATGGTACCGCCTGAAAGGCAGTTCTATTCTGAAGAGAATGATGGGCGAAACATGACCCTAGGGTAATTAGGGATGTCTCAGGGAATGTTTAAAAATTTCCCTCTGTATACGGAATATGGGACATTGTCGGTATTTTTTTTTTTTTTTTGGCGGGCTTACTTTTGCACCTGGAAAATTGGAATTGTGCATAAACATTCAGCCCACCGAGTAGTATTTACCAGATTTTTTTTTTCAGATCTCTGCGTTAAAACAAGGGTGGTCCAGGGGGGCTAAAAGTTGAAAAAAGGATATTTAGACCCAAAAAATACCGTTTTTCCTCATTTTCCCGCCTTAGATACATGATGGAGACACGTGAGTCATACCGCCTGAAAGGCAGTTCTATTCTGAAGAGAATGATGGGCGAAACGTGACCCTAGTGTAATTAGGGATGTCTCAGGAAATTTTTTACCTGAGATCATGGTGTTTTACGGTAATTTGGGGCATGGTGGGAATTCCTGATAAAAATTTCTCCCGCCCTTGGTATTCAAGATAGAAACTTAAAATTTGGCACACACATTCAGTATACCAAATACTATTTATCAGATTTTTTTTAGATGGCTACGTTCACACAGGGTCGCTCCAGGGGGGCCCAAAGTGCGAGAAAAAAATTTCCCTCCGAAATTTTCCCTTTGACATCATTTTTCCCGCTCCTGGTATATGGTATGAGCATGCAAGTGGTATTATTTGAAAGCCAGCTCCATTCTGAAGAGAATGAGATATGAACCATGATCCTAGGATAAATTGTGACGATGCAGTAGCTGCTTGACTGAAAGTCTAAAAAATAGCCCAAAAACACCGGATCTCTTAAGGGTTATTGTGAAATAGAACGTAAGTCTCTTGCCTAGAGTGGACTTCGAATTTGTGAGAAAGAAGTATTGGAAGTTTTCCACACACACACACAACTCAAAATACACCTCGAAATAAATGATACTAATTGCTGAGCTGTTAAGAAAACATGTATATTGACATAGAGTCTGCGTTTATAAATCTTCTCTGTTTTGTGTCACCAGCACTCCGCATGAATGTTTTGATAAGATAATCTAGGCACATATCTCTGTAAAAGGCGTACGCTAACGATCATACGTAGAAAAATGAATTATTTTAATTATAGCAAGTAGTTTAAAAAAGTAATGAGACTTTCGCCCAAGATGTCGCTTGTGTTCCAAATCACAAAGTACGGGTTGCAGCAAGTCAAACCTAACATTATCGACAGTTGACGGTTAAAGCTAGTAGATGATGCAACTTGTTTGAATTCTTGGAATCAAACCTAAGGTATGGTACTGTGAAGATGACTGAACTTTCCACAAAACTACGCTGGATCCTACAACTGTCATTTCGATAAAGTTACAGATGCGGAGCAGGTCTTTGAACAAAATAGTGCTGTTCATGGGGGAAAAAAAACTTTATCAAAAAGCAACAGCAGAATAGCAGTTCAGGCTGTTTCGTTTTGATACAGTTAGTCTTTGGAAAAAAATGTAATGCGGTACTAGGAATCGTTGCCTGAGTTACGTTACTTTCCAAGTAACTGTAACAGTAACGCGTTACAGGAGTTTGAGTAACATACTTAGTTCGCGTTACTTTCTTTGCGGTACATTTCGGATGAGTAACTAACTATACTAACTATATTATACGCAGAGAGTTCCATAATTCGTGTAATTTTCTACAGCACTAGGAGATGAAGTTTTCACACTATTCATGTAAAATTTGGCACTCTTATTGAGAAATATCTAAATATTTCGAATTTTTAAAGGAAATAAGAGAAAATTGCTGCTTAGCCCCCCCATTTTGGCGTGTAAACACAAAAAGTTCATTTTCCTTATGGGAGATTCAATGTTTAATTTTGGAAGCAATAATTATTCGTAAATATTTTGGGGCAAATGAGTTGTATTTGTTACAAAATGCAAGGAGCGTAAAAAGGTGGTGGTGGGTGACGTGTTACCAAAATCCCAAAATTTAGTTTCGGAATGCCAGTAAGCGTCAGATCAATCACAAATGTCACACAATTAATGCTCCAATGCCCCTTACATGTAAGAGTGACTGATAATCGGGCTATAGTCCCTTTTCAAAGGGAGATTCGAGAAGAAGGTATTTTTTATCAATTGATGTGAAATTTGGCGTTATTGTAGGAAAAGAATATGCGTTTTTCGAATCTGGAATGTTATTGTGTTAACGCACTGTCTTAGGGGACACAGGGAGCAAAGCATTAGATGATGGATCTTTATAAAAATTCAAAATTTTGTTCCGGAAATGCCACTGAGCGTCAGATTATTCACAAATGTCACACAATTGATATTCCAGTGCTCCTTGCATGGACGGTGACTTATATGGGGCTACAGCTCCTTTCCAAAAAAAGAAAAAAAATCACCATAAATATCCTTATGAGGGACATACGAGAAGAAGGTAATTTTTTTGTTAATTAGTGTGAAATTTGGCGGTATTGTAGGAAAAAAGTATTCGTTGATGATATCTGGATTGCCATTTTGATAATTTACCGCCTTAAGGTGGCACAGGGGCGAAACGTAATTTGGTGGATCTTCATAAAAATTACAAATTTTATTTTGGAAATTCCAGGAAGCGTTAGATTAATCACAAATGATACAAAATTAATATTCCGATGCTCGTTTTGCATGTGCCGGTGGCCGATATTGGGCTACAGCCGCCCTTCCAAAATTCATATAATTTGCGATAAATATCCTTAGCAGGGACGTACGGGGAGAAGGTAAATATGCTTTACAATTAATGTGCAATTTGTCATTATTGTAGAAGAATGTTTTGATTTTTAAAAAAATCTCGAAACGAGTGTAAATGAATATCGTCTATCAGCCTACCAGATTGAGAATATTGCTTCGTAGTTTTGGCATTACTGGAATATAATCAAAGAATTTTGCGTTTTTAAAAACCAAATTGGATTCTTCTTATAGCATAAAATCACACACACAAGTCACCTGTATATTTTCTGCACACTTAAGCAAACCAGCTCGAAATAGAACACAAAATGACAATGGAAAATGCTGCGGGTACCACGAACGAAGAAATCGTAATGAGAAGTAATATTTTAAAAATTAAATGTCTAATAGGTGACCTTTAAGTTTTAATATTGTTTTCTGTATTCATAAAAAAAAAGACCTAACTTTTCCCTACTTCTTACACAATAACTCTGGTCCCATTTTCCACGCAGTAGCTTACTCGTACACTGTACGTGTAAGCACGTCAGGAAATCGTATACTATGGACACATGGTTGTAGTAAAAACAAATATCTCGTGAGGAATAAGGATCAGGTTGAATAAGGATATAACATATACCCAAGAAAACCTATTATTCCTTTTTAAAATCACCTCTTTTTTTGGCTCAGTTGTCATTAACTAAATTGTTTAAAGATTTCATTAATCTAAGTAAGACAGATAAAATGAACTTACTGTTATTCAGCATGCCCTCGTGAACAGCAAAACATGAAATTATGAGATTGATCAAAGCCACTGTGAACACCTTCTCCAACATATCTGGAGTGATCATCTCGACGCTCCGGACAATTCTTAAAGTCATCTACATTGTTACATGATTTTTGATAGAATTTGTTTTAGGAATCTCCAAAAGAAAGAAATCGCATGAAGCAACATCTGGACTACTTGGTAGCCATTCGACACTTCACCCCATTGAAATAAGTCATTCCCTAAAATTCTCTTTTACAAGATATATAGTCGTAGTCGTATAACAAGGTAGTGTGGATATATATTGTGGTTTTCAAAGTGATTTTGGGACCGGGAAGGGGAAGATGTAGCCCCACAATGACCATTGGCACATGGAAGTAGCTTCTGAGCGTATATTCTGTGATATTAGTGATTATTTGTGTTATCGTGAGCGTAAAAATAACGGAAAGTTTGAATTTTTCTTGTCGCTACTGGTGCCTTCCATTTCAACTCAGGCAAAAAAATATAAAATTGTACCATCACCATCTCAGATATTGTTGAAACTTTTTTTATAGCAACTAGACATGTTTTTAAGAGACCCATATTTTTTTGTTTTGTCGAAAAAAAATTTTCCGCCAAGTAATGGGCCATCAAAGACGGGGAGTACAATTTATGAATTGTAGAAGACATGGAAAATGGTCAATTTCGGAGCCTCACCATTCGGCTATGGAGACAGGTAGAGTTATAATTCTTGTTGTGGAATGTACATAGGGATATAAATAAACTATATTTTATTATAGTTTGGTTTGCGCATGCGTATCTTTTTGTACATAAATTAACAATTGAACGTCAATTTATCTGAAAAGTCGAAGTTTGCGAATTTTTTTCAAGCACTTCCGGTTCGAATTTTAAAATTCTGTTTTCACGGTTGGTAAGACCTAGTTACCCGCTTTCCGAAAAAAAAAATTGTATCGCTTCTGTGGTCAACCGTTTTGTCGCAAAAAATTCGAGAAATTGTAAAATTTTCAAAAATCGCCATTTTTGGGCGCCATTTTCTTGAAAACACCATTTTTTAAAATTCTGAAATTTTGTCAGATGGTTCAACTTTACCTGAATAATAAACACACCAAATATCATTCTCGACCAATGCTTCATGGATTAACTGCAGCCTTTTAAAGTTAGTGAAGTTTCGCTAATTTTGATGTCACAGTTAGCAACACTGAGAACAATGAAAGTGCAATGATTTGATGATGTTTGTGGTTCACAATCATTAAATGAAGAATAAATGGTTTTCTTGGCTGTTTTTTTTTTATTATTTTGATAGGGATATAAATAAACTATATCCCCTGGCTCTCTGAAATGGTAAAATGAGCCTCCCTCTACTCCTCCGTTTTCTTAAACTGAAGTAATCTGAGGTGGAAATTACGATTACGAAACACACAAATTTCAAGTTCACTTACTTAAAATGGTCTTAGAAAACAAAATTTCACCTTTTTTTTTTTTTTTTTTTTTTTTTTTTTTTTACATTGACCAATCTATTGCTTGGTGGTTGTCTTCTTTGCTAATAGCATGTAACCGTGCAGATGCTCCGATAGATGTTGGTTCACTCATAACTCATCCAGGAGTGGATCTAGGGGGACGATTGCCGCCCCCCCCCCAGAAGAAGAAACTTTCTTATTTATATATAAATAAAACCCATCCCAGAGTTTGGAGCTCTTAAAAGTAGCTCTAAGTAGCAGTATTACAATCCCCCCCAGAAGTCTGTCCTGGATACGCCCCTGCGTAGCACATTGTCGATAGTCACAAAACACTTATTTTCACTTCTCTTATGCTCTTCTGGAAACCTGTACCCTGCTGAAGGTTCATGTGGAAGCATAAACAGCACTTCACGTAATTCATGATTTATTCATAATATTTCTGCTACGCACCACTGGTTATCAAACAAAAGTTCCTTTTTGCAGATTTCTTAAATCTACACTTTGAATTGCAAAATTTCGATTTTGGGGGAAGTATGAAGTTAGTTCATGGTGACCCGTTACTGCCATAAAAACTTCGCAATTTTCCGAAAGCCAAAGATAACTTCATTGAATACCAGTTACTGGTCGCATACTTTCCCTTTTTTCTTCCGGAAGTCGTCGAATTCAGTTCCAGGTAACAAAACGAGTGTAATACCCGGAGTTTGTACTTGGACTATACTCACGAATTCTCCTGCGGTTTTAGTGGAGACGCGGTGGCTCAGTGGTAGAGCGTTCACTTCCGGTGCTTGGGGTCCCTGGTTCAATCCCAGCTAGTAACGTTCTGCAATTTTACCATTTCATTCATTTCTCATAATCACCGTCTCCTTTAGCCTAACCGGCATAAGCGTGGAACGTAAAACTTAAAGATTTCATTTCATTTTTTTCTACTGCGGTTTTAATACTGTGTATCTGTTTTAGCCTAAGGCTATGGCGCGTTGCCACATTGTTTGTCCCCCCCTTCCCCACTACCGTCGCAGAGACCCTTGCATGGCCGGTTTCACTGCAAAAACACTGCTTTATCGGACCTGTCTGCATCTCGAACATCTGAAAGCGATTTTTAAAGTGGGATGCAGCACCATCAGAAATCACTGACACGGTTTGGGAAATTGTAGACACCTATTTTCACGTATTCAAACCTTTTTCTATAAAATATATTTTCGCTTTTCTTCGAGTATGTTTAGAATTTTGTCTATGACTATGAGTACATGAGCCGAATCGTGTGTTTTATCGACGTTTATTACAACAAAACTGTCAATTGTTTCATATTTCGGTGATAACTCTGAATTTCACTTTGCAGAATAACAGTCCAGTTTTCAACGAAGTCCACATGAAGTAAAATAGAATTTGTATCTTGAAATTTTATACGGTGGTTTTCGGTAGCAATTGATTCTCTTTGGATTTTCTTGATGTAGTCATGAATTACAATTCTTTCAGTTAAACCGGCAATGTACAATACGAAAACAGAAAGTGGCACAGTTTTTTTTTTTTTTTTTTTTTGTAACGAGATCATTATTCTCCCATATGGCATACGTAACCACTTTCATTTTCATCAGGATCAATAATTAAAGACACCACACTTATTTCTTCCACTCCAGGACATTCTCCACATTCTTGAAGAAGACAGCTGTCATTTTCTACGGATCATACTACTAAAGGAAATAGGTCACTCATGACAGCTTCAATACAGGTTGCACCTTTGATTTGTAGCAACGCAGTAGCAGCTAACTTAAATTTTGCACAATACACACACACACACACACTTCCCTCTCAGCTTGCGGACCGACACACTTTAGTCGAATACTATAAAATTCCGAGTGACCCATTTTTATGCTGGGATTGTTCTGTTTAAAAATTCAGTAAATTTCTTTGGAACGCGTAAGAAAATGTTTCGATTTTTTTTAACTTTTTGTCATTTTTCGATCACTGTAATGACATCGCACTTAATTGAGACTTTGTCTGGAGCATTCCAAATCATACTGAGGTAATAGTTTAAGCCTTTTATAGATCATCAGAATTCATTGGATGGCCATTTCAAGTAAACTTAAAATTTGTGTGTTTCGTAATCGTAATTTCCACCTCAGATTACTTCAGTTTAAGAAAACGGAGAAGGGGGGGGGGCTCATTTTACTATTTCAAAGAGCCTCTTTGTTCAAAATAATAAAAAACCAGCCAAGAAAACCTTTTATTCTTCATTTAATGAATATGAACCACAAACATCATCAAATCATTGCACTTTTATTGTTCCCAGTGTTGCTAACTGTGACATCAAAATTAGCGGAACTTCGATAACTTTAAAAGGCTGCAGTTAATCCATGAAGCATTGGTCGAGAATGGTATTTGGTGTGTTTATTATTCAGGTAAAGTTGAACCATCTGACAAAATTTCAGAATTTTAAAAAATGGTGTTTTCGAGAAAATGGCGCCCAAAAATGGCGATTTTTGAAAATTTTACAATTTCTCGAATTTTTTGCGACAAAACGGTTGACCACAGAAGCAATACAAAATTTTTTTCGGAAAGCGGGTAACTAGGTCTTACCAACCGTGAAAACAGAATTTTAAAATTCGAACCGGAAGTGCTTGAAAAAAATTCGCAAACTTCGACTTTTCAGATAAATTGACGTTCATTTGTTAATTTATGTACAAAAAGATACGCATGCGCAAACCAAACTATAATAAAATATAGTTTATTTATATCCCTATGTACATACCACAACAAGAATTATAACTCTACCTGTCTCCATAGCCGAATGGTGAGGCTCCGAAATTGATCATTTTCCATGTCTTCTACAATTCATAAATTGTACTCCCCGTCTTTGATGGCCCATTACTTGGCGGGAAAATTTTTTTCGACAAAACAAAAAAATATGGGTCTCTTAAAAACATGTCTAGTTGCTATAAAAAAAGTTTCAACAATATCTGAGATGGTGATGGTACATGCTCTGCCTGAATTGAAATGGAAGGCACCTACTGTTGTCCAATAAGAAGGAATGGCCGTAGTAAAATTCCAGACGCATGCACCATCACAGGTACAAGCGAAAGAGTGTTATTGTATTTTCTAAACTAAAATGCATATTTATCGCAAAATTCTTACAAATAATTAAAGAAAATTGCTTTCAACATATATTCAATAATTACATATTCCGTGCAGATTTTCAACATTTTACAGTTTTTTAATATGTTGTAGTTACATTCACGGGCGGTCTTTTTATAGTATGACAGTTTGAATAATTGATACACCTTCCTTCGCATATTAACTCTTATAAATTATGGCTTTTTTGAAGTATTTTGTAGACTTTCACTCAAATCATCTATTGCGTCAAGACTATTTATCGTAGGATCATGGTTCATACCCCGTTTTGTTTCTAGTAAAGCAGTGTTTTCAACTGCGTCCGTAGAATTTCCCTAAAGTGTACCAAATGCGGGAAATTTCCGCTCAAAGTGGGGAAAAAGGGATTTTCTTTTTTTAAAATCCCTTTTTTATCGCGAACATCTCCCCTTTGGTATAGGATACGATCGTGCAAATGCGACTTAAAAAAACTGCTTTATGGTGAAGAAAATGAAATACAAAGAGTGGACCTGGGATGAATAGTTTTGATGCTACAGCCGATTTACAAATTTTCCCTCGATAATATCTTTTTAGTGAATTTCTATACTATCATCAAGACTTCATTCTGGGAACATGAATTGTACCTAGTTTTCTTTGCCATGAACCAGTCTTTCAAACGGTACCACTCGCATGTCTCTAGCATGTACCATAGTGGAGAACATTCACGAAAAAGGGAAATTTTCAGGGGTGTAGCCAGCAGGTTTGTGTAGGGGGGGCAGCTACAATGTACAAAGCCAAAAAAAAAAAAAAGTGTGTTGCTGCTAGTGTTTTTGAGGCCTAAAAGAAAGGAAAATTTTGGTTTCCTTCTGGAAAACTAAAAACACTATTTTAGCTTCTTCTTCTTATTATTATCCATAAATTATATTCAAGATAGTTTTTATTATGCTTAATCAAGAACTACTGCCCGGGACCAAACGCTTTACTTTTGTGCATAACTATAAATGTAACCAAGTTCTGTCCCTTTTCGTGGAGGTCTGTTGGACTTCACACTGTGAGTTGAATGCGAGTGGAGATAAGGTGAACGTCAGTTGTTGGTGTGGGTATATCCAACATACTATCTGGTTGTGGCAATTCAGACACACCGTGAACTTGCGTCAAGACAGAGGGAACATGGGACATTCACAGAGCGTCATAAGAGCATGTATGCTGAACGAGTTCAAATGGAGGTCAAACGCCGCTGTAGCGGGACAGAAGATATGCCAGGCCTTTGGTGATGGTGTCGTGATGACGCGGACATTGCAGCGATGGTTTAACAAGTTTAACGACGATGACGAAATATCCGAAAATACCACGTGCCAGAAGACCAACACATGTACAAAGAGGAACTGGGACTACAATTCAGTGTGTGGAGAAATCATTCGGCAGCACATCCATCAACTTGTGAAGCACTACAAGTTGGGTCGATGGGTCTCATATTTTGACTTCGGGCCAGAAGGCAACGCGGCAGTCGCCTGCGTTTATTTACTGTTTCGGAGCCATTTCTGGACAGGGTGTTGACATGTGATAGAAAGTGTGTCCTAAACGAAGCTCCACGGCGCCGTCATCATTGGTTAGCATCCCATGAACCGATTTCTAAACAGCCGAAACCAGCACTATACCAGAAAAGGGTCCTTCTGTGTTTTTGGTGCATCGTGAACTGCTACCAGCTGGTCAGAGTATCAATGCAACTGTGTAGTGTCAGCAGTTGAGCTGTGCTCAACAAAAACTCAAAACTCTGGAGCCATCACTTCTGAATTGCAAATGGGTCCTCGTTTACGGGACAACGCTAAGTCCCACGTGGCTAAGATGACTCAGGACACCATTTTTCGCCTTGGATGGGTAGCAATATTCCAACCACTGTATTCCCCGGGTATTGCACCGTTAGATTATCTCCTGTTCCATTCTTTGGACAATCACATTAAAGGACACCAGTTCAAAACCCTAGTAAAAGTCCAAAATGTACCTGATACTTTGTTCGTTTCACGGCCCACCACGTTCTACCGCGATGGATTCCATGGCCTTCCAGAACGTTTTCAGAAGGTCGTCAATGCTGATGGGGACTATTTTTGATCTTCCAGGTTAGGTGACATATTGATGTTCGAAGGTGGTGGGTGATAAAGCAACAAAACTTTTTTTTTTTTTTGGTTACCTTTAAATTTAAGAACTTGTATACAGAACCTATCTACACAAGATTGATTTTCTTTAAAATTTCACTTTGACAAATATATTTATTTATTGTGACTAAAAAAAACAATTATTTTATTACATTGAGTAGAAATAAAAGAGAGAGCGAATGAAATCTAAATTGAATAAAAGCATGGTTTCTCACTAAATTTTCCATCCTCTATGTCTTTTAAAACACTTGTTAAAGCATATAAAAATATTAACTGTACTTACAAATCAGATTAGTACTTTGTTTTATGGCTGTATTTGTAGTACCTTGTTAAAACGCTTGTCTTCAAACTGTCAAATATAAATCGCAGTGAATTGTGTAATCTGCTGTCACAAAAATGTATCCTATTTTTCGATCGGTATAAGGAAGAGATACTATACTATTTTTCGATCGGTATGAAAAAACAATATTTCTCCATACTATTTTACCATAAATTATTAATTGTCAATATACTTTGTTACTTTTAAATGAATGAAGCGAGATAATTTTATTATGTTTCAAAATCTGATCATTTGGGGGGGGGCTTGGCCCCGATGAGGCCCCTCTTGACTACACTCCTGGAAATTTTTCAAAAAATCCCTTTTTCTCTGATTTTGGGCCCCTCTGGCCGGCCCGTGTGTCAACCCACAGAGTCCCAAAAAATCTATAATATACTACATACTATGTGTAATAACTGTACGAAGTTTCGATGTTATATCTTGAAAAATAAGAGAGGAAAAAATATTGCCCCATGTGCAAACAGTATCACCTTTCCCCTATGTGAGCAATGGATAACCCATTTTTATAAAATATAAAAATTTCCTGATTCATCCCTAATTATCGTAGAGACATGATTAATACACAGTTTTGTTTGGCCAAAACCAGTCTTTCAAACGTTACCACTCGAACTTCTCTAGCATGTACCATAGTGGAGAAAATTCGCGAAAAAGGGAAATTTGTCAAAAGACCTTTTTTCCCCGATTTCCCTTTTTTTGCGAATTTTCTCCACTATGGTACATGCTAGAGACATGCGAGTGGCTCCTTTAAAAGACCGGTCCATGGGAAAGAAACCGAGGTACGTATCACGACTTTAGAATATATAGTGATAATACTGTAGATACTTTACTGAAGTAATTGACCAAAAATGTGTTAAAAATCAAAAAAGAGAAATCGATACATTTTTTTTTACACTCGTCTGTTGACTACCTCATTTTCTTCAGCGTAAGGCAGCCTTTCAAATGGTACCACTCAAGTTTCGCTATCGTGTACCTGTGAAGAGAAAGATGGGGAAAAGATATTTTTTTCTTTAAAAAATCCCTTTCTATTTTCGACGAGATTTTTCCGCTTCTGGTACAGGATAAGGAAATTTGAGTGGTACATTTCGAAAGCCTGTCTCATAACGAAACCAACGAGGTAGAAACCATGATTTTAGGGTAAATAGTAATGTCAGGTATTTTTTTTTTTTTAAACTTCTTAAATATACCCTTTTTTAAAACTCATCGTCCATGTTTGTGATCAGCCCCCAGACAGAGCACGTGAGGCTGCAAAATGCCAATAAAATAGTTCTATAATGCTTCCATATTTGAATGAATACAAAAAAATCCGGTTTATAAAGCCGTACTAGAGACTTTTATAAAGCAAATTCGGGAGGTCGAGCCCATGGCACAGGTCTTGCGCCATCATAATTTAAAAGGGATAATGATCTTGTAAATGACAGAGAAGAAAAAATACGATAATATATGCAGCTGCGTACAGATGTATGTGGGAAGAAAATGCCACGTATATTAAATTATTTCCCTTAGAATGGTTTAAGATTTTTAGAATTGAAATGTACAGATCACGTATAACAAGGTAATATATTGTTTGTTTCATTTATATGCATGACATGTAACACGGCAGCAAATGTTGGTCGTTGGAATAGGTGAAAAAAATGCTGGAAGTTTCCAGATTTTTCTCAAGGTTGGAATTAAGAAAAGAATATTCTCAAAGTTTCCAATGGCTCTTAAGGTTATTAGGCGTATAAAGACCGATTCATTTGCATAATTTGTACAACGTATGAGATGAGAAGCGCAAGTATAGTGTTTGAAGAAGAAAATTGACATGTAGAAGGCACTGGAAGAGAAAATTATTGGTAGGTGCTAAGTTTGTAGTATTTTAATTTTTGTTTTATACTTCATTTTTATATAGGAAGTGACATTGGGAAATGAAATACATGTAAAACATATTGTAATTGTCGGGAGTATAAGGGAGAAGAAGTGTTTTAATCGGAAATTGATTGCAGATCTTCCGGCATTGAATACCATATGACTCGGTGTACTTTTGTGGAATTATAACTTGACTAAGATACAGTATAATGTAATATGTAGGGTAAGGGGAATCAACATTGTTCATTGCACTGGGACTCGAACTAGGCTTCTCCCAAGTGGAGAACCGTACGCTAAACCTTTTGCTTGCAGTGTGAACTTGTTGATTATATATACCTACGAATTGTGTAAGACAACAGGTATATATAAATTATATGTTAAGAACAAACTTATACTGAACAGGAAGTTAGCAGAATTCCCGACGGGAATCGAATCAGGGCTCTCTCACGTGGAAAACCGTAAGGCAAACATTTTGCTTAACAGGTTGTTACTTATATGTAGCTAAGAATTGTGTAAGACGTAACGGGTATTTTATAAAGTATATGTTAAGATGAAAGTTACATTGGATAGAAAGCCATGACACTGCCGGGACTCGAAACAAGATTTTGTCACGTGGAAAACCGTATGCTAAACCTTTTGCTTGCACTGTGGACATTTCACTTATAAATGTTATAATTTTTACTGTGTAAGAACAAACTTACATGGAATAGGTAGCACAATTCGCACCAGGAATCGAACCATGGCTCTACTACATGCAAAGCCAATATGGTTCGGAACGATAGGGCTAGGTTGAATATTATAATTTTGTAATTTGAAAGTCGTAATACGATAAGTAACTATTTGCATTTTTTTCTTTTCTAGGAGATGAAGCAAATATAAGCTGTTGCAATTAATAGAAACAATGGAGAATAAAACCTATTGTGAATTGTTCTTTGTAATATAGCGGAGTCTTGTTAACGTAAAGGAGTTATAGATTGGTCTTAAAATATGGTTTTACCTTCGAATCTTAATTATATAAAATATCGTAATATTGGATAATGTTCGATATGGATATTGAATACTGAAATATCGATATAAAACTTATTGTAAGTTTTATGTCCGAGAAATATGCTGGCTAAGCTAAAGGAGTATGTTAAATAAAGTACGCATTTATAAATTACTGAAATGAGGAAAGTAAGGGAAACGAATGAACCCCGAGAAAACCTCACACCGTGTTTGTCCACCACAAAGCTTACTTGGCGTGAGCTGGGATTGAATGAAGTACCTTATGCACCAGAGGTGAACGCTGTATCGCGTACCCACCATAGCTCTTCTATGTATTTTGGATAAATGAGGGCGATGAATAAAGTACGCATTTATAATTCGGTGGAACGAAATTGTAGAAGGAAACGGAAGAACTCACACACACTGTTTAAACTAGAAATACACTTTGAATGAGCGAAAGCATTTCGTTTCAGAAATGACTTATTTTTATGATCAGCGCTATTTAATGTTTATGAACGAGGAAAGAAACTAGCAGTTAATGGAGAATTATACTCTGAAACTTTATACTAGACTAGATTTTTATTTTATTTCATACATAGTAGTGAAGTAGATATATCTAGTAACAGGTAATGTACGTTAGGGACAATTTTGACATTATTTAAACAGTGTAAGTAACGACACTTTTTAAGGCAATATAAGAGACGGACAATTATCTGACAGCGCAGGTCGTGGTAGTAATGGGGTGCTTGGTTTATTAGGATTAATCTTATATACAGATGGAAACACTTGCTTTAAATAAAAGATACCACTTTGAACGTATAGCTCGGTTAAATTGCTTTACTCTAGAACTCTTAACATTAAGTACAAGGTAACCAACACCATTGGCGTTAACTGAGGATGACTGTGAAGCATGGGAATTAGCGTATCGGATACATTTTGCGTATATAATAATGAGTATAAATATTTGACTATGGCTTCTGGATCATGCAACCGACAATTGAAAATGTTTTGAGGATTGCAGATTACATTTACAGGCAGTCTCATACGATTTTGTATTTTACTGGAAGTGTAATGAATGTTTGAACTAAAAGGGTATTTTTTTATAGATGTTTGTAAGTTAGAAAAACAAGAAAATATTCTTTTAATGGTATTACGATCGCCAGAAATAAAATACTTATAATTAATAGATCACATGTCCTTTTTACAGTTGAAATATATGTCTGCCAATTTTAAACTTTAATAAAAACTATTCTGAATTTCGACAATTTTAAACTGTATTGTAATTGTTACAAATGCCTAAGAAAATAGTATTTTAATGTTTTATTTGTCTGCATATACAGTGTAGATATATTTGTGAGTGAATATATGACAGATTATAACAGATTAGAAGTATTGTGCTCATAAAATTAGATCTTCCTAAACCTTAAGGAAATATTGTGCAGTTTGCACTTATTGAATTAAATTTGGTAATTTAAGACGAAGTGTCGTTTCGTTCTTTTACTCACTGCAATTGTATTGGATCGAAATACTGAACTTATTATTTTCTCGAATTTTTTAGTTACTGTTTCTCTGGTTCTTTGAGTGATTTGGGAGGGCTGTTGTTTAAAGTGGAATTTGAACCATTACTAATGGTTGTAACGAGAAATATATTTATTGGGAAGTGTGGACTTGCTTTACGCAGATGAGAAGTAGCCTATGTTCAAGACAGCATTACGAAAACGAATGTTTGCACAACAAATTGAAAAACTATTGCTCACACCAAGATTCATTTTAACTGTACGTGGGACTTTTGATTGATAAGTGAATTAGTTAATTATATTTCAAAGGGGTGTTGAGATTTATTTCGTATTAGGTTATCGACTACTGTTTGAATTTTATATATATATAACAACAAGGTTATAAAGAACGGTATATTAACAGTAATGAGTTCCGAACCACAATAGGGACAACTCCAATGCAGTTGCTGTGTATATGAACTGTTATGGAAGATTAATTATCATAGGATGTAGCATTTCTTTATTATCGTAACTGCAAGAGAACTGTGTTATAAGACTACCTAACACATGTAAATAATAGAGCTAAAATACTGAAGTACTGGCAACTGAATTGTCAGTGAGAGAAAGGTAGTTTTCTTTTAAAGAAATAAATTGATATTAGGAAATATAATCTTAGTTGTTTGTATGCTATATGAAGAAAATGGTGTTTAAGAAGTAATGCATTAGAAGAAAAATGATTGTTTTCGAAGAGTATAGTAGGAAACTGAAAGTATTTAATACTTTATTTTAGATTTCTACAGACATTACCAACGTAAGCGAATGAACTGTTGTCCATTGAACGGGAGTCACTGAGGTTCATACATTGTGTTTAGTTTATGATATGAAGACTTTAAAACTTTTCTTTAATCATTTACTTTAAATGAAAAACCTATAACCTTGTATGCAAAATGCACTGATTCAAGGGCGTACCCACGCGAGGGATCCCTTGAATCTGGACGACATTTAAAACTTTATAACCTAATCAATATTTCTACTTAAGAAAATTCTGGTTGCAGTAGGAGAGAAATGTGTGATATACTGTAGAAAAGCTGATGTTATACTACCCTTGTACTCTTACAAAAACAAATTATTGTACTGTTGTGCTGAGAATATACGTAGGTGACAATATTGTAAAATTACGTATCATTTTGTTGAAAGTAGAATAATGCTTAAACACAATGACTTAGTGCTGGATGCAAGCTTCAAAAGATTTTAAGGTGTGCAGACCCCTACTTGGTATACGCCTTTAAAAGGAATATTTCATGGAGCTCAATACTTTGAGGTAAAAGGATAAAATGTCTATGCATATCATAGGAGTATACAGTAAAGCACTTCTTATTAAGATGATCACGTGAAATACTTATTCCATTTTATATAGTAAAAGGACAAAATTGTACTGTTGCGAATAATTACCTTGGACTTGAAAATGAAACAGAACCCTTTTGTTAGGCAACCAGTAGAAAACCTACGTATAACGAATTGACACACACTGCAGACGCTTTAAATTTTATTTATTCTGAAAATAAACATTGTATGGTAATCTCTTTAAAACTTGTAGACCCACTTGAGGTATAGTCGAATATGGGAAAAAGGATTCATGCTTATGGCAGAACGACGTAGTATGTGGAAAAGCAGGAAAGCACGGTGACTCAGTGGTAGAACATCTTTGATGTTCGTAATTTAAAACCGACCAAGTGAACCTTGTGGTGGACAACATCTTTTTTCTCCCGGTACTTTCATTTCCTACAATATTCGTTCATTGGCTTAATTAGCTTATCCCTTAACTTAAGGACCTCTTCCAGAGTAAGGAAGCTACCATGTTTCATAATATATAGTATAACAGGTACGATTATCGTTTTATATATTAAAACTTTAACTTCCCGAATAGAATTTTATGACGAAAGATTTTGAATTTAATAATAATACGATTTCCATGCTTTTAGTTAACATTTAACTTCTTCCTAAATATGATTTCGGTAGATTTTACCGAAAGTATTATTTGATATTAAACGTATTCACTTTATCGAGATTTATGTGGTATTTTGAAGCATTTTATAATTGTAGCATTACCATTTGAAGATCTCTCATGTACTTATTAGTAAACTCATGTCCCTTCAAGCGTTTTAATAAGATGTGACTGTCGAAATAAAATTCTATCTTTGAAACATGTATATTTATTCTTTCAAGAGATTGAATTAGGATTAATTGTATATCAAGCATTTCAATTTGTTCTTTCTCTTGCAATAGAATCATTACGAGGTTATGATCATACCTTATAATTATTATTAAATAATGTTTATTGAAGGTTTAATTTACTTAAAGATTTCCTTGGAACCAATAAAAATTTACTTGATATGTATTGATCTCACAGGGAGGAAATGCCAGAATCGTGAGAAAACTTGCTTACATTCTGTATGCCAACCATAATAAGCGCTTGGGGGGATAAGATCGAACCATGGACCCATCACGCGCCAGAGGTGAATGATTTTGAAGGTGGTGAATATTTTATAATCCCACAGTAGTATTAATAATTGTTTGAGATTCTTAGTATACTATGCGATACACAGGTTACATAAATTTTATTTAGTTCTTTTCGGACTAATGTTTAAGAGGACCAGAAGGAAAGATTTTAAGAACTACCTATGGTCCATGGACTACAGTTTTAATTTTACAGCTTTATACACTTGCACTCAAAATTATAGGGCCATTAGATGTATAAGACTCTTGTTGGAATACATGTTTTCCCTGGAACCTTTTTTTACAAGTTAATGTAAAACTTTAAACATAATGAAGGAAATAAGAATATGCTGAGTTGAAATAAACTTGAAAACTCCCACTGTGCAGAAGAATGAGGGAAAACAGCCTCTGTTTCAAGCTGAGACTATCTATGGTTGAGATTGACCAACAAATATAAAGATTATTTTTCTCAGATGATGAGTTCGTATGCTTATGTCAGTAGCGAAAACTGAAAAGTGAACCAGATAGTGTTTTAAAATGGTATTACATGGTTTAATCTCAGAACATGTGCAATTGTGATGGACAAAAATTCCATGGGGTATGGTGGTGGACAACATTTTCACGAAACGTAAGGTCACATAACTAACTTTGCTGCCTAGAACTATCTGTAGATATCAAAATGAGCGATACATGACTTTTCAAAACACGAAATGTTTCTTCATTTAGACTCTTAATATGTATTTGAAATTTCATCGAAACAAGCATTCAACTTACACTATAATAAACAAACTATCTAGTTGCATTATAGGAAGGCGGTACAAGTGTGGATGAAACATTTATGTACTGATTCTTTGAACACGATTTGTTTGCGAGTAATTCAGTTTTATTTAACTTTTAATATTAGAGATTATCTTATACGACCATTCAATATTTATTATTTCTTACACATAATCACTTTCATCATTTCACCATTGTAATGTTAGTAGAAAAAAAAAATGCTTTATTTAACATGAGCACTGAAACCTACGAGAAATATATTAGACAACTTTCTTAATTATCACTGTACGGTATACTTCTTTGAACGGAAAGTGTTTGGTCCATTGGTAGAGTGCACCCATCTTGCAACGAGGATCCCTTGTTCAGTCCCAGACCATGACAGTTTGAGATGGACAACACCCTGCGGATTTTCCCGGGGTTCCCCATTTCGTCCCACTTTCGTCTTTAATTTCAACATTTTACAATCATTTACCTTTCAACGTTGCCTGTTTGTAAAATGTCTCGAGTAATGAGTATATAAGATCCATGCCAGATAAGTGTTTTCGCTTTGTCCTCAAACCAGAATTAAAAAAAACTCGTATCCACGAAGTGAAGTTTCTCGATTCGCTACTCACCAAATTTCACGATTTTCGTGGATATGAGTTTCTTCTTTTTTTTCTGTTTTTTTTTTCATTTAAAGTAAATGATTAAAGAAAAGTTTTAAAGTCTTCATATCATAAACTAAACACAGTGTATCAAGCACAGTGACTCCCGTTCAATAGACAACAGTTCATCATTCGCTTACGTCGGTAATGTCTGTAGAAATCTAAAATAAAATATTAAATACTTTGTTTCCTACTATATTCTTCGAAAACAGTCATTTTTCTTCTAATGCACTACTTCTTAAACACCAGTTCCTTCATATAGCATACAAACAACTAAGATTATATTTGCTAATATCAATTTATTCCTTTAAAAGAAAAATATACCTTTTTCTCACTGACAATTCAGTTGTCAGTACTTCAGTATTTTAGCTCTAACTATTATTTACATGTGTTAGATAGTCTTATAATACAGTTCTCTTGGAGTTACGATAATATGAAAGATGCTATATCCTATGATAATTAATCTTCCATAACAGTTCATATACACAGCAACTGCATTGGAGTTGTCCCTATTATGGTTCGGAACTCATTACTGTTAATATACCGTTCTTTATAACCTTGTTGTTATATGAAACATTAAAAGAATCCAAATAGTAGTCGATAACCTAATGCTAAATAAGTCTCAAAAAATAAATCTCATCACCGCTTTAAAATATAATTTATTAAATTACTTATCAATCAAAAGTCCCAGGTACAGTTAAAATGAATCTTGGTTTGAGCAATAGTGATTGAATTCGTTGTGCAAACATTCGTTTTCGTAATGCTGTCTTGAACATAGGCTACTTCTCATCTGCGTAAAAGGAGTCCACACTTCCGAGTAGATATACTTTCTCGTTACAACCATTAGTGATGGTTCAAATTTCACTTTAAACAACAGCCCTCCCAAATCAAAGAACCAGAGAAACAGTAACTTAAAAAAATTCGAGAAAATAATAAGTTCAGTATTTCGATCCAATACAATTGCAGTGAGTAAAAGAGCAAAACGACACTTAGTCTTAAATTACCAAATTGAAGTCAATAAGTGCAGACTGCACAATATAATCTTTTGAAGGTGAAGGAAGATCTAATTTCGTGAGCACGACACTTTTGATCTGTTATAACTGTATGCCATGTATTCAATCACAAATATATCTACACTGTATATGCAGACAAATAAAATATTAAAATATTTTCTTAAGTATTTGTAACAATTCCAATAAAGATTTTAAAATTGTCAAATTCAGAATAGTTTTTAATAAAGTTTAAAATTGACAGACATCTATTTCAACTGTAAAAAGGACATGTTATCTATTTCGTTTTTGGCGGTCGTAACACCATTCAAAGAATATTTTCTTGTTTTTCTTACAAACAATGTCTATAAAATACCCTTTTAGTTCAAACATTCATAACACTTTAAGTAAAATACAAAATCATATCAGACTGTCTGTAAATATAATATGTAATCCTCAAAACATTTTAAGTTCTCGATTGCATAATCTAGGTGCCAAAGTCTAGTATTCATACTCATTATTATATACGCAAAATGTATCTCTCCGACACGCTAATTCCCATGCTTCACACTCATGCTCATAGTTAATTCCAATGGTGTTGGTTACCTTGTACTTAATGTTACGAGTTCTAGGGTAAACAATTTAACCGAACTGTACGTTCAAAGTGGTATCTCTTACTTAAAGCAAGTGTTTCCATCTGAATATAAGATTAATCCTAATAAACCAAGCACGCCATTACGAGGGTCACTACGAAAGCTTTGACATGTGAAATAACTTACATACTTAAAATTAATTTAACACTTACATTTTCTCAAAGTATTCACCATTACACTGTACACACTTTTGCATCCTCGAAAACCACTTTTAAAAACAGTGTTACCAGTCTTTTTCTTCAAGTGTTGAAAGTTCATTCCCGTAAGCCACTACAGCTTCTTCAGGGCTGCAATACCTCTTCCCACGCTGCGATCTTTGACCGTGGGGAACAGAAAAAATTACTCGGGGCCACGTCAGGCCTATACGGCGGATGAGTCATAAGTTTGACCTCCGTAGATTCTAAATACTGAATTTTGATGTTTTCCGTGTGTGCGGACGCGTTGTCATGATGAAGCAGGATCGCAGTTCTTGGACGCCGTTCCCGAAGCATCTGGAACACTTTTGTTAGGCAAACAGTGGTATACCACTGAGCAGTAGCAGTGCTTTGTTCTTCAAGTGGAACAGTTGCAACATGGCCAGATTTGGAGAAGAAAGTTGCGACCATTTTCTTCCCCACACTTCGCGGGCGCATCACTTTCGTGGGTGGATTTTCGTCTGGAAGGATCCAAACTGTAGACTGGCGTTTATTTTCAGGATCAAAGTGATAGATCCAAGTCTCATCACTAGTAACAATGTCAGAGAGACGTCGAGAATTGCCTCCATGAAATCTTGCAAGCATTTCTTCACACCATTCCACACGCATGCGCTTCTGCTGTTCAGTCAAAGTGTGAGGCACCCAACGAGATGAAACCTTCCTGAGCCGAAGATGATCATGAAGAATTTTTGTTACTGCTGGCGATCCAATGTTCACTGTAGATTCAATGTCCTTGAAAGTTGTTCGAGGATTTTCTCGAATCATTTGTTCCACAGCGGCAATGTTTTCATCTGACACAGCTGTTGCCGGACGTCCAGCTCTCTCTTCATCTTTAAGCAATGTCCGGCCTCTTCTGAACTCACCAAACCACCGACAAATTGTAGCACGGGAAGGAGCAGGGTTCCCAAATGCCCCCTGCAAACGGTCAAGGCTTTGTCGTTCAAACCACTTTTGAAATCGCAAAGGATCATTGCCCGAAAATGTTCCCTTTCGAGCTCCATTCTAGAAAGCCGAATACTGCTCACATCAACAAACAAGTAAAGGCGATACGGCTATGCCGATAAGCGCGGCGAGTTGAAACTTGCTTCGCTTCTTCACTCTGGATACTAGTACCGAACGCAATTGTTGGTATTCAAATACTGTTCCACAACAATGCATATCTCAAAACTTTGGTAGTGACCCTTTTACTATCACGATCTGCGCTGTGAGATAATTGTCCGTCAATTATATTGCCTTAAAGTGTCGCTACTTACACTGTTTAAATAATGTCAAAATTGTCCCTAACGTACATTACCTGTTACTAGATATATCTACTTCACTAGTATGTTTGAAGTAAAATAAAAATCTAGTCTAGAATAAACAGTTTCAAAGAGTATAATTCTCCATTAGCTGCTAGTTTCTTTCCTCGTTCATAAATATTAAATAGCGCTGATCATAAAAGTAGGTCATTTCTGAAACGAAATGCTTTCGCTCATTCAAAATGTATATCTAGTTTAATCATTGTGTGGAGTTCTCCCGTTTCCTTCTACAATTTCGTTCCACCAAGTTACAAATGCGTACTTTATTCATCACTCTCATTTATCCAAAATATAATACATAGAAGAGTTATGGTGGGTACGCGATACAGCGTTCACCTCTGGTGCATAAGGTCCTTGATTCGATCCCAGCTCGCGCCAAGTAAGCTTTGTGGTGGACAAACACGGTGTGCGAGGATTTTCTCGGGGTTCATTCGTTTCCCTTACTTTCCTCATTTCAGTAATTTATAAATGCGTACTTTAACACTCCTTTAGCTTAGCCAGTATATTCCTTGGACTTAAAACTTACAATAAGTTTTATATCGATATTTCAGTATTCAATATCCATATCGAGCATTATCCAATATTTCGATATTTTATACAACTAAGATTCGAAGGTAAATCGATATTTTAAGACCAATCTATAACTCCTTTACGTTGAAAAGCCTCCGCTATATTACAAGGAACAATTTACAATAGGTTTTACTCTCCATTGTTTCTATTAACACATTCGAGTCGGAGGCCCTCTTTGCGTGGTTTCTCCCTCAGGACGGCGGTTTTACCATGTTTTTGGAATTTTGTAAAAAATCTGCTACAAAAAATACGATTACAAAGTCTTTTATTTCTGAACATATAAACTTAGGACTAGTTAATAAACAAATCTGAAATCATTTGTTCATTTCTATATATTTTTATTTATTTGTTATAAATGAGCCTTTTTGCAATTATAAAAAAGTGCGACGAGCAATACAATTGAATACTGAGGTACATATAATAACTTTTACAAGCAGTTACATCATTGATAATAAAATACAAGAACCTTACAACGATTGCACATCATGAAATTGCAAAATATTGGTTTACACTAAGAATTTAGTGCAAGGCTGATTTGTGCTGCAAATGAATCAAACCGACACAACCAAGGTATAGAAGTTATGTATGTTGATGACGTCGAATCTCTATACACCCTATTGTATGTTGATAAGGTCTATTCTGAATATAACACTTACAAGGTTGTCCTTATAACAAAGTAATTCGCCTTGCACTAAAATATTACATTCATTGCATTTACAAGTACAATTATTTATTTGCAGTATACTTATTTTTATTCTATTAGTAATCAAAACCGATACAACCTATATAAATCTGGAGGTTGAAAAGATTTCATGTACAAGGCATTTATTTTCAAAGGTTTAGCAATTAGCCTTGCACTTGATTGCTACATGCATTACATGCACAAATTTGGCTGCTTATAAACTGATGTCATTTTACTTTTCATATCAGGTTCTCTTATGGTATTTGTTGAAACATTCTGGCATACATAGAGCTACACAACGTTGAGCACACTCCCAGCTTCTTTTCGTACCCATTTACCTGTGGACACTTCGCCTTTATCTGCACCGACTTTACATTCGCGGTAAATATATTTCTCCCCAAAGCTGCCCAAAATATTTTTCTAGATACAGCCAGATGCACGAAACTCTCCTATTAATGCCTTTAAACTCGAAACTTTGGTACGACAAAATATCCGCGACGTCTATCCGAAACCGTCTCTCAAGGTCAACGACTCTCCCTCATTCTGGACTAGTCGCACTGCAATCTCGATTTTTTTTTTACAAGTACTAGAGGCATCACAAAGTATAACAGAAAAGTCAAAACCCAGCTACGGACATGCGTTTGTCATTTAAAGTAACGAAACCTTAGGCCCGCCGGGTAGCCGGGCTCCGTCCACTGAAGCAAAACAAATAGCCCACCACATAGGCGGGCTCCGTCTCGAATGTGTTAATTACAACAGCTCCTATTTGCTTCATCTGGAGTCCGGGCAGTGTCATGGCTCCCTATCGAATATAAATTCCACCTTATATACATTATAAAATACCAGTTACGTCTTACACAATTCTTAGCTACATATAAGTAACAAAACCTGCTAAGCAAAAGGTTTATCGTATGGTTTTCCACGTGAGAGAGTCCTGATTCGATTCCTGGCGGGAATTCTGCTAACTTCCTGTTGACTAAGTTTGTTCTTAACGTGTAATTTATGTATACCTGTTATATCTTACACAATTGTTAGGTATATATAAGTAACAAATTCGCACTTCAAGCAAAAGGTTTAGCGTATGGTTCTCCACTTGGGAGAAGCCTAGTTCGAGTCCCAGTGCAATAAACAATGTTGATTCACTCTACCCTACATATTACATTATACTATATCTTAGTCAAGTTATAATTCCGTAAATGTACACCGAGTCATATGGTATTCACTGCCGGAAGATCTGCAATTTACGATTAAAACGAACACTTCTTTTCCATTATACTCCCGACAGTTACAATATGTTTTACATGTATTTCATTTCCCAATGTCACTTCCCACATAAAAATGAAGTATAAAACAAAAATTAAAATATTACAAACTTAGCACCTACCAATAATTTTCTCTTCCAGTGCCTTCTACGTGTCAATTTTCTTCTTCAAACACTATACTTGCGCTTCTTATACGTTGTACAAATCATGCAAATGAATCGGTCTTTATACGCCTAATAACCTTAAGAGCCATTGGGAACTTCGAGAATATTCTTTCCTTAATTCCAACCTTGAGAAAATCTGGAAACTTGCAGCATTTTTTTCACCCATTCCAACTACCTACTACGGGTCTTAGTTGTGTTTTTGGGGGTATTTTTAGACTCAGTCAAGCAGCTACTACATCGTCGCTATCCTAAGATCATGGTTCATACCTCCTTCTCTTCTGAATAGAGCAGGCTTTCACATGGTACCAGTTTCATGCCCATACCATATACCAGGAGAGGGAAAGTGATGTCAAGGGAAAATTTCGGGGGAAAGATTTTTTTTACACTTTGGCCCTCCCCTGGAACGGCCATGTGTTAACGTAGAGATCTCAAAAGAATCTGAATAATACTACTCTGTACACTGAATATGTGTGCCCAATTTCAAGTTTCTATCTTGAGTAGTATGGGCGGGAGAAATTTTATCAACAATCCCCACAATGCCCCAAATTACGGCAAAAGTCCTGATCTCAGGTAAAAAAATTCTTGAGGGATCTCTATTTACCCTAGTATTATAATCCGGCAATCATTTTTTTCAGAATGGACCTGCCTTTCAGGCTGTACCATTCACATGTCTTCATGTATCTAAGGCGGAAAAATCCCGAAGAAAGGGATTTTTTGATAAAAATATCCCTTTCCCCTACTTTTTTCCCTGTGGACCCCTCTGTTTTAACGCAGAGATCTTAGAAAAGTTTGTTAAATATAACTCGGTGAAATAAATGTGCACAATTTCAATCTTCTAGGTACAAAAGTGAGCCCGCCTAAAACTAGTATACCGACAATGTCCCATATTCCCGTATACAGAAGGATATTTTGTAAAAATTCCTTGAGACATCCGTAATTACTCTAGCATCATGGTTTGCATACCGTTCTCTGCAGAATAGAACTGCCTTTCAGACGGTTCCATCATGTGTTTGAGGCGTAAAAGTAGTGAAAGAGGGATTTTTGGTAAAATATTTTTTTTTTTTTTTTTTTTTTACCTTTTTGCCCTCCTGGAACTCCGTACTGCTAACGTAAAAATGTGAAAAAAGTCTGCTAAATACTAGGTGGACTGAATGTTTGTGCAAAATTTCAATCTTCTACGTGCAAAAATAAGCCCGCCAAAAATAGTGAACATAGGCTTAATAAAAGAAAATATATTGGTTAAAGTTATGATGTCATCACCTCCTATGTCTCGACGCAGGAAAGTGTGAAACCATACGTAATATCTTGTAGAATGTTTCTGGACTTGAGAAACAAAAACAAAAAAAAAAAAAAAAAAAAAAAAGACGGACGAAAAAGCTTAAATAGGGGAGTTGTAACGCAATGTACCATGAAACACAAGATCTCATCGCGTGTGTCACAGAGGTGACACACGGTAACCAACGAATATACTCTTTTGGCACAATCGTGTCACGCCGTAAATTAAAGGTTAATATGCGGAGGAATGTGTATGAATTCTTCAAACTGTCATACTATAAAAAGACCGCCTGTGAATGTAACTACAGCATATTAAAAAACGGTCTAACGTTGAAAATCTGCACGGAATGTGTAATTAGAAACTGCTACAATGTCAAAATTATTAACAGGGCCCGGATCTTGACCTAAAAAATTTTAAAAAGTGACCTATAAAATGACACTAAAATTCTTGTAAAATAACCCTAAAAATAAAAAAAAATGACCTTAAAACTTACGTTTTCTCAAACTATTATTTTATTAAACATTGACATTTTGTAATATCCATTGGGTTTTTAATTAACATTTGTCACTCATATTCAAAAAGTTTTGTTTCAGTTAGTTGCAGTCCATTGATCATTTATTTCTACTGATCAGTCCATTGTACGGCATTGTAAGTATTGGAAGCGTCAATTTGAAAAGGGAAAGAAAAGAAAAGAGGAAAAGAGCTCGTAACAAAAGAGGGGGAAGGGGGAAACCCTGTATTGTGCAAATGAGATGCATGGAGTAAGTCGTGAGTGGGAACCCTTCACCCCTGGTGGGGGAATGTTCATGAAGCTCTCAGCTTATATCTAATTTAATAGGAATATATAATCCGTGTATTACTTGTGAACATACAAGGTTCAATCAAAATGAGAAGACTTTCATAACGGACTTACGAAGAAAAATTAAATAATTACATGAGCGTGTTTATTATATATAGAATTCCCAGTCACGACCCCCTTTTCAGTTTTATTATAATTAGAAGTAAAGAAGAGAAGAGAAAGATGGGATAGGAAGAAGAAAAAAGGGAAAGTATGTAGATGAGGAAAGAGGGAAACTGTTACTGGATATTTTTGAGAAATATGGTAAAGGAAAGTGAATAATTATCGAATTGGGATTATTTCCAAGAGCAATTTGGTGAGTATTTGGTATTAAGGTGGTCAAAGGTAGACACATGTTAACCCATACCTCCCAGACCTAGATCCATTTAACCCCAACTACCGAATTATCCCAATCTAGCTCTGAGATAGATGAGAAAGTTTAATTTAACAGTTTATTCAATATTTCCGAAAGTTCTTGACTAGTATCCAGTATTTAAATTATAAATGAAGAAGTTAACGGCATGCTAGAATTGACCACAGAGAAAAAAAATCAAAACAACACACATATTTGTCGAAGATTTTGACTTTCAAAGCTCTCCTATAATGATCATTCGTTCAGGCAATTTCCGTCCTTTCCGCTTCCTTTATAGAGCCAAGTTGAGTTAGTATTGACTTTCAACGACTTTAATTATCAACTACCATTAAATACAGTAAGTCACACATATATGTCAAAAGAATTGGTGCACTTAATACTAAACCTACATTTCACTCACACTCACATTCATACAGGACAATGTATACTTCAGGTTGCATTTAGTTGAATTAAACTAACATAACTACATTTCTATAGACATTTATTACATTCCAAGAAAATTTAATTTGACAGCACAGGAGAAATTTCGATACATGAAAAGAAAATAATAGTAATAATAATGATTTATAGACATGCATAGAAATCTGTTACTTTTCAACAATATCGAACAACACATTTCTCTGCAGATACCTTAAGAGTTGGACTGTTACAAAACAAAACAAAACAAAACAAAAAAAAAAAAAAAATCGACAGAACGAAAGACGAAGAAAAAAATCAAAGGTCAACATTGAACATATTTAAGATTCAGTACGAACTAATACATATCAATGTGAAAGAGGAAAGAAAAAAATACAATTGGTTAGTCATTAAAAAAAACTTTGGTGGCATTTTTATGGACTCTCTATCCCAAAAGGGGAAATTTCGCCAATTTTATGAGTCATTTTCTCACGTCGATAATAAATCCTTTATCAACTCTCCTTATACACTATGATTGGCATCCATGAGAGTAGTTAGTCGTTTGTCTTAACTACATAAAGATAGTTGCTTCACATTATATATATATTTTCATTTCGTCACTTGACGCACTTAGTATGAAAATTTCCAAATTTCATCAGATTTAAAAATAGTGAATTTAGTTCCAAACATTCGGACATATTTCTATTATACGATAGTTCAATGGAGCTAGATTTCCGGACCTATCCTAGGTCCTGTATTTACACTACGAAATTATTAATCAAATTTCAGTTCAATTTAAGATCACTAAATTTTATTTCTGGTTTATATCGTGGAGTCAAGAGATTCGAGTCACTGAACTGACGAATGACAAATAGTTGTTTCCGGTCATAGGGGAAGGATTTGGGTTACACTGTTTCATAATTCACTGATTTCGCTACAGTTTCACAAAATAACTTTGGATACGGATTAGAGTTGAGCTTTACGACCTGCTACTTGTTCTATTTACATGCAACATTTAACATTGTATTAAAAGTTTAATAGTTAAGAAAATTATTAACAAATCCGTAAGATGTTATTTATTACAAATTACGCGGTAATACTCTACAATCACAAATAGTTGGTCAAAATCGGGTGTCAAAAATCTATGGCAACCTAAAACAACCAGGGTAAATACCGAGTCCTTTACACACATATTCGCTCATAAATATATATGTTCATATTACTCAATATAATAAATTTTATTCTAATATCAATCTTAGTATTTCGTCAACAGTTAACTTTCTACATAATCTTTTCATATTTAATAAGTATTCACATTTTCTTGGCTCAAAACAAAACAAAAACCCTGACTAACAAAAATTCTTTTCTTTTAATAAGGTTGCGACATTGAATTGTATATATAAACCCGATAATCAATAATAATTCCATTTACTAAGATCCGCGTATAGAGAAATGGTTGATATTATTTAATAAGTTGACACAAGAAGTGGAAATACAACAAATAGAACAGGCACATTACTTTCCAAACTATGTAAGCATACATGTATAAATGTAAATACAGAGAAAGAAAAAATCAACATGCTTTGAAATTAGTGGGCCCAAACTACTAATACATACACACCATATAACCAATGAATAGAAAGAAAAACCGGAAGTCAGTACCCAATGGGTATAGTTTGTACGATCGATGAACAATAATCAAGCTTCTGGGTATCTGAAATCGTAGTGTACCCTCTCGTCAGTCTCTCCCATGGTGGGTTGAGTATCGTGAAAAATGGTCCTGAGTTGTTCTGAAATACCGGGAAATACCTTCACGAATTGTATCCCTCGATGTCTCGGTTGGTACATACGATCGAAATAAGTGATATGAACATTGTATGCTTTCATGTGTTTCAGAAACGGGGGAAGGTTGAGAATTAAAAAAAAAAAAACTTTAGAAAAGGAGTAGAAGAAAGAATAGGTAAAAAGAGAGGAGACAGAACACTACAACTACAAAAGATAAGTGGACGAATTTATGTATACAACATACTATAACCAAATATTTTCTTTTATGCCAAAAGGGGTTCGGCTTACCAAATAAATAGCCGAAAAATATATCTTCAACAACGAGACGAGTCTGTGCCTTCAATGGGATTTTCGGAAAGACAAAGGCTTTAGGGAAATCCCACCACTCACCGTATCCGGTCAACGCCATTGAAGACCACTACCATACCGGAAGGTAGTGTAGATTCTTGATTTGGAATTTCAAAAAAAAAATCATCGACCTCTCAGAAACTAAGGAAGTCCAGAATAGTAATGAAACTAGAGTAAATAATAGCTTAGATATCTCTAACTAATAATTTGGCAAAATTAAAAAAAATAAATAAATTGAATTTTGGATCGGTGATTTCAGTGACTAAACATCACTGATGGCTACCCTGCGCAGACATGCCAAAGTCTGGGACGTCGTTAATTTCCATCATCTAATTAAACTAAGAAACGGAAATACTTAAGAGGACTAGGGGTCGACATCCGGGTACGCAATGGACCTAAAAATTTTTAGTAGCGGTTAATTTAATTTGATTTGCCCCTCTGTCCTATTAGCTATATGAACACTGTACAGTAAATAATGTAAGCAACGTAGGAAAAAGAAAAAATCTCGGAGAGTCAATGAATGTTAAAGGTACTCCCATGCGCAAAAAAAAAATTGCGCGTATACTGTAACTGAAGATTTTTCGTATTTATTCCATTTTCCTTACGTTTATAGGTAAAATTCAGTTATTAGTATGTGGAGATAATAGAAAGCAATCCATCTAAGGAGATATTTCCAAAAAATATAATAAAATAATAAAAATATAAGCAAAAAACAAAATTATGCTCGGTTTTGTGTATACTGGCAACGATGATTTCTAGGGATTTTTTCAGTAGCAGAGCATGATTGCGGAGGGAATTCAGTAGGGGAGTCGAGGAGTTGGATCAAGGATCAAGGATAGTGGACTAAATAGTTGCATTTATTGGTTAAAACCTAGTGTGTAGATTGCCTGCGAAATATAAATTAGCTTCTGTAACTAAAATGTCGTACGAAAATAAAGAATTAAACAGAAAATCTCTTATCTTAAGGTTCGAAGTGATACGGACCATGGTTATGAAGATTATGTCTTTTAAAAAAAAAAGAGGCAACACCACGTAACCTCAGTGGTTAGGTGAATAGAGTGGCGGACTTGTAGTTATTTCGTTATTTTGACACCACATCGAATCCCATCCCATCCCATTTTTTTTTTTTTTACAAAACATTATAGGAAGTGTATAATTTTGATGTTAATAAGAACCGAAACAATATAATAAGGAAATAATTTATTGATAGTATCCTTTAATCGACGTATTTATTCTGTATTAGAATACGTGTACTATTGGAAACAGTTATTGTTTTCAGTTTATAGTCTTGTATGTTACTTCCCGTTCTTGAACAGCAGACAACTCACTTCGGGTTTGTGTGTCTGGAACAGGAAAAAGAACATACGCGACCTTGACAGCCTATTCAGTCTTACCCCTTGTTACATCGACCTGATGTTAAATTATCGTTTGTGTGTGTGTGTGCTTGTGTTTTTTGCTTTTTAGAGTATTGACTTTCTCTATCTCTTTTTTTTTTTTCATATCCACAAGTGCAAGAATGCTTTCGTTGAACGTAACTAAATTATACAGATCTATGTATGCGGAACACGAATATTTCCAAAAGATAGCGTGAATAAGAACGAAAATCATACCATATTTCTACATTATATAGTAGCGTGAAAAACTGATATTAAAATGATATAACAAACAGGCATAAGCTTTTTTCTAGCATGGCAACACATTAAACGTAACTCATTAAATTTTGGGAATTACAAATTATCACCTTATGTGTCGTTGTGTTCCTATTCTTTTTCACGTTCAAGCGACGAAAGAAGAAATTGTAGTAATAGTGATGAAAGTCGAATTCGAGATTTCAATGACTTCCAGTTTCACGTCCCCACATATCGAAAAAGTTATTTTGATGTCTGTCCATCTGTTCGTTTGTCGGTTCGTCACGCTTTTACATGCATTCAAATAGAGGCCATACTGTTCGACGTATCTGGACCGAATTCTAGACGAATTTTTTTATAACACTTTATCGTTTCAAATTCTATATCCTCCGACACCTAAAAATAAGGGTAGTTTACTGATGAATGAAAATTTAAAATAATTAAATTGTTTCAAAAACAGCTGTAAAGATTTTGCTTATTTTTTTACAAGTATAGTATGAATCATTGCTCTGAAAAAAAAAAACATAAGGTGTAATTTACTGTATGGGATGCGTTTTTTCGAACAATTTTCTCAATCACATTTCATAAATAATTTTATCATTAATAACCTAACAATATGACACAACTCGTTCGTCCTGTAAACATTCAGAAGGAGTAGTTTACTCTTCTCCGACGATTTTCCCATTAACGCCTGACGCAATTTTGTTCATATTTCATAAATAAATGTTAAATAAATAACCTAACGATATGGTATAATTCCATCATCCTCAAAAGCTAGACGTGGTATATTACTTTTCGGAGCAAGTAATTACCCTACGATTACCCTACGATTTTGTCGAGAATGACTCTGGCAATTTTGTTCGTATTTCATAAATAGCATAACTCGTTTGTCCTGAAAAGATACAAAAGGGATATTTTATTCTTCGGGATGACTTTTTTGACGATTTCGCAGAAAGTACCCAGACGCTTTTGCTCATAGTTCACATACAATTATTTCCTTAATAATTCTAATATATGGCATATATTATTTCTAACAGAAATATGACCAATGGGTACTTTACTTTTGGACATAAGTTGCTTTGAACAAAGTTTTCCAAAACACATTATTTTATTCGCATTTCCCAAATAAATGTTTCAGTAATAGCTGCAACCTAACACGAGTCAGTTTAAGAAATTCGAGCGAGAAAAATCAGTGCGTTTCACCCGTACCCACTCTTAAATATGGGGGGCGCGGTGGCTCAGTGGTAGCCGGTGGGTGTAGCCGAACGGTCTGAGGCGTTAGGCTGATGATCGTAAGGTGAAGCCCATTGGGGGTTCGAGTCCCTCTGAAGAGCAAGGGTGGAATTTTAACTGTCCTCGATGTTTCTGTGTTCGTGTCCAGTAGTCCTGAGAAGTGGTTAATATAGAAAAAAATAGTCACGAAGTTTTAAAAAAAAGTGGTAGTGTTCACCTCTGGTGCTTGGGGTCCCGGGTTCGATCCCAGCCCCCGCCAAGTGAACTTTGTGGTGGACAAACACCGTGCTCGTGGGTTTTCTCGGGGTTCTCCCACTTTCTTCATTCCACCGTTTCACTCATCTCTCATTATCACCGTCTCCTTTAGCCTAATCGGCATAACCGTGGGACGTAAAACTCAAAGATTTCATTTCATTTTCATTCTTAAATATATTTTTAAATGTCAACCCTAATCACAATTTTCCTAACAAAATCGAAACTTCTATTTAAATGTGCCTTGTTGTGGCCAAATGGTTCAAGTGCATTGGTTTTGGATTGATTCCCGGTGAGAGCTAGTGTATTTTTATACAACGTTAAGGTATAGGTAATAAGTAGGTGCAAAGAAAAAAGTGTTTAAACAAGCTTAACCAAGCTAATGAATAATACAAAGAAATAATACAAAATTACGAAATTATAGAAGAAGCGTTGTTAATATTAGATATTTGCGTGTTAGATATCCAAACGATGACTGTCAACTCCAAAGGTAAAAAAGTGAAACATCCAATACCAGGTTAATCAGTGGTCTCTAGGTAAAGCTATCCTACTAGGAAGTGATTGAGATACCAAAAAATGTTGTAATCGCTGAGAGACATGTTAGGAGCATACATTGGGTGAGAGACTTTAACTCATGAATAGTCTGCACCTTTTGTTGGTGTATTGAAGTGCGTAGGTGGTGTGTGTTTGGCACATCGGGTTCCTTTGTTGTTAGTCGCAGCTTTCTAGACCGGATGCAGTTATTCACGGTAGAAAATACAAGAAAATATACATTTCTATTACTATTAAAGTAAATAATTACATTAATTCCCTCAATGTGACACTTGTTTGTTTAACTGTATACAGACAGCTGATCCGTGGAAGAATCGTTCATAATAATAAATAAAATAAACTCGACAAATATTCTTGTAAATAATAGGTGAAAGTTTGCGTCACATTGTTCATTTTGCTGGGCACGCCAGTGTGCCCCGTTATCCGGTTGTGGCACACTGGAATATAGGGTATGGCTTTCTAATTTTCCCCAACTATTTTAACTGCTTCAATTGAAATGAATTTATAATAATAAGAGAGTGAATTTAATCTTCTTACCCTTCGATTTAGAAATAAGGTCCGCTAGAATTGTATATATATAAAAATAATAATACTCAAAATTTTATAGAGTAGTTTGTTTTATTCGAAATGACATACTTCCTGCAACTGTTTGGGTTGGAATTATTTGAAGTCAAATCTTTAAGTTTTACGACCCACGGTTATACCGGCTAAGCTAAAGGACACGGTGATGAGAAATGAATGCAATGATGGAATGAAAAAAGTGGGAGAAAACGGAAGAACCCCGAGAAAACCCATGCACATGGTGTTTCTCCACCACAAAATTCACTTGGTGCGAGATGGGGTCGAACCAAGGATCCTACGCACCAAAGGTGAACGCTTTATCACTGAGCCACCGCGGCCCCTCTGAAATTATTTATATTAGAGAGTGACTACTTTATGAAAACTTCATATCGAACACATTTGTTTAAAAATACCAGCTTTTTGAGAAATATTGCTTAATATTCAGAAAAACCTGTCAATAAAATAATAATAATAATAATAATAATAATAACTATTATTATTATTATTATTATTAATGTTAATTAGCTTAAACTCTCTGGACCTAGTGCATTGTCACAATTCCACGAATTAAAAAGAATGTGTTTACTTCTCATGTAAGTGTAGAAGGACTTAATCCCTGTTGCTTTCAATATACGAAGAAAGTGTCCAATTTTCAAATGATATGCTACATAAAATGCCCTATGCAACATAATGTAGTATAGAGTCATCATTTCAGGTTGCCTAAAGAACACTTTCGTTTTAGCAAGAAAGGAAGAAAATAGAAAATACTGAGTTTTAACCTAATAGAAAGTTTGCAGATTTAAGGGAAAATGCACAGAGTTGTTGGATATAAAATGTAGTTCGGATTAATGGAGTAAGACACCGTAAATAGTTTATTGTTTGAAATATACTGGGAGTGACCAAGCCATTACATATGGAAATATCGAAAGAGATACGTTAATGGTGTTAGTTGCAAACTGTTTTAGAAATGAAAAATTTAAGGAAATCTCTAAAACTCTGATATCACATATCCAAGTTGACTGACTGTTAAGTAAAACTGTTAAATCTGAGTAAAGCAAAAAAAAAAAAAAAAAAAAAAAAAATATTAATGACCTGTGTTACAGTTTCAGACATATTATTCTCATATCAAAACTACGATAGAAATAAATTATGAATAAAGGTGAATTCACAGTTGTGGAATACCAACAAATGATTTTGCTAGATGTAAATTTTCGGAAAACTTTTTTTATAAGGCGATTTATTTTTTTGTTTGTTTATTAGCTTCCTCATGCCGTAAACGTCGCCAACTCCTAGTGGCCCACTTGCCGGTAAATGGCGATCGTCGATATAGCGACGCGTCGAAGGATTGCCGCTAGTGTGCCACTAGTGGCAGGGTTTCGTCGAGTCAAAGCAGATATCTAGAATCGGGGGTATCGGGAAGAAAATATTTGCAACCCATCGCATTGACAGCAGAGGAAGATATCGAACTAACGGACAACGAGGAAGTTGAAACAATAATTAAGAAAGTAAAAACTAAAAAAGCTCCAGGATTGGATGGTATAGTAAATGAGATCTACAAAAATAAAAAGGATATTTGGACTCCATATCTAACAAAATTGTTCAACACCCTACTTAAGAAGCAGATATTTCCCTCGTTGTGGAAAGAATCGAAATTGCTAATTTTGTTAAAAAGTCAGGATAAAGATTTAACAGAAGTGAGTTCTTACCGTCCAATCTGCCTTTTGAGAAACATCTCAAAATTATTAGAAAGGATAATAGCAAATAGAATTCGACGAAAGCATAGAAATATCGAAGATGATAGTTTACAATATGGTTTCAGGAAGGGCAAATCTACGGAAGATGCCTTAAATGCATTTGTGTATCAAGTTAAGGAAAGTAGCATGGAAAGAAAATATGCACTGGCCCTGTTTTTTTGACATAGAGGGAGCGTTTGATAACTTATGGACACCATCTCTCATTGAAAGGTTAAAAGAGCTAAATTTATCACAATAGTTAGGGATTACTTCTTGAATAGACAGATCATCATCCATGAAAACCTGGGAAACATTAAAGTTACTGCACAAAAGGGATGTCCGCAAGGATCGATCTTAGGACCATTGATGTGGGATTTGGAATACCAGCCGTGTTTAGAAAGACTAAACCAATTAGAGAAAACTGAACGAGTAATTGCTTTTGCTGATGATTTGGCTGTAATAATCTCAGCAAATTCTAGAATAGAATTGGAAAGAAAATCAGCACGAATTATAAACGAATTACTTGATTGGTGTGGAAAGTCTAAGCTAAAAATCTCTGAGAGGAAAACGAAATACATGATTTTTGGAAATAAATTATTAAGAGGACCAATAATTAAAATAGGCAACAGTAAGATCGAGAGGGTATCAGTATTTAAATATTTAGGGATTATGATAGACGATAAACTGACTTTTGGAGAGCATATTAATTATGTTACTCAAAAGGATCATAAAGTAACTAATAGACTCATTTCATTGGCTCAAACAAATTATAGGCTACCGAGAAAATTAATTAAGACTTATCAGGAGGTAATCCTAAGCGCCTCGATGAACTATGCTTCCAGCGTATGAGCACATTGATTATTAGAGAACAACTCCTTAAAAGCAAAAATAAATCGCCCACAAAGAAACCTTTTAATTCGGCTCATTGGTGCCTTCAGCACGACACCGCACAGCGCGTTGTGTATTTTGATGGGTTTCAAACCAATGTATTTAACAGTAATCCAGAGAGCGGCAACATATTGGTATAAAAAAGGAAATTTAAATAAGACGAAAGAACTTTTAGGGACCAAAGCACAAAAACTCGATGAAATAGACAAATTCAACAAAAATGGATACAGACCTGGCAAGTAGACAAAACATCAAGAAAATTATTCACGTTTATTCCAGACGTTGGAACGCGACTCAAATGGGATTACTTCAATCCCAACAAAGGACTAATTCATTTCCTAACAGGACATGGTCCCTTTCCAACCCATCTTTATAGAATCAACAAAAAAGAACATGATAGCTGTGAATGTGGAGAACAAGGGACACCTGAACACAGTGTTCTGTGGTGCCCGTTCCTGGAGGAGTACTTGCGAATTCGTGACCAAATTAGACAGAAAGCTATAAAAGCTATCTTGGAAGATGAAGAGGATTATAGAATCCTGGCACATGTAGCAGAGGAATACTCAGAACTATGCAGAAAACATTTTACAGAGAAAACACAAACTAAATGAACATAAAATATGGAAAACAGAATGAGTGAGGATTCCTCCCTCCTGGACCGAAGGAAACTTCTGGAAGCGCTGGATCTCCGCGCCCCCAGGAAGGAGGTTGAGTGATGGTGTGTGAGTGCCTAGAGCATTCTCGGTCTTTGACTGGTAAGGAACTCCGGATGCTCTCGGAGCGTATGTGTGATGCGATGGTGACGGAATGAGTGTTAAATCTAGAGCCGTGGGAATAAATATACACTAATATGTAATAGAAACAATCATATAAAAATATCCCAATTTTCACATGAAGACTCGGAAATAGAGCATCATCTCGAAGCCGCTTCGCGATTCGGTTACGATAGCGTGCGACTTTCGGTCCGTGGCGGCGGGATACAACTGACCAGGGCCCGCACTAAGTGCTCCGAGTGTGTCCTGGGCCTCATGTCGATACTCACGGTCCGTTTCTGATGTGTAGGATGAACCGAGATCAATGAATAATACAGCTACATCAACAAATACAGCCATAATCAAAATTTTTAAAAAATCAGTGAACCAACTTTATCGATATGACACTTAAATGCATTATAGAAAAGTGGTGTGTTAGTGAAGTGATGTATAGTGTAGTGTTTAGTGAAGTGATGTGTATTTAGTGATTATTAACCACACAGGGGAAACCGTGACACAGGAGAGGAACGCACATACGGGTGAAAATCATTTAGGTGAGAAACCAAGATTAGGAAGAGTATCAGCAGTCAGCAGTAAGCAGACACCGAAGTTATCAGAGTGTGATAACAGGAATTTTTCGTGTTATTTAATAAACTCTTAAAATCAATAAGACGAAAATAGAAAATGTATGTTTTGGAAATATTAAACAATTGTCAACTTACTATATATGACAATTTAGGTAGTAGCTAGATAGCAATCAAATTTGTTACGTAATACGATAATAAAATTAGGTAGGAATTAGATAGTAATTTAATTCTTGTTTAGTTAGTTAATATTGATTAGATAGCTCAAGTCCTTTTGTTTTTCTTTTCGTTTTTCTTTTTGTTTTTAAAATTTTGTTTTATTTGTTGTTCATTGTTGTTGGATGTTGAGTGTTGTGGTCTCCTCCTTCCCACCGTTTTCCTTGTTCCCTGTCTTCTTTCCAATTATTGCAAATAAAGGATGTTGAAAAAGGCTAAGAAAAACAAAATGCGATGATGATAGCCCGTTTCGGTTAAAGTCTTCAGATGCCGAAACTGAAGAGACAGATCTGAGCATAAAAAAAAAAAAAAAAGAGGGTATTGAAGTTACCACCACGTAAGAACGAGGACTTCATTTTGGTCCGCGTTCGTTTGATTTGTCACGGAGAATCGTAAAGGGGCCAACATGAACTATCACCAGTCATGTGCATGCGGTTATTATTATATATTATTTTTCGCTGACGAATTGTTATTATAAGGAGAATACTTGAACTCCGGGGGTCAAGAGTAACTCCTGCCTTTACATCATGAACTGAAAAATCTTGAGATGGGTGCGTATAATTGTATGAATTTAGTTGGCAACTGTCGCCGATCACTAGCAAGTGAATATGGGAGAACTATGAAAAAAGTAAATAGACGCTTGCCATTTTGTTATAAAATTACATGACGAGTGCATTTGATCTGATTCCAAACAGTTATCTTCAAATATACACGGTTAAAGGAGCACTCTGATTAGAAATATTAAAAAGACTTCAACGATTTCTCACTCTACAAGCTGTGTCTTCATAGTCGCTTCCGTGGCGAGTTCGGAAGATTACGCAACTAGTAACCCTAAGGTTGATGGTTCACGCCCAGCTCACGGCACTTTTGTTTTATTTTTAAAAAAATGTTTTTAGACACCTTGATGCAAAGAAATTACGCATATAGGCGATTTAACGTATTTTAGGGGAATAATTTTGTGGTTCGTTGGCGTCCCGTCGCTTCTTTGCCGGTGGTGGTATAATTTTTAAAACGGAAGTGTTACCAATTTTTGGCTGCGGGACCGCCAATTTTTGGGGACATGTCACTAGTTGCCTATCGGTGGTCCACCGACGCTTACGGCATGGGATTTTCCCCTCACGAGTGAGGCAGAATGTAATCGACCAAGAGTGTTTTGGAAAAATGGGAAACATCTTCCGACTTCGACTTCTGAATAATACGTTTAGGATCAAGTCGAATCAAGGCTGCGCCACGGGAAGGTAGAACAAGTGAGGCAATCGTTCCAAGCACTACGCTCGAGAGCTTCCGTCTCATTCAAGACTTAGACTCTTCAGGAAAAGTAACAAGTTTATTACTTGTAATTCATTCTTTGAGTCAAAGTATTTTACAATAAACCATCGTTTTGTAAGATATTTTTACGATTGTATACTATTAATTTCGAAAATTGTACTCATAATATAATTTCCCATCATGGATTTGAAAAAAATCAAAGTTGGAACAAAGAAAGATCTTCGATCCACATGTCTCTTCATGTTTGATATGGAAGTCTCATCTTCATTATTGACCCTTAATTTATTTTAGTCCTAGGCAACGCGAATCGACGGGATGGCTCTAAGTGAAAACATTCATTTAGATCGTTAAGTAATCAGGAAATTCCTGCTGTTATTTCACGAAACACAACAGATCTTGAGGGAAAAAAAAAAAAAAAAAAACAATTTTGCTTACCAGGGGGAGGGAGTAAATCATCTGCATACGTTTTCTTAACTAGGAAGAAGGCAAGGGCGCCGATCCTGGGGGGCCGGGCCCGCCCAAAGCTCATGTAGGCCACCTTTGTATTTATGAATATACAATATTTGGCATAATTTGAGTGTAATTTGTCTTAAAATCCTCATATATATATCTTCTGCATTTTAATGCCCCCCCCCCCCAAATTTACAGAGAAATTGGCGTCCTTGGAAAATCTAGTGAAATGAATAAAAATGTGATAACGTAATACTTGAATAACTCTATCTAATGGAGGAAAGTAAATTAGTATTCAACACTTCTTTCAATTTTAAGTATTTCAAAGATTCTCGTAATTTAGTAGCGTCCCGGATTTGCATTTTTGAAGTACGGGAACTTTATCTATACCTTAACGTGGGAATCGGTTTCGGCCCATGCACTTAAGCCGCTTTGCCATAGAGGCACATAGGAGTTGTTCTTTCGATTTCCTTAGGAATATTGCGAATGGTATGACTTAAAACAATGTTTAAAAAAGAATACACATCGACACAATAAGATGATAATCTGATACATAGGAAATATATTCAATTGTTTTTAATTTGTTCTCACGCTACCAAAACAGTACTTACGCTTTTTTTTATTCCAGCCTTTTAATATAAGCATTTCACACTATTGTCTGTTCTAGGATGATACAATTCTAGTTCATGTATATGCTAGCTTTGGAAATACAGTAGAGTTTCGCTTATCCGACATAAACAGGCAGTCAGAACGCTGGATAATATGGATGTTAAGAAAAGACCCATTAAAAATAAAACTTATGATATAATTTTACATATTACGCATCTAATAATAATGTTTTATAACAAATAACTGCACTGCACTGAATCAGGGACGTATCCAGCGTGAGAGCCTGAGGGCTGTCACTCTCCGAAACTCAAGCACTTTTTAATAAACTTTTTTTTTTTTATACCCTTTTTAGGTTCTTTTATATCAGTTTACTAGTAGTCAGTGTCCAAACTTTGGGCAATGTGCTATTGTCTTGTTATAATTCTAAGAACATACCATAATGCCATTATACCAGGTGGAATTAAAGAACAGTTTTAAATAGGATTAACATTTCTTTTCCGTTCTGTTTTTAACTTTAATATATTAGAACGATACACTCAATGTCTTCTTGCTATTTTTGTTATGCGATATACGTAGCAGACAGTTTTCTTTAGTTACATTTTTCTCGAAAATATGTTTCATTTTGTTTGTGCTATAATGCAGTTTACAAAGTAAATGTAAAGTAAATGCGGTTTATAAATGAAAAGTAGGAAAAAGTTGAAGAGGAGTACAGATTATTATTATTATTATTATTATTATTATTGATATTTTTAAAACAATAGATTTACGTGCTTACGAGGACGTAATTCTACGTAATTAGAATCATACGTGTTGGGCCCACTCCGAATAGAAAACCTGGATACGTGTCTGCACTGAATGATAGACGTATGAGTCAAGGTGTAGAGGGCGCGCTAGGCAATAGACTCCAGAGCATGAAAAATAGATTAAGACCACAACTTGCAGTTCTTCTTGCCGATTGGTGCCATTTGCAATGATATATCGGATCATACGGTATGTGGAACAAAGGATGGTCGGATAAGCGAGACCATGGTGTATTGGTGTTTCACGCACCTAAACCTGTAAAATGTTTGTATAAACAATTATCTTTCACTCCCTAGCTAAATTTGTGGGTATGATCACACACCTTGCCTCATAAAGTATAGTCTTATAAAGAAAAAAATATTTTTTTTTAGGTAAAACCTAAAGAAAAGCCAACTTCAATTTTTTTTTTTTTTTTTTTAATAATGGCAAACTAGTCCATTTCATCACGATAAATCACTTTTGGTACTAAGATGTCTTTTTCTGTCCGTATATATCCTTCACACTTTGTTGGAGACAAAATTATTCTTTCCCCAAGAAAACAGGATGAGAGAAGCTATACAACAGCATGAACAGAAAACAATAGCTATTAACAATAGTTCTCTAATCCTGGATAAATACGTCATTACAGCAAGATGTGGTGTCAAAATAATGAAATAATTACAAGTCCGCCACTCTATCCACCTAACCACTGAGGTTACGTGGTGTTGGCTCTTTTTTTAAAAAAGACATAATCTTCATAACCATGGTCCGTATCGCTTCGAACCTTAAGATAAGAGTTTTTCTGTTTAATTCTTTATTTTCGTACGACATTTTAGTTACAGAAGCTAATTTATATTTCGCAGGCAATCTACACACTAGGTTTTAACCAATAAATGCAACTATTTAGTCCACTATCCTTGATCCTTGATCCAACTCCTCGACTCCCCTACTGAATTCCCTCCGCAATCATGCTCTGCTACTGAAAAAATCCCTAGAAATCATCGTTGCCAGTATACACAAAACCGAGCATAATTTTGTTTTTTGCTAATATTTTTATTATTTTATTATATTTTTTGGAAATATCTCCTTAGATGGATTGCTTTCTATTATCTCCACATACTAATAACTGAATTTTACCTATAAACGTAAGGAAAATGGAATAAATACGAAAAATCTTCAGTTACAGTATACGCGCAATTTTTTTTGCGCATGGGAGTACAACTGACCAAACCTGTAGTTTCCGATGATTCCAGGATATAGCAGTTATTTTTCTTAATTATCATTTCCGTAAACCTTCAAAGGTAATTCCTACATGATGCTACCCTATCTGATGAAAGGCTTAAGAACCGGGGCTGTTAATATGAGGTACTTAAATGTGAAGTAACATATAATTCCCAACTACACATTACTATTCGATAGCAATCTCGGTTAAATGAATGCATTGGTATAGAAGTCAAAACGCGAGAGATTTTCAGTAAACATATTCAGATTCTCCATATACACTGGGCCTATTCATTTAAGTACAGGTGTCCTATCATCTCATTCATTCTTTATCATAATCATATTATTACTATATCATTACATGTATTCATTATTTACTCATTTCCACGCGAAGTAATATTTTATACACCCTATTACATACATTGACACGCAGGCCATACACATATTACATTATGCAATAAATCTATAATTATCACAATCCGTCACGCTTAGACTGCTTCACGGTAACATTCATCGAACCACGGACTCTTTGTTCCTAAACACCAAATTATATTTACTTCGCAGTTTTGAAAAAAAAAATCATACGTACATTCACTGAAAGTTAAATTGTAAACGTTTATTTTATTTCTGATTTGCTGATAGAACTAAAGCAACAATGGAATATCTCTACAGAACGGGAAAAGAGAATTTAATATTGCATTTTGAAACAAACAGTAACACCATGTAGGCTTACTTCTATTAAGAAAATAGGCATTCTTGATTTCAGTGGATATTTCGGTTTCTAATTGACATAGCAAGCTGTAATTTTCAGAACTACGAGATCTCATGCTCTTTCATTGAAATGTGCACTCATATGAACCGAAAACCATGTCCACGGGATGTAATTTAGAAATAAGGGGTCGAAATCAAACAACCTAAATCGCTAACTCATGCAATGACGTGATGTCAACAAACAATTGATTACCGAAAACGAACACGATGGCGCTGTGGTAGAGAAATAATTTACTGTGTAATAAAATTTGCCCTTACACTTATTAATCAGAACTATAATATTTACTCTTGTTTAGTGTACTTCGAGTTAGACAAATGGTACTAAATTAACGCATGTTTATACACTGTCCTAACAGTAAATTCACGCACTCACACAAAACTACTAACTACATACAACACTATTAGTATTACACATAAAGACGACTTACTAAACAAGCACCCTTTATTATATGCATATTAAAGGCAAGTACCTGATAAATTAGATTTAAAACACATTACTCCCTTGTCGGTATATAAATCTGGCTCTATTGAACTTGAGGGGGACAAAACGAGAAGTTTAACCCTAGGTCCAATTGACCTGACCAATTACTTAAAATATGTTTACTAGAATTTGAAGCCCTGGGGGCACATTAACAAAATTTATTGAGGGACCTTTCCCCTGAGAGGAGAAAAGGCCCTAAAACAAACAATAACTAACCCATCCCCCCCGCTAGAAATGGTTCAATTTGGAGAGGGAATAGGAGCCCTTTTTGTTAGATTAAGATGCCATTCTAATAGTTACATTACAACTATGAAACCTACGAGATACATGCAGTTACTGATTAATAAAAAAAAAATCACGTCTACCAAATACACGAACGAAACACAAAACAGGTCGTATTGTCCCTAATTCCTAACTGAATTTGGAAAGATCAAAAAATCACTCTCCTATACTGTCTATACTATCTAGGCAGCAACATGGCGTCCTGTAAACCGGAATCTGATATTTCACTGAATTGCCGCTTCTTTACCAAAAAATGTAGATTTTCCGGGCTCCTATGCCGTTGTCAGTGTTTAACTATTAAATCGAAGTAGATTTTACCAGGATTTTCCTTGGAATTTAGAGTCCTTTCGGCAAATATGTAGTAACTATTACGAGCTGCGCCTCCTTAGACGTTTTCAATAAGAATGATAACATTGCGCCGAAAACGACAGGGTAGGATGATTCCTCCAATCAGGGCGAAATTTTTCAGCCGCGGAAATTACAAAGCAAATAGAAATTAGTGAAATCCAGATACAACCGGATCTGAAAGTGACTATGGACTAGTGAGAGGGATGAGGGAAAGTTTAGTTACCTGGCCAAATTCTACATTGGTCTGAAAATAAGAAAAATAAGACACGGAGAACCAGTCGTATTAGCAAATGCTGAAACAAATCTTCAATTACGCGCTTACTTACCCTCACATGTCTGCTCACTAGGGGTGCATGTGTATATTAACATATAGCCACGAGAGAATGTATTTCAGATTTTGAGTTCATTTCTGTAAACTATAAAAGACGGTTATTAGTATGCTAGTTACCACAAATTAAACGCAACTTTTGAGTTGCATATACACAAACTACTAGGGAATGAGGAATATGTGGTAACAAAGAATACACTGGAAAATTTAAAATATATATAACAAAAATAAAATAGGATGACAATCGATGCAAATGTAGAGAATGAATATGACATGTCCGAACTTCGCTGAGTATGGCGGAAGAAGCTATTTGTTTACTTCTTCTTGCCCAACCGTTAAGAGCACTTACAAATTCATATGTGACTTTGTTATGCGCAATTAATACATTCAAATTCACAAACGACGAAGAACTGAAGGGTACGAGGATACGGTTGCAAATAACAACTGTAGTCATACTAATATAGTTCAACTAAACAACGGTGAAAATAGTGGAGAAATCAGAAATGACGAAAAGTGAATAGTTTACATCGCTAATTTCGAAATACAAATAGAAGATTACACTTACAAAAAATGATAAAAATCAGTGAAATTTGGCGTTATACTAAACACAGTTTGGGGGGAAAGCGAGCATCCCCGGTGGGGATAGTTCAGCTGACTCCTTGGGGGGAGGGGCAAAATGTGATTGAGGGGGAAAATCCCCCTCATTCCTTCGGTAATTCGCACCCTGGTGTCTTTGGTTTGCAGAATTGAATAATAACTGTGGAATTGCAAGTTTTCGTTTGAAATGTAGAGTAGAAATAATTTTAGTGCAATTAAAAATAAAAATAGAACTTTATGCTGGGTGCGCAGCCCTATTGTTCCCATGGTATTGCAAAGTTAGTCAAATATTGCCCTCCTGTCGACATTGGATCGTATGAAATATCATTGTTTTGTATGTTAGTTTAAAAGGACATACCAACATAAATGGTCCGCCTCTGATGTATAATATTATAGTATCCCTTATACAGGGTGTCCAATATACAATGCAACCCGGAGTTTGGGATAGTAGAGCTTTTGAACCTGAAGCGATACACAGATAGTGATTATGCCAAAATGAAGCTTTGTTCATGCATATATTTTTAAACTAGGAAGCACCGATTGAAGTACTCAACAACCAAAGATTGTTCCCAGATGTAGGGGGCCGCGGTGGCTCAGTGGTAGAGCGTTCACCTCTGGTGCTTGGGTTCCGGGTTCGATCCCAGCCCCCACCAAGTGAACTTTGTGGTGGACAAACACCGTGTGCGTGGGTTTTCTCGGGGTTCTCCCGTTTTCTCCCACATTCTTCATTCCACCATTTCATTCATCACTCATCATCACCGTCTCCTTTAGCCTAACCGGCATAACCGTGGGACGTAAAACTCAAATATTTCATTTCATTGTTCCCAGATGTAACCAAAGGTGTAATTTTTATTTATTTATTTATTGTTGCAAAACACCTAAATTGACTCACAACTCATACGCATGGATGTTCTGTCGTTAATTTTCAGTTAGTTTAGTTGGAGTAGCTTAGAAAGTATTTAGCAGAAAAAAAATACTTTTTCATTTCCACCGATAACTAATCGGATGAGGGCTCTGTAAAGGGAAACTAGGGAAATCGTAGTTTTCAGTGTATCAAAAGATGTGTTAAGGATAAGTTTACAGTATGCAATCCCTGAAAACAATGAAAACGAAACTTTGAAATTATCATGATAAAACTTTTACTTACATGCACCCGCCAATACTGGTATTATCACAAAATGAGTTATCAGCTCTACCACAGATGCTGGAAGTGCCCCCTGTTGTGACACACGTTGCATCATGGCAGTAACTTTGGTTTGGGTACAAAACCTCGCGGACCAAAACCTCGCCTCCCAAAACCTCGCGGCCCAAAATGTCGCCAGGCCGAAACCTCGCCGCCCAAAACCTCGCGGGACAAAATCTCGCCAGGCCAAAACCCCGCCTGGCCAAAACCTCGCGGGCCAAAACCTCGCGCCCCAAAATATCGCCATACACAAAATCTCGCCTGACCAAAATGTAAATGTTCCAACATATGATAAGGATGACGGTATAAAAGACGTTGTTTCAGAAGAAGTATCACGGGTATTTGACCAAGTCCCGCGATACCATATGAAAATTCTATTTCTGTATTAGAGGATTTCAATGTGAAGGTAGGGCGACAAGATGTTTTTAAACTGGTTATAGGGAAAGAAAGTCTGCATAAGGAAAGTAATGACAACTAACGAGGCTAGTTTCGTGAACTTTGGAACATCCAAAAACTTAATATTTTAACAAAAATCTAATAATATTTATGAAAGTATGAAATAATATATGAGTTTTTACGACGTCCCTTGATTATGTCCTATAGGTTAAAGGAGACGTAGATGACCAGGATGAAGGAAATGATCGAATAAAGAAAGTGGGAGGAAACGGGAATAACTCGAGAAAGCCCACGCACACGATGTTTTGTATATTATTATTATTATTATTATTATTATTATTATTTGTAATGTGGAATTGTATATTAGGAAACACATTGGGTAAATTTTAAAGAAAAGTTTCATTCGCGGCGAGATTTTGGCCCGGCGAGAATTTGTCCCGCGAGGTTTTGGGCGGCGAGATTTTGTCCCGCGAGGTTTCGGCCGGCGAGATTTTGGGTGGCGATATTTCGGCCGCGAGATTTTGTCCGTATACCAGCAACTTTACGAAGAGTAGAAGTGTTAATGTTCTCAATGGTACTGCAAATCTTCGTTTACAGGTCTTGTATAGTTCGAGGATTGTCCTTTTATACCTCTTGCTTTAAGTAGCCCCATAGAAATGAGTAGCAGTGTTGTCGGGTGCATGTAAGTAAAAACTTTATCATGATAATTTCAAAGTACCTTTTTAATTGTTTTCTGAAATTTCATAATGTGACAGATCCTTAACACACCTTTTGATGCACTGACATATAACCAGTGTTGGCAATTCAAAGTGTTAATTTATGAAAACTGCGATTTCTCTAGTTCTCCTGTACAGAGGCCTCATCCGATTAGTTATCGGTGGAAATTTTAAAAAAAAAAACCTTTTTTCTGCTCCATAGTTTCTAAGTTACTCAACTAAACAAACTTAAAATTAATAACATAACATCCATACGTATGAGTTATGAGTCAATTTAAGTGTTTTGCAAATATATATTTACACCTTCGGTTACATCTGGCAACACTGTTTGGTTCCTTGTGTACTTCAATCGTTGTTTCCTAGTTTAAAAATATATGCATGAACAAAGCTTCATTTTGCTATAACCATTATTTGTGTACCGCTTCAGATTCAAAAGTTCTACTATCCCAAACTCCGGGTTACATTGTAAATTGGACACCCTGTATAACGTAATTTCGTATTACAATACGCACACCCGCGAAATGTCTGTGACCGTAAACATGCATTAGTGAAATAGCAGCTCCCGACGGGAACGTTATCCGTGCCGACCTGATGACGAAGTCATGAAATGAAGTTTTCACATAATTTAGAATGTCCAACCGTGGTAAAGGAGAAACTGAAACAGACAGACAGACATGGAATTTGTGTACGAAGCAACTAGAGAAAGGTGGACACCTGCCCGTGTATTGAACATGACTGGATGCAGTGGCGGCGGTTGGATGTTAAAAGTGGAGGGGGCAAGGAATGATCTAAATATTTGTATATCAATGGTAGTTTTCCTGGTTGTTTCTAATACTTTGTTTGACGAAAGGTCTTATAACTAATAGGATACTATCTTTTCCAGTTAAAATAACGTATTTCGTATTTCATATTTTATTAAGTAAATTGACAAGAGCAACGCAAGTAGGTACTGGCGCTTTGTACTCTTAAACAACGAAAGATGAGAAGAGATTTTATTCCTTGCTCATGAACTCTTAAAATTCTGTCCGGAAAATTTGTGATCAGATTATTTATTTGGTCTAGGAATTAATTCGTGCGGTTGGTACGCACACATTGAAGCTGTAGTACAAACACAAAATACATAAATACCTTAAGAAAAATATTGTCCATCGCTAGCCACCACTTTCGCCCATCTGTCAGGCAATGTACGGATTCCGTGGCGAAAGAAGTCCTCATCCTTGGAAGCGATCCAGTCAGAGACCCATGTTTCGATATCTTCTGAAGAAGTAAACCGCTGTCCAATCAAATCGTTGTTCATGCAATCGAACAAGTAGTAGTCCGAAGGAGCAACGTCTGGTGAATACGGCGGGTGGGGTAAAACTTCCCATCCGACATTTTCTAAATAGGTTTTGACCGGTTTTGCGACATGTGGGCGAGCGTTATCATGTTGAACAATAAGTTTATCATGTCTGTTCTCCCATTCTGGTCGTGTTCTGGCCAGAGCTTGCTTCAAACGCATTAATTGTCGTCGATAACGTTCTCCATTCATAGTTTCACCCGGTTGCAGCAGCTCATAGTACACCACACCTTTCATATCCCACCATATGCACAGCATAACCTTTGCACAGTGAATATCTCGTTTTGGTTGTGATGGACCTGGTTCACCTGGTTTCACCCAGGCCTTTTTTCGTTTAGGGTTCTCGTAATGGATCCACTTCTCATCACCCGTAATAATTCGATGCAGAAACCCCTTTCTGCTCTGTCGTTGAAGCAGCAATTCGCAAATGGTTTTTCGTCTTTCAACGTCTCTGTCTTTCAATTCATGTGGAACCCAATGTGACATCTTTTGAATCATTCCCATGGCTTTCAAGCGTTTGGAGACTGTTGTTTGATCAACGCCTAATGCTGCTGCAAGTTGTTCCTGCGTTTGACACGAATCCTGCTCGAGCAATGCTGTCAATTCTTCGTCTTGAAATTTTTTTGGCTGTCCAGCTCGCTCTTGGTCTGCCAAGCCGAAATCACCACTTTTAAACCGTGCAAACCACTTCTGACACGTTCGCTCAGCTAGAGCATGGTCACCATACACTTCCACCAAAATACGATGACTTTCAGTCGCACTTTTCTGCATGTTAAAGTAATGTAGCAGGACACCCCGCAAAAACACTTTATCAGGCACAAATTGCGCCATGTTCACTTAACTACAAACTGGTGTTGTTGACGCTTTAATCCACTGCCCTATACTACGAACGATACGCGATGACAGGGGTTTGCAACACATGTGTGGATACACGGATACTGTGGGACGCTCCGTTCGTTGCGCCATCTCTTGTCCACCCGCACGAATTAATTCCTAGACCAAATAATATCAAATTTACAAAACAAATAACTAGAAAGGATAATATTAATCATAGTAATGAGGCTTGTTTTATAGAAGTTATATTGAAACTGGGGATTAATGAACAACTTATATTTTTAAATGCACACATGCCATTAAATGTGTGTTATTACTCTTAGGATATGAAAGACAGCAAATACTACAAGTATGTGCTACGATGTTTAAAGAAATACGTAATTGCTTATTAACTGCTTTGAATTGCAATTAAAACGCAATTCCTGTAGCTTTCTTAACTCCACAGGAAGACAAATAACCAATACGTACTCACGCAACAGAAAATATTATATGGCACCATTTTTTTTTTATGAACCAGTAATAGATAGAAAAACTTGACGTCTCCACATGAAACTATATACTCTAAGGGGCTACTTCAAAAAATGGGGGGCAACTGCGTTCTCTTGCCCCCCTAATCGCCTCGCATGACCGAACAAGCAGTGATGCCAACCCAAGAGAATGTTACGTTTTTGTAAACCAAATGACCTAAATTGGATATTATTATTGGAAACAACAATGAAAATAAATACAAAAGAGATGTTAAACGCAGATGAGTGTTGCAAACTTTTCAAGAAATAAAATGAAACATATTAAATGCAAACGCCATTGGCTCACGCAGCGTTTCGTTTTTTTACAAACCACACTTGTCGGCTTTAACAAAGTACCGAATATCTCAGTCAGTACGTGCCTTATCGATCTCACATAACCACAGTACTGCTTCTCATGCTCTATCACCTTGCATTACAGGTTTTAAACTATACTGCACTAGTAACCTTTTCCGAGTTATTGTACCTCTTCTGTTGATGGTAACACTCTTCAGCGGACCCTTCTAGGCTTGCAGTCAATGTAAAAAGTCCTGGTCAATATTTAATTTAAAGAGTACAAAACGTTAGTACCTCACTCCCTGTGTGTGCCAAAGTTTTTTTTTTCATTCATTTAACACGTGTTTCACGTTAGTTCTCAAAACGTTTGCAACACTCATCTGCGCTTACCATTTCTTTTGTCTTTATCTGGTGGTCCTCGTTTGTCTAGTTGCTTTGTGCAAAGTTTCGTTTCTCTGTCCCTTTGGTTTCTCCGTTGTCACGGTTGAACATTCTAAATTATAATGTGGAAAGTTTGACGTGGAAATTATAAGATTAATGACTTCGTCTTAAGTCGGCAGGCGTTAACGTTCTCCTAGGGAGCTGCTATTTCACTAATGTGTGTTTACGGTCACATACAGTACATTTGCGACCCTGCGTAGCGTAGTTGATAACGCTCTCGCCTTCGGTGCGAGCCGTCCCGGGTTCGATTCCCTGTGGGGACACAGCTACCCTGAATGAGGTTTTCCTCATTCACACCAGGAAAATGCTGGGGTGGTATCTAACTTATAGGTCCCAGGGCGCTTCCTTCCTTCCGCAATCTATTTTCCTTCCCTTTCCCCGGATAGTGTGCTCGCCGAAGGGTGTCATCCCTCATATGTGACGGGTTACGTGGCGTTTCGCGGGTCTGCGTACCGTAACCAAAATTACATTATATATTGGACATCGTAACATATATTGAAAACCACAAGTGCTGTAAAACGAGCAGTTTTCTCTGGTCGATTCCAAATTTTATGTAGATTTGCCAGTTCTCATTCAAATTAAAAGAAATAATCCCGTTATTTTTTACTCCACATTTAAGTCGTTTTTACCTTATTAGTTTCATATTGCTGTTAAGACGTTAAGGTTGATACCGTTCTGAAAGGCATCCAGTAGAGGAGCTCCGTATTGCGGGTTGATGGACATTTCAGGGGGTTTGCTTTGATGACAAACTAACTGCAAGCTGGCATTTAGGCTTGTGGACCCACAATGAGGCGTACTCGGATATGGCATTATAAGAAAAAAATATTTGCATTTGCTATTATCACTTATTCAAGTTACTCAAGTTAGCCACAAACTCACCTCAACATCTATATATTAAAATATTCTATATATTCTATATATTAAAATACTACATTTATGTGTTCGTCTATAGCAGTTCACTCCCTTTGAGAGTTGAGTTCCTTCGTAGCTAAGCGGTTAGCGTACGCGCCTTTGGCGTGGGAGACCCGGATTCAATTCCTGGTGGGAGCTCATGTGGTTCGAATTCCACGTTAATTAGTAGGTCCACATCTCATATAGTCTCGTTGCTGAATGGGACGTTAAATTCAAAATCAGCCTAACTTCCTTTGAGAGTCTTCCTGTCCTTTATTTGTGTCTGTAAAGGGACTTGCACAGACATGGTGGGAAGGAGATTCAAGCTCATATTAGAACTTTGCGCTGTGTAAATAGCACAGATTCAGGTAATATATACTATTAAAAGTGTTGTATGTAAAAATGGAAGCCATCATTTACTGATACGCTCAAGTATATAGGTTGTCTGTGATCAATAACTTTCTATTGATTTTAATGGATGTTGCGTCAAGCATGATAAATAATGTATTTGTGGGAGACTAGTTGTTGCGGTTGAAACGTTACGACACATTTTAGGAAGAGAGATGTTTCTGAGATTAATTACTTATACTGACATACGGATTCAGAACTGATGCAGTTACGAATCGGTAAATATATCTATCTATCTATCTATCCATCTATATATCTATCTATCTATCTATCTATCTATCTATCTATCTATCTATCTATCTATCTATATATATATATATATATATATATATATATATATATATATATATATATATATATATATATATATATATATATATATATATATATATATATATATATATATGAATGTAAGTTATGGTACGAGACTAAAATTAGTGACATGGAACATCGAATAATTAAGTGTAAAATTCAGGTGAAAAATAATTAGTTCAAAGTTATTAGCTACGCTGCGATGGTTTATAAATATTTCTTTCTACGTTTCTCGTGTGTTGGAAAGATGACAAAAATTATTAATTCTAAGAAGGGGGGAAGACGTACTAGTTATTATTTGTAGTATTACATTACATTATAGATAATTTTCGCAGAATTCCCATTTGTTTCGAGGTGACTCAAATGGCGCGTTCTGGCACCAAACCTACAATGATGTTATTGGATGTGGCTTGATGTGTGCGTCACGCTATCCTTGAATGTTACTTAACTTTGTTTAAAATATTAGTAATGTTGATTGCAGAAAGACAAAGGCGCAAGAAGGATTAGTTATAATAAACGGCAAACGTCTGAGTCCATTACGCTAATTCCCAATATTAAACAATCACACTAATAATTATTGTAACCTGCGACATTGTTGTGCACAATGAAGTCCTTGTATAATTATATAAACATTTCCTAGAATGAATGGCCAAAGTCGAAAATAAATAAATAAACTTGTTAAATGTAAACAATTAGAACTATTAATTTAACACGATTTTTCTCTTTTAGCGTACAGCGGGCCAAGGCCGAAGGATTAGCGCAACTAGTGTTATATAGTAAAATCAAGCCACATTTAGTATCAAGAAGGAAGATATCAAAAACAGTATAATTCAGTTTGGGGGGCTAAGTCAATTATTCTTCGTTCAGCGATAATTTTCATTGATAAAACAAATTTGTGAGCGGTGATAAAGCATATCAATGTGTGACCAGACAAAGAGCGATTCTTTTTAAGAAAATTTACATAGAGTAGAAATCGCTGAATTGGTAGTAGGTTTCTCTAGCTTTAATTTAGTGCAGGCGGTAACATGTGTCACGTGTGCATTATATGTGCCCTCATTTTAACTGCTGAGTGTTATTACCCACTTAAAAGAGGGATAGTTTCTTTTGCTCACGTGATCTGGTTGGTGGTCATTTAGTCGCCATATTGGATTCAAGATGGCGGATCGTGACATTCTTTAAATGCTCATAACTCGGCCATTTATGGACCGATTTTGGTAATCTTTTTTTCTTTGCAAATTGAAAATTACACTCTACAATTTCGTATTGTTGCACTTTTCGCAAAATCTGCGCCGTTTTCCCGAAAAATTGGAAAGTGTAGAATTGAAGATGAAATTTTATTCTATTTTCGTAATTTTCTCGAAAATGGCTAATAATATATTAAGAAGACACACACATACACACAAGAAAAAGGCAGAATTTTATAAGCTTTAAAACGGTATACAGCTTGCTTGATTTGGTTTAAAACTAGGCTATATATGAAAGTAAAACGAATAATATGTATTATTTCAATTGTTGTTACAAAAATAGCTTTTCCGCCGTTTTTACCTTCCAGCAATATATCTGTACAGCAGGCGCTATCCTATCTCACGTGCGAAGCTTTGTCCCGTAAGTCTTGGTGCGGGGTTTGTTAATAGGGATGCGCTCGAGACGAGTCGAGACAGAATTTTCCTGACAAAATTCGAGTCGAGACACGGCACTTCTAATAAGAAATATACATTTTTCGAGTCGAGAGATTGCTTTTACAGAACATTTTCGAGACGATACAGCCACAAATCTTGTCTCGTGCGCATCCCTATTTGTTAAACACACAGTCACATGATCAATAGTCATTTGGTTCCCACATTTAAAAATGGACGGAAAATTAGTAGATTTTTTTAACTAAGTATATCTCCGTACCTAGTGGTCCGAATTTACAGCCTGTTTTACTCCTTTGTAAAGTAAATCTCATAGTTCGTAATTATAGTGTAATTTGAAGAAGAATTTGAACAATGACGTATTTTCAAATACAAGTGTAGAAAAACAGTACATTCAAAGAGCAAAAAATAGTACTTGTAAACAAATACGTCGTAGTTGATAATACTGATACATATTAATAACATAGTGCCAAAAATTAAAATGAATATTGCAGATCTTTCAGAGTCGAGATAAAGACTTAAATAATATTATTTATGAGGATTCCTGCATTTGTCCAAAATAGTACTTTTACATTTACGGAAGTCACAGCACAATATTTCCGATTTTTACAGTATCTCTGAATCATGGGAGAAGGAAAATTCGGTGTACGGAAAACTCGGTGTGGGGAATGTTAGGTGTAAAGAAAGATTCGTTGTAGTAAACCGTAGGATTTATTAAAAATTCAGCTTTGAGGATAAATGAGCGTATTAGTTTTAAGTTCAAATATTGTGTAGAACGTACTTTTACTGTCTACTATCATTTTTACAGTTCACTGTCTATTTTATATTGCTTTATATTGAATTGTGTTCCTGAAATTATTTGAATTCTAGATTTCGACGGATTTTAACATTTTATGGCCCTTACATGACGAGAAATTTGTCCTCGAATCAGACACTTTAATCCTGAAAGTCCTCCAATCAGACACTTTAGTTTGCTTGTCTTAAGGTAAACAAACTAGTGTGTCTGATTGGAGGAAAAGTCAACTATTTTTACAACTATTATCTAAAAAAAAGAAATCCTGCTTTATATTGCCCTTTCCACTAAGACTTCTTTGATCAATATATTTTTGCATCTTACATATGTATATACAGAGAGATTCTTTCAAAACTCACGGATTTCATTTGGCTCTAGAATTTCTAACTGAAGTCAGATTTTCATGCGGTTGCTGCAAATCATAAAGGAAGGATGGGAGATTTATGGGACTATGTTTACTGGTTTAAATTCATCCGGGGTAATATAGAGCAGGCCGCAAGAAAAACAGCAAATATTCGCCATTGTACGTTACAGTTCGAATGAGATATTCGATATTTGAAACGAAATTGAAGAATACAAATTAAGTGTTAGTGGTAACACACACAAATCACATGTTAAATAGAGATTTCTTGAGTGACTTACGAGTCGGTACCCGACATCTTCCACAACATCCGCCAGCAAGGTCCGATGCTTCCCTGTCTTCCTCAGAAGCGATTCTGTTTCCTGCAATTTATTCACTAACGACCATGTTATGTTCCTGTCTGGGGCAGAACATGAGGCAAAATTGCGTGTAAATGCCCTTTGCGTAGCAACAACAGATCCCGTTCTCAAAAACTTTTAACGATAAAATCACGTTGCTCCAAAGAGTCCATTACACTGTTCAACAACAAAAATGTAAATTGAACAAAATCAGCTAATTCTTATTGATTTTTGTGGTGCTGATCACGAATTTGAAAGTTATTTTCGAATATTAGTTCTACTTTTCGTTTAGGCATTTCTAATAATAAGGCTTTAAAAATAAATATATTCACTTCGTTTGGGGTAATATGTTACACTGATCCGGCAACACTGGAGAAACTATATGAACGCTTGGTTTCATTGTGTTCCTTGTCTCAGTAGTGTTCTGCTATTGTTAGAAAAGACAGGTTTAGTGCAGTTATCAGCGTTTTGGGTGTGACGTTTGTGTAGTGCAGGACATAAAAATACAACTACAAGTACGTAAAAATACTGGTATTTCGAATGTATATTTTTAAATAGTTGCCGGAACTATTTCAAGTGACATTATGAGGATTTCAATAAACAAAAATACCGCGAAATTGTGTAAACAGTGCGGATAGCTTCTGCTACGTGTGTGGGGAAGTGACATTTTCCTCACAAAAGCAGACTATAACACCACTAATAAGAAAAGCCTATCAATATTACTTTGGTTGTAAAATTGGAGACCAAGATAAATCTTGGGCACCCCACATTGTGTGTAACACTTGTGCCAGCAATCTCAGAAATTGGATTAGTGGGAAGGGGCGCTCAATGCCTTTTGCAGTGCCCATGATTTGGAGGGAGCCAAGCGACCACATCAGAGACTGTTATTTTTGTATGGTTCCTTCCGTCAAGAAGGGAATTTCCACGAAGAAGAAGCGGACCTTGGTCTATCCTAACATTTCTTCTGCAATGCGCCCTGTTCCACATGGAGAAGGACTACCTGTTCCTGACCCACCTAAAGAATACGATCTTTTTTCTGATGATGATCAAGAAGTTGAAGCTCCTCAATCAAGTACTTCGAAGGACCCTACTTTTGTTGTAGAACCTCCATGTGAACCACATAGACTTACTCAAGAGGAACTAAGTGATCTAATCAGAGACTTGGACTTCTCGGAAAGCAAAGCCGAAATTTTAGCGTCACGCTTAAAGCAATGGAATTTATTGCAGGAAAAAGTAAATATTTCAGTGTATCGGAATAGGGAGATGATGTTCACTTCATTTTTTACTATGGAAGACACACTTGTGGCATGTACAGATGTAATGGTCTCATGAGGGCACTTAAAATTAATTACGAACCTACGGAGTGGAGGCTCTTTATAGATTCGTCCAAGGTGAGTTTAATGGCAGTGCTTTTACATGTTGGAAATGAACTTCCTTCAATTCCTGTAGGTTACGCAGTTCATATGAAGGAATCTTATGAAAACTTGAAACGTTTACTTCAAGCCATTAAATATTACGATTTGCAGTGGCTCATTTGTGGTGACCTTAAAGTAATAGCACTGTTGCTAGGTATGCAGTTAGGGTATACAAAGTATTGTTGCTTTATATGTGAATGGGACAGTAGAGATCGTGGATCTCATTACCGCAAAGGTGATTGGAGTACCAGAGAAACTCTTCAGGCGGGAGTGAAAAATGTGCAGCATGAACCACTGGTAGTTCGTAACTGAATTTTGCTTCCCCCTCTACATATTAAATTAGGTCTTATGAAAAGTTTTGTTAAGAGCATGAACCAAGAGGATGAGGCCTATAAGTACCTAAGAGGACAATTCCCTCGATTAAGTGATGCCAAAGTTAAAGAAGGTGTTTTCATAGGGCCACAGATTAGGCAACTATTCAAAAATCACAAGTTCGACGAAATTCTCCAAGGTGAGGAGAAAGCTGCGTGGGAAAGCTTGAAGAGTGTTTGTTCACAGTTCTTGGGAAGACACCGAGCAACAAATTACAAACAACTGGTAGCAAAGTTGTTATTGTGCTACGAAAATCTTGGTTGCAATATGTCTCTGAAACTCCACTTTCTTCATTCACATCTAGACTTCTTTCCCGAAGATTGTGGAGTAGTAAGTGAGGAACATGATGAGCGTTTCCATCAAGATATTGCAGCCATGGAGAAGAGATATGAGGGAAAGGGGAGTTCTAACATATTGGCCGACTACTGTTGGACTGTTGCAAGGGATGCTCCAGATGTAACCTAAAAAGGCAAGCCAAGCGAAGACATAAACATCAAAATAAAATAAACATAATCCTGTACAAGGGATCACTTGAAACTTTTGTCTACATTGCAGTGTAGTTCTTGCACAAAAAGATATTTGTACATATTTTTCATGTTTTGATGTTAATACTGATTTTCATTACGGAATTGTTAATGTTTAACTTGACCACGGTTACTTTATTTTCTGTATCGCTGTGACACTGATATTTGCGCAATTTTGAAAAAGGAAGTACAAGGGTATAGAAAGCTATAGGTTAGGGTACTTCTTAACTCCCCAGCTTATCACATCACAGTGAAATAGATTTAAAAAAAGTGAAATGTAGGTTTTTACAAGGATTTTCCTTAAATGTTCTATAAATATTAATACATTTGTATATATACAGCTACTGTTGTACAAGGGCGTTTTTTTCACAACCTGAGCTAAGAAAATTCTTCTATTATCATTTCCTTTCATATTATGCTTAAATGAATGCAAATATCGCAATTTCAAAGAATTTACATACTTTCGATCAAAATTTGTTGAACAGTGTAATTTGTAGGCCTATGCCAGGAAGAATAAACTGTGTACTTTGAGCGTAAAAAAGGCAAAGAATTGTGATACAAATAGGCAAGTTCACGACCCTATAGCTGAATTACAAACGACGAGAGAGTCGTCATAAGACTTCTTACAGTGTGTTAAGATTTCATTAGCAAATAAAATAAAAGAAAATAAATAAATGAAATATATAGAATTACACTAGTGCAAATTTATTTAAGAACTCACAGTAAGTGTTCACGCCTCAAAATTAATACAGAAGAAGAGGTAAGTGATACTGGTCTCAACTTGACACATCCTGAATATGCTGAAAACATGCAGTGCTGGTCTTAGTAGAACGTGTAACTACCTTAAGCACCCATTCCACTGTTTGGACGTATAGCTAGCTGGTCAGATACTGTAGGCGATCTCTATGTGGGAGGTAGTCTGGAAGCCGGCGTCTTTTCAGGTGCGTCCTACCATGCTTCGCATGTGCTTAATAAAGCTTGGGTCAGGAGATTTAGCAGCTAATAGTGGAAGGCGTATACCGGGTAGATAACGCCTGATTCGCCTTACGATATAAGGACGCACAATGTGAGACTAGAAAATGGGGTCCCAAAAAGTGTCCACATTAGGTCGGAGGATACGATTGACATCATCACGAATGCACGAAGTACTAATACAGTAAAAACGAGAGGTGAGTGGGATATATATATATATATATATATATATATATATATATATATATATATATATATAGATTATTTCCCATCACTTATCAAATACCTGCGTCAAGTGTGATTCCTACTGTACAAGTATGTATCAAATTAGAACACGCAGAATTTTAACTCTTAACTGCAAGTTTACATACGGGCGTAGGACCGCCATTGTGTCTAAGATAGAAACTATTCTCATCGCTGGATACCATCACCCTTCGTTCGTTTTGCCATTCCAATCTCTCCGAACGTTGTTGACGATGGACAGGTGTCAGTAGTAGTCGTTAAAATGCAACGCAGGGTAATAGATCACTCTTGAAAACAATCGATTGCTTAGTGTTTGTGCGCTCACTGTTTCGTCTTCGAGAATCCATCATGGCTCTGATCGCACTAACTTGCCAATTAGGGCGGCCCTAATAGTCCTCTCGAGGAGCACTTCGGTATGTCGTGGTGGCATTGAAGAGGGCACGTTGGGTATGGGAACCCTCTGCTCCCATCGTGGTACGACTTTTGTTCAAATCTGGCTATGTCCTATATGCTGAGCGATCTAACATGCTTTTCCACCGGCATCCTGAGCGATCTAACATGCTTTTCCACCGGTATCTTAGTTTAACATCGCACGGAGCAAGAATTCTGCTTTGAATACGAGAAAGATTGTATGAAAAGTAAGGAAGGTGAATAGTTTTGGGTTCAAGGAGATACCACAAAGAGGCAGTTAGCTTCCAGTAGATAAGAGCTTTTCATACGAAGGTGTAAAAGTGTATATAGTATTTGTTGATGTAGATAAGGCTTTTAACGGTGTGAAGTAGCTAATTTAAAGGTGCTTAGGATAAATTTAAAGATCAGACTCAAATGACTTACATATGAACAAAAAAAAAAAAAAAAAAAAAAAAGCAGTCGCCCTCTTCACAATAATCAAAATATTTCATATCAATCAAGCCTTTTCCAACAAAATTTTTAAGTTGGAATTCAAGATGTGATGTAGGATAGTGAAGTTGGAATAGATATTCCACAAATTTTACCTTTCAGTGAAATTGCTATGTAGATAAGTAGCGAAAAAAAGTTTGATTAGGGTGCTGATTTTGTTTGATAGGAACTAAATGAACTGGCATATTTGTTTTTCAGATAATAGTGTTGCGGAATAGAAACCGAAAAATAACGTGCCGTCAGAAAAGATATAAAAGAGGTGTGACAATAATTTAAGATAAGTATGAGAATGAAGGAGTTACAGTCGCTGAGATGATTAAAGCTGTGTCAATTATCGAAGTCTGAGCAAATAAAATAGAATAGTGGACTACTTTTAATACCGAAGTAGTATTACTACCGAAGATACAAAATGTAAACGAGAAGCAGAAAGCAATGTCAGAAATGTAAAATATATTTAAGATGGTCGTGATGATAATGATTATAAACGTGTCATGAGAGTCATTGAATGGTGTTACAAAAATGACACAGATATGGAGTATTTCATTGTATAATGCAGAAAGGTGGACATTATGAAAAGATGTCAAAAATATTGTGCTTAATTTACCGGAAATTTGAATGTAGAGGAAAATTGATACAGCCGACTGAAATGATACGTGATTAAGGGGCATTAAGAATAATACGGGTAAAAAAAGAAGATATCACGCGTTTGGAGTAGCTACGAAGCTCCTTGGATCTCAATTAAATGTGTCTGGAACGCCCGTGGGTGTCCGATTGCAACCCAGAATCTACCACCGAAGACTGAATCACCTTTGACAAGTGCTTGTGCATTAGCACTGGAGCTGCTAAATAGCCTAATCCACAGTATGATAACAGCATATATAGCTGTTCGGGGTGATTTGGGACCGATGTGTAATCGACGAGTATACCCACACAAAGTATATGCCTTAGAGTCGCCATTTGCTTTTTCTCTTTGTCATTTGACCTTCAGTGTGGTACGTATGTCTCTCTCTCACACATCTATTTCCATAGTTCAGCAGAGTTTCCCGTTTGTCACTTTTCTATGTGGTGTCACTTGACTTCTCGCACGAGCGTGTATTTACTTAATTTCATACAAGTACATACTTTTCTCTTCAACAAACTGCGCATCTTCCCTAATTTGGTTTAGTTGCCTTATTACTGCCCTGCGTTTGTACTTGCTTTTCAAATGCAAAAGACACTATGGACTAGAGCTGGTACTTGTTGTCCAGTTAAGATATCGGTTTCTAATTTCTTATTTTTTGATATTTTTTTTAGGTGAGAAAAAAAAACACACACTCACACACACACTCTCTCTCTCTCTCTCTTTGTCTCTCTCTCTCTCGCTCTTTCTCTCTCTCTCCCTCACTCACTCACTCACTCTGGAAAAGTGATGAATATAAAACATTAAACCTTTTATAGGTTGTGTGCGTAGAAGAAAGTGGTTTCGAAAAGAAGTGTTTCACTACTCTGTTTTGAAATAATGTACGCGTGGAAGTTATTATAGCTAGAGGTCAAACATATTTATCTGTCCCACTACCGACATGTGTAGTGAATATCGACTCTGCACGTGCAGAGTACTCAGGAACGAACGTACCTACGTAGAGTTTGCTCCATACCATCTCTTGAACCAGGTAAGAAAGGCAAGTTTTAAAGACAAAGTAGGAGAGTACGAAACCTTCTGTCCGCTACTTTTGAGACGATCGGTATAGAAATCCATCAACAACTCAGAGCAATATGGGTCTGTACATGTTGTCCGAAGAAATAATTCAATGATAAAGTGAGGTATTTTCTGACAAAAATTACTGTGGTAGCTGACGAACATTCTGAATGGTTGTCAATGTTAAAACTAGTGAAGTAAAACTAGTGTCAACGTCAGGTTTGACATTCCATGACTTAGAATTCTTAAGTCAACATTATCTCTTGAGTTACAGGCCAAGTAATTTTTCTTCAGCGTTATAATAGTGGATCCAGCTCTAATGATGCTCCATTGTATCTGAGGAACAAAGCGTGCTTCCATGGAGTGAGAATGTTGCATGGCCAGAAATAAGTTTAACGTTGATTGTTTGCCGACAAGATTATGCCAATGGGAGATCCGGGTTCGATTCTCGTGGGAGCTCATGTGATTCGGATTCCACGTTAATCAGTAGGTCCACATCTCATATAGCCTCGCTGCTGAAAGGGACGTTAAACTAAAAATCAACTCAACTCAAGATGATGCTAACAGCTTTTGGATATCAATGTGTTTTCTTGTTCTTATGAATAACCCAACCTGCTCCCAGATTCGTTAAAGCTTGGAAACAATTGAAAGCAATTTCAACTTGCTTTTATCTTGTGGTCTTCCTTACGTGGTAAAAAGAGTATCTTTTATTTCAAGATGTCAGTGATACTTCGTACGTCGTTAAAACCAGCAGTTGTTTCTGATACGTTCAGTTGGAAATACATGTGCTATCCTCTTCACACTCCTGATCAAGAGCTCAGTTAGTTCCTTATTTCAAGTTAGAACATGCTGCTGTTTTAAATTTGTTAAACTAACAGGAGTGACGTGAAACAAATAATTCGCTTTGTGCACGGGGTGCGGTTTTTTATGAGGGTGATATTTTATATCGAGTGAAGCTATAAGCAAGTGTTTGGAAGTTAATAAAAACTATGTTATTGCACTGTAATTAATTTTTTAATAAAAAAGGAATAGCGACTTCTCGAAACGTACACTGTAAACTTCCTTAATTGATTGTAGTCCAAGTATATAAGAAAAGATTCTATTGAACAAAGAATGGGAAATAACTTCTCATAGAGGTAGAAGTTGCCTAATCAGAAAGTGCGAAAATAATTTAATATTAATAGTAATAATAATTACAAAAAAAATTAAGTTATTAGAAACCAACAAAATTAATAAAAAAAAATTAGACACTGTATGCGTTGCGGTGATTCACCTTAATATTTTGTATTTTCTACATATTTTTGTAAAGCAAAGGTAATTCTAGAACTTCGTATATATTAATGTGAACCACCATATTAGAAGCACGTTAGTAGGACTTTTTTCTCTCAAGAGTCAATCCATGCTAAGTGATCATCGAGAAAAAAGAAAAATTGCCGCTCGACCTTTTCAAAAATGTCTCATTTTCTCATGAATGTTTATCCTATATCAGGATACTTCAAAACCACAATTAATTATTTACTTTATATATATATAACAACGTCCTATGGCGACGCAGCTGTTGCCACCATTTTGCATTTTTTTCGATTTTAGGCGTTTACGTTGTTTTGAATATCTCAGCATGTATTTGTCCTACCAAATTGAAAAACGCTGGGCGTCTACAACTCGTGCAAAGCTAACACTTTGGTCTCTTAACATTTTTGCGTAAAACCACTTGAAGAGGTGAAATCAGGGCCTACAGTAGCAATATTTTTGGAAACTGAAGACATGTCTGGGAAGAGGGAACAACTGAAGGTCTGAATTTGTGTGTGGATGTAGTCCGGGATCATAAGCTAATACACAAAAATTTACAGACTTGTAGCTGCTCCCAAACGCCTGAAAAAGAAAAATCGTAAAGTTTGGGAATTATGTCAATTTGGCATATTTCACTATCCAATATCTCCAGTGGACCTGGATAAAAAGAATAAAAAATTAAAATTTTGGGATTAGTTAGACCTTTAGTATAACATAGCACACAACAAATTGCGTTTTGTGCTTTTGAGCAGAAGGGGGTCAAAGTATTAAGTATTGACGTCATACTCTAGGAGGTGTTTTATTCAGAATTTGAACTGGAAATTCGTTGTTGTGAAATAAAAGAAAGTAGGATGAATGATTAGTCCAGTCAAGGCTCTGTCTCGTTTCTTTCCTCTAGTTGTAACACTTTATCACACCTACAGCAGCACTGATAAAGAATGCCGCTATCGGCAGAAGGCGAGACAAATGCACACTGGACAAAAAGTGCGTTCATTGCTCTAGCTGCTTCCTATATCAATAATATCCAATCATGTTTATTCTAGTTTTAACTGTCAACTCATGCAGGAGACTGTTGTCCTCTCGTTTGATCTACATTCTCAAGTCAGTAAACACTTACTCGCTGTAAACACTGACTGCAGAATGAATATCAAACGAAAGGACAACCGTCTCCTACATGAGTTGATAGTTAAAACAAGAATAAACAGAATTGAATATCATTGATATAGCAAGCAGCAAGAGAAAGGAGTACTTACAAACTTTTGGCCAAGTGTACATTTTGGCTTTTCTCCCTTTCTGCGGATAGCGGCATTCTTCACCAGTGCTGCTGTGGGTGTGATAAGACAATGTTACAACTAAGGGAAAGAAACAAGCTTGCGAAACTTGACTGGACTAACCATTCATCCTACTTTATTTTACTTCACAACAACGAATTTTCAGTCGAATTTGTGAACAAAACACATCCTAGAGTATGTCGCCATTACTTAATACTTTGACCCCCTTCTGCTCAAAAACACAAAACGCGCTTTATTGTGTGTTATGGTATACTAAACGACTAACTAGTCCCAAAATTTCAGATTTTTTTATACGGGCCCATTGAAGATATTAGACAGTGAAACATGCCAAATTGGCGTAATTCCCCAACTTTACGATTTTTCTTTTCAGGCCTTTGCGAGGAGCTACAGGTATGTAATTTTTTGTATATTAACTTATGATCCCGGACTAATGCTCACACAAATTGAGACCTCTACGTCAGCTGTTTCCTCTTCCGAAACATATCTTCAGTGTCCAAAAATGTTGCTACTGTAGGCCCTGATTTCATCCCCCTTCAAATGGTTTTATGCAAAAATGTTAAGAAATCAAAGTTTTAGCTCTGCACGAGTTGTATACGTCCAGCAATTTTCAATTTGGTAGGACAAATACATGCTGAGATATCCAAAACAACGTAAACCCTTAAAATCGAAAAATGTTGGCAGCCGCTGTGTCGCTGTGGGATGTTGAAAAAAATAATTAATTGTGGTTCTGAAGTACTCCGATATAGGATAAACATTCATGAAAAAAAAAAATATATATATATATATATTTATTGCTGATGGTTGAGCGGCACATGCTTGATCACTTAGAATGGATTGACTCTCAAGTAAAAATCCGATCTTAATGTAGATATTCGGTCTGAGGGTCATAAGGCTGCGCAACGAATTTTGTAAGAATTACGCATAACTTTCAAATTTGCAGTAGTGTTATAGTGCGTTCTATATTACTTTTCCTGATCAGTTTCTTTAAGGCTGGTATATTCTTTAAACACAATGTATGCAACCCATTCCAGTGTTCCCGACTACTTACTCACTTTCCTAAATGTGTTGTAGCGATCAATTGTAAAATACGGTTAGTGATGTAGATTTTGCACTTGCTTGTGTGCAAGCATAATTTTGCTGATACGTGTACAGCTAATTTCCTTAAATATGATTATTTCTTTACGGCAGTTTGTATCTTTTTAACGCAATTTGTGTTTTTTGTCCTGGTGGTCGATACTATAATTTATGGAAGGAGTTCGTATTCCTTATATGATTTCTACCAACATATTATGCTTTATACTAAGTTACATATTTTGTTCGAAATTCATTATTTTCCTCAAGTTCGAGTATTTGAGGACGTCGGTACGGAAGCTATTCAATATCGCTTCCGTGCATTATATATATATAAATATAATGTAATATAATATAATATAATATAATATAATATGCTTTTTGCTAAAGCGTATTATTCAAGGTGTGTAAATTCAATGAAACTGAACGTAGTACTTCCGTCCATATTTGTTTCTACAATACATCAATACAGCAAGAACATTCAAATATGGTACGCCGGATTCCCACCTTGAGTAAATTATTGTTAGAATGTGTTGGGAAATTTCATTTATGTATCTTACTCTCCACCTTTTTTTTTTTTTTTTTTTTCTATGATATGATTTGAACAACATTGAAATTGATGTATGTTTCAAATACATGCTAGTGATGCTTCTCACTGCTGTGCCCTTTTCTCTTTCCTTTTTTTTTTTTAACTTTCCTCCTCAGTTTTTTTTTTCTTTTTTATGTAGTGGTCACAGTAAGAAAGTAGTATGCAATATTTGCATGTTATCTTTGTTTTGTTTACTTTTTCCTTAACTTTCTGTGTAGTATATTGAATTATTCTTTGCATGGGCATAGTGTTCTTACATTTGTATGTTTGTGTATTCTATCATACACTATAGAATATGTAGTCTTCTTTTTCGAAGTATAAGGGAAACCCAGAAACTAATATTTTTCATCTTTGCCTATCTTAAGACATATTGGGCACTCAATCAGCAAATTCCTAATCACAGTTTAAATAATTATGGAAGTAACAAGTAACCTGTTGTTCAAAGATATTGTATTCTTGCAAACAGTTTAACGTTTTTATATATTTTGAGTCTCGTAGATTCGTTGGTAATATAGTACATAATAATTTTAGCATGAAGGTTTGTTTATTTAATACTGAAAAGGAACATATCCAAATATGTTGTTCTTAGTTTAAATGTTGGGAAAGTCTTTATGTTCACTTTCTTCATATAGTTTTACCATGTACATTATTATTATTATTATTATTATTATTATTATTATTATTATTATTATTATTATTATTATTATTATTATTATTATTATTATTATTACTTGTATATAATAATTCACTAATATAGATAGTATTTTTCAGCACCCCGAAGAATGAGTGAACGAGACCTTCCATCGAAAGTGCGTACAGAGCAAGATCAAAATCCTGATACTAGAAGAGGAATGCCACTAGATCTTCCAACAATACAGAGTTCAAAATCTGTTCCATCGTTAAGTAGTATGTAATTCTTTTCTACATCGTATCACATTTTTTTTCCTTATATACCAGGTAGTGTAAAAACTAATGAGCCGTTTGAGCCCGAGATGGCGTTAATGTCCCAGATTTCAGGGTATAGGAGGTACAGCGTGCCAGGGCTAATGTCTGCTAACAATTGAAGCTAGTAGATGTGTATCACAGAAGTTCTACAGTGACGGGGCTTTGGTATTTCTGGAAAAATTGCGAAAGTCATTAAACAGAATCGGGCCTATGTGGTTTCATAATGTTATTTTGAAGTCACAAAAATATATTCTCAGTTTTTACCTCCAAAGGCTCAATATTTTTTAGACAACTTGGTAGAGTAGTAATTCTTATAATCAGACGTAAGAATCTGCTCCGTGAAGATCAGTAAACCAGGGTGGCGACAAACCGGTAAAAGTCAGGAAATTTAGTAAGACCGGGGATAGTCAGGGAATTCTGCTAAGAGTAAAAAAATTTCTGGTTCCAAAGAAAATCATTTGAAATAAAAATCTTTAAAAGAATTTTTTTTTTAATTTATTATTGGCACTTCAAATTTAGAAACTTACACTTGTTTTTTTGCTAATTATGTGTAACAGACTTACCGTATATCCTGTATTTGTCAGCATTATCTTTTGCTTTCGCTTGTACAGTGAAATATTTGGTGAGTCATTCACAAAATGCAATTGAATCAGTGGGAAATTTATTCTCCACCCACAAATAATTCCAGCCATTTTTCGTTTTTGTTGCCACTAGTTTCAAATTTATCACAGTTTCCTGTTCTGTATTAATTGAGAGTAGCTTACCATACAAATCAAAGGATTTTGGAATACGGTTCCTCGTATTTGAGTTTCTGTATTTTAATGTTTACTCCTGAAATTTTTAGAATGTACAAAAATTTTCGATAAAGTTGTACATCAGCGTATGCATTCGGTCAATACTTAGTGGATAGCCTGTCTGATTTTGTCGGATTCTGGATATTTAAATATAGGACATGTCTATGGATGCTAATTTCTAGCTTTGGTTTGTTCTGAGCTTAAGATATGAGTGGAAATAAATTAAGAACGAATAAGGAAGAAACTAAATCAGTACCTATATGGATAACAACAATAAGTACCGTCCACCAGATCTTCCGTCTTCTGATCCTACAGTAGGTTTTTGTTCTCCATATTCCTTCCAATCGGTGCACTGGCTAACAAGGCTTTCTCATCCACCTTCGTTTCATGTAGACACTTATTCTTCCAATACTTAAGAGTTGTACAATGTTTTTTTTTTTTTTTTTTTTTTTTTTTTTTTTTTTTTTTAAATCCACTCTTCCTGTTATCTCTAAAATTATTCTTAGTTCGAAACACACTTGCTCTCATTTTCTTTTCCGAAACTGTAAACCATGTCACATTCTTTCCATTCTCGAATGTTCTCTCGTATCCCCAATAGCAGTTGAATTTGAAGGTTTTGTAAGAAATGTGCTTCTAACACGGTCTCAGTGAAAGTGAATTCAAGAATGGAGAATGGATGAGATAAAACCCTATGTCGTAAACAAAAGCGAGGGCATACTATCTGCTTTCTGATGAGTGCATCCTGTCGTCAAAAGAATTACTTCCTTATGTGTTTCTGTCTCCTTTCTTCGCCAACTCACTCACTGTTTGCCTACTTATAAATGAAATCTCACTTCCTCTGTCATATATATATATATATATATATATATATATATATATATATATATATAAACTAAGCGTAAGGAGCTTTCTTATTTTACTAATGATCACTGCAGTTACTTTCTTAATTCTTTCTTTCCGTGTCTTTTCGAAGTTTTTGACACTGACTCCAAACATACGACAATGTTGTAATAGTGGCATCGTAAAGGTTGTTTTTTTCGTCTGTTTTCCCACGTTTCTCTTCTAAATGAGAATGTAGTGCTTCTGCTTTAATTCCTGGCACTTTTCCCACTTCAAGGGAATCTATACTAACCGTAGCTATTCCGCCCCCAGCAGTTTTATTTTATGTTATTTAGTATAATTTACTTACTCTAAAGCAATTGAGTGTATCTTTACAGCGTACGTTTCTAGTTCCTTCAGAGTATTACAATTCTTTTTATGTAACTAAATTGTAAATGTGGAATGTGATTTAAATGGTAATACGGTTCACTTGATCGTGCTTCATCGGTGGAATCCTAAGTCTTGTTATATAAAACTGACATACTGCGTACAAACCTAGCCATTGACTCAGTCGGCTGTTAAACTCTCTGTGCAATCCCCATTTCAAACTGTATTTCATACTAAAAAATATGAAATTCTGCGAAAACTTACCACAACCGTTAAAGAGATGCAGGACTACTTTCTTCAAAGTATCGTTCAAAGAAATTTTTCTTCTCATAGCATAATCTTTCAGCAAACTATAAACTTGAAAGGTTCTCAGTCGTCAATCCCGAAAAGTGTTGCAATTGGATCTTAACTTCCTCAAATATCTTAATATAAGAAGATCTACTTTTCGAACTGTCCTGATTCTGACTCGATTTCGTTTCTAGCGGTGTTCTCTATGTTCTCCTGTCTCGTTCTTTTTACTATTGCTAACATTTCGTCTTCCTTAATTTTTTTTTCTTTAATACCCAGAGCTAGCTTCAAACTCCTTATATTTATTTGGCTAGACATGAGTGTGTTCTTTCTGGACCTTAATTTCGTATAAACTGAAACCTGACTTTAAACCCCGGCAAGATGCCAATAGATTATGTGATAAAATAATTACCACTTAAATACTAATACCACGTGGTTGTACTAAAATTTGGCAATTTTGTACCCATGAAAGGGAACGAGGTGGACCACCCAAATTTATAGTAATATATATTAGGGTCCTATACTATTACACCAAATGTGTAAAATGGGCAATTTCTAAAATTTAAGGGGTGGGCCAAGGTACCCCTCCCAAAATTTTAAAGGGGTGCACAAATGTACCTATATCTTATGATAGGGAATAGGCCCCTATACATAACCATATAAGGTAGTAGGACCTCATCCAAGAGGATAAATTGAACCAAAAGACCAAACACGTGGTACAACGTATTGCTTACGTTTATATTTTGGCAATTTTGTACCCCTAAAAGGGAACAAGGTGGATCACCCAAATTTATCATGGTACATATTAGGGTCCAGTACTATAATACCAAATGTTTAAATTAAGCAATTTCCAAAATTTAAGGGGTGGGCCAAGGTACCCCTCCCAAATTTTTAAAAGGGGTGCACAAATATACCCATATCCTATGAAAGGGAATGGACCCGTGTATACACCCATATAACTATATAAGGTAATAACACCTCATCAAAAAGGATAAATTAGGTCAAAAACCTCCGAAATTTAAATTTTTGGCAATTTTTTACCCATGAAAGGGAACGACATAGACCCCCAATACTGATAGAGGTACATACTATGGTCCTAGGCTACCATACCAAATTTTTAGATTTGGCAATTTCCAAAATTTAAGGGGGTGGTTCTAGGTACCCCTGCCAAAATTTGGGGGGTGGGCCAAGGTACCCCTACCAAAATCTAGAGGGGTGGTCCTATGTACCCCTAGGTCATTGACCCCAAGCCAGGGACCTTGGGTCCTGACGCAGGGACCCAGGGGCCAAAAGTGTCCTCAGGTAAGGCCAATACTACTTTCGTAAAATTTTATACCCATAAAATGGAACGTAATAGACCCTCAGTAAAACTACTCCATAAAGGCAAAGCGTAAAACCCTAGGCCAGAGGGGATAGGACGCAAAATTTCAGGGGCGCGAAAGTTAAAATCAGGTACCACAAAATAAGCTATACATACACCTGTACTCCATCATAAGGTAACAGTCTCAAATTTATGCCATAAAAGGGAACGAAATAAACCCATAGGTGGGACTACCCCATAAAGGCTGAGCGCAAAACTGTGCAAGCCAGAGGGGACGAGGTGTGGCCTAGGGGCGCCGGAAGCGCAAAAGTTGAAATTAGATACCGCAAGGTAAACTACACACACACACACCTGTATTCCATCAAAAATGTAACAATATCCAAAATGTTATGCCGTAAAAGGGAACAAAATCAACTCTCCCCCCTCGGTAAAACTATCCCATAAAGGCGTGGCCTAACACCACGTGACCCAAAAAGGCGTGGCGTAACATCATACGTCATACCACATGACCCCAAAATGAGCGCCGAACGCCCGGGGCGCAAACTTCTGGCGGCGGCGGCGGGCGCCATGCTCCAGGAGGCCGAAAAATTGAGATCAACTCATACAAGTACTACTTTGAAACGTCGACATCAGCATCAACGACGGCTGGTGGAATTGCGTGATCTTATCCTCTGTGAGTGGGTTTAACTGGACGTGACGGCCTAGCAGACCCTTGTGGACACGGTATTACCATAAGTACCAAGTGGGTGACTAATTTTTTGTGCAGGATGCTTATATATATATATATATATATATATATATATATATATATATATATATATATATCGGATGTTATAAAAATGGCGCCCACGGACCACAGAGCACTATTCTACAGGTCAAAATAAAGCGAAAATGTTATATGACGAAATGCCCTCCGGGGCTTTCTTCAGCTGCTATGGGGAATCAAAATTTCACAACGTGGCAACGTCGCAGATTAACTTGGAGCCATTGCTCTGCTACGCTAATAAGTGATGATAGTGTTAATTAATATCAACTTTAGTTGCCATCTGGAAAGAATTGGTGTAACTATTTGATAGGTTGGTAGATCTAATCTATGGTTCTTTATTTGCGACGTTGCAGCATAGTGCAATTTGCGTGTCCAGAGGAGGACTCGAGAGGTATACACACACACACACACATATATATATATATATATATATATATATCAAAATTTTTATACTTTAATTTCAGATAGCTAGATTAGAAAATTCATTCTTATTCTCTTGCTTTTAGGCCTTGGTAGAGGCTACTTATTGGAATGCTTTTCTTTGCTGCTTGCCCTTGCAGTAATTTTCCACTGGCTGCTGAAGTTCAGTAAGCCGTTGGAAACTGATTTTTTTTTCTGTTTCTTTTTTTTAGTCCCCGAAAACAAAAGGGCGGAACTTTTTATGGCCGCTGCACTTTCGGTGCATGAGGCCTACAGGTCAGTTGGTCTCACTGGTGTTCTGTCAGTCAAAGGAATTAAGTTAAGAGAGCTCAATCCGGGGAAATGTCCTTTTAATTTTGCCGCTGGAAATCTCTTCGATATGCGGGTCCGAAACTTCGCAGTCTCCCTCTAGAGTGAGTAGACTCGAGCCGTAACTTACAAAAATTCCAGAGATAGGAGTAGGAAATTATAAGTTCCTGTTAGGAAAGGGAGCCCAACGTCAAAATAATGACTAAACTGGGCTCTTGTTTTTAAAGTTAGAGGAAATGAAGAGCAATTGATTTCGATGGGTTGTACCTAGGAAGAGAATGAATCCAGAACGACTAGGAAATTGAAATCTCCAGATGCTGTAGGTTTTTACCTTGTATAGAATTCAGATTGCAATTTGGGTTCCATTCCCGGACAGTCAGGCAACAGTGACTCCTGTCTGGTAGTCTTTTTAACACTGCGATTTACGAAAGTATTAATGTTTACCTCTTACCTAGAGTCTTGAATGCAAAACGTATTATAATAGCTGGACCATGCGAGACGGCTATTAGTCCTGTTACCTATGTTTACCCATCGTAAATTGTTTTAGATAGACCCTTAATGAAATTTCTCTGAGTGTAGAGAGTCCAACCATATATAACCCAGACTGTTACTAGAGTCAAGTTTGTACGCGCCTTTGACGTGGGAGACTCGGTTTCGAATCCCGACAGGAGGTCATGTGGTTCGGATTCCACTTAATCAGTAGGTCTCGTCTCATATAGTCTTGCTGCTGAAAGGAACGTTAAACTTAAAATCAACTCGTAAGAGTCAAGTTTAACAGTCTTTGATCTAAGGAATATAGGACTAGAGTAAGAGAGAGTACTAGTCCCTATATTTCCACAGACCCCCAAGAAAATTAAAGAAACTGAACTTATTAAATATTAGGATATTGTAAATTAGTGGCTAAGCTCCTTATCCTCACCATTAGTTCTTGGGGAAGGTAAGCACAATATGAAGGTTTTTTTTGTTTTTTTTTTTCTCTCTCTCTTCAAGGACCCAGTAACGTTCTTCTACATTCTCAGTTACTAGTCACAATCCCAACCTAAATTAGAGAATATTAAATTATAATAAACTTCTAAATACACGTTAATTACCTGATATTTCATTTTACTTAATTACAATCGTGAACGTGTTACCTAGAGAACAGCGAGCGGATGTTTAAAAATCATAAAGACAAGATTTTGAGTGGAAGGTAAATTGGCAAACTCAATAATTTGAAGGTGAGAGAAAAAGCAATCTAGCTCTAAGTTACTATTGATCGAATATTATCATCATCATTTAAGGGATTATAAAGAATTAAGAATCAGAAGAAAAGGTAATAGCAATTTTTTATTCTATGGTATATATATATATATATATATATATATATATATATATATATATATATATATATATATATATATATATATATATATATATATATATATATATATATATATATATATATATATATATAAAATATACTTCACTTTACTTTACACAGAATACGCGAAAGATTGTATCTACTATGCAAGATTATGTTCAATTAATGTTCATTCAATTTTTTTTTTTCTTCTATATTTCAATCTTCGTTTTGTTCTGGGGCCGCGGTGGCTCAGTGGTAGAGCGTTCACCTCTGGTGCTTGGGGTCCCGGGTTTGATCCCAGCCCCCGCCAAGTGAACTTTGTGGTGGACAAACACCGTGTGCGTGGGTTTTCTCGGGGTTCTCCCGTTTCCTCCCACTTTCTTCATTCCACCATTTCATTCATTACTCATCATCACCGTCTCCTTTAGCCTAACCGGCATAACCGTGGGACGTAAAACTTAAAAAAGAGAGAGAGATTCGTTTTGTTCTGTTTCTTCTCAGAGAGTATGTATAATATAACCATAACACATTATTGTCACTGGAGCTCAATCTATGAGCAGACATGAAATTTTCATATATGCATTCCTTTTAGGTGGGAATAATGACTTAATCCACGCCATGTCCAGTTCCCATTTCAAGCAACATGAAGTTTATAATCCAGGTTATAGTCGAACATCGTCAACAAATAGCATTCCTCAGAAAACTGTCGATGGTACGTTGCATTCTTCGACCACAAATGGAGGCGTACGGTCCAGGTTCGTATTACATTTCTTATTCCATTCACAGTTTCATCTGCTCTTTTAAAATCTTTATCTATTTAGCTCTGTCTCAAATTGTACACATAATTCATATCTTCAGTTGGAAATAGAAAACAGAAATGATACTACGGTAGAGTATAATGAATACTTTGTAATGTTATGAATATATCACTTTCCTTCCTAAATGCAATTGAGTAATTTCGCAGTAGGTTCTGAGCTTTGTCATAGTTCCTTACCTTTATCACAGTTCTTCAGTCGAAATTCTGTATAAACGTTTTGAGTATTTCTTTAAAATTGTGCAGAGGTAATGATAACGATAAATTAAATAGTTCACTCTTATTTTCGTGCTTCTGCTTCTGTTGTAGGTCTATTCAAAATTTGAACGATTCACGAAATCCTACAACTCAAGTACATGGTGTAATGACAAGACAAGCGTCTAATCCGAATCTCTCAGGATTACAACAGCAGCAAGAAGAGGAGAGGTTTTACCAAAATATTAGTATTTATCGTAACCAAGAACATCATAATCGTAATGGATATCCACCAACTAGTCCAAATAAAAGCCTCCCCCATCAGATTTCACATGATGAAAGGTAAGGAATTAATTTTGATTGGAAATATACTTTGTTATACTTCCAAATAAATGTAACACATAAGGACACAAATGAAAAGCAAATAATATTGATAAATGGAGGAAACAATATATTTAATACACAGTTTGTCTATAGATGTGAATTCAGTTATTCACAAAAAGTGAAAAATTGCACGACTGCACTGGAAGTCAAATCTAGAATCTTCGGCGTACCGTCCTGGTGAATTAACCAAAACGCTAACCAGTGCGCTCCCTGAACAGGTATACACTTGCTTATGAAGTCGGTGTTCATTCACTCAGATCACATGGTTTGTAGAGTTCTCGTTACAAAAAGTGGGACTGCTTTTCACAAACTTAAGTCCAAAAAAATGACCCTAGATTCTTACGAATTCACTTTAGTTCTAGCTCTTTTTCCCTGCATAGTCGGGAGGCAGAATCTGGAAAAGTGTCCAAAATAAGAAGTTGGATCAACCTGAGAAAGTACAAGCAACCGGTTGTCTTAAGTCAAGTCCACTATCCTGATCATTTCTTGACCGCCGGTCGCTTGATGCGAGCGGAAGGTCCCCCCGTACACCCCCTCCCCTCTACTGAAGTTAAAAAATGAGCATTTCAAATAAAATGTCATATCTCCGAAACTAATCAAGATATTTATGATTTACGGTTTTATCTCTAAGGTGTGCTTTATGCTTTCGTATTTTCATGTTTTTGATAGACCCAACGGGTTTTCGGGAAATTTAACTTCAACATTAAAAAGTGACATATTTTGTCCTTAATATTTTTTTTTCTCCCCGTAACTCTCCAATGAGTTGAGATATGGATAAAAGCATCTCTAGTCAAGTTTTTAGAGCATTAAATTATCTTTCCAGCGGTACCAATATTGTTAGGTTTACTTCCAAAAATAGCCGTACAGCGACGTAAGTTTGAAGGAAAATGCACTTTGGTTCGAATGCTGATGCTCCGAATGGCACCACTGAATTTCAGCTCACGTCAGTCAATAAAGGTTTTGTTTCCGAGATAAAAAGCTGATTTTTAACCCCCAATATTTGAAGAACAGTTCTCACCCTTCTCCCTTGAGCTCTCCTGTACTGTCATGATCATTTCTAGATCTCCGGTCACTTGATGCGACCGTGCGTTAAGGAGCACAAAATTTTGAGATAAGTGGAGATATCTTTCATAGTGTTAAAGTCCATTTTCAGTTCATATTCAGGTTGATTCAGATTTTTCAACTCTATTTGTGTGCAGTATTTCCACCGGTAGTTGAAAATAATTCCATATTTCTTTAACAAAAATGTTTATCTTACCTTAATGTAAAAGCAGAAAATATAAATAAGGTAAGAACATATGTAAAGATGTCTTAAGTGAGGGCAAACACCATTTACAGGTGATATATAGGGTGATTGATAACATCGTTGTACACCTAAAGGGTATTTCTAAAATCAAGAATAGTTTGTATTTTCTCAATGGTCACTTTAAAAAATGTTTTTGTAGAAACCTCAATAATTCTATTTGTATGTAATTTATGAGAATATTATATCGAACTTCATTAAGTACTAACTAATTACTGGAAACAAGCAAAACTATAATAATATTCTACATTATCACCCTATAAAATCTGCACAAAATTACATGTTTCTTTAGTCTTTTAAATCCTCATCAGATGAATCATTTTTCTTGCACGTAAGTGTTTATAAGTAACTTATAGCACTTGTTACCATTACAGCTACAAGTTTTCATGCACTCCACTGAAGCCTGCACACACTTGCAATTGTTTGTGTCCTACGTATGATCACACGTACAAGACTTTAACTCTGGGCAATTTTTAGTCATAGACTCCTGAGTGGCCCATTTGGGCATCAATTTTCCATTCCTAGTTTGCCAACAAAAGTGTTCGAGTTGAAGAAAGTCAATATTCGAGTCGCTGGCGTGCCGCTAATGTATGTTTGAAGGTGTGCTGGCTTGATCTGGAGCATTAGAGCACACTTCATTGCTGGAAGATGGTCTGCTTTTTGTGACCGACCAAATCAGCGCAGACAGCACTGATCGAAAATTTTTGTGAATCGGTGACAGGTTCACCACAAATTCTTCTGCGCGTGTTATCGTCTCATCATCCACATTACCAGATCCTGTGTTACTTAGCAAGTTTGATTTTTTTTTTTATAATATACATTCCATGCTTTCTTTTCTCCAATTCCTGCTAACTGACTTGTGGTGTCACTTCCAGCAAGTACATGGAACGAGGGCAAGGAATGGCATTTCATCGTTGAGCTCATTCACAATTGTGTGCCTTGGAATAAATTATAATTTTATTGCTGTTCTAATAGATATCCATATTCTTCTGCCTTAATTGTTTAAAAAAAAAAAAAAAAAAGTATAAGGAGAACAAGAACATCGGTGTCTTTGGAGTCAATGAGCAGCTGCTTATAACCGCAGCTGAAAGCGTGGTATGCGTGAAGTATTATCCTCGTATCGGCCTATTCATGATTATATTTCAGAAACGATATGTCTTCCCCCTGTGATGACTCCACGTGAAGTAAGTCTGTAAAAACTACGGTAATTTTAAGTCCCAAGTGTTATACATTATTTATATTTTTGATCTAGAATGATCTGACAAGTAACGAAAATAAGGAAAATATCTTAACTACAGACTAGAATGATTAACCATCTGCTTCATGCAATTTGCTAATTGTTTCACTGCGAATTCAAGTGTCCTCTTTGTCCATTTATCTTCCTTGAAGCCAAAACTAAGGAGTAAATTATGAAAAACTCATTGCAATCAGCGAGGTAAAAGCAAGAATATTTGAAAACACCGTGCTGTTTTCTGCTATAACAAGTAATTCATCCGACCCATCTTTTACATAGGTTCAGAGGGAACTGTGTTTCAAGAAGCAGTAAAATGACATTTTACTTGCAATGTCAGTATTACAGCCTAGCAGAAAATAAACTGAAATTTGAATGAATTTTGCCGCGCATAAGACGAGCTACTTCTATTTTTAAGCTAGGGTTTTAGAACGATATCTGTTTCAGGAAAACTAATAAGGATTTCTGTAATTTATGCCCTTTAAAATTGTTCAACAAGTGATTCTGTAATTAGTATTCAAAATGAACATACAAACATAAAGAGAAGAATTTTTAAAATTATGAGTCCTTACAAAACATATAATGATTTGTTTGTTACTTTTATCTTTCGGGGCGTGAGATTCGTGAACTTTGTGCTAGACAAATACCATGAGTGTGTGTATTCTCGGATTTTTCTCGTTTCCTTCTATTTTCTTCATTCTACCTTTATCTTCCATCTCGTTATCACCATCTCCTTTAATTTCGGTGCATGAACATGGAACGTTAAACTAAACAAAAATGTTCTTCTAATTTTATATTAGACCCCTGTAAAAAATTAAAAAAAAAAAATAGATAGATTTCATGGCAATTCTACCTTTTACCAGGAAGAAAAATTGGTATATTTAAAATACAAGAATAATGCTGATGATTCCTTATGTTAAAATAACCCTTACGCATTTTAATTAACTAGTATCCGACGACTGAGAAAAATTAAGATCCTTACGACAGGAACAGAAATTCTTTAACATTCTTTTTCTGTCATGAAATTATCTTAGACAATATAGTGCAGCACTGTAATAGCAATATCATATCATATATGGAGTTAACTCTTAAAAATAGCTTTAAAAAACGCGAAATGTACACTTCACTCCGATCCTTCTGAATGAACTAGCAAGAGGAGAAAAACACTCTGTAATAAGACAGTCGAATAGTAAGCTGTGTGGAGAATACAAAATGGAAAATAATTGAACTCTTTTTTCGCATTAAGATATAATCTTAATGAAAATATAATTTTAAGAGCTGTAAGATACTGTGTTTTTGGTGTCTATTTCTAACTCCCTTACCCCATTCTTAATACTTTCCTTAATGACATGAGAAAAACCTTGAGTAGGAGTTATATTCCAAGATTCATTTCAAATAATCAAGCCGTTTATTGTGATGTCATCAGAAAGAGATAACTTTTATATCAATGGGAAAAAAAAGAAAGAAAGAAAAAAAAGAAATTGGAATCAGAGTTTTCGGCAATGTTCGTTCACTTGTCCGCGTATTTGTAATGGAGTTCATATATGTATAATATTGAATCTTTCTAACGTGAGAGGCTTGTGATATGCTCTTTTTACCTTATTAATTTTGAATCCCATACCCCTTTAGATGCGCTCTTTAATCAAAATAGTGATTGAAATCTAGTTCGAGTTAAATGCTGAGTCCCAAAACTAATTTGAAATCTTTCACTCTTTTTCCCGTAAAGTGATCACAAATAACAGGCAATATTGCTTTCAAGACGGAGAAATGTCTCCTTCCTTTTAAAGGTTAATAAATAATAAATAAACCCGCTGGTACACAGGTCCGCTTATTTTTAATGAGTTTTATGCCGAGTTTCATCTACCGAACTTCATTGATTTATGAGATACTTTATTGTGGGTAAAACATTTTAAACACCTTTCCACCTTTACTTTCCTTAGCATACATATTTAAAAAAAAAAAAAAAAAAAGTCCTTTATCGTTGATCCCTCTATGACCGCTCGTTGACCAAAACAGATCGTGCTGTTTGAGCATAGAAAAGAAAAGAAGCACTAAAGGTGTTTACACAATATTTATTCAGTAAAATAGCCTCCATTTGCTTCTAGAGCCTTCTACGAACAAGTCCATAGATGCCATTTTTGTACAAATTTGTATCCTGCAACTCAAAAGCTGCGCCAGCGCCTTTTCAACTTCTTACCGAGTTTTGAACTCCCGATTTCGCATGTAACTGTCCATGGCCATAAAGAGATGGTAATCGGATGGAGCTACGTCTGGAGAGTAAGGAGAAGACAAAAGTTCCCATCCAAGTGACGAGATCAGTTCCAGTGACATCCTTACTGTGTAAGGTTTCGCAGTGTCTTGGTAGTACAGAACCCCTTTCCTGTTGACGAGTGCTGGCTGTTTCTGGGCGGAGTTTGGAAGCTACTGTTTGCAGCTGTGCTGAGTAAACATTGTTGTGATTGTCTTACCACTTTTCAGAAACCCAAAATGCACTTTTCCAGCAGTAGTCCACCATACACACACCATTGCCTCACGCTAATGACTATTGGGTTAGCAGACACAGGCAGTGGGTCATTGGGTAGCAACCAATGGCACGAGTGCTTCTTGTTATAATACATCACCCACTTTTCATCACACGTCAAAATTATCGTCCAAAACTGGACAATTTTTATTCCCACTCAGGAAGGATGATAAAATGTTCAGCCGTTGGAGTCTGTTCGCGGTAGTCAGCTCGTGTAGGACCCCTTACCCCTTTGCTTATCTTCCACGATCGTCCAAGCTCATGTAAACGAATGATTTTGTCACTTTCCCCAAACCATTGAACGAGTTCCTGACATGACTGCCTCGAATTCTCTTCAATAGCCCCGGTCAGCTTGTCCACATTGAGTGATTCTGATCTCCCAGATTGAGGTTTATCTTCAAGGTTCCCATCACCAGTCGGAAAGGTCTTAAACCACTTACATGCGGTTCGTTCGCTAACTATAGCCTCTCCGAATGCCGAGCAAATTTTTCTTGCTCCTTTAATACGATATTGTATATCTGACATCTGTGAATTACTTTCATTTCTAATTGTAGCTAGTTTGGGCAACGGTGCTTAAAAGTGCACAATATGTTATGAAGAAGAAGAAGAAAATGTAGAATATATGTTGAGATAGATTGATATTCATGTAATGGTAGTAGCTGTAACTAGAAATAGTTATTTGTTTCGTGTTGCTATGACAACAAAATGATTATTCATGAAATTTTGAAAATAAAAAGTTAGTTGCACTATGCATTTGATGTGCCTAATTTTCAGGGTATGCAGTTACTAGAATTTGTAATTACATATAAAATTGAAGTGCTGAATCGTGTTGACTTATCTAGTGATTCGAACTGTGGGCAATACATGTAACATAAGTAATCATAAATAACGTTCCATATTTTTAGATAATGTTTTCCGCCCAGGAACCTTGAGATTTGTGTGGAGTAAAGTAAGCAATCTCATAAAGAACCGTCAACACGGAATACACTTTATTAAGAAGTAAAAGGAAAATTTATAGGAATATTAAAATGGATTTACCCAGAGTCTAAAGTAATAATGATGAAGTTGGTGATGTTTGAACACCAGGATCGGATGCAACAACGAATGTGGCTGACCTTATAAAACAGCTAGGTCAGCAAATGAATACTAAATTTGAGCAACTGACGCAGCAAACACAACAGATGGATACTACGGTTTCAGCAAATGGATAGCAAATTTGAACAAATTACCCAGCAAATGAGTACTAAATTTGAGCAACTGAAACAGTAAACACAACAGATGGATATGAGGTTTCAACAAATGGATAGCAAATTTGAACAAATTTCGCAGCAAATGAACACTAAACTGGAACGAACAGACTGTAGGATGGAACAAGTTTTGCACAGATTTACAATTGTACTAAGTTCAGTGAAAGTGGTTGAAACCCAAGTTAATGAGCATAGCAACCAAATTAAAGTATTACAGGAAGAAATAAACATTATCAAGGAAAGGATCATTACAATAAATGATAATCCTGATCAGATCATCAATAGCGACCATAGGCCAAATGAACCCCGATTAACTTTGGAAGAAAGTGATATACCGGAATGCTGTACTGAGAGGGATGATACTCCTTCTAGCACCGGGAAAGAAGAAAGAAGACCGTATGCATCACATCGCCGAAAAACCAGATACGTAAAGTCTAATCATTTAAAACAGTCTCATAATCATCATCATTTCAGATTTAGTGAAATAAGGTCTTTAATGAAATTTAGTGGAAGGTCAGAAGACATACCTGCAAGTGCATTTTTAGAAAAGTTCGAGGAAGAATGCAATTTAATTGGGGTAGGCAGATCCAAATTTCTTAAGATTTTACCACCGTTCTCTCTTTGGTACAAAGCGATCAAAGGAAGTTTACGCAATTATTTAGATTTTAAGAACGCACTGCTTTCCAATTTTGAGAATGATTTTATGTTGGCAAACCGAGACGCATTGGTTCGAAACAGACGGTATGATCCCAAAATTGATAGGAATCTTACTGATTTTGTGATTTCCGTATGTAATGAGTTGAAATTAATTAATCCATACAAACAGAAATCACGAATTATAGCATCGATCCGGATATTTTTACCTTTTAGGTTGCAGCAAATATCGATTTATGCACAATGCATTAATTTCAATTATCTAATTATGATAGTACAAAATTTTGAAAATCAGTCAATGGTGAAAAGTAACACTAAACCAAGGCAATCATATTCCAATCCGAAATATCAATATGCGTGAAGCATGTAGTCCTAATGTAAGAAGTAATGATAGATTCAATTATACCGGTAATAAACCGAACCCAATTTCAGAAGAAATAGAAATAGTAATCGTATAACATTTAGAAATCAGGTAAACAGTACATCTAATTTTTATCTAAATGGATTTCGTAACAATTTCAAGGTGGCAGAAATTCTCAAAATAGAAACCAAAGATCTGGAGGAATTCATAATATACAGAACTGTACTCGAGATTGCGCTACTCAATGCAACCTTTTCAGAGAAGTCCCTTAAACACTGTGACTTTTAGGTTTTAATGATATTGAATTTAAAACCATATGAAAGGTTATAGAATGGACAACATTCTTATGTTGTGTGCACATTGAAACGTACTTTAGAACGTCGAGAAAAACAGCTGTGAACAGCGAGGTTGGAAACCTAGAAATGGCTATTTTGGAATGTACAGTTTCAAACTAGATAAATAAGACTCACCTTCAATTTTTGTTTACAGAGAGACTAGATAACAGACAACGTCCCGAACAAGCTTCAGATCTCAAAACCTTATACTTGATTTTTTTTGGAAATTTTTCAACATTGCGAATTTTCAAAAATTGAGTATTTTCACCATTAAATATCTCAGGAAGGACGCAAGTGAAAAATCCCAAATTTGCACAAAATAGACGACAGTTACGCAGGATTAAGTTGGTAAAATAGCATCATTGAGACTTGAGAAGTTTCTAAGTTATAGGTTGTTGCAGTAGGTGATGTGAGGTGGAAAATTTTCCGCTATATTTTTCTGGAAAGTTTTTCGTTCTAAGAAAATATCAGTAATCAAGTAACAGTTCCTCAGCAATAAAAAAAAAAAAAAAAAAAAAAAAAAATGCTTGAATTCATGTACTGAAATGTTAAAAGGTGAATGATCGCGTAAAGAATCTGAAAATTTTCATGGCTGAGACGATTTTCAGTACTATGTAGGAATAAGTTAATTTTTCATGAATCGAAATATTTTCGGTCTTATATGGAAAAATTGAACTTTTTATGAGTCGGAAAATTTTCATCATTTTGAAGCAAAAAGTAAAACAACTTTTTGTGAATCGGAAAGTTTTATTGCTTTGTAGAAACAAGTGAAAGGAATTTTCATAGATCAGAAAATTTTAATCATGATGTAAAAACAAGTGGAAAAAACTTCTCATAATCCGGACAATTTTGAATATTATGTATAGTGATTAAGGTGGAAAAATTTCCACTATATTTAATTGCACATTCAGCTACAAAATTGAGTTTCTGTAGAGAAAAGTTAGTCAGCAGCAAATTATCATTTTCCAAATTGGCTTTCAGGAACCGGAAAATTTTCTAATATTTCAAGTTGGGAAGTAAAATTTTACACAGTGTTTCTCTCTCTCTCCCTCTGCGAGTTCATTCGTTGCTAAGCGGTTAGCATACGCGCTTGTGGCATGGAAGACCTGGCTTCCATTCCCGGCGGGAGCACATGCAGTTCGGATTCCACGTTAATCAGTTGGTCCCGTCTCATGTAGCCTCGCTGCAGAAAGGGACGTTAAATTCAAAATCAACTCAATTCAACTCCTCTCTCTCTCTCTGTGTGTGTGTGTGTGCGTGCAAAGTGCAGAGAACATACATTGAGTTGGTAGAGTACAAATATCCCACTCTGTTATTTAAAATTTCAATTTATTTAAAATCATGAATATTTTCCGATTCACAAAAACATACTCCACTTATTCTTACATCGTTGTTCAGCCGTAAAATGTATTGGTAATTAATATTGTCTTAAAAAGTTACATGAAGTGAAAATCTAACGATTTTTCATTTCAAGAATGTTTCAAAAACTTCAATGCGTTCTTCCCTCAGAATCCATCTTTGATCTTACAAAATTAGATTTCGTCAGTTTAATACGAATAAGACGGTTTTTTCATAGCTTTACTACTATTGGTGCCTTCCATTTCAACTCAGGCAAAAAAATATAAAATTGTACCATCACCATCTCAGATATTGTTGAAACTTTTTTTATAGCAACTAGACATGTTTTTAAGAGACCCATATTTTTTTGTTTTGTCGAAAAAAATTTTCCCGCCAAGTAATGGGCCATCAAAGACGGGGAGTACAATTTATGAATTGTAGAAGACATGGAAAATGGTCAATTTCGGAGCCTCACCATTCGGCTATGGAGACAGGTAGAGTTATAATTCTTGTTGTGGTATGTACATAGGGATATAAATAAACTATATTTTATTATAGTTTGGTTTGCGCATGCGTATTTTTTGTACATAAATTAACAAATGAACGTCAATTTATCTGAAAAGTCGAAGTTTGCGAATTTTTTTCGAGCACTTCCGGTTCGAATTTTAAAATTCTGTTTTCACGGTTGGTAAGACCTAGTTACCCGCTTTCCGAAAAAAAATTTGTATCGCTTCTGTGGTCAACCGTTTTGTCGCAAAAAAAATCGAGAAATTGTAAAATTTTCAAAAATCGCCATTTTTGGGCGCCATTTTCTCGAAAACACCATTTTTTAAAATTCTGAAATTTTGTCAGATGGTTCAACTTTACCTGAATAATAAACACACCAAATACCATTCTCGACCAATGCTTCGTGGATTAACTGCAGCCTTTTAAAGTTAGCGAAGTTTCGCTAATTTTGATGTCACAGTTAGCAACATTGGGAACAATGAAAGTGCAATGATTTGATGATGTTTGTGGTTCATATTCATTAAATGAAGAACAAAAGGTTTTCTTGGCTGTTTTTTTTTTTATTATTTTGATTAAAAAGGCTCTCTGAAATAGTAAAATGAGCCTCCCTCTACTCCTCCGTTTTTTTTAAACTGAAGTAATCTGAGGTGGAAATTACGATTACGAAACACACAAATTTCAAGTTCACTTACTTAAAATGGTCTTCGGAAACAAAATTTCACTAATCTTTTTTTTACATGGACCAATCATTTGCTTGGTTGTTGTCTTCTTTGCTAATTGTTTTGTAACCGTGCAGATGCTCCAATAGATGTTGGTTCACTCATAACTCATCCAGGAGTGGATCTAGGGGGACGATTGCCGCCCCCCCCCCCCAGAAGAAGAAACTTTCTTATATATATATAAATAAAACCCATCCCAGAGTTTGGAGCTCTTAAAAGTAGCTCTAAGTAGCAGTATTACAATCCCCCCCAGAAGTCCGTCCTGGATCCGCCCCTGCGTAGCACATTGTCGATAGTCACAAAACACTTATTTTCACTTCTCTTATGCTCTTCTGGAAACCTGTACCCTGCTGAAGGTTCATGTGGAAGCATAAACAGCACTTAAACTTCACGTAATTCATGATTTATTCATAATATTTCTGCTACGCACCACTGGTTATCATACATATATGTATATAACAAAAGTTCCTTTTTGCAGATTTCTTAAATCTACACTTTGAATTGCAAAAGTTCGATTTTGGGGGAAGTATGAAGTTAGTCCATGGTGACCCGTTACTGCCATAAAAACTTCGCAATTTTCCGAAAGCCAAAGATAACTTCGTTGAATACCAGTTACCGGTCGCATACTTTCCCTTTTTTCTTCCGGAAGTCGTCGAATTCCGTTCCAGGTAACAAAACGAGAGTAATACCCGGAGTTTGTGTTTGCACTATACTCACGAATTCTCCTGCGGTTTTAGTGGGGACGCGGTGGCTCAGTGGTAGAGCGTTCACTTCCGGTGCTTGGGGTCCCTGGTTCAATCGCAGCTCGTGCCGTTCCGCATTCCACCATTTCATTCATTTCTCATAATCACCGTCTCCTTTAGCCTAACCGGCATAACCGTGGAACGTAAAACTTAAAGATTTCATTTTTTTCTTCTGCGGTTTTAATACTGTGTATCTGTTTTAGCCTAAGGCTATAGAGCGTTGCCACATTCTTTGCCCCCCCCTTCCCCACTACCGTCGCAGAAACCCTTGCATGGCCGGTTTCACTGCAAAAACACTGCTTTATCGGACCTGTCTGCATCTCGAACATCTGAAAGCGATTTTTAAAGTGGGATGCAGCACCATCAGAAATCACTGACACGGTTTGGGAAATTGTAGACACCTTTTTTCACGTATTCAAACCTTTTTCTATAAAATATATTTTCGCTTTTCTTCGAGTATGTTTAGAATCTTGTCTATGACTATGAGTATATGAGCCGAATCGTGTGTTTTATCGTCGTTTATTACAACAAAACTGTCAATTGTTTCATATTTCGGTGATAACTCTGAATTGCACTTTGCAGAATAACAGTCCAGTTTTCAACGAAGTCCACATGAAGTAAAATAGAATTTGTATCTTGAAATTTTATACAGTGGTTTTCGGTAGCAACTGATTCTCTTTGGATTTTCTTGATGTAGTCATGAATTACAATTCTTACAGTTAAACCGGCAATGTACGATACGAAAACAGAAAGTGGCACTTTTTTTTTTTTTTTTTTTTTTTTTTTTTTTTTTTTTTAAACGAGATCATTATTCTCCCATATGGCATACGTAACCACTTTCATTTTCATCAGGATCAATAATTAAAGACACCACACTTATTTCTTCCACTCCAGGACATTCACCACATTCTTGAAGAAGACAGCTGTCATTTTCTACGGATCATACTACTAAAGGAAATAGGTCACTCATGACAGCTTCAATACAGGTTGCACCTTTGATTTGTAGCAACGCAGTAGCAGCTAACTTAAAATTTGCACAATACACACACACACACACTTCCCTCTCAGGTTGCGGACTGACACACTTTAGTCGAATACTATAAAATTCCGAGTGACCCATTTTTATGCTGGGATTGTTCTATTTAAAAATTCAGTAAATTTCTTTGGAACGCGTAAGAAAACGTTTCGATTTTTTTTTTTTTTTTTTAACTTTTTGTCATTTTTCGATCACTATAATGACATCGCATTTAATTGAGACTTTGTCTGGAGCATTCCAAATCATACTGAGGTAATAGTTTAGGCCTTTTATAGATCATCAGAATTCATTGGATGGCCATTTCAAGTAAACTTAAAATTTGTGTGTTTCGTAATCGTAATTTCCACCTCAGATTACTTCAGTTTAAGAAAACGGAGGAGTAGTGGGAGGCTCATTTTACTATTTCAGAGAGCCACTTTGTTCAAAATAATAAAAAACCAGCCAAGAAAACCTTTTGTTCTTCATTTAATGAATATGAACCACAAACATCATCAAATCATTGCACTTTTATTGTTCCCAGTGTTGCTAACTGTCACATAAAAATTAGCGAAACTTCGCTAACTTTAAAAGGCTGCAGTTAATCCACGAAGCATTGGTCGAGAATGGTATTTGGTGTGTTTATTATTCAGGTAAAGTTGAACCATCTGACAAAATTTCGGAATTTTAAAAAATGGTGTTTTCGAGAAAATGGCGCCCAAAAATGGCGATTTTTGAAAATTTTACAATTTCTCGATTTTTTTGCGACAAAACGGTTGACCACAGAAGCGATACAAAATTTTTTTCGGAAAGCGGGTAACTAGGTCTTACCAACCGTGAAAACAGAATTTTAAAATTCGAACCGGAAGTGCTCGAAAAAAATTCGCAAACTTCGACTTTTCAGATAAATTGACGTTCATTTGTTAATTTATGTACAAAAAATACGCATGCGCAAACCAAACTATAATAAAATATAGTTTATTTATATCCCTATGTACATACCACAACAAGAATTATAACTCTACCTGTCTCCATAGCCGAATGGTGAGGCTCCGAAATTGACCATTTTCCATGTCTTCTACAATTCATAAATTGTACTCCCCGTCTTTGATGGCCCATTACTTGGCGGGAAATTTTTTTTCGACAAAACAAAAAAATATGGGTCTCTTAAAAACATGTCTAGTTGCTATAAAAAAAAGTTTCAACAATATCTGAGATGGTGATGGTACATGCTCTGCCTGAATTGAAATGGAAGGCACCTATTACAGATTTACATACTGCAACATTTATAAATAAGCAGAGATAGTAGAAAGTGCCTACTGTAAGTTTTTGACTACCCAAAAATTCGAGTTTAAGTAACTCATGAAAACAAATACTCACCATTTTCTGGAAATGAACATTTATTTATTCATATATTCATTCATGTATATATATTCATTCATATATATATATTCATATATTCATATATTCATGAAGTACTGTGAATATGCAGTCGAATGTTCGTAGTGAGGCACGTGCGGTGTTGCTACAGCATGACACACGAAGCAGAGTGATTGAAATTGTGAAAATACTTAATGCAAGGGAAAACCCCAAATAGCACGATAGCGAATACAGTCAGCACATTTCCAGATATGAGTAATGTTTAGCAATGGCTAGAAATATCGTTATGTCTAGTGAACTGAGTGAATGTCACTAATGAACAAGACCCAATATTAAGTACATTACATGAATGATCTGATTAAATGTATAAGAAATTTGTGAGTTGAAAACATATGCATTATCTTAATAAGTCTGCAACCGTCTACCTGATTTCAATGGTACTTGTTCCTTTCAGTTGTTGCACCGTTACGTGGATAAGCAAGGAAGCAACAGAAAGCAAGGTTGCACGTTGACGCGCCGTGTCGCGGGGTCAGTCCCCAGTAACAGTCCAAGCTTTGGACTCAACAACCAAGAGATGGATCGGAACGCATTTGAAACTTTAGGTCCCGTCTCCATATAGCGCCGCTGCTGAAAAAGGGACATTGAACATCTTAACAAATAAACAATCAAACAATAAACAATTGTTATAAACGTGCAATTGAATGATACTGTAGTGCGCGAATGTGATATCTAAATGAATTGGTTTAGCTCATTAAATTAAATGTAAGTCCTGCTACAGTTTCGTTTTCTCTTCGGGTACCCAAGCCGCTCGTATTAACGGATTCCAAAATATGTAAACAGAACAATAAACCACCTTCATACTTTATACCTTGTCTTTGTTTCTCCATTTAAAGTTACATCAAGACTGTCTTCGTTTCAATTTTGTTAGGTCTATAAGGCGGGGACGTTATTACAAAATAATAATCATAACGGCATACTCTTCTCATGTTTATTTTTGCTTACAATGCAACTGCTGGAGCCTCAAATATATACGCCTATTCCAATTTAGCACACCAGAGTAGAATAAGTGTAGAGAGAACCGGGTACGATCCTTGTGTTCAGTAGCCGATCTTGAAAGTAAAAACTGGAGGGTGAGGGAGTGTCAGTATTTTGCTATGTAAAATACGTAATTTGGACTGCGTTTTGATATTTATAACATTAGTAATTTTCTAGTAACGCAGCAAAATTGGGGGACCAAGGCCCCCCGACCCCAGCCTAGATTCGCCACTCTTTGTTCAACCATTCTGAGTGGTTTTCTTCAGTTTCACAAGTCGAATGCCAAGATGGTACCTCTATAAACGCTCTGGCCGCAAGATCGCCTGCATTTGTGTCTGAACTTTAGTCGTCGGATGTAATTAACTCTCATAATGTAAACAGATTTAGGCTGTATTCAAATGCACACGCAGTCGAACTCTGGAGGGTATTGTCGATCTTTATAAACAAAAACAACATTGATTATAATTTTACTGTGTGTATGGAAATTTGTTTCTGGTCTTCTTTAAATCTTAAAACATGTAAGAAGTATTTCAGTTTCACACTATAATTTTAGCTGAGTCCAGAATATTCAACAAAAAGACATTGTCCTTGAAATGACAGTACATAGCGTTTTTCTTACGTCCAAAACTGCTGATAGAAAGAAAAATATGATAGAAGAGAGAAAATAAACATTGATTAACAGAGTCATGCTGTTAGTGGGATTCGAGTCGAGCCATATGACAGACGAGCACCTAAAGAAGCTAGTCTACCGAAGACTGACGTGTATTCTGGAAGCGACTGTGCTTGTGTGCAGTGCTTACTGTCTGTGCTTTATAAAGCACTGTAGTGGGAAATGGAGTTTACTTGGGCAGAATTAAGTGATATGCATTTGGCATATGATGCAGCTTTGGGAAATGCAAGGGAGGCACAAAGACTGTATAGAGAACGTTTTCCAGAACGACGGTGCCCCCATCACACTACATTTATGTCAATTGATCAGCAGCTGCGAGAATCAGGTTCCTTACATATTCCCCGGCCTGATGCAGGAAGGCCACTAACAGTGAGAACACCAGCATTCGAAGAGAATGTGTTGGACCAATTTTAAAAAAATCCCTCAACAAGCACGCGGGCCGTTGGACATGTGTTGCATGTTCAGCACCAGCAAGTGTGGAACGACCTACATGAAGAACATCTCTATCCATATCATCCTCAAAGAGTACAAGTTTTGCGTCCTACAGACTATCACAAACGTGTGCGGCGACAGTGTGTGGAGAATCCGCAGTTCGCACGGCATGTTTTGTTCACGGATGAGAGTAGTTTTACTCGTGACGGATGTTACAATGCTTATAATAGGCATGTGTGGGCAGCAAACAATCCGCATACAATGTTTCGCCGAGGTTATCAAGAACGATTCACAGTTAATGTGTGGGCCGCTATAGTGGATAATGTCTTAGTAGAACCTTATGTATTACCACCACGACTGAGCATGCACACTTACAGTGTTTTTCTTTCAGAGGTACTCCCGGAACTGCTAGAAAATGTCCCCCTTGTAGTCCGGCGACCAATGTGGTTCTAGCATGACGGAGCTCCACCCCATCGGTCGCGGCGTGTTCAAAATGTACTTTCTGATATGTTTGGGAATCGATGGATCGGTCATGGTAGTCCTATAGCATGGCCTCCTAGATCACCGGATATGACACCTATGGACTTTTACCTATGGGGACACATAAAGGAGTTGCTCTACCAGACACCAGTGGAGAATGAATTGGACCTTGTGGGCCACATTGTCGAGGCTTCCGCAAGAATTCGTGTTAACCACGACGTTTTTCCTCGTGTGCGAGACGAAATGCTTCGACGCTATATCTTGTGCATTGAAATCAATGGTTCACATTTTTAGTAGATTTCGTGACGTTGTAAGGTACAAGTGAATTACAAACACCATTTCCTGTATTGACTTGTCTTCTTCTGTCTTTGTGCTTTGTGTATTTTATTTGTGTGCCTGGAGGTTATGCTTTACAGCATTTCACGCCACCAGCTATGCCACTAATATGCGAATCACATTATCGCTGTTCCCAGGAGGTCATTTGTCAGCTGCTTCTTACATATGTTAATACTATACTCCACAATGCTGCATATGTTAACATACATTTGTCCACGATAATTTATGTACATTTTGATAGCGGGTTTGCATCTAGTTTCAACAGCTCTCAATAACTCTGCTTTATGTGTTTTGCTGTAGCAACACCGCACGTGCCTCACTACGAACCTTCGACTGCATATTCACAGTACTTCATATTCCGAACTTCATTATTGGGCACCATCCGTATGTGGCGGTTATGCAACCACACACAGCAGGTATACAAGTGTCCACCATTTTGTATCCGTTTGAGTTATCCTCTTGGTACAAGGAAGTACTGTTAACAGGTGCGGAAGTCGTCCATTCATACCCCTTTCGAGCCATCTTCTCTCGGCAGATTATCCGGGAATCCCTGTGTTCCTTTGGGAAATCCCTTGCGCAGGCATTGCAAGATTATGAAACATGCATGTTTAACAAGAGCAGGTATGACTTCGCTGGTGAGTTTTCAAATCGCACCCTCTACGTTGAATAGTTTCGGAAATATATGCATTTGAAGATTCATTTCCCACGGTTTCGGCGCCTTATATTTCCGAAACAACGCGTTTCCGGACCCATGTTTACTGAGCTTTTTGTTTCTTCGTATGAGAGGATTTACCTCCCGAAGTATGTCGGTAGAATTTTTTGATGAAGTTGAAAAACAATGTTGTGGAGGATCAGAGTTGTCTTTAACGTTGGGAAGCAGGCATATTTGAGGCTTATTCTGATGGACATCAATTTCATCTCACTTTCTTTATGGCAATCGGACAAAAATTGTCGAATTTCTCTCCAAACCACATTTCAAATCGGATTATTGGGGGGACAGTCACCCTCAGTTCCAAGATAGGGTGGACACTCTCCCTCATCCCGCCCGGTATTTGCGCCAGTGGTTACAGTGTTTGTGAGTAACAATGGAGAAGTCCTGTTACAGTAGAGCTCCCTCGTGGCTAAGCGGTTAGCGTACGCGCCTTTGGCGTGGGAGACCCGGGTTCAATTCCCGGCGGGAGCTCATGTGGTTCGGATTCCACGTTAATCAGTAGGTCCACGTCTCATATAGCCTCGCTGCTGAACGGTACGCTAAACTAAAATCACCTCACCTCCTGTTACAGTAAGGACCGTATTAAATGTGTTGAATATGCTAAAAGGCATAAGAGGATTGTTTACAGAAAGAATTCTCGCCAAAAATTTTATCTTGCGGTAAAATATATGGTTTAAGTAGAGCGTGTCTGCCCAAACGTACTATTAGGGGAGGATGATTATTTGTGTCCTTTGCACAAGGTGATTTGAAAGGCAGTATCAAAAAAATTAAGAAGTGAATCTTTCACCGTAGTCTAGGTTTCACCGATAACGGCCGTTTTAATGGCGACATATTCATGTTTAGTATGTTAACTGTCTAGTTATGCGTTTCCAAATATACATTCAGAGGAACAAATTCTTCATCTTACTGGTGCATATTTACACTTTCTTCCTTGGTCACCAATATCTCACATTCATGTTGTTCACGGTAAATATTCAAAGCACCCTTTACACAAATAATCATACTCTCCTAATACAACGTTTTGGCAGACGCGCTGTACGCAATCCATATATTTCACTGCAAGATAAAATTTTTGTCAAGAATTCTTTCTGTACACAATCCTCTTATGTCTTTTAGCATAATCAACTCATTTAATACGGTCTCTACTGTAACAGGACTTCTCCATTGTTATTCACAAACACTGTAACTGGTGTACTACAATGTCATGTTACCAGTGAAAACAATTTTCATGGTTCCAAGAAACATTAAAACGATGTTACGATACCGCATCACGTAATGAACTGTTTCGTGGTTGCAGCAGAACTTCTTGAACACGTTACAACTTGTCTAGCAGATATCACTTCGCCTCTTGAATAAGTTCGAACTTGATGCGTGGAGTTACGAGAGGTTCTGAGATAATAATAGTAATAAAAAATCTGATTATTATTATTATTATTATTATTATTATTATTATTATTATTATTATTATTACAACTTACACAGACGCAGATTTTATTTGACATTTTGGTTTTACTAATGATGGTAAACATCAAGTAAAATTCACACTCAATGTTGCAAACTATCAATAACGCACGAGATAAAATCTTTTAATGAAACACATGTAAGTTTTCAAAAACTGGTGATGTGGGGAAAATTGTGCTTCATGTGATGTTTACAATCATTAATGAATACCAAATATCAAATTAAAAACCACGTAGTGTCATTTGGAAACAAGTAAAAATTCTACAAAGTTAGCAACACTCCCAACCGAATTGCAACGCACATAAAAATTATTATATTGATACAAATCAACTTTCTGAACTTCATCTACCTTTAACACATACAGATGGTGATCAGAAAAATGGAAACACCTGTACTTGGCAACACGTCAGATGTATAAGTTGGCAGTGGTGTCGTGGCGCTCGCAGCGCCGGACCGCTGGTGGTGGTGTGTTAGGTCGGTCTCCATACTACGTCAGGCGCAGTGGAACAGCAGTGTCCAGTGGTTCCAGCAGACGGAGGTAGTGTAAAATGGGAGACCTCTCAGATTTTCAAAGAGGGCAAATTGTTGGTGCGCGGTTATGTGGAGTGAGTGTGACGGCAGTGGCTACTCTGTTAGGTGTGTCGCGTGGGACAGTGTCGAAGGTGATGACGGCCTACACAACACACGGGAAAACCATATCGGGGAAGCGGAACAGTGGGCTGAAGAAAATCATGAGTGACAGGTCACGCCGGGTATTAAAGCGCATTGTCATGCAGAACCGTCGTGCCACTGCGGAGCAAGTGACGGAGGAACTCAATCAGCACCTCCCCCACCCTGTTTCGACAATCACAATCCGCCGCGAATTACATGACATAAACTTACGGAGTCGTGTTGCACGGGCCAAACCGCTCATCAGGGACCATAACGCTTTCGCACGCCGCAAATGGTGCCGCGACCATGCAACTTGGACCGTTTGAGGACTGGAAACGTGTGATATGGTCGGATGAGTCATCCTTCACCCTATTCCCAACCACGGGCCGTGTTTATGTGTGGAGAACGCCCAAAGAAGCTTATGATCTGCAGTGTCTCCGCCCAACTGTGAAACATGGCGGCGGCTCGGTGATGCTGTGGGCTGCCATATCATGGTTTTCATTGGGTCCTGTGGTCACACTTAGCGGACCAATCACTGTCAACGATTATGTCGCAATTTTAGGAGACCACTTGCATCCTATGGTCCGGATGTTTTTCCCAGACAATGACGCCATCTTCCAGAATGATAATGCACCCATTTACACAGCTGGTGTTGTTGCAGCGTGGTTTGAGGAACATTGGGATGAAGTTCAACACCTCCTTTGGCCCGCTCAATCCCCAGATATCAACATAATTGAACATCTGTGGTCCGTCTTGGAAACACGACTCCGGCGACGATTTCCACCTCCATCCTCTCTCACAGAACTGGCCGATGCCCTGACGAGGAATGGTGTAAAATTCCACTTGCTACCATTCACGACCTCTATGCCTCCATCCCACGTCGCATCAAGGCTGTTCTGAAGGTGAAAGGTGGCCCGACACCATATTAATCTGGTAAGTTGCAATTTCGTTCAAGTGTTTCCATTTTTCTGATCACCATCTGTAGTTTCTGATTTAACGCGACATATATATTTTATTTTCCATTGTCGCGAGCCTATTTTATCCCGAGTTGGAAACCCTGTAACTCGAAAACGAAGCGGAATTCGACTCATGTTTGTAGGGACTTTCCTACTGGATTTGATGTCAGGATTCATCTCTCAAAATGTTCATATTCTCTTTCAATTCGCCTTGTGTATAGGACACAAATGCTCATAGGAAATACAGTGAAAACTGTCTTTAGCGGAATCGAGCGGGACTTGCAAAAATTTCCGTTAAAGTCAGGTTTCCGCTTAGTGGAGGTAGACCTTTCCTTTCTTTCTTTTTCTTTTTTTTTAATACATGCTTATAAAGGGGCATACTGAGAAAATATATTGTTGTACGTACATTGTTCGATTACAGCACTTCTTTCTTCTACGAATAAATACACAAAAATAAATAAATAAAATGAATACAAAATATACTGTGCACACGTTTTCTTTATTTTTCTAATAGCCAAGCAGTGTTTTCTGTGTACATTGCTGCTTGGCTGCTTGACTTTCCGCATACACTTTAACCTGAGAAATTATACTAAGTGAATCAGAATCATTTTTCTGTAAGGGAAATTTTTGCAGTTCCTTTAAACTTCTGAGAGCATCTTGATATGTGTTTATTCTACGCTCTTCTTCGAACTGGCTATCGTATTCCTCTTTTTCCTCTATCTCGTTTTCTTCTTTCCGACATTCCGTATGATTCTTGATTAAGTTGCGGAGATTAAGGACAATTTATGGGGGTGAATATGAGTAGTGGTTGGGGAAGGTAAACACTATCCAGAAATATTTAACAAACGAACGAATATTTTATCGCAGACAGTATAATGTATATGTCTCACAAAATGTCTAAACATCTTCTAAACGATGTAGTCCGGAACTCAGAATTTTCCGTTAAATGTTTATTTTTCTTTCCGTTGTCCGCGTAACACAGTTTCCGCTTAGTGAAGGGACTTCCTACACGTTTTGTTCTCCAAAATTCATGGGACCGTGAAATATTTCCGTTTAAGACAGTTTTCCGTTTAATAAAGGGTCCGTTGAAGACAGGTTTTACTGTATTTACATTTCAAATACAAAAATCGAGATTTCAATAATTAATTGCTAATGTTAGGGCTGTAGCCGCATGAATGGTTAACGGATATTAAATACTGAGGTACTTCTCCAATAGTGAAAAAAAAAAAAGCATTTTTAAAAGGTTTTTTTTTTTTTTTTGAGAAAATGGTGTCTTAATGACATTTTCAGCTTTTCATCATACTATGACGTGGGATGCAATAATCAGAAACGTAAGTCCTTTATATTTTCAAGAAAACTTATGGAGTAGATTTCGATGCTAGAAGCAGATGGTTGATATTGCTCGTGAGGACAGAGAAAAAAAGTTTGAAGTTAGCAAAAATTTCACCAAAGTCTGCAACATTGCGCGATTCCTATTGGACCAATAGACGAATTTTGGCCCTCCACCGAAACATACAACTTTATACTCTTCCTGCTATTGCGATTATGTTACTAAGTACACTCGTTTCTCTGCAACAGAACTTTTAATTTGACATGTTTTTCAGTTTTTCGAGCAATCCGAGAGGAGGGCAACCATTTTGGAAGGCTATATATCGAAGGAAATTTTTTTCAGTAAAAAGAAAAAATACCGGTGTAATAATATTGTATGTAGATCCCATATAAAAAAAAAATAAATGAAATCTGAGACTGTGATGGAGACCAATTGTGGTTTGACTGGACGATTTGAAATGGAATCGGTCAAATATAAAATACCATAATCATTTTTTTCTGTGATTACCGATTTCACATAGGAGAAAACTCGATCACTGGTTTTCCCCCGTGGTAAATTGTTATGCTTATTTTTCATTCTAATTTAAAAATAGTTGCGATGAAATATATGACTCAGGTTTATGAAAATACATTTTCTTTTTCGAAAATTGTAGCCAACCTTTTATTAAGAAGGAGGATGACTAAATAACGAAGGAATTATCAAACCTCTTATACTTTAAAAACACAAATGTAGGTAATTTGTATGCATGCTTGTGTTGTAGAAAGGGTTGAATGATATTTTAAAAATGCAAGCTATGATATAGTTTGCAACAACAAAGAAGCGCAAGAACATACTTGTCATAACAATAATAGCAAATACTTCTTTTCAACATCAGAAATGTACAGAAAAGTTACACACCATGAAACTCACGATTTATTAACATGTTTATATACGTTACAATTTTTAAATATTATATGAAGGTTTGAATTGTCCAATAATAAGTATTGTAAAAAATTTTCAGTAGTGTCTATTGAAGGTTACAATTATTTATTAATAATACGTATATGAAGGTTACAATTTCTCAAAAATAAGTAAGACAAGTTGGTGCAAGAAGCAAAATTAATGTGCAACTTGAGCTAGATGTTCTTTAATAATATTCTTCAATTGTGGGCGGATAGTTGATAAACATACCCTCACATCGTGTTCCGGATCTATGTTTTTACACTATGTGCACAGTTGTGATTTATGTTCTTACACATGATTGTATTCATTGCAGAAAATCCTGCTTCACTTAAGTAGGATGTAAAAAAGGGAATGAGAACTTTCACAGCCTTTATAGAAATAGCTGGATATTCTCTCTGGAGAGAAATCTAGAATGATGCTATGTCTTGCTGGTAGCGCTGGAGCTTCAAACCCCGGTCATTCCTCACATCGACTAATTCACGTTTTTCCTAGACATTTAATTCTGCTGACTGGAGGACAGAAGGCGCAAAGGGCCCCTCACCCAGTCAAACGAAGTCAACTGAAACATATGAAAACACTTCTCTACATTGGTACACAAAAAAGACAATGTCTGAAATAAGTGTTGAGAGGTTTGTGTCAATTTTACAGCACAAACATGTCATATTTGTTTTGTTTTCTAATTCTGTCCTCACAAAGTGAGCATTTCCCCTAAATGAGCAAATTTTGTCACTTGAGTTTCTTATATTTTCGTTTTTTTTTTTTCTGCGAACTTTTGTTCAACGCATTCAATGTTTAGAATGTGCCGCCATGAAAAGCAATTTTATTGCACCAAGAATCATCACTAAGTAAATTGGCATATTCACTTTCTTCTGACAGAAAGAATAGAAGAAGTTGTTGTTTAAGTGCATAAACCTTGATTATACGTTGCCGCGAGACAACCACTTCACTTCTGTGTGACTAAGCAACTAAGTGTATTCAGAATCCATTGCAGAACATAGATCTGAAAATAATCTTGTTTTAAGAGACTTCTATTTTATGTAATTAACCATTTTTACCACTTCATTTAACACTTCTGCAAGTTCAGGAAACAAGTGCTTTTCAGCGGAGAAAACAATATGAAAATATTATTTCTGTATTCTTTTGCTTTGCTAATGCCAAAAATCCCTTTGCAGAACCTGTCATAGAGGGAAAGCCAAAAGTGCAAATACTCAAACAAGATTTCCATGACAAACTTGCTGCATCAAAATAATCACTTATTAAATCAAATATATCTTGGCCCTTAATTGCTTGGGAGAGCGCTTTACAAAACAAAAAAACTGTTCAATAATGCTTCCATTGTGAATGAATTTGACAAATTAATTCAATTTGAATTAATTGTGCTTGATTTGTAATGTCAGTTGATTAGTCCAACTGCATAGAAAAAAATCAACCTGATGGAGTAATTCTACAGTTTGAGATTCAATATTTTTAGATATGTCTTGAATGCGTGCATCAATAGTATTGTTTGATATGGGAACTGTCTTTACTTGTTTTTTGATGTCTTAACAAACATTATTTTTACAATTTCGGAACATGTAGGTAAACTTACAAGCTCAGCTGTTGTATGTGGTTTCATTTATTTATTTATTTTTAGCATCAATTTTACCCACAGCATGGCTTGCTTCTTGTGCTTTATCAGATTTACTAGCTTGTTTTATGAAAATTTTGACTTGGTGAGCTTCTTACGACAAGATTCTTTTAAAATACTCCATCGCGTTATCTTTTAAATTGGCATGGTTAGTATGAAAATTACGTTTCAACTTCCTTGTTACCATTGTTTCATTGGACAATTGCTCACCCCAAATGACACAATCAAAACGTGGGCGATCTCCTCCAGTTGATTTAAAACAAAAATTCGAACAAAAAATTTTTTATATGCCATACCGTTTCCCGCTTGTTCAAGTATATTAAGTTCAAATTTGAAATCATTCTGACTAGTGCTTCGTTTTTACAGCAATTTGAAAGTGTAACCTTATTTATAATCACCGTGTACAGTCCGCAGCAAAAAACCTGCAACATGAGCATTTAAGTTTATTGTCAAACGACAAAGACTTTTGCTCCAAAATATGTGTGCAGGGAACGACGCCGAGGTTTCTCCTGGTGTGATTTATGGCACTTAGACGTTATGCTGATTCCCTGAGTTGTTAGACGTAGTTTAACCCTTTGGGGATCTTTTGGTACATTTTGTACCATGCGCGTTTTTCATGGTACATTGCGTTATTTCTCTTCTATTTGAGCTTTTTCGTCCGTTTTTTTTTTGTGTTTTGTTTTGTTTTGTTTTGTTTTTCAAGTCCAGAGGCATTGTAGAAGACATTACGTATGGTTTCACACCTTCCTGCGTCCAGACATAGGAGGTGATGACATCATAATTTTGAAATATAAATTTTCCCTTATGAAACCTATGTTCATTATTTTTTGGCGGGCTTATTTTTTCACGTAGAAGGTAGAAATTTTGCACAAACATTCAGTCCACCGAGTAGTATTTACCAGATTTTATGTTCCGATGTCATTGTTAAAACAGGGGGGGAACCAGAGGGGCAAAGGGTTAAAAAAAGGGATATTTTTACCCCAAAAATCCCGTTTTTCGTCATTTTCCCGCCTCACATACATGATGGGGATACGTGAGTCATACCGTCTGAAAGGCAGTTCCATTCTGAAGAGAATGACGGTCGAATTATTATCCTAGGGTAATTAGAGATGTCTCAGGGATTTTTTAAAAAATATACTTCTATATAGGGAAAAATGGGAAAAGATCGTTTTTTTTTTTGGCGGGCTTATTTTTGCACCTAGAAAATTGAAATTTTGCATAAATTTTCAGCCCACCTAGTAGTACTTATCAGATTTTTTTCAGATCTGTGCATTAAAACATGGGGGGTCCAGAGGGGAAAAAAGTTGAAAAAAGGGATTTTTAGACCCAAAAAATCCCGTTTTTCGTGATTTTCCCGCCAAACATACATGATGGAGACACGTGAGTCATACCGTCTAAACGGCAGTTCCATTCTGAAGAGAATGACGGTCGAATTATTATTCTAGGGTGATTAGGGCCGTCTTAGTGAATTTTTATCAAAATATACTTCTGTATAGGGTAAAAATGGGGCATGGTCGGCACATTTTTTTTGGCGGGCCTATTTTTTCACGTAGAAGATTGAAATTTTTTCACAAACATTCAGTCCACCGAGTAGTATTTACCAGATTTTTTTCCGTTTTCTTCGTAAAAACAGGGGGGGTCCAGAGGGGCAAAAGTTGAAAAAAGGGATTTTTAGACCAAAAAAATCCCTTTCTTCGAAAATTTCCCGCCTTACATACATGATAGAGACACGTGAGTTATACCGCCTGAAAGGCAGTTCTAAGCTGAAGAGAATATAGGCGACACATGACACTAGGGTAATTCGGGATGTCTCAGGAAATTTTTTCCCTGAGATCATAGTGTTTTGTGGTAATTTTGGGCATTGTGGGAATTCCTTATAAAATTTCTCCCGCCCTTACTATTCAAGATAGAAACTTGAAATTTGGTACACGCATTTAGTTTACCAAGTACTATTTATCAGATTTTTTAGAGGTCTCTATGTTCACACGGGGGGGGGGCAGGGGGCTCAAAGTTGGACAAAAAATTTCCCCCTCAAAATTTTCCCTTCGACATCAATTTTCCCTCTCTTGGTATATAGTATGGGCATGCAAGTGATACCACTTGAAAGCCAGCTCTATTCTGAAGAGAATGAGGTATGAACCATGATCCTAGGATAAATAGTGACGATGCAGTAGCTGCTTGACTGAAAGTCTAAAAAATAGCCCAAAAAGCCAGCATCCGGAAAGGGTTAACAGTAAACTTACATGCTCATGTTGCAGGTTATTGCTGCGGACTGTACAGTTATGTGTTACAATTCCAGTACTTGTTTGTATTGTAAAGGTTGATAGTAATGTGAAATACAAATATACATTTTTTCCATGTCTTGCAATTTGGTTGCTATAGAATTAATAATTTTGATTTCCTCGCGGCACACCGGTTGATAGACACTGGTCTAAAAGCCTCATTACACATTCAGAGTTTTCTGTAACTAGCTCAGTCCATGGTCGCTCCAAGAAATGTTGGAAAAATACATTTTAACACAAATCCGTTTTAACTCAAAATTTATTTTCATCTCTGAAGCTGTCTTTCTGTTTTATTGTTTACGCTTTTGAATAAATGTCTAGAAAACTAATTTTCTTTTAAAAGACGAAAGGAATTTTTTAATTCCAAACTCAGTTCGCAGTTTGGTATAATTTTCTTGTAGTTAGGACCTCGCTAAGTCACGAACTCACACCCAACATCGATTTCATAAGGCAAATTCGATATCCCCAGCAGATACGCCATCTCGAAGTGTATCCTATCTGAGGTTTTTAGTGTCACGAATGACTCAGAACACTTCTATTTAATTCCATGCATAAGCAGCAGAAGTAGTAGCCATCCAAATACGGGTGAGCTTGTTTATTTTGCATTATGTGGCTAGACAGAAAAAACACCTTTAAGGTTTCCTGTTCTATTATGTGTCAGTGAAATAATTTAATTTCTACTGTAGACCATACACCACCAAAGTCATGCCCGTCTGACTAGCTTTTATTCACCAAATTGCTCAGGCAGACCAACAAATATGTAAAGCAATCATCCTTACAGCATTGTTTCTAATTTGATACTTGCGACCTTATATTGAATAGTTCGAACGGTGTAAATAAATGATTTGATGTTCCAAATATTAGTTAGTTCGAACTGGAATCGTAAAAGACTAACAGTAAAACGTGTGGTTGACACAATCACTAATTTTTATTTATTTACTTATTTATTTATTTATTTTAAAGAAGACAGACAATATTATAGGGATAGCGATAACAGGTTGCCCTAAAATGACCAACTCTAATTATTCCTTAAAGGTAGTTCACAGTTTTCTATGAAATAGAAATATGATTGTAAATTGGAAGTATTGTATTTGAGGACTTAATTGTTTCTGATGTTATATGTTGATACAAATATAATATTCATTTCAGCAACCTCCAGCAAAAAGGATTAAAGGGATCCCATTCATCTTTACATAAGCAAATGGAAGTTACAGGAGGGCCCGCAAAGGATCATCCTGCTTCAGCATTCATTCATCAACAAGACACTTACAGTCCTCAAAGCAGTCAGGTTTGTTACAGTGCAACATACAGAAAATTACGGTTAATATATTCTCATTATTTCTCTTAAAGAAATAATCGTCTTGTCATTACTATCCGGTAATAAATCACATGTCTTTAATTAAAAATGCTCCGAGATTTTTTCTTCGTAGTTGAGATTAATTCTAAGAAAAGTTTCTGTAAATTTATGTTTTTAATAATTCTAAGAAAAGTTTCTTTAAATTTTTTTTTTTTTTTTTTTTTTAACATTCTCGTTTATTTAATCTGAACCAAGTTAAATCAAAATCTTGCGACTTTATGCAGGTGATTAAATTTTGAGGAATTGATTATAAAACAAATCCGAATTTCATCTGTGGTGTCTATTAAAGTTTTCGTTAGTATATTACAAATTACGTTAAAAAGTGCCTTATAAAAGCAGTAGAAATTCTTGGTGATTTTTAGATATCCACATGCTATTTGTATAGTACAGTATATCAGTTGGAATTTATAAAAAGGTATATGATAATTGAAATATTTAATTCGTCTTGAATATAGATCGGACCAAGATCACAGTCAGCAAGGGACATGTTAAGGCAGGAAGCCAAAATACAGGAAATACAGGAAGAAGTACGACGAAGAGAAGCACGCACGGCTATGACCCACTATCCTGTCCATTCTTCTGGAATGCATCCATATTCCCGTTCAAGCAACCAAGTATGTGTCTTGTTTGATTTTTTTTTTTTTTTTTTTTTTTTTTTTACATAAATTATGCAAAGGTTATATTAATTTCTCCCTCTTCTCTAATTTAAGAAAAGTCTTCCGAAGCTGGAATAGAAAGCTAATTATTTAGAAGATCAGAAAACAGTGATCAAGCATAATCAGAACAAAAATATTTTCTTTACAGTGAGTGTGCAACGATAATACTTTGTGATTAGGTGATGGTGATAATCATGAACAATGTGATGGGATGAAGAAAGTGTGAGGGAACTGGAGAATCCCGAGAAATCCCACACAGATCTGTTTGTCCATCAAAAGCTCACTTGGCGGGAGCTGCGATCTAACCAGGAAACCCATACGCTGAGATGAGCGCTCTACCAGAGACGAAATGACCCGATGAAAACATGAAAACGTTTCATCATAGAAGAAAGAAGGGGGCATGGGGTTAAGAACAGTGAAAACAATAATATTCCAACTTCGCGCCCACCTGTGCACTTCTCAGATTTTTCTATGTTGTTTTTCTCCCTATTACTTCCATTTCCATTGCAGTGAAACGGTTTAGAGAAAGGTTTGTAGTCTTAATACGTCACATTTTGATCCTATGTGTCCACTATTCATAACTATATGTCTACCTAATAATTCATCTACTGTACAGCGTTTTGCACTGATATATTACAATTTCGTACCTGCTGTAGTGTATACGTTGGTGCAAAATATCATGTCTCTTCGAATTTCAAACAAAATCAAATTATGGATACGCGGTTAGTAAACGTATCGAAGCCTTCTAAATGTGATGACGGTGTACAGAAGCAGTAACGGCCACAGAATTTCGGTAATGTGAATGCATGTGAAAACAAAAGTGCTAACATGTACGTTATAAGTTACGTTTTTGCACGTATTTAAGGAAACTACATATTTAGATGCACATATCTCTTAAGCTAATAATGTGTTCAAGTATATAGGAAATAGTACTACGGACGTACATTAGGTACAAGAGATTTTACAATGACCTTCTTCTGTAAAGTGGAACGTGGCCGTAAATTCTTCAATAATATCTTCTAATTTTAGTTCATAGAAATCAACTTTTGAGCAGAATGCAACATAACAGACGTAATTTTAAACAAACTTCCTACATATAGTACTTGTAGTCTAAAAAAGTGTACTGTCGGAGTAAGCTATTGGAAGTTGGAGGGGGATATATATATATGTAAAATAAAAGCGATCGATATTAATGTCGAATCCATAGTTCTCGTTGTCGCAGATATTAATAATTACAACGCCGATTGCGTTAAAGTCCAAATTCAACTCCCATCGTAAAGCTCCTTAGTGGCTAAGAGTATAGCGTACACGCTTTTAGCGGGGAGACCAGGGTTCGGACCCCAGCGGGAACTCATGGGGTTCGGATTCTACATTAATTAGTAGGTCAGCTTCTCATATAGCCTCATTGCTGAACGGGACGTTAAACTCAACATCAACTCAATCGATTCAAACCCCATCGTCATGGCGGGCGATAAAGGATGAAAGTCTCAAGTGATTGAGATTAGTGTCAAATCCATAGTTTGGGTTCGTCAAGCTATTACAATCGCAATGACATTTAATGCCATGTTTTGACATGACCGATTATGTCACCTAAATTTGAATTTACAAGGGCAGCATCATAGGCGTTGCTCACCCAGCTCTAAATATTTTGATGTATGTGTAGGTGTATATTCCAGCGAAACTCCGGAATGTCTTGAGCAACTTTTACCAAACGTGGGAGACATACAATGTTCGCAATATCAAGAAAGCTCTTATTGGGTGGTAATCGGAACTGTCCTAATAGTGACATTGTAACTTAGTGTGTATCCAAGGACGTTGCCATAGTTTTGTTCCCTTTACACCGTGAATAACGACTTACACATGTGGCTTTAAGAGGTCACTTTCCTTTTTCCTCCTTTTCTTTTTCCCCCTTGCTAATGAAAGATTGATGCTTCCTTTTGTGTAACTTCAAGTTAATAAATAGAAACAAGAGATTTTAACGTATTTACCACACCAATATTTTAATATTTCAGAGTACATTATATTTTTATTGTTTTTTTTTATCCACAGCAAGAAATTGTGTAATATATACTTTAATTTAATGCGAATGTCATAAATTATAATTTATTCTTAAATGTGTTTTAAAATACTAAATATACATCGCTTTAAACTATTAAGAAGAATGAATTGTTTATTTATTTATTTAGTTTATTTTAACTTTGTTTCAATAATTTATAAAATTAAGAATATTAATTAAATAAACTGCACTACCGTCCAGTTTAACCAAATCTCCGGATTAACAGAATCGATAAAAGAAATAAGCATTTACTCGTGTACCACTTTTATATTAAAGCACCAGCAATGAATAAAATATTTGTTTTTAAATGAGTAAAAGAAGAAACCGCTTTTTGGAATCGGTTTAGTGTCCCAGGAGTATGTTCTAATCTCCTCCTTGAATTCGCATAGTTTGGAAGTCTTAGTTACAGTGAAACGGTACTCACTTGTTATGTTATCAAAATGCATATCGTCTTCTGAGATCAACATCACGTATCTCCAGTTTTGGGGAATTTGAGTGTTTGATACCATTAGAATCAGCATATAGGGTGGCGCACAATCTGCTTAAGTAGTACACGTATATACTTAACTCTAGGAAGTCCAAGCGGGAAGGGGGGCTTCTTGAAACCACTCGTTTGTATTTCTTGAAAAAAAAAAACCGTCGTAGGTCTTTATTAAAATATTGAGAATTTTATTTATTGTCTATTATTACTTCTTTGATAAATCCACATCATTAATGTGCATTTTTATTTAGTAACTTGTAAGTTAAAAATTATTTCAAAGTAGTGGGCTCATCGAACCCCCTCCTTGGACTTCCATGTGACATATTTTCTGCAATTATATTTCTGAAGTTATATATTTTTTCGTTTGTATTTAAAAAGGATTGTGTTCTTATGTTGGGAAACAGCATATCAGCCACGAGTAAGTTCTGAATGCTTATTCTATATTCATTTCTTGTTAGATGACGTTATGTGAGTTACAGTATGTTATACTGTGGGTTCGAGGAGACCCCCCCCTCCCTTGGACCTACTTGAGACAAAAAAAAAAAGTTCCTGTACTTCCTAGGGTTAAGGAAATTGTAAAAAAAAAAGAAAAAATACTACCTGTTGCAGATATTTTCTTGCGAAATGATTTGCACAACATTACAGAATTCTTAATGATATATTAACAAACTCGCTTGAGTTGCTTTTGAGAGTATCATCCAATAATAAACTCACTCTTATCAGAAAACTACCCCTTCCGGATTGATTCGCGAAATTACTTAACCCGTATTATAGGGTTATTAATCAAATTATTATGTATCGTCTGTTTTATTTTTGAAAAAAAATCGTCCGGAAAAAGTCACCCCCAAAGTAAACTACCTCTTATGGATTCTTTCAGGATAAATAAGGTATGCTGTTTTGTTAGGTCAGTAATCAAACATTTATTCATGAAATATGAAACAAAATCATCCGAAAAACTCCCCCCTCGAGTAAACTACCCCTTGTGGATATTTTCAGAACAAATGAGTTATCCCATATTCTCAGATCGTTATGGATCACGTATTTATAAAACAATGATTTATGAAACACGAAAAGAAATTCGTTAGAGGAGTTTTTGAAAAAATCACAATTTTGATTTTCATCTTTAAGTAAAGTACTCGTAGTTTTAGCGGTGTTAAGAAAATTCGAAAATGACGCTAGAGAATCTTGTAAAAACCTTAAGTTTAAAATTATGTCTCGATACACTGAACCGGTTATACTTATTTTCACTGGGACGAACAGAACTCTGTTTTGAGACATGTAGGGACCATCCAACGTACAAATCCGTTTAAATCTAGATTTTTTTCATGATTGCTATACATTATTTTCTATCGTTACTCGAAAGTAAAAAGAAAGTTTTGGAAAGAAGACAATCGAGACTATCTTGTCTCACCCTCACGAGAAAACTGCTGAACCATTTGGAAAGAATTTTGGAGCATTAGCATTTGGTTCAAAGTGGATTTTCCAGATCTATTTCATTATAATGAGTATCCTAAGAGGTATTTGTCCTCCACACTCAAAATGATGTTATTTGTCATAATCATGAGAAAAACGGATAGATTGTTTGAAATGGATTTTGCAATGTAGGTAACAGTTGACTGGAGTCGGATTTCGTTCATGTCACTTTCATTGAAGGCGTATCCTAGGGAGGAAAGGGTTCAAATATAGAATATCTCAAAAGCTGTTAAACAGTTTAAAATCAATTTTTGAAAATAGCACTTGGGTCACCTAACCTTTTATAATTTAATTTCCATTTAAATACCTGTTCTAAATGCGAAAAAAGGGTTCAAATATAATTCACATTTAAAATATTCTCCATAAATTTACTCTTCCCGTGAACGCCGATTCTTCAGCCAGTTAATAAACTATTTTATGATCAGCGGTAATAAAAATAATAATTTAATGTTACAACGAAGGCAAGTTATGTCATGTGTGGTCATCACATTGCTTTCTTTATTGTTGTTCTAGGCCAAGGTTCCCTGTTTCTTAATTCAGTTATCTAAAGATGGTAGGTTAAAAACTGTGAAAATTCTGTGCTTGGTCGGGAATCAATCCGAAACAAAGCATATTAAAAACAACTATAATAGTAAAACAACATTTCCTGGTGCTAAATCTCACATTACAATTGGGAAGTTTACTGAATTATGCAGCGAGAAATCTTGACAGAATTGTCCACGATTTTCATTTTACCCTCAAACGAATTGTGAGATACTACCTTTTACGTATTATTTGTCAGCATCCTTTCCAAATTTTTTCTCCATTTCTCATTGGAATGTTAAAATGCATTCAAACTATACCTAGATCTCTATTAAATACGTAAATACCTCTCAGCAATAATAATAATATAATAGATGAGAATAGTTGTTGTGCTAATAACTAACCATGTTCATCCTGGGTAACTCGATCTATACCCCGTAGTCTATACATAACCTATCAAATAACGAAGAGAAAGAAGAAAATTTAATATTATACCTGTTCTTCCGGTGTCATGAGGAAAACTCAGTAAAAGAAAATTAATTTATACGGCCTATGCTCTAGTGAAGAATTTTATAAAAATAATGTAGTGTAATCATGTAATAAAATAATAAAGATAATGTAATTTAATAAAATGTAAAATATAATTGAAATACACTATTCGTAAATTTTTGATATCTTGTTGCCTTAACTATTATGTAAATGAGAAAGTTAGTTAGTTCTTCATCATGCATTTCAGATATTATTATTCGACTAGAATTGAAGATACTTTTATATAGATTAAAATATCTCTCGTGCTTTTTTTTTCTCAATAGATGCATTCATGTTTATCTTTAAAGAAAATGTGCAGTCCAAAATTTATTTCTTGCCGCCTTTGTTTATTTCAATCTTTCTATATAGAGAACAGGAAGATGAACAAACATTGACCAATTGGCCTGCACATATGGTTCACTCCTTCTTAACGGAAGAAGAAAGATATTCTGTTGAAGTGTCAAATAACAAAGCAACACGAAGGACTCGCAGCTTTCAGGCTACTTTTTTTCTTCGCCAAAACATTTAAAACATTCCATTCCTTACTCAAGTAACGGAGATCAGCTTTTACTCACCCCCTCCTATTTTAGTTGAGAGCTGTCATGAAGTTCGAATTTGTTGGCAACATTGGATTTCGGAAAAAATGTTTCACTACCATGTAATGGGCGGAGAAGGGTAATAGGTCAATTTTCTGGACCTCACCCTAAGGCCGTCATGATATTTCCAAAAGTCTATTACTTTCAATCTAAGAAAAAAATATTATGGAAGTCAGATACCCCAAGGGATGGAAGTTGGGAGGAGTGACATGTAAAAATAGTGTAAAACGGATGATCGTAGAGTGTTGTCCATACTTTTCTGAGTCGTTGAGCTGAGTTGAATAAGCATTCAATGGCGTTATATCCAAATTCATCCCCATCTTCACAGGTTGAGGGGCTCGGAGATATGACCAATAAAATGTCAAAACTTACTGAAATATTTGTCGAATTGAAAGTTTTCGGAGTCGCAAAAGCACTTCTAATAATAGTTCATACCCACTTCACGATGGGCTTTTTAACCGTATCAAATTCTAACCTTAAGAGGAAATGACCATCTCACAACTACTATATGTATCAAGCCAGCCTTCGTAATCGAGAAAAAATTGTGTAGATGAATGTTTCGTCTTTTAAATGATATACGACATGTTAAAATTGAATGGGGTGGTGGGTCAAATGGGTCAAGATTTGTGAATGGGTCAACAAGACATGTGACCCACTACGAAACGCCACTCACCGTGATTTTCACTGACCCAGCGACCCATTTTGCTCAGTGCTTTGTAGACAGCATTTTCTGAACACTGGTGAGTTTGTCTACGTTTTACTTTCAAGACCTCCATTTTTCTTCTTTTTTCATTTGGTTCTAATGAAAAAAGAAGTTCAGGCTCTTTCGGATTTTGATATTTGCAATTGTGACAATAGCAATAGGACTTACTTTTTGAATTTTGAAATGCAGCCTGTGAATTTTAGAGGAGCTAACTACTAAAAACAATTGGTTTATTACAAATATATAACCTCTTTAATCACTAGAGAGGATAGCGTGGATCATGGGTCAAAGTTAATAACGATGTATTTTAGTGGGTCTAAGTTGCCCACAATGGTTCAGAGTTGTTTATAGGTGATGGTGGGTCAGAATGTGGGTCAATGAATCACGTTAGGTGGTGAGTCATTGTGGGTCACAATATGTGGTGGGTCATTGTGTTGTGGATTGTTTTCATTGACCTACGCCATCTATGGTTGCCATTGTACTAGAGAGGAGAGGCTCCGAAGGTGCGCGTCGGCGATTTTGCTCAAATTTGGTACATAGACAATACCTTACCAGAAAGCAATAAATCTCGAAACTGTTCACAGTACCACCTCATAGAACTCGAGATAGAGGGATTTGTTTGATTGGCTACGTTAAGACCTCAACAATTTATCCTTCTACAACCGAGGTTTTCTTCGTCCTTTCCGTGGCGAAGTCAGAAGAATACGAGGCTAGTAAACTTAAGGTTGAATATTCGCGTCCACCTCGGGGTACTTGCTTCTTTTTCCTAGTGTTTTTTTAGACTCGCCTGAATATAAACAAATCAGGCATATAGGCTATTTAAGATATTTTGAGGGAGTAATTTTGTGGTTAGTTGGCGTTTGGTCTAGGCTCTGCCGCTGGTGGTATAATTTTCAAAACGGAAGTGGGGCGACCACGGATCGTAGCTGCGGGGTCAGCAACTTTTGGGGAGAGGTCGATAGTTGCTCATCGGTGATCCACTGACGCTTACGGCATTGGGGCTTGTATCTTACAACTAAGAGAATAAAGAAGCATGGTATCCATGAAGCCCGTTGGCACCCCTAAAAGTCTGAAACGATGAAACAGATGTCAAAACCAGAAAGCACGTGTTTTATAATTTCAAAAGTACCCCGTATCGAGGTAAAAACATTTGTCCCAAGGTCCCCCGGAGGGGCTCAGAAGGGATGCAACTTAAAATTTGAAAATGGCAAGGGGAATCAAGTAGTATATAATTTAAAAGTATTGCTAAAATTAAAAAAGATGATAAGAGTCTCGAGTCTTTATGCTAAGTTTGTGCAAAATAGCAGCCTAAAGGACACAACTGTAGAACGTAGCGTTGAGTTGATTTTAGTTTAGCGTCCCTTTCAGTAGCGAGGCTATATGAGACGTGAACCTACTGGGAATCCGAACCACATGAGCTCCCCCGGGAATCGAACCCGGATCTCCCACGCCAATTGTGGGACGTAGAATTTAACATTAGTGATATAATAAAACTACAATGCGGCATTTTTTGTTCTACGTTGGTGCATTATACTTTGCAATGATAAGACAAGTGTTTACATCCTTTGACAGTTTCACATTTCTAGAGGTGGCCACGGAGTTTTCAATGAAGGATTTATTACCATCTTGAAGTCTCGCTAGTTTGCACAAGTTTAGCATAGAGACTCGGGACTCTTAAAATCTTCGTTCTTCTAGCAATGATACTACTTAATTCCCCTTACCATGTTCAAATTTTGAGTTAGACCCCTGTGAGGGGACCTCGGGCAAAGGTTTTTACCTCGACAACGGGGTATCTTTGAAAATATTAAATACGTGTTTTCCGGTTTTGACATCTGTTTCACTTTTTCGTACTTTTAGGGATGCCAACGGACTTCGGCATAAGCGTCGGTGGACCACCGATGGGCCACTAACGACCTCTCGCCAAAAATTGACGGCCTCTCAGTGACGATCTGCGATTGCTCCACTTGCGTTTTGAAAATTATAACACCAGCGGCAGACACACGACGGAACGCCAACGAACCACAAATATACTTCCCCAGAATACGTTAAATTGTCTATATGCGTGATTTGTTTATATTTAGGTAAATCAAAAAACACTAAAACAAATACCCCGGGGGTGGGCCCGAACCATCAACGTTACGATTACTAGGTACGTGTTCTTGTGACTTTGACACGGAAACTATAATAAAAGCTCGCTTGTTGAATCATTGAGGTCTTAATTTAGCCAGACAAACCCCTATATCTCGAGTTCTAGGAGGTGGTACCGTGAACCGTTTCAGATTTATTGCTTTTCTGGTAGGGTACTATCTGTGTGCAAAATTTGAGCATAATCGTCGATGCGCACCTTCGGAGCCTCTTCTCTTTAGTACAATTTTAGCCAGAGATAGTGTGGGTCAATGAAAACTTGATCCACGACCCACCGTGACTCACTGTCATCCACCATCCAAGTGACTCATTAACCCACTCTGACCCATCACCCACTATGAACCACTCTGCACCATTGTGACCAATTCTGACCCATGATCCACGTCCTCCTCTCCATTGACTAAAGAGGTTACACTTGTAATAAAATAAGACTGTGAAATTATCACTTATCGGAGTTCGAATTTCTACGGTGAATCGCCCAAGCACCGCTCTGTTACAATACCGGTGGATCTGACCTTTACTATATACAAAGGTAAAGTGTTTCTAAACTTCCAAATTAAGACCAATTTAAATTTATCATACATAATTATTTTCTTTGTTGGCTTACAGATATATTTCAGTAGAAAATAGGATGAAATTTGAACGTCTCAAATCAAGATAAAGTAGACGAGGGAAAAAAAATTCATATAACTAAACATGTCGCACTAATTTAAAATGCCCATGCAATTAAGCTTGGAATACAAATTTTATGGCCATTTTTCTCACAACTTTATGGCTTGATTGCTTTATGCTCTGAACGCTCCATATATTAAACACAAGCTTCAGCATTTATTATAATAAAAAGCAGTGGGTATAAAAGGAGAAGAACTGTAGTTTTTGTTTCTCAACTAATATCAATCGTTTTCGATTATTTTTACAATCAACCTACTGCCAATTTCCAATATATAGAAATCCCCCCCCCCCCCCATAAAAGAAAATTTTAAAAAATGCCAGAACATATTCTGTGTATTTTAAATAAAGAGTTATATACTGAATTTTAGCTCTCTAACTTAAACGGCTTGTAAGATACAAAATTTTTCGCAGAAATTTGGATCCCTTCTCCCTCCTAAGGATATGTATTACAGTGAAACCTCTCTAAAGCGGACAGCCGTGGGGAACCAAAAATTGTCCGCCTTAGAGAGGTTTCAGTATTTTCTTACGTAAATTAGTGAATAAAGTAATATTCAAAGTAATATATTATTATCTCAGCTCCTTGTGTTCTACCGATACGAAGATGTTCAGTTGTTTTTCGCACATCACAGTTGTCTTTCTTTCATTTTTTTTTTCTTTTAACGTTAGCACTTTTTGTGGCATTTCGAAAGCTTACAACTGAATTCACCTTATTGCATATTATATGCAGAATCACTTAAAAAAAAAAAATCCTACAAATAGAGGCAGTGAGACAATATGCCCACCCGCGAGCAAAAAAATACCGAACTTGCCTTCTGCTTGGTCAGAGATTTCAGTGGGACAGTAAAATTACGTATCATCCCAAACGGCGGGAACTGTCAATCACTTTTGTTTCTAAAACAGGTTGGGTGGGAGCGAAATACAAGAAAAGTACATGAGCTTTGTTAAACAGAGACGCTTCATCTGGGTTGCTGAGCAGCCAGTTGAGGAGGCAAAATGTTATCACAATGCTTCCTTAGTGACATATGTATGAATTACTGAAAAGTTACTTTTCCATTTGTTTCTAGAGAAAGTGTCCGTAACACGGAGGTAAATAATACCTATAAAATACATGAAAGACTGTCCGTGTCCGTACTAGAGAGTGTCCGCTTTAGAGAGGTTTGCCAATATACTTTTTCCTATTACAGTGTTGTGGATTACAAAATATGTCCGTTATGCGAGGTGTCCGCTTTAAAGAGGTGTCCGTTAGTAGAGGTTTCACTGTATAATGAAAGTGATACGCGTATGTTAACTTCCCAGTTGGGATTGGGGCCTGATTTATACCAAACCTCATTTCATTTGACTGCAATTTGACCGTGAAGGTCACGCAGACATAGTTACTTCCAATTTTTTAATTAATAACTCATACATTACAGGTAATTCAAAAATATTTCTTTACAGCAGTTAGCTCCTCAAAAAGCTCACAGACTGCGTCTCAAAATCCAAAAGTGCCTAAACTTTTTTCATTAGAAACAAATGGAAAAAGAAGAAAAATTGAAGTCTTGAAAGTAAAGCATAGACAAACTCACCAGTGTTCAGAAGATGTTTCTACAATGCACTGAACAGGTTGGATCAGTGTGAGTCATGGTGATTGGTGTTTCGCAGTAGGTCACGTCCGATTGACCCACGATCCACTGACCCACTCAAATCTTGACCCATTTCACCCACTGACCAACCGACCCATTGACCCACTCCATCTTTGATTTTAACATGTCTTATTTCATTTAAAAGACGGAACATACATCCACACAGTTTTTTCTCGATTGCGAAGGTTGACTTGATACATATACTAGTTGAAATAGTAATTTCTTCTCACGGTGAGAAATTGATACGATTAAAAAGCCCATCTTGAAGTGGGTACAAAGTACCTTCCAAAGTTATTAGAAACACTCTCTTAATCCCGAAAACTATAAATTCGACAAATATTTCAGTAATTTTTGAGATTCTATTTTTAGCTCTCCCAGGCCATCATCCTGTAAAGATGGGGATGAATTTGGATGTAACCTCCAATCTGCGCATCACTATCCATCTCAACGACAGAAAATTATGGATAAAACTCTACGATCAGTCGTTTTACATTATTTTTACATGCCACACCTCCCAACTTCCATAACTTCGTATATTGTCACAATATTTTCTTCTTAGATTGTAAGTAGTGTCTTCCAAGTTTGGTAAAGGTTGCCCGAGACATTCCAGTTACGCTGGAATATACATTTATACAGAAACATTAAAATATTTAAGAGCTGTGCGAGCAACAACTTGAATACTGCCCGTTTAAATTCAAAATCCAGCTGACATGTTCGTTCAGAAGTGTTGCTGTTTATCTCGGTGATAACGAAACTATGGACTTCACAATAATATCGGTCGTTTTGAATCATTGTATATGTTAATCCCTTCGACTCTCCTTAGTAGATGTGCTAGGAGATCTTACCCCTACTGAAAGTTGAACTTAACGGTCATCAGAAGAGCTCCCAATTAACTTGGGGACCCCGAAAATATGGATTGGACACTAACATTGGTCATTTTCAATTTCTTCTTTTACATGTCACAATTTCACACACCATTTCAGGGTACTAATCTGGGCTTAACTTACATGGCATCTGGAGTTCCACTCTGTATCTAAGCGACCCCCAAAACTATGGCTTCGACACTAATGTCGGTCTTTTTTGATATAATTTTGATGTCAGTTTCTTTTATTCCCGCTAGGAGAGCAAACTGATATTGCCACCGCTAGGACTAAATTTGGTCTTAAATGACATTAAAATTTCTACCAATTAAGCGACCGATGCTGCATTTAAAAGCTCGGCGTCTCTACGCACGTTTGCTCTCGGCGCCCCCATTAACTACATATTTCTCTGCCCCTTCATCCCTAACTTAAAAATAAAACTTAATTCGAATATGCTTAATTAGTGAATAAACAATTTATTACAGTTAAATGCCACTCACTACATGCTACAGCCACAACTACGTAACAAAAAGTAACAAATAGAAAACATGTTCTGAATAATTTTTAGATTCCTTATTCTATCATCAAACATATTAGAATAGTAAAAGAGAATAGTTCATGAAATAGTATATTTGCTCTTGATTTTTTTTAACATTTTCATACAAAAAGATATTTAATTTTTTAACTTTTCGCTCTTCAAATATGTTACCCTCTAAGCACGGGCCTAGTTGTACTAATGGGAAATGTGGCACTGTTAGCGGCGCTGAAAACTTACGATTCGACTGTAATATCGGTCGATTTCCATATTTTACGTCACTATGTAACCACCCTGGGTGCTAATGGGAACTTAATTAAAGTTAACTGAAATTGAAAGTAGAACTATATTCCTAAGCGACAACAAAACTATGTATTCGATACTAATATCGATCCTTTTGTAGCATTTTTGATATGTATCCCGACAATACTCTTTTCCAGACTAAGAAATATTGTTAAAATTGCTCCAGACTTATCAGATCTATGTTGAAACACACCCATATATCCACTTGTGTATATATATATATATATATATATATATATATATATATATATATATATATATACAGAGTGATCGACTGAGAGAGAGAGAGACCCAAGGCATCACCACTTCCACATTGCAAAAGCATATATCAGGTATTGGATTGAAAATCTGTGTAAAGATTTTCTGCTGTGGCATGCTTCATAAGAACTATTCCAGTCTGTTCACATGATGCGAGCGTTCCGACTTTGGATTCTCTGTTTATACCCTATCTTTATGCCTCGGATAATCTTTCAAAAATATACATGACATGCTGTAATAAAAATGTTGAGAAGTAACCTCTATATGACAATAGCTCCAAATAAATACACTACATAATTTATTTATTGCTATTACACGATTTTCTTAATTTATATTTAACATCATTCTCATATATAATTCCGACGTACTGTGAACACGTATCTCAGTTGTTATATTTTAAACATAATAACTACTTATATTCTGCAATGACTATATATATATATATATATATATATATATATATATATATATAAACAACTGTATTTTAATGTGATTATTTTATATAATTTTTCATGTATTGTGGAAAATAGAATTTCATAAAAATAAGCATTGACCCAGATGTGAATCGAACTCTCAACCGTGCGACTTGAAATCCACCGGCTTACCACTGCTATCACAAGCACTTCGTAACATACTTCTAGCGATCTATAACGGGCTCTCAAGACAATGACATTCATATCCACTGCAAATGCTGGTTTTGTTCTACTTTTTACTTTTATTTTATTGCTCAGGCGACAATTATGTTCTATGTCTTAACTTTGAGCATTCTTCTACATATCGAAAGATTCCTTTACGTACGGAGAGGAAATTTTCTTTTGCGTATTGACAGCTAAATGACAAACACCCATGTGCTGACATTAATTCAAGGTTTCGAAATAATGTATCATTAAGTATTTCAATCAATGTTGCTTTTTTATACACTTGGTAACAAATCTTATTATATTTAAAAGAAGAAAAACACATCTGCAAAATTTTTCTCGATTGCAAAGGTTGGCTTGGAGTAGTGTTGTTCTCACGTAAAATCAGGAATTAAAATTTTCTGTAGCTGGCAACACTGCTACCACACAGACGCAAACTATCTTAAAATAAACATTGGTACACCATTAATATATCCTGCAAGGATCATGGTGATGTTTAAGAATCAAAGCTTCTAACTACAAAAAATAGATTACGGTAAACAGAAGAGTAGGGAAAAACTAGAATAATTAGGGGTTAGAGCCTAAATACGAACTTTTCGTTCGCCCCGTAATTACCTCATTGTAACGATCTGTACCCGCTCTTGTTCAGTAAGGACCAATGTTCGACTGGCGTAATTTAACTTGCGCTCGGACGTATTGGTACGGATTTATAAACAAAAATTTCGAATTTTTGGCCCAAATTAGGTAAATTTTAATTTCCCTAGTTAGCAACAATGCGCGCAGGCCGGTCCAATTGATGTCAGCAATTAGGTATCCATCCGAGGTATCTACCTGACAAGTCTTAAGGAGATCTCCCTACAACGAAGGAAGCTACAGGGAAAAGAGGAAAAAAAGAAAATTCGAAAATTCTCGAATTTTTGACTCAGCTGAAATTTGAGAAGGATATTCGACACCCAGAAGAAAAAGAAACTAATACGATAAACTATGGTCCAACCATATTTGGCAAAACAATATCCCGATATCTTGATTAGTGTCCAAACAGGAGCGGATTAAAAAAGTGACACACTTTGGTCACCTGGGTTTGAAAGGGTTATTGTACATTTAATTACTTTTTTTTTTTTTTTTTTTTTTTTTTTTTTTTTTTTTTTTTTTTTTGCTAGTAACTCGTGTTGTTGTAGTAGTTACAGTCTCGAGTAATAATAGCATCATTGTTAAAAATAACTTTTTAAGGAATTTTTTTTTCTCCTTTTTACATCTTAGCTCCAATACTGTTGCTCAGAAATACAGGGTGTTTCGAAATGAATTTCGGGGTTTGAAGGATTCGTAGTATTTATTACATTTAACGTACAATTATAAACAATACAACAAGTAAAAGACCATCCCAAACAGTTTTTGCTACAAGTGTTTAATGTGAGCATCATTCGTCGTACGGCACACATCGATAGGCGAGAAAGGCCCGTAAAACTTTCCGCCATATGCCATAAAACACATACAATTTAGGGGAGTCTCTTTGCAACTGTACCATCTCTTGAGGATTTGCTGACCGCTAGATACGAATATTATGAGTGTTCACTTTATGACTTAGGTGAAATGTCAATTTATCACTGAAGATGACACGATCCAGAAAATCTTCATTAAGAATGGTATCAAGACAAGACGAAACGAGACTTTGTATAGTCTCGGTCTCGTCTCGGTTGATAAATAGTGCCCTCGATCTCGTCTCGACTCAAAACTCGCCGTCTCTGTCTCGTCTCAGTCCACAAATGCTTGTGTCGATCTCGGTCTCGGTTTCGTCTCGAAAGTCTCAAAATAAATAGTGTAAAATTAAAAATTGTGAAAATATTATCGTGCAGTCTGTCGTCTCCGCTTCTTATTTTTTGCCTTCATTCTTGATTTACACGGGAGGGTCCCACAAGTTGTCGCTAAAATCAGATTGCCACATGGCACATCTGATAGAGCATCATGAGAAATGAAAAGAAGCAAAGTTTAAGGTGCTATGGACCAGAAGGATAGGAGCTACGGCGATTCAAAATTTGAATATCCAAAGAATTATATCATGGAATTATGTACGTTTAAAGTAAATATCTTGAAAATCGTTAATGCAATCAAAACAAAAGTTGCACAATATTATGAGAACAAAATCCCCTATCGAAAACCATAAACATTGTTGCCATAAGTGAAGCAGTGTTGCCAACTCAGCATAAACATTTTATTATACATAGCACCGTATACAAGTATGCACAGATTTAAAAGGCACTATTATCACTAAACATAACAGTGAAGTGTGGTGGTTCAGTGTTGCACACTATTGGAGTTACATGTGCTGAAAATGTACAATGGAGAAGTCTGATATGTGGCAATAGATGGTAATAAAGGAATCTGGGTCTCATACTATGAATTTAGTTCAAATGCATAACACAGATACTATAACATAGCAAAATTTCAGCAGTGTCACAAAATATTGATGCATTTGAAAAGCGAAATTGAGTGATGCCAGTTTTCATCCTGTGTCAGCTCCGAAGCTATACAGGAGTGCAAAGTGGGATCCGAATCACTATGAAAGAGAAAGATAATAATGAAATGTAAAGTGAAAAGTACAACAAAAACATGTCCGAGGCGGGATTGGAACCCGCGATGCCTAATATGTCGGTTGTCTAGCCTTACAGACCACAACACTATCCGGTCCGACTAAAAACGAAATGAGGTAGTAATAAAATAATTATATTTCCAATGTAAATGTGGTATAATTATATTTCCAATGTAAATATGGTAATATTATAGTGTACAAATATACTCATAGGGTATGTTGGGGAAGAAGTAAAAGAATATGCCACTTAAAACGAAAGACACAAACCAAGAAAGTATTCTTCCAGATATTGATAAGATAACCTGGAGAACCAGTTTACAGAATTAGAAAACACGTGTTTCTTTCCAAGCGTGTATCATTTTGTTTTCGCAAGTTGTCTGCTTATTCATCGGGGCTACAGAAATATATTGCAAAATCCTGACTTTTTCTAATGCATTGCTTTATTACCCTTTGTTCCCACATATCAGACTTCTCCATTGTACATTTTCAGCACATGTAGCTCCAACAGTGTGCTACACTGTTCCACTACACTGTTATGCTTAGTGATAATAGTGCATTTTAAATTTGTGCACATTTATATATGTTGCTATTTATAATAAAATATTTTTATGCTGAGTTGGCAATACTGCTTCACCTACGGCAACACTGTTTATGATTTTCGATAGGGGATTTTGTTCTCATAATATTGTGCAACTTTTGTTTTGATTGCTTTAACGGTTTTCAAAATATTTACTTTAAACGTACATAACTCCATGATATAATTCTTTGGATATTCAAATTTTGAATCCCCGTAGCTCTTATCCTTTTGGTTCATAGCACCTTAAATTTTGCTCATGTTCATTTCTCATGATGCTCTATCAGATGTGCTGTGTGGTAATTAAATTTTAGCGACAACTTGTGGGACCCTCCCGTGTTACAATTATGGTATGGTGTATCTCTTCATAGCTAATTTGCTAGCGCTAATGCTTTCCATGTGTATGTTCCAAATTCAATCATCAGTGGGCATATCATACCTGGGATAAAACACTAATAGTAACCGGTATTTCACTTTCAGCAAAAGACTTTGTATCATATAGCCTCAGTACTGCCTATACAATTAAACTCTACTAAATTAACTCCAGTACTATACAGTAGTTTATATCCTTCCTTTGAATCAGTATTGTTCAATACTTCCTAACAGATAACGCAACACACAGCAGCACTAATGTATTTAATCGTACCGAAATTGAAATTTTACAATTTCTCATTTATTATCCAATACATTCTGCTTTGACTGTAATTTCAAAGAACAGAATATAACGTTCATTATCTTAACAAATAGGGTAAATTCTTACTACTATATTTTTTGTTTCAGATTAATCAAATTCATTATTACCGTTTCATATCTCCGTGTTTAATTGACACTTTATAACACGAACTTCCTTAACCTTGTGGTGGCAGGTATGGCACTCAACTTTGCTGTCTGTGTTATTGGGTTGGATCACCAAACAAATTAGATTCAAATTCCGATATTTCGCATAGTTCGCGTGTCACTTTAAGTATACTCGGTTTCTTACACAATTTTATAGGGTCATAATGCATTACATCAGCATATATCCAGTGCCGTAACATGGATTAAGCTTATTTCTGAGCTCTTAGCAGTGCATGTGATCTTGTAAGGAACAGGTAAGAAACATTTGTACGTGAAATGCGAAAAAAATATCAAAAATTTATTTGGAGAGGTGGAATTGAGCCCGATAGTCAACCCGTACATTCGCCACTGTTCATCAGTGAACCGTTCGCACATTATCCAACACAGCAAAGGAAAAAAATGAGTAAATGCAATTTTAATAGCTATCAATATCAATGTTCGAGACGAGACCGAGACTTTCGAGACTGACCTAAGTCTCATCTCGGTCTCGTCCCGATTTATAGAGGTTTCGTGTCGGTTATAAAAATTCAGTCTCGGTCTTGTTTCGGTATATGAAAGTCCGTCTCGGTCTCGATACCATCCCTAATCTTCATTGTCATGCAGCAATATTTCATTTCCAATATTGGCACGTAAACCGTAGTCTGTAGGCTTTAGACCTTTAGCAACTGCAAACGATAAAGACGTATTGTAAGTGTCTCCTTAAAATTCTTCACACAGACGGTTTCACTGTAACTACAAATCCAGTCTTTGCAAAATTAAAACACAAAACGCCTTCTGCTGTCCAGTCTCCATCTTTGCTACTAGCTCTTTCTAACGGCAGGCAGAGCAAACAGTGCATGTGCATGCGTGCGTACAGAATTGTTTGATATTATTTATAATTGTAACTTAATTATAATAGATACTACGAAGTTTCAAAACCGTAATATTCATTTTGAAATTCCCTGCATTGCTTCAAATTATGCCATTCTATATTCATGTCTTGCATATTACTTATCAGGGCCGACCCTAAGCAATTTGTCGCCCCGTGCAATGGTATAATTTGCAGCCTCCCCCTTTCTTCAGAAAGAACAAATTTTAAAAGTCAGTATTTTGAGTATGCTACTCCAGCATGAACAACGAAGGGAAGGAAGAGTGTACTCGCACTCAGAAAGGCTTAAATACTACAAATACAATCTCGTTGTGTCTGTTTTCTCTTTAAATATTACTATATTATGTTAGTGAAAGAGAAAGCAAATACACCTGAAAGATGCTAACTCTTTTTATAGAATGCAATATCGAGCTTCAATCTCAATATATCAATTTGCAATTATAACGCAACTAGCTTTGTTTATCTTTAGTTCTTGATTTTCCTTCTACATTTTTTTTCTTTCTTAAAAAGTTGTTTCTACCTTCAATGATGATGATCTTATTTTTGACAAACGCAAGAGTAGCTTTCATATCACTTAACTAACTATCCATTTAATTAGTGTTTGAGAATCGAGTTCTTGCATTTGACAACAATCAAGCAATTCATGCTGGGATCTATTTGACCATCTGCTTTGGCGCTGTCCATGTGACCTTAAACTAATACAACCTAAACGTGATTTATGAAGGTAGTATTCAAATAAAAGGTCAGCTTAGTAAATTTAACAACCATCATGAAGTCTGTTTCCAACAAGAAATATCTATTTTAAATCCAGACCTGCATATCATATATCTAGTCGACAAATTATTCATGTGTGATATTTCAAAAAATACTAATAGACAAATTAGTATTAGTTTTTACCTTTAGACAAGTTATTTGCATTTTATACTGTACGTGATATTATTTTCGTACTTATTAAAGGTCTGCTTTCACGAAAAAAAAAAAAAAAATCATTTCTGATCTCTTAGTTGATAGATGAAACACTGCAGAAACCCGAATTGTTAGTAGTTATGCTACTCATATATATTGTAACATATTTGTACCGTATCAGTATCTAGCGTTTAACTTGTTGCATTTTACGGTAATTACACCTACATAAAAATACTTCATACTTAATAGACGTTAGATACATTACAAATGACTATTTTAAAAAAACGAAATTTAGAAAAAAACGAGAGGCTTTTTTTTGTTTTGTTTTGTTTTGTTTTGTTTTATTAACAACGCTAGCTTGGAGGTTCGAACCTGGTTTACTTTTTTTCCGAAGATACCCGAAGTTGCACTAGAATTTTTTTTTTTTTGCCTCAAAATTGCAATAAAGAATGCTGCCAAGCTTTATGAGACAGGATGTACATATTTCGGAGGTTAGTGCATGTTTGTCTTTACTGCATATAAATGCATATTTAAGGGAATGATCCGGTTGATAATTTTTAACGTCCAACAACTTTCCTCATAAATGGTATTTCAAGTTTCTAATATAGACTCAAGACCTTGAAATGGTTCATTTATTGTTGTCAGTTTAGAATATCTTCGAAGATCATGTGAAGGGAGAATAAGAAAGGGGTGAGGGAAAATATCCTCCCGGCAATGATGCGTCACTGTCACCTGTTCGGAAGAAGATATGAATAAGTGTCAAATAACCTACAACAAAATTCCACATCACCGATCTCGGAAGTTCAACTTGCTGTTGTTCTGTTTGAATTTGAAGTTGTATAGTCCTATCGTAGTATAAGAATGCCGAAAGAAAAATCTTCTGAAACAGTGGATTGAAGGTGTTGAGACGTTAACATTATATTTTGCTAAGCGTGTGCTAAAGAAGTAAGTAATATTTTCAAATTAACTAAGCTTACTTTTACAAGAGGACATTTCCATTTTGTTGGACAGCAAAAAGAGAGTTCAGCAACACACTGTTTTCGGGCCTTCTTATATTTTCACAGCAGTTTCAAGTCTGGTAAGGAGTTTATACAACCATGAAACAATCTAGATGTGTCCTTTTTTCCATACTCCGACAGGGTTCATCCCCTCCCCCCCCCCCAAAAAAAAAAAAAAAAAACTAACTAAAAAGTGTATTTCGGAAAGGAATGAACACATTTTTTGAAAATAAGCTCTTCAATCAATGAAAATGTTTGCCTCACCAAATCTAAAACTTGTCGCAGCAACTACTTTCTGAAATAAGAAAAGTTCCTTAGTTGCCCTTTAAGCGAGTTTATCAGAGTATTTAAATCCAAGCTTTAGTTACTTTGATATGCATTTCGGTCTCTCGAAACATAATTTTCTTACTAAATCTTCTGTCATACTTTCGACAACTTTACCTTTCCATTCATGTTCAATGTCTCGCTCAGATTAGTTTACTTCATTTAAAGTATCATTATTATACATTGTAAGTTATTGCTGTTTGAAACTGACATTGTTGCGCTTCAAGAAAATGTAGGGTTTACACACAGTTGAATAGAAAAAGTAATTTCATCTGGATTTAATACAGGCTTTTAATACATTAAAAATTGTCTTCAGCGGGCTCCTTATTAAACAAAAATTTATCTTATACAGAAACAGTTCACAGATCCATGATTTTAGAGGTAAAAATGTGTTAAATTCACTTGATTAGGCGCAACTTATGGTGCGAACAACGGATATTAAAATAAGCTTTCTAACGGAAATTTTCAAGTTCCGGAATGCAGCGTTTAGAAATTTTTTAGACACTTTGTAAGAGGTTAAGTATATGAACTAAGTTGTTTGTAAAAATTTCGCTTTGTTATTACCTTACACATTTAGCCTTTAGTTCACCAAGCCCGTTTCGCCATCTAAAACCCTAAAGCCCTAGAATTTTTAAGCAAAACGCAATTTTCGTAGAATTAATTTCAAATACCAGTAAGTTATTCTCTATCTGGTCTAGAGACATGGAACAAGAAGTATTATATACACAGTAGATCAAAAGTAGAGAGAGGATTGCCGGAAAGCGCACAGCATCGATTTTTTATCTTGGTCTTGGAAAACTATATAGGTATTTTTTTTTTTTTTTTTTTTTTTTCGGAAAGTTATGTAGGTATTTTTTTTCACTAAGTTTTATCTGTATTAGTTCGTGGCGTACTGTAATTAAATCCGGTATGTGCAGCATTTTATTTTATCTCACTATGTCCATTAAACGTATGTATATTATTTAATTTTTTAAAGCATAAATCTACCTTCGTTAACCAGAAAACCTTTAACGGAAATTTTGCGAGTCTTGTTTAATTTCGCTAGGCAGGTTTTACTATATGCTTATGCCAAAAATGTTTGTTTACTTCTCAGTATATTTATTTCTTATTTACGGATAGTTGGCGCATTCTAGTCCTTTTTCTTTGTACATAGTATTTGTAAATTACGAGATATAGATAGATTAGTGTTAATTTCAGATACTGAGCTGTTTGAATCCCGAAGAAGCCAAATGTATTTAAGAAGCCGTGGATGCTTGCGGAGCTGAAGACTTAAATGCGAACTTGCGTATATCAATGCTCATTTCAGTTCAATTCCAAAGGTCATAACCAGGTTAGAAAAGCAGGAAATAGGACTTTCTGGTACATTTAAGCTGTTTGAGTCAGTAAGGAAACAGACTCGACCAGGACCAAGCGGACAAGCATTTGTTCGAAAAGCGCAGCTAATAGTTGCGAACGATCCTGGCATAAAATTCTTGTCTGATATAAATAAAATGTTCCTGGGGACAGTGACGCATGAATTTCCAGATTTATCGGTGAGTAACATAGCTTCTTTGAAAATCTCCGTTAACAATCACGGAAGGAACATTTTTTAATTCTTTGACTGACAAACGCAGAAGGATTTTGTAAGAAAATACGGAAAGCTACATATTTGTGTATTGTAACATGAATGCATCATGGTTATACACCAAGTATATGTAGTTCAAGTAATACAACTTTTTTTCCTAAAGATGTAATTAAATTTCTCATTTAACTATAGCTTTTGATTAGTGCATATTTGCGTATTTTCAGTGTATGTTTTCGTGATTTTTAACGCATATTTGCATGCATATTTTGCTGTTTCTTAGTAAATATATCGATCCGAAATCTAATCATTACAAAAGAGGTGAGTTTTCCTCGAACTGAATCGCAGATCATGTTTTGTACGACGTTAAAATAAAAGTTCCAAATCTGATAGAAGTTGTTCCCAGTTAGGTGATCCAATTAAGTCATCAGTGAATGAAATTGTTTTCTCTAGTAATCGTTCCAAAGTAATTTATGTTGCAATTTGTAATGCTTGTGCGCTTGTAGAATGCCCCATTATTACACAGCATAAAAGTCGATATGATTTTCTCGTGTAGTTGAGCTCAAAAGTCATGTATTTGGTGCTTTTTAGTTGGAGCGAAATTTGGAAATATTCTGAAACGTCCGTAGTTGAAATCACTCTTTCCTTTTAACATATGTAGAATGTCCTCTATGGATTGAAATCGAATACAAGAAATTTTGTATCTGAATTGAATTTTTTGAGATCTAAAACTACCCGAAAATCGGAGGAATTCGGTGTCTTGACTATAAGTAAAGGAAAAGAAAATAAGCTTCATTTGTTTTTTCAATTATCTTTGCATCTGTGAACTGTCAAATCTGTTAACCTATTTGTGGTCTGACTGCACGGGGAATGAGCAATGATGGGTCGTGAAATATAGCTGCCTCGTCTATTCGAATTTTGTGCGTGTATCCCCTGAAATATCATATCTTCCGGTGAATAGACGAATACATCCCTGTGTTTATGTAATAAATTATGAACAGCAGTTTTCTCAGATACTGTCAAGTTTGGATTCATATCGAAGAGATCGATATTAAAGGAATTGGAGTTTCGTTTTTCAGTCTTTTCTGTATTTCTTGCTTTGTTCTAAATGGTTTTCGTTGCTTATTATGTTTATTCACTTGTTCTTCAATAACGTGTAAAGTAACATCCTGAAGATCTGTCTCTGTATACGCTACTACTTATTTATTTTTTTTCTTACGTAACAAGATGACTTATTTGGTTGGAAATTAATATTGTACGGTTATTATTCGGAACCTCATCGTCATTCTTTCAAGGTCATATCGATTTTGTAAAGTCTGCAGATATGTAATGATGTTCAATGCTCCATAATTAAAAAAAAAAATATATATATATATATATATTTATTTATTTTGTTTTGTTTTTTACCATTACAGCAAGAAAGAAATGCGATTGTGTTGGGATAATAAGCTTCAATGTAGTTAAGACGTTTGCAGATGTAGCTAATGCACATTTTTCTAATATATTTCTTGTTCTTTTTTCTTCTTTGGAAAAATGGGATTTCGTCGATTTCGAGACACAGACATGGTATTGGTTTCCAAATCAATCTTAGTATATAAACGTTTTAACATATCGTGCTCGAAAATCGGATTGAAGTCCCGTTCAAGGATTCTGAAGTAATGAGATAAAAACAGTGTTGCCAATTCTAAACTGGATACAGCTATATATTTCAGTTTGATGGTCTTATTCGAGATTTCTTTAATGACAAAAAGTATTAATTTACAGTTTGCAAGTAAATGTTTTTTTTTTTTTTTTTTTTTTTTTTTTTTTTTTTTTTTTTTTTTTAGCCCAGAGCGACACGGATGAATCGGTGTATTACTTGTAGTATTGAAATGCCTTTGATGTTGATAAGCATTTTATTTTCCTCAGTTTTTAAATTCGTATTTTCTCTTCGTTTATTAGATACTATTCGGCCGAAAGGTGTTACGTGTTTGAGAAAATTTCTTGGAAATGTCATATGATGATCCATTAGCTTGTTGGAATGTCTATAGCTTAATGTCTATTGTCCTGTTGTCTATGGCCTGCGGGATTTTGATATCCCGGGACAACCTTACACGTTTCTCTAACTAGAATTTGGCCTGCATTTGTTAGATCCGTGATTCGGCTTCCAACAAATGGCACGTACTGCCATCTTTTGGATTTCATAAACTTCCTGTTGATGCCTTGAGGCTCAATCGCAGTCGTTAGGTTTGGTTAAAGTAATTCTCGAATCCCAGTCGTAGCCAGAAGAAGTGATTGGAGTAATCAGTCCATCGAGGCTTCTGAAATGCTGCTGCGATGCCTTTTTGTAGCCTGTCCTCGGAAATTTTCGGGTTTGTGATGATGATCGTTTATTTCTGTATCACATGTTGGTGCTCTTGTCCGTCGTCTTGCTTTATTCTTACTGTTGCTAACAATGTGGACCGCCGTCTTATGCAGGGAATATTAGAATATATAAACCTGAAAGAGCAAAAAAGGCTTGATCAAGACGAATGAGTGTTGCAGGCCCGTTTGGCTGGGCACGAGCCGTCACTGATCTGTCCTATTGTGACATCGATATACACGTGACTCTGCTTATTTTTCTAAAACAAAATCTCCAAATATCTCAACTAAAATTTTACATGTTCTTTCCTTACCAGATACCACACATCTTAGTCCAGAAACTCTATTAATGAAACGCTGTGTAAAATTATTTTGAATTAGCTTATCATAAATAACCATGTCGAAAGAGGTTTAAGTAAAAAAAAAAAAAAAAAAAAAAAAAAGATTGTAGCGATCTCCAAGAATCGGGACAACACGAAACTAGACTTAACGTTCTGTCTTGTGATCTAGTGAAAATAAAATCTCGTCTCGAATTCCAGAAAATATATAATAAAAAGTTAACTTGTGGAAAATTTTAACTTTCTTGCCAATATGCATGAAATGTCGTAAGTTACGTGGAACCAGTTGGCAGTCGGACAAGATAGATGGTGAAGAGACATTTGACGAGACAATGTTTTTCTGTCTCTCTTAGCTGCCTAACTTCGAGATCAATAATTTATTTTGTTTCATAAAATTTTGATGTTCGGTTGCTTATAAGTTAACAACTCCACTTTTATACAGTTCTGAAAATATAGCTAAGGTAAAAATTATACTTGGAATTTGTCTACCTAATTATTTAGTACTTTGAAAATATCACTTAGTGGGTAGTTTGTTGTCGGTATGTCGTCCACTGAGAGAGAGTTGAGTTGATTTTGAGTTTAACGTCTCTTTCAGCAGCGAAGCTATATGTGACGGGACCTACTGATTAATGTGGAATCCACCTTTATGAAGACACTTACGTGTCGGGTGGGGAAGATTGCGTGCTACAGTGAAATTTAGAACTATGTTGGTGGTAGTTCACTACCAGAAGGGCCACCCCTACCGAATTGGTCTAAATGGAGTAGCCAGACAAAGAGTGTTCCAGGATAAGGCAGCAGTTCTCCAGTAGCCAAGTTGGCGGAAATCATAGTGATTGGTACGGCAACTTGGACATTTAGTCCCAAGCGTGGCCAGAGTAACTTTAACGGCTGGCATACTGCGGGGTGGAAGGCAACGGGTAACCACCAATCTATTTTTTCTAGTTTGCTGGCAGCAAAAAGAGATATGGAGCTTGTTGCAAAATTTGAGAAGAAAATCAGTAAGATGTTTAAAATCTTCTGGAAGTGCTGTAAAGAATATGGGATGAAGATAAATATTAGAAAGATAAGGGCCATGGTAATTGGAACGAAGCGGACGGTGTCAAATGAAATAGGAAGGGAGAAAATAGAACAGGTGATTAGTTTCCGACACCTGGGTAATATTATTAGTGATGGTATAAGGTGCGAACGTGGAATAAAAGCAAGGATAGGAATGGCGAAGGAAGCCTTTGAGAGAAAATTTTGTAAGACCCTGAAAGAAGAGTTTAGAAAAAGTCATAAAATGTTTTGAGTTGAGTATTGTACTGTATGAGTAGAGTCCTGGACGTTACGAAAACAAGTTTTCAAAATGTAGGTGTAAAATGAATGGTGATACTTAGGAGGGTTAGTGGAAAAGGAATGAGAGGATGTTAAAAACGGCTGGGAAGAAAAGAACAATTTTAGATATTATTGAAGAGGAAGAGAAATTGGTTGGTACATTGGCTAAGAAGGAACTGGATCATGATGGACATGCTAGAGTATGGTGGCAGGAAAGAGGGAGGGGCGAAGGAGGATACAATTGATTGACGGTATCATAGTAGACGTAAAGACGAAGAGGTTAGCTGAAGACCGTAGAATGGAAGCTTCTCAGCTGCAGCAAGTGACCTACCAATACTGGCAAAACACCTATGATGATGATGATGATGATGATGAGCAGTGAGGCCATATGAGACGGGACCTACTGATTAATGTGGAATCCGAACCGCATTCGCTCCTGCCGGGAATCGAACCCGGGTCTCCCACGCCGCAGGCGCGTACGCTAACCGCTTAACCACAAAAGAGCTCTTAAATTGAGAAAGAATAAGACTTCAATTATTATTTTATTCGCTTAGGGCTCAAACCAAGCAGAGACAAAAGCCATCTCAGAAACATTGGTTAGTTTACTAAGTAGTATTATCCCTTCTCTAGAAAATTACACGAATATATTGTATTACTATTATTATTATTATTATTATTATTTATTTATTTATTTTTGATCTATTTTGAAAATGAAAACTGGGAGTGGCGCTAAGCACCTAACGATCGAATACACTAGTCACAAGTTGCTCCAAAGATGCTAATGTCAGACTGCTTTATGCAAGTATGCTCGATGCGACTACGCTTGTTATGTCGCAAGGTTTAGCGTTACCGTATACACTTGGCAGTGTCGACACTTGACTGCCTCATAAGAATACTGTCAGCGTACATCCGTGCTCTATTCCTGGTAGTAGCTCTTGGCGTTCGGTTAAGCCACGTTAAGCTGTAGGCCCACACCTCAATAGCGTTGGTGCTGAGAGGGAGACCAAATAAACCACCTAACCTACCTCGACACTTGAAAATCCCTGTAAACAAAATGTCAAATAAGTACATTTTATACAGCATACCAGTAGCATACACAGTATTTCATGCGAAGCATGTTGAAATGTCTAAATTCGTCTCCATAGATTAAACAATAATGAGTGAGTATCATTGCACAGTGTGAAAAGCACAATTTGAAAGTTGCTTAAAGCCTCGTAGGACTTCGAGCGGATCTTTAAGCCAATACAATATCTTTTTAAGCGACATATACCAAATCAATTTCTTGTTTCTGCTCCGATACATACATAGGCATGACGAAAATGAATATTTGCGCTTGATTGAAAGAACATTAGTGTGTGTCTCGAGACAATAGTAAAGCCATTTCTGTGTTGTTAAGCACTTACATATTGCCAAAATTTTAGAGAATTGTTAAAAGTTTAACACCGTGCTTCGTCATTAAGTGGAAGAAAATGTTTTTGAGGTATGTTACACCAGGACAAGAAATCCAAAACTCAGTAAGAAAATGTGAACAGAGAATGGGATAACATTATTACTAATTTCATCAATAAATGCTAGACCGTGAATTACTGTAATCATAAAACTATTACTCCGTATTTTCTTCTTTGTACAGATTTTGTGCATATATAATGACTAAACCCACCAATACCTATAAGATAACACCGGAAATTAGGAAATTTAGCAGAGTTCGGAAGCAAACAACATAAATAATATTACAGACAACATAAATAATATTACAGACTTAATATTTTTATTTCTCTGAGTTTTCTGGTCTTACTTTGCTTACTAACTTTTGTAAAAAATCGGCAGTATGGATAGTAGCACGATGTAGCTACTGTGAAGTACTCTTTGCTTTCAAAGATGACGTCGGTTGAATATAGGGGACCAGTTAAGAGGAACTTCACAAAAGAAGAAATGTTCAAAAATATGTGGAAGAATATAAAGTATAAAAAAGGTAATAACTGACACACAATCATAGTCAACGTCTTGCGAATAAAATCAGAAAAATAAACACACTGCTGAACAAGACTGCACTTATTTAATATAAAAACACATTTACACGTGACGTTTCGATCTTCTAGCCAAGATCCTCATCAGAGATCTGGATCTGATGAGGATCTTGGCTAGAAGATCGAAACGTCACGTGTAAATGTGTTTTTATATTAAATAAGTGCAGTCTTGTTCAGCAGTGTGTTTATTTTTCAGAAAAGGTAATAGTTAAAGAGCTAAGTGTACTTAACATTTACAGATAAATATATTCTGTGGGGTAACGTATAGAATATGATGCCTCCATTATAATTGGAAGTTCTAGTACCTAACTAACTCTATGGCCTATGGAATCCGGAGATTCAATGCCGCGTTCAGAAGAACTCTGCATTAGCTTCTTTCTTTATCCAACTGGATCCAGTTTCTATTTTGTATTACTATTTGTACGAGATCCATCGTAATATTGTCGTCCTATGTGCGCCTAGATCTTCCTAGTGGTCGATTTGAAGTACCTAATACTGTATTGATACACAAGATATATATACGATTGAGATGATAGATATTGATATTTATACGATTTCGTAATTCCGTTGGTGTTGATACACCAAACATTGATGAACTTATTGCCTACGCTTTAAACTGTTTTAATTCCTGAGGAAAAGTGTTCGGGGTAAATATTCTAAATATTGAGACAACATTAGGTTGGAAAGAAGTATAATATGGTCAGTACACATTCTGATCACTACAGTTTTTGTCTTATAATGTACTCCTTACATTCTATAAGCGAGTGTGTTACACTTCAAAGGTGAGAGATACATTGTATCAAGAGACATGGGTTTTAATGGGACTTAAGGTATTAAGGTATTGTATAGTAATTATTTCTAGGTCAGAACTTCTTACATTTATTTTTAGATTAAAGATAAGTATTGATTGATGCGTTCCTTGTTAATGTGATTGGCTATCTTTTGTGACTCCACCAGTTGATGAGTTCAACAATGCAATTCATTTTCAGAAAACAATTAATCTTAACCGCTTTTTTCTCTCGTAGCGGTTTATCTCGTGAGGGAAGCACATGGTGTTAAAACTACTAAGTTCCGGTACAGAGGATGGAGGCAGAAATCTGCTTCATATTTGTGTTTTGAACACGTACTTAATTATATTCAGGTGAGGATATTTGGTGGAACAGATAAGGTACTCAATTTCATCCCGATGTTCTTGAAACACGCGCAACAACTCCAGCTGTGTGAGTAGCGGCATTATCATTCTAGAATATGGCATCATTGCCCGGAAACAACATATGGACCATTGAGTACACATAGTTCCCATAAAATGACGACATAATCACAGGCAATGACGCGGCTGGTAAGCATCATCAGAGGAGCCACTGAAAATCAAGATATTACGGCAAACAGCATTACAGATCCGCGGCATTGTTTTGCAGTTGGACGGAGACACGCTTATTTGGGTATCTGCCACAGAATAATAGGCTGTTGGTTTCAAATAATGTGAGCGATGATAAATTCAATCATATCACATGTTACCAGTCGTCAGGGATCTATGATGCATGTTCGCGGCACCATTGGCGTCGTGCTAAAGCGTTATTACCAATTATCAGCGGTTTTACCCGTAGAATCCGACCTGCTATATCCATGTCATGTAATTCGCGGTGAACTGTAATTCTCCATACAAGTTGTGGCATAGTGTTACTGGAGTTCCACCGTCATCGACAAGACCTCCAGTTGAGGCTGCTTTTCCGACCACCGTTCCTCTTCATTAATGTAGTTTTGTCAAGAGTTTGTACGTCGTTATCCTTTTGCTTCGCGACACATGCAATACATTTGCCACTTCCGTCACACTCGCACCACATAACTCAGCCCCAACAATTTGTCTTCTTTGGAAGTCAGTGAGGTTGTTCATTTTACCGCCATCTGCTCAGTTTACTGCTTATTTTCCGTTACTGGTTTTCATGTAGTGCGGAGTTTGCTCTAACATATGAAACAAGTGTGCTGTTATTAGGCAAAAGCATACCTACGATAACACTGCTTTAAGTTACCGCTGGTAGGTTTAAAATACTAATTACTTAGCTTAAATAAAACATACTGCCACAAGTGAAGGGTGAAAAGCATTTCGAAATATCAGGTATACTTGCAGTAATATAACTGTTCAACAAAATAGTATATTAAATAAATTTCAACCACGTATACGAGGAATATTCGAGAAGTAACTCACGTTTTGAAATAAAAAGAAGGCAAGTGAATGTCGACATATTTTAATTTTGTACATTTTAAACAACACTCTTATACTACTACACTCGCTGTACAAGTTTAAGCACTTATAATGATAAACAAACTTAAAGAGTCCATTTTCATTAAAAAAAAAAAAAAAAAAAAGCCGCCTATGACTTCAACACTTTCTGTACACCAGCCTAAAGGTTTGCTTCATCATCAAAGCGCACCTTAACTTGAACTTTAAAAAAATTTGACAAATCTGTACACTTTATCTTTAACTATTTTCTCACAAAGAAGAGACACAGAAGCAGGGGTGTAGCCAAGGGGGGGCCATTGAGGCCAGGCCCCCCAAATGGTTTCCTGCCCCCCCCCCCCCAAGTGACCAGCTTTTAAAACATCATAGTAAAATTATCTCGCTTCATTCATTTAAAAGTAACGAAGTTTGTTGACAATTAATAATTTATGGTAAAATAGTATGGAGAAATATTGTTTTTCCATACCGATCGAAAAATAGTATAGTATCTCTTCCTTATACCGATCGAAAAATAGGATACTTTTTTGTGACAGCAGATTACACAATTTACTGCGATTTATATTTGAGAGTTTGAAGACAAACGTTTTAACAAGGTACTACAAATACAGCCATAAAACAAAGGTACTAAACTGATTTGTAAGTACAGTATATTTTTATATACTTTAACAAGTGTTTTAAAAGACATAGAGGATGGAAAATTTGGTAAGAAATAATGCTTTTGTTCAATTTGGATTTCATTCGGTCTCTGTTTTATTTCTCCTCAGTGTAATAAAATAATTGTTTTTTACTCACGAAAAATAAATAAATATTTTTGTCAGGAAACCGTAAAGAAATGAAGTGAAATTTCAAAGAAAATCAATTTTGTGTAGATAGGTTCTGTATACAAGGTCTTAAATTTAAATATAAAGGTAACCAAGAAAAGTTTTGTTGCTTTTTCACCCACCACCTTCGAACATCAATATGTCACCTAACCTGGAAGATCAAAAATAGTCCCCATTAGCATCGACGACCTTCTGAAAACGTTCTGGAATCCCATGGAATCCATCGCGGTAGAACATGGTGGGCCGTGAAACGAAGAAAGTATCAGGTACATTTTGGACTTTTACTAGGGATTTGAACTGGCGTCCTCTAAGGTGATTGTCCAACGAAAGGAACAGGTGATAATCGGACGGTGCAATACCCGGGGAATATAGTGGTTGCAATATTGTTTCCCATCCAAGGCGGAAAATGGTGTCCTGAGTCATCCTAGCCACGTGGGACTTAGCGTTGTCCCGTAAACGAGCACCCATTTGCAATTCAGAAGTGATGGCTCCAGTTTTTAGGTTTTGTTGAGCACAGCTCAACTGCTCACACTACACAGTTGCATTGACAGTCTGACCAGCTGGTAGCAGTTCCCGATGCACGATGCACCAAACACACAGAAGGACCTTCTTCTGGTACAGTGCTGGTTTCGGCTGTTTAGAAATCGGTTCATGGGATGCTAACCAATGATGACGGCCCCCTTGGAGCTTCGTATAGGACCCACTTTTTATCACATGTCAACGCCCTGTCCAGAAATGGCTCCGAAACAGTAAATAAACACAGGCGACTGCCGCGTTGCCTTCTGGCCCGGAGTCAAAATATGTGAGACCCATCGACCCAACTTGTAGTGCTTCACAAGTTGATGGATGTGCAGCCGAATGGTTTCTCCACACACTGAATTGTAGTCCCAGTTCCTCTTTGTACATGTGTTGGTCTTCTGGCACGTGGTGTTTTCGGGTGTTTCGTCATCGTCCTTAAACTTGTTAAACCATCGCTGCAATGTCCGCATCGTCACGACACCCTCACCAAACGCCTGGCTTATCTTCTGTCCCGCTACAGCGGCGTTTGACCTCCATTTGAACTCGTTCAGCATACATGCTCTTATGACGCTCTGTGGATGTCCCATGTTCCCTCTGTCTTTACGCAAGTTCACGGTGTGTCTGAATTGCCACAACCAGATAGTATGTTGGATATACCCACACCAACAACTGACGTTCGCCTTATCTCCACTCGTATTCAACTCACGGTGTGAGGTCCAATTGAACACAGACCTCCACGAAAAGGGACAGAACTTTCTTGGTTACCTTTATAGTTATGCGCAAAAGTATAGCGTTTGGTCCCGGGCAGTAGTTCTTGATTAAGCATAATAAAAACTATCTTGAATATAATTTATGGATAATAATAATAATAATAATAATAATAAGCTAAAATAGTGTTTTTAGTTTTCCAGATGAAAACCAAAATTTTCCCTTCTTTCAGGCCTCAAAAAACACTAGCAGCAAAAATTTTTTTTTTTTTTTTGGCTTTGTACATTGTAGCTGCCCCCCTCAAAAACGACGCCCCCCCCTACACAAACCTGCTGGCTACACCCCTGCACAGAAGAGAGAAAAGAAATAGACCTATAAGATGAAACTTGTGTTGTGTCTCCAGATTTGAAGATGGGTATGATATTGGCAGCCTTCCACAGATTGGGAAAGATACCTTCCGGGAAACATCTATTGAATAATAACGATAAAGGATGGGCGAGTGAGTGCGCTGTGTTACAGAGAAAAATAGTACTGATAATGTCTGGACCAGAAGAATGGCGGATGATACAAAACCTCAATATGAAAGGCTTGTAAGAATTCTTGTGTTTGCTTGGACGAGTGCGGGCGGACATTGTCTTGAAACAGCAGGATCTTTGCATTCGGTTTTCCTCGGCATTTGTTTCAAATTGCTGTTCGCAACTTATGTAATTCTTCACATTTTCAGTGGTAATTGCTGCACCACGTTCCAAAAAGTCAATTAGCTGCACACTTTGCGTATCCCAGAACACAGTATCCATAAGTTTCCTTGCAGACACAGTTTTTTGTGAACTAGTGTGTCCACACACTATGGATTTTTATTCACAATTAACGTTCTTAACCGAAGTCACATCCCCAGTAACGATACGATCAATAAAAGGACCGCCGTCTTTGTTACAGGCCTCAAAGAATTTCAAGCAGGGTGCCCTCCGCTGAATTTTGTGTTCCTTTGTCAAAATTTTGGGAACACACCTTGGGCAAAAATTATGGTAACCTAACATTTGGGTCACAGCTTCATCCAATAAGTTCCGTGAATTTGCGAAATCTCAAGCGAGCTCTTTTATCGTGAAATAGCAAATTTAATGAACCTTGTCATTGATTTCTGTGGGCAATTCATCTGTCAGAATGCTCGGTCGCCCACTTCGCTCTTCGTCATGAACGTTTGTACGACCATCTTTAAACATAAGGGTGGCCACGCGTCGGGAATTTCGGGAAAACCGGGAATTATTCGTGAATTTTTAAGGCCTTGAAAAAACCTGGAAAAGTGCGTAAATTTAAAGATCCTTGAATTTTTTAATGAAATACTAAGTTACAAATTTGAATCTTTATTAACATTTATTAATATTTTAGAATATATTACAGACACTGCATTTCCGGTAAGATAAATTTCATTCTTACGTACGTTAGGTACAAGGGCAAATGTGTAGAATCGTCTCCTATTTTCAACACAGAAAACACAGGTCTTCATTGATCTGTAAATTGATTTTGTAGTAGGTATCTATAACAAGAACTTCCAGGTTCATGTCGTCAGGAAGAACATCGAAGGGTTCCCAGTGCCATAAGTACGACTTCGTTTCAAGAAGATTGGCTCCAGAACCTACTCCTCTGGGATTGGCTAGTTAAACGTGGAAAGAGATGTTTATAGTGCAGGTTGCCGATTTTGGCCTCAGGCTATTATTTCTGTTGCCAGTATAGGACGCCAAGCATTAATTAGCCATTTGCAGGGGAAGAAACACAAAGAAAAGCAGAAAGCTTGTGATTAGGCCAACCTTCACACATTTAAAGAAGGCTACAAACACCAAGTTTCTTCATCAGGAGTGAAAAGCCGAGAAAGTAACCTGTTTCGCGTTCAGGTTCCTCATTACGTGTAAAAAGCCCAGGAACTAGTAGTGTTTCGTGTTCAGCCTCCACGTCAGGTGTGAAAAGACCAGAAACTAGCATTGTTTCGTATTCAGCTTTCTCGTCAGGCGTTGTCTATGATAAGTCTAACGGCAATAGTAATAGTCACTTGATTGGATCTTCTGATCTTCACTCAAGTGCCTTCAAGAAGTATCTGTTAAACAGTGATGTTACTAGTGCGGAAATTAAATGGTATTTACAAGTAATTGACATACACAAATCATTCCGTTCTGCGGAGAAACATATACAATTATTTCCCTACTTATTCCCAGGCAGTGAAATAGCAGCAAAAATGCAACTGGGCCGTACTAAGAGGTTACATAATTTTATTAAAGAGGTTACATAAAGAAAACTTCTTAACACAATACACACAGTGTACGGTAACAGTTCATTTATTATTAGATTCGATGAGTCACTTAACAAAGTGTCTCAGAAAAATCAAATGGACGTCAATGTCAGATTTTGGGACACTACTAAGTTATAGATTTGTATCGTTATCTGACTTCTGGTTTCCTTGAACGAAGTAGAGCCTCAGATCTCCTAGGAGCATTCATGAAGTCTGTGAAACCCCTTGATGTCAAAAATATCATACAGGTTTCTATGGATGGACCCACGGCGAATTTAAGATTTCTTCAGGAGTTCAATACATTTCTGAAATCAGAAGAATGTGACTCTTGGCCTTTAAATTTAGGCAGTTGTGGCTTGCATACATTAAATAATGCTTTTAAAGTTGGTATGTTCGCAGTACATTGGAAATTACAAAGTTTTTGCGTTCTTTGTACAATTTATTCAAGAATGTTCCTGCGAGGAAAGTTATATATACTGAATTAACAAATTCGGACATGTTCCCATACAAATTTTGGCATGTCCGTTGGTTATTAAATAGAAAAGTAACAAGCGAGCTCTTGATATGTTCTCCTGCCTCAGAGAATTTGTGAAACAGGCACCATCTTTGAAAGATGGTAGCAAACCGTCTCGTGGCAATTATGAAGTAGTAAAACACTGTCTTGAAGACCCAATGTTAGTCCCCAAACTAGTGTTCTTTAAAACCATAACTAGTGACATTGAACAATTTCTCACACATTTCAGACTGACACCTTTAACTCCCTTCCTTTACTCATAGCTGCAGAAGAGTTTGTGTGCAGTTATGCAAAGATTTGTGAAGCCAGGACATGTTGAAAATTTTAATATTGATGTACAGAAAGAAGAAAACTCGTTGAAATCAGCAAATAATGTAGGATTCCCCCCGCCCAAAAAAAGGGGGGCAATAAAGAGATGTCGGGAAAATGTTGAGGATAACCTAGGTAGAACTAGCCAAATTCTACAGGGATTGTCGAAGAATATTGCAGAAAATGGTCATAAAAATGGAAAAACGATTACCACTGAAATTTAAGTTAACAAAAGCCATAACTTGCTGAAATCCAAAGGTTGTTGCATATGATGAAGGGATGGTCCGCTTCAAGGAACTCTTAACCATATTGATTGAAAGCAATTAGCTTTACGACCAGATTTTAAAAGAAAACTTCTTAACACAATACACACAGAGTACGGTAACAGTTCATTTGTTATTAGATTCGATGAGTCACTTAACAAAGTGTCTCAGAAAAATCAAATGGACGTCAATGTCAGATTTTGGGACACTACTAAGTTATAGATTTGTATCGTTATCTGACTTCTGGTTTCCTTGAACGAAGTAGAGCCTCAGATCTCCTAGGAGCATTCATGAAGTCTGTGAAACCCCTTGATGTCAAAAATATCATACAGGTTTCTATGGATGGACCCACGGCGAATTTAAGATTTCTTCAGGAGTTCAATACATTTCTGAAATCAGAAGAATGTGACTCTTGGCCTTTAAATTTAGGCAGTTGTGGCTTGCATACATTAAATAATGCTTTTAAAGTTGGTATGTTCGCAGTACATTGGAAATTACAAAGTTTTTGCGTTCTTTGTACAATTTATTCAAGAATGTTCCTGCGAGGAAAGTTATATATACTGAATTAACAAATTCGGACATGTTCCCATACAAATTTTGGCATGTCCGTTGGTTATTAAATAGAAAAGTAACAAGCGAGCTCTTGATATGTTCTCCTGCCTCAGAGAATTTGTGAAACAGGCACCATCTTTGAAAGATGGTAGCAAACCGTCTCGTGGCAATTATGAAGTAGTAAAACACTGTCTTGAAGACCCAATGTTAGTCCCCAAACTAGTGTTCTTTAAAACCATAACTAGTGACATTGAACAATTTCTCACACATTTCAGACTGACACCTTTAACTCCCTTCCTTTACTCATAGCTGCAGAAGAGTTTGTGTGCAGTTATGCAAAGATTTGTGAAGCCAGGACATGTTGAAAATTTTAATATTGATGTACAGAAAGAAGAAAACTCGTTGAAATCAGCAAATAATGTAGGATTCCCCCCGCCCAAAAAAAGGGGGGCAATAAAGAGATGTCGGGAAAATGTTGAGGATAACCTAGGTAGAACTAGCCAAATTCTACAGGGATTGTCGAAGAATATTGCAGAAAATGGTCATAAAAATGGAAAAACGATTACCACTGAAATTTAAGTTAACAAAAGCCATAACTTGCTGAAATCCAAAGGTTGTTGCATATGATGAAGGGATGGTCCGCTTCAAGGAACTCTTAACCATATTGATTGAAAGCAATTAGCTTTACGACCAGATTTTAAAAGAAAACTTCTTAACACAATACACACAGAGTACGGTAACAGTTCATTTGTTATTAGATTCGATGAGTCACTTAACAAAGTGTCTCAGAAAAATCAAATGGACGTCAATGTCAGATTTTGGGACACTACTAAGTTATAGATTTGTATCGTTATCTGACTTCTGGTTTCCTTGAACGAAGTAGAGCCTCAGATCTCCTAGGAGCATTCATGAAGTCTGTGAAACCCCTTGATGTCAAAAATATCATACAGGTTTCTATGGATGGACCCACGGCGAATTTAAGATTTCTTCAGGAGTTCAATACATTTCTGAAATCAGAAGAATGTGACTCTTGGCCTTTAAATTTAGGCAGTTGTGGCTTGCATACATTAAATAATGCTTTTAAAGTTAGTATGTTCGCAGTACATTGGAAATTACAAAGTTTTTGCGTTCTTTGTACAATTTATTCAAGAATGTTCCTGCAAGGAAAGCTATATATACTGAATTAACAAATTCGGACATGTTCCCATACAAATTTTGGCATGTCCGTTGGTTATTAAATAGAAAAGTAACAAGCGAGCTCTTGATATGTTCTCCTGCCTCAGAGAATTTGTGAAACAGGCACCATCTTTGAAAGATGGTAGCAAACCGTCTCGTGGCAATTATGAAGTAGTAAAACACTGTCTTGAAGACCCAATGTTAGTCCCCAAACTACTGTGTATTTCAGATGTAAAGCATCACGGGCAATAGCCAATGGTGCGCGATATTCCGCGCGGTGTTGCCGGATCATGGACTCCCCTTTCCCTTCTCGCTCTTCCTCCAGTTGAGATTATGACACATACATTTGCAACATTATTCGCAATGTAAATATACTATTCCAGCAAACTCAAGAATTTTGACTGTGCATCCTAGAAGTATATATAGCAATTAAATTACTTACCTATTAACTTTTCCAGTGGATATGCTAAACACTCGTCTTCAACACTACTTTCACTATGTCAGTTAATATTTCGTCATTGTCTGAATCTGAGTCTTGTAAATTTATTATCATGGGCTAAAAAAAATGTAAACACAAAAAATAATTCTTCGAGACTGATTTCGTAGCACTTTATTTTTTATTTTTATTTATTTATTTTTTTTAAGAAGGCTCAGCACTTGTACTCGGTTTGCTTAAAGACATTGTCAACTATAATTTTGGAGAAGAAACGAACTACAACGAAAGAAAGTAACCCAGACACTGATGAATTCTGTTTATGCTAGAAGAGAACTTACGTTCCAACACAACTAATACCTTTGTTTCCTTCTCAGTTTTCATAACAAATAACTTTCTTGGGCTTGGTCTAAGTCACACAAAAACAATCCGTCTGATTCCTTAATGAACGAGTTTGTTTTGGGTTACGATAATTTACGAGACCATTCAGACGCCTGGTGCTTTTGAATCCCTGCTGGAGGAGGAAAGAGGGAATAAGTGGTCGCATATATGTAAGGTAGTGAAACGTAAAGAAAAAAAAAACATACTGCGTTTTTTCTGTCGAGTAAGGAAAAATTTATCCCGAAGTAAATTTCAAAACAATATTACGAACTTCCCATACTTTGTTCTTACGATGTTAGGCATATTATATATATATAAATGAATCAGATTCCAAAGGCGTGTAGCCACGGGGGAAAAGGGGGCCCTGTCTTTCCAAACTATTTCCAACTCCAAAATGAGGTTCGTGGTATGTGTTTAATAAACTTATTTAATAGTTAATGCAAATGAGGGACGTTTATAATAAAATATGAAATTTAAAAAAAAAAAAAAATCAAACATCATCAATGCGGTTTCTGTACCTAATTAAAACAACTAAAATTAACCATATGCTTTATATTCTCATTTCCCTAACTGAGAGCACACCGTATGAACTCTCTATTAGATTATTGCATAATAATATCTGAGTTGATATTTTTTCGAGTTTTTTTTTTCCTTCACTGTTTTAACCCATATAAATACAAAGTCAGATAAACAGACTGCTATAAACAGCATTTGTTTTCTTATGAATAGGTTATTGATTCATCTACAATCCGGTTTTCAACTCAGTACTGTCAACATCCGTCTTTTGATAAGGTAGCATCGTGAAAATATAACATGTGTATAGTATGTATGGTGAGTTAAAATGCTTTCATATTCTGAAAGAGATCATTTGTTCTCTTTTAAATGTGTAAAAAGCTTTCGTCCCCCTGAAAGTAATGTTCCCCTAGAACAACCTGCTGGTTACACCCATGATTATTCTGTAATAAAAGTTGAGTTCTATTTCCAAATTGAAGAAAAATCCACTGGAAATTAGACGCGGGACTCATCGCTCGTTTTACTAATTGTTTTATATGGAAACCTTTAAAAGCGTGTATCATAACAACCAGTTGACATAAAAAGATGTAGTTTTCACGTATGTGTTCGTAATTCTTTTCTCTACTTCGTAAAGTGAGCAGTTGATGTGCTAATACAATATTTCTAATAAGCGCCTCTGGTATTGTCAAGATTCGCAGTAGCGCGAGAAGTCAGCGTGCGGACTGCTTGTCGCGAATTGTCAACACCGCTCAAAGCCAATTGGACGCCGCGTGAAGCCAACTCAAGGCCATGCCGCTTATCATCTGAAATCTGTTATAGTGTTCTTTAAAACCATAACTAGTGACATTGAACAATTTCTCACACATTTCAGACTGACACCTTTAACTCCCTTCCTTTACTCATAGCTGCAGAAGAGTTTGTGTGCAGTCATGCAAAGATTTGTGAAGCCAGGACATGTTGAAAATTTTAATATTGATGTACAGAAAGAAGAAAACTCGTTGAAATCAGCAAATAATGTAGGATTCCCCCCGCCCAAAAAAAGGGGGGCAATAAAGAGATGTCGGGAAAATGTTGAGGATAACCTAGGTAGAACTAGCCAAATTCTACAGGGATTGTCGAAGAATATTGCAGAAAATGGTCATAAAAATGGAAAAATGATTACCACTGAAATTTAAGTTAACAAAAGCCATAACTTGCTGAAATCCAAAGGTTGTTGCATATGATGAAGGGATGGTCCGCTTCAAGGAACTCTTAACCATTGATTGAAAGCAATTAGCTTTACGACCACACAGCTGATGTCGCTGCTTATTAGTATTGTTCTGTAATCGATGATCCAAATACCAGATCGCGTCTGGAATCTTTCATAAAACGTGTCACAGACTTGACAGATTGTGGTCTAATGTCATTTCTGCCCACAAAGGCGAGATAGATGCCTTGATGAAGGTTCTCCATTCTACACTAATACTCTCTCACAGAAATGTAAATGTGGAAAGAGGCTTTTCCATAAATAAGGAGTGCATTATTGAGAACATGGTAGAGGAGACTCTGGTTGCATAGAGAACTGTCTATAACACTATCAGATATAATGTGGAAGACAGCAACGTAAACATCACAAAATCTCTTCCGAATGCTGTCCGTTCTGCTGGACAGAATTATCAAGCTGCTTTGGATGAGAAAAGGAAGAAGAAATATTGTGAAAATGAAAAAGACATGAACAGGAAAAGAACATAGAGCTAAAAAATAAAAAGGCTAAGATAGAAGATCCAAGGAAAGCTAAAAGTGATACTGCTAGTGAACTTGAAAAGGCCTCATGAGTTTTTGGTGTATGGATCAGTCAAAGTATATAGATTTTTTTTTTTAACCTGTTCAGACCTTATAGTAATGTAAAACTTATGAAATAACTCTCTCTCTCTCTCTCTCTCTCTCTCGCTCTCGCTCTCTCTGTATGTGTGTGTGTGAGAGAGAGAGAGAGAATATTCTAGTAGTTGCTCGATTTGTTGAATCTGTGCATATTCGTTTGATGTAATATGTATAAGTGATGTATTATATTCCTGCTCAGGCCCTGGAGTAATGTGAAATTTATGAAATAACTTCCATACAAAAGTCCTTGAAAAATGTTATGATAATGCTGAAAAACGTGGAAATATGAGTGAATTTTATCTTGCCGTTTGAGTGTCCCCTCTGATAAGGCAAAAACGCCTTCGTCTACTTTCACTCATCACATCTTTACCGTAAACCTCACGCGCTTGTCGGTGAATATCAATCAGTTTATTGCTTTTCATCAACAAAAATTGTTCTACCTACTTCAGTTCACATGTAGTGGGATTTTTAATCGAATCGGAGGACTCATGTTAACAATGCATTTTGAACAGAACAAAAGCTACACGAACTTCACACGTCCACAGCTGGATGCGCACTGAACGGGCGAAAATCCCTGCTCAAAATGAAGCGCTCATCCCGCTTGTAGTGGCACCCTGTGGAAACTTGAGGGACTTTCTGGACAGCACTGGAAGATTGAATATAAAAATTTTCAAAACGTTAAACTTTCTGTTTTCGAAATGACAAGTACCAAATGGAATTGAATTGCTCTTTATTTCAGTGGGCGAGGTTCAGCCGGCTGCTGCTCTACCACCTAACCCTTGTCATCATTACAAAGAAAGAAGAAAAACAAGATACAAATAACTACATAACATAGTACATTCAATAATACTAAGGATAAACAAAACAGTCAGTAAATGTAAGAAAAGAAAGAAAGAAAGAAAAAGAAAACACTATATTCATACAGCTAGTCCAATTTCATACTGTAGTAAACCGTTCATGTGTGCCAATGCTTTGTCTATGGTCTGTATATAATAATGTTTGGAGTGATGATTTCAGTGAATTGTAGGGTTTGTCAGTGATTGACTTCGGTAGGGAGTTCCAGATTCTTGCTGCCGAAATTAAAAATGCCCTCTCTGTTACTTTTAGAGAGTGCCGGGGCATATCCAGTTTATTACTTCCTCGGGTATTGTAACGATGAATCTCTGATCTACATGTTAATTTATGAAACAAGTAAGGTGGTGTTTTATGTGAATTTATTTTATATAGTAAACAACAGTACCGGAGATATAGTCTTCGAGATGTGGTTAGGATATTGTTTTCATTAAGTACTGGCAGTATATGTTGAGGCTTTTCTGTAATTGAAAGAAAAGCGCATAGAGTAGCTCTGTATTTTCTGAATTGCCCTAGTATTTTGAGTGGAGAGAGAGTTACCATATATTGAATCACAGTAATCGAACAGAGGCAAAATGAGAGAGTGCATTATTGTTTCTTGGGACAAATAGCCTTTTAATTTATAAAGCTGTCGTAAGATGCGCTTAGCTTTAATACACTGTTCAGAAATGTGTTTATTCTAGCTAAGCCCTTGATCTATTATTAAGCCTAGATCTTTTACAAAGGGAGAAAATTGAATATTGGAATCTACTACAGTTACTTTAGGTCATCAGGGTTGATTTTGCTCAACTGATGTCATGTTCCCAATACAGTGAAAACACATTTTAATGGATTAAGTAAAAGACCATTCATAAGGCACCAGTTGCTAACAGCTGAAAGATCCCTATTAAGTAACTCTATAGTGTCCATAATATTTTCAGATGTACTGCTGATGAAGATCTGTGTATCATCTGCATAGAAATGAACTGATGAATGCTTTATAACTGTAGAAAGATCTGCAGAAAAGAGTGAAACTAAGAGGAGGCCTAATATTGAACCTTGCGAAACCCTGCTTTTATCAGGGATGGGGTAGATACCTGAGTCTTTGCTCCACTTAATATTACTTGTTGCTGTCTACAAGAGAGATAACTGTAGAACCATTTAATAACTGATTCTGAGAAGTTGTAATATTTCATTTTGGCCAGTAGGAGTTTATAATTTACCATATCGAAAGAATTCGAAAGATCCAACAAGACCAAAACTGTTACCATTAAATTTCCTATTGACTTTAAAATTGAATCTGTAATTTCTAAAAGGGCTGTGGTTGTGCTATGTTCTTTACGGAAGCCGGATTGAGTGACAGGCAATATTTCATTTTTTGTTGATATAAGTTGTTAATTGCTGAAATGCTACCTTTTCTAGTACTTTGGAGATAATTGGGAGTATACTGATAAACGAAGTTCCTCAAGCGACTGTACAACTGTCTTCTTGGGCAATGGAACCACCTTCACTCGCTTCTACAATTCTGGAAAGCAACCTTGAGTTAATGAGTAATTTACTATGTGAGTAAGTGGAGTTAAAGTAAACGGTACAAACAGTCGTAGCGTTTTTCCTGTTATTCCATCAAACGCACATGCGTTGAACTTGATACTGTGTATTGCAGTTTTAACTTCTGTTTCGTTTACAGTGTGGAACTTAAACGTTTCAATATTGCTATTTAATTTACGCGATGCAAGCCAATGCGTTTGTTGATCAAGTGCTTCTGTGCTTGTCTCAGACATTTTATAGACACTTGTGAAATGTAAGTTTATACCTTCAATGTCGTTTACGTCATCAGGAAAAATCAAGCATGAATCGCTTTTACCTACACCAAGATCACGCAAAGATTTCTATATGTTACGTGCATCATTAGTAGATCTCATGCGATCAGAAAAATTCGCAGTCTTTTCTTGTCGAACAGCAGTAGTTGTGAAGTTACGCAAGCGTTTGTAATCCTCCCAATGCAACTGATTCTTCGTTCTTCTATATTTTTTGTGAGCACGGTCACGTAACTTCATTAAAAGTTCTGTGTTACTTGAAATAAAGGGAAGCGTGTTCTTAGATGGCCTTTTCGTTTTGAGCGGTGCATGATTATAAAAAATATCGACTGTAAACTTCTGTAAGAATTCAATTTTATTGTGTCCATTTGAGTAATCTTATCCCAGTTGTAATTTTGTGCATCATGATAAAAACAATTCGGTATTAAATGAAGAATGACACTGAATTACTCTACCGAGAGTTTTGGGTATTTTATGAAGCTTGAGAGTGGCGTGAATTACGCTGTGGTCTGATGTTCCAATGGGTGAACTAACTCCAAACGAGTGTATCTGTTTCGTGTTGTCAGTAATAATTAAATCTAGCAAAGATTTGGCAGTTTCAGTGACTCTCGTGGGTTCATTTATTAACTGTGCGAAACCTAATATGTCAATAATAGATTTCAAGTAAATAGTTTCTTGTTTATGTGGACAGAGTAGATCGCAATTGAGTTCACCAACAACGAATATTTGGTCGACTTGTGAATGTAGTTCCAATACGGCATCTTCGATCGCTGACAATTCGCTGTACGGTATGCTGGGAGATCTGTCTACAACAGTAATACCAATTGACAAGTGGTTCACATTAACAACAAGATATAAAATTTCCATATCATGATAATCATCGTTAGATTGAAAGTCAACAACTTTCACTTTAATGTGTTTTAAGTAGTAAATCAGCATGCACATCTATTTGTGCAATGTTACACATAAAAAATCGCCTTCCAAACTCAGTAATGGTGATTTTTTTATGTGTGGGTCCATTAAGAATGGTAAACATCACAATCAAGGTATTAATTCGAACAAATTGAAACTTAATTTGAACACTAAAAATCAACAAAACACGCCAATATGTAAAAATATAGATCAACCTTCAAAGAAATACAATAATAAACTTCCTACTAATAAATATAATGTACTCATGTACTCTTCCATCAAAATACACAAGGTTTTAATACAGATAAACAACTCCACTTAGCAGTACGGTTACATAATTCGTACAGAGATGTTGATATTATATTAACCATTGGCTTAGAGATGATGAGATTGACTATATTGCAATTCCAGACTTTACCTGTGCAGCAAGAAATTGTAGAACTCATTTGTCAAGAGGTAAATCATGTATTTTTGTTAAGAATAAAATGAAAGTTTAAAAAAAAAAAAAAAAAAAAAAAAGTGTGTTATGTTTGAAAAACTTAATGGAAAAAAAAAAACAGTTTGAATGTAGTATAATAGAACATACCTTTGCAAAAAAATATGTATTATTTGTGTATATAGGACGCCCGACAGTAACATTGAAATATTTATCAATAAAATAGATATAATATATTTTCATGTTAAAAAATACATTCCAATTATTGTAGGTGATTTAAATGTAAATTTTCTAAATGAAAAATTAAATGAAGGCTTTGAATCTTTACTCAAACATACAATTTAAATCCCTCAATTAAATTACCTAAACAAAACTTCCGTGTCTAATATTGACCAGATTTTGGTAAATCCATTAGTCATGAAGTAACGAAGTTATAAATACAGGATTTTCAGATCATGAAGCACAAATTGTAAAAGTAAACATTTTAAAACAAACACCTGCAACTATAGCGAAACCCAATGAAACAGCTATAATAACGAGATGTTTTAGTCTAAATAATATTAGTTATTTTGCTTATTTGCTTAGCTTGGAGACGTGAGATAACATTTATGAGCTAACCGACGTGAATGACGTATATGAGAAAATATATGATACTGTAAAGCATAGTTTTGAAGTAGCATTTCCAATAAAAAATTATTTTAGTAAAATAAAGAAGAAAAAAATAAAATGGATTACACCTGAAATCTTAAAAGCAAACATGGTAAATATACAACTAAATAAAACTAGGAAGGGTTACGTTACTGGGATAAATCTACTTCGGTCATTAATAATAGCAACCCATATTCCACATTTTTTTTTCCCGTAAAAGAATACTGTTAATCACATATCACCGCGAACTTAACACACATTTTCCAAGGTGATGCCTTGAAACGTATAGCTCCAGATAACTTATGACAGAGTAAAGTCAGTCCACATTAACATCGTCCAGATTTCAACACTGCGTAAGCAAGTTACATCAAGCAGATGAACGGAATTGCCATCTACCATTATTAACCCTAGAAAGTCCGTGCTCGCATCTGCTACGTGAAAGACCAATGAGGGCTCAAATTTACCCGCGCTGGTTTTAAGTAACTTTCTGAGTATGTTTGTTCAATCTGAGTTAACGTGTTTTAACTAGATTTCAAAAACGAAACCTTTCAAGGATTTGTGCTTTTCATTTGTGAAAAAACATACTAAATACAGTGCGTAGAACAGCTAATACCAAATTTTGTATAACATTATGCAAAAACTAGTATTGTAACTAACACTCGACAAGTTCTGTGAAAGCCGAAGTGTTTATATATGTATAAAGGAGAAAACTAACATTAAAAAAAAAATAGAAGTTTTAGATATAAAAATACAAATGAAAGCAGTTGTGGTGAAAACAAACGTGGGTAGCACCTATGACCAAGGGGGGTCAAATCGGCCCGCGCAACATTTTTTTTACAATAATAATAATAAAACAATGCAGTATATTCCAGTTGAAAAAACAAAAATTAACCTTTCATCAAAAGAAACAATAACAAAAAAGGAGAATCCTGAATACATATTAATCCATGTAAACTACACAAAAATATAAATCCATATAGAACTCGCGGGCAAAATTGACCGCCCCGCCCCCTTGCTCTTTCTAGGATTAATCAGCTATGATGAGTATATATTTTTTCAGAACAACAATGCTACACACAACACAAGCTACATCCCAACACTGTGATTGTGGCTGACCGTTCCAAACATTTGCGTGTTTCTATTAATAAGTATTTGTATGTCACCCCACTGAGTTTTCCCCTCATTTTTGTAGAATATACCGGAACATTTTAGAGACATACCATGCTGTCGCATGTAGTTAATACTCGTAGCTATCTATGCTACGAAACATGAATAATGACGAAGAGAGGGGAGGAAATCCGAAGCAGGAAGAGGAGATAAACTAAGTAATTAGCCAAGAGTTGAGTTGATTTTGAGTTTAACATACCGTTCAGTAGCTGGGCTATATGAGACGTGGACCTACTGATTAACGTGGAATCCGAACCACATGAGCTCCTACCGGGAATCGAACCCGGTAATTAGCCAAGAGTGTCGGAGAGAGCGTTAAAAAAAAAAAATCTCTGGTGTAGTCGTAAGGAAGAATGAAAGATTGAAACATAAGAAATTTCTTTAACATTGGCAGAAAGGAAGCCATCAGCAGTACTAAGAAAGACTTATAAAGAAGAAGTATAAAAAGGATATGGAAAATACAAGAATAAAATGGTGAAGGATTCACTAAAATGAATGGCGTATGAAAAATTTCGGGAAAGATCTCACACACTCGAGCGCGACAGGGCGACTGAGTGTACAATTTATTACCATAATCGTCGGTATTGTAGTTGAGCGTTTTTGATCTTTTTTTGTCATTGGTTGAATTTTTACTGAAAGAAATTTTTTGTGTTCATTAAATCTTAAATTTGTATTGTGATACGCCGCATATTCCTCTGATATCTGAAGATCATATTCACGCTTAATTTTGCTCGGATTCAAGCGGAAGTCAAATTGTGTAGGCTGAGTATCCTCGAATTTTGTACCAAACCTAGTTACTTATTCTGTTATAAGGATGAAGTCATGTTTTTAGTGGGATATATTTTTAAACGTGGACTTTTCAGAAATAGTTATTAAAGAAATTGTAGATGAATCAGGAAAAGCCGTTGGTGAAACACTTGATTATCTCACACAGAATTTAATATTGTAACCTTGTATGATTTTAGTAAATCAATATTGTGATATTTTGAACATGACTGTTATTCAACTTCCGTTTTGTTTTCAGGTACAGCAGCAGCGACCTTCCAGTTTGGTTAATTCCAGTCAATATTTGCAAGATCTTCCTCAGCATGGACTACATCATCATCCTCAGCAGCAGCAGCAGCAACAACAAAACTTACTTCATCATGCCCAACAAGCAGTAGCTCCAAATTCTTCATATTCCTCATCACCAGGTTATTCGCTTCATTCCCAGGCAGCAGCGTATCCATCTCCAGCGAGCAACTCGATATATTTACAGTCAGGTGGTTGTCAACAGTATCCTCGTCATCCTCCTCCTACAGCTCCTAAACCTCGAATCCAGCATTCAGCAAATACCCCGCATTATGAATCAGTATCTGAAAAGCAATATGGGCAGGTGACATATGAAGGAACAGAAATGCCTCCTGCACGACCTCCGCCTCCCGAAGATGGATATTGTGAGTCTCCACCACCACCACCACCTCCAACATCAACACATCCTCTATATCAACCTCAAAAGACATCTACAGAAGATCATCAAGATAACAGGTACTGACTTACTCGTCTCAGTGTGTCATTCATTAAATATGTTTGTGTACTGCATTTGGCTCAGTGTACTGTTAGGCGAATTTGTTTACTTAAGGAATTGATTTGTATTGATTTAAGTCTACGATTTGAAGATTTGGACGTCTAAACTAACACTTTCAATATTTTCTTTTTATCATTTAATGTATTACAACGATGATCTAGTACTATTACTGAAATGCTGAACTAAACGTTTACTATTGATATACTGAACTAGATATTACAGTATAGACCACAATAGTGTTTGATACACCTAGATTAAATACATTGTCCGTCTCAATAATCACTTCCAGTTGCGTTTAATAGTTACAGCTTTCCACGAGACATTAATGCTGTCCCTTACTAGGTATATTAATGTTGAACAACATCTTTTGAAGTACGATTAGTTGTCGCTGATAATTCTATTAGATTATTTTTTATGACCTTAATAAAAATTACTCAAAACTAGTGTCGTAGTTTGTAAATTGCCTAGAGAGTGCAGGAGACTGGTGAAAATTACCAATAAAGCCTAAAGGATATGCAGGAACGTAGAGGAGAAAATGCCTGAGTTATATATTGTGTGGGATCGGAAGGTGTGTATTCCATGAATAACGAAATTAGTTGTTCTTTTTTAAGTACAGAAGAGATTTTGATCTATTTCCAGGACTACTATTGTAAAGTATCATAGGGACGATTTATCACCCATTTGTGCTTGTTCCGTTGAGGGCACTTTTATGCTCCGTATATACACTGAATCCAACGTCGTCTTCATCGCTAGAATTAGTCCTGGAACGTCTGTTTGGAAAACACTGGAGATGTAGAATGTGCAGAACTCATTGTGTTATCCAAGATATTCTAGGTGATGTCAGAGAGAAGTGGCTTTCAGTGTAGGGTAAAGAGAAGAGTAACATGGACCTAATTCTGGCGAGTAATCGTGATAGTGTACGACGGAAATATTTTTTGACAAATTTTCCGAAACCATTCGTGAAGCATTCGGAGCATTCTCGTGATGTAAACACCACTGTCCAGATGCCCAATTTTCCGGCCGTTTACGGTGGAATTGCATAACTTACAACGAAGCTGTGAAGACCTCATTACTGGTTGTTTGGGTACATGAAACAAATTCCTGATGCCCCATCCCAAATATCTTCTTACACTACCACCACCACCACCACCACTACTACTACTACTACTACTACTACTACTACTACTACTACTACAACAAATAATAATAATAATAATAATAATAATAATAATAAACAGTAGCACTCGGAATCGGATCCAATCCGTAACCTCATTGCTTATCTTCTGTAATGGTATTGGGCAGGAATATCGAACTGTGGGCGGCCGTTTCCTTTAAGATGTGGAATAAGGGTAACGTTGATAACAGTCTATACGAATAGTTCGACAGCAGTACATACCGGAAATCTATGAGGAGAATTAAACTCACTGAGGTTCCGAAATGTTTGCTAATTAGCATGCATTAAGTTGAAGCGTGCAATGAAACACGAATTACCAATATGCACATCTTCAGTCGTAACAGGATAATAATCTCAGCCATAGAGATCTGGATGCTTTCTCCATGTTTTAAAAAAAGCAAGGGAATCACTACACAGGGGGAGATCAGCATACAAGTAATTACCGACCCCAGTAGTAAAATAAGTAATTGCAGTACAAAATCAGAATTTAAAAGTACAGATTATACGCCAAATACAAGAAAAGTTGTCTCGTGATAATTCAGTAGGTTGTGATTTAAAAGCACCCAGGAAATTCATTACAACTGAATCCGATGTAAGTTCTTCGTACAATTCATCCTTATACAGGAAGAGAGAAACAAACGGATTAATTTAGGTTACAATATTCGTAACTTCACATTAGATACAGGACATCATATTTCATACTCATGATATAACAAAACATCCAGGACAAGCAAGGTACGTCGCGAGGATAAGGAACACACGTGGGATGCAGAATTGTAATCGTGAAGCCTTAGATTACATATTAAGAAGTAAATGCTACATTACTTGCTAAGAAATGTTGCATGCTATGACCCTTCTACTTATGTTATACCACATCGGATGAAATACTGTTTTTCTTAAATCAATTCTAGTCAGTTTCTTTACCTTTTATTAATATATATGTTCTAGGTATAAAGGTAACGAAGGAAGTTCTGTCGTTCTTTTTGTGAAGGTCTGCGTTCAATTGGCCCTCACATCGTGAGTTGAATGCGAATGGAAATAAGGTGAAGGGCAATTGTTGGTGTGCGTATATCTAACATACTACCTGGTTGTGGCAGTTCAGTTACACCGTGAACTTGCGTAAGGACATAGTGAACATGGGACCTCCACAGAGGGTCATAAGGGCGTGTATGCTATACGAGTTCAAACTGGGGTCAAATACAGCTGCAGCGGGCTGAAAGATATGCCAGGCCTTTGGTGAGGGTGTCGTGACTACGCCGACAGTGCAGCGGTGGTTTAACAAGTTTAAGAACGTGATGAAACACTCGAAGACACACCACATGCCGGAAGAACAACACATGTACAAAATGAAGATCTTCAGGCAGCAATTAAAGCAAACAGTGGCCATACATGTAAATAACTGGGACTACAATTCAGTGTGAGTGGAGAAACCATTCGGCATCACCTCCATCAACTTGGGAATCACTACAAGTTTGGTCGGTGGATCCCACATGATTTGACTTTGGGCCAGAAGGCAGCGCGAGCAGACACCTGTGTTTCTTTGCTGTATCGTCTGAGGAAGGAGCCTTTCTGGACAGGATATTGACATGTGATGAGAAGTGGGTCCTGTACGAAGCTCCACGGCGCCGTCATCATTGTTCCAAAACAGCCGAAACTAGCACTGCACCAGAAGAAGGTCCTCCTGTGTGTTTAGTGGACTGCTCGCGGTATCATGCATCGGGAATTGCTAGCAACTGGTCAGAGCATCAATGCAACTGTGTATTGTCATGTTTAAGAAAAACTCAAGACCTGAAGCCAGCACCTCTGAATCACAAAGGGGTACTCCTGTTACAGGACAATGCTAAGCCCCACGTGACTAGGATGACCCGGAATACCATTCTACACCTTGGATGGGAAACACTATTGTATCCGCCATACTCCTCGAACATTGCACCGTCCGATTATCGCCAGTTTCATTCCTTGGAAAATCACCTTAGAGGGCGCCAGTTCGAACCCCTAGTAGAGGTGCAAAATGCACTTGATACCTTCTTACCTTCTTCGCTTTACGGCCCACCAAGTTCTACCGCGATGGAATCTATAGCCTTCCAGATCGTTGGCAGAAGGTCGTCGATGCTGATGGGGTCTATTTTTGATCTTCCAGGTACGTCTTACATGACATATCGATGTTCGAAGGTAGTGGTGAAAAAGCGACGGAATTTTCCTGGTTATCTTTATACTTTTCTCAATACACAGTACGTTTCTAATGTTTATAGTCATTTTTAGTTGTGTTTTCATAGTCCTTTCCCATGCATTACAGTACTTCACACGATACATTTAATGTACATTTTCTTTATTCATTTATTTAACAACCTCCATAATACTCTTCATTTATTTGTGTAGGTTTCTTGCCATTCTTATTTATTTTATCTATTTTCCTATTCACATTGCGTAGGAAATAATAGTTTTATTATAAGAATCTGATGATAAAATGTATTATGTAGCACTGAACACACATTTAATATGTATTTTAGATAATATACTCCAGTCGTGTTCTTTCGCATATAATCGTCGTGTAAAGGTGAAATGACATTTAAAATTAACGATCAATGCGTAAATACAATATCTTTCATAAGCAAACCTTTCACCATTTAATCGTTTCAAGCAGCAAAAGAACAGGAAGAATTATTTCGTGCTTTAGAAAACTTACCAAACAGAGGAATAAAGTATCTAATAAAGTTAATATATATATATATATATATATATATATATATATATATATATATATATATATATATATATATATATATATATATATATATATATATGTAGGGAGCTTGGCCCAGTACCGTACACCTAAGCATTTTTTTTTTCTATTCGCTTAGAAACCAAACAACAAATTGATACAAAAAAACACCCTGATAATAATCACAGCTTTAATAATAATATAGTATAACAAAATCATATTTATTATAAGATTTGAACATTAAATTTTTCGATTTTCTAAAATGCTCAATATAGCGTTGGTCAAAAAACTGTTCCCAGTACCGGACAGATTACTATAAATATTTGGTCTAGGAATTAATTCGTGCGGTTTTTAATAAAAATTGAAGCTTTATTTCAAAAACAAAGGAAATGAATACGTTAACAAAAATATTGTCCATCGCTAGCCACTACTTTCTCCCATCTTTCAGGCAATTTACGGATTCCGTGTCGAAAGAATTCCTCATCTTTTGACGCAATCTAATCAAAGATCCATTTTTCGATATTTTCTGAAGAAGTGAACCGCTGTCCAATCAAATCGTTATTCATGCAATCGATCAAGTAGTAGTCAGACGGAGCAGTGTCTGGTGAATATCGCGGGTGGAGTAACACTTTCCATCCGACATTTTCCAAATAGGTTTTGACTGGTTTTGCGACATGTGGTCGAGCGTTATCATCTTGATAAATAAGTTTATTATGCCTGTTATTCCATTCTGGTCGTTTTCAGGCCAAAGCTTGCTTCAAACGCATTAATTGTTGTCGATAGCGGTGTCCATTAATAGTTTCACCAAGTTTCAGAAGTTCATAGTACACCACACGTTTCAAATCCCACCATATATACAGCATAACCTTTGCACAATGAATATCTCGTTTCGGTTGTGAAGGACCTGGTTCACATTGCTTCACCCAGGCCTTTTTTCGTTTAGGATTCTCGTAATGAATCCACTTCTCATCACCAGTTACAATTCGATGCAAAAATCCCTTCCTTTTCTGTCTTTGAAGCAGCAATTCGCAAACGGTTTTTCTTCTTTCAACGTCTTTCTTTTCAATTCATGTGAAACCCAATAAGACATCTTTTGAATCATTCCTATGGCTTTGAGACGTTTGGAAACTGTTGTTTGCTCAACTCCAAATGCTTCTGCAAGTTCGTCCTGCGTTTGACACGAATCCTGATCAAGCAATGCTCTCAATTCTTCATCTTCAAATTCTTTTGGCTGTCCAAATTGCTTTTGGTCTTCCAAGCTGAAATCACCACCTTTAACCGTGCAAACCACTTCTGACACGTTCGCTCAACTAGAGCATGGTCACCAAACACTTCCACTAAAATATGATGACTTGCGGTAGCACTTTTCTTCATGTTAAAGCAATGAAGAATAACTCCCCGCAAAAACACTTTATCAGGCACAAAATGCGCCATTTTCAGTTGAAGAAAAAATGTTGTTGTTTCCGCTTCAAGCAACTGACATATACTAAACAAGATGCTCAATGACAGTAGTTTTCAACGCATGTTTGGATCAACGAAACTATGGGACAATAAGCTAGTTACGCCATCTTTTGTAAAACCGCACGAATTAATTCCTAGACCAAATATCAAATCGGAGAGTGGTTGGGAATATGCAAGCAAATGTTATGTTGTAGTTGTCAAATACAATTTATTTGCTGTAAGTAGTATTACATTATCCAGTTCTTACAATATTAGCTGACAGGATGAGCTATATTATTACTTTCAGTTTAAAAGTATGAACAATGAGTACAAAATTAAAAAATAAAATAGTGTTTCACCGTAACAATGTTTTTCTCCCTACTAAATTTTACACAAAATTGGCTACTGTTAAAACCGATGGTACAAGTAACATTTACAATAATAATAAAACTGACTACAGTAACAATAATGTGTAGGAAGTGCTTCATTTCAGTAAGATTACTGCGTACAATTTTCACAAATCAAGTAATCAATATTTTTACTGTCGGCACTCGCAACATGTGACCATCCTCGACAACTGCAGCACTCTACCCAATTCTCCACAAATACGACACTCCCTGAGAGTATTTTCCTCTGCTCCGGAAAAAGAGAAAAGAAAATAGAACAAATATGATTGAGGAACACAAGAAATAAACATCAAATTTATGTTAAATCGTCTATGCATGGATTCAATTCCAAACCCCGATGGCAGAACTTCCTTTGTCTTTCTGCGATGAGCTTTTGTAAGTCAAAAGTTTTCTGCAGGAATTCTGCAGAAAAAAAAAACACTTATGATTCTTAAAAATACGCTTTACGCGACGTAAAAGACAGTTCAAACTATATTTATGCAAGTAGTCCGTCCATTTAAGACATCTACACATAGCAGGCATGTTTTTATACTTTTCTGTTGGCTATTTTTTCTCCTCTGGCAATTTTTCTGCACAGGCGCGGCAAATTTTCTGCGATCACATCGCAGATCGCGGCATGTTCTGCTATGGGATTCCAAATACACATACTCGTACATTTATTACCTTATACACAGGTTAACCATTTGTTTCAATCAAGTGTAAATTATTACGCAAAATAATAATAATAATAATAATAAGCGATAGTAAATACAACAATCATTGTTCGTAATACAAAATTGAAATACAACCTTTCGTATTTCAGCCAATAAAATAAAATACTATTACACATATATACAATTACTAGTATATGTATGAAATTATTATTAATATTATTATTATTATTATTATTATTATTATTATTATTAAGTCTTTTGGCAGGTCCTGGGATTAATGAGGGTTATTATTATTATTTTTTGGTTTATATTTTATTTTAGGTTTGGGTCTGGAAATGTTCCTTCCACGTTTCTCGATCTTCAGTTTCCTCTTTTAACTCGCAATATTTTTGTTCCATTCGTCAAATCATCGATCAGTTGTCTTGTTTTCTTCCTGTTCCTCGTTTTCCTTCTATCTTTCCTTCTATGGTGGTATGAAGAAGATAATTTCTTCGCAAAATGTGTCCAATCCAATTGGCCTTCCTACGAAGAACGTTGGCTAAAAGCATCCTCTTCCCTCCTGTCCTTTTTAAAACATCGTTCGTGACTCTCTGTGTCCATTTTATCTTGTCCGTCTTTCTCCGACACCACATTTCGAAGCTCTCTAAGTATTTAACTTCCTTAATGTCCAAATCTCTGAACCATAACTAATTATGAAATGACCATAACTAAATATAAAACTTAAGTACAGGGCGCGCTCGGTATTCAACACCTATGGGCTAGCAGGGTGTTGAACTACTGGATATCTTTGTAAATAACGTGGGGACGGTTAGATTGAGTGTAAATACGTAATAAAATGACATTACTGTTATGTACTGTACTTAAACGCTTTTACTGGTAAAAATTAAAGTCAAATTTAGAATCATATTTTTCAATCAAAATCATATACGGGTCATTCCATATGAAATCACCAAATTTGAAACTAAAATATGTTCAAAATGTTCTAAATTCATATATTCTAAGCTTTATTCAAATTTTGTGCATTTGTTGTGGTAGTCAAACATAACACACCTATAAAATGTTACAATTCTACCTCAAAGGGAATTGCTGTAGGAGCCATTCGAAATTTGGGGGTTTTGTGCAAATTGAGGGCTGGTGGTTTTCCGCCTTCGATTTAAAGTACTGAAACCACTAGATCTCTGGAGATGTTGAAGTTATTTGAAGATGGTTTTCACTAAAACAACCTTAGAATTTGTAGCAATTAAAACATTGTAGTAATGAACTTCCCAAGTGGAGTTAAGCATATGAATTTCACCATCAAAGAGAAAAAAAAAGGAAAAAAAAGATCAAAATTTGGCAAGTATTTCTGAAAAAGACCCATCTAACACCAACCTCAAATTTTCAAAATAAGTAGCTCTGGTGTTTCTCTGGAACATAAAAACATTAGGAGGGTGTTGTTTGGCATGTTCAAGAAAACCAAATTACGACACAATGTAAGTTGAGGGCGGATTTAGGCACTTTTTGCATAAAACACCCAAATTTCCAATGACTGTTCTTAATTTTCTGTGTTGAAAATTTTTATAATTGTCAAGACTGGGGAGACTGAATAAATGAATTGTGCCAGATATCTGAAACTTCAAGTACCATTGCTGAAAGGACTCATATTCTGTCATTAGTTTTGAAATCAAGAACGACTATGAAAACTATTGAAACACAACCGAGTATCTCGTTCTTAAAGCCCAGAAGATTAGAAAGGAGCATTGTATTTTAGCCAAACCTGGTTCTAAAAAGGGATATAGTATTCCTGAAAACTCCTTTAATTTACTCACAGAATTATACAATAGTGATGAAGTGCCCTGAAATGCTGGATTGAGTGTCAGTGTCAGTACGCATATGAAATTCATCATCAAATAGAAAAAATAATGTCAAAATTTTTCAATTACTTCTGAAAAAGGCCCACCTAACATCAATCTCAAATTTTCAAAATAAGTAGCTCTGGTATTCCTGTTTATCATAAAAAAAAAAATAGGAGGGTGTTTTTTGATACGTTGAAGGGAAAAAAAATCAAGTCATATTATTTAATTTTCTAGTAATACGACTTGCATGGCTAAGTATGTTCCTCTACAATGGTTGATGATTCGTATGAAAAAATAATAATAATAATAAAAACAAGTAGAAACTCTTCCTTAAAAGTAATTTATAAAGTTATTTTTGAAACAATATGTGCCTATTACGCAACCTATGTACTACTGTTTGATTTAATAAAAGAAACTCTGAACAATAGTGAACTATCGTTATATAATACACAAATAACATTTACATGTTTGGTTGATTGTAAGCAATTTGAAACATTGAGCCTAAGATCTCTTATCACCAATTTTAGAGAAGATCATCTCAGTAGCTTGAATTTCTTCTTCAGAAATGCTGTAATTTCTGCCAGTACCAGTTGAAATACTGGGTACTCCAATATTAATGATGCAGTTTTCGTATGAAATCCAGCATGTGTCAGGTGTTTTTGGCTAGAAAACATTTCGTGGGTCCATGGGGATGAAGGAAATTCACATTAGTCACGATGCTCCTGTGAATTCTCAACTATTTTTCCAATCCACCATTTCTCTTCAGAAATTCACTCAATAAATTGCTCACATGAAAGATTAATGTCTTTCGATTCTGCTCAAGTATTTAGAGTGAATGTTGTCCTTGAAGAATGTACACGAATGACTTCAAGTTTCAACAAGCTGATGTGTTCATAATGATGAATTTTACGCGTCCCTTGCAACGTTATGGCTTTTCCAGTCTCTTTTGAAGCATTGGACAAAAGTTTCCAACATATTCCAACATAAAAAAGCGTTTGGTTATAGTTTGACATTGATTGTAGTGTGACAAAATTCGAAGAAATCGGCAGTAGTAACAATCTTGTCATCCAGTGGCCTCTGTAAACTAGCATGTCTCGCGAGACATTTCAGTGTCTCAACTATGTCATCGCAAGCACTTTTGCCGTGACTTGTGGCAAACTAGTTCCACTAACAAGTAAGTAAAAATCACTCAAGCAGGCATAAGTTGACAATTTTTTTTTTTTCCTTAAGTCTTTATATCGGCTGCTGACCCATCTCCAAAGTAGATAACGTGTTTAATTTGAGCTAAAATATCGTTAACATACTTCAAAAGAATAATTTGAAAGACATAAAATGTAACTGTATCGTGCTTTAACATATCACTGACACAACATAATAAAACATTTGATAACAGAAGTTACAGGATCTCTTAGGATGTTGCATTTAAAAAGTTTAGAATGTTGTACAGTTGAGCAGAATGTTGGTCCAGTGCTCCTGTTAAACTTTATCTTGAATAATACAGGAGTAATTTTCAGCAAAATCAACTATAATTAAGCATGATTTGTCATCCAAAGTCTCTACTGTGTGTATTTGAAGTAGTCGCTCTGAAATGTGGCTATGAAGTGATGCTACGCTAATTTGTCATTTTATTCCTACCAAAATCAAATGAAGTGGTCTGTATCTTTAATCATTGTCTCCATTTGGATTTTGTCAGTTTGAATCCAATGTTTGTACTTATATCTTATGATTAAGCAGTTCTTTTAATGCACGCACAAGATACTCGGTTGTTTGAAATGTTTCAATAGTTTTCATAGTCGTCCATGATTTTGGAACTAATGGCAGTACCTTCAGCAATGGTACTTGAAGTTTCAAAATTCTGGCACAATTCAATTATTCAGTCACCTCAGTCTTGACAATTGTAAAAATTTTCAGCATGGGAAAACTGGAAACAGCCATTGGAAATTTGGGGGTTTTATGCAAAATGTGCCTAAATCCGCCCTCAACTTACATTGTCGTAATTTATTTTTCTTGAACATACCAAAAAACAACCTCCTAATTTTTTTGTGTGTTAAAGAGGAACTTTAGAGCTACTTATTTTGGAAATGTGAGGTTGATGTTAGGTGGGCCTTTTTCAGAAATACTTGCCAAATTTTGACATTATTTTTTCTCTAATGGTGAAATTCATATGCTTAACCCAACTTGGGCAGCTCATTACTACCATGTTTTAAATGCTACAGATTCTAAGATTGATTTAGTGAAAATCATCTTCAAATAGCTTCAGTATTTCCAGAGATCTAGTGGTTTCAGTACTTTAACCCCTTTGGGATCCTGGCATTTTGGGCTATTTTTTAGACTTTCAGTCAAGCAGCTACTGCATCGTCACTATTTATCCTAGGATCATGGTCCATACCTCGTTCTCTTCAGAATAGCGCGGGCTTTCAAATGGTATCACTTGCATGCCCATACCATATACCAGAAGCGGGAAAGAAAATGTCAAAGTGAAAATTTCGGAGGGAAATTTTTTTCTCAAATTTTGCCCCCCCCCCCCCTGTGTGATCGTAGCCATCTAAAAAAAATCTGATAAATAGTACTTGGTATACTGAATGTGTGTGCCAAATTTCAAGTTTCTATCTTGAATAGTAAGGTCGAGAGAATTTGTACCAAAAATTCCCACAATGCCCCAAATTACCATAAAACACTATGATCTCAGGGAAAAAAAATCCTGAGACATCCCTAATTACCCTAGGACTATAATTCGCCAATCATTCTCTTCAGAATAGAACTGTCTTTCAGGCGGTACCATTCACATGTCTCCATCATGTATCTAAGGCGGGAAATTCCTGAAAAAAGGGATTTTTGGGGGCAAAATTTCCCTTTTTTCAACTGTTGCCCCTCTAGACCCCCCCCCCTGTTTTTACGCAGAAATCGGGAAAAAACTTCTGGTAAATACTAATCGATGGACTGAATGTTTGTGCAAAATTTCAATCTTCTACGTGAAAAAATAGGCCCGCCAGAAAAAATTTCCCTACCATGCCCCACTTTTACCCCATACAGAAGTGTATTTGGATAAAAATTCACTGAGACGGCCCTAATTACCCTAGAATAATAATTCGACCGTCGTTCTCTTCAGAATGGTACTGCCTTTCAGACGGTATGACTCACGTGGTCCTATCATGTATGTGAGGCGGGAAAATGACGAAAAACGGGATTTTGGGGGTAAAAAATACTTTTTTTTTAATCCTTTGCCCCTCTGGTTCCCCCCTGTTTTAGCACTGACATCGGAACAAAAAATCTGGTAAATACTACTCGGTGGACTGAATGTTTGTGCAAAATTTCAATCTTCTACGTAGAAAAATAAGCCCGCCAAAAAATATTGAACATAGGCTTAGAAAATGAGAAAATAAATTTTTGACTTATGACGTCATCACCTCCTATGTCTGGACGCAGGACGGTCTGAAACCATACATAATGTCTTCTACAAGGCCTTGGACTTGGTAAACAAAAAAAACCCGGATGAAAAAGCTCAAATAGAAGAGAAATAACGCAATGTACCATGAAAAACGCGTATGGTACAAATTGTACCATAGGATCCCAAAAGGGTTAAGTCGAAGGCGGACTTACGTGCTTTTTGCACAAAATCCCCAAATTTCGAATGGCTCCTACAGTAGTCCCCTTTGAGGTAGAGCTGTAAAATTTGACAGGTGTGCTATGTTTGGATACCGCAACATTTGTACAAAGTTTGAAGAAAATCTAAAACACATGAGCCATCTTCATTTGTTGATTTCATATGGAATGGCCCAAACAGTCAGTTGAAACAGAAATTCAACAATGCACGCTTTAAATTGCTTGCTTGCGTCGCGTCGTCCAGCTCGGCGGTGAAATAGAGGGGTAAGAGAGGTGGTTGGTATACATCTACAGTACATTGCTGCTGTAGCGCATTCTGTCAGGTCTGTTTGTCAACAGCGCGTTGAACTACTGGGCGGCTGAACCTCAAAACCGTTGAAGTACAGAGCAATCTGTTAGCTATTTTGCCAAATGTTGAACTACCGAGCATGGTGGTTGCAAAACTGTCGAACTAGAACGGACCCTGTGCGCCAGGAAAATTCTCAAAAACGTTGAACTACTGGGCTTGTTGAAGTATCGAATGTTGAACTACCGAGCGCACCCTGTATTTAAAACAAAACTTTTTTTCTCTGATGATAGAAAATATTTCAATTTCGATTACATACTGAGAATGGTGAATATTTCGAATCAAACAAAAATCCAAGTGCGCTGTGCGTTCGTGCTAAATCTTCTCCTAGTCTTTCCGTACTAATCTTTGTACAAGTACAACGCTAGTTTTCCAAACAAAGTAAGGAGTCTACCATTGGTTGTTGTGATTGGAGATACTACCTAAGCAGAGGAGGCGGAGATGTTAAGAGTTCCATGTTAACAAGTTCGAACAAGTTGCATTCGCGGAAGAGTAAGAGAAAAAGCAACCTTCAGACACACGTGATCCACTTAAATATTTTCCATAAACAACTATTGAAAACTTACAAGGGAACATTCCGATTCGGTAAATTCAATCGCTGAAAATGATTGCTAGCACTGGATTCAATAACAAAAGAAACAAAGTAAACAGAGGTTGTTTAGTGGCAGACCATATACAGGGTGGGAGATAAGTAAGGGCAAAGTGCGAAGATAGAACGTAGACACTGTCTAGAAATGCCATGTTACTTTTGAAACGAGTAGAGGGATTGAGGTGAAATGTTGGGTATGAGGAATGCATATAGAGCTCCACTCAATAGGCATAATGTGAATCATGGGGGATATTGAAAAACCGCCATGTTGGAATTATCGCAAGAGGAATATACGGGAAAAGGGGTCATGCGACATATGGCTCTTGACGCACACCGTCTGTTGAAATCAATAGTGGCCAATACAGTTGAAACCTCTGTTTAATTGCAACTGTTATGGGCCTTAAGAATGATTGTGTGGTTGATACTAAAATGGAGACAACAGTGGGCACATTTGAAAAACGATAAAGATGGACAGTCGGGCTTGTTACAGCTTTCGCCGGTATTGAAATTGAAGCAGTAGTAGGCAGGTGTCATGAATGTGCCAGGTGCTGTTTGCAAATATCCAGTTTTGTTGAAAGCATATCTAATCATAACTTGGAACCTTGATGCTGTAAACTGGAAGTGAGTGAGTGAGTACAAGTTAATGAAGTTGTCCCGTTGTCATAGTTTGAAGTCAGATGACTGTAAAACGGCATCTGTTATATATTTTACGAAATTCATATACGGACGGAAGAACACATCCAACGGTTATATAAGTGACGTGCAAACCATCAGGGATGAGGAATCGGGTAAGTTCAACATTATCCGTTTTCTGCACCAACTATTCATCTTTATTGGTTCTCCATGAATCAACGAGGAGCAGCAGTTCTATCTGATCTATAGAAGGCCAGAAAACGTCAGTCATGAACTCTTTCAGATTATCCTTGGTTATATTTGCACTTTTACCAGCAGTGAACAAATATTGGGTGGATCGGGACGTTTGTTGGCTGGAAAGTAGCCTCATTCATGTGTGTGATTGTTCCTCATTCACGTCACCTTTACAGCAGTATTGCTACATTGTCATAGCGTGGAACACCTCCTGTTACAGAGGTCTCAAACTGTGTGGGCCACTACTGATTTAAATAGACGATGTATATCAAGAGCCGTATGTCACACGACCCCTTTCCCGTATATTCTTTTTGCGCTAAATCCAACATGGCGGCTTTTCAGATATCCCACATGATTCACATTACACCTTATTCAGTGGAGCTCTATATGCATTCCTCATATCAAACATTTCACCTCAATCCCTCCACTCGTTTCAAAATTAACATGGCATTTCTATAGTTTTTCTGCGTTCTATCTTCGCACTTTGTCCAAACTTATCTCCCACCCTGTATACGGTCTACCATTAAACCCTCTTTTTCTCTGTTTCTTTTGGTGCTGAATCCAGTGTTAACAATCATTTTCAGCAATTGAATTCACCAAATCGGAATGTTTCCTTGTTAGTTCATTACACTAGTTGTTCACACATTCGTACTGAGCTGAAATAACCTCCTCTTTCTTTATCCTGTATTAGCATTCCTAGTCTGGTATGTCGCTTCAAACCTGTATAGATTTTTTTTTTTTTTTTTTTTTTTTGTAGATTTAAACTCAGAAATACAAAATCCTGTTCTAGTTCCTTTTGCTGGAAGTTGTCTGTTTGCAAGTTTCTTTACTTCCTGATTTCCTCGAAAGTGTAATTACTTTGATGTTTGTTCAATCTAGGTTACTTTTCTTTTTCTTTTTTTTTTTTTTTTTACTTACGTTCGTATTATTTTCATATATTGTTGTAAACATTTCCGTACACACAATGCATTTACATCTCCATTTATTAATTACTCAACTTTAATTAAAGGTTGAAGGAAAATGTATTAATTGTGGGAAATCGTAACTATAGTATATGCTCAGGACTTCTTTGCGTACTGGTATATATACGTCTGTTTCAGTCTCCTATTGTAAGAATATTATACAAGGTAACCAAAAAAGTTCTTGCCGTTATATATATATATATATATAGAGGCGGATCCAGGATACTATCAAGGGAGGGGCTAAACCATAGTTTGCCGCTTTATCCAGTGTAAAGTATGATTGAAGCCCATTTTATCCAGTGTATACCTGAGGGTCAAAGGGGGGGGGGGCTATAGCCCCTATAGCTCCCCCTTGGATCTGCCCTTGTATGTGTGTATATATATATATATATATATATATATATATATATATATATATATATATATATATATATATATATATATCCCATTAATCATGCTCTGATAGAGAGGAGGCGAAGTGATGCACGTGCCTGCCAAGCAGTCGGGAGTTAATCGCACCATCGACCTTCAATAATGTAGGTACGTTGCGCACATACAGCAATCATAGCTCGTCCAGTGTCGAAGAGAAATGGAGGTATCGAACCAGCTGTTTCTCGTGTGTTTGTTGAGTGACTTGAAAGTGGGCCTGTCAGCTGCTTGATCAAGTCGCCGCTTATGCCAGGCACTTGGTGGGAATGCCGTGAACAAACGCACCGCTTGGCATTGGTTCCAGAAATTCCGTTCGGGAGATATGAGCCTTTCGGATGAACCTCGCAGTGGAAGAACACATATCTTTGATGACGAAGTTCTGACAGCAGCCGTCGTGGAAGATAGTGACGTGTGAGGAACTTGCAGAAAGGTTTCATGTTTCCGCTGAAGCATTCAGACTGCACCTGCATAGGATAGGGAAAACATACAAATTAAGCAAGTGGTTACCCCACACATTGTCGCCAGCCGAAATGGAATATCAAGTGACAACCTATTTGTTCTTGCTCACTCGATACCTAAACACACTCATCTTTGATCGCTTGCTCACTGGTGACGAAACGTGGATCCTCAATGACACACTCAAGCGTACCAGGCAGCTACATGACCCTGTTCCTTATACCTCAGGACCACTTGTGCACCTACGAAAGATTATGCTCTGTGTATCGTGGAATTGTCGGCAAGTGATGCATTACGAGCTCCTTCCACCTGATCAGACCATCACTGCTGACATCTACTCTCACTAGTTGCAAGGGGTGTTCCGTGCACTGGTGCAGAAGGAGCAGGCATTGGTAAATCGCACAGGTGTGCTGTTCGTGAACGACAATGCCAAGACACACGTGGCAAAGAAGACACGGAAGACTCTTCAGGAACTTGGCTGGGAGACACTGTGCCATGCACCATATTCATGAGACATTGCGCCAAGAGATTTCTACTTTATTCGTTCCCTCGACGACCACATTGGTGTAAGATCCTTCACAAATGAGGGAGACCTGCGGAACACACTTAGATTTCTTTGCATCCAAGACTTCCGAGTTATATCATCAGGGGATTGTGCAGCTGCAGGAACGTTGGCAAAAGGTTGGATGCTGGTGGAGATTAATTCGAAATCTAAATGTACGTACCGTCCACTGTATTGCTCTTTGTTTCTCATTGTTCTAGAACGGCAAGCACTTTTTTGGTTACCTTGTATTTCCGTGACCATTAAATGTAAAGAAATAACTTGAAAGAGCTTGAGAAAGACCTTGCATATTGAGATCATTTTGATATGACCGAGGTGTGAATTAGAATAGATTTTATCACAGTTGCATTTCTTCCACAGGTATACAGCAAGTAATGCGGATCCTCCTCGTGGTACCTATTGTCCACCTTCTCTCAGTCAAGGCCCTAGACAGTATCAGTTTAACGCCACTAATCCATGGGAAAGAGAAGAAAGAGAAAAGGTAAAGGCAAATATTAAAAAATATATATATTTGTAATATTATTTTAATGTAGTCTTCTTTTTTTATCAGGGGATGGCACAGTAACTCAATGGTAGAGCCTTGCCGCTGATGCGTGGGGTCCTGGTTCTATCCCGTCATGTGATTTGATGGTGAACACCATTGTGTCCGTGGGTTTTCTCGGGGTACTCCCGTCTCTTATCACTTTCCACCAGTTTTTCCATCATTTATTTACCTTAATCATGGTCTCCTTTAGTCTGAATGGCATAACCGTGGGACGTTAAACAAATATATCATTTCATTTCTTTTGTATTAAGATATTTTCAACTCGACTTTTGTTTTGAAATCTGTACAATGCAAATTCGTACTTCTGATATCTTAAAACATGAGTGTCATCACTATAGTGCTAATAAATAGACCACGATTACTACGAGCCGCAGGGTATATCTAACGTCAGTGCTGAACGGGACTCTAAATTCCAAATCAAGCAGTCAACCATTTATTTCTGATTCGTATTGGTATTGCGTAAAATGTTGACTCTTCTTAAATTATTATTTTGGATCCCAGTATCTTTTTCTTCGTTGTAAATGCCAGTGATTATGGTATTTTGGTTTGAGAATCTGAAGAAAAAAGAAGAAGAAACACTTTCACTAGATTGGAAAGGGAAGAGAGTATAATACCAATCGGAAAAGACGCACGTAATAATAATCCTGACTTGATTGGGTTTTCACATGACAGTACCCTCTCAGAAGAGTTTTATTTCTTCATTGTTGAATTTTGGGATTTCTTAAGAAATAAGTTTTAATTATATTTTTTGTAATTTAGAAAGAATTTTCAAATAGCGTGACAATTTTAATATATCCAGGTAAAATCTTGTATTCTAATAGTTAATATGATGCATGTTATTCTAAACCTTTAAAGTCTTCATCTGTTGGTTGTATGTAATTAGATGTGAACTGTGTACGTATGAAGGTTACTCATTTTGTTTAGTCCTTTTGTAGAAATAATCTTAATGCTAATAGTCGGACATTATTTGCATTTGGCTCTTAAAACTATTTACTCCTTAACACTTTCATAGCAGTATGCGTACGGAACGGAAGACTCCGGTTCGATACCCAATGCAAAACTCGTGTGGTTTGGATGCCACATTAAGCTGAAACTCCATGCTCATACAGCATCGGTACTTTCAGGGCGCTAAATTCCAAATCCAGCAACCAACCGTTCTTTTGCTTTTGCGTAAATTTTCACTGGCGTGTGATTGCTTCTGTTTTTAAATTTTTGCTTCGATTTCCATTACACATTTCTCCGGTTAGTTTCGCAGTATCTTTTACCCATGTTAACAGTTCTTCTTTCCAATATTAGGTTCGGTTTAAGGTCGCGAACTCTCCAATTCTGTGTTCACCGTAGATGTTTCCTAATTAATACTTTCCAGAGTAAACAATGGACTGCAGCTCTTTTGTCCCGTCATTCCATGCGCAGTATGCCAACTAATTGCGTCACAAATAGTGGTCGCGTCGGTTATTGTCTTACTCAGAGTTGGGAGGTGTGCTCAAATTCTAATTTTATTCAAGAGACTACTTACCTCAGGAAATTGAAACTTGTATTACTTCTCAACGCATTGTCCATTCAGACTTCCATATTTTTCGAAACGTCAATGCCATGTTTGTGTGGCGTAAAGAAGAGTTATTTGTGGATGCGTTTGGCTTGTGGAAAGTCACTAATACCAGATCGGACCAACTGGAAAAGGAATAGCCACGGAAGGTGTATTTCATTCTGTTTCCTTTCATTCCGCAGTCAGTGTTTACAGCGAGTAAATGTTCACTGACTTGGGAATGTTAATCAAACGAAAGGACAACAATCTCCTGCATGACTTGACAGTCAAAACAAGAATAGACAGGATTAAATATCATTGATACAGCAAATAGCAAGAGCAATGAGTAGTTACGGACTTTTTGTCAAGTGTGCACTTTGACTTTCCTCGCCTTCTGCTGATAGCGGCATTCCTCACCAGTGCTGCTGTAGATGTGATAAGACAGTGTTAGAACTAGAGGCAAGAAACAAGCTTGAGAGCCTTGACTGGACTAACCATTCATCCTACTTTATTTTCCAACTTCACAACTTTGACCCTCTTCTGCTCAAAAACCCTAAACGTCCTTTTTTGTGTTATGGTATACTAAAGGACTAACTATTCCTAAATTTCAGATTTTTTTATCCAGGCCCATTGGAGATAGACAGTCAAACATGCCAAATTGGCATAATTCCCCAACTTTTTATATATATATATATATATATATATATATATATATATATATATATATATAGGCCTTTGGTAGGAGCTTACAGGTCTAAAAATTTTTGTGCATTAACTTATGACCCCGGACTACATGCACACAGAAATTCAGACCTCTTCGTCAGTTCTTCCCAAACATGTCTTCAATGTCCAAAAATGTTGCTACTGTAGGCCCTGATTTCACCCCCTTCAAGTGGTTTTAGGCAAAAAAATGTTAGGAGACCAAAGTTTTAGCTCTGTACGAGTTGTAGACGTCCAGCAATTTTCAATTTGGTAGGACAAATACATGCTGAGATATTCAAAACAACGTAAACGCCTAAAATCGAAAAAACGCAAAATGGCGGCAGCCGCTGCGTCAACATGGGATGTTGTAAAAAATAATTATTTGTGGTTGTGAAGTACTCTGATATAAGATAATCATCCATGAAAAAATTAGATTTTTTTGAAAAAGTCGATCTTTGATTTTTCTTTTTTCTTGATCACTTAACATGGATTGACCCTTTATTCATGTTACAGAGTACAGACAAATTTCTGTTTTGACACTTAGCCACTTAATTCACAGCTACTGTTTCCTTGTTATATTAGCCCTACATATAGTGCCTAATATTAAGAACATTGGTACTAGTACTAGCCTATATGATATAGAACTCAAAGGATTGTTTTTTATGAATTAAACCGGCACTTAGTTCAAACAAAAATCATTTTTGCACATTGTAACACATCAGAAGCATACACAGTATGTCGGAAAAGTAACGGAACTATTTCTTTACAAATTACCATTAGCTCGATCTATTGACTCAGTATATCATCAGAAAGCTGGATATCTGCTCAACAAAACGAGACCACAGTCATGAGATCCGATTAATGGAGTGTCAAGTTATAGCAAGAAAATTGAATGTATCTAATGTCACCTTGTCACAAAAACACGATGGAGCAAAGAGCCAATATTAAATTTTGTTTCAAGCTAGGTAAAACATTTGCCCAAACATTGGAAATGATGAAGCAAGTGTATGGTGATGAGTGCTTGTCTCGTACACTTCTGTTCGAGTGGTATACGTGATCCTGGGACGATCGTGAGTTCTTGGAAGGCGACCCAAAGCCATGTAGATCGAAAAACAAAAATCGCGATGAGTTCGTGAAACAAGCGCGTGAAATGATCGCCCACGATGCGAATTCAACTGAGTTAGATGGCGGAGGAATTAATTACGACAAGAGAAATGATTCACCAAATTTCGACAAAGAATTTAAAGAAACGGAAAGTATGTGCTCGATTTGTTCCGCACACCTTATCTGACGACCAAAAGCTTGCTCACGTTGAACATTTCAAGGACCTAATGAAAACAGCCAAACGGAATAGAACATTCTCGGAATCGATTGTAACTGGTGATGAGACTTTGTCTTGTCACGTGACTTTTGAAAATGTAATTTTTTTGCTTTCGGAGAACCTGGGGACTTCCAGACAGCACTTTGGCGTTTTGTTTACGGGTCCTACTTGAAGTACCATGTTGACTTGTTTCTACGATTCCAAAGGTATTATACTTCGGGAATTCGTTCCACGGGATCAAGCTATTAATGGTGAATATCATCTGGGTGATGTGAAGCGTTTGTGGAAGCAAATCGTTCGCGTAAGGTCCGAGTATCAAGCGCCAGGCAGTTGGCCTTCATTGCACGACAGTACACCAAGTCACAGTACCGCAGTTCGTGACTTTTCGGCTAAAAAGCAAATCTGGGTGCTTTCACATCCTCCGTATTCACCTTATTTATCACCCTGTGACTATTTCCTATTCCAAAAATTAAAGTTGGCCATGAAAGGAACATTTTGTGACACTGCTACACACGTCCAATCTTCCGTGACGAGAGTCATTGAGGCGATTCCGAAAAATGACATTAGAAACTCTATGCTAGTATGGTTGAACGTGCCCAGCGGTGTATTGATGCGAAAGGGATATATTTTGAATAAAAAGAACTACAGTTGGTAAAATACCTAATTCGTTTTGTTTAATTTTAAAAGTTCCGATTTTTCTCGATATACTGTGTATAGAAAACAACGTTAGTATAATTCATATTCTACTTTTCACATTTAGTTACGCTTTGTTCATTTGTTTAAATGAAAAGACCAATTTTTGACGCCTTTTCTGTGCCTAAAAGATTGCTAAATTTAGAATGATTATTCCGAAATTGGAAAAGATTCTCTCGATTCCTGCTGATGAAGTGGATGCAGTAAGAAAATGAAAAGCTGTTTGTAGCACGTTATTGTCGATAAAATTCTTTTGTGAATTTCACCATTCAGCAACTGACACACTTCACAATACTTCATCCGAAAATATGACACTTGAAAATTCTTTCCCTTTAGCTTGAAATTCAATTAATGTAGGTAAGAATGAAGTGCCACAGTGTACCTGTTCAGCAAGCTGCACAGCGGAATTACTTTCTTCTGGGGAAAATTGTGCTTCTAATTCCGTGAATTTAATATATAAGCCAAGAAGTCGGCTTAAGGTTGGTCTAAAGCCATGAAATAGTGTCGTCAGAAAGAAATACAATTTTATGTTCGCAGGGGGCATAGCTTTCAGTTTTTACGAAACTTACAAAAGTAGATGGCAGTGTTGTCGAACCCAATTTGGAAGATTGAGTTAGAAGTTTACCTCCCCTTCTTTATTTTTTTTCCTGGCGAAGGATGGGGCAGAGGGTGTGGGATGTCGTTTGTCTGCGACCTTCGTAAGAATTTTCTTTTTCGATACTTCCATCCCTCTAAGTAACCTGACACCACTGACCACTGTCTAGTAATCTGCAGCTTGTACGGAAGAGGAGTTTGAAGCTAATTGTTTCATTTCTGGTAAAGAACGTGAATAGCGAAAATGCCGATTGCTGAGAACACTTTTTTTTTCGGTATTTGCAGTATATTTCTTGTCTTTGTTCACGTGATACTGAACTTGCAATTAAATACATTTGCTCAGCACAGATTTAATCAAAGATGTCATAAATGACAACTCAAATTGAACACAAGAACCTCCAGTGGCGTACACACAACGTTATAAAGAGGAGTTCAAGCACCCAAGTTCATATCGTATACCACTGATCTGTACAATATATTAACGGGCAAAGTACAAAAATTTGAATTCTTTATCCAGCATAGGAGTTTTGAAATGCTTTACTTAGTTTTAAAACTTCATGTACTGTCGGTGTGGAGTCATAACGCTATTTAGCGATGAAGACAACATAAGAAAGAGAGAGAAAAATGAAAAATAGTTTTAACGACAAGATTAGCAAGAGAGTAGTGTTGTATTTACGAAGATACAATAGTTATTATCAAATATTTGGAATTAATGAAAGAAGTGGCTAAATTTTTAGTCCATTTTAGAGTGGCATCTTATTTACGAAATATCAGTATATAAATTATAGCAAATCACTTCGTAAATAAATATTTCATTTCATTCCCCACAATATTACATAAGTTATTTCCCATGGAAAGGAGTATTATACAGTTTGGGGTGAGTTTTCTTCTGACATAGTTTTCCGAAAACGTCTATTATGATTTGGTTCATATTTCGTAAGTAATATAGCATGTTCTGATTCAATTTTAAAAATTGGTTTGGGTTTGAAGTTTTGTGTTTTACGTTCTTATGCAACAATGCAACTTAGAAATTATAAAAGGCGGAACCAACTATTAATTCCGAATCACAAACGGGACTTGAGTGCTGGGTAATTGGCTAGTGCATAGATCAACATGAAAGATCGATCCTCACAATGTATTCCATTACCCAACATAATCTCACGTCTAGGAAATATAAGGGGAACGAGACCCGTACTTTTTATTAGTTTTTTTCGGATGAAGAAAGCAAGTATAGTGAGATTTCTTGCTAAGTTTATTGTTATATATAAAAATTGTACTCTTACATGTTAGAGAGTATATTTTTATATATAAACTCCCTTCCTATGCATTATAAGATGCAGAAAAAGATGAAAGGTGTAAATTCGATTTTCTTTTGTTAAGAAAGCATGTAATGTAAATACATGCAATGAAGCAATAGCGGTGGGCGTCGGTGTACTGTTTACCCATTCGGCCGAGACCTCTAGTTGGCAGACTGCCAAGAAGAGTCTATCTTAATGAAAGGAATGGACTGTAAAAGAAAAAGAAAAGGAAGGAAGGCGTTGGTTATTCATGTCGGCGGTAAAGGTATTGTTTCAGTGTTACCAATTCGGCGCAGTAAATCTATACCTGATAAGATTTTATAAATAATAATATGAGAATGAAATCATAGTGGGCCTACAGCACTGAAAGCACGATTACCGATAATTATTGTCCGTAGGGCATGACTGGGGATCTACGGTGCAAATGAACCAACAACAACAAAAAAAAAAAGCCAAAATTTGGAGGCGGGGATAAGCACAATACTTTGCTTTCACTGGTTGACGGTATTGGCTCCATCATAATAAAATAGCAAAACGACGCGCGTACACACACAGGCTCATGCAAGCATAACCACGAAACAGATAAGAAAAAGAACTAGAAAAATACAGTAAACTCCACACGCTCAAGCGTATGTGTACTGTACAGAAAGACAATAACTGAAGTTCTCCCGCAGGTTGTTGGCGCGAGCCACCAAATGTCGAAGCCCTAAAACATAATGCTAGGCTGCATTTAAAACGCGCGCGCTCTGTTCACTTCGTGACATCATCACCTAACAAGAATGTATTGCTAACCTGGGACCAGTTTACGTAGGCTGGCAACTATGTTTAAACTTCCAACCTTCTTTCTCTCGCTCCCAGAGGAGAAAACGAACATATGTTGTCCGTACATACACATACCCATTTTTCGTAATGGACTCTTCTACTTCTGTCATGCTCAGAAGTGTCGAGGGACCTAATATCCGAGGGTAAACAGTATTTATGGAGAAAAGAGCTGTTACAGTGTATCCATTTTTTTTTTCAAGGTAGTAATTTAGATGCTATATGCCTAAGCTATGTAAACACACAATAGTCTATAAGCTATTGCCTATATGCGTAGCGTAAGCGTCTTCGGCGCAGGAGACCCGAATTTGATTCCCGGTGGGAGCTCATATGGTTTGGATTCCACGTAGGCAGTAGATTAACGCCCCTTACTATAACCAATCAACCAAAAAAAAAAAAAATCTGTAGGAGCTTATCAACTGAAGAGTGAAGCATCGGTATACATCATACGATTCACCTAGTTGCGTAAAATGGAGTATTTTTTTCATTTTACTCGCAATTTTTGAATATATGTATGCACAGAATGATAAAGCTGTTGCACGACTGTATAAAAATAAAACCATCAAAAATGATGTATGGATATTTTGATATGTGTATGGAGCCTCTAACCTTTTAAATTTCGATTCAAAACTAAAATCAATTCTTTGTTATTGACAGTTTTGAAAAAAAAAATAGTTCGTTTCAAAACAATTCAATATATATTTACAAAATGAAGTTCGCCAACTTCACACTGATCCCTCTTTTAGACTTCCAAACTATGCTGTGCATGAAAGGCGCTGTCCGTCTCTTGACAAGTATTAGAGCAAAAATGGCAAGAGATATCGTGATGTGAATTTTTGCAATCGATTCAGAAGACCAAGGATAGTTGCCATCTCCGTTAACTCTCTATTCAAACCGGAAGTGCTTAAAATTAGACACTTCCCGTTTCAACGTTTATCGCCATAGAACGAAAGCGGTAACATATATCGAAAAGCGTTTTTTTTTAAAACGATTTATCGTTTCAAGGGTAAGTCCCACTTGCTTCGTTAACTCTCTTTTAGTACTGGAAGTGATTCAAATTAGCTATTTCCGGTTCCGGTTTCAGCTTTTTCACCATAGAACGAAAACGGTAACAGATAAAAAGAAACGGTTTTTACAAACGATTCAGCTTCTCAAGACAACATAATATGATTATCCACAGCACTGCCAAAACAACAAGTGATTCAAATTTACTATTACTTTCGGTTTCCTTGTTTATGACCATTAACTTATGTCGGTAACAGATAGCCAAAAGCTTTTTTTGTAAACGATTGAGCGTCTCAAGACATGTTATGACTATCCACAAACTGTACCGAAACCGAAATTGACTAAAATATACTATTACTTTCGGTTTCAATACTAATTTCCGTAAAGCGAAAACTAAATAAATTATATCAAGATGTGGTTTTCGCAATTGATTCAGTGTCCCAAAAATAGGTTTGATCTCCGTCCTTAGGCCTCTATTCAATCCGAAAGTGGTTGAAATAAACGAATTTTAGTTTCAACCTTTATCGCCATAGGATAGAAACAATAAGTGACAGCGACAAATAGTTTTTTGATATGAATTCAGCGTCCGAGTAACAGGTTCTATCTTTGATCTTATTACTCTATTGCAACCAGTACTTACAGATGCACTACTTCATGTTTGAGTATTGAATTCACATAGTTTGGAAGTCTTAGTTCCACACTGTGAAACGATATTCACTTATTTTCAAAATTTCGATTCAAGACCCAAGGCTTCTTTATATATATATATTAGGGTGGTCCTTATCTATATGGGGAAAAATAAATTTAGGAATTTCCTTGGACTCACCCCCTAAAATGGTTCCATATGGGACAAAATTAAGCCAGGAGAAAAATTAGATCCATTGAATAATTTTAAATGGTGTCCCAAACGACCTAAAATTTTGAATGCGTTTACAATACATAGTATATGGGGAAAAGCTGGAAAAAAAAACTTGAAATTTACAAACGGCTTAAGGGAATGGAAACATATCTTGGATAATGGAACTAGAGGAAATGAACAACCTAATTTTGTATAGCATTATTATGGCGGCCATCTTGAATTCAGGTCAAAATTTTCAGATAGGGAGAGGGTCATGTTACATATCATTTTGAGGTGGCGTTTTCCCAGAAGCACAAATCTCGTATTATTTTCAAGCTACCAATAATCTTGTAGAGTTATTACGTGTGGAAAACGAAATGCTTCGATGTAATGTTACTTTATTGTAGTTATGGACCACAGACTTTTGGAATTTTGGAAGTATTTTACATAAACTGGAAACAAACTGCTAGAGAAAGTTAAATCTTTGTTTTCCAATGAACTACCAATAAATTTTTCCATCAAGATGATTCATAGACCATTATGAGGAAAAAGAAAAAATATAACATGGAAGAAATTGAAATATCCCTTATTTATGTAGTACTGTAGCTTTGGGGTAAGTTTTCAATAGGTTTTCAATCTTGTATACTACACAGTTCACTTTTGTCAGATCAAGGAAAAGATTATCTATGAGAATTCACTATGTGCAAAAGAAACTGTTTCTGATACTCATTTTTCGTAAGAACGTTGTTGTAATCTTCTATTAGTTACACTTCCCTTTCTGCACACCGTTTGTTAGGTGGATGAATTAAACTATTGTCTTTCCTTGAAGATAGTCATTGTTATCTGACCATGAAATCGGATCACACTCAAGAAACCCTTTGGGTATTTTAAATTTCACGAGAAAAAAATTGTTTGTTGTATCAAAATCACTGATTTCTCTTTTCGCAAGAATTTTTATGGTATTATCCTTGCGTCAAGCCTCCTTGCTGCTTCACGGTTTCTCCTTATAGTTTTAATTCTTTCAACCAATTTTTGTTTTTCCACTATGTTAACTTCATTATCAAAAAACTCCAATGCTACATATTCCTCCTTCAAGTACCAGAGATGCCGAGAAAATTTAGAAAAAGCCACTTCAGATAATTCATTATCTATTTGCCTATATACAAAACTTTCAAAAATTGCAGGTCTTGTAATGATGAATGGGATACTTGATCACATTTAAATCAAGCTTGGACATATAGTGGTATCAGAAAAATTCATGCTCTCCGAAGACCCGATTCTATTTGCTTCGTTAAACGAAAATGTTGGCGAAAGAGAAATATTTTTAAACAGTATATTGCTTTTCCATCTACCTTGCATGGTGAATTGCTCCAGGCAAACGAAAGAAAACTTTTCGAGGAGGTATGCCATCCAAGAATGTCAATTCTAAAAATTTACTGTAATCTTCTCTGCGGTGTCCTGCTTCTACAAGTTTGATAGCAAAATTCAATACTTCATTTCTTACATCTGAAATGTTGTTCCTTACGTCATTACCATCATCACTTCTGGAATAAAGTTAGTACAATATATTTTAGACCCATCGTTCTGAAAATTCTTAAATAGGGGAAGGTCCGGTCCAGATGCAAACGAAACGCAGCACTTGTCAAATACACATTTTAAAACCAATTCTTAAATGTAGTGTCTACAAGGAAGGTATAGAAGATCATTTTGGATCATCTGCTCTAGCAGAATGAAAGCACCGTTCACATGACATATATTGCAGGGAATAGTGTGACAACAAACTGCCTGCACGAACTTTACCAAGTTCCATTCTTCAAGCTAATGAACTGTAGTAGAAATAATATGTTCGTTATCCTCTTCATGATGACAAACTGAGAACACCAATTAGCCTCTCATGAGCATCTCCTGTAATAAATATTGATAACCCGTCGATAGTCTCTGTACCAGTCAAATTCGGCAGTAGCTTTCCGTCTCATTGCACAAGTAACGCACTTGATGCACTCCGAAATTGTTTTTGTGGTCTTACGCAACTTCGCTACGGTTTTTCTCTCAGCATCGATGCATATTTATTACTAGTTCCTTTACATTATGGCCTAATGTTTCTGCCGTCGCTGTCAGAATATGTATTCTCGTTGTATCAGTGGACTTGTATCGATCAAGAGCAGCAACCTGTCTTGGAGTTTTAAAATTAGTTTTTCCCCTTTTACATCTCTTGCAGGGTCCGGGCGCACACAGGCACATATTTACATTTTATCTTACATACTCAACTGGGTTTTCCTCTTCATTTCTTGAAATGCTTACCTCCGTGTATTTTGGTGTAAAATTCATACAAATCATTTTCAGAAGTGCATTTTTCTTTTGCTTTCCTCTTTCTAATGTTGCCGCGCATATCCCTCTTGTTCTTTTCGAGCCAAACTCATGTCTTTACATTTAGTTGTGTAAGAGTTATTACTTGTGACAAAGAGAAATATTTTCACAGGTAATTCTTAGACGACTAAGGCTATCTTTAAAATAGTGCCAGATTTGTGTTTCTGGTGAAACGCCACCTCAAAACGATATGTCACATGACCCTCTTCCTATTTGAAAATTTTGATCTGAATCCAAGATGGCGGACTTCATGATGGCCGCTGTGACAATACTATACAACATTAGATGTGTTTATTCCTCTAGTTCCATTATCCAGGGTATTTTTGCGTTCCCTTAAGCCGTTTCTAAATTACAAGATTTTATTCCAGATTTTTCCCATATATTATGTACTGTAATCGGATTTAAAATTTTAGGTCGCTTGGGGCACCATTTAATATTATTCAATGAAGTTAATTTTTTTCCTTCCTTAATTTAGTCCCATATGGAACCATTTTAGGGGGTGAGTCCAAAGAAATTAAGAAATCAAAAATTAAGGACCACCCTAATAAATATATATATATAATGTGTGTGTGTGTGTGTCTGTCTATATAAATTGTCTAGATACATGTGTGTTATGTAAAAATTTATTTTTATATTTTTCAAACAAACGATGGGTTTAGATTTTGAATTCGCCGAGTCGAGACAGCATTTTCTTGATACGAGTAGAGACAGATTTAAATTTCGACTCGTCTTGTCTTGTGCGCGTCCCTAGTTTTGAATCAAATTTTAAAAATTGAGTGTAGAGTGGTGTGAGCTTTATTTTTTTAAATATTTCGTTTGTTTTTGAAATAAATTATTATTTCTTCATAATAATCAATCACAAATAGAATACAAATGATTGATTTTGGCTTTGAATCGAAATTTAGAAGGAGGACAATTTCACACATGTGCATCTGACGTATTTCTAATTGTTTTGAGTGCTTTAACATATTTTAATGTGTTATAAAATTTGCACTGCCTATTGATTTTTTTTTTTTGAGTCATCAAAGTTGCCAAACTACTTTTGTTAACTACTGAAAGTTAGTTTCGACAATGCTGTATACTATGGCCAGTTTATACACAGCTGTTGTTGTTTAATCGTTATTTCGAAATGAGGAATCAACATATTTGAAACAGCATATGGTGTGAAGAAGTGCCATAATTTTAGTAAGGTCGAAAACATATAACGCACCCTAATTTTTTACAATTGAAATTATGATAAAATATTCGGCTTATATTGCGGTCAATACGGTATTTGGTTTATCATAATGCGAGCTTGAGTTGTATAGGATGAAAAAGCAAACATCAGGTAGAGAACGTCACTTGTTTTCCATGTTTAATAACAAAGTTAATTATTGACAGCACACAAATTCGATTATCGCGGGTTCAGAAACTACAATAATTCTGTGGTAGAAATTCTACTTTGAAGACCAAGCCAAATCACGAGTTTAATATTAGACAGTGTATTTAAGCATCGTTTGTTTGGAGAATGCGAGAACGAGTCTTTATGAGACGTGTCGCTACATGCTTATCTGCATCCTAACTAGAACTGTGCGATATTTTGATATATTGATCCATCCATAAGATATTTTCGAATATCTAAACATCAATACCGAAACATTTACAAATCGATGTTTTCGGTATTTGATATTTTCAGTATTCAGTTTTCGATTTTTTGATATGTCAATATATTTCCATATTTTTGTTTTCGTTTTTCTTATAACATGTTTGATGTTGCGATATAGATAGTCTACTACTGATGGAATAATGAAACAGACTTAATGAAACATGACTCGGAAGACACACTGCAATCAGACCCAGAAAGACCCGTGACTGAGAAACCACGACTCATCATCCGGAGTGACCCGATGTGTGAGGCTACTAATGCAGTTCTAACAAACCTGATTTTCTCCTCTCTCATCGCCTTTTCACTAAATATAATTTTATTTTTCACTTGTTTGCTTCTTTGTGTCAAGTATTGCACTGAAAGATAACTACAACGTTTATAAGGGTACCAACATTCAAAATCGAAAAGAAAAGATAAGTCACGTATTTCTCTTACGATAGATCGTTAATGTTTAATCGACCTGTAAAGCTTCTTGTTTAGAACATAAAAATACGGCTGAGGTTAATCAGTTTTTGTTAATTCTTTTTTGTATAGGCCATAATCAAAAACCGCATGCTTGAAGACGAATAAACATAAAATTATATTTGAAATATTCAAAACGTGGTATCTTGATTAAGAAATGTCACATCAAGAATCGGGCAAATGAATGTTCGAGCTCAAGCAGTGAACATCATTAATCAAGTATAAAATAAAATTTTGCAATAATTCTGCAGAGCTATTTCGGTTGCTTCTCAGTCACCAGCTGTATCTGAGTTTCTGGATATAATTGGGTCTCCGGGTTCGTTCAATCACCGAATCAGACCGAGTCTGAGAAGCGAGACCCAGACCCGGATGACTCAGACAAAAGTCGAGACCCAAGTGGCCCATGTCCTATTCCATCACTGCTATATGCATAATCGAATAGTCTGATTTCTCAGTAATGTTTCAATTCAACAACACTTTTGGTTGCTTTCTGGATAATTTTTACTTTACAGTAACGATAAGAGAAGAAAACATGGTGACTGTAATGGAAGTGAATGATTATGATAGAATTGGCGGAATGAGAATGTTTTAGGAAATGAAAAAGCCCCGAGAAAGATACGGCGACAGTGTTGTCCACCAAAAATTTGCGTTGACGGGATCAAGCCAAGGATGCCTCACACTAGAGGTGAGCACTCTACCAGTGACCCATCGTATCATCCTCCGAGCGACAAAGATTAAATTTAAATTGAAAGTACTTATCTTACTAAAATCTTATAATCTCAGTCTCTAAATGTCTATATAGTTGGGAAATGTGATGGACAAACACCGTGCTCTTGGGTTTTCTCGGGGTTCTCCTGTTTCCTCCCACTTTCTTCATTCCACCATTTCATTCATTTCTCATAATCACCGTCTCCTTCAACCTAACCGGCATAGGTGTAGGACGTAAAACTCTAAGATTCCTTTTCATTTCATAGTTGAGAAAGTGTACTGATTCTTATACGAACAATAATCGAACAAAGAAAGGGCTTGGCAATTCAAAAGTGGAGAAGAGTAAAACATTTATTTTAGTTTGTCTTTTGATAGTAAGTGCACAAATTTGACATGTGTCCTCAAACGAGCACATATAGCGCACAAAGGGACTACGATAAAAAGAGACGATTAAAAAAAAAAAAGTTGACGAGGTTAAGTACACTTCGAGAAATGAATGCATTTCATTCATTGTCAATTGCGAGTAATCTTGGGAAGATTAATAAATTAACTGATAATGCTCTTGAATACAAATAATCGTGTTTGTGGAAATTTCAGAAATATAATTAATAACTTTTTTTTTTTATTAAAGGTAACAAGCAAGTGTAAACAATCTTTGGTTTAGTTTTATTTATTTATTTAAATATTTTTACATAATTTCATTGTAAACAATCCTTTGTTTAGTTTTATTTATTTATTTAAACATTTTTAGATAATTTTATAAGATCAGTATAGCGATGTAAAGACAAAATAGCTCGAAGGTTTATGCTGTCAGCGGTGAGTGGTTTATCCAGTCCATTTACATGAGTTTTATGGATGCAGTAATAAGACATTGAAACAATATTGTTTTCCCTCAACAACACTCGGCGAGTTGTCATACTGCATTTGCTCGCTTGAAAAACGTACGCGTATTGTTTGTATTTATCAAATTTGAAATCAATATTTTCTAATATCTTAGTTTCAGAGTTACATAATTATTCTAAACTTTTCATAGATGTTACTGAGAAACCTTTGAGTGGTTGGTATTTGTTTCCACATATAATGTGTAACAGAAAGGTAGGTAGGTAGGTGTGTGTGTGCGCGTGTGTGTGTGTGTGTGTGTGTGTGTGTGTGTGTGTGTTTGTTTGTTTGTTTGTTTGTGTTTGTTTGGTGATCAGAGGGAAACTCACAGAACGTCGTCTAGTGTCTTCAGAAAAACGTTATCCCTCCCCTCAAGGACAGTGAAACGAATTGGAGGGAGAAGCGAAATTGAAGACTTGGAAAGAAAACAGGTGTTAAAGAAAGCGGGGAAGAACTGTGAGTTCGGTAAGCTGAATATGTTAATGTATTATAATACCGAGAATAACAAAAACTTTTTTCATAAATCAAGTTGGTTCACAACAAAGGTTGGTTTACAAACTTACAACAATGGAAAGAATAAATTGTAGTAAAATTTTCATTTAAAAACTCAGAGATCACTTGGTTCTGTACTAAATGACACAATTTCAGAGACCTAAAACAAGCGATGACGAAAGAGGCATCCAATTCCTCTACAACAGTTAAAAACTTATAACAATGGAAAGAACAAAATAACGAAAAATAATTACTTTATGAATCATACACTACATCACGGTATACTAAATGCCGAAATTTCAGAATCTTAGAATAAACGATAACGGGAAAAGCATTGGGTTCCTTGAACAATCAAAAGCTTACAACAATGGAAAGAACAAAATGCTGTAAAATTTTCGCCTTGAAGTTCATATATTACTTCATTCTGTACTCAGTTACAGAATTTCATTGTCCTTGTGCAAACGATAACGGGAAAGGGATCAGATTTCTCCACAACAATTAAAAGGTTACAACAATGGAAACGAAAATACATAATAAAATCTTCGCCTTAATATTCATACATTACTGCATTATTTGCTAAATGGCAGAATTTTAAAGTCATAGAACAAGCAGTAACGCGAGAAGCATTGGATTCCTCTCCAACAATTAAAAGCTTACAACAATGGAAAGAACAAAATTTCAAGAAAATGTCAACTTGTGATTTATACATTACATCGTGCTGTACTAAATGCCAGAATTTCAGTGTCCTGGAACAAATGATAACGGGAGAGGCATATGATTTCTCTGCAGCAATTAAAAGCTTGCAACAATGGAAAGAACAAAATGTCAAAAAATTGTCACCTTGGAACTATAACCGCTACCAGGTTATAGAAGGATTTTTTGTGGACACTCTGTATATTTCGTAAAGACTGTGATCATTATTTTCGATTTATACTTTATTCTGCAACGCACATAAGTTCTTTCTTTGGTGGGAATTGCTTCTTTCCCACATAATTGGACAAAGAAGTCTTTCATTATTTTTTTATATATATATTTAAAACGTTGCTTTTGCTGAGAACATTTCAGTTAGTGACTAACCATTTCAGTGTTTCTCCCTGACTCATTATATACACAGTATAAATTCTATAGTTATTTGGAACTGAATTAAGTGCTTTCGTTAATCGCTTATGGAAACATTACAATAGATTAGAGAAATACGGGCTGACCAGATGTCCCAGTAGCCGAAGTGGCACCAATTGCGTTGTTCTGCAGTTCGTTATCTATGCTTTCTCACGCCAGTGTTATCGCCGTGTCTAGTGCATTATGGGCAGTTGACTAAAATTAACATAAATTGTTTTCCGTATTCTGTTTGTATGTGCATACAGGTGAGTTAACTGAGTAATTTTTGAAATGAACTACCAACACTTTTCTGTTGACCATTGCAATCCGTAGCTTGAGCTTGGACGCTCAGGGAGTTTGACTACAGGTCTGGAAGATGCAACCACGCATCTCGCGTTGAACTTCAAACATAAGTTGTGTTAAGGGGCACAAGCTATTTAGCCGGTGAAGGACGATTTCTTACGGCTAGCCCCAATCAGTGAAATCCCAGGTCCTCAGACCTTGTGCGTTTAAAATGTTATATACGCGCCCTCCAATATCTGTATTCCATTATAGAGATCTTCTTTTGTGTGTTTACTGAAGATTCACCTTTACGCTGCAGGGCTGTTCAGCGTAACAACTGGATTCATCGTGGGACGATCCAGACAACTTTTCCCCAGTGCTAATCCCCCAAGTGTGTTAATGGTGTGAGCAAAGTATTTATAGTGATACCTGAATTATAATCATATATATATATATAAAGGGCTATATTTCCCGTAAAGGGCAAAACGTAATTTCCGCGGCAAAATTTATTAGTGTCCAGTGTTGTATTCATTTCTCTTCGTTATTTTTTTTTTCAAAATAGTGTTCTAATAAATAAGTATAGTGTCAATTAATCCAGTGTGTTTTCGTTGTTCGTATGAGTGATGTTTGTGTGCGTTATGGTCTGGATGACCGTCTGATCGTCCGTGAGGTTTTCGAGACGAGACACCCGAACCTCTCGGCGCCTAATGCTCATCTCATTATTGAGACCGACGAGCTTTTTGGGGAAACAGTTTGTAACCTTCTTTGGAGAGGTCTTCGTCGTCCTGTCCAGGTAAGTTAAAGTATCAGGAGCATACTTATTGGTAATACCACGAGCCAAGGACAGCGAACAGAACCACGCCGGTTACAAATAAATGGACCACGAACTGAGGACGGTTACAGATAAATGGCGCCCGAACAGGGACTCGAACTTCGGTTGATTACAGAACCTATAGATTACATCATGCTTTACTAAATACCAGAATTCCTGAGTTCTAGAACAAATGGTAAGGGGAGAGGCATTGAATTCCTCTGCAACAATTAGTTGAACTCAACAATGAACGAGTCAACAATTCGAAAATCTGCACGGAACAATTGCTGCGTATAGTCATTATCTTCAGCAGACTGACAGTGAAGAACATAGTTCAGTATTTGTAAAAGTTATTAGTCATTTTTTGTAAATATTAATTTACATTGAAAAGATAGGGCGATAGCAACGCCATCTCTTATCACAGAAACAAACTTTTCGTGGCTTTAGACCATCCTTAAGTAAAAGCTTGTTCGTATCTGTTTTCATACTTCTTTTTTATCTCCTTGTATTGTAGCATATCGTGCAAGCCTTCTTTAATATTTTTGCATATACGCACTGCATCTGCTGCTATGTCTTTTCCCTATATTTGGCCTAAAGCAACAGATGTTGGTTTTAAAGTGTTAAGCACGAACTTTCCCTGTCTTTTTATTTTTGAATTGCTTACTTTCTGTTGCGTAATTGGATTGATTTATGAACGATGTTCTTCACAAGTTTTCATTAAAACTGCCCAGTTTTTAACATATAATGCCAAACAGTCAACGAAAGTCTTCCACCGCACTTTCGAATATGTGGCTCAAGACTGCCTCCTTCGTGATATTTACTGGATGCGAAATGTTGTTTTCTAAAATATTTCACAACAGACAACACATGCTCCTTGACACTTTCAACTACCAGACCTTTTGGTATTAAATGTAGTAAATTAGCTGAACAGCCATATGTAATAACATCGAAATTTTGTGATTGACTTAACAATTTTTTCACTTTCGCCATGTTTGCTGCATTATCTGTTACCAAACTACACACACAGCATTTAAATTATGGTTCACAAATTTTGATAGCACTTACAGCAGTATCATATAAATCTTCTGAAGTGTGTGATATACCAGATGTATCGATCTGCATATAAATACAAAACACTATCCTCTTTTGTAACTGCAACGCACAGCAGAGGATTGTTATGTACACTAGACCAACCATCAACACTCACACACACAATTTGTTCTACGTTTTCGAAACAGTTTTTCCTCTCTGTCATGTAAACATTGTGTAAAAGATCACATGTGACATTATTTTTTTATGGTGGTAAATATCCTGGGCGTAGCATTTATATTAACTTTTTAAATTCAGGATATTCTACAATTCTGAAACTTAAGTTAGTTGCGTATATGAATCGTGCTATTTGTTCATTAAATTCTTCTTGTTTTTCGTCCTGGGTCGTTCTCATCACAAAATTTGACATTGTGGTCGTTTCGTCAGTTTTCATTCTGTTTCATTTGATTTTACATTACATGTCTCTTTCCTGGTGTACTGAAACTGTCTCACTAGTGCATGTTGATGACGCCTCAGAAGTACTAGGCATAGATGCTGGAAAGAAAACCATGGAAAGTTGTAAGAATTCCTCAAAATATATTTGATACAATTAAAACCTGAAAAATACAAGTATGAATAATTTTTCCATCTTACTGCTTTTATTCGTTACTGGCTAAAGTGCCCGCTGTTCCATTAATGTTTCATCATGATGCTCAATAGTATAATCCTACTATCACTACTCTACTATTACCACCACCACTAGGCCTACTAATAATGGTGCCGTGCCATGCACAGTAGAAGCGAGTAATATCTTACGTAATTCCTTAATAGTACTGAGAACCTTTCAGTTATCTTCCGTAATCTACCAGTATGTTCACTGGAGCTTGAATTGAATCGAAAACAGTTTCTTTGAGGTCTTTCGGACTATTACTTCCCGAGATATAAGCATTCTTCTGGAACTGTCCTATGTAATCCCCTACATCGTAATAAATATACACAGCATTATCACAATTTGTCCCAATGCACTACTACCAACAGTTGTCGAGACATGAACGGAAAACCATTTTTTAAACCCTCTTGGTTTTCGTGAGTGGGGGGAATGCTTTGTCCTTTCCATCCTCTATCAGTTTTTACTTTGCCCTTTATGCTCCTGGAAAACCAATGTCTGAGAGCTTTTAAAATACGTAGTTGTTATGGTAAATATAACTTTCTGATGCGGAGAGCTAGGTTAATTAAGTCAGTGTCCGGAATCGACTCCCACTACCGGATTATTTATAAAATCCTCCAATAACAACAGTATTTAAAGAAATGCTTTAGTACACTTTTCTCTGTTGTGAAGTAGGAATTAGGTAGCCCAAGACCACTCTACAGGATCTCTATAGAGCCTCGAAGCAGGTTAAGCAGAGTGGCGTAGGAATCCCCAATGCTCCGTAGCAAGAAGGATGAAAGGTCACAGAGCCCCGAAGCAGGCTAAGACAGAAGGAAAGGTATAGCCAAGAGTCTCGCAGCAGACTAGAAGCTTTGAGGTTGGGTTCTCCTAGTGCTGCAGGCAATCAAGAGAAGTGAGACCAGAAAACTGGTGCCTGTCCATTGGTTGGTGTCCAATATATAGGCGTTCCGGTGGCAGTGTCACTACTGCTGCCATGTCGTTTGCTGGTTCATCATCAGCTTCCTCTAGTAATCCCACATGGTGTGTAGTACTCCGACGTATATACATGAGGTGTGATGTTTACAAACAGGAGCATATGACATTGTACACAGAAACACGTAGTACGATGACATTGTACACAGAAGCACCTGGTACGTTACAGCCCCCAGGGCAGTTCAAAAAATAAGGCAAAGGGTTATTTTTTTGTGGGACACACATACTCACTCACTCTCTCTCTCTCTCTCTCTCTCTCTCTCTCTCTCTCTCTCTCTCTCTCTCTCTCTCTCTCACACACACACACACACTCACTCACTCACTCACTCACTCACTCACTCACTCTCTCTCTCTCTCTCTCTCTCTCTCTCTCTCTCTCTCTCTCTCTCTCTCTCTCTCTCTCTCTCTCTCTCTCTCTCTCTCTCTCTCTCTCTCTCTCTAAAATCGCTAAACAGATAAATATCACTGTCGAAGCAGTAGGAAGATAGTGGAAGAAAGCACTGAAGTCCTTGAATGCAGGCAGGATTGGTATTTCACGTCATTTCCCTCGAGGAAAGGCTCTTTTTAATGCTTTGACGTTTATAATTAATTTATGTTGACCAACTTACTAAGTATAAAAGATGTTGTAGTCGGCGTAATAGTTTGTACATTATGAATAGTGGTGTTGTTAAAAGTATCTAATGGAATTTGTAGTGATATATCGGGGCGAGGTTTCTTCAATGTTTGCGGTGTTGAGCGAAGACGTCGATATATTAAACATAAAATAAAGAAAATTGTAAGCACTAGAAAAATAGTAATTAGCACTGTAATAAAAAGATGGTTCATAGTATGAACGGCGTGATTTCTTAAACACTCTGTATGAGATATAATACTTTTAAAGGATCTGCACTTAACACATATTTAAATTTTAAAAAAATCCATTGTTGAATACCAGTAACAATGATAATGATGAACTTGAATTTTTGGATACCCTATGTAACTAATTGTGGTCCTTATTTATCGAATACCCTATATAATGTTTATATGGCATAATGTCACTGACAGTTGAGGAGTTCGATGTAATAAGGGCGTAAGCGAGTTTACGCCCTTTTTGCATCAAACGCATTGTGGCTTTTGCCATCCTTGTTTAGCCTCCTGGTAACATTTCAATTCAATATCGGAATAAAATGTTGCATATTACGTTGTTTTATGTAAGAAAAAAGCACTATTTCAACATCGTTTTTCTCCAACTGCATATTTCAGACTTACGCCCTTATTGCATCAAACTCCTCAATTATGTAATTCTTAGTGAATAAGAAGAATGATGGAGGAAATAAAGAATTGTAGTTTACTTGTCTTTGGTCGGATAATTTGCCTTTTAAATACGGAAATGCAGTGTTTGCGTTTTTCCATTCAGTGAAGAATGAATCAGCATTTTGTAAATAACAGACAATAGGAACTATTCGTATTGTAACAAGAAGTGACTTATCCATCTAAACGTGTTTACATGTTGCTTCTAATGGTGAGTACTCTCTCTTTTTTTAAAAAGTAAAAAGCGATAATGATCAAAATATGCTCCATAAAATGTTCGTAACTAAGTGAATGATGTAATTTAGATACATATATTTTCTTATTCTATTCTCTTTCCTCCTATCAGTTAAAGGAAAATAAGTATTTAAATGATAAGCTGTATATTTATAGTGCTATCATGCATCGTGAATTCCGTTGTGTATTTCTTCGTTGGCACTCGTCCTGCTGTTTTTTTCTAAAGGATGTTTAACTGCCTTCGCTCGTTCAATCAGAGAAGTAAGATTTTTGTGTTAGTTTCCGTCAGTATCTTCGTAATAATGTTTAATTCTATAAATTGAAATTTCCTGCACCTGATTGCGTAAAGAATCTGGGAATTGGACTCTATAAATTTGGGTTTATCTTATTGAGTATAGTAGCAGGCCCAACATAGCGTGATAAGTAAGGCCCGGATTTTTATGTTTTTACATATCTTTTCCTTTGTATGTACGCTGGTGAAAATATGAAATGTTCGCAAATTACGAAGTAAAGAGCCATATAAACCAAAATCACGTTACATATTTTGAAGTCTGTTACATATTTTCCGTCTACTGTACATATTTTTACATAAATTCAGTTTCCTTGCTCCTTTTCGCTAATTTTCTTTAAATAATACGCAAATAAAAATAGGCCTATATATAGAACAATAACTCAAAAAGTACTTTATTTAATTATCTGTATTTTTTTTCTTTCACTCTGTTCAACCGATTTGCATTGCGGGAAAGCTGGGTTAAAACAAATCATACACCCTACAATATGCAAAGAAACGTCGTCAGTTATCGCTTCCAATCCTGAAAAAAAAAATCTTTTTTTTTTTTTTTTTTATATGTATAAAGAAAGAAAACAATATAAGAATTTTTGTGCTTACAATATAAGGATTTTTGTGCCACTCGGATGTGTGCCGAAGAAACAAACTAAAACGCACACAGTTGACTGGCTCTCTCATCTTTTTTTTTTTTTTTTTTTTTTGTATGTGCAACCTCTACGGGTGGGGGTGGGGGTGGCGGTAAGAGGGAGGTGATTGGAGCGGCTAGGCTTTATCACTTGTTTCTTAAATTGAATAAAAAATCGCTTTTGTATGACTCGATGGCTACTTCGCCACTTCTTCCTTCAAACAAAGGGAAAAAAGATTCAGTTTCACGACCGGTTTGTTAGTGTGCAGCTTGTGACCGAGTCAGTTTGTTTCTTGTTTTCAATGATGGCTTCCTCTTTAGCGTCAAAATTGAAATCGTGGATAGCTATGGATGACGCTTATATCACAGACGGTAAAATTGTGTTTTGTCAAGTATTCGATAAGAAAGTGGGCTGTTCAATGAAGTCGCTATTGGACCAAAACACGAAAACAGCTATTCACATGAAAAACAAGGTGTTACAGCGTGCCACAAAGCAAAAACTTTTAACCCAAATAAAACCAGCATCTGAAAATAGCAGTGAATTTTACAAAGACCTTGCCAATGCGTTCATAGCAGCAGACATACCGTGGTATAAATTGCAAGTCCCACAGTTCGCGTCCTTTTTGGAAAAATATTGCAAGAGAGACATTCCTGACGAATCTACTATCCGCAAGAATTATTTGGATGTGTGCTATGAAGATACTATCAAACACATTCGAGCTTAAATTGGTGATTCGCATATATGGTTTGCGGTGGATGAAACTACACACGTATTGGGACATTTCGTTGCCAATCTGGTAGTAGAAAAGCTTGACCCTGATTCTCCATCACGACCATTTCTTATCTGTTCAAAAGTTTTGGACAAAACAAACCATTCCACAGTTGCACGTTTCGTAAATGATGGACTTAGAGTGTTGTGGCCAGAAAGTGTTCCTGCAGAAAAAGTGCTGCTGATGTGTTCTGATGCTGCAGCGTACATGTTAAGAGCTGCCGATGCGCTTAAAATGTTCTACGCAAACCTCATTCATATGTGCTGTTATGGTCCATGGATTACATCGTGTAGCAGAGGAAGTGTGGATCAACTTCCCTGAAGTCAATGAGCTTATGTCTTCTACTAAGAAAGTTTTTGTGAAAGCTCCTGGTCGTGTGCAGTGCTACAACAATATGCTACCAAATATGTCGCTACCACCGCAGCCTGTACTGACACGGTGTGGCACCTGGATACAAGCTGTTAACTTCTACAATGAAAATTTTGATGCTGTAAAGTCATTTGTCACCACATTTCCTACAGAGTCCAGTGCAGCAGTACGTGATTCTCAAAGTGCGTTCAAAAATCCTATTGTTCAATGTTCACTAGCGTACATTGTAAGTAATTTCGGGTGGATTGCAAATGTTAGCGAGAAGCTAGAAAAAAATCAATATTTTTTATGTTCAATAATGAGATTTTTTACTTTGATACATATTTTCATTTGTTTCTCTTGAAAATTTGTACGTATTTGTAGGAAGTTATTACACAAAGATGTTACAGTATATTTATTAGCTAAAAAAATAGCACAGACGCAAAATAAACACGAAAGAATATTTTTACATATTCTCATATTTTTAACATATTTCTTACATATTTCATTGATTTTTGTTACATATTTATGTACATATTTCGGTACTTTGTACTACATAAAAATCCGGGCCTTAGTGATAAGAATGATTCGGAAACACCGACTTAGCGAAATAGATTAAAAAAAAAAAACTTTTTCTGTAGGTTCAAAACTACGTTGTGTATATTTGGCATCATAGTATTCCATCTGTTTTTCTAATAACTTGCGAATAAGTTAGTTTTGACATCTTCTCTAATATTATTTAGATGTTCTTTGTCTATGCATAAATTAAGAGTTGAACTCATCGCAGCATCAGAAAGAGTCTTTGATTAGTAGCTATGTAATAGAAAAAACTCTTGCGGCAAAAGTGTAGGTAGGTATCTCTGAGTCCAGGCTTCCTATAGAGTGGAGATCATAATCAATTGGTGGAGATAGATGTCTTCTGCGGTGTGTTGGCTTTTTTTATCCTAAAATGTCGCCTGACTTCGTTGATCTTTGTTATTTGGTGATTCTTGACGATGGGTGACTACTACGTCTTCTTGGTTTCCATCTGAAGTTGTTTACAGCTAACACAAGTTGTTGGATTGATTTATTGAATTTTAATGGAACGTGAGCATCGAGGTTATTTGTCCTCGTCATGATCAAGACGACTACCATAAACAAAACTTAAAAACCAACATATCAAATCTCAATATACTGCAGCAAAAGAGAATTAAAAATCTAAATGAAGAGACAAAGTTATAAATATGTGAGAATATCAAATATATATCAATAATAATAAATAGTAATAATAGTAACAGTAGAGAAAATAAATAGCAATTACAATAAATACTAATAATAATAATAATAATAATAATAATAATAATAATAATAATAATAATAATAAACAAAATATATAACTATAACAATAGTTAAAAGCAATAAAACATCAACAGAAATCAACGTTTGAGGTGAACTTTTTCACGTGAGCCAAGTACCGTCCATTTAGCATCCATCAGGTTGTCTTCGAACATACCACATTTGAAAGAAACTGAAGGTAACTTACGAACAGGTGGATTTATTTTTTCCCTCGGGGAAAGAACCGTATAATTGAATTGACGTGTATACTGGCTAAATATGACTGACATGTATGCCGGCGATATAATGTGAGCGGCAAAAAGATGAAGTTCGCCGAACATCATCACTATCAAAAACACGTGGAGTTTTTAGGGGTTCGCCAGTCAATGCGACTGGGGTCTGAATTTCTGGACTTTTGTCAGGAACAAGATCAGTTTGGGAACGTCAGACGTCTAAGTTGCAACATATTTACAAGAGGTAGCTGCAACAGTAGTAAAGAACACAGAAAGCGAGGAAAAAGCTCTTTTTTTTAAACGGCGCTTAGCATCGGTAGCAGAGGTCTTCTCAACAACTATCAGCTCTCGGATGTGTTTCTCAAGTTGAAAGGTTGGACAATCTTGAGCCCAAGCAGAATCTTCACCCTTGCAGTTGACATAAAAGGACTGGGTCATTGTACAAGTCTTCGTACCATGACTACCCAGACCGCAATTCACACAAAGAGCAGCACTCGTATTACACAATGTGCTATGTTGACATTTGAAAAGCGCAGGGGACTGAGAATGTAGGGATAGATCTTAAGTTGGTAATAACCAGCCTTCATGTAGTCCAGAAGTGTAGGCAAACTGAAAATTAGAATAAGTGACTGAGTAGCAACGAGTTCAGTAGATTTCTTACTTTCAAGGCGAGCTACCTCTAGAATGGATTGGTCAACCAGCTCCGATTTGATCTCGTCGTCGGTGACACTTAGGAGGTCCCAACATTATATCACACCGCGAGAGATGTTCAGTAAACGACAGGGTTCTATCGACACATTTACTGGTCAAATGGAAGTTAATTTGAGTATCTTTGCTGTTTGCTTCTTGTCGACCGTTTTTACCAGTAAAGTGGCATCCGTAATTTCGTGGTATCTTTAACCTGTCCGGCGTTATAAGTAATAAGTAATGGGGAAAGGAGACAAATCCTTAATAACACTCGGACGTTTAGCTTCAGCATTGGCACTATCATCTCCATCTTTAATAACAAGATATAGGACTACAGGCGTCGCGATACTTGTATTTTCCACGCTATCTACAACTTGAGAGTTTGTCTTGCTCTTTTTTACGAAAGGGTGAGCCCGGGCCCAATTTTAAATATTTTTAGTGTCGGTACAAAGTTGTTATTAAATACATTTATAACGAGAAAATGTGTGTGATCGCCGCAATTTCACAACGGGGTGCTTGCGAAAATTTACGCTACTCCCCTGACTATCCCATAAGCACGCCCCCGTCATAAGATCAGCGTGGGCCAGACGCGGTGAAGTGAAATGGAGATGCAGGAAACCATTCCCATCGACAGAAACATGTGGCCCTGAAGAAAGAAGAATTGGAACTTAAAAAAAAAAAAAAAAAAAAAAAAAAAAAAAAAAAAAAAAAAAAAAAGGAAGAGAAAAATAGATCTCCACCAGCACACAAGAGAACAAAAGGTGCGGATTTTTTTATCATTTTGAACTTGTATTATTTTTGTATTTTTTTCTTTTTTACTTTTCTATGTTTTCATTTATATATATATATATATATGAGCGTAGGTATTCTGCCTTTATTGGCAGGTCACTTGCCGCAGCTGAGAAGCTTCCATGCTCCACGGTGCTCCGCTAATTTCTTCGTGTTCGCGTATAATCTTTGTTTTTATATCATCCACTAATTGTAGCCTCCTTCGCCCCTCCCTCTCTTTCCCACCACCATACCCTCTAGGACGTTCCTCATGTCAGTTCTTCCCCTATCCTAACACTTACTTGTTGGTTCATGTATAAGTTTCTTATGAGTCTTCTATCTTTCCATTCCAACCCTATCTTCGTTAGAACTCCCAACAGCAATTCCCAATTCACGCGGTCAAAAGCCTTTTCTAGATCAATAAATATAACATACATCTCTTTCCCTTTTTCTATAAATCTTTCACCGATCGCCCTCAATAATCCGATTGCATCTCTTGTACCCTTGCCTCTTCTGAACCCGTGCCTCTTCTTAGGCAATGTCCCAACCAGTTTCTCTTCCTCTCCCTAATAATATCTAAAAGTGTTCTTTTCTCACCCACCATTTCTAACACACTCTCATTCGTTTTCCGCTCGACCAAACTAATTCTTTCCATTCTTCTCCACACCCACATTTCGAAGGCTTCCAGTCGATTTTCGTCACCTTTACGTAATGTCCACGTTTCCGCCCCATATAGTACAACACTCCACACGCAGCATTTTATGAGTCTTTTTCTCAACTCTTTGTTCAAGGTCCCACAAAACAGACTTTCCTTTCTTTTAAAGTCTTCTTTCGCCATTCCTATCCTTGCTTTTATTTCACGTTCGCATTTCATGTTATTACTAAGAATACTACCCAGATATCGAAAACTATTCACTTGTTCTATTTTCTCCCCGCCTACTTTTATATTTGGCACAGACCCCTTCGTTCCAATCACCATGGCTTTTGTCTTTCTAACATTTATTTTCATCCCATATTCTTCAAAATCTTTTTTCATTTTTTCTAAAATTTTATTGATTTTCTTTTCAGATTCTGCAAGAAGCGCCATATCGTCTGCAAATCTTATGCATCTAATCATTCTACCTCCTACCGAAATGCCATGATCATCATATAGGCTCTTTTTCACTATCTCTTCTAGATAGTCATTAAATAGTGTTGGCGAGAGGCAGCATCCTTGTGGAGCTCCCCTTCCAATTGCACTCTCTTCTGTCAGTTCTTCCCCTATCCTAACACTTACTTGTTGGTTCATGTATAAGTTTCTTATGAGTCTTCTATCTTTCCATTCCAACCCTATCTTCGTTAGAACTCCCAACAGCAATTCCCAATTCACGCGGTCAAAAGCCTTTTCTAGATCAATAAATATAACATACATCTCTTTTCCTTTTTCTATAAATCTTTCACCGATCGCCCTCAATAATCCGATTGCATCTCTTGTACCCTTGCCTCTTCTGAACCCGAACTGCTCCTCCTCAACATCTTTATTTGTTCTTTCATATAACCTCCTGTTCAGTATTCGGAGCAGAATTTTAGCTGCATGAGATATGAGACTAATAGTTCTATAATCCTCACATCTCTTTGGGTTCGATTTCTTAGCCATCGGTATCATGATCGTTTTCAGAAAGTCTTTTGGCCTTCTTCTGTTTCATATATTTCATTGCATAGTCGGAACAATTCTTTCTTTCGCTTGTCTCCTATATTTTTAATGAATTCGATTGGTGTGTTATCTATTCCCGTTGCCTTTCCATTCCTAATCTCGGATATAGCCTTTTCAAACTCATCCCGAAGAATACTAAATCCTTTATCATCCTCTCCTACTTCATTTTCTACTTCAACATTTAGGCTACACGGTCTATCCCTACTCTCATACAAGTCTTCAACGTATTCTTTCCACCTTCCTATGACCTCATTTCTCTTGCTGACTACCTTCCCATTCTTATTTTCTACTGCCATCACAATACCCCCTTGTTTCCTCCGAAATTCCATAGATTTCACCTCCTTGTACATTTACTCATATTTCCCAACTCTTTCTAATTCTTTTATGTCCTCGCATTTTCTTTTGTAAAACTCTTCCCTCGCTCTGTCTGTTTCTCTTCGTTACTCATTATTTAACTTTCTGTACATCTTTCTGCCCTGTTCTGTTCAACCTGTTTCCACATCTTCCTCTCTTTTATTTTCTGCAACATCTGCTCTGTAACCCATGGTTTCTTAGCAGTTTTGTGTTCGCTGTAACCTACTGCTTCTTCTGCAGCCTGCTGTAAGCAACGTTTAATATGTTCCACCGAGCGTTACTACCTGCGCCTATTCTTTCCTCGTTTGAACGTTTTTCTTCGAATTTTTCAGCGAAAAGATTTCTTATTTCCTCGTTTTTCAACTTTTCAGTACTCAACACTTTGTTACCTATTTTTCTTCTGCCTACATTTTTCAGTTGAATATCTACTTTGGTCAGCACAAGATTATGAGCAGAGAAAAAATCAGCCCCGGGAAGGGTCTTCGCGTTCGTTAAGCTATTCCGATACCTGTCCTGAATTATAACATAGTCTGTCTGATATCTTCCGCCGTCTATTGGTGATTTCCATGTATATCTTCTTCTCTTGTGCTGATTGAACCAAGTGTTCCCAATTACTAGTGAATTCTGTCTACAGAAATTCACCAGTCCCTCTCCTCTTTCATTTCTTTCGCCTAAACCATATTTGCCTACGATACTACCTTCCTGTTTTTCTCCCACAACTGCATTGAAATCTCCCATTAGAATTATGCATGCACCCTTCTTCTCCCTATCTATAATTTCTTCTATTTTCTCATAATTTTCCTCTACTTCTTCAGTTGCATGCGAAGTCGTCGGTGCATATGTCTGTATCACCACTAGATCCTTCGTTTTCCCTTTAAGTCTTAACATCATAACTCTATCATCAATAAATTCTACTTTCAGCGCTTCTCCTTTAAGCGCTTTCCAAGAATTATTCCTACGCCATTATGACCGCCCTTTTCATTATCTGAATAAAACATTCTATATCCTTCGCTGTTCAATACCCCATTACCTTCCCATCTAACTTCACAAACGCCTACCAAATCTAAATTGTTTTGTTTCATTTCTTCTTTAAGATTTTCTAATTTTCCTCCCTGTAACATAGTACGTACGTTCCATGTCCCTATCCTAAACCTTTTGCTCTTCCTTGTCTTTCTTTCTCTCTGTCTTCCCCCCATTATTACCCTCTCGTCCAATAGTTCTTCCGAAGCCATACTCCTCCCGGAGATCCGAATGGGGTGATATTTTACCTCCGGAACTACATTTTGACCTGCGAAAGACCATTGTTCATATGTTCTATTTTTGCTGCGAGCAAACTACGGAAGATAGAGTGGTGGTTTCCCGTTGCCTTCCACCCTGTAGTATCCCAGCCGTTAAAGTCACTCTGACCATGCCTGGGACTACTGTCGAAGTTGCCGTAACAATCACTATGATTTCCGCCAACGTGGCTACTGGAGAACTGCTGGTTTCTACCACAAATATCTTCGTCTGGCTACTCCATTTAGACCAATTCGGTAGGGGTGGCCCTTCTGGTAGTGAACTACCACCGACACAGCTCTAAATTTCACTGTAGCACGCAATCCTCCCCACCCGACACATAAGTGTCTTCGTAAAGGTGGTGTTTATCGGAGAGGTATATATATTTCAGACTCGGACACCGGACAACACAAACACTGGACGCACACAAGAGCAGGTTGGGTTGGGTGCATGTACACCCCAGACTGTGGAAGACGTCCACGGACCATTCACTTTCTAAAACTCCCACCAACAACCCGCAAGTTTTGTAGATTATTCGCGGCTGAGAGGGCATACGAGAAGATGGGGATGAAGAGTGAGTCATGCATGAAACAATGAACCCGCTCTCTCAGCTCCACCCCGTTCCAGACGATGACAGTCCGCTACATGAAGGCGGACCTGGTGTTTAACCGCGTCCTAACCGCCGGATAATTATAATAGTTTTAGCATTAAGCTGCTACGGTTGCAATTAATTACGCACATAACAGCATTGTGGTAACTGCTGCACTGTCGGAGTTCTGTGCGCTTGTGGATAATTTCAGAACTAAAGCAAGTGAATGGATCAGGCGCAAGTCCTAAACGCACAATACCTGAACGACAGAAGTCCTAAACGGCATAAGACCTCAACGACAGATTTCCTAAATGACACAAGACCTCAACGACAGATACCCTAAACGGCCAAAGACCTAAAATTTATATTTGCCAAGCGTATACTGCCTTTTATCAACTTCTTCGAAAATATATTTATTGACTATTATGATAAATATATTATTCTACTTTATTGTAAATTACTCTTGTTTTATATTTGTTCGCAATTAAATTTTCTCATACTGTTTTTTTTTTTTTTTTTTTTTTTTAACTTTATTTATATTTTCATTTTTATAAATTTCGTCGATATCCTTTCCGCTACTTTAAGAGAATAACTGAGTTATAGTATTTCGTTAGTTTTCAGTTAGTTTAATTTTTACGGGATTTTAGTTGTGTCTCTCTTCATTTGTTTGTTATTTCAAGTACGTTTTTTTAATGCACCAAATAGGAACAGCAAAGAAGACGAGAAGCGGCACGACAATGGCGAGATCAACAAATATTTGAATTAGAAAATTTGTCATCACGAACTACACAACAAGAGGAGCAGCTGCGCGCTTTGCGTTTAGAGCGAGAGTTTCAGAGAAGGGCTGAAGAAGCTGCAAAGCAGGACGATGATGAAGAGGGAGAGGAAGATGACGTAAGATACTATATTTTCATTGCTTTATGTTGCTATAATGGACATCGATAAACACCAAATCTTAAATTCATATGTGAAGTGTAGTACATATTTCTCTCTCTCTCATATCTTTATTAAGAACACAAATTGGAGATTTCGTTAATCTTGTTTGTGATACTTTTCGTTTTATCGTTCATAAAAAAAGTGTGGTTGTATATTCCATATAATTTTCACGGAGATTTTGTAATTCAGTAAATAAGAATTTTGATATTCCATCAGTGTTTATTTTAGTAGACTGAAGTTTTAAACGCACTGAGTTTCTCTGAAGTCTTGTGCTCATGTGGGCAATTATTGCACAATTATTGAGACATGATTGTAACTGTTACATTGTTATAATTTTAAATTTCAATATTTAACAACCAGATATTAATACCAATTACAGTTTGATTCAAATTGACAAAATTAAACATTTTCTTAATTATTATAACTTTCGTTCTGTTGACATTTTTAATGGTAATAAAATATTCCAAAATTTCACTTAATTTCAAATCTCCCTCTCTATTCAATGTGTTATGACGTAATTTTATTTATGTTCTTTTAACAACTTTTTATAGTCATTAATAAATTAAGTTTTACAATTGTACAGGTTTCTGCTGGTAATATATATATATAATCTTAATTGCACGTCTCGTTTATTCAGTGTAGTGTCTAGGTATTTAATCATTCACATGTGAATGTAGCCTAGCATACGCGTACATTGGACAAACTGGCCATACAAGTAAGGTTAGATATGAGGAGAACATAAGATATATATATATATATATATATATATATATATATATATATATATATATATATATATATATATATATACGATTAAATCAACCAAAGGAGTCAGCACTATCGCATTATGCATTAGAATAAAACCATAAAATTTTGTTTGAAAAATTCGACGGTTGTATATAAACCGTCATGGATATAAGACATTGGTAAGAGAATGCAAATAAAATTACTCTATAACACATTGAATAGAGAGGAAGGGTGCAATTAAGTGAAATTTTGGAATACTTTTTTTTTATATATATGCCATGAAGAGAGGTGAAGAAAACGAAAGCAGTATTAATTATGAAAACGTTGAATATTATCAATTTGAATCGAACTGTAATTAATAACAATATATGATTTTTAAGTATTGAAACATAAGCAATTCAAGTGATATCACAATAATTGTACAATAATTCTCCATATTAGTACAGTTCTTAAGATGAAGACAGTCAGTGTATTTGAAACTTCAGTCTACTAAAATAAACAAAGATGGAATATAAAGAGTATTATTTGTTGAAGGTGTAGTTGTGTTTATCCACACATTCAAAATTAACATAAAATATTAATCTATATGTATCAGTATCTGATACTAAAAATTTTCTAATTAGTTTCAGTATGCGTTATATTTGTTTATATTTTTGTGTCAATTGATCAGCCTGCTGAAAAGTATTACCTGCGAATTTGGGAGGTGAGTTCATATACCAAATAAAAGAATTTTTTTTCTAATAAACTTCGATCGAAATACTCCCCATTTCAGAGTCATAAGCTAGGGAAAGTGCAAAAGAATGGTTCTGAAATTGCTCTCAGAAAGGAAAAAGGAGAACCAACACTGTTAACGTTTATAACGTGAGCTCTATGGATGTGCTATGTTTTAGAATCCTACATTATGCGCGCAGAAGCAGTTCAGAGAGTATGGTTTTATGTCTTTGTTTCTAATCAGAGGAGGGGGGAGCTATGGCAGAAGTTGCCCATACACACTCCAAAGCAAGAAAGCTGGCTACCCCACTGGTCTCCATTCTCAGTAGTAGTCACTAGTGGTGATATTCATACTAACTAAACTATTGAAAACCGTAGTACCGGTCAATAGAAACTCTGTACTATTGAACTTTCAGAACTAGACTTAGTACAATAGCAACTACGGATAGTCCCAGAATTTGAGTCAGTCTCGCTCTCTCTCTCACACACACACACACACACACACACACACTATATATATATATATATATATATATATATATATATACAGGGTGGTAGGTAACTGCACCGACAAACTTTGGGAGGCGATTCCTTATATGAAATCAAAGAAAAAAGTTCTAATAAACATGGGCCGAAAAATTCCTCCTTTCAGAGTTATGATCTATTGAAAATTCGAAAAATCATTTTTCAAAACTCCCTAACTTAGAAACTATAGGACCTATCCGAAGCGGTTTAAGGAATTACACAGGAACTAGTATGTTCTCTATCTAAATATTCATGTTTTACCATCTTCCGTTATCGGTTAAAGGAACTGTGAAAAGGAAGTTGAAGTATAGGGATACTCCTTTAAGTACTAATGGTGCGTTCGTTTCGCTGCTACCGGTGATTTCCGAAACACGGATATTTAGATAGAGCGTATACCAGTTCCTGTATAATTCCTTAAACCGCTTGAGATAGGCCCTATAGTTTCTAAGGCAGGATGTTTTGAAACGTGATATTTCGAATTTTCGGTAGTTCATAACTCCGCAAGGAAACGTTTTTCGACCCCTGTTTATTAGAACTTTTTTCTTTCATCTCGTATAAGGAACCGCCTCCAAAAGTTTGTCGGTGGAGTTACCTACCACCCTATATATATATATATATATATATATATATATATATATATATATATATATATATATATATATATATATAAATCGAAACGGTCCAGTATCTCGCGAAGTATAAAAATAAGCAAAACAAAGATAACACGAGTTAAATATTTTTGAAAAAGCTATTCGATGATACCAAATGCAACCCTCTATCCCAACCCCCTTCGGGGGTACGGGGGTCAACTTAAAAATTTTAAATGGGGGTCCCTATTTCTTTTTGGCCAAGGATGTTATAAAATAGAGGATCTGCCCGTACGTATCTTCATCATATGAACTCAACGAAGCCAAAAAAACAACCGAGCATCGTCTGAGCCCGCACGTCTGATTGGCTACTTTCGTTTCCGCCATAATTGTTGGCTCAAAACATTGCGATCTTAGTGGCGCGGAGTGGGCAGAGTAAGTATGGCGATGCTGTAACTTATAGCTTCATGATTTTGTTGTATGGAAAGATCTATTTTCTAACATCATTGGATTTGGCCCAAAATTGAAAACAGTGTCTTAGCAGATGGCGCACGAATCGACAGACCAAAAAAGCGGTGCACCAAAACGTTACGAAAATGCTAGTTGTCAGTCGCGTGCTCTGTGACCGTACGGTTAGCGTATTGGACTGCGGAGTCAGATTCTGAGTTCGATCCCCGTTCAAGGCATGTTCTTTTTTTTATTTCCCCCAATAAAATTCATACGTTTTAACTTCAATTAGTGCTAATTTGAAGTTGCATAGAAGACAAATTTCGATAATTGTTTTGCAAACTAGCTTTATGAAGTAGTTCTTAGTAAAACGGTTATTGGGGTCAGAGTTCATAGGGTTATTTACAACAAAAATAAACCATTTTTGTCGCCATTTGTATTTTCTTATTTTTATCGAAGTTAAAACGTATGAATTCATTATTTGGGTACAAAAAATTCACATAAAAATGTTACTTTGAGCAGGAATCAAGCTGACGACCTCTGATTCCGCAATCCAGTACGCTAACCGTATGGCCACAGAGTATAATACTGAGAGGTGTGAAAACCACACCTTTCCCAAGTGTAATTTGAAAGTAATATGCAAATTTATTTTTTTACAAATGCAAATATCTTACCTATTTGCATATTAATATTTTGATTTTGCATTTGACGTATTGATATTTATTTTATTTCATTTAGAATTAAGTATATGAATTTCCAAATGCTCTTGGAATTTCCGTAGTTGTAAATATATTACCCTTACGCGCCATCATTCTATCTGAAGTAAGTGTAAAATTTCATCTCATGAAGTAATTACTTTGGCATCTGGAGAGCTCCTTCGTGGCTAAGCGGTTAGCATGCGCGCCTTTGGCGCGGGAGACCCGGGTTCGATTCCCGGCGGGAGCTCATGTGGTTCGGATTCCACGTTAATCAGTAGGTCCATGTCTCATATAGCCTCGCTGCTGAACGGGACGTAAAACTCAAAAATCAATCAATCAAACTTTGGCACCTGGGAGAACTGTTGTGCTTCTCAAGTGAGAGTGGACGATGCCACCCAACCGAAAAAGAATTCAACCGAAGACTTTCAAGTGATAACAGGTGTATTTAGATATGTTAGTCCATATCAGTATTTTCAAATGTTTTCTATGATATTTTTATTTTTTTATCAATCATATAACTAAATATAATCGAAAAATTCAGTGCCTAGTTCAAATTTAAAAAAAATAACCGGACATCTAGAAACAATGAATTTTTTTCAGATAGAAGTGAGTATATTGAAATATATATATATAAATTAGTATAGAGCTTTAGTATATGGAGTGACTTACTTAGAAGTGATATTCTAACATTGCAAGGAAGAAAAGTCTAAAGTTTTCCACAAGATTCTTTTTTAAGAAAGCATGAAAAAAACCAACGGAGAGACAGCGTCCCTTTAAGAACTTGGATATCTGGAATGGAGTCGCGGGGGAGAGAGAAAAGGACAGTTTGAAAGAAACGACTGGAAGGAGAAAGGAGTGTCAGTTGGTGTGTTTTTGTTTCAAGTGTGAAGAGGGAGGTCTCCTCACAGACAAAACTGACCAGAAGGCTATAGTGAAAAATAATGGGCAATGCAACTTTGGTAGACTGGTGCTGATGCCTGTGTTTTCGGTGACAAAGTTTGTGCTTTTATTAAAAAATAAAAATTAAAAAAAGCTATGAATATTTCAGGACATGAAAAATGTGTAATTAGTCATTACAATAAAAAGAACAGTGTTACTAGTCTCAGCGCATCAGTTACTATTTCTCCAGAAACTAGACTCATCGGAGACTTATTATTTCTAAGTAAAATAGAAAGTCTAACATACAATATTATCTATATCCCGTGAAGATGTACTTTATTTGTTCAGCAGTACCAGAGTGTGAAAGCATAGTCTATGCTACTCGGGCAAAATAAGTGTTATGTTAGTGAAGATCATGTGAGATAAAATCGAAAATAGGAGTGTTTAGCTGGACAGATATTTTACTCCATAAACCCTTCAGTTTATAGAAACTTCCATTTGTATTTCTTTAAGACACTTCAAGAAAGATTATGTCCAACAGTTCAATTTACACTGCGCACGAACAGTATTTTTTTTTTTCTGTATGATTACAAGTGAATAATCAACATTAGTTTCCATATAGAAGAAATTTTTGGGGCATTTTAATCACATTGGTTTATAAACAAGAATAAAAGTGATATTGTACTCATTCCCAGGAAAAGAGGATTACTATTATTATAATTTCTTTTTCTTGAGTCCTTTTTCATTAGGCTGTGTGGGAAGTACAGATTTTAAACCTGTATTGTCTCTTTCAGGATGGGAGGTGTGATTTTCTTCCGGAATTAAAGTAATTAATAATATAAAATTGTCTGATGGTGGAAGACATCTAAATATATACAGACTGTTCCATAATTCGTGTTATTTTCTACAGCGCTGGGAGAAGATGAAGTTTATACACTATTAATGTAAAATTTGGCACTCTTATTGAGAAATATCTGAATTTTTCGAATTTCTAAAGAAAATAAGAGAAAATTGCTGTTTAGCCCCCCTTTTAGGGGTGTAAACACGAAAGTTCATTTTCCTTATGGGAGATTCAATGTTAAATTTTAGAAGCAGTTTTCTCCAATAATTATTCGTGAAGATTTTGGAGCAAATGAGTTGTATTTGTTACAAAATGCAAAAACACTCATTCACAAAGCTAGTAAAGCCGTCTCAAACATTATTTTGCGAAGGTCCCCCTTTTGGGGGGCAAGGGGCGTAAAAAGGTGGTGGGAGATATGTTACCAAAATCCCAAAATGTATTTTCGGAGTGCCAGTAAGCGTGAGATTAATCACAAATGTCACAGAATTAATGCTCCAATGTCCTTACATGTAAGAGTAACTGATAATGGGGCTACATCCCCCTTTCAAAAAAAAAAAAAAAAAAAATCCTTAGTAGAGACGTACGAGAAGAAGGTATTTTTGTTAATTAATGTGAAATTTGGCGTCATTGTATCAAATGAGTATGCGTTTTTCAAATCTGGAATGTTATTTTGATAACGCACCGTCTTAGGGGGCACAGGGGGCGAAACATAAAATGATGGATGTTTATAAAAATTCCAAATGTTATTCTGGAAATGCCAGTGAGCATCTGATTAATCATAAATTTCGCAGAATTAATATTCCAATGTTTTTTGCATGTGCCAGTGATTGATATGGGGCTACAGCCCCCTTCCAAAAAGTCACATAAAAATTAGCCATAAATATTTTAGCAGGGACATCCGAGAAACCATTATTTCTTGTCAAATTAATGTAAAATAATTTGTTATTTTAGTAAAAAGGTACGCGTTTTTGAAATATAGAATGTTATTTTGGTGACACCGGATTAGGAGGGCACAGGGCGCGCAGCATAAGCATTTGAATATTTATTTAAAAAAACAAAATTTTATTCTGGCAGTGTGAATGAGTATCAGATTAATCACAAATGACACAGAATTAAGATTCCGATGCTCCTTGCATGTGCCAGTGATTGATGTGGGGCTACAGCCCCCCCTTCCACAAATCACGATAAATATCCTTAACAGGGACACACCGGAAGAAGCTATTTTTTTTAAATCAAGTAATGTGAAATTTGGCGCTGGCGTTCTTTTTTTTTAATTCGGTGTAATTTTGATAACGCACCACCTTTAGCGGCAAAGGGGGCGAAGCATAAGATTGTGGATCTTTATGAAAATTCCAAATTTTATTTTGAAAATGCTAATGAGCGTGAGATTAGTCACAAATGTCACAGAATTAATATTCCGATGCTCTTTGCATGTCCCAGTGACTTATATGAGTTACAGCCCCCTTCCAAAAATTACAAAAATTCACAATAAATGTGTCATAATTAATATGTAAGTTATCATTATTGCAAAACAAAAAAAAAAATATATACAATAAACCTGGAAATTACTGTAAATGAATAACTTCTGTCAGTGTAACTGATTATTCATATAGCTTTGTTGTTATGGTGTCACTGGAATATAATCAAAAAATTTTATATTTTTAAAAATCAATTAGGGCTCTTTTTATAGCAGAAAATCTCACACACAAATCACCTACGTATTTTCTACACACTTAAGCACAACCATCTCGAAACAGAACACAAAATGACAATGGAAAACGTAGCAGGAAAAAAAAAAAACCTTAATGAAAAGTAAGATCTTAAAAATTAAAAGTGAGCTTTAAGTTTCAATATGTTTTGCTTTATTCGTAAAAAGGAAAAGCATGAATTTTCATTACTTCTTACACAATAACCGTATTATCCAACTTTCCATATAACAACTTACTCGTATGTACTGCAGACGTAATACACACGGACACACGGTTGTAATAAAAACAAATGTTTCCCGGGGAATAAGAATCATTTGCTGGAAATTATTCTTTGTTGAAAACAACTCTTTTTGGCTCTACTATCACTAATTGTTTAAGAAGATCATTAACCTAAGTGTAAAACCCATAAAATCAACTTCCTTTTATTCGGCATGCCCTCCTGAACGAGCAAGACATAAATTAATGCGATTTACTAAAGAAACTATAAACACCTTCTCCAACATATCTGGAGTGATCATCTCTATACTGTGGACAATACTCTGTTTCAAGTCCTCTACACTGTTACATGATTTTTGGTAGACAATTTGTTGTAGGAATCCCCACAAGAAAAAATCGCATGGTGTAAGATCCGGACTTCTTGGTGGCCATTCGACACTTGACCCCATAGAAATAATCCGTTTCTCAAATTTCTCTCTCCAAAGATTTATAGTCGTATTTGAGCGATGCGCTGGCGCTCCATCTTGCATAAACCATAACACTGCTCTACAATGATTTTGCTGTTTGGAAACTATTAAGGTTTTCTTAATGTTTTTGACCTGAGAAATACAAAAATGTAGTTAGTTTTGCCCTATCACGTATAGTTTTCTTAAAATAGAGGGGAGAGGAAAATAGCCGTATATATGAATATTTCGGAAGAAGCACTGATTATAATTACAAATATCAAAAGATACTTTCTATGGCATATCCTTCTGATTATCTTTGAATTTGTAATAAAAGACGTGCGGTTACTTATTCTGCTAACATTGAAAAAATATGTACTGTATCTGGTAGCACTGAATATCACAACGCGTTATACGCTGGGAACGCAATAACAGCGTTGGGTAGGCTGTGATTGCGAGAAACTATAATGCAGAGGAATGGAGACTTTTCATTGATTCCAACAAGAGAAGTTTTACTATCACAGAAGGGTGCAAAAGACCTCGGTGTCGACGCGCCCAACTGAACCCTTTCAATAAAGCTTAATATCCATGTTTTAGAATCCTCTGTGGTTATGGCCCAATAAATTCTCAATCAGTTAAGAACACCGAATGTTCATCATTTCAGAAGCAGAACCTCTAATGAAATGTATTCTACTTAAAAGCTACTTATTCTTGATTGAATTATCTTGCTCTTCTGTTGTTACACGTTTCCTCCCTTCTAGCAGTTTCCCCAGTTTCTCGGTACCGCTTCACCCACCGTTGTACTCTTCTTGGGTTGACCCCAAAACTTACTGCTGTTTGAGACGCTGTACCCTACATTAACAAGGACAAGAATCGCCTTTGCCGTGAACTCGCCGTATATGTTTTGTTTTCCAAACGTTATTCGTATGGGAGGCATAGACAGAAATGAATTATTTTATTTTCAGTTAGTAGTATGTACTTGCAACAGTGAAGGTGTATGAGATGGGTCGTGACGTGTGAAATTTTACTTTGGGGTTCGTACGGAAAAAGACCATCAGCTTTCTTCTTCGCAGATATTGACAGAAGAGTACGTATGAATATACTGTATATCATGAGGGGATTAAGTATAATCATTCTAAAATGAGTAACTTTTAAGTAGAATACGTTTCACTAGAGGTTCTGCTTTTGTGATGATGAACATTCAATGTTCTTAAGTCATAGAGTATATTAAAAAAATAAAAAATAAAAATAAATAATAAATGTATTTGGAAAAAGAAAAGAAATAAAAATAAAAAAGAAAGAAACCAATTAAACATGAAAGCATTCTTTACAAGTTAAGAAACTGTTCATTGTGTATGAAGACATTTCACATTCAATCCATGTATTGGCAACAACGAAAGTAAATTATTTGTGTGTACAAATGATTTCCCACGACAAGGCAAAAGAAATATCCAATAATTCACAGTTTGTGTGTTGATAGATCAGGATAGCGAAGGGGTTTAAGGCATAATGCTTGTTATCTCACGACGTAAGTTCGAGTACCATCTAGGTAGAAATTTTCTTTTTTTTCATATAATGGCTCTATTTTCTATGACTTACGAAATATTTATCGACAAACGCAAAATCAGCTAAACTATCGGAGGTGATAAAATACGTAGGTAAAACGAAAACACGTGGTTGCTTCATAGTGGTTTAGTCAGTCTTGAACTAAAGTAGTTTTTAAAAACAACACTTTCCATTGTTTAATGTGAACATCAGTTATACATTCGACTGAAGCAGAGTGTGGGCAATTACTGTTATTTAAAAAAATGTTCTTTATGCTTTCAGAAACATCATTTTGTAGATTAGAAACATATTTGTTAATTTCTTCATATAAACCATGTACTAAATTTAATGTCTTTCGCTGCTGCCGCTCATAGAATTCAAATAATAAGAATAAGAATAATCCCGTTTCTGCCTTAAAGCAAAATTTCTGTAATTGTCAATGAATAGCTACATTCAAAGTGTGAGAAATGCGATATGCGTCAGGAATTCACTACTTGTTCATTTAATTAAATGTTTTCGACGGTTACTGATACTTTTCCTAAGGCAAAGTTCGTAATTGAATAGTGTTGCCACGACACGAGACGAGACGACATTGTAGGCTATCTCGTCTGGTGTTGTGCAAACTGGCGTCTCGTATTGAGCATTTAATGCCTGTCTCGTCTCTAAGCTTCCGCTCGTTATAGAGACGATATACGAGAAATATATTATCTTGTGGCATCACTAGTGTTGCTACGAGACGAGATAGTTTAAAATCTCGACCTGTCTCTTGAAAATGCTGTCTCATTTCAAAAATTATGATTGTCTCGTCTCGAAGTGTTACTACTTAATTAAATGCATTATAGTACTTTCACCTCAATAAATGTTTACAGAAGAAATTAAACATTTAATAGGGAATTCTGTTATGAAACACGTAGATAGAGAGGATAGTTCTACAATGCATTTAATTAACTAGTGATGCCACGAGACGAAACAATCATGTAATTTTCAGGACGATAAGTAATGTGAAAATTGATTATAAAATTTCCTAAATTACTGGTTACAAGAAACAGAATTTTCTGGAAAGCTTTCTTCATGCGCTAATGAACATACAGAAAATAATTACGAAACCTGTGCAAACAAAAATAAAGAACAGTAATACAGGTGAAGAATGGCGCTTTTCTTTCTTTGATATCGTGATGAGTGTCCAAGATATCGTGATGAGTTTCCAACATATGTAGTAGTTTTTTTTTCACATCCAAAAAACAATTATATATATGTAAAAAAAAAATTAAAAAATCTGTAAACTGTGCTCGAACCGCCTTCACTCACATCTATTAATTGATTTCACGTTCTCGCGCTAACCAACTATGCTACTGACTTCTTACAAATTATAGGTTTCTTCTATTACAAAACATGAATTTGCTTACGATCGTGTTCCAATTCGTCTCTTTTGATAGATAATTTCCACTGTTTTCTGATTTATATGGAGTCTGCATGTTATATCTGAATTTCTTATCTCTGCATGGATATAAGAAATGTTAGAAATATTGGATTAAATGTTTTGTTTGTTGATATGGATCCACATTGTTCTTACCGTCTACGTTGAACTACAAAATTTCCTAGAAAAATACCATTTTCAACAGAGTTGGTAATTTTCGTGTTTTCGGCCAAATTAAGGCTTTTGGCTTCTAATTTCTTTATTTTAAAATGATATTGAACTCAGTAAAAACATATTTGTCATTAACCTTTCCTGCTGTGGAAATCTTACAAATTTTGGAACATAAAAAGAAAACGCAAATATTTTCAAAAGCGTCGGATTAAAGAGATGTGTCATTTATTTTGCCCACACTTGTGTCTAATATCGTTAGGATCGTTAAGTCTAAGAGGCTCAGGAAACGCTTCCGAAATTTGAACTGGAAACTTAATCGGAAAAGGACCATTATGAAGACTAGATACAGATGGAAAAACAATATTAAGATTTATTTATCAGAAATTCAAATAACAAAATAAAAACTGGATCCAGTTGGCTAAGGACGGAAGTCAGTGGAGAGCTTTTGTGAATGTTGCATTGAACCTCCGATTCCATAGACCATAGACTTTGTTGCCTTTCAAAATATCTCAAACACACATGTATGATTTTCTTACGATAATCCTTGGATATGGCACACATTAGTGAAGAAGTCAGTGTTATTCATACATTCACAGTGTTTGTTATACCATGAAGTTTTTCATGCACAGAACACTAATTTGAACAGTTCGGTTGGTTTTAAAGAAATCACGCGAACTAGAAATTAATTCTCAATCATCCATTTCTATAATATTAGGTCCACCATATTCCCCATCTAATGTGTCACTTGCAAATAGATTCTGTATGAGTTATGTGAAGCCGCATCGCTGGTCGAAGGAACCACAGGAAGATTAAAAGCTTGAAATTTTTGCTGTTTCGCAATGAAATTACTGTACCTATAACACAGCAAGTCACAAAGGTTCTCACTCTTTTTGCATTCATACAAGTGAAGTAGAAATTATACTTCTTCTGAAGCAGTTTAATATTTCAAAGCCGAAGGCAAATTGAAACCCATTGCTGTTGACTTAAGTTCAGAATCTTTCTGAAAAGCGTTGAAAGCTTTTATTTTGCTTTGGTTATAGTGATCAGAAGATCTGCCACACCCAGAAAAAGCATGAGCAAAAACAATATCACAAACCTCACCCAGAAGAATCTTTTAATCTGGAATGTGGAACATTGTCTCCTTTCCATACTTTGATCTGTAGAAATATATTTTGTCAGACAGAAGCAGACTTTGCAGTGAGAAAAACAAGCAAATCAATACCCTGATCAACCACAACAATATTATACTTTTTTAATGACTACTGAGAGATTGTGCTATCTGGATCAAATTCAGCTTGATAAATATTTGTTTGATTCTCGAATGTTACTTAATAGAATATCTGTGAATTGTCTCTTGTTGCTATTGTACGCAAAAAATCAGCGTGTATAGTTGTTGGTGAAGAGTTTGAATGTATATGTATGTTAGTAGATGTTCTCTTAGCAGTCCTCCTTTGCTGTGCACTACTCTTTATGATAGAATTGGTTGGATTGAAATTTAGCGTTCCTCTCAGCAGTGAGACTGTATGAAGCCTGAACCCACTGCTTAACGTGCGATTCGAAACCGGTCTCCCGCGCCGAGAACGTGTACGCTAACCGTGAGGAAGTTCAGGGTCTATTTTAGCATGACATCTTGCTTCTTGTTTTAGTGATGTACGTGGTGCATCAAGTTTAAAATATTTTCTTTCTTTTTCTGATTGTATTTTATTTTGGAAATTACTTACTTTACAGGGTACCCACATTCTAGAAAATCAGGGAATATCAGAGGAATGAAAACATGTCACGGAAAGTCAGGGAAATCATGCATTTTGCGTAAAATGTCATGGAAAGTTACGGAACGTAAATGAGCAAATGTAACATTCTTTTTTTCAATCTAACATTGTTTCGTCTCTATCAGTCGTACAGATTGACGTGTGAAAAGAACCATAATGATACAGCATTCCCAATGATGACAGTAATGTAGTGTTGCTATTTAATGCTGAAGGAGGGAGGTAACACATAATTTGTGTGTGAGACAGAGAGGGGGATAATTGGTCACGTAAAAGCAGAAATCGAAGTATGGCTTGTCTTGTCACTGAAAGCATCAGATAAAGATAAACTAGCTTTCAGGCTTGATTGTCGAAACTTTTTGCTGGGCACATTCAAGATGATTGTGGAAAGGAGCCCTCTGAAGTACAAACTGGTACATGCTCTGTCAGCTTTGGACCCCAGACTAGAAAAGAACAATTCAGAATTTACTCAGACTAGGACGAATCGCATCCTACAAACTCTGCATGAGTATAACAGAATATCTGTTTCTGTAGCTAAAAAAGCAAAGTGTCAGTTTATGTCTTTTCTGTACTGAAATTCAGAGAATACGAAGAGAAGAGGGGCAGCATCAGGTTAGATGACTTGTTTGCAAAGGTAATGTTCAAGAAACAAAAATATTCTGATTTGTGGAATGTTGCGAAAATGTTTAATTTCATTCCACGGCAATGTCTCAGTGGAGGGTGGGTTCTTAGTCAATAAGACACTTATGGTAGTAAACCAAATCGAAGATTCTCTGGTAGCACAGAGGCGGGTGCATCACGCAGTTATGTATTATGGAGGTGTAGAACCTGTTCCTGTTGATCGAAGAATGCTTCTCTCAGTTTGTTGGGCTTGGACACGTTTTGATGAATACCTTTAAAAGAAACAAGTCAAACGTGCAGAGGAAAGTAAAATCATAGGTGAAAATAGAAAACAAAGTGCTGAACTTAAGAAATTAGAAGCAAAGAAGAAACATATGGAATTATGTTACGAACAGGAACAAGACGCTCTCGTAGAACAAATTCAAGAGCTGAAAGCAAAACAAGATTCTGTTTAAAAAATGTAAATGTGAGAACTAACATGACTCAGAGTTGGGTATATTAGGACTTAGTGGCTCAGTGGTAGAGCGTTCACCTCTGGTGCATGGGGCCCTTGGTTCGATCCCAGCTCACGCCAGGTGAACTTTGTGGTGGACAAACCCCGTGAACCGGTTTTCTCGGGGTTTTCCCATTTCCTCCCACTTTCTTCATTCCACCACTTCGTTCATTTCTTATCATCACCGTCTCCTTTAGCCTAGACAGCATAAGGGTGGGAAGTAAAACTTAAAGATTTCATTTCATTTTATTTTAGGGCTGATACGAATATCTCGCAGGGAGAGTTGGCAATGTATTCTTGACTGCATGTTATATTGCTTTTTATTATTTTTTCAATTAAAAAAGTCTAATTTGCAATGTTAAGGAAGTGGTACTGTATCATACAGATATTATTATATACTTACATGTTAAATTTTGTGTACATGACAATTACTCATATTGAATATAACAAATATGGAAATGGTAATTAAAGGAGTGTGTTGGACGAGTATGGGGATGGAGGAGGCCATTAAAAAAAACTGTATGATAGAACTTATCCCGCATCTTCCCATTTATATTCAAGAATTTATGTCAGGGAAAACAAGAATTTGTGTCAGAGAAAGTCAGGGAAATCCATCTTAACATTTCTGTGGAAACCCTGTTTAAGAATTTGAAATTTTTGTCACTTCTGAACGTTATCTCTCGTCAGATGTACACATTTTTCCAACGTTGAGCAGTACGGATGCCCGAAGAAAATTTTCTAGTGAGGAGTCCATTCCATGATTGCTATATTCCGTCTGGTATTTAAAATACATGGTTTGCTATATTACGTATACATTTTCGTGAGCCTGGAGGAGGGCCGAACCCCACCCTGCCCTCCCCTTCGGGCGCCCGTGTCGAGCAGTGATTCCATTGACACCAAGAGAGCTTCCTTAGGAATGTATTTTAACCACTGGAAAATCCCTGATACCGCAGCGTTTTGACATGTAAATTAACATTCACGGAGAATGTCCTTTATTTACAGAGACAACCAAAAATCGGTAGGAGCGAGTTCTGGTGAGTAGGGACATGAGACACCACTTCAAAGTTGTTACGAAGAAATTCTGATGTAAAAGTTCCCGAGCTTCATGAACATGGATGGAAAAGCACACATGTAACCTTCTTAGACCATTTTGTTGCAGTACTTGAATGAGGAATATTTTCAAAGCATGTTCGTAACGTCACTGTGTTGCCCTCTGGAATGAATTAGAATTACGCATTCGCTATTTCAAAACTAAGCCACCATCAGTTTCTGAAAACTGGCGATAACCCGAAATTTGATGGCGGGGTATCTTGGTGCTTTCATTGTAACGACTGTCGTTTCGTTTCAGGATTTCGGCTGAATCACTACGCCTCATTCATAGTGACAGCTGACGAAAAGAAAGCACCAATGATGACGACATGACGTGTTGCCATTGACTGACACATGGCTACTCGCGCATTTTCGTATCTTCATGCAGAACTAGTTCAACTGTTTCCATGGAAATGCTAAATCGTAAATATCACGCACACCTAATCAGTGGTTTCCCATAACTTCCTTCATTAGCGCGATAATGTTTTCGGTACGACTTGTGCCTGGTCGTGTCCTCTTGAGTTCGTTATTAAACTACATTCTATCTTCTTTACACTTTCGCTCCCACTAACGCACATTTTTGCATCCATTACACCTTTACTACGTGTCTCATGGAGTTGTTGATGGGTATCAACAGGTGCCACACCAAAATGGAGATGGAGAATCGCACAGGTTCTTGCACACTGACCATCGTCATTTGTATTATCGAAAACTCTGCTCATTCTAACAGCATCTATAGGAAAATTAAGTGCTGCACTGTGCTGCCTTCTATATCATAGAGTTGGAAGTAAGAAAGAAAAAGTAGAAATTAAACTCTCTTCATATATTATTGTTGTAGTGATATATACTATGAAGCGACTCGTCGCTTAACTCTCATAACATTGTAATATATCACAGTATAATTCATATTACTGTAATTTTTATTTTTATCTAGGACTCGATTGATCGGCGTGGTTTGCTTCGAATTGTTCAAGAAGATCTTGAGAGATCCCGCCGGCGTCGTACCCAACAGGAAAATCAAAATGGCGTGAATACATCACTACAGGTACATAATATTGGAATAAACATTTATACTTGGACGATACTTCCGTAATTTTGGTTCCTAAACTTTTTCATATTAGTTTACGGTAATGCAGTAAATAACATTGGAAGTTTAAATCAATACCAGCGGTATCAATAGAAAATAACACACAAAAGCAGTAGAAGCTAACTTTTGTAGTTGGTTTATAAAATCCCATTTAACTTTATATGTAACTATATAAGCAAAGATTTATGTAGCAAAAAATGGTAACAGCCTTTAAACAGCATAGTCTCTCAAAATACATTGTGATAAAGTAGAAGAAATGATGCAAAAGCTTGCTGACATGTAAGTTGAAAAATTGGTACCATTTATATACGTTATAAGTGAAATACTAAAATAATTACTGTTAGACACACACGTTATAGTGTATATCATCAACCACTATCAATCCACTTCTTGATGAATATCTCCTACTCTTCTTCAAAACCATCTATCGTAGGCAATTCTCCTCTTTGCACCGCAGTTCAACTTGATTTCTTCATACAACCTTATATGAAGCAATCTTTTGGTATCCAGTCAAGGTTGCTTTTCTCCATATGTCATCATTTGTTCTTGCAGAAGGGAGGCAGAGTGCATGTATATTTATCTGACTTTTTCAGAGTCAGTCAATAGTGAAGAAGAATCAGTTATTCTATCTTCCTATTATGTATGGCTTCCAAAAGTGCACAATCCCAATATTCAACCTTCATTCGATTACATCAGGTTTTAACCATCCAGCTTAGTTACTATCTAAGTAGGTATATAAAAAACTTAGTGATTACAACAGAGGTTTAAAATATATTGTTAAAAATAGCCTTGATGTTAAACAACAGTTATCATCACTTGTAAATGTAATGCTATTTTGCCTGCATCCATAGATGTTATTAATACGTCCCCATCCATACCGTTGGAATCTATTATCAATAGCACAGGATCAATGGCGAAGACATTTTATCACTTACACGTGATGAAAACACTCTTTTACAAATATTCGAACAATTCAATAATCAGTATCCTAGGTCGAAGTTCACTCTCGAGGGACGTGAATCTGATAATTGTCTTCCTTTTTATTTATTTATGTTATTATATATATATATTTTTTTTTCTGATTACTGGGGCGCACAATAAATTCATAACGAAAGTGCATCGAAAAAGTCCCACTGCAGGCGCTACTTACTTACATACATCAACAATAAGCTCGTATACCACTGTATAAGGCTAATATTTGAAAGAATTTCTTTCGTAGGGTATTACTAATTTGTGATCGTGTAAGTTATCTGAATGATGAAATAGTTTTATATCAAATAGGACAAACGAACGATTATAAGTTGCGCACCTTACAACAGTGGTTTAATCAGACACATAGATCGGTGCAAGTTCCTTAAAAAGCTATTCCTAAATCAACAAAAATTTAGATAGGAATTCCACATTTTTCTCAGTTATCGACAGAAATTCAACTTATTCTCGCAAAGCATAACATCTGCTTCCACTATCCCTTCAAAAAGTGTAGAAAAGCATGTCATCGACTTTAGAAGTTACTTTATTAAATCTATTAATAAGTTAGGTAGTTATCTTGTTGAGTGTGAATGTGATTCTTCATATGTATTGGTCAAACAAATGCAATATTAACACCCGAGATAAAGAACACATTATACAATCAAAGAAATCACAAGAAGAGGGTAAGTGAGAAGTAACATTGCACCTAAAGCAACTTGTACATAATATAAGACAGGTTATTGTAATAGTCAGGGGAAAAAAAAATATAGAATCATACTTTATTCATAAATATAAACTGGCTTTAAATCTGAGGTCTTCTTTCTTTCTCTCTCTTTCTCTCTCTCTCTCTCTCTCTCTCTCTCTTTCTTTCTTTCTTTTTCTTCCATTGTGCTCTGCTTGTTCTTTTAGTATCCGTTTTTACATTATGCCCATTTGGTGATATGTATTCCGGTTCCCATACTATATTTCCCTTATACGTTTTTTAATCCTGGTTACCTTACCACTGAAGACGGATTTAGCTTACTATGATACGTCTGGAGAATATTTACTATCCCTTGACTTGTCGGTGCTGCCCTCATATCCTTTCAAAACTTATATTGCATTGTCATATCTCGTTAGAATTGTTGGAATGTTGTCTTTTCAATACTAAAGACATTAAAGATTTCTTTGTAGCGTGTAGTGAGAAAAATAGAAAGTAACAAAAAGTGCGTATTTTATCGTACTTTGGTAGATCAATGTTTATAGGACTATATATCGTAAACGAGATCACGTGAGATAATTTCCTGTGCACGATATGTAAGTGCATCTATTACCTGTAAGTTTTGAAAATTTCATTACTTAACTCTTGTTAATCAGTAAGAAGTGAGACATCATTATATCTGGATTACTGCGGTGTGTTATCAATCTGGGAAAAAAAAAAAAAAAAAAAAAAAAAAAAACCTAGTAGAAAGATCTTAAAGTACTTTTTTCAACCAAACTGTTTCGATTTGTTTTAAAAGCTAAACAGTGACAAATGTGACATAATTTTCTCTGCTCTGCGATCTTTGCTATCGCAGTTCCTACGGAGTGCTAAGTTGCCACATTTTTCTGGCGTGTATTTAATCGTAGTAGCTGGATCGTGCGAGAGCGGTATGTTGCTGGAAAAGTATCCATCGTTTGATTCAACTATTGGTGTTAGTGATTCGCTTGTTTCGTTACATGTTATTATCACACATCATTTGCGAAGTTCTGAAAAGTCAGTGAATATTAAAGCCCGGGTTTACTTGATGGAGAGAAAGATTAGGGTGTAAGTAATTGTATATCTCAACCAGTGAATTGTACGTCCGAATTTCTTGGTGTTAGTGAGCAAACTGTGAAACGCGTTACAAAAGAACAGCGTGAAAGTCGGGAGGTGTCTTCTCCAAAGAAAAGTTCTTGTAGGCCAGTAAAATATATATTGGATCAGCTTGTGCAAGGTGTGATTAGGCAAAAAGTCCTTGATTTTTATGCGGTTCGATAATTCCCTACGGAAAGGCGTATTTCGGAAAAACTGAAAACCGAAATAAATGATTTTCCGGATATGAGTGAGACATCTCTGTGTCGGTATATTAAGAAAATTGGTTTAAATATAGAGAACTTAACAAAAAAAAAGTTTTAATGGGGAACATAGCAGGGGGATTCCTTCTTGCGAAAAATTATATTTTTGCGTAATAATAGATGGACAATATATTACACGGATGAGTCATGGTATGGGAGCAAACCATTCGAAAAAGTATGAGTGGCAAGAGCAGATGAGCTGGATACTTCAAATGAAGCATTCAGTTATCATAGGGGGACAGTAGAAGTTAATGGGTGGAAAATTGGAATTTAGAACATCATCTGGAGATAGGGAAAAGAGTGATTATGTGTCACATTGGAAACTATGATGGATTTTTGGCAGATGCAGAGCTATGCTTTATTGGGCGGAAAGAGTTTTCAGATTATCATTCAAAAATGAACGCCAAACATTATGAAAAATTGTTAAGAAAAATTAACAGCCTTTCGACAAAATCAGCCATTGTTAATAATCAGTGTCCATGTCACACCCTGATAAATCCAGTAACGAAAAACCCATTCATGAGCTGGAGAAAGACCACTATCATTGAATTGACTTCAAAATGATGATATTCACATTCCGCCAAATTCTTTATCATTTGATGACCGTACAAAGGCTGGAGTAATTGAACATTTTAGACCGTACTTTAAACCGAGGGAACTACTTCTGGATAGTGTATTACGTACTGTACCTGACAAGGAAATCAAACTCTTGTGGCTGCCCGTTGCACATTGTGAATTAAACGCAATTGACCTTATTTGGGCATTCAAATATAAAGTTGCGACAAAAAAAAAAAAAAAGTTCCAAAGTAGCTGATACCTTGCAGTTCTGCACCGATTCTCAGCAGAGCGTGCCTTCTGCTGTTTGGAAGGATGCAGTGGAACATGTTCGTAAACTGGAAATTGCATATACTGATAGAGCTAGAGCTCACTGTCTCGAGATACAAATGGAGTCCAGGAAGATAGCAGCAGCAGCAGTGAGTCAGGAAGTAACGATAGCAAATGAAATAAATAGATTAGTAGATTTTTGTATTTTTTATTTCGATCTTGCATTGAGATACGTACATCCACTGTTATTATTTTTAAGATGTTATGAAAGGTTATAAGATTTTAAATACTTACTTTCCTATTACATTCTTACGAAGTACGCTCCGCGCTGAAAGCTTTCTTAACGTGACAACACAACACGAGTGATCTATGCAGGGTTGCCGCAGTTACTGCATGCTGTTTCTTCATGTAAGCGCGGGATATGTAAAGTTTGCGCTGCAACATGGGTCTCTGCTTACCGCACAGAATATGTTGAAATAAACAGTTTTAAAGAATAATAATAATACTAAACCCTTTTTCGTTAAAAGTTCCAAATATTTGAAACACTGGAGTTGCAAAATTTCGAACTGTGTTCTGTACGTTTTCTCTATCTACCACGGTAAAGGACATCAAAGCATCATACATTTATTTTAATTACGCAGAAAATATCAAGTGATGAAAAATTGAATTTTTCACAATTTACAGTTAATGGATGCATCTACATATCGTACGCAGGAAATTATTTCAAGTGACCTCGTGTTGTGCCCCGAAGGTAAGCGTGACCAAATTACGATTTACAGGCGAAGGGGCACACCAAAGAGAAGACGTAAGTTCTTAGAATCGTACCCAATGGTATGGCGGTAATTCTCCAAAAAGAAAGAATTGATATTAATTCGTTTATTTGAAATTTGGTTAAGTCCAGTACAACAAGAAACACAGAGTTACTTCTGTCGCCGGAACGAGATGGTGGCGAAAAGTTAGTACACGCGCCTCAGCAACTTTCACACGGGGAGCGTTCAGCAAAATAACTGAAGTAAAACTCTCGGCTGATCTGATAAGAGGGGGTTTTTATACACACCATTCTTCTGCGTAATTGTAGCCTTCCAGCTCGATCCGGTCGACAGTCACATTGACACGTGTATAAGGTTAATACAGAATTTCATCATAGTCAAACATATTCTGATTAATTAAAAAAAAGAAATTACCAAAAAACCCATATTTGCTGATATTTGCATCATTCGTCCATCACCTGATGTTCCAATGTTGCATCACCTTTGACACTTAGACATTGTTCACTGATCACCAGATGGTTTACGCCATAGCTTCGCCTTTGACACTTAACTATCACTAATTTTCCAAATGAATGCCAATGTTATTTTATCTAACAAATTATGCTTAACCTTTCACACTTCCTTTAAATGATAACTATATTTGATACTGTTCTTAAAATTCAACTATATACTGAAATCCATCTCAAATATATATACTCTTTGTAATATATTCTTTATTATATGATGATTTAATACAAGAAAATTAATATACAAGGTTTAACAAAAGAAGATGTACCCAGACGAGAAAAGCGTGGGGGTACATCACCTCCATCCCACAAGAAAAAAAAGTAGTTAGACTTTTTTTTTTTTTTTTCAGTCACTCATCGTCCTTTTGTGCGTGGTAAAGCTCTCCTGGGTTTGATTCCGGATGTGGGTTCAGTTGTTTCCTCCGTTTCGACTAAACTGGTTTCGCTCTGTGCCAGTTGACTCATACTTATTGGGGTCACTTGAGTTTTCTTACGATCTGAATGAATACGATTGATTATTGTTGAATTGAAACAAATAGATTTACAACAATCATCGTCAATGCACCATTTTTTCATTACCTTAAAACATTTACTTCTTTTACAACAACACAATATACCAATTAATATGATTAGACCTGCACCTACATAAGCAAACGTAGAAAGTTTATTCACCTGTGTAGAATGGTGTAACTTCCATTCCTGCTCGCTTATGGCTCTTTCTACTTCATGAATTTTGTGAGATGCCAATTGCAAGTCATTTAAGTTGTTTATTGTGTGTTTCTGTGGAATGTCTAATTGAATATTATCAATACTAACGGTTTCTCCGTGCAATTCACAACATTCATATGTCAAATTTAATTTTGGCACGATGTCTTTGTTTGTGATGTTAGTCGTGTAGGTGTTCTGTGATTGTATCAAGGTTCGAATACCATATCCCTTACAATTAGGTTTTAAATACAATTTACCAGTGCCATGTAATATTATGTTATACGGTTCCTGATTCTGACATAGTATAGTTAATTTTTCTTCAGGAGGAGTTACAAACAACCATTCATTATTATCCAGTTGTGTCCAAAGGGTTTGTTCTAAATGAACTATCCGTTTGTTACAATCTTCTGGTATTATACGTGTATATTGTAACAATCTTGCTTCACACTCATCGTGTAAATGAGTGGATAAGATTGGATATGCTTGCTTACAAATATACCAATTCGTTTTTAGCTGTTTACACAACGAAAATTCATGCTCAGTTAATTTTGCATAATATTGTTTCGTATTATCAATTATAATATATTCCTTTTCAGGTTGTATATATATATGAATTTTGTAGTAAAATTTACTAATCGTATGGGTAAAGGTAACACATGATACACATCGAATTTTAATTGTTCAGTTAGTGGCACACTAATTACATATCCTAATATGTTTTCGTGTAGAAATACATTTAATGTCATAATCTTTAAGAGAAGATATCCATATGAGACACTCGTGGGGAACGGTAACGAAATTCCTTGTGGTAAGGTGACAGCATTATCTCGATAATGTCGAAAAATTTCAGTGGGTGTGATTATATGTGGCTGTAAAATTCCTTTTTGTCCATTTATTATAGCTTGTAATATGAGTTCAGAATTTTGTCGTATTTCCATTACCAATTTATCTATTTTTTGTATGTGCTCATTAAGGGTTACTCGCATTTCTAAGGTCATATATGCCTTAGTTAATTTCTTTTCCCGTTTATTTATTTCCTCTGTTAAATATTCAAGACTACTTTTAAGTTGTTGTTCATTTTCCTGAATAGTGGTTAGAGTATTATTCAATGTTTGTAAGGAGCTTTTTACAATAATCATTTGTTCCTTGCTTAACTTAAGAAAATCGGTTTGTTCTTGTTCTAATTTACTAATTTGTTCTGTATAGTATTTGGCATCGTCCTCATCAAGCGTACCAAATAGAGTTTTACTAAGTGTTCCCACAAAACCAAATAACGACCGTTTCACTTGATGTTCAGCTTTATGTTCAGTTATCTCGCGAATTAAAATCTGAATGTCTCGAATGGATTTGATCTTCTGCATAACCCCATTGTCGAAAGTAGAGGAGCAACTTGTTTTATTTTTCTTTATATATTCATTTTCACAAAGTACCTTTGTAACCTTGATATATTTTTCTACCATTTGAAAATTTTCATCAAATCTAGTCAAATTAACATACGTTATGAGTTTCCATTCGGTATTATACAGCTGGGTGAAACCTCGAAACTCGTAATATAAGCCAGGGCTTTCGGGAAACCGCTCTAAGCGGGCATTCAATCCGGCCGTAATAGCCGCCACTGCTTGTAGCAGAAGAAGCATGATTCGCATCATCTGAAATGAAGGACAAAAGGGTCCTGTAGATATTCGTTTGTTTATTAATTTATCTAACCTTCAGGGTACGGTTTTTCTTTTGTTGTATTACACAATTTACACCATCAACATGTACTACTCTGTACGGCCCAATCCTGTGCGATGACAATTTTCGCGATGGCCACGTCGTACAGTTTCGTCATACAATAGGACCATATCCCCCTTTTTGAATAATTGTTTTTTTTATATCCTGATCATAATATTCTTTACTTTTTTCTTTTGCCTGTAAGAGATTACTTCGAGCTAATTTATGATTCCTGCAGTTTCTGTTTCAAGTTTTTGACATATTCTTCCAGATTATAATTTATTTCATATGGTTTTTGTTGTAATACTCCAGGAATATTCGCGGGTCTTGCGAACATTAATTCGTGGGGAGTGAACCCCGTAGCATTATGTTTACTTGTATTTATGGCAAAGATTGCATACGGTAGCCACTGATCCCAATCTGTTTGATTTTCTGACACAAAATGTCGCATGATTTGTACTAAATTTTGATGCATTTTCTCAATCGAACCATTACTTTGAGGGTGGTATGCTGTAGTGTATATTCTTTCTATTCTAAGTAATTTACAAGTTGTGGCAAATATTTGACTTAAGAAGTTTGATCCTTGGTCTGTGAGTAATTGAGTTGGGATTCCAAATTTGAGTATGACGTGTTCGACAAAGGCCTTACTAATTGTAGTGGCGTCTTGTTGCGGTATGGGAACTGTTATTACATATTTTGATAAATCATCCTGGAATGTTAGGATGTATTTATTCCCTGATATTGACGGTGTGACAGGCCCTACCACGTCCATTGCACAGCGCTCGAAAACAAAGTGAGGCGTTGTCGTTACCACCATGGGCATTTTCGTTTTGTGTTGCATATTTTTGTTTTTCTGGCACGAACTACATTGTCTAATATAACCTTCAACATCTGCTTTCAAGTTGGGCCACTCATCTAAGCTAATATTATTTAATGTTAAATATTCTTTTATTTTTTCATACGTTTTCTTAGTTCCTACGTGTCCTGCTAACGGTGAATCGTGAAATTCAAGAAATATTTTATTTTTAGTGTCTGAACTTAATGTGTTACTAATCTTATTCCGTTCCGATTCTTTTTCTTCTTCTTCGTTCTTTTCTTTTTCTCCTACTATTAGGATCCTACTCAATGTGTCTGCATTTTGGTGTTTTTTTCCCGGGGCGGTATCGAATTTCATAACAGTATTCGTCCAGTTTAATCCTCCAACGCAATAAACGCGAGCTCGGTGTAAAATTCATTGAAGGGGACGGTGATATGTTAATATGATCGTTTTCCGACCATATATATATGGTCTAAAAATTTTACAAGCCCAAACGACCGCTAAAAGTTCTTTTTCAGAAGTATTATAATGTTTCTCCGCTTTATTTAAAGTACGTGATGCGTAAGCTATTGGCCTATCGTTGCCAATTTCACCCTGAGACAAAATCGCGCCAATGCCCCCCCCCCCCTGGCGTCGCAGCTGATCAAAAAATCTTTTGTAAAATCAGGATATGCTAATACGGGATAAGAGGTTATTTTTGTTTTTAGAGTTTCAAACGCTGTTTCTTCATTTTCTGTCCACTGAAATACAGTATGTTTTTTAAGCGACGCGTTTAATGGAGTGGCTATTTTACTAAAATCCTTTACGAATCTTCTATAGTATGAACAAAGTGAAAGAAATTATTTAACTTCCTTAATTGTTTTTGGACGCGGATAGTTTACTACTTTCTCAACTAATTTTGGATTAGGTTTTATTCCATCTTCTGAAAGAATGTGACCTAAGTAGGTTACCTCCTTTCGCAAGAATTCACACTTGTTGGGTTGTAATAACAGATTATACTCTCTAAATCTTTGCAATACCTCCCGTAGACGTTGATTATGAGTAGGTAAATCGGTACCATAGACAATTACATCGTCGATATAGACAAAACATTTGATAGTATTGAGACGGGCAAGAACAGTGTTCATTAACCTTTTAAAAGAACTGGCTGCATTTTTTAATCCGAAAACCATTGGGTTGTATTCCCAGTGGCCATCAGCCGCTGTGAATGCTGTTTTTCCCTTGTCTTCTTCACGAAGAGGCACTTGTAGATACCCCTGGGTACAGTCGAGAACTGTAAAATATTTTGCTCTGCCAATTTGATCTAATATCTCAGTGATGTTAGGCAAAGGAAAATATTCACCGACAGAAATTGAATTCAACTTTCTGAGATCCAAGCATAGTCGTACGCGTGGTTTGCCACTAGCATCGAGTTTTTTCGGTACCACTAATAATGGAAAATTCCAAGGACTACGACTTGGTCGAATTATGCCATCATCTAACATTTGTTGAATTTGTTTTTTTAATTTCTTCTTTGTAGATCTCAGGTATTCGATAATTCTTTTGAGTTATTACTGTATTTTTGTGTTGTGGGAGTAGCTCTATACTATGTTCTGTTGCTGTGGTATGAGTTAATTTATCTCCAGGGAGGAGAAAAACGTCATGATAGTCATTGCATATTTTAACCACGCTGTCCCTTTCTTCGGGATTTAGGTGATCTAGACGCAATAACTCATGTAATTTTTGAAGACGTTCTTTCAGTGGTTCACTCTTTAATGATTTTAAGTTGGTTTGAATGGCCAATACCTGATTAATATTGTTAATAGGCTCTAACTGTATTGGTGCGACATCTATAACAATTGGTTCTTCATTCGTATTTCAAATACAACCTATAAACTCATTATTTCGGACCTCTGTAATGGCTTCTCCTAATATTACATTCGGTGAAAGATGTTGTTTAGGCACCAAACATATTCCACTACACGTTGTCGGCAATTTTACAAGCTGTTCGCAACGTGCAGGGATGCAGATTCTCAAAACCTGTTTACCTGCATCCTTACAAAATGAAATATCACAGTTATTTTTTGAAAAGAAGTCTAATCCTAGTATGCCTTGACAATCGGATGGCAACGTAATCTTGTCACTTACAACGTGAAATTTATGCCTTAAAGTCGTATTTGGTAAATTTAATGTTAACATAAGCGTTCCTTCTGTACCATAGAATGTATCTCAGAGGGTCACAACTTAGTGTCATTTCGTTATCAACACTTAATTCTTTTCTAAGAGCTCAAATTAACAAAAACGAAAAACAACAAATAAGAGGCATTGGTCTGTTAAAAGACGAACTTGACTCAGAAGTTCATTTATGGGCACATTAACAAAATTATCGCTTCCCGTAAGTTCATGTATGCAATCATGTATGCAACCCGTGAAGCGGAGGGGTTGAGCGGGCTGCCAACTCAATCCTCTTACTGAGAGTTTCTCAGGTTTCTCACCGCGCCCGGACTTGTGTGACCTACTCTAGATTTCAGCGTTATAGACCCCTGTGTTTAAAGCCTTGTTATGCTAAAATGGCTGTCAACTATTCCATACATTATACCTTGTTTTAATCGTTAAAGTATTTATTACAAATTGGTGTATATTTAAGAGCTTTACGTGTAACTAGGAAAAAGTTATGAGTAAAAATGTACTCAAAACTGTGTATTTTTTAGCCATTTTCATAAACTAACCAGTTTCACATGATATATTTCAGAAACGACGGGCCTCTCAAAAGCGCCATTCACACAGTTCAACATGTGATTATTACTGATTGCAATGAGCAAGTTTGGTCATGTTTACTCCTTTCATCTCCATACAAATACCGATATTGTGATCCCATGCGATTTCCGAATCTAACAAAGCTGCAGGCATATTAAAACTATTTAGATAAAATATTTTATATCTATAAAACAGAAGTTAGTGTAATGTTGTAATATTGCAAATAATAAATTATATATTTGATCAGAAAGTTCCGAGCTCTTTCGCGGAAAAAAATCTCACTGCCAGCTGATTCCCTTTGTGCGACGTTGTTACAGAATTCGCCTACGCAGGAGACTAACACATCACCAGTATGGGAGAGGGGCTCTCTCCGACTTCGCTGTGGCAACGCTGCAGACCCTCTGTTGCCGGACATTCTATCTCTTGTGAGAAGAAGGCGAGCGTGATTTAACAGGAGAAAAAATATGTAACAAATTCTACTTTTAAAAAAAAAGCGCTGTGCATAATTCTATAAACATTTTTTTTTTTTTAAGAGAATTGCACACATATAATCGAGCATACATTTTTAAATAATTGCTTTAAATACTTACTTGTTTATTCGTCCGAATCCGAATCCAGTATTTCACTGTCACTACTACTGCCATCCGAATCTTGTGTGTTGATTATAAAGGGTTCCAAGGCAACGTCCAAATACTCTTAAGTACTGTAATAGTGATCTTCTATTTTTTGTACGTGACGAACTGCATTTCTCCATACACAGACGGGAACATTTTTAAAGGCATCTTTGCAAAGAACACACACATCATCGACACGAAACGTTTTATTTTTCTTTGCAACCTCATTCTTTATATAAGACCATATCAACTCTATAGGGTTCAATTCGCAATGTGCCACAGGGAGCCACAAAAGTTTGATTGTTTTGTTTTCAGTATTTCGCCCAATTGTTTCTAGAAGACGTTCCTGCTCTTTGAAATAAGGCCTGCCGATATTCAATAGCACACTTTTGTGAAGTTCACTGAAAGTTTGAACGTAGTACGGAATAGGAACTTTATTTTTCTCCAGCCATTTAATTATGTCGTCTTTTTTCCATCGCATAGTTGGATTTCTAGTTTCAGGATTCAGCATAGTATGATATGGTGCTTGATCTAAAACCACGACTGATTTGTCCGGCAAAAGCTGAATGATGCGTTGAAACCATTTTGTATAGTGCTTGGCGTTCATCTCGGAATGGTAATCCTGAGTTCCCTTTTTTCCAACAAAACACACTTCGGCTTCATCAAGAAATCCCTCCTCGTTGCCAATATGCAGCATAATTATTCTCTTCCCAGCACCGGAAGGAGTACGAATGCCCCCTCTCCAACCCGAAACCTGTTGAACAGCACTCCGGTAGTAGTCATACACTGGTGTGTCTTCTTCTGGTAGAATTTGCTCTTGCCATCCATACTTGGCAGAATGGTTCGCACCGCACCAAGACTCATCGGTGTAAAAGACACTAAAATTATTACGTCTGAAAAATTTCAACAACCGTAGAAACTGATCCCTTTGCCCAGCAATCTTATCACTTTCCATTAGAACTGGTTTCTTGTTAAACTTTTTATACCAAAATCCCAGTTTTCGCAACACACGCCATAACGAAGTTTCACCCATTTCTGGAGCATCAGTAAAGTCCTTTCTTATCTGTTCCAAGAGTTTCTTTACCGTTGGATACTCTTTTTGCACATAAAATTCGTAGAGCTTCCGGCGAATACACCCTTGAAGGAATTCGTCTATAACCAACTTGTTTGACGGCGAACCTGTTTCTCTCGGAGATTCTACGACACTATTATTGCGAAACTCACTTGAAACACGCTTCACAGTTTTTTCAGACACCTTTAAGCATTCGGCAGTTCTTTTGACGGATTGGGAGAACGAAAATTGTGGAGCATTGTTTTGTTTCTCCAAATCAAAAATGATCTTGCATTTATTATAAACTGTTTCTCGAAACTTCGAAAATGATGCTTTTCCATTGTTTATATTACAACCTAACCAAAAAAAACACACAAAGATAAAAAAGAAATCACACGAGAAAAAACAACGACACGAGAACAAACACAGCCACAATTTCTGTTTCTCGCGCGGTGCGCAACGCTGACTCATGAAGTTCCATGCGGCAACGTCGCAACAGCTGAGTGGTAACTGATCGTAAAAAATATGACTATTTTCATATTGTAATTTCGGACCTTTTGTCTGTATCTGAACTAAAACTGTATACGTTGTTAATATTGCCATTCAATGGAGCGTACTTCAGTGCTTTCCGTTCTTCGCTAATGGAGTTACGCGCAGAGATCGGTACATGTAACAAAATAACTTATTGTACATTAACTATAAAATTAATTTTAAAAATACTACTGCACTTTTGTTTAGTATACTTTCGTTCATATTCAGTAAAAATTTCATTCTTGTATTGCAAAAAATAACTGAGATATTTTTCTTTAAACTTCAAGGAAACCAATTTATTGCAAAAAAAAATACATTTTTAAATACATTTTTTATTTTATAACCTAAAGTATTAAGCAGAGAGTTGCAAGCAAATAACCTGTTATAGTAAACACTTCAGTGAGTAAAATGGTGCATATCTCATGTCTCTACCTTAACTTGGCTCGAAGATATAGTTGTTTGAACCCAGGGGTCTATAACGCTAAAATGGAGAGTAAGTCTCCGCGATACTGCGAGTATCCGCACTCGATTCCATCCAAAACGCGGCCACCAAAATTATTCCTGTTGTGCCCCGAAGGTAAGCGTGATCAAATTACGATTTACCGGCGAAAGGGCACACCAAAGAAAAGACGTAAGTTCTTAGAATCGTACCCAATGGTATGGCGGTAATTCTCCAAAAAGAAAGAATTGATATTAATTCGTTTATTTGAAATTTGGTTAAGTCCAGTACAACAAGAAACACAGAGTTACTTCTGTCGCCGGAACGAGATGGTGGCGAAAAGTTAGTACACGCGCCTCAGCAACTTTCACACGGGGAGCGTTCAGCAAAATAACTGAAGTAAAACTCTCGACTGATCTGATAAGAGGGGATTTTTATACGCACCATTCTGCTGCGTAATTGTAGCCTTCCAGCTCGATCCGGTCGACAGTCACATTGACACGTGTATAAGGTTAATACAGAATTTCATCATAGTCAAACATATTCTGATTAATTAAAAAAAAAATAAAATAAATTACCAAAAACCCATATTTCCTGATGTTTGCATCATTCGTCCATCACCTGATGTTCCAATGTTGCATCACCTTTGACACTTAGACATTGTTCACTGATCACCAGATGGTTTACGCCATAGCTTCGCCTTTGACACTTAACTATCACTAATTTTCCAAATGAATGCCAATGTTATTTTATCTAACAAATTATGCTTAACCTTTCACACTTCCTTTAAATGATAACTATATTTGATACTGTTCTTAAAATTCAACTATATACTGAAATCCATCTCAAATATATATACTCTTTATAATATATTCTTTATTATATGATGACTTAATACAAGAAAATTAATATACAAGGTTTAACAAAAGATGTACCTAGACGAGAAAAGCGTGGGGGTACATCACTCGTTTCCTAGATATAGTCCTATAAACATTCATCTACCAAGAAAAGTACTATAAAATACGCACTTTTTGATTAATTTCTAGGTTTCTCTCACTACATACTACAAAGAAAATGTGTGTGTCGAAGTATCGAAGAGACAACATTCCAGGAATTGTAATTAGGCACGACAATCCAATATAAGTTTTGAGTAAATGTCAGGGCAGCACCGGGAATGCAGGGTTCTATTGTTATGAAATAGATAGTAGTTTTCCCGCGGGAGGCTAAATTAGAAACAAAAGTATTATTATTATTATTATTATTATTATTATTATTATTATTATTATTATTATTATTATTATATATTTTAAATTTGAATTAACCTTTTATCCGCGTACGCAATTTTATATGCAAACACGTTTATTAGAGCTTTTAGATGGGTAATACTTCAGGAAGATCTGTCTGAAGAATTGAATAGAATGTCAAACCTAGGATGTACGAACGCTTACGGTCCTATTATAATATAAACAGGGAAACAAAAGGCTCACATAAAGGGGTCTAAAAAAGTTGTACAAACACGTTTGTTCCCCATGGTTCTCATTTCGTTGGTATCAGGAAATATCATGCAAAGTAAAGAAAATAGCTGGAATACAAAAACTTAAGTTAGCTTTCAGTCCCCCTAGAAACATCGAACAACCTTTATATCATTGTGAGAAATATTTCGTGGACAAACGCTGACGTTTCTATGTACGAAGGACCAAATGAATGATTGGAACTAGGATAAAAGAACACACTAAAGTGTCCCGTGAAAATAAATAAAGCTGTACAAACATACAGTTCTACACCGGGCCACTACTAATGAAATTAACGTATGTGATGCTTCCTTATATAAGAAACACACACACACTGAAAAAGAAATCTTGAAAAGGCCTGGAATACGATAATCATCAACTACATTATCATCATCATCATAGCTATTTTGCCCTTATTGAAAGGTCATTTGCTGCAACGAGGAGCTTCCATGCTCCACGGTCTTTCTCTTAGCCTTCACGTACGATTTCACTATTTTCATATCGTCATTCATTGTAGTCTGTGTCGCCCCCTCCTACCTCTCTTTCCTGCCACAGTGCCTTCTAGCACGTCCCTCATGATATAGTTCCTTGTTAGCCAATGTCCGAATCAATTTCTCTTCCTCCTCTTAATAATATTGTTCTTTCCTCCCCCACCATTTCTAACATCCTCTCATTCTTCACAGCTCTCTCAAGTTTTCTAACATCTTATTGATTTCCTCTTCAGATTCTGTATCAAGCATCATATCATCCGCAAACCGTATACACCTAATCATTCTATCTCCTACTGAAATGCCATTTTCATATTGTAGGCTCTTTTTCACTATTTTCCAGGGGTGCCCACAAGGGGGGGGCTATGACGCAAACTGCGTCATTGAAATATTTGGGGGGGTTAAAAATCTATATAAATCTGTTTGAGGGGGGGTAAAAATTCATCGAAAAGATTTTTTCATGGAAGAACACCTACGGATAGACAATTGGGGGGGTTCGTCATGGACATAAGGGGAGGTGGGCACCACTGCTATTTTCTACATGGATATTAAATAATGTAGGCGAGAGACAGCATCCCTGTCGAACTCTCCTTCCAATTGTAATCCCCTCTGTCATTCATTTTCCTATTCTAACACTTACTTGTTGGTTCATAAATAAGTTTATGAGTCTTAGATTTTTCCACTCCAACCCAACCTTCTTTACAATTTCCAATCACAATTCCCAATTCATGCTGTCTAAAACCTTTTCTAGATCAATAAATACCAGATACACCTCTTTCCCTTTTTCTGTGAACCTTTCACCGATCCCTCTTAATAATCAAATTACATCTACTGTGCCCTTACCTCTTCTAAACCCAAGCTCTTCCTCCTCAACTTCTTAATTTGTTCTTCCATATAAACTTCTGTTCAGAATTCGAAGCAAATTTTTTGCTGCTTGAGATAGGAGACTAATAGTTCTATAATCGTCACATCTCGTTGGGTTCGATTTCTTAGCCGTCGATATCATGGTTGTCCTCAGGAAGTCTTTTCGCCACTCTTCTGTTTCATATATTGCATTGCAGAATCAGAACAATTCTTTCGTGCCCTTATCACCCATAATCTTAATGAATTCGTTTGACTTTGATATCGTTATCTATCCTGGTTACCCAATCTTGGATATAGCTATTTCAGACTTATCCCGAAGAATACTAAAGCCTTTATCAACCTTGCCTACTTCAGTTTCTACTTCAACAGCTAGGCACGTGACCTGTTCCTACTCTTACATAAGTCCTCAGCATATTCTTTCCATCTTTATAGAACTTCACTTCTCTTGCAGACTACCTTCCCATTATCATCTACTGCCATCTTAATACCCCCTTGTTTCCTTCTAAGTAAGTAAGTTCCATTGATATCATCTCCTTGTACATTTCCTCATATTTCTAAACTCTTTCTGATTCTTCCGTTTTCACATTTTCTTTCGTAAAACTTTTCCCTTGCTCTGTCAGTTTCTCTTCGCAACTCGTTGTTTAACTTCCTGTACATTTTCCCGCCCTCTTCTGTATCAATTTATTTCCACGTCTTCCTTTTCCTCATTTTCTGCAACATCTGTTCTGTAACCCATTGATTGTTAGCAGTTTTCTGTTCGTGGTAAACTACTTCTGCAGTCTGCTGTATGTAAAGTTTTAATATGTTCCCACCGTCTGTTACTACCTGCAGCTATCATTTCCTTGTTTGAGTTTTTTTCTTCGAATTTATCAACGAAAAGATTTCTTACTTTCTTGTTTTTCAACTTTACGGTATTCAAAGTTGAAACATTAGACCTGAATTCAAAATGGCCTATTTCTAGATGAAACTCGGGATATGGATAATTCGGGTAGGGGTGCACCAAATAGTGCAATTGAGCATCATGGAGCAGTCATCTTTGGTCAAGCCGTTTCGAGAATAAGAGGGTGGTGCGGCACTTCTGCCTAATCCTGTATATCGAGTAGTTCCAGTGATGCAGAGTGTTTCAGCGAGTGTTCCTAACAACAGATAGTCCGTACTGGAAGCATAAATCAAATTAACACTAAAATAGTGGGACGAAGTACATAGGAGTGTGACAATCAATAAAAGGCAAATCATTCAATCTTTTTGGGGATGATTTTTATTCATTTACTAGCTGTTATGCCCGTTCTTTGAACAGGTAAGATAAAATATCTATGTAAACAAACTGAACAACGAAAGAACAATTAAACATTTCTAAAATTGAATTTATTTAGTGTGAATGCACATCCGACAAAGTAGATGTGTTTCCATTGGGATGACTTTAATAGTAAACACTGTTTATACTCAATACAACCATTAACTAACCTGTTTTTAACCAGAACAAAACCATCTATTACTAAATTGGATTATTTTTACAAGGGCGATCGGTATCCCCCCCGTAGGTGACCCCTGGCTCGCATACAATAATAGCTGAGTTTGAAAGTCATCGCTAATGAAAGTGTCACCATTGATCTCAGCGACCGCGAAAACTATGGATTTGACACTACTATCGGTCATTTTGGATTATTTTTACATGTCTCGGTAACTCCCTTTACTATGGTACCCGTTCCTTAGCTCATAGGGACTAAATTTAAAAGTAAACGCATTCTTGAGTTTCACCATTGAGCTCAGTGACCCTGAAAACTATGGATTTCACTAATAGCCCTATTGGTCATTTTGGATTATTTTTACGTCTCGGTATACCCCCCCCCCCCCCCCCGCAGATGCCCCCGGCCCGCATACAATGGTAACTGAATTTGAAAGTTATCACTAATGAAAGTGTCACCATTGATCTCAGCGACCGCGAAAACTATGGATTTGACACTAATATCGGTCATTTTCGATTATTTTTTTTACATGCCTCGGTATTCTGCCCTCCTCCTCCCCTGGTAACCTCCGGCCCGCATACAGTGGTAGCTGAATTTGAAAGTCATCGCTAATGAAAATGTCACCTTTGATCTTAGCGACTGTGAAAACTATGGATTTGACACTAATATCGGTCATTTTGGATTATTTTTACATGTCTCGGTATCCCCTACTCGCAGCCGAACGGGTGAATTTGGAAGTTAATGCGATCGGATTTTCACCATTGATCTCAGCGACCGCGAAAACTATGGATTTGACACTCATATCGGTCATTTTCTACTTCTTTTACTTGTCCCGGTAAATGCCCCCCTGAGACACCCTCTAATTCAAAATTTAAAAAAAAAAAAAAAAAAAAAAAAACGCGTCGTCTTGGTCTGGGGCTTGGACCAAGGCACCCGTGCCCCAAATTTGGTAATTCTCTGTCGACTCGTCTGGTCCCCAAACTGCACACAAACACAAATTCACTCTTCATTTTATTTATATTAGATTAAACTTATTCAATCAAATAAAATGTTCAGCAAATATAAATATGTATATAAATTATTAAAATCACATGCTACTAATGTACGTAACAAATTTTTAAATATTAGAATCAGAACAATACAATAACATATCAAACATAATGTACATAACTTAAAATTAAAAATTACAATCAATGATCTTTTTCTTCTGGAGGTAGGTACATTAATCCTAACTTCTCAAATACTGATTCTTCTGTTGGTTTCGGAATTATGTAGCAGTCAGTCAGCGTAATCCTTCCCTGTTGTACAATTCCAGCAGAGTGTGTGTGTTTACTCAAATTCCTTCTTTGTTTGGAAGCCAGCAGTCTCATAGACCTATTAAACATACCAGATCTAGTGAAATGTATTAGAGCAGGTGTATACTCTGAATATGGAGCGATAATTATATCTATTCTTCGGTACTTTGTTCTCATATAATGTTCGGCAGGTAATACTAAATCTTCTGCTTTCAAAGTCTCCAACCTGTCATGTTATGTCACTGTCTTGACGTACAATACAGCATTCATGCCGTAATTCTTCATATAAACTTATGGACTGTGAGCTGTCTGTCCATACTCCTTGCTCGGTTGCTACATAAATTGATGCACCAGTGATGTCTGTTTTTGCTCCTGACCTCCCTTCTCCGCAATTACAGAAGAAAAACTTCTTCTAGCTCTTTACTGGTGGGTAACGTTCCCATTATAGCCGACACGTTTCCACGTAAACTGGCTATGCTTAGGCGTTGAATCAGGAAACTTTTTGCTCGATTATCCCTTGATTTAGTTGATAGACGGTGGCCGATTTCTTTTATAAATTTGAGGCCTCCTTCTTCCCAAGAACCACTAGACTCAATTACTATCGCGACAGAGCATTAGTTGTCGAGTAGATTGCTATATTTATTCCTTTTCTCTTTTGCTCTTGGTGCAGCTAGAAGTCCACCTTGTACTGAGGCATATTGTAGATCGGAGGGGACATGGGTGTCTGAACATGTGAAGTCCCAAATCAATGCCTTTCCTTTCTTCTAAGGTACTAGTGTCATACCATCGGGTCTTTTTCCATCAGATCGGCTGCATCCAATCGGTTCCCTCACTGCTGGGAGCCCTGCTGATATTGATGTTCTTAATATTATATAATTTACACTTGAATGACGTGGGTGTCTCTCTGCGCTGCTTTTGCACGACAAACCGTGTAATCCTTTTTTTTTTTTATCTACAAAGGTGTTACAAATGGGCAGTGGTGTCATCATCATCATAGGTATTCTGCCTTTATTGGCAGGTCACTTGCCGCAGCTGAGAAGCTTCCATGCTCCACGGTCCTCCGGAAACCTCTTCGTCTTCGCGTATGATCTTTCTGTTTTAATATCATCCATTAATTGTAGTCTCCTTCGCCCCCTCCCTCTTTTTTTCCCACCACCATACCCTCTAGGGCGTCCCTCATGATATAATCTCTTCTTAGGCAATGTCCCAACCAGTTTCTCTTCCTCTTCCTAATAATATCTAAAAGTGTTCTTTTCTCACCCACCATTTCTAACACACTCATTCGTTTTCCGCTCGACCCAACTAATTCTTTCCATTCTTCTCCACACCCACATTTCGAAGGCTTCCAGTCGATTTTCGTCACCTTTACGTAATGTCCACGTTTCCGCCCCATACAGTACAGTACAACACTCCACACGAAGCATTTTATGAGTCTTTTTGTCAACTCTTTATTCAAGGTCCCACAAAACAGACTTTTCTTCCTCCTAAAGGCTTCTTTCGCCATTCCTATCCTTGCTTTTATTTCACGTTCGCACTTCATGTTGTTACTAAGAATACTACCCAGATATCGAAAACTATTCACTTGTTCTATTTTCTCCCCTCCTACTTTTACATTTGAGACAGACCCCTTCGTTCCAATCACCATGGCTTTTGTCTTTCTAACATTTATTTTCATCCCATATTCTTCAAAGCCCTTTCTCATTTTTTCTAAAATTTTATTGATTTTCTTTCCAGATTCTGCAAGAAGCGCCATATCGTCTGCAAATCTTATGCATCTAATCATTCTACCTCCTACCAAAATGCCATCATCATCATGTAGGCTCTTTTTCACTATCTCTTCTAGATAGTCATTAAATAGTGTTGGCGAGAGGCAGCATCCTTGTCGAGCTCCCCTTCCAATTGCACTCTCTTCCGCCAATTCTTCCCCTATCCTAACACTTACTTGTTGGTTCATGTATAGGTTTCTTATGAGTCTTCTATCTTTCCATTCCAACCCTATCTTTGTTAGAACTCCCAACAACAATTCCCAATTCACGCCTTCAAAAGCCTTTTCTAGATCAATAAATACAACATACACCTCTTTCCCTTTTTCTATAAATCTTTCACCGATCGCCCTTAATAATCCAATTGCATCTCTTGTACCCTTGCCTCTTCTGAACCCGAACTGCTCCTCCTCAACATCTTTATTTGTTCTTTCATATAACCTCCTGTTCAGTATTCGGAACAGAATTTTTAGCTGCATAGGATATGAGACTAATGGTTCTATAATCCTCACATCTCTTTGGGTTCGATTTCTTACCCATCGGTATCATGATCGTTTTCAGAAAGTCTTTTGGCCATTCTCCTGTTTCATATATTTCATTGCATAGTCGCAACAATACTTTCTTTCCTTGTCTCCTATATTTTTAATGAATTCGATTGGTATGTTATCTATTCCCGTTGCCTTTCCATTCCTAATCTCGGATATAGCCTTTTCAAACTCATCCCGAAGAATACTAAATCCTTTATCATCCTCTCCTACTTCATTTTCTACTTCAACATTTAGGCTACACGGTCTATCCCTACTCTCATATAAGTCTTCAACGTATTCTTTCCACCTTCCTATGACCTCATTTCTCTTGCTGACTACCTTCCCATTCTTATTTTCTACTGCCATCGTAATACCCCCTTGTTTCCTCCGAAATTCCGTAGATTTCACCTCCTTGTACATTTCCTCATATTTCCCAACTCTTTCTAATTCTTCTATGTTCTCGCATTTTCTTTTGTAAATCTCTTCCCTCGCTCTGTCTGTTTCTCTTCGTAATTCATTATTTAACTTTCTGTACGTGTTTGTGCCCTCTTCTATATCAACCTGTTTCCACATCTTCCTCTCTTATTTTCTGCAACATCTGCTCTGTAACCCATGGTTTCTTAGCAGTTTTGTGTTCGCTGTAACCTACTGCTTCTTCTGCAGCCTGCTGTAAGCAACGTTTAATATGTTCCCACCGTGCGTTACTACCTTCGCCTATTCTTTCCTCGTTTGAACGTTTTTCTTCGAATTTTTCAGCGAAAAGATTTCTTATTTCCTCGTTTTTCAACTTTTCAGTATTCAACACTTTGTTACCTACTTTTCTTCTGCCTACATTTTTCAGTTGAATATCTACTTCGGCCATCACAAGATTATGATCAGAGAAAATATCAGCCCCGGTCTTCGCGTTCTTTAAGCTATTCCAATACCCGTCCTGAATCATAACATAGTCTGTCTGATATCTTCCGCCGTCTATTAGTGATTTCCATGTATATCTTCTTCTCTTGTGCTGATTGAACCAAGTGTTCCAAATTACTAGTGAATTCTGTCTACAGAAATTCACCAGTCCCTCTCCCCTTTAATTTCTTTCGCCTAAACCATATTTGCCTACGATACTACCTTCCTATTTTTTTCCCACAACTGCATTGAAATCTCCCATTAGAATTATGCATGCACCCTTCTTCTCTCTATCTATAATTTCTTCTATTATCTTATAATTTTCCTCTACTTCTTCAGTTGCATGCGAAGTCGTCGGTGCATATGTCTGTATCACCACTAGATCCTTCGTTTTCCCTTTAAGTCTTAACATCATAACTCTATCATCAATAAATTCTACTTTCAGCGCTTCTCCTTTAAGCGCTTTCCAAGATTTATTCCTACGCCATTATGACCGCCCTTTTCATTACCTGAGTAAAACATTCTATATCCTTCGCTGTTCAATACCCCATTATCTTCCCACCTAACTTTACAAACGCCTACCAAATGTAAATTGTTTTGTTTCATTTCTTCTTTAAGATTTTCTAATTTTCCTCCCTGTAACATAGTACGTACGTTCCATGTCCCTATCCTAAACCTTTTGCTCTTCCTTGTCTTTCTTTCTCTCTGTCTGTCTTTCCCCCATTATTACTTTCTCGTCCAATAGTCCTTCCCAAGCCATCCCCATCTCGGAGATTCGAATGGGGTGATATTTTACCTCCGGAACTACATTTTTACCTGCGAAAGACCATTGTTCATATGTTCTGTTTTTGCTGCGAGCAAACTACGGAAGATAGAGTGGTGGTTTCCCGTTGCCTTCCACCCCGTAGTATCCCAGCCGTTAAAGTCACTCTGACCACACCTGGGACTATGTGTCCAAGTTGCCGTACCAGTCACTATGATTTCCGCCAACTTGGCTACTGGAGAACTGCTGCTTTCTACCACAAATCTCTTCGCCTGGCTACTCCATTTAGAGCAGTTCGGTAGGGGTGGCCCTTCTGGTAGTGAACTACCACCGACACAGCTCTAAATTTCACTGTAGCACGCAATCCTCCCCACCCGACACATAAATGCCTTCGTAAAGGTGGCCTTTATCGGGGAGCCCTGCTGATATTATTGTTCTTAATATTATATTATTTACACTTGAATGACGTGGGTGTCTCCCTGCGCTGCTTTTGAACGACAAACCGTGTAATCCTTTTTTATCTACAAAGATGTTACAAATGGGCAGTGGTGTGGTTCACATATATCTGCTCCCAGCCATAGTGTAACTGATACTCGTAAGCTCTCATTGGATAAATGTAGGCCCAAAGATGGTGATGGTAGAGCTTGAAGCCATGCTCCATTTTCTGGGGACATGACCACTGAAAGTCTGGCCTTACCTTCAATGTTATTTGTAGTCTGCAATAAAGAAGCTGCATGGCAATTAACGATGGGCTCGTCCCAAGCTGACTGATTGTTACGGAGTTTCATATTAATACTAATATTAATTCATACTATTACTGGGGATCTACTAATTCATAATGTAATAGATCATCAAGAGAAAATCTAAGACCTTGTTTTAGTAATTGTATACTTATAAAAGGAACGATACAAGCCATCATAACCTCCAAGCTAAAAATCTCTGTTCAGTGACGTCATACGAACACATTAGTTCGGACCAAATACCTCTAATTCATTCGGTCCAGTAAAGGCGCGGTGGCTCAATAATAAAGCGCTAACCTCTGATGCATGGGTTCCCTAGCTCGATTCCCGGCCAAGTTAGTTTGTGCTGAACAACACTGTGTTCATGGGTTTTCTCGGAGTACTCCCGTTTCCTCCCACTTTCTTCATTCCACCAATTCATTCATTTCTCATCATCACCGTCTCCTTTAGCCTAACCGGCATAATCATGGGACGTAAAACTAAAGATTTCATTTGCACCCGTGTTAGTCCAAATATATAACGATATAGGGTAATAAAATCTCATCAAAGGGGATAAAAATTCCAAATTTTATGCCATAAAAGGGAACGAAAATGAAAAGCATATATAAACCTGTACTAATTCATAACGTAAATAAATCATTAAGAATATGTTTTTAGTAATTTTATATCAATAAAAGAACCACCATAACCTCTAATCCCACAATCCCAACTCAATGACGTCATAGCCGGGTCAAGGTACCTCTGACTCATTCGCACCAGCGTGCATGGTCCCTGAATAAGCATAAGCAAAATTACAATAGGTGACGCAATCCCGGCCAAAGCATCCCTGATTCATTCACATTAACGCTAAGGTCCATGGTGTCCCAAATTGGATAATCAAGAGTTCGATAGGGTGGGGTCAATACTACTTAAACACTTAAAAGTTTTAACATGAACTTGGAAATACAAATAATTGTTGGTACATGAAATAAATTTTGGCATACGTTATGAAAGTTTACTTGAACTAGAAAAGATAATCTAAAATTTTAAAATTGTTTGTTAATTATATATTATTAACAAAAAGAAATTGCACGTTGACCATCTTAGTTTATATATGAAAGCGACGTTGCCACATCTCAGTTCGACAATCACCTAGGTGCTTGCCAAGTAGGGGAATGATACGCGTAGTTTATTAATACATTTCTGGAGGAACCCCTGGGTGTCCCCTAGTTGGGTAACAGCTAGGGGGGAACTTAGGCCCGCATTTATGAATCTTCCATAAGTCTAACTTCACATGCTACGGTTATGCCTTTTAGGCAAATTGAGTCGGATGATTAAATAATGTTAATAATTACGAAAGAATTGGTGCATTGAGAATGTGGAACTGTAATGGAGAAACCCGAATAAAATCACTGACACAAAGTTATCTACAAACGTATTCATATGATCATTTTTCTCAATTGGTTCTGGGGGCCTCTAGATGTCATTCATCTTTTCATATTACAAGATTTGAAATTCATTTTATTCGTGAAAAACTTAAATTTATACTGTTGCAGGAGTTGAACTGGAATTCAAGCTTGGGAGATAGTGAACGACAACGAAAGCTCGAAGAAATGCGTAAGAAACAACAAGAACTGGAAGCAACTCGAGAAGCAGAGGAACGATTAATCCGTGAAGTTCAGAAGAGAAAGGTATGTTTAAATCCATAATAATAATGAAAATTTATGATTTCCATGCAACAGAATCCTAGAAGCTCGGAACGTGTGAAAATAATGGGTGATAATAATAAAAAAAAGAAAAGAAAGAAAAAGGAAAGGAGATGCATAATTACTCCATTCGTATTTTTTATATTTTAGGTAATTTTTTTAATTTTTTGTACACTTCTTTCTGTTGTTTTATTAACCCATCGAGGTTTATTGAGTTTTCACTTTTTATAAGTCTTATGTGTAATGAAGAAATGTTTATTACTTTTAATGGTGATCTTTCCATGAGGGTGTTTGATAGTACTGCTTTCAGGGGGTTTTCGAGATGAATTTGGATGTGTACACCACAAGGTGTCCTATACTTGTTTGGCGGGTTCATAATCAGGGTTACACGCATGCCATCCATGCACAGAGTGTCCTTGTTTTTAACAATTTATATAGAACATCAGTTTGGTGGGACCATATTATCTAACTAAACGAGAATTAAAAATGTTCTTCCAGCCTAACAAATTACTTAGACGGTTTTTATGATGAACCCCGTACTTACTATGAGGTTCATCATCATCGTCATTGGTATTCTGCCATTAATGGTAGGTCCCTTGCTGTAAGTGAGAAACTTCCATGCTCCATTTCTGCTAACCTCTTCGTCTTCACGTACGATTTTTCTGCTTGATACCATCCAAGAATTGGAGCCTTTTTCACTTCCTCCATCTCATTCCTGTCACCATACCCTCGAGTATATCCCTCTTCATAAAATTCGTTCTCAGCCAATGCCCCAATCAGTTTCTCTTCCTCTCTTCAATTTAACCGAAAATTGTTCTTTTCTGTCCCACTATTTCTAACAACCTCTCATTTGATTTACGCTTCGCTCAGCTAATTATCTCTATTCTTTTGCACCGCGATGGCGTAGTGGTAGAGCGTTCATCTCTGGTGCATGGAGTCCCTAATTTGATCCCAGCTCGCGACAAGTGAGCTTTGTCGTGCATTTCTCATCATAACCACCTCTTTTAACCTAACCACTATAACCGTGGATTTCTATTCTTTATACCCACATTTCGAAAGCTTCCAGTCTTTTTTTCGTTTCTTTTGCGTAAAGTTTGTTTCTCTCTCAGACACTACAAAACCTCACACGAAGTACTCTGAGTTATTTTCTCAGTTCTTTATTCAAGGACCCACAAAACAGACTTCCTCCTAAATTCTTGTTTCGCCATTCCCATTTTTGTTTTTATTTCACGTTCGGATTTCATATTATTACTAATAGTACTCAGGTATGGCAAACTAGTCACTTGTTCTATTTTCTCCCTTCCTACTTCTACATTTGACACCGACCGCTTTGTTTCAGTCACAATGGCTGTTGTGTTTCTAACATTTATTTTCATCCCATAATCTTCACAGCCTTTCGTCAGATTTTCTAACATCTTACTGATTTTCTTTCCAGATTCCGCAGCGAGCATCACATCATCTACAAATCGTATACCCCTAATCATTCTACCGAAATACTGTTTTATTTCATTATGTAGCCTCTGTCTCACTATTTCATCTAGATGGACATTAACTAATATTGTCGAGTTTCCAGTTTTAATTCTCTTAATTTCCTCCCTATTCTAACAACTGTTGGTTCATATATAAGTTGTTTCTTATGGATATTCGATCTTTCCAATCCAGTACAACCTTCTTAGAACTCCCAACAATAATTCCCAGTTCATGCGATTAGAAAACTTTTCTGGATCAATAATTACAACTTACACCTCTTTTGTTTTTTCTATAAAGCTTTCACCGATTACCTTTAATGAGCCAGTTGCATTCCTTGTGCCCTTACCTTTCCTAAACCCGAACTATTCGTCCTCAACTTCTTCATTTGTTCTTCCATATAACCTGTTGTTGAGTGTTCGAAGCATAATTTTTGTGCCATGCGATATTACCGGTACTACTAGTCCTTGGAAAAAGAACGCTGAATAAGCGTCGAACTCGGTTACTCCTACCGGGCCGCGTTGGCTCAGTGGTAGAGAGTTCAAGTTTGATGCATGGGGTCCCTGGTTCGATCGCAGCTCGCGCCAAGTGAACTTTGTGGTGGACAAACATCGTCTGCGTGGGTTTTCTCCCACCTTCTTCATTTCATCATTTCATTCATTTCTCATGACTGTGTCCTTTAGCCTACCCGGCATAACTATAAGACGTAAAACTCAAAGATTTCATTTCATTTTTATCGGTTACTCCTACCAACATTAAAATTGCGAACTGGCCTGGAAGAATAGTTATTGCTACGTACCTTGGTCAAGGTAATCTCTATTCAAGCAACTAGTATGTTAAAAAGCAAGAAGAAAATCAGAGAATACCCGCAGAGGTCGGAAAATTCAAAATCTTAAATATTGAGAGACTAAGACTCTTTTTTTCTTCAAACTAATAAGTATCGTACATATAACGATGTAGAAGGTGCATGTAATGTCAACAACTATGTATAAAAAAGGTAACCAAGAAAGTTCTGTCGCTTTTTTGAAGGTCTGTGTTCAATTGGCCCTCACACTGTGAGTTGAATGCGAATGGAGATAAGGCAAAGGTCGGTTGTTTATGTGGGTATATCCAACATACTACTTGGTTGTGGCAGTTCAGTTACAGCGTGAACTTGTGTAAAAACAGAGTAAACATATTAAACCATCGCTACACTGTCCGCGTAGTCACTACATCCTCACAAAGGCCTGGCATATCTTCTGCCCTCTTAGAGCGGCGTTTGACCCCAGTTTGAACTCGTACAGTATACACGCTCTTATAATGCTGAGTGGAGGCCCCAAGTTTAAGGACGATGACGAAACACTCGAAGACGCACCACTTGCCGGAAGACCAACACATGTACAAAATGAAGATCTTCAGGCAGCAGTTGAGGCGAACAGTGGCCAGACATGTGAGGAACTGGGACTACAATTCAGAGTGAATGGGCAAACCATTCGGCAGCACCTCCAACTTGCAAAACACTAAAAGTTGTGTCGTTGGATCCTACGTGATTTGACTCCGGGCCAGAAGACAACGCGAGCAGACACGTGTGTTTCTTTGCTATCTCGTCTGAGGAAGGGGCCATTTCTGGACAGGGTGTTCACATGTGATGAGAAGTGGGTCCTGTACGAAGCTCCACGGCGCCGTCATAATTGGTTAGCATCCCATGAGCCGGTTCCAAAACATCCGAAACCAGCACTGCACCAAAAGAAGGTCCTCCTGTGTGTTTGGTGGACTGCTCCCAGCAGTGTGACAGAGGAGACCACAGTTGCAGCAGATCGGCTTATTCACCGAAAACCGGCGTGTCACCCTGGCTGAAGTGGCTTCCTTGCCGAATATGAGCTTTGGTTCTGTACCTCCCATTGTGCATGACGAACTCCGTTACAGAAGAATGTTCGCCAGATGGGTTCTTCGACAGCTGACGCAGAAACTGAAAGATCGTCGAGTTGACGTATGTCAAGAGTAGTAAGTATTATGAAGAGGATTTTCTAGCTTACATTGTAAGCGGAGATGAACGTTGAACGTTGAATTCACCATTTTCAACCGGTGTCATTCAGAAAAGCGAGGACAGAAAGGCCCGAGTCAGAAGGACGGCACGTCAAAAAATCCTGAAAAACCTCAGACGTATAAAAATGCTTATTAGATTAAAAATATACTGTAGACTGTACCTGATTTATTTGTGTCGAAAGAACATACATGTGGAAAAAATATAGCGTTAGTAAAAAATATTGAGACAGACCATCAATAACGATACGCGTGGACGGAGGAAAAGTAAATGTTGCATATGGGTATTGATGAGAAAACTACATTGAATGGGGTATGGACGTCATGGCAGATACTTGGGATTCCGCGAGATTTGATATTACACAGTATTTTTTGAATGGAAAGCGGTAGGTTTGACACATAAATTTAGGCTAAAATGTTCCCACAAATGAAAATAGGATTCTTTTTTAAAATTCTATCTTCGTTTGCGAGATAGGGTGCTATGTTTGACATTTGTATCTAGTAGACCAAAGTATCCGAACACGCAGCGAGACACGTAAACGGAGGAAAGTAAAAAATTGCAGGTTTGTGTGAATGCGAAAACTTGCATTGAGTTAGGGTGTGGACATAATGGCAGCAATCTTGGATTCCGTCACATTGGATATCACAAGATATTTTTAAACGGAAAAGAGAATGTTTGGCACATCAATTTAGGCTTGAATCTTCCCACAAACGAAAATCTGAATTTATTTTACCTATCACCAGTCTTTTACAAGGTAGGTGTACTGTGTTTGACATTTGTATGTAGTACACAAAAGTATCAGGACAATCCAGGAATAATGTGGGGGAAGGAAAAGAAATGTTGCTAGTGTGTGTTGTTGCAAAAACTGCATTGAATGGAGATGTGGACATTGTTCATCACATAAGTATTCAGATATCATGAAGCAAACTACTATAAAATGTCCTCAAAAGTTATTTTATCCCTCCAAGTTAATACATTTAGTATTGAATAGCAAACCCACAACGATTAATAACTCCTTTAAGCATTTCGTTATGGTTGTTACAATTTTCCTGGTATAGTGTGGAGAAATATTGTTCCACGCTATACGTAATGCTCTTCTGAAATCTTCTTTCATCGTAACTCGTACATATTGACCTTACGTTGCAATTCATTCCAAAAATTCCCACTGGTGTTAAAGTCGGTACTTAGGGTGGAGTATCGCGCACTTTTGGGTAGTTTTAAAACAATCATTTCCTTACAGCATTCACATTGTTCGGGATCTTGATAAAAATTAGAAGTCGTTATTCCCAATTTTTCGTATTTTGACGAAGATGTGTTCTAAGAACGTTAAGATACATTTCTTTTTTTTATCATAATCTTATCAACACACTCACTAACGCACTAACTCTCACTAACTCTCCAACGTTTGATGAACACATATAACACAAACTATTACACTTTCTCCTCCGTATTTTACAGTAGGCTGGAAGTTCTAGGCACTTATCTCTGTATTTACTTGTAAACTATTATTCAACCATCATATCCATGCAAGTTTAATTTAAATTCGTTGATAAACAACCTATATTCCCACCAATTTTTGGGCTTCTATTCGAAAGCTTAAGGAAATTCAAGTACCTTATATTTCTTAATTTATATATATATATATATATATATATATATATATATATATATATATATATATATATATATATATATATATATATATATATATATATATATATATATATATATATATATATATATATATATATATATATATATATATATATATATATATATATATATATATATATATATATATATATTCGAGCTGTTCTACCATTATATCCTTGCCACGATACAATACACTGATCAGACAAAACATTGTTTCCACCTGTTACTATTTGAACGAAGTCGTTGAGCTGTACTGAATATTCGAAACTACACGTTAAAAGCATTCTATTGCTTTATAGTAGTAAAGTAACAATTAACAACAAATATACCTACTATTAAAATGTGTAATAACTTACTTAATATTAACTTATATGATAAGTTACTCCACAATGTTTTACAAACGCAAGCAAACGAACAGAAACGTTAAGAACACAATGAACGCCCTTTTTATTACTTCCCTGTCCCAATACTTTCTTCTATTAGAAACAAATGTCAAAGATTGCACACGCTATCTCGTAAACGAATGGCGGGTGGTCAAAGAACAGTTCAGATTATCGTTTGTAGAAGGATTCTAGCTTAAATTTGTGTGACACAAATACCTCCTATTCAAAACTATTGTATGGTATACAATATGCGGAATTCAAGATGGTTCCACGATGTACACACAATCATTTAACGCAGTTTTAACACCAATATCAACCTGCAACATTTGCTTTTGCTTTGTCCACGCGCCTCTTTGTTACTATCTTGTTATGATACTTCTTTTCTATTGGATACATATGTCAAACATAGCACACCCTGTCTCATAAACAGATGGCGATGTCAGAAATGAGTTCACGTTCTCATTTGTGAGAATATTCAAGCCTAAATTAAAGTGTAAAATCATAGCCTTTCCGTTCAAACAAAACAAAACAAACAAACAAACAAAAAAAAAAAAAAAAAAAATAGCGGAATTCAAGATAGCTTCCACGGTGAGCACACTCCAAACCAATGCAATTTTTGCAATAATACCAATTGCAACATTTGATTTTCCTCCGTCCACGCATGTTGTTATTGTTGTCACAATACTTTTCACTAACCCTGTATACAGATTCAGATATATGTTCTTACAGCAACATTAAACAAATGTTTTCAACAGAATATTTTTCATTCCAATATGTCTGATCCAGGGGCAGAAATGAAATTTTAAAACTAAGGTAACAGTCATTAATAGATGGGATCTGATTGGGCTATGTCTCGAGAATACAAGCTCAGACACACGCGCGTGAAAGCAAACTTTCATGGAGAACAGACTTAAGCGATATCGATTGTTGCAGAACAAACAACATCCAAACAAAATTAAGGTCACCATTCAAGTTTCCTTTTTCTTACTAATAACCACTGATATTCTTCCTTCTGTTGGACATAAACTTCAACTTACTAAGGGGACACTGTCCCCTTGTGCATCCTGATTTCCACTCCTGCTTTGATTTCATGCTTTCTGGCCATGGGACCATTTCTACTCTGGCCCTTTTGTCCCAGGGCCGTTCTGACTCGGACCTTCCTGTCCTCACCCTTTTGTCCGGGCCCTTCTGACTTGGAACTTTTTCAACCGGAGACGAAACGTGCATGCAAAGAATGGCGACATTCTTTCTAGCTGAAACCAAAGCCCTCTGCAGAAAAAGCCACATTGCTTTATTCTGGGATAAGAATGGTCCTATTGTGGAACAATATATACCCCTACGTATTACAGTGACTAATGCCACCTATACCGATCTTCTCAAGAACCATTTGAAGCCAGCAATACGTACAAAGCGAAGGGCATTGCTGAGTGCATGTATTTTACTTTAGCATGATAACAGCCGTCCTCATTCTGCTCGTGCAACTGAAAACCATCAACGACCTACGCTTTAAGTGCCTTCCACATCAGCCATACTCCAGATTTTCACAACTTTGGTCCATTAAAGAAGCACTTTGGAAGGCAGGAGTTCAAGTCTGATGAAGGCGTCTAGTCGGTGGTGCTCGATTAGCTACAGTGTTAACCACTCTTTTTTTTTTTTTTTTATTTCGAGTTTAACGTCCCTTTCAGCAGCAAGGCTATATGAGACGGAGAATTTCTCTTACGTAGTATCGAAGCACGTCTTATCCGGTGGCATAAGTACATTGAACTGGGAGGAGACTATGTAGAAAATAATGTACAAGCGAATATTCTCCCTGTAGTAAAATAGTGGAAAGTCGAAGTATCGCACTTCCGATGATGGTTTCAGCCAACTGATGCTTTAGGACCCAATCATCTTGGTTATCAAAGAAGAGTGGAGTTCCGTCGCGTTTATAGTGCAGCAATAAACATTGGAAGTAAAGGATTTCAAGCTGTGTTACAGCATGTGTCAACACCAAAACGTGGTACTAATGCAAAGGAGAAACTGAGTGAGCTGCACTTCAAAATCTGCGCAACTATCATTTGCTTAGGAAGTTAAAGTTCCATGAGTACTGATTTAATTGATACTGCGAGTTCGGTAAGTCCAGTGTCCTTGCCGTCTCCAAACCAGCCACCTTTCACTGAAGCAATAACACGAATCAAGCAGAGCAGAAATTGTTTGGGCTTTACATGTTGTTACTCAAAACTTACCTGCGGCATCGTGCGATAATATAGCTGATGTTATACGATCCATGCTTCCAGATCCAAACAGTTTTCCCAAAAATTTTGTCTGAGCCATTTTAAACTGTCATATGTGTTGACTGTTGCTTTTAGGGCCCTTTTTTTTTTTTTTTTTCACAAGCAGATTTGTGAAGATTTGAAGAACACTCCGTTTACACTTCTCTATGATGACAAATTTTCAAAATAACAAAGAACTACAGTTTGCAATTCGTTATTGGAGTTCTACTTTGCAAAAGGTTATGGTACGCCACTTGCACTCATTTTTCGTTGAACACGCAAAAGGGAGGACATCCATAAGTACATATGTGAAGTGCTGGATTTATACAGTTTGTCACCCTATAATCTTCTTATGTTGGAAAGTGATGGACCAAATGTCAACAAGAAAGTGTTCAGAATCACATCAGAATCTGAGTTTGTGCAAAATGTGCGTAGCTTTCAGTTGCTGGATATTGGAGGTTGCAATATTCATACCGTTCATAATGGGTTCAAGAAAAGGGTTGCAAATATTTGATGCTGATGTCTGTAATCATGTCACCATGATTTACAATTTTTTTTCCATGGATGGCCATCAGGGTGGGAAGTTTTTGAAAGAATTCAGGAATAGGTAGAAACACCAAAGCATCGTTTCATCAAGCATGTCCCTTCACGCTGGTTGACAGTGTTGCCCTCTATGGAACATTTTACAGAACAGTTTCAAGCCATTGAATATTATTTCCTGCAGTTTATTCCGAAAAAGCAAAACATTCTGATGAACGCCTCAAACTACGTATTGATTTTTAATATGCTGAAGAAACAAGCCATTGTGAAAGCAGAAGTAGTGTTTGTATGTGAAAGTGCATCTTTCTTCACATCATTCTTAACTATGTTCCGAAAGGACGAACCTCTTGTACACATGCTGTACAAGGAGCTTCACACCGTTCTTCTGAAGAAAGTTGGTAGGGTTTCCAAGCCAGAGTCTCAACGCCTCGACACATTAAAGGACGAAATCTTTCGTGCTGAAAATCTTTTGCCATGGAGGGAAGTGAAGTTTGGTAAGAAACTTTTCTCAGTGGTCAGCACGCTTCCTAATAAACAGTCAACAGAGTTCGTTTCAAGTGTTCAGAAGCATTACAAGGCAGTTGGGAAACATTTGATCGAAAAATGAAAAATATTCGAAAAGAACATCCTGGGCAGTGTCGTATGCACCCTATGGAATATCGGAAAGTGACCAATTACAGTGACATTACGGATATTGCTCGTTCATCTATCCTATGTAAAGTTCCAAAGATGATATTCTTCTAGATGAGTGGAAGCTGTTGAAGTTACAAACAGTACAGAATGAGAGACTCGACCATTTGTGGAATAACATTTTCTCACTGAAAAACTATAGTGGCTCACCAAAGTATCCTACTGTCATGAACATAGTGAAGTCCATCTTGACACTGTCCTATGGAAATTCTGACGTGTATGGAGCGTGGGTATTCTTTCTCAAGGAGAGTCCTGTCTGAAGAACGAAGTAGCATGTCAGAGTGAATGTTGAATGCAAGACTTGTTATATACGACGAATGGAGAAGTATGGAAGCAACCCAAAAGCGTTTCATATAAATCAAGAACTCATCATCAGAATGACTCAGATGACTTATCGCAGTTACCTAAATTACCAAGAAAGGATGAAGAAACAAAAGGAAGAAGAGGAACTAAAGAAAAAGCAGGAGCACGAGCGACTAGAAACAGAAAAAAAAAAATACCAAGGAAGCAGCTAAGTCCAAAGCATCAATGACTGACTTGGAAGAGAAGTTAGCGGAATCAAAGGAAGTTGAGCTGTTCAAACGGGAAACATCTGACTAGCTTCTCTCGGAGGCTAACAAACGGCTTTCAGCAGCGTTAGAGCAAGACATGGCAGAAGTACAATTGGCACAAGCGATGATTGAAAGTGTGGCGAAAGTTAGGGAAGATGAAAGAAATCAACAAGCAGCCACAGAAAAAAATACAGATGATTACCAGTAAACAGTCAGCACTGATAACTACATATTTTAAGAAGACAAGTATGAAACAGTAAAATCTGTATGGGATTTGACAGGTCTACATATTATGGACATATTACTTTCATTGTTCTTGCCATTTTTTACAGTTTGCAACTTTTTATAAATGCGATATGCACCTATCTTGCAACATTTTTTTTTTTTTTTTTTCAATCTTGCAACTACAAGCAAAATATCACTGGGAGCCCTGGGGACATCATTTGACATACACTGCCAGATTAATAGTGTTGCCAACCCAGTATAAGATTATATCTTTTTCAAATGGCGCTACGCCAGGTTATTGCATATTTCAAATCTATATGTAAAACAAAAACATTTTTTACAATAACACACTTGTTACACAGGTTGCAAACTCTGCGATTCACTTCCAAGTCACACCACGTATATATCCGTGTCCGAGGGCGTGCTGCAACTCACTAATATGTAACATGTATTATGCTTGTATAACCAAACACGTTGTTGGATTGACCTGATATTGTAATCGCAACAAAAATGTCTATGGCCTTGCAACTTGTCTTTTTTTTTTTTAGTGAGTGTAAATGAAACAGGTGTTCGTTACTGTACGAAAATAGAGTTATTGCTTATACTACGTACTTGAGAATACGGAACCTCAACTAATGCGAAGTTAACATGACTTACGAACATAACATGCAAATAGATGTAAAGATAAACTAATTTTACTAACATTATCATGAAGTATGGTCTCAACAAGGAATATTTAACATATTTCTCATAGTTTGCAATTTGATTACTTTATGCCAGGTTTTACCACCTCGTGTAAATGCACGTGTTGGAAGTACGGTAGAGCCGACCGTGGATGTACCTTGGGCCGTGTGACATTTAATTTTTAAATACATTCGTGGATTTATACATCACTTAAGAAACAATAAGATTTATTATTTGCATTCCAGTCACCTAGTCTTATTATTGGTACACAATGATATAATTCTTTATATTTAAATATTGCACTAAATCTGGGTCCTGTTATTTTTAGAAGGGCGTGTTGGCCCTGGTGACACCTGATGTTAAATACACTCAAATTGTACATTCAGAACAGTTAAGGTACTATAATCTTTATTATTCTTAGTCAATGGTCAAACGTACTTTGCACGTATTTAGAACTTATTATCACAGGTTTTATCAAATTTGGTTGGTTGGTTATTTTGGGTAAGATACCTTGCCCTGGATTAATTTTGTGAACACTTAACTTTTAATACCTTTCAGAGCCTATGCATCTATATCACTTAATGTGCCATGAATCCAAAATTGGAAAAATTAATAAAAAAAACTTAATGCATTAAAATTAAAAATTAAGTTTATGAAAAAAATAATTAATTAAAAATGGCAGAAAAATAGATTAAAATTAAAATTACTTTCAGAATTAATTGATTAAAATTGAAATTAAAAATAACAGCTTTCACTACTGTGCAATGCGAATTGTTGTTTTAATGTATAATTTAATTATCATGTTGTATCAATGTATAATTTAATGGATGAAATTAAATGCGTTGGGAAAATTAATCAGTTATTATGAATAGCTACTCTTTTCAAACAAAACTGATAATTAATAAAAATAAAATTTTATAAGACTGAGAAACAAATGATGAATTAAAGTTACGCATTTTTAATTTAACATCTTATTTATATCTGTTAGTTACGTACTTCTACTAAGGACATTATTTTTAAATTACATATATGTATACATATAAGGTCATACCAAACGGGTACATGTAATCATTGTCAGTAGTAGTCATTTTAATTTTATAAACTCTATGAGAAGATTCTCATGACTATCCTTACAATACGTCTAGTGTGATTATACAGTGTGTCCAGCTCGTAAGGGACTCCAGTAGAAGTTTTATAAAAATCTTAATAAAAGTTATATCAAATTTGTTCATGACATATCTTTATGGTTGAAAAATGAAGGTACATTACAAGAGAACCTGGAAAATACCTACCAATACATAGTTCAACACAGTGCTGCGTGTTCGTGAATGTTGCTGTCAGAGTATTGGGCGTGACTGCCTGGATTTCACGGCGGGTGTTCTCACGTAACTTGTGGATGGTACGTGGTTTGTTCGTGTACACATTATGTTTAAGGTGACACCACAGAAAAAAAAGTCAGGGGCAAGTCAGGTAACCTTGTTTACCATAATCCTTTGGAAATCACTATGATGGAAAGATAATTGCACCTCAGCCATACTCGCTTTAGACGTGTAGCATGTTGCTCTATCTTGCTGGTACACTTCTGTTCACAAAAACCTAGAAAGCGTTTCAGAGACTAATTCCAGTCCCACAGATGTGTACACATGGAATTGCATTTTCCCCTCCGTTCTTTATATGGACACTAGCTGCAATATGTACACTCCTATGCGTTTTCCTGTTTCAGCTCATTATATCATACAGATGCGAACTTTTCTACACATTAAACGCCCTATAAACTTAAGAACATCTCCGGTCACAGAGAAGGTATTTCCTTCCAAGGCCCGCCCATCCTCGGATGGGAATTTAAACTCTTGTAATACTAAAAAGAAAAATGTAGCAATGCGGATGGCAGCCGAGCGTGTTGAGGCACTCAGTCTTCGTAAAGAACTTGTGAAACTTGAAGATCGAGGTTTTGGAAACTCGATCTGAGATACTCTTTGTATTTATTTTTTAAGCATGAAAATATGGTGAAATAATTAGAAGTGTAATATTTGTTACATATGTAAATTTCAGATTCAATGCTTTCGTGTTAAAATTGATGTTTTTATTTTTTTATTTTATTTTTTTAAGTTCCAAAGCAAATACTTACACGACTTCTCGGTTTAAAATCTTTAGAATAATTAGTGACATTTAGATTAGTGTGAAATAAGACTGAAATAAATGCAAATAAGCATGTAATTAGAAATTTGTACACCAGACTAATTTTATATTTGATAAAATAAATTTTTACTGGAAATATGTTTGATAACCAATTAATCGTACAATACTGACAAATTAAGAAAATATATTTTAGATAAAATACACTCACTGCAATGAAGGTAACTTTATTTTCTTTACTATCACGAATATAGATGTCCATCGTTTTCTGTAAAACGAAGAGTTGTGCTCCCAGCTTTATGAAGAATTTCCATATCCTTTTCGCGTTTTCAGAAGTAATCGTCCGATATGAAGTTTTTAAAACATTTGGTAATTTCCTAATGAAAAGGAGTACGAAATTTCCACAAAGAAGAAGCAGTAGATCTCTGCTGTGGCGTAACGTGTGAATGAAAAGTTTGAGACAACCGTTAAGGATATACCCGACATTCAGCCAGTAATTACCAGCTACTGTCTTTTCGGAAAGAATGGCTGCCAAAAAAAGAATTTCAGGTCTTTTACGGTGAGATTTTCAACTTTTTACCCACTCTCTTGTAGAGAGGTGAAGGAAATGCAAGAACTCAAAGAGATGAAAGTATGTGTATATTATTAAACCATTCTAGTAAGCAATCTTATAGAGTCGAAATGTTACAAGTCTGGGGTGGTTATATGTTAACAAATGGAAAAATAAAATTCACTCGTTCGTAAGTTGTAAGTATTGTATTATATATGAGCCAGGCTGTCCCATTTTGAAAGAGCTTGTGTCAGGGCAGGGTAAGAACTAATAGGGAAAACACACCCCGCACTAAACGTATAATTTTGCTATCGTTAATGGGATTATTATCATTAATGAAATAAAAGGTGAATATTCACACAAACGTTATCACACTATTACATATTTTATAAATGCCACTCTGGAAAAGTGGCTATAAGAACGGGTTCTGAGTCTTCCATCCAGTGTCATAATGTAGAGTTGGACAGTCATACTCACATTACAGTAATATTTTCACACATGTTGTTACTACAATAATAATTATATTCACTATAGTAAGGTTCGAAATGGTAGATATGGAGAAGGATGAAAAAAGCAGCTGGAAAGAGAAGATACGAAATAAATAATTTAATATAGGCTGAATGAAGAAGGGAGGATACTGAAGTTGATAGAAAAAGGAAATTGGTTAGGACACTATCTATGGATGAATTGCCTTATAAGAAATATATTGGTAGGATTAGTTTCCGGAAGGAGAAAAAAGGGAAGAAGGTGTCAACTACTGGATGATACGAAGTTCGAAAATCCTGATTCCTTAACAAAAACAAAAGCTGAGAATAGAGAAGAATGGAGAAAGATTGGTTTGCGATAAGGATCTCCCATTGTGGTACAACGCTGATGATAGTAAGGTTATAGTCATGCTCATAATAAAATACGTAAGATTTGTTGTGTTTAGCACGATACATAGTAACAGCAAGAAAATATACATAAGAATAAAGTTAAAAAATTCTAATTTACAAATTTTAGTTGTACTGATATATGGAACGTATTGGAAATGGCAAATTGCTTTAAATATTATTATCATTTCTAGCAGTAGTGGTAGTAAACGAAAAAGTTAGAAAATGAGGAGCTGTTCCACAGTTGCTAGGAAACAATAACGTTTGTTTTTGATCAGTCATATTTTTGACCCATACTAATGATGTGGCTTATATATTCATAAATTGTTTGATAAACACGTTACGTTCCGAGACGGTAAAAATCAAGGTTGATACGGCTGACGTCATTTTGTAGACGTGTTGTTGGTAATTCACCTGTGAAGAAAGTTGTCTCAACTCGAAGACCGAAAGAAATTGAATATTTTTCATGTTATTATACATCGAAAGTATTAATATTGCAAATAGTAAAAAATTCCTCAACTTACTCAGTGAAAATGGAACCCCAAAGTTGTGAAACTGACGATTAAGCCACTATTCTAAGACCTCACTGTTAAGTAACTGGAGAAACGAGTCTATGTGAGGTGTATTTAGCAAATTGCACACTTCCATGATTCCAATGTTGTAATAATGACGAAACACTTGATTTCGGTCATGATAGAATACTAAAGTATTATGTAGAAGCAATAGTCCAGAGAATGCAAATTTAAATTAAAAAACAAAAAGACATAGAAACACGCAAGGACATGAAGAACAAAATGGTGTGGTTTCCGTACTCATAGGTTTATGTGGAGAAAACTGTCCGCTAGCGACAAGACACGCCAGTTTTTCGTAGTTCAACATTTTTCTTGGAAGACAATAATTGCGTCAGAGTAGATCTATCTAGATTGCGTCTCTCTCTCTCTCTCTCTCTCTCTCTCTCTCTCTCTCTCTC